>NC_080192.1:23997500-26455061 GCF_030028045.1 Hippopotamus amphibius kiboko | reverse complement strand
ACAATAATTCAGTCTACCCTCATACGTTAAGGAGCTGCCAATCTACTAATAAGTAAATAGAGAGTAATGAGGGTTAGCACAGAGGAAGTGGAGGATTCCATGGGGGCACATGAGAAAAAAAATCTAACCAACAAATAGCAAGTGTTGGCGAGGATGTGGAGAAGAGGAAACCCTTGCGCACTGTTGGTGAGAATGTAAATTGGTGCAGCCCCTATGGAAACCATTTTGGAGGTTCCTCAAAAAATTAAAAATAGAACCACCAGGTGATCCAGCAATTCCATTTCTAGGTATTTTTCTGAAGAACATGAAACACTAATTTGAAAAGATGCATGCATCCCTACGTTCATTGCAGCAGTACTCACAAGAGACAAGATATGGAAGCATCCTGAGTGTCCACTGAGAGATGAATAAAGAAGATGTGGTGTATAGATACACAATGGAATACTACTCAGCCATTAAAAAAAATGAAATCTTGCCATTTGCAGCAACATGCATGGACCTAGAGGATATTACGCTGAGTGAGATAAGTCCGAGAAAGACACATATTGTATGATTTCACTTATATGTGGAATCTAAGAAACAAAACAGATAAACAAAGATAACAAAACAGAAACAGAGTCATAGGTACAGAAACAAACAGGTGGTTGCCCGAGAGGAAGGGGTTAGGGGGATGAGTGAGATTGGCGAGGGAGATTAAGAGGTACAAGCTTCCAGTAACAAAATAAATGAGTCATGGGAATGAAATGTACATCATGGAGAATAGAGTCAATTATATGGTAATAACTTTGTATTGCGACAGATGGTAACTAGACATGTCGTGGTGATTGTGTGCCTGGAGCTAACATAGTGTTATAGATCAGTTATATTTCAATTAAAAAGACGACAGGTACAGTGAAAATGAATGAATCAATCCAAGAAAACTAACCTAAACTTAAGGTCAGAGAAGGCTTCCTGGAGGAAGGGATGTCTAAGCTGAGCCTGAAGTGTGAGCAGATATCCAGGTAAAGAGGAGGCGGGGGAAGCTGAGGGTACCCGCTGTGCCAAGGCCGGGAGCTGGAGGAGCGCCTCGCTGATGGGCAGCTTGGAGGAAGTGTGCGGTCTGAGGAGTGGTTAACGGGGGTGGCATGGTGGGCAGGGCAGGGGAGGACGGATCTTATAACCATGTTAAAGGACTTGGCTTTCATTGGAAAGACTTTGGGAAGCCATTCCAGGGTTTCGATCAGAAGGCAGACTAGATCACTTGTGAGTGTTAGAACAAGCATTCTGGTGCAAGATAGACTAGAGAGGCCACCTCTCTAGGAAGCTGGCAGGTCCCGTAGAAGGTGGTTGTAAACCAGCAAGAGACTGGGGACTGAATTAGAGAGATGATAGTGGGGATGGAAAGAAGTAGATGGATTTCAGAGCTGTTTGGAAGATAGAATTGACGGGACTTAGTGATTAATTGGACACCCCGCCCCCTTGAGTCTGACACATTTAAAATAGGGCCTTAAAATGAAAAATAAAATATCAAGGTGGCCACTGTTTTTCTGGAAGATGTATTCTTTCTTCCTTGATCTAAGTCCTCACAAAGAAAGTAAAGAAATGATACCGAATCCTATATTGGATTTCTAATGTGTCCCAGGCCTTGTACCCAAGTCAGATGGAGAACGACTTGTGAGAGGTGTGGAGCTGAGTCTCAGAGGTGCAGGGGCTTTGCTGTTGAGATGATAGAGGAAAGAGTGTGGGTATCTGCCTTGGGTACCAGAAGGACAGAGGTGTTGTTGACCAAGCAGGAATGCAGGAGGACTAGCTTGTTTGGGATGCCCAGAGATGCAGGGGGATGACTTCCACACTGGCAGGAGGAGCAGTCTAGCAGAGCAGGAAGAGTGAAGACCTGGAGTCAGTGTGTTTGGGATCGAATCTAGGCTTCTGTTGACCTGTGAGTTTATCTTCTCTGTGCCAGATCTCCTCTTCTGTAAAGCAGGGTTAGTAACAGTACCTCCCTTGTAGGGTTGCTGAGAGAATTAAATCAGATGATGTGAGTAAAGTCCTAGGCACAGTGCCTGTTTGTAGTGAGCACTCAGGTGGTGTTAGCTATTACTATGGCAGAAGCCCAGAGGAAGGAGCCCTTGGTTGTAACCAAAGTTGGGAAAGGCTTCAGAGGGGAGGTGGCATTAATTTGGGTCTTGGGAGAGAGGAAAAAATTGGGTTTTGAGGCCTGAGTAGACTTTCACTGAGAGGAGGAAGGGGCGAGAGATAATTCAGGCAGCAGAACCAGCACAATAAGAGATCTTTTGAGGGAATGGCAGATTGAATCATGTCACCCCAGCGCTGGCTCTGGAGGCAAGGAAGTAGATGGGAGGGACCAGGATGGGAAGGACTCTGAGTTTGGACT
The DNA here is from genome assembly GCF_030028045.1 of Hippopotamus amphibius kiboko. Lineage (NCBI taxonomy): Eukaryota > Metazoa > Chordata > Mammalia > Artiodactyla > Hippopotamidae > Hippopotamus > Hippopotamus amphibius. Next base: position 26,452,687 of record NC_080192.1, on the reverse strand, counting down.
TTATTAGTTGGTGCTGGGAACTTATTAAAGGGTTTCAGCAGAGGACTGGCACGATCACATTTGTGTTTTTAAAATATGATCCTGATGGCATTGTAGAAGATGAAGTGCATTAACCCTAGCATTAACTGTACCACACTTGCCGCTCCTACCCTCTCCAGGGCCACTGTCTTCCAGTATATTTTACTTACTTACTTATTTATTTTAAGCTCTTTATTGGAATATAATTGCTTTACACTGTTGTGCCAGTTTTTTCTGTACACCAGAGTCAATCAGCTGTATTTATACACACAGCCCCATATCCCCTCCCTCCCGCGACTCCCTTCCACCCTTCCCGTCCCAGCCCTCTAAGTCATCACCCGTCATCGAGTTGATCTCCCTATTCTATGCGGCAACTTCCCATTCTAGTATATTTTATAAAGAGTGAGTTTATCTTATGTCTGCTCCTGAGTCATCTACTTAGTGGCTGTTTCTCCAAATTTCATGTGCCTCCCCACTTCTCCTAACACCACCACGGGCTCCACTTGGGGTCCCAGTCATATAATGGAACCAGGGCTGGGTCCTCTATAGAAAACAGGCCACCTAGGAGAGGCCACACTCATCTTTATTGTCCCATCCTGGGACCCCCCAGCCCGCACAGGATGTGTCCGGGGTGGGGACAAGGCCCCCAGGCATGCTAATTAAAGGTATGTGTAGGCTCCACTCACTTTGTATAAATTTAACATTTACTCATATCCTTCTACATGTTTCTTCCACGTTGACAGTTGGAAGACTTCCACGCAGTCCCTGGTAGCAGTTTTTAGGTTTTCATCTGCTGGTTGGCTGTTCGACACATGACACTGTGAACGAGGTCACTTCTCAACCTGGTCTAACAACAGACTTTCTGAAAGGGTTAGGGTAACAGAAGGGGATTTGAACACTGGAGAGAAAAACTAAAATCTGTCTGCTAAACATATTCATATTCCTCAATACCCCTGGAGTAATAAACAAAAAGAATTCAGTGGTTTGCTTATGGAGACACCCAGTTCCTTGCATTGTTCTCCTGTCTTGGGGTCTGTCTTATCTCTCTCTCCCAAGAGACATTCTTTCCCCAAGCCTCCCCAGGGCCAGTCATCAATCCCAAGGCCTATGGGCTGTTATTGTCTGAAAACTTGGCCAAGACAACCCATGGTGCATGGTAACCCATAGCCACAGTCTTCCGAAGCCTGAGTTACTCTGGTCAGGTCTGCATCATGAGAGGTGGGGATTATGCAGCAGAGAAGGCCCCCGAGGGCTTTTCAGCAGAGGAGTCCATCAGGATGTGCCCACTTATCCTTCAGAAAGCTGTGACGGTGCCCCTTCCCTGGGAAGCCTGCCTTGAGCCCAGGCCCAGCCAGGAGACAGGGTCCCCATGCACAGAGGAGAATCTTCTTATCACGCATCAGGTGCTGTGCCCTAAATGTCCCATGCATGTTCCATTTAGTCCTCTTGGTACCCTGTGAAGAAAGTACTATCACAATACCCACTTTCGAGAAAACAGCCTTTGGTTTCTATATTCATTTCCTACTGCTGCTGTAGCAAATCACCGCAACCTTGATGGCCTCAAACAACATGCATTTCTTATCTTCTGGAGGTCAGAAATCTGCAGTGGGTTTCACTGGGCTAAAACCGAGGTGTAGAAAGGTCTTCATTGCTTCTGGAGGCTGTAGGAAGACTCCGTTTCCTTGTCTTTTCCAGTATCTGGAGGCAGCCTACATTCCGTAGCTGGTGGCCTCTTCTTGCATCTTCAAAGCCAGCAGTGTAGCCTCTTCAAATCTTTCTGGCTCTGAATTCTGTTCCCATCATCACATCTCTTTTGCTGACTCTGACTCTCCTGCCTTCTCTTATGCGGACTCTTGTGATTACTTTGAGCTCACTCGGATAATCCAAGATAATCTCCCCATTTTTGAGATCCTTAATCACATCTTTGAAGTCCTTCTTGCTATGTAAGGTAACATATTCCCAAGTCCCAGAGATTAGGACATAGATATCTTTGGGGGCCATTAATGTGCTTACTACAGGTTATGTAAGTAGTGGAACCAGGATTCAAATCTAGGCTCAGCTCTAACTCCCAAGCCATCACTTTTACCTACCAGTGTAGTGAAAGGGAAGAGAAACAAAGGAGACATTATCCCTCGTGGCTCTGGGAGGAGAGGGGAGAGCCTGGTTCAAATGAACCCTCCATGAACAACTGGTTGAATATGGAACTCTGGGCCAACCTGAGTTACAGAAACCCTTCCACCTTGAAAGTTTAAGCATCCATGCATTCACTTAACAGATATTTATTGAGCACCTAGTGTATGTCAGACACTGTTCTATATACCAGGATTCTCAGCTCAGCCCCAAATCTTTGCCCTCTTGGAGTTCCCTATAGTGAGCTGTGTTAGCTTCCTAGAGCTGCCCTAGCAAATGGCCACAGACTAGTGCCTTCAAACAATGCAGATTTTTTCTCTCACAGTTCTGGAGCCTCAATGTCCAAAATCAAGGTGTGCACAGGGACCTGCTCCCTCTGAAGGCTCGAGGGGAGGAAGCTTCCTCTCCTCTTCTAGCTTCTGGTGGCTCCCAGCAGCGTATCTCCAACCTCTGCCTCCATCCTTACGTGGCCCTTTTCTCTTTGTGTGTCCAATCTCCTTCTCCTCTCTCTTGTCAAGACACTAGTCATTGAACATCTTAAATCCATGATGATTTCATCTTGACATCCTTAACTAATTACTTCTGCAAAGGCCCTATTTCCTAATAAGGTCACGTTCTGCGGTTCCGGGTGGGTGTGAATTGGGGCAACCTTATTCAGCCCACTGCATGAGGGAAGATGGACAGTGTGCAAATAAATAGGAAAATAGCATGTCAGATGTGATCACTATTAGGAAGAAAAATAAAGCTGAGGAAGGGCGGTAGGGCATGCTGGCTGGGGGCAGGGGAGTTTAGTTTCAGCCAGAGGGTCCTGGAAAGCCTCATGGAGAAGGGGACATCTGAACCAAGACCCGAAGGAGCACACTCTGCTTTGGGGATGTCCCCCTTCAGTGGCTGTGGCCACATCTAGCCAAGTGTCGAGGAGGACAGTTCTAGGTTGAAGATGGTTCTAATTCTGCATCCGTCCCTCCTTTCCTTCCAATCCGTGATGTGTCCTCGTGCCTGAAGTCTGTGCAGTGACACTCCTTTATGGTCCAGTGCGGCTCTAATGGCAGCGATCATGAGAGTAATGGGATTTGGGGGTGGCCCCTCCTCCTTGCGTGAGGACCCCATTGTGCTGACTAATTGTGTAGAAGCAAGTAGGACAACTGTCTGTGGGGTGGAAGCAGTGGGGAGCAAAGAGGAATATGTTATCTGGGCCTCAGGGCATCACTGAATTACCCTGGCAGAGGCCGAACCCATGCATCTGGGTCACCAAAGATGCTGAAAGGGATTTGGGGGCCTTCTCGTGCTGGGAGGGGGTGGGTCTTGGGTGGACTTGAGTCCCCTGGGTTCTTCATCATCTTTGTCAGCTGTTAGAAGAGCTGCGAATATTTCAGAGGAGAAGGTGAAGAGGGGTTGAAACTATGAAAGCGCCCAGCTCTTGGAGCCTGGACAGCTGACAGCGGCTGGCACAGGGAGAATGCTTACTGTACTCAGAAGCCAGTTTTGTTTGGTCCAACCTCAGCCTCCAAACTACTTATCCTCACATCTTTGATGCTGCCTGACTCAAGTAATTACCACTAGGAACATCCCTTTTAGTAAACATATGTTTTAATGGAATAGATTTTTGTTTGAAATGACCTTATCTCAGGCAGCAGGCACTTTCATAAGTATATATCAATTGGTTTTTAAAAATTCCTCAAATGTTTTCACTTGTCTTGGTGACCTCGTACTTGTCCTGTTCCCAGCAACTCCTCCACATTCAAATAAATGCTCAGGTCTTCATTGGAAGCCTTCCTGCTACTCTTTTGTGGTTTTGCTCTTGTGACATTTTGTAACATTTGGGCACTTGTATCCTCCTATATGGAGAGTGGATCATTTCTGAAATGCCCAGTGTAGGATTCCCTATTGTTCTCAAGAGGATGGGGTTGTTACTGCTACCAGCTGTAAACTGGTGGGGAAACTGAGGTCCTAAGAGGCTAGGGAATGGGCTCCCTGTTACAGAACGAATGTGTGGGAGAGCAATTTGGAACCCAGATCTTCCTGACTCAAGAGGCATCAATTTCCCATCTTTATTTCCATGCTACCTATTTTTTTTTTTACGAATGCCTCCCTTAAATTCTTCAACTCAGGGAAGAATTAGAAATTAAAACACCCACTTCTGGTGCACTTATCACCCACCAAAGAGCCACGTGGGGTGAAGACCACAAATCCCTTTTGTGTGAGTGTTTCAGTCTGCAAGTGTGTTTTATGTGTGCTAAGTAGCTCCAAGTTTTAAGACAAAGGCCGGTTTTCCACCATGTCAGTGAACTGGCCAGCCCAGTGAACAGAAATCAATGAAACAACTTATGCTGGTATCATGGAGACATAGACAAGAATTCAGTCACTTGAAAATTTAATTCTTAATCCAGTTTAGCTAATGCTTATTGAGTACCGGCCATGGGCCAGGCCTGATACTAGGCCCTGGGGAAACAAAAATGAATGAGGATCTGCCTTGGAAAAGCTCACAGGTTAGTGTGGGAAGCAGGCACCGACCAAATAATCTCAATACACCACGGAAAGTGCTCTCATAGCTGGTGCTCAAGGCATAGGGAGATCCCAAAGAACCCTTGGGAGGAGGAGGGTTGTGATTAAGAAACTTCCAAGAAGCTGTGAGCTGTGTCTGCCCCCTTAAGTGGAAAAGGCAGGCTGATTGTTGACCTGGTGTGTATGAGCAAAAGGCAGTCTGGTTACCCCTATGGCCCAGATCCTGGCCGTATCACTATTATTATTATTGTGTGTGTTTGGCTTATGTCATCCAAATCTTTTACCTAAATTCTGTTCCACTTGCCTGTGTAGCAAATATAATAACAACTATGATACTAATATTTACCAAGGCAGTATTAGAAGCCTCAGTTAAATAGATGTACATTTTGATACAACTCCATGATGTATGCTTTTATTTATTTATTTTTACCTATTATAATAGTACAAGTTCTATCGGAAATATTAGCTTCAAAAATTGCCTCTGGAGAACGTGAACAATCCAGATGAATGTATCTTAAATGAAGGTGTATTTTAAAAGTCCACAGGAAGGGATGGTTCATCAAGGCACAGGAAGCGTCATAAGCTAATATTTTAAAAAAACTATTAAAATAGATCTAAAGTCACAAAGCAAATCACTGAAGAAAGAGCATCTGCTTGGATCAATACATTGTGGTGTCTTTGGACAATGGATAGGAACATACAGAGGTATGTTTTTGAAACAACTCTATGAGATAGAAACCATTATTATCTGTGTTTCTACAGTTGGGAAGCCTGAGACACAGTGAGGGCATGTGATTTGCCCAAGGTCACTAGCTTGTAATTGGCAGAATCACTTTCCTCTCCCCTTCCTTCACTGAGGTCTAGCCAGTCCAGACTTTAATCAGTTCCTTGCGGGGATCAAGGTTTAGGTGAACTCAGGGTCTTGGCACATGCTGTTCCTTCTGCCTGGAATGCTGTTCCCACTACTCTTGATGTGGCTAGATTGTTTTCATCCTTGAAATCGGAGCTGAAATGCCATCTTTCTTGACTTGCCTATCTAAAGTAGTTCCTCCCTGCTGTATTTTTGATTTCTGCAGAAGACTTACCTCCATTTGAAACTATTTACATTATTGTCTGCTTATTTGGTTTTTGTGTGTGCCTCACCAGAATATAAGCTCATTAAGAGGGGAGCTTTAACTGGCTTAGACATTCATGTGTCTCTAATGCCCATGAATGCCCCAAATCCCCAGTGTTTGGTGTCTGGTGGGTACTCAGACGATGTTTGTAGAAGGAATACTAGGCCCTGGGGGTGTTGAGGTGAATAAACATACAGTTGGGGATCATACAGTCTGGTCGGAGAGACAGGCAATCAGCAACCAGTGCCTTGTGCTGTATGTACCAGGAGTGTGTGTACGGTGCCCATGGGGACACACAGGAGGGTGCGACTGCTTTTTTGCCTGGAGTCTGGGCAGACACGGAGGAGGTGACATTGAACTAGGAACACCATTTCACCAATATTGCAGGCCCTGGGGTGTTCTGCACATGCTGGGGAGAGCTGGGCAGGTTTCACTGCATGTGTTTATTGAGTAACTGCTCTCTGCAAGGCACCACACACTAGATATTAGTGACCAATGTTTTTAGGAGCTTTAGGCTAAATAGACAGACTTATCAACCCATGATTGCCTGGGGATGAGTTTGGAGAGGAAGACAAGGGCTCGATCATAGTATCGGGTGTGAGAAGGGTGTGGAAATGTGTGTTCTAGGCTCCTGATCATGAAAGGGATGTAGGTAGAGGAGTTTGGAGTAGGTGAAAGAGTGCCATTGAGGGTTTTTAAGTAGGAAGTGATGTGAGGAGTTCTGTACTTGAGAATACCTAGATGTTGGTGTGGAGGCTGACTGGAGGCAGGGAGACGGGAGGCCCACCAGAAGGCTGTTGCGGGAGCCCAGGTGAGCAGTGAGGGGTGAGGGCGGACTGCAGGAGATAGTATAGAGCAGTGCTTGGAATTAATAAGTCACGATCAACTGAGTATGAGAGATGAGAAAAAAAAGAGCCAAAAAAGGCCCAAAGTTTTTCTAATTTGATCTTCCGTTTGGATTATCACTCATTAACTGAGATTGGGCAGTGTTTCCCAATGTGTGTGACTAGAACTTCTAATCCTACAACCAAAAAGTTGGAAGATGGCACATCATCCATTGTGTCTTGGAAAGTTACAAAGCACACAGGCATATTCAAGGCTCTGAGAAGTCCTGCAGTAGAGAAGATCATTTTGTTTAACTAGTGTTTCCCAAATTTCTTAACCCTCCTTTATAACACCAACACCTAAAACAACCCAAAGAACACACTTTGAGAAATGCTGAGAAGTGGAATAAAACCTGTATTTTCCTGTAGGGCCCAGGCTCTGGGAGGATGTCTTTACTTTTATCTTGGCATTTTTGACATTGCTATCCTGGAAAACCTTTGAAACTTTTGAGGGATTGACACAGTAGTAAGAGTATGGACACCAGTGTCAGGCTGCTGAGATTCACGGCATGCTATCTAACCTCTCTGTGCCTCAGTTTCCTCATCTTTGAAATGGAGCCTATAACAATAATACCTGCTTCCTTTGATGGTTGTGGGATCAACCAGTTAATTCTCAGAAAGGCCTAGAAACAGTGTCTGGCCCCTGGAGGTGGGGGGCTCAGTGAGTGAGAGCCCTGGTGAGGGGCAATACAGGGTGCAAGATGAGACCATGGACTCGGAAGCCGCGCTGCCTGGTTTGATGTCTCAGTCCGTCTGCTTCCTAACTCCATGACCTTGGGAGAACATTATGGAGCCTTCCGTGTCTCAGTTCCCCCCAGCTGTAAAGCAGGGAAATTTGTTGAACCTACTTCATAGCTCTGTGAAGAATAAGTGAATCAAATCATATGAAGGAACATCTCCTGGCATGTTAGATGTTTTCACTTTTTAAAAAAAGTCTTCTAAATTGTCCCAGTTATTAGCATCATTTTCTTTGTAGATTGGATCTTCATCACTGGAGCTGAAATTCAGTTTTTCAGCTTTCCCGGCAAGTTATTTTGGTCTCGTATTTTGGCATCCCCCTTGGCTGACTCTGGAGGCCTACAATTCACAGTTTAGTGTTTCACTGTGACTTCCGAGTCTCTTCGATTGAGATTGGTTTCTTCATCTCGTGTTAATGAAAAGTCCCCCGATTTTGGGCACCACCTGGACCCTCTTCTGGGCTCCACTCCTTTCTGAAAAATGCAGACATCTCTTTCAAATCACTTAGCAGAAGACCTTGTGATGCTCTTGTAGCAAAATCTTTCTCCAGCGTGGACACAGTCTCCTGTTTCCTGAGAGAGAGGCTGGGTTGTTTCCTTGTTAAAAGTTTTCTGATACTATATCAGTAGAGAATCTTTGGAACAGGTCACACCAACCCTCCCATTGAAGCCAATTACCTGATATTTAGTTATCAGTTTACTTCAGGGACTGTCTGCTCTTGGTGAACAATTAGATTAGAGGATGCTGATGAAATTCGAGTGGCAGGAAGTAGAAGTTATGTTTCTGAGTTCAGAGTTTCTATTTCAAGGTTGAGTCCGTGGTAAATTCTTACAGAGAGATTCTAGCCTAATAGAGTCAGATTCTCAAGGTCCCCCAGCCTATCTCATGGGTATTTAACCTGCCTGGAAACTTCAGCTCATTTCCAGAGGTGGGTCTCCCAGTTCTTTATGTCGGCATGAAAACAATTAATAATTTAAGCCATCCCCATTAAAAAAATAGAAATACTGTATAAATACAATACTGTAATAATACATTTAAAAGTCAATCCAGCTGGGCACTGTTCCCAGACTACCAGCTGAGCAGAAACTAAGTAAAGAAGAAAAACTGCTATATAATGCAAATGGCTTCAATCTCATTGTTTTCTGCTACTCTTATATTGCAAATATATAGAATTGAAGTTACATTACAGATAAATAGGTTTTGTGGGCTAACCTGGAGACCTAATCACTGTTTATATCATTATTTCTATGGGGAGAAAAATGTATCCCATATTACAAGCAGATGGTTTGCAAGCAAATTTTTGGAACACAATAGATTTTTGAGTTGGGGGCGTCCTGGAATTTTAACCTGTAGTTGGATGTTTTGTATTCAGGGCTAGTGATGGGTGAAAATTCGAGGCCTCTCAGATTCCCACCCCCCACCCCATGTTTTCCTCCCAGATCCTTGCTCCCCTCTTCATCCTGGAGGCTCTGTCTCAGCTTCTCTGTTCTCTGCTCCTGGCATACTCGTCTCTGTCACCTCATCATGGCCCAGCTCCTCCCTCCAACCACTGTTGGGGCCCCAGGAAGCCAGGAGGGACTCTAAATGTCATTATTTCTGTGCACCTTATTAAACGGCAGTTAGGGTTCACAGGAAGCCCTACAGCCAAGGGTCAAAGCATGTGGCTCTGAAACCAGACGTCAGCCGCTTGGAGCTGTGCACCCTTGGCACGTTTTTGCACCTCTCTGAGCCTCTGTTTCATCCCTATAGAATGAGGTGGTTGTTAGGACTAATAGGGGAGGACTAACTATAAACATTCAGAACAGTGCCAGGCACTGGGCAGTGTTCCCTCCAGGCAGGTATGTGGTGGGGTAGTTACAGCAAGGTTTAGACAGATTTCCACAAACTCGGGAAGCAAATCCAAGGTATGCAAATACTTTCTGAATTCCAAAGAGTAAACTGAGAAATAAGTGTCTGGAATCTCCCTGTTCATGCGTCGGGGCCTGGGTAGGTTTTGAACAAACTTTATGAGTTAGGGGTGGGGAGGGGCGGTCTACATACTTGTATAGTTGAGTGACAACCTCAAACTCTTATTGTTTTGAATAGATTAAGCTCTACAGCAGATTTTATGAACAAGCCTTCTTAAATAGTTTCATTCACTAAATTGCATCCATGGTTCTTTCACCTAGAAAAAGTTTTTTTAAGTAATTTTCGAGTTTGGGTTTTTTTTCTTTTTTCCTTCAGGCAGTTTTTTTCTTTGCATTTGAGCTGGTTCTATTTCCTAATTTACAAGTAGGCTAATGTCTGCATATTGGCCTTATTTTGTGGGCATGAGATCTAGCTGGAAATAAGGAGTAGAAAAATAAAGTACTATTTGGGAGTCTTAGGACTTTTGGAGAGACCCTCCGTAGAGAATGGGGCAATAGTGTAAAATAAGAAAAACAAATATATCTCTGCCATTTTTTTCAGAATGCACTCATTCTGACTTGAGTCCCATTTCCCTCCTATCTGTGGCCTGAAGAAATTGTAATGGAGCCAGTTAAGAAATCAGCCTATTTGAGAGTGCTTCATTGAGGCTTGGCTTCACCGAGAGTCCACTCTGACAATGAGATTTTAATTTTATTTGGGCAAAGGCTTAAGTGTCTGTGCACTTGACCGTTGCTTTCGTGGATGTATGGGAATGAGTGACAGCTTTCAAAAGGCACCATTTCAAAGCAACTGGTTTTGTTTACTAAAACGTGGGAGCTATAAGATCTGTTTCCCCTCCTGAAGAAATTTGTGTGGGTAACGTGCTGTCATGAAGATTTTATAATCTGCAGTATCACAGAAGTAATAAGGTATTGTTGTTGGTTGACCATCTGTTTATACATTCTTGGTGTCACGGTTTGCTTATTTTTTTATTTTTATTTTTCAGCTAGCAAGAAGCAAGGAATGAGAGTTTAGGAATCTCAGAGACGTTTTATAAACTAAGAATTTATGTTTAGTTGCTTAACATGGTTGAATTTTGTTTTCACCATATACAAAATAGGAAATGAAAAGCCCATTTATATATATACATTTTTTTCCCCAAAAGACAAGTTGAAAACCTCAACTTCTACTTTGTTCCTCTCTGGCCCCCGGTTCAAATTTTTAGCTTACATTAAAAATAGTCTTTTTATAGCAAGTACAAGTCAGACATAGATCATTAGGAAACTCTGGAAAGAAAAATCACCTACAGAAAGGACCTATAGAGATTTCATATTTCATCCATTCATTCAGAAATATTTATTGAAACCCTAGTATTTGCATATCATGCTGGCAGACACTGCAGGATTTGCGGAAGAAATATTAAAGACATTCTCCCTTCCTTTGAGGATCTTACAGCTTACTTGGGAGGAAATGACATAGACATATGAAACAGTTAAGTTGTAATTCAAGGCAGCATATGATTAAATACCAAAATGTGTGGTTCCGACAAGAAATGCTATAGGAGTTCAGAAAAGGGATGATAATTCAGTGGCACTACTGTTTTCTGCCTACAAATTGGCAAATTGTAGCACTATTTGTATGAAATATTTTACACTTGTTTTTTTGGCAGCCTTAGGCCTTGACTCCCAGGCAGTATTAAGAGCCTACAAAAATATTTGTACTCCAGTATCTGTAGAACTGGCTTTTTTTTTTTTTTTTTTTTTGCCTTCTTTTAGGCAGAGGAAGTGCCTTGTAGAAACCGGAATGCCCCTGAGAGGCAGGTAGTATTTGACAGTCATCATCGCTTTCAGATACAAAATAGGGAACCAGCCTCGTCATTCTTTGTGTTTCAATCCAGCCGTACGTGTCCCTCCGTTGCAAACTCTCTGTGACATTGAGAGGAGGTTTAATTTGAACTTAATGTCCGTGACGGACGAGCTAGTCATCAAGGGTCAGATAAATTTATGGCTTTGGAGACTTGCTGATGAAAATCCCTGTGGTCATGATGTTGGAGAAGGAGCTGACATAGGAGGAAGAGAGTTTGGACGCAGATGTGCACCCTGTAAGCAGGGTTCCCCAAGATGTTAGAATATGATGACACGCTGAAAGTATTGTGCTTGGGGATGATGTTTAATAAAACTCACTGGCTTCCTGTTCTATTTTTGTCATATTCAAATTAGCACAGCGCTCAAAGATGAAGCTGTGGGGCCTAAATTCTTAAGAATTGAGAGAGAGAGAAGAGGAAGAAAAAGAAATAAAATGCTTGTGAAGTCAAGTACACAGTTTGGGACTACACCTCACTCCATTCACTTTCAGGGACTCCCCAGAGCTGAATGTGGTTATTATTTAGTTGCTTTTCAATCTTGTGTGATTCATGAATTTTCAGTTTCTTTTAAAACTTACTGTCACTGGTTCTCCTACGCCCCTTCATTTTAACCTTGGGCCTTGAGGAGGCAGACGTGACAGATGTTCTGTTCTTTCCTTGATACCTCTGAGTGGGATGTCTGTGGAGCCAACGTTATTTGGAAATCACGTGGCCCTTGGTGTTCATTCTTCTTGTTGAGTTGGCAGCCCTACTGGTGAGGCAAGAGTTCCCAAGTTCGCATGACCTAGCGAGACCAAGACAGGCATCAAGCAAAGCAGTGAGCTTACCTCTCAGCTTATGATGGTGTTAATCAAAATAGCTGGCCCTGGCCACAGCTTCAGAGTCATTAGGCAGGCATCCTCTGAGCTGGCTGACTTGGGAAAGTGGCCCTGGCAAATGTTTCACCCAATATCTTTTGATATAATTTGGTATCTGTCTAAATAAATGTTGTGTAGCAGATGGTTCTGGAATGTCTTATCAAATTCTTGGGAAGACTCTGCCCTTGCAATATGTTTATTTGATTATCATACTGCAAAGCACAAAATGGTCTAATTTTTTCTAACAACAGAAAAGTTACACAATGGGTTGATATTCTGGGAATGAATCGCAAACCTAAAATGTGTACAATGTGTAAACCCTTTCTGGAGCTGTTCTGTGCTAGATTTTTCTAGACGGGAGCTCTTTAATTGTGGAATCCAGGAGAGAATGTGTTTTGGATGTATTCGGCAATGTCATCTTAAGAATGGCTCAGGAGTCTAAGTTCAACATGTCCACATTTGTTCTCTGCTCTGAGACATGATGGAAAAATTGCTCTGCTGGTTTCCTGTTGCTTTTCATGGTTTTAGCATCATGTTCTTATTCTTGCTCGAAATCAATAATCCACTATACAAAGCCTGGCATTTTGTATTGAAGCCAAGTATGAGAAAGTTTTCACGGATGCATGTGTGGGGTTGCTGTTTTGCTGCCCACCCCCGCTTTTTCTTTTTTGATAGGTGTACTTTTAATGAAGATTGTGTGCATTCAAATAACTCAGAAAACTGGCTGGATATTTCATTTGGAGCTAAAAAGTGCCCTCAAATTCACCTGTTTCGAAGCAGTAAAGATAAGGTAAGAGGAAAGATTTTTAACTTGTCTCTGTTGTCTCACTTTACTCAACTGATGCCAACTTCCTTCTGTGTGTAAAATATCCGTTAATGATCAAATAAGCTTAGTTATGAGAGTTGATGCATAGTTAACTGATATTGAGTGCCCACCAGATGTCATACACTCTGCCAGGTGACGGGAAGATAGCAGAGAATAAGACACATCATGGGCCTGCCCTCGTGGAGTTTGTCATCTTCTGGAGCTAAAGATGACCCTTCATTTGTTGAAATGAAGGAAAAGATCGACTACCAATGTCATAGAGAAACATATTGATAAAAAAAAGAGAGAGAGAGAAAGAAGTTCAGTTTCATAGTCAGCAAGATTCCTAAATGTGGCTTAAGTGTCGAATTTTGTTTTGTTTTATGGTTCCTTTTCCTGATGTGTTCAGACTTCTCTTGACAACTGCCTTACGTGCATGGCTTCAGGCGATGTTCGCGGGGAGGGAGAGAAAGCAATGTGGGCAGGGAATATTGCAAGTGGGGTCCCTTGGAAAGTCCGTGGGCTCTTGCTGTGGCGGTACCGTCATGGGCAGCACATCAGCCCTGTCATTGGACGAGAGAAAGGAAGCAACGTGAGCATATTCTTGCATTTTCTGATTTACAACCGAGCATGTCCTGTGGGAAAATGCAATTCCTGTCTTGCCATCTCAGTGGCTGCAAGGAGACATTCTCTCTAATTACAGCTCTTGTATTCTGAATAACTGTACAGAATCCCCATCAGCAGCCAGTTGACCTGTCTGTTGAGCTCACTCTGTTTTATTTGAATGCCACATGAACAAGGAGATGGGCCGCTTTCTCTTTCCGCTTACGCTTTGCCATTTCAAATAGCAAGAACCGTACCACTGAAGATGATTTAACATTTAATAAAGGAGAGCCGGAGCATTTAATGAGTGATAAATAATAAAAATCAAGCTTTCAAGTCATAACCGATCAGAACTCGTGGATTTCAAGTTATTTGGCTGTTGTCCCTTTCTGTTGTCCTCGTGTGGGTGGGGGTGTGGAGGATGGGTAGGGGGTGCCCCCCCCCAAAAAAAAACACACCTTTCAAAGCCTTCATCCAAACCTGCACCAGCCCTGCGCCAGAGTGAATCGATTGTGTGGAAAAAATGCTTAGGCACCTACGCGTAGGTATGGTCAACGTTTTATTTCTCGTATTAGTCTGAAAAATAGGTGACTTTAGTGCTGATAGAGACTGGTAGAAAATACCATGATCATTGAATATACCCAGGACTCTGATAAGTGGTTAAGATTATACAAGGCTTTTTTCTTTCATCATTTTGAAAATGTTACGGGTGTGGTGACAGAGAGGAACTTGTTCATTGACGAAAAACTGCTGCTTACACAATTTGCTTACCTTTTTTTGGGGTCACTAGTATAAATTAATCACCATTCACATCTAGTCTGGAGCATGGCAAAAAAATGTTTACCACCCAAAGAACCACGGGTGCTTTCTTCCCCACCCCGAGTCCCACTGTGGTTTACCCTAATCCCTCTAGAGTCTTCCCACACAACCGTTACCTCACTCTCTCCCGCTCACCACCACTCTCAAGGTAAAGGAGATAAGAGTTTAGTAATTTGAGTAAAGCAGTTCTTTGAAACCAACTTGGGGCTGATTATTTTAGTAATGTTGATAAGATGTCTGTCTCCATCTCTTGGTCACGTTATTTCAAAATATTTCCTGTCTTTATGGTTATCTATAACTTGCCTGAAAGTCTCATATTTTGGTTATTTAAATAATTCCTTATCCCGAACCTACAGAGATGGCAGTCTATGGTTTTCTCCAGTTCCATCTATTAGCTTGGTTCAAAGAGTGTTTGCTCACTGCCGGTCATATGCCTAATAACATTCTAGTAATTTTCTTGGTGGAGAAAAAAAATCCTTATAATACAGAGCCTCTGTTTCGAAGAAGCTTTGTCTCTTTACACAAGACAATTAGAATATAGTATATCCTCACCTTCATTATGAAATCAGCATTAAAAAAATAATGAAAGCAATTGCAATTTTCTTGGAGGGATTTCATGAGATGTTGTTGAATAAAAACATCAAGATGCAGAAAAGTATGTATAGGCTTCCTAGGTGAGGCAATGGTTAAGAATCCGCCTGCCAATGCAGGGAACATGGGTTCAATCCCTGCTCCAGGAAGATCCCACATGCCGTGGAGCAACTAAGCCCGTGTGCCACAACTATTGAGCCTGCACTTTAGAGCCCGTGAGCCACAACTATTGAGCCCATGTGCTGCAGCTACTGAAGCCCACGCACCTAGAGCCTGTGCTCCGCAACAAGAGAAGCCACGGCAATGAGGAACACACGCACTACAACAAAGAGTAGCCCCCACTCACTGCAACTAAAAAGAAAGCCTGTGCACAGCAAAAAAAGACCCAACACAGCCAATTAAAAAAAAAATTAGAAAAGTATGTATAGCATGACCTTGTATTGATCCAAAAAGTCCCTGTATATGTTTGCTATGTGTATATGATGTCACTGTATGATTATTTGACATGGAGAAAAATGTGGAGGAATTCATACTAGGTTGTCAACATAGACTCCCCTGATGGAATGACTCTGCAATGGAGGGAAAGTCAGAGACAAGTTAAAAAAAAAAAAGACAACTGAAATCCTCACATACACAGACAAACATAAAGAGGGATGTGTGACATCTCATTTTTGCATTGTGTAAAATTATATGTTTGTATACCTATAAAGAGATTTTTTAACAGTCAGTAAAAATGGCTTATACTGATAAGAACAGAAAAGATGTAGGAATAAAAGTATTTCCCACAAACAGCACTGGTCCTAAAGGAAAAACTAGAAACATTGTTTTACAAATCGAAACAGAAATATGGAATTCCGTCACTGATACAACCAACATTGTTTTTAAAGCTGTGTCTTGTGCAGTAACACAAGAAACAATAGAAATAATATTGGAATGGAATAGACAAAAATATCATTATTTGCTATTCTTAAGTGGTTGTATATCTGTAAAATCTAAATATATTAGCTTTTAAAACTATTCAAATTAATAAAGGTAAAATAAAGTGCTAAATGTTCAGTAATCATTCAAGTATCAATAACCTTACTACATGTAAGACAAACTGTTAACATCCATTAATAAAAGATTCCATTCATTAAAAAACAATGGAGGGACTTCCTAGGTGGCGCAGTGGTTAAGAATCTGCCTGCCAATGCAGGGGACACGGGTTCGAACTCTGCTCTGGGAAGATTCCACATGCCACGGAGCAACTAAGCCTGTGAGCCACAACTATTGAGCCCGTGTGCCACAACTATTGAAGCCCACAAGCCTAGAGCCCGTGCTCTGCAACAAGAGAAGCCACTACAATGAGGAGCCCACATACCACAATGAAGAGTAGCCCCCACTTGCAGCAACTAAAGAAAGCCCTTGCACAGCAACGAAGACCCAACACAGCCAATAAATAAATTAATTAAAAAAAAATGGAAATACTCAGGCACAAACTTGAAGAGTAAGGTATATACCCTGTATTTTAAAATCGTTTTTTACTAGGAGATACATGTTGAAGCCAGCTACCAAAATAGTGGTTCTGGCCATGCAACAGCTTGTCTTAAGCAATTTTTTCTAATAGTAATTAGATAGTGAGGCAGTGGTCTATTGAGGCTATTTATAATTCATAATAGGGAAACCTTATCAATTAAAAGCATGAGCAAATATAAAAATAAAGACACACAAGGTATTTTCTTGGAAGATATGAAAAGCATCTTAAACATAGCCAGACACATACTGTTTCTTGGCGGGAAGATATCATAAAAATGTCACTACTTCCTCAATCTATTTTCTAGATTTCAGGTCATCCTAGTGAAAATTTGAATAGCCTTTGTCTTAAAATTAATATAAAATTCATCTGGAATAATAATATGAACTGGTCAAGAATATCCAAGATATATACTGAAGAAAAGAAAATTAAGCAAGACCATTTCCATATGATTGTAAACACATATATAGTGGCAATAATTTAGTCCATGACTGTTTTAAAAATAGGAATATAGATCCATGGAATAGAGTAGAAAGCTCAGAAATAAATGTAAAACTTTTAAAGACTATTTATCATAAATTAAGAGGAAACAAGTATTATTTCATGAAAGTTGCTGAAATAACTGGCTTACAATATGGAAACATAGTTTAATTCACTTTTTTTACATTAAATATAAAAATACATTTTAGGCTAATGAAGAAATTCATCTAAAAACCTAACACAGAAAATAATTGAGCATCAGATAATTTGGAAGTATAATTTTCTTGGCTCTGAAGCAATATATTATGTAATAGCAAGAGAAAAATATTCGTACACTTGACTTTTTGAAAAAAATCTAAACAAAAAATAGGAGATGACTAAAGCACATGCTTCAGGAAAAACATTTGCAACAGGCAAAATATTAATTGCAAGATATGAAAGCTAGGAGAAAGTCAACAGAAAAGTATAGAGACACCAGAAAGTAAGTGGGCAAAAGTGTATATTCTCATAAGAGGAGGTTGAGAGAGTTAGATATAGATACAGAAATATGTTCAGCTTCCCCTGCTATCAAATAAATACAAATTAAAGTGAAAATAAGGTTTGCTGACACCAAGTGATGGCGATGCCAATTAACACAACCTTTTTAGAAAGCGATTTGGCGATATGTTTCAAAAGTCATAAATATATTCATTCTGTTTGAAGCACGAATTCCAGGCTTAGATGTCTGAAGAAGCAGTTTGAAAGAAGAAAACCCATAAGCGTACAGATGTTATTGCAGTGGCATTTATAGACTTAGAAACTTGGAAATAACCAAACTGTTTGACAATAAGAGAAAAGGTTAAGTAAAATAAGGTCTGTTGATAGAATAATAGAATGTTATGTGGTAAGAAGTTCTTTGGCCCCGTGGACATTATTAGCTAATTGACATCCAAACTTTATAATTCATCTGACCCTTTGGGTCTTCATTCCCTCTTTATCCAGCTTAACTCAAGAGTTATTAACCTGGTAAGGATTCCCATGCTGGGTTCATTAAGCCAAGGCATCAGCTTTTTAACCATTCTTGCCTAGAACCTAATGACAAAAAAAAAAAAATTCCTTCAACTCCCTGGCTATTCTCTTCTTCCACTGCACTTAAAAAAAAAATTACTGTCTCCTATTTTCAGATCAGCTCCAACTTCTTCTGCCCCATTGTTCCCCTGAACCTGAACTCCATGCAGCCATTCCAGCAGACCCTATAACTCCTCATCTTACTTGGCCTCTTGGCTGCATTCTTAAAACTCTGTCTTCCATTGCCTTCCATGGCACACCCTCTCCATGCTCTCTTCCTTCCTTCTTGACTGTGTCTTAACCTCCTCTGCTGACTCCTTCTCTCCTTGACTCTAAATATTGGAGTTATTTCAGCCCCAGTTTTGGCTCTTCCTGTCTTCTGACTGTGCTTTATCCACAGACAATCTTATCCACTCCCATGGCTTGATATACCATCTATATGTCCATGTCTCCTTTATCTCCCACCCAGATTGCTTCTGGGCTCCAGGTTCATATGTTCTTAATTATCACACAAGTACCTTGAACTAAAACACATCCAAAAGTTGAAGTCTTGATTTTTCCACCCAAAGTCTGCCTCCTGCTCAGTGCGTCCCATTGCAATATACGGTACCTCTGTCCATACATTTGCTCACCACATCCTCCGTATCCACACATCCCACTTCTAGTCCTGCCCCATGCTACCTCTAAAGGTTATCTTAAAGCTGTCAATTCTTTCCATTTCTACTGTACCATCCTAGCCCAGGCTTCTGTCATCTCTTAATGCTCTCCATCCTATGTGACCCTCCAGTTTTCATCTAGCAGACTTTTCCACCCTTCTGCTAGACTATAAGTCTTTGAGGTCAAGGACAACAATTGCTTGCTTCGCTGAAGTAGTCAATACCTTGTGTAGCACATGGCACCTCTTCAAAGCTTGATAAATGTTTGTGGAATAAATTAATGCAATGATAACAGTTATGTAAATGCTAGGTATATGAGAACTGGAAGGCAATGTGGAAAATTTAAAACAGCTAGTGAAAATAGGACTTTAACAAACTTTCTGGTGCTTTCGTTACAATGTTTGAGCAGTGAATTCAATTTAAGACATATGTGCGTACAGAGTAACCGGGGATGATGGTCATGTGCTGAGATGTGCAGTGCAGGGAGAGATGCTGGCTTGAAGCATGAGTGAGAATTCAGCCTGGTGTTGAAGATGAGCTGGTGGGGGTGGTTTGGGGTTTGGTACTATGCTCAGGTCCCCTGAAGATGGTTGGACTTCAGTCCAGTGGACGTTGGACTATAAGAACTTGTGTTCTTCCAACATGATTCTATGGCTCAGAAATAGGATTTTTTTGAAAACGGGAAGATGAGCGTGAGATCCCAGGCCTGGAATAGATATAGCAAACTTATCAGAGGATGAGAGACAGTGGATTCTTAGCTGGCCATGTAGAGTCTGGGAGGAGGTCAGAAGTATAACAGAAGATAGACACCTCCTCCGTGGGGTGGGACTATCCCTCTTCATCGTGGGTAATAAGGTCACTACTCCTATGGTCCCAGTTTCCTAAAACTTAGCCCCCCTCCCCACCAGATCCCCTGCACACACATGATGCAAAAGGGGTCTCTCATTGGCATGTTATTTTCTTTAACTTTCCTCTTTTTTTCCTTTTGCTTCTTCCTTTTTCTTTTTATTCTTTCTTGTCCTCCTCCTCCTCCCTCCTAAATATAAACAAATGAAAAAAAATTATGTATGAGAATACTTAATATAAAGATATAAAATCTCCTAAAATTCATGCATATATTTAGTACAATTCCAGTCAAACTCATAGTCCCCTCACCCCATTTGGGCAAAATGTTCTTAAAGTTCATATGGAAGAATAATGTCTAGGAAATGCTAAGAAAATTATGAAAATAAAAATAGATTTGCCATAAATGTATTTAAATCTACAATAGTAAAAATTTGATGACATCAGAATAGAAGTAGATCAATAGATAATTGGGACAGTGCAAAGTTCAGAAATAGCTTGCAGGTATGTGGTGATTTAATATATGACAAAAGTGGTAATTCAGTTGGAAAAGGAACTTTTTTTTTTTAGTAAATGGTTGTGACATAGCTGATTACCCATCTGGATAAAAATAGTTGGACCCTTATCTTACAATATATAAAAATAAATTCCAGATGGATTAAAAACATAGTTAAAAAAATAAAACAACAAAGATGGTGAAACAATATAATATTTGTTTACAAGCAAGAGTTTGGGAAGAATTTTATAACCAAGACAAGAAACCCTGTATTTGATTACATAAAAATACATCGTGTAGGGTATAAGATACCACACATACAAATTGCAAGACAAACAGATTTGGAGAAAAATATGTCAGAAATATGACAGATAAGGATTAATATCTATACTATGCAGAAAGCTCTTAAGAACTGATAAGAAAAACACACACAAAGCAGAAAAATGGTTCAAGAATATGAGTATGCAATTCACAAAAGAGCAAATTAAATAGCCAATAAAACATCTCTTTCTTTATATTGGCAAGCTGAGAAATTCTTTTTCTATGGCAAGTTAAAGGTGATTTCATTTAAGGCTCTAGGATGGATGGAAATGATGGAAAAAACAATAATCCAGTTCCTGAATTTTCTTCCCCACACAGACGACAGTGACCATGGTTGGAAGCTTCTCTGCAAGACACTCGACGTGCGTGGTGAAGAACGGGGACACTGGTCAGGTGCTCTGCAAGGGTGAAAATGTCTCCAGTGAGACCTGCACCTGCAGCATCCCAACCAGAGCAACCTACAATGGCAAGTGGACTCTGCTGTTTTTTGTTTTTTGTGGGGTTTTTTTGTTGTTGTTAGAAAATGAAGAAGGCAAGAGAACCTCCTGAGTCCAGATTGCCCAGGAAACAAATTAACTGACAGAATCTGAATAGTCCCACACTGTAGACTTGCTCTCCCCCTACCCCCTGCTTCCCACTTTTCCCTTCAGTCCCACTCACCTGTGCTCCACTCATCCCATGACTGCAGGACCCCACAGTTGCATGTGGCTGGAGAATGACAGAAGATGATAAGTTGGCGAGGCAAGTGGAGTCAAGCCAGAGACCATTGGACTGACCTTACCCAGATGGTTCAGATAATTCAGAGATCTGAAAAGCTGGGAATGCCCTTGATGAGATGAGAAAACAGAATAGCCAATAATTTGTCATCTTAAAGTTCATTGCATTTGTTCATTCATACAGGAAGTATTTATGGAGCATCTATGTGCTGGACATTGTGCTAAATGGTAGGGATCCAATGACCAAAAAGATTCACCTGGTCCTTGTTCACAGTGTTTGAGCCTCTTGGGGTACAGCTGAGTAAACAGCACCTGACAGCACAGTGTGTAGCATGCAGGGAACATAGCACACCATGGGAAGCACATGCAAAGGGCACCTAACTGGACTGGCTGGGGGGCAGGTGAGCAGGCTGGGAAAGCTTCCTGGAGGATGAATAGGGTTGAGCTGGACAAAGAAGGGGACGAGTATTCCAAGCAGAGAACAACTAGTGTGATGGCCAGAAGGAGAGAAAAAGCTTTGTTTGAGGAGCCAAAAGAGGTTCTCTATTGCCAAGCCAAACAGGGTAGAAGGTGGAGTGATAGAAAATGGATACCAAAGAAGGTACAAAGTGTCTGGCACAAAGTAGCCATTGATGATCAATACATTTTTGTTAAATGAATGGCTGTAGGTAGAGAATGGGGTTGGAGGAGGGGAGGGCTGAGTTCAGAAAGGTCCTAGAGAAGGGAAGCTGATGCAGTGATCTGGGTGAGGGGACTGAGTGCTGAAGTTGTTGGAGGCAGATAAGGATGGAGAGAAGGGGATGGATTCAAAAGATGGTTAGGAGTTAATACAATGGACAGACAGGATTCACAAGTCCCTTTGGGTGAGAAAGTAAAGTTCATGGTTATTAAAATGCAGGTCTTGCTCACCTATAACATAAGCTTCTGAAATATTTGAGATCACCTTGGAAAGCTAGTTGATTGCTTTTTTAAAAAAATTTTTTAATCTTTTTTTAAAAAATGGAATGTAGTTGATTTACAATGTAGTTGATTGTTTTTAAAGCCTCCGTCAGTTGCACCCGACCCTGTGTCTGCCCTTTTCTCTGGATGCCTTCAGTACTCTGAGCAGGCAAACAAATCCACTTCCCGCCTTTTGCACTCAGCCAGCCAGTGGCCATTGCCAAACCTTCATCTGTGGCCTGTAGTGGCTTTCCCCCTTTCACCAATCCAGTCTCCCTTCTGCTTTGAAAAGTCACCTCTTCAGGTGGTGACTTTTAGGGTCAGGATTCTGCTCTCATCATTCAGGTCATTCCAATACCGTCTGGGTCCCCCACATGCACCCCAGTCTTGGTACCCAGGCGCTGCATGGAACTTGAACCACTCAGAGGGTGTTTCCTTGACAATACTGTCACTGTGGGGTTTTTTGTTTTTGTTTCTGTCACTGTGTTTTTTTACCTAAGTTATTTTATCTTCTAGAATAACTGCGAATGCTTCTAGAGCAGAGATCATATGTATTCATTTCCTCGTGATTTTTCCCAGTAGTGTTTCATGCACAGTTGATACTCAGGAAAAGTATGACTCTTCTTAGTCTCCATCACTGCACACTTGAGGTTCCACGGACGTGTGTTTTCACCGGAAGTCCCTCGGTGCTTACTGCCCATATGTTCATCCTGCTAACAATTAGCAAGTGTCTGTTCACATGCTCTTGCTGAGAGGTCACGCCAGCCCTCCAAACCTTGTCTTTGGAACAGAGGATTATCATTTCACAAATACCCGCTTTATGTGAGCAGAACTTTATGTGGCAACCTGGCTTTCAGAATGAACGTTCCTGCTGTAGGGAAGCCCCTTAAAGTAAGAGTTCTCAGACTTTTGGAATCACACACTAATAATATTTCAGTTGAAAAATTAGGGGTGCCAACAAAGTTAGGCCAACTTCTTAATTTGTCAAGGAAAAGACTTTTCATTTTAAAAGTATCATCTGCTCTCCCCATTAATTCATAAAAGAAAGAAAATATCAGTACCAAAATGGGCGACAATGAAAATATCTCAGAGTAGCACTGGTCCCTGGACGCAATAGGATTTGAAAGGCACTGCTCCAGGCTGCCGCGCCCAAACCTGGCTATACACAGTCAGTACACGGGGCGATTACAGACACAGATTCCCAACATCCCTCAGCCCTGCTAAGTCAGAATATCTAGAGTGTGGCTGTGGAATCTATATTTTCAGCAATTTCTCAAGTGGTTTTGATACACCAGATTTAGGAATCGCCTTGGCTAAGTTAAAGAGATACAGGAAACGCCATTTCTTTCATGCTGATTTAGCACAGTGTTTATCTTATGACTTTATTCTTTGGGGGTTTTCCAACCAATGAGTAGGTTTTCAAAACCAATAAGAAAACCTTCGTCATAGATTTGACAACAGCTGACTCCAAGAAGATCACGGCTCCCAGCCCACGGGAACCACACTTCGGAGTTTGTTAGGTAAATATGCGTAGTGTGGGTTTTTCTGAAGGTGCAGGCTCTCTTCTCTAACATTCTGGTTATCATGGTCTAGGCAGTTCTTGCTCGGTGACTTGTTTTATTCTTAGGCTGTGGCCAATTACAAGCTGAGATAGTGATCCCGAGGAGAGTATGAGCTGTAAATGGGCTGTGAAATGGCTTTTTCCTAGTGATTATCCACGGGAGGCCTGGAACGCGAGGTGGGCCCGGGTCTGTTTGGAGGCTTGTGCTGTGCACTCTGGCTGCCTGACGTGAACGGCCCCCGGGAAGGAGCCACATACTGATTGAAACGTTAGCGAACAGCTGGCACACCCCACCCTCTATGTGGAGGAGACCAAAAATATTTATTTTTCGCATTTACAGCTTTGCTTGTTGATAGCAGGGCTCCACCATCAGTGACTTCTTTTCCCCCTTTGCCCCAGATGTTTTAGTTGTCAACGTGATGTTCTCCTTCGGTTCCTGGAGTGTGTCAAAAAGATTCAACTTTACCAACTGCTCGTCATTAAGACCGTAAGATTTTATTTGAAATGTAAATATTCTCTCATTGGTTTTAATTTATTTGTTTTACCTCTTTTGTGGAGGGGAACTTTCCAAGGTGCGTTTTGGACCGTGGCCTAACCGGGAGATAGGAGGGCCCCCGAGCTAATAAGCTGGCTCATTCAAGCCCTGCTGAGTGAGGTAGAGCAAGGAAGAGGCAAACAGCTGTGCTCGGGTGTCTTTTACCAACAGGGAAATACATTGTCCTCTAATCGAGAGGTGGCCTTGAAGTGATAGGCAAAGGGGTGCTGCTGGGTTCTCCCCGATCAGAATGGCGTTGGGAATTTGAGTCAAGGAAGAGAGTGTAAGCATGAGATAAGGGAACGTCATAATCAAGGAGAAGGACAAGAGGAAGTCTCTGTCACTAAAAGAACATGCGATTTGTGACCCACATTTTTGTACATCGTTTGACCCTGTTGAGCTATAAACCCCCCCTGAGTTAGGACCACACCTCACTGCTTGCTTCTAAAACAGACAGAAGACAGAGGAAATATGTTTCCCAGATTCCCGGTTTTCCAGCTGCAAGATGGGATGGACGTTCCCATGGAAACGATGGGAAGCTGGATTATTAGTGATTCTATAGTTCTTTCAGTGGTTTGCTTGACCAGCTGTGTGAGTACGAAGTGTGGCTTTCTTTGGGTCTGGCCTGGGAACCATTGTTTCTTCGGGGTAAAGGCATTCAGACTTGAAGCTGAGTTGGGAAGCCACCCTACAGCTATATGAACAGAAGCCGCTGGACTTCACCTTTACCACCACGGAACTTTGAAAGAGGGATTGAATTCAGTGATTTCTAACAAACAGAATGAATTCAGGGAGGGAAAAAAACCAAACTTGGTACAGAAAGTCTCAGAAATCCATGAAAATGGCAAAAAAAAAAAAAAAAAAAGGAAAGAAAGAAAAAGGGGGAGAGTTAAGTGGAATTTAAACTCAAGGAGAGTTTAAACAGAATATAGCTCCCCCATCCCCAGTTGTAAAGCCTGGCGAAAGGAAGTGACTTGCTCTGGGTCCACAGCTAGGTAATTAAGAACCAGACCTCAGACCCACAGCTCCAGAGGGGGAACACCCTTTCCTTGGGTACCTACTTCCCCTTCGAAAAGCCCTTAGTAAGGTCATCACACTTGAGGGGTAACGGTAGGAGTGCAAGTCACAAACCTGCTTCTAGCGCACTTCAGTGGCCAAGCGAAACCTTAGGTGAGCCTGTGCTTTCTTCTTCCACCAAAACTGCAGTTTCTGTAGGTCAGAGTCTCAAGATGCCTCGGCATTTCTGGAAGAATATATGAAATGCGAATGTGTCCCCTCTCCCTGATCTAGTTCTCTCACTGTCCCCAGGCTGAGGCTTCCTGTTGCCTCCTTTGGCTACGTTTCCGGACCCACCTCGATTTCCATTTGTAGTGTTCTTGCTTTAACACTGATCATCCTATTAAGTGCTTTTCAAGTCTTCCGCTGTTATCCATGCATGGTTATTTGATTAGTAGACACAATTCTTCCTTAATTTGATTAGAAAGCAAACACTGGCACCCTGCTTTCTCTGCTTGCCAGGTAGCACTTTTAGTTTACCATCTTCCAGGCATTTGGCGGTGTTACTGCTCCAGTAAGGGTGGGCTTATGGGGGGCTGGGGAGATCAGTCTCTGGAGGAAAACTTACCTGAAGGTAGACAGATAGCAGAACTGGATTCAGAAACAAATTCAGTGGGTTCCTGTTATCTACCAACCCAGCGGGTGACCCCAGCTTCAGGTTTCCATGGCAACCCCCCAGCAAGAGTAATGATGGTCCACCAGGCCTGAGGGCTGCCCAGAGCAGGGCACAAAGTCAGTACTCTATCCCTAGCCTCAAAGGACTGTCGTCCCCCCCTTCCCCCCACGGGTGCATCACAGACTATCTGGGGATTTTTTTTCTCTCTTCTTGTAAATGCTTGCATGGGGCATCACAGAGGGAAATTCTAGGATATGAACATTTTCCTAAAAATTCAGGAATTGAGTTGGTTTTCCGTGTTGCCAGATGCCCAGTATGTATTGGAACTGGCTGTGCTTGGTGTAAAAGTGAGAGAAAATGTATCCATCCCTTCACAGCTTGCGACCCTTCTGATTACAAGAGGAACCAGGTAAAGTGACATTTTCGGTGTTATAGGGTTTAACCAAAAATAAATGTTTGTGACCACCTAGCCCCAGTCTGTCTTTTGTGTTTATCTCAAACTTTTGAATTTCCACCCATTCAGATGTTGAAGAGCTGTTCTTTATTTTAGGACCTCTGTCCAGTTGCCTCTGAGAAATGGGTACCACCCAAGACAGCAGGAGGAGGAAGACTGAAGGAGAAGACAAGTAACAGAACCACCCAGGACTCGCAGGTCAGACCCTATTTTTGTATTGATAATGGGAAAATCCCCCTTTGAATGGCAATAACATCTCTTGCTACTTTGGGTTCCTTTAAAAATTCTCTATTTTACTTTCTACCCAAATTCCCGTTTACCTTTGGTTTTTAACCAAGTTGCATTTAATTGGCTCAATACATCAGAGGCTGCACCCTCACATAAAAGAAATTGAACTTCTATAATTATGAAAAATGATGTTTCAGTAGAAGTAAAAAATTTAAATCTGACTTCGTGGCTCTCAGGGAGAGTGAGAAGGAAGTGTAGAACACACAGCATTGAGGGGATTTCAATTTTTAACCACATGTTATGATTGCATTTCTGGAGGGGTATGTGACGGCAGGGTGTGTCTATGCAAAATATACAAACAAATCTCTTTGGGTTATTTTTCTTTATAGACATGATCTAACCAGTAGTCAATAGTGTCAAAACAAAGAGTTGTTTATATGTAATAAATATACATTTCTCTTCACTTCTCAAAACTGTTTTTCACAGAAAAATACTTTCCATGAAACTTCTTTGGAAATTTCTCTTATTTTCTTCATAGTAAATCACCAAGCTCAACTGACAGACATGTTTGAAAAGAGAGAATATGACCATGGAAACATTTCCGGGCAGAACATAGTTGATGCACTTAGCGCACAAATGTTGACTTCATTCAGTCGATGAAAGTTAGTTGAGCATCTACTATGTGGTGAAAAACAAAAAAGGACAAGTTCTTGTTCTCATTAACCTTGGGTCTAGAGGGAGCAAACAAATTAAAAACAGTAACATGTTTTGTTCTTAAAGGCTCAGTTTTCTATTTCTTGACTAATCTGTGGCTTTGACGTATCCATTTGCTGCTACTTAGGGTCAAGTGCCAATATAAATAAGTAGCATATTTTTAATCACTACCAAAAAGTTGAGAATAACTTAGGTGAATTGAGTAACAAGAGAGGGAATGTGAATCAAAATGAATTATGAAGTTAATTAAAGGCATTAGAAAAGTGTGATGTGCCAATATCTTCGGACTTTCAAAGTCTTTGAGGTTTTATTAAGTGATGAGCCGCATTTCTCTTCCCATTGGTTTATGAAACTAAGGCATAGTGACAGGTGTTTGAATCAAAAAGGCCGTGGCTTTTTTTTAAAAAAATTACACTTCTCTTTTGTTGTTGTTTCAGTTGTTTTTTTTAACTTTTGGTAAAATATACATAACATAAAATTTACCACATTTAAGTGTACAGTTCAGTAGTGTTAAGTACATTCATATTGCTGTGCAGCCGTGGCCACCATCCATCTCCGGAACATGTTTCATCTCGCAAAACTGAAACTTTGTACCCATTAAACAATAACTCCTCATTTTCTCTTCCCCTAGCCCCTGGCAGCTACCATGCTACTTTCTGTCTCAGATAAGTGGAATCAAACAGAATTTGCTTTTTTGTGACTGGCTCATTTCACTTAACATAATGTCCTCAAGGTTCACCCATACTGTAGAATGGATCAGAATTTCCTTTAAGGCTGAGTAATGTTCCATTGTTTGTATATATTACATTTTGTTTATCCAGTCATCCATTGATGGACACTTGAGTTGTATCCACCTTTTGGCTGTTGTATCTAATACTGCTATAAACGGGTGTGTACAAACACCTCTTCATGACCCTATTTCGGTTTTTGGGGGTATGTACCCAGAAGTGGAATGGTAATTTTTAATATTTTGAGGAAAACCAGTCTGTTTTCCTTACCTCTCTGCCATTTTACATTCCCACCAACAGCTTATGAGTGTTCCACATTCTTGTCAACACTTTGCTTTTGTTTTTTTTTTATAGCAGCCGTCTTAAATGGGTATAAAGTGCTATTCCATTGTGCTTTTGATTTCATTTCCCTACTGATTAGTGATATTGAGCCTCTTTTCGTTTGCTTGTTGGCCACTTGTGTGTCTTCTTTGGAGAAATGTCTATTCAAGTGTTTTGTCCATTTTATAATCAGGTTGTGAATTGTAGGAGTTCTTTATATATTTTAGATATCAACCTCATATCAGATATATGATTTGCAAATATTTTCTCCCATTTCATAGGTCTGTTGATTGTATCCTTTGATGCAGAGAAGTTTTAAATGTTGTTGAAGTCTGATTTATCTATTTTTTTATCTTGTTGCCTGTGCTCTGGGTGTCATAGTCAAGAAATCATTGCCAAATCCAATGTCATAAAGCTCTTATTCTAAGGTTTTTATAGTTTTAATTCTTATATTTAGGTCTTTGATCCATTTTGGGTTAATTTGCATATATGGTGTAAGGTAAGGATCCAACTTCATTCTTTTCTGTGTGGCTATCCAGTCTTCCCAAGACTCTTTTCTTCAAAACAAAACAAAACAAACCTGTCCTTTCCCCCATTAAATATTCTTGGCGCCTTTATCAAAAATCATTTGACTACATATGCAAGGATTACTTCTAGGCTATAAATCCTATTCTCTTGGTCCATATGTATATCTTTATGCCCATAAGACATTGTTTTGTAATAAGTTTTAAAATCAGAAAGTGCGAGTCCTTCAATTTTGTTCTTTTTCATGATCGTTTTTGGAAGAAAAGTAGCATTTTATTTTGAGATAATTGTAGATTCACATGTAGTTGTGAGAATTTAATACAGAGAGATCTCGTGTATCTTTTATCCAGTTTCCCCCATTAGTAACAACTTGCAGAACAGTAGCACAATATTACAACCAGGATATTGACAGTGAGAACAGTCAAGATACAGAACAGCTCTGTCACCTCAAGTCTCCCCCATGTTGCATGACTACAGTCACACCCACTTCCTCCCTCCCTCCCACTCCCTATTTCTGACCCCTGGCTATCACTAATCTGTTTTCCATTTCTATAATTTTATCATTTCAAGGTTTTTTTTTCAGATCTTTATTGGAGTATAATTACTTTACACTGTTGTGCCAGTTTCTGCTGTACAACAAAGTAAATCAGCTGTATTTATACATATATTCCCATATCCTCTCCCTCTAGAGCCTCCCTCCCCCCTCCCTATCTCACCCCTCTAAGTCATCACCAATCATTGAGTTGATCTCCCTGTGTTATGCAGCAGCTTCCTGCTAGCTCTTTTACATTTGGTGGTGTATATATGTCATTGCTACTCTCTCACTGTGTCCCAGCTTACCCTCCCCCCCCCACCATGTCCTCAAGGATTTTATATAAATGGAATCATCCAGAGGTACCCTTTGGGGATTGGCCTTTTTAACTCAACATAATTCTCTGGAAATTCATCCAGGTTCTTTTATCCATCAATAGTGTGTTCCTTTCTATTGCTAAGTCATGGTTCAGGCAATGACTTTTTACATTTTTATTTTAAAGGAAAAAATAAGGTCACTGCATCCTGGTTTCCTATATTGTGCCTTCCTGAACCTTTTGACTTTTGACACTATGTGGTTAGAAGAACCGGGGTCACCAAGGGGACAGGAGGAGGCTGGAAATAAACAAAAGCCCAGACCTTCCCTCTGTGCTTCTCTGTGAATGACCTTTGGAGAAAGACATCTTTTTTTAAAATTAATTTTTATTAGAGTATAGTTGATTTACAATGTTGTGTTTCTGCTGTACAGGAAAGTGAATCAGTTATACATATACGTATATCCACTCTTTTTTAGATTCTGTTCCCATGTAGGTCATTACAGAATATTGAGTAGAGTTCCCTGTGCTATACAGTAGGTCCTTATTAGTTGTCTATTTTATATGTAGTAGTGTGTATATGTCAATCCCAATCTCCCAATTTATTCCCTCCGTTTCCCCCTTGGTAACCATAAGTTTGTTTTCTACATCTGTGACTCTATTTTTGTTTTGTAAATAGGTTCATTTGTACCATTTTTTTTTTTTAGATTTCACATATAAGCAATATCATATTAGAGAAAGACCTCATGTCGATACTGAAACGTTGTCTTTAAATACGTGACTCAGTTCAGAATCTCGATGTTGGTTAATAGGGAATGTAGTATTATTTGTCACAGGAGGGACTTCTCATGCTGTGATATACTGCTCTCTTTTCTTTATCATGTGGAATGTGTAAATCCAGGTTTCCAGTTTGGCCTTCATGTTGGCTTTGAATGAAGCACTGAACACTCTATTCCTAGCAGAGAAGCCACAGACGGCTTTCCTTCAGTGCATCTTCTACCTCACATATGTACTGAGTGCTTCCTATGTGCCAGGCACAAGATGTGAATGGTACAGACACAGTCTTAGGCTTCCTGATGCTGAGCTTGGGTTGATTCGCTGTACAGGTATTTATCGAGCACCTAGTAGATACCGTTACACTGAGCTCCAGGGATGCCAGGAGGAGGACACACATGAATCAGGAATATCTCTTGTCATCAGTCTCAAGAATCTTATATGTACCTGAGCACATAAGTAAGAATACAAGATAAAAAATATTAACCTAGGGAACGTACCAGGAAGTATACAAACCCAGAGAGCCTCTCTGTGCCTGGGGCCTTGTCTCTGTCATTCCTGATTACTTAAGCCCAGTGCCTGGCAGTTAAAAGCACTTAATCAGTGTGGTTGGTTAGGTCTTTGATTGATGGATGGATGGATTGACACAAGATGGCATTTCAGCCGATAGTTGAGGGAAAAGATATGTGGAGACAGAGGAATGGATCTTCTAAGCAGAGGGGCTAACATTGCACAAGCATAGTGGATCACCAGAAAATTCCAGAGTACCCATTATGGGAGAACCCAAGTAATTCACTTTGGCTGGAGCAGAAGGGTGCAGAAAATTATGGGACAAAACAAGGTTGAGATGACCCCGAAGCCTGCATCTGTGGAGCCTTACATTTTGTTCTTCGGTGGCAGTAGAATGCTCTTCAAGACATTTTTTTTAATGTATGAACTTGCTCATCCAAGGATGTGGTACCTATGACAGAGGGTTCATGGTTCTATCCCTGTTGCCCTCACACTGTTTCATGACCCTATGACCCATCCCTTGACCATGATCTAAAAACATGTATTGTCATTCACCAGGGGGTTGCATTAGGAAAAACATCACCAGAATAGGGAAGAGAACTCAAAAATCTATATTTGCCCTTTGAATGGAAAGAATTTTCAGCTATAACGGCCAGTCTCTGTCAGAGACAATTGGCCCCGTGGCCCTGCCCTAACTTCTTTTCCTTCCTTTTCTTAACAATCTTATATCTGGTACCTCCTCCTGCCAAGAGAAGAGATGGCTGCTCTCTCTTTCCTGTTGTCAAGGAAAGGTTCTGAAGATCTAGGATATGATGTTGTTCTAATATTTGTTATGCGTATTGCTGCGGGGTGGAAATACACCGCACAAAACCATGTCCTCCTGTTCTCAGGGAATTCACGTTCTTTCTCTTCCTTGCAACTTCTCTTCCTCCATCACTTTGGATGTGCATTTTAATGTCCCACAGGCAATCCAGATCACCTCTGTCAGGGTCCTTGCCTTGAAAAGTGAAATCAACTTTATCATGTACCTTGTTGAGTAGCTTCTGTGAGCCTAGCACGGTGCTGGGTGCTGTGGGGTTCACTGCCAATTGCTCCTTTATTCATTCATTCAAAAATGTGTTTATTGAACACCTACTGTGTGCTGGGCCGGTAGGCAAAACATGTGCCCTCATGGAGTTTACGTTGTAGAACTTGTAATATTTTAAAGGAAGTAAGATTCATTTTCATGAAGCATCTGAGTGTGCACAACAGAAAAAGCTATAATCAGGAATAGCAGAACGTACTAATTGACGAGTGGTGTGACCCGTATTTGTGGAGCCTCTGCTATAGCCTGAGCTCAAAGTCCCTCTCTATTTGAGCCCCACAATGGATCTGTTTTCCCCATTTAATAGACAAATGTGGCTTGCACAGGTAAGCCTGTACAAGGCTCAGTAGGTAATAAGTGATAGACAAGAGATTTGAAGCCAGGCAGTCTGATTCCAGAGCCCACTGCTTTAACCACTACTCTACATTATATGACCTCAATGTAGTATTGATGATAAAAATCAGCCTGGAAGGGACTTCTCTTGGCATTAGGCTGACACAGCCTGCCCCATCAGTGGCCTGGCCAGGCTGTCAGGGGAGTGTATTAGCGTCGAAGCCTTGGGGCAAGGGGGAGTATGTTGGGGCATAGTCAGAGTGAAGGAGTTGGACCCAGGCAAGGCTGGCATCTTCTCCAAGATGGGGAGAGCAGAAGAGGCTTGAGATGAGAAACTGAGGCCCTCAGGAGAGGGGAGGGGCAAGAGTCTTCAACAGTGAAGTTGAAACTTGGCAAAGAGGTGGTGGGTTTTGAGTGGTGGGGTTAAATTTGCAAGCAGGGGTATCTACTGGAGGGGAGACACTGCCCTCCCTGGTCACAGAGTCCTGGGCACCCCATCCAGGTCTGAGGAGCCACATTTGGAAGATTCAGTGACCAGGAGTGACTATTTTATGGACTGGCCTTCAAGTCCCCAGGTCAGAGAGCCTTGATCTCTCTGCACAGGGCCTTGGTCTGCCACCTTCTTGGAAGTCTCCAGATCCATCTCAGTTGGCATTCTAACTCTTGACAATTCCTGAGACCAAGTGGCAGTTACATCCCAAGCTCCCTAGGACCTGTCCCAGGGGCTCACGTGAAAGGGCATTCCCCTGGGGGCCGAGCATCAGATGGACACGACCTTTTTGTTCCATTTAATGCTCTCATTTTTCTTTGGCGGGATTGTATTTTGCCATTTTCTTTCCATGTCTCACCTCCTTTTACACGTTACCATCTCCACTGCTGGTTACCACTCTTCTCAGTCTATACATTTCATTAGTATATTACTTCCATCCTTTTCGGTCATTAACAAAAATGTTAAATAATTCTGAACCAAATACTCACACCTGTAGGGCCCTACAGGACACTTTCCTTTAATTAGTTGGGCTACCTTTCATCTCTAATGTTCTTTGGTTTCAGATTTCCAGCTGGTTTTGAATCCATGTGACTTCTTAATCCATGTCCCGTTTGAACTAATTTCATGAGTGAAAATCTGAGACCCATTTTACTGAGTGTTGATTCAGGTCCAGGCCTACAGAGAGCTTTGCTATGTTCAGGTGTTTTTTTTAAAAACAGAGTAATAGAGTACAGTTTGGTCTTAATAAACTGAGCTTCCTAATGTACCTCTTTCCAGTATTCTTTTCAATCATAGTGGTAGTTTCTCCATTAATGTCATGGTAATTTGAATTGTGTTGACGTCAGGCTTCACAAAAGGTACTCTTACTGTCAGGAGTAATCCTCTTAGACCTTTTCAAAGATAACTAGTTCTTAGTGGTTGTGCTATTTCCAGTGTCTTATAATGACTTTCTTTTTTAATAAAAAATAAAAATAACTGGGTATTCTGTAATCACCCAATTAACCAGTTTCTAATGTGCTTTTTTATGCCAAAGAGGGAGTGATTTAAACTTGTGAGCAACCAAAGCTCATGGTATTTTATTAAATAATTTAAAATTGTGCAGCCACTTAAAAATAACTCAAGTCTTTAAAACGTAACTGGACTAGTCTGAGGTTAACTGCTGGGCAACCCAGGGCTAAAAGGGTTACAGCCAGTGGTATTCTGATTTGACAAATGGAAATCCTTGGACATAGGATGAGGGAGGAATCTCACTACAGGGCTGTAAGGAATTATCTCTTTGCATCAAGCTCGATTGTGTTTTTAAATTAACTCCTTATATGTGTCAGCTTATGGGGCCTGCTCCTTCATTTCAGGTTGTGAATTAACTCTTGGTTAAAATACAGAAATAGATCTAAAATATTGAGTGTGTGGAGAGGTCATTCTTGGCCTTTTGTCTGTACTGGATTTTTAAAACATATTTATCAGTAAAAATAGAAAATGTATTTCTGAAAATTGTTGAAGCCATGTAGTACAGCCATATAGGTACCCTGTCTTTTTTTTTTTAAACTGATTTTTTAAAATATTTATTTATTTATTCATTTATTCATTTATTTATTTATTCATTATTTATTTATTTATTTTTGGTTGTGTTGGGTTTTTGTTACTGCGCGCAGGCTTTCTCTACTTGCGGCGAGTGGGGGCTACTCTTTGTTGCAGTGTGCAGGCTTCTCATTGCGGTGGCTTCTCTTGTTGCAGAGTACAGGCTCTCGGCGCACAGGCTTCAGTAGTTGTGGCACATGGGCTTAGCTGATCCGCAGCATGTGGGATCTTCCCGGACCAGGGCTCATACCCGTGTCTCCTGCATTGGCAGGCGGATTCTTAACCATTGCGCCACCAGGAAAGTCCCACCCCTTTTTTTCTTGTGTACCTGTGTTGTTTATTTAATGAGATCCCTTTGGTAGCTCTTTAATTCACTTATTCAGATTAGAAGAGGTTCTCCAATCAAACAAAGGACAACTAATCTGACCCTCTTTGCAAGCAGACTAGAAGCATCTGCTTTCATGTGATAGGCCAGGGCTGGATTCCATCCTAGACAGCCAACAGAAACTTCTCTAAACAATAAGGTTTTAGATCAAAATCCTTTTGAAGTAGCAGGGCTGTCTCTACTCAGGGGGAAATAAAACTTTAATAAGGCTGCATGGCGTGTCCTCTGATGGTATTTGTAGAGCCGTTTAAGGAGCAAAATATAACCCCCTTTAGAAGATCTTTTTTAGGTTAGTTATAAGGCTCTCTTTATCCTCTACTGAGAGCAAAGAAGTAGCATTTACTTGGCATGTTTGAAATTTTGCTTGAGCAGACATCAACAGTCTAAGAAGTGAGAAGGGCTATCTCAAAAGAAACCTGAGAATCATAGCTGACTTGGATATAAATATGAGTCTGCACTGAGGTTTACATAAAGCCTCTTGCCTCCCTAAGAAGACATTGGACCCTCTAGTGCAGGAATCGGCAGGATTTTTTCTTCAAAGAGCCAGACAGTAAATATTTTACACTTTGTGGGCCACACGATCTCTGTCGCAAAGACTCAGCTCTGTCATTGTAGTGAGAAAGCAGTGGCAGACAGTGCATAAATGATGGGTGTGGCTGTCTTCCAAAAAAACTTTATTTATGGACACTGAAATTTGAATTTCATGTGTTTACACATGTCATGGAATATTCTTCTTTTGACATTTTTTATGGGCTGTACAAGAATGAGCAATGGACTGGATTTGACTTGCTCCAAGCAAATCCAGGAGTTTGCCCACTCCTGATCCAGTGCACACAGACACCATGTGTCCCCCACAACAGCTCGCGCTGTTCTGGGGATCCTGTACGTGGTTAACAAATGCCTGTTCACTTAGCTGTCATCATGTCAGAGCAAAGAGTAAGCCTTTCGCTATACAACACACACTTGACATTTGCAAGGGATTTATCTCAAAGTCTTTGCTAATCCCACCCCATTCCAAGTACCACTCTTGCAGATAATTTCCCCCATAAAATGCAGTCAACTCTAACAGTATCATTAAAGTGACCCTTTCAGGTCCTTCATGATTCTATAAATACGGGGCTAAAGTCCTTTACTAAGTGATTAAAATAAATTCTGCCACCGAAATCAATTCTCCGTCGCATTACATCATTGCTGTGGTGACATTAACGATGAATTTACCTCAATCTGCAAAACCAATCCATAGTGATAATGAGTGATGGTGACTGCTCTACCATATAGCACCTGTGTTTGTCAAGGAGCAGAATGATAAAACATCCTTTTGGCAGGGTGGGGCAGCCCCAGCAGCACAGCAAGGCCGTCATGAGTGATGAGTATTATACATACAAGGGAGCAAAGGACCCTGGGCTGCTTGAAGAAGCAGGTGGGAGGCAGATGTTGGACGTGACCAAAGCTCCCCCTGTGCCTTAAGGGGCTTCCTCCTAGACTTAATCCTTTAAGTGCGTACACTCAGTGTTTGTGACTTAGCCAAATTTCACATGATTAAGCATCGCTGGACCTGGGGGTCGTTTTCAAATATCAAGAGTGTGAGCATGAAAATTCACTCATGCTAAAGATCTGCTGAGCTTTATATTGGCTGGAATCTTAGAATCTGTTTGGTCCATGTTGCAGAAGAATGTAGACTTGCTGGCAATGGTCTACAAAACAACTACTAAGTGATCAAAAAGATAGACTATGGCATCTGTAGAGAAAAGTGAAAGGAATCAGGGTTGTTTTGCCTTTGAAAGAGAAAATGATTCTTACCATCAAATACAGGGATTTTTTTTTTTTTTAAGGGGAATTTGATTAGATACTGCAAATAGAGAAGTAAGGTGCATACATCTACATGAGATGGGGCCCCAGTTATCAGGGATTCCAAGGGAAACTTTCCTGGTAAAGAAAGGCCCGATAAAGCTTGTAATGTGTACCAAGAAGAAGATGGTATCTGCAAACCATGGAGTGGAAATGGTTGGCCCCAGTAGTTAAGCATCCAACTATATGATATTAGGTGACTTACCAGGTTGATTTCTTAAGATTTTTTCCCCTGCAGAATACTCCTTGATTCAAATAGGCTACTGAAACAAAAAATAGGAACTGCTTTCTTGGGAATTAAATTTATCCAGAATGACATTTATTCCAACTTGATGATGAGTCAGTTGTTGACTTTCAGTCAGTGGACTCCTTGTCTTTTCCTTCATTTTGTGATGTTGTGAGCCTCCAGCGGCTGTAAGGCAGCGAGCATTTTTGAGACTCTGGTGATATCTCACTTTTTAGACAGAATGTCAGACTCTTCAACTGTATTTTCAACTTGTCTTGTGAGACAAAGACTAATTGGTTTGACCTCATGCTGTTGCATGTTGAGAGACATGAACCTTCAGCACTCTTCCTTGAATTCATTGATTTCATTAAACACTGTCTGCTTGTGTTTGCAAAATGTTGTAATTTCCCAGTGATTTCTTCAAACTGCAGCGCATAAACAGATTTCTTGGAACAATGCCATTTTTTAGCTTTGATCTTGTGTTTTAATCTTTTCTTTCCAATAGGTCTTCTACATTAACTCCATTGAGCCACAGAAAATATCGACCTTAGGGAAAAGTAATGTGATTGTCACGGGAGCAAACTTTACCCAGGCATCAAACATCACAATGATCCTGAAAGGAACCAGTACTTGTGATGAGGATGTGTGAGTTGAAATATTAGTAATTTATTCTTGGTAACATAGTGAAAAGCTAAAACTTATACCAAAGGAATAGCTCTGTGATGATAATCTTTATATAGTTACTTTCTTTCCATGTGCCAATGTGAGCCAATTAGTCTGCATATGCGATATGATTTCAATAAGGAAAATAATGTAGTCACCACATTTGAAGTTAATTGTGGGAGAATCTGTCCCATGTTACCCCCCAAAACTCAGTACACAATAATTCCAGGATGTTGCCTGTTGAGGTCTTGATTTGATTTCCTGAACAAAATCAAGTAATTTGAGTAGCCAACATCATTTTGAAGATGATCCACATAGAAAAATACTTGAGCACCTTGGAATTTGATGGGAAAATAGGGCCACTCTTCCAACATATTACCTAAAGTTGAAAAAAGAAATTTTCCGATCCATTTTGTTCTTTTGTAGCCTTCTCTTTATTGGATTGGTTTCAGGCTCAAATAATAACTAAATGGAACAGATGTGAGTTTAAAAAAGAACAAAACGCCCCAACGCAAATACCTGGTCAACATACCATTTGAACAGCATTATTTCTATGACCTCTTTTCCCTAACACATCCTTTCAATGAAACTTTGAGAGAAGAAAATCTCAGTGTTTCACTAACACTCTTGTGCAAATGTTACCCTCCAAAAGGAGATATAACAATAATAACATAATAGATAATTTGAGTTTTCTGGCTGTTAGCGTTTATAAGTATGGGCTCATTTGAAGTAAAAGATGTCGCAGTCTGCATGGAGTATAATAGTGAGGGTGTTCTCATCATGGAAATGCATGGAAGACAATCCACTGAAGCGCGGTGTTTTGGTTCTTAACTACTGAAACAGATTTGTACAGCATTTTAATCTGCCACACTTATTTACTGAATTTTCAGTTTTAATTCATTTGCTGCATCTAACTGCCATCCCCTTCCCCTCCTAGCAGTAAATTTGGGACGTCTGTCATTTTGACGGAAAAAGCTGCTCATTGGGGGCTTGGCTCTGTTCTGCTGTTTACCAGAATTATCCAGCGCACATCAGTGGCTGTATCTATGCGACATAGGTATTTTTGTACCGTTTATCCTGACTAAATACCTCACTGCAAAAATCTTTCATTTTGTGTAGGGAAATCTGTGAAGTCAGACACCTGTGTGTTCACTGAAAGGCAATCACCTTCACTGGAAAATAAGTCGTTTTTCAGAGCATTACCCTGTTTCTGACTCTTTATGCTGTCATTTCAATTCCGAATGTGTCTTGAGATACTGCAGTTATTAAATTAAATGACTAAGAGAGACCTTTCTGCATGTAGCATTTCCGTACCCACATCTGTGTGGTGAACCCAAGTTCATGAGCAGTAAACATAATACCCAGTGAATCCTGTATCTGAGTTCACGCCATAATCCGAAAATCTTTTAACACGGCATTTTTTAAATGCCTAATTATTCTGAAGAAAAAAATACAAGAATAGTTGTGGAATGACCCGTATTTCTGCCTCTCTCCTTCCAAAACTGATAAACAAGTGTGCATTTTAATGATCAGCATTTTACAATGAATGTCCTAGAGTTTTGCTCTGAATGTAAAATCTTAGCATGTGAATTTGAGGTGGTGTAAGTACAAACCGACTCAAATGTGTTCTGAATTTGCCGTATTGTTAGAATTTATTATTCCTACTTAAA
Organism: Hippopotamus amphibius kiboko; assembly: GCF_030028045.1. Taxonomy (NCBI): domain Eukaryota; kingdom Metazoa; phylum Chordata; class Mammalia; order Artiodactyla; family Hippopotamidae; genus Hippopotamus; species Hippopotamus amphibius. The sequence continues at coordinate 26,413,716 of NC_080192.1, read as the reverse complement.
GGCTATGTGCATTGAAGTTGAGAATCATGCAATAGCCTTTAAGTAATAATCATAGATTCTCATGTGGCATAATTATACTCAGCATTGTTCAGGCACAACTCTGTCTTCACGACTGGCACTTTAGAGGCTCATTGTAGATATGACATTATACAGAGGAAGCTGCAGGTTGTAACCTGCAGAGGAAGGGCTGCAGAAGGCTTTGCTTTGACTCCTGAAGGGAGCACCCAGGACAGCTAAATTCCAGTCTGGAGTCCCTCAGAAGGCAGCTTGGCTCTCAGGCTGATTGACTCTGAGACCCCTGGGCTCTTGGCATGAACTTCCGTTTTGAGCGCTCTGCTCTTTGAATGGCTGACTCCCCATCTCTGCATGGGGTTGGGTTCTATCACCACCATCCCCCCAGCCTCCACCCCCAGTGCTTGACTGGGACTTCTCTTTTTTCAAGCTTTTCATTATGGAAATTTCCGATCATACACAAGAGAGAAGAGGGTAATGAACCTCTTCTACCCCTCCTCCAGCTTCAAAATGTACAGTTTTGCCAATCTTGTTTCCTCTGTCTCCTCCACATTTTTGGAAGTGAAGGGAGGGCATGGTGGCTGGAGTTTTTAAAGCATATCTTGGGATATCTCACCATATCCTTTCACTCATGAGTTCCTCAGTATGTATGTCTAACATGTAGCCTTAACCTTAGCGTTCTCAACAAAATTAATGGCAATTCCTTAACATACTTTAATACGCAGGCCACATTCCGCTTCCTGTTAGGGCTTCTTAAAGGCAATGGTTACATTTCCTTCTTTCCCCACTTCTAAGGGAAATGCAAATAAAAACATAAAAATGCACAAAAGGAAGAGGAACCTGGCTCCAAATAACACCCACACCAGGTAAGTGGGCCCTGACCAATCGACATTTGCCGGCGACTCTTCTGATAGTTTGGGAGCTATTGTAGTTCAAGTGAAATTCATTTCCTGTCACCTTGGGTAATCAACTGTCTAAGTGTCTGTGTCATTGAAGAGTTCTTTTCTACCCCTTTCTAGGATACGGGTTAGCCATGTGCTAAATGACACGCATATGAAATTCTCTCTTCCGTCAAGCCGAAAAGAAATGAAGGATGTGTGTATCCAGTTCGATGGCGGGAAATGTTCTTCGGTGGGACATTTATCTTACATCGCTCTGCCCCACTGTTCCCTCATATATCCTGCTACCACCTGGATCAGGTACTTTCGAGAGCATATTTTCCTCTTGCCGTGGTTAACAAGGTCATATGCATAAAGATCATGGATTTCACTCAAATACGTAGAGAAATAGTTGTCATATCTAAACTCTTCTCACAGAATTCCTCTTCAGGATTTATTCTTAGAAAACAAAGGCATACCCAATAACCAGGTTGCTTCTCGTCACAGTAACCACTCTGAATACATCTTGTTTTACTCTTAGTCATGGCTGCCAGGAAACTCACAGCAGAAAGGTTTGCTCAGACTCTGGTTTCTCTTCAGGTCATATCACACGAGGTTGAGGGGGCGGAGGGCGAAGGGGAAGCTGGGACGAAGTGAGAAAGTAGCATAGACATATATATACTACCAACTGTAAAATAGCTAGTGGGAAGTTGCTGTATAACAAAGGGAGATCAACTGGATGATGGGTGATGCCTTAGAGGGTCGGGATGGGGAGGGTGGGGGCGAGTCGCGGGAGGGAGGGGATATGGGGATATGTGTATAAATACAGCTGATTCACTTTGGTGTACCTCATAAGCTGGTACAGAGTGTAAAACAATTATATTCCAATAAAGAGCTTAAAAAAAAGATTTTGGTTCAATTGTGGTAACTAAGCCTAGGTTTCTGATACAAATATATAACCCTCTTCATTACATTTTATTCTTGCCCATGACACAAAGCTTCTTCTTTCTTATAGCTTTCATTTTATAACCTTTAGAGTAAGCTGTTTTGAATAATTTGAAGAAATATTGGGAGCTACCTAAATGAAAAGCGGTATCTACGTTTGAAAGATACTCCCTGAGAGATGGAAATCCCAGAGAAACACTTTCAGATGACCCTGTTACATTAAGGGGGAAAAAATTCTCCCCCTCGCTGAATTTAAATTCACATTCAGGTTTTGGAATATAACCCTAAAGATATTCTCCACCTAACGCAGCACGAAGCTAACTTTCAAAGTACTGTCTAGGTGAAACTACAGATGAAGCTTTGGTTAAACAAAAAAAGAAAATGAAAAAGAAAAAGAAAAAAATCACTTTTAATATTCTTATTTAAGATGAAGTGTGAGGTGGCTGTATTAGGCTGCTAGACTGCCATAGCAAAGTGCCACAGACTGGAGGGCCTGAATAACAGAAATGTATTCCATCAAAGTTATGGAAGCTAGAAGTGCAAGATCAAGGTGCTGTCAGGCTTGATTTTTTTTCTGAGGCCTCTCTCCTAGGTTTGTAGAGGGCCATCCTCTCCCTGCGTCTTCACGCTGGTCTTCCCTCTGTGCCTGCCTGCATCCTAATCTCCTTTTTCTTTTATAAGGACACCTGTCATATTGGATTAGGGCCCATCCTAATGACCTCATTTAACCTTAATTACCTCTTTCACGGTCCTGTCTCCAAATACAGTCACATGCTGAGGTACTGGGGGTTGGGACTTCAGTTCTGTCCACAACAGTGGCATGAGGAAAGCTGAAATTTCCAAACCAAGGCTCTAGCATGGCACTCCCTGCCGTGGATCTCAGTCTTTCCTATAAATAAAAGCAGACGTTGATGTGTCACTCCCTACATGCTCTGGGTGTTGGATCTATTGACTTGGAAAACCCTCACAAGCATAAGGGATCCACTACGCTATGCTATGAGGAGCCCTCCTTGCCAATGAGGAAACCGAGGTGTGGAACCTTCAGACTACTTGCAGGCTCCAGGCAGTCTGGCCCACAGTGCTGTGCTCTGAGCCACCAGGGTTCTGCTTTGTTGTAAAATAAGAGGCTTCTTAATGTCCAGTCTCCTGTGCTATTCTGAGCCTGTGTCTCTCGGTTACTCTTAGGCAAGAACACGGCTCTGCAGTCTGACCATTGGCGGAGCACGCTTGGCTTGGTCTTCCAGTAACGGTGACAGGCTGCCATGAGGCCAGCTCGGCCCTTCCCCTTTGCGGCTAGAAGGTTCAGGGCTTAATGTCTTCCCTCTGCCCTACACAAATGGGCCTGCTCGTACCCACCTCCTGATCTTGTCATCATGGACTCAGCTGACCAATGGAGCTGACCTATCCAGGCTCCTGTCCCCTGGAATGAGTGTCTAGTGACCTATGTGAACAGGGGTACGAGGGCAGCCAGCGCTGTGGACAGCTGTTTATTTCACATCTAATGAACACTTTGCTTAAATGCAATTATGTGCTAAGAATATTTGAAATCATTTGGCTTATTTTTGGAGAGATAGGACCTAGCTGTTATTTATATGGTTTACCAAATAGGAATCTAGACTTCTAATGTCATTTATAATTTTACCTTGTCCAAAGTATTCCCTGTCTCCCTATATAAAATATAATTGGTAGGTTGGGGGTTTGATTTTGAAAATTGTTAGATTGAAGAGTCTTCGTATAGACTAAATAGCAATCAAACAAAATTCTGTTTAGTGAAACCTTTTCAAGGTACAGCTGATGATCTAATTATATGTGGCAACATAACACAACAAAACGCAAAATTCTATAAAAGAATTTGGGCATTTTCCTAGAATTGAAACAGGATCCAACCTGAATTTTCATATTTATGTATCTTAAAAACTATGAATCTGTGGCCAGTATCATGAAAAGACTTGTAAAATTGTCATGCATTTGAAATTAAAATGTATTAATTTGCTCTCAAACATAGCTGAGTTTAATATTAAGTACGAATAGATTGATGGTTTTATTCATAAATGCAAAATGCCTGTGTGTTTATCTATGAAACTCCTGTTATTGCTTTTTTCCTTGCAGTGGTGGTCAAAATATAACCATCATGGGCCGAAATTTTGATGTAATTGACAAATTAATCATTTCGCATGATCTGAAAGAAAACGTAAGTCTTCAGCTGCTTTGTAATAAGTTATTTTCAAGGATGATTTTGTTTTCATCACACTAAAATATGTTGGGGAATACTTTTTGTTTCTGTGCCTTTGTGCTATTACAAGCTTTTACCTGTTGCATGATATATAATGTATACCATCTGTGCCATAATGGAAATAATAAGACCCTCAGACTTGGAGTTGAGAGTTTCGAGTTGCGGCACAAAGGGAAGAGAGATGAACTTGATATGACAGGACCTGCCATCTCCTCCCTGTGTAATTTGTGGCAAGTCACCTTAATGAGACAGTGTTTATGAGTACGTGTGAAAATGCCTTGTGAGTGGCTGAGGTGTGATGTAAAGAAGAGAGTTTCTGTGAAACGTAAGTGGTGGTGGTCCCACTGCACAGAGTACGCTGTGGTTCAGAGGTGAAGTGACCTGTGAAAGTCCCAGAGGTCCTGTCGTGTGCTTCTCCGTCTCTTGCCCTTGTGTCTTTGACCTGGTTTGGTGCCCTCCTTCTGACCTCACCTCCTCTTGCCTTTCATCTCCCCCTCAGGGGCCGGCCCCCACCTCCCCTCAGTTCTTACCCCAACACGAGTCACACGTGGGCCTCGTCATGGGAAATGATGAATTTCAGAGACAGGCTGGGGCCTCTGAGTGCACTTCTGAGCTCTTCTCGAATGTTCTCCCCATTCTCTCTTCCCCTTTCTGTCCTTACTTCATGAGAGATGTGAAGATAACAGCCTCTCTGAGGCCCAGCCAGACCACTTCCTCCCAAAGTTGGAAGTGTGTGAGTGGGCACAGACCTGGCCTCTGCTTGGAACCAGTGTGGCTTCAGATCTAGATCCAGGAGCCCTTCCTAAGTCCTCCTAGAGCCTTGTTATACACACGTCCAAGTCCTGACACCCTTCACAGCCAGTTCCAAGCCTCACGTTGTATCCGATTCCAGGCCACGTCTCTATGATGTCAACACATCCTGTTGAGTGGTTCGTATAGATTGACCCTGTTACTAGTGGCATTGCCTGCATTTGTGAGTGAACTTGCTCTTCCTCCTCAGTACTTTCCCTAAATCAAGTAGAATTCACTGAGCACCTGCTGTGGGCAAAACATTTTGCTGCACGCAGGGACAAAAGATAATAAGAGAGTCACGTTGCCTTCATGGAGGGAGATGGCTGATCTACACTGGGATGAAAAGCTAAGAGCACAGGCCATGTTTAAGTTCTAGGTCCTCTGATTCCCTTCTCAGACACCCCACTATATGTTTCCACATGAAAGAGAAATTAAAATAGGGCCAATTTCAGCGTGTCTGTGGAATGCAGTAGGATGGGTAGGACTTGAGCAGGTAGAAGTGGGGAAGTAATTTCCGGTGCAGAGGAGACAGGTTTACTGGCCCCTGATGCGAATATTAGTGAGTCCTGCTCCCCTGGAACCGAGAGGATGGGTCAGGAATGAGCCAGAGTGATGGATGGAAAACCACGCTGGACCATGAGAGAGTATCAGGCTGAAAATTTTGCCCTTGATTCTGGAAGCAATAGGGAGGGATTGAAGATCTTTTGAGAGTAGGGAGTGACGGGAGTCTGGGTACCCTGTATGATGCTGATTTTGGCTGCGGTGCACAGGAGCACGTGGAGAGGCAGTAACGGGAAGAAGGCTGGGAGACTCATAAGGATGCTCGCGTAGGTATCCAGGGATGGTGGGGAGAAGGTGGAGCTGGAGACGACGTGTCATCTTTGTAGCATCGTCATTAGAGGGAGAATGTGAACAACATCCTGGGAGCGAGGGCACAGAGGAAGAAGAGAAGAGTGCCTAAGATGGAATCTTGCAGAACAGCTTCATTTTAAGGAGTGAAAGAAAACAAGATGGTCGGTGAAGGTGGCCAAGAAGTTTCTCAGAAACTAGAGAAAAACAGCATTTCAGACGATGGTAGCTGGTCACTGGTATGGAAATTCAGAGGGTTGAAAATAATGAGGTTAGGGTGACCCTGTTGCCAGTAATCTTTCTAGAAGTTGTCTTCAGCAAAAAGCCAGCCTCCCGGGGTTACAGCTGTTGAGAAGCGAGAGGCAGTGGGTTTCATGGTTTTCTTCCTGTCACCAGAGATATGAACGGGAGATTTAGGGCAGCCGTTTGGAAAGGTGTTAAAGGGGAAGGGAGGTTTTGCTTGTCCACCTCTCAGCGCTGTGCATCAGATTCTCCCACCTGCTGCTTCTTCCCACCATCTTTTTAAAATTCCAGTATCGAACAGCAAATAACAAAGAGGAAAAGTCCCTACGTAGCAAATTTCTTTTCATGAGTCTTAGTTGCTCTTCTTTAGAACATTTGTCAGCCTCCCCTCTCCCAGCAGCTTTCTCTGTCCATCTCCGTGCACACCTGAAAATGACAGCGTTTCTGCTCGCTTGTTTGTTTTAAATAAGCCTGTGAAGAGGGCCACGCTTTCTGAGTTGTTTCCCAACTTCACGCTTTTCCTTTCACGGGGGCTGCATTGTCCCTTTTACTTTTGTTTTCCTCTATTTTTTTTTTTTTTTTTGTTAGGCCCGCAAAGCCTTTTCCTCCTTGTGGTTAGTGATTTCTGCTAAAGCACGGAGGTTTCCCAACCAGAGTGATTCAGCCAGCAGCATGCAGGACTGCAGCTGGCCTTACTGAGGGACCAGCTTCTCCCTTCCTGCAGTTTCCCAGGACTCAGCCTTGGTGTCTTGAAGGACACACAGGCCCGCTGGTGCAAAGTCTTCCTCTTTCACTAGCTGACTTCTTTCCAAGTACCCTTTTCTTCCCATTGTATCACCTTCTGGCTGCTTTCATTATTGCTAATAGTATTAATATCATATTAGCATTTGCTGAGTGCTTTTTTGCCTGCATTTGTAAGCGTTTTTGCATGGATGGTCTCATTTAATTTAGTGAGACCTCATCTCATTTAATTCAGAGTTAATTCAACCCCATGAGGTAGGTAGTACTGTTATCTCCATTTTGCAGAGGAGAAGATAGAGACACAGAGAGGTTCAATTGCCCAGGTCACTTAGCTCTTCAATCCCAGAGTTGAGATTCACTCATGAAGCTGTCAAAACGCTCTTTTCTTCTCCCCCAGGTCTCTGAATATTGTATGGCAAATTACTGCAGATTTTTAGCCCCCCCTTCAAAAGGGCGTACGAATGCCACTGTGAAGCTCAGAGTCCAGGAGACCTACTTGGATTGCGGAAGCTTGCAGTACCTCGACGACCCCAGATTTACAGGGTATCGGGCTGAGTCTGAGGTGGACACAGAACTGGAAGTAAAAATTCAAGTATGTCTCTCTCATTTCGGGGGTGGATTGGAGGAACGAGCTCCCCTCGACTGGAAAGGGTGTTATGTTTGTATTTCCGCATGTGCCCTGATTTCTTCAACTTCGCCTTGTTCTTCACAGAAAGAAAATGATAACTTCAACATTACCAAGGAAGACATTAAAATTACTCTCTTCTATGGAGAAAAAAAGCAATTTAAAAATTGCAGTTTTGAAAATATTACTAGAAATCAAGATCTCACCACTATCTTTTGCAAAATTAAAGACATCACTGCGGCAAACAGCATTGCTGCCTCTTCCAAGAAAGTTCGTGTAAGTCACCTGACAGTCCTCTCTGACAGTCTTACCTTATTTGGGGGGATTCCTTGGCTAAACCAGAAAGCAGGATAGAATCTCTTCTGGATCTTTAGATCTTCACTTTAAGTGCAGATAAACAAAGCTGGTGTTGCAGGCCCAAGCATTATTCCTCCCAAATAGCTTGCAGAATCCATCCATGTGCCTGTTCGAATGTCAAAGCATTGAGCACACCATTGTTTATAATACTAATGAGTCTTGATAGCTTTTGTTCGAGCCATGCATTTAGACGGTAGCATCTGCAAGCAGAGTCTCTAGTCCCATTGACAAATGAGCTGTCATTCTTTGCCTCAATGCAGAGGTGACATGTCTTCACAGAAACCCAGAGCGGGGGCTTCCCCGGCACACTCAAAGTGGCAGTAGAGTCTCATGGTGACCAGATCATCTATGAGTCATGGGCTACTCCCTCCACCATGAAGTCACACTCACTGCGTTTCATCTATTCCAGGACATGTTTGAGGGTCCCATCACTGGTATATTTATGTCCCACAATAAAGACATGAGACCATGGGGAAGGAAAACATGTTAGAAACCTCTGTTTACAGTGTGCATGCCATATGAGACTGCACAGTCTCTATCCCCCCAATATGCTTTATGATATAGAGTTATAAATGATTGGATAAAGGATAAGAAAAAAGAACATCAGACTGGAAGGCAAAACAAAACATGTGTCCGCGTCCCAGCTGCACCCGTTAACAGGTGTGTGTCCTTAGATATGGTGGCTTTAGCTGAGCCTCCCTTGGTCTGTCTGTTGTATGGTAATGAGGGTCATAAAAATTATAAAATGAATAACAACAACTAAATCCACAGGTGCTCCCACATGTCTGGTTAGTTGAGAAGAGCAAATGCTAGCTTTCTTCACCATTCAAGACTCGTTCCTGAGTGCCTGCACTGGGACATAGGGACACAGCAGAGAAGACAACAGACCCCAGCCTCCCACAGTATCTGCCTTTATGGCACTTACCTAAAGAGTCATGTAGTAGTGAAAATAAGTTGCAGATGTAGATGGTGGTACCTGTTATGAAGAAAAATGAAGCGGCAGTTGGAGGGGCAGTGCTGCAAGGTTTACGATGACGGGCAGAAAAGGGCTCCCCATAAAGACAACATTTAGTCAGGACCTCAGGGAGGTGAGGGAATGAGCTGTGGGCCGTCTGGGGTAGAGTGTTCTAGGCACAGGCAACCACAGGTTGCAAAGTTCCTGAGTCAGGAGCCTCCCTGGTGCAGTTGAAGGGCAACAAGGAGGCCAGTGTGGCTGGAGCGGAGGGAGCAAGGGGGGAGTATTCTGAGGAGGTGAGAGTGTTGGTAGGCGGAGTATGGAGAGCTGATTGGAGGCCATGGCGAGGACGTGGCTCTGAGCTCCGGGGGGCCTCTGGAGAGCTCTGGGCAGGAGTGCCAGGAGCCTGCTTACAAACAAATGCTGGCACATTTCATCTTTATGTTAACCCTCCACAGAGGCACCATCGGCATGCCATCTTAGAGGTGAGGAAAGCGAGGACTGCACGGATAGGTGACTCACGTAAGCTCCTACAGCTGGGAACCACAGCAGGGGCTGTTCCCTGGTGGTCCAGTGGTTAGGACTCTGCGCTCTCCCTGCCGAGGGCCCGAGTTCATTCTCTGGGCTGGGACTTAGAACCTGGGCTGTCTGGACCTGGAGTCTGCACTGCAGCCGCTTTGCTCAGATGCCTCCACAGCGGCAGCCCTGTCTGCCAGGATGGAAATGTACCTCAATACTTGTATGCACATCAGTGAGAAAATAAGGCTTGATATAGAGTTTTTCCCTTTACAAGTTTTACAAACTTTTGTAATCAAAACCTAAAATTGGAAAAGGCCCTCAGGGATCATCGAGGCGGCATTGCCAAACTGGTTTTTGCCATAGAATGGTTCCTTCAAAATAGGCCTGTCAAGGAAACACAAGATGTAGAAGAGATTAAAAAGTTGCATGCTTCCTTAGACCAGGGATAAGAGGGTTTCTCACCCATAGGTTACCACCTCTTTATTGCCCCCATTCCTGCAGTTTAAAACCCCCAAGGCAAAGAGGACCAAAATCTGTAGTCTAGCCCTGCAACTGACTGAAGCTGAATCCGGAAACCAAGGCACAGGGAATATTCTCGATTGGCTCAAATTCACATAACTAATCTACCCAGAGATGGGACTTGAAACTCACATTTCCTACCTAGCTTGCCACCTCTTTTTGTATCTTGGAAAAAACCATTTGGGAGGAAAAGTTGTGTACCTAGATGTGGTCTCCACCTCGACCGGGTCTAATGACACTCTTTGTCCCATTAGGTCAGACTGGGAAACTTGAAACTCGATGTCGAGCAGGAATCGGTTCTTTCCACTTGGTATCTCCTGATTGGGCTTCCCGTCTTGCTAGTGATTGTCATTTTTGGTAAGTGCCCTGTTTAATTTTGTAAGCGAAATTATTCCCTGGGGCCTCTCGGCAAGCAGGAAGGCTTTCAGCTTTCAGGGGCTGTTTGCTTCAGTTAAGTATCAGTGGATGAAAACCCAAATCAAAACTTTGGGAAAGTACTAATAGGTACATGTCGAGGGCTTTCTAAACATCTTTTAAGATGCTTCATTAATAAAAGGCTGGATTACAGAGATGGTATCTTGGTGTTTGAGAAATATTATCCACTTTGCTTCCCTGAACCTGTGAATTGTGATGACAGATGTCCCATTTACATCATTTCCTCAGAATTCCTCCGGAATTTTGGACTCCCAGAACATGGTCATCTCATCCTGCCTTCTCACCCCAGCAAACCCCAATCCTCACCCCACCTCAGCCCTGCCTTTCTTTTTTGGAATTGTGATCTGTACGATTAAAATGTTCCAAGGCTCATCCAAGCACAGTGGTCCCATAGTGGTTGCTCACTGGATGAAATCTGGTCCACCAATGTCTTTGGCCCACATAGCATCTTTTTTTTTTTAGAAATATATTTATATTATGATTATATATATTATATGTATACATACACACTCAGAATCACTTATTGCAAAATTATTTGAATTTTTTTGTCAATCAATTTTATTTTTTAAAGACTTCTTTTAGAGTATAGTTGATTTACAATGTTGTGTTACTTTCTACTGTACAGCAAAGTGGATCAGTTATACATATACATATATCCACTCTTTTAGATTCTTTTCCCATATAGGTCATTACAAAGTATTGAGTAAAGTTCCCTGTGCTATATAGTAGGTCCTTGTTAGTTATCTATTTTATGTATAGTGTGTGTATATGTCAATCCCAATCTCCCAACTTATCCCTCCCTCCCCCCTTTCCCCATAAGTTTGTTTTGTACATATGTGACTCTATTTCTGTTTTGCAAATAAGTTCATTTGTACCATTTTTTTAGATTCCACATATATGAGATATCATATGCTATTTGTCTTTCTGACTTACTTCACATAGTATGATAATCTGTAGTTGCATCTATGTTGCTGCAAGGGGCATTATTTCGTTCTTTTTCATAGCTGAGTAATATTCCATTGTATATATATACCACATCTTCTTTATCCATTCATCTGTTGATGGACATTTAGGTTGCTTCCATGTCCTAGCTATTGTAAATAGTGCTTCAGTGAACATTGTGGTGCATGTATCTTTTTAAATTAGAGTTTTGTCTGGGTGTATGCCCGGGAGTGGGATTGCTGGATCATATGGTAGTTCTATATTTTTAGTTTTTTAAGGAACCTCCATTATGTTCTGCATAGTGGCTGTATCAATTTACATTTCCATCAACAGTGTAGGAGGGTTCCCTTTTCTCCATCTGCTCCAGCATTTATTGTTTATAGATTTTATGATGATGGCCATTCTGAACGGTATGAGGTGATACCTCATTGTAGTTTTGATTTGCATTTCTCTAATAATTAGCAGTGTTGAGCATCTTTTCATGTGCTTTTTGGCCATCTGTATGTCTTCCTTGGAGAAATGTCTATTTAGATCTTCTGCCCATTTTTTGATTATATTGTTTGTTTGTTACTGAGCTACATGAGCTGTTTGTATATTTTGGAGATTAATCCCTTGTTGGTAGCATCATTTGCAAATATTTTCTCCCATTCTTTAGGTTGTCTTTTCATTTTGTTTATGGTTTCCTTTGCAGTGCAAAAGCTTGTGAATTTGATTAGGTCCCATTTGTTTATTTTTGTTTCTATTTTCATTACTCCAGGAGGTGGATCAAAAAAGAACTTGCTTTGGTTTATGTCAAAGAGTGTCCTGCCTATGTTTTCCTCTAAGAGTTTTATAGTATCCAGCCTTACACTTAGATCTTTAATCCACTTTGAGTTTATTTCTGTGTATGGTGTTAGGGAGTGTTCTAATTTCTTTTGTTCACATGTAGGTGTCCAGTTTTCCCAGCACAACTTATTGAAGAGACTATCTTTTCTCTATTGTGTATTTTTGCCCCCTTTGTCATAGATTAGTTGACCATAGGTGTGTGGGTTTATCTCTGGGTATTCTATCCTGTTCAGTTGATCTATATTTCTGTTTTTATGCAAGCACCAGACTGTTTTGAGTACTGTAGCATTGTAGTATAGTCTGAAGTCAGGGAGCCTGATTCCTCCTGCTCCATTTTTCTTTCTCAAGATTGCTTTGTCTATTAACGGTCTTTTGTGTTTTCATACAAATTGTAAAATTTTTTGTTCTAATTATGTGAAGAATGCCATTTGGTAATTTGATAGGGATTGCATTGAATCTGTAGTTTGTTTTGGGTAGTGTAGTCATTTTGATAATATTGATTCTTCCAATCCAAGAACATGGTATATCTCTCCATCTGTGTGGCCCACATAGCATCTTTAAAACTTTGAAGTAGTTGACAACATTTTAAAATTCAGTGATTCACAGTCTTTAAAATCTCTTGAAAGTTTGAAAGATATGGATCGTTGGATCCTCATTTTTCCGTAACATCAATTTGCTGGAGCTGAAGAGCAGCTACCCCTAGAGAGAGGGCATGTGTTCACTGGGCTTTTGCCATAGTCTCCATCACTCCCTACAGTCTCCACCCAGGCCACTTAACTCATCTGAAGACATGGTCCCTGTAGCTATTCAGTTTCTGAGCTGCTTTTCATTTTAAGTCCGTTTCCTCTTGTCTTCCTTAAAAAAGAGAACTCTTCGCCATGGCTGTGGAGCCCATCACATTCCTTGACTTAATGCAGGTACCACCTTTCTAGTGGTTTTCTGTTACTAGTTGCTAACATCTCCTTCCATATACTCATTCTCTCATTCATGCATTTACCTGATGTTTATTGAGCACCTGTTATGTTGCTGATGACTGTTAAAGGTTCTAGACCTAGGGAAGGTGAGTTTAGTCCTGGTCCTTTCTCTTGGGGAGTTCCCAGTCCAGTGAAGGAATGATTTATGTGTATTGTTAACTAGCTGAATGGAATGAATTCATTTTGCAGAGACACTGTTTTGCCCTGTTGATGATCATTTCAGGCCTTTTTTAAGCTCTCCCCAAGTTGTCCACCATCATTATGCATCTAGAATCCAGAATTGGGCCTGATATTTTAATAAAGTCCTGGCTGGCGCTGGCTTCGAATAAGAAGATTACTTGTAAATTCTAAACACTGAGCTCAATTTTGAGGATCTGCTGCTCTCAGGCAGCTCTAGATAGAACAGTCTCATCATGGAGTCACATCCACTTTGTGACTTCCTAGAAACCTCTGATCTCTTCCTGGGCTCTCTGTGACTTTTCCTTCCTCTCCCTTCACTTTGTTGGTAGAGATTGTTTATGCTCTTTAAGGTAAAGTGAGCTCCACTTGACACATCACTTTTGGGTTCACTGGCATCTGCAAAGCCGTTTAAAATTCTCCTCCCCTTCTTACCATGATTCCAGGGAGGCATGTGTCATTAGCAGCTTGAGTAAGTGTACTCTTTAGTCCATCAATCACATCATTAGTGAAAACACTAAACACACCTGGCCTAGGGCTGCCACCTACAAAACACCCCCACTGTGGCTTCCCCGAGAGATTTTTGCCAGGAAAAAATCACTGCTTTGTGGATGTGGCCTGCTAGCTCCCTTTGCAGGCAGTGAGCTGGTGCTGCCTAAAGGGCAGTCTGAGGACCAGTAGTCCCACGTGATGCCCCTGGGAAAAGGGTTCCATAGTCAAGCAAATTTGAGAATCACTGCCTGCTCTACCCTTTCTTAAAGATGCATGATGCATGTTATGATTAAGACTGTTGACTTTATGAAGTGGTCCAGCGCAGAGCTGCATTAAATTCTGTTTCCTCCAACACCGTTCACATCTACTGGTAGCAGGATCCTTTTATTATGAAGTTTCTATTAAAAGAGGAAAGTCTTTTTAGAATAATAATAATAGTTGATAGTTGTTACATGTTCTTTTTTTAAAAATAAGATCTAAATGCTTTCTGTGAGTTACTTCTAGGAATCCTGTCAGCATCACAAGGAGGCAGGCACTTTAATAGATAAGACAGCCAGGCACAGAGATGCTAAGGAACTCACCTGAGGTCACACAGCTAGTTAATGGCAGAGCAGGGACATGAACCCGAGTGCCAAACTTGTTCAGTTTACTGCCTCTACAGCATAGTTAGATGCAAAATGGAGTGGAAGAAGAAGCAATATCCAGATACGAGGGTTCATTGTGGACTACTCGTCCTGTCACCCCATTTGATCTATGCAAGTTTGGCTCACGTAGCTCGCTGTGCTCGCTGTGGATCTGTGGGTTTTTTCTGCATTTAAGGCTCAACTTTATTTCTCTGGGGATGTTTAGAAACATTAAAAAAAGAGCAGAACAATATAAGTGGCCTGTGGCTGTAGGGAAACTTGGCTTGTTTCATTATTTTTCAGCCAGCTGGGATCTTTGGTTACAAGTGAAGGTTATTTGATTTAGTTTTTACTTTGAAGATGAGTAGTTTTTTTGTTTTTTTGTTGCATTTGAGCATCTTCCTCTGTAGAGTGACCCCTCACTGGGAATTTTTTTTTCTTAGAAATTCCACCTCTTCCTTGCTAGTCTTTCTCACTTTCCCTCGGCCTCCTTCTCTGTCAAAGAACTGTAAAGGTTGATTCTGTTTTCCTTTTTGTGTTTTATGTTAACAAGTCAATATCGTGCTGCATCTCTATCTCCGCAGTGGCTGTGGGAGTGACCAGGCACAAATCGAAGGAGCTGAGTCGCAAACAGAGTCAACAACTGGAGCTCCTTGAGAGCGAGCTGCGGAAAGAGATACGTGATGGTAGGCTCCAAAATTTTATTTGTAGAAAAACAAGCCTTTTTTTATTGTCTTTTTTTTTTTTTCACCCTTAAATGGGACTAGCCACAGGAATGAGAACTGTTTGTATAATAGAAGACAACTGAACAGCAGGGTCTAGGCCTGGCTTTGTGTTTTATTTCAGCTCCTCTTTGCAGCCAACCAAGTAATTATCTATTGTTTCTTCTTTAATGAAAACCAAGGTCATACTCTGTGTTAGACAAAACAGCAGAAGATCTTATCCATTGTTTGTTGAGTTAAAATATTGCTCTTGGGATTCTATTTTGCAGGCTTTGCTGAGCTGCAGATGGATAAATTGGATGTGGTTGATAGTTTTGGAACTGTTCCCTTCCTTGACTACAAACATTTTGCTCTGAGAACTTTCTTCCCGGAGGTAAAAGAGCATTGATCATATTCCTAAGGTTGAGTCTTGAATAATAATGAAGGTGCTTGTTGCTTTTGTCAAAAATGGGTGTTTGCTTCCAAGGCAGCTGTAGACAACGTGCTTGGTACAGAATAATGGCTTAAATCTGAGCAGAGCAGGGAGGAGGATGACTGTTAATTGGATTGATTAGGGTATAAAGCAGTGATGGGTGACTGGCAATTACTCTTTGTCCAGTAACAAAAACCTAGGAGGGACACAAGTTCAGAGTGATGATTTTTGCTTTATTTTACTACCAGTTTAGAACCGAATTTGTAGCTGGGAAGTGAGCTAGTTTATTTAAAAATCAATAAATTGTGGGCTGGCCAATTTGTTGTGTTTATCTGCATGACTTACATTGCAGCTACTAGATGATTCCCTATTACTTCTCAATTGGAAATGAAAAGTACCAATTGGCCGAGAGGGAGGAAAGTAGACATGTGTAGAATGTGAGTTAATAACAGCCATTTTTAGCAATGTAGAGTTTTTATGGTTCTCTCCAGCAGTTACTCTTCAGCTGATCAGTTTGTGTCATCCTCATTTAGTAGAAATAGCTGCATGAAGTGATTAATTTGTTCTAGGACTCCGAGGAGTAGTCTTCTTAACCCTTTGGGTTTTTCGTCTCACTTACATTCTAACACTTCCATTTTCTCACCCACTTACATAACCTTTCTCATTTACCCTCCCAAGTCTTTGGGGAGGTACACTCATCCGCCTACCATCACCTCCACGTCCCGATACCCCAGTTCCTCCACATTGCCCTTTTTTTGTCCAGAATGGGTGACCACAGCAAGGCCCAACCTCTGCAACACATCAACACCAATTATGTATTATATTTAAATCTAGACTTTTAAGGAAAGCCAGAAATCTCTCTAGGCCAAGAGAGAGCTTGTATCACCTTACCAGCAGCTTCTCAGCTACATTTGGCCAGAAGCCTAGAGTTCAGAAACCCAGACACATGCAGTAAGCAATTTCCAGTTTCTCTGTAATTCTAGAAGCAGACACCATGATATGTGATGCTGTGTCTGGAGATTGGGCTACCTCCATAAAACACCCACCTTATTTTTTTTTGTCCGAGCCTTAGTGTTGTAAAGCAAGAAGGCTAGAAATAAGACTTTAGCTTTTTTGCACTTGTATTTTTTTAAAGTTATCCTCCAAGAGTATCGGATACCAAGACTCGCCATTTGCTACCTCCTTCATTTCTATGGTGGAACACCGCCTAGGGAAGGGAGTTTAATTCCCTGAATCAGGATGACTGTGCAGGGCCTCAGCAAAGGTTGCACCATGAATCCTATTTCCCAGCCATCTGAGATCCCCATTAAGAATTTAATAGCAATAAAATAACAGATTTCTACCATCCACCTGAGTACTATGTGGGCTTTTATAGTTAATGATTGCCCTTGAAGGCTGAAGAGAGTAATCTGTGGCCTGAAAAAAAAGTTTTCCTATCTTCTAAATTCAGTAATCAAGAGCAAGAGAGAGTGATGAATGCAAAGGAATGCTATTGCGAATGTTTAAAAAAAAAAAATCCCAGGAACAATGCTTTATTATCTTAGAAGACGAGAGAGAGTTGCAAGAAGGCAAACTGATTTAACTCGGGGTTATGTAGAATCTTGAAAGGCAACTGGGAAAGCTATAGAAACTGAAGTCAGAAGAAGACACAGGGAGAGCAAGCATATATTTATCAGAACCCTATGGAGAAGAATAAGTTAAAATTGAATTTATGACAATTAAGAAAAGATCTAGAGAACGGGGAAGATATTCTATTAGGACAAAACCAGTTGAAACGCATTCTAGGCTGAAGATAAGTCCTGGTGTTGAGTAAGCCCTTTACTGATATATTAGGAGCCACAGCCTCTAGGCCTGGAGGTTGGGTGGTGGAGGGAGAACTTGGGTGATCAGCACCTACTCGATAACAATAGGCAAAGCCCACAGGAAATGGTATAGCTTCTCAGAGATCAAGGCATTACCAGTTCCTAGTTCTTTGCCCTGCTAGTTGGTTTTTGGCTTTTAAAGCCTCGCTTTTCATTATATTGGCAACTTTGTTTCGCTGAAAATAGAAGAAATAGGGTAAGCAGAGTTCTAACCACCTAGAGGAGAAGAATTTGAATGAAAGGAGGAAGGAGTCTTTGAACCCAGGGAGCCAGAGCGGTACTTCCCTATTTAAGGTCAAGAATCAATCTGTTTAAATTGCCTATTGGCAAAAGGTTGGTTCAGCAAAAAAATATCAGGAACTAGAAAATGCAAACCCTGGGTCTGATTTTTCTGCTTATTACTAGGAGAGAGTATGAGGTAATAGTTTGAGGTCTTCTGCTTGGGCTAACAAATTTGAAACTGTAAGGCAAAAGTTCTCTGCAGAAGAAATTTACTTAAATTAGATATAAAAATAGCCTAAAGTTTCAATTATTGCCAACAAATTTTAAAATAACTGAATGGTTGATTTTATATTTTCATCCTGTTGATTCATTTTTAAAGCGTGTTACTCAGCATGCTTTTTACAATTTAATCATTTAATTCCAATAGGATTTTTGATATTGTACATTAAAGGGAACTCAAATTTATAAGTTCATATTCAGGAGCTACAGAGCATAGCACTTTAAAGTATTTTTAGGAACCAGCAGGGCAACTGCATTGTTGTCTAATGTGCTGTAAATTAGTGATTAAAAAAAAAAAACAACAATAAAAACCAGAAAACTAGAAGCAGTGATAGCTGACATGAAGAACTTACTGTGCACTCATTCATTTTATTTTCACGCCTAAACCATGAGGTGGGAATCATCATTGTTTGCATTTTGCAGATGAGGAAGGTCAGGCACAGAGAGGTTGAATGACTTGTCCAAAGTCATGTGACCCGTGGGTGATAAAACCAGGACTGGAACCCAAGTTGTTTAACTCCAGATTCTAGCTTTTTACCACCCCTTCTTGAATAACATTGTGCATTGAGACAGTAAATACTTCTAAGCTAAGACTTGTGTAAACTTACCAACACAACTCAGTATTTATCCTTAGAAGGTAAACTGCTTGAGGAGTGGTCTGTACCTTTGCATAATCTTCTTTCGCCACCACTTCTTTAACTTTTGAGTCAGTTCTTTTAAAGTGTGAGATGCCTTCTCCTACCAAAAATGGGACTGATGAATGGTAATTATTCTTAGAGCTTTCAGAAGTCACTAGTGTTTCTCAAGAACTGAATAATTATTTATTTTGTAGAAGATATGCAGTGAGCATAAGCCCAGGGGCCCTTCAGATTAGCAAATAGTGTCTCTACTTTATTAAAATGGACTCGGGTATTATAACAAAAGTACACTCTTCATTTCCTTTGGATGTTATGAATAATAAAAGTGTCTCCTTCCTCTCAGTCAGGTGGCTTCACACACATCTTCACTGAAGATATGCATGTAAGTCTCTAAGTTTTCATTTTTAGCCCACGACCGCCTGACTTTCATAGTGTCACCATCATCATCATCTCCATTATTACTCTGAATTGTTATTGTGGGTATTTTGGGATCACGAATTTGATATTAAGTAATTCATTGTCTTGGAAAACACATTGTGGATCTACTTTCTAACTTTACGTATATATATTACTTACATGAATTTTTTTTCCAGAACAGAGATGCCAATGACAAGAATGAAAGTCTCACAGCTTTGGATGCCCTAATTTGTAATAAAAGTTTCCTTGTTACCGTCATCCACACTCTTGAAAAGCAGAAGAACTTTTCAGTGAAGGACAGGTATCAGCCAATTTGTTTATATTTTGAAACTCATTAAGTAGAAGGAATAAAACCTGAGCCTCTTATTTTCTTTCCAAACTACACCCTGAACTTGGTATGTGAGAACATGCATCTCTCCAGAGGCTAGTTGATTTGGGCCACCATGCAGTGCCGATGTTTCCATTTCAGATCACAATGCCCCCACACAAATTCTATTTTGAAGACACACACACACACACACATGTGACACCCCCCCCTCAAAAAAAGCACCCTAAAAAACCCCAACACCAAGAAAAAACATGAGTCCTGAGTCAAAAAGCAGAAGTGCTGTTTTCTATTTTTAAAAACACCCCGAAAATTCAGGGAAGACATTCACATGTTACTGCTCTACTTTAAAGTTTATGCTATGCTGAAAACCATATAAACTGACCTGAAGTCAACACTGGTGTGTGGTTTTTAGGGATGGAAGACAAAGGTAGTTGAAACTTAGATGTTTTAAAAAAGCACCCACAGGGCAGCACCTCGTTAGCACCCTGTTGCCTGGCCCCTCAAGTTTCCTTGGAAACGGCTATCAGCACCAAGCAAGCCACAGCTGATGGTTAAACTGCTTCACCAAGGCTGTGTTGTTTTTTTTTTTAAAATATGCTTTTTTTCCATCATCTGTATATCTCCTTTTTTTTCTTTCAGTTTTATTGAGATACAATTGACATACAGTGTGTATAGGTTTGAGATATACAGCATGATAACCACAAATCTAACCTCTTTTTCTGAGTTTGAGGTGGTTTTTTTTTTTTTTCATATTCCATGTATAAGTGAGATCATACAGTGTTTGTCTTTCTCTGTCTATTGCACTTTGCAAGATGCCCTCAAGGTCCATCCGTGTTGCTGCAGATGGCAGAACTTCCTTCTTTTTACGGCTGAATAGTATTCCATTGCATGTGTATATACTACATCTTCTGTATCCATTCATCTTTTGGTGGACACTTAGGTTGCTTCCATGTCTTGGCTGTTGTAACCAAGGCTCTATTCTTAAATAGGTGTCTGTTTGCCTCCTTCTTAACCATCGCACTGCAAACTAAGCTGGTCTACCTAACCAGCATCCTAGAGGTGCTGACCAGGGACTTGATGGAGCAGTGCAGCAACATGCAGCCTAAGCTCATGCTGAGACGCACAGAGTCTGTGGTGGAAAAACTCCTCACCAACTGGATGTCCGTCTGCCTTTCTGGTTTTCTGAGGGTAAGTGTCGCATCCCTCGGTGGTGTCGGAGCTAAGACAGTAGGCAGTTATTTTTAGCCGATGCTGATGTCTTTGCCAGGATAAGTCCTGCGCACTCAGTGGTGTCAGCCTATAACCACTTTTAGTCTTGGTCCTTACCAGGATCACGTGGAGGGGAAGATAAAATTTGTTTTTGCCGTCACTGGCCCAGGCAAGTGTTAACTCATTTAGAATTTCCTCAAGTAAGACTTTTCTCTTTTTAAAAGTGTTATTGTAGTAAGAACAATTGCCGTGAGGGCTACCCTCTTAACAGATTTTTAAGTGTACAAAACAGTGTCATCTGTTGGCACAATGTTGTACGATAGATTTCTAGAGCTTACCTTACATAACTGAAACTTTATACCCCTTGATTTTTGCATCCACCGTCACAGGGTTAACGAACATGTGCCAAGTGGAGGGCATATTTCAAATACTGATGAAAACATACTGTTTTCAGGGGCCCCTGAAGCCTCTTGGAAATAGTCATTTACCTACCACTACACTCACTGTAAGCTAATTACACTCAATTCCAACCAGCCATCGCATATGAAAGCGAGTCTCCAAAGAGCCACCCACCCATTGAGTTCACTTTGTTAGGGTTAAAGGAACATGGTTATAATCGAATTGAATCTTAAAATCTTTTCAAATATGAACTCTGCACAGATTCCATTGGTTAAGAGGATGGGCCCCGGAGCCCACTGCCTGGTTTGAATCTAGATTCCAGCACTTACTAGAAGCCCCAGGCAGGTTTCTTGACCTGCCTGAGCCTTGGGTTTATAACCTGTAGAACTGGAAGAAGAATATTTTAGGGCTGTTCTGAAGCACAGAGTGGAAAATGTATGCAGTTGCTTGGAGTAAGCACTCCATAAACGGTGCCCATTATTATTATAAAATATTAATAGGAAAAGAAGTGTGTTCTGTTGAGCCCAGCCTTCCTTCAGGCCTCCGAGGCCCCTGGTGCACGAGGTTCTTAGCCTTCTTTAATTTCACCAGCCATCCAGATTCCAGCAAAACTGCATAATTGTGTGTTTGTAGCTGGTTCCGAAATCTAATTAAAGTTTGAATAAGATTCACTGCTATGCCACAGGTTTTAACGGTGCTACTTAAGTTTAGATCCAAAAAGCAGTGCCTTAAATAGACTGTGCTTAGTTTAATGTTTAATGTAATCTTACAAGTAGATGCACAACATTTTTTTTTTTTTTTACCAACTCTTTTCTCTCCCAAGGCACTACCCATTTATTAAGATTAATGAAATCTGTCTTTTTTTCTGTTTACTTGGTATAAATCATCATCCGCTTTGGGGAGATGTGGAGTGCTTATTTCTGGGGTGAATATTTTTGGCTTCCCCCCATCCTAGCTTCAGCCACAGCTGCTTCGAAACAGAGGCAACAGGACCCTCACCCAGTTCCTGGGTCTTAGTCTCAAAAGGCAGCTCCTGCCCCACAACCCACCATGCCACCGAATCAGAAGCTTAGGGTAGGGCCCTGTAGTTGATGTTTCCAAGTTCCTGCAGGTGATTCCAGAGCCCTGCCTCTGAGAACCTGGGGGGAGTAGAAGGAGCACTGGCCTAGGAGTCTTGGTCAGAAGCAGCAGGTTCGGGCTCTAAGTTCACAGCCCCAGCTCATGAGTGGCTCCGGGTACAGCCCTTTCCATCTGGGCATCCGTTTTCTACCCACCAAATGAGGGGCGTGGCTTGGTTTTAAATTCCTTTCCAGTTCTTTCTTCTGGGACCTTGTGATTCATTTTCTGAGCCCTGGACGACTACTCAGAGCCTTGCCCTTGCTGCTCTTGGGCGTTAAAAAGAAGAGGTGTCCCCAAAATCTGGGCTCTGAGCCCAAACGGCCCTGTTGAGCAGAGGATTCTGCAGCAAGATTTTGCAGTGCTGATTCAGGAGTGTCTTGAGCATTTGGGGTGGTGAGGGGGCAGTGTGCTCCCCGGGAGGAAGTGGCATTCAGCCCGTCAGCAGTACTTTCATTTTCAGTGGAAAAATTCCCTCTGGCTTGGAGGGCCTGACTTCCCCAACCAGGTGCCCAAGGGGTGTAGGGCTCGGATGGCCTAGTCCTCCTGCTATACCCCACCCCCCCCCCAAACATTTGCCTGGGTGCCACAAACCCTGTGACCTCCAGGTAACTTCCTCCTCTGTGCTTCCAAGGCCCTGTGGGTCAAGTAATCATAATAACAGCCATTTATTGAATGTGCCAGCGACCAGCTAAGAGCTTTGCTTCCTCTTTCTCATTGAATCCCACGCGGTGACCCTTTTGCCCACTGAGAAACTGAGGCACATGGCATGGATGAGACGTCCTCTAGATCCCACAGCTTGTGTGACTGCACCAGGGAGCTCTTGGCCACCCGCTTCCTGCTTCCCCAAGGAGGCAGCTACCTTCTTCCAGCCTTAGGGAAGGACTTGGGGCTGGAATGAGAGCACAGGTGCAGAAGCCTCCAGCTCAGCTACGGTCAGAGAGTCTGGTCTCACGAAGGAAAGGACGGTGAAAGGGCCAAGCTTAATTCCCAGCACAGGGGGGAAGGGCAGGGTTGGTTCCATAAAGGGGGCTCTGCCACAGGCCAGCTCACGGGGCAGCTGTGTGCGCCCTGATCTGATGAGATGCTTAAGCCCCCAGCAGGTATGACTAACTTAGAACATCTGTTCAGTGGTGACAAAGAGACATCATGGCTCTGTAGTTTCCTAAGCCAGCCATACATCCGAATCCCCTGGGGAGGTGGTGGTAAAACTACAGATGCCCAGGCCTCATCTTCAGAGATTCCACATCTAAAGTAGGGCCCGGACATCTGAATTTCTTATGAGTCCCAAGGGATTCTGGTGATGACTATCCAGGCTTAGAACCATGGGTGTGGCTGACAGTGCCAGATGAGATGTTACTTATCTGAGTCTAGCTGCACTCTTCTGGAGAATTCTTACAACAGGGCCATCGAGTCTGGAGCCGTTGCTCCACACAGCCCAGAAGAGCCCACCAGCCCCCTCACCAGCCCCCGACCTCTGCGGGTGCCTCCAGCCCCCTCCCAAGGGCGCTCACCCCCGTCTCTGATGTGGGCTGGAAGCAAAGAGAGAAGTGAGGTTCTAGGTTTGCGGTCAGGACATTACCTAAGGGGGTGGAGGGAGAGAGAAGAGAGCAGTGTGGTTGTGAGCCTCTAAATAAAGGAAGTTTCTCATAAGAATTGAAATGTCCCAGTGCTCTCCCCACCTGGGAAATTTTTGAACATTCCAACCCTGTCCTACAGTAAGGAAGCAGCTCCAGGATATGTTAGGAGGGAAAAGGGAAGTGATACAGGGACCCAGTGACAGGGAGGGTGGCAGAGGAGCGACAGGAAGCCCAGGACCGAGAGGGCTGTGCTCTTGCAGTCAGTATAGAGGATGGCACAGGGCGGCTGGGGGTGGGATCCCAAGAGACTTCAAAGATGTCTTAAGTTTACCTGTTCAAGGGAAAGCGGGTGAGAGATCCAGTGGAATCCTCCTTTCCAAGCCAGATGCATTGGCTGTGAAGCTTGACTTTGTAAACTGGTGCTTCAAGCCCTAGTCACGTGGCTGGCTTCTCATCATCACCGAGGCAGTTTGACTTCCTGGTTCTGGCCCTGGCTCTTCCTCCCCCTCGAATTCAGTTTAATATCCTTTTGGTCACAGATGGTTTATTTACTTAGCAAATACTACACGACAGTCAACCCAGGGCTACGTGCTTTGGGAGGCTGCATGAAAGCAGAACACACAAGCCTCCCACTTGGGCTGCTCAGAGTCCAAGCACAAAGTAGCTACAGATTTGAGGCACTTCGGTGCCAGCCGGGGTGGCCACCCCTGGTCCAGAAAAAGGTGCAGAAGGAAGTTATCAGGATGGGCCGAATGCTTGGGAAGATCCTTTGAGTAATGGAATCGGCTCTGGCCCAGGGGAAGGAGGTGGGGTGTATTTGTGGCCTGTACCGGCAAAGGCGCCCAGGTGGGGCTGTGCAGGCTGGGGCTGGGAAGGACCCAGGGCCGGCCTGCTCATGGTCAGGAGAGGAGGCTGAAAATTGTGTAACTGAAGGCCACTTCCTTCATGAGACGCTGTTAACACCAAAGAGCTTCCTCCTAGGTAAATGTATAAAATGTTTTTATGTTTATTCTGGTTACCAAGGCTGATCATGCTGCATTTTTTCAAATGCCATTTATTTTCAGTGTGCTTTAAAAAAAATGGGGCACTTAAATAGGAGTGTAAACAAAAGTTAAACCTCTACTAACTGTTCTTAGGCCAACTGATGAGAGTTAGGCTACTGAAGAGAAGCTTAAGCATAAAAGAATGATAACTGCTCTGTAAATGCCGTGAGAGCATGTGTGTGTGTGTGTGTGTGTGTGTGTATGAACATACATGTGTGTTGCAGAGAGGAGGCGGTTTCCTGAGTTTTGCTCCCAGTCCTAAGTGCAGCCATATGTATTTTCTTGGGAGTTGCATGTTGATTGTTAGAAAACACTGCCTCCTGTCTCCCGTCGCAGTGCCATAAACTGAAACTTTAATTCTTTGGAGAGTACAGTGGATTCTGCCGAAAGCTAACTGTCACTTTTGCATTTTTTCCAAGGAGACGGTTGGAGAACCATTCTATTTGCTGGTGACGACTCTGAACCAGAAAATAAACAAGGGCCCCGTCGATGTGATCACTTGCAAAGCCCTGTACACCCTTAATGAGGACTGGCTGCTGTGGCAGGTTCCAGAATTCAGTACTGTGGTAAGTTCATGACGAAGCTGGTGGGGTGGAGGTGGGGGGGGGGGGTGTCACTTGAAATGATATCATTCCTACTGTGGGAGGCCTTACATGTTTTGTTAATTAAAAACAGTAGCTGATAAAATATTAACACGTGTTCACATAATAGAGTTGAATTACTCGGATTGGGGGAGAGGGTTTTGTAATGATGCCTGGCGTACTCATCAATTTCCAAAGATTTTAATATCAGGATTGCTTATAGCTTTCAGCGTCGTCAAAGGAAATGCAAAGTACTCCCTATTCAGCACTTATAATTGCAATCAGAATTTCTCAAACGGCTCTGCTCTGGAAGACAATGTGTGAAGATATATTTCAACCAAATTGAGGCCGTCTTATTTTAGAACGATAACACAAGACAAATTCCACTGTGCTCCCCCTGCAACATGACGCCCTTACTTTATTTTCATGGATTAGTTACAAATGTTTGGTGTCATGCACTTAATGTTCTGTGATCTCATAGATATTTTTAGAGGAACGCTGTAAATCAGGACAGGAAGATGATTGCCTGGCTGCTGGAGGGTTTCACCCATTTAAGATCTTCCTTTCCGCCTGTCCCCACTCCACCCGCCCACCCTCTTCCCTTCCTAAAGGAAAAAGAGACCAATTTTGTGCACATTCAGGAATTTGAGAGAGAGAGAGAGCCAAGCATGGCAAGTATCTCCAAAATTACTTAGGATTTTTCTGTGCTTTTCTGTTAATAGAGACTTGGAAAAAGAGATTGCTGTGTTTTAGTTTGATCTTTAGCTTTATGGAGATTCTGGGCTGCTTCACAATCTCATCAGTGGGGAAGGAGGAAAAAATTACAGTGGGGTTTTGGTATTGCTCGGTAAGGGGGCTGAGTCTCCTGTGGCTTTGCTCTGGCTGGCCAGCACTGCAGTGTCATCCTGGAAGAATTCATCCCCTAATTGGAGAAGGCACCACGGTACTGTAGACTGTATTATGGTTGTGTCCTCTGGTGGGAGAAGAGTCCCTAGATCAGCTCTTTCGAGTTCCTGGTCTCTGCCAGGTGGAGCTGACTCCACTGAAGATGGCACGTGCCCAGCTGCCATCCACAAGGTGGGAGGCTGAGCAGAAAGTCACCCATTCTGGCTTCTGTCTACACTCCCATCTATACCTGAGGGGGAGTGGGGGGCAGGGTCCTCCAATGTTAGCATGCATCAGGGTCGCCTAGAGAGCTTATTAAACACCAGTTGCAAGGCAGCACACCAGAGTTTCTAATTCGGTAGGTGTGGGGGTGTGGCCTGGGAATTTGCATTTCTAAAGAGCTTTCTGGTTGCTGCTGATTCAGGGCCACACGTGGAGAACTATTGATGTACAGGTTACTGAGAGTAGGCTCTGGGGCCAGGCAGATTTCAGTCCTGCCTCTGCCACTGGCTAGCTGTGTGACTGTGGGCAAGTTTGGAAACCTCTCAGTGCCTCCATCACGTGTAAAATAGGGATGATGGTCATCTCGCCTGCCGATCTCATGGGCGTGGCGAGGGTTGAGTTGATATGCTGTGAAGTACATAGACCATTGCCAGGCATATGGGTGCCCTGTAAAGAGTTATTAAATTGAATCCAGATCTCCGGCACTTGTTAGAAATGCAGATCCAGACAGACCCACGCCTGGGCCTCCCCTCAGGACCGAGTGCATCAGAATCTCTGGGGATGGAGCCCAGGCGTGGATAGAGGCTTTGAATGCTGCAGGTAATTCTAATGTGCATCCTGCAGAAAGAACCCCTGGTATCTTGGAGAACAAAAGATGAACTTGCATCAGAGCCTATTGAGTCTCCTTTTCCTGGGCCTCAGTCCTAACACAGAAGATGTTCATGCTTTTACTTTGAAACATTTTGGGAGCAAGAGGGCTCCAAAAGAGGAATATTTGCAAGTGAATATAGGTCAGGGGAATCCAGCAGTTTCACTTTCATGAAAACATGAACCCCTGACTGGAGGCAGAGGAGAGGAGAGGAAGGAACTGGGAGTGTGGAGGACTCAAATGCCTGGAGCAACTTTTGAGGTTTGAGTCCTTTCTATGCTTTATATCTGAGCACTTTTCCTCCTTTCATTTTGAAACGTTATTTATTTCACAGTCAATTAAGATCATGTGTTTCTGATTTGTTAACACAACTCATCATCAAAATGTTTCTTGATGTTAAAGAAATTTGTGTCGACTCTTGGTTTCTTTTTTCCTTGGTAGCCCCTGGGGAAAAGGTTGATGGAAAATTATGCTTTTAGAAATTCACATAAATCTTCTTTTCCAAATACGGATTTGCCAGTAGATAGCATTGAGATGGAAGGGGGTGGGCCACTTGTTTCTAGGGCCCTTGACTTTAAAATTGATTGTTAATGCCTTTTATTGGACCCACCCCAAACCTCTTTCATGGTGGATGGTTATACTAGAAGCTCCAGAGAAGCCTGATCCTGCCTGTGCTTGTGTGACAAAATGTTAGCAGAAGGTCAATATAAAAAATTTAATGTTTTTCATTTCCTTTCAGGCAAGTCCCCTCAGCCTTACCATCATCTTTTACATTTTCTTCCCTCCTCTCTTTTCCCCCACCCCTCTTTCTCACTTTACCACCCCCTCCTTCCCCAGGCATGTAACCCAGTTGTTTAAAGTCTTGATTTTCTAAATTTGCCTGCAGTGGTTTATGTAATTGAAAACCAAGGTGTGGTGAACAAACTCAGTGTTTTGTGCGTGTGTGTAAATGTTTTCAAGGCAAAGAAGTCAGAGGAAAAAAAAATCAAGAGCAGCCACCCAAACAACGTGAAATGACAGAGCCTGGTGCCATGGCAGGGACACACTTAAAAAGAGGCCCCCAAACTCCTGTTTGGCTAAATGCTCAAAAACACAGCACCTCATCTAACAGCCTAAAAGTCAGGTTTCACACCTCTAAGATTAGGATGTGTTCTCCCTGAGGTGTGGGGTGTTTTCTAGAACATAAAGACATCCTGCCAATTGCTTATATGTGAAATCATTGTACTAACACACGGGCTCCAAGAAGTAATTCTTTGTTTGCTGTAGCCTGGGAGGAAAATTCCTCTGCCATTTCTTAAATGTAAGCAAAGCCCCATAAAGTCACTTCCTCTAGGACCAGAAGAAACCATCCTCCTCCAGTCAGGCACTGCAGGCCGGTGTTCAATGAGGCAAACTGCCATAAGATTCTCCTGCTCCCCGACAGGAGCATCCAGGGAGGGTTTGTACACAAAGAGACACACACAGGACTCCTCTAACATCCAGGGATACCGAGTTGACAGCTAGAAGAGGAATAAGCCCTATTGCTCTGCGGTTTTTCCTCCTTTGCAAAATTTTAGACATGTTCTATTTTGTGGCTGGAGGATCTCGGGCCCTCCCTCAAGGTGGGCTGTGTCTAGAGAGTGATTTTGGAGCAGATCGCTTGAAACTTTGGAAGAGCAAGTGAAGGTTGAGGATTTCAGTTCTGGGAAAGTGTACCACATGGGAGAAAGGACATTTGCTTCACTTTCAGGAGGAGATGAGAAAACCCAATAACTCGTGGCAAGTGTGCTGAATTAGCAAGAGAAGGTTGACTTATAATCAAAGTTAAGCGAGAAATGGTTTTTTGAACTCTTAAACCCAGGAAATGAGCCTGCCAATCGGCTGTATCTGAGAGATAGCATCTTGGCGCCCTGGGAAACAGTGTTCCGACAAACATATTATTGCCCTCATTCTCATATCTATGAGAAAGTCTTTAAGATTATTAGAAAATCTTGAAAAAGCACAGATACTCGCCTACAGAAATCTTAATGCCTCTGCTATGATTTATTGAAGGTTTCTGCCAACCCACACCAGCCTTTTTCCCCCAGTAGTTACCATGTTGGGGACAGTCATGTTTCATAAAATATTTCATCTATGACAGGGCCCTAGCTATCTCTAGCAAGAGTTCTTTATCTACAAGCTTCCTTCAACACAGTGGTTCTGCCCTCCACTCCCCAGCTCCTTCTGTTCCATTTAGTGTGTCCTTTCAGAAGATCCATTATCCTCATAATTAAACAACCCACTGTCCCGATTAAGTCATTCTCTGTTACTTCAATTACATCCCATTGTTCATTAAATCCTGATGTTTGCACTTCAGCAATCTTGTTTTTAATACTCCTAGCATTTGTGGAGAAACAGTAAAGTTAATTAACAATTCTTGAGCTTTTTTTTTCCCCTTTCTCTCTCTACCATAGTGCAAATCATTTCCATTATGACTTGCAATAATACTGAAACCATTACTAACTCCATAGTTACTGTTCTGAGCTTTCTGATCAAAGAAGCAAAACCATTTTGTATAATCGTTTGAGGTAAGTCATCCTAGTTGATGGCAGACAGTGGAAAATGAAAAATTGACCTTAAATGAGTGCTCTAAATGATTTTCCTGTTTATATTCTTTCTTCGCACATGCATAGTCTTGGGATTAGAAAATAATTTAGTTACCTAAATACACAGGTACTTAATTTTCTTCTTTATGGCTCGAATATGACTCTCTTACTTCATCATTAAGGATTCTTACGTGTACTTGTATCCCTCAGAGAATGGTAACTTTTATAGCAAATCATGGTGGAGATGAAGGCATTTTTTCAGATGTGCCTTTTCTGGCATAGTCAGAGTCAGCATTCTATTTGAAGCTACTGTTCTCTAGAGCCTGAGTCAGCAAACAACCACCTGTGGGTCACATGTGGCCCTGCTGCATATTGTTTACGTAAATAAAGCTTTATTGGCACACAGCCATGCCCATTCATTCACTGTTGTCTATGGCTGTTTTCCTGCTGCAATGACAGAGTTGAGTAGTTGCAATAGAAATGATAATGACCTCAAAGTCTAAATGTTTACTATCTGGCCTTTTACAGAAATTTTGCCAACCCTTAATCTAGAGCTTGACATAATCGAGAAAATGAACTAGAATCCATCCTCCCGCTCACCCTCCTAAAATTTTGGCCTGTTTCCTCTCCTTCTAGGGACACAGCAGTGGAAATGCCTCACCACTACCCACAAAGCCAAAACTCATGGGCACTTTGCCAAAAAAAACAAAAAAACTGTGAAATACGTTAAACCTAAAATACTAGAATCAATCATCTTAGGCTAAATGAGACAGGTTCTCACTTGATTTTTGCATGGACAAGTGTTAGTAAATTCTAGCAAGTGTAGAAAAACTTGTGAGAGAAACTTAAATTTGAGGAAATTCTCTCCATTAATTTTTTTTCTTCAAAATGAAAAAGGCCTGTCTCCCTTATTATTCTGTCAGGGGGTCAAATATCTTGACCCTGGAAGCGTTGGGGTCTCAGTCTTTGGTGGGGAAAGGAAAAGGAGGGTGGGGAGGGGAGGTCAGGCAGGCAAGAGCAGCAGTAGAGGGGATGGCTGGTAGGATGCCCCAGGGCCAACTCCAGCTTGAGAAAAACCTCAGATCAGAAGCTTTTCTGAGACTTGGGCTTCTAACTCTGGGCTCTTGCTGCTTCTGCTGAACTTCTGAAAGTGGTTTTCTTCTCTCTAATTCAATTTAGTATAGGAAACAGACTTTTCTCTTGACCTTCATTTGGCTCTGCAGTGAAATTAGAAATGTATTTTATAGGTTTTATTTGACGAAAGCAATTATTGGCTTAAGACCTTCTATGATAAAGTTGCTGGCTGGTAATAAATTCTTTTAAAATTGGTTTCTAGGTATTGGAATGTGTTACAGAAAGGATGCGGCAACAACCCTGCCCTTATTAGCCAAGAATATGGCTGGTTAAGGTAAAGAGGTAGCTGGATCATCCTTTTCCCACCAAACTGTGGGGAAAGCGTGGGATAATGCCTTTTCCCCTGCTTTTGCTGTGTCCTCTCAGCCCTCTGCAGCTTGTTTTTTCGACCTCCCCAATATCCGAAACCGCCAAGTTGTGTGAAGAACCCATGGGTAAAGCTGCTGGTGAAGCAGAAATGTGGTTGTATGTCCAGGTGCCATGTTGTTCAGCTCAGAAGAGGTGGGGTTTGGCGTTTGACAGTCTTGGGTGTGAATCTGGGCTCAGTCACTTTACGAACTGGCTGTGTGACCTTGGGCAAGTCACTCAACCTCTCTAAACCTGTTTCCTCGTCTTTAAACAAGTGGGTTAGAAACCCTAAACTTGTACGTTTGTGATGAGGTCAGAAAATAATATCTGTAAGATGCCTAGCCATCATGCCCCAGAGTAGGTGCTCATGATTTATTTATAATAGCTTTTCTTGTCTGAGCTGTTTTTGTTATCAACTGCGAGGTCTACTAAGCAGAAACTGTCCCCCTCACCATTCTTTTTGGTTGGTTATTGATGATGGGTGACGCAGGACAGCTGATTAACTGTTTCCGTTGTCATTAAAAGCTTGTGTTACTATTGAAAATGTTACCCATGACCCCTATATGTGGGCTTTTTTTGTTTGGTTGGTTGGTTGCGTTGGGTCTTTGTTACTGCACACAGGCTTTCTCTAGCTGTAGCGGGTGGGGGTTACTCTTTGTTGTGATGCACGGGCTTCTCATTGCGGTGGCTTCTCTTGTTGCACGGCACAGGCTCTAGGCGTGCAGGCTTAGGTAGTTGCAGCACATGGGCTCAGTAGTTGTGGCTTGTGGGCTCTAGAGTGCAGGCTCATTAGTTGTGGCACACAGGCTTAGTTGCTCCATGGCATTTGGGATCTTCCCCGACCAGGGATTGAACCCACATTCCCTGCATTGGCAGGCGGATTCTTAACCACTGCACCACCAGGGAAGTCCCTATATGTGAACTTTTACAACCTGTAGCAGACAGTATCCCACTGGGCAGATGTGAACAGGAGACCACAATGACACACGTGCACAGCTAACTTGGACTGCAATCCTGCACACCTAAAGGGGCTGGATTGTGACCTGCTGCAAAGGACCAGGTCCTTCCAAGTCTGGTCCTTTCTCTGGGTTTGGTCCCTGTGCCTTCCAAACAGCTTTGCCCTCCTAAGAACCCTTCTTGATAATAGGGAAGGCATTTTTCCTGAATCTGTTGTTCTTGAAACTCAAGATACCCATGGTTTAAGCAACAGAGGAGCTTCTCTGTCTCCGACATGAGGTTCTGGGGTGGCAGCCCAGCACTGGTGGGCACCTTTGCTGGGACTTCCTCGCAGACCCCGGCTCCTCTCTTGTTGTCATGAGGTCACTTCATGACCTAAGGTGGTTTCTCCCTGACAGCCTCCTTCCACATTCCAGCCAGCAGGACATATGCTGAGCTATAGAAAAGTTGACAGCTGGTCACCAGCTGTCTTTTAAGGAAGTTTCCCAGAGGCTGCCACATAACACATCTGCTTAATCTCACTGACCTGAACTTAATCACATGGCCATACTCAGCTGCAGCAGAGGCTGGGCAAGGTTGTCTTTATTCTGGGTGCACACGGGCTCCATAAAAACGACTGCCAGTGGTGCCCGAGCCACAGGTGCTCCAGATGGAGTGGATTCCATGGGGTCCCATGCCAGCCCAGGCAAGGAGATCAAGCCTCCTCTGCTGTGCCCAGCCTGTCTGTTCGGATCGTGTTTATTGAGAACTTCAGGGAGATGGGGACTGCGCTTCGAAAGTTTTTATCACCTCGACTGGCCTTTGGCTCTGCCGTTAAGAGTGTGGACGTATCCTAGTTATGACCCTCTGCAGCTGTGCGATATCTTGGACGCATTTCTGAAGCTCTCCGTGTCTCAGTTTCTTCATCTGTTAAATGATGCTAATAATAGTGCCCACTTCAGAGAGCAGTTGTGAGGATTAAATGAATTAGCAAAGCACACCCAGCACATGGTGAGTGCTGGCTGTTGTTATTAGAAACCTAAAACAGAATTCTGTTCTTCAGCTTTTGTTTCTATAAATAGTACAGGGCTTCTCCCTCACACGGCAGGTGGTGGTTTTGGAAGGGCAGGCATGGTTCTTCAAGTCCTCTACCCTCCATTCTCCCCAAAGGAAGTGGGATTCTTTATCTAGACTTCCTGACCTAATACCTGAATAAGAGATTGAAGCATGCTGCACATCAGTTTAATTAGAGTTCAAGCCAAGTATCTGGATGGTCCAGAGGCTTCCTCCTGTACCGTTGTACATGTAGCTCCTTTCCAGACCCAGTTCAAATGCCCCTTCCTCCGTGCAGCATTCCTTGATTTCTCTCCATTCGAAAACCCTCCTCCAAGGTAGAGGTAATATCTCTGTGACTCTCTAAAGCGCTCCATCTATACTACTGTTTTCTACCTGGTATTAGACTTCATTGTGTATATCCCACAGTTGTTGTATCAGGCAGGATCAGTGCCAGCTTCTACTGTGTATCATTGGCAATGCTCTGCCAAGTAGGTGTACATGCCAAGTAGGTGTGTGTCGATGAATGGCTTTATCTACCTCAGCATCAACAAAATGAGCTCTGTCAGGTTGGATGCGGGCAGATGTAAGTAAGAGAAAATATGACTAATGGTGTGTGAAACCCTAAGAGCAGGGAATTGCACTTAGAGCAGAAAGTGTGGAGGTCAGCAGCCCTAAGGCAAGTCCATGTACTCAACAGTGTCAGTGCTCTAGGTCATCATCTCCATGCTCCTCTTGGCCTTTGCTCTTCGCCACAAAATAGCTGCCACAGCTCTAAGCACTGCTCTCCTCTTTTGTAGAAACCCTTTCCCTTTATGTCTCATTGGCCAGGACTGGGTTATGTGACCAGTCCCTGGGGAATGAGGGGAAGAGAGCTGCCAGCAGTCATGTTTCCTAGCCTAGGCTGGGCCCACTGCTATTGAAACCTGGCTTCTGTTAGCAAAGAAAGAAGACAGTTGGCTGCTGATTGGACAACTAACCATATCTGTTGCCCCAGCTTTGCTGACACTTTCATAGCCAGAGCAGTTCCTCTTAACAGAGGGGCAGATTTTGGGGGAAGAGACCAGGGTGCATTTTAGAACACTTTGGCCTTTTGTGGATCTTGAAAATTAATCACCATTCCATAGATTTGAACTGTGCTTAGTTTACAAAACATTTTCAGGTTTTAAAAGGCAGACTCAGTACACGTTTAAAAACATGGAACTTGAGTACCTGCTTCTACCTTTTTCTTGCTGGGTGATCTTGTACAATGTACTTAACCTCTTGGTACCTCACTTTCTCGTCTGTAAAAATGGGAATAATAATAGAATCAATTATATGTCATAGGGTTGTTTCTGAAGTGAATTTATATATATTAACACACATCATTTACCCCAGTGCTTGGCACATAGGAAGCCCTTCTTAATTTTCTATTATTACATGTCATGATTCAGTGACCCTGTCACTCCTTCGAGGTAAGAACAATGAGGATTTTGAGGCTCAGAAAAGTTAGAGGACTTGCCCACGCTCCCACAGCTCTGTAGCAGGGGAAGGGGATGACCCAGGCGGTCTGGTGCCAGGGCCGAGGGCCCTCAGCCCTCCTGTCCTCCCTGCTCAAATTCACTGAACACTTACTGAGAGTGAAAGAGTTGCACCTGGTGGCTGAATAATGGTTCAGAGGCAGTGCTTTGGTTCCCAAGTGTGTTGTGAATCATCTCAGAATGAGGACTATGTCTTAAGGTCTCTCTTAACCCTGGCCCCCAACACTGAGTAGCACACAGGAAGGACTCTGGTTAAGCGGGTTTTGTAAGGGAGATGGCACTTCCGTGGGGATCTTCCTTGATGAGGAACCGAGGCCCAGCATGAGCTTTCTGAGCGTGGGGGGTTGGGTTAAGAGGCAGGGCCTGCTCTGAGATCCCCCAGCTACACTTACACATTCAGAAACTGCTGTTGGAGCACTAAGCGTTAGCGGCATAAAAAATGAACACAAATCAA
Organism: Hippopotamus amphibius kiboko; assembly: GCF_030028045.1. Classification (NCBI taxonomy): domain Eukaryota; kingdom Metazoa; phylum Chordata; class Mammalia; order Artiodactyla; family Hippopotamidae; genus Hippopotamus; species Hippopotamus amphibius. The sequence continues at coordinate 26,379,007 of NC_080192.1, read as the reverse complement.
TTTGTGTCTGAATTTACTCTCAGAATTCCCCGTGGACTCTATAAAATGCCATTTTACCTTTTTTCCATCCATCTAGCTGGGAAGGCAGCGGCAGATTTACATTATTTTACATCCAGTTAAGGGTTTTTTTCCCTTTTGGTTATGTTTTTAAGGAGAACATTTATTGCCTATAAAGAAGTGTTTTTGTTGAAGACAATAGTGCCCTTCAGGTAGTCACAGAATGTTATTTCACGAATACCTATAAAACTATTAAACAAGCTGGGATCACTGGAGCCCTGATTAAAAGGGGCTTTTCATTTGTCTTTATCTTTGGAAGTCCTGTGAAATAGCTTAACCACCACTGCTGCTGCTGGCGAGGAGACCAACCTGGAGAGAAATCTGGGGAGACACAGGCAAGTCTACTCAGACCGTGCAGGACAAGACTGACATATGCCCCTCCAGGAACCCCGTTTGTGCTGGGAATGCAGCTTAGGACCTTGGTTATAACCTGATCTAAGACAGGTTCCTGGTGGTCCAGAGTGTTCCTGGGCTGAGGTGGGACAGAGAGGAGGAGGAGCGAGAGCCCAGGGGGGTGGGAGAGACCAAAGCTGAGTGGTTCCAGGTGCCACCCCTGGCTCTCCGTTTACAAGCCATGTCCCTCGAGGCACAGGCCTCTGTTTCCTCACTCAAAAAACGGGGATAATAATAATACACCCTCCTTCCCCAGGATATTGGGAAGATTAAAAGAAGCATGTCTTGAAATGCATTTGGCAGGATGCCAATCAATGTCACTGAACGGGGAGGCGAGGAGAGCTCTCTGGCGTGAGGCTTTGCCACCGTGGTTCCTTCTCAACATCCACCCTGCTTCTCGCTTGCCCAGCGTGTCAGGGTTTGTGAGCAGTCAGGCGTTCTGCATCCCTGCCCAGTGGGTGGCTGGCCCAGAACACGAATGTGCTCTAAGAACAGGCAAGGGAGCCACTCTCTGTCCCAGAAAAAGGAAACTCTTGCAGGCCAGACAGAGATCACCACTTAACCTCAGACTCCAGCCTCCACTGATTCGGGGTTTTAATCCCTCGGTGAGGACTGCACCAAGGTTTATTTACGCTTGCATAACGTAAAACAGGATTGTAGGGGCAAGAGGTAAAGACAGTAAAAACAAGTTGTGCCTCTGAGCACCTCCCCAGACCTCCAGAAGCCCCTTCTCTGTGTCGGGGGTCCTTAAGTCCTATCTCCTGAGTCAGACACTGTTCTAAGTACGACATGATTAATTCAGTTCATCATGACGGAAACCCCGGGAGGCAGTTCCTGTTGTGGTTCCCACTTCGCAGGTGAGAAATCTGGGACACAGAGAGGTTACCCAGCGAGTTAGCGGTGGGCTGGGATTGAACCCAGCAGCCTGACCCCGGAACGGGTGCTCTGCCCCCTTCTCCTTGCGGGCAGCTTGTTCTGTACTCTGATGGAGACACTGACTGTGGAGACAGGGTCCCAGCTGCTTAAAATGGGTTGAGTCTCTGTTTCCGCATGAAGGCATTCGAATCCTAATAATCATAGTGATAAGTTATGTGAAATCATAACATCCCTGTTATTACTGTTTTCATTACATCGTCATCAAGCCTGGCCCCACAGCCTGGCCCTGCACCAAGCCTTTGACGTGCATTATCTTATTTAATCTCCATAGCTGCCCTAGAAGGCAGGTGCTATTCTTTTACCCATGTTAAAGTTGAGTTAACCCTAAGGATCCCCATTTTCCACGTCATTTGTGTTTTCATTTTTTAAACATTTCCAATAATTAATCATTTTACATTCCCTCACTGCAGCCAGGCTCAAAAACGCGAAATAATTGTGCCTTTCACACCACACCCGGGTCCCTCTGGCTCCATGATTACCAGGGTGTCTTAGAATCTAAACTGTATGTTGTGCTAATGACAAAATACTCTCAGCACTTCCCTGAATCAGTTCCCCCGAGGATCCTGAGCATGTAACTTTGTTGTTTTAGGTCTGTTTACTCTTAGGCAAAGTAAACCTGAAATTGCTTTTAAGTTCCTTTCAAAATACTCCCTAGTTCTGTGTTTTCACACATTCACCAAGGCCTTACTTCTCCCATTAGGCTGCTTCTGAGGTTTTGCTGCACTGGGAGACTGTTAACTGACAAGACCATAAGTAACGGCACTGAAATGTAAAGTAGTTAATGCAAGAATGATAGTACGGGGTGGGGGTCTCAGTGTTTTCACGAGACGGCAGGAAACTGGCCGGCTGAAGCTGTTGAAAGTGCAGGGGGAGAGGAACGTTGCCGTAATTAATGCTGCGTATTAAAAAGTGACCTCTTTGGCGTGATCAATACGGAGACCTCATAACCTTTCCTGTCACTTGGAACTTTGCTTCTAGGACTCTGTGGTCCTGTGGATAAAAAAGATGGTCACTGGTCTGCCCTCATCTACTGTGGAAACTTTCCAATTTTTTCTTTTCTGAGGATGAAATTAGAAATCACCGCTTTTAGAATATTTATGTGTATATATATATTTTACTCTCCGATGTATTTATTCAATGCCTGCTCTGTAATGAGAGTTTCAACTTTCTGTTTTCCTTTCCATTATCCCTGAAAAGAATGGATTATGGAAAAAAGATTAACGTGGTATAATGCGATACGGTGTTTGCTAATGTGCTGTCAGAGGTATTAGTAGGACTCGCCAAGGTTTGTGTCTTTTATGAATGCCTTTCAGATTGCAGTTATCTAATAGACTTGGAAACCTGTTTTTATTCTTGCAGGCATTAACCGTCACCTTTGAAAAAATCCCAGAAAATGAGAGTGCAGATGTCTGTCGGAATATTTCAGTCAATGTTCTTGATTGTGATACCATAGGTCAAGCCAAAGAAAAGATTTTCCAAGCGTTCCTAAGCAAAAATGGCTCTCCTTATGGACTTCAGCTGAATGAAATTGGCCTCGGTAAGGAGAGAGCGGAGCTATTTTGTCCCAGTCCCCTAATGAGCATCCCTTCCACTTTCCCTCCCTCCCTTCCTCCCGGCCCCCAGCATGAAGACTCCGTTTGGTGCAGCTTACTAGCCTGGGTTGTTTCCAGAGGACACATCTGGAGGCCAGGAGACTGCCTTGTTCTCCCACAAGTGTCATGACTCTTCTTCCTAGGAAGCAGGCTCTTTCAAAGACGCTGTTGTTGTTTTTCAAATATTATGTTTGTAGATCAGATTCATGAGATTGCTAACCCTGAGACAGAATGAATTCACCTTGCATCAAGAAGTACAAAAAGGTGTCGACCTCAGGCCCTCTGTATGTGTTGCATCTCACATTGGCATTTGATTTGTTTGTTGTGGTACGGAGTGTGTCGTTAGTGGGTGGCTCAGACTCTGGGTGTGAACTCCAGCAGGCTAGAAAGGTCATCTCCCTCTCTGCTAATCGCATCCTGCATTAAGTATAGTCTCCATCCTCCCCCACCATGAAGCAGCATCTGCTCTGAATTCATTTTCGGGCTCTATTGCTATACTGCAAAGGCGAGCATATGCGTGAGCGAGCTAACAGGGCTCCACTTCACTCAAATGTTCATCAACATTTTAAAGTTGAGCTCCACGCAGCCCTCCCAGGAGACTGTCGTGGGATTTTATAGCAGATAATGGGACAGGAAAAAAAGAGTAAAATCGCAGCAGTGGCAGGCAGCGTAACAAGGTTCATCTCTCCTCCGTGTACAGTTGTAGCCTCGACTAAGCAGGCCATTAAAATCATCCCACCTGGCCCTCTAAGTCAGACTCCCTGCTGAAAGGCCATTGCTAGAGGCCTGGGGTTGGGGTCTGGCACATTTGAGCAAAACCATGCACATGTGGAGCAACTCCAAGACCTGGGTTCAAGGAAAGCCAGGCCACTAAAGTCCCTGTCGTGCACCTGTCTTCTGCTTCCTTCTGTTGGCTGGGCTGCTGGGCGCTTCAAGACCACGTGAGCTCATTTGGTTAGATGCAGGGTCAGAGAGCAGCCCCAGCCAGGAAACCATGACGTGACCCAGGACCTTCAACTTCCTTGCGCTGAGCCTACGTCTCAAAGTGTGGCTCTGACCACAGAGGAGGGAAGCCAGGGACCAGGAGAAGCGGCCCAGTGGCCTCCGTGCTGCCCCTGCCGGGTCCACAGCATCATCCTCACACCACCCAGGGTTTGTGCCCATCAGGTGTTCCCGGCCCCTGACGTGGGGGGGCAGGGAGCAGGACAAGCCCCCTCGACGCTTCCTGGGATAAGTGTGACGGCAAATGGCTTCTGTACATCCGCTGATCTTTCAAACTACCTCCACGGCTAGCCTCGGGAAACTAAGACAAAGCCTTTGGAAACCAGCCACAGATCGTATTAAAATCTAATACCAGAAGGAGCTGTGCTAAGACCTCTTCTAGCAGAGGCTCACAAACGCTAATGCCCAGAGGGGCAGGAAGTATCATAAAGAAGGGGGTGTCAGCCCACCTGGGATAATGCAAAGTGCTGGGGCCCGATTTAACTGGGGAAAGACACCTGCCATGTAAGGGGGCAGTGCTACTTAGCTTTCGCCGATGATGGCCATGGGGGCCGACGTGGTCAGTGTTACCAGATGATCCAGTGTTTTAAAAAAGAAATCACAAGTCCTAATTTTTATGTGCAATCTTCCGATCTCTAAATATTGGTGCGGAATTGACATTAGAATGATAATAAATGAACCATTGTGCAGATTCACAAAAAGAAAAAAACCCACATCCATGGGCCACAGTCTGACCCTACCGCACAAGCTGGCAGCCTCTGTAACAGGGCTGAAGTCCGTGGTACTGGGATACTAGCCTCCCAGCGCACCCCAAACGGGGACGGGCAGAAGATGGTTCCCAGAGCGCCGGCTGTGAACACACAGGTGTGGGCATACAGATTTGCTTTTGGAATTTTCTGAAGAGCTTAGCTTCCTGAGGATGCATTATTTTGTCTTCCTTTGGCTTTATTTCCAGGCTTAGCCCCAGAGTAAAAGCTTCAGAAAAAAGTGGTCTTACATTGTCAGAGCCCTAAACACAAAACAAAAACAAAACAGAGCTCAGGCTACCAGTCTGGCTGATATATCTCTGAACCTTCAAAACCATTTAATGTTTTAGCTAGTTATAAATAATAATTACAAAAGTGACAGGGTAGCATTTTACATTTCTCAGTGTCGTTTTAAAAGAGAACAAAATGCTTTTTTTTTTTTTTTCCCAGAGCTTCAAGTGGGCACACGACACAAAGAACTTCTGGATATTGACAGCTCCTCTGTGATTCTTGAAGATGGAATAACCAAGCTAAACACCATTGGCCACTACGAGGTAGGAACAAGATTTAGTCCCCACCGTCTCCCTCCTCACCCCCAACCCTAACTGGATTAGATCATCTCCAGGACCATATAAACTCTTATTATAGGACTCTCACCCATTTTCTGGAATCATTTGCAGATCACTTGTTTCTGGGGCAGAAGTTCTCCTTAGTTGCTTGTGGTCTGCTTGTTTTCCGGGACCCCCTCTCCCAGAGCTGTAATTTTCATGTGGCCCAGTCAGTCTCCATCTTGCGGTTAGGTCAGAAACTTCACCTTTACCAGATCCTCTGGCCTGTTCAGTGGAAGAGGTATTGTGCAGCTTGACACTGAACAGAGCATATAAAAGTCCTACGCTGCGCCGCTGTTCATAATTGACCTGATGGCCTGTGTGTAGGGTCCTTTGCTTCTGAAGAAGTTCTACACTTCCTGTTTGTTTGAAATATTCAGTGATACCTCCTTGGCCTCTGAGCCACATGCTGGCTGAGCGTTTGAGGTGGATGACGGGTTCCTGTGACCTGTCAGAGAGCTGAGTGCCAGAGAAACCTGCCCAGAATGAGAGAGGGGAGAAGGGGAGGTTGCTGAACACTCCAGGAGACTGGGAGTCATTCAGCAACATTATCCAAATCTTTGTTGAAGATCCATGCTGTGCTGAGAGCTGCGGCTGCATGGGAGAGGAACAAAGACCAGCTCCCTGAGCTGAGGGAGGCGACAGCCCTGGGTGCGGAGTGGGGTGGAAAGGGAAGGGGAGACACGTAGTGTGGCAACACCCTACCGTGTAATAGTGCTGTGACTCAGAGCATCCGAGAAGGCTTCCTGGCGGAAGTGGTGACTCAGCTGAGACCTGAAGAGTAAGGAGAACTTAACCAGGCCAGCACACCCAGCAGGAAAGGGAGCGCATGTGTGTTCTTCTGCAGAAAGACTTTTAGACGGGCTAGAACTTGAGAGGGGCGTGAGTGGCCAGTGTTTATGGAACCCTACGCTGTGCCAGGGGCTGGCCTCAGCCTTTCCCTTTGTTTCGGCTTATTCTATCCATAGCAGTCCTACCAGGTAGGGACTCTTATCAGCCAGCTTTAGAGATGGGTGCACTGAGGCTTGGGAGGTCTACTAACAGCTAGTCAGTGACAGAGGCAAGATTAGGACCCAGATTGTTGAGCTCTAGGGTCCATGGCTTAACCAGTACACACCTCAGCTTCTCGTGGAAGAAGGCCAGAGAAACGGGGGTGGGAGGGGGGAGAAGGGGACTGTGCAGGCCTCGCAGCTTCTTCAGGAGGCTGGATTTTATCCTCAGCATAGCGGGGAGCCACTGGAGGACCTTAAGCAGGGGAGATTCGTGTCTCAGAAAATGACTGTGGCTGACGCGTGGAGCATGGATATAAGAGGTATAAACATGAAAATGGGGAGACTCATTAGAAGAATTTCAGGTGAGAATGATGTCGACCAGGAATGACGCAGAGACTCTGGAGGTGAAGACAAGTGTGTGGACTTAGAGATGGGCAGAAGGTGGGCGCCAGGAGCTGGGAGAGATCCCGGGGCGGGGAGGGGTCGAGAAGGCACAGGATGGCGGGGCGGACGCACAGATGCTCCTGCGGAGATGGAGAAGACAGGGGAGTGGCTTCCCAGGCCCCTTGGAGGGTAGGCGCCCCCTCTCTCATGGCTGTAAGTCCCAGGGAGATGTGTCTGCACCAAGAAGGCATTTGGGGCCTGCCGGCATTCCCCTCACCCAGAAAGAAGCTGAGACTGTTCCTTGAGCAGAGCTTCCTGGACAACAGCCAGGAACAGAGGACACCTCCGCCTTGGGCTCTTTGGCTGAGTAGGTCTCAGAGCCGGCTTGGAAATAGTTCCTTTGGGTGACCCCTGGGTGGGTGCTGCCCCTGCAGCCTTTGCTGGGGGTCACCTAGCAGAGAACGTGGCAGATTAACAACTTGCTCCTGTGCTCACCCTTCTGCAATTTAGACTTTCCAGCCTTGGAATCATCCTGCCAAGAGCTGTCGCGCTTAGCCTTTGGAGTTTGTAAAAATCCCCAGGGAACCTTCTGAACGTACCTATTCCTATCTGTGGGCCACATTTGGAGAAGCACTGCTCCGGAGGAGCCCAATGATTGCAAGGAGTTTAGAGTCAGAGGTGGAAGCGCTTAGTAGGGGGGTGTATCATGGCATCAGCTGAAGTTCAGAGTTGCGGCCGGGCTGCAGGCGCCTCCTCTCCCTCTGTCTGGGTAGTGAGCTTGTCTTGGCAAGTTTGGCAGAAACACAGCCACAAAGGCCCTCCTTTGGTGTCTTGACTCCTGTGCTGGCCTTGCTCAGCTGTGCAGGGAGGGCTGGGCCACCCTCGTCAGGCTTCTCAGCATCCCCTGTGGGAACTGTATGATGTGGGGTGGACCCCAAAGGAAGGAGGTGTGGCCACTCACTGGCATTAACAGGAAGAGGCAGGACAAGACACTGCCGTCGGGAAAACGAAGAAGCACCACCGCCGTCTGCAAGGCAAGGGGAAGGCTGTCGGGAGAGAGAGGGCATCAGTCTTCACTGGAGACACTGGCCGCTCTAGGCACCTATCTGCTTAAGGACGATAATGAAATTGATCCACCTATAGTCACTTCCCGTCCAAAGGATTTATTGGCCTCATACCCTGGTGTTGCCGCATGGTGGTAATAAATGACAAGACTAGGACACGGGGGCTTAAAGGATTCTCCTTATGTTTAAAAAGCTAAGCCGGAAGGCAAATAAGCGCAGAGAGCTTGAAGGAAACTGAGGTCATCAGCCCCATGCTCTCTGTGCCTGGACCATCCCAAATGCCCTGCTTTTTAAAGACTGCTTGAATAAAGGTATCCAGCTCCACCCTCAGCCACCTGAATCTCTACTCCGTTTAGCAGAGCCCCTGCACAATCAAAATTTGGAGTAATTTGACAGGGCTGTGCTGAAGCTTGCTTTTTGCCTTTTCATTAAAGAAAAATTTTCTCCTTGAACACTTACATTTCCCTCCAAAGAGACAGGATGCTAATTATCACTCTTATTCATTTACTGAAGCGCTCTAGTTTGAGTCACTGTAGGTGCTTCAAAGCAAAAAACTATATTTCAGTTAAAAATAGGGTCTAACTCAGAGTTTTAAGTGATTCAGACTCACCTCCCTCCAATTAGCCCAAATTAGTTAGGGTTTAAAGTTAATCTTTAGTGACGGCCAGTTCCTCCTACTATCTAAACAAAGTCCCCACTGCTAGAGTGTGAGCCTGTTTTTTCTCACCTTGTTCTGTCCTTAGGGCAAATAGAGTGTAGCTGGTCTCCTCTGAATGATTTACTGTCCGTATATTTGAAGAACAGATTTCTAGAGGGGACCTGAAGGCACAGCAAAAATATAGCCTCTCATGGACCGGATGCAGCCTCCAGAGCCCCAAATTGCCAGCAATGCCCTGTCACCAGCAGGATGGCATCCTTGCCAACCCTGGGCATCGGCACAATTGCTTTCCACAATGATGACAGCCTGTGCCCAGCACTGGTCGCGTGTATAAGCACGATTCATGTTCACACAACCTGTATTGAAGGTGCTTTTATTATCCGGATTCATTCTCCATCAGATGAACATGGAAGAGGGCAAAATTTCTGCACTAGTCTTATTCTGTCCTGTGCAGACAAGGGGTAAAGCCGACGCCTCTACAAACACATGAAGCCAGAGGCATCTTTCTCCACTATAATTAAATCCTCCCTAGTGCTTCCTTAACTGGCCACTGCTGTGTGTGTGTGTGTGTGTGTGTGTGTGTCCCCTCTGAAGGGGACTGTGCTGTGCTCTGGAGCTGACGAGATCAGTTGTGTGTGTCTGTGTGAGTGTATAGAGGGTGTGGGGATGCTTGCCTGATGTGACTGTGGCAGGATGGTTTCTCCCTGTCCAGGCTTTCTGCACCTGCCCCCTCCCCGTGTGACATCTTGCTGGACTGTGTTATTGCACCCACACACAACTGCGTGCAGGACAGGTGTTGTGTCCGGCAAGAAATATTCTCTACAGATCACACCTCTCGTTCTGATCTGTGAGGTTTTGAAGGCAGAAAAAACGTTTAACCACTGTCGTTGAAGAGTTTTCCTCCTAACGGGAGTGCACGCATGCCCAAGTGGTCACTGCTAACACCAAAGTTATCACTCACATGACATTTAAAGCTCTTAGGAATGTGCCAAAGGATCTGCTGGGTAAGGTCAGTGGTCCTTCTGGTCAGGTGTGTCCTCTGTGACACTAAAGGGCTTGGACTGTCTCTAAAGGTCTCTTAGGGCATGAATGACAATTTTTTTAATATTTATGTATTTATTTGGTTGCACCGGGTCTTAGTTGCGGCTCACGGGCTCCTTAGCTGTGGCCTGTGAGCTCTTACTTGCACCATGCGTGTGGGATCTAGTTCCCTGACCAGGGATCGAACCCCCCCTGCATTGGGAGTGCGGAGTCCTGACCACTGCACCACCAGGGAAGTCCCATGAATGATTTTAGATTCTCATTTACTAGACACATAGAGTGCTTCCTGTATACTGTATACTGTTCCAGGAGCTTTTACAAAGAGTAACTCCTTTAGTCCTCTTTATAGCCCAGTGAGGTAGACACTGTTGTTATTCCCATTCTGAGGCCCAGGGAGGCTAAGAAACTTGGCCCCACTCCCATAGCTCTCCTCACTGATGCCCCAAGGCTGGAAGCAGATGAAAAAGGAATTGCACAGAGACTGTGGCTCTGCTCAGGGCCAGAGGGATAACCTTGCTCAGAGCCAGGCTGGCAGCCCATGCACCTAGCCTCTGAAGCAGCCTGGCTGGAGAGCTTATGAGAAATTCTGGTAGTTACCTTCTATGATGTCAAGTTCAAAAGGGCAACTTCTCTTCAAATCTTATGGTGAATCTCATGTCTGTGAGTTTATCAAAATGCTTCCTTCCTTCTAATCCTACTTTAACATCCTTTAAGGCCAATATTCCTTGAAGGCAACAGTCGTTACCTTCGTCAGAAGGGAGGCCTCTTTCAGGCATCCAAGAGCTGGTAATTCCCAGCCCAACAAAAGCCTGGGGAGCTTAGGTTCCCAATGGCACGCACACTGGTGGAGGCCGAGCTCCCGCCCCCGGGGACTAGCTCAGGGTTCCGGCAGTCCTCAAAGGAGTTTGCTTCTGGCCCGAGGCCAATTCCAAGCACACAAGAAAGAAGCAGGAGCTGTACTGCCATTTTCACTACTTTCAAGAATCCTTCAGAGCTCCGTCCTGGGTGTCAGGAACATCCTGGGTGATTCGGTGTGTCTGCTGAGAATGTTCTGATGGGCTCCTTCCAAAGACACCGATGAGCCCCGAGCCTCTTTTCCTGAAGGATTCAGCAAGGTTATCCCTCTAGCCCTGGGGAAAAAAGTAGATTCCTTTTTCATCTGCCTCCAGCCTTGGAGTGTCAGTGAGAAGAGCTACGGGGAAGGTGGGAAGAGCAGTATTGATGAGTGGTTGCTGGGACAATGCTAGTTGAATAGGATTCCATTTTCACAAAATACCATTTTAGGAATGTGAGATCCCAGTAAGGGTTTCCACATGATGTTCTGTATTGACTATTGTGTTTTCAGACTTAAGGAAAAAGTATCATGGTATTTCAGACCCTATACATAATTTTCCATAAAATTCTTAGGCTAAAGTTCCAGCTCTCGTCTTGGGCTCAACCATTTGAAATTGCCAACATTCGACCATTTTTTACTTACAAAAATGGCACTTTCACTGGGTAAAGTTTAAGTTCAAGCTTGTATTTCTAGAAAATCTGTTTCTATGGCGTAATCTTCACCTTGTGGCATCAAGATAATCCTTTATCACAAAGAAATCTCGCCTTCACTTGCAGATGATTTAGAGGATGTGTCACTTCTGTTTACTTCAGGAGCAACTTTATTTTTTTATTTATTTTTTAAACACTTTATTATTTTAGTTTTGCTTGAGCTTTTTTTTTTTTTTTAAATTTGTTTATTTATTGGCTGCATTGGGTCTTTGTTGCTGTACACAAGCTTTCTCTAGTTTCTGCAAGCCAGGGCTACTCTTCATTGTGGTGCGCAGGCTCCTCATTACTGTGGCTTCTCTTGTTGCGGAGCATGGGCTCTAGACGCGTGGGCTTCAATAGTTGCGGCACACGGGCTCAATAGTTGTGGCTCACAGGCTCTAGAGCACAGGCTCAATGTTGTGGTGCACGGGCTTAGTTGCTCCGTGGCATGTGGGATCTTCCTGCAGCAGGGTTTGAACCCGTGTCCCCTGCATTGGCAGGAGGATTCTTAACCACTGCGCCACCTAGGAAGTCCTCAGGAGCAACTTTAAATCGGTGACGTGGGTCCATCTCTCCCTGTGTAGTCACAACTCCTAATTCTGATGGTGGAAAAGTCTGCTCTCCTCTCCGCCTCTTTCCAATGCAGGCCAGCCGCCGTCATTTGAGGGGTATGGCCTTGTTGTCATCTTGAATCTTGGAGTACTGTGAGACTGGAAGGAATTTAATTTGCAGTTGCCGTGTGTACCGTTTCTGCTCTGGGCTGGAGAAACATTCCAGCCACAGATCCATCGAGTGACATTCATCTTTTGTTGATTTAATTTGGTTTTCATTCCTAAAGTAGGGGCCCAGAGGATGCTCCCTGCCTCACAGGAGTATGGGAGGATTAATGAGCCACTCTTCGGAAAGCATTTGGAGCTCCTCACATGGAACAAACAGCATCATATTTTTAACACTTTGGATCCTGTGGCACTTTTCAAAAAGGCATTTCTGTCCTTAACTCAGCAGCACTTGACTTTTGTGCAAAACAGAAAATGGAAACCTTTCCCTTCAACGAACATCTGTAAATAAACTAGTTTTCTGTCTTTACAACGGTGTTAAAGTGTCACGTGGGGGAAAAAAAATGTTCCAGCCCTAGAGCAGCTGTGGAAGTTAGAAATACGCTCGCACACATACATGCTGAAACACACACACAACTCACCCGCTAATAAAATGCTTTTACATTTGCTCTCAGGAGATAATTTCAGAGTAAAATTTCCCTGGTACCAGCTGCGCCTGCGCGATCTTAATGTCTGAGCACCGTGCCAGCAGCAAGTCGCTGCCAGCTCTTGAAAAGACATTTGAACTTTTGGCTGCACTCCTCATCGGAAGGCCCATCCTTGGTGTTTGTGATTATAGAGTAAGGGTGCTCGCTTTTGGCAAAACAAAGCGTCTGACAGGAGCGGAGTATTGGCTCAACACGCGACGGGATCCATTTGGGATTCATTCTTTGACAATTACCCAGAATGAATCACCAGCTTCCTTTTATAAAAAGATATTTATTGGCTTAGAAACAGCACATCCAGCTCTTCGTGGGGAGGAATTTTTGTAACTGTCTTCAAACATTCTCATAAACTCGGTGTCTGAGTATTGCTAAGGGGGTGCCTGCACAGAGCGTTTACTTTAATTGCATCAAATATGGAGGAGAATTGAAAAATCAGCCAGAAAACAATGAATGGCTCGAGGGGAGAGGAGAGGATGTTTGGTAATAACGGCAGAGTCCAGGAGCTCAATAAGAGTTTAGAATCAGTGCTCAAGACACTTCGCAGTGGCCAGATCTCCCCCCACCCCCTACCCCACCCCAGCCCCTGCCCAGAGCGCCCTCCCCACAAGACAGCGTGAACGCCAGCAGTTGGAGGCCTGTGGCCCAAACTTAGCAGCTGGCTGGACCCTGTGCTCAGGGGCCCCCTCCAGGGCTGGCTCTGGCTTGTGTTCCTTCCTCTGTGGGGACAAACTGCGAGAGATTAGGCTGTAATCCTTTGGTGTTTGCTGAGCAGGTTTGTACATTCTGATAACCAGTGTGCCGCAGGCTGGAAGAGGAATTCAAAGTTTCTACTTTTTTTTTTCCAAATGGAGGGAGGGTAGGCCCAAATTAATATTAGAATTCAGAACCGCCTTAGCGCTTTCAAGTGCAGGGGAAAATCACTTAGCTGATGCATGTTCAGAAACGACAGGGTTAACCCTTCAGCCACATCCCAGGATGTAGGTGAAGATGTGTGCATCCCTGACCTGCCTCTGCTTGATGGCCCCCTTGTCTTATATTTTTGTGGACCAGCCCCTCAGAACAATTTACTCTTCCTCCCAGGAAGCAAGGCCTGCCCCCTGTCTCTCAGCATCTAGTCCCCCTTTGGCCTGAAGGGCCCTTCTTCCCCTGGTTGGGTGTGGAGAAGGGGTGCACGAAAGGCCATTGGGCCCTGGGTTCCATGGTCCCCAAAAGCCTTAGGTGAGAACTCTAGACCTTATCTCCAAAAGAGGCTATACATCGGCGCTGAAATTGTGTCAGTGTGGTAAAAGCATTTATTTGTCAAAGGCATACATTTAAAATCTGTGGCAATTTTTTAACAGCTGTGTTGAGATATAATTTATATACCATAAAGGTCACCTTTTCAAAATGTACAATTCAATTGTTCTTGGAACATTTGTGGGGTTGTGCAATCATCACCACAGTCTAATTTTACAATATTTTCATCACCACAAATAGAAACCTTGAACTCATTAAGAGTCACTCCTCATTCCTCCAACTCCTGTTTTAGGCAACTAGTCATCTACCTTCTGTTTGTATAAATTTGCCTATTCTGGACAAATTATGCAAATGGGATGGTACAATATGTGATCTTTTGTGACTGGTTTCTTTCACTTCACAATGTTTTTGAGTTCCATTCATGTTGTAGCATGTGTCAGTACTTCTTCCCTTTTATTGTATGGCAGTTTTTTGTATTGTATTCATTCAATAGAATAACAGTAATTTAAAAAGGACGAACTGCTGGTAGCTGCAACAACACAGATAAACATTGTAGACCTTATATTGACCATAAAAAGCCAGACACAAGAGTATGCTGAATGAGTCTACTTCCATGAAGTTCAAGAACAGATAAAACTAAATAATGGTGATGGAAGTCAGGAAAGTGATTACCTCTGGATGAGGATGAGGTGGTTATTGATTGAGAAGCGTAATAGGGGTACTTTTTGGGACCTTGAAATATAATTTTGTATCTTGATGTGGGTGGGTGGTGGTTACACAGGTATGTACTTAAGTGAACATTCTTTTTTTTTTTCTTTTAAATTTATTTTTGCCTGCGTTGGGTCTTCGTTGCTGCGTGGGGGGTTTTCCCTAGTTGTGGCGAGCAGGGGGTACTCTTCTTTGTGGTGCGCAGGCTTTTCATCACGGTGGCTTCTCTTGCTGCGGAGCACAGGCTCTAGGCACGCAGGCTTCAGTAGTTGTGGTGCATGGGCTCAGTAATTGTGGCTCACAGGCTTAGTAGTTGTGGCTCATGGGCTCTAGAGTGCAGGCTTAATGGTTGTGGCTTAGTTGCTCTGTGGCATGTGGAATCTTCCCCGACCAGGGATCAAACTGGTGTCTCCTGCATTGGCAGGTGGATTCTTAACCACTGCGCCACCAGGGAAGCCCCAAGTGAATATTCTTGATCTGTACACTTAATATGAGCACTTTCTTGTAAGTCATGCTTAAATTTTAAAGTTTTTATTTTAAAGTATTTGCAATTTTATGATTTTTATAAGCTTCTTTTAAAAAAATAAGAAATACCTGTGGAAAAAACAAATTGTAAGTATACTGCTGGATGAATTATCAGAAAGTGAGCATATCTTATAACTTCCACTCAGATCAAGAAATAGAGCATTGCAGGCACCACAGAAGCCCCCTCCTGGACTCTCCTCTTCTCCAGACATTTAAATCATAGTTTTGACTGTTTCGGTGGGGCAAAGGTGGGTAGCTCCATGTGAATGGAGCCACACGGTACGCATTCCATTTTGCCAGGCTTCTTTGGTCTCCCCATCGTCACCGTGAGGTTCATCCGTGTGGCATTTGGCAGTAATTTGTTCATTTTCATTGTTTTATCATAGCCTGTTTTATGAATATACCCCAAATTATTTATTCATTCTACTGTTGATGCATATTTGGGTTGTTTCCAATATGGGGCATTTACAAAGTTTACTCTCAGTATGTATACGCGTGTATACCTAGATGTGAAACTGCTCTGTCACCAGTTTATAGGCCAGTTTTTGAAAACTTATTTCAGCATTTCTTAAAATAGTAGGAACCCCCAAAATGAAAGCGGCCCAAATGTCTCCTGCCCTCTAGAGGCTGAGGTGCCTCCCAGCACAGCTGAGTCCTCCCCTGGTCCAGGGCTGACCCATCTCCCATTGGTCCCACAGCATCCTTTCAGCCCGTCTCACTGCATCTCATGGCCTTGTCTGCCTGCTTCACAGGACCGCAGGCTCTTTGAGGGCAGAGACGGTGTCTTGCTCATCATTATAGCCCCAGCCTCCAGTGCCCAGAACACAGGAATTCTTAATAAATATTTGATTGAATAAGTGAGAGAATATAAGATCCATCCAGCCATCTAACTCCTGGTTAAAGTTGAGAAATACATTAAATTTTGAAAACTCATCTATTATTTATCTTTGCTTTCAGATATCAAATGGATCCACTATAAAAGTCTTTAAGAAGATAGCAAATTTTACTTCAGGTAATAGACATCATCTTGTTAACCTTTTGTTCTTACCCCACTTTATAAAGTATTGCTTTTTGCCTCTCTCGGATGTATTGTCACAAAGATGAGATTGAGTTGTTGCCATGTAATTCTCTGAGTGAAGAAAAGCTATTTCGACCTGTTTCTGGTCCTCAGAATGTGAACCCTGCAAAAAGGGGGACAGGAAACTGTAAACAGTGGTTGCCCCAGCTGCCAGGCACTGAGGAAGTTGCTGTCATTATCTGCCCTAAACTCCGGGCAGAATCTTAGCCATTGTAACTCTTTTCCAACTCCTCAGTAGGATGGGGGTAACTGAGGGGATCCCCCTGGCAAATTGAGGGAACCCTGCAGATTATCACAGCCCTGGAAGCTCTGAACAAACAAGATAATTCACTTAGCCCAAATCTCCTGGTGATAGACCAGCTGCAGAGGGAGCTTTGTGGGAAAGTGAATAGGCCAGTCTCTAAACTCTCTTCTACCTCCCTGATACGATAGCCTTGGGGCAGGAAAACACTGTGACAGTGCCTTGAGAAAATCCCTAGGTCCTTCCAGAGAAATTATATCCAAGCCAAGACAGTCAGTCTTCAGCCCCCAGAAATGTCACCAACAGGGCCTGTTCACACACACAGCTGGAGGTGGGGCTTTCTGATTCCTGGATTCAGTGCTGGAAGCAGCCTGGTAGGTCCCAACACCTGGTGAGTGCAAATGAGGAATGCAGGGCTCCCAGTGAAATAGGATAACTTGGTAGGTTGTAGGATACCGCTTGGGACCCTCCCCGCCCCCCACCCCCAACCCCCAATCCATCCTTACATCAGGCTGTAGTCAGAGAAGCCATCTTGCAGAGGACGGCTGTCCTGGCCTAGGGGATTGGTGTCCTGGTGCTGTAATAAGTGGAAGAGGCTGTGTATTTTACGCTTCAATGACTGGTCTTTTGAGAGCTTGTTATCTGGAGATCTTGCATTTGGATCACTTTATGGAACTTCGAGGCAGTCAACAATATGCTTCCTCCCTGTCCAATCCAATGGACACTGGATCACTCTCCTAACCCTCGCCCCTCTTTCATCATCCCCTCTGCGGAAGTCCCAGGGCAGCCCTGGATGAACCCAGCTTCTCACCTTCCTCACCCTACAGCTGGGCAGCCATAGGAAAAGCCCGTGACAGCACAGCTGGAGGCCCTGTAAATTCCCATCTTGGCCGGGACCCTCAACGTAGCCTGCTTCCCCTGTGCTTCTCTAGGCAACTGACTGTGTTCTCCATGACCCCACCTTCTCTCCTTGAAGCTTTGACCCCTATGGCTCCTCTGGCAGCACATGACCTCCCCCAGGACTTCACAGAGAAGAGAGAAATCAGAATCCCCTCAAGAGCCAGCACCCTCCCTCCATGCCTGCATCTGCCTTTCCCTCCCCCTCGCTCCCCTGACATTCCAGGGCTGACCTTCCTCCCGGCAAGGCCTGTCCCTCACCCGGCCTTTGGATCCCACCATGCGTTCCGACCTTCTGAGCATTCCTATACCACCCATAGTCTCTCCTCTCCCCTGCACTGCTTTCCCTTCCCCGCTTCTGTAGTTCTCTACTAGCATTTCAAGCTGTTCTGATCTCTCTTCTTCAAAACAAAAAATCAAGTGCTTTAATCCCGCCCTTCCCTGCATTACCACTCCCTTCACAGCCACGTGTGTTCCCAGACTGTCCTCGCTCTGTGCTGCTCTCCCACTTGCTCTGTAACCGCTGCCTTGCCGCCCTTCTCTCAGATCCTAGAAGGGGTCACCTTCCTTCCCGCCTGAGGGCCTTTGCACCCCTTCCCCTCCCCCACTGGCTTGGCTCACTCTGCACTCATTTATGTTCAGCCCTAACATCCCTTCCTCAGACAACCTCCCAGACCAGGTCGGGCCCTTGTTAGATACGTTCCTAGCATAGAATTCTTCTCCACAGTCCTTATCACAAGGGTATTAATTAAATAAGTAATTGTGTAATGAGTAAGAGTCTCTCACTGGCTAGGATGGGAATGCCTTTAGGCGGGAGCTGGATCTGTTTTACTCATTGCTATTTGCCTAGCAGCCCCGGCACACAGTAGGTACCCCAGCTCTAGCTGTTAAATGAGACCTGAGCCTCTCCTACACCACATTCAAGTGATCAGTCAGCCTCTGTTTTAACACTTCCAGGGACAGGGAACCTGGTTCCCACCCCAGTCCCTGACCCATCCTGTCTTCACACCGTTTTTAAGGTCTTAAGATGCTAAGGGGGGAGAGGGGGGTGGCAGAAATGTAGCTATGAAGAGCTCAAGTAGGAGGGCTCAAGTAACCTCTTCTGTTTCTAGCACACATGGGGCATCTTATGAGAAGAGCAATGAGCCCGTGGTTGTTTTTTTAATGGACTGTTTCTCTCCCTCTTTCCATGGCATTCAGATGTGGAATACTCAGAAGACCACTGCCATTTGGTGAGTTCAGGCTTTCTTGTGCTCCTGCTGAATCGGATGCCTTCTGCAGCACAAACGGTGTCCTTGGGTAACGCTTCTTCTACTCTGTCTTCCCTTCAGATTTTGCCAGACTCGGAAGCATTCCAAGATGTGCAGGGAAAAAGACACCGAGGGAAGCACAAGTTCAAAGTAAAAGAAATGTATCTGACAAAGCTGCTGTCGACCAAGGTACACTTACTGTTCTGGGAGCGCTTTTACGGCCACCTTGGGGGTGTATGATGTGTTTAACTTAATTTCCACTGAAGTGTGAAAATGTTACAAATCCCTCGTGCCTTCTAGCAAAGCAAAATGAAAGTTTAAATTGTAAACACTTCCTACCCTCTTTTTCTTTTTTACAAACTGCAAAGATAAAGCATTGTACAAACTTCCACCATAGCATCTTGAGTCAGAGATTTCATATTGTTGCCAGTCCCTTTACCCACCATTGCGCTCTTGTTATTTTCCAGGTTGACAGCATAATTATTCCTTTTCGTTTACTTATTATTATAAAGGAGCAATAAAGCTCCCTCTTTGAATTGGAAATAAAATGAAGTGGGGGGAGGTCATTTTAAAATTAACAATTCCGTTCCCATATAAAAGTGTCGGATGTGAAAGCCAGTAGAATATCAAATTTTACTGTATCTGGCTGGTGGTGGGATTAACAGAAGTCTGCGGTGCTCCTTACCCCGCCCCCCTGAAATGACTAGCAATAGAAATGCTTTTGTCTACACCTGGCCCTCGTCTTCTGATGGGCATGCTGCTTCAGATTATAGCAGAGCGTCTGCTTAGAGCTTAGTAGATTTGTTTAGTGGGTAGAGGACAGCCAGAGCCTCTTGATTTTCTCATCTGTCCCGCAGAGCTCTGCCTATTTGGTTTTAGTAAAACACTCAAATGCTTTGCAACGTACACAATAAAACCCTATGATGGAAATATATGCAGCAGGAAAAATTCTGGGAACTGAGCAACATCACGTGTTTTTCCAGGCCGAATATAATAAATGCCAAACATCCAGGGCACGTTGGTTTATGTAGACAGTCCTACAACTGACATTTCAACTGTTAGCGATTTCTAAGATAGCCTCCCTGTTGACTAAACAATGTAATCAGCAAGAAGCTTATGAATCAGATCTAAAACCTGAGCATGGATTTTCAGGACATTTATCTTATACTATGAGTATTGGCCTCAGTGGACAATTTTATATACTTTCTCTTCAGCTTGTTTTTCTGTTTCGTACATCGTTATTTCTGAATTTGGGTTTCATTTTTCCTCATATTTTCAAAACCACTACCCTGTTTTTTTAATCTTCTAAGTCTGATGTGCTCTCTCTTTCAGGTGGCAATTCACTCTGTGCTTGAAAAACTTTTTAGAAGCATTTGGAGTTTACCCAACAGCAGAGCCCCGTTTGCTATAAAATACTTTTTTGACTTTTTGGATGCCCAGGCTGAAAGCAAAAAAATCACAGATCCTGATGTTGTACATATCTGGAAAACAAACAGGTGGGAACAAACAGTAGGTGTTTACTGACTGTTTTCAAGAATCTGGGACAGAATCTTAACTAAAAGAAGGGCGTGGATGGTTACAGGACTCATTTATCCCTATCTTAGAATTTTTTGGCTTGGTAAACTATCACATCAAAGCAGTTTCTTACTGTTACTACACAATAAACAAAACCATTCCTGTGCTGAGAATCCTATTCTTTAGGACAGAGTAAACAAACTCTATTCTTTTATTAATCTTTAAACACGTTTAGCTTGACCAGTAAAAGATAAGAAACAATTTCCAAGCTATTTTGTATAGAAACTTCTGCTTTAATTTGATCAAATGCTGTGCGAATTAGTCAAAGGGTTGTATTTTGTTTTTTTTTTTAATACTTTACCTTACACTGAGGTAAGGCATCCAAATTAAAATTGTCCCTCAGTAATGAAACATAGTTCATTACCTCTAACGGAAATACCCTGTGCATGAGCTGAGTGAGACTCAAGAGTTATCGTGTAATAGAGCTTCTCAGTGCAAGCGCAAGGCCTTCTAAGCACTGAGCTTGGCCAGACCACTTTAAATAAGTATGAGAAGCTCCAGGTCTGTGGTAACTCTCTGTCCTGGCTCCCTTCCTCCCTTTGTTCTAGCCTCGCCTTCCTAGGCCCTGCTCTTCCCGCACCAAGCTTAGATGCTGCAGGTTGCGACTGCACTGTGAAGGCAGCAGCACCTGAGCGGGGGCGTTAGTCAGGGTAGCAGAGCTGTTGAGAGGCCCAGCAGCCCGTATGATGAGGATGGAGGTAATCAGCGAGGCCAGAGGACTCGGAGTGACTTCCAAGTTCACAATCAAATATCTGAGTACTGACTGTATACCAAGTATTGTTAGCTATTGGAAAGAAACTAAATAGACAGAAATCCACGTTCTCAGAGTACTTGCATCTTAACAGGTAAATCGTAGTATATTAGAAGGCAATTAATGTAGTGCACAGAGTGGGGAGAAAAGGATAGAGACCGGACAGGGTGGTCAGAGGCTTCATGGAGATGACATCTGAATCAGGTCTTGAAAGAGGGCACAAACCATGAGACTGTCTGGGGCAAGACAGTTTCAGGAAGATGGACAAAAGTGAAGTCCTGAGGCACAAGCCTGCCTGGTGTGCATGAAGAGGAGCGAGGCTGCCAGTGGAGTTCGGGTGAGTAAGGTGAAGAGTAGCAGATGAGGGCCTCGATCGTGCAGGGGTTCTCTCCAGAGAGGGCCGCAGAGCAACAGAGGGTTTTGAACAGAAGAGAGACACGACGTGATCCTGTGCTAAGAGGATTGCTAGTGGTTGTGGGTGAATTAACTGTTGGGGGTGGAGTGGGGGGTAATAATCCAGACGAGAGATGACGGTGGCTTAGGCCCGGGTGCAGCACTTAGAGGGGGTGAGAAGCGGTCAGGTTCTGGAGATCTGATGGGATGGTCTCACTGGTAACCATTATCTAATATAATCTGGAACTCTGCGGAGAAAATTGTTGTCTTGTCAATGGCCACTTTCAGACTTCTCCTCCTCCAGGTCTCCCTTTCAGTAGCTCTGACAGTTTAACCCTTTCTTGTTCTGAGTGATTCCGCCATCTGTTGCTTGGTATATTTGGCAAAGCAGACTTGCATACTTCAACAAGGACAAAAACACCCGTTTACAAACTGTGATAAACAGAGCATCTGCCTCATGTGAATGGCTGTATTTGAAAAGAGATCTCTCTCTCTCTCGGAACAGCCTTCCTCTTCGCTTCTGGGTAAACATCCTGAAGAACCCTCAGTTTGTCTTTGACATTAAGAAGACACCACACATAGATGGCTGCTTGTCAGTGATCGCCCAGGCATTCATGGATGCGTTTTCCCTCACAGAGCAGCAACTTGGGAAGGTAAGGCCCAGCTTTAGGATTTCCTGTACGTATTCATCCGTCTGAAACACAGTCTTCCTTGTAAACATTCAAATAATAAGCCACACCAGCTAAAAAGTCAATGACGGTCACTGAAAATTTACTTTTCTTTAAAATCTCTTTCATTTATTTCTACTTTTAATCTAGTTTAAGTGAAAACCAAAATAGATTATCGTCATCCTAATGAAGACCTCTGCCTGTGAAAACCTTTATTCTTTGCTTCCTAGAAAAATCTTCTACAGATGCTAATAAACTATGAACCCAAAGTATGAAACGAAATTTGCCTAAATTAATTCCATCTGAATATACCTAAAAGCATCTATTTGAATATAACAAATTTCTTATGGGGACAAAAACTCTTGCCTGAGATTTCCAATACCTCTAGTTTG
The DNA here is from genome assembly GCF_030028045.1 of Hippopotamus amphibius kiboko. Lineage (NCBI taxonomy): Eukaryota > Metazoa > Chordata > Mammalia > Artiodactyla > Hippopotamidae > Hippopotamus > Hippopotamus amphibius. Next base: position 26,357,035 of record NC_080192.1, on the reverse strand, counting down.
TCAGTTTATAATCAAATATTGTTTTCCTATGGTTTTCTTTGCTGAACAAAAGCTCTAAAAGGCAAAAAAGGATAAAGATACAGAGGAAATGTTGAAAGAGATATTTTGGTCTTGTTCAAGGACTCCAAGATATGTTGAACTGAGCAATATCTGTATCTAATGGGTTGGGAAGTCTTTTCATGCTGGGCAGTCGCTCTTTGGTGGAAGGATGTTCCGAGTGTCTGGAATGCAGTGTGGTGGATGTGCATAGGTGCCTCAGACTCCTAGTCTAAATCCAGACTCGCTGCAAACCAAACCTTTTGACTTTTATTTTCCTAGCATTGCGTAGAATCCTCAGCATTATCTTCAGCTCCTCCTTCCTCCCACCTCTCTTTCCAACTGGTTACTACTCACTTCTGTCCCTTTCTTCTCACTCCTCTCCCCTATTCCTTCATCCCTTCTCCACTGGGATAACTGCCTGCTAACTGGTGTCCTGGCTCCTGCTGTCTGCCTCATCCCCCTTTCGCTGTGTCTCAGGTTATCTTTCTAAAACATAACTCTGATCTTGTCAGGCTCCTGCTTAAACGCTGTAAATACTTCCCATTACCTACCGGATACAATCTTCCCAGTGCCACATGGCCCTTCCTGACTGGGCTTCTTGTCTCTTTTCTGGTCTCCCTGTTTTCTTGCCCAATCCACCTACCTTCTATGCTACAGCGTTTAGTTTCCCCAAACTTACTGTTTTTCACATCCCTTTGCTTATCTCTTTCCTGTTTCATAACTCCTGTCTAGTAAAACCCTACTTATTCATTCATTCAACAAATATCACCCCCTGAAGTGTACCAGAAACTGTAGGCGACACAGATTAGTCTAAATATACCTACTCTGTGACATCCTGATGGATTTCCCATGCGCTTTCTTCCTTTGACCAATAAAGTTCTTCCCAGCATGCAACACACTGAAAGACACATAAGTGGTTATTTATCCATAGTAACAATGGCTGTTTACTGCTTACTATGTTATTGGCATATTTCAATTAGAATATTGTGGTTCAAGAACCACATAAAGTAGTTACCATTACCCTCATTTTATAAATGAGGAATTGATGTTCTGAGAGGTTACAAGTCTTGTTTAAGATCATATGTCTGACTCTACAGTCCTTTTCTTTGCTCTACACCCTGCTACTAATTACTGGTATCTTAGTAAGCACTGTGTAAGTCTCTGTCTTCCTTGACAGACTGTAAGCTTCTTAAGGGCATCTACTGATTGGTTTTTCATTCAATGCCTACCCCAGTGCCTGGCTAAATAAATCTTTATTGAATGATCACATGCTACGAAAACTTGAGAGGTAAAAAAAAAAAAAATCTCAGTAATATCTCAATCTAGACATCCTTCAGAATGATTCATCAAGCCATTGATGGGCCATTCAAGCCACTGATACTGGGACACTGGCCCTATCATTAACTCACCTTTCTTCCCTGAGTAGTGATACAACAAATATTCACATTTCAAAGCAAGAAAAATTTAAGCAAATTTTTTCCCTGCCTGTTTGAGCCTCCTTCCCCCCCCACCCCGCCCCCCCGTAGTGTGCATTGTGCACCTACCTGCATTAACCAGACCTCCCTAATGCCAGAAACACCGGCGTGAACCACAAAGATCAATTTTTCTTCTTCTGGCACTGGCTGTGTAACTCCTTGGAAGATAACATTCCTTTCTCAATCCTGTAAGGGGTCGTGATGACCCACCACTCACCTTGTATGTGCAGACTCCTCTGGTGAACTATATGTATGACACCAATATATTACTTCCCTTAAAGATAGCAATTGGTGCAGAGCAGACTGGTCAGGTGACCTGGGGAGATAGTGGGCTGCATCCAATGGAAGCTCTTAGCTTAGATACTTACTTATGACCTGATTAATGTTACTACCTATATGACTTGTATTCTGCCTATTTTACAAGATCGCTGTTTCTGGCATTACCAAATGTGTGACTGAGCCTCCAATAAAATGATGATGACTAGGTGACTTGAAATGATTGACCAAATATCAGTGATTGTAACTGTAATTCTAGATGTGGGAAGAAGCAACAGGAGGGAACCTGGACCATAACAGACTAGTAAGACAGGTGGTCCAAAGGCTTTTGGCTACTGTTAACAGGGCCTACCTTATTTAGTAATAGCGCAGTGAGTGGCCTATCAACGAAATCTTCATCTGACCTGGGAATGAGCATTCATGGTCATGAAATGCCTCCCCAGCATTGGTCGAAATTAAGTCTGAAAGGGAGGGGATTACAAAGTAAAGAATGATGCCCACCATCCAGTTCTACAAGAATCAAGTCATTAGCCACTGCTTTCACTGACCCGTAATACACCCTGAGAGGAATTCAAGGCAAAGATCAGGATGAGGCATTTTGTGCTCTGGGAAAACTGGCAGAGCTAGCGCTCAGATTTTTTTTTTTTTTTTTTGGCACACGGGCTTAGTTGCTCCGCGGCATGTGGGATCTTCCTGGAGCTGGGATCGAACCTGTGACCTCTGCATTGGCAGGCAGATTCTTAACCACTGCGCCACCTAGGAAGCCCGAGCGCTCAGATATTTTTAAAAGAAAATTGTATGAACTCAAATTTCTTGAATCTTCTCGTACTTAGAAATGCACTAAAGCCATTAACTGAGATATCTGTTCCTCACAAATAGCAGTAAACCCAGATGTGTCTGACTGCACACCCCCTCCCTCAAATCACATATATACAGGCCTCCCCTCTTACCTCTTCCAAACAGTGCTCAGAGCTTCCTGAGACTATCTCCTGGGTCAGAATTCTCAGGTCAGCTCGACTAAATTTTTCCATTTCTTTCTTAGATTGGCTATTAATTTTTCTTTGACAGTAGATTTAATTTTGTCAAAATTTTAACTTTAAAAAATAAGTCTTAAATTTTAAGATCACTATTAAAATTACATAAGAACATTCCAACTGCCAGAGAATTTTTTATCAGACATCAGAGCCACCAATACTCATGACCACGCTCTTTCTGAGGACACTGGAAGATCTTTATAATCTAATAAAATAGAAGGGACAAGCAGAAAAACCTGCCACTGCCAATTACTTACCACTTTCATGGTTATATAAAGGGCTCAATCAGACCTACAATCAAACCTTTTATAAATGCCAAAATTCACTGGTGGGTGAGGATGAGAGCAAATGTTTTAATTCAGGCTTTTTACAACTATTAGTGACGAACTGGTTGAAATAAGTTCCATTGTTACAGTAACTCAAAATCATGCAAAAATAATAATTTCAGTTCTTTTATGAGAGGAAGGCAGAATATATTAGCATTTAATCTGCCTGAAAATAACAGTGACTCACCAGAACTATCTGGATAGCAGTCAGTCATGCAAGTCAACAACATTTATGAAGGCCTACTGCATGAAGAATCCTTGTTATAGGAGATAACAGTGGTGGAGGTTCAGCTATATTGGTACTCTTAGAAATTCCCCATAGTTTTTTAAAAATTCTTTTGGTGGTGGTTGCTTTTTTTCAGGAAGCACCAACTAATAAACTTCTCTATGCCAAGGATATCCCAACCTACAAAGAGGAAGTAAAGTCTTATTACAAAGCAATCAGGGATTTGCCTCCATTGTCATCTTCAGAGATGGAAGAATTCTTAACTCAGGAATCTAAGGTATTGTTAGAAAGTAAAAATAAGATTGTATTTGGATCCTTCTTTCTTTTAAAAAAAAAAAAGTCATTTCAGAATCTCTCAACAAGCCTTTCTTTCTTTAAGAAACATGAAAATGAATTTAATGAAGAAGTGGCCTTGACAGAAATCTACAAATACATCGTAAAATATTTTGATGAGGTAAGATTTTAAATAACATTTTTAAAAATTATGAATCAGTCACCAGAATTTGGTTATAAAGCATTATGTAGGTCTCAGGACAGCTCTGGCATCCCAAATGGCCAGAAAGGGAGGCCAGGAAGCCTGTCTGAGATGGGGGATCCTGGCGGCAAGCCAGACCCTGCAGGTGGCTGCCCCTCCTAGTCTTCTCATGCTGCCCGCCTTTGGACCAGCCATTTACATTTGCGTTAATGGGGCCTATAGCCACAGTGACACAGTTAACTTTGATGAGTAAGTAGTGGTCCTCATAAAAGGGGCCTGCTTATGCTTGATTGTACTCTGCTAAAATGAAAGCTAAGCTTGTTAAATCGCCTAGATTCTGTATTCAGTAGTTAAAGTATGACATATTTCTAACGTAAGCAACTATTTCAATAAACCATTCTCCTTTATGATTAATTCTCCTTAATCTGGATTTTTTTCTTTGGGAATTCACACAGACACAGTCATCAGATGCGCTGTTTCCAAATAAATGTTAATTCCCCCTTCCCTGATTCCCCCCACTCAGTCATGCTGGGACAGGCTATCCATGTCAATGGTGAGAATAGCTCACCAATTCCATTTGCTACTTGAAGATCAAGTGAAGCACTAAGGTAGGGTAGAGGCAATGAGTTCCTTAAACATGATAAGCATCCCTCTTTCCAGGGGTCAGGGGTTAGAAGGGAAGCACTGGGGAGGGGAGGGGAGAGGAGGGACTACACTGCCCAGGAGGGGAGGGGAGGGGAGGGAAGGGAAGTAGACATCTCTGACCAGGATGCCCCTGCCTGCTGCATTTAAGAAGAAATACTTGCCTGCATGTTGGCTGCCCAGGAATGCTTGCTGTGCTTGGAATGGCTGTGACATAATGCATAAAACAGGGCCTTGGAATTCTGGCCCCATATTTGTAAGCAAATAGTTTGGTATTTCTTGCAAGCTTCTATTTTAAACCGAAGTGTTGTTGATCCTGTGATAATGACTTAGCAAAACAACTTGCAAAGTGAGTATGTAAATGATCGAAGAAAATGTTGGCATCTGTTTCATACAGATTTTACCACTCACAGCATCAGGAATGCAAAAAAACAGAATTGTAATGCTAAAACCACAATATCTAAAATAACTGTTCTAATTGTCAACAGATTCTAAATAAACTAGAAAGAGAACGAGGGCTGGAAGAAGCTCAGAAACAACTCTTGCATGTAAAAGTCTTATTTGATGAAAAGAAGAAATGCAAGTGGATGTAAGCACTCTGGGGCCTGGCTTAATCTGGTAAAGTTCTTCAGACGACTTGGGAGCAAAATGGCTGTTTAAGCTACTCTGTGCTGTTAACTTTTTAAGTTTGCACATAGGTTCCACTTTGAGCACTGTCTTTAAGAGACCAAGGCACATGCACAGCTTTTACAAAGCATACCAACCATTGTGCCTGTGTGTGTACTGTGGGAACCCTTCTGTAAATAGAGCTGACGTGGTTGTTGCAAACAGCCTCCTTGTTTACAGAGAATACAGGGCCAGTAAGCAAGGGTCAGTATTTTAACTACAGCCTCCACTTAAGCACAATGATATAAGTGGTTTTGTTTGAAAACTACAGCTGTGTAGCACTTGTGACTACACGGCACCTCTGCAGGCAAGAGACATTGCCAATGATCAAAAAATGTGAAATGAGTCATTTGGAAACAAGGTAGGGGTGTTAGGGCAACCTCGAGGATTTGCGGCATTGAAACTTTCCCCAGTAGTTCTTGGAAAAGCTGACCGCAGAATTTGGTAGTGCGTACAACTTAGCATTCGTGAGTGTGTGTGTGTGTGTTTTTAAACCAAAAACTAACAGTGTTGCAACATTGTTGAAAGGGCTCGTGTTTTTCAGTGGTCACCGACTGTACTTCATCAAACTCACCTCCATTTCACTAAGGAGCTCTAAAGCAAGGAGAGGGTGTAGGCTTCCTTAAATGCGACAGCATTCCACCCAGACACTGTAAAGTATGTACCTTTGCTTCCTTTTGTTTCATATTAAATATATTTGATAGTGGACATGTTGGCTGTGGTTAAAAAAAAAAATCATTAGCTTATTTCTGTCTAAAAACTTTGATCAGAACTATCTGTGGAAGAGTAACTTGCACCCCTAATCCTACATTTCTATACTACTATCTCCTTGCTTTAGATTTCTGGTGAACCCTGTGGTTATAAATACTTGTGTGTGATTTTAAAAAGATACATTTTACATTTCATGAAATTGCTGTTCACATTGGAGTATTATATATGAATATATATTTGAGGCCCATGGCCTGAAAAATATTAGTATACAACTTGGTATCTTAGTCTTACTATGTACTTTTTGAAAGTATTCCTTACAAGAGAAAGTTAAAAAATACCTGTTTTATTCATGCCTTTTTTTAAAAGAATTCCCTATCTAGTTATATTGTAGTCTTTTTATTGCTGATTTTTTATTCCTGAATTTTTGCTGCTCATGACCAATTTTAATACCACTGTGTTTTCCTTCTATTAAACCAGAAGTAAGAGGTGTAATTGGCAACTCTCAAACTTTCCTTGTGGCACCTTTATCCTTGGTACTCCAAATCCCAGATTGAGGAAAGAAATTTTTTCAAGTACCAAATAAAACATTAATCACACATTCCTTAAACTCATTCACCCACACTGTATGGGATACGGGCTCTCAGGATTTAATGTGAATTGGTTTTAAATGAATGCAGTTCTTTCTTTTTGCTCCTCACTACCTGGTAAAGAGTGAGCGGTGACACCTCAACAAACTGATCAGAGAAAACAAGCATTTATTGCCCTGATAGGCACCTTCCCAATCCCGTCGCTTTGGACCCTTATCTGTCCAATGGACACACCTCAAAAATACTACCAAATCAGTTACTTGTAAAGGTGAGAGGTCTGGTCCCCATCTAAGGCTGCTACAGTCTTGATATGAAGGGGTTTACAAGAGGATAGTAGGAGAGTTGAGAGCCAAGGGTAGGAGAGTTGCCCAAAAGACTTCCCCTCTTTAGGGTACAGAAATGCTAAGAAATCTCAAAGGATCAGCTACAGCTTTATCTAAGTATTCAGAGTAAATGCTACATGAGGGTGTCCCTGTCCAGCTCTCTGGCACATGAGTCCTGTGTGGAGACTCACCTTCTTTTCCAGGGACTGTGCTGCTGGGAACTTTGGGCAAGTCACTTACCTCTTTGTGCCTCAATTTCTGTATAATATTTCTAACCTACCTCACTGAGGTGGTGTGAAGATTCACTAACGTATGTAGCATGTTTGTCAATCCTCCAGTGAAAAGCACTATCTAGATCACATTTTGCATCACATTAGCCAAATGCAGTAAATGGCCAAATTAGATGTGTGCTAAAGACAATCAGTCACTGGGTCTATATTAAACAACCAGAGAAACAAATGGCAAACAGTTTCTATTTTCAAGTTTCTTTGCATATTTTTTTGGTGCAAAACCATTTATAAACTTTTTTTTTTCTAACACTAGTGTCTACAGCAGCATTTAAAAATTAATTCTGTTACCTTTTTCTGTATTAGGGATTTAAAGTCTGTTTCTTATTGTATACCTGATTGAAGCAGTTCTTGGACATGAATGTTTTAAATGTCTATATCCAAAAATAAACATTTTGATGTAGATGTGGACTGTTTTTATCTTTTTCCTGCTTCAAATTTTCTGGTTATAAGAGATTTTTAAATTCTAAGTGGCTCCATGGTAATTTTTCAGAAACAAAGTGTCTGTTACATGCTCTGTAAATCAGCAGCTATGTTATATAGTAAGTAAATCTAGTTTCTTTTAAACGATGTTAAGCTGCACAGTTTCACCCCTGGCCTCCACTATCAACTTGGACTTTTGAATGTGAAGACTCCTGGATAATGAACATTCCACTTAGTCTGGCAGACTTGAGCTTTACCTTATTATTGACGTGAAGTTATTCCAGCAGAATGCCTTTAAAAGATGTTACATAAAAAAGCAAATGATGGCATAGTTAGGGACACACAGAAATAAAACATTTATAACAATTTGGTTAGATCCAAAACAGTAGGAGGAAAAGTTAAATACCAATAATATTTCTAAAGGGACCCTACTGGGTTCAAGTTTTACAGTGAATGGCCCTTGTCTTATACAGCCAAAGGATTTAATTATTTTGTACTTTGTTATTTTCTATTAATTCTAACTCAACGAAGCCAAAATTAGATCTTCTACATGGTATGGTTAAAACAAAAACACAAAACTATGTAGTTAGAAAAATATTTATTAAGCTCTTTAATAAATTATGTGCACACAGCTTTTAGAAAAGGTATAGATATCTTTAAGTTTTATTTTTTATGCTAACTTTTAAATTGTCATCTTTTTTCAAGAACTAGCGGTTTATAACTCTTAGATATAGTAAACCAGAAAATGTTTACTGACCCTGTTATTGCCAAGCATCTCAAAAGAAGAGGGAATTCAACATGGGCATATTTTAGGCAAAATGCCAAAAAGAAATTCAACAAAGTAAAATTAATAAAATTTAAAAACTTGATTCCCAATTAGTCCCTTTTATTCATTTATTTTACATTCTCAAAGGGTTGTCAATAACATTCTAAATATATCTCTGAAGCTGTTTCAGTGCTTCACTTATCACTAGTATAACCCTAAAATCCTGACACTCATGCAATACATCATGTACTGGTACCTTTTCTTGAGGCACGTTCAGGTGTTTTGGCAAACAGTAATAAAGTATCTAAATGCCACATACGTTAAAACTTCAAGCTTTATTGAGTCACTGATTTCATCCCTTTTGATCTGCCTTTTCTCCAAGAAAATCATTCCCCAGGAGATCCAAGTTCCTCTAGTTGTTTTCTTTGTGTTGTTTCTAGTTCTTCTAGTCTTTTGCGAAGTAGAGAGAGTTCCCTTTGATGCTGTTCCTCCTTAAAAGCACAGAAAGAGAAAAAACAAAACAAAAATCACAGCAAAAAAGACTTAAAAAAACTGGTAGAAGGAAAAAAAAAAAAAAACTGGTAGAAGAATAACTGTTAGACGTCAGCCTCAGTGCATCTTTTATTCAGGCCTGCAACATCTGGCAAGAAAAGGATGACCATTTTAGCAGTCTAAGAACACCAGCATGGTCTAGACTACCAACTAGTCCTTGCTTCTCTCCTGTCCCAGGCTGTGGCCTTCAGCCAAAACCCAAAGTCTGTTCTACTCTAGGTGTAAAATTCACCAGATGATAGTAATGCAGGGCCCAAGTGTACTTATACGGCAACTTCCTAAAAAGACTAGAGTTTTAACAGCAGTTTATTATATAAACAAAGCACTTTGTCTAAGATTCAATTCAGTGACTTACAACATTAAAAGTCTTCAGCGCTTAGAACATTACAAAATGTCATTGCTTATTAACAGTTCATCTTCTGAAAATCATCCAATTTGATTCCATCAACATCTCAGGGATCTGATACAGTAGAACCAACTCAGATTTTGGAATTAGACAGATTTAGGTATGAAACTCAACTCTCTCTTAGCTATGACCTTAGGCAAGTCACTTCACCTCTCTGACTGAGCCTCCTCATCTGCAAACTGGGAATACTAATACCTTCCGTTAAAGCATTTTTCATTAGGATTAAATAAAATATTGTATGGAAAATGCATAGTGCAGTGCATTTGCATAAATGTTGGTGGTAATTAGTATTATATGAGTGAGCTACAAACTCAACAGTTTTTCAAAGACTTAGTTAAGTTCTTCCTTTCGACTGCTCAATAGGAGACTTTACTCCTAGCACCACCACTAAAAAAAACAGAATAGATTCAAATCCACTATGCCTTTCAGCAGTTTTCTGGTAAAGAAAGATTTAGGTTTTTAACTATGTAAACAGATAAAAACTTACAGAAATATTTATCTAACTTTTTTTCCTAAAATGAATGCTCATACCTGCATATGAGGAGGAAAAGATAGTTCCATGCCTGGAATCACAGTTGATGACTGCACACTAACAGGATTGATGGATGCTGTTGGAGGTATATTAGGAACCAAAATTAAACTTCGAAATTCATTATGTCTTCTCTGTATATCCTTTAGCCTTTTTTGAAGCCTTGTATATTCTTCAAATGGAACATTTTGTCTTAAAAAGAAAAATTATTTCTGCTGTTTAATACAGTTATAGTCTATTGAAGAACGGTATAAGTCACAGAACATAATTTTAATTGGAAAAGACGGATTTCTAAATTATAAAATTTATCTATATATAGTATACACATAAAATTCAGTTTATCTAGAAAGAGACACGTGATATGACATCCTAATTATATGTTATTGTTGGCCTGCAGGCTATTGACTAATTTGAAAGTTTTATCTGCCAATTAATCTAAGATTAAAAATCTTTTGATACTTTAACTTTCATTTCCACTTTATTCGCCAACCCATGAATCTTGAAACTAAAAGGAGACTCCTTAAACCAAAAGGGTTCCTTATTTTACTGCAGGAATCAAATAGAAATAGAGAAAATACTAGGTTGAATCTTATGAATGCCACTTCTGTAGGTGAAATACAGTCAAATACAGCAAATTTTATATTGTCCAATTTAATTTTTTTTAATGTACCTAATGACAAAGGTAAAGCTATCCAACTTTGGGGGAAAATGACATGGATTAAAAAACAACTTTTCAGGCCTTCACAGATCACCACCTTTTTGGACATACACTTCCTGATGATCAATCACACCAGTAATCAAATATAGTTTCAACCCCATTCAAAGTTCTAGGTGATCTGTACCATAGCTGCCCAATCTTGAATTGATAACACCTCCTCCATAACCATTCATTTTGAAATATTAAGTTGATTTTTGTTTTAGGATGAATTTGCTGGCTTCTTACTTTGGAACAGAGAGTATTGTAAAGTTGGCATTTATTCCACAGTCTAGAAACCTCTTGGATGTTCTTAAAAAAAACTGTTCACATTTTGGCAATGATTATACCCAAGAAGACAGGTGCACATGATAAAACATCACTGCTTGCTATACAGGAAATTCCCATTACATAAAAGTCTGATACTGTCTAAATGCTGAAGACTACCACTAATTAGCTAAATTTGAAAAGATTTTATTAAGTTGAATCACATGGGTCATACAATACCACTACCACTAACTTAATGTGGTACATGTTCTCTGCTCAAAAATGCTAATGATGTATAGATGATTAGCTGTTCTTGGATGTAAATGAAAAACCAGAAGCTATTGCCCAATAATATTTTTCCATACCAAAAAATAAAAAAACTGAACTTTAATTCAAAGTTGTGGCCACAATTTTAGAACTCGTGTTCACTGAAATGTCTTGTCTCAGCAGCAAGGATTCACACCATTCCTGGCTACCAAAGCCAGTGACTGACCCTTCTGTCAGTCCCAACCATAACACAAATGCATGTGTTAAAGAGCTTTCGGTTTGAAGAAACATTCAATCAGAAAAAAAAAATAGCAAAGATAATGAATTAGGAGTCTAACATATAGTTTTAGAATTCTTTTAAATGTATATTTTAAAAGAAACCCAAGTGTATTCATACTCAGAAACAGAGTTTTATAATATCAAAATAGCCACATGGGGTATGTATACATACAAACACATTACCTATTTAACACCTGATTTTCTGTTTCCAATTCTTCTCTCTTTGCCTCCAAGATTTCTACCTTTTCCTGCAGTCTCTTCAGTTTGTTTTCATGAAGAGATTTTCTCTAGAGAGAAACAATTAATATGAGCAAGTATGGTAATACATACTCTCCTATTTGAACAAAGCTATATAGTGAATATTTTACTCACCAAAAAAATTTTACTTAGAGATGAGTATTTTCAGTGAATACTAGGAGCAAAGGTTAGTAGATATGATGCTTACTGAAAACTGAAGATAATAAACCACAGATCTATGTTATATCCTCAACATGACAAATAGAACTATTATAAATGCCAAATCAGAAAATTGGTATCAATAAGGAAACTGTGTAAATAAAAAATCTAGGAAGGGAAGGAGTCAAATTTTACTAATGAGTCTGCCTGTCACCTGATAATCATGACTCTTAGTTTTCCCAGAAGATATCATAGGTTTAAAACAACTATAAATTTAAAATTAAAAGCATGTTTGCAATTGATAAATTGCTACCAAAGTACTTAAAGGATCAGACAGGTAAGATTGATTATGAATGCATCTCAGTCTGAAAACATGCCTTTCTAAATATTAAAAAGAAAAAAAAATGTAAAATTCACAATGGGAAAACTTTCTAATATGGAAAAATCTACGTATAATGCAAAAGAAGTAAATGAAAGAAGGTAATACTTTTTCAGTTTTATAAACAGGTTGTTTTTGTTTTTTACAGAAAAACACCTATAAATGTTGACACTTACTTAGTAGCTACAGGCCTTTTAGGTTTTGGGTTTCTAACACTTTACTGAAGTATAACAGGCTTACAGAAAAATGCGCAGAATGTAAATGTAAAGCAAAGTGCAAAACCACAAAGCAAATGCTGGTGGTGTTACCTCACAGGTCAAGAGTACTGCCACAGCCAAAAGGGCCCCTACCTTCTCCTCCTTTCAATCTCTACGCTGTCCTCTGAAAAGGTAACCAACTAATTTACTTCCAAAGCTGTAGTTTAGTTTTGCCTATTTTTGAACTTCATACAGATGGAATCATAGTGTACATTCTTTTACAGATGGCTTTTTTCTTTCACTCGATACTGTGAAATTTATTCATGTTACTGCTCACAGGTATAGCTCATTCATTGCCTACCCTGGCACAGGAACCACTCTTCTGTCCTTTGTAAGCACAAGTATATATTTATGTATTTACAAGTGATTCAGGACTCTGTTCACTCATTCACACATCCACATCAAAGAAATCATACCCTATATACACTTCTGTTTCTGGATTTTGTTGTTGTTGAACATTTTATCCCTATGACTAAGCCATTTTATTGTACATCAGTTTTTCTCTATTGTTACACTGTTACCCATTTTTACCAATACACCATATTTTATCCATTCTCCTACTGATAAGAATTTGAATTGTTTCTACTTTGAGGCTACTATGAATAGTTTTTATGAACATTCCTGAATATGTTTTTGGTAGATGTCTGTCCTCATTCTCTTTGAGTATATAACCAGGAATGAGTCATACAGTATACATATGTTTTAACTTTAGTAAAAACTATCAGTTTTCTAAAGTGGTTCTAACTAATTACTAATTACATGCCCACCAGCAACATATGAGAGTTCCAACTGCTCTACATCCTTACCAACACTTGGTGTGGTCGGTCTTTGTAAATTTTATCTACTCTGGTGGAACAGAATAATATGTCACTGCAGTTTTATTTTGAATTTTCCTGTTAACTAATAACGGTGAATACCTTTTCTTAGGCATATTGACCATCTGGATCTCCTTTTTTCGTGAAGTGCTTGTCTTAGTCTTTTGCCTGTTTAAAAAAATTTTTTTGAGTAATCTGTTTCTTTGTAGGAGTTCTTTATATATTCAGAATATGAATCCTTTGTCAGATATATGTGTTGCAGATTGACCTTCTCTCAGTGTGTGGTAACATTTTTTCCCTTGAGAGTGTCATTTTATAAAAAGAAGTCCTTAATTATAATAAAATCCAAATTATCAACCACATCTTTTATGGTTAGTGCTTTTTACATCCTGTTTGAGAAATCTTTACTTATCCAAGATCTTAAGATTTTTTCCCTTTTTTTCTAGCAGCTTTATTTTTTTACTTGTCACATTTGGGTCTGCAGTTCATTTTTATCTAATTAGGTTGGGTTAAGAATAACCAACTGAGGACTTCCTAGGTGGTGCAGTGGGTAAGAATCTGTCTGCCAATGCAGGGGACAAGGGTTCGATCCCTGCCCCAGGAAGATACCACATGCCGTGGAGCAACTAAGCCTGTGCGCCACAACTACTGAGCCTGCGCTCTAGAGCCCGTGAGCCACAGCTACTGAGCCCATGTGCTGCAACTACTGAAGCCTGTGTGTCTACAGCCCGTGCTCTGCAACAAGAGAGGCCACCACAATGAGAAGCCCGCACACCACAACGAAGAGTGGCCCCCACTCACCGCAACTAGAGAAAGCCCGTGTGCAGCAACGAAGACCCAACACAGCCAATAAAATAAATTAGTAAATAAATAAATTTATTAAAAAAAGATATAAAATCACCGCCTCATTGCTTTAAAAAAAAAAAAAGAATAACCAATTGACCCCACATTCTTAAAGGACCATCCTTTCCCTATTGAAAGGCAGTTGCACTTCGTGGTAAGTCAGGTGTTCATATACTATTTCTGGATTCTCTTCTGTTCAGTTTGTCTGTCTATCCTTATGCCAATACCACACTGTTTTAATGACTGTAGCTTACAGTAAATCTTGATATCTAGTAGTATAAGTCCTCCAGCTTTGTTGTTTTTCTTCAAGGCTGCCTTCGTTGTTCTAGTCCTTTCTACTTTCATATGAATTTTATAATCTACTTTCCAATTTCCACAAGGAAAACTACTGAAATTTTGATTAGGATTGCATTCAATCTACAGGTCACCATGGGAAAAACTGACATCTTAGTATTGAGTCTTTCAAATCAAACAGTATAGTTTTCCTTTATCTAAGTCTTCTTGAGTTTTTCTTAGCAATATTTGCATATCTTTCATTAGATTTTTTCCTAAGTATTTTATATTTTTATGCTAATGTAAATGGTATTTAAATATTTTATTTGATAATTGTTTGCTGTGTATGTAAAGAAAGAACTGATCATCACAGAAATGTAAGTCAAAACCACAATGAGGTATCACCTTACAACTGTTAGAATGCTTATTCTCAAAAAGACAAGAAACAAGTGTTGGTGAGAATGTGGCGAAAAGGGAACCCTCATGCACTGTTGGTGAGAATGTAAATCTATGCAGCCACTATGGAAAATATTTTGGAGGGTCCTCAAAAAATTAAAAATAGAACTACCAGCAATTCCACTTCTGGGTATTTATCTGAAAAAAACAAAACCACTAACTTGAAAAGGCATATACACCCCCCATGTACACTGCAGCATTATTTATGACAGCCAAGACATGGAAGCAATCTAAGTGTCCATCAATGGATAAATGGATGAAGAAAATGTGAGACACACACTGAAATATGATTCAGCCATAAAAAAGAAGAAAATCTTGCCATTGGTGACAATGTAGATAGAATTTAAGGGCATTTTGTTAAATGAAATAAGCCAGACTGAGAAAGAAAAAATACCATATAATCTCACTTCTATGTGGAATCTTTTAAAAAAATAAGCTCAAAGATACAGAGAACAGACTGGCAGTTGCCAGAGGCTGGGGGCGGGGGATGGGTGAAGTGGGTGAAGGAAGTCAAAATGTACAAACTTCCAGATATAAAACAAATAAGTCCCGTGGATGCAAAGTACAGCATGGTGACTATAGTTAATAATATTGCATTGCATATTTGAAAGTTACTAAGAAATATCTTAAAAGTTCTCATTAGAAGAAAAAAATTCTATAGCTGTGTATGGTGATGGATGTTAACTAGACTTATTGTGGTAATCATTTTACAATATATACAAATATCAAGTCTTCTCTACGGAAGGTTTTAAATTAAGGATTCCATTTCCCTAATAGATACAGGGCTATTTAGATTTCCTAATTCTTTTTGTATTAGTTTTGCTGAGATGTTTAAGGAATTTGTTCATTTCATTGAAATTGCATAATTAAGTTGTTTTTATAATATTCTTTTTGTTTTAATATCTATAAGATGTGTAGTGATACCCCTTTTTCATTCATTATATTGTCCATTTGTGTTTACCCATCTATCTACCTAGCTACTTTATGAGAAGTTTGGGGAGAATCCATTTTATCAATCTTTCCAGATTGATCAACTCTTGGCAAGTTAAGTTTTCTCTATTGTATAATCTCTGCTTCAGTGATTTCTACTCATATCTTGAAGAGGAAGAGAACAATGTCTGCTGTTAAATCTATATACAGAGTTCATAATTTGGTTATTGTGTTTTTTAGTTCTAAACCTGCCAATAAAAAAAGTGTTTTCTAGTTTTCTGGTCAATTCTCAAGCATTTATTTCTGAGCACCTACAACATGGTAATTTTAAAGTCTGTACCTGATAACTCCATTACCTGGATCCCCGATGGGGGGTCTGTTTATACTGGTTGTTACTTCTCTTGATTTTTAATGTTATTTCCGTATGCAGCTATTTTTAAATTATTAATAGAAATTTGTTAAAATTGATGAACCAATATTGATACAATATTATTAACTAAAGTCCACAGTTTACACCGTCAGGCTTTATGTTCTGTGGTTTTGTAAAATGCATAATGTCATGTATCCACTACTGCAGTATCACACAGAAAATTTCACTGCCCTAAAAATACCCTGTGCTCTACCTAGTCATCCCTACTCCCTACCCCACAAACTGGCAACTACTGATTTTTTTTGCTGTCTCCATAGTTTTGCCTTTTCCAGAATGTCATATATTTGAAATCATACAGTATACAGTCTTTTCGGACTGGCTTTTCTCATTTAGCAGTATGCATTTACATTTCCTCCATGTGTTTGCATGGCTTAATAACTCATTTCTTTTTATCACTGAATAATATTCTCTTGTATGGATATAGCAAAGTTTTTTTAACCATTCACCTACTGAAGGACATATTGCATGCTTCCAAGTTTTGGCAATAATGAATAAAGCTGTCATAAACGTTTGTGTGAAGCTTTTTTATGTGTGTGAACATAAGTTTTCAGCTCATTTGAATAAAATACCTAGGAGTGTGATTGCTGGACTGTACGGCCAGAGTGTTTTAGCTTTGTAAGAAAATGCCGTAGTGTCTTCCAAAATGGCAATACCGTTTTACAATCCCACCAGCAATAAATGAAAGTTTTTATTGTTCCATATCCTCATCAGCATTTGGTATTGTCAGTGTTTTGGATTTTAGCCATTCTCATAGATGTGCAGTAGTATCTCTGGTTATTTTTTATTTAGAGCTAGATATTACATTTTAAAAACTGAGGAAATAATTTGAAGCCTACAATGTCAGTTTCTCTTAAAGCAGACTTACATTTGTTTTTTGCAGGCAGCTAGAAACACTAACAAGAGGGGTTGGTTTAATCTAATTATAAGGACAGATTATCTGAAGCTGTGCTTCAATGCTTGCTAGGGCCAGGCTATTTGCAGCAAACTCTTAGTCTAAGGGTATACCGCCTTCACAGTCTCAACCCAAAGCACTAGTGGACTTAGACTTGAGACTCTCTGGCAGATTCTGAACTCCAATTTTTGCTCCCCAAGCCCTATGAGGTTGTCAAAAGCTTTGCTTCACTTCTCAGCCTCTCAGCTGTCTCTTCTAGAACTGGCAGCATCCTCGAAGGGAAAAACAGCCCCCCACGCTGCACTCACCTCTCTAGGTTTCCTATCCCTCCAGGATCTTGGCCTCTTAATTCTTCACTGCCCTTCATGGAGATATTTTTAAAAATATTATGTCTGATTCTTCCAGTTCTCATGTGGAGAGCTGATCCACATATTTCCTAGTCTGCCATTATCAAAAGCATATGCTCCTTTTAGGTATTTTAGTTCAACTAACAGCAGATGTTTTAAAGATGGAAATGGTTAATACTTCATTATTATATGATTATATAAACCTGCAATCTTAGAATCTAGTTATATTTCTCCATTTGTACTGCTCATTTAAATTGTAGTAAAATACAAATTTTTTTCACTTTCATCATCAAATCATCAAGCACATATATTTATACACACACACACATACATATACAGAGAGAGAGTGCACACTTAATTGGGCCCTATATTAACCACAGGTAATACAAAATACAGGGATTTCTGAAGGGAATTCCAGTCATAAGTACAAAGTTATGAGAAAAGGCTTTTTAGAAAAGATAAGAAATGAATTAAGAAGGATCTGTAATTCTACAGGAATGTGGATTCCCCGATGGTCCTCCAGCAGGGGAACTGATGGGTAAAAGCATTGTTTTGAAAAGATTAATATGGCATCAGTATATAGGATGGACTCTGAAGTTTGCCTCTTGAGAGGCAAATCTGGGGATAAGCTTCCTGAAGACAGGGTTCAGGACAATGTTGTCCTCATCCTCACCACTGTAAAAACAACCAACCATTTACTGAGCACTCTCTTTGTCAGGAACTGAGTTAGAAAGCAGCAAAAGAACTGGATGGCTGGTTGACTAGTAGACCCAATGAATGCCTTAGTCTCTAACATAATAATCATTTCTTTGCAGAACCCTCATTAACTTGACCCAAGTCTCCTTCCTCCTCAAACTCACCTGGAAAAACTCTGACCTTGGTTAAAAATGACTCTACTGACTGCAGGCTTGGACCTATGGCAACTGAAATATAGTTGGCACATGCATGCACACGTGCGTGCACACACACACAACTATGCTGACTGGTTTCATCTTAAATTAACCAGCACTAACTTCAAATGGGCCCCCTACTGGTACCTGGAAGTCCTACTAATTTCCCTAATCCAGTCACTCTTCCAAACTCTCAAACATTGTCACAACTTCCTGTCTCTTCTCAAATCTGTTAGACCTCCACTCTTCACAGTCCGACCTGGTGACCCAGCTTCTTTTTTGCACTGAGAAAATAGCAGCAATCAGTAGAGAATTTCCACACATTTCCACTACATTTATCAGTTTATCAGGAATTTACAATCATATATTTTATCTTATTTCCAGTTAAAATAGATACATTGTGTTCCTACCTCTTCCCTCTCTGAATTGAATCTAGTGCCCTTCTGCCTACTAAAAGATATCATCCCTTCATTTGCCCCCTCTTTCTCCTGCATCATCAATTTTCCCTTTGCTACTGAATCATCCTATAATTTCCCCTTTCTTAAAAGAAGCCTTTGTTCCCACAACCCTAGCTATTACCCCAGTTCTCTGTTCTTCACAACAAACTCCTTTCCATTTCAATCATACCTGCATACCTACTACTCCACAGAAACAACTCTTAACAAAGCCAACGATTACCACACAGTCAAATGAATTCTTAGTCTTCATCTATTTTATCATCTTACCATTGTGAAATAAAATTCATATTTATGGCAAGAAAAACTTAAAAATTCTTCTCTCCCCTTTGGCCTCCCCTCTCCCTGCAATGTGCACTGTGTATCCACATTGTGCACTGACCAAACCTCCCCTGTCAGCAGGAATACCTGCTCAACCATAAATAGCAACATTCTCCTAGCATCAACAAGACAATGCCTTAAAAGATAACATTGCCAGACCTCCCTGGTGGTCCAGTGGTTGACAATCCATCTTGCAATGCAGGGGATGCTGGTTGGATCCCTGGTCCCTGGTAGGGGAACTAAGATTCCCACATGCTAAGGGAAGCCTGCATGCTGCAACTACTGAGCCCAAGAGCCTCAACTAGAGAAGCCCACATGCCATAACTAATGAGCCTCCATGCTCTGGAGCCTGGGCTCCACAACTAGAGAGAAGCCCGAGTGCCACAACAAAGACCCAAAGCAGCCAGCCAATAAATAAACAGATAAGTAGATAAGTAAGTAAGTAAATAAATAAATAAATAAAACATTCCTTCTTGATCTTGTAAAGCAGCGGTCCCTGGGGGTTGAGGGCTGCCGTTGTGAAGGATAACATGACCCACCACAAAGGCACTTAAATCTGGATTGTGAAAACTGTCAATAATAGGCTATTTAATGTATAGCCCTCTGTCTCAAAAAACTTGTATAAACTGTGTCTTGACTTCTAACGGGCAGAACCATGCTCAGAGTTTTCTGAGATGCTCTTCTTGTGTTCTAATCCTCAAATTTGTCTTGAATAAAATTTTCCAATTCTTTCTTAGATCCACTGGTTAATTTTTTTGTCAACACTATAATGTCATTTGACACAGCTAATCCTTCCTGAAGCATTTTTCTTCATTTGGCACCCAGTTACTTTCTTGGTTCTTTTCCTATCATACTGGCCACTCCTCCTCAGTCTCTTCCTTAACTTCTCAACTTCTGAAGTTTGGAATTCCTCAAAACTCGATCCTCAAACCTGTTCTTTTCTGTCTTCCTTCACTTTCTAGGTGACCTCATTTAATCCCATTGCTTTAAAAAATACCACTTACATGCTGAGTTGATACTAATGAGTTAACTTAGGGTGGGACCCCTAGATAATCTCAAATTAGAGCTAATCACTAGAAAGACCAAGTGGTAAGAAGGTAAGAACTTTCAGCCCTATTCCTACCTCTCACTCTCCACTTCTGGGAGTGGAGGTACTGGAGATTGATATTTATAAAAACTCTTCAACAAGGATACCTGGAAAGCTTCCAGGACAGTGAATACACTGATTTGCTAGGAGGGTGGCACACCCAGAGAGGGCACCCCTCCCCCTCCATACCTTGCCCTATACATCTCTTCTATTTGGCTGTTCCTGAGTTGTACCCTTTCTAATAAACCAGTGAATATAAGTAAAATATTTTCCTGAGTTCTATGAACCGAAATTTATAGTCACTGATCAGCAGAGCAGATGGCTGAGGACCTGGCATCTGACATGGGGGCAGTCTTATGAGACTGAACCCTTTAATTTGTGGAATCTGAAGTAGTGTCAGAATTTAATTGAATTGTTAGACACCCAGTTGGTGTCCAGAGAATTAGATAATTGGTTCTTCGTGTTGGAAAACACTCCAGAGTGACCTTATCTGAAAAAAGGGTAAAGTTAAGATGAAGTTAAACTGGATTAAGGTGGGCTTTAAATCCAATATTTACTTGTGTCCTTATAAAAAGGGAGAAATCTAGACACAGAGACAGACACACAGGAGAACACCATGTGAAGACAGAGGCACAGACTGAAGCGATGTGTCTGCAAACCAAAGAACACAGAGGATTGCTAGCAACCACCAGAAGCTGGGAGAGAGGCATGGAACAGACCCTTCCCCAGAGCCTTTGGAGGGAGCATGGCCCCATTAGCACCTTGGTTTTGAACTTCTAACTTTCAGAACTGTGAGATTATAAATTTCTGTTGTTTTAAGCCACATTATTTGTAGTAATTTGTTACAGCAGCCCTAGGAAACTAATACAGTGACTGACTAGATTTGAGGAAAGGAAGCCCTCGGGATGAATCAAAGGTTTGAAGCCTAAGTAACTGGAGGAATGATGTTCTACCAATTGAAAGAAATGAAAGTCCAGAGGGGAAAGTGGCTGTAAGAAATGATTTTAATTTTGATTTTAGCAGTCCAATACAATCACAGGTTAATCAAATGGATGCCTTAGTGTTAAAAACATTACAACACAAAGAAGTTAAAGAAAAATCAAAAGAATACTGATGCAAAAATCAAAGCTGAAATTTTCCTTTTACCACCTTCTAGCCAAATTCAATGAACTCTTTTCAATAATCATGACCATTTATCTTTGATAACTTTCTTTTCTCCTGTGGCTTCTATGACACCATACTATAGCTTCTACCTCTATGACGATTCCACTACTATATCCAGCTCCTCTTTCCAAGTTAACTTAGTTCTTAATTCTTTTATTCTTCAACCATTCTTAAAATCTCAAGTGTCTAATCTGAATTACTGATCTCCATGCTTTACATTCCATTATTTATGGTTATCTACACAATATCTTCACTTAAGAGTCTAAGACAGGACTTCTCTAGTGGTTAGGACTCCACGCTTCCACTGCAGGGGGCACAGGTTCGATCCCAGATCCAGGAGTTTCCACATGCCTCGAGGTGCGGCCAGAAAAAACCAGAGTCTAGGACATGTCTACATGGATGCACTGCCATAAATTCATATCTGACACATGTTTAGTCAAATATATCTTCTCTTTCTACTCAACTGACACATAGTCTTCATTCCATTATGACAACTTCTCTATATCCTCTCATAGCTAAAATACTTCATATTTTTCTCTTTCTTCTTATTTAGCACTATATTCTGTAATTTTTTTCCTTCGGAATACTTCTAGGAGTCATCCTTCACCTTCATTATACATTGCAAGCCCAAATTCCAGACTTATTACCTCATCTTAAGATTATTGTAACAGCTTCCTATCTCCCTGTCTTCAGGCCTCCTTCTCTCTAGCACAGAAGTTCTCAAACGTTAGTGTCCACACGGATCACATGGCAGTAACTAACAGATTCTTTAGGTACTGCATGTTACTTTATTTCTCCAACTAGATTATATGGTCATCAAAGGCAGGAATTAATCATGGCTTCTATTTTCCCCTAGGTGTATAACATAATGCCAGGCCACACAACATATTTAATAGATATTTTACAACTTCGAGACTATGGTTCATTTACTTTTCAAAACCATTCATAACATCTAGTCAAGAATTATTTCAGAGAACTATACTTAGAATAAAAATAACAAGTTACCATTTCAAGTGCCTCAAAAAGGAAAAGCACAACTCATTGTCCCCATACCAAGAGATCTCTCTTCATACTCACACTTCAACAATGTGTGGGGAAAAATATACAGAGAAGTCATCAATTACAGAAGGGCATTCCAAGTCAAGATACCTGGTCAAACTTTTCCAAACAGATCAACACAGCAAAATTTCATTACACAAAGACTCTACCTAAAAACACTTACCAGAAATGACATAATCTCTGTGCTTAGGAGGTTGGAGCTGTAAATGAAGCCATCTTACCTAGCCTGAGGGAAAAAAAATAAAGCTGCTACTCCCCAGTTGTAAGAACCTCTCACAGGAAAGTAACTCTAAAGGACTATGATTTTTGCCCTAGAGTTAATATTTTGTGACTTGTTTTAAGTCTTACTACATAAGAAAGTTATGATTTTTGTCATCTAAAAAACTTAAAAAGTCTGTTGCAATTTTATGAATAATATTTATGTAATCTTATAGTCAACATTTTCATATAGAAGCATTATATTTAATCTGAATAGGAAAGGGTTTGAATTAAAAAAATTAATTTTATAGTGATCATTCTGCCACAGGAAATAAGGCTCATGTGGATATGGCCACAATGAAAAGAAAAGCAGAAAAGTATCTGGAATCAAAGAAAGGGGGAAATTAAAAGAGTAACAGTGCAGAAAAAGCACAGGGTTAAGAACAGAAAGGTGTAGATTTTAGTCATGGTGTCCCTAACTAGTCAAGTGGTCCTGGCTCCCTACCACTTCAGCTTCCTAATCTGTAAAAGCTATCTGAATGCTAAGATTCCCCCAGCCCTAAGATTATATATACTTATGTACTTTTTACAGTCCTTCTATGTCACATGTATTGTCTGTTTTTCCACTTTAATTGAGGCAAAGTTTTAAGCCTATAGGGCAATGTTCCACATGATGGGACAGCTCTGGTTCATAATTATTTACTGAATTGAGTTTAACAACTTCTACAACTTAAAATCATAATCCACAGATCACATTTTCAAAAGTAAACAGGTATTTACGATATTCACACCCATAATTTAGCAGTTATTTTTGTAGGAAAAACATTCATCCTAGGTCAATACTGATGAAAGGTTATTTTGCATGTTTCTTAAACTATCACCTCCTGCCCTCTTTGTGGTATACCTATGATTAGTTGATAATCTCTCTCGCCACTGGATGTCACTTTTGCTCCAAAAGAAGTCAACCCAACCTAACTGCAATAATTAGAATCTGATCTCTAAGACACTTATCTCTAAAACCTCAACATAAAAGTTCTTCTGTGAAAGATAAAATCAGCTCTTACAATTTCTAATGATTTCTAGCTAATCTGGTTTCAGATGCTTTTAGGCTTCAAACGGTCAAGGAAGCATAAGTAGGATTTCTGAGATCATCCCAAGCCATGAAATAATTTCACTAAAATCCCATCAATACCTATACACTGCTCAGTACTTATATGGACAGACAGACAGAAAGAAAGAGATGTGACATACATAGGGAAAAAAAAAAAACGAAACAACAGAAGTATTTATATTTGAGTATAAAACACTGGCATTCCTATATAGTTAAGTGCTGTTTTCTAATCTCAGTGTCATACTACTTTTAGCATAATGGAAAGAGAAAAGCAACATTCATAAACCAAGAAAGTGGGGAAATAATGACTTTTAGGCTTCTCATGTTACTCCAACTATCAGGATGAATTTGGCAGTTATATCTAATGACATAAACAGGTAACTAGGTGTCTTTGATTTCCGAATTCAGAATATGTAAATGATATACAGTTTTCCTCTCTTATGCAAATATGAACAGCTAACCTGACCAATAATGCGTACAGACATTAAGACACTGATGTGCCTATGTCTAGAGGTACCTTCCTCTCATTTCAGACCTTCTCACTTCCCCACAACCAATGTTATAACTGAAGGAACTTATCAAATGAAGACATATCAAATCATTTGTGGGATTTTTTTTTTAATACTGCCTTTCCCTTCCCTCAATACACGTGCGCCAATCTTGCTGAAAACTGCTGAATCGCTGCCACAGAGAGCCATGGTTACTGATGGGGCTATGCTTCATTCCTTGAGTTTGTTGAGTAGGAAAAAAAGTTGTAAACCACTGACTCAGATGAATCATCTGGTTACATTATTTCCATGATGTCCTGGACCAGTTCCAAGAAAACAAAGTTTTTAGGTTCTAGAGAAAATATGCCTGCAAATATGAAACTTTAAAAAGATCATGGCTGTGGGAACTATCATGGCTGTTTCAGAAGCCAGGGGAGTCCTAGTTCCCTCTGCTGGGGCAAGGAGATACTTGCTCCTATATTCCTGAGTTGGAAACAAAAAAGTATTGTAACCACAAAAACAGTGTTACAAGTATTAGTTGAACACAGTTGAAACAGGCCTAATCACCCTGTAATTTAAGTGCAGAATGAGGTAAATGAGACTTATATGGGCTGGTCTAGAAACTTTGTCAGTTGAAAACCACTGTCTCTGTGGAAAAATGCATGTGGGTCTGAAAAACTGACTTATACATAACATTTAGGAATAAACCTGTTGAGCAGTTTGCATTTTCCCAATTTATCTTTGCAAGGTGACAGCAAAATGTCACGTGTAAATATCAAATTGAACATACCACTAAAGCCTCAGTTTTAATTATACACTTTATTCTCCTAAAATAGTTATGTTTTTACTCTACAGAAGTCACTTTAATAAGAACCACTTGCCTTTTTTTGGGCAATTGCAGCTCGCTGCAATTTCTCTTTAGCTTGATTATACTTTTCTTCTCTGTCAGTGATACGTTCATGAAGCTTATGCTTTTCCTCCAACCACTGTATGTGTTTCTCTTCCAATGCCCTGTTAGAAGAATGTATGCAAAACGTGGGATGTTAACTCTAAGAATTAAATAGATATTACCCCAAGTATAATCAAACTCACTACCTGCTTCACCACAGCCTTCATGATCCAACACAGGCATTCTTGCATGGCCACATATTTGCTAACACCACCATTACTGAGTGTTTCCTATGAGCCAGCCACTGTGCTTAGAACAGTATGTGTACTATGTCATTTATTCTTCACAATAACCCCTTGAGTTAGGTACTTCTATCATCTCCATTTTATAGTTGAGGAAACTGAGGCTTAGAGCCATTAACTAACTTGCTTAAAGACTTACACCTAGTTAATAGGGGCAGGACAAACAATTGATAATCAGCTTTGAACCATGATACCACCATGCTATTAAAAACTGGGCCTAATAAAGATGGTTAAAAATCCACCTTGGTATCAAGTCTTAATGTGGTATGTTTTCTGGCTAGGGTAAAATTCATATAAATATTTTATAGTAACATCATAACAACTTACATCTTTAAAGCTCTTCTGTATACTTTGTGATTTTTAATATCATCACTATAGGCAGTACAAATGAGATATACAAACCCTGAGGAGTCAGAATGTATGACTAACGTCATACAGATTTTAAGTGTCTTAGCTAGGATCAAAAATCACATTCTATTGACCTCGAGTCCAGCTATTTTCTGCTATATAATCCTATGAATAACATTCAGAAACCAATGATAAGTTAGTTAAATTTGCTAGCAATACTGTCACTGGAATTTTTAAGCACATTTCAAATCACTTGAGGATCCCAAGATATAAATTCCTATTTTTTGCAAAATATAGGCAAAATAATTTGGACCCCATGGAATGTCATAACACATTATGGATAATTATCTTGCTTACTTCCTTTTCTTGAAATTCAGCCACATATATGAGGCCATGGACAAGCCTAAAATAATAATATAAGGAAAAAAATTTTATGTGGCTAGGTAGCCACATAAGAAAAAAAGTGAAAAGAATAATGTTTCATAGATTCAAAAACTTATAATAATGACATGTTAAAATAAAGCAAATACAACACAGTAGTTTTCTACCATATATAAACAAAATTTTCCAGGCAATATAAGATCTTGATCACCAAAATCATCTCCCTACCAGTTTACTAGACTGTCTACTACTAAGAGATTCCAAAATCAAAAAATGCAAATAAATGAGCTTTTCAAAGGGAAAATCCAAAAGATTATAATTCTAAGAAGTAAGTTGTACACATCAAAAATTTTGTTTCTGTTTTCTGGTATTCAGAAGAATTTAGATATCTGAAGTAAGAAATACTGATTTACTCAATGAATAAAGAAGTGTTTCTTTGAAGGTTTTCATAATACTGTGGTCAGGCAGAATTTTAAAAGGTCTTCTTCCCTAGATGTCTTTTTTTCCTTTTTTTAAAAAGCAATCCAAGAGTCCATAAAGCTCATCTCTAGAAAGAGAAAATACATTACCTAAGACCACTCTACACTGTCAATTGGGTATTTGTAACTAGTTTCCAAAATATACTCAACAATGGAATCATCATTAAAAGAACTATATATAATATAGAAGAAAAAACAGTTTGTACATAAAAGAAAGAGCAAACTCTACTTTTCAACTTCTAGTTGGGCTTTTCCAGCTTGGCTTCTTAAATTTCGGCATTCCTGTTTTAAGCTCTCCACCATTTCCTTCAGCATTTGGTTTGAATTCAGCAACTCATTCTCTGACTGTGCAAGTGAAGTCACTTGTATCTGCAAACTACTGATTTGCTTAAAAGAGAAGAAAGAAGAGAAACATAAGGCCACTAAACAAATGCAATAGAATATGAGAGACATAGAGGACACTAAGCATCTTCCCTCACAAATGCCCCACCCGACTGATGTGCCCTTGAGGACACCCTGAAATGAAATAATAAAAAACAGCAGCATTAGGATTTCATAATATAACCAGAGACCATCAAGAACCCTATTCCTCAATCTGCCACTGAGTCCTCTCTCTTCTTCCCTGAAGAAGCAGGCAAGAAGAGGTATTAGAAATGGGGAGATGGGTCATTAGGAGGAGAGCAGGGAGGTGAGCAAAGAGAATCCAAATATTAGAGTCTCTGAGCCTCCTAGGAAAGAACAGATTTTAAAAGGTGAGCTGGGAAAGCTGCTAAGAAAATCCATTCTCCCACTCTCACAACCTTGTGATTAGTAACCCTTCCAGGAGTTCTGCTTCCTGAATTGTCAGGAATCATAAACACAGGAAGGATCACTCTCACGTTGTTTGTGAGCAGTATTTAAGCATTCTATACATCCAGTGTTAAAGAGCAGAAAGACTCTGATAAACCTAATGAATGGTAGGGATTCACGGAATGGCCTCTAAAACCATTTATCAAACTGTGAAAATGTCACTCAGACTTCTTTTTCATCCCAGTTTACCTTTATCTGGGAGTACTTTTTACCATGAAAAGTAACTAACTATCTAGTTACAGATTAACAGGCTA
This sequence comes from Hippopotamus amphibius kiboko, assembly GCF_030028045.1. Lineage (NCBI taxonomy): Eukaryota > Metazoa > Chordata > Mammalia > Artiodactyla > Hippopotamidae > Hippopotamus > Hippopotamus amphibius. The sequence continues at coordinate 26,329,492 of NC_080192.1, read as the reverse complement.
GGAGATTCACACTGCTCTTAAGTTCTATCCTAATAATTCATTTGGGACATATTCACACCTACTTCTTGCAAAAGCCATTTTACCAATTAATAAACAAGTCCTCATTTTTCTTCCACTTCCTTCTACCTCTCTAAGCCATTCTCTGAGAGAAGTTGGAGGCAGAGAGTCAAGTAACTTCAGATCAAAAGAATCCATTATAAGACTTGAGTCAAAAGAAACCAGATTCTTTATGCAATAAATGGGAAATAATTCCATTACTTTCTCATGGTAGCAAAGCCACATACAAAACTGTATAGGTCCAAAGAGCAATTGTCAGAAGAATAAAGTAAAAAGGTATGTCTCAGATTTCTATTTTAGAACGAATTTCTCCACAAAGAACTATTCAGTATTTTTAACTGGAGTTGTAAATATTAAATCTATATTACAGCTGGCTGAATAAGCAACTTTCAAAGAGCTTAATATTTCTCCATATCTATAGGATGACAGAAAGTCCAATGCCAATGAAACTAGATAAGTTCTCTTAAACTATCAAACATTATGCCCTCCGACTTGAGACTAAGAAACCATAACTATATATGCAAAGCAATGCCAGATAGCATGCAAGCATAAATCCTAAAAATGGAATTTTCACTTCTCATAATTTGTTTTGCCCATATAAATCTTTCCTGAACCCAAACAACTTTAATTAAAATATGAATTTCCTTCCATAAATACAACTCTTAGATTTCACAGGGATATAATAAAAAAATAGCTCATGGAATAAGAAATGCAAAGTTACTAGTCAATCACACAAGTAATTTAAAACATGGATGATCTCTCTAATCCATATTTAAAATTCAGAATATCAAAATATTGTCCTTTAAACTGTAATTTTTAAAAAATTCATCATGGGCCATGGCATATAAATATCTTAAGAAAAATAGCAATTAGCAAAAGAAGCTTACTAAACTAGAGCTTAAAGAGGTTTAAACACTTTATCTTTACATATCAACCTCATCAATTCATTATCAGAGTGATTTTCAGAATACATAAATATAAAATTCCAATAAAGATTCAAAACACAGATTTAAAGAAGCACTTAAAAAAATAAGAGCAAAATGTCTGCTAAAATAATACCTGTTTCAGGTCAGAATTTTCATTTTTTTCTTTCTCCACATTTTCAATATTCACAGTTTGTTGTTGAAGTTTTAACCTAGAAATCACAACCCAATAAAAGACATTATTAAAAATCTGTAGTTCATATATTTCACTGAAGTAGATAATCGTTTTATTGAGTACCCATTTTGACACAAGGCATTGTGCTATGTAAAGTGGTAGATTCAAAGACAAAGATTTTGATTTCAGGCAACTAAGTTGTGTCCATATATAATTAAAATATAAAAATATTCTGCTTCTGCTATGGAAAAATGTACAAACTAAGAGCATAGAAAAGATGAGAAATCAAGTCTATCTAGAAGGATGAGAGAATACTACATGGAGATAAAACTCTGATGGGTAGGGTTGTGACAAACACAGGGAACAGCCTGAACAAATGGCTTTGGTGGAAGAGTGCCTAATGAGTCAGTAAGGCAGGAGAAAGTCGTCCAGTTTAGGAGAAGCCATCTTACAGCCATACAGTATTTCACAATTTACAGAATGCTTTCAGATATACTGCTACTTCACTACTAGGTTATGGAGCTCCTAAATGTGTCCTTAATGCCTACTATGATGTCTATCTATAACAGGCATTTCATTAAGGTTGGCCAGTTGTAGTAATTTCTCATAATAGTTCTATGGAAGTAAGCAGAATCATCTTTATAACTCCAGATAATACAGAGAAAGAGACTGAGGCTTAGCAAAGTTAGGCCCAAATCACACAGCTACCAAGTACCCAAATCAAGATGGGAGCCTGGTCTTCTCACACTAAAGTAAGTATCCCTGTCTCCCACTTCATTATGCTGCAATTATACTGATTTTAAATTCAGAATTTAAAAGAAAACTATTTAGTACAGATACCATACTGTATTCTATAAAATATGAGTTTTCACCCCTGAGATGAATCAACACTTACACAGTTTGTGTCCTCTTCAAAAGGAATGATTCATTCTCAAACAAAACCTTAAAATACAGTGTATTCCTGGTGACTGAGGGACTAACCTCATGAAAGACTTTACACTAATTAGCTTTGACAGGATAAGCCCTCAACCTTCTCTTTTAAAAATCCTTCAAACATTTACCTCAAATCTTATTTGTTTGGCACGTACTATTAATAGTTTAGCGTTATTAGCATGCCTTTTCAACCCATTTAGAAATGCTTCTTGGGAAGACAATATTCTCAAGGGCCTAGGGCTGTGCTTTAAACACTAATAAGAATTCAATAAGTATTTGTTGATGGACTGAATGAACCAATTCAAATCTTGGATCAGACATTTAAATGCACAAGGTGTTGGACAATATGATATGGAAGAAACCATAAAATACACTGCTCCTGAGATATTTACATATAAACACCAGAAACAATGGATCTAAAGGAAGAGGGCCAGTCTTGCTGTTCCTATGCTTTGACAGTACCAGTCATACTTACTCTGTAATTCCAGCTACACTATTACTCTAACTTTCTGTGCATTTCTCCCTTAAATGTTTACGGCTGTTATTAACTTGGAGCTTTTAGGTTACCAAGTTAATAAAGGTTTCTTTGTACAAAATCATGGAGGTGAAAACAGAGGAGAAAACATTATGGGTCCTGGCTCAGGTCCAGAGTTAGAAAGGTTAGGCCCCAAGAATATTTTAGCTCTAGTCGAGATTCTGGATACATTTGGTAAACCAGTAAGAAACAAGACTGAATTATGAAAGCATTAGCAGCCTGAATGCTTTCTACATAAATTATACAGATATGAAGAGAACCAAAAATGCCCTACATATAAAAACTGAAGCCAAAGAAACCAACGGTAAAGCGTATCTGACTATCATTAAACATGAAAGGAGAAAGAACACCATTTTGGTAGACTATAAGAGATAATGTACAAAATTTTCTTTAGTTCACTTTGCTGAAGCAGTGTTGGGTTAAAATTCACAACTGACAGGAGATTTTTGATTTTTTTAAGGAGAAAATCAGTCCATGTTAGATCATTACAGTTAGGATTCTAAGAGATAATTAAATTTAACAAATAAAAAGTAACCTTAACAGGGATGATCAGGGTTTAGGAATAAATTCAGTGGTCCTAAATTTCAATAACAAAAGCATTCAAAACAGGTAGCTATTAGTTTGAAACCCAGTGCTGAAGATTTCGGAATAAAGTATAGTCCCTCTTTTGATAAGATTTTGAATAGTCAAGGGGTCTCACAAAATAAGTCTTAAAAGTACAAAGTACAGAAGAAAGTGCAATTAATTTTCATTAGAGGACCAGTAAAGGCTACATAAGAGAAATACAATTTGAACTGGACCTTAAAGGCAAAATAAGAGTCTGAGGCAGAAAAATTAAACGTAGAGGTAAAGAAGAGGACAACTGCTAAAGCAAGACTCTGGAGGAAACAAAGGGGGTGGGATTAAAAGCACTGTTTACTTTGGAAGTAAAGGGAGAAAAGAATCAATTAAAACAGAAAGGGAGGAGACGATGCATGAAGATATGGAAGTTCTCAGATAGTGGGAAGTTGAAAGAATTCATATCCAGGAGTCTTTGCTCAGGTACAAGTGAGAGCACAGTAGAACAGTGGACACAGTTTCCAAGCTGAATGGTGGCAAGGGAAGCAAGCTAAGAGACTGGAAGAATTTTTTTTTTTAAAGTACAAGTATTACAAATAGAACTACCATATGATCCAGTAATCCCACTCCTGGGCATATACCCAAAGAAAACCATAATCCCAAAAGAAACTTGTACCATAATGTTTATTGCAGCACTCTTTACAATAGCCAGGACATGGAAGCAACCTAAATGCCCATCAACAAATGAATGGATACAGAAGATGTGGCATATATATACAATGGAATATTACTCAGCTATAAAAAGGGATGAGATGGAGCTATATGTAATGAGGTGGATAGAACTACAATCTGTCATACAGAGTGAAGTAAGTCAGAAAGAGAAAGACAAATATTGTATGCTAACTCACATATACGGAATCTAAAAATGGTACTGATGAACTCAGTGACAAGAACAGGGAAGCAGATACAGGGAATGGACTGGAGAACTCGAGGTATGGGAGGGGGCGGGGGGTGAAGGGGAAACTGAGAAGAAGCGGGAGAGTAGTACAGACATATATATACTACCAACTGTAAAATAGTCAGTGGGAAGTTGTTGTATAACAAAGGGAGTCCAACTCGAGGATGGAAGATGCCTTAGAGGACTGGGGCAGGGAGGGTGGAGGGGAATCGAGGGGGGGGCGTCAAGGAAGGGAGGGAATATGGGGATATGTGTATAAAAACAGTTGATTGAACCTGGTGTACCCCCCAAAAAAATAAAATAAAATAATAATAAAAAAATATATATATATTCAAAAAAAAAAAAAAAAAAAGTACAAGTATTAACAGTTTCATTATCTTCAGTGAGAATGCAGTGGAAAAGAGGCAAAAATGTACGTCTTCGAAACGACTGGCTCTAAGAGATGACAAGATCCAAAATATGGCTAAGTGAAGGGGCTTAGAATAAAGACGAAGAATGCCAGAATGAAGATAAAGTAAACGAAAGGCTAAGGTGTTGGATGCATCAACAATATGAATGTTATAGTCAATAAGAATGATGGCAAAGGATAGAAAACAGAAAAAAAAAACAAAATGGAAGTCAAGGTCCTCAGTGACTGCTGGGGAATATCCTGTAGGTTAGTGATTGGCAGAGAAAAAGATAGGGGTAAGACGGATGCAAGGACTATCAAAAGAAAAGTTATTTTAACCAAAGTTAGTCGAACAATGGTCTGAAGCAAGAGTGGGGTTCACAAACACTGATTTCTCTTCTTGGTCCCTAGGTTTCAGGAGAGAGAAAGGAGGGATAATTTCCACTTAAAAAGATTGCCAAGCAATATACCATCAGGACAAAGTATCCATTAGGGGGGTGTTTAAAAAAATGTGGAGATTTGTGCAAAATTTAATGGTAAGGGAATGGATTTCAGAGGCTACAGCAAAAATCGGTAAAAGGACAGCTTTAATGGGTTGCTGATGGGGAGAAATCAAAAGGTGAAGGTTAAGTTGGGAAATGAAAAACTATGAGATCAAGTACTTTATATTTTAAAAGTAATTACAGAAACAATGGAAGTTTATTTGGTAGGCAGACTGGAGGGCCAAGGTACAAAAGAATGTGTAGCTGGGGAAAAGTTCAATGGGAAACATTTGGAATAACAGTGAGATGGAGCTGTTCCAAGTTCTCTTCAAAGTATAGGGTAGCTAATTATGCTGATTATTGCCTAGGTTTTCTACGGCAGGCAGCTGATGTCTGTCACCAACATTCAACAAATATTTACTGAGTACCTACAAATGCTGAACCCAGTGCTAAGTGTTGCAGATACACCAGGAAATAACAGACAGAATCCTTATTTTTAAGGAACTTACAGCCCAACAGCACTGTCTGATTGAGTTTTCTTTAATGATGAAAATGTCCTATAATTTGCACCATCCAATATGATAGCTCCCAGCGACATGTAGCTATTGTACTTTCTTTTTTTTTTATTGGCTGCATTGGGTCTTCATTGCTGCATGTGGGCTTTCTGTAGTTGAGGAGAGTTGGAGCTACTTTTCGTTTCAGAGAGAGAGGTGGCTACTCTTCACTGCAGTGTGTGGGCTTCTTATTGCGGTGCCTTCTCTTGTTGTGGAGCATGGGCTCTAGGTATGCGGCACACGGACTCAGTAGTTGTGGCTCGTGGGCTCTAGAGAGCAGGCTCAATAGTTGTGGTGCATGGGCTTAGTTGCCCCACGGCATGTGGGATCTTCCTGGACCAGGGATCGAACCCGTGTCCCCTGCATTGACAGGTGATTCTTAACCACTGCGCCACCAGGGAAGCCCAGCTGTTGTACATTTAAAACGTGGTTAGGGTGACTGAGGAACTGAACTTTTAGTTTTTTAAAAATTTTAATTAATTTAAAATTAGATTTAAATAGCTCTATGTGGCTTAGTAATATCAGACACCAAAGTTCTAGTGTAATCTCTTGGCTTCATTAGATGTCAGTCTCAATTACCAAGGGGAAATAATAGATAGGGAAAGCAAGAGAAGCTGTATTTGAGATTTCTCTATTGTCAAAGATCCTTAGAACAAGTTTCTTGAGAAAGGCAGTTTTTATATCAACCCACTGAAAGCCAAGTTCTTGCCGTGAGTGCTGGAAATCGACTCTGGTCATTATTAGCAAAAAGGGACCTTCCTGGGAAGATAAAAGAGACTCAATGAATCAACAGGGAACCAGAGAGCCAGAACCAGGCTAGACAAATTGGCCAGAATCACGAGTAAGGACATGCCACACGAACTGTCTAGTCTGTCAAATGCTGCCACATATTTTTCCATCATTTACTTTGTTCAAATTTCGTAAGAGAACTTGTTCAACAGGCTAAGTGTAAGCCTCCTGCTCCCTACTAAGATGATGTGTATGTAGATAACTCACCTCAAGATGGAGTATAATAAGTAGAAAGTAAGATATATTAAGTAACAGTTTTTAAACATGTTCCTAAAACCTTAAGAAAAAATGAGAAAGCTACAGGTGGAAAAGAGAACTCTGGCTTTAAACAATGTGAAATATTAAATGATCAAGTTCCCTTTCCCTCAGTTAGTTACTGCTGCTATTTCTCCAATACACCTCTTCCCACTTCTGGTAACAAACTGCACATTACTGCCTCTCCCTCTCCAACTCCCCTCCTCACCCTACACCCCCACCCCCTACACACTGAGAAATACGCTTAAAACCTGGGCGGAGTCAGAGTGCCCTAGCCCCCTGGCCATAGTGATGGGCCCAGAGATGGGCGTGTGAACCAGACACAAAGCCCTTCTAGATTTCCTAACTTGAATCATCAAGTAAGAACTCTGTCTTCTTTGATCTCAAAATAGTCTTGTCCTCACAGAGAAAACAGTAGGAGAGAAGCAGATACAGGAGTCAGAAGAGAGGAGGGAGATGAAAGGAGGGAAGAAGCCACTCTCATCTGGCACATCTGAGTTCCTAGGTCCACGTGTCCATGAGACCAGCACAATCCCTGTCCTTTCCACCATTTCTGTCAGCCAGTAAAGTCCCTTTTTTTTTGCCTGAGTTAGCTGGAATTGCGTTACTGTCATAACCAAAAGTTGACTACTACTTTATCTTATTTAAAATCTTGTTAAAATTTTAACATGTTTTTAATTTACAGGTAACTTTACAAATTTTACAAACTCATTGTGGGGGGCAGGCTTTTGAAATACGGAATACTATTAGAATAATCATTTTATTATTTAGGCCTCATTAAAGTGGTGAAGAAACCACTTTAATGAAGACAGACTGGTACATAATTAATAATTTAAAGCATCTGCCAAAGCAGTGATTAATCCTACTTATTACAGATATCTGTTGTTTGTAAATAAATGGATACTTCTGCTTTATATGCTTTAGACTTTTCATATCCTTAGCAAAACCTTTTTTTCCACAGGTAGTCTCTTTCTGACCTATCACAAACTGTAAATAAGACAAGCTGTAATTATGATTATTTTAATAACTGATCAAAAGAAACCTGGCTGATGTAGCTAGACGTATAAAGAAAATCAGAACAGCCATGGGAAAAAAACACAACTGTAGACCATTAAAAAACAAAATCATGCATATTTTGCAAATTATTCCTGCTAAATTTTATGTTGGTTACTATGTCCTTATTTTAAAATAAGTTCGGGTCAATTACACATTATAAATGGTCTGGAGAACCTGAAGAGGAATCAAAAATTATCGAAGTGGCTAAAGGAATAGAAAATGATTTATATTTTTAAAAAGATACAAGAATAAAAGCTGTTTTATGTAGCAAAAAAAACCCACAAAAAAATGTAAGGGTCAAGTTCATTATTGTCTTCAAGTAATGATTGCTGAACATTTTATCACTATGGCAACAGGAACCCAAACCAGGGGAAACAGGTTTAAATTCTAAGAGGAAAGATTCCAATTTGCCAAACTGTGGGACCATAATAGCATAAAACATTAGAGTAGTATTGGGGGGGGGGTCTCTCTCTCCCCTTTCTGGAGACTATGAAGAAGAGATTTAAAAAAACAAACAAACCCTAACCTGTCCTGAACCACTAAAAAAATGTACCCACCTAAAAGCAAAGAGTAGGACAAAACTGGCTCTCAAAATCCACAACAGATTTATGATTCTAGAATTGTAGTAGCTAACATTTAAATTAATAGCTCATAACACCTGACATTTGTAAATAATACATGTATCTGTGCCTGAGGTGGTTCTTGCCTGAGTAATGAAAATCAAAAACCTTGTCCCAAAACATAACCTACAGCTTAATGAACATAATTTTTAACAAATCAACTGTAACATATATAATTAGAAAGTCATTAATATTTTAGAATTTAAAAAAGCAGATACAGGGTACTTCCAGGTAGCTAAAGATAATAGCAATTTCCTAGTTCTATGTTATATATATATCCTGCAAAACAATACAGGAAAACAGATCAAATAAAGCCACACAAAACCACATCTTTTACATAAATGGAAGACAGAAAACACCCAAACTTCAAAACATCTCTAAGTAAAAAGAGGAAAAGAATTCTAAATTTCAGCAAGTGACCTCTTATGCTCCAGCCTGGAAGCCTCTGCAGTGAGCCTGAGCTCAATGAATGTCAAGAGACCTAATTCATCCACTAAAACAAAAAGATGTCTAATTTGGATCCAAAGCAACACCCAACTATATGCTACACATAAAAGACACATTTAAAAAGAAAGACTAACAATAAGGGGATGAACAAAAGTACACCAGGCAAACGGAAGCAATAAGAAAACAGGAGTAAATTAAAAAAAAAAAAAAAAAAAAAGGAAAAGGCTACAAAAGACCAAAAATCAAGGTTTTCAACAACACTGGGTGCAAAAAAACATCTGAGGTGTTAAAGGTTAGGAATTTTGAACCCAGACAATTATAACCAATAAAATATCCTTTAAGTATGTGTGTGAAATAAAATTTTTCTTAGACATAAAAACTCAGAAGTTTTAGGGCAAAAAGACTTTTGGAAAACACTTTCAAGAAGTACACTAGTCAAGCCCACCTCCTAGAGTAATGGAAATAAAACCAAAAATAAGTGACCTCATGAAACTTAAAAGCTTTTGCACAGCATAGGAAACTATAAACAAGACAAAAAGACAACCCTCAGAATGGGAGAAAATATTTGCAAACGAATCAACAAAGGATTAATCTCCAAAATATACAAACAGTTCATCCAGCTCAATATCAAAAAAACCAACCCAATCCAAAAAAAGACCTAAATAGGCATTTCTCCAAAGACGACATACGGATGGCCAAGAGGCACATGAAAAGCTGCTCAACATCACTAATTATTAGAGAAATGCAAATCAAAACTACAATAAGTATCACCTCACACTGGTTAGAATGGGCATCATCAGAAAGTCTACAAACAGTAAATGCTGGAGAGGGTGTGGAGAAAAGGGAATGCTCTTGCACTGTTGGTGGGAGTGTAAATTGATACAGCCACTATGGAGAACAGCATGGAGGTTCCTTGCAAAACTAAGAATAGAACTACCATATGCCTCAGCAATCCCACTACTGGGCATATACCCAGAGAAAACCATAATTCGAAAAGACACATGCACCCCAATATTCACTGCAGCACTATTTACAATAGCCAGGTCATGGAAGCAACCTAAATGTCCATCAACAGATGAATGGATAAAGAAGATGTGGTACATATATACAATGGCATATTACTCAGCTGTAAAAAGGAATGAAATTGGGACATTTGTAGAGACATGGATGGACCTAGAGACTGTCACACAGAGTGAAGTAAGTCAGAAAGAGCAAAACAAATATCGTATATTAATGCATATATGCAGAATATAGAAAAATGGTACAGATCAACCGGTTTGAAAGGCAGAAATAGAGATACAGATATAGAGAACAAACATGGACACCAAGGGGGGAAAGCCGGGGCGGGGGGGGGGGGGGTTGGCGTGGGATGAATTGGGAGATTGGGATTGCCATATATACATTACTAATAAGAAAAAAAATATCAAGTTGTACACTTTAAATATATGCAGTTTATTGTATGTCAAATGTATCAATAAAAGTTCTTAAAAAAAAGTACACTAGTCAGATAATAAATAAAACTATAAAATCAATACAAAATATAAGAACGAGGAAGTAACAGTAAAATGTTTGTGATCTAAATAACAAGAATGTGTTTGTATATATATATTCATCCTAAAAATATCAACCCAGAAAGATAGGTGAGAACAAGAAGGAGATAAGACCATGCTCAGTAGCACAGACATATATATACTACCAACTGTAAAATAGATAGCCAGTGGGAAGTTGTTGTATAACAAGGGGAGTCCAGCTCGAGGATGGAAGATGCCTTAGAGCACTGGGAGGGGGAGGGTAGGGGGGACTCTAGGGAGGGTGAGGGGGGGAGTCGAGGGAGGGAGTGAATACGGGGATATGTGTATAAAAACAGATGATTGAACTTGGTGTACCCCCCCAAAAAAATAATTAAAAAAAAAAAGAGAGATAATGGTGTGAAAGTAGTCAGTAAACTATAAAACTAATAAAAGTTTTTGAAACTTCAAAAAAAAAAGTGTAGTAATTAAAAAACATGAAAAAAAGATAAATCTTAATGGTAAAGTAATTACAAGAATACAAATGAGTTAACATTCTGCTCAAGAAATTATCAAATTGTATTTTTAAAAGGTATTGTAATATTTTTCCTATAAGGGACACATTAAAATAAAACAAAAGAGAAGGCTGAAAATAAAGTGAAAAGATATACCAGAAATATGACTAAAAAGAAAGTAATATTAGCAATGTTAATATCAGCCCATATAAAATTCAAGATAACATGTTAAAGGAAAAATAACGTGACCATGAATATAAATGCACCTAAAAAAATCTATAGCAACAGCCATCAGAAATCTATGGAAAAAAAAAAGTCAACTGTTAAAAAAAAAAAGAAAAAAGAAAACAGGAGTAATAATAATATCAAACAAGATGGAATTCAAGCAAAAAAAATTAAATGACACAAAAAAAGTGCTTTTAAATGCTAAAAGCCACAATTCATAATTAAAGTACAACTGTCATGATTATCTATACAACAAATAATATAGCAATCACCTAGGTAGCAAAAAATTACAAGAAATGTAAAGGAGTCATAGATAGAAACACAGTAAAGTAATAATAGGAGACTTTAATATATCACTCTTTGTACAAGACAAATGAAGTGGACAAAAAAATAAAAGTACACAGAAGACCTAAACATCATAGTTAATAAGGTAGATCTTACGGATGTATATACCAAACTTTACACTTTCTAATTGAGCACTTTTTTTACTAGTCCTTATGTAACAATCACAAAAATCGATCATGTATTACAGGTCTGAGACTGGGATGAGGTAAGTGAGGTGCCCAGGGTGAAAAATCTAAGGAGACTCACTCTAGGTTTCCTGCAAGTCCAATGTCAACACGTAAGAGTGAGTACCTCCTTAAATTTTGCACCCTGGGTGCCTCACTGGCTTTACCCTAGTCCTGGCCTTGATACATCAGGTCACAAAGGAAACATTAGTGTGTTCCATAAGGCAGAAATAACAGAGTCAAAACTCTCTGATCACAATGCAATAAAACTAAAATTTAACAATGAAGTAAACAAAAAAGCCATAACACCTGGAAATTCAAAAAGCTTCAATCACTTACTTGTGATTGTATTTGGAGACAGGGCCTTTAAAGAGGTAACAAAGGTTAAATGAGGTTATATGGGTGGGTCCTAATCCTATGACTGCTGTCCTTATAAGAAGAGAGAGAGGTACCAGGGATACAAGTGCACAGAGGAAAGGCCCTGTGAGGACACAGTAAGAAGGTAACCAATCTGCAAGCCAAGGAGAGAGGCCTCAGGAGAAACCACATCTGCTAACACATTGAGATCTGAGACTTCTAGCCTCCAGAACTGTAAGAAAATTAATTTCTGTTGTTTAAACTACCCCATCTATGGTATTTTTGTTATGGTAGCCCTAGAAAACGATTACTTCACCTTCTATTAAACAACTATACCTTCTATTAATTCTTGGGTGAAAAGGAAGCTGCAGATTGAAATTATGGAATTTCTAAAAAATAATGATAATTAAAACACTGTATATTATAATCTATATGATATATTTAAAGCAGTGATAAGAAAATTCTCAGCACAACACTTTTACCAATAAAAATGAAAGGATGAACATTAGTTGAATTAAATTCCCAATTCAAAAAATAACCAAGGGCTTCCTAGGTGGTTGCAGTGGTTGCGAATCCACCTGCCAATGCAGGGGACACGGGTTCGATCCCTGCTCCAGGAAGATCCCACATGCCGTGGAGCAACTAAGCCCATGCACCACAACTACTGAGCCTGCGCTTTAGAGCCCGTGAGCCACAACTACTGAGCCCATGTGCTGCAACTACTGAAGCCCACGTGCCTAGAGCCTGTGGTGCACAACAAGAGAAGCCACAGCAATGAGGAGCCCGCGCACCACAACAAAGAGTAGCCCCCACTTACCGCAACTAAAAAGAAAGCCTGCGCACAGCAAAAAAGACCCAACACAGCCAATAAAATAAATAAATAAATAAATAAATAAATTTATTTAAAAAAAACAAAACAAAACCAAAATCGGGACTTGCCTGGTGGCACAGTGGTTAAGAATCTGCCTGCCAATGCAGGGGACACAGGTTCCATCCCTTGTCTGGGAAGATCCCATATGCCTCGGAGCAACTAAGCCTGTGTGCCACAACTACTGAGCCTGTGCAATAGAGCCCGCGAGTCACAACTACTGAGCCCAAGTGCCACAACTACTGAAGCCCCCACACCTTGTGCCCATGCTCCGCAACAAGAGAAGCCACTGCAATGAGAAGCCCACAACAAAGAGTAGCCCCCACTCGCCACAACTAGAGAAAGCCCGTGCACAGCAACGAAGACCCAATGCAGCCAATAAATAAATAAATAAATAAATAAACAAACATTAAAAAAACCCAAAATGAACAAGTAAACTAAAACAAAGTACAAGGTATAAAACATGATGTTAGAAAACTAAGAACCCACAAAGCAGCTAGTACAAAATACATGACTTCAGTAAGGTCACAGAATTCAAGGTCAATACTTAAAAATCAACTATATTTCTATATGTCAGCAATAAACAATTAGAAAGTAAAATTTAAAAAAATAACTCCATTTATAATCACATAAAAATGCTTAGAATTATAACGTAACACAATATGAGCATGACATATACAATGAACACTACAAAACTCTTATGACAGAAATTGGAGAGACAGGCCACTTTCATGGATTGGATAGACTCAATACTGTTAAGATGACAACTCTTCTCAAATTGAGCTACAGATTCAGTGCAATCCTAATCAAAATCTTCAGCCTTTTTGAAAAGGGTGATAAGCTGATTTTAAAATTTATGTGGAAAGGCAAAGGGCCTAGAAGAGCCAAAACAATCTTGCCAAAAAAGAATAAGGTAGAAGACTTGCATTACCTGAATCAAACTCACTATGAAGCTACAGTAGCCAAGCGAGTGTGATATTGGTGTCAAGATAGACACACAGATCAATGGAACAGAACAGAGTCCAGAAACAGACACACACACATACGGCCAACTGATTTCAACAAAGGTATCAAACTAATTCAAATATGGAGATCTGGGTGAAGATTATATGGGAATATATGTACTAGTTTTACAATGTTTTGAAATTATTTCAAAAAGAAGTTTAAAAAAATATACGCATATATAACCTAATACTCTGAAGTTCCCTTCTGGCCGACTCTTCTGCCATCTGTGAAGCTCGCAACTTCTCTTCACACTGATCCTTTTCAGACTGCCTCCAGACATCATGTTCCACTTTCATTTTCTCTAAATCCGTTAATCTGTTCTCAAGTTCTAGCCTAAAACAACAGATGATAATTACATTACAAGAACTACAATAAGGATGATACACAGCAAAATGTTTTCATTTGCAAGGAGATTTAACACAAAATAAGGTAATTAAGTACTTACTTTTCATCTTGTAATACCACAAGTTTTTGATAACCTTCTTCTTTGGCAGCTTGTACTTTACGTATTAATTCACGGTCCTTTTCTACTAAGAGCACTTTGTGGTGTTCAACAGCTGATTTGAGAATTTCATTGTCTGACTGTAATCCTAGTATTTTTTTTAAAGGAGAAAACTATACTATATTCAATGTTATTAAGCAGAAAAATTGCAACTAACAGCAAATATTCATAAGCTGATAAGACAAAAGAATATAGAAAGTCTCTCCAGATACATATCTCAAAGATCTTTACTTTGTTTATAAACTTTTCTTAACGAAAAAGACTACTACTCAGACTTAATTTGCCATTTTATTAAGCACATACAGAAAAAAACTTTAATAAAAGGTTATTTACATTTACTCATTTGGGTCTTGAGAGCTGGGGACATCAACCTGGATAATAACAAAAGAGGTTTAAATACTTTACTTCTAAAAGGGTTCTGTAACCTAAATCCCCAGAGAGCCATCATAAAGCTAGCTGGAAAGCAGAGTGAATAAGATCACAGAACCTTTCAAAACCTATCGGAACTGTTAGATTTCTAATACAAATTGGACATTTTCAAGTTTGTCCATGAATTCACAAATTTTCCTTTTAATGAAATAAGTATTCTGTGTATGGAATAACTAAAAAAAATTCATATTTAGCTCAAAGTTTAAAAAGAATGCAAAATTGGATTTCAAACTCTAAGTTCCAAAGAAAATCTGCTCCCTAACTGTACGAAAACCCATGAGTCAATATCAAGTAGAAATTAATAATGAAAACAGTCATTCATCATAAGCTCTGTCTGAAACTGAAACTAGAGGCCAGTTCAACTAAAGACCAACTTGATGACAGCTGCAGGCCCAGACAGCTAATTTAAGTACTTAATAAAAGTCAGAAATAATATAATTTATGAGAAATCGATGAAAAGTACATTCTAAGACTAAATTGGAGCTTAAAAATAAGCTTAGGCTGAACTAGGCCCAATAATTGGCCTAATAATTTTTTAGGACCTACACAAAAATTTTTTTTAAACTTAAAAACTGGGCCTAGAACCTACCTATCTTCCTTACATTCTTTAGATATTAAATGGTCTGAGACTAATAATCACATGATCTAAACATATTTTAAGTTATAAATCCTATCTGTAAAGTTTCACTTAATTTATGTATTAATCAAGTAACTATGATATAACCGTAAGACTGATTCTTTTAAAGTTAGATCCCAGAATGAACATTTAACATACAAATAAAACCAATACGTATGTACTCTAAAATTAAAATTCAATTAAGTTTAAAATTGGAAATAAAAATTCAGTTTGATCTATTTTAGTAATTTGAATTTATATGTGAAAATAACAGTAAAAAGCATGGGAAATCATATATTACCATCCAGTTCACTTTGAATTTTATTCCTTTCTCTTTCTAGCTCACTCTTAGCTCTTGCTGCCTCCAGTTTGATGTCTGTTATTTCTAGTTTGTTTGAATGTTTAAGTTCTTTTACCTGTTGATAATTAGAAATTGAAATTACTATTGGTCATTTTCTTGCCACTAAGTGCTAACCCAAAAACATAAGTAGAAATGAGCAAACACTTTGGTAGCAGAGTATACAGCGTAAGCACCTTCCAGGAGGGAAGATGCTTCAGTGCATGGAACAGTACTCGGCACCAAGAAAACAGTCTGTTCCTAATAGAACTGAGTCATTTCTTTAAATAGCTGGCGGGGGTCAACTGGCTTAATTTTGCCCTTAAAAGCTTAACTGCAAGTACCTAAAATCCAAGTGTCAATGACTGAAGCATCTTCAGGGAAAAAAAATTGAAATCTTCCTCTTAAAAAAAGTGCTGGTGACAAAAAGGCATTTTAGGTGTAAGGAACAGCATATAAAATGTTATAAAGGTAGAATGTCACCTGGTCTGCTTGGAAAACAATGAACAATGTGTTATAGATAGAGCAGAGGAAGGTGTGAAATCTGTGGAGTTGCAGGTTATAAACTATATGCCATACAAAAGGGCTGTGTATCCTGTTAGCTGCTGAAGATGGCACAATCAACTTTGTTTCAGAAAGTTAACTCTAACTGCAAGTGTGCTGGGTTAAGAAACTGAAGGTAAAGAAACCAATTAAGAGGAAAAGGACTAACAAAGGGGTCAAGAAAGAATAATCTATTGAATTTGGTGACTAAATTGTGTACGCGCGCATATGCCCACGCACGTGTGTATACACTGGTAGTGAGATAAACAAGTGTAAAATGAATTTACTTTAAACCTTTACTGCCAAAACCTAATTATTTTAAAGCCCCAAGGTGAATGTAACTAATTGTTGATGTTTTCCATATTGTTAACCACATACCAATCTCAGCTTTTCCCTGAGACATTCTTTTTGAAAGTTGAATAATTATGATTCATAAGTTAGTATTCTTTGTTCATTCAATAAATAGTTATTGAGCACCTATCATGTGCCCTAGCACTGTCTTAAGGAGCTGGGGATACAGCAGCAAACAAAGCTTTATCTCTCTAATCATGTACACTACTCTCTAACAGTTTCCATATCCCTGTCCTTCCGTGAGGTGCTTCTAAAATTAGGTACGGTACTATAATGAGGATTTAACCAGTACAGATATAAAGGTTAGATAAACTTGCATTCTGACATATTATACTAATATATAAAACTATGAAATCAGAGGAGAAAAATCACAAATATATACAAACCAAATATGTAAAATATAAGATGGTGGTAATAGGAGGGTAAAGGATAACTTACGTGAGTGCAATAAAAGTCTATAAAAACTAGAGATGGGAGTTAGAAATAAATCAGGAAGAGGTCCTAAAGCCAAAAAGGGCAAAGAGGAGAAACAGAAGTGTCTTACTGGAAGAGACTCCATCTATAAAAGGTCTTGGAAACATAACAAGGTTTCATGCAAATTCCTCACTTAAAGGAAACAAGAAAGTCAAGTACTGTGCTGCCTTTGTACTAACAACAACCACACTAAGACGCAACCCTACAAATTAACCTATAGATTTTCAAATGACACGACACAAAACGAATACCTTGTGCTGACATCAGATTTGCATTTTTAAATCTTTCTGAAGTTCTTTTCTATGAAAGCAAGTCTCATAGAACAATGTTTACAAAGCAGCTTTGAAATGCTTTTAGAGCAGCTAAAAAATTGTATTTATTTTAAAATTTAAACTTTCTATAGATTGGGTTTTTATAATTTCATGGACAGAATTTATAAATGCTTTAAAATTTTGAAGAAATACAATTACAGTGAAAATGTAATTTCTTTGACAAATTTAATTATAACCTGCTATTATACATTAACTGTAAAAGGTTAAGAAAGACATAGCAGTTCCTTAGCAAACACATTGTAGCTGCTTTATATATGAGGTAGAAAATGAGAACCGTCTTATTTTGTAGAATCTTTCATTCCAATGAGAAGAACTACAAAATATACAAAATCAATATTTCTTCATTCATTCTGAGATTTACTGAAATGAGAAAACATTTTTCAATTATAATCAGTGAAACTGAAAGAATACTGGACAGGAAGTCAAAAGCAAAGTTTAGCCTATTTTCAGAACTACTTCTGTTATTAAACTAGTGGTATATGCTCAGGCAACATGCATCCATATTTACTTATCTATGGACCCTGGTGAGTTTTTCTTTAGTGACACATTGCTAAAATCCTAAAATAACGAATGCACTCATACTAACAGTAATTAACTTCCTAAAAGATATTAAAAGGAATTATTTTATTAAAAATGGAAAAACATATGAATACTACTTAGATATAATGAATAAAAAAGCACTTTCTATGAGTAACATGTACCAAATCCCAAATAATTATAATAAAGTTTCTTTATGCCTCTAGATTCCTAGTTCTTAACTTTCGTAATCAAGCATCAAAAATCTTAGGAAAACTAGGGATCTTTTAAATAAAATGCACAACGTTAAAACGTTGCACATAATTTGAAGAGATTTACGATCTTCTTAAGCTCCCCTGGGCCAAGCCACCCTGTTTTGTTTTGTTTTTCACA
Source organism: Hippopotamus amphibius kiboko (assembly GCF_030028045.1). Taxonomy (NCBI): domain Eukaryota; kingdom Metazoa; phylum Chordata; class Mammalia; order Artiodactyla; family Hippopotamidae; genus Hippopotamus; species Hippopotamus amphibius. The sequence goes on along the minus strand of NC_080192.1, from coordinate 26,311,282 downwards.
ATATGTTTTCCATGTAGATTCTTGTCTTTACATTGTGAATTTGCTTTATGATGCTTTTGACACAACAGAAGTACTCAGAAAATATTAGCTAGTATTAATAAAACTTTAAGAAATGTAACAAAGTAGCAACAGTTGGCATTTTATAAGGGTTCAGAATCTTAAATTACACACACACAGGAAAACAATATATGTAAGCAAGAAATTCAAATATAGTTGAAAAAATGTATTAGTCAAGAAGCTCTTGATGTAAATTCCAAAGACAGGACTCAAACTCTGATCTTTTTCAAAGGTAGGAGATGGTATGAGCTCATAAACTCAACTAATAAGGATAATTCTGTGGGATGACTTCCTTAAAACTACACTTCTAAAGCTCAAACACCTCATGAGGTAACAGGAAGAATTTATCTCAGAGTATCTTTAAGGTCATCATTTTTAGGCCATTTTTGTTAATATTTTTTAATCCAAGACACTGATAGTCACACTGACATAACTGTTCAAAAACCTAACAAACATTTACAAATTTGAATAACTGAGACAAATATACCCCAGGTGTTCCTTTGCAATGCAAACAACCATTTGTGAAAATTGCAAAATGTTGATGAAAATCTCAAGTTGCAAAGAAAACTGTGACAATGTTTCAAACATTATTTTAAAATTTATCATTCCAAAGAAATCTTTTTATATGCAAGATTTCAAATGAAAATTTGGTTTGTCTAAACTTGATGGGTAGTTTTTAATACACCATTTATATGCAAAATAATGTAAGTGTGCCTTTAAAAAGACAGACAACTCTTAGGAATGTGTTAATAAACATACTATCTGGAAATGTAAAAGAGGATGTATTTGCCATGGAAAAAAGTGGGGAGACTATCTCCCAAGAATGGCATCTAATACATTTAATATTATGGCTTTGCCCTTTCAGGCACAGAAATCCAATTTTGTCACCACACTTAAAGACGACTCTCAAGGTTAGACTCACACTACTAAAGTTTACAAAGAGTGATCTATAAAAACTGAATGTCAGTTTATTAATTATGAGAAAAAAACTGTAATGGAAACTAGAATACGCTAACTCTGAAGGACCAGTGCATTCTCTCCTTGTAGACAAAGCAGGAATGTTACACAGGAAATCAAGTAACAGAAAGTTGCTTAGGGATCATGCAATCAGAACAAAAGGAATGGGATGAATTGAATGGGATGAACTGATTATTTCATGGCTACAAATTAAAACAGACTAAGGTATTCCTTTCCACAGTAAGAATGATCTCTTCAATGGGACCAGAATACTCACACTCTGTCTACTAAAACTCTCTCTTGCCTCTGTCACAAACACTGTTTGACTCTGGACAAGGAATTTACGATGAATCCATTACTCCTCTAGATAAGTTTATACATTTCTACCAGGCTACAGTAAATTCCCTCTGGTCTAGAAACCATTTTGTTTTTTTAGGTGATTTTACATAACTCTACTGTGATAGAAATATAATATGTGATCTCACTGATTCGGAAATCAGTCTTATTTTCAAGTTCTTAGAGCTGCCCCAAGTACTGCTAATAATAGCTAATATTCAGGTGATTATATAGTAGACCTTATGCTAAGTGCTTTATGTGTAATATCTCATTTAATCTCTGCCACTCTCTATAAGTTAGGTACTAGTCCTGTTTTATAAAGGAAAATGCTGAAGTCTTCAAAGAGAAAGTAAATTGCGCAAGGTCACACAGCTAGTAAGGGGAAGAAATGGAATTCGAATATGTCTAACTCCAGAGCTGACATTCGCTACAGTATTCTACAAAATACTTTCATCATTGCTATCCTATTTCTGGTTACTGGATTCCTTATATACACTGCATTTAGGGGGCAAAAGAACCTCTAAGTTCCTAAGAAAACTGTATATAAAAGGTGTTCAAACCATTATATTCTTTTAAAAATAACAAATGCAGATCATGCTGCTGAAATTAATTCACTCATTTAACAAATATTTACTGTCTGCTGTGTGCCAGCACTGTTCCAGGAGCCAGAGATACAAGAGTAATAAAAGCAATGTCCCTGCTCTCTTGGAGCTTATATATGTTTGAGAGAAAGGGGGTAGAAAAGATAAAAATAAACAAATATATCACATGGTGTTAAGAGCTATGAAGAAAAAAAATAAAGCAGGTAAAAAAGACAGAGAGTAAGGCAGAGAAAGAGGGAAGATGGTATTCTACAAAGTGAAAAAAAGAAAGTCCTCTCTGATAAGGCAACATGAGAAATAGGTGAGGAAGAAAGCTATATACGTATGTGAGGAAAGACCATGCAAGCCAGGCAAGTGCAAAAAGCCCTGAGGTAGAAGTAAGCTTGCTCAAAGAAGAGTGAGAAGGCCAGTGAGGCTAGAGCAAAGTGAACGGGAGGGAAAACAGACTTTCACAGCTGGGGAAAGATTGCAGGGGCCAGATCACACAGAGCTCTGACAGGGTAGAGAGTAAAGAGACCAGTTAAAAGGCTATTGTAAAAACTGGATTAGAGTGGTCAAAATGAAGGTGGTTAAGAATTGGTCAGATTCTACATGTATTTGGAAGGGAGAATAAGATCAAAAAAAGAGACTTCAATGTAGAGAACTAAGCTACTTAAACACAAAATTCCTTTGTCATTATACAGTCTCAAGCATTCTAAAGAATGAAATAGATACTTAAGACAACTTACTTTACTGGTCAATGTATTTATTTCCCGTTCAGCTTTATGCAATTTACTAATTAAATTAGTGTTTTGTTCATTGCTTGATTGTAGCTCTTTTTCCAAGCGTTCAACCTGTAGTTTTGCTGACTGTTTTTCAGCCTTTTATTAAAACAAAATATTTTAAAATTTGTTGATAATTTTTGACAATTATATAAAATCCAAAAAAGCATTATTTAAATAAATGTAATAATGATACTACCCAAAATTATTCAGAACCTCAACAATATTAACATATACCAAAGTAACAGGAGTTTTCTCAAAGCAATTGGTAGAATTCAAACGAAAGATACTTGCTCCAGGAAATATGCAACAAAGGTATCTGGACAAACAACTTATCAACAGCCACAACCAAGATAAAACCCATACACCTCTCTCATGAGAGAGTGTGCACCTAACACACTCACTTGTTACCTATTTACTACTATTGTGGACATAATTCAAACAAGCATTTTGGGGGATTTCACGTACACAGCAGATATGAAAAAGGATATTACAAGGTAGAAGAGAGGGCTTATGTGTAGTAGTAAGAAGTGAGAACTAAAAATCTAAAATCAATGCAGATTAAAAAAAAAATTCTAGAAATTCAAAATTCAAAATCCTCAACTAAGCTGGAGCTTCTGGAAGTATGGGCAAAAAACTCAATAGTTCCTGACCTTATCACATACTAAAGATTCTTAATGAACTAAAAGTAAGTTGTCAAGAAAATTTCTGGTTGGTAATATTCATAGTACTCTTTAATTAGAAAGGAAGAACAAAATGCTTTTTAAAAATACTTCTATTCAAAATAGTTAAAATGAAAACATTTGACATTTAAAAGATAAGCTTCAGTTCTGCAACATCTCATTTCCTATATGCCTTAAATATGATAAGGAGCATATTCAACAAGTAATTCAGAAAAAAACTATTTTCCTCACATATAAAATGATACTCTTCAGGCACGATGATAGAAAAAAAATTACAGAAAGGCAGGCTAGCTGTCATGTGCTTATTTTCATTTCATCTGACAAATGATAAAATTAAATACAGGCTCTTGTGAAAACATTACAAATGAACCTCCCATCTTCTGTCATCATTCAACTTGTCCTGAAAACAATCACTCTAAATGACCTCAACGTGAAGTTTCACATTGAGATCACATACCATACTCAACTGCAACCATCCCACTTACTCTGTCTCTGTGTAAATACGTTAAGGATGGAGGGATGGCAACATGAACACTTCATGCTGAACTGCCTCATGTCTAAGGTCCAATGATGCTGACAACTTCAGTTTAGGAAACCACTAATACTGTCAGAAGCGTCATCCAAAAAATAAAAAGGTGACTTCCACTCTTCAGAACATATTAATGTACTTCTTGTACCAGTCTGCTGTCTGGAAAAAATCACTACTTTGGATTTGGATATTGGATTTTAATTACAAACTAGGTGCACACTAATTTCCCTCCAGTTCAAATCACTTCACAACTATTCTGAAGAAAATAAAACATTTTGGATTGCTCAAAATACATAAACTTTTAAAAACTATCAAATTAGTATATTTGCTACACATAAGACACTAAGGACTAGGAGGAATAAGCACTATCTGAATAAAATGGTAAAGGGGTCCAGAATATGCCACTGTAGCATAAAAATTATTTTAAACTGAAGGCTTTTGAGAATAACAGACACAGGAAAAAGTTTTTTCCTGAACTACTCTTATCTATCTAAAAGTAGAGCCTCTAAAAAGGATTTAAGTGTGAGAGGCTCCCCAGGGGTTTCATAACTAGGGAAGACCAACTTCTATCACAGAAGACAAGCAGTCAACACCAGGATAAGAAATCCCCTACACAAACATCATCACAAAATTGTCATATCTCCCATTTGTTTTCCTAAAGGCCCATTTATCTTTCCTAAAAGTCATTTGTTTTCCTGTAAGTGTCCTTTCTTCCCCTCTTTTCCTTATTAGAATGGTATATAAGCCCCAAATTATAATTGCCTCTTTGAGTCCCATTTTTCTGTGAACTCTTGTTTACATACATGAATAGAAATCTGTCTTTTCTCTTGCTAATCTATCTGTTGTCAGTTTAATTCACACCCCTCAAACACTGAATGTAAGAGGATGAAGGAAAAGTTTTTCCTCTCCAGCAATGGAAACAAGAACTTTCACAGGAGAATACCTCTAGGAGTACTAGCCTAGCTCTGCCAGCTCTTTTCTTTCTCTAATGAACTTAGGGAAATAATTCAGTAAAGGTTTATATGCACTAGCAGCCAAGTTGAATTTTGTTATTCTGGCAAGAAGCTGTCATAAGATATATAAGTATGGTATTTCTGTTGAACAGGATTTATGATTTTAAGATCTTGAATCCCAGTGTAAGGAAATAAATAGAAAGAAATTGCTCTTTCTGGTTTGAGATGACTTTAATCTTCAGAAACTCAATTCTTTTTTTTTAAATTTTGCATATTCTACTCTGTGGCATTATAAGAGTTAAATCATTTCAGATAGGCAACATGACTCCCAAAGAATAAATAATCCCTTTGTAAATGTGGCAGCATAGCTATTGCTTATGAATCAAAAGCTTTCTTCTTTACAAAAAGTATATATACTCTTGGGATTCCACAAATGCGTCAGCATTAGATTGGTGAGCATACATTTATGCCCTAAAAATCAAAGGCTTGTCAATTGCACTTTAAAAAAAAAAAAGTATGCCATAGTCCTCCGGGAAGCAATTAAAACCTTACCTCCAGGGATCTGACTGTAGCCTGCATCTCAGCCAACTGCCGCACCTGAATTCTTTGGACATTTTCTACCTGAGCACCAGAATTCTCTTTTTCAGCTCTTAATTCTGCTACTTCAGCCTCTAAGCCTTTTAATTTCTGACACAAACAGACTTTTTCTCGAACAAGTTGCTCCACTCGTTTGCTGTCTCTTGTGGGATCAACACTAAGCAGCTGGTTATGTAGCTCTTCTTTATCTTTCTCCAGTCGTGCAATCTAATAACAATTTGAAAGAAAGCATACAACCTTAAATTATAGAATTTTCAGCCATGAACATGCTTTACAAGTCAGTAAGTTAAAATTAAAAACTGTACAATATGAATTTAAAAAGCTCAGATGGTAAGATGAAGTACAAAGGAAAAAATCCTAAAACATCACATTCTTCATTCTGTATTTGGTATGACTCAAATGTGAGGGCAGGGACCTTGTCCTATTTTCCCCTCCATCTCCCCATGGTGTCTAGCACAGGGCTTCATCAGTTGCTGACTAAAATTCAAAATAATAAATAATACTATAAGATAATAATTTAAAGTGTCAAGTATTTTAAAATTCATCAGAACATTACAGGGGTTTATGCAAGATCAATATGCTGATTATTCCTAAGCTTTTCCTCATGTGACAGTAATTTTTGGCTATATCTCTACTAATAAAAGCATCTATTCCAAGGCAATTTAATTCATAAAAAAAGCTGCTTGTCCATATAAGTAACTACAAATGTGACTGATGACAGTTTTTAAATGATAGCTGAGAGTTTATTAAAGCCCTAGCTGTAGTGATGGCCTAGTTCTTAATTCTCAGATTCAAGAAAGAACTGAAAATCATTACTCCAGGGCATGTAGACAAATTGCCGGGCAACTTGTTGAACAGAAATACCAGCAGTCTTCTCATTCATGCCAACCATTGCTGCTGGATCCCATGAGCCTCCAAATCAGGGGATTTCAAACTGCTTCCTAACCTCTGAGGCACTTCAAAGGCCCCTCACCTCCAGGAATGAGGGTGCTGGTAGTCAGAAGGAAGGAGGGAAGGGAGGGAGGGAGGGAGGGAGGGAGTTAGAAACAGTGGCTGTAAACACCCCCAGGTGTTGTCGCCAGGATGAGCTTAGAAGGCTCACTCTAAGCCAAAAGGACTTAAAGTAATGCTCTACAGTCTAAGCAAAAATGGCCCAAGAGACAACTGACTGCTCACATTGCTATAAATGAATCTAAGAAGTATGAGACCTCCACCCCAGGACAGAATGTTTTCCTCACATGTAAAATAAGAGGTCAGACCGAGGCCCTCTAAGATCCTTTTCAGTTTTAACATGTAGTGATTCCAATTTGGTTTTGGACATTAAATTGAAGTTGAATTAAAGATGTCAATGGGAAATAAAGGTAGAGCTATTCATGGCAGGCAAATGTCATTTTGTCCCAGAAAATAAAATTTATTATAGAAGGCAGCTGTAAAATTCAGGGTCAAGCCCTCAAAAACTCAACTAATTAGTATCTCTTACTTTTCCTCCCATCCTTTACATAAACATTACCCCCACGGTTTGGTCCCAAACTACCTTTTTCCCTCCATATTCTCTTTCCTTCAGCCAGCTGTGTGACTTTGTGGAAGTCACTTTTTCACTTTGGCATCAGTTACAATGAAAGGCTGGGCTGGAAGACCCTTAAAAACCACTTAGCTTTTGCATGAGGAAATTTAAATACAGTTCTACTGTGCTATATCAGAAGTGTGGCAGCCCATCAATGTGAAACTCATGTTCAAACAATGGTACCCTTTATTGAGTACTTAATATGGATCAAGTGCTGAGCTAAGTGTTAAATATAAAACTGCATTTAGTAACAATAATTTCTCTTGCAGTCTTCATTTTACATATGGGATCAGACAGCTAATGTTCATGACCGGCATGTTTCCTATGTTATTGCTTCCTCCAGTAGTTTTAAGAGGCATCTATGTGATAGCTGAAGTGATAGCTGAAGCTATGGACTGAGCTAGCTAATAGCAAATTCAGGATTAGATCCCACATTTACAACTTCTAAACGAGAGTTCACCACCAAGTCATTCCTCCCAAAACTGGTAATCACTGCTTTCTAACTTCTCTCTTCATTTATTCATTCATGCAACAAATATTTATTGAGTACTTACTACATAGGCAGCACTGTTCCAGTATTAAGGATACATTAGAGAACCTAGCACACAAGCAAAGACAGCCAGCTCTCAGTATTCAACAGGATTGGTTCCAGGACCTGCTACAGATACCAACATCCATGTGCTCAAATCAGTCTTCTGTATGGGCTGGCTCCATACCTGCTGATTCGACCAACCATAGATTGTGTACAGCTGACCCTTGAACAACCCAGGTTTGAATGTGCGGGTCCACTTACACGCAGTATGGTATGTGTATTTATTTTTAAAAATCCAGGTATAAGTGGACCTACACAGTTCAAACCCATGTTGTTCAAGGGTCAACTTCAATCACAAAACCTCTGCTATGGAGGAACTCCCATCACTGCTATGACCCCGCTCTTGTCCCACCTCTGGGTAAAGATCTTGGACACAGCCTCAGCTCTCCCCTTTTCCTCCACTCTCGGATTCACACGTCAGCTCCCTTGATGTCTTTAATTCCCTAATGGCATATGATGTCTAACAACTTTTCATATGCTTATTTGCCATTTGTATATCTTCTTTGGTGAGATGTTTGTTAAGGTCTTTTGCTCATTTTTTTTTAATCCAGTTGCTTATTTTCTTATTCTTTTTTTCTAAGCTCTTTATTGGAATATAATTGCTTTACACTCTTGTACCAGCTTTTGAGGTACACCAAAGTGAATGTTTTCTTATTTTTGAGTATGAGTTCCTTGTATATTTTGCCTAACAGTCCTTTATTAGATATATCTTTTTCAAGTATTTTCTCTCAGCCTGTGGCTTCTCATTCTCGAGAGTGTCTTTCAGAGTGGAAATTTTTTATTACAATGAAAACTAACTTATCAATTATTTCTTTCACGTATCATGTACCATATCTTGGTGTTGTATCTAAGTCATCACCAAACCCAAGGTCACCTAGGTTTTTCCCTACATTACCTTCTAGGAGTCTAATCATCTTAAGTTTTATATTTAGGTCTATAATCTATCTTGTGTTAATTTTTGTGAAGGTTGTATGGTCTGTGTCTAGATCCCTTTTTTTTTCGCATGTGTATGTCCAGTTATTTTAGCATCATTTGTTGAAAAGACCATTTTTCTCTATTTTGCCTTTTCTCCTCTGTTAAAGACCAGATGACTATATTCGTATGGGTCTATTTCTCAACTCTCTGGTCTGGTCTATTAATCCATTTGTCTATTTTTTTGCCTATAACACACTGTCTTGATTACCATAGCTTTATAGTCATTCCTTCAACTTCGTTGTTCTTCAATATTGTGTTGGTTATTCTGGGTCTTTTGCCTCTCTCTATAAACTTGAGGATCAGTTTGTCGATATCCACGAAACTTGCTGGGGTTTTGATTGGGATTGTACTGACTCTATAGATCAAGTTGGGAATCACAGACAACTTGGCAACATTAGGTCGTCCTCTCTACGAAAGTGAAATATCACTCCACTCATCCTTTGCTTATGTTCATCAGATCTTCATATAGATCTTGCATAAACATTTTTTTTAAGTATTTCATTTGGGGGTTTGCTAATGGAAATGATATTGTGTTTTTAATTTCAGATTCCACTTGTTCATTACTGTCACATAGGAAAGCGACGGTCATTTATATATTAACCTTGTATCCTGCAACTCCACTGTAAAAGCTGATTAGTTTCAGGAGTTTTTTATTGGTTGTTTCAGATTTTCTGCACAATCATGTACCTGCAAGCGAAGACAATTGTATTTCTTCCTTCCAAATTTGGATGTCTTTTATTTCCTTTTCTTGTCTTATTGTATTAGCAAAGACTTCCAGTACAAAACTGGAAAGCAGTGGTAAGAGGGAACATCCTTGCCTTGTTCCCTGATTTTAGTGGGACAGCTTCTGGATTCACACCAATAAGCATGATGTTAGCTGCACCTTTTTTTATAGATGTTCTTTATCAAGTTGAGGTATTCCCTGCTAGTCCTAGTTTGCTGAGAGTTTTTCATCACAAATGGGTATTGGCTTTTATCAACAACTTTTTCTGTCTCCATTGATATGATGATGTGATTCTTCTTTGGCCTACTGATGTGATGAATTACAGTAACTCATTTTCTAATGCTGAACCAGCTTTGAATGCCTAGAATAAATCCTACTTATTCATGATGCATTATTCTTCTTATACATTGTTGATTTCAATTCACTAATATTTTGTTGTGGATTCTTGCATCTTTGTTCATGAAAGAGTTTGGTCTATAGTCTTCTTGTAATGTCTTTGTTTGGATTAGGTATTAGGGTAATGCTGGCCTCATGGAGTGAGTTAAGAAAATTCCTTCTGATTCTGTTTTCTGAAAGAAACTGTTAAGACTTGGTAAAATTTCTTCCTTAAGTGTTTGGTAGAATCCACCTATGAACTCAGTCATTTTATCCTGGATGTCGGATATTGTGAATTTTATGTTTCTTTCTTTATTTTTTTTTTCAGTGCTAGGTTCTTTTGTATTCCTTCATGTACTTATAAATCTTTGTTCTGTTATGCAGTTAAGTTACTTAGAAATAGTTTGATCCTTTCAAATCTTTCTTTTACAATTGTTAGGGAGAACCAGAGTAACCACTATTATAGTGCTAATTTGGGCCTACTACTGAGATAAAATCCTTCTGAGCCTTCTATGCAATGCACCATGCATTAGGCGGCCTTTCCACTCTGGTGGACATAAGATGAGGCAATCCCAGAGCTCACTTTATTTGCTTTCATTCTATCAGGGATCATTGCATTGTACTGCCTTTTTACTTGTGTCTGAAAACCAGTTTCCTGTATTTTGTCCCAGTTTTTAGTCCACACCTTAGGTTAAATTCAGTCCCTAAAACTCTACCATAGCCAGAAGCAGAAACCCCCAGACTACCTAGATTTCATTCCTGGCTCTACTACCTACCAGCTGTCCAACCTTGCGCCAGTCTCTCAGTGCTCCATGAGTGTTTTCTCATTTATAAAATAGGAATAATGATTATCTAATTTCTAGGGCTGCTGACAAAATTCAAAGAATTATATACAAACTGCTTCTCCCAGTAAATTAAATATGAATTTGTTTTCTTTCCCTTCTTCAAATTCTGTAGCTTCTCATTTATAAATATGAAATCTATTTTAAAATATCTGATATATTTATTATGAAAATTAGTACTATGATTAATGCTGTCAGGTATTAATAGTGATAATACCATTAATTTGAGTATTTACTATTTGTCACGCATTATGGTAAACATTTTGCAAATGAGATTTCAAGTTCCCTGATCTTTGTTTTTAAAATCATGTTAGTGTACCTTTTTATATTCCTATTATTCCAAGTTTCCCCTTTTCCCCTATATGTACTAGAATTAATTTTTCCTACCTCAGTGATGGAATACAAAAACATTTTCTCATTTATTTACACTAAAAAGAAGGCAGCTCTTAAATTATTTACAGATTTAAAGTCCATATTTTAATCTAATTTTGGAAGTTACCATTTCCTTTCCTTCAACTCCTTATTTTCTCCTAGTAAGAAAAAGATAGTACCAAGAAATTTCTCCCCATGACTACGTATTTGCCTCCAGACATAGTTATGGAAAGATTAGGGGAAGGGATGTAAGAACTATTGGGAAATGAGGTGATGTTCACTCAGTGTTTTTAGAAAAATTCTACTCAAACTAAACAACAGAATAGGGATAAAAAACATATACCTTTTTCAGGCCCCAAGAGGTCTTGAGTGTAGTAAAAGAAAGATAACTGTGACTGATAGAAAAAGTTAGGCAGAGAGAACCTGGAAGTGGAACAGTGAGAATGCTGGTGAGATGAAGGTGGGGGGTGCAGGCACTGAAATGAGAGATGCTCTCAAAATACTTAGAGAATCTAAGTGCAGACCTGACACTGAAAACTCTAACATGCTGAAGTAAAGGACAAGATCATATACTCAAGAAATCTGAGCATGTGGAACTTCAAGTAATGATAATAGCAGCCAGTATTTATTGAATGCTTACTATGTGCTAGGTACTTACCTAAGCACTTTACACACATTAATTTATTAAATCCTCACAACTCCATGAGACAGATACTTCTGATAATACTACATGAGGACACTGATGCACAGAAGTTAGGTCAGTTCCCAATGTCATGCTAAATGAACATCTAAAACATTTAAAACTTTACATGCAAGAAGTTATTGAGATATTCTAAACTGCATTCACACAGAAAAGTCTAATGAGTAAAATTTCACAAAGCCCTTCTTAAAAGGTTGCCAAAATCAATCCCAGAGAATTTCCACTGTGAGGTAATTTAATTTTAATTTGGGAGACTCTGTCTATTGTAATGTATCAACAGTCCAGAGTAATCTGAGAAGGGTGTAAGTTAGAGAACTTAGAATATTTTAAGATAAAGGAACCACCTGGACCTAAAGTAGCACTCCAGATAGAACTTCAGAACCTACCAGAACAAAAAAAAAGTGTTTTGAGAGGTTTCACGATGTCTACTGACATACATGTCAAGATAAGGACCCACAGAAGGAGCACATTATCAGTTCTGTGCTACCGGTGCTATAAGGAAAAAACAGCATGTGGTAACAGAGACCCAGAAAAGTTCTCCTTTTTGCCATAGGAACTCTGGCTTCTCACCAGCCCCATACAAGCCAAGGTAGAGCTCAGCCAGTTTGGAGAGCATGATGGAATAATCTCAGAGACCTGTCACTACGTATTGTGTAACCAACAGTTTTTCAGATGATGCAATGCTCACTGCCCTCTCCCAAAGATCTTAATACTCTCCCCTGGATTACTCTTTCACTCATTCAGCCTACATTACAAGCACCTGTATCTAAAACTCTTTGCATTGCTCTTCATTACTAATTGCAAAATAATATAAAATTAGAGTCCTAATAAAATGAAAACACAGTAGTACCACTTCCAAATAACAACTATACATGCAGCTTCAGAATTTCATCTGTATAAAATGTCAGACTTAATATGTGCTTACTGCCAAATGCACTGAGAAATCATGACATCTGTTTCATAAAGATATCTTCTTTCATATACTTTTTAAAATTCAAAATATAACGAGGGACAGGTGAATTCCTAGAGTGCTCCTCAGGAAAACACTAACAAAATCTTCCTCCAGTATTCCCCCTATGAATCAAAAACACTAAAGAATATTCAGTTATTTCTTTTATCTCCAGAAGTGAAAATGTACAAGTACTGTGTGAGTCCTTAATTAATGCAAGAAATCCAATTATTTTTAGTACACCAAGCTAATATATTTTATACCACTTAAAATTGTAAAACTGATAGATGGCAAGAATAGGCTTTACTTTGAAGTTTTACTACTGTTTTGTGATCCACATCATCTCACTAATTTTTACTTTAATTGTATAGAGAAACTGGAGTGTAAAGATAAGTGATGGAATGAAAGCAGATACCCAATTATCCACTAATTAATACTGCTCCTGCATAATCAACTGGGAAGTAGAAAGGAGAGAACTTCGGTCTTATTAGAAAGTTTTACTTTAGTAGCCTTTACTAATCACGGCTTCTTAGCTAGCCATTTATCTCCAGATTTCTAAGAATGTCATAAGACATTCCAATTAGAAAACTAATGATGCCACTGGCACCTTAAAATTTTTAATGAATATCATTTGGTCTTTCATGGGTGAAAAATAAAATAGCCATCAGATTTCAGATGTAGGTTTCATTCTTTAAAAACAACAATAAAACTAAGAAACTAGAGAATACAAATAATCACTACCAGATAAACATCAACATTAGATTTTAAAAGCAAAGTATAAAATAAAGCATCACTATCTTTAACCTCAATAGTTACTCATCAATATACTAAATCTACATTTTAGGTTGGAAACCTTCATCATTCTTTTTTTTCCACAGGAAAATTTTTATATGTAGCTCCTTTAAGTCTATCATAATTACAGACTCAAAATCTTTCAATATCTTGCATAAAATAAATCAATTGCTCTCTCTACAATATTACAGTGGTTAGATGGTCCCTAATTAGTATGGCAATCTCAAATCATTAATAATTTCAAACTTAAAACTCTGGGCTGGGGACTTCCCTGGTGGCACAGTGGTTAAGAATGGACACAGGTTCAATCCCTGGCCTGGGAAGATCCCATATGCCTCGGAGCAACTAAGCCCGTGCACCACAACTACCGAGCCTGCACTCTAGAGCCCACAAGCCACAACTACTGAGCCCAAGTGCTGCAACTACTGAAGCCCATGCACCTAGAGTCCGTGCTCCACAACAAGAGAAGCCATGTCAATGAGAAGCCTGCACAACAGAGTAGCCCCCGCTCGTCATAACTAGAGAAAAGCCCTTGTGCAGCAACGAAGACCCAACGCAGCCAATAAATACATAAATATATAAATTTACTTAAAAACAAATAAATAATTTTATTTAGAAAACAATAAAATAAATTTATTTAAAAAAAATAACAAAACAAAACCCCCCAAAAAACTCTGGGCTGGGAGTTGGGGTACCTAAGTTCTACTGTTAACTCCGCTGCTGAGTTTCTGTGAGACTTTGGGCAAGTCACTTGTCTTGTGCTTCAGTGTCTCCATTTAAAATGAGGAAAACAAGACAGTCCTGCCCCATCTCACTGACCATAACAGAAGTGAGATCATATGTAAAAAAAAGCTATAAATAATTTTTTTAATGAAAAAGACTATTATGATTATTTATAGCTTTTTGGTACCAAATTCTTAATGGACTTGAATGATCCACAGTTCATTCAACTCTTACATTTTAAGTAATCATGGAGCAATTTGCTCACTGATAAGAAGAAATCAGTCTGATCCAATTACCAACTGGTAAAGGAAGGAAAGTATATTTTAGCTCTTAATTTCAAATAGAAACAATGCAACTAATATATTATGAAGATGTGTCTGTACACAGAATGCTTCATATAACTACAGACACCAAGCTATTTTTTTATAAATTCAACTAGCATTAGACTTCTTATTTGAATATAGCAGGATAAAACTGCTATGTCTCTCTTTCCATCCTGAAAAATCACCTAAAAGCAACACGAAGAATAAGAAACACAAATCTTGTTTTTGGCAAAATTAGGAGAAAACCACAAAATGAGTAGAGAGGCTGCCAAACTTAATAGATACAGAATAGGGATATAGGCTATAGGCATCAGAGAGAGAATGTTGCAGCTGTAGATGTCAGAAGGAATAAAGTGATGGTGATGGGCACACCCTAAGGTATAAACCTTTTGCTTGTATCAGTGGGAACAAGGAGCATGGGCTGATAGTCAGAGCTCTCCTGGATATGGTTTGATTCCAATAAGTAGAGGGGAACAGTGCTAAGTAAGCAATCACACAGACTGTATCTGCAAAGACAAGTCTGTCTCTGTGGCTATCTATCTCTATTGACTGGGGCAAAATAAAAGAGGAAAAGATGAAGAAAAGTTAATAGCCAAAAAAAGAACATTCACAAGAAAAATGTTGCTACAGAGCAGATGAAAATCATGACAAATACTTAACTATTAATTAATAAACAATTATGCAATCAACTTTAAGTTGGGCTTCACAAAAAATATATAATCCCAACATTTTACTGACTAGCAGGATGATTACTAGTATAATCAGTCACTCACCTCTGATTCATATTTTATTTTCTGTTCTTCTAAAATACGTGCAAATTCTTCTTTCTGGTGTTCAAATTCTGATTTGAGAAATGTATGTTCATAGCGAAGCTTATTATATTCAGCTCTATACTTTTCCACTTCCTAAATTAAAAGAAGTTTGTAATTTATCACAAATTTATCAATGAAATTTGTACTCACTTCAAAAACCACTTTTGCAAAAATTTTAAATTGTTTTATACTGAGAGCTACTCTAAAAGTAAAAAATAAGCTTAAAAGTATAAACAAATCTTGAAAAAGTTCGCATGACAAGAATGCTACAAATAGAATTAACACAATCCTGAAAAGGTACCACTAAGGCAAATTACCATTCAATTAATCTTATTTCCTGAGTCTCATAATAATAAAAATGTATAGCATGTCAAAAGTTTTGACCTCTGGGCTTATTTAATAAAATGTTTAAGAATGTAGCAACATCTTTCAAAAAAGATTTTTAAAATTAATTCTAAAATAAAATATAAAATACCCCCTTAAAAGTCACAAAGAATCGAAGTAGGTAAATGGTTATTTGAATGTTTAGCATGGTAACTCAAGGTTCAATCAAATATTACAATGAGAGTCCAATTCAACACACCAGTATGAAGTATATATGTAGCACCAACTCTCCTGAGTAACCAAAAAAACACGCAGTGCCTATGCTCCAAAATTCCTAACACTCCAAATTTTCTGGCATTCTGAATCTCAATAAAAACTTATGCAACAGAGCAGGAAGATGGAGACACTATTTCAACATGCATCAGGAAATTAACAAGGAAAGCATGCCTCCTAAAATACTCAACTCACTGTAAATCTTCAGTTGAAAGATTTCTAAGCCAGTTTACAAACCAAGAAAGTGTGCTTTGTGATTTTATTAGAGACGTACTTTTTTTTTAAACATGCTTTTACTTAACTTGATCACCTACCTCATGTTTAAGTGATTTTTGTCATATCCCCAAATTAAATCTACTCCTAAACAATAATGCTTTGGTTATCCACCAGGACAATATTCAAAAGATGACTTTATCAAGCCAGAAAATCATTTATAAGAGAGGATTCCACAACTGTTTTGTGCAATGACTATAACACTAGACTACAACTTTCCAAAGGGTTCCATTTTGAAAGGGACAATATTCATTTGTATGTATAAGGCCCAATATTTATTAAATAAGGAAACATATAAAATGTCTAGCACAGTACCTAATATAGTCAATATCTGTCACTTTTTTCCTGTTCCCTTTATTAAACATTTAGTCACATTTCATATGAGCCAACATTTCACATGAGGAGACTGATCTCAATCTGAAGAAAAACTAACAAGTTTTTACTTTTCTGAGGTTGCATGAAATTCATTCTTTCTTTCAACAAATATTAACTGAGCACCTGTCGTATGCTAGGAAGTGTTTTAGGAACTTGGACTGTAACAGTGAACAAAAACAGATAAAGACTCCTCAGGCAACTTACATTGTAGAGGTTGTAAAAGAGAAAATTTTTAAAATAAGCACAATACATACTATATAGCATATTAGAAGATTATAAATACTAGAGAAAAATAAAAAGTAGAGCAGAATAAATGGGTATCCAAGTCTAAAGAGTGACGGGAAAGGCAGGCTGCAATATTAAAAGAAGGCAGGGGTTGGTCAAAGTAAGCCTCATTGGAAAGGTGAAATTTCAGCAAAGACTTGAAAAAGATGAGAAAATTAGCCAAGAAATACGTGGCAGGAGTAACAGCTAGGGCAAAGACTTGAACTGCACCATTTCTGGAGTGCCAGAGAAACATCAAGAAGGCCAACGTGGATGTAGGAATGAGACCTGGTCCTGTGTTATCTTAAAGACCACTGTAAGGACTCTTAGTAAGAACGGAAGCTACTGCAGGGCTTCTGGGTAGGAAAATGATGCTTTTCATCAACCCTTCCACAGTCACATGAAGATAAATGCACAGTCTTTCTATACAAATTACTTACTTCATCCAGATTCCTAAAACGTTCTCTCATTGGAGTTTCTAGTTCTTGTTGCATTTGGGCTCGTAACAATTCCAACTTCTGTGGAGTTAATACCTAATATGTAGAGAAATATAAAACAATTCTAAATATGAAATTACAAATATTAAATTCAAGAATTAGACAAATTTCAAAGCTTCTCTCCTAATTAGGACAACAAAATTCAACTAACGGAAATTTCACAATATACCTAATTTTACAGAAACCATTATGTAAATAGAACCATCATTTGAAACAAAGAAACTCAATTTCAAGCTTCAGAGATATCCAAAATTCCACTAATATGAGGTAAAGACAATCACTAATTACTATTATTGTTATTATTAGGAAAAAACTACGCTGGCAGCTAAGATTATCATGTTGGATACAGTGGCTGAGTCTATTTTCTAAAGCAAGCAAAAATAAAGGCATAATAATTTGGTACACCATAGGAAATTCTTCAGACTTATTTTCAACCAGAGAAAACTGATATTTACTCTACCAGCACAATTAATTTAGGCTCCTCTCTGTTATACTCTTAGAGAACTCATATTTCAGTAAGTATGTATGTAAGCTCCTTAAAAGAACACACGGTTAGTCTTTAGTCACCATGTGTTCCTAAAACCTCGCACTACTGCCTAGCATATAGGAAACACTCAATTATTTGAATTAATGAATACTGGTTGTAAAAAAAAAAATTTAGTTTGTATTTAATCTCTTGAAAACTAACAATAATGTTCATTCATTCATCAATACTCCAAATATTCCAAATACCTTACTGCATGAATGCCTACTATATGTTAAGCATTGCGCAGCATACTATAATCTATATAACACACTGTTCTAAATTCCATACATGCATTAATTTAATCCCAACAGTCCAGAACATAGCTACACTGTCATACCCCTGTTTATCAAAACTGAAACATATACACACAGAGTCAAACTTTCTAAAGATTACAAAAACTGACAGGAAGTATATCCCTCCCCATAAAAAGTTCAAACTCTCAAGTGAAAAAATATTTTATACATACAAATACCTATAAAAATAGGCAATATAGGCTTACCAGACAGGTAAAGATGAACAAAAAAGATATTCAGGATAGAAAGAATGGCACATCAAAGGAAGGCGAAAACTAAAGCTTAGGTAGAACACAAAACCAAAGAATGGATAAAATATTAAATTCTCTGGGGAGAAAAATGATCCTCAATGGTGAGCTAAAGGCATTTTTATATGGAACCACACTAAGCACTACAGAAAATTTAGAATCCTGGGCCCCGCTGTTAATGCCAGTAGTAATCTCTAGACTGTGACAATCAAGGCCATGCTGACACATTTCCATTAAACACCACCTGGAAGAGCTGCATTCTGTCTGGAAACAAAAGGGAAAGAGGTGGGAGGCACAGAGTGGAAGCTTCCTGAATACCAAGTTTATACTCTTATAATTTACTCAGTACTTATTTAAAATTTTTTCTTTTTACTTAAAATGAACAAGTATAACTACATAAATAAAATACAAACAAAATAAAATATAATATTAAAAAACAAAGTCCTCTTCTCACTTCAGTCATCTAGTTTCCCTCTTAGGAAGCAACCACTGTCAATAATTTATGTACCATTCTTGAAGCAGTCTATACAAGCATATATACTACTTATAATTTTTACATAAAGAAAGGCATACCATACACATTTTTCTGTACCTTGCTTATTCATTGACGTTTTTTAAGTTTAAGAATGGCATCACCATATGTATATTTTAGGAAGAAGCAAGATGGATCAAAAGTTTTGGTGGGAGAGATATTGGTGGCTATGGGAAGGAGAGGCAGTGAATGTGGCTACAGAAACGAGATAGAAGCTCTTGTTATAACATGGTTTATGATGTCAAGAGTCTGCAGTAATTTCGAGTCCAAAGTGAGAAGGAGTTGTAATTTAAAAAGAATAGTGAAATTTTATTTGGATCCTTTTTCAAACAAACCAACTTTAAAAACAACAAACAAGCAAAACTGTGAGAAAATTAGGAATATCTGAACAAAGACATAACACTAAGAGGTTCTAAGAAATGCTATTGTGGCTTCACTTTTGAGGAACTGCTTTGGTATATAATAGAGATATTTACTAAAATATTTAGGGTTGAGATGATATGATTTGCTTCAAAATGATCCAGAGGGGTTGAGAGACACAGGCAGAAGTTACAGAGATGGTAATTACTAATGCTGGGTGATGGGTACGTGGGGATGCATCATACCACTCTCTATACTTTTGTACTTGTTTGAGATTTCCATAATTAAAAGTTAATTAAAAACAAAAGTTCTTCCAATTCCAGCAGATGGAACAGAGACCAGGTTTACCCTTCTGCCTAAAACAAATAAAAGACTGAACAATAATCAAACAATGGTTTTCAAGACACTGGACATAATGAAGCAACAAAGATCCTTCAGAGACAGAAAACATAGAAGGTGAGCTTTGCAAAAGCTTCCAGACCATGGCAAAGGAAAGGATATTCTGGTAGAGTCTGATGGACTCCCTAACTTAAGGAGGCAGAAGCAAGAATCCAGGGAGACTAGTGCAGCTAGAGTCACAAGACAGGGTAACAGAGAGGATGGCAGCACAGAAAGAAAATGATGGAGATCTGCAAAAGGTCCCTCTCGACTCATTCAGCAGAGTACTGATCAGCACATGCATGTAAGAAAAACACCTAAGGCCAGGAAGAAAACCACCTGAAAGGATTAGAGAGATGAATACTTAGAGCTCACAAAGACTTCCTTTTTTCCAAAAGCCAAACTTAACACTTCATTTCATACAGATATGAGTAGAGTACTCAGAAGGGTCTCAGCAGTAGGAAATAATCAGCATTAAACACTAATCTGCTCTCACTTAACAAATCTTAAAAACAAGACCCAGAAAGATAGAACTGTTTCTAAGGAATTGTGTTCCAGAACAAAGCTTAAGAATATTTACCAGAATACAAAAAAATCTAGCACTCAACAAAGTAAAATTCACAGTGTTTAGCATCCAATAAATATTCACCAGGCATAAAAGACCTAAGAATAAATTTGACCAAGGAGGTGAAAAACGTGTACACTGAAAACTATAAGACACAGATGAAAAAAACTGAAGATACTAAAAAATGGAAAGACATTCCACACTCATGGATTGGAAGAATATTGTTAAAATGTTCATACTACCCAAAGCAATCTACAGACTCAGTGCAATCCCTACAAAATTCCTATGGCAGATTTCACAGAACCAGAACAAATAATTCTAAAGTTTGTATGGAACCACAAAAGACCCTGAAGAGCCAAAACAAACTTGAGAATTAAGAACAAAGCTGGAGGTATCACACTCCCTGATTTCAAACTATACTACAAAGCTAAAGTAATCAAAACAGCATGGTACAGGCACAAAAACAGACATATAGATCAATGGAACAGAATATAGAGAGCCCAGAAATAAATCCATGCATATATGGACAATTAGTCTATGACAAAAGAAGAAAGAAATACAATGGAGAAAGGACAGTCTTTTCAATAAATGATATGGGGAACACTGGACCACCACATGCAGAGAAATAAAACTAGACCACTATCGTACACCATACACAAATTAACTCAAAATGGATTAAACACTTGAATTCAAGACCTGAAACAGTCTCTTCAATATATGATATTGGGAAAAAGATCAGTCTCTTCAATAAATGCTACTGGGAAAACTGGACAGCCATCTGCAAAAGAACAAAACTAGACCACTATCTTACACCATACACAAAATTAACTCAAAATGGATTAAAGACTTGAATTCAAGACCTGAAACCATAAAATTCCTAGAAGAAAACATAGGTGGTAACCTTACTGATATTAGTCTTAACAATGTTTTAGTGGATAAGACTCCAAAGGAAAGGGAAACAAAAGCAAAAGCAAACAACAAACTGAAAAGCTTCTGTACAGCAAAGGATACCATAATCAAAACAAAAGGCAGACTACTGAATGGGAGAAGTTATTTGCAAATCACATATCTACAAAGGGGTTAACATCCAAAATGTATAAAGAACTCATACAACTCAACAACAAAAAACCAAGCAACCCAATTTAAAAATGAGCAGAGTATCTGAATAGACATTTTTCCAAAGAAGACATACAGGTGGGCCAAAAAGCACATGAAAAGATGCTCAACATCACTAATCATCACAAATCAAAACCACAATGAGATATCACTTCATATCTGTCAGAAATGGTGATTATCAACAGAACAACAAATAATGAGTGTTGGTTAGTATGTGGAGCAAAGGGACCCCTATTACACTGTTGGTGAGAATGTAAATTGGTACAGCAAGTATGGAAAATAGTATAGAGGTTCCTTAAAAAATTAAAAATAGAATTGCCATACGATCCAGCAATTCCACTTCTGGGTATTCATCTAAAGAACACAAAAACACTAATTCAAAAAGATACATGAACCCCTACGTCCACTGCAAAATTATATACAACAGCCAAGACATGCAAACAACCTAAGCGTCTGCTGATGGATGAATGGATAAAGACAACATTACACACATACACACACACAATGGAATATTACTCAGCTATAAAATAATGAAACCCTGCCATTCATAACATGATTGGACCTTGAGGGTATGATGCTAAGTGAAATAAGTCAGACAAAGAAAGACAAATACCATATGATTTCATTTATATGCAGAATCAAAACACACACACATAGTTATTATAACTGAATTCCACATAAAGCTACAGTAAAGATTGAACATGTCAAGGAAAACATGAAAAAGATCAAAATTGAACTTTAGGATAAAAACTATAATTTCTGAGATGAAAAGTGCACTATGAAATTACTGGCAGATGAGACATTGCAGGAAAAAAGATCAGAGAGCTTAAAGACATGACAACAGAAACTATCCAAAATGAAACAGAGATAAAAAAGATTAAAAATAAATAGAACATCAGTGAGTTATGGGAGACCTTTAAGTGGCCTAATAGCAGAGTCCCCAAAGGAAATCAAACAGGAGACAGAAAAAAATATTTTGAGATGTAATATCTAAAATTTTTCTAAATTTGATGAAAACTATAAATGCACAGACCCAAGAAGCTCAGTAAACCTCAAGCGCACCAGAAACATGAAGAAATGTGCAAAGGCAGGTCAAATTATTGAAAAGCAGCAATAAAAAAAAAATCTTAAGTGCTGACAAGAAAAAAAGGACATACTAGATAAACAGAACAAAGATAAAGATGACAACAAATTTCTTATGGGACACATAGTGAGCAACATCTTTAAAGTATTAGGGTAAAAAACTGTAAACCTAGAATTCAATACACAGCAAAAATATCTTTAAACACAATTTCTTATACATATATAAAAGCTGAAAAAATTCTCATCAGTATTTCTGCACTATAAGAAATGTTGAAGTCCTTAAGATGGTAGGAAAATGACACTGATGGAAAAATGGATCTACACAAAGAAAAAAAAAAAACACTGAAATTGGTAACTACGTAGGAGTCTTGTGATCTATTAGGTCTCTGATAAAGAAAAAAATCTATGGTTAGAGACTCTTATCTCATAAGAAACTTATTAACAACAAGCACACATATAAAAAAAATCTATCTTCCTCCCCTCACACTCTCTCTCAAAGCAAACAGACACCAAAGACATAGAATTGGAGGGTTAACTCAATCTCATATTAGGAGGAAATTATGTTATGTCTTAGATTTCCAATGGAATACTGCCACTATCTGTCTCAAAAGAAACTTAAAAGAATGCTTTATCATACAATCATCTATGTGTCATTACCTATATCAAATCTATAAAAACAAATCTTCAATACTACAACATCTGTCATCTTAATAATACAAAACAGACCAATATTTTTCAAAGAGTATATTAAGGGGGCAAATACTGCTGTGCCAGAGATTCTTAAAAGATTAATGACAAACTGAGTAATAAATTTTGCTCTGAGCTTCCTAGCAGTCAAATAAAATGGGCAACATACTGGGTTACAGAGCTTTCATTACCCAGCACAAAGAAAGCATATAAATGTTTGGTAAAGTAATTTTTTAAAATTTTTATCAGAAACATATAAAATGACTCCCATAATTTTTAAAAAGGTTGTTAACATATTACGTAATAACAATGTAATAGCTAACTTGTTCTAACCACATAAGACATCAAAGCACTGCACTAACAATTTCTATGCACTGACTATTGCACCTTTACAATTATCCTATGAGCTAGGCACTATTATTATCCCCATTCACTACAAATACACAAGTGACACAGAAATATTCCTTAAATGAATGTTTTTTATATTGTTTTTCTATAAAGCTAAAGGGATATTAAATCTGAAATCAGAAAAGGCATTTTGCAGGTAGGCAATACATGTGTATTTTTAAAATAATCTTTCATAAAACCCTCATTGAAGTATTTCTTTCTGATTTTACTTTGTTGAATTAACTCACAATCTGTGCAAATTGTAAACACCCATTAAAGCAAATAGCTAAATTGCTTCAATGTGTATTTATGTATAGATGCTTCTTTCAGTTATTTCTGCCAGGTAAGTATCACATAGAAACCAGATATGTTTATCTTGAAAAACAGAACCTTTATCAGATAAATGTTATTTATCAGCAAACATTTGGGAAGTTATCACGTGGAGAAATATTCAAAGTTATTTTGTGTAGGTCCAAGGAACACTGCAATAACAGGGAGGCTACAAGGAGGATGATTTCCTTTCAATATGAGAGAGGAAATGCTTAACATAATCTGATTCATAAATGGAAGTGGATCACTTTACAAGTTCACTAGGTTCTCTAGCACTGAAAGCACGGAAGCAGGGAATGAAGAGCCTCATGTCATACATGTTCCAAACAGGAATTCTGCTTTGAAATGTATTGCCTCACAGTTCTGGAGGACAGAAGTTCTCCTAGGCCATGTTTCCTCTGAAAACTGTAAAGACTCCTTCTTTGCCCTGGTGAACTGCTGGCAATTCCTGGCGTTTCCTGGCAGCTGCAACACTTCAATCTGTGCTTCTGTCATCATAGAACATTCTCTCTGTTCCACCCGCACCCCCACCCATGTGTTTCTGTCTCTGTTTTTTCTCTTCTTCTTATAAGGATCAGTCATATTAGATTAAGCATCTGTCATACTTCAGTATAACCTCATCTTAACCTAAGTAATTTCATCTGCAAAACCCTATTTCCAAATCAGGTTACATTCTGAAGTACTGGGAGTTAAGAACTTCAACTTATCTTCTGGGGGGACACAACTCAACTCACAACAGATATGAAAGAGAACTAGGTGATTATGAACTCTAAGATGCTGAGGCTCTAGGTACCTATGAGACAAGAAGTGCAACATTATACTATATATGAACAGAACAATTCCGACTTGCTCATTTATTCTATTTATTCATGTCATTCATTTAACAAATACTTGCTAGGCATTATCTTAAGTACTGGAGACACACTAAAAAATAGTTTCTGCCCTCACGGAGTCTGTATTCAAATGGAATAAAAATTGCCAACATTTATGAGTATCTATGATGTGCCAGACATTGTACTGAAAATATACAGGTTATTATTATCTCATTAGTCCTCACAACAACCCCTGTTAGATAACAACTTTTATGCACTTTATTACATAAGAAAACTAAGGAATAGAAACATAACTATTTGTTGAAGGTCATCACCTTCCTGGTGAATTGACCCTTTCTCTGGTTATAATATCATTCTTTTTATCTTTAGTGATACTCTTTGCCTTGAAGTCTATTTTATCTTATATTAATATAGCCACTCCAGGCTTCTTAGGCTATTTTTCATGTGCTTGTTACAAATAAGCATGTCCACATGTTACTCTCAAACAGTGATTACATCTTCAATGCCTGAAAAGAATACTTTGAATACCTTGGGGTTAGTGCTCACAGAGTGCATTCATACAGGCCTTAATTTTTGCAACACAAATTAATCTACCAATTCTAAAGGTTTAAATTATACTTCCCTCTTCAACTTAGATTTCTGAGGTTTTTATTTGTTTAAATGTCCTAAATATGTATACCTAGAAATCAAACAGTAAACACAGTGGAGGCTTCAACCCAAGCTTAAGTGGTAGTCTTTCCAGCAATGGAAGATTTCAAGATGACACTGAATGACTTAACACTGCTGTCAAAAGAATACATGAATTGGATGACATGCTATATTGGATGACTTGAAAGATGGCTTTTCACTCTATCAACCCATGACTCCAGTATTAATAATAACTTATTGTAACAAGCACTAAATAAGGAGAAATACACAGCTGGTGCTATTCAGAGATTACAGGGAAATATCACTACTAATACCTACTAATTTGAATTTACAGTAAGTTTAGTGCTGAGGTTTAGCTTTGCTCTACTTTTTAGGCAAATGAAAAATGAACAGTGTGAAATATATCACAAGAAACTGTAGTCAGTACTTTAGTACCAACTACTTGTTACTTTAGAAACTCCATTTACCTTACATTGTGCACATAAATTATATGCACAAATTGTTTTTACACTGTCTTTTAAGAAGCTCCTTATCAGTCATTTTCAGCTCAGTACCAGTTACAGTACTTAAAAAAATTCAGTAAACCTTTATTTCTAAAAATATCTTTTAATTGTGGATTTTTATCAATTCAAACTGGCCTTTCCTCCAAATATTTTGAAGACTAAGATATTATTTAAATCAGAACAGGAAATATAAATTTACATAAAATAAGTTTTGTGGCTAAGCCCTACAGGGTAGCTAACATTCTACAGTATATGAAAGATTAAATTACACCACCCAGAGATACAATAAAATACTCATTAAGAATATAGAGAGAATTTACCAAATTTACCAAAATCATTTATCTTCACAAAACATCTGACTACTCTTATACTAACTTGAATATATTTTCTTACCTGCAGCTTCATTTCTTCTAAGTCTTTGGTTTTCTCTACTAATTCCCCTCGTAGCTCTTCAAGCAGCAGCTGAAATTTTTCCTGGTGAGTTTGCTTTTCATTTAATAGGCGCTTGAGTTCATTTTGTGACTTTATGTACTCATCCTGCAACCTGATTTTTTTTTAAAAGAATTTAATTTTAAGTGTATTCTTTGCTTTCTAATTGCATTACTTTACGTAAAGTCAACCAACACTACAGAGCAAGACCAATATCATATATTCATTAAACTTGCAAATATCATTGCTTTACAGTTTCATTTATTATTAACACTGTAATTTCTGAATGCAATTTTACTTTGAAGGGAACAAAACATATTTAGCCACCTAGATACATTTGATTTTATATGTCTTGCTACCTTTAAAACATGACTTTTATAAATTTATAATCCACTTGATTTAAAGAAAATTTACTGTATTTACAGTTTTAAATGTATACTGTATACTGCAAAATAACAAAATTCTACTGTATATCCCAGAGCAAACATTCAGACAAAATAAAATTTTTTAATAAAGCCACTCACTTCCAAATTAAAGTAACTTACCTTGTGTGTTCAGCTTTCAGAGTCTGATAATTAGTTTTATGATGTTCACATCGTAACCGTTCATCAATTAACATTTTTTGGAACTCAGATTGAGAACTTGTCAGTCCACTGTCTCCACCAGGAGGAAAAATGGTGGGAAAAGTGTCCATATTGGTAAGTGAGCTGACAACCATGTAAAAATAAGTCCTGGCTTTCTTATTGTCTTAATTTTCTTTCCAAGAGTATTTTCCACTTTCTTCTTCCTAAGACAGAATCTCAGGAGGCCAAATTATACCTGTAGAGAGAAATATAATTAATTAGTGATCAGTGAACTCCTTCAGTATTTTTATCACTTCTTATTATTCTCCTTATCATTTCTATAACAAACCCAATTTTCAGATTTTCAGTTGCTCATAAAACAAAATTCAAGAATAAAGTTGAATCACACCTTAAATTTTCTTTATTTCCATGCAGTTTCTGTGACCATCAAGGTCATATCTTCAAGTATTAACCTAACTAGGAGTACTGACTCTTGCAGTATAGGTAGTCCTGGATTCACAAATCACCAAATGTCTTCTGAAGCTACTGAGTTAAACTTCAAGAGTGGATTCTGGTATGAAATCCACACCCCGAAACCAGGGGGAAAGCTATCTGGAACTCGGTAAGTGGATGGGGAGAATCACGGTCTTCACAAAAATGACTTTAGGCATGTAATTATGTCCGTGATTAATGCTACAAAGGGCCTTTTATTTATACAAAGGTGATTGTACTCAGGCTGCAGATTCAGAGAAGAAATCAGTCAACATATAAATATTGATCATCATGTATTATACACTGCGCTAAGAACAGGAAACTCAATCACCTCAGCTATCCCCAACAGCAACGACCCAGGATTATGAAAGTAACTAAATGTTCGCTGTATCTAGAAGTTAAAAATGATGACAGTGTTCTTACTGCAGATAATTAAAAACAAAAATTTTAATCAAAATAACTGTCCATTTTAATCTCATTAACCTTTCTCAAAACTACTGTATATATATTTTTCCTAACAGTATCTCCCTGAGTCATGGGTGATTATGAATTACCTTTTCTTTCTACAAGAGACCATCTTTACCCTACGCAAACCAACCATTAAATTACTGAGTCTTGCCTGAACTACATCATTTCTGATACATTAATGTGATGCCTACATATTACATACGAAGACTTTTAAACTAAAGTTGAGGTTGCTTTGGTTTCCTGCTTTATCTATTTTAACAGAGGGGTAAAAGTCCTTCAAGGACACTTTACTCCTTACTCCTAGGTTAAATTGTGCACAAGGATTCAACCTTGGCAAATACAGAGTGCACGGTTTGTAGCAGCTGCTGCAACATTATCCTGTCAAGAGTATACATTTGCTATGGAATTAATAAACTGGATCATAAAACTGGCATGTAAT
Organism: Hippopotamus amphibius kiboko; assembly: GCF_030028045.1. NCBI lineage: Eukaryota > Metazoa > Chordata > Mammalia > Artiodactyla > Hippopotamidae > Hippopotamus > Hippopotamus amphibius. The sequence continues at coordinate 26,283,178 of NC_080192.1, read as the reverse complement.
TTTGATTCTGCTCTTTGATCCAAATCAACTTTTAAGAGATAGAAACATACAATAAACGTATCTCATACTTTCTAATAATATCACCAGAGGCATTATAAGGTTTTAATTTTAATTAGCTAAAAGCTTAAACTACATTAGAAAAATCAAAAGCTACCCTTTAGTCCCATTACTAGTGAAAGAAAGACTTACAAGCTAAAATGAGTATTTTTTTTTCTTTTGTATTCCAGTTAACTTGACAAGTATTCTCACTGACCCTTACCCTAAAATGAGAGTTAAGTCCGCACGGAAACGAAATTTACAAAGACCTGAAGGTTTCTGGAAAATAAAATTAAAATGACTTATCTCCTTCCCTCTTGGCACTAAAATATTCACTTAAAAGTACTTTCCTGGACTCCACTAATTTCAGAATAGCCCTTTCTCCATCACCACCACCATTACATCACCTCCAATTCTAGTTTCTATGCAAACATATGTGTATTGCCCTCTTGTACCTTCCCAAACCAGGAGGATTTCTCCTGTTCCAAGATGATGTTGGCAATTTCATTACTTTTTAAAAATTTTTTTATTTGATTTTATTTATTTTATTATTTTTGGCTGCATTGGGTTTTCGTTGCTGTGCACGGGCTTTCTCTAGTTCTGGCAAGCAGGGGCTACTCTTCATTGCAGTGGGCAGGCTTCTCACTGCGGTGGCTTCTCTTGCTGTGGAGCACGGGCTCTAGGCTTGTGGGCTTCAGTAGTTGCAGCATGTGGGCTCAGTAGTTGTGGTGCATGGGCTTAGCTGCTCTGCGGCACATGGGATATTCCCAGAACCATGGGAATTGAACCCATGTCCCCTGCACTGACAGGTAGATTCTTAACCACTACGCCACCAGGGAAGTCCTCATTACTTTTTAATATGATAATTTTTTGAATAGTAAAGCTAGAATACACCAACACACATCACCTGCAGGTACCACACCCAAACGCATGATACACTTTCCCCTCATACCACAAAAAAATCACGTTAATTTGCATGTGTATACACACACACATACATATCTATACAAAGCTTTCTGGAAAGTTAACTGTATCAAAACGATAAATCTGTTTATCCCCGGCCCAATCCTAGGAATTCAGTCTATGAAAATAGCTGGATGAATATCCAAATGTAATTACTACACAAGAATTTTCTTTGTGACATTGTTTTTAATTAAAAAAAAAGAAAGAAATCAGAAGTAAGCTAAATTTCCATAAATAAAGGTATATGTATACTATGCATTAAAAAAGATAGATAAGTTAGATCTGTCTCCACAGCATGGTGAAGAGTATAAATGACAGATATACACACATATGTTTACATACACATAAAGAGTCAAATAGTGGTACACCGGGCTGAGAATAGTGGTAACTTCTGGGGAAATAATAACGGGGGGACCCCCTGACAAGAAAACTTGCATCTTGCCCTTTCAACATTTTATTGTTAAAAAGGAACAAAATTGGGTCACTTGCAGAGACATGGATGGACCCAGAGTCTGTCATACAGAGTGAAGTAAGTCAGAAAGAGAAAAACAAATATCGTATATTAATGTATACATGCAGAATCTAGAAAAATGGTACAGATCAATGGGTTTGTAAGGCAGAAACAGAGACACAGATGTAGAGAACAAACATATGGACACCAAGGGGGGGAAGTGGGGGTGGGGTGGGATGAATTGGGAGATTGGGATTGCCATATATACATTAATATGTATAAAACAGATGACTAATAAGAAAAAAATACCAAATTGTACACTTTAAATATATGCAGTTTATTGTATGTCCATTATATCTGAATAAAATTCTTTTTAAAAGAAAAAAACATTTTATTGTTAAATTTTCTTTTTAACAATTACAAAATTTTTTTCAGATAATGAACAATTCTATCACCCTATATTCAAATTATCTTAAACCAAACTCATCATCCTTGCTTTCAGTCTACCTTCAACCTCCTTACTCTCCAGCTTCTGGTACTGATACCAGTATTATGCTATCATTGATCCACACTTACAACCCCAAAGTCTTCTCTGCTTCCTGTCTCAACTTCCCAGGTAGAAACAACAAACACTCTTTCTTTCAAATGCATTCCATTCTATCCATTCCTACTTAACCACAGAAAGTCAAGCTTGTGCTGCCTCATAACTAGACTATTAGAGGTTTTTATTATCCCTGCTTCCACTAGTTCCTCTCTGTAGTCTCCCCCCAAACACTGCCAGGTTAACAGTCAGAAAGTACTTGATTCCTCACTCTCATGCAAAAGCTCCCATATACGTGAAAATCAAAACACTCCCGTCTTTCAAAGCGCTACACAATCAGCCCCAACCTACCTTGTGTAGTCTCATTTCCTACCATCTGCCAAGAATATTCTACTCCAGCTAGCCCCTGAATAAATATGCACATCACACCTTTGTTCACACAGCTTTTGTCTTAGTTTGTGAACCCTACACTAATCAAAATAGACTTTAGCATGCACAATAATCACTAACTGTTCTCTATTTCTGTGATGACTGACTATAAATAGGCATAAACACAGTAGTTAGATACTAGAAAGAAATCCTTGACTCAAAGTTATGAGCCCTGGGTTGCATTTGCCAATAGCCTTTTCCAGAATTTTCTCCTCTAGGAATATTTAAGAATCACAGAAAACTATCTGCCAATTTGTGTGAATCTAACCAAGGTCAGAATGAATTTTATATCTGTTTTCAAGTACTCTGCACGTATAAATATGCAGTTCTCCAGTTCAGTAGTAATCAACTTATCAAAAATAATCTTGGAAAATATACTATGGTAGTCCTCCAAATAGCTACCTAGTGTCATAGACAGAAAGGCCTCATAAAACATAATCCTTTCTTTGACTTTCAAAAGTGGTTCTATCATTCTATATTTGAGGTCACAAAGAAAGAACTTCTATTTTTTATACTAATTACATAAGGAGGTTTTTAGCTAAAAATGGAAAACCCCATCTCAGTTACCATATAATCTCTCTCTTATACCAAGAAATTTGAAGACAGTCTTCTATTTCCAGTAATAGAGGATTAAGTACTTTGCATCAAGCCTCCTGCTAAGGACAACAAGAAAAGCCAGATACATATATATTTTTTAAAATCAGCTTGAAGACATTGGAAAATAAGAGAATAAATATTTACTGAGATAAGAACAGGGGAAGATACGGATGCAGAAAGATGAGACTGGCACTTGGGACTACCCTTCCCCTAGAAGCATCTGCCAATTCCAGAGAGGTAGATGGGAGACTGAACACCCTGGGACAGTCTTTAAATCAAAGCAAGATATATTAGACCAGCAAGGAGTGGAGAAGCCCTGGTGATCACCCTTCATTTTAGATAGATACTTTAAAGGCTGCCTCTTAGGAGTAAGAGTAATTCAGAAGAAAGAATTAGACTGACCTCAAATTACTCTAAAAAAATAAACATGCGACACATACACACATGTAAAAGTCCATGGGAAGAGAAGGTAACAAATTAAAACCACAGAAACAACAGACAATAGGCAGATACACAGGGTCTCACTATTAAAGAGTTATCAGACAATGATTCTAAAAGAATTTTTTAAATTATTATGTACAAAGAAATAGAAAACAAGATTGAGAAATTTGGGAGAGAATCAGAAACCATAAAAAGAAACCAACGGAAACTCTAAAATTGAAAAATATAATAACCAAAATTAAGAGCTCAATTGAGTGGGTAAAACAGCCCAGATTAGACATAGTTTAGGAAGGAATTGGAAGATACGTTAAAAGAATATATTCAAGATAAAGTAGAAAAAGAAACAAGGATGGAAAATATAGAAAAGGAAAGAAATACAAAGAATAAAGTTAAAATGTCACTGTAACAGACATGAAATTGGAGTCCCAGAAAGAAAGGAGAGAAGAGAGCAGAAGCAATACCTAATACAAAGGAAAAAAAAGAAAGTTTGACAACATCCCCAAACTGAGGAAAGGTATCAATTCTCAGATTCAAAAAGTCCTACAAGGACTTCCCTGGTGGTCCAGTGGCTAAGACTCTGTGCTCCAAATGCAGAGGGCCCAGGTTAAATCCCTGTCAGGAAACTAGATCCCACATGCCAAAACTATGAGTTCACATGCCGCAACTGAAAAAAAAAAAAAAAAAAAAGATCCTGCATGCTACAACTAAGACCTGACACTGCCAAATAAATAAATAAGTAAATACTACTCCCCCACCAAAAGTCCTACAATCCCCAAGTACATAAATAAAAAGAAACCCAAACCTACATGCATCACATTAAGACAGCTAAAAAACAAAAACAAAGGGAAGATCTTAAAATCAGGCACAAAGAGACAAAGTAACTTCAAATAAGAGCAACAAAAAGACAGAAGTGACTTCAACAGTGAAGGCCAGAACACATGTACAGTGCTGAATGAAAACAACTGCGAAACTAACATTCTATAAATACAGCAATACTACAACTTTGAAGAATGATGGTAAAACAAAGACATTTGCAGAGAAACAAAACAAATTCATCCCTAAAGATGCACACAAAAGAAACAGTAAAGGAGTTTTCACACACAAGAAGAATTCTTAGCTGTGAACTTGACAATTCAGAAAGAAAGGAAGATTAATGACAACCACAAATTTATGCATAACTCAAATTGAATATTAACTGCATAAAATATTGATATCTTGTGGGATTTTAAAATATATTGACTTAAAATGAATGGTATATAAGTCAATAAAGGTAGAATTACAAATGTAATAGAGTCCTTGCACTGTATGGGAGAAGGGTAAAAGTATCAATTAATATTAGATTTTGGTAAGTCAAAGTCACATACTGTAAAGGAAATGGGTTGGCAAATTACAGTCCATGGGCCAAAGTTGGCCTGCAGCCCTTTCTGTATGGCCCCAAGCTAAAAATGTTACCTCCTTTTTTAAGAGTTAAAAAAAAAAAAAAAAAGACTAAAAATAGATGTAAAAATCCTCAACAAAATATTAGCAAATCAAATCCAACAAGGTTTTAAAAGAATTATACACCATGGCCAAGGAGGATTTATTCCAGGCATGCAAGGTTGGTTCAATATTCAAAAAATCAATTACTACAATCCATTACATCAACAGGCTAAGGCAGAAAAATCACACAATCATATCAATAGATGCAGAAAAAGAATCTGACAAAATCCAACACCTATTCATGATAAAAACTGTCAACAAATTAGGCATAGAGGGATATTTCCTCAATTTGATAAAGAGCATCTACAAAAAATCTACAGCTAACAGCATACTTAATGGTGAGAAAAACAGAAGCTTTCCCAGTAAGATCAAGAATAAGCAAGGCTGTCCCCTCTCACTACTCTTTTCCAAAATTGTACTGGATGGAAGTCTTAGCTAACATAACAAGGAAATAAAAGGCACAGAGAAAGAAAAGGAAGAAATAAAACTATCTCTGTTTGCAGATGACATGATCATCCATGAAGGAGAGCCAAAAGAATCAATTAAAACAATTCCCAAAACTAATAAGCAATTATAGCACAACTGCAGGAAAGATTAATATACAAAAGTCACTTTTTTACACCAGCCATAAACAAATGGAATTTGAAACTTAAAACAATATGATTTACATTAAAACCCCCCAAAATAAAATAGGGATAAATCTAACAAAATATGTATAAGATTTTCATGAGGAAAATTACAAAATTTTGATGAAATTAGTCAAAGAATTAAATAAACAGTAAGAATTTTATGTTCATGGACAGGAAGACTAAATATGGCCAAGATGTCAGTTCTTCCCAACTTGATAGACAGATTCAATACAATCCCAATAAGTTATTATGTGGCTATCAACAAACTGATTCTAAAATTTATAGGGAAAGGCAAAAGATCCAGAACAGCCAACATAATATTAAGGAAGAACAAAGTTGGAGAACTGACATTACCCAACTTCAAGGCCTACTATATAAGCAACAATAATCAAGACAATATGATATTGCCCACAGGATAGGTAAATGGATCAATGAAAAAGAATAGAGAGTCCAGAAATAGACTAAATTATAGTCAACTGATATTTGGCAAAAGAGCACATGCAAAAAATAACACACACGGAAAAAGAAAGTGGATCTAGGCACAGACCTTATACTCTTCACATAATTAGCTCAAATGGACTATACACCTAAATGTAAAATGCAAAACTATCAAATTCTGAGAACATAACATAGGAGAAAATCTACATGACCTTGAGTATGGAAATGGCTTTTTAGATACAACACCAAAGACAAGATTCATGAAAAAAATTGACTTCATTAGATTTCATTAAAATTAAAAATTTATACTCTAGAAAAGACACTGTCAAGAGAGTAAGAAGAGAAGCCACAGACTTGGAGAAGATATTTGCAAAAGATACATCTGATAAAGGACCGTTGTCCAAAATATACAAAGAACTCAAACTCAGCAATAAGAAAACAACTGGATTAAAAAATGGGCCAAACATCTCACCAAAGACATGGCACTTAAGCACATGAAAAGATGTTGGACATCATATGTCATTAGTGAATTGCAAATTAAAGCAACAATAAGATACTACCACACACCTATTAGAATGACCTAAACCTAAACACTGACAACACCAAATGCTAGTGAGGATATGGAGCAATAGGAACTCTAATTTATTATTCTTACCATACAATCCAGCAACTGCACTCCTTGGTATTTACCCAATGAGCTGAAAGCTTACGTCCAAAAACCAACACGCAGATGTTTACAGCAGCTTTGTTCATAATTACCAAACCTTGAAAGCAACCAAGATGTCCTTCAGTAAGTGAATGGATAAACTGTGGTACATCCGGACAATGGAATATTATCCAGCCTTAAAAAGAAATGAGCTATCAAGCCATGAAAAGATATGGAGGAATCTTAAATGCATGTTATTAAGTGAAAGAAGCCAATTTAAAGAAGGATACATATTGTACGATTCCAACTGTATGATTCTGGAAATGACCAAAACTACAGAGACATTAAAAAGATCAGTGGTTGCCAAGGGTTAGGGGAAAAAAGGGATGAACAGGAAGAGCAGAAAGGATTTTAAAAGCAGTGAAACTATTTTGTATGACACTATAATTATAAAATACATGCCAATATACATTTATTAAAATCCACAGAATGCACAACACCAAGAGTGAACAGCAATGTAAACTGTGGACTATGGGTAATAACGACATGTCAATGTACCACTCTGCTATGGGATGTTAATATTGCAGAAGTCTGTGCTTGTAGGGGCAAGTAGTGGGTACATGAGAACCCTCTGTACTTTGTGCTCAACTCTGATATAAATCTAAAACAGCTCTATAAAAGGAATGAAGGAAGGGAGGGAGGAAAGAATACATAACAGAAATCACACATGGCCTGAAGAGCCTAAAATATTTGCTATGTGACTCTTCATAATAAAAGTTTGATAAACCTTTCTCTAGGATAACCATTAAAGAATGCTAAAAGGATGCAAAAATCAAAATTACTCAAATACTCTAAAAAAAGGTTTCTCAACACAGAAATTTAAAAGTAAAAACAACTCAACTACATGTCTTTTTTTTTTACATGTCTTTTTTATAAGACATTTTTAAAACATAAGGGCACAGAAAGATTGAAATAAAAAGGAGAGAAGATAATACAAATGTTAATCAAAAGAGATGGTGGAACCATATTAATATCAAATAAAGTTGATTTTAAGGCAAAAAATATTACTAAAGATGAAGAGAGACATTAATAACGATAAAAGGTTAAGTACATGAAAAAGATGTGACAATTTTAATTTATGTACAGTAAATCAAGTGGGCAGAACTACAAGGAATTTACAACCTTAGGGGGAGAATTTAACCACTATTCTTGGTAACTAATAGAACAAGCAGAAGAAAAACAACAAAAAAAAAAAACAGTAAGAATTCAGACAATTTAAACAACACAATTAACCAACCTGACCTAACTGACATATATAGAAAACTGTACCCAATAACTATAGAACATACATTCCTTATAAGCATGCACGTAACATTCATAAATGACCACATGCTGGGTCTTAAAAATATCTCACATGAAAAAAAAAAAAAACAGGTTTATACAGAATATGTTTTCTGACTACAGCACAATTAAACTAGAACTCAATACAAAAAGATAACTGGAAAAGTTACATATGCTTAGAAAGAATATATTTCTAAATAACTTATTAAGCAAAGAAAAGGTCACAAAAATTAGAAAATATCTAGAACTAAAGGAAAACTGATTATTAAAACTTGAGGGATAAAGACATCTGCTTCCAGGAAGATGTAGCAGATGTACATTTCCCTAATCCCACTAATACAATTAAAAGTCCCCAACATTATATATATATATGACATACTTAACATGACTGAAAAAATGGAGACTAGAAGGCAAACCAGACAAGGACACTGGAACATAAGAACCAACACAATGGCAGGCTCCCTGGGTTTTCTTTTTCCCTCATTTATGCCCAATTTGGAGCTGAAGATGCTGGCAGTGGGTTCAGAACTACCCCCCTCCACCTCCCCAAAAAAGTCTTAACCCTGTTTCTCTAGCCAAAGTAACAAGAAAGGGGGAAGCCCAGCAAGACAAAAAATTTTTAGACAATAACAACCACTAGAGACAAATACTACAGAAACAGTTGTGGTTCCACCCCATCCACGCAAGCAAAGGCCAAGTGGAGAGGCCAAGTTGTAACCAGTTATCCCAATACCTTACCTGGATGACATACAAGCAAGCAGGAAGTTGGGACTTTCATCTCTGCTGAGAAGTAATAAAGTCCCATGCTCCTGCAATGTCACTGGAGACCACATGCATCACCTGAACTTTCACCCCACCAAGATACGGATTGGCACATTCCTCAATCTGCTGAACTGTTGTCAGAGAAGGCCTAGTGAAGAGTGAGGACTGGCACTACCACTCAGCAATAACATGGCTTCCCTTTCTACAGTGTCAGTAGAGACCACATAGGGAGCCAGAAGTCTCTGCCACTGAACAATAAAATGATGATCTTCTACAACTCAGGTGTCAACAGAGGCAAAATGGGGAAACCAGACTTTTTACCCCCATCTGGCAACAAAGAGGCAGCTTGTTTCCCCTCTTTCCCCCATGAGAGAGGTGTCAGGAAAAGCCAGCTAAAACAGGTTTAAATAGGATCCAAAGTCATATAACATAAAACCCAAAGGTCCAGGTTTCAATAAAAAAAATCACTGGTCATACCAAGAACGAGGAAGATTTCAAATTAAATGTAAAAAGATAACTGCTAGATGCCAACACTGAGATAACAGAGATGTTAAAGTTATCTGACAAAGATTTTAAAGAAGTCATGATTAAAATGCTTCAGTGAGCAATTACAAACAAGCTTGAAATACATGAAAAAAGAAAAAGTTACAGCAAACAAATACAAGTCTCAGCAAAGAACTGAAGATATAAACAAGAACCACATGGAAATTTTAGAAATTAAAAATACGATGACCAAAATAAAAAATCTAAGTATGAGCTCAACAGTAGAAACAGAGAAGACAAAGAGGAAAGAATGAACTAGTAGAACAGAAATTACTCAGCTTGAACAATAGACAGAAAATAGACAAAAATAACAGATGCTCAGGGACTTGTAGGACTAAAATGAAACATCTACCATTCATGTCATCAAAGTCTGATTCCATTTATACGGAATTTCCAAAATAGGTAAATCCAGAGAGACAAAGCAGATTGGTGGCTGCTGGGGAGAGGGAATAGGGTAATGGATACAGAGTTTTCTTTGAGGGTGATAAAATGTTTCAGAACTAGAGAGAGGTGGTAGTCCTACAACATCATGAATATACTAAATGACACTGAATTGCACACTTTGAAATGGTTAATTTTATGTTACATGAATTTCGCCTCAAAAAAAACTTAGCAAACTAGGAACTGAAAGGCACATCAATATGATAAAAGGTGTGTTCAAAAAGAATACAGTAAACACTATGATTGATTTCAAAATCTTCAATGCCTGCCTTTGAGAATGCGATCAAGACAAGGATGTCCATTATCACCAATTTTATGCAAATTTGTACTGAAGATCTGGAAAAAGACAAGGTACAAAAGGTTAAAAAAAAACTGGAGAAGGAAAAATAAAACTTTATTTACAGATGTTCTGATGGTGTATACAGAAAATTCAAGTTTATAGAGAAATCATTAGAAGAAGCAAGTTAGTAAGATTGCTAAGTAGATTAACATACAAAAATTAATTGCATTCTACATACCAGCAATGAAATATTTTAAAGAGACTGTTTATGGGGTCCTCTGGATATCCTCTTTTGTGAAATGTTTATTTGAATCTTTTGTCCAATTTTTTCTATTGAATTATCTTTTTATGTACTAATGTGTAGGAATTCTTTATAAAATCAAAATCACAATGAGAAAACCAAAAACACTGATGGTAACAAGGTAGGAGAGAATGCGAAGCAACCAGTGATAGCATATCCACTTTGGGGAAAAAAGCAAGCATTATCTAAAGTTAAAGAAATGCATATATATCATGACTCAGCAATTCCTCTACTATATATACCTAACTGAAATGTGAGTACAAGTACACCAAGAGATTTCTGTTCGAATAATACTGTTCATAGTAGTATTATTTCAAATTGAAACCTAGAAATAAACCAAATTTCCATTAACAGCTGAAGAAACAAATTGTGCTATAAAGGAACTAGTACTATATGGAAGAAATAAAGCTACCAATACATAAATATACTATGCAAAAGAAAGAAGCCACACACAAAAGAATATATACTGAATTATTCCAAATATCTAAAGTTCAGAAAAAATAAAAAGACAAAATGACAGTACTTAGAGAATACATGCTTAAGTATGTTTAGGTGGTAAAACAATAAAAAAAGGAAGTGCTTAACACAGAAGTCAGGATAACGTTACCTGAGGAAGGCTGGTAGTGTTCTACTTCTTGATCTTTGTTCTGGTTACATTGTGGTTTGCTTTATAAATCACTCAGATGGACATTTTTCTGCACTTTTTTTTAACATGTATTTTATAACCAACATTTTTTAAAGAGTTCAAAATTTAGAATTTTAAAATTCTAAATTTTCATTCAAAAATTGGTCTCAGTATCATCAAAGACCCAGGTCTTTCCCATTCTTCTGTCAACATCCTGTTGTCTTAATTCTCCTCTCAGTTGTGAGGGTACCACAATTTCAGACATCACATGGATACACAAAAACATGTATAAAAGGACCATTTCTTCCATCAATTCTCTTCTTATTTAGTCTTTTTGTTTTAAAGGTAAAATTTATATATAATGAAATGCATAAATTTTAAGTGTACAAATCCATGAGTTCAAAAAGGAAGAACCCAAGAGTATTCATTGTTTAAATATAACACATTTTTTTTCTCTTACTGATGAGCATTTGGATTGTTTCTGGTTATTATGAATAAGGTGCTTGCACAAGACCTTTTGTGGACACATTTTCAGTTGGGGAGAGGTGTAAACATATGAGTGGAATTGCTAGATCATGGAGTGAGTACACGTTTATAACAAACTGACAAAACTTTTCCCAAAGTAGTTGTACCATTTTCCATTCCAATCAACGTAAGAGTTGTTTCCTTCACATTTTTGCCAACATTCGGTGTTGTCAGTCGTTAAAAGACAAACTGAAGTACATTAAAATTTTCAAGAGTTTATTTGAGCACACATCCATTCCAACTGGGGAGCACCTAACTGAAAGTAGTAGGAACATGCCACCAATAGGAGCTAGAGATGTGGAACCAAAGCAAGGAAAGCATTTGGGTGGCTATAGATTAAGGTGTTTTCTTATTTCGAAAACCCTAGTTGGCTCTTTTTGGTTGTTCTTAAATTCCAGTTTCTGGGACTCAAGTGCATTGATTCTGGCTTAGATTTTGGTTTGCTTACATAGGTTACCAAGGCATTGGTACAAGGCTACCAGCCACCTCAGTCTAAAAGCCTCTTTAATTACTTTAACATGGTCTTTTAGTTTTAACCATTCTAGGGAATTCTACCTCATTGTGGTTTTTACTTTGCATTTCCCTGAGGCAACTTTTTCATGTATTTAATGGCCATTCACGGATCTTCTTAATCTATGAAAAGATCTTTTCTTTAAGAAGGATCACAACAGGACTTCCCTGGTGGCACAGTGGTTAAGAATCCACCTGTCAATGCAGGGGACACAGGTTCGATCCCTGGTCTGGGAAGATCCCACATGCCACTGAGCAACTAAGCTCATGCACCACAACTACTGAGCCTGCACTCTAGAGCCTGCAAGCTACAACTACTGAGCCCATGTGCTGCAACTACTGAAGCCCAAGAGCCTAGAGTCCATGCTCCGCAACAAGCCACCACAATGAGAAGCCTGTGCACTGCAAAGAAGAGTAGCCCCCACCCTTCTACTAGAGAAAGCCCATGTGCAGCAATGCAGCCATAAATAATTTAATTTATTAATTTATTTAAAAAGAAGAAGAAGAAGGATCTTAACAAAGAATGTTTACCTTTCAAATTCACCTCAGTGCACTGACTTACTGGTATCCTCCTGAGCACACACATTGCTGTTTTCTACCTCCATGTCTTAGCCAATACTAATTTCCTTGCCCTGAAGGTCTTTTCCGTCCCCTTTGCACTCTGATCTAGTGAATTCCCAGTCAGCCTTCAAAAAACTTGTTCAGGAATGCATTACTTCCTCTATGAAGTATTTCCCAACTCTCCCAAATGTATTTATGTAATTATTCCATCTTCTGTCTTGTAATTTTTTAATATATGTAACACAAGTAATGTAACTTCACCGAGGGGAAGAAAACATGTCTTACTCATATTTATAACGCCCAAATCTAAAACAAACACAGGTACATATTAGCTCAAAAACATTAAATGAATATGTTCACTATTCTATGCTCCTTTAGCCTCAATTCACTTTTCTCATCCATATTCAGTAACTGAGGCTTCTGTATTGGGCTGAATGCTGGCCCCCCAAAAATACATATGTCACTTCCTAATCTCTGTAACTTATGGTAATGACATTATATGGCAACACATGATTAAATTAAGGATCTTAAAAGGAGGAGCTTACCCTGAATTATATGGGTGGGCCCTAAATACAATGACATGTATCCTTATAAGAGAAAGGCTAAAAATAAAACAGAGGAGGTAATATGAACAAGAAGACAGAGATCAGAGAAATGCAGCCACAAACCAAGGAATGCCTTAAACCACAAGAAGCCGGAAGAAGCAAGGAAAGTATTCTCTCCTACAGCCTTTAGAGGGAGTGTGGCCCTTGATTTCAGACTTCTGGTCTCCAAACTGTGAGAGAATAAATTGTTGCTGTTTTAAACCACGTGGTATGTAGTAATTTGTTACAGTAGCTACAAGTAACTAATAGGCTGGCTGTTCTCTTCAGTCTATTTTTTCATAATGAATTTTAGCCAGTCTGAAAATTTCTATCAGTTTTAAATTCTTACCACAGTCAGACTTTTCTGATTTTAGCCAGTCAATAGACAAGTATCAATTACTCACAGAACATCTAAATATGTATTAGGCACTTGAACCATACAATAAAAGAATGTGCAGAGTTTACCAAATAAACTCATAATGCAAATTTTAAAAAGTACACCATTCAAACAATGAAAGGTAAAGCAGATTATTCTGATCAGCCTGTTAATCAATAAGCATTTATTAGATGGACTACTCTCTGTGAAAGGCAATTTTTAAGACTCGGCACAACCCTTCTCCAAATACATCTTCCAATCTTTTCAACTACTGTACTACTAACACATAACCACACCCACAAGTCCTTCCTCCCACATGTTTAGACCAGTCCCAGCTCCACAGATCCACAGGACATTTTCTTTCACACAGGAGCTGTATTTCTTAAAAGTGGTACAATGTCCTGGTCAAAAGGATGGTAATTCAAAATATCCTAAAAGCACAGCTGCTGATGCTCATGGAAAGCTTCCAAAACACATTCCATTAAAAAGCACATGCTATACGCCTTTGAACATTTCAAAACAATGCTTTAAATACTACATGCCCCCAAAGTGAATGTTGTTTTTTTAAAAACAACATTAAAAGTCTAGAGAACCTACATCGGGCATTACTTCACTTATAAACAAAACATTAGAAATGAGTTTCTTTAAAACCCAGAGAGAATCCTACACTAGCCTCCCTGACAGCCTTTGGATGGCCATCCCAGGATGTCTTGTATACAAAAAAATGTCACAACGTGACATCCTGCCAAAACCTGAAGCGCAGCTGGGAGCAGACCCTTCAAAGCCCTGGTAAGGTGCCAGGCCCTGTAATTGCGATTTAGAAAGAAACGGGAGGGTAAGGAAAGAGGAAGGGAAGAAGATATGTATTAGAGTGGTTAGCAATCAACCACCAAAGCACTCTGAATTAAAATGTTATTCTATTCTTATAATTGCACTGTCTGCCTCCGCAGAGCTTAACTCGCACAAAAGAATTTTGGAAAGTATGATATAGTAACCAGTCAACCTCAAATGCTTAGAAATAAATTATAAAAGTCTCTGAAAAGTTGTGATCTGAAAAACAAAGATGACTATTGCCCAAACCATACTTCAAATTCATTTTCATGTTTCTTAGTGTAGGCTCTATTACATATAACACGGGGACTCTGCAAAAGATATATGAGTACTTAATACTTTTGTGCAAGCTACAGATTCTTTTTTGCTCACACAGTCCCATACTTCTCCTGAAATAGAAAAGGCTACCATATGGCTCCTACCACAAAATAAAGGTTGTCTACTGATCCAACAACATATCCTGGAAATTATTTGTTTTTTTAAATAAATTCTGATTTAATTTTATTTCCATGAGATTTATGCCTTAGGCGGAAAAGCCAAATAAATTTTAAAAACTGATAAGTTCAACTGATATTTTTATTGGAGTTAATGAAAGCATTCCCTTTTTCATATTTGAGAATCTGCCAGAAAGTATAAAAGTTTTCAGAGCCAGAAAAGGGAGATAAATAAAAGCCACACAATACATGTTAATTTTAAAGCCATTCATTTAAAAAAAAAAAGCAATTAAACAATCAGTACTTACTGAGTGGCTACTATATCATATTTACAGAGTGGTCCACTTACTAAGAGGGCTCTGGGGGAGATACATAAATATGCAGACTGTCAAGTCCAACTGACTTCTCAGCAAAGAAAAACCTGCCCATATTCAGAGTACTGTGGACATTTTCTATGTGTCTATTTTATGCCAGACACTTTGTTGGGTATAGGGATACAGAAATAAATAAAAGAAACTTTGTGCCCTCATAGTGGTCAGTGAAACATACATGTTGATCACCAACTGCTAACTAAATAAAAAAGAGAAAATTTACAATTTATTAAACCCTTATGGGGGACTTCCCTCGTGGCACAGTGGTTGAGAATCCGCCTGCCAATGCAGGGGACATGGGTTCAATCCCTGGTCCAGGAAGATCCCACATGCCATGGAGCAACTAAGCCTGTGGGCCACAACTACTGAGCCTGTGCTCTAGAGCCCTTGAGCCACAACTACTGAGCCCACGCGCACTGCCACTCGCCACAACTAGGGAAAGCCCAGGTGCAGCAACCAAAAACAAAAAAAACAAAAAATAGGACTTTCTAGGTGGTGCAGTGGTTAAGAATCCGCCTGCCAATGCAGGGGACATGGGTTTGATCCCCACTCCAGGATGATCTCACGTGCCATGGAGCAACTAAGCCTGTGGGCCACAACTACTGAGCCTATGCTCTAGAGCCCTTGAGTCACAACTACTGAGCCTGTGTGCTGCAACTACTGAAGCCCACGTGCCTAGAGCCCATGCTCTGCAACAAGAGAAGCCACAGCAATGAGTAGCCTGCGCACCATAAGGAAGAGTAGCTCCCGCTCACTGCAACCTAGAGAAAGCCCATGTGCAGCAACGAAGACCCTATGCAGCCAATAAACAAATAATTAAAAAAAAAAAAACCTTATTGTACATAAATTTTTTTTGCCATGTGGGTATATTACCTATTTAAAATAAGTGAATTCAGAAAGTTTTAAAGCTATAAAGCACTGTAATATATTTATAGGCAGTATGGGTACACTTGAAAGAGACGCCTAATTCTGCTGGAGAAGCTGTCAGGGAAGACTTCACAAAGAAGGAAATCCTGAGCTAAGATAAAGAAAGGGATGCAGGGAAGGAACATCAACTACAAAGGCATGAAGATGGAAAGAAGAACATTGGAGGTGGGGTTGGGGGGAGACGTGAGGGAGCATTATCAGCCTGAAGAGGTAGGGCAGAGCCTTGAAGGCAATGTGCAGAAGACTGGAGTTCACCCTGGGGTCTAGGAGAGCCAACAAAAGGTTTTAAGCTTGTGGTAGATGAGGCAGAGTACAGGATGGTTTCAGATTTGTACTTCAGAAAAATTACTACATTATCTAAGGTGCAGAACAGATTTGAGGTAGAGTGGGGAGTAAGAAAAAGAAGAGGAGATCAAGAGTCCAGGAAAGCAATGATGAAGGCCTGAATGAAAACAGTGGCAGCAAGTAGTTGACAGGGAATAGTCTTAAAAATGAATTTGTAGGCAGAAGTAACAGGAGTTTGTAGTTAGATATTGACACATCTCTCAAAAAAAAAAAAAAAAACCAAAAAATGAAACACAACCCACCTCTTTCAAAGAAACTAATTAAAAGACCAACTAGGAAATCAGGACAGTTTGTTTTTTAAATAAAATGGAATTCAGTTAAAGCAGAAGAAAGACTGTTTCAAAGATTACAATTACTTCAAGCACTAATCTTTCATATGAACAAAGGATCAAGCACAGGGACCTTTGCAAAAGCATCCAAGTAAATGCAAATATCATCACAGTATCTCTAAATATCTACCTTTCTTCCACAGGGATTTCATCAGCAGAGGGGTAAATGCTAAAGCTGGCTCTGTACGAAACAAAGACATAAAATAAGTATTTTATTCCTTAAATGTCCACCTGCTGTTACTCCTCCTCATTCTTTCCTTCAAACAATCATCTCTATAGCAACACACTCTTAAGAAATTTGTGGGTGGAAAGCATATGTTTTTGCAAAAATATGAGAACTTAAGAACATGAGCTACTTTATTTTTTCCTTTAATACAAGAGATACACAATATATCTTAAAAGACAACAGCAAAACATGAAACAAAAAAAAGACAAAAACACAAGGAAATGTAAAAATTGGTGTTGCATGTTTACATGGAATGCTTTTTATAGGTTACAATGACACCTTGTGGTAAGACTTTTTAAATTATATAAGTTATCTTCGAAAATATTTTATAACAGATAATAAAACTGGTTTAGAAAATAGGAAAGACCAAGACCACAGTGCTGAGGCAGTATGAACATATACAATAATCCATTTGGAAAATTAAGGACACAGAGGTTCCCCAAAAAATTAAAAACAAAGCTACCACATGATTCAGCAATTCCACTTTTGGGTATTTATCTGAGGAAAACAAAAACACTAACTCAAAAAGACATATATACCCCTATGTTTACTGCAGCATTATTTACAAGACCCAAGACATGGAAAAAACCTAAGTGTCCATCAATGGATGAATGGATAAAGAAAATGTGATGTACATATAAACAATGGAGTATGACTGAGCCATTAAAAAAGAAGGAAATCTCGCCATTTTCAACAACATGGATGGACCTTGATGGCATTATGCTAAGTGAAATAAGTCAGAGAAAGAAAAATAACATATGATCTCTCTTATATGTAAAATCTTCACAGAAACACAAACACACACACACACAAAAACCAAGCTCATAGATAGAGAATAGACTGGTGGTTGGGGGTAGCAGTGAGGGGAGTAATGGGTAAACCGGTCGGGTGTTTTTTTTTTTTTTTTTTAAGTTTAAATTAAAAGAAAAAATTAAGGGCAAAAAAATAAAACTTTAAAAAATGTCACAATATTAGGTAAGCTAAAGCATCTTAAAAAACTATAATTATAAAGTCATTTACTATTCCCTTCACTTGAGCTAAAATTATTAGCATAAGTTTTGTTGGGTTTTTTTTTTTTAAATGATGCAAAAATATACTACTTTTGTAATCTGGGACAAAACTGATAATATTAGCAACACCTCTGCATGAGAATATTGACACATGGTTTATAAACTATGAAAATAATTGTATGTCATTATTCCTTTCTTACCAATTGAATACAACAGATAACATGGAAAATGTCAGTCTTAATCCAATAATTAAGAAAATAATTTAAATATCTTTCATCAACAGTTTACTATGTTTACCAAATTATGCTAAACACTAGTAAACATAAAGAAATGTTATCAATGCAGTTTGCACACAATCACCTTTAAGAACCTCTTTGAAATATTCTTCTCCTAGCATCTGAAACACCATAATCACCTCCTATCTCCCTGACCCTTCTTGTTCTCCCTTATATGTTCTTTATCCCATTCACCATGAGATTCTTCAGTCTGTTGTTCCATTTCTATAAGAAAAGTCAAGTTGCCTCTCACAGCTTGATTTATTACATTTGAATGACACTCAAATTTATAATCACGTTGCTAACCTCTCTCTCAGCTCAAAACTTACTCTACTACATGTCCCTTCTGTAACAGAAACTTGGCATAACAAGAACTAAACTCTTTAACTTCAAATTTTCTACCTGCCTCCTTAAAAACAACAAAAAAAAATCACTACTACTCTTCCCTTATTTCTTAGCACACAACTTATTCCCCCTCTCCTAGTAGTAAATACACTATTAAATCTGCTGATTCTTCATCCATCTGTTGATTTTAACCATTCTTTTCCATCACCCTCTAGTGCAAAAATATCAAATATTTTACATTTGGTTTAACAGAAGCTTCCTAAACAGTGTCCTGGATTTTGGTCTTTCCTCATCCTTACATAGCCTACAAATTACCCAAGACAATCTTTCTCATGCACTGTCTCCATAATTATAACTCCTATTATAATCTATTGTTTACTGGATTAAATCTACACTTCTCAGCCAAACTCAAAGCCCTGCATTACCCAACTCCTTATACAAATGCAAACAATTTCATTTTGCTGCCCCACAGGACCCCTTTGCTAGAGTAAATTAAGCTGCTTCTCTCTCATACACATGTTGCTTATTCTCATCTTCACAATACTGTTCATATACTTATACTGAGTTAAAATATCTTCTTAAATCTTCTCAACTAATCCACAAATCAAGATCAGAGTCAAACCTAAAACCCTACAGTATGAACAATCAATCATGAGACTATTTTCAGAGTTTATAGTTAACTCTAAAAGTGAATGTAAACAATAGCTTCTTCCCTTCTTTCTGCACCATAAATTTCTGCCTTCCTTGTGCTTGCCTCAGGATATTTATTCTAAATTCTAGCACATGGGTATTTTTCCCTTCTAGTGATTTATAACTATGTAAACTATCTTTCCAAAGAGACTATGACTTCCTCAAAGCAAAAACTACAATCACCTGTGTTTTTGGTTATCTCCGTAGCTCCCAATTCCAATAAATTTAGTTAAGGACAGAAAAGCGATCCACAAACTTTCTATGATATGAATCCTACTTTCCCACAGACTTACAGTGTAATTTAAGACAAAGCTTGGGGAAGAATGTCATCAAGAATACCATTTGCTAACCTATTATGGTAGTTATCAACCAAGATATTTGTGCCTAAAAAAAAAGAAAAAACAACTCTAGGGAAGTGTCTGGTAATCAAAAGCTTTAAAAATGAATATATCCTTTGACCTAGCAATTCCACGTTTAGGAAGTACTGCTAAGAAACTAAGCAGAGATGCACGCAAATATTTACATTAAGGAACCTTCTTCATTTATCACTTAATAAATGTTTATTGAGTCATGTAAAGAGCCAGGAAGGAGTGGAAGACAGAATTAGGTCCCTGCCTCCATGCTGCTTATACCACAGTTCTATTTATGATGGAAAAAGAGGCTATAAAAAAGCATGTTTAATAGCAAGCTATACCATATTCATGGATCAAATTACTAAATATTAGGATGTTAATTTCTCCCAAATGCAGTGCAATGCCATTCAAAACTCCAGCAATTTTTTTAAAAATAGAAATTAACAAGCTGGTTCTAAAATTTATATAAAAACACAAAGGACCTGAAATTGCCAAAACTTTGAAAAAGAACAAAGTTGGAGAACTTGCACTACCTGACTTCATGACTTATTAAAACACTGCAGAAATCAAAAGTGTGGCATTCATATCATGACAGACACAAATCCATTAAAAGAGAGTAGAGTTCAGAAATAGATGCAAATATACGTGGTCAATTAATTTTTGACAAATATGCACACTCAATTCTATGGAGAAAGGATAGTCTTTTCAACAAATGGTCCTGAGACAACTGCCTATCCATGTGCAAAAACATGAACTTCAAGTCTTACTTCATACCATACACAAAACTGACTCAAAACGTATATGTAAACATAAAACATAATACAATAAAACTCTTAGAAACAAATAGAAAATTATCTTATTTTCTTAAAGACTTCTTAGATACAAGACCAAAAGCATAATACATAAGAGAGTTAAAGACTTCTTAGATACAAGATCAAAAGCATAATCCATAAGAGAAAAAAATGAAAAACTGAACTTTAAAATTAAGAACTTCTTTAAAAGACACTGTAATGCAAATGAACAGATATGCAGGGCTGAAGGAATAATTTACAAATCACGTATCAATAAAGGGCTAGCATCCAAAATACATAAAAAATTATCAAAACTAAATAACAGGAAAACACCTCAATTTAACAAAATAAACCAAAAAGTGGGCAAAAGATTTGAATAGACATTTCATTAAGAAAGATACATGGATGATTAAACACATGAAAAAATGTTAAATATCATTTGTCATTAGTGAAGTGAAAATTTGAAACAACGCAATACTACTATACTATACTATACTTACTATACTATACTTTTTGGAATGGCTATACAATTTAAAAGGCTGACCACAACAAATATTAACTAGAATGTAGAGGAACTGGAACTGTCAAACTACTGAT
Source organism: Hippopotamus amphibius kiboko (assembly GCF_030028045.1). Lineage (NCBI taxonomy): Eukaryota > Metazoa > Chordata > Mammalia > Artiodactyla > Hippopotamidae > Hippopotamus > Hippopotamus amphibius. The sequence continues at coordinate 26,262,155 of NC_080192.1, read as the reverse complement.
GGAAATGTAAAATGGGAAAATCGTTTGGGAAAACACTTTGGCAGTTACTTAAAAGTTAATCATACACTTACCATAAAATCCAGTCATTTCATTTATAGGTATTTAACCAAGAGAAATGAAAACAAAGACTTTTACACAAATGTTCATAGAAGCTTTGTGAGACTCAAACATGAGTCCAACATAGGTAAATGGATAAACAAATTATGACATATCCATACAAAGGAACTATTCAGTAATAAAAGGAATGCATTAATGTGGGTGAATCTCAAAAATAATTATGCTAAGTGAAAAAAGTCTAGACGAAAAAAGAGTATATGTTATATGATTCCATTTATATAAACTTCTAGGAAATGCAAACTAATCATAGTAACAGAAAGCAGATTGGTAGTTGCTTGGGAATGGGAGTGGCTGGTAGGGGTTGGGGAAGGAGGGAGAGATCACAAAAGAGCATGAGGAAACGTAGGCATGACAAATATATTTAATACCTTGATTGTGGTAATAGTTTCACAGGTGTATACATATAACAAGCTGTTTATTTTTTAAAATGTACAATTTGTTATTTATCAATTATACTTAATATAGCTTTTTTAAAAAATAAACATTATGATCTTTAGAAAAAAGATTTTCCTAAAAGAAAACTCTAGGCCTCGATGAGGTCAGAGTTAAATTTTTCCTTAAAAAGTTATGAAAGAATATTTCATATTCTTTTATGAATATGAATATTCTTAGTAACACTGGTAAATGTCTCTTATAGAAGCAGAAAAAGCAAATTATAAAATGTAAAATCCTTATTTTGTAGAAAGCATATTAAATGACTATATATGCATAGGAAAAGAGAAAGGACATTAAAATATTAATAAAATTATCTCTGGATAATATGTTTGATTTTATTAACTGTGCACTTCCTGCACTTTTCTTATTTTACAACAAACATAGCTTATGTTTATAATCAGAGGGAAAATGTCATTGAGGAACCTCAAAGTCCAAAGGGGGAAAAAAGTCTCCCCTTTTCAGATCAGAAAACAGTGACCAAATATAAAAGAGTAAGATGAAGTTCCAGCCCCCATTTCACAAAATAACCCAAAGTCCTCAAATTCCATTCCCTCTATGCGACTTTATACAATGAATACTAAAAAAATGTGGTTGTTGTCAGCCCCAAATCCATACCCTACAAAGTTAACCAAATCTTTTTATAAGTTTATTTATTTATTTATTGGCTGCCTTGGGTCTTCGTTGCTAGGCACAGGCTTTCTCTAGTTGCAGCGAGCAGGGGCTACTCTTCCTTGTGATATGCACGCAGGCTTCTCAGTGCAGTGGCTTCTCTTGTTGTGGAGCATGGGCTCTAGGCACATGGACTTCAGTAGTTGTGGCACACGGGCTCAGCAGTTGTGGCCTGCAGGCTCTAGAGTGCAGGTTCAGTAGCTGTGGCGCACAGGCTTAGTTGCTCTGAGGCATGTGGGATCTTCCCAGACCAGGGATCAAATCCACGTTCCCTGCATTGGTAGGCGGATTCTTAACCACTGTGCCACTAGGGAAGTTCCAAATTAACCAAATCTATGACTCAACTTATAATTTCCTTAAATACATAAGTGCCTTTTATCTAAATATAATAGCAACCTAGAGACTGTCATACAGAGTGAAGTGAGTCAGAAAGAGAAAAACAAATATCGTATATTAGCACATATATGCAGAATATAGAAAAATGGTACAAATCAACCAGTTTGCAAGGCAGAAACAGAGACACAGATGTAGAGAACAAACATATGGACACCAGGTGGGGAAAGTGGGGGGGGGGGGAGGGGAATGGATTGGGAGACTGGAATTGCCATATATACATTACTAATAAGAAAAAAAATATCAAATTGTACACTTTAAATACAGGCAGTTTATTGTATGTCAATTGTATCTCAATAAAACTTCTTTAAAAACAAACAAACAAAAAAAATTCAGAACAGGAAAAATAAAAAAATAAATACAATAGCAGTTTTCAATTTTAGCAATTAAACATCTTTTTCAAATTAAATCTTACAGAATTCAATATTTAGAACAGACTGTCATTTTATTCATGTATATTAATAAAAATTTAAGGTCATAAGATGTTATTTTAAAGACAGATCTTTTATTCTGCATCAGTTAATATGCTGCTGGTCTCCAGTGTTGTAAATTCCAGCTGATAGCACATTTGAAATACACACACACACACACACAGACATACACACACGGATGAGTAAAAAGTATTCACATTCCGGTTATATTAAAACTTTTGTCGGCTGTACTGTCTTATCAGCGCTTTCTGTTCAAGGCTACTGTCTCCCCAGTCACTGCTGTGCAGGTGTGAACACGTTACATCAGTTCACTTGTAACTGCAGTGCAAGCAAAAATGGATGCCCCATTTGTGATTTACATGAAAGAAGAGCAGCACACAGTGATTCATTTTTTCTGTTCTGAGGATGTGCACATCTGCACACTTCTGCCCACACTGTTGACACTCTGCAAAAACTTTGTTTTGAGGTGTTATAGCATCCTCCCTATACTCCTGATCTTGCTCCATTGGACATTCCCCTGTTTGGTCCCCTAAAAGCAGCCCTACAAGGACAAAGACTCACTTCTGATGAAGAAGTGAAGACAGTGGTGCGTTCATGGCTCACAGCTCAGCCTAAAACATTTTTTTTTTAATTTTATTTATTTATTTATTTAGGCACACAGGCTTAGTTGCTTCACGGCATGTGGGATCTTCCTGGAGCTGGGATCGAACCCGTGACCTCTGCATTGGCAGGCGGATTCTTAACCACTGCGCCACCTAGGAAGCCTGCTAAAACATTTTTTAACGAGGGAATTCGACAAAGTGTATTGAAGATTATGTTAAAGATTACGTCGAAAAATGATGTATTTGTCTTTTCTAAAAGTTAATTAAAATAAATTCTACAACCAGAGTGATAATTTTTTGACTCATCCTCGTGTGTGTGTGTGTGTGTGTGTGTGTGCGCGCGCGCGTGTGCACAGCCTTATTGTGGATTTGGGAGTAACTGAAAATGTAGTTAAACAAAATTCAAATCAAACCTTGACAGAATCCTGAAGTACCTCCCACTTATAGTTTTGCAGAATTGGTCAGTAAAGGTTAATCCAAGCTTCTTAATGTAGTATACAAACCCTTCAGAATCTGGGCCCTCTCTACTTTTACCCTTCCAACTTATCTCTTACAACTACCTGATAGGTACTTATGTCTCAACAACACTAAACTGTTTACAGTTCATTGAACAGTACACACTTTTTCTCACCCCATGTTAATCTCTCTTCCTAGAAGACAGTCTCCTAATTTCACCCTTCACTCATTTTCATATTCGATTCAGTCATTACTTCCTTCTGAAAGTCTTTCCTAGATCCGTTCCTTTTCTTTTTCCCCATTCCATTCTGAGTTAAATATCCTTGAGAGCTCTTCCATAATGCCACACATTTATCCCTATCAATGTATTTACTTCACCACACTACAATCAGCTATTTGTTTTTTTTTTTTTTTTTTTTGGCACCACGGGCTTAGTTGCTCCGTGGCATGTGGGATCTTCCTGGAGCAGGGATCGAACCTGTGTCCCCTGCATTGGCAGGCGGATTCTTAACCACTGTGCCACCTAGGAAGCCCTACAATCAGCTATTTGTATACCAATATCCTTCACTAGGCAAAGACCTCCCTGGGGTCAGAGATTATGTCTTAGTCATCTTTATATCCCCCAAACCCTACACAATAGCTGGAACATGACAGGTACTCAATAAACACTTGCTGAGTGAACAGTAAGCAGCATCTTCCACTTATTAAAGGATAAGGAAATCGAGAAACTACACAGAGCTTGGAATTTCCCAACCCCAAATGCCTTATAATTTGATGCTTGAAGAAAATTGGGAAAAATTTAACTCAAGTACATTTGGAGTGACTCATAAATATCTAATGTTGTGCAAAGGATTACAAGTAATATAAAAGAAGGATGGGACAAGCTTTATCATCTTGAGAGGAGAATTTTAACATAAACCAAAAAACAGACCTCCTATTTCCAGCATAAGAGAATTAACAGGTCAACAAATCCTCTCCACAAAACAGGCAAAAACCAACCATGTCAGTGCTCTGGAATTCAATCAACGGCATTCAACAAACTGAGAAGTGTTTATTCACAAAAACAACTGAACTCTGGGTAAGAACACAAGTCTACAGCATTCTTACCTTTTGGAAGCTTAAGACTTTAACATGGGTAGGGCATACTGTAAAACAGCAGCATGCTACTTGAGGGTAATCTGTTATCTGGTGCACTGTCAATTAAAGCAGAGATCTCTGGCAGCTAACCGTGAAGGCCAGTGGCACCTTTATCGGAGGCTGCAGGACTCCAAGTAGCAAGCAACAAACTGGCAGACTACTAGCTGGGAATTTTACAGGAGTTTTGGGAGGTGAGACAGCCTCAGAAGTTAAACAAACTATTTACTAGCCCATGGTGAACAATGACTGTAAAGACAAAGACAGTCTCTTGTGCACCAGAACCTGGAGCAGGCCCAGGCCACTCACACATCCTTATCCAACAGAGCTACACACGTGCAAGAAGAGATGCAAGAGAGGTTGGTGGAAAGTAAAATTCAAAACAGACTTGAAAATGACCTCTGTTGAATACACTTCCTGGCCCACACAGATCCATCAGCAATGTTAGCCATATTAGCATTAGCCATTAGTCCAAGCTGTTTGAACACAACCTCTGACCAAATCCTTGGTTGAACACTAAGTTATGCAGAAATAGTAAGGCAGGTTTAAAAATAAAGAAATAAAACAGCACAGACATCAGGAACCACACAATGTAGGGGAGAAAGACTTCACAAATTTAGACCAGGCAAGTTACTAAACAAATGAAGAGAAAAAAACAACATCAATCTTTGAAAGTCAAAACAGAGTTGCTTCAAAATATTATCTAAAATGTCCAGGAGGGAATTCCCTAGCAGTTCAGTGGTTAGGACCCCACACTCTCACTGCCAAGGGCCCTGGTTCAATCTCTGGTCAGGGAACTAAGATCCCACAAGCCATGTGGTATGACCAAGAAAATAAATAAATAAAAGGCAGAATTCTTCCCTGGCGGTCCAGTGCTTAGGACTCCATGCTTCCACTACAGGGGGCCTGGGATCGACCCATGGGGGAACTAAGATCCTACAAGCCATCCAGCACAGCCCCCCCTCCCAAAAAAGTCCAGTATTTAACAAAAAATTATAAGCAAAAACAACAGAATAGTATGATCCATTCCCAGGAAGGAAACCAGCAAATAGAAGCTGTCCCTGGGTATCCCCAGGTATTAGATTTGGCAGACAAAAAGTTCAAAGAAACTATAATAAATATGTTCAAAGAACGAAAGGAAAACATATTTAAAGAATTCAATAAAAGCATAATGACAATGACTCAGAAGACTGAAAATCTCAAAGAGGAGATAGAAACTTTTTTAAAATGGAGATTCTGAAGTTGAAAAGTATAATTATTGAAATAAAAACTTAAGTGAGGTTCAACAACAGACTTGAAATGAGAGAAAGGAGAACCAATGAACCTAAAGACAGATCAGTAGAAAGTATCCACTCTGAAGAACAGAGGGAAAAAAAAGATCGAAGAGAAATGAATTGAACTTCAGAGATCTGTAAAACAATATGAAATGTATCAACACATGTGCAACGAGAGTTCCAGAAAAAAGAAAAGAGACAAGGGCATAAAAGTCCTTGAAAAAATAATGGCTGAAAACATCCCCAATTTGATGAAAAATATTTATCTATCCAAAAAGCCCAGAAAACCCAACACAGAGATCAACACTAAGACACACTATAGTCAAAAGGCTAATAGACAAAGAGAAAAGTCTTAAAAGGCACAAGACAAAAATGACTCATCAGCCATAGGAGAACAATAACATGATTAACAGGCAGCATCCCATCAGAAACAATTAGTCCAGGGAGGGAAAATGGAATTTAAAACAAATGAAAAAGCTCTCTAATAAGAATTCTATATTCAGCAAAATGGCTCTACAAAAATGACAGTGAAATAAAGATATTTCCAGGTAAAGACTGAGAGAACTTGTTGCTGTCAGAAATGCCTGATGTGAAATACTGAAGGAAGATTTTCTGGCTGAAAAAATGTCACCAGAAAGTAACAAATTCACTTTTATTTTAAAAGAAATAAAACATGTTGGAAATTGTAACTATATAGGAAGAAAAAACTAAAAATACAATTGCTCTCATTTCTTTCCATTTTTTTAAATAAATAAGGTTATATAAAGCAACAATTAAAGTACTATGTTGCTGGATTTTTAATACGCATGCATAAAAAAGGAAGAGGAAGAACTTCCCTGGTGGTCCAGTGGTTAATAAGACTCTGCTTCCACTACAGGGAGCATGGCTTCAATCCTTGGTCAGGGAAGTTCCACAAGCTGTGCAGTGCAAGCAAGAGGAAAAAAAAAAAAGGGAAAAAAGAGCTAAAAGAGCTATACTGCTGCAAAGTTTCTATAATTTACCAGAATTAATTTAGTACTATTCTGAAGAAAACTGTAATAAATTAAAATGCATATTATAATCCCTAAAGCAACCACAATGAAAATAACATAATATAGTAAAAGAAATCAACAGAGGAATTAAAATGGCATAATTAATATAACTGATAGAACACTGTACCCAAAAACTGCAGAATTCACATTCTTTTCAAATACACATGGAACATTCTCCATCACACACTATATATTGGGCCGTAAGTCTCAATAAATTAAAAAGTACTTAAATCATTAAAGTACGTTATCTGCTCATATGGAATTTAGAGATCCACAAAACAAAGATATCTGAAAACACTCCGTAATACTGGTAAATTCAAAAACACGCTTTTAAATAACCCATGGATCAAAGAAATCACAAGAAAAATTTTTTAAATATACTTTGAATTGAAGGAAAACAAAAACAGCATATCAAAATGTACAAAATGCAGTTAAGGCAGTGCCTAGAAGGAAATTTACAGCTTTAAACATATATCAGAAAGGAGAAAGGTCTCAATAGTCTAGGTTTCCACCTTAGAAAACTAGGGGGGAAAAAAAGAGCACACTAAGCCCAAAGAAAGCAGAAGGAGGAAAGAAAAATAGAGTGAAAGTCAATGAAACAGAAAAAAAAAAAAATCAATGAAATAAAAGGTTAATTCTTTGAAAACATAAGCAAAGTTGACAAACAGCTAAATTCACCATGAAAATAAGAGAGAAGACATAAATTGCCAAAATAAAGAATAAAAGAGGGAACATCATTACCAACCTTACAGTAAAGGACTTTTTAAAAATATGAACTTTATATCAACAACTTAGACAATTTATATGAACTGGACTAATTCCTGGAAACAAAAGTATCAAAACTTAAAAAAAAGAAAAAAAGAGTAAGAAAGGAAATGAAAACCTGGATAGAACTATAACAAGTAAGGAAACCAAATTAGTGATGTAAAATCTTCCCACAAAGAAAAGCCCATGTTCCCACAGTTTCACTGATAAATATCATCAAATAATTAGAGAAGTAATAGCAATCCTTTGGAAACTACTTTCAAAACTTTTTTTGAAAACTTAAAAAAAAAAAGGGGGGGGGGGAAGAACACCATGCAACTCTATGAAGCCGATGTTGCCCTGATACCAAAGCTAGACAAAGGCATGATGAGAAATGAAACCAACAGACCAAAATCCCTTGTGAACATAGACACAAAATTTCTTAACAAAATTTAGGAAAACCAAATTCAGCAACATATAAAAGATTATATACAGCATGACTAAATGAAATGGATTCCAGGAATACAGGGTTGGCCTAATCTCTGAAAATCAATTAATGTAATATACCATATTAACAGAATAAAGGATAAAAACCATATGATCATCTCATTGGATGCAGGGGAAAATCTGACAAAATCCAACACTCATTCATGCCTAAAAACTCTCAACAAATTATGAATACAAGGAAACTTTCTCAACCTAATAAAGGGAAATCTACAGAAAATGCACAGGTAACATCACACTTAATAGTGAAAATCTATATACTTTCCCCCCAAGACCAGGAGCACTCAACACTTCTATTCATCCTCTCACTGGAGAGTCTAGCCCACACAATAAGGCAAAAATAAATGATAAGATGTATTAACGTTCAGATTGGAAAGAAAGAAGTAAAAATATTTTATTCACAGACATGATCATCTATGTAGAAACAATATACAAAATTTGATTGCATTTTTATGTGCTAGCAATGAACAATTTAAAAATCAAACTATGAAAACTCCATTCTCAGAATGAAAACTATAAAATTCTTAGGAATAAATGCAATACAAGTACAAGACTTATATACTGAAAATTTTAAAACAGTGTTGAGAAAATTAAAGCTCTAAGTAATAGAGAGGCATTACATGTTCATGAATTGAAACACCCAATTTTAAGTTACCAATTCCTCCCACGTTCATCTATAGATTCAATGCAAATTCTATCAAATCCCAGCAAACTTTTTTGTAGAAACTGGCAAGCTGATTCTAAATTTTATATGTAAACAGAAAGGATCGAGAATCACTTCTGAAAAAGTTAGGGGATTTACACTACCCATTTTGAAACTTACTATATAACACTACAGCAATCTAGACAGTGCAGTATTGGAATAAGTACAGAAATATAGATAGAACATAATTAAGACTCTGGAAATAGGGACCTCATGAAACTTAAAAGCCTTTGCACAGCGAAGGAAACCATAAACAAGACTAAAAGGCAACCCTCAGAATGGGAAAAAATAATTGCCTATGAAACAACAGACAAAGGATTAACCTCCAAAATATACAACCAGCTCATGAAGCTTAATACCAAAAAAGCAAATAACCCAATCCACAAATGGGCAGAAGACCTAAATAGACATTTCTCCAAAGAAGACATCCAGATGGCCAACAAACACATGAAAAGGTGCTCAACATCACTCATCATCAGAGAAATGCAAGTCAAAGCCACAATGAGGTATCACCTCACACCAGTCAGAATGGCCAGCATCACAAAATCTGGAAACAACAAATGCTGGAGAGGGTGTGGAGAAAAGGGAACTCTCCTGCACTGTTGGTGGGACTGTAAGTTGGTACAGCCACTATGGAAAACAATTTGGAGGTTCCTTAAAAAACTACAAATAGAACTACCATATGATCCAGTCATCCCACTACTGGGCATACACCCAAAGAAAACCATAATCCCAAAAGAAACTTGTACCATCATGTTTATTGCAGCACTCTTTACAATAGCCAGGACATGGAAGCAACCGAAATGCCCATCAACAAATGAATGGATAAAGAAGATGTGGCATATATACACAATGGAATATTACTCAGCTATAAAAAGGGATGAGATGGAGCTATATGTCATGAGGTGGATAGAACTACAATCTGTCATACAGAGTGAAGTAAGTCAGAAAGAGAAGGACAAATATTGTATGCTAACTCACATATACGGAATCTAAAAATGGTACTGATGAACTCAGTGACAAGAACAAGGACGCAGATACAGAGAACGGACTGGAGAACTCGAGGTATGGGAGGGGGCGGGGGGTGAAGGGGAAACTGAGACGAAGCGAGAGAGTAGCACAGACATATATATACTACCAACTGTAAAATAGATAGTCAGTGGGAAGTTGCTGTATAACAAGGGGAGTCCAACTCGAGGATGGAAGATGCCTTGGAGGACTGGGGCGGGGAGGGTGGGGGGGACTCGAGGGGGGGAGTCAAGGAAGGGAGGGAATACAGGGATATGTGTATAAAAACAGATGATTGAACTTGGTGTACCCCCAAAAAAATAAAAAAATAAAAACACAATATTAAAAAAAAAAAAAAAGAATAAAAAATTAAAAAAAAAAAAAAAAAGACTCTGGAAATAAACTCTTAAGTTACAGGCAACTGAATTTTTTTTTCTTCCCCAAAGGTACCAGTACAGTCCAAGGGGGAAAAGAATAACCTTTTAAACAAATGGTGCTAGGACAAGTTGGCATCCACTTGGCATAAAAAAAAAAGAACTTAGATCTGATCTTATACCATACAAAACTTAATTCAATATGGATCCTAAATCTAAATGAAAGAGCTATAAAAAAAACCCCAGGAGAAATCTTTGTGATCTTGAATTAGGCAAAAAGTTCTGAAACACACAATCAAAAGTATAAGCCATAAAAGAAAAAAATGACAAATTAAACTTCATTAAAAGCTTTGTACTTCGAAGACACTAGTAAGACAAAACAAGCCACAAACTGGCAGAAAATCTTTGTAAACCTCTGATAAAAGACCTTTATCCAGATATATAAAAAACTTTTACAACTCAATAGGGAAAAAAAAAAAGCTAAAAAAATGGGCAAAAGACTTGAACCAAGACTTATAAATGGCTAATAAGCACATGAAAAACTCAACATCATTTGTATTTACAGAAATGTAAATTAAATCACGAGACTCTACTTGTCGCCCTGTGGAATGGCTATAATCAAAAAGACAGATGATACCAAGTGTTGATGAGAATGTGGAGAAACTGGAACCCTTGTACATTTTTTATTGGAATGTAATTGGTCACTTTCAAAAACAATCTGGCAGTTTCTTAAAAGATTAAAAACAAATTCTGAACTGTTGTTAGAACACTTCTGTAGTTTTTCTCACATCAACCAATTCTCCAACTCTCTATACAGCAACTTGAGCGTCCTAAAACTTTTTTTTCCTTTTTAATATTTATTTATTTTGGCTGCACTAGGTGTTAGTTGCAACACGTTTAGTTGCGGCATGCGGGATGTTTTTAATTGTGGCAGGCCGACTCTTAGTTACAGAATGCGTGTGAGATCTAGTTCCCTAACCAGGGATCAAACCCGGGCCCCCTGCATTGGGAGCACAGAGTCTTCCCCACTGGACTACCAGGGAGGTCCCGAGTGTCCTAAAATTTAATTCAATTCTGACACTACCCACAAGTAGTGCAGACCCCCGAGTTTAAGGGGGTCCCACAAGACTGCTCCCATTTCAGACACCAGTCTCAAGTCCCAGGTTGCCACCTATACTTCTGACCAGTTATAAGTCAGGGGTTCCACAACCCTCTCCTTGGGTTTGCTACTTTGCTAAAACAGCTCACAGAACTCAAACAGTTTATTTACTATTACTGCTTTATTATGAAGGATACAACTTGGACTTCCTAGGTGGTGCAGTGGTTAAGAATCTGCCTGCCAATGCAGGGGACACAGGTTCGATCCCTGCTCTAGGAAGATCCCACATGCCACAGAACAACTAAGCCTGTGTGCCACAACTATTGAGTTCATGTGCCGCAACTACTGAAGCTCTTGGAATTGCACTGTTCAAGAGTTTTTATAGAAGTCTAGTCTCCATTCCTTCTTCCCAGAAGTTAATGGGTAAGGCTGAAAATTCCAACCATGTCATCACTTGGTCTTTCTGGTGACCTGTCCTTTCTGAGGGTGATCTAGGGACCCCTTCTAAATCACCATATTAGCATAAACTTAGATGTGATCAAAAGCTCATTATGAATAACAAAATATAATCCTTATCATTCAGGAAATTCCAAGGGTTTTAGGAGCTCTGTGTCAGCAATCAGGGACAAAGACCAAATATACCCTACAAGCTTACCATATGACTCAGCAATTCCACTCCAAAGAATCTACCCAAAAGAAATGAAAATATGTTCACACAAACACTTACACAAATCTTCATGGCAGCATTATTCATATTAGCCAAAAAGTGGAAACAATTCAAAATGTCCATCAATTGATAAATGGATAAATAAAATGTGACATATCTATACAAGAGGATACTATTCAGCAATAAAAAAGAACAAAATGTTGATACATGCTACACAGATGAACCTCAAAAATATTAAGTGAAAGAAGCCAGATGCAAAAGACTAGCATATATATTTTTGTTCCATTTATATGAAATGTCCAGAAAATACAAATGTATGGAGACAGAAAGCAGCTAAATGGTTTGCTGGGACTAGGTTGAGAGGTAGACTGACTGCAAACAAGCTTGAGAGAAATTGGGGAGGGGAGGCTTAATGAAAGTGTTCTGAAACTGTCTTGTGATGATGGCTGTACAACTCTATAAATATACTTAAAAATTCACTTAATTGTATGCTCACAATTGGGTAGAGAAGTTATCTCTTCTGAACTGCAGAAAATGTGATGACTGGATGGCTGTCATCAAGCCTAAATTCAAATAGCCAAGCAAAAAGAAAGAATCCAGATTCTTAATGATGTCACTGAGCCACTGATTTGACAATCCTAGAACCACCGATCTGCAGACTTCTTATACATGAGTTAATAAAATTTCATGAGTTAATAAAATTTCCTTAAGGTTACAAATAAAAGGATATGAAAGTTCTGAGGGATACAAGAATATGTTCATTTCATTATAGAAAATTTGGGATTATCTATATAGAAAGGCATCAAGGAAAAGGCAGGAATTCTGGTGGATCTTGAAGGATAAAAGATTACGATGAGGGGTGGAGGAGCTGGGAGAAGAGGCAGAAAAGAATGGTGTTTAGTTTAGAAGTGTAACAGTGGAATGGATAAAATTAACATTCAACAAGCGCCCGCTATAACTGAGTCAGGCATTATTACAACATACAACTTTTTAATTTATATGACTCTTGTGGGGGAAAAAAAAAGTATTTACACACAAAGACACTGAGGACCCTAAGATTAAGTAACTTTTCCAAAAAGCCAAGCAGCCAGTAAAGTGGTGGAGCCAAGATTTTAATCTTCAGTCTCAGGATTCAGGCTCCAAAACATATACTTCTTCCGCTATGTTATGATGCTAACCAAAGACTTAACCTATCCCCATTTGCAAGTTCAGATCTTTGTAGAGAGCATCTTTACAAAGATGAGTTTACATGTATAGTGCTACACAATGTTTCTTGACTAGCAACTTCCATTTAATCAGTAAACTAAATGTGATATTCATTCCTCCCTTGGCTTCCAAAACTCTACCCTATTCTCTTTCACCACCTACTCATTACATGCTGATGTTCACCAGCTCTTCTCTACACTCAGGATCTCAACTACCACTACAGCTGATGACTTCTGACTCTGTCTCTCCAATTCAGAGAAAATCCCAAGTTCTCCTTGATTGATTAACTCCCTCCAGGCCAGGGTGAATACTTCTCTGTACACTTTCATATTACACTTACATAATTCTAACGAGGCATTTCTCAGTCATAGTGTATCCTGTCTGCAGTTCTAGGTCAGATGTCCTCCCTACATGCCCCCAGAACACACCCTTATTTATCTTAATAGCACTTCCCATGTTACATTACAAATAATTACTTTATCCATTTTTCCCACCTAACAAGCTGCTTGAGACTTGGCACTTTGTCTTAGTCACAATCCAGTACCTAGCATAGTGCAAGACATATGATGGGCACCCAAATATTGACTAAACCAATGAATAGAAGAAATAAAATTTGCTTTAAATTGCAATGATACAATTTTTGAAAGAAATCTTCAGGAATTTGTTTTTTCAAATGGGAAAATAAGCCAAGAAAGGTTAAGTGACTTAGTCAAGCTGTGGTCACCTGAGTCATAATTCTCTTTCAACAAAATCATGGTGCCTATTAATTCATGCTTATTGACCTATTCGTGCTTATTCTCTACGAACCTCCAGAAGTAATATAAAAATGTTATATAGAGAAGAACCATTTCAACTTCATCCACTTCAGCTGTGGCTGGCTATATCAGTTGTAGAGAACTCTAATGTTAATTATTAACAGTTTTTCTGTCCAGAATAGACTAATATTTAATTGAGCCAGTCTTTTCACATGTCCTTCACACACCGTAATTCAATATATATTTATCATGCATCTCTATGTGGAAAACATGAAAGTTATAATCTGTCAGCACTCAAAAAATATATAATTATATCATATGCAATTTCAGTTTGACAATACCTCAAATGTCTGCCTTAATGTGATTCAGTTGAGAATGACAGAACAAATGTGAACACTAGAGATAGGCACTGCAACTTCCCTGGGAAAATCCCTGTAGTCCAATGCTAATGTTGCCAATGGTTGCTATGCTATACTGCAACCGTGTTACTGGGCAACAACTCAGAAGCTAAGACAGCCAGTTCACTAAGGAACAACTGAATCAAACCAAGATTTATAAATGTACTCTGAGACTCAACTTTTTTATACCTTTAACTGAAGTAACTGTCATAAGCATCGGATATAGGATTTACAGCAAGACTATAAAAATCACATAGAATTTATTTAAAGACATATTTTGAGAGTGATAAGTGCTTTCCAAAAGAGAATGGCTAGGTTTAGGTTCCTCTTAACTCCATGAATTTTAATCCAAAAGCTATCTGTGGTTACAATATACAGAAAACAAATAACTGGACACTACATGACTTTATTCCTTTCTTCCTGGATTATATGTCAGTTAAATTAAAAAAAAAAAACAAAAACAGTGCTAGACTACAGAGTCTGTGATCTTTCCATGACCCAGAGAGGCAGTCCTGACAGAAAAACACAAAACTTAAGAGAATTGTTAATTTATGAGGGCCAAATAAAAGTACTGACATAATTTCATAAATTAAGTCTTTACTAGGTAAAATGTAAAATGGAAAGGGGCAAAATGGGGAAACAGGAAGAGAGGAATGAAAGGAGGCAGGGAGGAGGAAAAGGGAAGAAAAAGAGTGGGGGAAGTATTTTTTTTAACCCAGATTCTACTAAGGAAGAACCAGGAAACTGACCAAACTCCCAAGCCCACTAGGGAATAGTGCTGGCATTCCTGAGGGAGTCCTTATTGCTGATACTGTCATGGGAAGTTCTCAACTATTCACACTTTCTAGGAACAGAACCTTTAACTGTAATTCTAATGAATCCCCTCTCTTTAATTCCCTTTCTAACGGTTGATAGTTGTCCTTCCTCCCTCAGTTACTCTCAAAAGATTTGCTTTTACTTGTACTACACTGTGAAGGGAATGAAAACAGTGGAAATACACATTCCCCATCTCTAATAAACATTTTTTAAGCAACTTCTACCTGGAAAAGACTAAGGATACAGCTCATTGAGATCTGATGTCCTGGGCCTAAAGAGCTTACAATCTAGTTAGGAAGTTAAGACATATAGATTTAATGAGTAGGACTGACAAATACATTCTATAGGATTTCAGAGGTGGAATTTAGGACATGTTACCCCTAAATCTGCCACTTTAGTATACTAATGGAGTTAAAAGCACTTGAGAAACACCAGATGCAAGAGGAGCACTCTGACCCTCCTTTTTCTTCCAGAAAGCAGGAGATAAAACTCCCACGTGAAAGGTGCCCTCTCTGTAGCAGGATGGAAGACAGGGAGAATCAAAGCTGAGAAATTTGCACAAACTTGTTAAACTAACCCTTATCCCTAGTTATTTCTCCACAATTTACTCCTCCTAGCCCCAAACTCTCTCTTGTCAATTTTTCACAAATTTGTTTCTTTGCCTGAAAGATATAGAACATTCCGACTTAGGACTTTTTCAACTTCACAATAGTGCGAAAACAATTCACATTCAGTAGAAACCATACTTCAGTTTTTAAATTTTGACCTTTTCCCAGCCTAGCGATATACAGTACAATACTTGGCGGCAGCAGCAGCAACAGCTGAACTGCAGCTCCCAGCAATTTAAAGGGTAAACAACTAATTTACTTACAACCATTCTGGACCCATACAACCATTTTTTTTCACTTTCAATACAGTGTTCAATAAGTTACATGAGATAATCAACACTTTATCATAAAATAGGCTGTACGTTAGATGATTTTGCCCAACTGTAGGCTGATAAAAGTGCTCCGAGCATGTTTAAGGCAGGCTAGACCAAGCTATGATGTTGAGTAGATTGGGTAGTTAGGTATAGTAAACGCATCAACTTAGGATAGAGGAGGTAACCCCACTGGAAGTCAAGCACAACCTGCAAAAGCTTTCTGCTCTGCTCTTCATTCTCCATGTACATGTAAAAAAATTTTTAAAGCTGTATGCTTTTTTCCTGTTAATCTATATCAATTTAATTCTTAGGCCCAGCCAGAGACCTTTTCCTGCCCTGGAGAGTTGAACTTTACAGAAAGAGTACAATTTAGATTTTAGGGAAAAAGGAAAGAAATCAGGTCAGGTAGGTAGAATGACATGAAGACTGGTAAGGAAAGGAGAAAGCACATAGTAGCTTTAGAGGATGGTGAAGAAATCAGTCTGGTCAGAGTATAGCTTTTCTACAAAGAACATAAACTTGAAAAGGCAGAGTGTAATGAGATTTTGAAGAGTTCAGATGAAGAAATATGAACTTCAGTCAGCAGGAAACAGTACTTCTGGAAAATTTTTACACAGATACATATAAACATTCCCTAAAAGTACACACTGATTAGACAACTTGAGAAAATTACTTGCTGAACCTAATACATTATGTATGACAAAGTTAAAACTCATCTACTTTAGGCAGAGACAGTATCTAGAAAACACACACACAAAGAATTCTGACCATTCACTAATCTCTGTTAAGATTTCATTCTTCTAAGCTTCTTGAATTAGAACTTCCCATAACAAAATGCTGACTTCTGATTACTAAGAATTTTATTACACAATATGCATGAGTCATTCTTGATTTTTCTTCTTTGCTTGTCTTGCCCAATTCTTGAATATTTCATTACTTCAACATCAGCATGCAGGAAAGAAAAAGAGGGAGAGGACTAAAATGAAGTCTACGGATTTCTGAAATACAATCAGGGCATGATGTAAAGAATATAAAACTTCAAGTTCCAATTCCCATTACTCATAGTTTGATTTCAAAGAAGTCATTCAGTCTCATGGTGTCTCAAATGTTCTCACCTAACTTTCTTACATACTTGAAAGGTTACTGCACTCAAAATATCACAAAAAAGTGGTCTAAAAACTAACTACCAGCATAACTCACTTAAGGTGCTTCACTTCACTTCAGGACAGTGTGTCCTTTACATATTGTAGGTTCGTTCCAACCCTGCATTGTCAGATGATGGTTAGCACTTTTTAGCAGTAAAGTATTTTTTTAATTAAGATATGTACATTGAGACATAATGCACGTTGCACACTTAACAAACTACAGCATAGTGTAAACATAACTTTTATATGCACTGGAAAACAAAAACAAAAAATTCATGTGACTTGCTTTACTGGGGTGGTTTGGAATCAAACCCACCATATCTTCGAGGTATGCCTGTATTTGCCATACAAATTACATCATTAAGGATTCAGTGAGTGGAGCAAGAGTGAGATTATTGGCTAAACCAAGGTTTAAAAACCATCTGTGGGCAATAAGTGTTTCAATCTCCCAATGCTCTACCTTAACCTAAATTGGTATTACTCCACTAGTTGATAAAATTCCTACATATAATGACACTTCACCTGGTTAGAAAATACTCAAAGGAAGGGGAACACTTGACATATTATGCCGCCAAAAACCAAAGGGTAACTAAAATCCATTTTAACTCTCCGTAGAGTCCTATACGACTTTGAAGTTTAAAGCATTCTAATAATTCCAAACAAAATGAGTTTGAAATAACAGCTCAGTACAAAAGGTGAGTATGAACTGTAACCACCTACAGGCTAAATCCATGAATTTAGAGAATTTTGAATCCAGATAATTGTAGGATACATTTAATTATATTCTAGTTGAATATTAGACTTGTTTACAGAGATGTTGCTTGGTAACAGAAGCAGTGCTTTAACAACCTACTCAGTTTTAGATCTACTCAAGTATTTTAAGCTCATAGTTTGAACACATTATGAACTATATACTACTGATATATATGAGAAACTAAGGACAAGTTTCTTGTTATCCTAGATATCGCTAAGATTTTACTGAAAGTTTCACCATTACAACTAATGTGATCAAAGGCTTTTAAAATACTTGGCAATGCGCATTTTTAAGAGCTAAGAGCTCATTTATTTTGGTCAAAAGTTGGACACTAAGGATATATCAAAATGTTCATTAAAGCCCAGCATGCACTCACATATTCTAACATTATCTCTGTAATGACAGTCAATATCACCGTCAGAATTGTCTTCAGGGTCAACGAAAATGGCAGCTTTATTTTTTTCACAAGTGAAACTGGAGGTACCACTTGTTTGGCCAGTTTTTAAACTGCGGCTGCACAAGCACCACGCTGGAGCGCATCAAAACTGCCCATAAACAGTTTCACGTGCATTTAATCGGCCACAGAGCATTCTCCCAGCCTACTTTCCTAACACCGGCTCCAACTGCTTTATGGGGAAAATAACAAAAGAATTCAAGGGCAAGCTGTGAAGAAAAAAAGCCACGAGTATCCCAAACCACGGACAAGACAAGCGTTACGTACCAGACTCACACTCGGTCCTTGCAACGTGCGCACAGAAAACTTAACAGTGACCGGTGTCCTGGCCGCTCTCGCCAAGGGGATACCTCCACAGCTCCAGCCACGGGCGCCCACAGCACTCTTCCCGCCGGGGCATCAGGGTCACGGGAGGCGGTCCCGCACGCGGGGTGCTGGCCCAGCTCGTCACGCCTGGCGAGGTGTCGGCGGCCGCTCGCCGAGCAGGCTGAAGAGCAGGAGCGGGAGAACCGAGCGCGCCCCTCGGGCTCCCGACCCCGGGGAAATGGGTATCCCGGGAGAGCTCCGAAGGCGGAGAGGGCGGCGGCGGGCGATGGAGAAAAGCCCCGCTCCTCCGCGGTGGACGGGCCTTCACAGGGGTACGGGGCCGGCGCCGAAGTCCGGCCAGGAAGCCACCCTCACCCTGCAGCCCGCCGCCCTTCAAAGCCCGCGGGGCGGACTGGTTCCCGAGACCTAAGCGCGCGCGAAGCAGGAAGTCCCGCCCCACGCCTACGTCACCGACGCTGCGGACGCCGGCCTAGGCCCGGAGGTCGTTAGAGGGAGGAGGGGAATGGGCTGTGGAGAAAGCGGCGCCGAAAGACGGCGGGAACGCGGGGGTGCAGGCGGCGCCCCGAGAGGCCTCTGGAGGCCACGGAGATGCCCTGAGCCGAAGGGAAAGCACGGTCCGGGGCCCGGCATTTGCTTCAGGGAAGCCGCTCTGCCTCGCCTCCTCCGCACGCAACGTCTCCGGGGATTTCCCGCAGTTTCGGGCTTCTCCTTCGCTCTGCCGGCTCTTACCGCACTTTTTCGTCTCTGAGGGCTCCGACAGTAGTCCTGCGGCCACCCCCGGCTGCCTTCGTGCCGAACCGTGCAGATTTAATGGGTCTCGAAGTCTCCTGCCTACCGCCTCGGCCCACGAGTGGGAGGCAGCGCAGCTTGCCAGGAGGAAACGGCCAGGTCAGGACCCGGGCCCAGACGCAAGTCACTCCCCGCACCGCCCGCTCCAAACCTCAAAACGTGTTACCTCGAGTTCAGGGCCCATTGGGGTGACACTGTGAACGATTTGTTTCCAAGTTGTAAACTAGAGTTGGAAGACAGGTACTAGCTTTTGAGAACATCAGTTGTATGCCAAGCGCTGAAATAAGGTAGGGTTTCAACCTTTCAGAAAAGGAGGTAGGAGAAATAGGCACCCTCCCTTCCCCCACGTTTGTTGGATGCCTTGCTTGGGTTTTAATTCTCACTACCAAGTGAAGCACAGCTTATTCCACCCCCACCCCCCAAGGTTAACATTTTCGGGTTCTAGTTATGATTAGAAAGGCAACTGAGATATGACCTTTTTTGTTTAAGTGAGGAAGGAGGAGCCATTAGATGGGACAGTGAGTTGGGTAATGGAGTGTTAATGGATGGATCGCATAGATGTGGGAGATATATCAGGGAACAAAATATAGGACCCAGAAATAAACTGCTGTGTACATATGAGTATTTAATGTAATAATAGTAGCTCACATCTGCTGAGCACTTACATGTCAACCACTAGAGCCCTTTTTCAGGTTATCTTATTTCATCTTCTGTAAGATAGGAGCAATTATCATCTTGATTTTACAACATTTGTAATCTACACACAAATAATAACCAATGGAATATAAGCTTGTAACGTGGAAAAAGAAGGAAAAATATTCCTAATACACAAAAAGCTCATAAAATATCAATTTGAAAACTTAACACAATAAATAACATTGGCTAAGGATATTAATAGGACATTCTTAAACTAAGATAAACAAACATCTATTAACAAATGAAAAGATGTTCAACTTTCAAACATCCTTTTTGCCTACCAATGTAGATAGTGAAGTGGGGATACAACTACTGTCATGCATTATTGGTGTGAACTTGAAATTGGTACACCATTATTTACCAAAATTTAACAAAATAATTAGCCTTTGCCCCAGCAAACTCATTTTCTAATCACACACTCTAAATAAAAAGAAAACAGATTTATGATGATGTTCCTCACTCCCTTTTTATAATATGTGCTTCTAGAAACAACATAAGTACCATCACTAGGACACTAGTTAAATATATTATGGTACCAACATGCAATGAAATACCCTTGAGCCATTAAAAACGATGATGTAAATCTCTTTATTTACACAAAAATATGTGCACAGCATATAGGTTTGTTTTTCCCCGTAAAAAACAGAGTATAGTTAGCATGAACAGTGCTTCATCCAAATGAGTATGAATATAAACACATATGTGAATGTAAGTACAAAAAAATCAGGAAGGATGTCAGCCAAAATGCAACTGATTTTTATTTTATCTTCTGAACTTTTTGTCTTGCTTGAATTCTTTATAATGAATATATCATTTTTACAAAAATAAAATTGTGTTTTAATTATAGATGCCAGCGAAAAAGGGCCAGTTTACCACAGACCCTCACGGGTGGATAACCAATGTGAAGTAATTATATTTGGGATCTAAGTCTCAGCTTTTTAAGTGCCCATAGATTTGATTACAATAATTTACCTAGAGTTGGACAATCTTAACTCAACATTTGGACAGCATGATTCTGACTCTCCAGATTAGACTGGGTATCCTTAGTATGTGCTCTCTATGTTCCTCTCTTGGTATTTGCCACACTGAACTATAATTCCTTCTTTCTGTCACTAGACTGTTTACTTCTACCACACACACACGTCCTTTTTCTGCCATGTTACGCGTTTATTTTTCCCTGATTCATCATGTGTCATCTGTTTTGTGTGCAGAAGTTATCATTTTAATGTAATTATACAGATATTAAAAGGATAATGTCAACAACTTTATGCCAGAAAATTTAACTTAAGTGAAATGGACAAATTCCTGAAAAAATTACAAAAAATTGACAGAAGAAGGAAAAGAAAATCTAATCATCCAAATACCTATGAAAGAAGTTGAATTTGTAATGAAAAACCTTCCCACAAATAAAACTCCAGGGCCAGATGGCTTCACCGGTAAATTTTAAAGCACTTAAAATACCGGTCCTACACTATTTCACAAAATAGAGCAAGAAGGAGTGCTTCCAAATTCATTTTATAAGGCCAACATAATCCTGATACCAAAACTTGACAAGGACAGTTTACAAGAAAATTACAAACCAATATGTCTCATGAATATAGACTTTAAGTTTGAATGAAATATTGGCAAATTGAAATTTGCAATATAGAGGATAAGATACCATGACCAGGGAAAATGAGGTTAGCATTGATAAGTTAGTGTAATTCACCATATTAACAGAATGAAAGAGAAAAACAAAATGATAGTCTCAATAGATGCCAAAAAAGCATTTGAGAAAATCTGAAGCTCATTCATGTTAAAAAAATTCTTAGCAACCTGGGAATAGAAGGAACTTCCTCAATATGTTAACATCTTTGAAAAACGTAATGGTGAAATACCAAATCTTTTTCTCTTAAGATCAAGAACAACATAAGAATGTCTGCTTTCACCACTTCTATTCAGGATGATATTGAAGATCTCAATGCAATAAAACAATAAGAAAAAGAAAGCATAAAGATTGGAAAGACTTGGGCTTCCAGATTGCAGAACTAACAACAAAACTACATACATAATCAAGACAGTGCTGTATTGCCAAAAACATACTTAATATATATCAGTAGACTAGAATTTGAAGGCCAGAATTAAACCCTTAAAATTATGATCATTGTCTTTTGACAAAGGTGCAAAGATAATTGACTGGGGGAAAGTAAATTCTTTTCAATAAATGGCTCTTAGAAAACTGGATATCCACATGGAAAAGAATGAACTTAGACCTCTACCTCACACTATGTAAAAATGTTGAATCAAAGATTCAAATGTAAGAGCTAAAACTATAAAACACTTAAGAAAAAGAGATAGCCATAAGTCTTCATGACAATGGCTTAGGCAGTGCTTTCTTAGGTGTGACACCAAAAGCACAAAGAAGAAAGTAGATAATTGTACTTTATCAGAATTAAAAAACTGTGCCTCAAAGAACACCATCAGGAAAGTAAAAAGACAATGTACAGAATGGGACATAATATTTGAAAATCATATATTTGATAAGGGATTTGTATTCAAGATATATAAAGAACTCAAAACAATAAAAAGGCAACCCAATTTAAAAATGAACAAAGGATTTGAATAAAGATTTCTTCAGAGAAAATATACAAATGGCCAATATGCATATGAGATGATGACTGTCATCATTTGTCATTAGGGAAATGCAAATTAAAACTGATGAGATAGCACTTTATACCCACCAAAATGACTATACTCAAAAGATGGACAATAACAAGCATTAGTGAGGATGTGGAGAAATTGGAACCCTCGTACCCCTCTGGTGAGAATCTAAAATGGTGACTTGGGAATAGTTTGGCAGTTCCTCAAGAGGTTAAACATAGAGTTACCATATGACCCAGCAGTTCCTTGTGAATTGGAAACATGTTCACACAAAAATTTGAACAGAAATATTCATAGCAAGATTATTCATAAAAACCCCAAAGTAGAAATAACCCAAATGCCCATCAACTAATGAATGAATAAACAAAATGTGCTATAATCTATGCAATGGAATACTATTCAGCCATAAAAAGGAAGTACTGATTCCTGCTGCCACCGGCTGAACTTTGCTATTATATGCTAAGTGAAAGATGCATATTGCATGATTTCCTTTATAGGAAATGCCCGGAATAGACAAACCCATAGGGAAAGAAAATAGCAGTTGTCTGGGGAAGAGGATGGGGATAAGGCAGAGTGACTGCTAATGAGTATGAGGTTTATATATGGGGTGATGAAAATATTCTGAAATTAGATAGCGGTGGTGGTTGCGTAGCTTTGTGAACATATTAAAATCCACTGAATTATACACTTGAAAGGGTTGATTTTATGATATATGGCTTATATCACTAAAAAATGGGAAGTAAAACTATTCACAGACAACACTGAAAAGAAGTAAAACTATTCACAGATAACATGATTATAATACATAAGAAAAGCCTATGGAATATACAGAAGAGCTAGAACTAATACATTAATTTAGCAAGTCATAGGATACAGGATCAATATACAAAAATCAATTCTATATACCAGCAACAAAAATTGGGAAATGAAGTTGAAGACAACAACATTTATAATTTATCCAATACATCAGAAACCTAGGAATAAACTTAAAATGTGTACAACACCTCTGTATTGAAAAACCACAAAACATAGCTGAAGGAAAATTTTAAAGACAAATAAATGGAGGGAAAAAAAACGCATCATATTCAGGGACAGGAAAACTATCACTAGGCTGTACATTTTTCCTAAATTGATTTGTAAATTCAACCCAATCCCTATCAAAATTCCAGAAGGCTTTAAGACATAGACAAATTTCTAAAATTTATCTAAAAAGATGAAAGATCTAAAATAGCCAAAGCAATCTTTAAAAACAAAGTTGAAAGACTTAACACTACCTAATTTCAGTTCTTCTCTAAAGTTACAGTTAGCAAGACTGTGTTATTTGCATAAGGATAGGCTAGTAAATAAACAGATTTGAGTCTAGAAATAGACCCACACATATACAGTCATTTCATCTGTTACTAAGGCACCAAAGCAATTAAATGATGAAAAAAGTGATTTTTTTTCCAACAAATATTGCTAAAACAACTAGATATCTTTTTTAAATGAACTTCAGCCCTATTTCACTCTGCACACAAAAATTAATCAAAATGACTCACAGGCCTAATATAAAACCCAGATCCATAAACTTCTAGAAGAAAACATAGAAGAGCATCTTTATAACATTGGAGTGGGCAAATAATTCTTGCATGGTAAACAAAAGGCACTAATCATAAAAGAAAAATTTGACAAATTAGGCTTTGAGATTTAAACTTCTGGAGAGTTCCCTGGTGGTCCAGTGGTTGGCACTCCACGCTTTCACTGCCCAGGGTCCGAGTTCAGTCCCTGGTTGGGGAACTAAGATCTTGCAAGTGATGCAGCACAGAAAAAAAAAAAATTAAACTTCTTCAAAGACAGCATTATACAACAGACTGGAAAATATTCACCACATATCTAGCAATTGACTTGCATCAAGAATATAAAAAGAACTCCTACAATTTAATGATAAAAATTAAGTTACAAACAATAACTCATTTAAGATAACAGCATCTCATCAAAGTTAGTATAAAAGGAACATACCTCAACATAACAAAAAGCATATATGACAAGCCCACAGCTAACATCACACTCAATAGTGAACAGCTGAAAACTTTTCCTGTAAGATTAGGAGCAAGACAAGCATGCCCCCCCTCGCAAGTTTCATTCAACATAGTTTTGGAGTCCTAGCCAGAGCAATTAGGCAAAGAAAATAATATTATGTATAGAAAATATTATAAAAATATATAATTAATTAATTATATATCAAAACCCTAAAGACTCCATCAAAAAACTATTAGAACTAATAAATGAATTTAGTAAAGTAGCAGGATACAATATCAATGTGCAGAAATTGGTTGCATTTCTGTACATTAATAGTGATCAGAAAGAGGAATTAAGAAAACAATACCATTTAAAACTGCGTCAAAAAGAATAAATACCTAGGAGTAAATTCAAGCCAGGAGGTGAAAGACTATACACTGAAAACTATAAGACATTCATGAAAAAAACTAGAGAAGTAACAAATAGATGGAAAGATATTCTATGCTCATGGGTTAAAAGAATTAGTATTGTTAAAATGTCCATACTACCCAAAGCAATCTACAGATTCAATATAATCCCTATCAAAATTCTAATGGTATTTTTCACAGAACTAGAACAAACAGTCCTAAAAATTGTATAGAACCACAAATGACCCCAAATACTCAAAGCTATCTTAAGAAAGGAAAACAAATCTGGAGGCATCATTCTTTCGGATTTAAGCTATATTACAAAGCTATAGTTATCAAAACACTACAGTATTGACATTAAAACAGACATATAGATTGGGGAAACAGAACAGCAACCCCAGAAATAAACCCACACATATATGGTGAATTACAACAAAGGGGCCAAGAATATACAATAGAGAAAGGACACTCTCTTCAATAAATGATGTTGGGAAAACTGGATAGCCACATGCAAAAAATGAAACTGGACCACTATCTTACACCACACACAAAAACTATTTCAAAGTTAATTTTTTAAAAAATGGACTAAAGACTTGAATGTAAGATCTGGAACCATAAAACTACTAGAAGAAAACATAGGCAGTAAGTTCCTTGACGTGAGTCTCAGCAATGATTTCTTTGGATTTGACACCGATAGAAAAGGCAACAAAAGGAAAAATAAATGAGTGAGACTACATCAAACTAAAATACTTTTGAATAGCAAAGGAAGCCATCAACAAAATGAAAAGGCAACCTGCCAAATGGGACAAAATATTTGCAATACAGGGTTAATATTCCAAAATGCATAAAGAACTCACACAACTTAATAGCAGGAAAACAATGCAATTAAAAATAGAGACTCATGGAGATTGTAGTAAATAATACTGTATTGCATATTTGAAAGCTGCTAAAAGAATCTTAAAAGTCTACCACAATGTTCATTGCAGCATTTTTTTTTAAGCTCTTTATTGGAATATAATTACTTTACACTTTTGTACCAGCTTTTGAGGTACACCAAAGTGAATCAACTGTATTTATACATATATCCCCATATCCCCTCCCTCCTGCGACTCCCTCCCACCCTCCCTGTCCTGGCCCTCAAAGGGAACAACCATCATCGAGTTGATCACTCTTTGTTATACAGCAACTTCCCACTAGCTATCTATTTTACAGTTGGTAGTATATATATGTCTATGCTACTCTCTCACTTCGTCCCAGCTTCCCCTTCGCCCCCTGATCCCCCAACCCCATGTCCTCTAGTCCATTCTCTGCATCTGCATCCTTATTCTTGCCCTGTCACTGGGTTCATCAGCACCATTCTTTTTTTTTTTTTAAGAATCCGTATATATGAGTTAGCATACAGTATTTGTTTTTCTCTTTCTGGCTTACTTCGCTCTGTATGACAGACTCTAGATCTACCCACCTCATTACATATAGCTCCATTTCATTGCTTTTTATGGCTGAATAATATTCCATTGTATATATGTGCCACATCTTCTTCATCCATTCATCTGTTGATGGGCATTTAGGTTGCTGCCATGTCCTGGCTATTGTAAATAGTGCTGCAATGAATATTATGGTACATGTTTCTGTTTGGATTATGGTTTTCTCTGGGTATATGCCCAGTAGTGGGATTACTGGGTCATATGGTAGTTCTATTTGTAGTTTTTTAAGGAACTTCCAAACTGTTTTCCATAGTGGATGTACCAACTTACATTCCCACTAACAGTGCAGGAGAGTTCTCTTTTTTCCACACCCTCTCCAGCATTTGTTGTTTCTAGATGTTTTGATGTTGGCCATTCTGACTGGTGTGAGGTAATACCTCATTGTGGCTTTGACTTGCATTTCTCTAATGATTAGTGATGTTGAGCATCTTTTCATGTGTTTGTAGGCCGTCTGCATATCTTCTTTGGAGAAATGTCTATTTAGGTCTTCTGCCCATTTGTGGATTGGGTTATTTGCTTTTTTTGGTATTAAGCTGCATGAGCTGCTTGTATATTTTGGAGATTAATCCTTTGTCCATTGCTTTGTTGGCAAATATTTTCTCCCATTCTGAGGGTTGTCTTCTTGTCTTGTTTATGGTTTCTTTCACTGTGCAAAAGCTTTTAAGTTTCATTAGGTCCCATTTGTTTATTCTTGATTTTATTTCCGTTATTCAAGGAGGTGGGTCAAAAAGGATCTTGCTTTGATGTATGTCATAGAGTGTTCTGCCTATGTTTTCCCTAGGAGTTTTATAGTGTCTGGCCTTACATGTAGGTCTTTAATCCATTTTGAGCTTATTTTTGTGTATGGGGTTAGGAGGTATTCTATTTTCATTCTTTTACATGTTGCTGTCCAATTTTCTCAGCACCACTTATTGAAGAGGCTGTCTTTTTTCCATTGTATATTCTTGCCTCCTTTGTCAAAGATAAGGTGCCCCTATGTGCTTGGGTTTACCTTTGGGCTCTCTTCGGTTCTATTGATCTTCCTTTCTAGTTTTGTGCCAGTACCATACTGTCTTGATCACTGTGGCCTTGTAGTATAGTTTGAAGTCAGGAAGCCTAATTCCATCTGTCTAATTCCAACTCTGTCTTTCCTTCTCAAAATTGTTTTGGCTATTCGGGGTCTTTTGCGTTTCCATACAAATCGTAAGATTTCTTATTCTGGTTCTGTGAAAAATGCCATTGGTAATTTGATAGGGATTGCGTTGAATCTGTAAATTGCTTTGGGTAGGATAGTCATTTTCACAATGTCGATTCTTCCAATCCAGGAACATGGTATGTCTCTCCATCTGTTTGTATCATCTTTGACTTCTCTCATCAGTGTCTTATAGTTTTCTGCATACAGGTCTTTTGTCTCCTTAGGCAGTTTATTCCTAGGTATTTATTCTTTTTGTTGCAATGGTGAATGGGAGAGTTTCCTTAATTTCTCTTTCTGCTTTTTTGTTCTTTGTGTATAGGAATGCAAGAGATTTCTGTGCATTCATTTTGTATCCTGCTACTTTACTAAATTCATTGATTAGTGCTAGCAGTTTTCTGGTAGAGTCTTTAGGGTTTTCTATATATAATATCATGTCATCTGCAAAGAGTGACAATTTTACTTGTTTTCCAATTTGCATTCCTTTTATTTCTTGTTCTTCTCTGATTGCTGTGGCTAAAACTTCCAAAACTATGTTGAATAATAATGGTGAGAGTGGGCACCCTTGTCTTGTTCCTGTTCTTAGAGGGAATGCTTTCAGTTTTTCACCATATAAAACGATGTTGGCTTTTGGTTTCTCATAAATGGCTTTTATTTTGTTGAGGTAATTTCCTTCTATGCCCATTTTCTGGAGAGTTTTTATCATAAATGGATATTGAATTTTGTCAAAAGCTTTTCCTGCATCTATTGAGATTATCATATGGTTTTTATCCTTCAATTTGTTGATATGATGTTTCACATTGATTTGCGTATACTGAAGAATCCTTGCATTCCAGGGATAAACCCCACTTGATCATGGTGTATGATCTTTTTAATGTGCTGTGGGATTCTGTTAGCTAGTATTTTGTTGAAGATTTTTGCATCTATATTCATCAGTGATATTGGCCTGTAATTTTCTTTTTTTATGACATCTTTGCCTGGTTTTGGTATCAGGGTGATGGTGGCCTCGTAGAATGAGTTTGGGAGTATTCCTCCTTCTGCTATATTTTGGAAGAGTTTGAGAAGGATAGGTGTTAGCTCTTCTCTAAATGTCTGATAGAATTCATCTGTGAATCCATCTGGCCCTGGGCTTTTGTTTGTTGGGAGATTTTTAATCACAATCTCAATTTCTGTACTTGTGATTGGTCTGTTCATATTTTCTATTTCTTCCTGGTTCAGTCTTGGAAGAGTGTATTTGTCTAAGAATGTATCCATTTCTTCCAGGTTATCCAATTGATTGGCATATAGTTGCTTGTAGTAGTCTCTCATGCTCTTTTGTATTTCTTTGGTGTCCATTGTTACTTCTCCTTTTTCATTTCTAATTCTGTTGATTTGCATCTTCTCCCTTTTTTTCCTGACGAGTCTGGCTAATGGTTTATCAGTTTTGTTTATCTTCTCAAAGAACCAGCTTTTAGTTTCATTGATCTTTGCTATTGCTTCCTTCATTTCTTTTTCATTTATTTCTGCTCTGATCTTTATGATTTCTTTCCTTCTGCTCACTTTGGGGTTTTTTTGTTCTTCTTTCTCTAATTGTTTTAGGTGTAAGGTTAGGTTGTTTATTTGATATTTTTCTTGTTTCTTGAGGTAGGACTGTATTGCTATAAACTTCCCTCTTAGAACTGCTTTTGCTGCGTCCCATAGGTTTTTGGTTGTTGTGTTTTCATTGTCATTTGTTTCTAGATATTTTTTGATTTCCTCTTTGATTTCTTGAGTGATTTCTTGATTGTTTAATAGCATATTGTTTGGCCTCCATGTGGTTGTATTTTTTACAGTTTTTTTCCTGTAATTGATATCTAGTCTCATGGCATTGTGGTCAGAGAAGATGCTTGATATGATTTCAATTTTCTTGAATTTACCAAGGCTTGATTTGTGACCCAAGATGTGATCTATCCTGGAAAATGTTCCATGTGCACTTGAGAAGAAAGTGTATTCTGTAGTCTTTGGATGGAATGTCCTATAAATATCAATTAAGTTGAGATGGTCTAATGTGTCATTTAAAGTTTGTGTGTCCTTATTTATTTTCTGTTTGGATGATCTGTCCATTGATGTAAGTGGGGTGTTCAAGTCCCCCACTATTATTGTGCTACTGTCAATTTCCCCTTTTATGGCTGTTAGCATTTGCCTTATGTGTTGAGGTGCTCCTATGTTGGGTGCATAGATATTTACAACTGTTATATGTTCTTCTTGAATGGATCCCTTGATCATTATGTAGTGACCTTCCTTGTCTCTTGTAATAGTCTTTACTTAAAAGTCTAATTTGTCTGATATGAGTATTGCTACTCCAGCTTTCTTTTGACTTCCATTTGCATGGAATATCTTTTTCCATCCCTTTACTTTCAGTCCATATGTGTCCCTTGGTCAAAGTGGGTTTCTTGTAGGCAGCATATATAAGGGTCTTGTTTTTGTATCCATTCAGCCAGTCTGTGTCTTTTGGTTGGAGCATTTAATCCATTGACATTTAAGGTGATTATTGACATGTGTGTTTCTATTACCATTTTCTTAATTCTTTTGGGTTTGTTTTTGTAGGTCTTTTCCTTCTCTTGTGTTTCCTACTTAGAAAAGTTCCTTAAGCAATTGTTGTAAGAGTGGTTTGGTGGTGCTGAATTCTCTTAACTTTTGCTTGTCTGTAAAGCTTTTGATTTCTCCCTCAAATCTGAATGAGATTCTTGCTGGGTAGAGTATTCTTGGCTGTAGGTTTTTCTCTTTCAGGACTTTCAGTATATCCTGCCATTCCCTTCTGGCCTGCAGAGTTTCTGCAGAAAGGTCAGCTGTTATCCTTATGGGTTTTCCCTTATATGTTATTTGTTGCTTTTCTCTTGCTGCTTTTAATATTTTTTCTTTGTGTTTAATTGTCATTAGTTTCATTAATATGTGCCTTGGTGTATTTCTCCTTGGTTTATTCTGTATGGGACTCTTTGTGCTTCTTGGACTTGATTAATTATTTCCTTTCCCATGTTGGGAAAGTTTTCCACTATCACCTCTTCAAATATTTTCTGAGACCCTTTCTTTCTTTCTTCTTCTTCTGGGATGCCTATGATTCGAATGTTGGTGTGCTTAATATTGTCCCCAAGATCTCTGAGACTGTCTTCCATTCTTTTTATTCTTTTTTCTCTTTCCTGCTCTGTGGCAGTTATTTCCCCCATTCTGTCTCCCACCTCACTTATTCGTTCTTCTGCCTCAGTTATTCTGCTGTTTATACCATCTAGAGTATTTTTAATTTCAGTTATTTTGTTGTCCATTACTCTTTGTTTGCTCTTTAGTTCTTCTGAGTCCTTATTAACTGTTTCTTATATTTTCTCTATTATGTTGTCGAGATTTTGGATCACCTTTACTATCATTATTCTAAATTCTTTTTCAGGCAGTTTTCCTATTTCCTCTTCATTTATTTGGTCTTGTGGGTTTTTTCCTGATGCTTTGCCTGCATGCTGTTTCTTTGTTTTCTCATTTTGTTAAATTTATGGGATTTGCTGTCTCCTTTCCCTATGCTGCCTAGTAGTAATTCCTCTTGTTTCTGCCCTCTGCCCCCTGTGGTGGGGTTTGTCCATTGTCTTGAGTAGGCTTCCTGGTGGGGGGGTCTGGTGTCTGCTTTCTCGTGTGTGGCTCTGTGTCTTTTCTCTCTGTTGAGCAGTGCCATGTCAGGTGGTGTGTTTTAGAGTATCTGTGAGGTTAATATGGCTTTAGGTAGTCTGTGTGCTGATGGGTGGGTTTGTGTTTCTGTCTTGTTTGTAGTTTGGTGTGAGGTGTCCAGAACTGGCAGTTGCAGACAGTCACACGAATCCGGGTCTTAGACTTTGATACAGGGCTCCATGAGAGTTTTCTGCAGTTAATCTTCCCTGTGTCTGAGGACTCCCTAGTAGTCTAGCATCCTGGATTCAGTGCTCCCTCCCCAGAGCCTTCTACTTGTCTTCTGATGGAGTAGTCCAGACTTCAGAGGTTGCTTGTCCTAGCAATAAAGGGGTTTAAAGAAGACTGTCCAAGCCCCAGACTAATGGCAAATACTAAATGAAGGAAACACATATATGTATAAGACACACAAATACTGAATCCAGTAGAACCTAAGACACTAGAAAGACCTGAAAGAAGAACCCCAGTATGCAATCAGACAATCAAAGAGAAAATCAACAGAAATTCAAAACCAAAAACAAAAACAAAAAAAACCACAACCTCCCCCCCCCCCCCAAAAAACCTACCACACACACACACACACACACACACACAAATCCAGGGAGATTTTGAAAGCTAGGATCAAACATAATAAAGAGCAAGAGTACCACCAGACAGACTGAAGATTCTCAGAACGAAATCAGACAATTATACTTAGAACTAAGATAAAGACAGAACCTAATAATAACAACCAAAGCAGTGTGTCATCTGGAAAATAAAGCAAGGAAATAGAGCAGACCGATAATATTGCTTATACGTATATTAAGATAAAATAAACTAAAAAAGGATAGCAGACAGGGCAACAGAAGAGGGTAGTGTGACTGGAAATATGGAAAGAAAAAGAAAAGAGAGAAAAAAATAGAAATGTATAAAAGATAGAAAAGGAAAGAAGGTAGGAGAGATAAAGTTAGCACTACAAAAAACTTAGCTAGAAACAGAAATATGTAAAAAGTCTAAATATAAAAATAGGATAAAAGAATAAAAAAATATTATGATACGGGTAGATCCCTTAAGACTAAGATCATAATTAATTAAAAAACACACACACAAACACATATCCAGGGAAATTTTGAAAGCTAGGATCACATATAATACAGAGTGATAGTACAATCAGACAGACTAAAGATTCCCAAAACAAAATCAGACAATTACAATCAGAACTAAGATAAAGACCAAACCTAATAATAACAACCAAAGCAGTGTGTCATCTGGAGAATAAAGCCAGGAAACAGAGCCAAGCGATAATATTGATTATAAGTATATTAAAGTAAAAGAAACTAAAAAAGGATGGAAGACGGCAATAGAAGAGCATAGTGTGACTGGAAATATCAAAAGAAGAAGAAAAAAATAGAAATGTATAAAAGAGATGAAAGGAAGGTAGGAGAGATACAGTCAGCACTACAAAAAACTTAGCTAGAAATAGAAATACATAAAAAGACTAAAAATAAAAAAAATTAAAAATAGAATAAAAAATGTTATAAAATATGTAGATGCCTTAGGACTAAGATTGTAATTAATTAAAAAAAAAAAAGCTAGAACTAACCCCAGAATGGACCAGATCAATAGAATTAATAATATTTCTGTTTCCTTGGGGTCTCAGCTGTAACTGTCCTTCTACCTGCCTTGGGCTTTTTGTGTTACTCTGCGACCAGCAGAGCTTCCTTTATTATTTGTCTATAAGCGCCAATGTGTGGGGAGAGAGAGGGTACAATAGTGGCTCCTTTCCCTGGAAGTGAGTGAGCAATGGCGCCCTGCCTGGGTCGCAGTGGCTCGGGCGGCTCAGGCAGTGCCTGTTGCAGAGGGACACTGGAGGCTCAGGCCAAGAGAGCAACTACAACCGTGGCTCCTCCCCGCTGCTACAACTCTGCCAGTGTGCCCTGCCTGGGTCACGGCAGCTCAGTCGGCCATGGCATTGCCTGTTGCAGAGGGACGCCAGCGGCTCAGATGTAAACAGAATGTCTCCAGAGCTGGGCCACTCTGAGGACTTTTTGCTCTCATCTGCAGGCACTCTAGGCCAGCCCCACCCCGGGGCCTTTGTTATCCCTGAGTGCATTAGCCAGGCCCAGAGGGGTCCTTCCTTTGTCCCTCGCAGGTGTCGAGAGAGAGAGAGAGGCTACACCTGCGGCTCCTCCCCCCCCCCCCCCCCCACTTGTGAGTCAGCAGTATCAAGCAGCTGCCATGGCCGCCCAGCTTTCCACAGTAGGCATTCTCCACTGCGGATTTCTTCCCTCCTTTCCTCTCAGTCCGTCTCCCCATTGCCAACAATGTTTCTCACCCTGAACCAGTTCTCCAGTTCCCACATTCCAGCTCCCAGAACCCCTGTTCAGCTGTTAACTCATGTCTCAGTCCGGACACGCTGAGCCATGGTGTGGACCCTCCGTGTTTTTCTCACTCTTTCCCATCTGCCACAGATCAGCCGCTTCACCCTCTTTGAACAGTCCCAAATGCCTCCCTTTTGACCCAGGGAAATTCCCCATTGGAGAAGGCATTTCCCTGTCAGACAAGGGACCTTTCCCCGAATTTGGCAATCTCCCCTCTGTTTCAGATCCCCCCGCCCCAGGGTGTGGGACCCATCCCTTTCCTTTCTTCTCCTCCTCTTTCTCTCTTTTTTTTTTCCCTCTGTCCTACCCAGTTATGACAGGATCTTTGCAATCCTTTCTGGTGTCTGAGGTCGTCTGCTGGTGTTCAGCTGGTTCTCTGTGGGAATTATTGCGTCTTTTGATGTATTCCTGATGCATCTGGAAGGAGGACCAGGAAGTGGTGCCAGGCTACGTCCCTGCTGCTTCCCCGTGCGGACTGATGCACACATGTCCTCCTTTGCAGCATTATTTACAATAGCCAGGACATGGAAGCAATCTAAATGTCCACTGACAGATGAATGGATAAAGAAGATATGGCACATATATACAATGGAATATTACTCAGCCATAAAAAGGAATGAAATTCAGCTATTCGTAGTGAGGTGGATGGACCTAGAGTCTGTCAGACAGAGTGAAGTAAGCCAGAAAGAGGAAAGCAAATACTGTATGCTAACACATATATACGGAATCTAGAAAAATGGTACTGATTAACTTAGTGGCAGGGTAGGAATAGAGATGCAGACGTAGAGAATGGACCTGAGGACACTGAGGGGAGGGGAAGCTGGGACATAGTGAGAGAGTAGCATCGATATATACACACTACCAAATGTAAAATAGATGGCTAGTGGGAAGCTACTACAGGGCACAGAGAGATCAGCTTGATGCTTTGTGAAGACCTAAAGGGGTGGGATAGGGAGGCTGGGAGGGAGGCTCAAGAGGGAAGGGATATGGGGCTATGTGTATACATGTGGCTCTTTCATTCTGTTGTACAACAGAAACTTACACAATACTGTAAAGCAATTATACTCCAATAAAGATTAAAAAGAAGAAGAAGAAATCAAAAGAACAGATAGAATGGGAAAAAATTGCATTTAAAATGTGTTTCTCAGTTGATCATATATTCAATATACAAATCTTAACATTTTCATTGCCTATTGTAGAAATAATAATAAAATAAAAAGTTCTCATGAGGAAAAAGAAATTTTTGTAACTATATATGGTGATAATATTAAGTAGACTTATTGTATTCATCATTTCCTAATTATATAAATATCAAATCATTTTGTTGTACACCTGAAACCAATGTAATATTATGTCAATTATATCTCAATAAAAATTTTTGAAAAACAAAAAAGATAGTAGCAAAGACTTGAACAGACCTTTCACGAGATATACAAATGGCTGATAAAACATGAGAAGATGCTCAATATCTTCAGTCATCAAGGAAACACAAATTAAAACTACAACGAGATTCCATTTTACATGCACTAAAGTGGCTAAAATCAAAGCCTAATAATAACACAAATATGAATTCCAGCTGCTTCAAATTTTAATATTTATATTACTAGTATGCATGTAAAATAGTACAATCACTTTGGAAAACTGCTTGGCAATTTATTTATAAATATTCATCTAACCTATTCATAACCCAGCCGTTTGTTTTAGATAGTTAGGAAAGAGAAACGGAAATACAAGTTCACAAAAAAAACTCGTACAAAGAAAGTTTAAAGCAACCTAATTCATGAGAAATAAAACCTAGAAACAACCCAAATGTACATCAACAGGAACACAGATAAGCAAATTAAATATTTATACAATAGAAATACATCACCGCAATAAAAAGGAATTGCCAATATGCCTAACAACATGGATAAATCTCACAGATATTTTAGTAAAAGAAGAAGCCAGGCACAGCAGAGTACATGCTGTATGGTTCTATTTATGTGAAATCCAAGGAAGACAATACTAATCTGGTATTAGAAATCTAAAATTGGCTGCAGAGGATAATGGCAAGAGAGATACAAGAGAACATTCTGGAGTAATGGAAAGGATCTATATTTTGCTTTGAGTGGTGGTTACACAGGTATACATACAGCTGTCAAACTCACCAAAATGAACGTCTGAGAAGAACAAAGTTGAAGGATTGATGCTACCCAACTTCAAGATTTACTATAAAGGGATAATAAGACAGTGTAGCATTAGCAAAATAATAGACAAATAGATCAATGCAACAGAACAGAGAGCCCAGAAACACACCCCCATATATTTAATCAATCTCTGACAAAGGAGTAAAGGCAATACAATGGAGCAAAGATAGTCACTTCAACAAATGCTGCTAGAACAACTGGACATCCACGTGCAAAAATATGATTTTAGACACAAACCTTACACCTTTCACAAAAATTAACTCAAAATGGATCATAGACCTAAATGTAAAACATAAAACTATAAGACTCCTATAAGATAACACAGGAGAAAACCTAGATGACTTTGGATATAGTGATGTCTTTTAAATTTTTATATACATATTTATCTTTAATTGAAGTATAATTGACCTACAACACTATGTTGGTTCTAGGTATACAACATAGTGATTCAATATTTCTATATGTTACAAAATGATCACCATGATAAGTCTAGCTATCATCTCTCACCATACAAAGTTAGTACAGTATTCTTGAATATATTCCCCATGCTATACATTTAATTCCCACGATTCATTTATTTTGTAACTTGTGATTCCTTTTTAGATATAACACCAGACATCATGCATGAAAGAGGTAATTGAGAAGTTGGACTTCATTAACATTAAAAACTATGCTCTGCAAAAGACAACGTCAAGAGAATTAGAACACAAGCCACAGACTGGAGAAAATATTTGCAAAAGATGCACCTGATAAAGGACTGTTATCCAAAATATACAAAGAAACCTTAAAACTCAATAATAAGAAAATAAGCAATCTGATTTTAAAATGGGCCAAAAACTTTAACAGACACTTCAACAAAGATAAACAGATGGCAAATAAGCATATGAAAAGATGTTCGACATCATAAATCATCAGTGGAATGCAAACCAGAACAAAAATGAGATACCACTACACACCTATTAGAATGGCCGAAATTTATAATACTGATAACACCAAATGTTGGCAAGGATGTGGAGCAACAGGAACTCTCATTCATTGCTGGTGGGAATGCAAAATAGTAGAACCTCTTTTGAAGACAGTTTGGCAGTTTCTTAGAAAACTAAACAAACTCTTACCATATGATCCAGCAATTGCACTCCTTGATATTTACCCAAAGGAATGGGAAACTTATGTTCACGTTAAAACCTGTACACAGATGTTTCAGCAGCTTTAGTCATAATTGTCAACATTTGGAAGCAACTAAGATATCCTTCAGCAAGTGAATTGATAAACTGTGGCACATCCAGACAATGGAATATTATTCAGTACTAGAAAGAAGTGAGCTATCAAGCCATGAAAAGACATGGAGGAACCTTAAATGCATATTTACTAAGTGAAAGATGCCAATCTGAAAAGGCTACTTACTGTAGGAAAAGGCCAAACTATGGAGACAAAGATCAGTCATTGCCAGGTTGATGGGTGGGAGAGATAAATAGGCAGAGCATAGAGAATTTTTAGGGCAGTGAAAATATTCTGTATGATATTATAATGACGGATTATGTTATTATACATTTGTCCTAACCCAGAGAAAGTACAACACCAAGACTGAACCCTAAGGTTAATTGTGAACTTTGGGTGATTAGATGTGTCAATGTCAGTTCACCCTTGGTAAAAAAAAAAAAAAAAAAAAAAAAAAAAGATACACCATTCTGGTGAATGATGTTGATAATGGGGGAGGATGTGCATGTGTAGAGCAGGGGGTATATGGGAAATCTCCATACCTTCATCTCAATTTTGTTGTAAACCTTAAAACGGCTCTTTTTAAAAAGTCTTTTTAAAAAAGTGAACATCTAAGATATGTGCATCTGATTCTATGTTAATTATACCACAATAAAATATATATTTTAAAGTACTAATAAAGATGATTCCTTTCTATTAACTGAAATACCAGTGCCTGCTAGCGAGGTCACTTTCTTCCTCATATCAAGATGTCTGAGAAACCTAACTAGTAATCATAAAGTTGTTACGTGCACCCATATTCAGAGCAAAGGACAGTATGTGGTTCTGCAGGGTGAAGCCAAACTGCAGAGAAGCCTGATAAGCTATCAAGCAACAACAAATGTGTTTGTTTACTATGGCAGATAAATGAAAGAAATAACTGCTATAAAAAGGAAGGCTTTGATATCGTAGAGCTAACAAATTCACATACAGACATAATTGGAATAGTGGGGTCCTTAGGAACCCAATAGGAAATTGTATTATAAGTTTACATATTAAATGAGAAAAAGTGAGGACATGTGGAGTATTTGATTAATAAGAAACAGTAATTTAGGATATGGCAATTCTTTTGATAAAAAGCAGGCATTCCAGTATTGCTTTTCACATTTAATACTTTGTTGCCAAAGCCAGAAATACTGTAAGAGGAATAAGCTTGTATTTCAGAATGTCACGGAAAAGAAGTTATATGTCATATGGCTCAGTGGTAGACAGAACTATTTTTGTCTTCTTAAAATTTCACATACCTTCTCATTTTCTCATCTCTCCTAGTTCTCTTTCATCATTCTACTTTTCCTTCTTGTTCTCTTTCATTCTATTCATTTTTTCTCTTTTTCCCCTTTAGATCAGGCTTTTTAACTTGAGCTTCATGATTGACCTCCTTAGGAGCCATTTTAGGCATTTTTAGGTTAGTTTTCCCCCATCCCCTATGAGATCTTAAACCACAGATATCCTGTATATGTTTATGTACTGTGGCTCTTTGGAAGGCCACAAACCACTGTAATATCTAAGGGTTTTTTGTCCACTGAGAATGCATGCTCCAGATAATCAGCTTTTTGAGGGGAAGGATCATGTTCTGTTCACCATCGTATGTTCTGTGCTTAATATATAATGCTTGGGACATAGTAGGCAATAAGTATTTTAGATGATTATTTATTGAATTCAAAGTGAAAATGATCTCTGCTACAAACTTATCAGTAAACTAAAATTCTTGGGTCTTTTTCAGATAGTACTACCTACTACTGACTACTCCATAATACCTCCACATTCCAAGAATGTCTACCTGAGACTATATCCTTGTGACTTGATGGAAACTTGGAAAGCATGGAAAGCACTCTAATCATAAATGCAATACTTTTCCAGCCAATTCCAAGAGCAGGTTACTTATACAGGAGCTAATTTCATCTATCATAAATGATTTTTCTCCCTAGCTTCAGTTTCAGAAGGTGATCATTTCCTAAATTATTCTCTAAATTCTGAGGCTATGCGGCCTCTTTGGTACTTAAAACCCACTATTGAGGTTTATCAGTTTCAGTTGAGGTCGAAGAATTAGATTAGAAAATGAAAAAAAAAGGGAAGGCACTGTAGGAGAGGGAGAAAAGAAAGAGGAAGTCATTAAACTTTTCTCTTTCTTGTTTTACCTTTAGGAGCTCTTGTAGCTCAAATTTTGTGATCTTGATGATTATGCTCTGGGTGGTTCTCAATAGAAGCATTTTGGCAATCTCTGAAGATGTCACTAGTTACTCAAGATTGGGGGGACAGTGCTACCAACATTTGTGGGCAAGGCCAGGGATGCTAAACATCCTGCAATACATGGGACTTTGGTCAGCTTAGGTCTTTGGAAAAGTAGACACCAAAACAAATTAGATGTGCAAGAGATTTATTGGGAGAGGATAGCTGTTAAGAATAAAGGAAAGAGGAAGGCCAGAAGTGCCTTCAGACTGATGCAGTTCTTCTACCCATGAAGCGAGAGACAGATAGGAAGAGCCTCAGGCTGCCATTCAGCCCAGAGAAGTCTTGGCCAGATCAGTGAGGAGTCTCAGAACAAAGACTGACCATTTGAAGGGTTCCAATTTGGGCAAGCATGGCCTGGCTCTAATACGCCTGCTGTGCTGAGTCTTGATGGGGAGCAGTTTTGGGAGGGTGAGGCTGTAATATAAATGCTGTTTTGATTTCTCAAGGTATGACACTAGAAGACTTTCAGCTAACTACAATCCTCACAGCAGTTTCTCTCCCTCTCTCTCCCTCTCTTCTTTGAAGGAAATAAAAATGATACTTTACCCAGAAACCTTTGCCTGTAAAGCAAGAGAACAAGATGATATAAATAAGAACATCTTATGAGACATGCCAAGGTGACTATTTTGATGCTCCCCCCCTTTTTTTTTTTTGCCAGGTTAAAGTTGGATACAGAATAAGTCTTGGGACACAAGTTTTGACAGTTGAGATCCAGTATGGAAAATGAGATGAATTATAACTTCCCAGGCTGCAAGAGTATTTACATTTCTGAGTTGAAACAGGTTTGTTTCATCTTTTGACCTCAAAAGCCACGTGGGAACTTTGGGGAAACTACATGGCATCTTTTAAGTTTTGCTTATTGTCCTCAAGAGGGATAGCATCAGAATTTTAACAGAGGTGGCACTATCTGGCCTACAGTATCAATAATCTTATTACAGATCCACCCCTATGGTTTCCTGTTAAACTCCTCCCACTTCATTGTCAACTTCGCATTCACAGCTATAGCATCACAACTAATTTTTTTTAATATTTATTTACTTATTTACTTATTTATTTATTTATTTTATTTTTGGCTGCATCGAGTCTTAGTCGCAGCATGAGGGATCTTTGTTGCAGCACTCGGGATCTTTTGTTGCGGCACACAGGCTTCTCTCTACTTGTGGCACAAGAGATCCAGAGCGCATGGGCTCTGCAGCTGCTTGCTTGGGAGGAATTTTCATGGCATTAATTTTAATTTGTACCTTGACTTTTGGAGGTGAACTAATGTTATTTTTGTTACTGGAGGCATACTGTCAAAGGATTCCTTTTTGGTTCCTTCATCTTTGTCATCTGCTTCATCTTCTTCATAAGTATCATTTCCTGATATTTCTGTAGCTTTAGAAGTATTTGCATCTATTCTTATTCACTTCATGATTTCTGCAATCCTTCCTTTCCAGTCTCTCTTGAAGGAAGATCTGAGGCATTGCATCCCACAGCCATCATAAAACACCCCTTGCACCACAATGATTCACTTCTCCACCTGTGTTCTGGGAGCAGCTCCTCTACAATTTCTCTAGACCTCTCTTCTGGAGCAAAAGCTTAGAAGGAGGAGGTTATTGGGACAAACTACACCCCCATTTACTCAGTTGGTCTCACGGATGTCACTGTTACTCATCTTCCTCCATTATCCAGTTCAAAATTTACTGTTCTTTAGCTGTCACCTCCACAGGTCTTACCTGGGTATGACCCAAATGCTCTCTTCATGAGATTGTATATTTACTGGTAATTAGACACTTCTCAGGCTAGGATTGCTGTGCATGACCTTCCACAGTTGCAATTGTGTCAGTACATTTACAAATGGATCACATGGAGTCTACATATATTTCTTCCTGCCCATTATATAAAAGCAGCCCCTCCTCTCCCTGTTGATCTAGGTCAGTTACTCTTGCCAAAATGGGGACTCCTCTTCCTGCATGCTGATACCTGGACACAAAAAGGTCAAAGTGCCCAAATAGTAGCCATAGCTTTTAGTTTAATGGAACTAAAAGCAAAAATGCACTCCCTTTGGAGACCAAGACTTCTAAACCTGCAAAGCCCAGAGTTGTGGGAACAGGAAGCACAAAGTCTCCCGATGACTCACTGAGGCGTTAAGTGGGGCCACTTCTGCTCCCTCCTCTGGACTCATATATTCTTCCTATTATGGGGCAGTGCCATTCAGAGGTCTCTGATTTAGTGTATATATTGCATCCTGAAGGATGGCAATCCATCCTTGCAGAATACTGCCTCTAAACTGGCACCTCAGCTGCACCTTCAGTAGGTTGTCCAGTGCTCTTATCAGGTTGGCAGATTCTGGATAGTGCAATAGGTGATATAACCAATAGATGCCTTGGTCGTGAGCTCATACTCAAATCATCTTTACTGTGAAGTGGTTCGCCTTTTTGGATGCTATGTTGAGTTGGCTCTCATGCCAGTGGATCTGGCCTTCTGTAAGCTCTAGATAGTGGTACAGCTGAGGCTGTGCAGGAAAAAGG
Source organism: Hippopotamus amphibius kiboko (assembly GCF_030028045.1). Taxonomy (NCBI): domain Eukaryota; kingdom Metazoa; phylum Chordata; class Mammalia; order Artiodactyla; family Hippopotamidae; genus Hippopotamus; species Hippopotamus amphibius. Next base: position 26,220,344 of record NC_080192.1, on the reverse strand, counting down.
CACACTCATACCCAGAATAGGCATTTATCCCTAGGAGGATGAACCAGTGCTCACTCCAGAACAGAAAGGGCTCAGTATTGTTGACTTGCCAACAAATGGCTGTGTTATCTCCTTAAATAATTGTGCCATGTCAGAGACTCAGTGTTGCTCTCTGTTGCTGGCAAGCTAGACCTTCAAAGGCAGAAGTAGCTTGACTTGGACTTTGTAAGTTGGAATTCATGTTGTTGGACTCATGTGTGGCCTTTATCTCTGCAAACGTGGCCATTCTGTTCATGTGCCCATCATGCCACTTCTGGGGTAGGCCATGACAACACTTGGCTGACATCAATTGGTAGAATCTTTTTGTCTATTTGGTTGTTTCATTTCTTTTCCATGGTTAATGCTTTCTGGTCAGAATAAATGTAAGATACAAAAATCTTTACTCTTATGTCCACTCTAATATGTCTGACCACATGCTTCTACTCCAGACCTCCCTGTCACCAGTCTAGGCATCTGTATAAACTCTCACCACAGATCACTTCTTTTTCCACACAAAGTGGATCACTAGCTACACTGCTTGAAGTTCTGCCCTTTAGGAAGATTTTCTCTCTCCACTGTCTTTTAGGGATACCACTGAATGTGGGCCTAATGTGCTGCCATCCATTTTTCAGCTCCCGCCCATATACCAAGCCAACCCATTCGTAATCAAGCTTGAGCTTTTTTCTCCTCCCTCAGCTGGTCAAATATGACCCCCTATATGTGGCCATACAGCTTGAGGGCGGGGTGCTGGTACAAGCATAGTGGGTGATATGGGGGTCTGGGCTACTAGTCTTGTTTACTCATGCCTTTTGGTCCTGTTGGAGTTGGATTTTGAATGCATCATTTCCGTATTATGATGAACTGCTGCTGGGCCCATCAACTTTGTGACTGGGCACGTCTGACAGAACTCAGCTCATGATTGGTACTTCCAGACACATGATAACTTGGTGCCCCATAGTCAAGCTTTGTGCCCCTACTAGGGTACCATGCCAGGGGCTATTTCTTGAAAGGAGTAAAGTCCTCTGCTGCAGGTGGCATTGTCCTGCTCTAAAATCCCAGGGGCCTATATTGTGATCACCCACTGGGATTTGCTGTAAATTCCACACTGACTGCTGCAGACCCCACTGCTGTTCCGGGCTTCACAGAACTGTCATGCAGGATATAAGCCAGGGCAATATTCCTAGGTGTGGAATTTGTGCTTCCAGAACCCAAAGAGGCCCAACAGATATTGTGCTTCATTATACTAGGAGACACAAGATCTAGAAATTTGTCTTTTACTCTGGAGGGGATGACTCCACATGCCACTGACTACTGGATCTCTAAAAACCTTACAGAAGTGGCAGATCCCTCAATCATTCTAAGGTTTATCTCCTACCCTCTGGATGCATGTATGTTACCAAGGCCTCTAGTATACAAGCCACCTCTTGCTCATCCTACCCATCAGTATATTATTGGTATAATATATCAATGTGACATTCTGCAGAATGGCCAGACAGTCCAGATCTCTTCAGGCTGTATTAAAATAGATGCTAGAAGAGTTAACATGGTCCTTGGACAAAACTGGAAATAAATATCTCTTCCACATCAATGTAAACTGCTTCTTATCCTTATTTCTGATTGGAATATAAAAGAATGCATTCACCAAATCAATGGCCACATACCATGTGCCTGAGGTCTTATTAATCTGCCCTAACAATGATAACATGTCCAACACAGCTTGAATTGGGACTACTACTTGGCAAAGCTTGCTGTGGTAATCTACATTCACTGTGTGGGATCCAGAGTGGCACTGAACACCACCATCTCCTCTGGGACACAATATAAGTTGTTATTATCTTAGCTGGGCTGAGGAAGAATTTTAAAGGCTTCCAGTTGGTCTTCCTCACTATGGTCACTCTTATCTAATAGCCTAATGACCCAGTACTTCAACTGCTAAGTATGCTGATTGCAATTATATACTCAGGGACCAGGGAAATGACCAGCAGGTGAGTCTGCAGACCCAGTGAATTCTCTGTAAATCAGACTTTAACTAAGACTCTATTAGCTGCTTCTGTAAGCCCCTGCTCTACCAGGGGGCCATGATGACATTCTGGGTCTCCAGTTATCAAAGTCTACTCAGAATCTAGCTCCAAAGCTCCTTGAAATGACTGGGCACTGCCCTTTCCCCATCGTAAATGCCTTAAGTAAATACACTGGGCCCCTTTGGGGAATGACTGAAGGAATCATTACAATATAGTATACTTTACACACTACTGCAGAATCCTTCTCCTAGGGACACAGCCACTTCTTTAGTCAGTAGATTCCAGATCTGAAAATTGACTCAAATTAGGAACTGAGCAACATATTGTGCCTTTTTATTGAGATTACAGCCCTTAGCCTTCTGCACCTCCAGTCTTGCTTTCTTCTGGCCAAAGAGGACAATTTAAGCATCATAATGAATTATGACTGAAGTGAATTAAAAATATCAAGTATATTAAAATCCATTAGTACATAATGGTATTCAAAAGTAAAAATTTAGAGTATAATTCATTTCATGACTAGTTTACAAAGTAAAGGAGTTAAATTGAGCACTTATATTGCCCTTCCTGTCCAGATTGTATTTCCTATACAAATATTTGAAGAGAAAGTTTTAATTTCAAGTAATAAATGCATAAAAAATTATAAAAATTAGAATATTACCATCTTGCATCTCTTAATGAAATAACGAACAGAGGTCATGATCATCAGTGGCTGCTAAGACCATTAGGTAAAAGGCTGCTGGGAAACACTGATACAGAATAGATCATGCTGTCAACATTTGAACCCACTAATCAAACTTTACCTCAGAAAAAGAAAAACAGGGACTTCCCTGGTGGCACAGTGGTTAAGAATCCACCTGCGAATGCAGGGGACACGGGTTCTATCCCTGGCCCAGGAAGATCCCACATGCTGCGGAGCAACTAAGCCTGTGTGCCAGAACTACTGAAGCTCACCACACTCTAGAGCCCTCCAGCCACAACTACTGAAGCTCTCATGCCTAGAGTCCATGCTCCGCAACAAGAGAAGCCACCACAATGAAGAGTAGCCCCCACTTGCTGCAACTAGAGAAAGCCTGCAAGCAGCAACGAAGACACAAAGCAGCCAAAAAAAAAAAAACAAAACCACCCCCCCAAAATAAAACCCTAAAAATTTAAAAAAAAAGAAAGAAAGAAAAAGAAAAACAGCCAGATAGTGTGTGCTTTCTGCTGTGATGCAATGAGAAGGGCATAGCACCACCTGTGAAATACTCCTGACAAAAAAATCAAACTTGGCTATGATCAAGCCTCTAGATCTAATAAATACAGATCACAATAAATACAGAGGTAAAAGGAATATGACAAAACAACAACATAGGGACACAATAGGGAAAATCCTGCATGTGGGAAACTGTGACAAATGATCCAGTTTCTTTAACAAATAAATGGCAGGAAATAAAAAAGAACATCATAGATGAAGAGAGATTTAAGAGACATATTGATACCGAGCAGGGCCCCATGGGACTCCTGGGCACAAAGCCTTTCTGTGTCCCCTATTTCTTTGATTATAGGAAAACAGCCTTCATTCAGCCTCTATGACCTCCAACAATGGTATGCTGCCCACAAGCATGGAGACCCCAGACCAGTTGGACCTGAAGGCTGATGATGCTGACTCCTACTTACCTCACCACCAACCCATCAGAAGAATGCAAGACTGTTACTACCTTGATCCTTATCACCTACCCCTGACCACGAGCCCTAAGCCCCAACTATGAGACCCCTCCCTATTCCCCAGAGAGGGGGGCACAGTTCTTGAGGCACTAGCCACGGTGTTCCCCCTTTTCCTGGCAAAGTAATAGAAGCTATTCCTTTCTACTCCTCCAAAGCACTGTCTCCGTATTCCTATTCAGCATCAGTGAACAGAGGCCAGATTTTCCTCGGCAACAATATCAACCTTAGGCAGCGTTTGAACTGATTGAAACAAATCAAGTGTAAAAAGACATATGAAAATCTGGGTGGCCTACAATTCAACTCAATTCTGACACCGTCTACCCAGAGATAGCATCAGATTCCACAGGTAAAGGGCTCAGTTCCACAAGACTGAGCAAACTCCCCTCAGACACTGATCATAAGCTCAGGTTACCACCTGTACTCCTGACTGACTGGCTACAGATTGGAGGTTCCCATGACCCCTTCATCAGGTTAGATTCATTTGCTAGAGAGGCTCATAGAACTCAGAGAAACATTTTATTTACTAGGATTACTGGTTTATCATAAAAGGATGTAGCTCAAGAACAGCCAGATGGAAAAGATGCATGGGACAGGGTTTGAGGAAAGGTCACAGAGCTTCCATGCCCTCTCAGAGTGCACCACTCTCCCCAATCTCTCTGTGTTCACCAACCCAAAATCCCGCTGAACCCATCCTCTTGGGTTTTTATGGAGGCTGCATTACATAGGTGTAACTGGTCATTGTCCATTGGCAACAGATTCAACCTCCAGCCCCTCCATCCTACTCAGAGGTGGGGGGAGGGGTAGGACTGAAAGTTCCAACCCTCTAATCACCTGTAGCTCCTCTGGTGACCAGCCCCCATCCTTAGGTGCTTTCCCAAAGTTGCCTCATTAACACAACAAAAGACACCTTTGCTGCTCTCCTAAGGAATTCCAAGGGTTTTAGGAGCTCTATGCCAGAAATGGGATGAAGACCAAATATGTTTCTTGTTTTAAATCACAATATCACAATACTGTTCTCTCTACTTCAGCATGCTTGAAATTTTTCATAATAAAAATGTTTTATAAAATTCATATACCAACACCTGACAACCTCATTATATCTGCCAATTTTTTCCCAAGCATTTACATATTTCAATATGTAATTTTATTATAAATTAACCTCATTTTATTTATCCTTTATAATACAGTTAGGGCATTAAACTGAGTTTTTAAATGATTTATGTAGGCAGGTAGCATTATATATGTGTTTCATTTGAAGATGTTTAAAAATATTTATTATAAAATGGAAATACTGAGTCCAATAAGGGTGACAGCTGCTAATCTAAGACAGTCTGTGGAGAAATGAAGGCTATGGAGAAAAGCAAGCCCTGGCAGCCGAATGGGGAGCTTCAATGGTAACCGAAGCAGATACCTCATCAGACCTGCCAGGATTTCTACTTTCCTAAAAAAAGATGTTTAACAATTCAAAGTATTCTTGAGTCCTCCCAGGACCTTTTCTTGTTCACCATTTGGGATTTCCTAATTATTCAAGATGGGAAAATGATTCTGAAGACAAACTGATTTTTCTCCAAAGAGCAGCAGGCGAGTTATTAACACTCCAGGAACTTGTCAGCGAGCTCCATTTTCAATAGACGACTACGCAGCACCAGACAAGAAACAACTGAGAAATGTTTGGGACCGACAGTCAAAGGCAGGGGCTGCACTTTGGAATTAGCAGGGTAACTAAAAAAATACTGATATCTGGGTCCCACCCTTCTGACTCAATTGATCCAGAGTAGACAGTGGAGATTTTAAGTTACCCAGGTGATTCTGATGTGCGACCAAGACTGAGAGCCATTGCTCAAAGACAGAAGCAGTGGTTCTCAAAATTTAGAGGGAATCCGAATCACTTGGAGGGTTGTAAAACAGGGTAGATCTGGAGTGGGGCCCAATAATTTATATTTTTGAACAAGTTCCCAGGTGATACTGAGGTTTGGAGACCACACTGTGAGGACGTAAAGCACTCTGCTGCACACCCTAAGGACAATGGCTGTCTCAAGGAGAAGCACTTGTGCAACTGAGTTGCTGAATTTGACTTTTTTTTATAGAACATCATTTTTATTTGAAAGAATGTTGACAAAAGTTTTTCAGACGGGTATTTGGGAGACATTTTCTCAAAAAGTGTGCCAGTCACTTCAAGGAAAATAAGTGATGATATTTGTTGCCAATGACAAAATTTGAGCTTGCAAGCGAAAACTAGAAATTTGGAAAACTTGCATCCACCCTCATGAGCTTGACTACATACCAATACTTAAAGATTTGTAGTAAGACTGGTAGTAATATTAGTGAATGTGATTTTTTTTTATATAATGAAATGTGTTATTATTTGGAAAATCTGCATAACTCACTGAAGCACTATATTCCAAACGAATGGTGCATAATAACGTTACCAAATCATGTATGGGTGACAGAGCCATTCAAAGAACAAGCTAGACCAACTGGTTTTAATGTCATAGAATATGATATAGCTTTAGATTCCACATTGCAATTAACCTTTAAAAACTACTACCTGTGGAGTTCTGATATAGTACAAAGCATATCCACAGTTACTTGAAAAGGCCACTAAAATACCTGGGCCCCCTTTCCACCTACATTTCTGCGTGGGGCCAGATTTTCTTCATATACTTTAACACTCTGGGCAGAATACTTTTCCCTTTGTCCATTCTAGGTTCTTTGGCTGGCCTAATATTAAATTGACATAAGACAGATTAACAAGAGAAAACTTTAATTTTGTACGTACGGGAGCCCACAAAGACATGACAGACTCTCCATCAGTCAGGTAATTAAGGCTTATATACCATCCTGAGCTAAGGAGAAGAGGACAGGGGTGTGAGGTCTCAAAGGGAAGGAAGGTAATTCACAGGAAGATGAGAAGAGCAGATGTTTGGTAAACAAATGTTTGCCATGCCATGCAGATAACTCTTTAGGATATAAAGTTATTTTTGGTAACAGTGCTCTTCTTGGTATAAGTTCCCTATCTAAATTGTTTAAGGCAGTTCAAGGGGAGGTCAAAAGCTCTTCCTGAGTCCACTGGACCTTGACTGTCTTCAATTCTAAATAATTCACATGCCTGCCCTGAACCCTCTCAAACCAAAAGCAGCATATCACAACAGACAATGCAGAATCAGATATGAGAATCCAGTTGTCTTCTATTAAACCAGACATTAAAGAGATTTGAAAAAAAAATTGTGAAATGTCACTCTTCTCACTTTTTTATTGTTTTGGCAAATAATTTTCATAAAGTTTTCTTTTGGCTACATGCAGTAACTTATTTTTAAAGTAAATTAATAGGAAATTCCCTGGCAGTCTACTGGTTAGGACTCTGTACTCTCGCTGCAGGGGCCTGGGTTCAGTCCTTGGTTGTGGAACTAAAATCCCATAAGCCTTGTGGCTTGGCCATAAATAAATAAATAATAAATTAATAAATATTTTTGTAAGTTCTCAGTTTTAATTTCTAATAATGTAAATATTGCCAGATATAGGCCATATAAAAATAAGCTCATTGAAGTCCTCAATAATTTTTCAATAATTTTTAAAAGCATAAGGGAGTGCTGAGACCAAAAATGGAACTGCTGGGAGTACTCTATTTCTTGACTTGATTGTAGCTACATGGATATTTGTTTTACAGTTATTTATTAAAATACATATACACATTTCATGTACTTTTGTGAATGTTATATTTCACAATTTTTTTTTTAGTTGCAATTAAGGAATTTGCCTCTTAGTGTACTGGAAAAAGCAGGGTTTTGGAAATAAGAGAGTTATGATTCAAGTTCTCTGTGCTAACTTGTATGGTTTGGGGACCAAAAACAAATAGAATGCTGTAATACCACCTTCTGTAAAGCATAAAAGTGCTTTATGAATTGTAAAGTGGTATGCAAATATTGGTCACTATTATTACTGCAGAGTACCAAGATATATATTAGCTTAAAAGTCTCTCTCTTCTAATGAACCTACCGGTGGCCTTTAAGCAGACTTTTGAGAATTCCTTAAACTGTCATGGTTTCCATTGTTATTTGACTTCCAAAGTACTCGGAGTTAAATTTGTTGCACAGTGTTAATAACACTGTTGTAGGTTTGTTACAGATTACTTCTCCTCCAAATAGTATTTAACCTTCCTGATTTACCTTTTTTTAAAAAAATTTATTTTATTTATTTAATTTATTAATTGGCTGCATTGAATCTTTTTTGCTGCATACGGACTTTCTCTACTTGATGTGAGTGGGGGCTACTCTTCATTGTGGTGCGCAGGCTCCTCATTGTGGTGGCTTCTCTTGTTGCGGAGCATGGGCTCTAGGCGCATGGGCTTCAATAATTGTGGCACATGGGCTCAATAGTTGTGGCTCATGGGCTCTAGAGCACAGGCTCAAAAATTGTGGCTCACGGGCTTAGTTAAAGCAGAGGCTCAATAATTGTGGCACACGGGCTTAGTTGCTCCGAGGCATGTGGTATCTTCCCCATGTCGTATCTTCCCAGAGCAGGGGTTGAACCTGTGTCACCTCCATTGGCAGGCAGATTCTTAACCACTGCGCCACCTAGGAAGTCCTGATTTACCTTTTTTAAACTGCCTAACTTATATGCATCTTAATATTGTCAGCAACCTCAAATACTTTATGGAAAAAGAGGAAGAGAATAAATCTTATATAAATTATAAAGGATACTGACAGTATGAGAGAAAAGATGGCCCTCGCATGTCCTCTTTCTAAAGGTTGTGAGGCAACATTTGTGGCAATCTCGTTTCCCTTTCTGCAGCACATCACCCTCAGATAAATAAATAAAGCACAGGACTTTCATTTCCAGGCAGTTGTCATAGCAACTTTTGACTATCTACAGCAGAAGGAATTCTCATATCTTAAGCCCTGACTCCACAAAAGCTAAGACACAAAGACTAAAAGAAACATTAAAGAATGATTGCAAGATTTAATGAAACTGGATAGTCAGAACTTTTCCACTAAATGTATGTAGTTTTTTTCCCCTGACATATATTTCCCTGTATAGGTTTCAGAACTCAACAGCAATAGACTAATAATAGCTACTATTCATCACTCATTACATGCCAGACACATAGAACATTACATACACTGCCTTATTATTTTTTTAATACTTCCAACAACACTATAAGTGTGTGGTACTATTTTTGTCCACTTTCTACTTTATGAGGAAATTGAGTTAGATAGATGAAGCAATTTACCCGAAGCCACACAGTAAGTGCTCAGCCTTTCAGCCTTCAACATAGTTGACCACTTCTTAAAACATTCTCAAGTTTTCTGGATTTCCTCCTGCTTTACTGACCAGACACTTTGGTGGCTCCTTTGTTTCTGCCTAATCTTTAAATGTTGACTTGCCTAGGACTTAGACCTGAGCACTCTTGTCTACCCAGATGATCTCTTCCAGTCCTGTGGCTTTAAATGCCTTCTATGTGTTGATAATTCCCAAATGTGTATCTCCACCCTGGATATCAACATGCATTTCAGACTCATGTATGCAACTGCTTGTTTGACACAAGTTTCTAATAGTTATTCCAAAGATAATAAATCTTAGCTCCTGTCCTTTAGTCTTCCCTGCTTCAGTAAATGACAGCATTGTCTAATCCAGATGCTCAAGCCAAAATCCCAGAGTCATTCTTGATTTCTCCCCCTCCCTCACACCCCACTGCTAATGTATAAACAAGTTATGTCAGATTTATACCCAAAATCTATCTTAAATCCAGCTCTTTTCATCTCCATAGCCATCACTCTTGCCAGCTTTAAAGACTTCAATGGCTTCCCATTGCTCTTGGAATATGATTTGAGCTCCTGAAATAGCCTACAAGATCCTGCATGGTCTAGCTTCTCCTTTCTGCCCCAGTCTCCTATAGTTATCCCCTGCCATCTTTCTTCTTTAGTCACAACATCCTCCTTTCCTTCCCTCAAACATATCAAGTTCTTTTTGCCTCTGGGATTTTGCAGTATAAACAGTATGAACTGCCTCAAACTTCCCTCAGCTCATCTTCCTAGCTGGCTCTTTTTATCCTTCACATTTTTAGCTCAAATATCTTCTTAGAGATTACCTTACCTAAAAGTGGCTTCCTGTCGGAGTTTTCAGTCAATCACATCATTTTTATTAATAGCACTTACCAGTATCAGAAATCTTTACTATCTTCCCCCTCTCATTTATGTAAGCTCTATGGGGTCAGGGAACCCTACTGTCTTTTTCATTTCTATATTCTCAAAGCTTAGGAGCATATAGGAAATGCTCAATAAACACTCACTGACAGAGGAGAGGAAGGGAAAAAAAATTCAGTGTCAGGTTCCCATCCCAGGATTATTTTACTCCAAAACTGCTTTTAACTACTTCTCTGTTTGTTTTTATTTATTTATTTATTATGGTTATTTCCTTTTTTAAACTGAGATGTGATTTACATGCAATATCATATACTTTTAGGTATACGTCATAGTGATTTGATATTTATACGCCTTTCAAAATGGTCACATAAGTCTAGTTACCAAAGTTGTTACAAAAAGTTGTTACAATATTATTGACTATATTCCCTATGCTGTACATTACATCCCCATGACATTTATTTTATACATGGAAGTTTGTACCTCTTAATGCCTTCACCTATTTTGCCTGCCACCCCAAGCTCTGTTCTCTGTATCTATGAATCTGTTCCTGTTTTGCTATGGTTTTTCATTTATTTTGTTTTTTAGATTCCACATATAAGTGAAATCATGTGGTAGCATAATACTCTCTAGGTCCATCCATGTTGTTGTAAATGGCAAGATTTCTTTCTTTTTCATGGCTGAGTAATATTCCACTATGTATATAGATATATATAGATTAGATAGATAAAGAAGATGTGAGACATATGTCTATCAATGGACACTTAGGTTACTTCCATATCTTAGCTATTGTGAACAGTGCTGCAATGAACATAGTGATACATGTATCTATTCAACTTAGTGTTTTCATTTTCTTCAGATAAATACCCAAAAGTGGAATTGCTGGATCATGTGGGAATAATCTTTTTAATTTTCTGAGGAACCTCCAAAATATTTTCCATAGTGGTTGTACCAATTTACATTCCCATCAACAGTGCATGAGGGTTCCCTTTTCTCCACATCCTCAACAGCAGTTATTTGTGGTCATTTTGATATTTGCCATTCTGACATGTGAGGTGATATCTCATTGTGAGTTGTATTTCCCTGATAATTAGTGATGCTGAGCATCTTTTCATGTGTCTATTGGCCATTTGTATGTCTTTTGGCGGAAAATGTCTTTTCAGGTCCTCTGCCAATTTTTTAATCAAGTTGTTTGTCTTTTTGATATTAAGTTGTATAAGTTCTTTATATATTTTGGATATTAACCCCTTATGAGATATATAATTTGCTAACATCTCCCATTCAGTAGGTTGTCTTTTCATTTTGTTGATAATTTCTTTCACTGTGCAAAAAGCCTTTTACTTTGATGTATTTAATCCCATTTGTTTATTTTTGCTTTTGTTTCCCTTGCCTCAGGAGATAGGTCCAAAAATATGTCATTAAGACTGATGCTAATGAGTGTACTGCCTATATTTTCTTCTAGGAGTTTTATGGTTTCAGGTCTTACATTCAAGTCTTTAATCCATTTTTAAATTTATTTTGGTATAAAATAGTGGTCCAGTTTCATCCATTTGCATGTGGCTGTCCAGTTTTCCCAACACCATTTATTGAAAAAACTGTCTTTTTACCATTGTATATTCTTGCCTCCTTTAAAATAGATTAATTGACCATATGTGTGTGGGTTAATTTCTGAGGTCTCTATTCTATTTCATTGATCTATGTGTCTGTTTTCATGTATCAAACTGTTTTGATTACTATAACTTTGTAGTGTAGTCTGAAGTCAGGGAGTGTAACACCTCCAGCTTTGTTCATTTTCCTCAAGATTGTTTTAGCTCTTCAGGGTCTTTTGGAGGTCCATACTAATTTTAGGATTGTTTGTTCTATTTCTGTGAAAAATGCCATTGGTATTTTGATAGGGATTGCATTGAATTTTTAGATTGCTTTGCACAGAATAGATATTCTGACAATATTCTTTCAATCCACGAGTGTGATACACATTTCCATTTATTTGTGTCATATTCAATTTCTTTCACCAATGTCTTATAGTTTTCAGAGTACAGGTCTTTCACCTTCTTGGTTAAATTTATTCCTAAGTATTTTTTTTTTGATGCAATTGTAAATGGGATTATTTTCTCAATTTCTCTTTCTGATAGCTCACTATTAGTATATAGAAACATAACTGATTTCTGTATATTAATTTTGTATCCTACAACTTTGCTGAATTCATTTATTCTAACAGTTTTTTTGGTGGAGTCTTTTTATATATTATCATGTTATCTACAAATATTGACAGTTTTACTTTTTTCTTTCCAATTTGAATTCCTTTTACTTCTTTTTCTTGCCTAATTGCAGTGGCTAGGACTTCTGATACTATGTGGAATAAAAGTGATAATAGTGGGCATCCTTGTCTTGTTCCTGATCTTAGAAGAAAAGCTTTCAGCTTTTCACTGTTGAGTATGATGTTAGCCCTGGGTATGTCATCTGTGGTTTTCATTATGTTGAGGTACATTCTCTCTATACCCACTTTGTTGAGAATTTTTATCATAAATTGTTGAATTTTGTCAAATGCTTCTTCTGAATCTATTGAGATGATCAGATGATTTTTATTCTTCATTTTATTAATGTAGGATATCATGTTGATTGATTTACAGATGTTGAACCATCCTTGCATCCCTGGAATAAACCCCACTTGATCATGGTGTATGATCCTTTTAATGAATTGTTGAATTCAGTTTGCTAATATTTCATTGAGGATTTTCCTTCCTATTTTCACCTTTTCAAAATGATTTCCAGTTATATTATTTTTCTCTAACTCAAGACTAATGCCTGAATCCCGTGAGACTCTTAAGTTTGAGATGAGAGTGAAAGGAGATGGGCTGTGACAAAACAGAATTGGAAGGGCTTCCAAACAACTACAAACCTACCTTAGCCTACTATAAATTCTTTTAGCTTTGTGGGGGAGGAAAAAAGATAGAGGATACTATGGCACAGTTTTTACTCCCTCAGAAATGAGGGTTAAATTCCTTGAAATAAGAAAACATAGTCTCCATCACATCCTTCCCCAGCAAATTCCCAAGGTGTTTAGGGAGTTGTTTATAAGCAAAGAACATTATTCCAAAATGTTAACTTTGGAGATAGAATTGACAATTATACCAGATTATTGCCTCTCATTTTCACTCATTAATAACTGGCACTAAAATTATATATAAATAAACATTGAGTAAGGAAGACAGAAGGAAGGCACAGGATACCAAAACATGAAGCATTAGGAGACAAAGGACAGCCTAAGGAAATTACTGGATATAGAGGAGGAAAAATAGCTTTTTCCTCTACCCTTCCAAGTTCTAGGCTGGGAGACCTGTAACAAAAGACAAGTTAACAAGAGAAAAGCATACACATTTAGTTAATATAAGTTTTACACAGCATGGGAGGCTTCATAAGGAAATGAAGACCTCACCTAGTGGTTAAACCTGAGTATTTTTATAGTAGGTTTGATGAAGTATGGAAAGTCATTTAAAAATGTGATAGGATAAAGTGTGTGCACAAAGCATAGTAAACTGGGGGTGACTTAGCAAGACCTGTTCATTCAGATTCTTCTCTGTGTCCTTTGTCTTTAGAGATAAGGATGCTCCTTTCCTCCAAGTGTAGGGAGGGCACCTCTAATATGAGGGGTTGGGGTTTATGACCTGCTTCAGGGGAAGGTCACAAAGTTCTTCCTGCACTGGCCATTTCTCAAATTCCTTCAGTTTACAACATTCAACATGCTAAGACACCATATTTTATGTTAGAGTGTTCTCAACCATGTCATGGATATTCCTCACAGCTGATCCCTCTACACTGACCCAAAATTGGTTGTAAAGTCCACCCAGTTCCTAGGGGAAGCAATAGGAAAAATGATGCAAGGATATTCTTCCATGCAGAATATAATTCTAATTTATTCAAGTTTCCAGAGTTTAAATCTCAAATATCTCACTCTACTTCTGGCATCAAAAAGAAGTATGCCAAAGCCTGAGAGAAATAAATTGTTATAATTTACATGTTAGTTGGCTTTCAGTAAGCTTGGCTCCTGAGCCTTTTAAATGTCAAGGATTTTAGCATTAAAACACTTAGCTTTCAACACTTTAGAAACTCTCAGTGCTAATGTTTTTGTTTTGTATTTTAACTAACAATTCTCTGGTTGAAGTCATTTATCTTCAAAACACTTAAATTCCTAATACATAAAAAACTTGCAGGCAGTTTGAAGAGTTTGGGCTGTAATGATAAACTGAAAATGAATTTTACTCTTGACCTTGATATTGATTTGCTGTGACTGTACAAAAATCATTTATCTTCCTGCAGTTTCAGTTTTTTAATTATTAAACATTAAAAACAATATGGAGGGACTTCCCTGATGGCACAGTGGTTAAGAATCCTCCTGCCAATGCAGGGGACACGGGTTCGATCCCTGGTTTGGGAAGATCCCATATGCCATGGAGCAATTAAGCCCGTGCGCCACACTACTGAGCCTGTGCTCCAGAGCCTGTGACCCACAACTACTGAGCCCACATGCTGCAACTACTGAAGCCTGTGTGCCTAAAGCCCATGCTCAGCAACAAGAGAAACCACACAATGAGAAGCCTGCGTCTCACAATGAAGAGTAGCCCCTACTCACTGCAACTAGAGAAAGCCCGTGCACAGCAACATAGACCCAATGCAGCCAAAAATAAATAAATAAAATTAATTATTTAAAAAATAAAAACAATATGGATATGATTTTGAGATCACTGGATAAAATGGACAAGTCTAGGTTATTTGTAGATATATTCATATCTAATCCAATTATGTAAATGCTATTTTAAAATATATTTCTAATTCTGTACTATATGATTTGTAAGTTTCATACAATGAAAACAAAATTTAATTTGATAGTTTGTCAAAATCTAATATCTCCAGTTTCCTTTCAATTAGGGTAAAAAAGCCATAGTAAAATTGAAATAATGGAATCTCCAGAGTTAATTTTGTCTTTTCTTCTGATGCACAGAACCATATCTCTTTACTCTGTCTGAAAAGTTTGCATTACTCAATGCTCCATTCTCATACACCTGACCTTGGATCTACAAACACCACAAGTTTATATGAAAAGACATTTTATACTAGAAAAAATACAAACATCAAAAAACATAAAAATTTTACTAAGCAAAGAATGCAAACTAAAATTAGATAATTTTTTCACCTAGCCATTTGGCAAATATTAAAAAATCATAGTTTTCAGTATGGGATAAGGTATAAGGAGACAAAGTTTCATAGAATGCTAGTGGGTGTATATATTGGTAAGTTCTTTTTGAGGAGCAATTTGGTAATACCTGTCACAGTTTCTAATTTTACTTGGATCAGCATGGCAGTACCCAACGATACAAAAATCGATATCAAGTGTCAGTGGGAATGTAAAGTCATTGGAATACTTTTACACTGTTGGTGGGAATGTAAGCTGGCATGACCACTTTGGAAAACAACTTGATATTATCTGATGAGGCTGAAGATGTGCATATCTTATGACCCAGCAGTTCCAGTCCTGGGCATGTAGTCAAGAGAAACTCTTGCACGTGTGTTCATATCCACACTGTTTGTAAGACCAAGAAAACAGAAACAATCCCAATTGTCAACCAACAGTTCAACAGATAAACACAGCAGTGAAAATGGATGCTCTCAAGAACACTATTGTGAGGAAATAGCAAGTCGCTACAGGATGATTCTATTTGTATAATGTTCAAAAACATGCAAAACTAATTCAAACACTGTTTAGAGAAACAAAATATGTGGTAAAACTAAAAACAAGGTAATGATGGACATAAATTCAGGATAGTGGTTACCTCTGAGGGAGAAGAAGGAAGACAAGGTTGGAGAGAGGCACACAAGAGACTCTAAAGTAACAAAAATATTGAGTTTTGATGATGGGTGATACCTTAGAGAGCCAGGACAGGGAAGGAGGGAGGGAGTTGTGGGAGGGAGGGAATATGAGGATATATGTATAAATGCAGCTGATTCACTTTGGTGTACCTCAAAAACTGGCACAATAATGTAAAGCAATTATATTCCAATAAAGAGCTTAAAAAAATAGGTTTTTTTCCTTAAACTTGATGATGAGTTATGGGTGTTTGGTGATAAATGTGCTTCTTTTTCCTTCATAAATATTTTTTTCTCTAGTCAATGGTTAATAAAAACAATTTAAAAACAAACTATTAGTCAAAATAAATATGATTTTATTGATATAAAACTGTACTTGGATGATCCTGGTGGTGCAGGGGTTAAGAACCCTCCTGCCAATGCAGGGGACATAGGCCCAATCCCTGGTCCGGGAAGATCCCACATGCCGCAGAGCAACTAAGCCCGTGTGCCACAGCTACTGAGCCTGCACTTTAGAGCCCGTGAGCCACAACTGTTGGGCTCAGGTGCCTCAACTACTGAAGGCTGTGAGCCTAGAGCCCATGCTCCACAACAAGAGAGAAACCACTGCACAGAGAAGCCCATGCAGCACAATGAAGAGTAGCCCCCACTCACCACAACTAGAGGAAGCCTACAACCAGCAACGAAGACCCAACGCAGCTAAAAACAAAAAGAAAAACAAAACAAAACTCAATACTTATTAGGTATATAAACTGCATAAAAGATGTCTGCAAGGACATGCACTCATGTATGTATCACTATTACCACCTAGTGATTGAATTTGGGCTAATTTTGCTCTCATGGTTTTATTTTACTATGTTGTTTGTTTTGTTTTATAAAGGACATGCATTCGTTTTTAGAAAGACAAAAAAACTATTTTTTTAAAAAAAGATACAACTATCAGGATGTTCATCACAGTATTATATATATTATATACTGAGTGGTAAAGAATTAACCTTATCCAAAGAGAGGTCTGGCCTTTGCTCTCAGCTTCTGTGAGGTAACCTCTAAGCCCTTGGAATGTCCTGCCTGGGAAGAGTGTCTTTGTTTACCTGGGGGCTTTGGGCCACACCAGATTGTCTATGCTAACAATGAATTGATGGTTGGGGCCTTGAGCCACATGGTATCAGGTTAAACCCTTTAGGAGCTGGAGGCTAAGGTCAGCCATGTAGGCAGTCGAGCATATCTCTGTGACCAAGCCCCAGTAAAAACTCTGGACATCAAGGCTCAAGCGAGCTTCCCTGGTGGGCAATGCTCTGTGAGTACTGGCACGTGCATGGTTTCTGAGAGGAGCTAGGGCTGCCCATGACTCCACTGGGAGAAGACAACTGGAAGCTTACTGCTTGGAACTCTGGTGGACTCTGCCCCGTGTGCCTCTTTCCACTGTTGATTTTAATCTATACCCTTCCACTCAAACTGTGAGCATGAGTGTAACAGCTTTCACTGAGTTCTGTCAGTCCTTCCTGCAAATTACTGAACCTGAGAATGGTCTTAAGGACCCCCAAACTTGCAGTTGGTATCAGCAGAGGGGATGGTCTTAAGGAGTCCCAAACTTTACACATATATATTATCAATTAAAAACAAAACAAACTCTTGGAAGCCACCTCAATGTCTATCAACAGAAAATTAGTTAAATTCTGGTATATTTATAGCTTAGGACACTATTGTCATTAAAATCCTATAAAAGAGTGTTAAAATGATACATTAAGAAACAAGTACTAAGACAATAAGATTTCTTTTTCAGTAAAATGTGTGTGTGTGTGTGTGTGTGTGTGTGTGTGTGTGTGTGTATAATTCTGTGAGGGATGAATCAGACAGATTCTGCCTTAAACAGAGTCCAATAACAGAGATTTTTAATAAGTGCACACAGTCATCCCAAATCCTTTCCTGAGTTTCCCATGTTTGTGAATAGCACCCCCTTCTTTAGTGAACTTCTCTCCCTCCTACACCAACCATGTGGTTCCAGCTATATTACCAAGTTCTTAATGGTCCCATCCCCCTGCTCTTAGCCCATTAGCCTGGAGAGGGCACCTGATCTAAGTTGGGCCTGTCATGGTCCTGTACCCCACTGGCCAAAGTTGGCTGGTTGGGAAATGAGTCAGCAAGAGTTGTACCATAGAATTTATAAAAAACAGTTGTGAAAAACTGAACATAGGGGAAAAAAAACAGTTGTCCCTACAGTCTGAAGTTAGGAGCTGCCAGTGGCAGTAAAGTTAGAAAAACAAACTGACAGAGAAAATACAGCCAATTCTCAAAAAAGACATATAGTAGAGAGAATTTTAGTGTCATGGTCATGTTCGAACTGGATCCAGTTTTCTTGCGACCAAACTGCATTCCCTTCCCTTTTGCCCTTTGGTTATACAACCCTTCAATGATCTGTTCTTTCCCCTTATCTTTCCAGCAAGTTTCCCTATTGCTTAGGGTTCCTAAGATGGAGTTATATTGCTTGCATTTAAGGATATAATTAATAAATAGTTGGCCAACTCAGAAACATGAAATATCTTTGACTTCTTTCTCTTATTTCCCACATATAAGCAATAACTAAATCTTGTTCATACTCCCACATAATACCTCTACAATCTGGTCACTTCAGACACTTCTCTCCATCTTCACTGCCATTGCCTTAGGTCAGGCCACCATCCCTCCTGCTCCCCTCCTCCCTTTTTATTGCAATAGCCTCCTATCTCCTTATTCATTAATTCACTTATTCAATAAATATGTTTTGAGTGTGCAGTATATACCAAACACTTTTTCACATGTAGAAGAGAATGTAGTAAATAAAACGAAGCCCCTGTCTTCATGACTCTATCCTCCTCATGCAGAGGATACAGTAAATTGATGAACAAATGTATAATACAATATCTAATGGTGATAAGTGCTACGAAGAATCTATGGCTCAACGATGTAGTAATGGTCCCCAATCATGCCTCCCAGTAGCCACACCCTTGGGTATTCTCCTTCCACAATGACTCTGGCTCAACTATATAACATGTTTTAGCCAACATGACATTAACAAATGAGGTGCAAGCAGGATACTGAAAAGTGAAGTGGACTTGCTTTCTCTAGCTTCTGAGAATTTTTCTGCCACCATATGAACAAGTATTATGCTAGCCATTTCAACTGTTCTAACTAAGATCCTGTACATGTGAATGAGGCTGTGACCATCTGGCCGCAGCCAAACCAGCCCCAGCCAGAAGAACTGCCCAACCAACTCCCAAAATGTCAAAACACAATAATGTCTGTCATTTTAAGATACTAGGTTTGGGTATGGTTTGTTACACAGCAAAAGCTAACTAATAGAGCATTATAATGGAGCACAGTAATGAGGAGCTGCTACTTAAACGGGGTAGCCAGAGAAGCCCTCTTTGAAATTATGACATTTGAACAGAGAACTGAATGAAGAGAGGAATTGAACCATTTGGCTATCTGCAGGAACGACATTTCAGGTGGAAAGAACAACATTCCAGGCAGAGGGAATAGCATGTGAATAGCTTTTAGGCAGGAGCAATGCTTGGCATATTAGAAATAGTAGGTTTGTCACTTGAGTTTAGTGTTCAAGGGAAAAGAGCAATAAGAAATTAGAGGTGTCTAGGGGTCAGCCATATCTTGCTATTACAAACAATGCCAAAGTTAATACATTTTTATAGATGTTTTGCATTAGTGACATTATAGCTATAAGGTAAGTTCACATAATTAAATGGCTGTGTCAAAAAGTTTGTGCTTTGTTATTTTTGACAAGTGTTACGAGACTGCCTTCCATTAAGGTTGTAACAAGTTACCATGCCACCAGTGATACGTGACTTGCAATTATCAGAGTATTATCAAACTCATTGGTCTTTGCCAATCTGATAGGTGGAAAAATGGTTTTAATTTGCATGTTTCTTATGAATGAGGCTGAGCAATTATTCACATACTTCAGAGCCATTAGTGTTTTTTTTTTTTTCCTAGGAATTGCCTATTTATCTTATTTGCCCATTTTTCTACTGGACTGTCAATCTTTTTATAGTCCTTCACATACTAGGAAAATTAGGCTTTGTCTGGGATGGAGTCACATTTTGAAAATAATCTGGCTGCTGTAAGGAACAGACTGATGGGGCAGGCATGGCAGCCAGCAGACCTGTTAGGAGGCTACCCTAATGTTCCAGGTAAAAGCAGATGGTGGCTGGGGTTAGAAAGGTAGAGGTAGAGATGGTGAAAAGTGGTCAGACTCAAGAGAACATCGTAATAATATCTAACGTTTATTGAAGTTTACTTTGTATTAGGCATTATCATAAAGACCCTATAAGCATTTTCTCATTCTACTTTTCCAATAACTCTATGAGGGAGGTGCTATATTCTTCCATTTACAGAAGCAGGTTGAGTGGGTTTGACTCCAAAGCTCAAGTTCTTACCCACAATACCATACTCTCTATAGCCTCCTACAGCCTGTAGTCCTGCAATCTATTCTTTCTGCAGCCAAAGTGATCTTTCTAAAATGCAAGTCTATTCTTGTCACTCTCCTGCTTAAACACCTTAAAGGGGCTCCCCCAGCCACAGGCATCTAGAGTCCACAGAGCTTTCAAGATCTGGCCCCAGTTAACTGTTGCTACTCCTCCCTGCCTGCGCTCCTACATCCCCTGACACGGAACCATCAGACCCATGCTGTGGCCTCCATCACCAAGATCCTTCCCAATCCCCAGAATGCCCCAGACTAAGTCTCAGCTCAGCTTTGATATTAGCTCCTCTGCGAAAATTTGCATGAAATCCACTTCCTCAAAAAAAAAAATCCTGGATTATGTGGTCCCTGTATGTTTTACCAAAGGATCCTGTAGTTTCCCCTTCACTAGTATCCATAGCTAGTGTCCATAGCTAGTGTCCATAACTTCCTCACAATCCCTCCCAACTCGACTATAAACAAAATGGAGACAGAAGCAATATTTATTTTTTTCTTAAATATTTCTATACAATGATTTTAAAAGGTAAGATGACTTAGGTTTAGGTAAAAAGATTTACATTGCTTACACATCAGAGTATAAAATGGTATTCCCTCACTATCTAAGAGAATGATTCCAGGACACCCCACCCCCGCCACCGCCACCGCCCTGCCCAGCGGTTGCCAAAATCTGAGAATGCTCAAGTCCCTTACATAAAATGGCATAATATTTGCATATAACCCACACACATCTTCCTGTTTACTTTACATCATCCCTAGATTACTTATAATACCTAAATACTATGTACACAGTTGCCACTGTGTAGTAAATTCAAGTTTTGCTTTTTGGAACTTTATGGAATTTTTTTTCTGAATATTTTCAATTCATGATTAGTTGAATCCTCAGATGATATGGAGGATTAACTGTACAGTGAAAAGTCTCTTTCCCCTCCCCCATCTTTTCCTATTCACTTAGTGTTCTTCCTTTACAAGTAGTTATTACAGTTTATCCTGAGAAATGGCATGCATGATTCAAGACTAAATATCTATGTGCGTGTGTGTGTGTGTGTTCATTTCTGCTGCAAACATTCCACACAAATGGTAGCATACTATACACATTTTTTCTGCACCTTTTTTTTTTAACCTAGAATATATTGGGGATCTTTCCACATAGATACATACGGAGCTGCCTCTTCTGTGTGTGTGTGTATGTGGCCGGGGGAGGCACGAACCACATTTTGTTCACTGTTACATTCCTCACTGCCTCAGCACAGGGTCTGGCACATGGTAGGAGCTTTAAATGACTGCTTTATTGAACTGAACTGAAATACAATATAGGAAGTTGATAATAACGAGTGCCGAGAACATAAAAATGACTAATAAGCACACCAAAACATGCTCATCACCATCATGCAGCAGGCATCTGCATATTGAAAGCACACTGAGATTTTACCACCCACCCACCAGAATAGCTAAAATAAATAAAATGAAATATCTGGCAACAGCAAGTGTTGGCCAAGACATGGTACAAATGGAGCTCTTCTACTCTTAGTGAGAACGTAAAAAAATTGATACAGCGGCTTTGGAAAACTATTGATAATAGCCACTAAAGCTGAGCATACACAGAAGCTATGACACAGCAACTCTACTCCTCCATACATGTCCAACAGAAATGCTACATATATTCACCAAAAGACACATACAAGTAAGTATGCAATGATGGCTTACCCTTGCCCAAACAAAGGTTTGGTTCTTGAGCAGCTCCTAGGAGGTAACTTCTAAGCCCTTGGAAAGTCTTGACTAATAAGAGTGTCTCTGCTTACCTGGGGGCTTTGGGACATCCCAGATCACCTACCTATGCTAACAATGTGATTTATGGTCAGGGCCTCGGGCCACATGGTATCAGCTTGACCTCTGGAGGAGCTGGAGGCAACACCCACAGGGGCAGTCACCACATCTACATGACCTGCCCCCAATAATGCCCCTGGGGTGTTAACAACACCAAGGCTGGGGTGAGCTTCCCTGGTTGGCAATAACCCACACATATTGTCACACCTCACTGCTGGGAGAAGTAAGTTCTATCTGTCCCTGGGAGAGGACAACAGAAGCTCACACCTGGGACTCTCCTGGACTCTGCCCTATGAACCTGCTCCCACTGACGATTTCAGTTTGTATTCTTTCACTATCATAAACCATAACTGAGTATAACAGCTTTTTTTCTGAGTTCTGTGAGTCCTAGTGAATTACTGAACCGGATGGTGGTCTTGCGTACCTCCCTAATGGCAACAAGAATACTCACAGACGCATCATCCATAAAAGACAAAAATGAGAAACTACCCAAAAGACAGCAGTTAAATAAACTGTGGTATATTTATATATTGGAATGCTCTATAGCAGGGGTCCCAACCCCCAGGCCGTGGACCAGTACTGGCTCATGGCCTGTTAGGAACTGGGCCGCACAGCAGGAAGTGAGAGGCAGGCGAGCAAACAAAGCTTCATCTGCTGCTCCCCATCGCTCCCCATCCCTTGCATTACCGCCTGAACCATCCCCACCCACCCCACAGACCCCCCACAAACCCCCCCGCCACCGTTCATGGACAACATTGTCTTCCATGAAACCAGTCCCTGGTGCCAAAAAGGTTGGGGACCGCTGCTCTATAGCAAGAAAATAAACAGAAAATAAACTATAACTACATACAGCAATATGGATGAACCTCTCAAACATAATATTGAGCAAAGAAGCAACACAAAGGAGTATACAGTGTATAATCTTATTTATAGAAGGTCCAAAAACTAATCTATGGTGATAGAAGTCAGAATAAGGTTGCCTTTGGAATGGAGCAGAGAGAGAGGAAGCAGTCTCTCTGGTGTCTCTTATAAAAGCATTAATCCCATTCAGGAGGCTCCACCCTCATGACTTAATCACTTTCCCAAGGCCCCACTTCCTAGTCCCATGACACTGGCGGTTAGGATTTCGACATATGAATTAGGGGAGAGGGAGACACGGCATTGTCCACAACACAGGGAGAGGGCACAAGGCTGTTTCTGGGGCACTGCTGATGCTCTGATTTCTGATCGGGATGGTGGCTACAAGGATGCATTCACTTTGTAAAAGTTCAGCAAGCTTGACACAGGATCTGCGCACTTTTCTGTAAAAAATCATACCTTAACAAAAAGTTCGCTCTCCTACACACCTATTATAATGCCAGTGAAAGAAAAAATGAAAGGGAGAGACAGAGAGGGAGAGGGAAGGAGGGAAGGAAGGGAGGAAGGAAGGACACTGACTATACTAAGTGTTGGCAAGGATACAGGGTAATGGGAGTTCTCTGCTGGAGGGGCACGCAAAACGGTACAGCCACTTTGGAGAACATTTTGACAGAGTTTCTTACAAAGTTAAACACACACTTACCATGTAACCTGGCAATCCCATTCCATAGAGTCACCCAAGAGAAAGGAAAACTTACAGTCACACAAAAACTTTATACAAATGAGCAGCTTGACTCATTATCTTAAAAAAACTGGAAGAACCCAGATGCCCTTCAACAGGTGATAGATAAACGAACTGTGATACAGCCATGTAACAGGATACCGTCATTCTACTTAGCACTGAAAAGGAGTGAACTGTTGACCCACACGTTGACCTGGAGGAATTCCATTCAAGTGGAAGAAGTCAGAGGCATGGTGTGAGTCAATCTCCCTGACAGACCCGGTTGCCCAGGTTTTGTGGAAAGGGTTGTCTGCAAAGGGGCACAAGGGAATTACTGGCCTTACATATGTTATATGACTTCATTATGGTGCTGGTGGTCACACAACTAAATGTGTTTGTCAAAACTCAGAACTGTACACTAGAAATTAGGGTGAGTTTTGCTGTATACAAAGTATACCTCGATAACTCTGACTAAAAGGTATATAAAAATGCTCAAAGCTTACTTTAAAATGGTAACAATGGGTGCCACAAGAGATGTAAGGATGAAGCACAGAATATGGAGATTTTATTTCCAAGTGAGAATCAGGACGGCTTCATGGAAATGTTCACATTTAAGCTGGGCCTGGAACGTGAATAGTATCTGGGCAGTCACCATCTTGAAGATCTAATTTCTGAACCTGAATTTATAGGAGAAGGTATCCGAGAAGATCAGATTTCTGCACCTCTGCCACTAGTATGTCCTACAAACCAACTAGAATCTGAGAGTCACTCAGCCCAACCTGTCATCGCATGACAGTCACATTGCCTCTGCTTAGGAAATGGTTCAGGGGCTCAGAAGAGTCCTCGGGTCGTCCAGGGACTTCCAAACTTCCTCCACAATGTTTGTCCCTTCAGAGTAAGGAGTGACCCACTAATAAAAAAAGCTAACACTTACTATGTGCTAGACCCTGTTCATGATTTTTTATATATATGCATGTAAAATATGTATAACATACTTAATATACATAAAGTAATGTTTAAAATAATAAATATATAATATATAAAACTTGACATATGCATACATATATGTATATATGTTATGTGTATATATTTGTACAATACAAATATGTATTTATATTGTACATATTTATACTGACATATTTACATTGTACAAATATATACTTATATATTTATATACAGATATACTTTTTATATTTAATATATAATTTATTAATATAGTTAATATTTTTTAAATGTATGTATGAAATAATAAATATATAATATATAAATTTTGATGTGTGTGTGTACATGTATGTATATTATATATAATCAATCCTCACAACAACACTATGAGGTAGGTGATTTTACTACCAACCTCATTTTACAAACGGGAGACTAAAGAACAGTGTGGTTAAGGAACTCGCTCAGGGTGTGACAGTGGCAAAGCCGGAATTGGAATCTGAGCAGCCTGGCTCCAGAGCCCCTGTCCTGACCACCCGGCTCCAGTCCCTCCACACACAAGCACGGCTGGAGGGAGATCCTTCGGAAGCCCTAGCTCTGTGCCTGGTGTGGAAGGAGGCACTCGCTTCCTGGCTGCCCTTCCACAGTCCTAAGTATAGAGGGCAAAGCAGGCAGGAGATGCTCCTTTCTCCACGGAAATGCAGCTGCCTGCAGTGACCAGAACAGTCCCTGCCAGGTGATAAGGACGCCTGAGTTACCAGCTGGAAGCAATTCAGCGGTTCCTGAGCACTAACTGGAGTCAGACAGCCTTCCCTTAAACCCTGCCTTCCCCGTTCAGTCACCTGGGGACCTGGAGCAAGTGATTTCTTAACCTCTCTGTGCTTTGGCTTCTTTACTTGTAACAGAAGAAAAATAAGACTACCTGCCAAGTGAGACAATATAAGTAAAAATGTAGGACAGTGTCTGGCACAATCAGTGCTTCCAAAATGCTATTATAGTAAGTCTGCTGCTTGTAGCAAACATTTCCCCTGTGGTCCTGACATTGCGAAAGCCATCCTCCCCACTCCCCAGCTTTATTGCCATATACTTGACAAATAATATTGTGTATGTGTGATGTGTACAATGTGTTGATTTGATACACTTACATATGGCAAAATAATCCCACCATAGCCTTAGCTGACACCTCCATCCCATTATACAATTACTGTTTCTTTTTTGTGGTAGGAACACTTCAGATCTACTCTCTTAGCAACTTTCAAGTATATAGCACAATATTAGTGGCCACAATCACCATGCTGTACATTAGCTCCCCAGAACAGGTTAATCTTGTAACTGGAAGTTTGTACCCATTTACCAATATCTCCCCACTCCCCCAGCACCCCCAGCCTCTGGTAACCAGCACTCTCCTCTCTGTTGCTCTGAGTTTGGCTTTTCTTTGGATTATACACATAAGGGCATGAAGGCTTCCCCTGACCTGTTGACTGCTGTCTGTCTCGGCCTCTGACAAAGGTCTTCTCCTGTCCTGCTGCCATTCTAGGGCGGCTTCTCCACCACGTTAGCCCTGCCAGTGGTTTTCCCAGTCACTTCCTGCCACCTGCACTTTTCCCTTTTTCTAGCAAACATCACGTTCTTCTACACTTCCAAAATCCAGCATTAAAAAATCATTGGCCCCTCTCCTTTTCCCAGCTCACACAGCTGTACACACACAGTGTCCCTCAGGAACAGGAGTCTAGGCCCAACTGCAGGCTGGGATAAGGGACAGGAAAATGAATTCTTTTGTGGTAACATTTTCCTTGATGCTCTTTTCAGGAGAGGAAGCCTACACTTTCTGCTCCCTGCAGCTTTGTGTCAGGGCTGTGATTTCAGGCCTTTTTAAGACTGCAAATAGGTCTGACCCATCCGGCGAATCTCAAAGTCAACTTTCCCAGAGTTCACCCCTGCTCCAAACTGGAGTCATCAAAATTCAACTTCCCCCCGGACCTGGAGGAGAACAAACACCCCAGGGTTGCTTTAAGTGTTCAAACCAAAACCCTGATGCTGCTGATGAGAAGGAGGTGAGCAGGAGCGGGTGGGAGAGGAGAGGCAGTTTCCCTGGATCATTTGCACATCGTGTAATGTACTAGAAGAATTAATTTGGAAGAACCCTTTGAACCTGAAAGAACGTCCCCAAAAGTAAGTCTGGATTTTTAAAAAAAATCTGTACTGCCTCCTCCTCCTCATTTAAAATTTCACTTCTCTCTATGAGGCAGATACAATCCCTCAGCTAACCGTGTACCTTCTCTTTTCTTCCATGTCATCAAAATCAATTTATAGTCTTGATAAAGTCTGAAAATGCCATATATTTGCTTTCTCAGCCTCTGTGGCAGCCCAGCATGGGCATGCGACCTAATCCAGGCAATGAAATATGGGGAAATCAAATAAAGGGGTTCCAAGAAAGACTTCTTTCCAATAAAAAAGGGGCACATGGAGAGAAAGGCCTCCCCTCCTTGTGTTGGCATAAGTCTGCCCGCATGCGATGTCTGGTCTTCATCCTTTCTCTTAAATGCAGAACACTTCCCCTGGGGTCAGGCCTGGCTCTGTGCCCATCCTCAGAAACCTCAACCACACATGGTTCCACCTATTACTTCCCAGCAGTAATTTCAGTAATTCAACAAATATTTATGAAGCACCTACCTTGTGCCATATTCTAGAAGCTATAACAAGGCAGGCAAGGTCT
Organism: Hippopotamus amphibius kiboko; assembly: GCF_030028045.1. Taxonomy (NCBI): domain Eukaryota; kingdom Metazoa; phylum Chordata; class Mammalia; order Artiodactyla; family Hippopotamidae; genus Hippopotamus; species Hippopotamus amphibius. The sequence goes on along the minus strand of NC_080192.1, from coordinate 26,193,067 downwards.
CAACTCATGAAACTTAGTCTAGTGGGCTCCTCCTAGCACAACCTCTTCAACTGTCTCCACTGGACATTTCTGTTGGATGGTCCTACCATCCCTGACAGCACCTCTGAAGTCAAATGCACTCTCTTTTTTCCAAAACTGACTTCCCCAGCAACATTCATTTCTATTGAGTCATTAAGTCTACTCCTATTGAGTACCAAGTGCTGGAGCTACAAAGATACATAATATCTCTGATGCACACAAATAATCACAATCCAGTATAAGATGTGCCACAGGAGAGGTGTGTCCCAGATAGGTGGGAGGAAGCAATGTCCGAACTCTTCCGAGGCAGCCAAAGAAGGAGAGAATGGGGAGAGTAAGGAGAGACTAAGCTGAAAACTGAACCTTGGAAAATACTGATAGTTAGAGGGCAGAACAGTGTCAAAGGCAGCAGATCATGATGAGGCCCGGAAATATCTTCGGCTTGGCAGACAAGGAGTGAGTGATCTGGGTGAGAACAGTTTCCCTGGAGTGGTGGGTGAGTCTGCGGTAGGTGGGAGAATAAATAGAAAGTGGTGATGAGGACCAGTTCTACACTCTCAGCCTCCATCCTCCCTTCTGGCAACAAGGTCTTGATTTTCTTTTAGGATCACCCCTCTCCCTCTGTCAGTGGCTGGGTGGAGTTGGCCCCAACCCCAGGTCCAGAACCCAGCCAATCAGATCACCACATATCCACTGCCATGGAGATTGGCTCAGGGATGGGCTCATGATTAAACTTGGGCCAAGAGAAATCAGCTAGTGAGTCTCAGGAGAGAAGTGCCCTGTCCTATACCAGCTGCAAGCCCAGGCTCTTATCTCCTTGGAGCTGGACTACTGCACCAGTCTTTTCAGTGGTCCCCTTAACTGGTCAGTGTGAAGAATTAGGAGCTTCCAAGCTGTTCTTCTCAGCACTGCTTTCACATTATTCAAAAACTCTTGAGTAGCCACTATTAAATCCTTTGCACCTAATGCTTCATATTCGTATTCTACAACCTGTATCAAATTTACTTTTCCTTGAACCTTCCTGTCATCAAGGCTTTAATTATCTCCCCTCCTCCCGGGACTGCCCACCCTTTTCCTTTCTATTATTCAAACCCTTCTCATCTCTCAACATCCCAGCTCAAATGCCATCTTCCCAGACTCCCATTTGGTATCAATATGAATTGATGGCAATTTTTGAAAAACATGATTTATTGTCTAGCTACCTCTCATTTTACATATTAGTTTTTTCTCTCCCAAATTACCCTGGAGGGAAGTTAAAGACTGTGTCAAATTTTTTGGTATACTGTGTAGAATTTATGACCGGGCTCTTCACAGTCAACACTCAAAAATTTTCATAGAGTGATTAATAGATATTTCCCACTTTGCCAGTGGAAGTGGAGCTGAATGCAGAGGTGCAATTTGTTTCTTTTTTTGTTGAAATTTATTTATTTATTTATTGGCTGTGTTGGGCCTTTGTTGTGCGTGGGCTTTCTCTAGTTGCGGAGAGCAGGGGCTACTCTTTGTTGTGGTGCGCAGGCTTCTCATTGCTGTGGCTTCTCTTGTTGTGGAGCACGGGCTCTAGGTGCATAGGCTTCAGTAGATGTGGCACGTGGGCTCAATAGTTGTGGCTCGCAGGGTCTAGAGCACAGGCTCAGTAGTTGTGGTGCATGGGCTTAGTTGCTACTCAGCATGTGGGATCTTCCCAGACCAGGGCTTGAACTCGTGTTCCTTGCTTTGGCAGGCGGATTCTTAACCACTGCACCACCAGGGAAGCCCTAGAGCTGCAATTTAAATGATGAAAAGAGACGTGGTCAGTAAGCTCGAGGGGAAAAAGCTAATGGATGTGAATAGTCTGATCAAGAAGACAAAGTTGGGAGTGTGATACATGGAAAGTTCTTGTACAAACTTGACAAGGCAAGGAGACAAACCCCAAACACAGGGACAAGCTCTGAAAACCCTGGACAATCTGTGATCCAAAAGGTTATGGGAAACCCTAGGAAAAGCTAAGTGACCTAGCTGAAGGAATCAATGCTGTGACCAGCAGTGAAGTCTCAGATAACTCAGGGGGTAGAGGATAAAGGATCCTTGGAAGTAGCACTCATTGGACTTAAGGTCCCTTAGTTTCTTACTCTCTTCAACTTTCTCCCTTTGAGAGAATGAAGGAAAACTCTCACAATTGGCTTCCCAATTTACATAGAATAGTGCTGAGGAACCACGCTTGATAAGGTCCCCAGAGACCTCCCCATTCTCATGGTGATTTCCAATCTTCCTTCCTTGATGACTCCCTCCTCCTGAAATATTCTCTTCATTAGCCCTCTCTTTCAGCATTATGCTCCCAATGGGACCGGCCCTTCTCTCTCCAGCTCATTGGCGGGGTCATCTTCACCTTTCTGGCCTCTGAGCATCAGAGTGCCCTCGCCCTTCCTCCTTAGACCTCTTCTTGTCTAGGTTTGTGATTAGGTCATAGGGATCTCATCTGGATCTAGGCTTTAAATCCAGGGCTTTATGAGCTGATGACACCTAATTTTGTATCTCAAGCCTTAACTTCTCTCCTCTCTCTTGAACTCCGGATTTGTATATCCAGTCTATCCTATATCTCCACTTGGAGGTCTAATAATCATTCCAAACTTGATGTGTTCAGATTTAAACTTTAACACACACACACACACACACACACACACACGCCAAATCCCACTTCATCTGCATTCTTGGCTATTTCTATAAATTACTGCTTCACTCTACAAGTTGTCAGACACAACTCCTTTGATCATCCTTGCCTGCACTCTTTCTCATGCCTGACATCCAATCCATCAGCAAATTTGGTCAGCTCTGCCTTTGGAATACACCTTGATTCTGAAATGTCTCCTCACTTCCACCACTGCCACCCGAGTCCAGTCCACCATCATTTCTCATCTGGACTTGTGACGGGTCTTTCCATTTACCTTTGTTGCCTATAGTGTCTTTCCACAAAGCATTCAGAGTTATCCTTCTCCAATGAAGTAAAGTCATATCACTCTGCAGCTCAAAACCCTCCAATGAAATTCTGATCCATGCTACAACACAGATGAACCTTAAGGACTTTATGCTGAGTGAAATAAGCTAGACATGAAAGAATAAATATTATCTGATTTAACTTTTATCAGGTACCTAAAATAGTCAAACTCATACAGACAGAAAGTAGAACTAGGCTTCCCTGGTGGTGCAGTGGTGAAGAATCTGCCTGCCAATGCAGGGGACATAAGTTCCATCCCTGATCCGGGAAGATCCCACATGCCATGGAGCAACTAAGCCTGTGTGCCCCAATTACTGAGCCTGCACTCTAAAGCCCGTGAGCCACAACTATTGAGCCCACGTGCCACAACAACTGAAGCCCATGTGCCTAAAGCCCGTGCTCTGCAACAAGAGAAGCCACTGCACTGAGAAGCCCTTACACCGCAACAGAGTAGCCCCTGCTCTCCGCATCTAGAGAAAGCCCGCGCGCAGCAACAAAGACCCAACATAAATACATACATAAATAAATTTATTTGAAAAAAAAAAAAGAAAGTAGAACTGTGTTCAGCCAGGGGCTGGAGGGAGAGGGGAATGGGAAATTATTATTCAACGGGTGTAAAGTTTCAGTTTGGAATGATGAAAATACTCTGGAGATGAACAGTGATAATGGCTGCACAACGATGTGAATGTACTTAATGCCACTGAACTGTATACTTAAAATGGCTGAAATAATCAATTTTATCCCCTCTAAATTTTTTAACCCTCCAATAGCTTCCCATCTCAGTCAAGGGCAAATTCAATGTCCTTACCAAGGCCTATAAGGTCCTACACCCTTGGGTCCCTGCCACCTCTCTAACCTCCTCTGCTACCACTCTGTACCCCATTACCCTGTTCGAGCCACAATGACCTCCTTGCTATCCCTCAAACTATAGATACTTCCACTCAAACATGCCAAGCCCTGTCCTGCCTCAGGACCTTTGCATATGCTGTTCTTGCTTTTTAGAATACTCCCCCCCACCCCCAGAAGTCCACGTGGTTATCTCCTTTATTTCATCTAGTTCTCTACTCAAATGCCTCCTTTACAGCAGCAATCCCTAAACTACCACCCCATACCACTTCCACTGCTCACAATCCCTCCACCCAGCTTTATTCTTTAGAGCATTTATCAAAACTAACATCAGTTTTTTCCACTTGTTCAGCTATTGTCTGACTCTCCCCATTAGAATATAAGCTGAGAACAAGGATATTTTCTCATCCACTGACAGATCCCAGTTTCCCAGAACAGTGTCTAAAATATAGTAGGCACTCAAAAAATATTTGTTGAATGAATAAATGAACTCTACCTAATCTCAGCAAGTGCCAAAAGACAGTAAACCAAGAGGGAATTTAGATGGCTGACTAACATCTGGATAAGTAAAAAGGATTCTCTTGGAGGAGGTATGCCAAACCCAGCTGCTCGGGGGTTTTTGTTTTATTTTTCTAAGTGTGGAAACCATGTTCATTATCAAAAATTTGGATAACACCAAAAAATAAAGGAGAAAATAAAAACTACATGCTTCCACAATCACCACGATTGATATTAAGGAGTTTCATCCAAATTTTAAAATTTATATGCATTTTTCTTAGCCTAGGTGCTCTGAAAATCAGAACCAAGGATTGAAGTGCTGACACTTCACTTAGGAGGTGCAAGCACAGGGCTGAAGGGTGAAGAGGAGAGGGAGCATGAGGAAGGAAAGATGCACAGTAATGCAGTGCAAAGCTGCATCGTACCGGCCATCACTTTATGACAAGCTATGATGAGACACAGCAGGTCACACTGCAGATGTGTTCACTTAGCATGAGGGACTTTGGGAGGCTTGCAAAGACAAACCACACTGGAACAATCCAAGGAATGGAGAAATATTGGGAAAGCATCACCTAATTCCTTCTGATTCCATCCTGTCTCCTACTTCCTATTAAACAAAGTTCACCCACATGGAACTAACTTTCCTCAGCTTCCAAGTTACATCATACAGCCCCTCGGTGGCTTCATATGAAACCAAATCCTATGCATCACGGTGACATTTCAACAGTCTGGGGGTAAGGAGGTGACCTGGTGGAGGCACCAATCAACAAAGAGAAAGGAGAAGGCAGGAGGTTTTGAGAAGTTGCACAAGATTTGTATCAAATATGGTATTTTAAACAAAACTGGAATCATACTATTCACAGTTTGTTTTCATTGAGATATAATTCACATACCATAAAATTCACCCTTTTAAAGTATCCAATTCAGGGGACTTCCCTGGTGGCCCAGTGGTTAAGATATCACCTTCCAGTGCAGGGGGTGGGGGTTCCATCCCTGGTCGGGGCGCAAAGATCCCACATGCCTCGGGGCCGAAAAACCAGAACATGAAACAGAAGCAAATTGTAACAAACTCAATAAAAGACTTTACAAGTGCTCCACATCAAAAAAATAAAATAAAATAAAAAATAAAGTATACAATTCAGTGGTCTTTAGTATAGTCACAAAGGTTTGCAACCACCACCACCACTATCTAACTGCAGGACATTTTCATCAATCTAAAGAAACCTCACACCCATTAGTAATCATTCCCCAAATCCTCTCCTGTCAAATCCCCAGAAACCACTACCCTGCATTCTGTCTGTAAGGATTAGCCCCCTCTGGACATTTTCTATAGATGGAATCATATACCACATGGCATTCTGTGTCTGGCTTCTTCCAAGCAGCACGTTTCCAGGTGCATCCTTGTTGGAGCACGCGTCAGTACTGCAGTCCTACTTATGGCTGGACACTATTCCATTGTAAGGACACACTACATTTCATTTATCTCCTCATCAGTCGATAGAAATTTGGGGTGTTTCCACTTTTTTGCTTATTATGAAAAATGCTCCTATGAACATGCACGTACAAGTTTTTATGTGACATAGTTTTAATTCTCTCGAGTATATACCTAAGAGTGGCATATTTTCTTAGGATTTTTTTGTCTTTTTTTTTTTAATTGAAAACTGAACATTCTAAGTAATATAATGAAATAACTCTGGAAGTACCAGGTTTTGTTGGTGTTCTTGCTCCTGACTGTTGTTGTCTGGGGACTTTCCGAACTAATCTGTAAAGTCTATTCTTTGCTGTATGTGGCCACTAAAATATCAGCTTAGTGTAATGGCCAATTTCTTAAAACGCCTAGAGCCAAGAAGTTCCCCAGCCTTTGTTAAAGGGCTCTATGTGCACGTTGGGGCACGCGTGCAACACTCAGTTGAAAGGCAGTTCATAACTTCACCTTGGCCTTCACCTACTGCTGGCACAGAGCCTCAGGGCGAGCCAGAGGTGAGAGCTCAGGCCCTTCCCATGCCTTCCTGAGTTTGCGCACAGCCCTGGTTGGAGGCACAACCGTATTCATGCACACAGCCATCCAGATTTCCAGCACTATCTTGGAGCTTTTCAAAGCCCCCTGTAGGCATCGCATTCCCTAGACCTTCCTTTCAAGCTTTTGGTTATTGTTTGTCCAAAGTTATCCACCACCTGAGGCAGCCAGTGATTTTGCCTCTGATTATTCTTGACAAACACCCCTGGGGAAAGGCTCTTCACACTGAGCAACCTCTGGATGAAGTCAAATGAAGACAGCCTTGTACGTGGGATCTTCCAGCAAACCAACCAGCAGACAAGTCAAATAGTGACACTCTCTGGGGATGGGGCTATGAAGAGCTCCAGCCCTGTTCTCCTTCCTCTGGTGGCTGCCAGGCTACTGGTTTTCTTTCTTTCTTTTTTCAAATTAATTAATTTATTTTTTATTTATTGGCTGCATTGGGTCTTCGGTGCTGCGTGCAGGCTTTCTCTAGTTGCAGCGAGCAGAAGCTACTCTTCATTGTGGTGCGCGGCTTCTTACTGTGGTGGCTTCTCTTGTTGCAGAGCACAGGCTCCAGGCACGCAGGCTTCAGTAGTTGTGGCACGTGGGCTCAATAGTTGTGGCTCTCAGGCTCTAGAGTGCAGAATTAGTAGTTGTGGTGCAGGGGCTTAGTTGCTCTGCAGCATGTGGGATCTTCCTGGACCAGGGTTCAAACCCGTGTCCCCTGCATTGGCAGGTGGATTCCTAACCACTGCACCACCAGGGAAGTCCCAGGCTACTGGTTTTCAACATGACTGTGTGATGTTCATTTTCAAGTCTACTGCAGAACTGGGAAGAAGAGGATGGAAATACAGCTAATTAAAATGCCACAAAGCTCACTGCTTTTACTGAAATCCAGTCACTTTTCTTAAGTTAACATTCTCTGGTTGATTCTGACAATTTTGCCAGTTTTCTCATTGATTTAATGGGACTAAGGATTTTTAGAAGTCTTTACTCTGCTATTTTCTCTGACATCACTCAGTTCTTTTGTTTTTGTTTTTAGATGTTACATAATTATCAGCTATATTCCCCACACTGTACATTTTATACCCTTGGGTCATTTATTTTGCAACTGGAAGTTTGCACCTCTTAACCTCCCTCACCTATTTCCCTCCTCCTCCCAACTCCCTCTCCTCTGGAAACCACCTGTTTGTTCTCTGTACCTATGACTCTATTTTTGTTTTGCTTATTTGTTTTGTTTTTCAGATTCCACATATAAGTGAAATCATACAGTACTTGTTTTTTTCTGTCTGACATTTTTCACTTAGCGTAGGTCCATCCTTGCTGTCACAAATGGCAAGATTTCATTTTTTTATGGCTGAATAATATTTCATTGTGTGTGTATATATACGTACACACACATATATATATACATATACCACATCTTCTTTATCCATTCATCTATTGACGGGCACTTAGGTTGCTTTTATATCTTGGCTATTATAAACAATGCTGCAATGAATAGAGGGGTGCCTATATCTTTTCTAATTAGTGTTTTTGTTTTCTTTGGATAAACACCCAGGAGTGGAAATGCTGGGTCATATGGCAGTTCTATTTTTAATTTTTTGAGGAATCTACATACTGTTTTCCATAGTGGCTGCACCAATTTACAATCCCATCAACAGTGCTCAAGAGTTCCCTTTTCTTTATACCCTCACCAACACCATTATTTGTGGTCTTTTTGATAACTGCCATTCTGATAGGTGTGAGGTAATATCTCATTGTGGTTTTGATTTGCATTTCCCTGATGATTAGTGATGCTGAGCATCTTTTTGTGTACCTGTTTGTCATCTGTATGTCTTCTTTGGAGAAATGTACTCAGATCCTCTGCCTATTTTAAAATTGGGTTGTTTGGGTTTTCGGATGTTGAGTTGTACGAGTTCTTTATAATATTTTGGATATAAAGCCCTTATGGGATATATCATTTGCAAATATCTTCTCAGTAGGCAATCTTTTCATTTTGTTAATAGCTTCCTTTGCTGGGCAAAAACTTTTTTGTTTGATGTAGTCTCATTTGTTTATTGTTGCTTTTGTTTCCCTTGCCTGAAGCAATATATCTAAAAAATACAGCTAAGACCGACATTAAAAAGCATACTGCCTATGTTTTCTTCTAGAAGTTTTATGCTTTCAGGTCTTACATTTAATTCTTTCACCTATTTTGAGTTTATTTTTGTAAATAGTGTAAGAAAGTAATCCAGTTTTATTCTTTTGCATATAGCTGTCCAGTTTTCCCAATACCCTTTATTGAAGAGGCTGTCTTTTCCCCATTGTATATCCTTGCCTCTTTTGTCATAGATTAATTGCCCATATACAAGTGGGTTCATTTCTGGGCTCTCTATTCTGTTCCATTTATCTATGCGTCTGCTTTTGTACCAGTACCATACAGTTTTGATTACTGTAGCTTTGTAGTATAGTTTTAAATCAGGGAGCATGTTCTTCGTTCTCAACATTGTTTGGTCTATTTGGGGTCTTTAGTGTTTCCATACAAATTTTAGAACTATTTGTTCTAGTTTTGTGAAAAATGCCATTGGTACTTTGATAGGGATTGCATTGAATTTGTATTGATAGATTGCCTTGGGTAGTATGGACATTTTAACAAAATTAGTTCTTCCAATCCATAAGCACAATATATCTTTCCATCTGTTTGTGTCATCTTCAATTTCTCTCACCAGTGTCTCATAGTTTTCTGAGTATAGATCTTTCATCTCCTTAGGTTTAGTTCTAGGTATGTTATTCTTTTTGATGCAACTATAAATGGCATTGTTTTCTTAATTTCTCTTTCTGATAGTTTGTCCTTAGTGTATAGAAATGAAACAGATTTCTATATATTAATTTTGCATCCTACAACTTTACCAAATTCAATGATGAGTTCTAGCAGTTATCTGGTGGAATCTTTAGGATTTTCTTTATATAGTATTAATATTATGTTACCTGCAAACAGTGACAGTTTTACTTTTTCCTTTCCAATTTGAATTCCTTTTATTTCTCTTCCTTGTCTGATTACTGTGGCTAGGATTTCCAATACTATGTTGAAGAAGACTGGTGAGAGTGGGCATCCTTGTCTTGTTCCTAATGGTAGAGGAAATGCTTTCAGTATATCACTGTTGAATATGATGTTAGCTGTGGGCTTGTCATATACAGCCTTTATTATGTTGAGGTACATTCTCTCTATACACACTTTGTTGAGAGTTTTTTTTTTTTTTATCATAAATGGATGTTGAATTTTGTCAAATGCTTTTTCTGCATGTACTGAGATGGATATGAGATGATCATATAATTTTTATTCTTTAATTTGTTAATGTGGTTGATTTGCAGATACTGATTTGCAGATATTGAACCATCCTTGCACCCCTGAGATAAATCCCACTTTATCATGGGGTATGAGCCTTTTCACATATTGTTGGATTCAGTTTGCTAATATTTGGTTTGCTAATGGATTTTGTATCTATGTTCATCAGTGATATTGACCTTAATTTTCTTTTTTTGTGATATCTTTGTCTGGTATGATGGTAACACTGGCCTCATAGAATGAGACCTCTGCAGTTTTTGAATGATTTGAGAAGGACAGGTGGTTACATTTCTCTAAATATTTGGTTTATTCATAAGCATTTTCCATATCTTAAATATTTTCCAAAAAAATAAATGTTACAAGATACATGTCATCTTATTGACATTTTATATAATCATTCTTTTATACTGAACTGTTAGATTGTTTTCTATCTTTCCTCTTTATAGATAAATGCCTTGATAAATATCCTTTGACTATATCTTGCATTACTTTCTTAATCTAAGTTGATGAAAACAGGACTACTGGGTTAAAGTATATGAACATTTTTAAAAGTAAGTTAGGAAGTAATAGAATGTCAGCTGCAAGTAACAGAAATGTTAATAACTGGGATATTTATTGCTTACATAACCAAGATGTCTGAAAGAAGGTAGGAAAACTCAATGATATTGTCAAGAAATCAGACTCTTATTTTCTTCTCCAACATCCTCAGAATATTGACTTTTCATCCTTGTGCTTGTTGCTCATGATTGCAAGATGACTCCAAGCATCACAATGTCACACAACCAAAATTCAGGAAAGCAGGAATATATGAAGTCAGGAAAGTGAGAGTCTCCTCATATAAAACTATTCTTTAGTTAGAAAAGAAAATCTTTCCTACAAACCCTTTATGAGAATTTTCTCACTGGCTTATACTCAGTACTGTGTCACATGGCCATCATTAACTGTTAGGGAGGTTAGGAAAACAATATCTTTCCCTTTCCAGATTCAATAATGAAATAAGAGGTTTGATATAGCTTCTGCATAATCAACTGTATTGGACAGAAGTCACAATAGTGCTGTGTAACAAATCACCCCAGAATTTACAGGTAAAAAACAATAAACATTTTTTCTTGATCACAGCTTGGATCAACTGAATGGCTAAGCTAGAATGGATTTGGCTAGACTTGCCTGTGGTTGGGCTCAGGTCTGCTCCATGTTTGGTCATTTTTGTTTTCATTTTTATTGTAAAATAAAAATAAACAATACAAAACAAATATATATATCTTAGTGAATTATTATAAAAAATTCACTCTTCTAACCACCACCCAGGTTAAGAAAAAGAACTTTGCCAGACACCCAGAACTCTCCCTATATGCCCCATCCCAAGTATACCCCTCTCCTTCCCCACAAATAACCACCATTTTGACTCCTACAGTAATCACTTCCTTGCATTGGTTTATGGCTTAATCATTTATGTATGCATCCATAGACCCTATGGTTGGTATTTTTTTAATTGACATATTATTTAAGTCCTTTTTAATGTACAGTTTCCTTCTCTACACCTTTTTTTTCTTGTAATTTATCTGTTTAAGAACCTGGGCCTGTTTATCTAGAGAATGTCCCACAGCCTGGATTTTACTGATAGCATATTCATGGTACAACTCAACACATTCCTTTGTCCTTCATATTTCCTGCAAATAGGCAGCTGGATCTAGAGGCTTGAATAGAATCAGGTTTAACCTGCTTTCACTTTATGGCAAGTTTATAGGTGATATCTGTTTTCTACTGCTTTTTTTTTTTTAATGTTACCAACATTTAATGCTCAATGCCTAGATCCATTAATTCGAGTTGCAAAATGACAATAATATGTCTATCACTTCTCCTTACTTATTAAATAAATCACTTTTTAAGAGAAAACACATCCTCTCATTTAGTAATGGTTACCCAGTGGTACAGCTTATATGGAAAGGCAGGATAATGCTTGTTTCTTTTCCTTTATTTATCTAGTTTTCAAAAGGATGAATTAATTCCCTATTATCCTCCAAAGGAAATCAATTCATTTATTATTATGAATTCATGAATTTAAATACATTCATGTGTTTTGATCCATGGCAATTCTTATCCTTATTGCAGCTTAAATTTTGTTATCTTTGACCACTGGGAACCTCTTCAAGTTGACTTCTGTGTCATTCTGACATAACCCAAATTGTCTTTGATAGATTTCTTGCTATTTGGTATGACAATATGATCCAGGATAATATTTGCCACAGAGTTGGAATCAGTCATTTCTTCAAGAAGTCCTGGTTTTCTTTTAGTGGCAAATGGCATTTCATACCCACAATGTGGTATGGGTTGGTCAATATTTCTGGTGTTTTATAGTGGACAAAACTAGGAAATATATTTTTTAAGAAGAAACATTTCATGAGTTCACAGTGACATTTCCAATCCCAATTCAGGACTATGGGGCTATTCTTTAATCTCTTTTATATTACTCCTGAATTCTGGTATGGTTCTCAAGGACATAAGGAATGACAGAATATTCCATGATTGCTCATTTACTTTATCCTACATTATACACAGAAGAGTTTCAGAATAGTAATACTCAGAATAACCACCACCAATTATGTTACTAAAAACAATTTTTAAAAATTTTGCATACCCTACCCCATTCTCACTTCATTTTTCTTTTAATTGTACTACATCCATATTTTCAAAACATACAATCATCACATACTATATTCTCTCTTTTACTCTTATTTGGTCTTCAACTATAAGTAACTATATATATATATATATATATATAATGACCACCATAATTCCTTATATTAAAGTCTCTCTTGTCATTTTACCTAAAGCTTGTTCTCTAATAGATTCCTGAGCAAATACACATAGGAAGAATATTCTCTAACTTCCTTCATGTTCATAACAGCTTCTCTGTCCTTGAAAGTCACATTTTCTTTAATTGGATATCACAATATATAATGCTTTTCCATTTTCTTCTGACATAAAGTGCTACAATCAAAAAGTCTAATAACAATCTTCCTTCCCTTATTAGCCTTATGTTCTTTCAACCTAAATGCCTAAAGATTTTTTTTCCTTTTTCTTTAAAATCCAGATATTTCACTAGAATTTGGCTTGGTATTGGTCATTCAGTTCAATATTCTCATATGCATAGAGTGCTCTTTTAATATGTACTTTCAAATTTATTTCAGAAATTTTTTTCTTGAATTATAATATTTAGTATTTGTTCAATTCTCTTTCTTTTCTTCTCCTGGAACTTCTATTCACCATATGTTGGATCTTCTTTGCTTAAACTTATTCAATAGTTGTATTGTTTCTCAAATCTTTATCTCTTTCTTAATTTATTTTTTATTTTAAAAATTTTCATTATTTTCACCTTCTATTTTCTTAAGGCATTATCTGTGTATTTATTCACTGGGTTCCTTGTAGTTCAGCCTTCATTTATTTTATTTCTGTTTTTCCTACTTTCTGTCACTTTACTTCTGAGTTTTTCTATTTCTTATTAATTGTCTTTCATATTTTGTATCCTTTCTTAACATTATTTTAGCTCATTTTGAAATAGTACATTATATTTTGCTTCTTTTTTTTTTCTTTTTTTTTTCTAAGCAAATATTTCTGGCCTGCTTTCATTATCTGCAGGGATATTATTCTTCTCCTTATTCTAATTTTTCTTAGAATAACTTTCTATAAGATTTGGCCTCTTATAAGGAATTGTTTACAAAGGATAACTTTTTTAACTTCACAAAGTTACCCATTCTGTTGTGTTTCATGTAGTGCAAAAAATATAACAGCTTTCTTTTTAAGATTTCCTGGATATGTTCTCCTCATCCACTTTTATCTGGACTTTCTTTCCTTCATCTCTACAGTGCCTGTTCTGCTCAATTTTAATTCCACTCCCAGCAGTATCCTCAGGGAAGGGCCCTGTCCTGAAAGGGAGCCCATGCTGGTGAGTTTTGAGAATTCCCAGGGGCTAGACAGCTCCACACCTTTCAGGCCTTATCACAGGCCTGTGCACTCACTTGCTATTTGGAGTTGGCACATTTTCAGCTGTTGTTCTAAAATAAGCTTGCTGAGCTTTCCAGTGAATACCTGTTGGATATTTTAGGGGTTTCTTGTTCTCAGGCTTGTTAGATGCCCCCCTGCTTTTTCCTGTACAGATGCTGATACCATGCAGTTCTTGTGACTATCAATTGATTTCTCCTCACCTGCTTGTATTTCAGCGTCCACAGGGATACTTTCTCACCTGGCTTTGTTGGGAAAATCTGTGGGTTTTTGATTTTGCTACTCAATTGCTCCCTGTTTTTATGCAGAGATTAGGTAAGTTCCAAACACTATTCTGCCACTGCCATTTCCATCTTCTCAATTCCATGTGTTCATTCTGGGTCTCAGACTGAAGGGGCAGAAGCACACAGGGGAAGCTCTTCTTGCAGTAAAATGAGAAACGCGAGAGAACAAACTTGAAACCAGAGGATGCTTAAGCCTCCGCTTGCAGGCCAAAAACAGCCACAAGCCAAGCACAATATCACTCTGCAAGAAAGCATACTTTACTTCTAGGAGAAGGAACTACAAAATCATGCAAAGAGCATGATGAGGAACTGGGAAAAGCAATGCAATGTTCCACACCCACCAACTGCATCTGCCCCAAAGGCTTTCTCTAAATCTTGCTAAATTACCTTCCAAAAATGGTTTGTTAACTATACTTTCAACCACAGATATGAGAGTGCCCTTTACACTACTACGTTCATAATTATTGAATATTTTAATAAGTAAAAAATATGTATGTAGTTTAATATTCAGATTGCACTTGCTTTTGTGAAGTTTAATCTTCTTTCATTAGTTTATCAAGCCATTTCTTTTTCTTCCTTAAAGACTTATCTCCTCGTGTCATATATCCATTTCTCTATGGCAGATGTTGCTTTTCTTGTTGATTTATAAGACTTCATTTCATAGTAAAGATTTTAATCTTTATTTCATATTTCTTGCACAGATTTGTTTCAATGTGTCATTTTCATTTTGCATCATTTATCTAATTCTGCATAACAAATCACCTGAAAAGTTTGTGTTCTAAACCAAAAAACATTTACTATTGCTTACAAATCTATGGGCCAGCAGGATGTGTTTGATGACCTGAACTAGGAGTGGCTGATCTCGGCTGGGCTGACCCATGCGTCTGCTGTCAGTTGGTGGCATGGCTAGGGAACAGATGGCCTAGGATGGTCTCACTCACATACTGGCTGTTGGCTTGCTGTCAGCTGCTGTAATGGGGATAAACGGGCCATGTTACCACCATATTATTTTTTAACTGTATTTATATTATTTAAATATTAAAAGTGTATATTTTTTATTTTATATATTTAAAGTTATCATTTTTTCTTATGTGATTTCTTTATTGCTGTTGTGTTTGTAAAGTCCCTCCCCAATCTCAAGGTCTGGTAACTATTCACTTATGTTTTCTTCTACATTTTTATTCTTTCATTTATTACCTCTAAGTCTTTAATCCACTGTAAATTGATGGGTATGAAGTGAGAATTTAAATGGTTGCTTTCCCACATGTAGTTAACCAATTATCCAAGCACTACTTATGGAATATTCTTTCCTCTTCCCATGAATTGATGATATCATCTTTTATCACAGAGTGAATTACGATACAGTCCTCGGGTCCACTTTTGAGCTCTTGCCTTCGTTCCACTGATATGTCTGTCTATGGGTTCTTGTACTGCCCAAATCTATGTAGTCAATGGGTGGAAGGAACTCAGAAATGGGGTGAGATTATCATAATTATTTCTGCAAATTAAGCTCATACTGTATTAGCCCTTCTGAAGCCCGGGGATCAAGATGAGCTCTGAAAGTTCTGGAGGGAGATGGGGGGATCAATCCAGACCTCTCAGAGGGCAGAAGTCTTTGAGCAGAGAGAGGGTGCTTAAGAAGATGAGTATCCTAACCTAGCATTTGTTGTGAAAGCAGAAGAAAGACATATAATTACAATCTTGATAAGAAGAGAAACTCTTGGCTTTTTCCACCATTATCTGAGGTATCCAAGATGCTTCTCCAAGACTGAAGTCCTGGAGAGCTGTGTGTCCAACGCATGCGCAGGATATAACTGCACAGTTTTTGGAACGGTAGGCTCTAATCTTTCTCCTGTGGCAGAATATGTAATATTTATTGATCTTCCTTTGAGTAACAGGTTTAGTGAAGATTGTCAATTCTCTGGGGGGATAAACACGAAATAGATTCCCCCTGCCAAAAAAATCTATCAATTATGCTCTGCGGAACCTCCTTTTCCCACTGGGTAGCAGGCTGCATTAGCTATGTACATACCAGTCTGATTCTATAACTTTTCAACATTTTAGTTACCAAAACGGTTTCTCTCCAGTTATTAAGATTCAGCTCTGTTCAATTGAAAATTTCAATCTCATATCTGATCCAAAGCTTTCCTCTTTGCCTGTAATGCAGACTAGGCCACAGGCTTTAGAAGATTTGAGGGTGGGGGAGGGGAAGGGAGACACAGTCTTCTCTTTCCCACTCCTGTCCCTCCCCATGCTTTTATGGCTTTGGAAGAAGAGGAAGAAAAGCCAAAGCTCAATATGCCTCTTTGTGATCACCAGTGGCAGGCCTGTTGGTCCCTGTGGCTGACCAAGCGGCCCTGGGGCCTACCCTGGCACGGTGCCAGGATGCTTCTGTTAGTCCTTTAAGGAACGTGTGGCTTCTTCTTCCAGCCAACCCCCAGGTGACAGCCTTGTGCAGCATTTCTCCAATGCACAGGTCTGTCTGCCTAACATATGGCCCTCCTCCTGCAACTCTACAGCCTCCAAATTCTAGGGCCCGTGAGCAGGAGAGGGACCCATCCATATTCTTACACCCAGAACTTGACAGGCTAATCCCACTCAGGTCACACCAGCCTGTTACATTTCCATCCTACAGAAACTTCCTTCTTCTGAACCCAGTGCCAGGTTCCTGCACATCTCAAGGCTGATGACAGCCCTGGACTCTACACTAATCTGGGCTCTTGATGCCCCAAATCTCTAACATACAGGTTATATTATATTTATTCTGACTACTTGAGTTATTAAGTACTTTCCTCACTATAAGATCTTAAGACTCAACAGAGAGGTGGACTCACTTTCCTAAGACTATGGACCAACCATGCTCAGATTAGAATGTAAAGTGTCAGAATATATGACCCAGGTTTTTTCCATCAGTAGAGGATTCCTCAGGCTTCCAGAATGACAGGAGCTAAGAACCTGGGCTTTGGCGTCAGGTCTCAGTCTGAGTCTTGGAAGAACCACTTCCTAGCTGGGTAATCTTAGACAACTTACTTAACCGCTCTTAGTTTCAGTTTCCTCAAGTGGAAAGTAAAGATAATAATAATAGCATCTACCATATAAGGTTATATTGCTTAAGTGAGATCATGCAAGAAAATCTCAGTGCCTGGTAACTAATGAGTTCTCATTTACAGTAGTTATTGTTTTGTTTGTTTTTTGTTTTTTAAATTGAGGTATAGGGACTTCCGTTGTGGCGCAGTGGTTAAGAAGCTGCTTCCCAATGCAGGGAACACGGGTTCGATCCCTGGTCTGGGAAGATCCCAGATACCACAGAGCAACTAAGCCCATAAGCCACAACTACTGAAGCCCACGTGCATAGAGCCCCTGCTCTGCAACAAGAGAAGCCACCACAACGAGAAGCCCGCACACCACAAGGAAGAGCAGCCTCCGCTCTCCACAACTAGAGAAAGCCTGCACGTAGCAACAAAGACCCAATGCATGGGCTTCCTAGGTGGTGCAGTGGTTAAGAATCCGCCTGCCAATGCAGGGGACATGGGTTTGATCCCTGCTCCAGGAAGATCCACATGCCGTGGAGCAACTAAGCCCATGCGCCACAGCTATTGAGCCTGAGCTTTAGAGCCCGTGAGCCACAACTACTGAAGCTCACGCACCTAGAGCCCCTGCTCCACAACAAGAGAAGCCACGGCAATGAGGAGCCCGCGCACCACAACGAGGAGTAGCCCCCACTCACTGCAACCAAAGAAAGCCCGCGCACAGCAAAAAAAAAAAAAAAGACCCAACACAGCCAATTAAATAAATGAATAAATAAATTTAAAAAAAACAAAAAAATCCCAACAAAAACAAACATTATTTTGAAGAAAAAAAAAACCCAACGCAGCCAAAAATAAATAAATAAATTGAGGTATAATTGACATGTAACAATATATTCATTTCAGGTGCATTATATAATGATTTGACATTTGTACATATAGCAAAATGAGCACCACAATAAATCTAGTTAATATCCATCACCACACATAGTTGCGAGAGTTTTTTTCCCTTGTGGTGAAGACTTTGAAGATTTACTTCCTTAGCAACTTTCAAATATGCAATACAGTGTTATTAACTATAGCCATATGGTATTTACTAGTGTTCTAAACAAGACAATCACCTCAGGCCACTGTTAATTCAAACACGTCCAAATGTCACTGCTTTGCAGATTGTTGAGTCGTGTTTTTGGGGTTAACTGCTGTCCTTCCACCTTTGCAGTGTTTGGTCCATGCGGGGGGTGAGACAGCGTGGGAGCGGGCGTGAGGACGAATGTCTACGGGTCAGTGTGTCTGCATCATCACGTTAATCTGCATACATATATGCAGATATATATGTATTTAATGTCTCTATATTTTTTAACGTTTTGCAGCTGCAGAGACTATGTACTAGAAAACTATTGAAAGGTTATTTGGCGTTTCTCAATACTGAGACCTGCTGCCGTGTGACACATTGCCAAGTAGCAGTCAGGAGTCAACTCACACTAAAGAAGAACAAAGATTATGAGACAACTGACCCTTTAAAACAGTCATTTGTGGGATGTTCATTATTCACATTGCATCCGCTCTCAACTCACCCTCTGGGTTTCTTATTTTATACTTATTTCCAGATTAATAGGCCAATTAGAAACCTATTGACTAAGCCCCTATCAAAGGCAATGACCCTACTTCCTGCTATCAGCTCGCCCTCATAAAATCATCCTTAAAAGCAAAGGAAAGCAGCACAGGCGCTCCCATTCCTGGACAAACTCTGCCCCCTAGTGTTCATTCGCATACACACGCACCAGCCATCGAGCGTCTCCTTTGTTATTTTCTTCTCCTGGGACTTGAACAGAAGAGGCCTGTCACCCCCACACCCCTGACTCCCATCAGCCTGCTCTGTGTAGATAATCCACCAGCAGGCTCAGATGTTATTTCTGTCTCACGTATTTGAAATTAATTTAGCCCATCAATCTCATTCTGTGGTAGAAAGTGTTCCTCCGCAGATTGGTAAGGATAGATCTCAGTGCAGGAGCGCAGAGGCAGTGTCTGAGCTCTCCTAGACCTCCCCGGGGGAGCCCGGTTCATTTGTGCCCAGGAAGTGGAGCCTCAGCCAGGCCACATGACCCGCCTTGGACCTTGGTTTCCTCTAGTGTAAGAGGAGGGCGCAGGCTCCACAACCTCGTGTCTGTTGCACAGAAGGAGAGCCGGGGGTGCCTGTGCTGTCATGAAAAGGATACTGGGTGTGGGGAAAGGACACACGGCTCAACTTGTGGGACCTTAGACTAGAAATTCACCTTTCTCAGCCTTGAGCTTTCCATCTTATTAAATGGAAACAAGGACTTCGTCCTGCCAATGGCATCATTTTCTTGTGAAGAGCAAGAGTGGGGCAGGAGGGGGCCCCTGTCCATGTGCAAGTCACAGGGAGTTGTTCCCAGTGCAGATTCCTGGGCTCCACCCCAGAAGACAGAATCAGAACCTTGGGGTGCAGAATAATGAACCCCCAAAGATGTCCATGTCCTAACCTCAGGACCTGTGACTGTGTGACCTTACATGGCAAAAGGGACTTTGCAGGTGTGACTAGATTTAGGATCTTGAGATGGGAGATTATCCTGGATGATTCAGAGGGGCCCCATGTAACCACAGGGTCCTTAGAAGGGAAAGAGGGAGGCAGGAGAGGCAGAGAAGATGTGATGACAGAAGCAGGGATTCAAGCAGCACAGCCACGAGCTGAGGAAAGCCGGCAGCCTGGAGAAGCTGGAGGAGACAAGAAACAGTCTCCCCGAGAGCCTCCAGAAGGAACTGGCTCTGCCAACACCCTGCTTTTAGGCCCGTAAGACACACTCTAGGACTTCTGACCTCCAGAGCTGTAGATCACAAACTCGTGCTGTCTTACGCTGCTAAGTGTGTGGTAATTAGCTACATCAGGCTTAGGACACTAATGGGGGGTTGGGGGTGGGGGCAGCCAGTACCCTAAATCTGCGTTTTTCATAGACTCCTTGGTGAGATCTCTGTGCAACACTAGATTCAGAAACCAGAGGTGTGGTGGGAAGAGGCTGGGAACCAGGAGCTCTGGATTCAGTCTAGCTCTGGTGTCATTAGCTGTGTGCCTTTGGCAAGGTGGCTGCACCTTGCTGAGCCTCGGTTTCCCCATCTGTAAAAGGGGAGCAGTTTGGGGGAGATGCTAAGGATTCTTCTGCCAGGAGCGTTCTGAGAGTCTGAAAGAAAACAGAGAAGCTCTTTGAAAAGAGTCACGTCTGCTCAGTGTGGGTCTTAGTCCTCGAATCTCCTAGAAGAGATCCTGTTAATTATTTGAACAGCTAGTTTTTATATAGCACTTCCTGGGTGTCAGGTCTTGGTCTAAGCTCTCCACTTATAGGAACAGCTATCTGTGGGGTTATCTTGGCACAGAAATTATTAATGTGCAATTAATAATTAAATGCTTTGGTGGGATGATTTCTAATCAAGAGTCTGATCAATAAGCCAGTAAGGGGGGGGGGGGCAGTAGGCACCATCTTCAGCTAATTAAGGGGGAGACTCTGTGTCTCTGCTATGAAAAGAAAAATGTCACCACACATTACAAGCAGCCTGAGGGGTCTGGATAGAAGGGGGAAGGGGCTGCTGTTGCCAGGCAACAAGCTCCTCATCACTAATCATGTGCATAAAGGCTTGGGTCCTGTTCTCTGCACAGCCAGTGGGCCTCCCTCCTTCTCCCGCCCCCCTGCTCCTGACAGCTGGCCTTTGGGCTCTGGTTCCAGACACCTGGACCCTGACACAGGCCCAGCACCCTCTCAGTATTCCAGGCTCCGTTCTGCTGCTAAAAAGCAAAATGACACAGAAAAGACTCTTCATGTCCATCTCAGATGAGCTGAGCCCTGACACCAATATTCCAGAGTATCCTTTCCTCCACGGCAGCCTTTTGAATGAGCCGTCACCCCAGAGGCTGGCTTAGATATGAGAAAATCCCTTTCTGACCCCTGCATTCAAGGGAGGCTCTCGCTGTTTGCCATGCGGATGCTGAACAAACATGTGGGTCCCTGGGCTGGCTTTCGATGTGCTCTGCAAACACTTCTCTCTGGATACAGCCAACTGTCCAATTATGCAAGATGCAACCCTCTTCTCCTGGGGATGTGTTGTTTTACAGAGCGAGGACCCAATGTGATCAGAGAGTTTACATAGCACATGTCATACAGAGAAGATGCACCTACTGGGAAGCTGCAGTCCCATGGGGGCCCAGCCATCTTTCGGAAGAGAAGCGCAGAAGGCTGTTTCATCTGTGACTCCTTCTGGATTGCACAGGCTCAGAAATAGCCAAAAATGGAAGAGGTGTTTGCATCTGTTTCCTTCCAAGACACACAAGCTCTCTAGGAGAATGGAGGGCTGCTTTAGTGCTACGGCGGCAAACGTGACATTTAGGATGTGGCACTGGAGTTATCACAGGGATGCCTTGGTCCTGGCAGTTTATTTCAGAGAAAAGTCATTACACGCATTGGCTAAAAAGATAGACATCACTCCACAATGTTGAAGGTACCAACCCATTTACCTTCCACAGTTCTAAAGCTGGAGCTGTCCTGTGCTAAAGTCAGAAAGAGGGCTGGTGCTTCCTAGGAACCCCTGAGGAGCTGGCGCCACCCCCACTGTCCAGGCAGGCTGCACAGCTCCTGGAGAAGGGCTGTGAAACGCAGGGACACAGCTCAGCCACCTGTCACAGCACCTCCCTCTCTCTGCTTGAGCCACAATGGCCTCCGTGCTGCCTGCTCAGAGCTGCCCACTTCAGGCCTTTGCACGTGGTCCCTGGACACGCCACCCTATATCTGGATGACAGGAGACCTCCTCTGACCACCACCCTGTCTAAGATAATAGATTCCCACCTGCATTTACTCTCCAATGCCATTTTAAATTTTCTACAAAGTACCTTTCTCTCTCTCTCTCCCTTTCTCTATCTCTCTTTCCATCTGTCTGTCTCTCCCTTTCTCCTCTCTCTCTATTTCCATGTATCTGTCCATCCATACACTTTATTTGTTCATTGCCTGTTTCCTTCACTAGGGTGTAAGCTCCGTGAGGGCAGGACACTTGTCTGTTTTACTAACCGCTATGTCCCTGGCACCTGCCACCGTGGCCCCAATAGGACCAAGCCCTCAATTAACATTTGCTGACCTGACCCCAATTACTGTGATTCCACTCTTTTTCAGGAAGGCACAAGAATCTTTACTTCCGTCCTCATCCTTCAGGCACCCACAGCTTTTCTCTGGAGGCAACTAATACATGAGTTTCTGGTATATCATTACCAACACGTTATGCTTATTCCAACAATACACACATAGCAACCTTCCTTCCACCCATCCTCTCTAAAACAGTAATAGCGGAGTACTTTATATTTCTTCTACACCTTGCTTTATATATCTTGAAGATCATTCCATGTCAGTTCACGAAACAAACTTGCTTATTTTTTTCTATAGCTGAGTAATATTCCAAGATATGGCTGCACTGTAATTTATTTCTTTGGTCCCTTTTAGATGGACATGTGGGCTGTCTCCCATCTTTTGTTATTACAAAGAGTGTTGCAAACAATCTTGTCTATATGTCATATCATGCATATGTGACCACATCTACTGGATAAATTCTTAGAAGTCAGATTCCTGAGTCAAAGGGTATTATATGTGCTTGTAATCTGGGGAGATGTTGCCAAAGTGCTCTCCACAGAAATCGTATCTACGTTCCTACCAACAATTTATGAGAAAGCTTGTTTCCCCACATCTTCACAGACTTCCTTTTATCTCTGCCAATCTGATTGTTGGAAAGTGATATTGCAATGCGATCTTATTTTGCATTTTCTTATTGCAAGAAGGTTTAATATCTCTCCATATGTCTAAGAGGCATTTGTATTTCCTTTCTCATGAACTGCCTATTTTTCTATTCGATTGTTGGTCTTTTTCAAAAATCGATGTATAGGAACTCTGATATATTAGGAAAATTAATCTCTGGCTGTGATATAAGTTACCAATATTTTCCCCTATATGTCATTTGTCTTTGGATAAAACCATTGTATGTTTTCTGCCTTTTATATTTTTAGTCTAATTTCTCCTTCTCTGTATGTATGTGTGACTGCCACCTTTTAATTTGCATTCTATGTCATTGTATGCTTGGCAGTATTCTTGGAAATTGCACCTTTTCCAGTTTCATTAAATTGGTGCTTCCCTGGTGGGGCTTTCAGGATCCACTTGCAGTGCTTGATGAACTGGGAGGCTACCCTATTCTTTGAGGAATCCTGAGAGATTTGGAAAGCACTCAAACTGTGAGAAACCTCATCTGTTTGATGTCAGCTCTTATAAGTCTGTTTCAGAGCGTGACAATTTTTGACTCTTTTTCAGGATTCCAGAACCGACCCCCTGTCTTAGTTTTTAATCACCTCTCCACTCATTACAGGTACAGGAGGCGGAAGCAGCTGGAAAGCATCTGTTCCCAGAGGAAAGGAGGCCCGCGCACTGTCCACCTCAATGGACCTCCCCTCCCCTCCCCTGGCTTTCCGTCCTCATCGTCTGCACCCTCACCTCCCTCCCCCTCCACTTCTGGCCCTGACGCCCCACTTCTCTGCCTCTGCTCCAGGTAGGCCACCCACTCCCATCTCTTCACTGCAGCCTGAGCATGGGGGCTGATCCAGGTTTACTGGGGCCTGAATCATGTTCACTCTTTTGAAAAACATAAACGCAAAATGACCAGTACAAAATTAAACACAAAAATGAACAGAAGGGACTTCTCTAGTGGTGTAGTGGTTAAGAATCCGCCTGCAAATGCAGGGGACACAGGTTCAATCCCTGGTCCGGGAAGATCCACATGCAGCGGAGCAACTAAACCTGGGCGCCACAACTACTAAGCCTGCACTCTAGAGCCCGAGAGCCACAACTACTGAAGCCCGAGCCCCTGGTGCCCATGCTCCACAACAAGAGAGCCACCGCACTGTTAGAAGCCTGCCCACACGTAGCAACAAAGAGTAACCCCCACTCACCACAACTAAAGAAAGCCTGCGCAAAGCAAAGAAGACCCAATGTAGCCAAAAGTAAATAAATAAATGAGTAAATACACAAACCACTGAATAAAGGAATAGAAGGATAAAATAAACCATAACAAATTACAAACTTTGAAAAGTGGGAAAATACCCACAAAACACAAAATACAGAAAAATAACCTATTCGTTAGTGTTCATCAGTTGTCTGGCACGCTTCGAAAACACTATTTCTCTTCCTTGTTGGCTGCATACTCTTTGATTGTCTCTTCATATGACAATAAGTTGGAAATACCACTGCCCATAGAGGGAATGGAAAGAGACTTCAGGTTTTTGTCCAGCAGGGCTGATCATTTAGGAAGGTTGATTTTAGCTTCACAGCCTGTTACTGGTAACGCCTTGGTAAGACACAGTCTGATACATTAGGAGGCATGAGTCATGTGACTTCACACACAGACATACCCACTGTTGTTTAAATCCTACAGGATTAAATCCACAGGAATTCTGATAAATTCCATTTGGCACAATTTCCATCAAAAACGGGGAAAAAAGGTATAGTATGTTTCTGTAGCTTTATCTGCTATATTCCTGTAGAAGAGAATTTTAATTTTGACCAGAAGAATTCAGTCCTCCATTCTGTAATTTTACACATCTGGTAACTGGAAGAATTTTTCAACAGATCAGTCTGTAGGGTCTGTATGTTTCCACCTTGTTTCTCCTATACTCCCCACACATTTCTGGAGGTGAGCACCGTGGGACACAGTCCTCCTGGGACATGACCACTAGCCTTGCACCTTCCTGTCAGCAGGTAGGGTGAGTCAGGGCAGTGGGAGTATTCCTCAAACCATTCCTACACCCAGCCAACAAGTAAACTTAACCAAACAACTAGAAGTCATACAAAAATATCCCACTTGACATTTTTTTCATATCAGATTGTATACTTTAAATATATGCAGTTCATTGTATGACAATTATATCTCAATAAAAGGTCTTAAAAAAAAGAAAACTGAAAACATTTAAAAGGCAGAAAAGTACAGAAAAAATAATATAACAAAAAAAACCCCACTTAACACACAGTAAATGTCTCCTCAACTCAATTTTCCTCTAGCTGGTTTTCAAAATGCCCATAGTCCAGAATTTAGTCCAGGGGAAGTTGAAATGGAAAGAGGCTGACGTGGTCTTAATAATCGTAGCTAATGCATCTCCTAAAAATTCTGCAAAAACATGTGAACATGACTCCCACCCAGGGTGGTAGAGGGACTCACGAGTGAGTGGCCTTGAAGCTTAAGCTTCACTGGCCTCAAGATAGAGTCCCCTCTGCTCCCACTGCCTCCCCACCCCTCCCCCACTGCTTAGCCTTCATTCCAAACAGCCTCTGTATACGTCAAGATGATTTTGATTTCCAGGGACAGAACCCCAACTGAAACAAACCGAATGGAGGATATATTGATTTCCAAACTGCTGGTCTCAAGAACAACTGGGACCAGTGATGGAAACGACTGATAGGACTCTGTCCTTCTCTCCACACCTTGGTTTTCAGCTCTACAATGCAGACTAAAACTTTGACCTTACAGGAGGTTTGCTCTCTGCCAGCTCCACACTCACACTGCATTGCTTTGCCACTTAAGGGAAACCCTCAAAAAACTCAGACTGGGCCAGCTGGAGTCATGTGACCATGAGGCATCCCCGCCAAAGAGGTCCATGTCCTAATCCTTTGAACTGTGACTGTATCACTTTACGTGGCAAAAGGACTCTGCAAATGTGTTTAGGTTAAAGATCTTGAAATGAGGAGATTATCCTGAGTTATCTGGATGTGCCCAGTGGAAACACAGGGTCCTTATAAGGAAGAGGCAGGAAACTCAGAGGCAGAGAAGTTGATGTGATGATAGGAGCAGAATAATGGAGGCCCCGAGCCAAGCAACGCTGGCAGCCTCCACACCTGGAAAAAGCCAGGGAACGGATTCTCCCACATGCCTGTGGAGGACTGTAGCTTCGCCAAGGCTTGGTTTTGGGACTCCCAGAACTGTAAGAAAATGAATGTGTGTTGTTTAAGCTAATAAACTTGTGGCAATTTATTACCGTAGCAATGGGAGACTAATACAGGTGCTGAAAAGATAACAAAATATAAGCCCGCTGTACCTTTTCTCTCTTCCTCCCTAGACCTACGCACCTGTTACACGCCGACTGTGTGCCCCCCCCCCCACATTCATATGTTGAAGCCCTCACCCAACCATGCCTCAGAATATTTGGAGATAGCGTCTTTTTTCTTTTTTAATTTTATTATTATTTTATTTTATTGGCTGTGTTGGGTCTTTGTTGCTGTGCACGGGCTTTCTTTAGTTGCGGTGAGTGGGGGCTACTCTTCGTTGTGGTGCGCACGCTCCTCATTGCCATGGCTTCTCTTGCTGCGGAGCACAGACTCTAGGCGCGTGGGCTTCAGTAGTTGTGGCACATGGGCTCAATAGTTGTGGCTCATGGGCTCTAGAGTGCAGGCTCAATAGTTGTGGCGCACGGGCTTAGTTGCTCCACGGCACGTGGGATCTTCCTGGAGCGGGGATTGAACCCATGTCCCCTGCATTGGCAGGCGGATTCTTAACCACTGCACCACCAGGGAAGCCCAGGAGATAGGGTCTTTAAAGAGGTAATTCAAGTAAAATGAGGCAATATGAGTGGGTCCTAATACAATATGACTTATGAGAAAAGGAGGTTAGGGGCAGACACACACAAAGGGAAGATGATGTAAAGATATAGGGAGAAGAATACCACCACAAGCCAAGGAGAGAGGCTTCAGAAGAAACAAACCATGCAGACAACTTGATCTCTGACTTCCAGCCTCCAGAATTGTGAGAAACTAAATTTCTGTTATTTAAGTCACCCATTCTGTGGTATTTTGTTATAGCAGCCCTAGCAAATGAATACACCATCCTTCAAGAGGTGAAACTCTGGGCTTCCCTGGTGGTTAAGAATCCGCCTGCCAATGCAGGGGACACGGGTTTGAGCCCTGGTCTGGGAAGATCCCACATGCCACAGAGCACCTAAGCCTATGCACCACAACTACTGAGCCCACGTGCCACAACTACTGAAGCCTGCATGCCTACAGCCTGTGCTCTAGAAGAGAAGCCACCACAATGAGAAGCCCATGCACCACAATAAAGAGTAGCCCCTGCTCACCATAACTAGAGAAAGCCCATGCACAGCAACGAAGACCCAATGCAGCCAAAATAAAATAAATAATAAAAAATAAATTAATAAATTTTTTAAAAAAGAGGTGAAATTCTACCTCCTTTCTCAAAATGTCTCAATCGGTCTAGCAACAGTGCAACCATGGTCTCAGGAAACCTAGTGGCTGAGAAAGAAGGACATCCTGCCATTTGCGACAACACGGATGGACCTTTAAGCACATTACGCTAAGCAAGATAAGTCAGACAAAGACAAGTACTGTATGATTTCACTTATATGTAGAATCTAAAAAAGCCAAACTCAGGGGCTTCCTAGGTGGTGCAGTGGTTAAGAATCTGCCTGCCAATGCAGAGGACACAGAGGATCCCACATGCCACGGAGCAACTAAGCCCGTGCGCCACAACTATTGAGCCTGCACTCTAGAGCCCATGACCCACAACTGTTGAGCCCATGTGCCGCAACTACTGAAGCCCATGCACCTAGAGTCCATGCTCCACTACAAGAGAAGCCACGGCAATGAGGAGCCCCCACACCACAACGAAGAGTAGCCCCCACTTG
Organism: Hippopotamus amphibius kiboko; assembly: GCF_030028045.1. Classification (NCBI taxonomy): domain Eukaryota; kingdom Metazoa; phylum Chordata; class Mammalia; order Artiodactyla; family Hippopotamidae; genus Hippopotamus; species Hippopotamus amphibius. The sequence goes on along the minus strand of NC_080192.1, from coordinate 26,165,378 downwards.
CTCACCGCAACTAAAGAAAGCCCGCGCACAGCAACGAAGACCCAACACAGTCAGTAGATAAATAAATAAATTTATATAAAAAAAAAAAAGCCAAACTCATAAAAACAGAGAGTAAAATGGTGGTTACCAGGGGATGAGGAGTTGGGGAAAGGACAGATGATGTTTAAGGGTACAAATTTAATATCAGTAGTAAATAAGCCCTAGAAATCTCACGTACAGTATGGTGAATATAGACGACAATATTGTACTATAATCATCAAATTTGCTAAGAGACTAGCACTTAATCATTCCAACCACTAAAAAGAAAGGGAATTTACTCATGTGATAGAGGTGCTAATTATTGCTGCAATGGCAATCACCATATATTAATGTATCAAATTTCAAAAGGAAACAACCGACTGTCTGTCACCTCAGCTTAATGCGAGGGTCACCAACCACATGCCTCCTGGGGCCAGGAAGAGAACTGACATGAGGGAACTGGCTAAGGGTAAGGAACACGGTGCCTGCAAAAAAAATTACATGTAAGTGATAGACACCATCACAAAAACAGGCCCACTCCCAGCCTGCCGTCTGCCTTCTGCTTTCCCACCTTTAACAGAGGACGGGAAACATTCTCCTCTCTTCCTGGCAGTGCTATGGGTTCAGGTGGCAGTGCAAAGGCAGAGAGGCAGCAGGGAAGGAGCCCATGAGGGGAGGGGACGAGCGGAGCCAGGTGCAGCCCTGCCCTGCGCAAAGGGGCAGCTCCAGCTCAGCTCCAGCCAGCTGTCCGCAGGCCCAAGTCCAGGCCCATGTGTATGGGAAGAATGAGGAGACTGGGACCCCAGGAAGCACTGGGGGACCTCAGGGAGCTTCAGTGAGAGGGTGATGACTTGGCTGCATGCCCCATTCAGAGCAAATTGCCGTGTGTGCGTGTGTGTGCGTGTGTGTGTACACACGTGCGTGCACGCACCAATAGTTAGGGTAATTCTCAGGTGGACCTGGGCAAGCTGACTGCCCACAGGTTCAACCTGTTTCCCTCTGTTGGGGAAGAAGACCTTTTTCCTCTTCTCTTCTAGGTTCTTCTGGCTGGTCTAAGAATTAAATTGACATGAGACAGATGAACAGGAGAAAATCAAACAAAACTTAATAATGTATGCAGGGGAGAGACCCAGGAAAACTGTGTAACTCACCAAAATGGCTAAAACCCTCTCACCTTAAATGCCATCTTCAGCTAAAGACAAAAGGGGATGTTGCAGGTAGTGGTTTGGGACCTCAAATGGGAGGCCAGCCACTGACATGGAGACAGAAAAGCAGATGCTCGGTAACCAAATGTTCTCTGGGCAGGCGGAGACAGTGGGCCACGGCCAGCGATTTTAACAGCCTTTGCCAGGCTGCCCCCTTCTCCACCCCTGGGTCACACTGAAGCTCTCCGTGGTGCTGGCTCCCTTCCCGGGACAGGCCCCGGTCAGGGCGAGGGTCCAAGTTTCTTCCTGAGTCTTTTGGGTCATGACTGTTTACAGCTCGAAATAATCCACACGTGAAAAAGACACTTTGGGGGGACACATTTTGCTCCCCGACACTTCCTTTACACGCTTGCTAACCAGTTCTAGGGCTGGTCAGGAAAGGGAGGTGGTCCTGACGTCCAGCCATCAGATCACCTTTGCCCCTGGGGACACCTGGAGGAAACACTGAGCGCTGTCACTTTACACTGATCCCAGACCCAGTCCCACGCACTCAGTAACCCGTGGCAACCCCTAGAGGCTGCTACAACCTCAGCAATCAGGACTGTACCCAGGGAACCTGCTGGTTCCCCAGACACAGAAATGGCTGAGCCTTGGTGATCACAGGACGTGACCACCAACAGTCCACACGTGCAGGGAGCTCTCGTGCTGACGAGGTCCGAAGAGGGAAATGCCCACTCCCCCAACACCTTTCTCTGAGGGAAAAAACAATCTTAGGAGAAATGACACGAACAAGAGGATACTTCTCTGGTGGTTCTCTGGTGGCCAATGGTGACTGAATATTTATTAAGTGTATTTCTCTCCGTTTGCTCAAGGCCAGTTCTTCAATACTGGGACTTGAGACAATTTCTTCAGAAAGAATTAACCAGCCACAATTAGTGGTGCCTCATAAAGCCTGGAAAATACTGTGGTCAGAAGAGCCACACTGAAGGGGCAGTTAGGGGAGGCTTGGGGCGTGGGGTTGGGACCACTGTCGTCAGAGGTCTAGTTACTAAGAACTGGGTGACATCTGGACCGCTGGCCCCAGGGATTTTGTACTTAGTAATGGAGGTGTAATTCTTCATTCCCAATCCTGACCAACGGTAAAGATACCAGGATGCCCACGACTGATCAACTGATCGTCATGTACTCAAATCAATGTGTACTTCTGAATATGAATGGGGATGCTTCCAAGGGAGCCAACGTTCTGCGCAGTCCCCATTAGCCTCTGGGTCCCCTACTCTCTCCCTGCTCTGGATGTCATCATCTTTGTCTCCTCTGCCGCTGGCACAATAGGGATTCTGCATGGTGCTTCCCCTAAGCAATGAGGAGCAGCCACTAGAAGCACCTAGAGTTTCAAGACAAGTACCCCAGCCCCTGCCTCCAACCAGATGACCTCTCCTATACCCCAAGATGGACGTAGAACCTCAGCGCAGGAGATGGCCGTGATACCTGAATGACGGGTGGGGGGGGGGCAGCCGTGTCAGGGGTGTCATGTTACAGGTGACCTGAGAGAGGTCTCAGAGGTGCACTGGGAGCAAAGAGGCCGGTTGAGAAGGAGGCCAAGAGTGCCCCAGGTAAATGATGCTCCTGCCCCCCAATCTGGGAAACAAGTGTCCCCATCTTTCCCAAGCCCTGCATTTGACATATTGTGCTCCCATCTTACTCTCAGACCACCCATTCTCTGCGTTCCGTCGGACCCCACATTAGCCTACCCATTCTCCAGGCTCCGGGCACCCCCCGCACACTCAGCCCAACTAGACGACATGCTGTAGCCTTACCCTCCTCCACACATTCCCGCCTCCACATGTCTTTCCCCAGAATGCACATCTGATAGAGGCCTAGTTCATGTGACCATTTTGACCCAGGAGATGTTTGATGTGACCATATTAAAACACCCTCCATAAAATTACTCAAAACACTACCTTATCTTAAAAATTGCAGTGCTAAGTGAAAGGAAACAAAGGATAGGGTGTGGGTGCATGTAAACAGAAGCACATGATATCTGTGAAACACCTTACTCAGTGAAAACAACAATAAAAAACTAAATATTTAATCACTTGTTTCTTCCCCCAGCTACCCAAAAATACACTTCACACTAAAATAGCCGCTTCAAGATCGCTATGTCAACATGACACAAGTTTGTTCATACTGCTTCCTCCATCTTCCCACCGCCTGTGTCAGTTAGAAATGCCTTATGATGTAATTAGCAGCCACTAACAGAGCTTAAGCAGGACAGACACTTATGACCTCACATCACAAGAAGTCTGCTAGATGATTCCTGGCATTGACTCAGCTGCTCAACACAGCATTCAGGGACCCAGCCTCTTCCTATGTTTCTACTGCCATCATTAGCATGCTGGCTATCAGTCTTACTCTTGTCAACTCATGGTCACAGGTGGCTGCCACAGTTCCAGGCATCATATCCTCATACAAGGTAGGAATGAAACAAAAGGGGCAGTAGTTACAAGGTTGTTACAACCATCCTGGGAAGACCAACCTAGTGGCAGCTGAGATGGAGAGATGACAAATCTGAGACATATTTAGAAGATAGAACCGACGTGACTCTATGGTGGCAGTGATGAGGAAGACGGATCAGAGGTTTCTAGCTTGGGTGACTAGGTAAGTGATGGTGGTGACTGCAATGGAAGCAAAGGGTACGGAAAGAACAGATCTTGTATAAGGGAAAACAATGACCTTAGTTTTTTTTCCTTTGAGGTGCTCTAGGGACATTCACCTACAGATATTTTGTAGGAAATTTAAAACTGGATCCATGGCTCAGAAAACAGGTAAGCACTAACTATGTAATTGGGGTAGTACTTGTCACACAGGTGATGCTGAAACCGTGCAGAGTGTGTAGAAAGGAGGCAGAGTGGAGATAACGGAGCCACAGAACTCTGAAGAGTGATGGAGAAGTAAAAGGACACCCAGGAGCATGGTGTTAAGGAAATCCCCTAAGGGAGGACAGAGCATCAAAGAGCAGGGAAAGATCTGCACTGTTGAATGATCTAGAAATCAAGTAAGACCAGGGCTGTGAAATATATGCACTGGTTTTGGCAATTAGGTAATGGATGACCTCAATGAATGTATTTTATGGGAGGGAGGCATTGATTGTTATTTATAATGGTTTGAGGAACCTTAGGAAATAAGAAAGTGGAGACTATTCCCTCAGGAAACATGTTGCGAGGTGTGGTCATATGACTCATTCCAGCCCAGGAGTTATAAGGTTCGTCTTGTTGGGGGCCTGGAGATGAGATTTTCCTCTCTGTAAAAGGCAAGGCGTGAGGAGAGCCTGAAACTCCTGTTGTGTTTTTCTGTGTGAGGATGGGATGGCTGGATCTGGGGCAGCCATCTTGTGGCCAAGAGGGCAGATATCATTGATTTACAGAAGCTTAGCAGAGTAGAAGGATGGGATGAGCTTGGCCCTTGGCCTTCACTGAGCTGATGAACTGTCCCTGCAGCCACCTACCTCCCAACATTTTTAGAGGTGACAAAAATAAATCCCTGTTGCTTAAGCTACTTTTACTCTGCTTCTAACTGGCATGTTGAGCACACTGCTCACGAGATGTGATAAAAATGAACTCTATTATTGTTTCCCATCATCCCTTGAAACTATTCAGTGGCAAAGATAACTCCCTACTTCTAGAGGAAAACTCTGGCAGACCTGTGACTTTTGTCCTCACCCTTAGGTAACAGTCTAAAGTCTCCTCCAACAGTAAACATGGTTGCAATTTTGGGATTAAAATGGTCAAAGACTAATAAACACCCTGAACCTGATTTTGCATCAGATCTCCCCTCTATCACCAGGCCTGTGTCAGGCCCAAAGCCCGAGGGGGAAAGGACCACAAGGCTGGCTTCATCTCCTTTTCCACCTCATGCTCCTCCTCCTTCAGGCAGTTTTTTATTGTTGTTTTCACTGAGTAAGGTGTTTCACAGATATCTCTGACCTCCACCTGCCCGATGTCAGGGTGTGGGGGGGTGAGTGCTAAGGCCACGGGGAGGGTCTTCCTTGAACAGGTCCTGCTGTAAGCTGGCTGTGGCTCTCTGGTCCTGACGAAGGTGAAAGCCGACCTTCTTGTGGATGCTGCTGTGGGCTCCTAGAAGCTTTCCATCCTTGGGGATGATTCCCTGCAGTTCCCTTGACCTGAGGGGATGCATCTGTCCTCGGGACTCCTTCCTCACCCACAGGAAGGCTGTGCCCACCTCTAGCTTCCTTCTGCTGTGCTGCCCCCTGGCCCCATCTACTGGCTAAATCCAACTCATACCACGCAGATTTTTCTCCCACATGGTCCACATCAGGCCCGTGGACAACACTGTGGTTGACCCCAACACAGTCCTCCTCTCTCAGGCAGCCACAGGCCACTTCACTGCCTCACCTGTCCGTCCAAGCTCTCTCGAGGACCTGCTTTTAGGTGAGCACAGCAGGATCCCCGCCCCAGCCACCTCAGAAGAAATCTGAGGAAAGAAACAATTCAAGAATACTCTCTCTCCCCTCTCTCAATCCTTTTCTGTTCTGGAATCGGTGAGGGGTTCAAGAGGGAGAGGGAGAGGTTCCCAACCATTCCCTTTGGATGTTCTATACAGAATGACCTGGCTTTGGAATTTTATCTTTTGTATTCTGGCACCTTACTCAAAACTTTGCTTTAGCTGCCCCTTCTGAGATGCTTCTCAGAAAAATAAACTTGCATTGTTTTAGCTCGGTAGTCTATCACCAGGCATGCAAAGCAGCTGAGCCACTTCCCCAGGCTGAGCTGGCTTCGTGACTCTCCTGGCACAATAAAGTCAACGTTGGTAATTTATAACAGTAAAAAATTAGACATGTTTAACCACAGGAGATTCCACAAATGAAACATGCATACGATGGAAAATTACACAGCCTTTTAAAATGATACTTTCGGAGAATCCAAGTATAGGAACATAGGAAAATGTTCATATTTGGTTAAATTATATATATGTGGAGGAAAAAGACTCACAGGAAATATGTCAGAAAGGTCAAAGTCCAGTTTGGTTGAAAAAACGGAACACACACATATTGCATATGCATAGAAAATAGCTGGGTGGATACACTAGACAGATATGGGCAGCTGCCTCTGGGGAGGGGCCCTGGTGATGGAGGCTGGAGGCTGGGGGTGTGACTTCTGAAATTTTCAACCATATGCTTGTATTTCTTTTTCAACTAAAGAAACTGGTAGTGGTGTTGTTGTTTTTTAAGTTTGGCACTTTTAGAGGGAAAAGGATAATAATAGTTTTCTCTGGATGGAAGATTTAATGGAGATTTAAAAAACCTTTCTCTTTGTTCTTCTGTATTTGCAAATCATCATGTATTACTAAAATAATCAAGAAAACACACACATACACACACACACACACACACACACACACACACACACACAGTAAAATGCCCTCCCTCTCCCTGTTGCCTGCCCTTCCCTCTCTGAACAGTTTGGTTCTAAAGCCATGAGTGGTGAGTGGGCAAAGAGGGTAGGGCTCCATGGGGGGAGGGGATGGCCTAGAGCAGGGTGGCAGAGCTCAAGCAGGGGGACAGGACCTGGTGGGGGACGCCTGGCAGAGGCACTCAGAGACCACAGGGGTGACGAAGGCTTCCTGGCGTGTCAAAGCCGGAGCAGGGTCGGGAGGGCGTCCACACACCGGGGCGACCGGGCCAGGGTGCCTGAGACTGCAGCAGGGTGAGGAGGGCAACCCAGTGGAGAAGCGGCCTGGCGTGGAGGGTCAGCACCCAAAACCCACCCACATGGGGGAGAGGCGGCCAGCAGATGGGCAGTCAGCTGTACATGGGGGTTGGGCAAATGAGTAAGGATATTAGAGGCAACAGAAGGCCGTGTTTCACTGTTGGAGAAGGGTGTGCAAATACAGAAAGGAAGGCAATCTGAATGAGTTCACAGGGTTGGACTGGGGTCGGAAGTGTTGGTGTGCACTCATGGTTTTCAACATACAGAGAAATGCAGAAATTTGCAGAAATCTAAATGTAAATCTATGTGAATATATGTATATAAGGAAATACAGCTGCTGTCTTAGCTTGGCCTGAGTGGCTTAAATAATAGTTGTTTTTTTGGCTTTTTTTTTTTTCTTTTGACACTTCTGGAAACTAGGAAGTCCAAAATCAAGGGTACAGATTTGATTCCTGGTGAGGGTCTTCTTCCTGGCTCGTAGACGGCCACCTCCTCACTGAGGGCTCACCTGGCCTTTCCTCAGCGCAACACTCCTCCTCTGTTTATAAAGCCTCTAATCCCATCATGAGGAAGCCACTGTAAGGACCTCATCTAACCCTAATCACCTCCCAAAGGCCCCATCTCCAAATACCATCACATCGGGTTAGGGTTTCAACACATGAATTTGGGGGACACACACACTCAGTCCATGACAGGTATATACGCAGGTACACAGATCTCATTCCATGTTATGTGCACATATCTATACATGAATGCTGCGTGCATTCCCTACCTCTGTCCACTCAGAGGGCCTGCAAGTGGTGACATCTCAATAGCAAAAAGCAAAGCTAGCACCCAGATCTTGACATTTAAATACTGTTTTCCACGAAAAGGAACCCGGATTCCTTGCAAAAACAGCCAGTGCCGGGTCTAGGGTAGGGAAAGCACAAGATGAACCTGGAACACCTTGTGCCAAAAAGCAAAGAGTGCTCAAAGGATGAGGACATGTCAAAAGGCCACAAAAGACAGCTTGAATGAGTTCCTACTGGTCAAGCAGGGTATGACATGTCATTAAAATGAATAATCATCATGGATTATAACCCTCTGGATAAAACAGGAAGCCATGATCCCATACTGACAGAAGTAAATAAATGAATAAATTGAAAGTTTGCTGAGGAACAGGAGGCACGAAGTACCTTCCCACAAAATACTTATCAATTACCAAGGGGAAAAAAATGGCTTTACAGTGAAGGAGGCTGGCAGACATCACCTTAATCGGGTGTTCAAAGCAAAAGCATCCATAATGAGACACAACAAAACTGCAGCCCATCTGATAGGATGCAGTGAGAACACGGTGTCACTTCTGTGATATTCCTGCAAAAGATGCACAAGCTGAATGTAATCATAAGGAAACAGCAGCTTGGGGGACATTATACAAATAACTGTAAACTTCAAGATCGTGAAAGTCAGGGAAAGATGAGGAACTATTTCAGACAGAAGGAGACAAAAATGATAACTAAACGCAGCTTGTACTTCTGAATCGGATCCTCTGGCTGTGAAGGACATTACCGGGACAACTGGTGAAATCTGAATGGGGCGTGAGGCTGGGATGTCAGTAACACATCTATTTAATTTCCTGATTTTGATGGTTGTATTGTGGTTATGTAGCAGAATGTCCTTATTTTTAGGAATCACACAATAAAGTTTTTATAGGTGATTGGACACCAGGTTGGAAAGTTACTCCCAAACGGCTCAGGAAAAATAAAATTCTTTGTACTAAACATAATTTTTCTCTAAGTTTGTGATCATTTAAAAATTAAAAAAAAACAATAAATTCTATTTACATATATGAATTAAATGTCCCTAACTATAGAATAGGTGTGGTTATATACTACATATTTATTTGTTTACTAACAGAGCATAAACTGTCTATATATACAAATACACAGCACTGGAACCTACAAGCCGACCTAGACCTCCTTGCGCCGAATGTGGGTGCTGCAGCCCCTAGAGATCCAAAGAGGTTCTGGAGAGATGGGCCAGCCTCTTGGGGGCTGCCTGACTGTAGCTGGGCCCCTCCCTAGAACATCTAGCCTCCCTATTCTGAGATAATGGCTTTCAAACAACCTAGAAAATTCAGAAATCAGAAATTCACAATTTCTGGCCTCAGAAATCACTGAAATCTCAGACATTCTTCTATTTCAGGATCCCCAGGGCATGTCCCAGACAACCTCACGCTCCTGATGGTGGCACCCATCATGGCCTGACGGTTCAGAGTTAGACAGAGAAGGCTCTGCAGTCCAGCCCTGCCGAGTCTGTGCCTCAGTTCCTCCACACGTAAGATAAGAAGAGGGCTGTGCTGGGGAAGAGGTGACATAATCCATGAACCCCACGCCCTGTGCCGGGTAAATGACATGCTCAGTGAACAGGAACTGTTTCTCTTTATCAGTTAAAAGTTCACATTTCCTTGTTTGGGTTCCAGAAATGTGGTCACCATTTCGATAAAAGCCAAAAGTATCAAAAGCCAGCTGGGCTGGGCGTGGAGATGTGCTCTATTTTCAGCCTCATGGACTTCAGACCCCAGCGAGGTTTTATGAGACCTGCTTTACGGCCCCAGACTTCCTTCTGGTACAGGGAGAATGGCAGGGTGAAGTGACAGTGGGATCAGGGAAAGCCAAGTTGAAGGGAAGCTTTTCAGAAGCGGCATTGTTCCAGTTAGATATCCTCATCCCTCTGCACTGGGAGCGGTTTCTGGTAGAAAGTCTGAGTGAACCTGATTCCATACTCAGTTATATGTACCAAACATGTACTCAACACCAATTGTCCAGCCACAGCAGATAAAGAAGAAAGCGACGCACAGTCCCAGCCCACCAAGCACTCACAACCTAGTGGGGAAGGAAGGCAGCCCCAGTAGGGATTCCATTCTTACATCATCTGGCCTCTTTGTTCATTGCATCTATTGATCACCACCCACGTGCCTGGCACTCAGTGAGGTCCAGGGGGAAAACCAGATGAGTAGAAAATGGCTCGGGGTACAAGGAACTCACTGTCTACTACTGGGACAGACAGAAACAGAACGCTCCCCAATCACCAGGATAAAGGGGTTATAACAGGGCATTCCTTTACAGAACATAGAGTGGGGAGGGGAAGCACAGGAGGTCTTCACAAAGCAGACATGTGAGAGGGTCTTGAAGAACAACGGGAGGGAGAAGAAATGTGATCACAGGCAGAAGAAAGCACTTGGGCATCGCCTGAGGGCATGGAAGAGCAAACTGGGTTCAGGGCCAGATGTGTGGAGCTGGGGCAGGAGGCTGGGGAGTTGGGTTGGCCCCAGAATGTCAAGGACCTCATGGGCTTTGCTCAGAAATTCAGCCTTGACCCTGTGGGCAGTGGCAACCTTTGAAGGGTTTAAGCAGTGGAACAGGGTGATCTGATTTGCATTTTAGAAAGATCACACTGGCAGTCACATGGGGTGTGGGTTGGGTGGGGGCAAAACGAGACCAGGGGGACCATTGAGGAGCCTGTTACAGCTGTCGGGGGAGAAGTAATGCTGTCCTGAACCACAGCAGTAGCAAGTGGGATAGAGTGAGGTGGTTTATTGAGAAGGTGGAGTTGATACAACTTGGTGGTGCTGGTGAGGAAGAAGAGGAAGGCTCTGAGGTTTCTAGCTTGGGTGGGTGAGTGGATGGTAGTGGTGCCTTTATGAAATTAGGAAGTATACAGAAAGAGCAGATTTGATGCAAGGGCAAAATGCCGAGCTTGGTTTTGTAATTTGAGGTGCCCTAAGGATATCTCTGTAGAGATGAAGGGTAAATCATTAGAAATAGGGGCCTGTGGCTGAAAAAAAAAAAAGAGGCAGGTACTCACTACATAGAGATGGTAGTTATTAGTCATAGAGATGATGGCTGAGTCATGGGGAGTCTGTGCAAAGCAGGTGAAATGTAGATAATGTAGCCAAAGAAGACTAGCGAATGGTGAAGATGTGGGAGGAGACACAGAAGAGGGGCAGCCAGGAAACACTCAATGAGAGCAAAACGCTTTGGCCAAGGGGGAGCATCACAATGGCAAATGATGTAGAAATTAAGTAAAGATACAGGCTGCAAAGGATGCACCAGATAAGCAAAAAGGTCATTGGTGACCCCATTGAGAGAAGTGTTCTGTACGTTTGGGGGCTGATACTAGTATTTAGTGGATTAAAAAGTCTGGGGAGAGCAGAGTGGAGACTATTCCTTTAAGACACATGGTGAGGGGAAGAGAAGGGGTAGTGAGCTGAGGAAAGGAAGGATCCGAAAGAGTGGGTTCAGGATAGCGGCGGTGTGGACAGTTGTGTAGGCTGAAATGAATCCACAGAAAAACAAGCATGGGTGGCACGGGACTCGACGGAGGAGCAAATGCTCAGGAGCGGCGGGGCGGGGAGAACGTGGGCACAGATGGGAGGGTCATCCTGTACGGGGTGGGGGATAGAGGGGAGCAAAGAAGGGGAAGAGGGAGGAACCCCTGAGCACGTTTAGGCCCAGTGAGTAGGAGTGCCGGTGCTCTGTGGAGGGAGAGCTACTGGGGAAGGGAGTGTTTTCCTTGGCATCCGCTGCCGGTAGGCACACCGAGGCCCCAGGTGGTGAGGACCAGGGATGCAGTTCCATCAGCTGAACCCCTGGGCACAGGTGCAAGGAGCAGCTGGCCTGACCCAGGGTTGTGTCCGGACAGGGTAGCAGGGGCAAGGGCCCGCGGTCAGGGTGCAGAGGCTGCCAGTGAGAAGCTCTTCAGGGATTCGGAGGAGTCAGCAGGGAGCTCTGTGTCTGCTCAGGGCTCAGCATCCCGCAGAGGGTTACTCACCGCTGACTCAGACCCAGGTGCTCATTTGCATGTTATTCATTTCAAGCCAAAAAGAAAAAGAGCAGGAATACGAAGAGCATCTCATCCCCCTTCCAAACAGAACCCCCTCAGACCTTCCCAGAGCTCCTGCTGCTGTGTTGAGCTTCTCTGACCTAGAAATCTTTCCACGTTGGGGGGCTCTCCTCACTCAAGCCCGCATGGCTGTCTGTGAAACCGACCTGGGGGAAGAAAAGCACTCAGAAAGCTCATTTCCTCTCTAAGAATATCAAGGTAAGTTTTAATTTCAGGTTAAATGCTCAGAACATGGCCTTTACTGCTGCCAAATATTTGGGGTTTTTTTTGTCACCGTCTTCTCCCACTAGAATGTAACCCCCACGAGGAGAGGAGCGTTGTTTCATATCCCTGTGCCTGAAACAGCACCTGACACACAGTAAGTGCTCAATAAATACATTAAATGACTGAAGGCCCCGTTACAAGCACTTTATCTAAACCTCACCGCCCTAGGCATGTTCCAGGTCCGGAAGGGAGGTTCAGAGAGGTTAAACACTTTACCCAGGTTCATCAGACTGCAGGTAAGAAGAAAGCCCCCAGAGTGTCAGGCTGGCCTGCCACACATCATGCAATCATTCAGAATCTGCTTTACTAGTTTATTAGGTGACCACTCCTGTGAAACTGATTCATGCTAACCCAGCTCTGACAGGAACATCCCTGACAAGAAGAAGCAAATGTGCTGATTTACATGCAAACAAAAAAAAGCCGCCAAGGAGCTGAAATGCTCTGACCAGCTGGATGGCTCCGTCCATCACCAGTAGGATGGACCGTGACTGAGGAAGCCAGAGGAACATCCCTCAGCTTGGCCAGGAGCCCAGGCGGAGTCCCGTGCTCTCAAGGAGACCATGAGAAGCCCACTCTGGGAATTGGACACTGGAAGACCCACTGGGCTGACCAGTCAGGATCCTGCATCCTCGAGGACCAGCGACCTGGGGCTGCCTCTCTCCACTCACCAGGAGAGCCAGCCACCAGCTTTGGGTCCTCCCAGCTTCTCCTTTGAGGAGAAATGCTTGTTGAACGATGAACGGGCGTCCTCCCTTCCAGCTCCGCATATGGGTTTCATCAACTCTTAGGTGACTGCTTCTTGTTGATAAGGGGAAACCCTACGCATAGCAGGAAATCACTTTGGAACAATTCTGACTCCCGTATCTGGGGAAGGCCATCTGTGAAACCAGGCCTCCGCTTGGGTTCCTGCTGGCTTGAGCCACTGGGGGTGTTTATGCCCTGCCTGTGGCCTGAATTTTGGGGGTCTGTCTTACAGTTCTCTGTTCCCTGCAGCTAGGAGGGCTGGGCGTCAAACCACAGGGAAGTAAGATGACAGAAGAACAATCACAACCACTTTGGGGAGGAAACACCCAGCTTGGAGAGCATCACTGCTTGTAATGTGGATGGTCTGAGATCAGAGGAGAATCCAGGCCTCTGAGAGTAATGGAGTCCCTTAACTGTTAGTAGAGACCAAGGCATGACTTTGCTTCTTTTCTACTATTTAGTTGCTATTTTAAAGCAGAACAGAAAAAAAAAAAAAAAAAAGAAATCCAATTCCCAGTACCTAGGCCAGGGTAGTGTAACCACCACCAACACAACTGTTAACACGGCCGCGGCTCATGCCTGTTAACTGCTGTAGTCAAGGTAAAGGCCTGGCAGGGGAGAAGTCCTGGCTAGCTTAGCAAGGAGAGGAATTTGAGAGGAGCCATCACAGATGGTTGGTAGCAGATGCTACGGAGCACAGGGCAGAAGCCACCAGGGACCTCACCGTCTCAGAGCTAAGCAAAAAAGCTGATAAATACTCGACCAAACCAACTGCCAATTATACAGCCCGAGAAGCTCAGGAAGCCAGGGAGGGTGTAGAACTTTCTTTCGTTAATAGATTTCCATTCTGTTCAACCACAAATCTGTCAGCCCGTGTTTTTTCAAAGATCTAGGACATCGGTAACCATATGTCTGAAGAGCAAAGGTGTAAACGCACAATTTGCAACTGCAGTAATTTGCAACTGAGGTACTGACGGCTCCAGTCCTTGGGCTAAGGGACCCCTTTCAGGGCTCCAGGAGAGTTATCTGCTTCGCAGGAGCTGGGAGCTACCGAGTAACTGGAAGCCAATTGCTCAGTCCTTCTATTACAGCACAGGGGAGTGGTTACCAGTGCAGGCTCTAGAATCACACAAGCTTGGGGCTAAGCAAACAGCCCACCATTACCCACTGCATGATGCTGCTAGTTATTTAGCCACTCTGAACCTCAGTTTCCTCATCTGTTAAGCAGGGACAATAGTGCCTATCTTACTGGGTGTTGGAACAATTACATCTGATAGTGAACGCAAAGCATTTGGCACATAGCATAGTACACAGTAAATGCTCAAAGAATGTTAGCTGTCATTCCACAGCTGTGAAAGCCCAGAAGGTGCTGTTTGGTATTGCCATGGTCCTTCTGTGTCCTGTAAATTCCTACATCTCATGGTGATACCTATCAGAAAGTAACTCTGTATGTTGGGCTGCAGATAAGCTGAAATCTTATGATTGTAAATTAACAAAAGCTGTTATTATGAACTGCTATTAGGTTTTCAGTTACTTGGTCAAGTTGTGACTATGGATATTCTCAGGTGTCCACAATAATTGTTTCTATTAGGCGTCCACGTATGATTCAAAATTGGAAAGCACTGCTTTATTGTATAGCAATATCTTTCATTATCAGCTGTAATTCAACTCATCAAACTTTTCTCCATCCCTCTTTTTAAAGGAAACACAGATTTGGTCTTTTCCCTAAAGCAACACTTGGGAATATGCCAGACTAGTCACACATTTAATATAATCACTTCTGTTTTCGGCATGTACATCTTCAGACATCAAATAACAATGGGGTTCCATAAGATTTCCAAACATTCAAATATGCATATAAACAGGGCAGGGAGTGAACTGATGTATTTATGAACGTCTCCATCACCTAAGGGTTCTGGTGGGTACTGGATGACCAGAGGAGAAACTGCTCAGGACATCAAACTGAGTGGAAGTAGATAAAAATGGAGGAGAAGGCAAAGGCAAAGAGAGCCCCGGCTCCCTCCGTCACTAGCTGTGACCTTGGGAAAAGTGTCGGAGCTTCAGTACCAACCATATACCAGGGATAATGATGCCTGCGGCATAGGACTGGCTCAGATGAGTTACCACACTAGGAGAATAAAAGTGCTTCATCAGCACCAAAGCACCACACAAACGAGAGACGCCACTAAACAGGCTGCTTCCATCAGAGGGTCCGCTCACTCCTGTGCGCACACCTGTCCTGGCATTGCCCTCCCTCCTGTCTTCTCGCTCCAGCACAGGATGGCTCTGCCTTGTCCTCAGCATCCTACCACGCCTCTTCCCACAACACCAGGGCGCATTCCCCAGAATTCCAGGTACTGTGACAAACCATCTGTTTCCCTGCCCCCAGGCTCAAGGAATGGGCACATGGACAACTCTCCACAGAGTAGAGTTGAAATTAGTTGAAAAATTGATTGGAGTGGGGGGTAAGGGAGGGATGAATAGGCAGAGGGTTTTTAGGACAGTGAAACTATTCTGTATGATACTATAATTAATGGTGGACACGTCATTACACACTTGTCCAAAGCCACAGAATATACAAGGGTGAACCCTAACGTAAACAAGAGACTCTGTGTGATAACAACGTAGCAATGTAGGTTCGTCAAGTGTCACAAATGTACCCCTGGTGGGGGATGTTGACAGTAGGGAAGGCTGTGCACCTGTGGGGACAGGGGGTGTATGGAAATCTCTATACCTTCCAATCAAGTTTTCTGTGAACCTAAAATGGCTCCAAAATAGTCTAGTTAAAAAAATGATTATACACACACACAAACAGATCTGCTACTGAGATAGGCTCTGACAAATGCAAAAATGTAAGAAATTAGCTCTTTATTTAACATCAAAGCCAGCATCAAGTGTTTATTTAAAAAAATAGTGGCACCTGCTTTGAATGGGGTGAAGATCTACATAGAATTTACAATTTTAGGCTGATGTGAAACTATTGTGACATCCCACAAAAGAGAAATTCTGCAACAGACTTCACAACAAACATTTCCAGTTGCTACGCTTGGAGCTGCTAACTACTGCCTAAACGTATCTTAAACAGCACATTTTGCTGAAACATTTCTCTAAGGACAAATACAGCACACATGCTTTAAATAAATTAAAGTCGCAACCCATAAATCATTCCTAAAACAATCAAGGTATGTTACTTTCCAGCTTCTCATAAACAGAATTGTATTGACTTTAGAAAATTATAGATCTGCTTTATACTTTCCAGGTTACCACTCTTGTTAAATGTACCTTTCTTTTTAAAGAAGCTTCTTAACTACTTTTAATATAAATAGGCCAATTTCATTCTTTTCTGCCGGGAGCCGTCCGGGGATTGCCTAAAGGCTCAGGCAAGGCCGAGCACTTCGGGAATGGCCTGCAAGGCGGGAATTCCGATGAAGGCATCTTCGGTTCGGGAGAGCTGCAAAGCAGGCATCTTGGAAGTACCGGAGTTCCCCGAGATTTAGTTTCACTATGAGTCTCCTTTGTGTACTTTTTCTTTCTAAGAATGATGAGCTCTCTGGGTGAGGGGCGCCAACGCTGCCTTCAAGAATGGTGGCTACCCCCCCCCCCCCCCCCCCCCCCCCCCCCCCCCGCTTTCTTGGTGTTGTGGAAATTCTATGGGCCGCAAACAAATCACATGTAGACCCTTAGGGGGCCCGGGTAATGGAGGAATGTTTAAACTTATTGTCCCCACCCTTGGGCCCTGCTGGCAATTCGGCCATAATGGGCCATGCATTGTGATCAGGAATGCTGCCTCACCCAATCACAATGATCCCAAACCTCTGAAGTGAGGGTCCGTCAAACTAAAGTTGCCTATAAAATATCCCATGCACTCTTCTCTTATAAGAACAGAATATTACGGGTATCCATGTTATGTCCATGTCCTGTATGTCTGCTGTCACGTAGCATAAAGAATGTAGCTCACTGATTAAGCTTAACCTGCTAACAATGTGTCTGTCACTTCAAGCCTGGGCGCCTGAGAGGCCTGCCCTTAGAGATTGTTATCCTGTGCTCCCCTCCCCCTTGTAACCACTGGAAGGACAAAACAAGAACACGAAGAACTGATAAGAACTAATGATTACATAGAAGACTCATCACCTGACTAAGGACTGGCCCCCGGCGGAATCAATGGGACCTTTGGGGGAGGGATATGGGGCCCCTAATGGAAAAATCCACAAAGCAAGATGTAAGATATATAAGATCCGAGCAAAAATTAAAGTCACTCTTACTCTCTCTCTCTCTCTCACACTCTCTCACTCTCGCTCTCTCTCTCCTGTCTCTGTCTCTTTTTTTTCTCGCCGACTCTACCCCTCCCAAGGGACTCCCTGGATCCTGCCTGGGCTGGACCCCGGCACTTTTCAGTGATTTATCTTTTCAGATCATCTTTCCTTAGCACATGTGCTAATAATAAACTTTTTAAAACACCTCTTTCCAGACAGTCCTAAATTTTAAATAATGCCATTTCATCCTACCCCCCCAGTTCCTCAAAATTATAGAAATATGTGGAACAGGTTGTTTAATCATACATGTTCATATTAGTAAGTATATTTAAATATTTTCCCAAACCAATACAACTATTTCAGGATTCAATGCAAAAATGTTCCCATTTGATGCCAAATAATTTGGTATTTAAAACAAAGGGAGATCAACGCGACGATGGGTGATGCCTTAGAGGGCCAGGACAGGGAGGGTGGGAGGGAGGGGATATGGGGATATATGTATAAATACAGCTGATTCACTTTGGTGTACCTCAAAAGCTGGTACAAGAGTGTAAAGCAATTATATTCCAATAAAGAGCTTAAAAAAAAATCCAAGGAAAAAGGACCTAAGTAGTTGCCCAAGGGAAGCTAGTTCCTCTCTTACTGAACCCATAATTAAACCTGATACACTAGAAAAATGACAAGGCAAGAAACATACATAGTGGGGAAATATTTAAATAAATACAAGAGTGACAACGCAGAAGAAGGGCTAACATCACACAGATGCTAATTGACAGAGAAGGATAGTAATAGCATTACGGGCTGCAATGGAAAGAGGAGGAGTTTCAAAAGAGTTCAATTTATCCATAGATCACAGGGACCAAATAAGCAAAGTAACTAACTACACATGTGGGAAACTTGGGTCTGATTCTACTTTCACTGTCCAAAATCAGCAACGGAATACTTTCATTTACTGCTTCATGATGGGTTTAAATTTTTTTTTTTTTGGCGGGGATGAGGGGTGAGTGGAAGGGAAGGATGTTTTGTTCTGACTCAATCACACTCAAAATATAAACTGGAATAACCAATTCAAAGCCCACAAAGAGAGTATTCTTAGGTTTTTGTTTTGTCCTCAGCAAGCTATCATTACCCCGGTGATCATGAAAATAGTATGCCACAAAAAATCCAGCGCTAGAACCCAATGTCCAGCATTTTCAACCACTCAGTAAGTTCACGGAGGGAGCAGGTGCTTACCCATCCCTCAGCTGGCTTTCATCTCTAGGTATACATACGATGCTGGCTGCCAATGAAAGGCGGGGAGAAAAGGATTTGTTAACCTAAATGTAAACTGAATACCCAATTTCAGGGTATGTCATAGCTAGATCACTATTTTCATTGTATAACATTTTATTTAATCTTTTTAGGCAGTGAAAAGCAGCAGCAGTGGGAAAGTTTATTCTTTAAGAAGAGAATAAAAACCTGCAGAGAGTAAAAGTCTCCTTGGAGGATATCATCTTACTAAAAAGCTTCATGAACTTTCAACGACTCTAAAATAAACACGCTGTGTAGGTTGAGCATATCCAAAGGAAAACAAGGTTTCTGACATCTAATGAGAATCATCAGAAATATGAATTCCTTAAAAGAAAAAATCATGATCGGGGGGATGATTTAGACTCTACAGTATTTCGGAAGAGAGTCAGTTTCAAGCAGCTTCCGTTCACAGCTCCAGGCTGGAGGGGGTGAATTGTGTTGCTTTCTGTTTTCTTCTCCATCTCTCTCCCCGGGGAGGAGACACTGATCACAGGTCTGGCTGAGCAACAGAGCGGAGTGTGGGGGCGTGGAAGGAGGCACAAGCCTTCTTGGATCCTCTCTGAGCCCTTACCTCAAGGGCCAGGGACCTCACTCACTCCCTCTAAACCACCAGCAGCATTTACACGCATGCCAACCCCTGGTGTGTCCAAAGTGCCTCAGAAAGGTTCACAGAAATCAGGAGGAGCCCATCCAAGACCCAGCTTGATTCAAGAGCTTAAGTTACACCCAGCCCTCAGCCCACATGGAAACTAAGGCCCATAGACAACAGGGAACATGCTGGCCATGAAAACAGAAAAGCAAAAGGAAGCACAGCCTTCTTCCTCCCTTCCTTCCCTGGGTCTGGAACCCGTTTCTGTCCCCTGGACTGGATGGACCACAGTGCATTTACAGCCAACTTGCGAGACCAGGGGAGAGCCGGGCAGGGAAAGGGGACACAGCCAGGAGATGGGGTAGGACCGTAACTCCCTCTTTCCTGAATGCAAGATACTTTAAGCCAAAGATTTCATGAAATATGTTTATTGTTTTAAAAAGCTCAAGTCTGGAATTCGATAGTAGTGATATTGCATAAGTGTGAGTTGGCTAAAACCACTGAATTGTAAACTTAAAAAAAAAAAAAGAAAGCAAGCTTGAGTTGTAGGAGTCTCACCCACACTGGACTTGTACCAAACGCTCAACTATTCTGTTCCCTCAAACCGTGGCATATGTCACATTTTTTCAGGAGATTTCCCTAAGAGCAGCTATTTGCAAAATATTGCACTTAAAATTTAAATACAGGCAATTTGATGTTTTCTGGAAGAAATGTACACTATGCTTCTTTAAGCCTTCAGATAACAAAACAGCTGGTGGGAGGAGGGACTGAATAACAGTTTCCATTAAATTCTTCTAGGGCTTCCTGTTTGTTATATACACAGAGAAACAGATTTAAAGGAAAATATTATGTGGGCTCAAGACAATGGATGGCATCCCCCAAAGAGGCCAAAGACGTTGACTTCTGAATGCTTTCACTTCAGCAGAAGTATGGCCACTCCGTTTATTACCTTAGAACTTATCCTAAAAGACAGATGGCAACATTGGCTCAGACACTGGATCTAATTTATTGTATTCTTGCTGGTCTTTCAGGGTCTGCCGAGGACTCTCTCAATCTTCATCCAGGTGACCTGCACCCACTGATCTAGCTGCCACCCAGTTAGACCACGCGTCATACTTTCTTCCCCTTTTCCAGTGTTCCTACCTCAGGACACTTTAGCTTTATATACTATGATTCCGTTGTCCTTCTTGAAGAGAAAAAAACCCCTCAACACGAGCATCCGTTTTCATGTACTGAGTAAGCTTTGCCATCCCTCACAGACTGAATAAAGTGAATCACAGAAAGTGAATCACGTCCTAGGAGGGGCTTATCACGATGAAGATCTGCCAAAACACAAACCTCCGGTGCAGTGCTTATCAGACCTCAATTTAATGTTAAATCCACAGTTTGAAGAGTGATCTGGAAGCATGTCTACATGCCTTGCAGGTGATGCATTCGACAGCCATTGAGGTGAAATCAGGCGTGCAGCTCCCTGGGTATAAGATGGCAAGGCCCATTCATAAATCCTTGCATCTTACCATTTAAAGAGCAATCGAACACCTAAGTTAGACTTCTGATGGCTCAACGGGTGTGTTATATGATTTCCATGTGATGGAGAGTCACACACAGGTGACCACTGTGGATGCTGGGCACACACAGGACCTATGGTCATCAGTGGACAGCGGGACGGATTACATGGGATTCACTCTGCTTCCATG
This sequence comes from Hippopotamus amphibius kiboko, assembly GCF_030028045.1. NCBI lineage: Eukaryota > Metazoa > Chordata > Mammalia > Artiodactyla > Hippopotamidae > Hippopotamus > Hippopotamus amphibius. Next base: position 26,144,768 of record NC_080192.1, on the reverse strand, counting down.
GACCACACATGCTCGCATGGCCAACACCTGTGCTTCTTCCCCTCCCCAAGCTGCACCGCATCCTTGCTGCTTATAGGACTCAGGGAAAACACAACCACCAGCAACAGTGAAGCTCAATTTTAACAGAGATGTAAGAGAGAGAGATTTCAAATCCCTTTTCTTCTGGGTCACTAATTATGCCAGGTACTCAACAACCAGAGGCTGACCATGCTGGACTGGGCACGTGGGCAGGAAACCTGGTCTGATTAAGGCAGTGAGCAACGTGGGGAGAGCCTGGAAACAGATTCACGGTAACCACGTACAGGGACCGAGCTGGCAGCTGCTACCGAGGGAAGAGACCTGTAGTTATTTACAATGCACAGCCCTGGTCCCTGTAATCTTCTTCCGGCACAAACGTTCATTTTAAATTTTGGTAGTATGCACAGAGTTTTCTTTAAAATAAAAACTTGAAAGAATGTGAGGGAAGGAACCAGTGGCTTCATCTTGGTATTATTATCCTTTCTATGGCGCACAGAATATGGTCCCAGTTTTTACAAAATATCGCAAGGAGAGTCACAGCGAAGAAGGTGCCGAGAATGTGGAAGCGGCTCTTCATCATGGGTGAGATGAACTTGGCGATGGTGGACACACACACCAAGATGACAGTCATGAAGGCCAGGACCACATTGATGCACTTCCCCAGGAGGACCTTGGCGTTCACGGTGTCCGTCTGCAGGGCTTGCTGCTCCTGCTGGTGGAGCTCCAGCTTAGAAATGCGAGTCTGGCAGGACTCCAAGGCCTCCTGTGGGCGAGAGGGAGAGCGAGGATGAAATGCTGTTGAGATCACGGGCAACACGTGAGCGCGAGCTGGGACGTGCACGAGGGCCGCCCAGCTCAGGACGCTGCTGCCCGGGCAGCTATGAACTGACGATGACGGTGGCGGTGATGACAGACAGAGAAGCAAGACAAGAATCCCAAGGCTCACTTTATCCTGTTATTCACAGATAGGACGAGCACGTATCTACAACTATGAAATGCCATGAATGAGGAGTTACGGGTACGTGTTTTTACTCCACCTATATTTAAAATAAAGTGCATAAAATACTGGCATCTGGTGGAACCATCAGGAACAAACCAGAAGAGGGGTGGGGTTCCGTTTTGTGACAGGTGACTACCTCCAGTCACAGAGTAGGTGACATCTCCAGCTGCTAGTCCTTTTTTTTTTTTTTTGGTTTGGTTTGGTTTTTTTTGGCCGAGGCACACGGCATCAGGGATCTTAGTTTCTCAACCAAGGATTGAACCTGGGCTCCCTGCAGTGGAAGCACAGAGTCCGAACCACGGGACTGCCAGAGAATTCCCACCAACTGGCAGTCCTTATTCCACTGCTCAGAATCCACGTGCACCCATCACAGACCAGTGGAAGATGGAGGGAGGGATGGGGCCCGGCTGACTGTGGGGCTCTCACGGGTGCTCTCTGAATTCTGCGTTACCAGGATGCTATCTGAGGCGACACCTTCTTCCCAGATCTCGTTCCCGCCAGGACTTTGATTACTTAGACACAGACAACTCCAAGTATATCTCCAGCCCAGCTGTCTCTTCTGAGATCAACTCATGTGTCTACATGCGTCCTCGACATTTCCATTCGAGCTTCTTAAAAGCACCTCAAGTGTACTGTGGCCAGCTGTGGATTCATGTCTGTACCTTCTCCATTCCTACCATAAACTGTTTCCCTTCCAATTCCTTTTCTCAGAAAACAGCCCCTGAGGCACCAAGTTCTCATGTGAGGAGGGTGAGAGGCATGCCTTGACACCCCTCTCATCTAATCCATCACCCAGCATCACTGATGCAACATCTGGTATTTATCTTAATTGGTCCATTTCTTTCCCCTCCCACAGTAACCCCCCATCTAAGTCACCAGGGTCTCTGCCTGCGATAACTTTACACTCATTTCTCTACACACCCTGTTGGTCCTCAACCTCCTGAATCCACTTTCCACACAGTAGCCCAAGCGATCTTTGAAAGATGCATATCTGGTATCACTCTTTTTGTGGAACCTTTTAAATCTTTTTTTTTTTTCTTTTGGCTGTGCCACACGGGGATCTTAGTTCCCCAGCCAGGGATGGAATCCACACCTCTTACATTGGATGGCAAATTCTTAACCACTGGATCACCAGGAAAGTCCCAAACCTTTTAAATCTTTAACATGGCCCAGGCCCAGCCACTCTCATTCTGACTTGCTTACCTGGTAAGCCCGCTGCCTCCCCCTTCACTGTGTTCTGGCCATACTGGCTTTTACAGTTCTGAAAAGGACCATGTTCAGGGCCTTTGCACATGCAATGTGCTGTGCCTAAAAGGTGTGCCTCCCCACACACCACTCCCCTCCATCTTTCAGGTCCCACATTGATGGTAATGTCCTGAGGGAAGCCTTCCTGGACCCAGCAGACTATGCCAAGTCTCCCTCTGGTCCTGCTCCCTAACCAAGGGACCAAGCCTGCATCGTGCTGTTATCCCTAGCAGCAGGTGCATGCTGGCTGAATGCTCCAGAGACTGGATGCCAGTAATGGGATATGAGGCTTGAGAGAGAAAAATCTTACACCCCTCAGGAGAAAAGGATCTAAGTAGAGGCAGTACAATGAGCTCCTTTTAGTTCACTAGCCTATTTTCTAACTCATTTACCAATATATGTTTGCTCAATTAAAGTCCAGTCATGTTTTCTGCTTTCAAACAAGCGTAATGGCTCCAAAATTGATTTACTTTTCTTCTGCTGAACACACTCTATGGGCCAAGGGTTCTCTGTTACTATAGTAACTTTCATTACATAGGCTATCAACAAAAAAAGGTACAACTTCCTCAGATCTTCACATTCTAAAAAGTGCTGGTTTTCTACAACAGGTAAGTGCCCCTAAAATCATGCATTCTTTTCAAGTACTTAGGCCCATGGTGTCCTCTATTTTAGGCAAGGCATGGAAAAGGTGATAGAACAGGAGAAAAGATCAACATTTTAGGCAAATTCATTCATCTGTGACTGGGTAGATGAATTACATATACAAATAGACTGATCCTAGAATTGCCTTAGAACTTCTGTGGAATTTTTTAACAAAAGGAAAATCTAAGAAAATTAAGCAGTGAATTGTAAGGAATTTTGGTCACTGCACCCACTAAGAGATATTCAGTCCCACAATCTTTAGTACTTCCTTGGGCCCAGTATTTAACTTATTGGGGATAAGGACAGAGGACAGGATTATCTTTAAACCCTTTAGTTGTGAATTCAGGGTTAAAAAACCCATTTGCTTTTTAAAACAACAACAAAACCCTTGTATCCCTATAGGCAATAGTCACCCTCATCTATACTACTCCATCACCTTGTATAACCCTGCCTATGAGAACAAAAGAAACAAGAAACGAAGAGGAAGCTGAGCAGGCCCAATTGCCAAAACCTCCAAGAAATATGGCTTCTCATATGTAATAAATATAAAAATTGGCCAGCATTTATTTTTGTCCACTTATTATATGTCAGGTAAAGATTTAGGTACTTTACATGTCTTATCCCATTGAATCCCGACAGCCTTTTGAGGTACAGCTCATGAATATTTCCATTTTATAGATGAGGAAACTGAGGCAAAGTGCTGATGTGTGCAGGGTCACGGTAAAAGGCAGAGCCAGGATTCTAACTAACCTAACAAGAAAGCCTCTCCAGTCACTCACACAGACATCCTCTGTGCACTTCTGAGCTACAGGTGAATCTAGAAAATGATGAAATGAACTTTTCTAAATTTTTAAGCTCTCTCTGTGAAGTCCCTCCCTTTATCTTACCCCCTCCATCTTTAAAGTATGTTTCTTTAAAAAAGGAATAACAATATAAATCCAAACAATCCCCTAAATAGGAAAACCATATATTTAGACATCAGCCAGTGACATCCCAGACATGTTCTAAAACAGAATGCTCTAATAAAACAGACTATACTGTTCACCTGGCTACACTTCATATTTAAATGGGTTCCCATTGTTTAAACCAGGCAGCAGTGAAGTCTCCTAGCCCAGAGCAGGGGCAGAAATCCCCCAAGTATCTTCTGCACCAGGGTCCTCAGAGGCAAACAGTCTGATGGCTTTGGCTCCCAGAATTGTCCAAGTAGATGTCTGGGATTAGCACAGGCTCAGCCCTAGACACAGAGTGGAACAAAACGTGGGCAGCTGAAACTCGGGCTCACACACTGTGGGAGAAATCTCTCTTTATGTTTCAGCCCCTTGTAAGTGGGGCTGGAGAAAATAAACAGTGCCTGCAAAGAAAACTTGTCAAACTGAAGCTGGGCATGACTTGAAGAGTATACTTTTCTGTTGTTTTTTTTTTAAAGGTGATCAATGGGAATGTAAACCATTGCAGCCACTATGGAAAACACTATAGAGGTTCCTCAAAAAGTTAAAAATAGAACTACGATATCATCCAGCAATCCCACTTCTGTATACCTACCTGAAGGAAAGGAAATCAGTATCTAGAAGAGAAATCCACACCCCCATATTTATCACAGCATTACTGACAAGAGCCAAGACATGGAAACAACCCAAGTGTCCACGGATGGATGAATAAAGAAGATGTACACGTATGTGCGTGCACACGCGCACGCACACACACAGGCATACCATGCAGCCAAGGGAAGAAGGAAATAGTGCCATCTGTGACGACGTGGATGAACCTAAAGGGTATCATGCTAAGCGAAATGACTTGGAGAGAAAAAACAAGTACTGTATGATCTCACTTCCATGCAGAATCTAAAAGGGGAAGGGAGGTGACATGGGTGGAGAGGGTCACAAGGCACAGCCTTGCAGGGATAAGGGGGATAAGCCCTGGGGGGTAATGTGCCGCTTGGTGACTCCAGTTAGCAACACTCCATTGCATATGTGAAAGCTGCTAAGAGAGTAGACCTTGAGAGGTCTCATCACAAGAGAACAGGTTTGTAACTATGTGAGCTGATGAATGTTAACTTACTGGGGTGATGGTTTTGTAGTCTGTACACAAATCAAATTATTATACACCTTAAAACTAATACAGTTGTATGAAAATTATATCTGAATAAAAATGGGGAAAAAGAGACCCTCTGGTACCCCCAAAAAAGAGCTCAAGAAGCTTAGGGTTGCTTCACTACAGCTTTAGTATCACATTTATACAGGAACATGCCTTTGTTTATACTGACCTATTTACCCCTTCCCTCCATCCGTCCAGATCCCACCCACTTCTTCAAGTCCCACCTTTTCCAGGACATTTAATCACACTTGTTACTCAAGGACTATTTGCAAGACCTTGTTCAAGTCACTTAGCCTCTCTGTGCCTTGGTCTCTACATCTGAGAAATGGGGAGAGTAACAGGAGCTACCTCCAAGGGCTGTTGTGAGGAGTAAATGGGGAAACGAGACATGAAAAGTGCTTTGACAGTGCCTAGTACATGGTATGCACTCAAGTGCTTGAAATTCTTACAAATATGAAAGCTATTATTTTACAAATGAGCAAACAGACTTAAGGCTTGCTCAGGACCTCGAAGCTGGTAAACGGCTGGGACTGAAATCCAGTGTCTGACCATCAGGTGGCCCCTGCCCCACTGGTCCACAGCTTGCTGGGCACTGCACACCTGGATCTCTGAGGCTTTCAGAGCACGCATCAGGTGATTTGGCCCTTGTTCACGCTGCTGCGAGCCGGTTGGCACTTGCGTTACTCCTGACCCTACAGCAAGGCAGGCGTGTCAACGACAAGGTTTGCCTCATGTTCTAAAATCTGTAAAAATGTGGTTACGGTGGGGAGAGTAGAGGATAGGTGCTAGGCTTGGGGTAGATAATAAATATTTGTTTACTCGTTTAGGCAGAAAGTAAACAGACTCTAGCTTCATTTCTATAACATGAGCTAATGTTGAAGAATAAATGTCTGCCCCACGTGCCAGAAATCCTTTCGAGCTTGGGGCGCTTCGTTTGTTACACGAATGAAAGGCTGGGAAGAGCTCGTGTGAGCTCCGGTGGGGAGAGGAAAGGCACCTGGATGTCCCGCGACCGCTCGCAGGCCTGGTAGGCCACCTTCTCCTCGATGCTGGCCAGCTCCTGCTTCAGGTTGGCCGTCTCGTGCTGATGCAAGTCCGTGAGGTCGTGGAGCTGGTCTTCCAGTCGCTCGTACCTTTGCAAAGAGAGGAGCCGATTCTGAGCGTGACACTTCAAAGGTGTTCCGACAGCACTTAGAATGACATTCTTTGTGTCTCACTGTCACCAGTGCCCTGTGGCTTGTTCTTATCCCCAGGCAGACGGTACTTTCAAAAGAGTAAGTCTAGCTGTGGGGAACATTACTGGGATAACACTGAACTCTAGCTCCAGAAAGGACTAGTCTCTGCAGCCTTAACTCTGTCCTCACCGCCGAGGTTTCATGCAAACCAAACCTGGCTTTTCCACCGACATCAGACCAATGCCTTGTCTGGCTGTGGGGACAACAGGTCAGACCTCGTGGGCTGGCACATTCCCCAGGGCCAGCCAGGAGACAGGGCTGGGAGGGAGCCTGCTAAAGGCGAGGACCATCCTGGTGCTCTTCCCTCTTCTGACCCCACAGTGTCTAGTGGTTCACGGCCACAGCTTTCACGCGTCAGAGAGGCTACAAGGAAAGGACCAATTTCTATGCTGGAGCCAATTCCCCTTATTTCCCAGTGCACACAGTGATTCTGAATACAGGTTTCAGCTCTTAGAACTTAAGTGCCAATAAAAAATTATACTTCTTACAAATTAAAGATAGCTTATTAGGTGGTATTTTCAAAAGTCCAAATCTAAAGTAACAGAAACACAAAGATTCCCACCCCCCACTACCCTCAGAGAAGGGGAATTTTGTCTTATATTTGAAACCTTATAATGTTTACTTTGAAACAGGAAGCACTATTGGGGGAAGATGCGTTAACACTGTTTGGGGAAGATTAATGCCAGTTTTAGATGCTTATGTAAGTCGCCTGAAAGAATCATTTAAAATAACACTTTGATACAGAGTTTATGATTATTCTCAGGTAGGACTTCATAGGTGCCCAATGTTGGTGTTATAAGCAAGCCTTTTAAAGATCTCTTGACAGATGAATGGATAAAGAAGATGTGATGTGTACACTCACAAACACACAATGGAATACTACTCAGCCATAAAAAAGAAGGAAATAATGCCATTTGCAGCAACACGGATGGACCTAGAGGTTATTATACTAAGTGAAGTAAGTCAGACAAAGACAAATATCATTTGATATCACTTATACGTGGAATTTAAAAAATGATACAAATGACCTTATTTACAAAACAGAAACAGATTAACAGACTTAGAAAACAAACTGACGGTTACCAAAGGGGAAAGGTGGGGGATAGGGATAAATCAGGAGTTTGGGATTAACATATACACACTACTACATATAAAATAATCAACAAGGACCAGTTACTGTATAGCACAGGGAACTCTACTCAATACTCTGTAATAACCTACATGGGGAAAGAAGCTGAAAAAGAATAGGTATATGTATATGTATAACTGAATCACTTCGCTGTACACCTGAAACTAACACAATATTGTAAATCAACTATACTTCAACATAAAATAAAAATTAAAAAAAAATCTCTTAAAGTAAGCAATATAGTGAGTGACTAAATCATGGAGATCGCAGACATAACTATATAACATATGAGAACTAAAACTCCTAGCAGATATATGTGACTTGAAATAAAATTTGGGTCCAAAGGGACCTGTAACCTAAACTATCTAATGGAATTAAAGTCAATATTATCTGGAAAACTTGTGACTCAAAAATAGTTCTTATGTGACAAAGAATCCAAAGTAAAAGATGTATGCGGAAAGTTTTTAAAAAATCGTTTCATAAAATATGAGAGCCGAAAAAAGCCACATCTCTAAATTAACACATATGTAAAATCATATATCAAATATAAAACAATGTGTAAACTAAATTTAAAATTTAAATCTTACAATATGTAATAGGCATTCACTTTTTTATCTACATTTTTAGAAGTTAACATTCATTTGACAAAAAAGTTAGGGGTGGATATTTTTATCTGGAAAATGGTGGAAAATCACCTCATATTCGGGCATATACACTTTTAAACTAGAGGCACCTGAAAGCCAGCCTACACAACACCGGACTTTAAAAATTAGCTAATGTAATCCACAAGATTTGAACTTATACTTTAATCTTAAGATTCCTTTTGATAGCTCTTCATTTAGGGTGAAAAGCTTAATGAACAAAATACAGTATCGTTAAAAAAAAACCCCACTATATAAAGACTTCAAGATTTATGTACCAAATAAAAGCTACCTTGCTGGACAATGAATTTGTTTTTACTTGACAGTTATTATGGAAGGAAACCAAACACAGATCTACAAATTAGTGTACCAAGACTGCCTAACAGCAGCTGACTGAAGCAGGAGCTCAGTATGCGCAAGTCATCGACTATACAGTGACATTTTAACAGACTTTCTCTAAGCTGTCAGGCTTCAAGTCACAAATTACAAAACTTAGAATCAGAAAGTATGGCAAGAACTCTCGATTCCTAAATGCCTTTAGACCTATATCCCTATTTACAGAAAATACAACCACTAGCATATCACTTTCAAGCAATCTCTCTGCAGTCAGTAACTCGTGCTCCTAAAAGAATGTGAAGAGAAAAGCCTGAAATACCTGTATCTCTCCTCCTGCAGGGTCTGAGAGATGAAGCCGTACTCCCTCTTAAACTGCACCTTCAGCGCCTCGATGTCCTCGGCCAGCTGCGCCTGGGTGTCCTTGATCTCCCTGAGCTCCTCCAGGATGGCCGTGAGCTTGCCCTGGCCGTCCAGCGCGCCCGCGCCCCCGGCCCCAAATGACTGGTTCCCGTTGCTGTCAGCGGAGCCCGACGTGCCGCTCGAGCACTCGTCGTCGCTGCCGTACTTGGGCTTGTTCACGATGGTGGCGCTGCCCCCGTAGGCCCTGGCGCTGGCCTCCGGCCGGAACTCCTCCAAGGAGTTTTTCAGGTGCGCGATGTTGTCGGCGCTGCCAAACTTATTCCGGATCAAGTTGGCGAACTCTCTGGACTTGCTGAAGACAAACACGGGTGGGGTGAGGGACACCCCCGGCAGGCCCGACTTACTGCTCTCCAGGCTGTGGGGAGCGGTGCGAGCCTTGGCCTGCGCATCCTTCAGAGAGGGCGGGATGTCCTTCAGGTTGTCCTTGGCAATGTCCTTTGAGCTCCGAGGGGCCCCATTCTGCTCGAGCTCCCGGAGCTTTCTGTGATACTGCTCTAACTTCTTCTGCAGCTGCGCTATGGACTGAGCCGACTTCTGATTCTTCTTCTCAAAGACCTGCTTGATGCGGGCAGCCTGCTGCTTGTCCGCGCTGTTGACCAGTTTCAGATACTCTGCAACGTTCCCATCGCGGGACGTTTGCTCGATCTTTATCTGCTCTGTGACCTTTAAAATCTTCTGTTTCAGGCTGTCCGCAGTGAGTTTGACCTTGTGGAAGTCCAGGATGCCATCTGGTACATCAAAGTTGAGGTTGGTGTCCGACCCGCCTCGGCGGATGTTCAGGGGAAGGCTTAGGGTATTCATGTCATGACGTTCTACCTGGAGGAGACAGGGAAGAAGCATTTTAAGACTGGCAATCGAAGAGACAGGCACTGTGATAGCATCTGTGCACGCACAACAGACACACTTTACACCCCAGATTTTCAAACTGCAAGTATTCACAAGATAAAAGCTCCCCACTATCCTCTCAAGCTGAATGCAGGACCACCCAACTCCTCCCTGCACTCATGTATACGAACGATGAGATTCAGCTCTGCCAGGGTATCCAACTTTCTGTCTGATTAGATGGTAACTGTGGTTGCCAGGGTAGGAAACTCATAACGAGATGAGGTTATCAGTCTGTCTTGGTTTCCCAAAGTGCCCAGATAACTGAGATGCCTGCCATGCCCCTTTCACAGTGAACTTCACCACTGTGGGAAATGCACCAATTCAGAACTCAATCATTTAACAGGAGAATGGGGTGGGGGTGAGGGGTAGGTAAAAGAGAAAGCAAAGTTCAGTAGGTACATTCGTCAACACAAGAAATTATTTTCTTAATGGAACCATTAAACAGATGTGATGGAATAACACATGGAGCAAGATTAATTTTAATAATTGAGTAATACAACAGCAGTATTCAGATATGGAAACAAATAACCCAAACCACAACCAAGGTGATTAAAAACAACAACAACAGCGACAATACTAAGACCATGTGAAACAGCTTTCTCACTCAAGGGCCACCTGGAGAAAAGAACTGCAAAGCATCACTGAGCACCCTGGCAAAGGGGGTGGCTAGATTGTGCTCTAAAAGGGAAAGGCAAACGTGGTCTGTGTGCCCGGCACTGACTGTCCACAGGGTTTGTCTTGTCTGAGCCTCACCACCACGCCAGGCAAAGAATGTGTTACATCGATGTAGTGTGTAGAAATGGAGACTTAGAGCTAGGATTTGAATCCAAGTCACCCTAACTCTTTCCACATCAGGACACGCTACAACTCTTGTCCCCAGAGGACTAAAAGCAGGTCTTTATAGAGTCTGACACAATCTCTAAACAAAGAATGTTCAAATTGAAACTGAAGCATCTTATTTGTCAAGTTAACAACCCTTTGATTAGAAGAATGCCTTAATACAGAGTCTCGACAGAAACAATGGGACACAAGACAATATTCGGTTCAAGTAAGCTTTTTTTAGGGAAAGAAGAGGCTGACATAATAAAAAAAAAAAAAAACCTGCTAATAACAGACCTCATTATTTCCAACAATGAGCATTAACACTGCCGTATGAAACAGCCTACCCAGTGCTTTTGCCCAAAGGAGGGAGCCCAATGCACAGCGGGACACAATCCCAGGTCGCTGGGTCAGCTCTCTTTCACAGCTTAGAAAACTTTGTTAGCATTATTTCTCAGCCCCTCTCTCCCCACACACAGCTTTGCCATGAGAAACCCTGGCTGCTGAGCACAGGAGCATCACACAGGAAAGGCTGGAAGGAAATAAATGCTAAATCACTGTAAGACTAGAAAAAAGGATAAAGGAATTGTGACTTCACCTGGTCAAGGGGGAAGGACGGGTGTAGGGACTAAAGAAGGTACATAATAATCATCTTCAAGTCCTGGAGAGACCACAGGAAGTTCAAGGAAGTCAAGCACCTATGGCTCCCCAGTGGACCCAAACAGGAACGGGCTCAAATTATAGTAACAAAGGATGCACTAAGCCCAGGAATTGTTTGTTTTGGGCGGACAGGGTAATTAGTGGTAATGGTACAATCTCAAGGCTGGAAATTCAATTTCACTGAAGATATCCAAACTGATTATGCTACTCTGCTTCTCAGAAAATCTCTTTGGTTCCCTAGTGCCTCCCAAATTATCTAATACAACCTGGCCACTGTTAAGGGCCCAGCTTACCTGTCAGGCCTCACCTTGCACCTGATGGATGCCAATCATCTTACCTGAACCATACAACCCAAAGTTTCCAGAATAGGTGTGAATTTCCTATGGATTTCTTCATATGCATGATATTCACGATGCTGGCCACCCATCCCCTCTGCTTATCAAAATCGAACACATTCTTTACGATTCATTTCAAATGCTGCTTTTTCCATGAGGCTTTTCCTAGTCCCGTCAGAAAGCTGCCTCTGCTTTCTGTGAGCCTCTGTGGTGCTCTTGTGGCACTTTACTCCTTTTACTGATCACCTGCTCCTTCAGGGCAGAGGTGGTGTCACACCTGCACCGAGATTACAGAGCTAGCAATGCCCCTTATTTACGGGAGGCTTCAACTAAATGTCTGCTGAACTGAAGTGACATCGTTCTTTATTCCAAGAGAATCTACACTGAAGTCATTTAAGACACATCTGAATAGAATCAGAAAGACCTTAGAAGTTCGGTCCAGAGAAACTCTACAATTTCAGGTAAAGTTGTTTTCTTAATATTTAGGTAGTCAGTTCCACATCGTTTCAACCTGATTCAACTAAACAGATTTTTCCGAATATCAATGTGCAACATGATAAACACATAAAAATAAGGACTTTTAAACTTTAATTGAAGTTTCATTTACATGCAGAAAAGAGCATATCCAAAAAAAATAAAACTCAAATTTTCACAAACTGTGAAACTAGTGTAACCAGGACCCAGTTAAAAAAACAGAACAGAAGCTCCCCGTGTCCCCTTCAGTCACAACAACATCACCCCCACCTCCAGAGGTAACCATGAACCTGACTTCTAACAGAATACAGTAGCTTTGATTAATATATCATGCACTCCTCTTGTCCTTTTTCTGCTCCACACCGTGAGAGGCACAAGGAGGGCTCAGATTAAGTTAAAACAAAACAACCCCCCGCCCCCCAAAACCTTCTTGACAATCCCTGTTAAGAAGTCCACAACACCTCTGAGGATACAGAGGCTTTCAAACCTTACCTTACCAAACTCAGCAAGAAGTCATCACCTGGTTCCCCTTCCTTTCGTTCTCAACCCCATGGCAGCTAGCTACCCAGCCCCGGCGTCTCAGGGCAATGGCCCTGGCTCGGTCCTCTCACAGACACTGGGCCAGGCCAGCCGTGTACACAGGAATGTTTACGCACAGATGGCTGGCTGACTTCTGGCTCACTTTAAAGTTACAGCAATGCCTGGCATGTCCTCGAGAGTCCAGGTGGAGGAAAGCAACAGCGTTTAAAGCTCCATCAATCAATCTTACTGCTGGTTGGCAAGTCTTGGTTAGAAACGTCTGATGAGGGTGGAAAGCTGGAACAGCTGCTGAGCTGCACGTTTCTGCCTTTCACAGCCCTAGCTCTGCAGGGTAATTAAGAGCCAGCTAACACGTATCACTAGACGCCCATACATTCCCTGAACTCAAACCGGGATTTCAGGTACACGCTGGAAGAAAGCTGTGGGAGTCCTATGTCCTCCATTTCATCTGGACTCGGCACAGAGGTCAACGGTACAACGCAGCTGTTTTAGGGCTGGGGCCCAGGGAGGAGGACAAAGGTCTACAGATTGCCCAGAGTCAATGAGCATTTGGACCATGTGGAACAGGGACATGTGTTCAGTTTCGGCACTGACATTTACCACCTACATGTTCTCAGGTATATCTAATCACCTGTGTGGTGTGTGATTTCCTAATCTATAGAATGAGGAGATAGAACCAGACAACTCAGAGCTAACACTGCAAAATTCCATGAAGTGTACTCCAGCTCTCTTGACTGTATCACGGGATAATCAAAACCCTGGGCTTGGGAGACAGACTGCTTTGGTTTCCATCTTGGTACCACTGTGTGACCTCAGAAAAATGACTTAGCCTCTCTATGCTTCAGTTTCTTCTTCTATAAAATGGAGACCATGATTCTTTGAAGAGCTGTGAGTAATAAATCAGATAATGCACATGAAGTACTTAAAGACTTCCTGGCACAAAAAATCGTTTCAGTAAAGGTTTGCTACTGCTTCTCATCCCGATTTCATTAAAAAAGAAATGTACCTGTGTGAAAAAACTAAAAGAAAAACAAACTCCAAAGTGTTAACGATGGCTATCTTTGCACTGTGGGGTTATAAGGAATCATTTTTTATTATGCTGTCATATTTTTAAAAAATAAGGAAGCCGGACTTCCCTGACAGTCCAATGGTTAAGACTCCCAACTTCCACTGCAGGGGACGAGGGTTCCATTCCTGGTCAGGGAACTAAGATGCCATGCAGCACGGCCAAAAAAAAATTTTTTTTAATTAAAAAAAAAAAAAGGAAGCTGAATTACCATTTTGGCAGAAAAGATGCTGTTTTTTAAAAATGACTGCTACCCTCCTTCAGTTCTCTCCGAATTACCTGTCTATTATTACCTTACATGAAAAGCTGACCACCAGCTTTCTAGCGAAAAGCCATTCCTAATTATGTTTTCCTTCTGGCAGCAGAAACATTTCCATCGTCACCTCAATGTTCTGGAACAAAGGCAAAGAAAAGCTTTAAGCCCTGGACAGACGTCAAAACCTGACACTGAATCATCTCTGCTCCAACCCAAGCCTCCGGCACGAGTACCCCCGGAAGCTCACCTTCCTCCCTGGGATGCCAGGCACAGCTCAGTCATTAGCAGTGCAGCTCAAACACACTGTTCAGGCTTCACGACATTTCACGTGTGCCCCCTAAAGCTCCAGAGAGGCATGAGCACAGAAGGCAGCGCAGCCGAGCAGAGGCACACCACCCAAACCAAGAGGACTGGAGAGGGGAATGCGGCCTCCTGGGGACGCCGGGAGGGCATGGACTGAGGCAGGAGAGCCTGGGGCTCTGGGGTCACAGAGTGGCCAGAAAGTGCCGGGGCCGAGAGATCAGAACCAGGGAACAGATAATAACCACCTGCTCCGTCTCGAGGCCAGATACGATGAACTTTTGCTTAAAGAAAAGCTGCTTGAGCTTGGTCATATAAGGAAAGGGTCAGGTTCTGCAAACCGGGGGCCACTGCCCGGGCAACAGGTATTTCAGAGCACACACGAGGGCGGTGTTGCAGACAGGCCCAAAAAGGAGCTGCGGGTTCAGGATCCAAAGGCTTTTGCAGGTTTTTGTGGCCCAGGTGTCCAAGCCAACACAGCTGACATTCTGTACTCTTACTCACTTCAGCCGAACTCTAACTTTAGGTGTAGCATCGAGCCTGTTCCTCTAGTATGCTGGTCAGAACGTGCTAGGCTTTGCTGGGGTAACAACTGACGTCAAAATCCCAGGGGCTTAAAAAAAAGGGAAAGGCTTGTCTCTCACTCATGCTAACAAGCCTGCTGCGAGTAGACTGAGGGACCCCAACTGTGACAGAGCCCCTACCATCAGGAATGCCGCTGGTGGCCATGGCAGGGAGGGGAACTTGGTGAACCATCCACTGGTTCCGAAAAACTACCCTAGAAGTGACACCCAGGCTTCCTGAACTCATGGCCGTGGCCCTACCTCCCTTCAACCCTAACACACGCCCAGGAAGAAAAGTATGTTCGTGACGAGTGCCACACCTTACTGGCTAAAAACTCTGAGACAAGTTCCACTACTATCACCATTTTACAAATGAGAAAACTAGATGCAGCGAAGCTAAGTAAATTGCCTAGTAAACAGCAGAGCTAGGACTGAAATCCAGGCCGTCTGTCTCCGGAGCCTGCTTCCCTGACAATAACGACTGAGTACGCTTATTATGAGACAGGCATTATGCTGAATATTTTTATGTATTCATATATTCCTCACACCAGCCCTATTTTATAAGAAAAGCAAGGCTCAGAAAGAATATATGTTTCTTGAAATTCACAGAAATAAACAGCTTAGCTGGGGCTCAACTCAGTCATAAGAAATGTGCAAAACTCCCTGAGGTCTGTATAAGCCACCAACCATGTGAGAACCCATTCTGCAGTGTCCCTCACATGGGCACTCAGACTGCTGTGCACACTCTGGGTTTGGTCCACACCCAACCCTCAGGCTGAGCTGGAAACCTTCATCCTTGTGACTTCTACCATTCTTTTTTTTTTTTTTTTTTTTGGCACACGGGCTTAGTTGCTCCGTGGCATGTGGGATCTTCCTGGAGCTGGGATCGAACCTGTGACCTCTGCATTGGCAGGCGGATTCTTAACCACTGCGCCACCTAGGAAGCCCCCGATCCTTGTGACTTCTTACCATGGCCCTGGTGTGCCACCTAGAGCCACATCCGTCCAGGTCTGGCACAGCCTGTAAAATCCATTCCTTTTCATCCACACTCTAAAAGATAAACAGTGACTAAGGCAAAATAATTTTATGAGGATAAAAAGCTATTGCTTTTATCAGAATCATGCCCACGCATTTACAATCACAAAGAGAAGGAGGAGGAAAATGGTAAAAATCAGAAAAGCAAGTAAGAAAAGGGGCCTACAAAGAAGATGCTGGGGCCTCGCCAGTGAAGCGTTGATATCTAGACACATACGGGAACAGACGCTCAGCAGATAAGCCACGGATTTGCATGGAGAGAAGGGAAGACACCCTTCCCTAGGCTGGGTGACAGAACTGAGAAAACAAGGCACTGCTCAGCATGGCCCTGAAAGAGAGACCTTTATACGTTCTATCAGAAGAACATGAGCTTCATATCACTTTCCTACTGGTAATATACAGGATGCTACCAAGCCATCCTCCCTCTTGCTACACTGTGGTCACTTGACACACACGGGCAAAATGCCTAGCCACTCGGTGAACACAGCACCCAGGGAAGCCAACCCAATCCCTGGACCCTAACATCAAACATTTGGTCTTCTTGCTAACTAAGCCAATCTGTACGGAAAAAAATAACTCTGAAGGCTCAATAAGCATCCTTATCAAGATGTAATTACTCCATTCGTGTGGACACCTATACAGAACATTCAGGACGTACATTCAAGAAGAAAGCCACTTCCCCCCACTACATGCTCAAAACAAAAAATCTGAAAGATCTTCACGTGGTATCCAAAAGGATATGTTATTAGTAAAGTGTCTTAGTACAACGTTTGTTCTAATTTGTTTAGACAAAGAACACTTCCTTTCGTAGTTCAAGTCTGACAATAGCACATTCTGTTCACGGTGTACAGAACGGGAATTGAGTCACTAGTTTTACCATAAAGGTTTTATTTCTCCCCACCTCTTCCTCTCAGTATCACAGACAAAAGAAAATGAGTAGCGTCAAAAGTTCTCTTTCTTGACTGCAGGTAAAGTATATCTGGAATCAAAGACCATTTGGAACCAGGGCTCGAATACACGTACTTTTGAGAGCCCAATCCTTTATCCACAGGTACTGCTAATTAATAGTGTAAGGGCGATTAGGCAAAGAGCTCAGGGTTCTCAAAAACAAATTCTTCAAATATCTTGAAGCACTTACAAACACTCGATACTGTAATTAGAAATAATTATCTTCTCATAAAGCCTCTACCAGGCAACAGTGGTAGTAACCTACTTTGAATTACATACACCAGAAAAATACCTATTTCTTCAAAGAGCTTTCAACTAATGCAAACTAATCCCTTACAAAATTAGTCTGATCTGGTAAAGATTTACTGTATACTTTACAAATTATATAGGAAATTAAAGGGGGGAAGGCCAGATTTAAGAAGATTGTGCCTTGACGAGCAGGAGGGAAAGGCTACGGTAATGAAAACCAGCCTACCCTGAGAACCGCCTGCAGCTGAAGGACAGCCAGGTCCCCGAGGGAGCGACCTGCAGATGCCCGAGAGGCAGCACGAGAAAAGAGCGCTGCTGAGAAAAGGAAGGAGTCTCTGGGGACCCCATGTACCTCAAAAACAAGCAAGTTTAGGAAAGGGAAGTGAGCCCCTAACGCCTGCCCCTCACCTCTACCAAGAACTCTGCATTCCTGAAGGAAGGGGTCTCAGCTCCTGCTTGCGGGGAGATCCGGGGTAGTGAGTTCTGAAGAAGAGGAAACGGGAAGCCCCAATCTTAGGACTAAATGTAGAATAAACGTCATTGAGGCTTTTAATTCCTACACTCAGAACAAACCAAGGGAAGGGGTGAATGAGAACCCCTGGGCACTAACCTAACAAGTTCGGAGGGGTTCTGGGATCTGTCCCCACCATGGTTGTTCCCCATCCGTTCCCAGCAGCATCTCATCTGTCAGCAGAACCTTCCCAGGAAAGGGACCTGAGCACTTGCCCTGAGGGCTAAGGGAGAGGTGGGAGGTGGGAGTATTCTGCTCCAGGAGAACCACCCCCAGGAACTGAGGGAGCAGAGGCAGCTCTAAAGGAGAGAACATGGGTCCCAAGGCCCTGAGCCAGTGGGCGGAGCAGAATGGCTGGAGAGGCAGCCTGGGGGCAGAAGGTCTGCCTCCCCCCCAAGGCTGCGGCCCAGCCTACTCCTCTTCCTATAGCATTTACCCATCGCCTCCCCTACCCCTGGAATATAGAGGGTGGGCGTTCTTGGGAGGGACAAGCGCTTAAGCTATGCTTCTGAACGATAACTACAAACCCAGCCCTGCTGTCTTTTGGCATCTCCAATCTGAACAAGGTGTTTGAGGGATACATACGGCCCTCTTAGATACACAATTATGGAGAACTTCGTGTGAGGGGCAGTGATCTGCAACAGAAGTTACATTCAGAGGCGGAAGAATCCTTGGAGATCTCACTTGGCCTAATGCCTGTTGTTAAAAGAAGCAGCCTGAATACGTACCCGAGTAACTTTTCATTTCAATCTATGCTCTCTTCTTTATAGGTGCCCTCCACCAAAGGAAGCAACCTGTCTACTAGAATATAGCTTCTTGGATCAATATATAAAGTGGATATACTAGTGAATATGACAGGGGTGTCTGTTAGATACCAATAATCGTTTCCCTTTTTGCTGTGGATATGAGGAAGTTCAGTACCAAACTGAGAGTAACTGTTAGACTTGGTGATGAGCCGATTTGCTCTTCCTTCCTTTTTCTGAACTTTTGGGTATTACTGCTACTCTATCGTTTACGTGTGCCTATCATAACCTGACTCTCAGTGGAAAGAGGCAGGTGAACTTTAAAGATGCTGGGTATGTCATCCTGCCTGGAGGTGAACACTAGACCCTCACTTCCATGTGTAATTGGGGGAACGTGGGCGAACACACTGAGCTCATAAATTGGCACAGCTCCTTCTACCCCTCTTTCCCAGGGCACCCAGAGAAAGCCATGGTAGGGTTACAATTTGGTCCGTGTCCTTTCAAAAGACGCTATATTAAGATTGAGCCAGAAAATAGCATTTGGTACTCAGGCCCTAAAGCACATTCCCAAAGCAAACCTAAGCCTCATAATTGAATTATTCCCTGCAGGCCAGGGGTTTAATTTGGTTTTGGCACTATAACAAATACTGGGGGAGGGGCATATGTATGGGATGATTTGTAGTACATAAGTCTGTTTTAAATGGATGAGAACACTACTAGACATCAGACAGGGCTTAGAATAACATACTTAAGTTTTGAGGGAGTAAAGGGAAACTGATCTATGTTAATTTCTTTCCCTTTTGCAATATTGAAGTTATTTCCTTTGAGCAACCATATTTTTTCTAATGTAAGCCAGCAGTATTACCACCAAATAGCAATTGGAAATAAAAAGCTGCTTTTAGTTTTACCAAAATTATAAACAGCATTACATTTAGAGAAAAAAATTTAATGCCCTTGAAAAGTGCATTCAATCAACATTTTGATATTTATTTAGTATGAAAAACAACCTTACTTTGAAGTCATGCTGGACCTTCAAATGAGACAATCAATATAAAAACTCTGACTTCTTTGGGCTGAATAAAATTATCTCTTTAAAAGATAAAACAGATTATGTCCTGTTCCTTCTCAAAAACCTTTAAAGTTCCCTAAAGTGTGAAATTCTTAGTGAAGCATCTAAAATTCTCCTGATCAGGGTCCTATCTTCGCCTATACAAGCAGACGCACCCATAATGCTACTGTGAGCACATCTACACACCAGCACTAGAGTAAGGACGGAGCCTGATACACACTCTCCCTTCATCCCCGCAGCTCCGGGAAGTTGGTGCCATTAGTTGTGCTTTACAGATTTGGAAGTAAGGAGCCATCAAACAAGTTGTGGGTACAGCTAATAAGACACAGAACCAAGGTCTGTACCAAGCTCTAAGGCTTTTAACCTTCACTGCATTCCACTCGTCCAATAAGCCCTTGAATGCTTCTCGCACGTTTCTAATTCTCTGTGTTAAGTACCTGCTAGTTCCTCACCCTAGCATGGCCTTCCACACCTCCATCCCAAAGTACCTTCCAAAGACCGCTCTTCCACAAGGCCTCCCCCATTCCCATGCCGGGGTTCCTTTATACTCTCCCCCAACCTGCAGGTTCCCCTTTCACAGTACTTCTTCTCTAGGTCTGGTAAGCATTTGTGTAACATTTGTTCCCCCACTGTCTTGAAGCCTGGAGGGGAGGGAATGTCTCCTAAGCCACCTGTGTCCTACCCCACATTCCTTTCTCAATAGGACCTTGTCATCTGTTGCGTGAATCAGTGGTTGACAAACAGCCAACTGGGGCAGCCAGTTGTCCCACATGTTTACATCCTCTCAGCTGTTTGTAATGAGATCAAGAAGAACCTGCAGCTGAGGTGGCGCTGGACTGCTTTCCAGACTGGACTGTGGATAGTTAATGGCTTCTGATTCATGCAAGAGATCAAACATTCAGAAGACTAATGTGTCTCATGGCTCTTTGCTGCTCCAAGCAGAATACAGGCAACCAATTATCAAATATAGATACTGAGACCCACAATGTATGGAGCACGCAGGTGTACTCCCTTCCTAAGCGACATTTCCCCTGCAGTCCCCATCCTAAACCGTTGCAGAGAACTAGGTGCCTGCTCCTCCTAACACGCCCACGTTTTAACTCAACCCAGTATTTGTGGTGGCATATAAGAAAGCAGTGCTGAACTGCATTAAATGAAAAAATTTTAAAAATAATTTATCCAATACACTACAGGTCCTCTTACACACAGATCTTTTTCAATCAATACTACAGCACTACACAATCTGCAGCTGATTTTATCTGCGGAAGTGGGGGCGGGGGGGGGGGGAACTACGGGACTTGAGCATCCAAGGATTTTCGTATCCAAGGCAGGTCCTGGAACCAATGCCCCAGGAACAATGCCCCAGGGATACCAAGGGACGATTATAATTCCTTGTCCCTTAGGAAATCACAATAGAACAGGAACACAAAATAAAGGAGCCCTTTTATCCTCTAAAGTCTAAAAAGGCAATGACTTGTTTAAAGGCCAAAAGCAGGCCTCAAGAAGAATGGTCCAAAAGAGGACAGAATCTTGGCAAGATAGTTCAAATTTATTTTAAAAAATAGAAGCTACTAGTTATTAAGGACTTATTAAGCATCTCATAATTTTCTAAATGTTTCACATACATTATTTTGTTTTTCCTTTTAAGAATGTGAGATGACAACAATTATTTCCATTTACAGATGTAAAAAGTAAGTGACTTATCTAAAGTCATAAAGCTACATGTAGAAGAGCTGTGACTTCAGCTGCCTCCAAGGCTGGGCTCTCATAATATTTCCTATTGCATATACCAGACCCTTTCCTAGACATGAACAGAGCCTACTGCATACATGAGACCCTTTCCTACACATGAACATGTTTCCCATAACCCCTACAACCCCTGAAACTTTGTTCACTTAAATCACGGCATTACTGTTAAATATCACAAAGTAAAAAGTATGTAAGACAAAGAAACCAGAAGAGTGAATGCTAACAGACGGCTTTAGACAGTTCTTGGTGTCACAAGGCAATTACTGGAGATGTTCTGAATCCCACATTTAATAAGTAAGACAAAACACTAGCTTAAATCCCAAGATATCTTGTGTAATAAAAAAAATGTAGGCTGCTTCTGTTTTAACCATTAAAAATGATTCTCAATGCCAGGGAAACAAGCCAGCTTGTACATCAGCACTCTCTTCTGGCTAAAGCCCTTGTGGATACTGTAACCATTAGAGACCCTGCTACCAAGCTGCAGATAAGAGGAGGCTTCCTTCTCCTACAGCCACAGCAGCTCACCAGTCATGTTTCAGATAGACAATAGTCCTCTAGGAACTTATTGTTTTGTAATCTGCGAGGAAGGAAACTGCAAAGAAATGAGTTGAATTGTGGATTGTGATTCTTAAGATAAACACTATACCATGACCCTTCTTAGAATCCAAATCTATATTTGGGCTGACTGTATTTCCAAACAGAGGCAACAGCCTCCTAGGGTCACTCACAACACTTGCAGCAACTAGCCAGCTCAAAATCACAGGAAAGCCCTGATTCCAAAGCCATGTGTCCTAAACAGAGCTTAACTGTGTCACAGTGATACTGTAAGTTAGTCGTTTGGAAGCACAGATCCAGAGCCAGACTATGTAGGTTCAAATCCCAGCTCTGCCATGTTAATCACATCACCTTGGGCAAGTAGTTACATACTGTCTCTATGCTTCAGTTTCCTTATCTGTAAAGTGGGAACAGGTATCAACTTCACAGGGTGACTGAGAGGATGAAATGAATTAATATTTATGATGTGCCTGGAACAGGGCTTCGTACAGAATTAAGTGCTGTAAGTGTAAGCTATCATTTATGAAACACAACATCCCCCCAAAAGGTGGGAACTTCAGGAAAGTCCAGAGTCAAGAACAAGGGTGCTGCTGTTGCCATGATTAAGCTCTTCCAGTAGAAGCTGATCATTGCCCCACACCACGGAATCTGCTTGTGCGTGCATCTGCATCTTGCCACAGAAAGGCAGGAGAAAAGACAAGTGTGATCTCAAACTCACACCAGCAGGTGCCTTAAGGATCACGTTTCAATGAGCCTGAACAGTAAAGCTAATACTTCTTAAAAATGCTCACCAACCCAAAAGCAGGTGACCTAGTATTTGAGTGATTTAATCTAACTTTTTAAAAGGTACAGTATCTCAAATGACTAAAATTTTAAATCTCAATATCTGGTCTTTAATTTTTAAAGCAGTGTCATTAGTCTTCTATGTTGCTATTTTCAGTAAAACCAGAACTCTAAATTAAGACTCTAAAGACAGATGTCTAACATTTCCCATGTCCAAGTCTTTAAGCAAAACAAGGGGAAATTATATTAGAAAAGCTTATCTAATGATTATAACTTGTGACTTTCTCTAAAAAGCCTCCTAAATTACTTCTTGAGAGTATGATGTCATGGATATTTTTGGATTATTATGTCTTTATAGATAAAGTGTGGGGTTTTTTTTTCAATCAGGCTATAGTTAATTCCATGAGCTTACCTATCAATGGCTTCATTTTCTAATTTTACCCAGGTTCTCTCTCCTTCATCCCTTCAAGCTGCCACCCAATTCTGTTATTTCTTTGTCCAGCAATTTCTCTCTACATTGACACTTCCTTGCTATTTCTGGGTCCATCTACCTGAATCCAGCCCCCAACTCCCTACCTCACCTATACAAAGGGCAATGGTTTAATCACGCTTCATTGCTTTCAATATTTTACTTCTTTCATCTATCTAATCCATAGTGAGTCGCTACGCTGATCTTCTAAACTTCCACTTTCATCATGTTACAAAATGCTCAAGATGTACGACTCCTCTTTTTAATAAAGGAATTGGGTTCTTCCTCCTGTTGGTACTTAATCTAAGTAGCTTTTCCCATTCCAATTCTCCAATGTCTTCTCCTGTTCTTCCAACCACCTGCCAGACAGATCCCAACACTGTAGCACACCAAATACATTTCTGTACTTTTTTTTTTAACCTCACTAGCTACCTCATTCCCTTTGGACACACCATTTCCAAGGCCTCTCTGTCTTATCCAAATCCTACCATTCCTTTAAGATCTCTTCCTTGAGGCCCATGTCACTTCCTATCCTTCCTGACCATTTCAGCTCTTATTTATACTGTTGAGAGTGGGTCCCTATTTACCTTCCTTGTTGGATTTTTAGGTTACTAGAAGTATTCACTTTTTAGATGCCACACAATACTCAGCACAGAACTAGCAGTATCACTGGGTGGCAAATACTTACTGTAACCAACTTCCCTATTCTATAAAGCAGTACATTCCCAATTTTGAAAGAGACCCACAGTAAGAAATACATATGTACCATGACATACATACATATGTGTGCATGTATCCACACTTACATAACCGAAACACAAGTTTTATGAAACACTTATCTTTATACATGCTATGCAACTGTACTTTAAAAACACTGTTAGCTCATTTTTAAGACAACTGCGTATTAGAAAATTACAATTGTTAGGTATGTTAATTTTATTATATAGAAAAAGTCCTTATTTTTAGATACACATCAGAAACAATAAGCCCTGATGTCTGTATGTAACTTATTTTGAAAAAGATTATACATACACATGCAGACACAAAGCAAATGTGAAAATGTTTAATTGTTGAATCTGGATAACATAGATGGCTGTTTGCTGTACTCTTCCTTCTGCCTTTCCATCTAAAAATATAAAATGATAGCTGCTATTCATTAAGTCTATTTCATAGCCAACTAATGGGTTTCAATCCTGTTTGAAAAATACTGCTTTATAATTAAAAAAAAGATAAGCCACTTGTTTCTGTGTTTACTGATTATATTTAAGGAGGCGCTAACATCCTGAAGAATGTTCTGTGATTAATTCCTGGCCAGTAGGTCAGTAAAAGGATTTAACCCTCCATCACTATGACTCCACTAATCTCTTCTTTAAAATCCTTTCTATGGAACTTTCTATGAATCACTATTACCTTAGCAGAAAGGTGTAAGATTAAGGACTAGTTTTTTACTTGCAGAGATCACAGAATCAGAATTTACCCTAAGACTTTTCATCCTAAGAATGACCTTTGTGGTTCTCATTGAGACTTTAAAAGAACATCTGAGAAATGGCAAAAGTTCAAGACAATGCATTGAAACTGAAAACATCATAATAAATACACACACTAGTTAAAACATTCCCCTTCTTCCTCCTTTAAGCACTGGTTCTAATAAAGAAGTAAGTTCCACTAACAGAGGCAGTAACACCTCAATTTAATTGACACAAAGAGGGAAGTACAGACCCAGTAGTCCCACCTACCTAGAGAACACCATAATTCAAAAATACATATGCACCCCAATGTTCACTGCAGCACTATTTACAATAATCAGGTCTTGGAAGCAACGTAAATGTCCACTAACAGATGAATGGATAAAGAAGGTGTGGCACACATATACAATGGAATATTAGCCATAAAAGGAATAAAACTGGGTCATTTGTAGAGACATGGATGGACCTAGAGACTGTCATACAGAGTGAAGTATGTCAGAAAGAGAAAAATCAATATTGTATATTAACACATATATGCGGAATCTAGAAAAATGGTACAGATCAACTGGTTTGCAAGGCAGAAACAGAGATACAGATGTAGAGAACAAACAGCACGGGGAGAAAGCGGTGGGGGGGACAGTTGGAGTGGGATGAATTAGGAGATTGAGGTTGCCATATATATATTACTAACAAGAAAAAAAATCAAATTGTACACTTTAAATATGCAGTTTGTTGTATGCCAATTATATCTCAATAAAATTCTTTAAAAAAAAAAAGAAAAATAGTAACACATTCTCAGCCCATTAAGCTGATTCACTTTGGTGTACCTCAAAAGCTGGTACAAGAGTGTAAAGCAAATATATTCCAATAAAGAGCTTAAAAAAAAAAATTAAGAATCCCAACCGCTTTCCTGAAATTTCACTAAAACACTCATGTAATAGTCCACCAAGGATTTCACATTATGCAGTGCATTAAAACTCCCCATTTTTTATTTATTTAAAGTGTAATAAACTCACTAGTGGACATGGCAGTGTGCAGCAGGCAATGATTAAAAAAAGAAGAGGGAAGTACAATATTATAGATGAGTGAAAGAAATTTCCAGATAACTGAAATTCATACCATTTATGGACCAACATATTAAGTCTTGCTGATTACGGATTTCTAAATCACTAGCTTCCCAAGACTGCTTTCCTGTTAACCGGGATTGTCCATATGACCAAGTCTGAATTGTGACACAGCATCTTGACCTCAGGGAGAAACTTGGTCTAGATCCACGCAGGACCCGGGGTCTAGCTAACCCTCCAGTCTTAGGTCCCTCATTTGAGAAAACAAAGTAGCTGAAATCTGCAACCTCAAAGCCTTTGCAGCTCTTCTTCTCGACAATTCTATCACTACTAGGTCTGTAAAGCTGGCAGCCCTCAGTACATACCAATGAACACACACTGAATATTTACACTTCTGTATAATGAACCTTACTCACCAAAATGAAACTGAAGCAAAAAGCAGTTAAAAGTAACATGCAGAAAGTAAAAAAGAATGAACAGGTATTAACACACAACATAAGTCAATCTCAATAATGTCATCCTTAAAGAAAGAAACTACATACCACAAAGGACATGCTCTATGATTCAGGGACAGGGAGAAGGATGTGCCAGAAGGTGGCACAAGGGAGTGCAGGGCGCTCACCATGCCAACGCAGGGGACAGCTTCATGGCGCAACGAAGGTAAAAATC
Organism: Hippopotamus amphibius kiboko; assembly: GCF_030028045.1. Classification (NCBI taxonomy): domain Eukaryota; kingdom Metazoa; phylum Chordata; class Mammalia; order Artiodactyla; family Hippopotamidae; genus Hippopotamus; species Hippopotamus amphibius. The sequence goes on along the minus strand of NC_080192.1, from coordinate 26,118,800 downwards.
ACCCAACCGTACATTTAAGACGTACGCATGTTACTACAAGTTATTCCTCAAAATAGGAAGGGAAAAAAAAGTAAATCAAATACAAAACATCATAGAAAATAAAAATTCAGGAGCTGTCAAAACTGTTTTATCTTTACAGAACTTACAACATTGCAAGTACTCAAGAAATGCATGTTGATTAACAAACAGAATTGTTCAATTCTAGCAGGAAAAGAACTTTAATGTCAATGATGTGTCAATTCATACCGGATATTGTTAGCTCCTTAATATTTTTAAAGTTTCTGAAATTTTCATGATATTCTCTAATAAATACTTTTTAGTACCAGAATACAGAAGAGCAAATGTACAAAATACAGAAAAAGAGTAGAAATCTGTATGGTATACTAGCAAGGCACTAATGCCTATGGTGTGACTAAATACATCAGATTTAGACACAAAAATATTTAATCTTACATCCTGCAAAATGCAGCAAAATCCTAAATACCATGTTGATGCAGATTGAAAATGACCTTGTCCGTTACATAATATTTATTTAGAAAGCCAATGTTTCTCAAAGAGGCTGAATTTGACTAAAAGCACACAAAGTACAACTAGGGCTTACTCACCTACTTAGACCAAATTGTTTTTACAACAGTTAAAGGAATTGATTACTTTAGGTTCCAAGCCAGGCCCCCTAAGATACAGAACTTACACTTAAAAAATGTTTTTCTGGGCATGTTTGTGAGCCAGGCAGTATGCTAAAAGCACTGGAGTCAGAAAGATGCATATGATAAACTCTAGCCTAGTAGTTCACTGTTTGGGCTGGGATACATACAGAACTACACAACTGAAGAAAAATGTAATAAGAACTATAGGAAACAAAGAAGTGGAAATAAGTAACCAGAAGACTTCAGTGAGATATCCTCTAAGAAGACGATATTTGACGTGGACTTAGAAGAGAAGGCTCAAAAATCAGCCAGGAGAGCCTAACAAGGAACACAGTGTGTCCACAGAGGCAAACAGTAGAATATTTAGGAAACTAAAAGTTTCTTCAGGTGTCTAGAATTTAGAATATCTAAATGGGTCATTCTAAGTCAGGGTACGATTGAGGGCTGGGGCAAGAAAAAAAAAAAACAAACAAACCAGTGCTGGGCAAGTATTTTTTTTTTCCCTCTAACATTCACCTAATTTTTTTTTAATATCAATTTATTTATTTATTGGCTGTGTTGGGTCTCTGTTGCTGCACCGAGGCTTTCTCTAGTTGCAGCGAGTGGAGGGCTACTCTTCGTTGTGGTGTGCAGGCTTCTCAGTGCGGTGACTTCTCTTGTTGCGGAACACACAGGCTCTCGGCACGTGGGCTTCAGTAGTTGTGACATATGGGCTCAATAGTTGTGGCTCACAGGCTCTAGAGTGCAGGCTCAGTAGTTGTGGTGTCCCCTGCACTGGCAGGCAGATTCTTACCCCTGTGCCACCAGGGAAGTCCAGGGCAAGTATTTCTAAAGGGAGAAGCCTGAAACACTGAAGAATACAGACAGCCTGTGCCAGGCTCTATGTAAACCACGCTGGACTTGATACTTTTATCATGCAGGCAAGGGAAGCCAGGGTTTTTTAAGTAGGTGGGAAATTTTTTTAATCATAAAAATATTGAGAAATAGAGAAGTTGAAATATCAAAAAGAGGAGCGGGAAAATCACCCGTAACTCCCTTAAACACTGCTTAGGTTCTTAGGTTTAAACGCACAGAAGTATGACTATACTGTACATAGGGATTTCAGACTTGGTTCATATACTGTGTACAGTCACATAAGGATTCATTAATGAATTTGTTAAGACTTCATCAATATATGCCTGTACCCTCACACTGCACTGCATAGCAACACTACGTGGGCCTCTGCCTGGTATGCAGGGATCAGGTAACCAGATCTACTATTAAAAAAAAAATCATTTGAAGTTAAGGACAGCTGAATTCTCACCTGAAATAACAGTATCCATCACATGATGGAAAATCAGGTGGTCTGTCTCAGAAATACATGATTGATGACTTATTCCATCTATACTCATCTCTTTGCAAGGGACCTGAAATGCTAAACCAATTATCACAGCGCCTGGTGCTTCTTATCAGAAGGGTTTGACAGACTACAAAGGACAAAATTTTTACCTAGGATGAACGAAAAGGCAAGAATTAAAAACGACGTCCCTGAAGGGTTCAATTTCTTTTGTCTTTTATTTACGGATTGAAAAAAGAAATCCTTCAACGTATCCATGTTGCAAATCATATTCTCCTCACTGGAACCCACAATTAACAGAAAACATTTTCAGATTCTTCTGACCGCAGGAAGGCACCACAGTACATCTAATCTACACTGTACATCTATTATGACTCAAATTCTGTAGGAAAAATATAAAAAATCCAAATTAGATTAGTAAAAGGGAAAAAAAAAAAGACTGTGAAGGATAGGAAGTAGTTTGGGGAAGTTTCAATGACAGATGCTTTTTTTCTCTTTACTGGAAACTGTAACCAAATCATGGGCCTGTACCTGGCTTAGAGCCCTACCTTCCCAATGAGACTGTAAAAACTCTCCGACAGGACACCTGCTCTGAGCTTATTACAGAACTGCCTTGTGCAGAATTACCATTGGAAAACATTAACTTTATGCCCAAATGGAAGAATGCCTTTCTTAAGAGGCTTTACTCATGCCGACTTCCCTAAGATATATGAATGTGGGGTTTTCTTTTGCCTTATATTGGGAAAGCTGATGAACTTAATAAGACTCCAAGGGCTTCTAACTACATACTAATATTCCAGTGTGGTACACTTTATTAATTCGACTAGGTCCATCTACCTTATTCAGCATTCCAAAATGTAAGAGGACCATCTGTTCAAGGTTAACCAACTGAGAACATTATGAAACCTCATTCAGCCCAAGACGTTACCCTAAATCTGATGAACTGAAACGTCTCTGATTTCTATACTTGATGACGCCTGTGATGTCATTCATTACTTTAGATGTTCATTTGACTGACGTTTTATTAATAAGGCCACTGTAAATGTATCTGTAAGGACCATGATCCCTGTGTCAGAGAAAACTTTGCTCAACTGCTTTTCATCCTAGATTAACATGTAGTCAACAATTACTGAACGTGTACTTCATATTACAGAACTGACTCAAAGTGTTCAATCGGATCTAATCAGAGGCAAGGGTCCTTTTATTAAGTGGCACACCCTTCCAAGAAACCAAATTTTATATATAAACAGTGGGAAAGTGACAAACATAATTAGGCAAGAATTAAATGACAAACAGAGTTGGGCATTATCATTTATTTACCACTAATATAGCATCTTTCATCAAAAATCTCAATAAATCTTGCCAAATGTTCTTGCCTGAACGTAGGGTATGATTATCTGAAAGTTCCAAGTCAGTTCTGAATTTCACACTGAACTGACAGGCATTCAGCTTTCTGCGGACTCACTGCTAAGTCTTTCCTCCCCCCCCGCCTTGCACATCACTAAGTTCTCTTTCTTTCTTAATGTTCTAACACCTAACCCTTCCTTTCTCTCCAACATCTGATACCTGCTCAGTTCTGATCTTCTATACTGCACATCTGGACTCCTGTAACCATCTCAACTCATCTCACTGTCTCCAGGCTGCCCCCATCAATGGTCACTGTAGTTTGTCTATAAGATGAGGTCCAAATTCCCTTAGTTGAAAAGTCAAGGTCCTCCACATCCTGACCCATCCCTATCTCTCTCCAGATTTTTTACACACACCCTCTTATCTAGACCAAATGACCTGATCCACTGATCTCTGACCAGATCAAGAACAACATGTCCCGATCACGTCTGCTAACTCACCTCACCTCTGCTCACGTGTACACCCCTCCAACATGCAGTCCAACTACCCCTTCCACCCCCACCACCTCTACCTGGTGCCTGCCACGTGCCCATCAGCATGACAGATGTTGGACATATTTTGTCTCTAATCCCCATCCCAATACTACAAGTTATGTTTAGTCAATCGTGATGAGTATCAAACAAATCAGAGACTTTGACCAGTTCACAAACTAGTGAGCGATGAACCTAAGCTCAAGCTCAGGTCTGATTCCACAGCCTATGTTCTTTCTAAAACCTCAGGCTTCCTGGCATACCATCCCCAACTCTCTACTGACCAAAACCTTGGGATTCCCTCAGAGTCTCACTCAATTTAACCTCTTCTACGCAAAGGCATTTCTTATCACCTCCAACCTAGTCATCAGCGTTTCCTCGGAACCCCTGCTGCTCTTACTGAGCCCCTCCGGTTGCACTAAGTTCACTAATGCCTCATATTATTAGCTGCCTTATTCTTTTCCCCCCTTGTTTGTAGTCTCACATTGCCTCTTGAACACAGTAGGCACTCAGCTGTCTTATAAATGAGTTCTTCCCTACCTTGACAGCATTTCCTGTGGGTAAAATTCCATATCAGATAGGATGACTTCAGTGATGTTCAATAATAAGGGCACTTATGATGTCACAGACTAAGCAGATCAGTGAACATGGCTAATTTGGTAGGTTAAAAATGTTATCAAAGACCCAAGCTCTTTTCAATTCTTCATTATACTATCCTCAGGCTATCTGCAAGCTCTCTCAGGGAGGCAAATGAGCTACTGCAGTTTTAAGAATCCCATGTAGACAATTTCTGGCTATAGATGAGAATATACTGCTCTTCTTTCATATTTTGTTAGGAAGGAAAATATTTTCCAGAAACTCCTCAGTAGATTTCCCCTTAGGTCTCTTTGGCTGAGTCATATGTCCATGCACCAGCTGCAAGCAAGGCGGTAGAAGCAGTATCTAACGTTTTCAGCCTCTACTGTGCTGGTTCTGTCAGCTAGGTAGAAAGGGAAGGAAAATGGGATTTGGATAGGTAACCAACGCCTTTAGAGAAATATTAATACAATGATAATCTCTGTATAATGAAACCCCTCCACGGTCCAAATAGATGAATTATCTTAAGAAGGGTTGGCAAATCAGGTTATAAGAAATAATCCTGTTACAATAGGGTGTTGTCTGCACTAGAAGTAGGAGAGAAGAGACCTGGAATCTCCCAGTTCTTTAGCCAATAAATTAGATTTCTCTTCCTTGGGTCCTTAAATATCAAAATCTCTTCCACGATCATAACCATCACACGAAAGGAAAGGCAAGCAGAAAAAAAAACCTCATCCTTTTCAGCTTCCATACAGTTCTCCAGACACATTAAAACAGGTAAAAAAAAAAAAAAAAAAAAAAAGTTGGGAGATTTAAAGAATAGAAATGGAGAAAGTATAAGTCTTTGCCTCCTTCTCCCATTTTTCTTTGCTTCTTCTAACAGGACAGTCTGCCTTGTGTCACCACGGTCACCACTACCACCACCATTATCTGTTTCCAATTCTGGAATCCGCTTAGACATCCATTAATGGAGAACCACTTAAAAAACTAGTACAATGGAAAACAATGCAGCCACTAAAATAGAGGTGGATCTGAATGGGCTACTACGGGAAGCCGTCCAAACTAAATTGTTATGGGAGAAAGATACAGAGCTCTATCTATGGTACACACTCATGTGTGCCTGAAAAGAGGGGCAGTGGTGGGGCTTATATGATTGTGATACAAGTGTACTCTATTTGTGGAGAAATTTCTAGAAGGATATCTTAGGAATTGTGGATGGTAATTACCTCTGGGGAATAGGACTGGGAATCTAGAAACAGAGCTGCTTTTTGTTTTATATTCTCTTTTTTAGTATGGTTTGGTTTTTTTTCACCTTGGTATTTTCATTTTTTTTAAGTCCACAGTGCCTGCAACTTCAAAGCAGAGACTAATATACAAATACCTATAAAATTTCATTAGCACACTTAAGATACTTTTTTGTTTCCTCTTAGGACATATGATTTTAATAATAACAACAAAATAACTATTTTGTATTATTATTCAGGCCTCAGTATTCAGGATAGTAAGCAATTTTGTAATTCTAACTTGATTTAGTTTATGCAATTACTTTTACTCACTACTGAAGAAGGCTTTTAAATCCAATTTCCCAAGGAAGTAAAAAGTTTTAAAAGGTGGTTCTTTTAAAAAAGTTGTAGAACTAAGCTAGAATTACCAAGTCATAATTAGAAGTTTTCAAATGAAAATCCCATAAAAAAATAATGTATACTAATGTTACATCACTTTTATATAACTTCACGAAACACCATCTTTTCAAGGGACAAATCCTACTGAAACATTTCTGTTGAGAACTCAGTTTCCTAATGCTCACAGCTTTGAATCTATTCCGTGTAGGCAATGATTCTTTCCATACAGGGTCTTCACCGAGAATGCAGACGACAGACACAGACGACACCAGTGTGTGACAGGCATATACAGTCGTCCCTTGCTTGGCATTGTGAGGCGTGGTTCCAGGAAACCCCCTCACAATGCTCAGGGTCCAGATGTTAAACGGTTTTGCATTCATGGATTCAGAGGGCCAACGGCTACATATTCACCCATCTGCAGTGGCTGAACAGTACCTCACAGGGTCCATCGAATGACAGTTTGCATGTGGCTCCTGTGACTCTGGAGGGGCTAGGCTGTTTTATTTGTGATTCTCAGGTTCTAAAGGTTGCTTCTGCCTTTCAAAAATAGTTTCTGTAACAACTACAAAAAGCATGAAAGCTATCTCCTTAAGGTTGGTGTTGCTCAGGAGCCAAAATAGGGCAGGACTGCTTTCATTAAATTTTTTTTTTGATGGCTCTACAACTTATTTTTAAAAGAAGCGATGGAATTGGATTCCAAGATATATTTGAAATGTTTACATTTACTGAATTCTTAAAACATTAAAAACTGTTTGTCATTTGAACATACACAAGCTCTACAGACCCAGAAATTCCATTCCTAAGAACAAGTGCCCACATTAGGAGAGCGTATGAAAAATATTCATAGCAGCAATGTTCACAACAGAAAACAACAGTAACCACCACCCGAAATAACCCAAGGTCGACAGGCAGTAGGATGGATACACATACACTGTGTGCATCTGTACAGTGGAATGAAATGAACCATAGCTTTAAGAGTTAAAGTGGACAACTTTTAAAAGCAGCAAGTCAAAGAAGAACACATGCAGTATGAATTCCTCTTTGTAAAGGTCAAACACAGGCAAACTCTTCTTGAGGTATAAACACACAGGTAGTAAACGGCAGAGAAAAAGCAAGTGCACAGTTAGCACAAACCCTGGGACAGCATCCCCTCTCAGGTGAGGAGGCTTGTGATAGAGGGATATGAATCAGGGAGAAGGTCAGAGGGTCAAGTCTGATTTCCTGCCCTAGGTTTCAGGTACAGGAGTGTTTCATGTGATTATTTTTTTTTAATGGAATATCTTCTATGTGTAATATCTTACAATTTACAAATATTTAAAAATAAAAATTCTGGAATAAATTACACAGTAAAATAACAATGTGTGTATGTGTGTGCGTGTATGTTTAAGTTACATGATAAATAACACCCTCTTTTAATCCTATTGTTCTATCTTTGGGTCAATACTTAACTCTTTGGGTAATAATGTTAAAATCTAAATTTGAGGCCCTTACTTAAATTGTGACCTGGATTTAAAGGCCCTCAGGCCACCCCCTGCAATGAGTCCTGACTTAGTCTCCCTGGGTCATTAACCTCAGTGGCTCACACCCTGGAATGAGAAGGATGTAGTCAGGAGAGAGCCCCAAATTACTCTCAGGCTACAAGGTAACCACCAGGACTCTTCAGTGGCTGGAGGAGGGGAAGCCAGGGGAGGAAGAGCCTGGGGGGAGGGGCTGGCCAGCTTTGCAAGGGCTTTTCCAGAAGAGCCTGTCAACCAGCAGCTGGCAAGAAGAGACTCATTCCTACCCCCTTTTATACAGCCTCGCACAGATGGTAGCTATAGTTGTTTCACAAGCTGTGCTCTACGAGTTTGGGTGGCAATGTCCCCCTTTCACTCCAGGTGAAACCATGCATGTCAATCTCTGTCACCCACTGTGTACAATGCTAGGAGGTGATTAAGATGCTCTGCTCTTAGAACGACTAGCCCTCCAATTATTTTCTCAACTAACCCATTTTTTTTAATAACAGAAATTTAATCTCCAAGATTCAAAGGATCAAACAACAAGCAGCAAACTCCTGCAACTCTCCATATCCCTCATCCTCACCACCCACCCCCACCCCAAACTGTTTTTGTTTCCGAAGGTTGGGAACCATTAACAAGCCCACCTTTGTGACATTCCAGGCAAACATTTGATATGGAACTAATTGGGGGGGGGGGGGGGAAATGACCTGAATTAATAAATGTGTTCAAAATATTTTAACATCCAGGAAATGAAAGAAGGACTGCATTGATTTTATAGCAATATCCCAAAGTCTTCCATGACACAGACGCACACATAGCGCCACAAATTGAATACGGATTTCCCATGAGATCAAGCAGCTCTCATGGGCAGAGTTCAGATGAAATGGAACCTTCCCAACCCCATAGGGAGCCCTGTGTCCACCATCATGTGGACTGAGGATGGCCGGAGGAGCCCTGATGCTCCAGATCACAACACTTCCCCTCTGCTGCTTCCTCTCCCAACCACCGCCACCACATCGCACACTGTCACGCAGTCAGTTTTATGGAGTCTGAAGTTTCAAGGAGGGATGTCCACTTGTCAACAGACCGGATGTTAACATACAACGTTAAGATTCCAACTCAGTCTGGTCAGACCCAGGATCGCTTTCAAAATGACCGGGAAGTAGGAGGACAACTGGCTCTTTTCCAGCCAGTAGCTGGCACGCTTCTACTCAGATATTTGTTCACCTCTTAAATCACACACGTTGAACTTACATTTTTATAGGACCAAATGACAAGGAGTTTGGTGGTTCATTAGAAGTTTTGGCAGTTTATCTAGAAACCCACTGGGAAATTGCGGGAGGACTTGGGCAAGCATAAAGACAACCATTAAAAGCCCCAAAACAACTTGTATCTCTTTCAAGCATCTCATAGGATAGGAATTACCACGCAGCTCTACGATACATATTTACAAAGCCTGGTTGACACGGCAGATTGAGGAAGAGACTTACCAAACGCCACACCACAAATCAGCGAGCAGCCCGGGACCGGCAACCAGCTCACCCTCCTGGCTGAGAGGCATTTGAGCCTGTAAGGCAGGCAGGCTGGATTCTCGAACAGCTCCTACCATATGACTCACCCTGTACTTTGGAGACACTGCTCACATATCTTTGGGTATTCCCGTGTTTGTCTCAGAGAAACTCCACGCCCTGCACTGTAACCAATACTACTGCCAGCAATAATACACTGTATTCAACCCACTGCTGACGAATGGGCTCTTTGTGCTGCCAGAAGAAAAGATACACATTCTATATATCTGGAGAGAGGCAGGCTAGAACAAAGTGCTGTTATCACCCAACTCTGGGGGGTGCGAGGGCACCTTAGGGGATGTTCAGCCTAGCATTCCTGGTTTACCGACTAGCAAACAGACTCAATTCAACAAACTCCGGTTGGGCAGAGCCAACACAACGCAGTGAACTGAGCACAGGAAATGCCAACATGGATGAAGGCAGGGTGAGCCGTAAATGGTCTGAGTGTGTTGGGAAGGGCAGTGAGTGGAGCTGGGAGACTCCTCTGTTGCTTCATTCATGAGACAGATGCTCGCCGGTGCCTTCGAGTGTCAGGCGCAGCGAGGCGTGCTGGAGTTGCAAAGAGGCACCCCCCCCCCACTCCCAGGCTAGGGGCAAGGGAAACGATGACAGTCACTGACGAGTACCATGGGAGGTGTACATGGTGCTGTAAGGCAGCACTTGGGAGGGGCAGCCAAGGGGGAGAGAGGAGGAGGGCAGGACAGGAGACCAGGCTGGTATAAGGCAGGAAGAAAGAGACCTGTCAGTCAGAAGGTGCTCCAGGTAGTGCGTTCTGAATCACTCAGCCAGACAGCACGTGAAGATTAGAGGGGTCCTGTGCACGGCAAAGAAGGCAGGAGAAGAACTGGGTCAGCAGACAGGAATCAGACTTCGAGGGTTCCAGTTAAACCACGCTAAGGTGTTCAGATTTCATTTGATAGGACAGGTGGCAGCCGCTAAAGGGATCAGGATCATGAAAAAGCAGGAGAGAAAATGCATCTCAGTGGAGCAGACTGAAGCCTGCTGTAGTCATCTAAGGCAAGAGCTGGTGACAGCTAGATGCAGGGTGGTACTGGGGAAGGAGAGAACAGCGTCTGAGGTATACCAAGGCGGCAGCATCAAAAGGACATGATACCAGTCGGATGTGGGGATGAAAGGGGGAGTCAAGGAAATCCCAGCTGTTCCATTCCTTCTGGTGGCCAACAGATCATGCACGAGACAGGCAACTGAGAGGCAGGAGGAGGAAGAGATTTGGGGTAGCCGAGGATTCAGCACCAGACAATGAATTCCAGGTTCCCGTGGGACATTTAAGCACGGGTGTCCAAAAGGGCACTCAGAGAGGCAGGGACTGAAGAAAGAGAACTGGAGCCCATCAGTGACAGTGCCTTGGGGCAGCTCACCTAGAGGATGTGCCTGGACGTTAGGGTCAGGCAGACCTGGTCAAATCTCCACTCCGCCACTTAGTAGCTGTATGACCTCCAGCAAGTAAATTAACCTTTTTGAGACTGTAGTTCTCATTTGAGGAAATCCCCCCTGGAATGCAATGAGATGGGTAAAGAATCTGATGTCAGGCCAGACACAAATATTAAATATTTTTCTCTTGCCCTTTTGTGATCATATATTGCTTTTTATTAAAATAATTTGAGTACTAACCTCTGCAACAGATTACAAATTGTCTTGCTGTCAGTCACTCGTCTTTGAATCCCTTTTGACCGTCCTGGTATGAAGAAGTTCTTAAATATTTGAACTGCCATAAGTCATATGAAAAACCCCGGCCAGAATGAGTCTAGGAGACCAGGGGTTTCCTGCCCTTGACATTAAATAACTAATGCAAAGATCTCAAAATGGTTGTGTGGTTTATGTGGTACTGATTTAATTCTGTGTTGGGGGTGTGATGGGGAAGAAAAGGGCAAGAGGGGTTTGCAAAAGAAAGAAATATTTTGTCAGTCTAATAAAGCCTCATCAAAGTAACAGGACTTAACTCTTTGTGTAAAACTATACCATAATATTTAAGAGGAAGCATGTCTACTGAAGTTACTATTTACACAACCTCTATCCACTGCCTCAGTTCAAGTAAAGGTCTTAAATTAAACGTTAAATAATGAATTCTAGCAAATGGAGCCTGCCTTAAACCAAATGTTAAATCAATAGTATATTCTGTATATAAGCAATACTTTCTTTGTTAGGCTCATTTTGCTTTTTGTAGTTATAACTCTTACAATGGACATTTAAAAACTACGATAAGGTTTAAAAATCAGATTGACCACTAAGGCATACAGACTTCAACTCCACATAGCCAAGCTTGCTCATTTTTCTCCTGGTTTTGCCTTCAAATTTGGGGTCTAATTTGTCTTACCTATTTTTATGGTTGCCTTCCTAGTCTGAAAACATCTTGGTCACTGGATATTTTATTTCATCTCCAACTTACTTGCTAAAACACATTCACGATCACCTCATCCTTGCTTCTGGATCCTTCCCTGGTAGCTTCACATATTCCCATTCTTTCATCCACAGCCTAGTTTAGCATATCTACTTAATGTTCTGTGTCTAGTCATAAATATCTCCAAAAAATTCACACAGCTTTCCAATATAAATTTGTTTTACAATTGCCTCAAAGCTCTCTAGTTGCCTGGCTCATTTAAGTATTAAAGATAGAGAATGATCCAATTCAGAGCTATGGTCTTCGGAACTTGTTTAATTGCCGGCTGCCTTCGACTCGGCCAAAGGTGGTACAGCTCAAGCATGGCCCATTTCAGAGGGTACCTGGGTCCCTATGTGCTAAGGAAGAACATGTATCCCTCTCCCCAACATGCCCAGCCCTAACCCGAGGTTCTTGCTGCTCTCGGACTGTCTGGACTCTGGATGACTCCCTTTAAACTCACACAGTACACCTGGCCATCCCTCTCCAGCCAATATCGAAGATTTAGACTCCTCACTGACACACAGACCCCCTCCAAGATACCTCCCAATTTTTCCCTGCCTTTAACTTCCCAGACCTGAATAGACTCAACTAACTTTCTGTGTGTCTGTAAGATCCTCTCCTATCTTGCTGCCACTAGGAGGCAAAATGAAGGCAGAGAGGCAAAGGCAGATAGAGCCAGCCTGGATGGCAACTGCCACTAAACCAGCAGTCCCTGCACCGCCTGGCTCCTGACCCGCATTAAGGAGATGCATGCACATGTGACTGAGACATAATTCTTTCCATTTAAACATTACTTTGTTGTTGTTGTTTTTAACTAATTATTTATTCATTGGCGGCGTTTGGTTTTCGTTGCTGTGCGCGGGCTTTCTCTAGTTGCAGCAAGTGGGGGCTTCTCTTTGTTGTGGTGTGAGAGGTTCTCATCATGGTGGCTTCTCTTGTTGCAGAGCACGGGCTCTAGGCACACAGGCTTCAGTAGCTGTGGTTCGTGGGCTCTAGAGCACAGGCTCAGCAGTTGTGGTGCCTGGGCTTAGTTGCTCCGCAGCATGTGGGATCTTCCCAAACCAGAGATCAAACCCTGTCCCCTGCATTGGCAGGCAGATTCTTAACCACTGCACCACCAGGGAAGTCCCTAAATATTACTTTGAAACACATGTTACACACACCTAACTACTACACCATGGCTCACATTAGAGGTGTTTAAAATGTAGAGCATCTCATCACCACAGTGCTTCACCCAAAACTGCCCTACAGCATCTACTAAAGGAGCAGGTCAGGTCCAGGAAACAGTTTACCATAATCTAGAGCATGATTTTCTCATTATCACATTCTGCTCCAGGGCTGCCCGACTTTCTTCCGAACACCATTCAGGTTCTGTGACTTCATGTGACCCAAAGCCCTCTCCTGGCAAATTCAGGGTTAGCTACCTTCTTTGCTAAGCTGTTCTCTTCTCCCTCTGAAAATCTGAGGTACCTTTTTAATTCTTCTCTTTCTCATGAAATATCTCATTTAAGTCCCTCAACCAGAGGCCCTGGCCACTCAGGTTTTGAGTAAACAAGGAGAGTTAGCTGCTTCCCTGCTGCATCAGAACCAACTGGGGCAGGAAAGCCTTTTGAAAATAAAAGACTTTCCCGGTAAACTGGTAAAACCCTTTGGAAGAACATTTTGTTCCCATCTATCCTTATTTAAAAGACACATGCCCTTTGACCCAACAATTTTACTTTTAGAAATTTATCCATATACGGTTACAGGAAAAAAAGATGTTCAAAAAAGCTCAGTATAGTATTACAAGGCAAAACAAACATGGAAAAAAAACACTCTAGAAGGAACTTAAATTGTATTATCAATAGGAGACTGGTTAAATAAATTATATATATATATATGTTTTGTGAGAACATTGAGAGACATTTCTATAAAGATACAGAAGAAACTTTACAGCACTTATCTCAGGATAAGGATGAGAAGTTGTAAAGAGACTGCATTTTCTACCATGGGCCCTTTAGTACTATGGGATTTTTTCCCTATGAACTTGCACTTTTTAAGTGTAGCTAGTTAATAGGAAAATAAAGTGTACCTTCACAATTTGGGCTTACGTGGATGATCTACAAGACACTTCATTTAACAATGTCATTCAATCTTTGTTAAACAGGAAATAGAAAGACGAACAAACTCTATAGAGCAGATACACATTAAAATGTGTTTGCTCTAGCAGGTAATGATCTCATCATCACACTTCAGGAACGCTTGTCTTAGAATCTCAGAAGATCAGGCTTCTTTTCTCTAAAGTACCTGATGTGTGTGTTATAGACTTTTCCATAATCTAAGTGGCTCAATTTAACCATCTCCCTTGTGCTAAACACGTGTGCTGACACTTAAACTTAGCTTTACTCTGGAAACTGGGATGAAATCGGGAGAAGCCCACAACTTTTGTCAAAAGCTTGAAAAGAAAAAGAAAAAAAAGAAAAAAACAAAAAACAAACTCAACTTTAAAAAAAAAAAAAAAAAAGCTCGGGGGCTTCATCTCAGCTGGGGAGCGAAGAGCTGCCGGCGGCCGCGGACCTCACAGCCGGCTCGGGGTTTTTAGAACTTCAGCTATAAAAATGCGCAGGATTTTCCTTGATCATATCGGTGGTACCCGTCTGTTTTCCTGTGCAAACTGTGATACAATCCTGACCAACCGCTCAGAACTCATCTCCACTCGATTCACTGGTGCCACTGGCAGAGCATTTCTTTTTAACAAGGTAGTTAACCTGCAGTACAGTGAAGTTCAAGACCGAGTCATGCTCACTGGCCGCCACATGGTTCGAGATGTGAGCTGCAAAAACTGCAATAGCAAACTGGGATGATCTATGAGTTTGCCACTGAAGACAGCCAGCGTTATAAGGAAGGCCGTGTGATCCTAGAACGCGCTCTAGTTCGAGAAAGTGAGGGCTTTGAGGAGCATGTACCATCTGATAACTCTTGAAGAAAAAAGAGATAAATCCATCTTTTCCCAGGTCTTCTTCACGGAAAACAAAAATCTACTTACATACACTGTCACCTTAGCATCAGAGTTGGATACATGAACTGTGGAACAAGAGGCTGTGAGAATCTATGACGGAACCTTTCTTTTTCTTTCTTTCTTTTTTTTTCATTTTCTATTTTCCATCCAACAGCAGTGTGTAGAGAGAATATTATGCTGATGCCGTTCATTTTTTTTCCCCTATGTTTACATCTTGAGGCAGAACAGTCTATCTGCAGCTACATGGTGGGCTATGTGAGGAAAAAAATCTGGGCTATTAGAGTGAAAAAGTGTTTTATGTAAATTTTGAAAGGAAAATGTGTCAAGAGCATGGTTTTTAAATTTATTTGGGCTTCATTTTAAACCTTTTTTTTTTTTTAAACCCAGTTATTTCACTTGATTTGCTAGCTTCAGAGAAGAGATCCGAATTTGTGACCAGCGTTAAAGGTTCAGTGTTCGTATGGCTTGTGCTGGCCATTGTGCCATATCCTTGTTGGAGATGAACCGCAGCATCAGAGCCCATTCTTCCTTGTCAGTCTCGACCCAAAGATGTCACCATTCCTAGTTATTTGTCACCACATAATTGGTGTTGATTGGAAACGTTTCCTGATATGGGGCGGAACTGCTCGGTTGTCTTTTCCATGTCACTTAAGCATAGTAATATAAATAAAGTAATAGTTGGAAAAAAAAAAAAAAAAAAAAAGCTCAAGCTCCATATAGGATTTACTGAATCTTTGGGTCTGGGAGTCCAATTCCTGTATTTTTCAACCAGTTCTCCAAGTAACTCCTGTATTGCTGGCCTTTCCTCATGCACACCAGAAGGAACCATGCTTAGCAAACACTGCGTCTTATCCAAATGAAGCTACACACTATAGAGCAGAAAATTCTACGAAGGTGTTCACTATTGCACCCCTGCAAGATTTTAAATAATTTGTTTTGAACACTGATATGGAGTCTGGAACCAGCACGGGCTGTGAACAGAACCCACCAGGCCCTCCCATCAAAGCTTCTGGCTCATCTGAGGTGGGGTACAGGGCGACATGTGCAAGAGCCATCTTCGAGGCTGGAAGGGGAGCTCACATGGTGTAGACCAGTGTTTCTCAAACTGTGGCTGCGACCACCTGATCACACAGCCTCCCTTCTTCCCCCTCAAACACAACCCTATCCTCCTGTCCAAAGAAAGTCTGACAACTACTGAGCTCGTCTGGTATTTCCTGAACATCCGACTGTAAAATCACCTGGGGCTCCTGCTATCCTCGCCCCACCCCAGATCTAGTGAATCAGAATCTCTAATAGAGGTTCTAGGTGTTAAACCAGTGACCCAGGTTGTTCTTATAAACAGGGAAGTCTGGGAAACACCAACTCAGATCAAACTCATTTTAAGATAAGGAAGTCAAGGCTCAAGTTGTTAAGTAAGTTTCCCAAGGACTTAACAGTTGGTTAGTGACAGCTGGGACACCCGAAACCTGGTGAGCTAATTCTTGCCTCTTATACCGATATTACTTTACTATGTTTATCATGAGTATCTGTGAAATTTCTGATTCACCATGATGAGGCCCCAAGTAAGTGACTAATGAAGTCTCAAGGCAGAGGGCATGTCATTACATGCCACTGGTTTAAAGAATAACTATCGCTGTAAGGCTGTCCAACATCTAGCTACCTGCCACTAGGAGTTCTTTCACTTTCAGTATCAGGATGAGGATGGCACATCGGATAGGAAAGAAAATACAGCCCCACACATCTACAATCAGGTGAGGAAGAGTCAAAGTCCTCCGATCTCACTATTTCTTGGTTAAATATTAGAACCTTTAGCAAAACAAGTCTCCTAATCACACACTTTCATTTATAGCAACAGCCTGCACCTTGCTGTTGGGAGAGAGAAGAGGATGACTCCTACAGAGAGCTCTGGTTCAGGTTGCCCTGAAACCAGTATCTCTAAGCCCATCAATGAGAAACACTGATGGGAAATGAAACCCCCAGCTTGGAAAGCACACAGCAATCTTTGATTCAGGGAGGGTTCAATCAAGTTATAATTGCCTCTAATTGGCCCTCCCACACGGTCTCACAATTTACAGCTGTAATCAGTTCCACAAAGAATGTGCTAAATTTCTTTTCTACCTTTGAAATCAGAATCATCTCCAGTTTGGTTCTTACAACATTACTGTTTTGATTTAAAAAAAAAAAAATACCAAGATACAGAAAAGGATGAGTGAATAAAAAGCAAAGATGCAGACAGAACTTTTGGAAATAAGCACTGACCCCTCTGACCTAATGATAACCCACTGGGATTCAAATTTATAATGAAGACTAATGCCAATCCAGGAAATCTTTCCGTTCCAGGGCACATGATCCAAAAACCACATTCATCTGGTCATTTTCCATACTCCGATTTTTATCTTTCTTGGCATGCTCCATTCTCCTCTAATAAAGTCACAACCCTTTGTTGCCATGGAACCCAATCAGACATGGAGCCTGTTACTATGACTTCCCCGCAGGTCTAAAAAAAGACCCAGTGACCAAAAGAACAGCTCTTTCTAGAAAGGAAGGAAGGAAGGAAGGAAGGGAGGGAGGGAGGGAGGGAGGGAGGGAGGGAGAGAGAGAGAGAAAGAAAGAAAGAAAGAAAGAAAGGAAGGAAGGAAGGAAGGAAGGAAGGAAGGAAGGAAGGAAGGAAGGAAGGAAGAAAGAAAAATTCTAAGGCAAAGGGCTCCAAAAAGGACCCAACCCTTTTATATCCATTGAAGTTTAAACTTTCGTGCAGGCTAACTCCTGAGCCAAAGCTAGCCAATGTTTCACAAAATATTTGTCAGCTGGGACATTCCCAAGAAGATGGTTTTATAAATAAGTACCTGGCAAAGAGGATAAGAATGTTCTTAGGATTTCTTCCCTTTTTTTCACCTTCCAGGCTGCCTGAAATTTGAGTAGCTGTTTAGCAAACATGTGTCAATCAGCAGCTATCAAATTGCAATATTCATTTCCACCAATATTTAATTTTTGCCAAGGGCTCATGATTTCTCTGTAAAGAAAAGATAAGCTAAACAGTACAATTGACCCTGTGTTCTGTCATAT
Source organism: Hippopotamus amphibius kiboko (assembly GCF_030028045.1). Taxonomy (NCBI): domain Eukaryota; kingdom Metazoa; phylum Chordata; class Mammalia; order Artiodactyla; family Hippopotamidae; genus Hippopotamus; species Hippopotamus amphibius. The sequence goes on along the minus strand of NC_080192.1, from coordinate 26,101,210 downwards.
CTGGAGCTGGACTAAACCTGTAGAAAAAAATACCTGAGACTAATAGCAGAGCTACTTTAGGAAAGAGAATTAACATTTGTTGAGTGCCTACCATGAGCTGTGTACTTTTAGGTCATCCCAAGAATCCAGCAACAGAGGCATTTCCCTATCTCTGTTTTGCAGCTAAGGGACCAAGGCTCAGAGAGCTTAAAGAGCTTGCTCCAAGCTGCCATGCTAAAATGGTGTCTGGCGCCCAAAGCCAAAGCTATTCATTTGTTCAGCCAACATTTATTTCTGGCCTCACAGGTGCTTTGCATTTTGTTAGGTTTCTTGTTCTTTACGGTAGAATCTGCAGCCTGTAAAGCTTGTCTGTAATGAGTGCATGGAATCTATCTGTACTGGCACAAGGGGCCAGTTCTGGATGTCCCCACTAATAATAACCACCGCATCTGCACAGCAGCAGCTAACACTTGGGAGAATCATGAGGAAATGCCCTGGCCACTTATCTAGGCTGACATGGGGTCAGACACCTACTACATTCCTCAAAAGACTGGCCACTGACAAGGCCTTCCAACCCTGGACTCTGTAGCACGGAAAGGACCAGGAAGCTCTAGGTACCTGTTCTTGCACAATTTCAGCAACAAGGTAAAAACCAAGCCATGAAAACTCAACGACAATCATTTGATTCAACCCTGGTTTTAGATACACATCTTTGAGAAACGACTAGTAAGAAGGAATGTGGTAAAGCATGGAAGTTAACTTCAAAGTTATATTTTTAATCACACCACTTTTTCAGCTAAAGATATTTTATCTATTTCCTCGTATAATGAATACAACTACCTTCATTAAAAGAAATTTCAAAAACCAACACAAAACCGCAACGAGATATCACTTTACACCCACTAGGACCACCACAATCAAAAGATATATAATAACAAGCATTAACAGAGATAGGGAGAAATCAGAACCCTCATAAACTTGCTGGTGGGAACAAAACATGATGCAACGGCTGTGGAAAACACTCCAGCAGGTCCTCAAAAGGTTAAATATAGCATTAGCATAGAACCCAGCAATTCTACTCTTAGGTATATATCAGAGAGGAACGAAAACATGCCTACACAAAAACTTGTACACAAATGTGTATAGCAGCACTAATCATAACAGCCAACAAATGGAAACAACCCAAATGTCCATCAACTGATGAATGGGTAAACAAAATGTGGTACATCCATGAAATATTACTTGGCAATAAAAAGAAATGAAGTAGTGACACATGCTATACCATAGAAGAACCTTGACTACATCACGCTGATCGAAAGAAGCCAGACACAAAGACCGCATTATGTTTGATCCCATTTACTGAAAACATCCAAAACAGGCCAATCCACAGAGATTAAAAGTAAATTAGTGGTTGCCTTGGCCTGGGGAGTTTTGGGAGGGAGGAAATGGAGAATGACTGCTAATGGAGATGGAGTTTCTTTTTGGGGGTGATGAAAATGTCCTAAAATTGATTGTGGTGGTGATTTCACAACTCTGTGAGTATATAAAAATCCTTAAATTGTACACCTGAAAATGCGTGAACTGTATGATATGAGAATTATATCTCAATAAAGCTGTTTTTTTTTTTAACCAAGGGAAAACCAACACAACTCTTTTTTAGTTTTTGGTCGTCCTATAAAATAAAAAATAACCCAACTGACAAGACCACCTGACCTTGGACACGTTACTTCGTCTCTGGGGTCTCTGTGCCTTTTTAAGGAAACAAGGCTCATGCCTGAACCACATGTTCTCTTCTGCTGCCCCATGAGCAAAGGAATCTGACTTTCTGAGGGGGGGAACCACTTGGATGAAACCTCTCAGGTAGTGCTCTAACAGGGGAGTCAGACCCCACCTGCCTGCCAGGCCAGGATCCGCCCCACTTTCGCTGACTCTCCTGAAGTTCCCTCCTTTGGTTCTTCCCTCCGTGACCCAACTGACTCCTGAACACCTGCCTTGTGCAAGGTTTGATGCCAGACAGTTTTCATTTCCTCTAGTTCTCCATCCACAGTGCACAGGGGAGACAGGGACATTCCACTCCACAGGCGCAGAACAGACTCAGAAAGGTTGTGCAAGGTGATCAGGGTAGCACAACTGTACAATAGCAGAGATGAGACGAACTCAGAACCAAAGTCTGAGCTGCTTCTCTCATTCCTACACCTAAGTTTTTCAAACTGGGTCCACAGACATACTCTTGGGGTTCCATGAGTTTGCCACAAACAATTTAAAAGAATGTGTTTATTTAGATGGTAAAAAATATTAACATAATTTGGAGGATCATAGAGATAACCATCTGCTAACCAAGCACCTCGAAAACCTGTGGCTTCACGGCTTTTTGTATTTTTGTTTTTTAATTTTATTTATTAATTTATTTTTAGGCTGTGTTGGGTCCTCGTTGCTGCGCGTGGGCTCTCTCTAGTTGCGACGAGAGGGGGCTACTCTTCACTGCGGGGCACGGGCCTCTCAGCAGTGGCTTCTCTTGCTGCGGACGGAGCACAGGCTCTAGGCGCGAGGGCTTCAGTAGCTGTGGCATGTGGGCTCAGTAGTTGTGGTGCTCAGGCTTAGCTGCTCCATGGAATGTGGGATCTTCCCAGACCAGGGATCGAACCCATGTCCCCTGTATCAGCAGGCAGATTCTTAACCACTACACCACCAGGGAAGTCCAGCTTTTTGTATTTCTACTCACACTCAGGCCAGATATTATTAGTACTTCTTTAGTTGCCGTGGGTGGATAGCAAATGTGTCGGCTAACTGTATTGGTTTTCTAGGACTGCCATAACAAAGTACCACAAACTGGGTGGCTTAAGACAACAGAAATGTACTGTCTTACGGTTCTGGAGGCCTGAAATCAAGGTGTCGGAAAGCCATGCTCATTCTTCAGGTGCTGGGGAAGGAGCCATTCCATGCCTCTCTCCCAGCTTCTGGTGGCCTCAGGCATTCCTTTACTTGTAGTTTCATCCACTAATCCTCTGTCTTCACATCATCTTTCCTCTGTGCACATCTGTCTCCAAATTTCCCCATTTTAAAGGACACCAGTCACTGGATTAAGCCCCATTCTAATGACTGACTTGCTTTTAACACGTGTGGAGGAAGAATGCCACCTGCCACATCATTAAACAAAGGAAGTAGGGGCCAGGACCCATCAGTCACTGCAGCAGCCCCCAACTCTGCACCCTGAGGGGATTCAGGTTGGAGGAAAAACAGGATACTGGCCCTAGATAGTTACAGTGCATATCAAAGGACTGATTTTAATCACCCCAGACTCTTGCATCTTCCCCAAAAGAGAAAAGTGCCAAATTCATTAACTTGAGATGTCTGGTTCTCTTTAATTAACTATAATCTTTTGATGTTCCAACTACCTGGTTTTTGTTGCAAAAACTCCTATACAGCCTGGCACCTTCCTTACCTCTTCTGAGCAGTCCTTCAGAGCTATCTGAGAAGCTGCCTCCCAAGCTTGAGTCCTCAGAAAGTCAGCTGAATAAAATGTAATTCTCAGCTTTTAGGTTGTGCACTTTTTTTTCAGGTGACACATGACTACCTCTGTAAAGACCCTATTTCCGAGGAAGGTCATATGCTGAGAAACCAGGGGTTAGGACTAGGACGTTATAAAGGAAACACTCAAAGGACTACCGCACTTCCGGTCACCTAGTGTTAGGGGTGGGAGGGGAGGTTCCCCACACTAAACAATTCTTCCCACCAGCAGGGGGTCCTACAAATCAACTCGTTCTGATGCTAGCTACCTGGAGATGGCATCAGATTCCACAGGTTAAGGGCCCAGTCCCCAAGCCTGTCCCCTCCCCCACTTCAGACATCCGTCTCAAGTCCACATTGCTACCTGTGCTTCTGAATGACTGGCTATAAACTGGAGGTTCCCACAGCCCTCTTCTCGGGTTGATTAACTTGCTAGAGAGGCTCACAGAACTCAGGAATACAAAAGGATGTTACTCAGAACAGCCAGATGGAAGAGATGCACTGGGCAAGGTATGCAGAAAGCGCAAGGAGAGTCCATGCTCTCTGGGCACCACTCTCCCAGCACCTCCACGTGTTCACCAACCCAGGGGCTCTCTGAACCCCATCCTTTCGGGTCTTTATGGAGACTTCATTATGAAGGCAGGACAGACTGAATCACTGGCCACTGGTGATTAATTCAACCTCCAGCCCTCCTCTCCTCCCCACACATGGGACTTAAAGTTCCCCTGGCAACCAGCCCTCATCTTTAGGTGCTTTCCAAAGTTACCGTGTTAACATAAATTCAGGTGTGGTCAAAAGAGGTTTGTTATAGGAATTAACAAAACACATCCATTTCACCTTTTTCACTCATCACTCAGGAAATTCCTAAGGTTTTAAAAAAGAGCTTTGTGACAGAAATGGGGATGAAAAGCAAATATATATATTTCTTATTGTAAATCACAGTTATTACAGACTTCAGCACATCTTTCTGAGGGGAGAGAATTCAACCTATTAACACTGGACTTTAAATATAAATGATACAGGACTTCCTAGGTGGTGCAGTGGTTAAGAATCTGCCTGCCAATGCAGGGGAGATGGGTTCGAGCCCTGCTCCAGGAAGATTCCACGTGCCATAGAGCAACTAAGCCCATGCACCACACTATTGAGCCTGCGCTCTAGAGCCCATAAGCCACAACTATTGAGCCCATGAGCCACAACTACTGAAGCCCATGTACCTAGAGCCCGTGCTCTGGAAGAAGAGAAGCCATGGCAGTGAGGAGCCTGCACACCACAACAGAGAGTAGCCCCTGCTCACTGCAACTAGAGAAAGCCTATGTGCAGCAACAAAGACCCAACACAGCCAATAAATAAATAAATTTAAAAAAATATATAAATGACACAGTAGTCCCAGATGAAAGTCAAATGGGCTGTTTTTCTAACAGAAAAGTTATGGTAGGATTGAGCCTTTCCACATCATGCAGTAGATTACAGCATCATCCAAACTCAAAAAAACACAAAACCTGACCTGAAGTCACTACTATACTGACCTTGTGAGAAGCGATTTAGATTCTCTGTATATTAAGCTAATGTTAATATAAATTGTTCTCACTTTTGTATTTTCTTCTCTGTGTCGTTTCAAGTTTTTAGTGTATGTGCTGCTGAAGCGAGCACTACCTTTGTATTTTGCATGTACTTGTTTGAAATTTTTCACAATAAAATGGAGGAAAACTTCTTCAGATTCTTGACAAAACCTGCTAGCAAAACCTTTATTCTTAAAGAACGCCTAAGTAAAAATACCAATTAGCATCTCTGGACAAGCATTTCTCTACACACCAAAAGGGGGGAGAAGATAAATTTTAAAATATGGAAATAAGAGTACATTACATGTCTTCCCCAATGAGACCTATTTAAAGAAGAAACGTAGCCAAGACCTTAACTAACCATCTGACATCCTCGAACATTGACCTCTGAATGGAAAAAGTCCTACGGTCTGTTGGATCATGTAAACTCAAATATTACACTAATATCTACACATGAAATCCTTAATTCATTCTTTCTTTCCTTCCTTGAATCATTCTATTTCTCTATCCATCCAAACATCATTGTGCTTTATGTGTGAAGCCCTGGAGATACAATCCCTGCTCGCTTTCCAGGGCGAGAGAGACAAGCAAACCACATGTTTGAACACAAAGGCTCACAACAGACTTGGATACCAGTCTGGCTGGGGAGCACCCAGGGTGGAGGTGAGCTGAGAAGGGAGTCAGGGAAGACCCCTTCAGTTCAGGATCTTACAGAAGCCTTCAACATCCTTATAAGGAAAAAATTATGCTAATTTTTTACATGAGGAACCTAATGCTCAAATGCGTTAGGCAACCTGCCTGAGATGAGTCCACACAGCTTGCAAGGGGACTTAAAAGGATTTAAAAAGCAGGCCATAGTCCCAGAGCCCTGATGCTGAACGACCCCTCTGAGCTCTAGCACACCACTCTCACCGCACCACCACCCCCAGGCCTCCCCGCACCAGCCCACGCCCACCTGCAATCTGTTCTGAATCCAGCAGCCAAGGTGATCCTTGCTAAACATGAACTGGCCCGTGAACTGGCCTGCCCGCTGCCTCTCAGACCTCAAGTTCTAAATATTTCTCAACTCCTTGCTCGCCCTGTCTGGCCACATGGCCTCTTTGATGTGCCTCAAGGGTGACAGGCACACTCTTGTCGCAAGGAGTCTGTACCTGCTGTTCCCTCTCCCGGGAACGCTCTTCCCCTGCAGAGCTGCACAGATTTCTTCCTCAGGCCCATCCTCAATGGCACCTCTGAGCAGAGCTCTTCTTGAGCCTCCTACTTAAAACCACTTTCCTCTACCCTATGCCCCAACCACACACACCTCGGGCCTCCCCAGCCGCCTCTCCCCTGCTTTGTTTCTCAACGCTGCGTTTATCACCACTTAACATACTGTGTATTTCATCTATTGGTCCGGTCTGTCCGTCTCGCCCTACCTGAATATACGCTTGGTGAGGGTAGGGATACTTCTTTTGTTCCCTGGGATGCCGGGCACATAGCAGGTGCCCAATACGTATGTGCTGAATTAGGCTGAAAGCAGAATTGTTACAGGCATGTGCTGTAACAATTCTGTGCTGCTTATGCGTGGACGCGGGCCTGCCGTCTCCCACAGAAGATGCTGCTGACCTGTGGAAGGGGGTGGGGAGGAAACACTTGGTGGGAGGGGGTTGGAGGAAGCCAGCCCAGGGGCTACAGGGAGCTCATCCTTAAATCAGTGCCACGCGAAGGAGTCCAGTGACTCCTCTTCCCTGGCACATGTTGAGGAGACGCAGGCACCGCCCACCTGGATACTACTGTCCAAGGAAGCCCATCAGGGCTCTTCATCTCAAGGTGTGGTCCTGGGTGAAGGGGACACCTCAGACCAAAAAGTCAGGGGAAGGAAAGGGTAGCCTATGTTTCCGCCTTCTCCCAAAGTGCTAATCAACAAAAAAACTCTGCCCAGCCACTCAAGGAGGTCCTTATTCTCCCAAGTTAAGCTCAAGGGCTATTTTCTTACACTGGCCTTTTGTACCTCCAGGTCTAGGAAACTTCACCAGAGCTACCAAAAGAAAACCACAAAGGTTCAACCCTCCAGGAATTCTCAGACAGCAAAGGGTGGACTCTGTGAACTTGCCTACAGAGTGACTGGCAGGAGTGAGATATTCTAAGCATCTCAGTGTCTGCTGAGTCTAGAGAGTGATGGATGGTGAAGACCTAAGCACAAAAAGATCGCACAAGGTCAAATAGCAAATGCATGCAAGGGAAGGGAGAGGGAATACTTTTCATCAGGGAGGAGCCTGTACCACAGAATATATAACACATCTACCAAACTCCAAATTCAACCTCAGGCTAATCCCTTGTAAAAATCCTGGCCATGTGGATTAGAATGGGGTGGGGTGGGGGTGGAAATGATGGTGACATAATGATAATAACAGGAAAGTCACAAGTTACCACTTCATAAAATTCCATGGCACTTAAAGGGTGCCTTTCATCACTGAAATTCTACAAAGGAACCAAAATCACTGCAAGACGGTTTCCAAAAAGCAAACAAAACCTCACTGAAAGATGGTACTGTAATTTCTGGAGTCTGTGTCAGTCTGTTTTCTGTACTTATAAAAAAGGTGCCTGGTCCGGGTTACAAAGGCAGTGTCCCACTATAAAAACCTGCTGGTTGCCATGACGATGAACATCTCTGTTCCTCCCTTTTCTGCAGCATCCTTCTTACATCAGAGTCAAATCAAAGGACCTATCTGTGATGCCCAGGGTTTAGTATTTCCTTTGCACGAGGATATAAAAATACGTATACACACATATATACAAAAATCATCAAAGGGCTAATCAGAGGTGGGTATCCCCTGTCCTTCTCTCCCAATCATGTCCTACAAACATCAGGAGACACCCACGCAGGAGGGTGTGAGTATGAAGAGAGGTGGGTCAAGAAGCCTCCACAGTGGACGCCTTCTCCTTCCCCTAGAGCCTCTCAGAGTGGACTCTAGGTTAGTTCTTTCCAGAAGGGCCCGTGTGAGGCCAGGGCTCCCTGGAGCACTAACATTTTCTGTCTGCAAGTCTGTCCTGCTAAGCCTGAGCTCCTCCAGAGCAGTGTCCACATCCGACCGGTCCCAGAGCCCGGCACAGCGCTGGGCACACGGTGACGCACTCAGGACACTGGAGGGGGCTCTGGAATAAGGCAGCCTCTCCTTACATTCTCTATGGAGAACTCAAGTTAGAACCCATCCTGCTTCAAATCATCCCCGCCTGAGAAGAAAGCCAGGGAATTCTAGATCCACGCCCTATAGGGTGTGCAGCTGGGGACCTGCAAAGCAGCACTGCTACTGGTTTCCATCACTGTAGTCACACGTCTGACCCTTCCCCAGACCTGGGGCAAAAGAAAACAGAGAGTAAATAGGAAAGTTACAGCATTAACGTGATTTATCTTCTTTTCAGAACAAAGGCTGCCCATCATTTAACTAGATTTAATTGCAAAACATGTTTGTTTTAGGAAAGCTGTGAAAATACCAAAAAGCCAGTGGAAGAAAACTAAAGCACCCATCATCACTCTACTTACCCAGAGGTAACCAGTGTCTATATTTGGGTTTCTATGTCACTATCCTTTCAGCAGTTGTTGCAGTTCTGCCTAATGGTTACCATTTCTTACTGGTCATGATCACGCTTGAGTTACTTACCCCTGTTTGAAGAGCCTCAGTTCTTCATCCATAAAATGAGGATACCTGTACCTACTTTTTGGTACTGTTGTAAAAATTACTGTAACCCCTGTAAAGCCCTTGTTGCCATGCCAGCAGAACTACTCACTTTCACTAGCTTCATTCACTTTCTACTTGTATGTGCCACTTTACAAACAAAATGGTATCTTCTATGCACATATTTTGAAAACTTTTTCAATCAACATAAAAGCATGATCTCTTCACATGTCAATAAACATATTTCCATAAACTGATGGCTTTAATTCCAAAATAAGAGCTTTGATAGACATTAATGAGACTAGAGATGCTTAAGTGCTTGACGTGGTCCAAAAAACTGCCTACTAGCAAATTCAAAATAACTTTATACTTGCTTTCAGGCAAAATTAAAATGCATACAAACTTTAAACAAACATTATTCAACATCTACATAAAATCTAACATCATTATGAAAATTTTCTATGACAAATATTAAAACATAGCTTTAAAAAAAATCACTCCTGTAAGTATAATTTCTTGACAAAGCTACTTAAGAATAGATGGTAAAGTTGAAGATAATTCGTTTTTGTCTGCCCCAGGAATGTCACTTCTGAGTATCTTTCCTAGAGAAACCCTCCCACTAGTATATAGACCTTCTCAGAATCAGCCTGCCTGTCCACTTTTAGGAGAATGGCTGTAAATACAGTCTGGTTTATTCATATACTGAAATAATGTACATCAGTAAAAATGGGAAGGAAGTTGGACACATTTATAAACACCATGTTGGAAAAAATAGTTACAAAAGAGATGCCATTTATATAAATACTTAATATAAAAAACAATACTATAAATTGCTTATGGATTCTTCCAATGTATAAAAACATACAAAGGGATGAAACACAACAAATTCAGGTTACGGAGACCTCTGAGGAAGTAGGAAGGGAGAAGACGTCCAGATACTGTATATGGGACCACTTATTTCTTAAAAACAAGCGACAGAAATCTGGAGCAAACATGGCAAAATGTTAACATCTGTTAAACCTAGGAGGTAGGTCTATGAGTTACACATTTAAAAAAACATCTTTTCCATATCTGAGGCATTTAGTAGTTAAAAATAAATTTGTCTACTATTTAACCAGAACTATATGGTTAATGATTTGATATGGGTTTTCCTCACGCTCAGAATATTCTCCCCTCTGTGAATCTGGTTCACTTTTACAATATGGTGTAAGTTTCTGTTTCTGATGGGCCATTTCATTACCTTATAATTTTGGAATTTGATGTCACTGCATTTACTTCCATCAGACATTAACTTCCATCTTAAATTAAATTCAATGACAAAAGCAAGTGTAAACTTAAGAAAATTAAAATCCACTGAGAGTTTAATAAGCTAGCTGCCCTAGAAAAACATCCAGGCTCATTTTAGACTATTGTGTAAATAAACTACGGAGCAATTAATTTAAAGAATTATTTACTAACAAAGTAACTGTGATTTATGAAATGTCCAAAGTATCAGAAAACTTAAATTAATCTTTGTATACAGATTTAGCATCTCTGTCTTTCTACGGTATATGTATTATCCTTATTTAGCAAATCTGTCACCATTAAAATCTTCCCAAATTTGCAACCAGTTATTTCAAAAATGAAGGCTGAGAAGGCATCAACATTAATTTAAAGGAAGCCACACAAATACAAGATTATTTCATTCATCTCTTATTGTTGCCCAAAGAACAGTTTCAAAAAACGTCTGTTGGAATGCTAGGCTCAGTTCACAAAACCATCCTTAAACAGCACAAGGCTTAAGAGTTCTCCTTTTAACTCTTTCTTTAAAAATAAGAGCTTAATTTGAGCCCTGAGTACTCAAAAAAAAACTTTCTTCCTATTAGAGCACTTTAAATGGCCCTAGTGCTAGTCAAATTTCCCAACAGAATTTAATATGTTCCCACCTATTCAAACAGTAGGAACATTTCTGGATACTAGAAACAGAAAATGATTTGGTATAAATTAGAGCCCTCATGGCTCCCCCGGTTGGTAACAGGACATAAATAAGCCCCCTGAATGAAAGAAGACTCTCACTTTAATTTTGGTGCCCATATAACCAAAAGATGCCAATTCAGTGAGTACCTCTAAATTGTTCAGCACATGAGGTAAATTTTGGTTGGCTTTGTACAACAAATATTACTTGATAATTTGCTTAAGTCAGGAGGTTCTGACAAGCACAGTGCCTTTCCCAAATGAAAACACATGTAATAAAAGCATACTCACTCCACCACTAATACGCTCTTGGGTCCGCTTATGAAATGTGAAGTGTTAATTTCTGGGCACAACCAACAGTTTCAACCCCTCTCTGTGTCAGACACAGGGCTTATAAGCCATGTGAACCTCTCAATAATTCACTTAGGTGCATAGAACAACCCATAAATATCTAGTGATATTTAGCAAGCCACAGGAGTAACAAATAAGGATAATTAAGCCAAATAAAGCAACAGCTTATTACCTACAAACATGAAATCTTGTTTTATTTATCTTAACATGAGTCATAAACCAACTTAAATTCCTCGAATTGAGGACAGCATAAGGGTGCTACGTATGTTTACTAAGTGAGAGGACTCAAGCTTGAAAGTAGTCTGGTGAAAGTCATTCCTGCTCTTTCATCTCCGGAGCTAACTTGGTGAACCACAATGATTAAAGCAGCACAGAGGGTTTAGGACGCAACAATACATATTCTTTACACCGGAATAGCTTTTGCAAACATGTGGAAGGACAAGATTCTACATTAAATAGGACTTGTTGAGAGGTAACATTTCATCAAAAAAACTGAAAGCGAATTTTTTTTAAAACATGACAAACTTTACCATTCTCTTCTCCTTTACGCCTTTGGTCATTCCTTACTGTAAGTGATGCGGGAATCATGCCTGTTGAAAGTTTCTGAATGCATGAGCTAGCGTTCTCAAAATGCTCATTTCAGATAATCCTGGGGTGGGGCCAGGGGGAACATCAATCCAGAATAAATGAACCAAAATCATAACCTTTGATTCAATACTTTTAAAACCAGAGAAAGAAATTTATAAAAATGAAACTATAGGGACTTCCCTGGTGACACAGTGGTTGGGAATCCACCTGTCAATGCAGGGAACACGGGTTTGATTCCTGGTCTGGGAGGATCCCACAACCACTGAGCCTGTGCTCTAGAGTCCATGAGCCACAACTACTGAAGCCCACACACCTAGAGCCTGTGCTCCGCAACAAGAGAAGCCACCGCAATGAGAAGCCCGCACACATCAGTGAAGAGTAGCCCCCGCTCACCACAACTAGAGAAAGCCCACGCACAGCAATGAAGATTCAACACAGCCAAAAAAATAAAGATAAAATTCTAAAAAAAAAAAAAGAAACTATACATATGGACAGCAGTGTACTTTTAAACAGAAATAACTATGCACAAAATGGTGCAGGGATAACTGTCATTTATGTGTAGACATCTTAAAGAGAATCAGATTTTAACTGGATCAAAGATTAAAATATATAAAAACAAAAATCATAAAGTGTATTAAAAAAACATGGTGTTTTGGCTTTTTAAAGAATCTTAAAATCTGAAAGGCCATTCTAAGAATGACACAAACCTATAAGCCCTAAAATTTTTAAATTTCTTCATGGCCAAGTCTGGTTAATAGCTATTCAGTGTTTGCTATACACTAGTTCTACACACACACAACATATCATTAAGTCAGTGTGGAAGGCAGAACTCTAAGACAGCCCCCCAAATTCATATCCACTTGTGAATACACCCTGTATGATAACCTCTCCTTCTACATGAGAAAGACGTGTGAATATGACAGGATTTTACTCCCATGATTAGGCTACATTATAAGGCAAGGGTAAAAGAATTTTGCAGATGTAATTAAGGTCCCTAATCAGTTAACTTTAGTTCATCAAAAGGTGGAATAACTGAATGTGTCTGGCCTATCTGGTGAGCCCTCTAAAAGAGCCTCTGTCTAGAGGTAATGCAACAGAGATGCTCTCCTGCTGGCCTTGAAGAAAGAAACTACCATGCTGTGGACAGGGCCACATGGCAGGGAATAATAGGCAGCCTCTGGGGTCTGAGGGCCTCAGTCCTACAGCTGAAGAAACTTAACTCAATAAACAACCAGTGAGCTTGGAAAAGTACAGATGAGACTGTAGTCCTGGCTGACACCTTGATTTTAGGTTGATGAAACTGAGCAGAGGATGCAGGTAAGCTGGGCCTGGACTCCTGGCCCCTGGAAACTGTGAGATGATAAATGGGTTTGTTTTGAGTTGCTAGATTTGTAGTAATTTGTTACATGACAACAGAAAATTACTAGTAAGAAATGACAAACTGGAAAAAATGTATGTGCAAAACAAACTAATAAGTAAAAAACTTATACAAATCAATCTCAGAGGTGAATAACCCAATAGATAAATGGCCAGAATATATAAACAGGTAGTTCAAAATAAAGACAAATGTTTTTAAGTGTGCAAAAATATGATTAACACATTGTACTATAATTACATAAGATGTAACCATTGGGAGAATCTGGGTGGGGCAGAGGGGCACATGGACACCTCTGTATTATTTTTTTGGCAACTTCCTGTGGGTCTGTAATTACTTCAAAATAAAAATTTAAAAATACAATCAACCTCATTTGTATCAGGAAAAATATAAATTAAAATGAGGTACGAGTTTTCACCTACCAAATTGGCAAAGATCAAAAAACATGATAATACACTGTGTGTCAGAAAGATGTGAGCTGAGGCCTGTTCACGCATTGATGGTTACATGAACCATAACAGTTTCACTCTCTGCTTCACCCTAGTGTTTGACTCAGGTACAGTGTTCAATTTCACAATATCATAATTTAAAATGCACACACCCTTTGATGAGCAACCCCATGCTTAAGAATTTAGCCTATTAACACATTCTTCACATGTGCGAAAAGAAGCATGCCCAAGGCCAGCCAATGAGGTGCCTATAATAATCAAAGACGAAGCAATACAAGTATCCTTTAACAAGGAAATGGTTAAATAAATTATGGAATACCCATACACTGGAATCCTGCACAGCAACTGTAACAAGGTGGATTAATCCGCATTGATGTGGATCAAGAGTAGAATACATTTTCCAGCTTCTCAAGTCCCGTAGGCCATACCCACATCCACTCATCTGGTCTATTTACAAGCCCCAACTATGTACCAGGATCCATGTCCGGATAAAAAAGAACATAACCATCCCATGTGAGAGGATGGAGCAAGTGCCCACAGGCAGATCCACAGGCAGAAACAGGAGGCATGGGAGCTCACAAAGAAGGGTGACCAGAGCTCAAGGGCAGAGAAGGGGTGAAAGACAAAGGGCAGGTGAAGAGCCTCCGGTGTCAGGGTCAGAAGCTGCGATTCTGTCCTGCTGAAGGATTTAAAGCAAGATATTGACAAGACACTATGCAAAGCATACAATTACTCTAAAAACAAAGCAGCAGTCCAGCTGGAGAAGTTCAGGATCTGGAGGCCATGGGTGATTTCACGAGAGGTGTCTTCAGGTATCTCAACTTGAGCACTTGTGGTAAGCTGAGTCACCCAGGCACACCCCTTCACCTCACGCCTATCGATGTACTAAGACCTACAGAACCACGAGGACAACATGAAGTCCTCTTGAAACATGCCATCTTGTGGGGTGGATTCAAAGGATATACATAAGACATTTTCTTCACTTTGAGAAATATTTACAAGTAGACGTCTCAAGCATCTAGACATGCTTCCCTTAAGCACGTTCCATTACTAGCTCTTCACCCAGTATTTAAGAATGGAGTCAAAGCAGCAAACTAGTCAACGGCGCTTCTTCAACCCTCCTCTCTATCTTCTGTGCTTTTAATGGTTGAAGATTTCAAGCACTTTGCCTGATGCCAACGCAGAGCCTGAACAGCTCTTACTGAATGGGCCTCATATTTTCAGATAAAATTAAAATCTATGCCAACTAGTGATTCAGTCTCAAATCAAGGCCACCTGTTCCAATTAGTGAGATTAAAATAGTACACCACTGACTATCCCAAGTCAGTTCCAAGCCTTCTGGATTACCACAACATCTTTACAAAGAGAAAAAGAGGGACTTTCGGGCCCAACACACAGTTGCACACACAGGAGTAAATGTATTGAGGTGTTGAAGCATAGCTTTCACTAAGGGCAGACTTTATTTTTGGACAAGCGCTTACATCAAAATTGCTGAGAAAGGCTTCAGCTCAAGGCATCATTTAATTTCCTTACATTACAACAAGCCTACGGATACAGCTTAATTAGATTCAACTTTACTTCAGGAAAACACAGAGCTTAAATTTCTTCTCCACCCACTTTCTGTCCTTGCCTGAAATTCCCAAAGAATCTCTATCTTCTGGATGTTCCACTCTTTAGCCTCAGGCCTGCCCTCTCCTCGGTTCCTCGCGGGTTATCAGAAGACTAGAAACACAGCCTGGGACGCATCTCTCATTTTCCCAGCCTCTCCCAAGGGTTCCTGCCCAGACAAGACTGCCTTCAACTCACCAGGGTGCACTTTCGTTCGTCCCAAAACATTCAATTATTCAAATTTTCACAATCCATGAGAAGGAAAAAAAAATTTTCTAAGCATTTTCTAGGCCAATGGGCTAAGAGAACTGTCTCATAAGAGGAGGAGGAGAGACGATACACGAAGCCCAGTGTTTTCCTCAATGATTCTGAATCATTTTAGGTGGACAAAAATGAAAGCATTAAACACACAGAATCACAGGGAGCGAGTCAGTCCCTTGAAAACCGCCCTGAATGCAACACAGCTGCCTCGGCCCAGGAGAAAGGCTCTGCTCTGCTCCAACCGCTCCCTAACAAAGCCCCCACGTTTGTTAATCATCTTTCTCATCTGGTGCTGCAGGCCCCAGTGGCCCAGACGATACTCAGCTAGAGCAGTAACATGGATACTTTAAAAATAAAATTTTAAGGGGTGAACTGATTTAGAAATATTAAGTAAATAAGGGTCCCGGTGGCCGGAAGCTCTGCGTAGGAGGCGTGGGAATGAGTGAAGTCTGGGGAATTCTGGGGTAGACAAAGAATGACTCAATGTCAGAACAAACCCTGTGATGGGTTTCCCAGCCCCGCTTCTTGCGGTAGTTCACACAACTGGCAGGTGGAGGAGCTGACGGTGCAGTCTGACGCCAAAGTCCAAACTCTGAACCCTTCACTCCAGTCCTCAAATCTAGACGTGAACTGAGAAAGTCATGTTAGGGAAAAACAGCAAAAGGTGGTTGAGGACATTTAGCAAGTAAACCCCTGGGCGTGGTGGGCGAGGGGGCGGACTGAGGGGGATTCCCAGGCATCAAGTTTGGGGGCTGGCTGTATGGGAAAAGTATTCATCAGGACCCTGGAGAGGATCTGAGAGGACGCACTAAGTTTGACACATAGACTCCGAGGTGTCTGTGGAACACCTGGGTAGAAACGTCTCATGCTATGTGGTAAAGCCACACCTGGGCTGGGCTCTCAAGTCAGCATGTGAAGCAGGAACCACACACACTTTCACTCTGGGAGGCACGACCCTGGGGGTGGGCACCGGACGTGCCATCTCTGAAAAGGCCAACGGACCCCCATCTCTTTCTTCCCCCAGGGCTGCAGCACAGGACTGTTTCTTCCGCTAAGAACCAGATGATGTTTTTGGTTTGTATTCAGGGGCTGTGTGATAGAGAAGTTGTATACCCCAAAGACATTCACTGCTGGAAGATCCTCTCAAAAGAGACTCACAGGAACGGAGGGCTTCAGAGGTAACAGAAGACTGGGGTTGAATTTTCAGTTAAGTCAGTGTATGATATATTCCAAGACTTTTGCATCTGGTATATGGTTTTTTCCCAATACCCTTTGCCAACAGGTAGAAGGTCAAGACAAAGATGAACTCACTTCTCAAAACTTTAATTTGGAAAAAAAAAGACAATAAAAGGAACCTCAGAAAAGATAATTTTTAAAGAGTGGCAGGAGATCCAGTGCAGCTAAGTAGTTTGATGTATGAATTGTTACCCCTTCTCTTCACTCTAACCCCTCCAAAAATCTGGAAATAAATTCAGAAGGATAATGGCCTAACACTAAATCATTCAAATTCGGGTTTTTTCCACCTAAAAATCAAAATATTTTAAAACTGTTCATCAATTAATTCTCTACTAAAAATTTCTGAGATGTTTATCGCACATAACTAACAATTAACTTGGTATTAAAAAATGTCTGAAGCAGTTTTAAGAAATTCTCTTCTGGACTTCCCTGGTGGTGCAGAGGTTAAGAATCTGCCTACCAATGCAGGGGACATGGGTTTGATCCCTGGTCTGGGAAGTCCCCACATGCCGCAGAACAAGTAAGGCCATGCGCCACAACTACTGAGCCTGCACTCTAGAGCCTGTGAGCCACAACTACTGAGCCTGTGTGCCACAACTACTGAAGCCCACGTGCCTAGAACCCGTGATCCACGAAAGAAGCCACCACACTGAGAAGTCCACACACTGCAAAGAAGAGTAGCCCCTGCTCACCACAACTAGAGAAAGCCCACACACAGCAACGAAGATCCAACACAGCCAAAAAATAAATTAAAAAAAAAAAAATTCTCTTCTAAGACAGAAGCTGGTATAATGGTTAATCCTAATCAGTCTGTATTAGTTACGTAATTTCACTGGTTACAGTCTGGCTGGATGTCACTTTTCTACTTCTGCAAGTGAAATGGTCTGGAATTAACGTCTCAATTCTCTCCAAGTTCTAACATGGTGAAATCTTTGAGTCTAAGTTTCCAACCCTCTACCTTAAGTATGAAAAGCATATGCCTTCAGCCCAGTGAAGCTTGAGTCCTACTGAGAAATTCTGCGAGGCCAGAATGTGACTCAACTGTCACAGGAAAGAACCACCCTCGTTATGCCCTTCAAATGCTCATCCACCAGAGACCAAGTACCAGGTAGAAGAAGATTCTTCACCAATGTCTTTAAATCATAAGCTTATTTAACAGCCTTGAAGATGTCCCCAACTACTTACAAAATTCTTACATCCTAGGCATTATAAAAAATTCATAAATGATCACTCTAAATCACTCACTCACCAAATGCTTACTGGACACACATGACTATCTGCAAAGCACTAAAAACCCTGAGTGCACAGCTTGGCTAGGCACGCTGCAGAAGTTGAGCAATCTTCCCCCAAGCACTCAGCAGGTTTATTAAGATTGAACTGCTCTCCAGTATTCAGCTCAAAGGCACAAGATTGGGAAGTGGTTAACATGCAAGCTCTGGAATTAGATCTGGGTTTATCAAACCCTAGCTCCATCATTTCCTAAAAGCCACAGGGCCTTGGACAAATTGCTTAACCCACCTGGGCCTTAACTCCTTCAACTGTAAAATAGAACTATAAATAGGATATCGTGAGGATTAAGGAGGTAGTGCATCTGAAGTGCTTCATACTGTGCCTGGTGTACAGTAAAGAACTGGTACATATTGGCTATTACCACTGTTGCTGCATTCTTCTTTTTGCCTTCTTACAGAGGAGTAATCCACACACACAGTACATCTTCCTTCAAGCAGCATCCCTCTCCCCCCGGTCAGTGGAAGCAGCTGGATTACACACAGATCATACAGCCCGACGCTCCTTTTCTGAGGAATGTAAAGTCCTCATTCTGATTCATAGCACAGTGATTCTTGGTTCTCTTCTCTCTCACCAATCCCCTCTCCACTAAAAACATGAAAACACAATTAAGAAACAGCAAAGCTGAAAGCTACAGTTCTCCTTAGTCAACACCTGGGCAATTTCCACCTAGAAGGACGAGGCTGATTTCTGACCTTAACAGCAGCCCTGGAAATTCAGGCAGTGGGTCTGAACCAAACATGTCCTGCAATCCAACTTGGCAGCAGCTGTCTTAGTGTTCTACGGTGCATACGACAGGCAGGCATGCTGGTGGAGACTGGCAATTTGTTCCCCTCTAAAGGGAGAACCAGTGACCCTGCAGCAAGGCATCACTCAAAAAACACACACCAGGGCTTCCTAGGCGGCTCAGTGGTTAAGAATCTGCCTGCCAATGCAGGGGAAACGGGTTCAATTCCTGCTCCAGGAAGATCCCACATGCCTCGGAACAACTAAGCCTTTGTGCCACAACTATTGAGCCTGCGCTTTAGAGTCCGTGAGCTACAACTATTGAGCCCATGTGCAGCAACTACTGAAGCCCACGCTCCTAGAGCCCGTGCTCCACAACAAGAGAAGCCACAGCAATGAGGAGCCCACGCACCTGCTCGCCGCAACTAGAGAAAGCCCATGCACAGCAATGAAGGCCCAACACAGCCAATAAATAAATAACTTAAAAAAAAACCAAACACACACATCAATTCATTCATGCTATATTTAAGAAAACTGCGACTCAGACATTCATCTATTCACCGTCCCTTTAATTAACTCTTTAGAATAAAACAAATCACTGATGAAAAGTGTACTCACAAACCACTTACTCAGTTTACCACTTCCTCAGGTCACCTACAACAGAAGTCTGTGTCCACTCACTCTGATTCCTGCCCAGGAAGTAAGCATGCGATCAACTTATTACATCACTGCCCAACCATTTCCATGGTGAGAAGCACCCTGACATCCTCTTCTCCTTGAATGCCTCTGGCCATTACTCATCGTGCAATTCTGGATCTATTTCCAAACCTCAGCACGTTTAAAGATGTACTACAGATGGCAACCATGCCCGATAAAGGTTTTACTTCATAGGCTAGAGACTTGTATTTACTAGCATGACTTCCTCCTGTAAAAGAGAAGAGTACTTCCTGGAGCCACAAGCATAAATAAGATACACTCACCAGATATTAAGTTTCCAGAGAGGCCAGATGTTTCATTCGTCCTTATATTCCTGATGCCTAGAACAACAGCTAGCACAGCGAAGGTGCTCACAAATATTTGCTGAATGAAGCCCCTTGCTCGCAAAGTGCCAGTGTCTATAGTTCATAAACATGTAAACAATCAGTTGATGAGGAACGTGCAGTGGAGGGAAGTACCAAATGCTAAAAATGCCAGAAAAGTCTATATTATTCACAAAATTAGCCATCTTTCCATTTTCTAGCTAATGAATACATCTTATATAGTAATAAGAAACACTGGTTACCATCTGCTGAGTTCTTACTGTGGACCGGACATTTTATAGGCATTACTCATTTATTACTCACAATACCTCTATGGTGTGGAAGAGAAAACGGAGACTTAGGATGACTATACGGTGCGAGGTCGCATGGTTAGGAAGCAGCCCTAGCACAGGATGTCTTCCGCGGGCTAACCAAATAAAAGCGAACAGTCTGGGCCTCACAGGCAGGATGGAAGAGAAGTGGATGAAACCAGAGAGCAATGAGGAAGTTAATGCACCAGTTATCTCTTCCTGAAGCCTTAAGTGGCTAAACTAAGCTGGGATGACTGGGGAACACGGGAGGAAGGAACCGATTCCAGAGGAACATCAAAGATCCAGGGGCATGGCTGGCAGACTAGAGATGGGGGGCGGGCAGGCACTCTGGACAACCAGCAGTTCTGATGAGTGGTACCAAGAGAACAAGAAAGAAAAAAATTATCCACCTCACATATATGGAGAAAAACAGCTAATCCTTGAGTACACACAACCATTGTTTTTACAGATTCTCTAACTGAAGACTCATAATCACTCCCAAATGTAGGGACTACTGTCATCTTTTTTAGATGGGGAACTGGAGGTTCCGAAAGGTTAGACCCTGCCCCAGCAGTCACCCAGATGCGAAGTGTGAAGAGCTGCGATACGATCCAAGTCTTGTGCTCCCAGAGCCACAGCTATTCACCACTATACCCATGTGGCTGAAGGTGGCATTTTAGGGCATTTAAAATTAGGACTAATTAACAAAAATTTGATTCAGACATAATTAATTAATAAAAACCAGTTACTGTATAGAAAGCAAACTGCCTATATATATATACTCATATAGTTTTCTTTTTTTTGGCTGCGTGGGGTCTTAGTACAGCACACAAGACCTTCGTTGAGGCATGTGGGATCTTCTGTTGCAGCACGCAGGCTTCTCTCTAGTTGTTGCATGAGGGTTCTTTTCTTTACTTGTGGCATGGGGCACGTGGGCTCTGTAGTCTGCACACACAGACTGTCTAGTTGAGGCACGTGAACTCAATAGTTGTGGTTGGTGCATGGGTTTTTAGGCAGATTCTTTACCACTGGACCACCAGGCAAGTCCCCAGACTACCTATATTCTTAAGAAGATAATAGGGGACTTCCCTGGTGGTCCAGTGTCTAAGATTCTGTGCTCCCAATGCAGGGGGCCTGGGTTCGATCCCTGGTCAGGGAACTAGATCCCACATGCCGCAACTAAGAGTTCGCATGCCGCAACAAAGATCCTGCATGCCACTAAGACCTGGTGCAGTTAAATAAATAAATAAATATTTTTTAAAAATAAATAAGATAATAGGCTTTAACAATCTAGGGCATGGGGAAAAAAGTAGGATTCTAACTGTGTATGCTCTTTCTTTTAAAGTAGAGGGATATAATGTATATTGAGTTTTAACATGTACCATTTCTGAGTTTTACTCAGATGAAGTTAAAAAATGTGAATGATTCTGACTTGTCAGCTTAGACAATCACAGAACTCATCAGTTATATGAAATTTTCACTGAGGGGGGAAAAATTTAGGTTAATCCACCTGGCTGTAAAAATAGACTTGTGCACTGTTAAAATAGTACACTGCCTCATTACTATTCCAGTCTCAAAGGCTTAAACAAGCTCAGCAAGAGAGTTGTGTATTTTCCCTGTTATCTCAACAAGGTATCAATTTTGAACTCAAAAAACGACCATTCAGTAACCAAGAACTTGATCTCATAGTCTTAGCCCTTGCCTGGGAGGAATATGCATATCTCTGAAAGTTAATCAACTCTTCACAGGCACCTCCAATTCTCACTGTAGTGTTTTTAGGGGAGTTAATTTACCAAATGAGCCCACAAAAAAGTTCTTTTTAAATCCTGTACTAGATGGTTTTATTGCCAAGGGAGAAGGTGACTTCAAGAAATTAAACCTTACTGCCACCTGACATTTTCCCTTTGCATCATATACTTTCTGAGTGTAAAGAAAATATATCTTTATAGCTACCTCTAAATGCGTTCCACAAAACAGGAATTAGAGTCATTAATGGGATACCTTCTGCACAGGAAAATTGCTGCTGCCTTTCTTTCATTACAGCAGATATACTGCTGCCTTCAGGACATTTCAAAATTACATCAGCCCCACTTGAGGAAAGTTCTTAGGAATTTTCAAAAATGCCACTCTTTCTATTCCCCACTGTCTCAACAATAAAAACCCTAAAAGCAGACAGTCAAGAAGTTTAAACAGGGATCTCTGCATCATCAGGGCTACAGAACTTGTGATCTCTGGTCCACTGAAACTTTAGCCTTCTTGGATCCAATTTCTTCCAGTCCTCACCAGATTTCATTTGCCCAATAAACTAATTTAGAATAATCAGTATATATGCAATGTCTAACTCAGTTTTAATACATGGTCTCTACAAAAACCGGGTATCTCCACACTAACAATGTAGTAGTTTAACACTGTCAGTAGAATTTTAAACAAAATAAGAAACCCCCTTCACATAAGGTTGCGGTACTTCAACAGAAAAGATGGGTGTGGAAATGCAACAACGGCAGATGGAGCAGAGATAAAGACTTCAGCTGACTTACGCGTTTGCTTTGCCACTTTCCATCTGAGTAGTTACAGTAAAAAGAGTGTGCTTTGGAAAGTTCCGTGAGTTTTGCCAAATTGCTTAAATGGGCTCAAAACGGGCCATCCATCCCTCAAAGATTACCGACGCTGTTGTTTACGTGAAGATTATCACAGCTGTGACAAGAGAAACCCAGCTGCCACACTTGTTTCAAATCTGAAATTTCTTCTGTCAACTACGACATTATGGACCACCTCTCCCAATTACAAACCCATTAGAAAAAGATCTTCACCTTTCTTCGCAGTTAACACTGTTTTAATCAGCAGCCACCCCTCCAAAAACTTCTAACTGTAGGTAACCAACAATCTTTAATCAATGTTTTCTTCCAAACGGAGTTTCTAGTTATTTTCATTACAAACTGTTATGGAACTTTTATAGAAAGCGCAAAAAACAAAAACAAAACACCCCAGAATTCTTTGGGGGGAAGGGGAGAGCGAACTGGATGCAGGAGGTAAGCATTTTTCCACTAAATATATTTAATCCGAAAAACTTTAAATCATTCTGTTCAATTGATTAACCGATGCGAGCACGACCGTGAACTTTATGCAGGGAGGCTGGCACTCAAAGGCTGAGATCGGACAAGTGAGCAGTTAGAGCAAAGAACACCTCCAGGTATCCCGCCCGAACAAATGCCAGGGTGGAGGAGGTGCAGTTCTAGATGGCACTTCCATCAGCCAAGGGGAGAGCGAAGAGTTGAGCCTGGACGATTAAACACCCTAGGAGAGAGCCAAGGTATCCCCGAGCGGGGCGGAGGCGTCCTCTCCGCCGAGGGACCAGCGCTCCGGCTGAGGCCTCCCTCCAGGTTCAAGCACTGCATGGCTCGTCTCCGCTGCATACTCTGAAAAGCTATTTTCGCCCACAGCCAAAATCGGCAACAGCAAATTACACTGCAAACAATGGAGAGGGCGCCTGCTCTGCACGGCTAGAAACTCTGAAGAGGCAGCGAGCAGACTGACTTTTCACTGGGGCACAGCCTGGAGGAGCGGCCGCAGGGAACGAAACCGGGACGCGGGTCGGCCGCGTCTCCGCGCTCCGGCCGCCAGCGCAGAGCCCGACACCCCCCGACGGCTGGGGAGACGCGGCGGCAGCAGCAGCACCGGAGCTTAGGAAGCGGAGGGAGGCCGTCCTCCGGGAACGCGGCGCCGCGGCTGGCGGGATCCCCTCGCGTCCGGCACCGCACGGCGGGCGCTCCCTGGCGCAGGGGGCGGCGGAGCGCCGGCCGTCGGGGAGACCCGGGCGCGCGGGGACCGGGGAGCCGCGGAGGGCGGCAGGCGGTGCTCTGCGCTGCCCCCGCCCGGGAGGAGGACCTGGGGTGTCGGAACCGCGGGCCGGGCTCCCACGCCCCCCTTCCCAGCCCCTTCAGCTCAAGCAGAGCGGGGAAGCCGGGACTCGGAGCCGCCGGGAAGGAAGGGAGGGAGGGAGGGAGGCGGCGAGACGCGCAGGGCGAGGTCGTTCCCGCGGGCGCCCAAGCCCACCCCGCCGCACCCCTCGGCCGGGCGTGCCCCCCGCCACCCCGCCCGCGCCTCTCACCCGGCTCTTGCAGCGGTGGTGCCGGCCCGGGTCGGAGTAGGTCCGGTCCACGGTGAGCGCCGTGTCGCTGCCCGGCATCTCGGCGCTCGCGCCGGGAACTTTCCCGGGGCCCCGTGCGGCCGCGCCGCGAGCTGCCGGCCGTGCTCGGGCGCGGGCTCACCCGGGAGAGACGCGGCCGGGGGGCGGAGCGGGCTGCCACAGCCGCGGCCGACACCCGCGCGGCCGCTCTGCGCCTCCACCGCGGCCGCGGCAGCCGCGAGGCGGAGGGAAGGCGGTGCAGGGACGCGAGAGTCTCCTCCCCCTTCCCCCTCCGCCGCGCCCCGCCCGCCTGCCCGAGACCCCGCTCCAGGTGCGGCTGCTCCGCCTCCCTCCCTTGCTGAAACTCGATTCCACCCCCGCCCACACTGCCCTCTTTTTCCTCAAGAGATGAGCGACATCCCCACCACTTGTTGACTTCATCTGTGTGTTCATGATAAAAGATGGATTTTGGGCAAGGTGTTGAGGCTTGCCTTACATGCTTCCTTTCATGTCCCTCATTCACGATGCACTCATGGGGCATCTACTATGTGCCTGGCCCCGGGGTAAGGACCAGAGTTAGATTTGTTTGTTTTGTTTTGTTTGTTTAAGCCCATGTTTTTCTTCTTCTGATTCCGCTGAGCAAAGAATACACTTCCCCCTAAACAATGGTCTGTAGTGTTGTGTATTTTACTTTTGAATGTCTGGCTCACCTTTATGTCGGAAGCTACTTGAAAGTCAAGACATATCTTTTCATTTTAGTACTGCCTATTTCCAGTGAAGAGTCCCTGCCCACAAGAAACATGGAGTCTAGAAGAGACATTCAGAACACCTGGTCTGGTTATATAGGGTGTACTAGTGCGAGGCTGAGTTGAAATATTGAAAGTGCAGCTGCACCAAAGAGGAGTTTGAGTGTGATGGGACCAGCCTAGAAGGAAGGAGGGATGTGCTCCTCCCCTTCAATGGTTGAGGGGGTAGGGAATTGTAGGCAGAAGAAAAACACTGAGCATAAAAACAAAAGTGCATGTGGAAAACCTCAAGTCATCAGTTTAGGGAGTCTCTTGGGGAACAGAAAGACATGATGGAAAAAGTAAGTGGAGATCATATGGTACAGGGCTCTACTTTCAAGGCTAAGAAGTTCAGCCCTATTCTTGGGTATTGGGCAGCTGCTGGAGGTTTCTGAATGGGGACATGAGAATATCAGGATGGAAATTTAAGAAGAAATATCTGATAGCTGTGTGAAGCACTGATTAAAGATGGGTAAGGGACACTGGTTAGAAAGCCACTGTAAAAATTGAGAACAGCCTCAATGACCTTCAGAAGGAGGCTGAGTGAGTATCAATACATTATGACACAGGCATCCAGCAGAGTGTAAGGCACCCGTAATAGAATGACAGCTCTCTATGTATAGCTACAGAAATATCTCTGCAGAATGATATATGTGGTATTCCACCACATATAAAAACAATATATGTATATGCTTAAATATACATAGCATGTTTCTTGGAGGATTAACATGAAACTAGGGAAATAGACAAGAAACTGATGGAAGGAGAGAGGAACTAGGTAGCTACAAGGAAGGGATGGGGATTTATTTCTCACTGTATATGTTTTTTAAACTCGAATGCTTGAATTGTGTGCATATATTAACCATTTGAAAAGTAAAATAACAAACATATTTTTAAAGAGGGTAAACATTAAAACCACCTTAAGAAGAAATAGAGAACCCCATATAGTCCTAAAACCATTCCAAAAATTAAACCAACACTTTAAAACACCACCTCCCCCATCTACAGCAGGCTCAGACAGTTTTTCAGGTAAGTTATTCCAGAGCAGAGAAGAGAGATATCAAATGTGAGTGTGTGTGTGATTTTAGCTAGGGTGGCCAGAGAAGGCCTCTATGATAAGGTGACATCTGAGCAAGGACTTTGCAAAGAAGAGAGCCAGCCATGCAGATATTTGAACAATGCAGACAGAAGGAACAGCAAGTACAAAGGCCCTGAAGCAGAAGCATTTGGGAGTGTTCAAGAAAGGGCAAGAACAACAGCAGATACAATCAGAGATATTTCAAAGGACCGGATCATTTAGGCCATTTTAAGAAATCTGAGTTTAATTGTGAGGAAAATGGGAAGATTTGGAAATTTTTAAGCAAAGGAATGGAATGACATGCTCTGCCTTTTCATTTGGGGAGGAAAAAAAAATTGATCCCTACCTCCAGGCATTACACACAAAATCAATACCAGATAGATTAAAATCTAAAGAAGAAATCACAATTTTTAAAACTTCCAGAAGAAAATGGAACAATATCATTATGATCTCAAGTCTTAAAAGGAGTTCACAAAAAGCATAAACCATAAAGATTCAATGACATTAAAGTTTTAAAATGTCTGCTTATGAAAAGAAATAATAATAAAGTGAAAAGATAAGCCACAAACAAAACTTGAGCTAAAAAATCAATATGGATCAATTTCACCAACAATACTGAGAAACAAAAAAAGCAAGCCACATAAAATTACCTGTGGTGAGATTCTATTCAGGTAAAGTTAAAATATGAAGAATAAATGGCATTTTTAGGAGACCAAAGATATATAGTTAAACTATGAAGAAAAGTAAGAGCATGATATCCACAAATTTCAGGACAGTATTTGTCTCTGGTGGGGGGATAAAGAAGGATTCAGTAGGAGAGGAATACAAGATTATAAATAATGCCATATTTCATGAATGATATTTTTGAATATTCTTTTTATTTATTTATTTATTTATTTATTTCTTGGCTGCACCACGCAGCATGTGGGATCTTAGTTCCCTGACCGGGGATGGAACCCGTGCCCCCTGCGGTGGAAGCGTGGAGTCTCAACCTCTGGACCAACTTCTCCTTAATGTATGACTGTTGGTATACTGGCTGTGTAATCATTCCTATACAACACAGAACATATTTCATAATAATTTAAAATGTTAAAGACAACAAGGACTCAAAGGACACATGCAATGATGGCATCCTTCATCCTGGATTTAAGTCAGCAGTAGGGATATCTACTCAAATACACAAATGTAATAGCACTTTTACAAGTATAAATTTTGATATAAAGGCAAGACAGTCTGTTATTATTGTCTTTATGTCATTTTTTCCTCATACCTCATTTTTTCCAGGTACTTATGACTATAGAAATTATATTGCTCAGATGTATGTATGTACATGTGTGTGTGTAACTGTGTCTGTGTGTAACTTTAAGAGGGGCCAGACCTAAGTAAGGTCCCTGACAAACCAAGGTTGGGCTTTGGTTGGTGTGACAACAGTCCTCTACTTTCCATTTCTATTACTGTCTCGGTCTTGCTTAGAAGAACTCCATTCTAGAGATGCGGACCTCCATGAAAAGGATGAGTTAACACTTTATTAGGCTCACTTCAATTTTAATTAACAGAGGATGTTCTTTTTTAGATCATTTAGATTTATTTCATAAGCTAGCTGCCCAAAAGCTGCTCTACTGGGCACTCATACAAAATAATGTTTTTAAAAGCCCAAATTAAATAGCACAAGAGCAAGCTCCCCAGAAAAGAAAGAAAACAAGCAGTGCTGATCACCATTTGGCTCTCCTATTTGGAATTAGGACTCACGGGGAAAAGAGACCATGTGCCTTCTTTTAGAGGCGATGCCCAGGGTTTTGTCAGACCCAGAAAGAGAGAGAGAGAGAGAGAGAGAGAGAACACTCAAATTTCTTCTTCAGTGTAAGAATTGTCTGTGCCTCTGATAATAACCTCCAAAAGCCTCTCTCTGCAAAAAGTAATTTTTAAAAAATCACACTTATAAGGTAGCAAATGCAGTCAGAACAATAAGGAAGACAAAGGGACAAAATGTAGGGTGTGAAATAAGAACTTACTTCCAAAGTGTAAGCAGCACAAAAAGGCAGCATATGCTAAGCACGAAAGAACTGGACGGGTCATTTGAGCTGTAATAGTTTAAAGTTTGGAATGATGAGAAGAGGCTTCATAAAAGAGGAAGGAATATATTTGACTCATAGTACATATTTGTTGTTTTTGCCTGCCCAGCATCCAGCCCATTATTCTCAAAATAGCACCTGGATTTTTCTTTTGGGACCCACCCAATCCCCACACTCAATCCAAGTGGTTTAGGTAAGGCTGAACGTGCGAGACCCCTGGCTCCAGGGAGAGGCATGTGATCCAGCCTTGGCCAATCAGAGTCACTGTGACTTGTACAGAAATAGACATGTGACCCAGTCAGAGCCAATCAGAGTTTCCCCCGAGACTTTTGCTGTAACTACTGGGAAAAAACGGAGCCTTTCCAGTAGGCATGGTTAAGCTAGTAGACTATAAGCCCACTGTTGTGGTGGGTGTCCCTGCTGTATGTGGTAGACATACAAAGACAGCCCCCTCCACGTGGAAAACAGAGCCCTGGAGGGCGAAAGACTCATTTCTGAATTGTTAGAGCCCTAGGTCCAGCTTTTCCCACTATCCATTGCTGCATGACAAATCACTCTAAAACATATTGGCTCACAACTGCCACCATTCATTTGCTCATGATTCCGCATTGTGAGCAAGCCTCCAAGGATGGGTGGCTCTTCTCTGTTCTTGTAACATTGGCTGGGGCTGGAGTATCCAGGATGGCTTCCCTGACATGTCAGCACCTGTAGGAATGGGGGTGGTTGGAATGCGTGGGGCTGGCCAGGCCTCTGTCTCTATTTGTATATGTTTATAAATTTAAACAAAATATTTTTATATTTTATAGCCTCTCTTCTTGCAGGGCTCTCCTCTCTTTACCAGGGTAGCTGGACTTTTTTACATGGTGACTAGTTTCCAAGAGATCAAAAATAAAAGGTGCCAAACCTCTAAAGGCTTAGCCTGGAGCTTACAGAATACCAATTCTGTCACATTCTATTGGTCAAAATGAGTCAAAAGCCCAGCCCAGACTCAAGGGGAAGAGAAACAGTATCCATCTCTTGATGGAAGGAGCAGTGTGTGCACATACAGGGATGGGAGAATTGTCATCTGCCATCATGGCAGATAACCCACCTCATCAGAAGAGGCTAGACCCCCTTTTCAGTTATACGAGGTGAGGCACTCCTCTGTTTACTTAAAGCAGTTTTCAAAATCCTAATAGAAACTTCAATGCTGGGTCTGGGTAGAAAGAAGACAATGAGAGAGAAATCAAGAGAAAGCAGGAACTGTGGACGGCATGAACAGAGGGAGAATGAGCAGAGAATTCTAGTGGGGACACAGGATTTTCTCAGGCCACTAACTAGAGAGCCATCCATGGTCAGTCCATGCCAGATGACCTCCTGTAGCCTCTTAAACTAATTATAGTCTATACCTCTCATCTGAACACAAAAGTTATAATATCTTATCATGTGATTTAAATATTTTACATGATAATTTATATGTGCCCTCCCCCAACTAGACTGTAGGTTATGTGAAGGAAAAGACTTCTAGGTAAGTGTATATTCCTGGCTCCTAACATAGTATTAGATATTCAATACATACTTGCTGAGTTAATGGATAGATTCAACATTTATTAAATGCATAGTTATTTTCCAAGCACTAGGGTTTTAAAAATGAATAAGACGTAAGTAAAAGGTAGCTTTTGCCCTCAAGGGGTTGGAATGAACAATATACAAGGATGAAAATTTGCTGAATGATGAATGTTACCAATTTTCAGATACTGACTAGTTACTGAAGTTTGTGAACTCTGCAGTTATTTATTGAGCACCTTTGATGTGATGGGCTCTGTTCTTGCTGCTGGGGATATAAAAAATGAGTAAGATACGGTCTGATCCTGAAAGGCCATCCCATTTAGACAGGGAGACAGACCGCCTCCAAAAAAGTTGCTACAGATACGGAGATAGTTACATTCTGGAACAGTGGTGGGGCAAAGGAAGAAAGTGGTCTCCTGGTGGTCCTCAGCTCCTTAGGTATGTTAGGCTTCATGTCATTATAGTAGGGAGAAGGAAATAAACATAAAGGAAAGTCTGACTTTAAAGATGAAGGACTTCCCTGGTGGCTCAGTGGTTGAGAATCTGCCTGCCAATGCATGGGACACGAGTTCCATCCCTGGTCTGGGAAGATCCCACATGCCGCGGAGCAACTAAGCCCGTGCAGCACAGCTACTGAGCCTGTGCTCTAGAGCCTGAGAGCCACAACTATTGAGCTCAGGTGCCACAACTACTGAAGCCCGTGCTCTGCAACAAGAGAAGCCACTGTGATGAGAAGCCTGCACACTGCAGTGAAGAGTAGCCCCTGCCTGCTGCAACTAGAGAAAGCCTACGCGCAGCAACGAAGACCCGACGCAGCCAATAAATGAATAAATAAATAAATTTATTAAAAAAAGATGAAACTGTAAGCCTTTCATAAAGTAAGGGATAATGTATTTCCTTTCATATTCCATTTTTATTTAATAGTATAGGAAAGAGTTGCTTCTATAGGGAAAATTTATAAGACAAAAAGTACTGCAAGCTTTTTTTTCCTATGGATTTAAGGACAGAGAGTGGAAAGAGAAGAATAAATCAGACTTTAAATATTTACTCAACTAGCTTAAGGTGAACACATGCTGATATGTATAATTTGTTTATATTGCAGATCTGAAGCTTCCAGGGCTGATTCAAATATGAATCTCTAACTTTAACGGCCTGAGTTACAGCCAACTGGAAATGACCACTCCTAATGTTTGTATTTAATTTTTAAGATAACATGTTCTATATGACTGTAAGAAAACAATTACTGCTATTTATTTAGCATTAGCAATCATCTGGCACAGAAGCCCAAAACTTCCACTTGGCAAGATTTTGATAAAAACAGGAAAGCAGAAAGATTCAAACCCTGCAGGCTAGTAAACTTGCCTTCTAAGATTCTTTTTTTAGCATATGCAACAATTCCATGCTATTGATTTCTCAAGAGCAATGAATCTTAAAGAGGATTCTACAGGGAGACTTCAAGTGTTCAGGCAACTGGTCTCTAACATTTATCTTCTCCACAAATGTGAAGCTACATTAAGAAGTACAAAAATGTATTCTATCTCATCAAAATGAAAAACTTTGCTTTGTGAAAGACCTGGTTAAGAAGATGAAAAGACAAGATATAGATGGGGAGAAATATTTGCAAAACCACAAATCCAACAAATTAGTTGCATTAGTACCCAGAATATAGAAAGAACTCTCAAAACTCAGTAGTAAAAAAAAATAAACAATCCAACCGAAAAATGGGCAAAAGACATGAATAGATGTTTCATCAAAGAAGATAAACAGATGGCAAGTAACACATGAAAAGATATTCAATGTCATGAACCATTAGGGAAATGCAAATTAAAACCTCAATGAAACATCACTACATAGCTGTCAGAACCTATCAGAATGGTTAAAATAAAAAATAGTGATAGCAGTAAATGCTGGCAAGGATATGGAGAAACTAGATAATTCATACATTTCTGGCAGGATTGTAAAATGGTACAGCCTCTCTGGAAAATACTTTGGCATTTTCCTACGATACTAAACGTGCAAATACCATGTGACTCAGCAATTGCACTCTTGGGGGCATTTATCCCAGAGAAAAGAAAACATATGTTCACATAAAAGCCTGCACAAAAATGTTCATGGCAGCTTTATTCATAAAAGTCAAAAACTGGAAATGGCCCAGATGGCTTTCAGCAGGTGAATGGTTAAACAAACTGTGGGACGTCCATGCTATGGAATACCACTCAGCAATAAAAAGGTACACACTACTGGTATACAACAACTCGGGTGAATGTTGAGGGAATTATGCTGTGTGAGAAAAGCTCATCTCCAAAGGTAATATACCATATGGTATCATTCATACAGTGTTCTTGAAATGACAAAATTATAGAAATGGAGATGAGATCGGTGGTTGCCAAGGATTAGGAACTGGGCGGGGAGGGAGAGGGTTGCAGGAGGAGGTGGATATGATGATAAAAGGGCAACACCAGGGATCCTGTGGTGATGGAAGTCTTCTGTATCTTGACTGCAGTGGTGGACAGTACTCACCCATATGGTAAAACTGCAGAGAACTAAACAGACACACACACACACACACACATACACACACAGTGGTCCCTTGGTATCCATGGGGCATTGCTTCCAGAACCTGTTGCAGATACCAAAATCCACAGATGCTCAAGTTCTATAGTCAACCCCTGGTATTTGCAGTTCCTCGGATTCAACCAAGGGCAGGTTGTGTAGTACTGAATGTGTTCATTTAAAACAATCTGTATATAAATGGACCCACACAGTTCAAAGCCATGTTGTTCAACGATCAACTATACAAGCAAAGCTGAAAAAATCTGAATAAGATTGTGAACTGTGTCAATGTTAACATGATACTCGTACTACTGGTTTTATAAGATGTTGCCTTTGGGGAAACTAGGTAAAAGATACACGGGATCTCTCTGTATTATTTTTACAACTGCATGTGACTGTACAATTATCTCAAAATTAAAAT
The DNA here is from genome assembly GCF_030028045.1 of Hippopotamus amphibius kiboko. Taxonomy (NCBI): domain Eukaryota; kingdom Metazoa; phylum Chordata; class Mammalia; order Artiodactyla; family Hippopotamidae; genus Hippopotamus; species Hippopotamus amphibius. Next base: position 26,068,762 of record NC_080192.1, on the reverse strand, counting down.
TTTAATTTAAAATGTATTTTAAGTGTAGGTGCAATTGGGATAATTTTCACAGGAAAATCTTTGGGTTTGGGGAGGGGGGAACAAAACAGCAAACAGGAGTGGGTGGTACAGAGGATTTTTTTTCACTGGAAAAGGGGCCCAAAGAGCAGAGTTCTTTCAGGCTCTGGCTCCTTGCTGCACCAGAGAAGGGGACCAGCTGTAGAAACCGAGGAGTAAGGGCCAGACTGTGGCTGGTGCTCTTTGTGCAATCACCAATATTAGCACCTGGCTGCAGTGACACTGTCTGAAGCTCGAGGCAACTGTGAAGACTTTGAGGCCAAGGGCAGAGTCCTTTATCCTGGGCCAGCCTGTGCTGAGCATCATGCCTGGTACAGAGCAGTCATTCTATAAGGTTTCTGTTGAATAAATGACCACCAAGTCCTGATTTCGTTGGAAGAGTACATCAAAGGTCATAGATTTGGTTCAGGTTCAGAACGACTCATTACATACTGAGTTGTTTAGTAAAAGTATACATTGTCAGTAAAATGCAAAAATTTACATCCTCTACATTGAATACAGAATTCCACAAATTCTTTGTTCTGCTCTGGGGTTCCTATATTGGCTTGAGTCTTTGTATTACATCATGTAACACACAGATGATAACATGAGTGCTATGTTATTTCTAACCTCTTGACCCTACCATTTACTAGGAAAGGGTTGCACCGTCTGATCACTGTGTATGACTCTTGGCTGTCTGCTCCTGCAGTTTCCCAGAAATTACAACAATGACAGAAAACAAACGTAGATGGAAATGCCTTACTTCGTACTTCGCACAGAGTGTTCCATTCGGTTAAGTCTTTAACTGGAGTTGTGACGCTGAGGGTTCCTACTTCCCTCCAACCACAGAGGCAGCAGTGTTCTGGAGATCTCTAGCTGACTTCACGCTATGCATGACCAACCAAGGAGAATTCTTTCTCATCAAATACATGCTGGGCCTGAAGGATGAGCTAGCTACACTTCAGGAACACAGTGTCTGTGAATTCACTCTGCATTTTATCAATTCACTTTGCAAGATAAGGATGGTGAGAGATGAAACTGCCAGAGAAATCTGATGCGATGTCTAAAAAATAGTCCAAGTCACAGTCCAATCAAAAGGGAGTATGCTGCTCGCTGAAGCCTTCCTCATCCACTCCAGTCCACATTCATCTCTCCATTCTCTGAATTCTGACAGTATCTGTTGCTTCTGTCAGTCACATAAACATTTAAGTAGAAATGCTCTTATACTGTTGCAGGGAGGCAGTATGGTACACTGGAGACACACTGCCTGGATTCAAATCTTGATGTTGCTACCTACTTAGCTATAAATCTTTGGTCCTCTCATAAGCTAAGAATAATAAGAGAATCCACTTCGTTGTTGCTGAGGATTAAAAGATAATGTATGTAAAGCATTTCCAAATAACAGCTCAAGAAATGCCTAAAGAAAACAAAATAAAACCTAAAATCTACCTTCATGTTATATATTTTTCTCCTTATCAGTAAGACTTCAAAGACTGCTGTTTTCCTGGAAAATGTCCTATTAAGGAAGAGGGTGCATCAGAACGTCATACTTCATCTTCACAAATTTCAGTAACAGAACGAAGAAGAAAGTAGGAGCCTCTGGCTAAGCTCTGGATCAAGAAAGGCAAACTGCTTCCCTTTTCACTAATCTTTACTTCCCTTTGTCCTCAAGGCACCTGCTCCCGCTTAAAACACAGTTTCTCTTTGCTTGTACGTTTTGACCAAATAATTCCACTTCTAGGACTCTATCCTAAAAAAATAATACAATACAGGAAAAGTTTTACAGATGAAGATTGCCCATCACAGTGTTTTATCATTCTGAAAAGTCTGAAGCAATCCAAAGGATTGTTTATGATACAGTTGTTTATTGTTTATTAAAAAAAGGGTTATCTAAATTATGATAGTCACACAAAAAATACAGTATACCTATTGAAAATTGTACTCAGGAGGAATGTGTAATCATATGGGGAAATGTTTATGTAATATTACACAAAAAATCAGGATAACCCTAATTTGTCAGATTGACAACAATTTAAAAGTCTTATAGTTGAGGGCTGGCAATGACCTGGAGCAGCAGGAATTCTCACACGTTGTAGGTGGGAATACAAACAGGTGTGACCCCTCTGAAGCACGATCTGGCATGATCTCATAAAGTTGAGGCCATGCCCACCCTATGACCGCTCCACTCATCAGTATATACCCTAGAGGACACAAGTCAACCAGGACAGACAGACAAGGAAGTTGACAGTGGTAGGAGTCCCCATCTGGACACAACCCAACTGTCATCAACAACAAGTGGATAAAGAATTGTAGTCCTTGTGTTTGGAAACTGTATTTTCCAAGTAAGGTCAGTCATCTGCTGCTGAAAATCAAATGAATGAAAATACTAACTACAGCCTATTTCCCATTATCTTAACTCATTTTACAAAGTCAGGTTTTTCTGTTATATGTATCCAAACCTAATACTGACTGACCCAGGACCTAACAAAATGCCTGGTATAAAGTATCACAAACGCTGACACTCCCTGACCCGCCCTAACCCATTCCACCCCACAAATATTCAGGGCAAAATAGTCAGCAGAAGCCCCAAAACATTTTGCTACTGAAGAGTAAAGAAAAAAAATCTCCCTCCGTGTCTTTTATGTCTTCCTACAGCATCTCTCTAGTACTCTTCAAGGAATCAGCAAAAGACAAGAGTGATTTACGTAGTTCCATCTGCACCGGAACTTTAAATACATCAACTCTGCGTTATGCCAAACCCCTTTCCTGCCCACCTCTGTGATACTAAGTGCTGTTATTTTTTCATTTTACTGAGTAGCAACAGGGTCTCTGAATAGATTAAATTATTTGACCAAGGGTACTCAGCTAATAAATGGCAAAAGTGGAGTCCAAGTTTTAGGCCTATTTGACACCAAAACTCATTTACTAGGTATATATCCTTGGACAATTTTTTAAACCTTTATAGGCCTCAGTTTCCTCACCTGTAGAATGGGGGTAATTGCACCCATTAAACAATCACTGTCTCTTAACCAAAGGCTTATGCCGGCATCACTGAGAATAGGAACAGGGAAGAACCTCTGTGCACCTGGAAACTCCACTGTTGCATGGCCCCTCACTTAACACTTAGCTCATATGAACTTGACTTGCCCCCACTCCCTGCTTGAACTTTTCCTGCTTCTCCCAAACAGTTTAATGAACAGCAGCATTCCTAATAGCCCCATGAAGATGATTTCTATATTCTAAGCCTCTTGTTTCCTGTTCTCTCCCTGAAAAAAAGAAAATAACAGGGCTTTTGAAATTCAAAGTTACATCATTAGGACTTTATCCTCTATCTGAAGTCTCCTTGTAAATTTCTTTTTTTTTTTTTTTTTATCATTTCCAAGCACTTCTAAAGTTCCAGTTTTACATTTCCAGTTTCACAAAATGAGAACTCAATTCTCATATCACTGTGGAAATGAAGGTTAAATTTCCTACCAGTATTTAGAAGTACTCACCATCCTAGTTGACAGTTTTGAAAGGTATTCTATAGTTCTATTATTTCTCATTGCTTCTTGCCAGATCAGCTGGGGCTGATGCACTTCCAGTTAATAATTCTGACATTCCGTTGAAGGAAAGTCTTTCACAAAAGGAGAAAACCGCTACCACAGGCACCAGATTTGAAATATCTAACATAATATCATGCAGGGTACCCAGCTGGCAGGCGCCCCGGCTAACGAGCATGAGCGCCCGCTTGCACACGTATACAGGGATTATTAGAGGGTACCAAAAATGCAACACACAGGTTTTTCAGGGTTTGGTCATTTGGAGTTGACAACAACAATAATCCTTTCAACAGCAAAAAGGGACTCTTGGAGGTAATAAGAGGAAAAACAAACAAAACATGTGAGAAGAGACCAAACAGCTTACAAAAGCTCAATTTAGAATGTACGCTCCACCCAAAAAAGCAAAAAATCCATAAATTTCACTGTAGCCTCCTGACACTCGTAATTGCAAAACTATTCAGTAGACAAAGCTCGACTGAGATGAGGCTTTTCCCATTCTTGATTAATTGCATCTGATCCTTTTACAAACGGAATTGCATTTTCTTCAATCCAAAAATAGCAGAATGTTTTAGACATAACCCATTAGAATACAGGTTATCAATTAGAATGTATTCATAAAATTCCAGCCCAGAAACACCTTTTAAATTACTGTGCTTTAAATATTTTCCCTCATTTAAAGATTGTGTAACAAATGACTGTCCAATACAGTAGACACTAGCCACATGTGGCCAGTGAGCACTTGAAATGTGCCGACTGGGACTGAGGAACTTAATTTTTAATTTTATTTAATTTTAAATTACATTTTGAAGACAGTACCCCCAAAATGCAAAATATTCATTATTTTTTATACTGCCTACGTCAACATAAACAACAAAGGCCACTTTTATTTAGTTGCCAAAGTATGAAAACACAGAGGCTGACAAGTATTCTCTATATTTCATTACAGAAAATATGAGACAAATATAAACATATTAATACTTATATTATGCATAGCTCTTTCCCCCCAAATAACCTCTCAGGTCAAAATTAATCTTCCTTCCCTGCTAGCATGTTATGTATAATTTTAGTATAGTATTCATGACAGCCTACTAATTTTTTTTTTTTTTTTGGCCACACCACGTGGTTTGCACGATCTTAGTTCCCAGACCAGGGATTGAATCCAGGCCCTCAGCAGTGAAATCATGGAGCCTTAACCACTGGACGGCCAGAGACTTTTTGACATGCTAATTTGTATTAAATAAACTGTGTATGTGTCTGCCACACCCCTCTCTACTAGACTGTGATCTTTTTGAAATAAGAGGACTAACTTGCTCACTATAAAAATCCATCCGTATTCTCCTGCACTGTTGGTGGGAATGTAAGTTGGTACAGCCACTATGGAAAACAATTTGGAGGTTCCTTAAAAAACTACAAATAGAACTACCATATGATCCAGTCATCCTACTCCTGGGCATATATCCAAAGAAAACCATAATCCCAAAAGAAACTTGTACCACAATGTCTATTGCAGCACTATTTACAATAGCCAGGACATGGAAGCAACCTAAATGCCCAACAACAAATGAATGGATACAGAAGATGTGGCATATATATACAAGGGAATATTACTCAGCTATAAAAAGGGATGAGATGGAGCTATATGTAATGAGGTGGATAGAACTATAATCTGTCATACAGAGTGAAGTAAGTCAGAAAGAGAAAGACAAATATTGTATGCTAACTCACATATACGGAATCTAAAAATGGTACTGATGAACTCAGTGACAAGAACAAGGACGCAGATACAGAGAATGGACTGGAGAACTCGAAGTATGGGAGGGGGCGGGGGGTGAAGAGGAAACTGAGACGAAGCAGAGTAGCACAGACATATATATACTACCAACTGTAAAATAGTCAGTGGGAAGTTGTTGTATAACAAAGGGAGTCCAACTCGAGGATGGAAGATGCCTTAGAGGACTGGGGCAGGGAGGGTGGGGGGGACTCGAGGGGGGGGGAGTCAAGGAAGGGAGGGAATATGGGGATATGTGTATAAAAACAGATGACTGAACTTGGTGTACCCCCAAAAAATAATAAAGTAATTAAAAAAAAAATCCATCCGTGCCCAATGTGGTTCTTACAATGGAAATCTTTTTTTTTTTTTTTTTATATTTCAGTCCAATTGGTCTATTTGCTGTTTTCTGAACTCACAATACACTCTGATACCTTCGCTTTTGCTTAAACTATTTCTTCACCCTCTAATGCCCATGGGTCTCCTTTTACTTTCTTTTTTTTTGGGGGGGGGTACACCAGGTTCAGTCATCTGTTTTTATACACATATCCCTGTATTCCCTCCCTTCCTTGACTCCCCCCCCCCAAGTCCCCCCCACCCTCCCCGCCCCAGTCCTCTAAGGCATTTTCTATCCTCGAGTTGGACTCCCTTTGTTATACAACTTCCCACTGACTATTTTACAGTTGGTAGTGTTCATGAATGTTTGAGAATTTGAATACAGTACATACAAGTGGGTTTTTAGAAAATTCATTGTTCTATAAAAGACAGCCTAAAACTAATAATAGAGGTATTCCATGCTCATGGAGGGAAAGATGCAGTATCAACTAGATTGTCAATTTCCACTAAATCAATTGATAAATGAAACAGAACCTTATCAAAAAGGGTTTCTCCTAAACTTGACAAGCTTATTTTAAAATTCAGTGGAAGAGAACATCTAACTTTGGGGGAAAATATGGTGAGTGGGGACACACAGGGTGAATTCTTTTCAGATATCAATTCATTTTATAAGCAATAGTAATTCAGTTACCATAACCAGTTACCGTAAGACCAATAGAGAGAGAGCTCAGAAATGGACCCAAGCATATTTAGAAGCATAATCCATGGCAGAGGCAGCATTATAAATCAGTGGGGAAAGAAAAATATTGGTAGTTCACATGGAGAAAAGTAAAACAGCATAGATCCCTATTTCACACCAAAATAAAAAATTCAGGTGCAGGACTTCCCTGGTGACCCAGTGGTTAAGAATCTGCCTGCCAATGGAGGGAGCACGGGTTCGATCCCTGGTCCAGGAAGATCCCACATGATGCGGAGCAACTAAGCCCGTGCACCACAACTACTGAAGCTGGAGCGCGTCAAGAGCCCGTGCTCCGCAACGAGAGAAGCCACCGAAATGAGAAGACTGCTCACCGCAACTAGAGAAAGCCCACGCGCAGAACGAAGACCAAATGCAGCTAAAAATTAAAATGGAAAAAAAAATTCAGGTGCACTTCATCTCTAAAAATTATGTCATATTTTCTATTATTGATGATTCATTGAGAATTCCAAGTGCACTATGCAACATATGAATAATATTAATACACTGTTCCTACCCAATGGAAATAAAAAGGAACAGAAATAAGGGTTTTTAAGGACTTATTTTAAAGATGTCCACGCAACAGAGTACGTAAAATACATATTCTTTTTCTTCTTTAAAGTACTGAATCAAGTCAGAAGTCACCGTGGCTTTATGAAGGTCAAAATTTCAGAACTGAGGTGGAGGCCAGTAAATCCATGGAGGGACGCAGTTACTGTGCAAAGTACTTCTAAAGATTTCTTTGAAGCTAGCTCCATAAAGCTGGAACCGAAATCCAGCTGCACAGTGACAGTGCTCCATGGTACTGAACAGCACCTCTTGACTCACCCCCATCTGGGTTGTTTCACTGAGGCAAAGCTCGGTGTGACCCTCGCTCACCCAGATCTAAGCCAGTTACTCTCAGGAACCCCACGCATCAGCCCTTTGGATGCTGCTGGGTTCGCTCACACTTCTGTAGTTCTGAGCCCGGGGTGGACTTTCTTTCCTGACTTCCAGGGAGGCCAAAACCCCAAAACTGGGCTTGGAAAGAAAAAGAATGTTCCAAACAGGTTACATATCAATATCACGTAGGTTTCAGATCATCTCCCAGTTGAGTTTATCCCCTGCTTGAGAGCCCAGTTTCTAGATCTCATAACGTGGATTCTCCTGTTTGATCCTGCAGCGACAGCATAACACAGACATGGGACTGCTGTGACCACTGGTATTAGTTTGTGTGGCCGTCATGACAAAACACCTTCAATAAGAGAGTGGTTTCAATAACAGAAGCTTATTTTCTCCCAGTTCTGGAGGCTGGGAGTCCAAGATGGAGGGACCAGCAAGGCTGGTTTCCTCTGAGGCCAATCTCCTCGGCCGGCAGACGGCAGCCCCCTGGCTGCTTTGCTTCTTCCCAGGGTCATCCCCCTGTGCACGCGAACCCCGGGGTCTCAGTGTGTTCAAATTTCCTCTTCATATAGGGACACCAGTCAGATTGGAATAGGGCCCAACCTAATGGCTTCAACTCAGTCGCCTCACTGAAGACCCTGTCTTCCAACACAGTCACATTCTTTTTTTGGCCTCGCAGCCTGTGGGATTTTAGTTCCCTGACCAGGGATCGAACCTGGACTCTCGGCAATGAGAGAGTGGATCACCAGGGAATTTTGCAACACCGTCACGTTCTGAACCACAGAACGTTAGGGCTTCAACACATGAATTTTAGGGGGACACAGTGCAGCCCAAAACACCATTTATGGGATGATTAATTCGGCAAATACATGTAAGCAGCCGTGCTGCGAGGCCAGGAGGAACAGCAGCTGGGAAGTGAAAGAGAAGGGATCTTTAAACCCACAGAGAAACTCCACGGCCTGGGAAAATAAAATCCTGATTTCTCTTGCAGAAAACTGCTCATTTTGATGAGGTACTCTCTTAAACTCCTACTTTAATTTCATATATAGAGAGAGTTATGTAAAGGATTTCATCCAAAGAGATAACAAAAGCGGTAATGGTCCATTAAACGTCTTTAACAGCTCCTACAAAATATCCAGTTTTTTCTCCTTCCGAGCTGCTCCAGTGCTCAATATGCCATCCCTCTGTGTAAAACATATGTGTAGGGCCTAGTGATAAATGGGCAGAAAGTGAGAGTGTGGGGTGAGAAATAGAAGAAATGGAAGAAAAGGGAAACCAGTGAATCGAGATTTTTAAAGAAAGAAGTACAGTAAGAAAAATAAAATACACTATGGAGAGGTAAGAATGTACTGTAATGGCGCCTCTCTGAATGAAAAGCTAGGGCAGGGTGCATCCAGTGAATTTCAGGTGTGAAAAAGAGGTAACAGGAAGGAAAGAGAAATATGTCGTTATAACACTCAGGGATTCAGTTTTGAAATGAGATCTGATCTACTTAAAAGGACCTGGGAGATAAGGAGAGCAAGGAGGTATCCAGATGTTGCCATGGCAACCAATGGGGGCGGGGCAGGAGGAAGTTCTGCCATTGCTGGGTCAAATGAGGAGTGGGTTTTTCAGGTCAAATAAACAGAACTGAATCTGAGGTTAGCAAAGGCTTCCACAGTCCCAGATTCTGGTGTTATAAGTCTATATCATGCCGAAGTATAGCTATTTAAAGAGCTGTGGCCAAAGATGGGATTTTATAATTACATATTGATTTATATTGGATTTCTCGGTCTGCTGCAGAGTTTGGATTCTCTCCAGGAGTACTTCCCTGCCAATTTCTAGGTAGCTTATAGCAATTTCAAAGTACCTCCGAATATACATTTTCAACAGATGGGATTATTAAATGCTTAGTGCAAACAATGATCCATAGATGTGTTACCACCCACCAGCAGACAAAGCAGATCTTCTCTCTGCTCCATTCTCGTTCCAATAAATATTTACATTCTTCCATTTACTCATTTCAAGACTGTAGTATATGGAATTTCACTGCTCTTTTAAGGGGAATGCAAGAAATTATCGATGCTTTCTGGATTTTCCAGTTAACTTGCTCTCAGAAGAATCCACTTTTAGCATAAAGAATAGATACAGTTCCTGGTCTGTAGATACTTTCATTTACAGACTGGTCACAATTCTCAGTATGACACCAATATTTTTTTTCCAGGTAGGAACTCTTTTTCTAAGTATTTATACTTTTAAAGCCTGTAATTGTAGGACTTTTCAGAATCTTCAAGAGTATATGGTCTAGGAAGGGAGGGAATACGGGGATATGTGTATAAAAACAGATGACTGAACCTGGTGTACCCCCAAAAAATAAAAAATAAAAAAAAAAAGAGTATATGGTCTAGCCTTTTTTAGATGAGGAAACTGAGGCACAGACGTGTAAAATGACTTGCTAAATTAGTGACAGGACTGGAGGAAGAGATGGAAGAAGAGGGAAAAGAGAAAGAAGAGAGACTGCAGTTATTGTGGGCACCGGTCAGGTCCATGTCCACGCACTTTCACACACACCTCACAGCATCCTTGTCACAGTTCTGGAAGAGGGAGGTTGGGATAGACGCCCACTGTCACTTGGAGTGAAGGATATAAACCCAAGTCTGCCTGATACCACACACCAACCACTCCCCATTTCCCTACACTTTCAAAAAAAATAAACAGACCAAGTTATATTAAGTTCAAAACTGATATTTATAATGGCATTATACAAAATTAGATTTAAGAGCTTCTCAAAGCCTCGGGTTTATTTCCTGCTATTCAATCTCTGGATTGTTACTGGTTTCTGTTTTGGCAGGGTAATTGACATTTACTTAAGAAAGTATGAATTAATACCTATCTAGGTATAAATCAAGTGAAATCCTAGCTGTCTGACCTTAATCAGTCAGTGATGAAAAATTCCATAATCTTTTGAAGGATTATTTGAATTATTCGAAGGAAATGCAACACAGACACTTTAGCATGTCTTACCTGAACAGGAAATTTACTGAGTACATCTTACATACCCATCACCTAATGTTTGTGGTGAGAGACACAAAAAGGTACAAGAATCAGGTAATAACTGATGCAAACTCAAGACTACCTGGCACCAGAAACCAAGCCGAGGAAGGCAGAATGTACACTTAAAATATATCAAGCATATTTAAATGTGAAAGCTTCTTAGAACTTTGTTTCACAGAACTTATAGTCTTGTTGGGAAATGTTTCATCAAACTGAGCACTGGTGCTCATTTTCTGTGGTCCTGTTTTTTTTTTTTTTTTTAGCGGAGAGAATACATAATTTATATTTATTTAAAAGTTTGGTAACTACATACCTACAACTCAACACTGTTGGATCACAGGGCTAATGAGACCTGATGCTTCACACCTGTTGACTCAAAGTGCTGTGACCACAAAGGTTATCCTTAAATCCCCATTTGGTAAATCCGACTTGCATGAGCGATTAGGTAAGAGTGTGACCTATTACCTATTACTATAATAAAAACAACTCAAAAGGCATGTACTTTTACTATGTAGGAGCCCCGTGGCATGATATTAGTTTTCAACACATAGCAAGTAATATTCATTAGCAGACTTTTGTGTCCTTCTGCTCACATTTAATGCATGAGGTTAGAGCCTAAAGTTAAAGCTGTTTTTCCTTAAAATATTCAATTTTCTTTCAGATCACTCTGAAAATATAAATCTGCCCTTGGGTCATCCTCAGTAGAAAGGAAATTGGGAAGGGAATCCGTTGCTTTTGTTTTTAAGTCACCATGTCCATAATTAGGCAGTATTTTTAAAAAGAAAAGAACCAAAAAGTTCCAGGCACAGTACCCTGGTAACCTTGTGCAGTTTTGTAACCCAAAGTGGTATACAGACAAACCTGCTAATTATTCTTTTTAAATCTCAGATAGCCTTCTCTCAGCTGCCAAGACTATATTCAATCAAATCTACTTCCTTCAGTATTTGAAATCCCATTTGTATCCCAACAGAAACACACATTTCCTGAAAAAAGGAGCCATGTTTCAAAAAGGAAGCTAAAGTCTTTAAGCTTGGGTTAAGTCTTTTCAAAACGGAAAAACTTTTGGCAGCCTTATTCGCCAAAATAATAATTGGTGTAATGCGGGATAACACCAGTGGAAATTGGAAACCCATCCCTAGTTCATGGACATTACTATACAAATTCTAAAACATACTGGTACCACAGCAACCAACTCCACAGAATGTATCTGCAGCTTCTGACAGCAACCTGGGCGAGGGCAAGGCAAAAGTAACTTTTTTTAAAAAGAAATTGAAGTACAATTGATGTAGGATATTATACAAGTTACAGGTATACAATATAGTGATTCACAATTTTTAAAGGTTATATTCCATTTGTTACTATAAAGTATTAGCTCTATTCCCCGTGTTGTACAATAGATCCTCGTAGCTTATTTTATACATAAGTTTGTACCTCTTCATTCCCTACCCCTAAATTGCCCTTCCCCACATCTCTCTCCGAAAGTAACTTACTTTTGGATTTGGGGGTTTTTGAGGATACTTTCTATCTTCACTATCCCAGACGTCCCTAGACCTTCAACTCAGGGAGAGCACATTATGCATATTCATTCAAGTCCAGAGTGTGAGCAATCTTATTTTACTGGATTAGGCAGATAAAGTCATTACAGCTTATGAAACAGGAGCAAGTGAAATGAAACCAAAACAAGCTAATAAACGGCCACAGGATTATCCCAGCTTTCCTGCTCTCTTAGTTCACCATCCCCCTTGGAAAACCTATATCTACTTAAGAGGTATATTTGAGACAACTACTGTATCTTTATCCTTTGAATAAAATGAATCACCAGATTAATGAGAGTGGCAATTGTCATCTTCACTTGGAAAACACTTTGTTTTTTGAAACACCCTGACATGTACAGCAAAACCCAAGCAAACCAGCCAGTTGATATCTCTTGAGGGCCTACTTGTGTGTCAGGTTTTGGCCAGGTTATAGGGAGGCAGCAGCAGACTGAGACCACCAACTGCACCTGGCCGAGCGGAGAGAAGCCCTGATGGGGAAGAAGGCTACTAAGCAAGTAAGTACACGGTGCTGTGCGCTCCAGGGAAGAAACAGGTGTGACGGGGTTCTATGCCTGGGAGACCTAACCAGATCTAGAAGCTAAGAAGGATCCCCTGATAAAGAGACATTGAAGCTGAAGCGTAAAGGAAGAACAGCTTTTAAGGGGGTGCAGAAGGGGTAGAGAAAGAGCTGAGGGGAGAGTGATGTGTACTTGAGAAATGGAGATAAATCTAATGCAGCTGGAAAAAGTAAGGGATAAAGCTGGAGAGAAGGCAAGTACCAGATCATATAGAGCCTGGAGGGCCAGAGGAGGAATCTAGAATTGATTGCCAGGGCAATTAGAAACCACTGACCCGTTCTAAGCAGCGAAGTCCTAGGATCTGATTGTTATTATTGCCTGTGGTCATTTTAGGTCACTCCAGCTACAGCTGGGGTGGAAGTAGAGACTAGTTTCTTTCTTCTGATAAAACTAAATAAAGAAGTGAACATGCGTATGTACCACACCCACCCCACCTCCTTTTTTTAATTAAAAAAAATCTCTAATTAGGTAGCAGGGTCCTCTGAGTTGCAGGATGTAGGTACAAAACTATTATTCAAAATCAGATGTTAATAAGCTTCCTGTGGTCAAGGGAAAATGTTACAATTCATATCTGGGGTTTGCCCAGATGTGATAATAAAGAAAAGCATTCTTTATTCTGGGAAGTAGCATTCTGCTCATGCAAATGTGAGTGAGATACCCACTGTCCTTGGGTAGCTCTCCAAGCCAGTAGCATAATCCAAAAGCAAACGCTTCAGATCTTAAGTGTCCCTTTCACTCACTGAAAAGGCTGTTCCACTGTGAGAAAGGCATATCGTCACAGAAAAAAAAAATTTCCCCTGCTTCTCACAGAGTTGTACATTTTTGTGGAAAATATCATTTAACAAGCCAGCGGTCGCTGGAGGGGCTGAGTAGATACAGTTACCAGCTAGGAGGCTACTGCTCTCCACCACCCTTGGAGCAGAGTGACGAATTCAGCAGAGAGATGCTGTGGGACAGAAAGAATGGGACTTGCTGGTTCCCCAGATATGGTGTGCTGAAGGGAGGGGCGGTCTGAGGAGGGCTCCTGAGCAACCGGTTGGGTGAGGATGCCATTTACTGACAGGTGCGCCCCCAGAGGAGCCAGTGGGGGTGCGGGGGCGTGGAGGAGTGTAGGTACATTCAGACATACCCAGTGGCCACCAAGTGCAGACGGAAGTAAACAGATGGATAAGTAAGGCTGGGGGTCAGAAGAGGGGGAGGAGCAAGAGAGTTGAGCGTGGGAGTTGCGGGCACATCAATGCTCTTTGAAGCCAAGCGTGGTCTAGGAGAGAGAGCAAGATGGGAGGGGAAGGGTCTGCAACAGACCCAGAGAAACTCTGGACTATCGCAATAGCCTCCTAACCAGCCCCCTGCCTCCACTCTTGCCCCCCGTAGTCTATTCTCCACACAGAATTAAGGGTGATTATTTTAAAACTATTTTAAAACTAAAGTCATTCTTTTGCTCAAAACCCTCCAATAGCTCTCCAATGGCCTCCAAGTTCACATGGAATCAGGCAAAGTCCTTACAAGGCCTGAAAAATGCCTCGTGATCTGCCCTGCCCCTCTCCTCACCCCATGCCACTTCTCTGACTTCATCTCCACGTCTACCCCTCTCCTATTGGGTTCACTCTGCCCCAGCCTCACCGATTTCTTGCTGTTCCTCAAATGTACCAAGTACTCCTCTGCCTCAGGGCCCTTACACTTGCTGCTGCCTTTGTCTGAATGGTCTTCTAGCTATTCTACATGTATTACTTCCCACTTTCTTAGATCTCTAATAAATATCAGCCACCCAGCGAGGACTCACCTGAGCATCCTATCCTAAATTGCAGCATTCATCCATCCCCCTTTCCCTGCTTTCTAAAACTTAATATCTGATATATATCTACTTGACACATAGCTCATTACATAACAATAGTATATATTATATACTATATTTATATTTGCTATATGTCAATCATCATCTGGTATAGTATATATATATTAATTTTTATAATCTCCCAGCCCCAAATGTAACTCCATAAAGCCAGCAGCTTAATTTTATTCACTGCTGGATTCCTAGAGCCAAGAAAATTTCCTGGCAGGAAATATGCACTTGCTAAATTATTTGTGGAGTGAATAAATTCCGACATTTCACGATACCCTAGAGAAGTAGAAGGGATCGAAGGTGTAAGAGGAAAACGAGAAAAGCGTCACTGAAGCCAAGGAAGAGTATGCTGATAAAAGCAATGGTTAACATTTATTATTGCTCGTTGCTGTAGCCGACACTGTACTCGCCACTTCCCAGGAACTATCTCATTTAGACCTCGCTACAATCCTATGAGGAAGGTCAGTAAATTTCCCAAGGTCAAAATGTGCACTAAATCCTGCTAAGAGAGGAACTGAATTGTGTCCTAAAAACTTTCTACTGAATTGATTCACATGGAGACCACTGGTGACCTGAACAAAAATCTGGCAGTGTCCAGACTGGACAAGAGTGAGAGGTGAGAGGGAGGGGAGGAAACGAGGACAGGGAGGCAGTCAGGTCTCCCCAAAGTTGGCCTGTGAAGAAGAGGATAGAGACAGAGCTAGGGCTACAGTGAAAGGGAAGGTGGGTTTTTTTTTTCTATTCCTTTTTTTTCCCCTTTCTTAAAAATTGAAATATAGTTGATGTCCAATATTACATAAGTTACAGGTGTACAATACAGTGATTCACAATTTTTAAAGATTATACTCCATTTATAATGATAAGATATTGGCTATATTCTCTTGCTGTACAATATATCCTTGTAGCTTATTTTATACATAATAGTTTGTGCTTCTTACTCCCCACCCTTATCTTGCCCCTCTTTCCTTCCCTCTCCCCACTGGTAACCACTGGTTTGTTCTCTATATGTGAGTCTGCTTCCTTTTTGTTATATTCACTAGTTTGTTGTATTTTTTAGATTCCACATGTGATACCATACAGTATTTGTACTTCTCTGATTTTCACATAGCATAACACCCTCCAAGTCCTTCCATGTTGCTGCAAAATTTCATTCTTTTTTTATGGCTGAGTAGTATTCTGGGGTGTGTGTGTGTGTGTGTGTGTGTGTGTGTGTATCACTCTTCTTTATCCATTCATCTGTTGATGGACATTTAGGTTGCTTCCATATCTTGGCTATTGTAAATAATGCTGCTATGATATATTGGGGTGCATGTATCTTTTTGAATTAGGGTTTTCATTTTTCTTCGAATATATACCCAGAAGTGAGTATATGGGAGTTCTAATTTTAGTTTTTTGCAAAACCTCCATACTGTTTTCCACAGTGGCTGCACTAATTCATAATCAAAGTGGGTTTTATTTTAGGTGACAACAAAAGAATCTGAATTTCTAAAACCCAACCCCTTTCTGAGTTTTGCTTAACAACTCTATGGGAGCAATCAGCATAGATACGGCATTTGTCTTCCCTGTTTCCTTCTCCAAAGAAATTCAGATTTTTGCTTACAAATTTAGTTGTCAAAAATCCTTGGCTATGCATAAAAATTGCTTCCCACATCCTACAGGATGGAGAAATCTATAGAAAAGATGTGTAATTGGGTCAACATAAAAAAGAAACAAAAAGAAGACCTACTCCAGTTCTCTTGGGAAGCCGAAAAATCAGGGCGTTAGAAAATCAGTGGAGCCACACTATTCTGTGACAGTGTGGAGGAGAGGCCCACACACTGTACCTGGAGGCAGAAAACCTAGCTGGCTGGTCCTTCTGGGCTAGCCACTGTTGAACTTTGTCACCTTGTGCAATCTGCCCAACTTCAGTGTCAGGATAATGTTTATTACGGCTCTCTTGGCTCTGGGGAGTATCAGGTGAGGTGGAGCCAGTAAAAGGGCTGTATACAAATGCAAGGTATTGCCAGTCTTTCCTGTGATTGAAGGTAAGTAAGCATTAAAAGATAGTTATTATGTTTGCAGCCTGGAGGCAACCTGTTTGGATATGTGTACAAACATTCACCAACTGATTCAAGAGAACAAAACAAAAACAAAAACAAAAACAAATCAGCGATTGCTTAACAATTCCACATGTCACTGATTTAGAAACACCTGCATATTTACCTCTCATCCCTACAGCTGGTGCTGTGGAAGCAGACTGACTGTGAATCAGGTTAAGCCAGGCCTACGCTTGAAATGCTGTCCCACTCTCTGAAAATGCTGACTGTGACATACTTACTTTCAGTTTGCTCCGAATCTGACAGTGTAACAATTCTGTACCCATATCCTGGCACACAGTAAATGCTTGTGCACTTACTAACCAAAGAAAAACCAGTACAGCCTGTCTAATTATAGATCAGACAAGCTTCGAGCTGCTCTCTTAAACACTTCCGAATTGAGGCCTTACTTAGGGCAAGATCACACAGGACTCCAGCCCAGTACCAACTCCCCGACTGTGGCCATTTCTTATGGAGACATGAACATGGTCAGATCCAATGAGAGGGACAGAGAACAGAACCACTAGGGCTTTACTTTTAATTCTTTAAATGTAAAACATCAAGCCCTGCCCTTTAGCTATCACTGTATGTTACAAATATTGAAAATGCTGAACGGGGGTGGAGGTGGTGGATTAAGTGTTACAGAGACCAAATGCATCAGGCGTTTCACTTATGTAATATTCTGGGCTCCAAGAACCTCTGAGTAGGAGTGAATCAATCCCACATCCAAGCAGATAACAGCTAAATCACCCTCCCCACACAGTTCTTCCCGGCATCCTCCCCTATCGCTGCGCAAGACTGGTTCTCCTTCCTCTCCCGGACTCCCAGGGCCTGGGGTCCTCCGCTGCCCAATGACAGTAACATTCAAATTGCACCGTCTTCTGGGCTGCTGTGGCTGTAGCTAGCAATGGCCAAGGTGGGGCTGTGGAGTAGAACTTTGGTGATACGCTCGTGACTTATAAAAAGAGTTGCCCCCTAATCCTGCCAGGGAATTCTCCTTGCCTGCAAGTCAGCCCTGGCTAAGATCATGAGTATTACAAATGGGAAGAAAGGGAGGACGAAGAGGAGGAAAGAGAGGGGGAGGGGGAGGGGGAGGCGGAGAGGGGGAGGAGTGGGGTGGAAGAGGAAGAGGAAAAAGAAGGCAGTGCAATGCTTCTTTACTGGGTGTTTGGCACCCAAGACTGAAGTTGGACTGTAGTTGAAATAAATATGATGGAAACTCAGTTCCCTAAAACTGAGTTCCCTCACCAAGCTGATGATGAATCACTCTCTCCAAAACTTTACTCCGATTCTTGTCCCCTCTGACCTCAATTCTGGGCTAACCAAACACTAACCAACCAGTCAAATGACTAAGATTGCTGTTGTTGAAAATATTGTTAATGCACTAAAATTGCTATTACAGTCATTGTTTTTAATGTAAAAACTCGGGTTGTTTCTCCAGGGCAAGATGAGCTCCCAGTCCCCCAAGCCATGGACCACTTGGCCAGAGAATCATACACCAGACACCCTGAGTCCTGAAACCACAATTAAGGAATGTCACAGAAGTGTCACAAGATGATGATGACCAGGTTCTTTGTTCTTCTCCCTAAAATGACCTCGAATTCAGAGACCAAGTTGGAGTGGACCTGAGGCTCATCTCGCACTGCCTTGCTTGGCGCTCTGCAAGAAATCCTTACTTTGCTGCAAACTCCCGCTGTCAGAGTTTGGCTTTCTGCACTGTGGGCACACACGCCCTTTGCTCAGTCATATGATGGTGATCACCGCTGGTGACTTTCCACAAACTACCTCTGACCAGGCTTTCCCTCTTCCCTTTCTGCAGCCGGCCCTCGCTCCGTGCCTCAGCCTTCCTGCACCGCTCACCGTTCCCTACAACATGCTCACCTGTCCCATCTCCGCGGTTTGCATTCCCGATGTTGGGCTAACTCCTCCTCTCTCACAGAAGCCCCACCCCTCCAGGGCCAGATTGAATGCTCCTCCTCAAAGAAGTCTTCCTCAATTACTAAAAGCAATAACTTCTTCCTCTCACCCCAAATAACACTTTGTCTACATCAGTAAGTAAAGCTGGTAATAAGACTACTTACTGAGCACATACTGTGCGACGCACCTTATACATTTTACTTCCTTCAACCCTCACACTGACCTCCATGAGGACGCACCGTTATTATTACTGTTCCCTTCTGTAGATGTGAAAACCGTGGCAGAGAAAGGTTCAGTACTTTAAAAAGGCAGTGGGGGAACTGAGCTGGGGCCAGTTTGACTGCAGAGCTCATACGCTCTACTACATGTTGCCTTGTATTGTAATTAATGATTCGTGCATGTATCCCAGCTGCTCTGTGAAGTTTTGAGGTCACATATCTTTGGATATCCCATTATATTAACTCAGGGTCTGGCTCAAAGTGGGTGCTTGAATTTGAGCAAAAGCAATTTGGTGTGGTTTTATGCATTTCTAGATAGATCACTGTGCCTGATTTTTCCAGGCATGTGATCCCTGTCTACTCCATTCAGCAAAAAAGACTTTAGGACAAGTCAAGAGCAGCAATTATAACTGGCCATCCAAAGAATTCAAGATCCAGGGAAGTAGGAGAAATCTGACCCTTGAAACTTTCAAGCAGCACCAAAGGGTACCACAGGACATGGGGACCATTATTTCCCAATTTTAGTGACCAGGCATCTGAGACATATAAGAACTCTGAATGGCGAGTCCTGGGAGGGTCTTTCTTTTCAGGTAAGTTTATTATAAATGTATATGTGTTGCAGTCAATGTTTCTTTAGATCCTCTGTTTTCAGTTTCATGGTGAATAATAAATTCTTGTTGCGAGCATAAGGCAATATGTCTAAAACAGCAGATGGACTTTCATGTTAAGTGGACGTGGTCTGAACGTTGTGTGGAGGAAGAAAAAGGTTTCCTCAACCCTCTTAGGACTCCTGGTTGGGCCTGAAAAGTAAACTGACAGGAGAAAAGCAAGTTTATTTAACTAAGTTTTACATGACTCAAGAGCCTTCATACGGAAATGAAGATCCCACAAAGCCATTAAGCCTGAGTATTCTCGCCCCAGGTTGGATGGAGACTGTACAGTGGTGGAGGAATAGGACAGGTTAAGGAGAGTGAGGTAACTGCAGTAAACTGGGGGAAACTTAGCAAAGCCTGTTTGTTCAGATTCTCCCCAAGGTCCCTTTGTCATTGGAGATAAGGCTGCTCCTTTCCTCGGGGTATAGGGAAGACACACATCTCAGGAGGGTTTTATGACCTGTGTCAGGGGAGAAGGGAGAGGAAAGGTCGGAGTGATCTTCCTGCCTGTGTTGTTTTCTCAAATTCCTTCAGCTTAAAATATTCAATATGTCAAGTGCCGTATTTTGGGGTAGCACGTCCTGAACCCCATCAGTCCCAACTCTGCTCCACTTCTGTGAGGTGGGACTGAACATTTGGGCCTGGGTCGCTTTGTCTGATAATGGGGGTAATAATGGCACCTATTCATCCGTAAGGAGGACAGGATGGGATAATGTCTATAAAGCATCCAGCACTGTACACTCAGTAAACATTAGCTCTTATCATTTAGTGATTACTATTACTAATACTAAATGGCTGCGGTTGGAAGTCATGGTTTATAGCTCACAAGAACACTTTTTTCATCT
Source organism: Hippopotamus amphibius kiboko (assembly GCF_030028045.1). NCBI lineage: Eukaryota > Metazoa > Chordata > Mammalia > Artiodactyla > Hippopotamidae > Hippopotamus > Hippopotamus amphibius. The sequence continues at coordinate 26,048,765 of NC_080192.1, read as the reverse complement.
GAAAAACCCCTCACTGAAGTTTACTGGTTCGTGCTATTTTTTTCTGCTCTACAGACTAGCAATGAATACAGACACCCACTCCTCTGAACATAAAGAATGAGGGGAGATAAACTGTAGTGAGACCATCTAACAATTAAAGCTGCTTGAAATCTGAGACTGTAAGCAGACCCCGTTTCCCTACCCAAGGGAGAATGCCTCGTATGCATGTTGCCTTTGATTCAACTTCAGTCCCCTAAGGTCCTACTTCTAAGAGCCTAGCCACTTTTCCCCAATCGCTTACAATGATGATTCTCAAACTTCAGAGGCCATATGAAGCACTTACAGTGTTTAACAAATGCATATTCCTGGGCCCACTGCAAAGGATTATGATTTAATAAAGAGCATCCCAGGTGATTCCAATAACAGTGTGCTGGGCACCATACTCTGAAAAACCTGAGCAGTAACTGATACCTTAGAAATACTTAACATGCATAAGTTTATTTCCTGCATCAGAAAAAGACTGAAAAACTTCTTTTAATTTTCTAACTATCTGCATGTTTTAAAATAAATTTATTGATTGATTGATTGGCTGCATTGGATCTTCATTGCTGTGTGCAGGCTTTCTGTAGGTGCAGCAAGTGGGGGCTACTCTGTTGTGGTACTCAGGCTTCTCATTGCTGCGGCTTCTCTTGTTGCAGAGCACAGGCTCTGGGCACGCAGGCTTCAGTAGTTGTGGCACTCAGGCTCTGTAGTTGTGGCTCACGGGCTCTAGAATGCAGGCTCAGTAGTTGTGGTGCATGGGCTCAGTTGCTCCGAGGCATGTGGGATCTTCCCGGACCAGGGATCGAACCTGTGTCCCCTGTATTGGCAGGTGGATTCTTAACCACTGAGCTACCAGGGAAGCCCACTATCTGCATTTTAAAAAACGAATGTTCATTTTCAGCCTAATCCTTGCATTCTACAATAATAGGTGTGTCTATTAGTTATAACTTATTCTGGTGAGTGGTTTTTTCTATTAAATTTTTTTTTTATTTATTGGCTGCATTGGATAGTCATTGCTGTGTGCAGGCTTTCTGTAGTTGCGGCAAGTGGGGGCTACTCTTCATTGTGGTGCATGGGCTTCTCATTGTGGTAGCTTCTCTTGTTGAGGATCATGGGCTCTAGGTACACAAGCTTCAGTAGTTGCAGGATGTGGGCTCAGTAGTTGTGGCTCACAGGCTCTAGAGCACAGGCTCAGTAGTTGAGGTGCACGGGCTTAGCTGCTCCATGGCATGTGGGATCTTCCCGGTCCAGGGATCCCTGCATTGGCAGGTGGATTCTTAACCACTGTGCTACTAGGGAGGCCCTCTGGTGAGTAATTTTTAAAGTCTCCCTTAACTCATTGTTGATGAAACACTGAACAGTTACTCTGCTATTCCTTCCCAAGGTTGTAGACTGGTGTATTATTTTAAGACAGGCCAAGATCTTGACATTGTTCTGATTCTGGGACAAGGAGGCCTGAGTTTTACTATTACTGACAAACTCTGTGGCTCCCCTTCCAAATGGCTGCAGTCTGAGCAGTGGTGGTGATTACAGAGAACACGGTGATGAGATGGCTGCAGTCTCTGAAGCAGAGTGCTCACAGCCTACAATTCAGTCACATCTGATACATAACCCTCAATCCTCAGAGGTCTGGAACAGAGGACATTAGGAGGAATGCAGTTGCAAACACTAGATTTGCTCCAGGACTGACTAGTCAGAGCATTCATTCCTTTCCCATGACTCCAGTGACTGGGTGCAACATAGCACTTAAGACCAATAAGACCACAAACTCTAGGGGCAGACTGCCTGAGTTTCAAACCCAGATCCTATACTCACTACTGTGTGATCCTGGGCAAGTTACTTAACCTCTCTGTGCCTTGATGTCCATCTATAAGATGGAACGGTATAAGAACAAAGATGGTTCGTAGTAAGTGTTATTAATATTGGATGCTATTATTGAATGGTCATATGACACAAACCAAGCTAATGACACTCAGTCGTAGGATTTTTGCTGGAGATACTTCTGCTAAATTTCCTAAATTAGTAAAAAAAAAAAAAAAAAAAAAAAAATATATATATATATATATATATATATATATATATACACACACATACTGAGAATGCTGAGAACTGCCAGGGACCACCTGTGGAGAAAGTCTTCCTGAGACTGAAGCTCCCACAGAGGAGAGTTGAAAGACAGAGCAGGCATCTGGGATTTAATGCTACTGTTTGAGACCAGAACCTAGTCATGCCTGGAAGTCTACTATGCAACTTTTCAATGACATGGGCCGTTAACCACCCCCCCCCCCTTTTTTTTAAGTTGGTTTGAGTTGGTTCTAATTACCTGCAAACAAAAGAATTCTGGCCTAGCTTTACTGAGACATAATTTACATGCTATACAATTCACCCATTTAAAGTATACAATTCAATGGTTTTTAGTACATTCACAGAGTTGTGCAACCATTACTAGGAGTTTTGATCCAAAACTTCTCAGAGATGGCTCAGCAGGCATGAGGTGTGAATGGTGGTAGAGATGGACATGTGCAAATCTGCTTCCAAAGTTGCCACAATTTTGAAACTACTTTTAAGGTTGAAATCATCAACTTTTTGATTTGGAAGTGGCTTACAGCTCAGCACAGTATAATGGAAAAAGAAGTGAACTGGAAATTAGAACCCCTAGTTTCTTTTGAGGCAAATTATAAAATCCCTATGATCCCTTCATACTCTACATAATTTTATAGTTTAGTCAAATCCTGTCATTTCTCATGACAAAACTGAGGACCAGAGAGGTTAAGCCAACTGCCCAAGTTGACAGAGGGATTTACTGTTAGACACATTCAAGAATACAGTTCAGTTATCTGTGTTGCTAGTTTCAAGCAGTTCTTACTTTTTCTGCAGGATTTCATACTCAAGATCCAGGTCAATCTCGTGAAATGCTTGGAGGTTAAGAGAGTCTTTGAAATACTAATCAAATATTTATTCATTCATTCTAGAAATACACTGTGATTAAGGGTATTCTCCAAACATGTTGAATTTCAGTGTCTCTTTAGATAAGATAGTGTTCTACCTACAACCAATAGGAAAATTAATATACTTTTTTAAAAGCAGGATATGATAGTTAATTGCAAAAATATTCTATGGTGCTTAGTTTATTAAGTAGATAATGGACTGGCAAGTTTCTACACACATTTGTACAATAATCTTGATTTGCAGGACCAGGAGGTTTAATTACAAAAAAATGTCCTTCTGGGGATAAGGATGGATGATGGTTAAGGGAATAACTGCATTCTTCCTCTAATAAAAATAAAGAGGTTTGATACCAAACTGAAAATTTAGAATAATTTCATATCTAACAGCCTGTGGGGCTTTAGATGAGTTAGCTGTTAGACATATTCAATAATATAGTTCATTTTCTGTATTCATAAGGAACCCTTTAGCTGTTATTAATCACAAATCTGTCTATCTGGGCACAGAAGAACTCTCTATACAGGTTTTGAAATTTTTAGAAACACACTTCCTGGAAGAACCTGAGAGTTTGGATCTGGCCAACAAAATGGAATCCAGTCTGGGGCAGGATGCATCGTACTAGCCATATTCAAGGACAGAAAGGCACTTGCTTTATCTGGGACATCCTGTGAAAACACATTAAGAACACCCGGGGAAATACCATCAGCAAGGATGTTATTTGTGGTTATCGTTGTTTTTAATGCATGTTTTTTCCTTTGTGAATCTAGATAAAATTAGCTGAACCCTGTAAAAGAGTACTGGATGTTTTATTTAAGTTACAAGCAAGAGGTGGTAGAAGTTTTAAACGGGGTTTAGTGGTGAGATCTTTGTACGGGCTTCAAGGGGAAAGTAGTGAGAGAGGAAAAACTGTCCATAATTCCACCATCCTGATACAACTCCCATGAGAGCTTTGAGGCATTTTTGTTTACTTTTCTCCTACCTAGTCATTGTATACTCTTGCAATTGAGAAGAGAAAAAGCTCTAAGGTGTCCTGGCAAGGCCTGCCTTTACCGAATTATCCTCTCTCCCAACACATATACTCTCAGCCTTCAAAACCAACAAGACCCATCCCGTCAGCCCTGCTAAGGTGGTTAATACAAGCCCAGGATCTCCAGGGATGCAGGCAAATAAACATCATCACCAGGCTGCCACCGCCATACAGTTCTGACAGCCCAGCACCCCAAACGTCTCCACTCTGTCCTCAGAACCCCTAGTCCCCCATCAGCAGGTTCCTGTCTAGCCTCAAACTCTGAACATCTTCTTCGCTGTCTTATTCTACTTGAAATCTGCCGTCACTGCTTCCTCTGCTGTTTCCTCTCCCACTCTCATCGTGCTACGGCCCTAAGTCCATCTCCACAGTTGGCTTCCTTGCTCCTCTGTGTCAAGGATCTTTCTTTCTCTCTATACTCACCATCTTTTAAGAGCTGTCATTAGACTTGCCTACAGGCTGCTCTTCCTTGCTGCCAGTTACCAGTAGAAATCCATGCCCTATCACTCTCCTCTCATCTTTTTTTTTTTTTTTTTTAGCCATGCTGTGTGGCTTGTGGGATCTTAGTTCCCCAACCAGAGATTGAACCCTGGCCCTTAGCAGTGAGAGTGCAGAGTCCTAACAACTGGACTGCCAAGGAATCCCCCATCTCCTCTCATTCCTTAAAGATCTTAGCCTCTGACTCACTGTTAGCTTTGCCAACATTATTCATGTTATAAAATACTTGGTGACTTCAAAATCCACGGGGGAACCTCCCAATACCCCTGCCTCTAGGTTTCTTGACCACTTTTCCATCCAATATCTTGTGCTCCACGCTACCTCAGCTTCCCCCAGTCATGCTCTAGACCGTGTCATTGCCAAAAGCCCCACTGCCTCTCTCACCCATTTCAAGCATCCCAACCACCACCACTTTCTTAATATCCAGCTCACTCCCTTTAGTACCCTCCCAATCCAAGGAGACCTATGTTGCACTGACCTACCATCTTTTCACTATCATTAATATCCTCCGTATCTCCACTTAGCTTCTTAAGGCAGCTTATCATTCACTTACTTCTACCCCCAACTCCCTTGCCTCTCCTTCCCTTCATGATATTCACCCAGTAAAGCCTCTGCCTTGGTTAAATCTGACTCTCCACTTACTCTGTGCCTGCACCAGTGCAGCTCCACACAGCTGGAGAAGAACATACCCATGTGGCTGCTCTCATCTTAGATCCATGACCAGAAACCAGGACTGCCACCTGGTCATCCTACATCTCCCTGGTCCCTCTGCACTCCGTCTCTCCTGGACGGTTAATTCATACCCCTTCCTCCTCAAACTTCCAACACATCCTCCTCCCCCATCCTCACTCTTGGCTCATGATTTGGTTCTCCACTTCTCTGAAAAAAAATTTAAAAAAATATATATATAGCAATCAGAAGAGAACTTCCACAAGTTCCCACTGCTACATGGACCCACCAGGTGCATCGGTGCCCGTACACACCCCGTGCCTTCCCTCCTGTCACAGATGAACTATCTGTGATGCTGAGGCCAAGCCTCTCCTCCTGATCTACCTCCCAACCCCCTTTGCTACTTAAGGGCCTCTCGCCAGTGAGTCTCCCCTCTCTTTCCTGCATCATCTCATTTTCTCCCTCATGGACCATTTGCAACAGCACCTAAACATGCTTTTATTTTCTCATTCTTAAAAATTCATCCCTTCACCTCATTAACCTCTGTTAAAACTAAGTCAGATCTTGTCCATCCTGCTCAAAACCCCTTGCATGGTTCCCATGCCACTCAGAGAAAGGCCAAAATCCACCAAAGACCTCCACGGCGGGACCTCGCCTACTCCCTCACCCTCTGCGCCTCGGCTCTTGATTTTTCCAAGCACACGTGCCCGGCCTGCTTTACCGGGGCCTTTGTCCTTGCTGTTCCCTCAGACCGAACACTCATTCCCTCACTTCACACCTTGAATCAAACGTGTCATCTCAGTGAGGCTTTCCTTGGCCTTCCTGTGTAGACAGCAATGCGACCACACTCTCGGTACTCCCTATCTCTTCTCTGCTTTACTTTCCTTCTTTGCATGCATTACTTTCTAATATATAATGTACTTACTTGTTAGGTTTATTGACTGTTTTTCCCCGTCAATATCCACACAGCTGGAATATAAACTCCGTAAGAGCAAGAATTTTTTTTTTGTCTGCTTGGTTTACTGACAATGCATCCTCAGCACCGCAGTGCTTCGTGCATAGTAGGTGCTCAGTAACTATCAACTGAATGAATGCATGGTTAAAATTAAAGACACAGGTATCATGTCTCATAATTTTAAAGTTTTCACAATCATCTTTATTTACGTTCTTCTATAGCATCTGCATTAGAGTTCTCTGAATCAAACATGAGGACCTTAGTTTTATCATGTTCTACTGTAAACACGTCCTTGTTTTCAAATAGAATTTGATTTCAGAATGGGAAAGTGAAAATCCTGCAGCACCTTCAGTAATTCACCAAGTCTCTTTCCCTGCTTTCATTTTGGTTTATACTGAATTTGATTTAGAGGGAGGAGGCCTTTGTGTCTGTCTTGGGGAGCAGAGAAGATCTTGAGGGGGCTTTGGAAAGATTATATGGCAAAGGAAAGCATCATTCATAGCTTAGAAAGAAACCCATTCAGAGGGTAAAGGGGCGGTGGAGGCGGGGGCGGGGGGAGGGGAGGGGGCGGGGAAGGCATTGGAAAGAGAGGGTGGAATCAGTCCTATCACCTGAGAAACTGGTTCTCTGGGTCAGAAGAACACTGTAGCCCAAAGCGGCTTCCCAGATCAACGGAAAAGTGGCATTCCACAACAGAAATAAAGATTGTAGCCAAGATTAAAAGTAAAAATAAGAACAAAACCACAACAGGACAAAGATTCCAGAGCAATTGGGAGACCGGGAGCTCTGAGGCTGGAAAGACCTCAGTCTGAGGCTGGGTGCCCCACTTTCTAGCACGGCCTGGGACACGGGAGGGGCTGGACAGCTGTTGGCCCCTCCCCCACGCCAACCCCCACGGTGTCCCCAGAGCCCAGCACGATGTGTGACACGGAGCGGAGACTGAACACAACACTTTGGTGAACAAATTCGTAACTCGGGAGGAGGAACTTCTCCAATCAAGCTGCCTCTACCTTTAAACCAGACTTCACAGAGTTTGTCTGGTCTTTTCCCTCACTGTACGGCACCCTCTCACCGTCTGCTTAACCCACTCCTGAAACCAACCTCCCATGTGTTGTTTGTCTCTTCACTCCACAATGGAGCTGGCGCCTGAGAGCTCCATCCCTCAGCTACCAAACATCCATTTCCATTTAAAAACAAAGTGTTTTAGCAGAGAAAAGGGGAGGCAGGAGGCACCTTGCAGACTCTGGGCTCCACTTATTACTCCAGGCTGACAGATTTTTCATCAAGTTCTTGTTTTTCTCCTCTGGAGGAAAGCTTGTTTCCATAGAAGGATTTCCCTCCTTTGTGTTCATTCTTCATTCACAGTTAGTTTGTGTTTACTTTTGCTTTTTATCTTTGCATAATCCTTTCAGTTTCAAGAATCTGAAGAGATTCTGGACTGGAATCCCTTACCCTTCCCTGAAAATATCTCTGGTTCCTGCCAGTAGGAGTTGACACATTTCCCTAGTGTTCCTTTCACATCTTTGTGATGTGAAAGGGTGCTGGTAAAAACATGTGGATAAGGCTCAGACAACCTGGTATTTGTTTATGGGATATTTTTCAAGTCTTTGGCCAAGACCGTGCAACAATGTTTCGTTTCAATGGAGTTCCTTGAGAGGGGTTCCAGATCAGTGTGGACTACGTAACCACAGACCTATTCAGAAGTCCAGCAAAGTTACAGAGGTGGAGGGTCTCTTTGCTTGGAAGGCTGGGAAGCCCTCTGTTCAGAGAACAGCTGTGCCCACTGAAGCAAGAGGCTGCTCTCCCCAAGCAATAGTGGGAGGAGGGTTTGGGAACTGCTTGGTAAACACGGAAGCAGCAAAATAAGTGACACCAAGAGGGCACCTCCAGCAGAATATAACCTCCATGAATGAAGGCAGAGGCCTCTTCTTGTTTTGTTCACGTCTCCAGCACCTAACTATGTGTGCAAGTTATAATTACTGTTCAATAAATACTTACGGAATGAACGAGTGAATCAGGTAGAAGGACAGGGCACCACAAGAATCCTCTTTAATAAAAAGGGGAGTTCTGGAAGGAGTTAAATATGCTATTGCCATGTTAAATTTTACTAGGAAATGTCTGTAATTCTACTGAAACCCCAGGTTGCTGTGGCCTGGAGAATAAAACAAGTCGCCAAAGCTTTTTTTTTTTTTGCCATATATGACAAACCAAAAAAGGGGGCTTCAAGCAAAAACTATGGAGCTGGGACTTCCCTTGTGGTCCAGTGGTAAAGAATGTGTCTTCCAATGCAGGGAATGTGGGTTCGATCCCTGCCCAGAGAACTAAGATCCCATATGCTAAGCCTGTGTGCCACAACTATAGAGCTCGTGCGCCTCAACTAGAGAGGCTGCATGCTGCAAACTACAGAGCCCATGTGCTCTGGAACCCCCGTGGCACAACTACAGAGCCCAAGCACCCTGGAGCCTGCGTTCCACAACTAGAGAAGAGAAAACCTGAGCACCACAACTAGAGAAGCCTACGTGCCTCAATGAAAGATCCCGCATGCCTCAACAAAGATACTGTGTGCTGCAACTAAGACCCAATGCAGCCAAAAATAAATAAATAAATAAATAAATGAATAAATGGATGAATAAATAAATAAATAAAATATTAAAAAAAAACTATGGAGCTTAGTGTGGGCCAAATATTGTCCTAGGCAAGAGATGAAAAACTAAGATAATGATTCATACACAGAGCTATACCTATGTGTTTTATGTATGTGTATATAGAAATACACAGTTACTATTTATCAGCACTTGCTTCATGTAAGATACCATTTAATTCTTCTAATACCACTAAGATGTTGTAGCATTATTGTTTCCATTTCACAGATACAGAAATGGAGGCCAAGAAGTTTCAAAAAAGGTGGACTATAAGGCAACTTTGACAATAAGGTGATTCTTCCTTCCCCCAATGAAAAAATTACCCTCTTCCAAAGACTAATCTCTTCCAAAGATTCTTGGCTAACTTGACTAAAAAGCTTTTAGAAACGACAGTACAAAATCTTTTATATACAATGTTCAAAATAAGGAACCCACCAGAGTCACTGACTTAATTCTTCCTTTGGCCAGAAGAAGAAAAGACAGAAATAAATTTTGAGGATTTCTTTCTTCAAAAAATAATCAAAAGTATATATAATCTTGGGGAGTTACAGTTACCAATTTGAATAATGTTACCCCATGACAATTAATTGACAGGTAATGTTATTTCCATTGGAGATAATATTAAATTTTATAAAGTCTGCATGTCTCCAAGTGGGTTTCTTAGAGACAACTCTAAAAAAGATATTTAATGGTTACTAAAAACAGAGTAGGTTTTATTATGGGAAGGTTTTCAGCCTTCAACTTTATCCAACAGCTTTCTCTTCTAAACTGCTTTACTGTTTAACTATCAGTCTCTGTACTTACATTAACAGCCTCTCTTACAGGCCTAGGGTTTTTTTAACCAGCAATTACTAAACAGGAAAACTGCTGTTTCAGGTCACAGACAATATTTCTTTGCTTAATGAGTCAGAAACATGGAAAGTAAATCTAAAAAATATCTTTATTTCTTAAAGATAAACAATTTATCTTTTGGCTAAACCAAAGAATATGAGAATAAATAGATTTTAGGAAGGAATGTAAGACCTATAATTTTTCTTTTAGGGAGGTAAATAATATGTAATCAATACCTATTAACATTTATCAATTTGATTCAATATACATATTTCAAATGTCTTCATTACCATGACAGCTACTTTTTTTAAATTTATTAATTTATTTTAGTATTATTTTTAATTTATTGGCTGCACTGGGTCTTTGTTGTGTGGGGGCTTAGTGTAGTTGCAGAGAGCAGGAGCTACTCTTCACTGCTTCCTACTGCGGTGGCTTCTCTTGGCACTTCTACTAGGCATGCGGGCTTCAGTAGTTGCAGCATGTGGACTCAACAGTTGTGGCTTGCAGGCTCTAGAGCGCAGGCTCAGTTGTTGTGGCGCATGGACTTAGCTGTTCCGCGGCATGTGGGATCTTCCCAGACCAGAGCTCAAACCTGTGTCTCCTGCATTGGCAGGCAGATTCTTAACCACTGTGCCATCAGGGAAGCCCCAACAGCTACTTTTTGAGTCAACTAACAGTTTCCTGTAGTCTTTGCTATGTCTATCTTGTTCCCTTAGTAGAAACACACACGACTACAAACATAGCTCCTTTCCCCACGGTGTTGTTCAAATAGCTGCATATTATTACAAAACACATTTACCAGTTCTCAGAACTAAACACTGGCTTGTTTCCAAATTCTCAATATTACAAAGGGCATTGAAATAAACATCCTTATGGATAAACCTGTACCTATGTTCTTAATGATGTCTATAGGATATTGCTAGGCCATAAAACTGAGGAGGATTCTGTGGGGTCTTCCTGGAGACAGGCCACCCCCATTCCCTGCCCTGTGTCCCCAGACTCTTCCTTGTAAAAAAAAACTTTAGCCTCCTAGGCCTTCCCTGAGTTCCAAAGAGCAACTTTAATCAGAAAAATTACAAAATCAGATATAAACCAAAGAAAGTCAAACAACACAAAATTATAATAGTTTAACCATAAAACAAAGTTAAGGATCTTCAATGCCTCCTCAAGGGCTATAGATAATAGCCTGAGCCATATCTTTGAGTTGTGTTATAAATACTAAAACTCCTGCCAGGTGGAAGAAGTTAACTGCATGCTGACCACCAGCATGTAGACCCCAGACTGGTTAAAATCAGAAAGTAGATGATTGACATTCCCAAAACATCACCCTGTTACCCCACTATCAACCAATCAGAGAACTGAACACAATCTGATCACACACCCCATGACCCTCTCCCTCGCACTGTCTTTAAAAACTCTTCCCTGAAAGCCATTGGGGAGTTTGGGTCCTCTGAGCATAAGCTGCCCATTCTCCTTGCTTGATGCCCTACAATAAACACTGTACTTTCCTTCACCATGACCCAGTGTCAATAGTTTGGTTTTGCTGCAAGTCAGGCTAGCAGATTCTACTTTGGTTCAGTAACAGTCAAAGGTGTGCTTATTCCTAAGGTTTTTTTATCAACACTGGCAAACTCTCCAGAAAGACTGTATCTATGTATACTCTGTAGTAAGATAAAAGTTTTGCTGTGTTTTCCTGGTATTACCATTGCTACATTTGCCAGAATTTGGCTGTAAAACTCAATGCAATACACTTGGGGGTTTGGGGGTTTTTCGTTGTTGTTTGTATTTTTTTCTCTGTTTTTAAAAAATTATTATTATTATTATTATTATTATTATTTTGGCTGTGTTGGGTCTTCATTGCTGTGTGTGGACTTTCTCTAGTTGTGGCAAGTGGGGGCTACCCTTCATTGTTGTGTGCAGGCTTCTCAGCGAGGTGGCTTCTCTTGTTGCAAATCACGGGCTCTAGAAAATGTGTGTGCTTCAGTAGTTGCAGTGCATGGGCTCAGTAGTTGTGGCACACAGGCTCTAGGGCACACAGCCTTCAGGAGTTGTGGCACGAGGGCTCAGGAGTTGTGGCTCGTGGGCTCTAGAGCACAGGCTCAGCAGTTGTGGCACATAGGCTTAGTTGCTCCGTGGCATGTGGGATCTTCCCAGACCAGGGATCGAACCTGTGTCCCCTGCATTGGCAGGTGGATTCTTAACCACTGCGCCACCAGGGAAGTCCTACAATATACTTGTTTAAAAAACATTTTTATTGAAGTATATTATGCAGGAAATAAAGTGGGTAAAGTACACAATCTAAAGTATACAGTCTGCAGAATGTTTATACAGGTATAGCCCTGTAACACCATCCATATCAAAATATAGAAAAATTTCCAACATCTCAGAAAGTTTCATTATGACTCTTCTAAATCAGTACCTCCCCATCCCCACCCTGGCACAAGGGGTAATTTTTGTTTTTAATTTTATCACCATCAATAAATTTTACCTGTCCCTGAACTTCATACAGGTACTCCTTTTGTGCCTGGCTTCTTTTATTCAACATAATATCTTTGCTACACATTCATGCTTTTGCACATGTCACTGGATCATTTTTTAAATTAGTTCATTATTTTCACTGCCATGAAATATTTCACGGTATGAAAGTATCACAATTTATTTTATCCACTTCCCTGTTGATTTCCATTTGGGTTATTAGTCTGGAGCTATTAGGAATAAGGCTGCTATAGACACCCTTGGGCATGCCTTTTGGTGGTAAAGGAAAGCAGAATAGGCCAACCCCAAATGTGCCACTCTGGCACGTGGATTATTTTGGGCTGAAGGCCATCAAGACCCAGCAACAGGAAAAGTTTTTTTTACCTCCCCCTTAACTGCCTAAATGTAGAAAGGGGGCCTGTACCAGGAAGAGAGCTACTACCAAAGATAACTTTTTCATCTGACAATCTGCATTGCAGGGTAAACATTTGTTCACCAAATATTTGCCCTTCTTACTGTTCTGTGTGCCTTCCTCCCCTCTGACGTCCCAGACCCCATCCCTTTCCTTATCTCAGGATGCTATACAAGCCTAACTGCCTGGCTGCCTTTGATTCTCACATCTTGTGGAATTCATGTATGTATGTTTGTATATAATTAAATTCATTTTTCTCCCATTAATCTGTCCTTTTATTATTGGGGGGGGAGGTCTCAGCCAAGAAGCCAGCAAATTATTTTTCTTTCCCCTCCAGTGAACATAGGCACTCATTTCTCTTGTCTGTTTACTTAGGAGTAGAATTGCTATTCAAGGGGTAGGTATATGCATGACTTTAGTGGAAACTGCCAGTTTTTCAAAGTGGCTGAGCCAATTTACATTCCCACAAGTAACACGAGAGTCCCATCATTCCACATGATTACCAATATACTGTCTAAACTTGAAGGTACTCGACAGACATGACACGCGTCTTTACATATTCTATTTATATTTCAGTAATTTATTCTGGTTTCACCTGTAGGACACAGAGTACAATAATGAAGGAGGGTTTAGACAGTTGATTCAAGTGGTTGATTCTTGGTAGAAACTGTCCCGAATACTATTAGTATCACTATTATCCTGGTCAACACGTCTAAGACCATCTAACAAGCAAAAAGGTCAGAGAAAAATCCCTATAACCTTTCAAGTCAAGCTATTTACTTCCAACATGAGCCTCTAAGACATGATAGTCCATAATGAGACACAAAATTAACAATCTGAAGTCAAGGGCACTTTTATCTCAAATCAGACTTAAGAGATTTATGTCTAATTATTATCACATATGATGTTCATCATAATAAACCTCGAAACCTCCACAAAAAACCTCGAAAAATGTGCTGATTCTGACTAGTTGAAGTCTCACACGTCTCTGAGAAGAATGTCTTACTACGTTCAGTTTATAAATAAGTGAGCTAAGACTTTTAAGAGTTCTCGCTAAGGGGCTTCCCTGGTGGCGCAGTGGTTAAGAATCCGCCTGCCAATGCAGGGCACATGGGTTCGAGCTCTGGTCTGGGAAGATCCCACATGCCACGGAGCAACTAAGCCCGTGTGCCACAATGACTGAGCCTGCGCTCTAGAGCCCGCGAGCCACAACTACGGAGCCTGCGAGCTGCAACTACTGAAGCCCATGCGCCTAGAGCCTGTGCTTCACCACAAGAGAAGCCACCACAATGAGAAGCCCGTGCACTGCAACCAAGAGTAGCCCCGCTCGCCACAACTAGAGAAAGCCCACATGCAGCAATGATGATCCAATGCAGCCAATTAAAAAAAAAAAAAAAAAAAAAAAAAGCAGCGTTCTGGCTGAGACAGTGAGTCAGCTGCAAAAGCTCTGTGGAAGCACCAATGCCAATTCTTTGTCCTCCAACTAAATCATAGCCAGCGACTCTTCCACATGTGCACTTATAAAAGTAATTTGTAACTGTCTACCCGGTGGACCTAGCCATCTGTTGAACAGCTGGAGCCAAGAAAGTCACCTGCATAAATGCCAAGACGTGTGAGAGATGGTCTGCAACCCTCCTCACCATTTCCCAGTCACGCCCAGGGACAGAGGTAGTGCTGAGTATCTTCCAGCTGCCCCTGAGGATCTCCTCTACCTTCCCTGGGAGCCCAGTCTACATGGGCTGCAGCAAGGGCCTCCGCGGGGCTCACTGCTGGGCAGCACTGGCAGGAAAGGGGGAAGGAGAATGAGGCTGGGGTTTCCATTCCGCCAGTGTCTCTGGCTCACTGTAAGGTGGCTGCATCCTTTTCCAAAAGTCACAGCTCTGGTCAGACAGCCCCCTCCACACGGCCTCTTGTCCCCGGGTTCTGGTGACCACTCCATTCCCCTTCAGCTCTAGGGCTGCTATCAGCCCTTCTGTTACCAGCCTGAAGGAGCCCTGCATACCTCCTGCATTTTCTCTCCACCTCTGTCGGGAGCTTTTTTACTAATTCTCTTCAAATTATCTGATTTGTGTGTGTCCTCTATTTCCTGTTTGGACTTTGGTTGATATTGTAGTCTTGTCAAAGGCCCAAGCTGAAGCCTTCACAGTAAATGAGAAGAGGCACCCGTCAGAAATATCCTAAGGAACATATCTAATCTTAGGAAGCCTGGAGGAGGAACAAGAATGATTGGGCTTTCCCTATCAACCCATAAACAAACCACACACAAAGAGCCGGTGGTTCCCTCAACACGTGGTGAACACCTGTTATGTGGCAGGCCTGGTGCAGGGACTTTCACATACATCATGTCATCATGTGCTGTATAGCCTTGAGCAGACTTGTAAGCTCTCTGCATCCCAGTTTTTCATCTTTAAAATGAGAAAAAATAATAGGACCTACCTTGTAGTGTTACTGAGAGAACTAAATGAGATGATACATGTAAAGTGCCCAAGACAGAACAGAATACATGTTCAATAGATGTTAGCTGTTAATAATAATGATTCAGATGAGACAATAGTTATGATAAGACGATTAAACAACTCTTAAAACAATCTTCTGAGGTAAATATCATTTCCCTCATTTGAAAGACAGCAAACTCAGATCACATGAGCTACACCACAAAGAAGAGGCAGAAGAGAAGTTAATCTGGGGGCTGCTTCCTGATAGTGGGGATAGAAAAGACCACAGTAATCTGTTGACTACAGATTTCTTTCTACACAACAATGAATTCTTTAATGAGTCCAAAAGACAATTAACCTGTCAGTCAACTAAAATGTAAATACTGTTGTCACTCAGTATAGGAGCCCTACCTATATCAAAATCCAAGGATGCTCAAGTCCCTTATAGAAAATGGCTTAGTACCATCAGCCCTCTGTATTCACAGATGTGAAACCTGAGGATACTCGAGGGGCAATTGTAAATTTATTTTTAAAAAATCTGCATATAAATGGAAACGTGCAGTTCAAACCTGTGTTGTTCAAGGGTCAACTGTACATACGTGTATATGTATACACAACACATACTGTAAACTAAAATAAAAACTATGATATTTTTAACCAAGTACCCTTGATTTCTTTTTGAGTCTTCGATTATTAACAAAATATCTTATGCCTACTGAATTCAAATACTGAATTTACTTGTACAAAAAGAACTGGTTGATGCTTTCTCAAAATATTCTCTGAAGGGACTTCCCTGGTGGTCTAGTGGTTAAGAATCCACCTTCCAATGCAGGGGACACAGGTTCGATCCCTGGTCAGGGAACTAAGATCCCACATGCTGCGGGGCAACTAAGCCCACAAGACACAACTAGAGAGAAGCCGGTGTGCCACAAAGAAAGATCTCGTGTGCTGGAACTCAGACCAGATGCAGCCAAAAGTAATAAATAAATAAATACATACATACATATATAAATAAATATTTCAAAAAAAATATTCTGTGCATCAGAGGTCTTAGATCTTCTTTTGAAGATAAAGGTTTCCTCAGGGAGTTACAGAGAATTTATATTTTTATAATCATATAAAGATGGAAAAGACACTTATGTAAAAGTAATGACATTGTTTAAAATTGATCAACATCTTCTCATTGTTCATACATTTAATTAATCCTAAAGAAGGTTTATTACTTTGATGCTTCAAAAATCATACACAATATATATTTAGGATCTTAAAATCTCCTGTCATTTTATAGATACCATCTTTCTACACCTGTTAAAGGCCAATAATAAAACATTTAAGAATCTTTTGTTATCCTCCTTTAAATAAAAATTAAATTTTTTACAAACGCAGAGAAATTAATCTGAATCCTGTTGACACCACATCTGTACCTATTCCACCATCACCACATCACACTGCCCCTCCT
Source organism: Hippopotamus amphibius kiboko (assembly GCF_030028045.1). NCBI lineage: Eukaryota > Metazoa > Chordata > Mammalia > Artiodactyla > Hippopotamidae > Hippopotamus > Hippopotamus amphibius. The sequence continues at coordinate 26,032,395 of NC_080192.1, read as the reverse complement.
CCAGCTGCCTGCTATGGGCCACAATTCCCAGTCTACACAAGGGATAACACAGATGTGGCCCATTGCTCTCACACTCTTCTCCCCGAATGAGTAATGGAGAAGGGTCCTCTTCCTAGCTGACTCTCAGAATTCCTCTTAACATGCTCCTCCAAGCAGCCACAAACAGTCAATCAGAACTGACTTGTGGCGTGATCCTCATCTGCTATCTCTGCAGGGAAACATCAATTCAGGTGAACAGGATAAAATCAGATCCAACAAAGAATATTCGCTCCATAGATCAAGAACTTTGCTTTGTTCACTCTGCTATCTCCAGGGCCTGGAACAATGCCTGGTACATAGGAAACGCTCAGTAAATGTTTGTTGAATGAATGAATGAGTAAATGAATGACAGCTGTGATCTATAAGATCACATGCCTTCTAGGACTTTACAGAGAAAGAAGATAGACAAAAAGAACATAAACAACCCTAACGCAAATTAGCCTAAGACAGGCATCAGAAAAGCACAAAAAATTGTGGGTAAAATGAGAAAAGAGAGTAGTCTGAGTAACACAGCATTTAAAAAGAACTATGTACCACATACATATGGAATCTAGAAAAATGGTACTGATGCACCTAGTGGCAGGGTAGGAACAGAGATGCAGACATAGAGAACAGACTTGAGGACCCCCAGGGGGAGGGGAAGTTGGGACGTAGTGAGAGAGTAGCACTGACATATACACACTACCAGATGTAAAAGAGATGGCTAGTGGGAAGCTACTACAGAGCACAGGGAGATCAGCTTGATGCTTTGTGAAGACCTAAAAGAGTGGAATAGGGAGGTTGGGAGGGAGGCCCAAGAGGGAGGGGACAATGGAACATTACTCAGCTGTAAAAGGAATGAAACTGGGACATTTGTAGAGACATGGATGGACCTAGAGACTGTCATACAGAGTGAAGTTGAGTCAGAAAGAGAAAAACAAATATCGTATATTAACACATATATGAGGAATATAGAAAAATGGTATAAATCAACCGGTTTGCAAGGCAGAATGTAGAGAACAAACATATGGACACCAAGTGGGGAAAGCGGGGAGGGTTGGGGGGGAATAAACTGGGAGATTGGGATTGCCATATATACATGAGTAATAAGAAAAAAAATACCAAATTGTACACTCTAAATATACACAGTTTATTGTATGTTAACTGTATCTCAATAAAAGTTCTTACAAAAAAAAAAGAGGGAGGGGATATGGGAATATATATATACATGTGGCTAACTGACTTTGACACAGCAGAAACTAACACAATACTGTAAAGCAATTATACTCCAATAAAGACAAAAAAGTAAATAAATAAAAAGAACTATGGCATTGCTTTCAAGTATCTTAATCTAGGCCCACAGTCTTCTCAGGCAGTGGGCCTGAGACATTCTAATGGAATTGCTTTAAAAATCAGATAAAAATAATTTATAATTAGTAACACCATTTGTCTTAAACTGTTTACAATTAAAGTTGATAAATAAATCTTCTTTTTGGAGTAAGCAAATGGGACCTTCAATCCAAATTCTGTGTGGGTAAATCTGAATGAATGAGATTTTAAACTATTTGAACTTGAGCCCCAAGGGCTATCACTTGTCCTTCTCCCACTGAAACCTACAGGACCCTTGTACAAAGACTTCTTTTCCTTTCACCCTAACATGGACATATCTTTAATTTTTTATTTATAAAAGCCATATATACATATTTGTTCTTAAAAGTTCTCAAAATACAAAAGTTTAGAAAGTAGAAGGCTGAAAGCAAGCCTCTTCCTCTCCCCCCCACCCCCACCCCCATCATCCAACTCCTCCCCCACCCACATGACAACAGAGGTCAGCAAACTGTGGCCCAAGGGTCAAATCCAGCCTGTCACTTGTTTACCCTGTACAGCCTGTGAGCTAAAAAATGGTTTTTACATTTTTTAATAGTTGAAAAAAATCAAGAGAAGAAAATATTTAGTGGCACATGAAAATTGCATGCAATTTAGTTTTCATTCTCCATAAATAAAGCTCCATTGGCACACAGCCACATCCATTTGTTTATGTGTTGTCTGTGAAAAAACTCTGTTTTTTCACCAGAGTTGCAGAGTTGAGTAGCATCCCTGGTCTAACAGAATAGATTCTATCAGCCTTTCTAAAAACACCTCTCTTTCTAACTCACTGTCTTTTATTCATTCATCTCTATACCAAACAAATTGCTTGACACAATACCTTCTGTTTGTCTGCCCACCTGCTTTTTTTCACTCAACTATATATCTTGGCCATCTTAATTTTTCATAGACCCACCAACTTTCTCATAGGTATTTCACCACCAGCCATAGCCCTTAAGCGTCTCATAGGCATTTTACCACCAGCCATGTATTCAAGGGCATATCTTCCCCTCCTTGCTTATCTTGCATACTAAGCACAGGAAGTACAAATTGGAAAGGGTTCAGGAGAAACGGGAGCGATAATCCTGTGATTTCCCTTTAAAGTAAACACAACACCCTGGTAATCAATCATTCTCCAACTGGGTTGGCCAGGTCTGGCAGAACACACCCTATGTAATTGTACTGTTTAGTTGGGAAAATATTTGCCAAACCAATGTCTTGAGTGAGTGAGAGCCCTTAACAAAAATGCTAGATTTTATTCTTCTGCCCTTTTAGCTAATGTGAGTAACTAACTTTAGACTGTGTAGTTCTTATACCTAATTTCCAGAGACTCACAGATTCAGTTAGAATCTGACTTTACACTGACAATTAGCTTCCACAATTATTGTAATGGCACTTTGCTGACATTCCACTAGCAAATGTGTTTTTTCTTACACAATTCCAATTTAGTCAGTAAATCTGTACTAAGGTAGGTGGTCTTTGGTATTTGCTTGAGTGAGGATGGAGGAGGGGAATACATTTTAAGTATATAAAAATAATTTCTGGGATTATGTTCAGGGATGGTTTGAATTAAGAGTTAAGTCTTTTCTAGAGGAGACTTCCTATAATAGCACTAATATTAAAGAACATGATAATTTTTTTACTTTACATTTGATTCTGGTTTATATTGGTTACGCAAAGTCGGCAGGTGCCCCAGTTACCTACTGCTGTAAAACATACCATGCCAAAGTTTTGTGGCTTAATACAAAAATAGTCATTTATTTTGCTCATGAATTCTGTAATCTGGGCAGTGTTCATCGGAGACATCCCATCTGTGTTCCATGTGGCATTAACTGAGGTCACTCAATGGAGGCTGGAGGATCCACTTGCAAGATGACTCACTCATGTGGCTGGTGAGCTGGTGCTGTCATCAATGCCTTATTTCCTTTCCGTGGAGGCCTCTTGATGGGGTGCTTTGGGCTTCCTTACAGCATGGCTTCTAAGAGTCAGTGTTCAAAGAAGCCAAGGCAGATGCTGCAAGTCTTCTTAGAGTTCACTTTGCATGTCACACACTGTCATTTCCACTTTACCAATTAAACAAATCATTAAAGCCAGCTCAAATTCAAGGGAAGGGGAATTTGATCCCACATCTCAATAGGAAGAGTTGCAAGGAATTTATGGCCATCCTCAATCTACCATAGCACATAAAAGAAACAGTGTAGCTCTATTTCTAGTTTCTTACCATATGATCCAGCAATCTAACACCTGGGCACATATCTGGAGAAAACAATAATTCAAAAAGATACCTACACCCCAATGTTCGTTGCAGCACTGTTTACAATAGCCAGGACATGGAAGCAACCTAAATGTCTATCGACAGAGGAATGGATAAAGAAGATGTGGTTCATATATACAGTGGAAGATTACATAGCCATAAAAAAAGAACGAAATAATGCCATTTGCAGCAACATGGATGGACCCAGAGGTTGTCATACTGAGTGAAGGAAGTCAGACAGAGAAAGACAAATATCATATGTCACTGAAATGTGGCATCTAAAAAAAGGGTACAAATGAACTTATCTACAAAACAGAAATAGAGTTACAAACGTAGAAAACAAACTTATAGTTACCAGGAAGTAAGTGGGTGTGTGGGGGGGATAAATTGGGAGATTGGGATTAACATATACACACTACTGTATATAAAATAGATAACTAATAAGGACCTACTGTATAGCACAGGGAATGATACTCTGTAATGGCCTATATAGAAAAAGAATCTAAAAAAAAGAGTGGATATGTGTATATGTATAACTGATTCACTTTGCTGTACACCTGAAAGTAATGCAACATTGTAAATCAACTATAACCCAATAAAAATTAAAAAAAAAAAAAACAGTGTAAATGTGTCTCTGAAAATCAGATTTTGGATACTGGAGTGGCAGCAGAGAGAAGCCAAGAACAGAATTAGAGTATCTCATGACTGAACAACTCTCCTGGGAGGAAGGAAATCCCAGTAGTCAGGAGCACGGGCCACCTGGGTAGGATTCCCAGCTCATGTACCAGCTGTACGACCATGAACTACTTGCTTGACCCTTCCATGTCCTCACAGCCTCATCTACAAAGTGGGCGAAAAGAATGATATCTACTGCATCGGGTCTGCATGGGCAAACCAAGATTCTGCTTTTTACTTAATTAAAAAACTTTTAAAAACTGAAATATAACATATGCACAGAAAATCCAAAAGAAAAAGTTTCCTATGCATTTTCACAAGCTGAACACACTCATCCAATCACCATTGGGATTAGGGAACAACAGGAAGTGGTAGGGACTCTGGCAGACAAGAAAACATCTGTCCCCTCTGAGAAAGACTCTTGGTTCTTGCCAGTGGTTGCCATGTGGGGATAAAGGTGGAGTGTGCAGGCTGAATAAAACATGGTAGCAGGCCAGACTTAGCCCAGGGTCCCTGTCTGGGACTTTGCAGGAGGTTTTGGGACAGTGGTAAGGGGATGAGAAGATCAAAGCGGCCAGAACAAGGGATGTGGACATTAGAGAGGTGGACATTTTAGGTGTAGCCAAGCATGGCAGGGATAATGCGCATGGAATTAACTGGGCACAAGGTTCTGTAAGCAACCTTGGCTTGAAGTTGTCCTAACAAAGGAAGGTTTCCTGATGCTGGGGAAGACTCAGAGACAAACCAGCCAAGGGCGCACCCTTCATACACGCCACCCATTTTAATCACTAACACCCCTTCAGGAGCTCAACTCCCACAAAACTGTCCTCGATCTTTCTCCCCCACTCCCTTTGCTCCTTTTCACACAGAGGGGGACTTCCACATTCTCTCCTTCCTCACTGTCTTGTCTTGCTTTTTTTACATGTTGCCCTTCTGTGTGGAGGTCCTGAGGTTCTCCCTCTTACGAAATGTCTCGTGGCACACATCCTATTGGAAGATCAAATCCTTTTTGGAAAGAGGCAAACACATAGTGAAATAGAGATGAAGTCCTGTGCCTACACTGCCTATGAAATCTGAGGCATCTGGTAGACCTGTCTAAACAATCCCGAGCCCTCTGCACCCTGGCTGTGGCACGTGGTTTAAGCAGTGGCTGATGGAATACTGAGCTGTGGTGGGAGGTGGTGACATCTGGGATCATTAACAACTAACTGCAAAACTGGCAGATCTAGGGAATGGCTTCCCACGGGATGCAGCTGGTGAGAGCAACATCAGGAAGAGGACTGACTTATTCAGAAATATTTAGATCAAACTACCATCTGAACATTACACCCATTCCTGCAGCTTATGAAATGAGACAGTGCACAGTAAGCATTTAAGCTCAGTGCTGGGCAAAGAGCAGGTGATCTATAAACCCGTCCCCTCTCCCCACTCCTCTTCCTCTCGTCCATTTCTCTATCAGGCTGTATGTGGTTACATGGAGTTTTATTTACTCAAGAATCCTACTGGCTACAGTCAGCTCTTTTTCTCAGGCTCTACGCCCTGACTGATCTGAATGACGTGACCACACTGGTTTTCTGTTGACTAAGAAGAAAGATGACTTTGACTCATCTCATTCATTTGTTAGAGGTGAAGTTTCTAGTTCAGAGATCTTGAGTGTTTCTGGATGCACGTTCTGTCATTTATAAATCATCGTTACCTTGGAGGCAGCATAATGATACAGCTGGTTTGTTCATGTGTATGAACACATTTTTATGCTCAGCACACATTCTATTAAGAAATCCAGGTACTTTAAATACATTTGGAAAGAGACAAGACACAAATTAATGAAATCAAATTGATGAACAAAATTTTCCCTAAAATCTCTTTTTTTTCCACTCTATATCCTTATTTATAGTGCTTTTGAGTAAGCATTGTCTGGGGTTTTGTTTTTGTTTTCTTTTGATTTTTTGGCCGTGCCAGGTGGCTTGTGGGATCTTAGTTCCCCGACCAGGGATTGAACCTGGGCCCTCAGCAGTGAAAGCATGGATTCCTAACCACTGGACTACCAGGGAATCCCCTGGAGTATTTTATAAAACTAAACATAAAATAAAACTAAGGAATGATAACTATTTATTGGTTTCTCTTTGGTTAAGACAGCACTAGATTCTTCACACTGTGAATACAAATCTTTACTCAATAACTTAGGATGAGCTATAACTTTTAAGAGAGTCAAGATTACTTTGGAGAAGGAAAGTACCAGTGGTGATGGAAACAAGTTTTAGGCTCCACCAGTGATAGTAATTTACGAGACAAGGATGGTTTACACCACTCGAATTTAATACTAAAAGTCTAGATTTTGGTTTAGATTTTAGAACATTTTTATTTTCATCAACATGTTAAAGCCATTTAAAACTTAGCATATGTTCTTCTAGAAGTGCCCTTGCACACATACGCTTTTATATAAACTGGACTATGAATTCATTTTGAAATACGTTTTTTTCAAAACAATAATGCAAGTGTTTCTATTGTAGCTACTCACAATGCTAAAGTTAACTGATGGCCTATTGTTGGACACTATGTACAACTTTCACTATTTTAAACAATGCTAGGGACTTCCCTGGTGGTGCAGTGGTTGGGAATCTGCCTGCCAATGCAGGGGACATGGGTTCAATCCCTGGTCCAGGAGGATCCCACATGCTGCGGAGCAACTAAACCCGTGCGCCACACCTACTGAAGCCCGCGCACTCTAGGGCCCGTGCTCCACAACAGGAGAGGCCACGGCAATGAGAAACCTGCGCACCACAGCAAAGAGGAGCCCCTGCGCGCCACAACTAGAGAGGGCGCATGCACAGCAACGAAGACACAACACAGCCAAAAGATAAATAAAATTTTAAAATTAATGAATCAATTAAACAATGCTAATACTATCAATCTTCTTATATAGCTTTACATTCCCATCCCATTATTTCCTTAGGACAGTCTCCTAGAAGTGAAGTTACTGGAACAAAGAACATACACATATTAAAGCTTGGAATATAAATTTCAAACTGCCCTTCCCAAAGATCCTATCAATTTACATTCCAACCAGAGTGCTCTTCCCCACACCTGGGCCAGCACTGAATTCTTCGTTTCTTTACTATTTTTACCATCTTATTGGCATAGGTTTAATAGCTTTGATTCTTTGTGAAGTTTAATTTTCTCATACATTTATGACCATCTGAATTTCTTCCATTATGAACTGTCTAGTCAGGACACATGCAGGTATCGGGTCTCGACTGGTTTTATCATAGACATTGCTAATGCACAGCAGAGGCCTGTGTGCACTTTTGAAGCAATTCTGGCTGTAAAATACAAATAGGGTGACAGAAAAAGGAATGACTCGAAAAAAGCTCTTACTCCCTCTTGCCTGAAGTAAACAAAACACGTTCTCCATTGTGGGTCAACACAACTGGCACTTCTTGCTAAAGGAAAAGGGCTGCTGAGAGTCACTCAGATCATGTTCCACTCAGCAATGTGGCTTTAATAACTTTTGCAGAAAAGAGATGCTTATAGCTACTCCAAGTTCCAAGCGATGCCTTAATGACAACAGGAAAAACATACCCACAAAGGGATATATATATATATGGAGTCCAGCTATTTATACAAAGTCCAATAACTATTTTATTATTTAACCTAGTTAATTTTTCTTAAATTAGGACTTAACTGTCAAACACTGGCTAGAGATCACTTTAAACAAAACATCTGAAGTCCAAAAGCCCTCTCCCCAAGTAGTTTATCACTTTAACTATTAAACAGTACCTCATATTCCTGGATGTGACCTGGTACTCCAAGTTCATTTATTTCAAATGGTTAAAAAAAAAAAAAATTAAAAGACGAGTATTTCCTAACGTAAAACTTACATGAAATTCAAACTTCAGTGTCCATAAATCAAGTCTACTGGAACACAGCCATGCTCACTTGTTTATACATTTGCCCATAGCCACTTTTACGATGCACCAGCTGAGTTGAATAGTTGTGACAGAGACCATATGACCCACAAAACTTAAAATATTTACTATATGACCCCTTTCAGAAAAAGTCTGCCAACACTATACCATGCTGCAAACTACCCACCACAAAGCCTCAATTTTTGTCAGGGGATGGAGAAAAGAAGCAGTCCTTCATCCCTAAGAAGATTCGTTAATTGTGCAATTTACAAAGTGTAAAACAAGACCCTCTGAAATGTTTCCTTAGGTTTGCTGTGCTTTCCCACTCTTAGTGATGAACTCATATATGTGGGGTGAAGGGGTTGGATGCGAATGAGGCAGAGATGTGGAGATAGGGACACGGAGCAGAAAAAGACAAAGACACATACATTATTACGGATGTTGGGATGTGGGTGGGGCGGATCCCTCAATTAACAGATGGGACATAAAATTAGTGCCATGAGTCAAAAATCTGTACCCTGGGAGACTGTGTGACAGGCCAGGGGTCTTTCAATGCAAGCATTGAGATCCTCCTCCTACACATACAGCAAAGGCATTCTTAGAAACGTTCCCTGCGTGTTTCCAAGTCTCAGCTGCTCCAATATATTGCAGAGAAAGCCCCTCCCAGCCTGCTCCCTTGCTCGGACCGTGACCCCCATCATTCCTATCCACAAACGACAAGGCTGGCTACTCGCCCAACTCTAAAACTGTTCTTTATTTCTAATTCGAGGAAAGGACAGACATGTTTCATGAAAACTGTATTCTGGGGCATTATTTTAAGTGTCTAATTTTTACTGTGTATAAAATACAGAAAATCACTTTTGACTTTTTTCTCAATCTTTTATCAATAGTCGTTTCTTCTTTCCGAGTTCATATCAAAGGCCTCTGAAATTTCTGAGTTAGGAGGCCCCTCCTTTTGAAGAGCTTTTCACAAAGCAGATGAGAAGCTGGCACTGATCCAAAATCAGGAAAATGAGATCATCTTTGGGGAGGAAGAGCCAACTGTCGCAAAAAGACAAAGGGCAAAGGGAGGGTCATTTGAGGATAACTTCATGAAAGGAGGTAATAAGCAACACAGCTGACCTTGGAAAGTTCAAGGTTAAGGGCACCGCTGAGGCTGTGTAGCCAATATGGAACTAAAGAACCCTACAACTATTCAACACTATGCTTTTCTAAATGTGTTTAGCAAAGCAATCTTGCAAGGTTAAGAATTAGCCTTGTTTTTCAAGTAAAGCCCAGAAAAGTGAAATGGTTCATTTAAGTTACATTCATGAGGTCAGGGCTCAGTATGCAGGATTCATCACTGTATACCCAGAACCTACTCTCATGCCTTCGGACACAGCAAGTATTCAATAAACAAGTGTTGGAAAAACGTCATTTGGCCAGTTGACCAATCCCCAAATCTTGTGTCTCCAGCTATTCACACTGCTCATGGATGAAGAAGACCCCTTGCTACAACAAATGACCCTCCCCCTTCTATTCCACCTTCAAAGTGCAATTTGTTGATTCACGACTTGCCAGCTGGGACCTCACCTAAGGGCATCTCTGTCACTAGTGAGTCAGCAGCAGATACAGACAACCAGGATAGGGACTCAACATCCTATGTCCTGAGCATTTTAAGTTAATTCCAAATCAGTGGGTGGATTATATTAATCTCAAAAGGCAAATGCAAACAACACAGTATTTACAGAGAATCAGTATTTATAGAGGAGATGTTACCTTTCAATAATTAAGTCATTAAAAAACATTTACTTATTTATTTGGTTGTGCCTGGTCTTAGTGGCTGCATGCAACTTAATCTTGAAGTTGTTTTCTAAGCTTATAGATGGGACTGGCTTTACTTAACAGTTTAGTGATAAGAAAATGACGAGCAAGATGAGAATTCTGCAGAATGCTCTAGACTAGCCTTCTCATAAAAGCCATATCTGTAGAAGAGTATCAGGATGCAGAGAAAAAGCAGAAGAAAAATCCAGCTGTCTTTTTGTTATTTTCTCATAAAAACAGCCAAATTCCCAGTCACAGTACATTTTGTACAGTCGATTCATTAACCCCTATTTACATAATGATGCAAGTGTTTGAGGCCACATTTTTCCTTGCAGGAGGCATGGTTTGAAAGTAAATACCATCACGATGCTACATACGGCAGGAGGATACCGAGTGGACAGTGTCACAGGTTTGCTGAGCCCCTTTTTTAAAAATGTCCCCTTTCAATCTCTGGAATGAACAGAGGCCTTCCGGCAACGCCATCTAACTTTGTATTTTAAAGACATATGGGGAGTAACAAGGCATGAAATTGCTTTGCAAAAGAAATCATTTTTCTGATTCAATATGTGTGCGGAGTGGGGGGGGGGGGGGGCGGGGAGGTCCATTCAATACCTGATCTGAATTAGGGAGAGCAAAGAAAATCTTTAATGCTTTTCAAGTTAATCCTGGACGGAGATATTAGTTCTGAGAGATGATGTGAAAAGAGAACCAAGGAGCACTTGGTCACAAGACAGCATGATTTTGTTATTCCCAAGAAACCAGTATATTGTCCCTGGAATTTGCTACCAGGCCACCCAGCCATGATGGGATAACCGGATAGATAAAACCCAGTGTCTGCCGAGGGCAAACTGGTTCCTCAGGTAAAGCACTGTAAGTCACTGGCTTGATGGTGGAAACAGCAGCAGTTTTTCACTAAGACAACAGAGAGCTCAGAGTCCCAAGTAGGAAAAGTTATTTTCTTGCCAACATTGGTCAAACGTACAATTCTTTAGAAACAGTTCAGCAAATGATTCCTCTCCCCTCCCCACCAAGGCAGGCAATAGAATTTTATTTCTAAAATGAATGAATGCTTTAATAAAACAGGTTTTTTGATAAATGTGATCATAAAAGTGATTTCTCTTTGCTTTGTGAAATGAAGACACGCTGAAATTGACTGCTTGTGGAGATTTTGTTTATTTAATATCCTGTATATGCTATGAAATCTCAAAATTATTGGACTGCAAGGAACTTGGAGAGCTCATTGGATCCACAGTATAACCCCTTGCTTCAATGTTTGGTCTTTGGACCACAGTAAAATCAGCATCATCCTAAAGCCTGTTAGAAATGCAGAATCTTGGGCCCCACCCCAGATCTAATGAGTTAGAATCTGCTCTATTACAAGGTGCCCAGGTGGTCTGAATGTGCATTTGTAACCCCTCTTCTTCAGCTGTAACACTCCTGGGTTTGAGACGTACTCACCTAGTCTGCAGATAGGTTAGTGGTGGTGTCTGAGGATCGGAATTGCTTTGTCCGTTGGTAGGATAGGTGCCTGGGTACCATGCAGGGAGTCAGACCACGTGGACTGATTGCTGAGGAAGAAAATCGATCAAGGAGCTATTATGAGAATAGGGAATGAATGATGGGCAAGCAAATCAAAAGATATTCCCTTAAGAGACCAATTGTTAGGGATGGGCGCCAGCCCCAAGCCAGGTCAATGAGGCTCATTTGCGGGACTTTTGCTGTATCTACAGAAAAGGAGAAGCTCTTGGTTCTCAGGTTATAAAGCTGATAAAACAGAAACCTAGAGCTACCAGGGTGACCCCTTAGAGAAGGCCTGCCTGACAAGGAAGCAACCCCCAAGAAAACAGGGCTAAGAAGTGGAGGGAGACCAAGTCCCCATGACTTCAACTGTGCTCCCAAGCATAGGGCCACTAATTCCAGGGTCACATCACACTGTTTTCTGATACAACCTGAAGGTGCCCCCTGGAGTTGTGCAACCCCATGGCAGCCCTTCTTGGATCCAGTTGTGCCTGATCCGCACATTCACTCTGGACTTTTGTTATATGTGCCAAAAATTTTCTCCACTTTAAAAAAATTTTTTTCTTTGAGGTAGAATTTTCTATGACCTGTAACCAACGAAAAGACTGCTAACACCCATGGGGTGAGTTTTAAAACTACTCAGGCTCCAATCCAGCCCCAAACTTTCTCCCCTACCACAGACAGACTGATAGAGCCTAGGTGGGAGCGGGGGTGGGGAAAGGCAGTTGCAGTGTGCATTCTTATGCATTCCTGGGAAGATGTAAAGGAATAAATCCCGTTTAGAAGGACAATTTGACAATTTCTTTTCATATTAAAAAGGATAAACCCTATAAAATAAATGTCATGGGATGTAATATGCAGCATGAAAACTATAATTAATAATACTCTATTGCATATCTGAAAGTTGCTAAGAGACTAGATTTTAAAGTTCTCCTTACAAGAAAAACATTTTTATAACTATGTATGGTGACAGATATTAGACATTGTGGTGATCATTTTGCAAACATATACAAATGTCAAATCATTTTGTTGTACACCTGAAACAAAAAAAAAAGGAGAAATACAAATGTCCAATAAATTGAACAAAACAAAAAGGATATACCATTTGGCCTAGTAATTCAATTTCTGCAAATTGATTCTATAGATAAATTAGCACATGTGCCCAAAGATAGATACTCAAGGATACGCAATGAAGTATCACTGGGATGGCAAAAGATTATACAGCCAAACTGTGCAACAATAAAAGGCTGAAATAAACGGTTTAGATGGTCCATCTGAACAATGGAACAAAGACCGTAGCTATTAAAAAGAATCTGGCAGCTCTACATGTGCTATCCTGGAACAATTCTCGAGATAAGTGAAAAAGTAAGGTATGGAATACCTATTATTCCAGAGTATGCTCCCATTTATCTAAATAAAGAGCATAAATAACTAAATATATGTATGTGTGTATATATATATGTATAATAGGTACAATATGTATATGCATTTATATATGAATAGAATATCTTTGCAGGAGTAGACAAACTTAATAGTAGTTGTTTCTGGGGAGCTTACAGGATTGGAAAGAGATCTGTTCTATATCCTTTACATTTTGTAACTACTATATGCATCAATTACATATTTATTGCCTTGGCATAGCTGGAATGTGTCCCTCCTCCTTCCTTTAGAACTACTGGCCTGGAGAAGATGAGGATGCATGTACCAGGCAAGAGGTCTGGAGACCGAGTGATCAGCAGCCCCCCTCCTTTCTAATTAGACCAGAGGCTGAGCATATCATAGCTATCAAAAATTCTTGAAAAATCACTCAAAGAACTGCATGTAATCAGGAAGGGTGGACCTGCACGAATAGGAATGAGAGTTATTTTCCCCAGGAGCAGAAGTGTACAAAGATCAGGCCCTGGGAACATCTGTCTTGCTGTTCACATGCTGCAGAGCAGGAAAGGTTCCCAGCTGCCCAGCCATCAAAGCAATCCTATCTGTGATTTCTTTCTCTCATGTGGTCTGAATCCTCATTGGCCTCTGGCCTGTCCTATTGGCCATTCAAAATTACTGAGCACTCCTTCAGGACACAGCTTTAATTTCTGAAGACCTTCCCCTCTGATGCATGTACAGCTGGAAACATTTAAAGCTTCAAGCACAATTTAAATGAAAAGTGTAAGCAATCTACACATTGATTCTGAAGCCCTGACTCTCCTAATGAACTGAGGATTAGATGGTCACTGGCATGAGTCTGGAATGTTCTGCAGAGGCCACCGTGTGCTCGTTGACAGTGAAACACAAACACAGGAGCACAGGCTGACCTGAGACACTCATGGCCAAGTCCACCCACACAGGGACAGCTGTTGGTGGGGGAAGCTGGGGGAAACTGGCATTGGAGTTCGCTATCACTTTACTGCTTTAAAATGTGCAACGGAAATGTGATGATGCTGTTGTTTCCATTAAGCTGCAACTCACCTACAAATTAACCTCACTGCACTGATTCAGTTAAATGATGTTTTAGGAACAGTTCTGATCCCAGCCTTTGGAAACAGAAACTCATTCTCCGTTTTTCCCAGCAAAAACCATCCCCCTCACTGCCCCAAATTTCCTATCTTACTGTTAGCCTTCTGAAACTGTGTGTTTATGTGTGTGTACATGTAGGGGGTGAGTGGGGAAGGTGGCACACGTTTGCTATCAGAGAGCACAGAATTGATTTTAATGCTTTCCCTAATGAACACTCAAACTGTGCACTTCATACCTTTCCAGGCCTCAGATGACTTCTCATCTGCCCACCCTCCCTGGGGAATGAGACGGATGGTCGCAGAGTTTCTTGCACTGCACCATCAGCGCTTGGACCAAAAGCACCCAGAGAGGAGGGGTGGCATCAAAAAGAGCTAGAGGTTTTGTTACTGTTTGATTATTAAGATTGGAGTTGACTGTGTTTTGATCTTTCATAATGCCTATCTGGGGAAAGGCTAAGTAAATACTCATTGAACTGAGCAACCTTTGTCTCCATTCCAGCTGCCTACAGAACTGTGTGTATGTTCAGTTGAAACATTTAAAAAAGAATGCAAGTGTGAAATTTTGCAAAACACACAATTTAAATGTATTCAAAATGGACCAGAGTCTATTATTTATTATTGTTGTTTAGTGAGCTGAGAGGAAAATGTGGTTCTTTTCATTCTGGGAGATTTAAAAGGCCACACAGGCAGTTCCAGCTGAAAGACACTTGCTAGGGGCCCTCCTGTGTCTGGGCAGACTGAGATGCAAGCCCAAGAGGGCTACACATTGTGCTCAGTTCTGGGGAAATGCTTCACCTGGGCTTCACTCTAAGCCCTCCCCATCCCTCACCTACCCCACAGGACAAGATGCAAACTCACAACAGGTGCCAGATGCCCCATCTGTCCTGAGATTTCTTGATGCAGAGCAGTCTGGGCTGCTACACTCAGCATCGGACCCTGTTCACATTACATGGGGTCAGTCAGCATGTAGTTGAGTTAGACTGGATTACAGACAGCAGTCTTAACCAGAAAATGTCCTCAATAATCTGTGATCAAGTCTAAGACAATTTACATCTCCATCAACAATGCCAATGCTTGGGGTATGGTAGGGACCCAATAAAAGTCCACTGAATGAATGAATGAAGTAAAAACCAGACTACATCCTAAATTTTTTAGGAAGCTGTTAAACCAAATTCACAGGAGCACCTAATTTGAATCCCATGAAATGAGTTTTAAGAGTTCATAGGAGGGGGAGGGTGGAGGAGATGAGAGTATTGGCTAATACTATGTGTGAACTACTTACTCGGCACTTTCATTTCCGTGATCTCACCTAATTCTAACAACAACCTTACAAGGTTGGTGAAATAAGTATTATTATCCTTATTTTACATATGGGGAAACTGAGGCTCAGAGAACTTGTGATTTGTTTAATATCTTTACATTAAACAGAGCAAGGATACAAAGTCTGATGTCTTTCTACTTCACCAGTGCATAGGAAGCTATAGCTACTAATGCCTATCTTTTAAAATTAAACTACACATAAACATAGCCTCATATAAGCACACAGCCCTCAACATCTTCCTTCCTTCACCAACAGCTGCCTCAGTGTTTCCACACAGGAAATCAACTGACCTTGAAGGCAGACAAACCTGGATCTATGTCCCCACTTATATTTATGTGACTTTGAACAAGTAACTTAATCTCTCTAAGCCTTTGCTTCTGCATCTAGAAAATGAGAATAACAAGACTTACCTCAAAGGGTTATTTTGAGGATTAAATGAGCATACAGGTAAAGTGCTTAATACAAAGACTAACACATTGTCAACAACCAGTGAGCGACAGCTCTCATCATTATTATGATGAAATGAAGGAAAGAATAGGTAAACTGGGACGATGAGTTTGAATTGAGGGTTTTACAGCCTAGCTTGTAGTAACATGTACTTCTTGGTTTCAGGCTGGATTCCCAATTGAAAGAGTTTAGAACACTGAGTACAAGCCATACAAAACAACAATCTAGGAATGTATTGAGATTTTCATATTTTTAAAGCAGAGCATGTATACATGCATTTAAACATATGCATACACACTTATGCATGTTGGGGAAACATGCACTTTCACACATTATAGCAAACTTTATGATGAACTGTAAATTGACTTAGCAAAAATAACAGTCCAGTGGATTTCCTTTTGTCACAAACAACACTGCAAGTAACAGAATAAGATTCATTCTGATATGACTCTAGACACACTACAGGTAAAATTTCACCCCCTGAAGGTACCAACACACTAAAGATTTGATCAATTTTCTTTAAGTCTGGAAATCAGTTCTGATACTATATCTGTAAAAGCTCTTCAACATTTGTCACAGCTTGAAAACCCAACAGACTCCAGGGATACTTGTGGTTAACAATAATTTACCATCTTTTTCTTTCTTAAAAACTGGAAGCTGCTAATACAATATATCAATGAGCCAAAGGATTTCTTAGTAATAATTCCATAATGAGCACAGATTCTGGAGTTGGATTATCTGAGTTTAAATCCAGATTGTACCACTTTTTAGTTCTGTGATTTCCAGTAAATTATTTCATCTTTCTGTGCTTCAGTTCCCTATGTACAGAAGAAAACTAATAAGAGCACATACTTCCTAAGGTTTGCCATGAGTATTAAATGAGATAACTGATACAAAATTCTTAGAAAGGTACTTCGTACAGGGTAATGAATCAGTAAATGGTACCTCTCATTATTGAATATGTACACAAAACATGCCCATTTAAAAACACCACTCTAATCATAGATCTATCCTTCCTCAACGACCAACCTCAGAATTTCCACCCAGACAGCAATGTGAAAACTGATTTATCCTGCATTCTCTGCTCCCAAAGGTTGGGTACCATGACTGGCACATAGTAATTAGTCTGAAAATATTTGATAAGAGAATGAAATGATGATTGCAAGATTTTAAAGCACTTTGAAAATATATCATGAAAAGCATGATATATTCTGTGATCCTCAAGGCTAAGGGAGAAAGAGGCGAAGTTCCTCCAAGCTTAGACAGTCTTTCTCCCAGTGGGATAAAAGGGAAATTAACAACAGCAGATATTGCAAGAAGCACTGGAATTAAATTATGTCAATTTCCCAGCATG
This sequence comes from Hippopotamus amphibius kiboko, assembly GCF_030028045.1. Taxonomy (NCBI): domain Eukaryota; kingdom Metazoa; phylum Chordata; class Mammalia; order Artiodactyla; family Hippopotamidae; genus Hippopotamus; species Hippopotamus amphibius. The sequence goes on along the minus strand of NC_080192.1, from coordinate 26,015,231 downwards.
ATAATACCAGAAAGCTCCGTCATGGAGGCAAGGCTGGTCACCTAGTCATCCATTTTTGAGAAAAAACAAATCATTCACTCACAAGTCCTCTCTTACCGATCGATGTACATGACTTACTGAGAATTCACATTATGTAAAATCACAAAAAAAGCAGTAGGAATTCGAAAATGCTTTGTTTAGCTCTCACAAATATTTGGCCCCCAAACAGTAGGCAACAGAGAGCTGAATTTCCAACAGGTTTTACAATTGTCGTCTGCAGCAAAATCCTATGGAGGAGGTTAGGGCCAGTGTGTCATATGGGGACCCTATGCCAGGAAAGATTTATAATCAGAAGTGGGAGATGCCCAAGATTTGCAATGAAAACGCTGGTCGAAACCCACAGAAACCCCAGGCTTCAAACACAGGCAGTCCTCACAAAAAGCCAAAATTATCCCCTGGGGTGCAGAAGCTGCACTGTTAGAGAAGCACAAAATTTTACGGGAAAAAACTCATCAACTGCTCTAATAAAAATTAAATGGCAAAATGTTCATGATATATTAAGCTCCCCTTCCCCACCAAAAAAGAAAGTTGTAGACCAACAAGTGTAGTGAGTCTATTTCATTACATAAAACCAAAACAAAACCTTCTTCAGTACCCTTCTTTCTCTCTGTAATTTATACATAGAAAAATTTCTGAGAAAAAAAAATGTCTAATTGTTAATGCTGATCAATACTGGAAACTAAGTGAAGGGGAGACTTTTATTTAACTTTTCATGATAGAAAAAATAAACAGGTTAATAAACCCCTATGTATCTAAATTACTGAGCTTCAGCAATTATCTATTCATGTCTGATTTTGTTTCATCTTTATTTCCCCTGAACTTCCTCTCTTCTGCATCATTTTGGAGCAAATCCCAGACATCATATTATTTCAGTGTATACTGCTAATAGACAAAGACTCTTTCTTTAAAAACATAAAGAAAATACCATTGCTATACCTAAAAAAAACAATAATATCACCTTAATACTTCAAATATCCAGTGCTTAAGTTTCTCATAAATCTTAAGGGTTTTTTTTGTTGTTGTTTTATTTTTTTTTTTTTTACAGTTTTTTTGAATCAGGATTCAAATAAGGTCTATATACAGTGATTGATATGTTGTTTAAGGTCTTTTAAGTCTCTCAATCTATAGGGCTCCTCCTAACTTATTTTCTTGTAATCTACTTGTGACTTTAAAGTTTTCATATATGTATTAATCTTATTTTATTTTTGACTATCAACAAATTGGCTTTTTTTTTTTAACAAATTGGCTTTTTAAAAAAATTTTTATTGGAGTATAGCTGACTTACACTTTTGTGTTAGTTTCAGGTGTACAGCAAAGTGAATCAGTTATAGATATACATATATTTACTCTTTTTTAGGTTCTTTTCCCATATAGACCATTACAGAGTACTGAGTAGAGTTCCCTATGCTATACAGTAAGTCCTTATTAGTTATCTATTTTATATACAGTAGTGTGTTATATCTATTAATTTTAAATTGACCACAAATATGTATTTTTTTTATAAGTCAAGAGGAGGGGAAAATTAAATGGCTGGCAGCACTGAGTTCCTTCACTGCTCAAAAAATAAACAAGTAAGCAGTGGTAAAAGCTGCAGTTACATTAGATGATATTTCTCTATCTCCATGAAACAACTAGATAAGAGGGGGCCAAAATACAAAAACTGTTTAAAAAGTAAATTTAAAAACAATGAGTTATCAATAGTATAATATTATCAGTAGTGCAAGCTATCATCAGAGATCCATGGGAAGCAACAGACAGATTAGCTTAGCTGTGGTTTCAGCCTTATTAAGAATGTCTACTTTCCTAGATAAATAACTTTCAGACAATGTGGATGCTAAGGTTAAATGTTAGTAGACTTTTTTTGCTATTTTTTTATTACAAATGTAACCCATGCTAACTATAAACAATGTAGCAAATACAGTTAAATAATTGACAAAATGAAACCTATAACTCCACCACCCAAAAATAACCACCATATTGAACACTAAGGAATCTTTTGGTTCTAAGTCAAAGACCTAAACCAAACTGGCTTAAATATAAAGGGAACTTATGCATTTGGAAAGTCCAGATGTAGTTTTGGCTCCAGGCAAAGTTTAATCTAGCAGCTAGGTGATGTCACCAGAAATCTAATTTTCTCTGTTTCTCCGCTTTGCCTTCCTTAGTGTCCGCTCATTCTGAAATTAGTCTAATCATAGTTGCATGATAGCTACCACTCACAGCTCCCAGGACCTCAAACTTCTTGTTCAAATCAAGCAAGAAGAATAGTATTCCTTTACTCCAGCCTTTTCAGTGACAATCCAGAAAGGCACTCTCATCAGTCCAGATCAGGTCACGTGACTGTCTTTGCCCTCACAGTTAACAAGGGGGATATAATGTTCAAACCAGCTTAGCCTAATACACACACTCCACTGCCTACTCAAGGTATAGTCAGCTTCCCCAGAAACTCACAGATATCCTAAATGGGGGGGGGGGGGGGGCTAGATAGAAAGAAGATAGAACAAATAAATCATGTTGGGGTGCAACCAACAGATGTCCACTTCCATCACTGTTTATATTTGCTGCACCATGACTCTGTTTTTAAATGTAGAAGATTCTACCCATGCTGAGATTAATTTCCAATATGTAGAAGTTTAGGGAAGAGAAGGTTTTCAATAGATAAAACACAGGATGATGCCTCACATTTGTTAGGTACTAAAATCATTTGCTGAATTGAATATGAAATAGTTTAAAAGGGCTTAAAGACAGAATACCCAACGATGCTTCCCAAAGTACAAGACCAAGAAAAGCAAACTTACAGGTTCTCCATGGCACTCCAGCTGCATTAAAAAACATAGTCCTTATTTACATAAATGTTTGAATCTCTTGGTTGGCTATGCAAACAAGTAGCTCTCAGTTGGCCAAATATTATATTTGTCACGGTTTCTTTCCTTATTGCAGAAATCAAAGAACTGTAACAAGCCAAGTTTCTCACACTTGGGGAGAGGTGCAATAACCCTTTAAAAATTAAATCCCACAATATACTACATACCTCAATCAAATAAAGTTGGGCTGGCCTGCTGAATTAACAGTGGGGGACTTGAAGTTCAGTACCCCCCCACTTCATACTAGTAACACTTTTACAGTGTCAGCTCGAATATGTCTAAGTGACAGGGAGCTCACCTTCTCACAAGACATACTCATTCTAATTTCGATTCCTGATGCCAAAACAGTTTCTCACTATTGAACAGAAGTCTGATTCCCTGTAACGTCTACTCCGTGGGCCAATACACCCTTTCACAAGCTGGCATTTCAAGTATCCTGAGATGACTCTCATCCCGCTCAGCCACCTCGCCTCCTCCACCTCAACACGCTCAGTTTTCTGACTACTGCTCACTGGACACAGTCTCTGTTCCTTCCATCATCCTGCTCACCTCCCACTGCATGTTCTGCTGGGGCTTTGAGAATATGCCCCTGACCCAGGGAAGTGTGCCAGTTGCTCAACATCTGCAGAACGTATTCTCTACTGACTTTTAACAACACATGCGTGTTCTATCTCTGTCAGGCAACTCTGTTTCTACCTTTCGATGTTTGTATCTCAGCAGCGGGACAAAGGCTCATCAAAACTCAGCTCTTGACCCTTTGCTCTTCTCTCTGAACTTGAAGTATCTTCTCCCCTCCATACATGTGTTTCCTTCCCAAACTGCTAATTCAAGGCAAATGCATGTGCCTGTCATCTCCTCCCAGACAGCAGTGCCTGGGCATAGGCTGCCTGTCTTGACACCGCCACTCTTCCCAGCTTGGTCCATAGGCCTGGAAAAGGCTGTGTCTGCTCTCAGCTGTATCCCTCCTGAAAGGGAATCGACATTCCACATGTGCCCTGCTCAGCTCAGAGTTCAGGTGTCCTCTGCTTTCCCCATTCTATACAGTGCTTTTCAAGATAGATGATATTAGAGAACGTGTTTGTGGATTTGATTTTTAGCAGCTTTCCGTCTCTGTCAAATCTCAAGATTAGACTTGACTGTCAGTGTCCACTGGCCACAGCCCCACCCAGCTGTCTCCAGCGGGGTGTCCACCTCCAGATTAAGTGAGGCTCTGTGCCAATGACAAACAGGATTAACGGTACAGTAAGACAATGGCTGTCAATCCTGGCTGCACATTAGGATCACCTGGAGAGCTTTAAAAACTCTTAATGCCTCTTTCTAACTCCAGAGACTCGGGCTCAGTCGATCTGGGTATTCTTTTAAAAATCAGTATTTTTTTTTTAAAAGCTCCCATGATTCTAATGTACAGACAGGATTCAAAGTCACTGCAATAAGAAATCTCTCTTAATAAGTAAATATGTTCTGGAATTTGTCTGCAGCTCCCCTATCTGCACAAGGTGCCTGAAAGGACTTCTACAAAACAATTCAGGAACTGCACTAACCATTTAATAAGCCACATTCAATTCTCCCAACAATTCTGGGAAGCAGATTTTATTACCATTCCCATCGAACAGATGCAAAAGCAAGCCTCAGAAATGTCAATGCCTGTCCCAGGCACCCACAGGAAGAAAGGTGGGGGGAGAGGGGGGATGGAGAATATTTCTGCAGACTCCAAAGATGCGTCCTTAACCCTGGTACCCTTTCCCCAGTGTAGCCCCATCCCTTGGCCTTCCTGGAATGTTTCACTTCTTCCTGGAGGCCTGAGAGCTGGGCTCCCTGGTTCTCTGACAGAATTGGAGTCCAGTCCTGAATCTCTACCTAATTTCCTACTAGCACTTCTCGCTGATTGCTTCTGATAGCATTTTCTTCACCCTGAAGGAACTCTGTCCATTAGAGCTTGGATACTTCAAAACCCAGTCACAGGTCACTCCCTTGGATACAACTCCGTCCAGCCATTGCCCTCCCCTCCCCACTCCGCCCCACTCCAACCTATCACTCTTCCAGTCGCTGCCCATAATCAGTCTTGGGTGACTCCCAGTTGTCTGCATGCTGTGCCAATCACAGCATCAATGAAATCCCTCTGGGCTGTTTTTTTTTTTTTTTCACGTGAACAGCCATGAAGCTGTTCTTTCATCTTGTATGTTTATCATTATTCCTTAAACCTAAATATAGGACTAATTGTTGCTTTTTAATTAAAAAAATATTTCAGGCTTTATTAGTTTGGGCCCATTATCCCAGCACTTCCATATAATTCTGAAATTAAATTACCGTTTATCATAATGCTGTATCTTTTGAAATCTTTATACCATCTGCAAAATTTTTGACCATGGGCTCTATGCTTTTTCCCAGGTTCCTAATAAAAATTATTCTCCGCTATTACCCTTCGTTTTGTGTGGCCTAAAACCAAAAGAATCAACATTCTCCAGCAAAAATCACTCCCTGGATTATCTTCAACTAATGGTACAATACAATAAGATTCACTAACTATACACTGTTCTCTGAGCCAGGTTCCCGTAATGAATGTTCTTAGCGAACCCTTACCGGCTGCTAGTGATCCCTTTATTATTTTCTAATTACTGTCAACTATTTGAGAATCTATTCTAAACTTGTCAGGGATTAAGAGAAATGTCTAAGACCATCTGTGAAAAACGGAACAGCATTTTCCCATTTTTTGGCAACGCTCCTATTCCCTACAACTTCTCAAGATTTGCTAATAGTTGCCCTAAGGACAGCTCCCTTACATCTGGGATGTAATCAGACTGGGCTTCTTACCATCTCTCCACCTATCCAAGGTTTCAGTGTCCTTTTAACTCATTTATCTTTTATGTAACTGAAAATTTTATTGAGATAATTGTAGATTCACATTCAGTTATAGGAAATGATACTGAGAGATCCCTGCACACTTGGCCCAGTTTCCCCCAATGTTCTTTTTCCAAAAAACACAACCAGGATATTGACATGGATACAACCCCCCTCTTCCACAGACTTCCTCAGTTTTACTTGTACTCATTTCTCTCTGTGTGTGTGTTTGAACTTCTATACAACATCATTACTGGTGTAGAATCACGTATGCAGTCAAGGTACAGAAGGAACGGTTCTAGCACCACAAGGATCCCTAGTGTTGCCTATCCATCAATCGTTTACACGTGCTTGCTCTGCGCTTTCTGGTTTTTGGATCAACTGCCATAAAGGAAAGAAAGGGATGCAAAACAAGAGAAGTGCCGTCACTGGCTGTGTGTCAACATCAGTGCTCCCTCCTCCTTTTGATTATGGTTTCTTAAAACTGCCTAAACTTGCTTTTTGAATACTACTACTACGCCTTTTCAGAATTAAAAAAAAAAAATGCTTTTAAGTCCTTAGGTGTTCTTCATCTGATGTGCATTTTTATAATTTCTTTGGGATGAAGCATGATAAATGGGTGGAGAGGCTTTCCCCCCCAAACTTTGTAGCAGAAGGAAAGATGGTTTCCAACTATAAGTATTCATTAGACACCTTTCATTTGAATATTAAACTGTAACCAGAAGCTATAGATATCTTAACATATTAAAGTATCATTTTCTGCAGTAATCTCTTTGAGGAACAGGACCACATCCTATGCTTCATTTATGTTTAGAGTGGCTGCCGTTCTTGACTCTCCAACACCCATACATCCCAGATGATTGGTCTAAGCCAAGGGTCGGCCGTTTTTCTGTAAAGGGCAGATAGTAAATATTTTCATCTTTGCCAGAAGATCTCTGTTGCAACTATTCAGTTCTGCTCCTATATCGTGAAAGCAGCAACAGGCATTATGTAAATGACTGGGCATGGCTTATGCCAATAAGACTTCATTTATAAAAACAGGTGGGGAGCAGCAGTTTGCCAAGCCCTGGCCTGAGCCAGTCATGGTAATCCCATTTCCTCAGCCAGGGACTGGCTTACAAATGGGCATGGGACCCAATCCTGGTGCATGGGATGTGAGGAAAGTTTGCTGAGGGGCTTCTAGGAAAGATTATTTCACAGTTAAGACACTCAAGGAAGAAATAACCCTCCTTTTTTCTTTGGATATTAGGAGATCTGGATGTGATGCCTGGAACCACTGCAGCCATCTTGCTCCTGACCTATGAAGCCATCAAAAATAGGAGGGCAGAGCCATGAGAACCTCAGAAGACAGCAGAAACATGACATACTGTGCCTGGAGGCTGCCCTGCTTCTTATGTGAGACAACAGATTTCCTTATTGCTTAAGCCAATGAGTTATCCAAAAAGCATCCTAATTACTATACCCCCTTCAGTGCTTGGCAAAGTACTTCACAGAGGAAAAATGTTCAGTAAACAACATTTTGTTGATCTGGCTCACAAACTGAACCATAAACTTATGCAAATTAGAGTGCTTTCCATTGTAAATAACAACCTAGCTCCTTTTATAATACAAATTCACCTTTCTCAAAAAATAAGTAACAGTAAGAGCAATGAGAGGAAATAACAGTAAACCTCAAATTATTCAAAATGAATAGAAAACCAAAGTATTTGATAATTTTTCATTTTTCTCAAAATAAATGTGTTTCAAGATTATCCACTCCCTGCAGTTTTCCTCCTCTTACTTTAAGTCTTTCTCTCCCTGGCTGGGCCTTGGAAGGCAAGCTGCATGTAAATGTCTGTACACTCATCAGTCTTATTGGGCACGGTTCCAACTGGCCACCCCACATGAACACAATTAAAAGTTAAACATCAATTAAAATTCACGAAATCCATTTAGCTCTCTGAAAAAGCACTAAATAACCATACACATTTGGGGAACAAATTAATCTAAATTGTTTTCTACCGCTCCTTAGTTATCAAACAGACTGGGACTCATTTTAGACTCTGTTAATTGCTCATTCAGCTTTCAAGGAGCAGGCAATGAAAAATGAGCCCAGGATAAAAAATAAAGACGTGGAATGAAATGCCATACTGGGTCAACTTCAGTCACTCAGGTAGTCTGGTAGTGATGGTGGCACTAGAGAAATTCTGCAGGAGGGCAAGCCCTATCCAGGGGTGAGGGGACATGCAGATGATTTCTCCTCTGAGACTTCCACTGAGTTATTCATCTGCCTATTCAACACAGACTTAGATGTCTAACAGGCATCTCAAGTTTTAACACGTCCAAAACAGAATGCATAATTTCCCTCCATCAGTCTATTCCTTGTCCTATCTTCCCCATGTCAATAAATGGCACCCAAATGCATAAGCCCAAATTCAGCATCACCCTTGATTTCTTTTTTGCTGTACCCCCCACAACCATGCCATCAGCGATTCTCACTGGCTCTGTAACCAGAATCTGTTCAGTCCTCTCCATCCCGTGCCGCCCCCTTAATCTGGGCCTGTCATGTCTCTGTTGAGATTACTGCCACCAGCTCCTCAAGGGCCTCCCTGCTGCCCTTTCTGCCTCCCAGCAACACATTCTTTTAAAAACTAAATACAATCCCATCACTCCCCTGCTTAAAACCCTTCAATAGCTTCCAACTGCATTTTATTTTTTTTTAAGGATTTTTTGATGTGGACCATAAAGTCTTTATTGAATTTGTTACAATATTGTTTCTTTTTTTTTAATGGTTTGGTTTTTTGGCCCTGAGGAATGTGAGATCTTAGATCCCTCCTCAACCAGGGATCAAACCCACACCCCCTGCATTGGAAGGCAAAGCCTTAACCACTGGACCACCAGGAAAGTCCCCCAATTGCATTTTAGAATTAGAAACCTATATGCGTTTCCTACTGCGGCTATAACAAATTACCACAATTTGGTGGCTTAACACAACACAAATGTATTCTCTTACGGTTCTGGAAATCAGAAGTGTAAAATCAAGGTGTCAGCAGGGCTGTGTTCCTTCTGGAGGCTTCAGTGGAGACTCTGTTTCCTCGCCTTTTTTTAGCTTCTAAGCTTCTTGCATTCCTCGGCTCGTGGCCCCTCCCTCACGTTCTGTAATCCTCCTGCCTCCCTCTTATAAAGGCCCTTTGTGATGACATTGGGCCCACCTAGGTCACCCAGAATGATCGCCCCATCACAAGATCTTTAGCTTAATCACAACTGCAAAGTTTCTCTTACGATGTAAGGTGACATATTTACAGGTCCAGGGACTAGGACATGGATAGTTTAGGAGGGCCCTTATTCAGCCTATCATAGAAACAAAAATCAAAACACAACACAAAACACAGAATACCTCCCATTCCACATTTAGTATCTCATTTAATCATTTAATCTTCACAAGAATCTGGTGTGTGTGTGCATGTGTGCATGTGTATTTGTGTGTGTATGATTTATACTGTTTTATTGTATTAAAAAATTAGTCTTCTGATCTTGCTGAAATATATTCATGCAGCTTGATGTATTTCATATTTTAAATATCATTCCGGATTTTAAAATTAGGTTATTAAAATAAGTACAAATTAAAATGTGGGTAAAAATGTGGGTCTCTTGCCATTAACAGGGCTGATTTCATCTCCATTTTACAGCTGTGGAAATGGAGGCTCACAGAGACACTGACATAGAGAACAAACCTGTGGATACCAAGCGGGGAAAGAAAGGCGGTCGGATGAATTGGGAGGTTGGGATTGACATATATACACTACTGATACTACGTATAAAATAGATAACTAATGAGAACCTGCTGTATAGGACAGGGAACTCTATTCAGTGCTCTACGGTGATCTAAATGGGAAGGAAATCCAAAAAAGAGGGGTTATATGTATATACATAGCTGATTCACTCTGCTGTACAGTAGAAACTAACACAACATTGCAAAGCAAGAATACTGCAATAAAAATTAAAAGAAAAGAAAAGAAAAGAAACAGGCTCAGAAGACTTACGTAAAATGACAATCTCACTTGGAACCGGGCACTCTCTGAGTCTAGGTCTGAATGTTTTGCTTTATCCCACATTGCTTCCTCATTCTACTTTGGGAAATAACACACATTCCTGAGAAGTTAAATAAAAATACAAAATTTCATGTTAAAAAAAGCAAAACAGAATAACTGAGTGTAACGTAGGCTCGGAGGGGGTGGTTATAGATGACTGTTAACTCAGATGGTAAACTCCTCACTGTGGTTTACCAGCCAGACGCAACCCGGCCTTGACCACCTCCCTCACCTTGTCTCTTGCTTACATTTTCCTACTCGGGCCTCCTGTCAGTTCCTTCAATGTGCCAGGCTCGCTCTTTCCCTAGGGTCTTCACCCTTCCTGCTGCCTCTTCCTGGGGCACCCTCTCCCCAGAAGTTCACACAGCTGGTTCCTTCTCAAGAGCTCAGTTGCCACTCCCTCACTTATCACCATCTGAGGTCACCTCCTTGACTTACATTCTCCCTGTCAGTAAGTCAGCTCCAAGAGGAGTCTCTCTGTTTGTTCACTGTACCACCTAGAACGGTGACTGACACATGCAGCAACTTAATATTTATTGAAGGAATGAACTCTATGACTTCAAAGGGTTGGTGATTTCCCCATAGCATGCCTTCATAACCCGTTCTGGTTTTATAATCCATAGGTTTATACAAATGCTTTTTAAACTCATCCACATTTCCATCCTAGATCAGCTCTCAGGATAAGACTAAACAGGATGAAATGTAATAAAAATAACTGTGAAGCCTACAAAATACTGGGGGAGGGGTGGAGTAAGGGGATAGGGCTGAAAAAAATATGAGTAACATAATATGTAAAGTAGACTCCGAGGGAGTAATTACAGATGCCTGTTAACTTGATATGACTTGTCAGTGGGATGTAGCTACTGAAAACATGACCTTCTGTGCAATGGAGGTTTTCAAGCAAAAAGAGGAAAACTACTTCTTGGACATACTTCATTAACAAAAATAGCTAGCATTTCTCAAAATGAACATTTGAGAAATTGTTCTATAAAGGATCATAAAGCTTCATCTATTACACGTGGCATGATTTTTCCCATCATCATCTGTCTTTTATTCTATATGATTTTTTTCTATACAGCTTTTAAATCATGTATTCAAATCTCTCAGTATTTTCCTTTAAATTTCAGTAACTTAGAAGTACTCAGCCTGAAATCATACTTGTTTGGTTTGAATTCTGATACCACCGCTTGTTTGACCTTGGGAAAATTACTTAACCTCTCTGTGCCTCAATTTTATCATCTAGAAAATGGGAAGAACAGACAGTAAATACAAAAACAAAAAAAATAGCTAGCACTTACCAAGGGTATAATATGAACTAGGCACTGTAGTGAAAGCTTTACATGAAATATCTCATTTAATCCTCAAAATACTGTTACAGAGGAGGCACTGTTAATACTTCTCATTTCATAGATGAGAGAAATATAGTTCGAAGGAGTTAGGTAACTTGCCCAAATTTACAGAATTAGTATGTGTTAGAGTCAGGATTCACAATTGCAAAGCCTGGTTTTTAAACTTAATGTTGTACTACACCAGCTTTTATTGATTATGCTGGACACAGCAAAGGGTTGATAAGATAGCACTACCTGCTCTTAAGAAGCTGTGGGATTCAGCGATCTGAGCAGCCAGCCCTATGCAGCTTATGACCCAGAAACCAGAAGATGAAGCCCTTAATTTATAACTGCAGAATACCCACATGTTGATTAGCTTCCAAAACACCACCACCTTCCAATAATTCAGGCTTCACATTTCAAAAATCATCTGACTCTTCCTTCTCTTTCATCCTCATCTCTAATGTCATAAAGTCCAGCTATCAATTCTTCTATATTTCTTTTTATAATTATTGTATTTCAAAAGAAAAACACCTACCCATGGTGAGACAGTCTAACACTATAAAAAGATAGATAGTAAAAAGTAAGTCTCCCTCCCATTCTAGACCCCAAGTGCCCCTTTCTGGAGACAACTGTTACTGATAAAAACACACACAAATGGGAAAGGGAAGGACAGGATCAGATGCAGGTCACTCTGGATACAGTGGAGGGAGGATTAGGGCAGGTGAGGCTAAACATCAAGAGATGAGCATGGAGGCTACTGCAATGGTTCTGCTGACTCATGATGAGATCATGAAATAGGACCATGGCAACTTGAAGAATCTGTATATATACCGGGGATGGGTCATTTCAAGATAGCCGTGCTTGGATTTGGGGATGAAAGAAAGTGAAGAGTCTGGGATGATTCCTGCAGGCCTGGCTTGATAACGGTGCTGAATCAGAATACGAGGAACCAGTTCATAAGTTCAGCTGCAGATGAATATTCACCACATCTGGGAGGTAGAGCAGACAGATAGAAATGAGGGTCGAGAGCTCAAGACAGAGGCCAGGCTACAGCAGAAGGGGGCTGTTGAAGCCGTGCACAGGATGTTTGCTGAGGGAGTTGCATGAGCGGGGTGAGAGCATCACTATCTTGAGGGACGGCAGAGGAAAGACCATCTCTCGTGTCGTCACCATTGCATGGATAACAGAGGACTCTCCAGAAACCTATTTTTATCTGGAGACATATTTTGGCATATTCAGCCCTGTTTTGTGCCTCTATCATTTCAAATATGTATGTCCTGCTGTCCTGTAACATTTGCCATCCTTTCAAAGGTAGAGACTTGGCAGGTTTCATGCATAAGGGATGAAGCTTTTTTTTTTTTTTTTTTTTTTTGCATTTTAGTCACATTTTCTTAAGATATGTTGCCCCTTGCAGTCACACTGTGTCAGAGCAATATAAAACCCGGTGGCGGGGCCTGAAATGTGCATGCACTGCTCGCTTTGGTGCCTTGTGTTTCTGCCGTGGCCAAGCGAAGAACCCGCCCGGTCCCACCCAGGCTCAGAACAGGCACGTGAATGGGGCAGAATCACCCCAGCTGACCCACAGACGCAAGGGAGAGAAATAAATGCTTACTGTCTACCACGCGGCACTGAGATTTGGTGGTTGTTAGGCAACAGTTACTCCTTTTCTTTGTACTGAAGTATCATTCACATACAATGAAATGTTGAGAGCTTAAATACCCCTTCAATCAGTATTCACTTGTGTAACCCACACCCCTGGCAAGACACAGAACACTGCCAGAACCCCAGAAAGTGACCTGCTGGTGAGTCAATCCCCACCTTAGACGCAAAAGCAAACACTGATTTGCTCTATCATCGTGGCTCAGTTTTAAGACTTACACCATTGCAACCTAGTTTGTGGTAAGCTGATAAAGACCAGGGATCAGCCAAATTCAGCCCACCTGCCATTTCTGTATGTCCCATGAGCTAAGAATGGTTTTTACATTTTTACACAGTTAACGGAAAAACCAAAAGAGGAATAATACTTTGTAATGTTAAAATTTTATGCACTTCAAATTTCAGTGCCTGTGATAGCTTTACTGGCACACAGCCAGCTCCGTTTGTTTACATGTCATCTGTGGCTGCTTCTGCACTACAGCTGCACAGTTGAGTAGCTGAGACTCGAGAACATATGCACCCAAAGCCTGAAGTATTCACTACCCAGCCCATCGCAGAAAAAGTCTGCCCATCCCTCTAGCTCCCTCACATGTGCATCCAAGTGCTGGAGCCAGTGTGGAGAACCCAGTGTTCATTCGGAGTGCTGTTTCAATCACACCCATTCCAATCATACATAAAAATCATACATGTTCATGAAAAGTCTAAATACTGTCAAAATACACAATGTGGGAGGCGAGAGCCTCTCATAAGCTTGGCTCTCAGGGGGAACACTCTACACTAAGACTTCAAAGAAAACTGAAGCTAAGTTACGACTGATGTGTAATTATTGTCCTGTATCATCTTCATAGGAGGGTCGGCATCACAAAGATCTGTTGTTACTGAAAAAGGAACAGCAAAGCTGTCAACAGGAACAGACCAACATCAGATGGAAGAAGCAGGGTGAGTGCCAACATCTCACCTGTGAACTACAAGGGGAGACAGGAAAGAGTCAGATCCCCAGAGTCACGCGGCATGAAATGCCTGTTTCCCCCCAGGCTAGACTTGGAACGTCCACGGGCACATCAGGCATCCACAGAAAAAAGAAGAGGTCTCAAAGGGGCACCTGAGCCACCACACACTGTGCTGGCTGGGGTTTGCCAGATGAGAGGTGTGCATGACTGCCTTAGAAACAGCGTGGGTCTTATCCTGGAATGCAAAGTATGCTCCCTCTTGGCTAATAAAGTGCAATGCTATTCCTCTGCTGGGAACACGGGTAGCATTTACATTATGCTTTTAGGAATAACACCATCTGGAGATGCCCTTGACGTATACAGCTTTGGTCAATAACTCCGACTCTAGAAGCCCATCTCTTCAAGTTTTGCCCAACTACCTCAGCTTTCTTTAATGGAAATACTTCCCTTTTCACTCAATGATTTCTCCTCTAATTAAGAACCATTTTGGAGACAGCAGTATCAAGCAGTATCAGCAGTATTTCATCTTGGGGAACTGATAACCACAGCCACAGAAAGACAGAGAAAATGAAAAAGCAGAGGACTTTGTACCAGATGAAGGGACAGGATAAAGCCCCAGAAAAACAAATAAATGAAGAGGAGATAGGCACTCTTCCAGAAAAAGAATTCAGAAAAATGATGGTGAAGATGATCCAGGACTTTGAAAAAAGACTGGATGCAAAGATCGAAAAGTTTACCAAAGACCTAGAAGAATTAAAGAACAAACAAACAGAGATATGCAACACAATAACGGAAATGAAAAATACACTAGAAGGAACCAATAGCAGATTAACTGAGGCAGAAGGGCGAATAAGTGTTGATCACCACTGATGCAGAAAAGAATAAAGAAAAAAGAATGAAAAGAACTGAAGACAGCCTAAGAGATGTCTGGGACAACATTAAATGCACCAACATTCGCATTATAGCGGTCCCAGAAGAAGAGAGAGAAAAAGGACCTGAGAAAATATGGGAAGAGATTATAATTGAAAACTTCCCTAACATGGGAAAGGAAATAGCTACCCAAGTCCAGGAAGCGCAGAGAGTCCCAGGCAGGATAAACCCAAGGAGAAACACGCCAAGGCATATAGTAGTCAAATTGACAGAAATTAAAGACAGAGAAATGTTATTAAAAGCAACAAGGGAAAAACAACAAATAACATACAAAGGAACTCCCATCAGGTTAACAGCTGATTTCTCAGCAGAAACTCTGCAAGCCAGAAGGGCGTGGCACCATATATTTCAAGTGATGAAAGAGAAGAACCTACAACCAAGAATACTCTACCCAGTAAGGGTCTCATTCAGATTCGACGGAGAAATCAAAAGCTTTACAGACACGCAACAGGTAAGAGAATTCAGCACCACCAAATCAGCCCTACAACAAATGCTAAAGGAACTTCTCCAAGCGCGAAACATAAGAGAAGGAAAGGACCTACAAAAATAAAAACAAAACAATTAAGAAAATGGTAATAGGAACAGTAATTAAAAATATCAGTAATTACCTTGAATGTAAATGGACTAAATGCCCCAACCAAAAGACACAGACTGGCTGAATGGATACAAAAACAAGACCCATATATATGCTGTCTACAAGAGACCCACTTCAGACCTAGGGACACAGACAGACAGAAAGTGAGGGGATGGAAAAAGATATTCCATGCAAATGGAAATCAAAAGAAAGCTGGAGTAGCGATACTCATATCAGATAAAATAGACTTTAAAATAAAAAATGTTACAAGAGACAAGAAAGGACATTACATAAAGATCAAGGGATCCATCCAAGAAGAGGAGATAACAATTATAAATATATATGCACCCAATAAAGGAGCACCTCAATACATAGGCAAATGCTAACAACTATGAAAGAGGAAATGCAAGGCAGAAATAGAGACACAGATGTAGAGAACAAACACATGGACACCAAGTGGGGAAAGCGGGGAGGGTTGGGGGGGGAATGAATTGGGAGATTGGGACACCAAATTGTACACTCTAAATATATGCTGCTTATTGTCTGTTAACTGTATCTCAATAAAAGTTCTCAAAAAAAAAAAAAAGAACCATTTTGATACTCTAGAAGGGATGGGGCGTTAGGGGGAATAACAGACCTGAATATCTGCAGGGCTTTTGTTATGCTGAGTGGCAAATACAAGCAGGGATTGGAGTTCAATTTTGGGGACAACAGCAGAAAAGCTGAACGCCATCTTCTCATGTCATCCCTTCAAGTAAATGCTGCACAAGTATGAAAAATTATTACTCCAAAGGGTATCAATTTATTAGCCAGCTGTGGATGTCCTCATGCCTCTGTTTGTTTTCGGGGTGGGGGTGGTTGGCGAGGATCCCTGGAAACCTATGGATTCTTTCCCCAGAAAAACACACACGTGCACACCCCCCACATACACCAAATTCATGGGGTTTTCAGGCTCTGGATGCATGGCTAGGGATCCCAAGTTTTTAAAAACTTAACTACGGGGGGTGAGCGTACCTTGAGGGGCTGTAGTAGAGACGGTCTAAAATGTTCAATATTCTCACAGTCTGTGTGTGGAGCTTGCCCCAGGTGTACTGGACTGCAGACCATGGTTTTTTGGGGAAATAAAATGAGGTAAACAGGCTCTTAATGTGTAGCTTAGCTGGGCTTTGGGGAAAAAAATGCAAGTATTTGATTTGAGAGTGAATAAGTTGGCATTCTGCTCCTGTGTATGTGTGCATGTCGGTGCACATAGATGTGCACGTTGTGTGTGTGTGTGTTTACACGAGTCCGCCCCTAAGGGACGAGTCCATTCTCTCGTGTGCCCTTCCCAGGTTCAGCAGCTGAGATGAATTCACCCGGGTAAGAGCCAGTCAGTGGGGCCCCAGGCAGCTTGCCCTAGGGGAGCTCTGTTAACCTCTTCCCACCTACAACTGCCCCATCCTCACGGCCACCATCAAGTTGAGGGTACCAGCCCACACTGAAGCCTTTCCAGCAGCTGTGAACAGTTCCAATTCCTTCTAATCACAGAGGACTGATCTGCTGCTTACCGCTAAACCTCCTTAAAACCACATCCCACTGTGCGGCCTAAAGGGGATTACCAGCTGTCATGTAGCTTTTATCTTCCCACCTACCCAGCAGCAGACAGGAGAGCTCAAAATGTGACAGAAATAAGAACTAGGAGTAAAGAAATTCCCAAAGGGGTGAGTCTGTGTCTCTCTGAGGAGCTGAAAGCATCCTACACAAAAGCAAAACATGAATCTTGGGTTTCCTGAATTCTCCTCTGTCTTTTCTTGGCTGAAAGCATGAGACTGATAAGTCAGCGTCTGCCAACTGCTAGCTCCGGCCAGCAAAGAAAACCAGATGGGGAAAGGCAGGCGCCTGAGCACGGGCCTGCTAGCGGGCAAACGTACACACGCCAGGCGTGCAGAGAAAGGAAAGAAAAGGCCACCACCCTTCCTGACTTTTCAGAGACAGGCCTACAATTGTTTCGGAGGGCAGTCCAGACAACACAGGAACTCCTGAGAGTTCAGCTAAGGAAAGAGCACATGGACACTCCACCGGGTCATCAGACCGGCTCTATTTCTACGTTCATGTCCACACAGAGACTGGCCAAGGGTTCTGCTGTCCTACGGCAGCAAAGGCCGGGCTGCCAGCAGCACTCTGGGTTATCTTCCTGGGTCTGACATCTATTCCAGTAATCCTTGGGACCAAGAGACGGATCAGCAGAGGAAGAAAAAAAGAGCGTTTTACTGTGCAAAGCCCCAAAGCACCCCCGAATAACTCTTAAAAGGGTGCATTGTTTAAAATCTTCCAGGGGATTCCCAATTCCCTGAGGATAAATTCTCAGTTCCCTATGTTGGCCTTTATGTAGGGAGGACCATATACGTCAATGGTCCAAAGAGGGACACTTTCGAGAGTGAAAGACACTGCTATTCAGAATCGTGCTGGGAGAACAGCCATAAGCTGGGACTGTCTCCCCTGAGAGAGCAGACTCCGGGCATCCTCTGACTCAGCCCAAGGACCCACCCTCTTTCCTCTCACCACCTGTCTGCAGGTTTTCCCCTCCAGTTTCCTGGAAGGAGCAGGCTTTCCCTCACCTCCTCACCCCTGACAAGCACTTTCCTCTTCCACGTTTGCAGCTTCCCCACCTGCCCCACTCCTACTCATCCTTCTTCGGTCGCAGTCTGGACGTAACATGGTCATGGAGGCCTCCTCTGACCCCTGAGACAGGGTTAGCTCCCTCTTAAGGGCTCTTAGGCACCCAGAACACCCCTGTGTAGCAGATCATATCTGCTATCTTTATTCAGTGGCTGCGCTGCCTTCTGGAACCGACACATTGTTTGGCCTCTGGGTTGGGGCAACTCGGATCCTTGCACCAGGTCTGACACAAGGAGGTGCTGGATTCTTCTGGTCTCACCTAAGGCACCCCTTTGAGTTGCTTTCCTTAACCCTACCATCGTCCCCATGCCATGTGAGCTAAGGGCTGTCCTGAGTGCTCCCGGGACCCCAAGCTGCCTCTGACACACCCCACTGACGTGACCCACTCAGCGCTCCGAGCCCCTTTGAGGCAGACGCTGTGGTCCATTCATTCAGGCCACCGTGGTCAATGAGGAGGAGGCTGGGAAATGACATGAGGGCCACGACCCTTGGTCTGAAACCTTGGGCCCAGATGCATTTTGGAATTCAGAATTTTTCATTTGAAAATGATACTATGATGTAATAGTGCCAGTGGAGCTGGGGCAGCACCCTGTAATCTGCCACATTTCACACAGCAAAATGTGTGAATATTCACACTAAGCGGCTAAACACAGCCTCAAAATATCCTCACATCCTTTCGGGTCAGGCTTGCAAGTCACTGAGTCAAAATTTTCTGTCAAAATTGTGAAGAAATTTTGGTTGTCAAGAGCTTTCGGGTTTTTTTTTTATTGTGGAAAAGGGACTATGGACTCATGACAGCTGACATTTCATCAATACTCATCTTCCAGGCACTGTTCCAAGTTTCTATACAATTATATACAATGTAACACATTCTATATATATTACAGTATAGAATATATATAGAATGTTATAAATAATATATAGAGACTGTATCTACACAATCTCATTTAATGCTCAAAACGATCCTATAAAGTAAGTGTTATCACTTTATTTTTCAGATAAGGAAACTCAGGCAGAGAGACGAACAGACAGAAGGAATCAGCAGATCACACCACCAACACATGCTCCACAGCTGGTGCTCAGCCATCACTGAGTAAACGAATCAATGAAACGCGCGTGTGCACGTGTTACACACAGCACAGTGGAAGCAGTTAAACAGCAAAACTGCTGAGGTGGCCTTGTCAGTTCCCTGGGGTTCTCTGCCTCCAACCTCTTTTCTAGGCATTGCTTCTACCCTAAGCTAAACGTTTACAGAGAGTGCATTACACGTAGCCCAGCCTCCTGGACACAGATGCTTGCCTGGTGCAGGGGTAGGCTCCTGACTCAGTGGAGGGCAATCACCACAATTCCCTGGGACTTGGGAACTGGCCTCACAAAGTCATTCTCTTCTGGGTGCCCGGACAGTAAAACACAAACGTGTTTCAGAGGGAAACAGGAAACAACAACAGAGCATACATATCCAAATCCAGCCTGACACAGTCCAGTGTGTAGCCTATGATTTCCCTTTAAATAGAGCACTGGCTGGCACGCAGGAGGCCAGTGGGGACTGCCTCTGCTGCTGATAGGGAACTGATTATGGTCGAGTCATTTGGCAACTACATTCGTCAACCAAGGCTTACTGCGCACCTACTATGGGCCAGGCACTCTGCTAAGCAGAATGTAAACACGGCAGGTGGGATGCGCACCCTCCCAGGTCATGTGACTGTAGTGAAGAATCAAACAGCAACAGTGCGAGTGTCACGACCCAGGGAATATATGGGGAGCAGAGAGAATACACAACAGTAGGTTTAAATCAATTTGTAATTGGACCTGAAGTGGAACAAAAATTAATTATACTATTTATGAGCTGTTCAAGTTTAATTCCAACAAATTTAGATTATAAAACTAAATGATTGTGAAGAATTACTGAGGCAAGCAGTAGAGATTCGTGCACTCTTTCTAATGCTCCCGTGTCAAGCACGGACCATCCAGACTGACTGCTACCAATAACAGAAGAGTAACAAGATTTGCATATATATTGTGAATGTCTGATTAAACAGCTCGATAGTGGAAAAACTAATACAATTTGGGAGTATGGTTTCCAGAAAACACTTAGTCCAGCCAGTATCTTTTGTCCATTTAGAGCCAGGGTTATCTCCCCTGTAAAACTGCATTCCGCAGAAAGCACTTTGCAAAAGTATTAGAACACTTCTGAGTTTCAAGAGATAAAGGAACAACACTAAAGCGTTTGTGGCAAGAGTAAATATGATTGAGCAGCTACGGCAACAGAAACACATTTGATGTAATATATGACAGACCTTGTTAGCTGTGAATGCACTTACTCCTTTCTTTCTTGTGAACATAACCCCAATTTTGTTCAGTACTGAACATGCCATGCTAAATATACTCTTTCCCAACCTCCCTTGAAGTCACAGATGTCCATAGATCATGGTTCTGGTGAATAAAACCTAAGTAAAAGTCTGTTTCTGGTTCCTAATAAAAGGAGACAGTTGGCAAGAGGAACCCTTTTCCTCCCCTTCTTGTCACCTAGACATTGACGTGATGCCGGAGCTGCAGCCACCATATTGTCACCATGAGGATGATGGCCAACGTGCCAAGTGGCTCTGATGAGGAGTTGAACCAGCCTACTTCTAGACTTCATATTATGTGACAAAAAACACACTTATTTGTTTTAACCACTGTTCTTCGATACTTCTGTTCTTTGCAACCAAATATTACTAATAGAATAGGACAAGACAGAAGCTTGTGTTTAAAAGTTTGAACCTCGGGTGCTACTGAAAAAAGAAAAAAAAAGTTTGAACCTTGGGGCAACTGTAGCTACCAAGACCAAGAATTCTCTGTAATTAGTGACTCAGTGCAGGCAGCAGGAAGTAACCAGTCTGGTGTGGAGCAGACTGGTTACAGCATAAAATACTGATCACTGTTGGACACCAAGTCAGGATGGTGGCAGAGGCTGTTGCTTGTTTACTCAGTATACGTCCCTGTCTTCTTTCTCACCATCATGCCCTTTCCTAGCCCCAGAGCAAGTCTCATTTCAGTCACCTGGGCAAAGCCTAATAGAAGATGGGAAAGTAAGTTCAGGGGCTGTGCTCTGCCAACTGTGTAGACTGTTAAGCTTCTTTCAGGCGCCACCTTAGATAAAAGAGATTTCAACATGGGGTGGAGACAATGTGGTTTACTTCAGGGCATGTCCAATTACACTGTCAGAACCTTCAGGACTTTTTCATTTTTTTTTTTTTTTTTTGGTAGAAGTAGGTTTCTAGGTGTCTGGTATATTTGATACAAGGTTATTACTATTCTTGGACTCAATGGCAGCTTTTTAAATAGACACCCCAGAGGTAGATACATTTCCCTTGAACCTAATGACCTCACCTTTCCCCCTTTTTAATTTGAGAAGCAGCCTATGCTTTTTTACTCAAGCTTGTGTTAATGCTTCGTTTGTAAATAATAAAACCTTACCTATTTATTCTAAAAAAGAAGGCATGGAGGGGGAGTCAGAGAACAAGGCATACTCAGAAATTCTAAGGGTGGAGAGAACTAAGAGCTGAGGGTTCGTAGATGGGCCGGTAGCTGCAGGAGAGTTCTGTGTCTCACACATTAAAGTCTGACTTTTATTCCAATGGCAACGAGGAGCCACTGAAGGAATTTTTTTTTTTTTTGGGGGGGGGTACACCAGGTTCAATCATCTGTTCACTGAAGGAATTTAAGCAAGGAACTGACATGACCAGATTTTCTGTTTAGAAGGATCACATGGGTTGCACTATACGGAAGCAAATTGCAAGGGGGCACCAGAGGCCAGTTACAAATTAGTAAGAAATGATGCAGGCCTGAATTAAGGCCACGGCAATGAGCAGATTTGAGAGGCATGAAGGGAAAGCATTTGATGCCAGATTAGATTTATTTGCTACGGGACAGGAAAGCATTAAGGCGGCTCCCAGGTTTGACGGGGGTAGTTGTTGACATCACTCACAGAGATAGAGAAGGCAGGGGGATCAGGTGAATGGGTGTCTCGGGGTGACAGGCAGATGACACACGCAGTGTTGGGCACGGTGGGACATCTCTTGGAGATGTACCGCTAGACAGCAGAATACACGGGTCAGGCACTCAAATCTGAGCAGTAACTAAATCTGAATGCAAACAGATAGCAACTGAAGTCATGGGACTTAACTAATATCATCTAAAGAAAATGAGTAAAACAGGAAGATGCATCTGTGAAATCGCAAAGAACACTAACAGCAGGGATGGACAAAAGCAGCAGCACCCACAAAGAAGAAAAGGAAGAAACAGTCCGCGGGGCGGGAAGAGAACCAGAGGAGGTGGGGTAGGGGGCAGGGTGGGAAGCCCCAGGAGGAAGCTGGAAGGACCGAGGGTTCTGCAGAGTCCACCGCTGCAGAGAGTGGAGCTCACACGGACGGCTCAAGGCTCCTCCCCAGCATACACGGGCTCTGACCACCCCCACCCCCCAGCGTCCATGCGATCCTGCTCCCCCCGCCACAGCTAACTGGTCAAGAGGTGATCACTGACCCGAGCGGCACAGAAACCAGTCCTGGGAGCCTGGAGTGTCCCCGGCCCCTGCCACGTGGACTGGGATGCAAGCAGGCTGAGGAGGGGGCGCAGGAACAGGGTGCCCTGGTCCAGGAAGACATCTTGCGTTCTGATAAATGACTGTTATGCTAAGGCTGGTTCCAGCTGGTTTCTCTTACTTGGAACTATAAAAACCCCAATCCATATCCAACAAGAAAGGCAGAAATACAAATTGCTATATTGCCTGACAGAATGAAATATGTGCTCAATGGAGATCTAAGAGGTGGCTGTGGGAGTTCAGGAGGAGGGGAGATTAATTTGGGCTGGGTTTAGGGAATGCTTCCAGAAGGGAGGTGGCATCTGGGCTGCCACTTGGAGGATCAGGAGGATTTTCAGGGGAAAGAAGGGAAAGAGTGCACTCTAGCTGAAGGACTGGCACCAGCAAATGCAGAGAAGCAGGAAATAAATGGGGCGCTGGGGCAAATGCTGGTGGTGGCCACGCCTCTGCCCGTCTCCTGGTCTGGTTAACTCTGGGGAGGGCACATCCTTCAGGACCCTGCAAAGCCTTCCTTGCCTTCCCTCAGCCGCCTGGCCGCCCCATCACAGCCCTTCCCCACGCTGTCTCGGAAGTCTGCTCCGTTTGTGGGTCTGCATCTCTCACCAGACTGGAGGCACTCATCCATTGACCTCGGGACGTCCTGCGCCTGGTGTGGAGCCTGGGGGCTCAGTACAGACTTGGTACTGTCGCGTAACCTCTACTCATTCAGAGGAGGAGGGGATGTAAGCCTGAGAAGGAAGGCTGGCGTCCTGTTCCCAGGACCTGCAGGAGCAGGCAGGCTGATACTCAAGGCTGACTTGGATGACTCCCGGGTGCAGGAACATTAAAACTTTAATTTTTTTTTAGTGTAGTAAAATATACATAATATAAAATTAACCATTTTGAGTGTCCAGTTCAGTGGCATTAAGTGCATTTATATTGTTATGCAAACATCAGCATTATCGAGCCCCAGAACTGTTTCACCTTCCCAAACTGAAACTCTGTACCCATTAAACACTAGCTCCCACGACGGTCCCCCGGCCTCCACCCACCCATAACCACCACGCCACCTTCTGTCTCCACCAAGTTTATTATCCTAGGTGCCTCAGGGAGTGGAATCCTACAGTATTTGACCTTTTGGAAACAACTTATGTTTAAACGTGCTTTAAACGGTACACATTTACCAAGTGTTATCACTTCCTCCTCAGGAGGTAGGCAGGGCAAGGACCACGGGTCTGATTTTGGAGGCTGCATCGCCCAAGCCTCGGCTGCCAGGGATCACAAGTGGCCCGTGCTCCACGACGTGCCAGGCTCGGCCTACCCTCTCACACACGGCATGGAGGCAGCTTGAAAATCAGGGCTCTTGGAGGCCATTACCCCAACCCACACCCCACACCGGCGGGCCTTCCTTTCCCGCACCTGTGCCCGTAGGTGGGTGATCTGAGCACTTCACTAAGGATCAGCAATCAGAACAGGAAATAGCCAAGGCCGTAGGGTGGAGACAACAAGGACTTAACCGAAGGCCAGGGTGTGTCCTTCTGTGGTCGGATGCTCCCTGCTCAGGAGGCAGACAGCTCAGAGAGGTCAAAGCCATTGCCAGCGTGAGTGATTCACTGGACACTTGTTTGGAGCCCCCACCTGAGTAGGCAGCACAGTGGAATCACAGTGGAATCACAGTGGAAAGAGCTGAATGATTACTCCTCCTCCTGCCTGAATCCCCGGCTCCTGGGCCGGCTCTGTTTCTACTGAGCATCAGGAGAAAGGTCTTGCTTTCCATACTCAGGTCAAAGGGTTTGCTCACTTTTGTCTTCTGCAAGTGATGGTCAACCCTAAGGACCTATCTGCAAACTGCCAAGAGCCGTAGGGTTTCTTTAGGTGGGTTTGTTTGCTGGAATTAGAAATGGTTCAAACTGTGCATTCATTGCCTTCTAAATCAATGTAAAAAGCTCTTAGTGAGCCTGAAGACAATGTCCCGTGCATTCTGTTCTCATCAATACCTACTAAAATAATTTATCAGGTGTGTGTGTGCACGCATGCCCGTATACATAAGATCTAACCTTAAAAGCTAGAGGCAATTATTTAAACATACTCCGTACTTTCTATTTGCGTCTAAATTAACCTGTAGGACAGAATCAAAAGCTAAGTAGTTTGACCCCAGGTGGCTCTGTTGTGCTTAAGCCCTAAGGAAGATTATGTCTTAGAATTTAAGGATTTCCCTTTGGGCTGGTTTATAGATGGAAATCCTGTCTCACCTTAAGACTCTGTAAGCGAACTGGAGTGGCTGGGGGACAGGTATGGAGGAAGAACCAAGGAGACGGAAGAAGGAACCCGGGAGCTGGAGCAGGGAGACTTGGATTGACAACCTGCCTCCCACTTACGACACAGAGCTCTAGGGCAAGTCGCTTTATCTGAGCCTCAGTTTCCTCATCTGTAAAAAGGGGCCATAACTTTATCAAGGAGGGACAGTGCAGATATGAAATAAGAACTGTAATAACAGCAACAATTCACCGAGTGCTTACAATGAGTCAGGTACCCTTCTGTGGAAAAATTACTATAAAGCACTTCACAAATATTAGTTGTAATAATAACTTTACTATTGTTCTTTACTGACAATGCACAGCGCTTCAGTACGTTTAGAGAATGTGGGCAGGTTTCTTCCACTTTATTCTTATTTTAAAAGCTTAAAATCCCACACTGCTTGAGTACCAAGGGTCTGAGCTCCCAAATGCCGCTTTGAGCCCATAAGGATCTTCTTCCCTTCTATCCTCTCCTCAAGGGAAGAGGGGGGACCAGAATGAAGAGGACAGGGAGCTAATATATACTACTTGAGGTGCCAAACTCCTGTGGCCAGAAACTGAGCCAAATGCTGGGTGTACAAAGATAATAAATAGCAGCAATGTGAAAATCCATCACTGCGCTTTTCTCCCCCTTTTGTATCTGAGGGCTCACAAATTGGCAGCGTACAGCGACGTGGAGGTTAGCCGTCAGCGGCCAGCCCCACGGCCTCCACCGGTTGTTGCCCGCACAGCACCCTAAGAAGCCGTCTGGCACCAGAGGCATTTCTGCCACCACCCTCCAGGGAGCAGCCCAGCCCGAGCACAAAGAGGGACCCAGAAGACTCAGTATGAGGCCCCCTTATCCTGGCCGCTATGCAGCCATGCAGGTCACTCTTCCCTGCTATTCTCAGGTGCCATCGTAAGGAAGAGATGGAGTGGGGACAGGGCTCTGAAAGACAGAGACCTCCAGACAAAACCAAGTTACCTAAAGAGACGGTTTCAGTTGCTGGATAAGACAAAGTTATCGCATTGGAATAAGACTTGGTTTTCGTCTGCTACCCAGCGTGGGGAAGAAGAGGAGTTCAAGTGAAGACGGAGTTCTTTCTAGAAAAGTAAGTTACACTTTCTTTGCAAATACACGTGGTATGAGTAAATCCAAAAATACTATCCTGCAGCCCAGAGACATGCTGTGGAAAGGTTGTAATTATTTTCCTCTGCCTGGAAATCTTCCTCCTCATCTTTCTGCACCCCTCTTCCTAGTTAGCATCTTCTTCAGATGCTTGCTTGGAATGACATCCTGATGGAAACCTTCATTGGAACATACCCCCTCCCATCCCCAAGGCCACCGCTCACCGCCCCCCCACCACGTTCCAAAGCCTGCCTTTATCAAAGCAGGGATCTCCCTGTGTTGTAAGTGCTTGTTTATCCATCTGCCTCCCCAGCCGTGTAAACCTTTCAAGTTAAGGACTGTCTCTTGTTCACCATTATATTCCTGGTGCCTAACACAGTGTCTGATAATAAACATTTGTTCAGTACCGACTGACAGATGACTCACTGATGACCCTGCAAGGAATACGTACCGCCTTAGATATCAACAGCTTGAATGTGGGAAGTCAATTATCTGTCAGGGAATGACAAGCACTATGAAGAAGCAAGATGAGGAAGCTGTGATGTGGTTGGTTAGGAGGTTTTAGAAGTCCATGCTCATTTTGAAAAGGGTCCAGAACGAAAGCAATGGTTTTGGGGGGGGGGGGTTGTTTGTTTGTTTATTGTAAGTATAGTATAAATCCCTGTACTGCCACACCTGGCACCTGGCCAAGCTCTGCCTCTAACTGGATGTGGGACCTGGGGCAAGTTCCTTATCACTTACTTGAGTTTCACTTGACAGGTAATCCCATCATCAGAGCTTCAGGGTTCTTAAGGTGATGACAGAGAGTTCTTTTAACTCTGTATTGTAGAAAACTTTGAAAATGTAAAACAAGAAAATGGACCATTCAGGAGTAGAATTTTGGTGTATTTCTTTCTGGTTTTCTAAATTCATAAAATTATCCTTTTTTGTGTTATGTATTCTAAAGAGCCCCAGGTCCACAGACAGCTGCCACCTCTGGGCACCTCTGCTTCCCCTGCCCTATCAGCTCCCATTCACTCTAGTGCCCAACGAGGCATCTGGAGTTGCCTGTCCCCAAAGGTATCAGAGGGTATACTGTCACGTAGGGCTTTTCATGTTTATTTCCAGTAAGTATTTTGTTACCAGTCTTTTAAATGTTATTCAAGTTTTTTTCCTTGTGAAAAATTTCAAACACAAACAAGGTGAAGGAATAGCATCAAGAACCCCATATACTCCTCTCCCTTCTTATCACATCTCCTCGCACACACTGTATGTGCGTTGGAGCATTTTAAAGCAGATACCATGTATCATACCTTAAATACAATTTTGTTTGTTTTATTTTCTATTTTTTGGCTGCGTTGGGTCTTCACTGCTGCATGCGGGCTTTTTTCTCTAGTTGCGGTGAGCAGGGGCTGCTCAGTTTCGGTGAGCAGGCTTCTCATTGCAGTGCCTTCTCTTGTCGTGGAGCACGGGCTCTAGGCTAGCGGGCTTCAGTAGTTGCAGCATGCGGGCTCAATAGTTGTGGCACGCCGGCTCTAGAGCACAGGCTCAGTAGTTGTGCTGCACGGGCTTAGTTGCTCCGCGGTATGTGGATCTTCCCAGGCCAGGGACTGAACCCGTATCCCCTGCATTGGCAGGCGGATTCTTAACCACTGCACCACCAGGGAAGTCCCTAAACACAATTTTCAACTGTCCCTGTGTCCTGAGGCTGCCTTCAGAAGGGACAGAACCACAGAAATGCACAGAACATACGTAGAGTACCCGTGGGTAAAGCCTGCTCTCACAGCAGCCCGCTGCTTTCTTCTCATTGACCTCCACGACCGGGAACACTTCCAACTAACTGCTTAAAAACACATTCAGAGCAAACGAAGCCTTTGACCCCTGTGGGACACTTAGAAGGAACCAGGCAACGTTCCAAAAGCACCAAACTCCAAACAGTAATAAGCCAGGTCAAATGGACATTTCTGCCTGATACCCAGTTATTTCAGCTGTCACCTCTCTGGTTATTTAATTTCCCTGCTTCACTCTGTCGGGATCGTGGAAGAAGCCATGTCCACTAACCGGCGCTGCCTTTTCTTTTTCCTCACATGAACAAAAGGGGAGTATTAATGACAGGTGTCCTGAGAGCAAGTGAGAGAACAAGTGATCCTGACTGGACACAGAGGGAGCAGGCTCAGGGGCCGGGGGGCTGAGCGGTCTCTGAACGCTGACCCGGTCCGCAACAGACACACGGACATAACTGAGACTTGCTCAAGCCCCGTGCCTGGAACACGGGCACGCACCAAATGAACTCATGCATGTGTAGGAACTGAACAGGCTGAATGAATGCGTAGGAACTGAAGAGGCTGAAGACCCAGTGGAATGAATGCTGGAGCCTGGACCACCCGGGCAGGTACTGGGAGCAACAAACAACTAAAACAAAACTTAAAAAAAAGAACACATTAAAATGAGTTTCAAAAATGTATCACCTCAAAAGAGGAGTTACTTTCCTTCTTCCACTTGACTTCTAAGTCTTGGTCCTCGGTAGATTCATTTCTGCACACCTGAAATCACAGCCTAGGAGCAATCTGACACATGCTCTTCCTCACTTAACACACCAAACACATCCCCACGTTGTCCGTCTTCCTTGGAATTACTTTAAATGGCTGCACGGTGTGTAGGTCTGCCTATCCACCCGAACGTAATTCTCTGCTCCACTCCTTTCCCCTTTCTTGAGACACTCTTCTTTTTCTTTTTTCTTTTTTTTGGGGGGGGCCCCAACAACTGCTCTTTTTGCCTGATCTCCATCCCCTCTAGCCAAGAGGCACCTGACCCTTGAGGTCCCCCTGCCTCTAGGAACTGGCAGGTGCTGCTGCCTCTACAGGCAACACTCCTGCAGCCCCCTCTCCGCCTGGCCTATTCCGACCTTCGTTTCAGGGCTGAGGTTAAGAGTCACTTATTCCAGGAACCCTCCCTGACCCCCCTGACTGCCATAACTTCCTGGACGTCAAGGGCCAAGGCACTCATCACCCTCTGTACTGTAACCCTTTGTCTAATGCTCTGTTTGGTCACTGGAACGCGAGCAGAAGCCCTTTTTCTGAGCCTTAATTATTAGCCGGGTGGTCTTGTCTCCCTTGAGCCTCGCTTTCCTCATCTATGGGAGGAGATAGTTACACAGTCGCTCCCAGCTACCAACAAGGATGCGGTGAAGATTACATGAGGCAGTACTGCCAAGATTCGTGGTACAGCATAAAGGGCTGTAAAAATGTTAACTATTAGTGATTATACATCTGCTACCTAGTTCTGAGGCATAAAAAGCAGTTGTATAATTTTAACTTTTTGAGGATCACAGACAAATGGTGATAGCTAACATTTACTGAATGTTTATGGACACTGTACCAGGCAGTTTCTATGCATTTTCTCATTGTATCCTCATGCAAATGAATGGGGTAAGATCTCTTATTATTCACATTTTCCAGAGGCTCAGAAGACTAGATCATTTTCCTGGGGCCACACTGCTCTGGAATAGAATGCTGAGGACTCAGTGCAAGCCTCTGCCCATACCCACATCCATACAAAATAGTGCAAACAACTGCCAGAAGTTCATGGATCCCCTAAAGCCCATGTGGCTTGGGTCCCTGTTCAAGGCCCCACCTGCAGAAAAGTGAATTCTGCAGAAAAGTTCAAAGATTTACACACTTCACAGTTCTGGGTGCATATGAGAATAAACTGTGTCAGCAAGAATTCTAGAGCCTGGGAACAGGTTGTAAATCCTAAAGTCTCACCAGACATTGTTTCCTTGGCAATTTAAGTCACTGGATGATTGAAGACTCTTGGCCCAAAAGGCACATGGCATGAATACTGCACTCTGATAAATCAGGTGCTGGGAGAAGCTGATGGTACCAGCTGTCAGACTCCAGCCACCAGCAGCAACGGCCAGACGCTTCAGGGTATAAATAGTTTCTGAAGACACTCACTGCTTGATGGAGTCCACAAACTGGGAAAGCAACTGCTTGTTTAGCAGCACATGAGAGGCCACAAGAAACCAAAGTGGGAGAAGAAACAAGAGTTTGTCAAACCATCTGGCTTTGGCCTGTCCTAATCTCAGAAAGGCTTTGGAAACCGTGAGGCATTGCCGTGGGGGTAAGAAACGCATGTGTCTCACACCGAGGAGGGGGAGAGACAGCAGCCTGGTCACCAGGCGTGGTGAAACCCACCCCTCCGCAGAGAAATCCGCGGGACTGTGCCGCAAGCCAAAATAAGCAATTAAAACGTGAAAGCAAACTCGTGGGCCAGACTGCATTTTTCAGTGTGGCACCGTGTGGGCAATGCCTCAGAGGCCACCTGGGAATGGACTGAAATGAGCCAAGATGGTTGCCATGGTGAGGCTCCCAGAACCAAGGAACAAGGACTCAGGGAGTGTGTGGCTTAGAGACACGCAGCCTGCTGGGTAGTGTGAGGTGTGACAGTCCTCACAAAGACGGCGGTGGAAACTGGCTGTCCGGATCCACTCGGGAGACAGCAGAGCGAATGTGGCTGAGGCACGGGTTGGGGTGGGGGTCGGGAGAGCAGCTAAGGGAATTCCCCATCCCTGAGACCTGTCACGTGTGGAACGAAGCTACCGAGGACACACACACACACACTCACACACACCTCACACACACGGGAGTGGTGCTGGGCAGCCCCCTAAATGTCAGGGAAGCA
The DNA here is from genome assembly GCF_030028045.1 of Hippopotamus amphibius kiboko. Classification (NCBI taxonomy): domain Eukaryota; kingdom Metazoa; phylum Chordata; class Mammalia; order Artiodactyla; family Hippopotamidae; genus Hippopotamus; species Hippopotamus amphibius. The sequence goes on along the minus strand of NC_080192.1, from coordinate 25,984,696 downwards.
GGCCCCTCCTCGGAAACAAAGTTTATTTTGCCTTTAACAAAGGACACGAGGATCCTCTATCAAACATGACACGGGTGGTCCGCAAGTTCAACTTCCACCAGTGCAAAGAGGCAGGAGATGACAGGTCCACAACGCCTTACCTGTAATTCTGAAACCCAGAAAGTTCTGAAATATGAGAGTTTTTTCCCTAAGTGTGGGCGAATCATTTGGTAACAAAAATCTGACCCGAAGTGACACGTATTTAAAGTCTTTCCTCAATAACAGTAAGTCACACCACAGATCCATTAACACGTCTGATGGCAGAGCACGACCCCAGTCCCACTGGGGGGTCTGATGCGACATAAGATGTAATAAGCAAAGAATTTACTTTAAAATTTCAGATAAGTGATTATGGACATATATCTCCTTTTCTACATATCAGTAGAAATGAAAGAAATATTTGATCATTTGGGATGGGATGAAAAAAATCAAAAAAGAAACCTGCAAGGTCTTGTTTAGACTCTTGGTAGGAACATGGCTTTCGGGCAATTTGTGTGTCCTCATAGGGTCCATGGACAAGCCAATCCTTATGTTTCTGGTCCTAGTTTAGAGTTTACCTATGATGTTTAATTCTGTTAAACTGTAGCTCTGCACCCATATAAATCCAAACACCAGGCTCTCCAGGCATGCAGTGAAATCTGGAAGACCTTCTATACCCCGATGGTAAGAATAGATGACAAGTTGGCCATTGCCTGCTCCTCCCCCAAAAGTAAGTGAACTGGGGACTTGTTCCCTTTCATTTCTAAGGGTCCATGATTTTAGAAGAGGAGAATAAAGCGAAGTTAAAGATGAGGTGTTTTCTCGAGGATCCGACGAGTGTTTTCAATAAACAAAGGGATTCCAAGCTTTTCTATCAGATGATCTACTGTCCCTGTCCCATAGCGGAAGGACCATTTGGGGCACCTGGGGACAAGGAAAGAGGATCAACAAAGGGAGTAAAGATGGTTTATTAACAAAAAGACTAGGATTCAAAGCCACACACTGCCACTTAATAGCTGGAAGGTTTACCTCCCTGAGACTGAATATCATCCGGAACCTGGAGGAACACAATACTCTCCTCGTAGGATTTTTATGAGGATTCAAGGACGTGTACAACATCCAATATATGGTAGCTGTCGTTGTGGCGGCAATGAGATTCTGGAACTTGAACAGGGCCTGGCTTCACGTATCTCACCAGACTGCCTGGCTTAGCAGAATGCGGGGGATATCGGCTTCATGAGCACGGAGCCAGTGGGTAATAAACACAAACAGCCGCAAATCCCATGGGTAAAGCAGTCTCTCCCAGCTAATAACTGCTACACAGGCGCCTGCATGTGCTTTGTTAGAGGAACTAAATAGGTCCTGAGGGCTATGAAACCAAATCCTCTAGAAGAGGGTGAATTTCATCAGAATTAGAGTGTCTGTTAGGGACCTGGTACTCTGGGAGCATCCATTCAAAAGCCAACCCTTGTAAAGGAGGCTGAGCAAAGAAATGCTTAGGTCACGCTGGAATCAATCAGAGGCGCTTATGTAACTTGGCATGTTTTCTGAGGCTTATCTTACTCCACCCATCCTTTCAGGTGACAAACATTCACTGAGATGCACTATGCACCAAATTAAGTGCTGGGGCACAAAGATGAAAAGATATGGTCCCTTCCCCTTTAGGAACGCAGGCTTGCAGGTGAGACAGACGCGTGCATCAGTTAGTATGGTCATGCTGTCAATGCTAATGAGAGAGGCATGTGTGAACAGACTATCTAAAATAAACAAAGATGGGTCTTTTGTATTTCCTTAGTGTAAGGTATTTCCATAATGTGGGACTTTTATATAGTGAACATGGGTTACTTTTGAAATCAGAAAAAAAAACCTAACAAGAAAAATAAAGAGCTCAGTGATGGAGTGAAGAGACTGATTATCTAATGAACATTCAAGTACTGGGGTGAGTGCCAAAGTTCAGGAACGTATCAGTACTTTGGTGGGACCCTTGAGAAGTAAGGAGGGGCACCCACGTTGCCTGGAGGTAAAGGTGACAAGTCAGGCTTCCCTAAGAAAGTCACACTGAATGATGGTTTGCCAATTAGTGTAAGTACAGCCTCTTTAGAGAGCAATCCGGGAATATTTATCAGTATTTAAAATGTGCAGACTCCTTAATCCAGATGTTCCTCTTATACTGAGAGGAATGTCAGGAAACATATACAAAGGTCTATGTAAAAAGATGTTTACTGCATCACTGTAAATAAGATGACGCTGGAAATAACTTAAATGTCCACCAAGAGGGGATTGTTTAAATAAAGTGTGATTTATGCCAGAATATAACCATGAAATAAAGGAAATAAAATCTACATACAGCTTATTAAGTTTTAAAAGGCAAGTTATAGAATAGTGTGATCTTTTTAATACTTTTAATTTCTTCTTTCCCTATTTGGATGCCTTTTATTTATTTTTCTTGTCTAATTTCTCTAGCTAGAACTTCCAATATTATGTTTTTTAAAGTATTTATTTATTTTTGGCTGCGTTGGGTCCTCATTGCTGCACGGGGGCTTTCTCTAGTTGCGGCAAGTGGGGGCTACTCTTTGCTGCGGTGCACAGGCTTCTCATTACGGTGGCTTCTCTTGTTGTGGAGCACGGGCTCTAGGTGTGCAGGCTTCAGTAGTTGTGGCTCATGGGCTCTAGCGTGCAGGCTCAGTAGTTGTGGCACACGGGCTTAGTTGTTCCACGGCATGTGGGATCTTACTGGACCAGGGATTGAACCCATGTCCCCTGCATTGGCAGGCAGATTCTTAATCACTGCACCACCAGGGAAGCCTGTGATCTTATTTTTGTAGAAATAATTTTATGTATATTTTGCTTGTATATGAGTAGGGAAAGTCTGAAAAGATATACAACAAGCCATATTAGGCACATTAGAGCTGGTAGGGTAGGGAGATGGATAAGGAGAGGGAATTTCATTTTCTCTTTCTCTATATTTACATGTTTATGACAATATATTCCTTTTATATTTAAAAAAATTTTAAGAGTTTATTAGACAGTCATGAGTACAAAAAAGCTGAGATTTTAGAGAGCGTGTATTCAGAAACAGTTTACCATTGCTTGAATACAGGAGGCATGTGAGTAGGTGATGGGATCTAGGGAAGACTTCAAAGAAGAAGAAACAGAAATAAGGGGTTCTCCTTGGAGAATGGGAGGACAGTTGTGAGGGGAACACAGTGAGAGTGCGGAACGAGGAACCAGCACAACCACAAGAACTGAAGGATATTCTCCAAACAGAGGAGAACACTACAGAGAAAAGTGGACTGGGGATTTTCAAGAGTGGAAAGTAGGAAGCATCTGAAGAGCAGATGTATATATATCCTTTTAAAGGAGAGCGTCTGTTAAAAGGATTAAAAACTAAATTTTCACTAAATCCCTACTATAACTTTGTTTGTTGGGCCAGAGGGAGAAGCAGAGGGAGAGAGAAAATTCTTTTAAGCAACAGAACAAGCTAGAACAGAAGTAATTAAAATGCCAATTTACTCACAATTGTTCCATTACAAATACCAGTAACACAATGGAAAAGGCTTTGAAAGCAAACCTGTCATTTCAGGTGAGTTTTAGACCAATCCCCACCCTTTCCTTTCTGTTTCTTTCTCCTTGGTGGATCTCACTTACCTCATTCCCCTTTTGGAGGCCAATCCTTCTCTCAGAAAGAACCTAAGGTGGGACTTCCCTGGTGGCGCAGTGGTTAAGAATCTGCCTACCAATGCAGGGGACACGGGTTCAATTCCTGGGCTGGGAAGATCCCACCTGAGCGCCACAACTACTGAGCCTGTGCTCTAGAGCCCACGAGCCACAACTATTGAGCCTGTGTGCCACAACCACTGAAGCCCTTGCACTCAAGGGCCCGTGCTCCACAACAAGAGAAGCTGCCACAATGAGAAGCCCGCACACGGCAACAAAGAGCAGCCCCTACTTACCACAACTAGAGAAAGCCCGCATGCAGCTGCAAAGACCCAATACAGCCAATAAATGAATAAATAAATAATAATAATAAAAAAGAAAGACTAGGGTAAGTGGTTTATATCTCAATATGAGTTAACAGGAGTTCTTACCTTTTAATGTATTGTAACTTGAGGCCCTAGCTCTAAATAAAAATCATTTATTTAGAGGCCCCATGTTTTTAGAAGCAATTTTGAGCATCGGACAACTGGTGAAGGTGGAGGGAGGGAGAAGGTTCCTGGTGGCTGTGGATAGAGGGTCGCCTACACTTGGAAGCTAGCCTTCTTTTCACATGCCTAAACAACATGGAAACAGCTCTCTCAGAACTGCTAGCTTGGTCCAGGATCCGTATGCTGAATTCTAAAACACTGATGGGGTGGGGGTGGGGGAATCTTACTCCCTTGTAGCACACTTCCTTAAAACACATCAGCAAATGAACTGAAGCTACAGCCATTTTGTGGTTAATTTAATCAACTGTAGACAAGAAAACTAGTTAATTCTGCTGAGAAAGTATCCCTCTGGTGGTGAAATGGTCTCTCATGCTGTCCACATTCATCAAATTAATTCAATAATTCAACTCTAAGCTCCCATTTCATCTTGTGTTACATAAATATTACTTTGGCAGTTTTCAGTGCTGATGACCTAAGCATCACACCATCATCTGTGAATAGTCTGGCAGCTAAAAGGTCTCTTTCTCCCTTCCTAAAGGAGAGTCTAAAACAATGCCCAAGTGATCCTGGGGAGAGTACCAGAACTGGCACAGTTGAAATCCTGCCCCACTTTAAAAAAAAATTTGTATTTATTTATTTATTGGCTGTGTTGGGTTTTCGTTGCTACAGACGGGCATTCTGTATCTGCAGCGAGCAGGGGCTACTCTTCATTGTGGTGTGTAGGCTTCACACTGAGATGGCTTCTCTTGTTATGGAGCATGGGCTCTAGGTGCGTGGGCTTCAGTAGTTGTGGAACACAGGCTCAACAGTTGTGGCTAATGGGCTCTAGAGCACAGGCTCAATAGTAGTGGCACACAGGCTTAGTTGCTCCGTGGCATGTGGGATCTTCCTGGAGCAGGGCTCGAACCCATGTCCCCTGCATTGGCAGGTGGATTCTTAACCACCGTGCCACCTAGGAAGTCCCTGATCACTTCTGAACAGGGCCTTCAATTAGGAAGAGGTGATGATTTAAAATGCTTTTGATTCTAAGTTTCCCAATCCAAAAAAATAATAATTTTAAGGCACCTGGCAATTGGTAGGGAGAGTAAATGTAGGAGGGTTAATCTTCCTACACTAACGAATATTTGTAACAATAATACAAGGAAAAAATGAAGGAGCAAAAATATTTTTTAAAGTCCAACCTTGCTAATAATAAGATTAATGAGTGACCACTTTTCTACCTATCGGATGGGTAAATTTTTAAAAAATTATTCTTTCCATTGTGGGAGAGTATTTAAGAAAGCTGATGCTGTTGAGAGTATACTTTCTTTCAAATGGTAATTTGAAATTTTGTTTAAAACACTTTTTAATGTGCATACACTGTGATTCAGCTATTCCACTTCTAGGAATGTATTCTAAGAAAACAAACAAGCACGCAAAGAAAGATGCACAAAGATAATCTTCATAGTGATGCCTATAATATCAAAAACTTGTAAAAATCACATATTTCCATTAGTAGTGAGCTGTGAGTAAATTATGTTATAAAATGGAATATTATGCAGTCATTAAAACTGATAACACAGAGGCACATACATACTGATTTGGAAATACATCTGTAACGTGCTGTTTTAGCGACAGAGGCAGGTTATAACACCACCTACAGCATGTGATTCCACTTTTTTTAAGCAATACAGACACACATGTAAAGAATATAAATTGAGAAGTGTTACGTAATTTACATACACACACACACACCCCAACATATAAACTGAAAAGGTCTCTGTAATTCTCTTCAAAACACTCTAGCATAAGCACTGTGATACACACGTGCGAGTTTTAATTTATATCCTAGGAGTAAGCAGTTATTTAGCATTTGAAAGACTCTAAGGTTGACACTCCAGAGGTGGCTGTTTTAAGGCTTCAACTACCTTTATCTCTGATCAACATCAGAGGGTTTGGCACAAGAGTGTAAAGCAATTATAGTCCAATAAAGAGCTTAAAAAAAATCAGAGGGTTTGTTAATAACCATAATGGATATCAGAAAGGATTTTTATTGATAAGACAGGTGTTGAAAACATATGAATCAGCCTGAAATGCTACACAGGCAGCCCTGCCGTGACCAGGGTATGAGAATTAGGCAGGCCCAGCTGCCCACGTCCCTCCAGCTGGCGTGAAGGTGGTTTCTGTGGCCTGAGCTGCCTGTGAGGCCGGCTGCATCCACGCCCCACAGGCTTTCAGTCAAGGTGCTCCTCTGAGTGCCTAGAAGGCCAGGAGCCAGGGGCTCGCCAGCAGTTCCCAGCAGGGGCTGTGTGCCTGTCTGGGGATGCATGTTTGTCCCTGCAGCAGGATTTGGTTCAGAGAACAGCTTTTGATTTACCCTTCTACCTCTTAGGGAGGCTGTGGGAGTGGAGACCCGTGGTCCTCACCTCCAAGGATCTGTAATCACTGGAGGCAACTAATATCTACCAAGCATGACTTTATTAATTGTGAACTACTGAGTGTGCTTTGGTCAGTGTGCAACCAAGGCTGTTATGTGCCTGAACTTCAGCAGTGATTACCTACGGATGGCGGGACCATGCGACTCCCATCCACCCTTCTCCAATGTGCTTTCTAATTTTTCCTGTAATGAACAGGTAGTATGTGTTTTCTAAATAATAAATAAATAAAAGGAAACAAACTGCACAGACAGCACTGTCACCACCTGCTGGCAAACACTTAGAAAGACCACTCCGTTTAATGCAGACTCATGAACAGTAAACAGCAGATGTGTCCTTCTACTCATTGGTTTCAAGTTGCTTTTAATTCAAAGTGTTAACATGTGGGTTATTTTGGGAAAAGATCCCCTCTTGTCATGGACAACATACTTTAAAGTGGGAAGCTCTCTTTAAGCACATTACATTCAAACAATCCTGACTTTCCAAAGAAAAACGTAGTTCTGTTGACCATGGTCTAAGGTTAAAGAAAATCATACTCTGTTGGATGTAACATTATTCATTTGGTCATCTGTCCAATAGTGTGTATGTTCTTAAATGCATTTTTCCCAAATATCAATTTCTAAAGCAAAGTATATGTCTGCTGGAACCTTCTTCACAAAAACATCTATTAACTGATGACCATAAGTTAGGTCCACATTCTCCCACTAGTTGTCAACCCGCATTGCCTCCTGACTTTTTTCCCATTGCCCTGTGTTATCCTCATGTCTCCACCAGCACCATCTATTGCCATTACTACGTGGCACTATTTGAATAGAAAGTGTAACGTAGCCCTTACCAATACCGCTGCCCACGGGCTAGCCCTTACCAACACTGCTGCCCACGGGCTGTGTGATAATCTGGGGGTTTACTTCACAGGGCACCATTCCCCAAACAAAATGTTCTCCTACGTCTTCATTCATGCTTTTCTTACCGCAGGATGGCATATCCTTACCATCTCCCCTCCACCCCACGCCATCTTCTTGGGGCCCATATCAAATGTCAATAAAGCCTTGTTTAACTTCTCCACCGAGAAGTAAATGTTTCTTGCACTGTGGTCCTGAAAGACCGTGTTGATCTCTTTCTAGCAGTACTTGTTTCACCTTAACTTACACGACACCGCTGCAGACATGGTCACATGGCATTCACACAGCACCACCCCCTCCACGTTGCTTGACGGGGCGCCATAAATATGCCGAGCATTTGCTGAGTTGAAAGTGTGGACCTTTGATTACGTGGCTCAGATCTGAACAGCCACTGACTTGGACACGTGTGCGTGCGTGCACGCACGCGCGCACACACACACACACACACACACTCTTACAACCAGCTCAGATGGTGAGAGACGATACCGACCACAGGAAGGATGTCACTAAGGGCAGCAGCTTCAAATGCAAAGCTGAAACACTGACCATGGGTTACATCCAGTTTACATCATTTTAAGGGCCTGGTCCTTTGCATGTTTTTAATCAGGCAGTTGCCAAAACTGACTCAAGCAGTAAGACTACAATCACTCCAGTCTTAATATCTCTGCTGAAATTCTAACAGGAATATGAGTATTAGCCTCGGCGTTTGGGTTTTCTAAGCAAAGCAAATTTGGCACAGATACAAATGGTAGGAAAAGGCAGCAGTTACAACAAAGCTGCAACAGGGCAACTTCTCGGGCTGCTGCCTGGGTGACAGAGGCCTCCTGGTGCTCAGCAGCACCTGATTTGTGGGTCCTTTCACGGGTGACAGGCCTATCTTTCCCCTGCCAACCTCTGCTCTCCTCCTTTTCCAGCCCCTGACTCCACACCTCAGGAAACAGGAAGGATGCCCCAGAGTGTCCATTCTGCCACCTCAGAGCCACCACCCTCAGACCCCTCCCGGCCCTCTCCTCTCTCCAATGGAAGAAGATGCTACAGGAACACCCCACCCCCACCTCCAACCCTCTCTCTCTCCCATTACACCCCTCATACACTACGGATCATTTCTATAAATTATTTACACATCCTCTTTCATTATAAATATGGTACTTGGAATCCCTATTTGAAATAAACAGAAAACACACAAATCCTTTTAACAGAAAGGGTGGGGACCCGGGGGACCACGGTGCGCACACGTGCACACCCACACAATGGTGAGTCACACAGAGGGCACACGAGATTTTACCTGCAACTCTTTTTTTTTCTTTAAGAATTTTTATTGAGATACAACTGCTATACAGTAAACTGCATATATTTAAAGGGTACAATTTGATTTTTTTTCTTATTAGTAATGTATATATGGCAATCCCGATCTCCCAATTCATTACCCCCTCTTGGTGTCCATATGTTTGTTCTCGACATCTGTGTCTCTATTTCTGCCTTGCAAACCTTACCTGCAACTCTTAAATCCATTCTCCACATTGGAAGGGACCACAAAGGTCCTCTAATTTCAGTGGGGCCCGGACTTTCAGATCCCAAGGCAGGTGCAATTGCCTCCCCCACAGTTATCCCTACATAATTGAAAGCAGCTGCCAACACTTTATTTTGCCAAGTTGAGGACTTTTAAAAATCACCATCTATTTTGGAAAAGGATACTTTAATATTAAAAAAGGACATGCTATCAGAATGACAATGCTTAAATTTAGCTTTATGAAACTGACTTCATTGCATTTACTCTGTCATGGACCTGAACTGGTTTGGGGATGGACTCTTGGGAACCAGTAACCTAGACTGTTCCAAAATTTCAGATCCTCCAAGAACCAAAATTTCAGATATTCAAGAATCACCATCATAACTGTACACTATTTCCTTAATATTTTTCATTAAATAAACTCACATTTTTACTTAGTTTTATTTTAAAAGAAAACTTTGGATCAAGTCCATAAAGGAAAAATCAATACCACTTGCCACAAATAAAAACAACCATGAATGAATGCAATAAAAACAAAACACATTATTAAATTCCAGCTAGACAGTGTTGCCTGATCTCCCTCTGCATTGCCAAGGGAGACTGGCAAGTGTTAGAGCAGTTATTAAAGACTAAACCAAACTTTTCTCTTTGACAAAATCAGAAGGATTGAGATTAAGTTGAAAACAAATTACTTTCACCCAAGATGATGCGATATTTAGTGCGGGATCCAGGCCCCAATTAAAATCATCTCTAGTGGTTGATGTCCCACTCTTAGAATCATACTAATCAACACACTTTGGTGGCTAAATCTCGTTCATTCTTTCATTCATTTAACACACTTATTGAGCACATTCTATGTTCCAAGCACCGTAAACAATATAATGAACAAAATAGACATGATGCCTTTTGCAAAAAAACTCACCTTCTAGTGGTGAAACATACATTAAACAAATGGTGACACAAATTACAGTTGTGCTGTTTTATATACACATGTATGTATATACATGTGAGATATATGTGATAAACATGTGATCAGGTTGTACATGGATATATACACACACACATACATATATGCCTAAATTTGGTAAGTACTATGAAGGAAAAAAAACAAAGTCTTATGGTATAGTTTTAATAGGAAGACCCTCTGTAAATAAGGGGGTCTGGAAAGACTTATATGAGGATGTAACAATTAGGCTAAGACTTATAGGAAGAACAAGATTTAGCAGGCTGAAGTGTTGGACTGCTGGTGGGCAGAGTGCATGAGGCATTCCAGGAGGAGGTAACAACTGTGAAAAAAAGCTTGGCTCCTTTGGGAACTGGAAAAAAGAAGCATGGCTAGAGTGTAGCAAGCAAAGAAAAAGTGGGATGAGAGAAGAGGTTGAGCAGTCTCCCAGCCTCTACCTGGTGGCCAGAACCTTTCTACCTCTTTCCAGAAAGATCTCTTCCCATCTTTGCACCACTCCCTGGAAATATTTCTCCTAAAGAGAAACCTGTCTCTCTCTCAGGTTTACACAATAATACAGCAATTCATCCCCTTTGCATCACACACAGAAAAAATTTAATCCCCTTCCACATGGTAGCCCTTTACATATCTGCAGACAGCTAGCATGTTACTCCTGAACTTTCTCTTCGAAGCTGAGCAACACCCAAGTTTCTATGCTGCATGTGGTCTGTGTCACTCTTATGTGGAAGGGAGATTTTCCAAGGCCAGTTTCTGAGATTAGAATTTCCTTCTCCACATAGAATCCAAAGTTGATTTTTCAGTCTTGGCTATTGTTTTATTTTGCTCTGTTTTTAACTGCCTTTCTGGATAACACCCAAATAAGTTATAGTCAGGCCCAAATTTCTTAAGAACTAGGAAATCTCCACTAATCGATGAATTTAGTAAAGTAGCAGGATACAAAATTAATGCACAGAAATCTCTTGCATTCCTATACACTAACAACAAAAGAGCAGAAAGAGAAATTAAGGAAACTCTCGCATTTACCATTGCAACAAAAAGAATAAAATACCTAGGAATAAATCTGCCTAAGGAGGCAAAAGACCTGTATGCAGAAAACTGTAAGACACTGATGAAAGAAATCAAAGATGACACAAACAGATGGAGAGACATACCATGTTCTTGGATTGGAAGAATCAACATTGTGAAAATGACTATCCTACCCAAAGCAATTTACAGATTCAACGCAATCCCTATCAAATTACCAACAGCATTTTTCACAGAACTAGAACAAGAAATCTTACGATTTGTATGGAAATGTAAAAGACCCCGAATAGCCAAAGCAATCTTGAGAAGGAAAGACAGAGTTGGTGAAATTAGGCTTCCTGACTTCAAACTATACTACAAGGCTATAGTGATCAAGACAGTATGGTACTGGCACAAAAGTAGAAAGGAAGATCAATGGAACAGACTAGAGAACCCAGAGGTAAACCCAAGCACATAGGGGCACCTTATCTTTGACAAAGGAGGCAAGAATATACAATGGGAAAAAGACAGCCTCTACAATAAGTGGTGCTGGGAAAACCGGACAGCTACATGGAAAAGAATGAAATTAGAACACTTCCTAACACCATACACAAAAATAAACTCCAAATGGATTGAAGACCTAAATGTAAGGCCAGACACTATAAAACTCCTAGAGGAAAACATAGGCAGAACACTCTATGATATACATCAAAGCAAGATCCTTTGTGACCCACCTCCTAGAATCATGGAAATAAAATCAAGAATAAACAAATCGGACCTAATGAAACTTAAAAGCTTTTGCACAGTGAAAGAAACCATAAACAAGAAAAGAAGACAACCCTCAGAATGGGAGAAAATACCTGCCAACAAAGCAACTGACAAAGGATTAATCTCCAAAATATACAAGCAACTCATACAGCTTAATACCAAAAAAGCAAATAACCCAATCCACAAATGGGCAGAAGACCTAAATAGACATTTCTCCAAAGAAGACATGCAGATGGCCAACAAACACATGAAAAGATGCTCAACATCACTTATCATTAGAGAAATGCAAATCAAAGCCACGAGTATCACCTCACGCTGGTCAGAATGGCCATCATCCAAAAATCTGGAAACCACAAATGTTGGAGAGGGTGTGGAGAAAAGGGAACTCTCCTGCACTGTTGGTGGGAATGTAAATGGGTACAGCCATTATGGAAAACAGTATGGAGGTTCCTTAAAAAACTAAAATTAGAACTACCATATGACACAGCAATCCCACTCCTGGGCATATACCCAGAGAAAACCATCATCCAAAAAGAAACATGTACCGTAATGTTCACTGCAGCACTATTTACAATAGCCAGGACCTGGAAGCCCCCTAAATGCCCACCAACAGATGAATGGATAAAGAAGATGTGGCACATATATACAATGGAATATTACTCAGCCATAAAAAGGAATGAAATTGAGCTATATGTAATGACGTGGATAGACCTAGAGTCTGTCATACAGAGCGAAGTAAGCCAGAAAGAGAAAAACAAATACCATATGCTAACTCATATATATGGAATCAAAAACAATGGTACTGATGAACCCAGTGACAGGGCAAGAATAAAGATGCAGCTGTAGAGAATGGACTTGAGGACATGGGGTGGGGGGCAGGGGGCAAAGGGGAAGCTGGGACGAAGTGAGAGAGTAGCATAGACATAGATACACGACCAAATGTAACATAGATAGCTAGTGGGAAGTTGCTGTATAACAAAGGGAGATCAGCTCGATCATGGGTGATGCTTTAGAGGGCCAGGACAGGGAGGGTGGGAGGGAGCCGCAGGAGGGAGGGGATAGGGGGATATATGTATAAACACAGCTGATTCACTTTGGTGTACCTCAAAAACCGGTACAAGAGTGTAAAGCAATTATTTTCCAATAAAGAGCTTAAAAAAAAAGAACTAGGAAATCTCAAATGCACGCCATCAGTAACATTTTTTTCTTCTTTCACGTCTCTTACCCACATCTTGGAAAACAAATTTCATTTGTGGGGTGAGCTAAGGATCCTTCTCAAATAATAAAGTGGCAGTAGATTTTAACTAAGCTCCATGCAAAGACACCACGTTCAAAGGTTGTGGTAGAAAAAACACACTGTTCAAACGGACCATCCACGTCTTTGGAAGCTCAGGGAAGGTGTGTATAAGGCAAGAAAACTGCCCTTGACTGCTTCAGCTACAGACCCAGCGTCCCCTGAAACGAGGGCGAGGTTACAGGGATGGTATTGTGTAAGCGGGGCCTTCGGCCAGGCAGGGATCACACACCTCTGCTTCAAAACTGGAGTGGAAAAATATACCAAAACTTTCACGAACACATACAGCATCCTTGGCATGCTGGGTGAAAGTTAAGTGGCCTTATTAACACATTTTATCCAAGAAGTCTCTCCATATTCCTACGCCCTTCCTCCCTGTCCTCTCTCTTTTATCGCATCAGGCGAGATTTCTAGCTGCTTCCTGTTGCAAGGTGAATTGTCCCAGGGAAGAAGGGTTGGCTGCCAGGTGATGTGTTATTCCTAAAGCGTCCTCCACTCTGTGGCTGTCATATGGCCCTTTATACCTTCAGCAGGTGCGGCAGCGTGGCCTGAGGAAGAGCAGGAGAGATTCAAAGCAGACAAGTTGTTTCTCCCTATCCGTTCTAACAGCTTTGGGGTAGGTAGTCAAAGAACCTGACGAGAATAGAGAAAGTCTGTCCTCTCCTCATCAGTCTGCCTATCAGAGCTCTGCTTCTGCACATAACCAGAAGGAACACTCAGGAAAAAGCCTTCACATATGAGTAAAATTATCTCACAAATGGCCCTAAAACTCAACGGATTTAAGTGATAGATGAAAGGGCTTCTCTGTCTCATGGGAAGCACCTAATATGTAAAGCTGTAGGGAACAGTGTTTCCATGAAACTACCAATTCCTAGAGGGCAGAGACCACGCTTATGCATCTTTACACTCCTTCAGCGGTTGACACAACCTATAGATTAGTCGTTCAACAAAATATGTTTCGTGAATTTGATTTTTAAAAACAATAACACGTACAGGCATTGAAAAACATTAAGAGCTATCTTTTGAGTGGTGGAACTAAAATGAGTTTTATTTCTGTGTTTGCCTTTTCTACACGCTCCTGATTTTCTCCAGCGAACATGCATATATTAAGTGAGAAAGTTATCATTAAAAATAAAATGTTTGGAATTGGAAGGAACCAGAGAAAGTAGCTCAGTTCTCTTATTCCTTACCTATGGAAATGGAGAAGCTACATGATCTGTCCAAAGGCACACAGCTTGTTAGAGAAAGCTGAAATAAAACCGGGGTGAGCTCACTCATGCTTCTCACCTCAGTGCTCTGTCTCCCACTACACCCTTGCCTTCCCTGAAAGGACACGGTTTTGGTGAGACTCTAATATTTTTTTAAGTCTCCAACCCAATCTAAAAGCAAACTATGCCATCCAGTGAACTTATTCCCTTAGAAGACATTATTTTAGAAAGTACAAAGCAGAGTATAGTTTTTTTTTTTTTTTTAAAGCAGAGTATAGTTTTAATGCCATTGAGTATAACACCCTTTGCTGTTTTTATAGCAAAACACTCCTCCACTCCTTGCTGACAGATAACCTCAAAAGAGCCTCTGAAAGGAAGCTTAACATCTGTGAGCAGCTAAATAGTGAACAGGAGGGTTTATTATGCGTTAGTTTGCTTCTCAAGAAGTGAGAGGACTTAAAGAGGGATTTTCTGGGGGCTCATCTTCCATGAAACTTTTATTGGTGTGTGAGGTTCAAACTTTTTATTATCAAAACTTCAAACACACAAAAGAGAGAGACGAGAAAGGTAAAGCAACTTGTTCAAGGCTGCCCACAAGCAGGCAGCAGAGTCAGGATGTGAACCCAGTTGACTCTGCAGTCTGAGCCCTTAACGACGGCACGGTACTACCATCCTACCCCTTCCTGTGACATGTTCATTGGTTCCCAAGTACAGGTAAAAGTTAAGGTCCTTCTGAATTTAGTGTATGTTGGGAGTGGAGGGTAGATGGCAAAGGACATAAGTAACTCTCCTCCCCAAGGTCTGGGGGTGTCCCTGAGGCAGACAGCGACCCAGAAAACAACTACAGATGTGCCCTCGAGTGCATCAGCTTCCCCAGACCTCACCTGGAACCACGGTTACCAGTGCCTATTCTGGGAAGTCCCTCTAACCAGCAAGGCCACCCTGGGCTGTAGGCTCCCTTGGACCAGCCTCTGACCCCCTGTTCAGTCAGAACATCCCTGATCCCATCAGAAAGAAGGTGGATTATCAGACAGGTGTTCCTGCTACAAATAGATGGGAAATTCACATTGCATAATCTAAAGTGAGATTACTAAAAGGATTGTTTACAAAGGTGTGGGCAGGGTATTGGGCCGGAACTCATGATCACAGGGACTGTCACCACCCCAGGCTTGACAGGGTAAAGAAAGGGACTGTTGACAGCCCCAGAAGGAGAGAGAAATGTGGAGAGACTCTCCTTGACTGGAGTTGAAACCTGTGATCAAGGGACTCAGGAGCCAGGGGTGATTAAGAGGGAGGAAGTTGGAGACACTTATTCCAATAGGACTCCTCTCTCTACCACTCTCGCGGGCCTCCCCCTCACTGGCTGAAACCAATGGGAAATCAGAGGGTGAGGGAGCCTGGTAACTGGTTCACAGGAGCCAACCTCCCAGGGCCCAGAGCAGGATGGGGAAGGGAGGTCTGGCCGCCAGTGGAAGCTGTCAGGCACACAGGGGCTCACAGCCACCTTCCTGACTGTACCGAGCCGCGGCTTAAGCAGACAAATATTTGGCAATGCCAAGGACTCCAACTCTGCAAACATGCAATGGGCAGCCCTCTCTCCACAGCGACCTCTGACTATGGTGGCTCAGCCCAGCTCAAGTGATCAGAGAATGCCACTCCTCAGTTCAAAATCCTCCAACGGTTTCCATCCCATTTAGAATAAAACCTAAGTCCTAACATGGCCTGTGCAGCCCTTCATGATCTAGCATCTGCCTCCCCCTCTGACCTTATTACCTGACTCACATAGGTGAACACAGAGGTGTGTTGAATGAATTAATGTACACACGCAAGACACAGAACCACTTTGTTACAGCTGAGCTCTACTTCTGAGTTCTTACCTCAGTGCTCCAAAGCATTGGGCCAAGCCGCTTAGCAAAGCTGCACTTTCATTACATCTATTGTCAATGGTTTTTCATAACTACAAAGGTAATTCATGTTCATTGTAGAAAATTCTGGAATCCATAAAGAACAAAAATTTGAAGATTAAAATAATTCAGAGACAGCACTGCCAGCGTAGCTTTTATGCATATATTCAATGTACAAAATTGGAATACTATTATGATTTTGTGACCTACTATTTTCATTTAACAATGTGGCATTAAACTCTCTTTCAAAACATATTGTTTCAAGACTGCACTGTAGGACTTCCTAGGTGACAGAGTGGTTAAGAATCTGCCTGCCAATGCAGGAGACATGGGTTCGATCCCTGCTCCAGGAAGATCCCACATGCTGTGGAGCAACTAAGCCCGTGCAACACAACTATTGAGCCTGCGCTCTAGAGCCCATTAGCCACAACTATTGAGCCTGTGTGCTGCAACTACTGAAGCCCATGTGCCTAGAGCCCATGCTCCACAACAAGAGAAGCCACCACAATGAGGAGCCTGCACACCACAATGAAGAGTAGCCTCTGCTCACTGCAACTAGAGAAAGCCCAGGTGCAGCATCAAAGATCCAATACAGCCAATCAATCAATTAATTAAAAAAAAAAAGACTACACTGTATTTCATTGAATGTCCAACGTTGTCACTGACTAATTGCCTACTGCTGCACATTTCATTTGTTTTCCTTTTTCTGTCTATCATAAAAAACCAATAATAAACATTCTTTCACATCTATGTACATTTCCACTATTATATGCTCCAGATGGATTCCTATAAGTGAAACTGATTGATTGACAAATGGAAATGCTAATTAGAGCAGATGTAAGTATTACTAAATTGCTCTCCAGAACAACTGCATCAGTTAATACTCCCAGCATCAGTGTTTAAGTACATTCATCTTTTTTTTCCTTTCTAACACTGGCTGTTAATATTTTTTGAAAATATATACTAGCATGTGGAAACTCTCTGTGAATTTTATATCTCAAAAGATTACAGATTTCTTAAGAATGAGAACTATGTCTTTTACTTCTGTTTACTTCGGATACACAGCAGGCACTTGTTGGTGGATGGATGAATGGATGGATGGATGGATGGATGGATGGATGGATGGATGGATGGATGGATTCAATAGCTGGATGGATGGATGGATGGACTTGATACATCAGATGGATCAAACAGATGAATTTTGTCAAGGAGTACCAGGAAAGACACTGAGCCACATAAATAACTTGTCTTTTTCCAGTTTCTAGGGTGCTCCTGACTGGTTTGTGTGTTTATCACGGGGACAGTCCCTCCTCCCTGGTTAAATGCCACTGAGCGTTCCTTTGCTTTTGATTATGAAGCATTAGGCTCACATCCCACCAGATCTGGCTCTCCCTCCCATTTGGCTTCAGCAGAAGAGGTATTAAAATGACTAATCTGGGCTTACGTGTTTACTGTCTCAAGTATAACTAATTAGTGTTTTAACAGCAGAATAACAAGTCCTAGCCTTCCCTTAGCAAAGCGAAACTGAAAGTAAACACCATAATGGACTGCTCCACAGCATGCAAACCTACCACCTGGAAAGATACCATCACCAGGGGCTGAAGCTGACCCAGAATTTGTACTAAGAGAAATCTAACCGAATAATGCCATGATGGAAGCAGCCTGGTACCCATTCATCCCATGTGTAGACCCCAACTCCCCAATCTGCTTTTGTTCCTTCACAGGTACCCTCTTTGGCTGGAGATAAGAGTTCATCACTGTAGTGACATCAAGTGCCAATAACAACTTACGTGCAAACACAGCGGAGGGAGCTGTATAACTTATCCATTCATTTATTTGGCATTAGGCACCACGGAAACAAAGACAGTAGGTTCCTCCCTATCCTCATGATTGTTGACTGGGGAGACCTATAGGCAATCTATCATAGTACAACACGGAAAAAGCAAAAAGAAACCCATGCCCACGATACAGGAAGTTCCTGACCAGGTTTCTCAAGGAGGTGAGACGTTGCAACAACAAGAAAAAAGAATGGATTGTCAGAAAGCAAGAAGAACCAAGCATTGCATTAGCTGAGACTATATTAACAATCCTAGCAGTTACGCATGTACTGAGCACCCTACTAGGCACCAGGCACCTAGAACAACCCACGAGGTAGAGTCTAACACTATCCTCATCTTAGGAGGAAACTGAAGCTTAGTGTAAATAATTTACCCAGCTAGTAAGTACCTAACCACAAGGAGAAGAAGCTGGAAGTAAAGGTGTGAAAACTGTGTATAACCATCATTGCCCCAAAGATCACTTGAAAATGAGGTGAAAACCTATTGATTATCTGCTGTTACATAACAAGTCACTCCCAGAACTTAGTGGTAGAAAACAAACATTTATTATCTTTCAGTTTCTGTGGATCAAGAATTCGGGAGCAGCTTAGCTGGGCTGTTCTGGCTCAAGATCTCTCAAGAGTGTGCAGTCAAGATGGCAGCTGGGGCTGTGTTCATCTGAAGGCTTGACTGGGGCTGGAAGATCTAATGGAAAATGCTGGCAGGAAGCCTCCATTTTCTTGCTACGTGAGCCTCTCCATAGGATTCAACATCATCGTGACACAGCAGTTGGCTTCCCCCAGAACTAGTAATCCGAAGGGGAGCAACACAGAAGCCACAAAGCCTTTTATGACTTAGTCTCCAAAGTCTAACACCATCACTTCCTCAACTTTCTTTTAATTAGAAGTGAGTCGTTAAGCACAGCCCATAAGCACAGAATTTGCGGACATATTTTAAGATCACAACTATACCTTAGACTGGAAACTGGAATTGATTGTGAGAACCCTATCTAGAGAAAAAGGCTTGCATTTCAGTAAGAAGCGGGTGGCAAATAAACCAGATCCTGGGTGCTGGGAGAATAAGATGGCACCTATAGGCCAGCGAAGGGCTAGGAGGTTGTTCACATCTATTGAGTGCTGAAGTGTAATTATTTTAGGGGAAGGGGTTAGGGGCTCTGTAAAATTCAGAGTTTTAGAAATAGAAACATGCAGTTAAAAAAATACTTCTTTACTGTTATTAATTTCTTTTGGTCTTCCCTGCCATTGAGCAAAAGTTCTTTTGAAAAATGTTAATTTACTTCTTAGATGTGCCTGAAGGAAGGGATTTGGGCTGGAGAGAAACAAGGGAATCAGGATCTCAGGTGGGGAGGGGAGCGGCAGTAGAAGGGAGGGAGACCAGGAAGGCAGAGGAGGAAGAGTGGGGTCCCCCGGGTAAGTTCCTCCCAGCAGAGTATCTCCTTCAAGGTTGTCCTGGGCATGTTGCAGACTTGTGAACATTCCATGCTCTGCTCAAAAGGGAGAGGCTCCTCCTTTTCAGAGCATAAAGAAACTGGATGGAAATGAACTTCCTAGCCCAGAAAGCTGAATGTTAAAAAATCAATTAACACGACCTCACCAATGCAAAATACAGACCATGAAAGGGTCTTAACCTATTGCAGGCAGCATCTGCACTGAGTTAGAGAAAAACAGAGGATGCAAAGCCAAGAGAGAGCCTAGCATCATGGCTAAATGAATGATGTTCAGCTGGACCCAGGTTCAAATTCTACTGCCATCTCTTACCAGCTGTGACAGTAGGAAAGCTCATCTTTTTCAGATTTGACTTCCTCATTGTAAAGATGGGGGTACTAGTAATCGTCTCACAGGGCAGTGAGGGTTTAATGAGACATGTCAGCGTTCAATGAATGTCACATTACTGATGCATGACAGGGGCTAAGATATGAAACGGACCTTTAGGAGTACAAACTGAGAACATGTGCTCATTTTCTGCATCTCGGTGTACAGTTTATGAGAAATCCTCTTGAGCGCTGTTCAGAGAACAGATGGTGAGTCAGGCACCTCCTCTCCCTCCCTCAGCCGCCCTGACTTCCCATTGCTTTGCTCTCCAGGGCAAGGGGACGGCCCCATCCCCCTGGCTGGCAGGGAAAAACACAAAGAGCTGCTGTCCCCAGGATACCAGCAGCATTTCCGGACCTGGTAAACTCTGGGGAGGAGCTGCAGCAGTGAGTTCCCATGTGTCCTTCACTCCCAACTTTCTGAAACCATGGGCTTTTTTGCACAGCAACAGCCCTATTCAACAGTAGCTTTTTCACATCCCAGAAATTAGAAGCCGAGGTGGCCCTGTGGGCCTCCTGGAATTCTAGGGAAAGGGACCCTGGGGCAGGTGTAAAGGTAGGTGAGGACCCTCTCTGGAGCGCAGGACGGGAAATCATCCATACAGGGTTATTATCACCTCAGCTTCAGGTCACAAGAAAAAGACCAATATAAGCTCAAGACCAGCGGGGCTGTGTGCCTGTGTCCAGCAGTGCAGTTTTAAGGCCTTTATAAAAAGGAAAACAATTCACAGGTGTTATTAGGTACATTTGAAAAAAAGCAAATGACAACATGGATGCAACCAGAGATTATCGTACTAAATGAAGTTAAGTTAGGAAGAGAAAGACAAACACCATATGATATAACTTATATGTGGAATCTAAAACATGGCACAAATGAACTTACCTGCAAAACAGAAACACACCCACAGACATAGAGAACAGACTTGTGGTTGCCAAGGTGGGGGAGAGGGGAGGGATGCACTGGGAATTTGGGGTTGGTAGATGCAAACTGTCACATTTGGAATGGATAAACAACAGGGTCCTACTGTACAGCACAGGGAACTATATCCAGGCTCCTGGGATAAACCATAATGGAAAAGAATATTTTAAAAAGAATGTATATATGTGTAAAACTGAGTCACTTTGCTGTATAGCAGAGACTGGCAAAACATTGTAAATCCATTATACGTCAATTAAAAAAGAAAGCTAGATGCCACCAGAAAACTACTAGAGCTCATCAATGAATTTGGTAAAGTTGCAGGATACAAAATAATGTGCAGAAATCTCTTGCATTCCTATACACTAACAACGAAAAATCAGAAAGAAAAATTAAGGAAACAAACCCCTTTACCATTGCAACAAAAAGAATAAACACCTGGGCATAAACTACCTAAGGAGACAAAAGACTTGTGCTCAGAAAACTATAAAACACTGATGGAAGAAATCAAAGACGATACAAACAGATGGAGACAAATACCATGTTCTTGGACTGGAAGAATCAATATTGTGCAAATGAATATCCTACCCAAAGCAATCTACAGATTCAATGCAATCCTTATCAAATTACCAACGGCATTCTTCACAGAATTAGAATAAAAAGTTTTACAATTTGTATGGAAACACAAAAGACCCCAAATAGCCAAAGCAATCTTGAGAAAGAAAAACAGAGCCTGAGGCCCCCAACTTCAGACCATACTACAAAGCCACAAGACAATATAGTACTGGCACAAAAACAGAAATATAGATCAATGGGACAGGATAGAAAGCCCAGAGATAAACTACGGTCAACTAATCTATAACAAAGGAGGCAAGGATATACAATGGAGAAAAGACAGCCTCTTCAATAAGTGGTGCTGGGAAAACTGGACAGCTACATGTAAAAGAATGAAACGAGAACACTCCCTAACACCATACACAAAAATAAACTCAAATGGATTAAAGACCTAAATGTTAGACCAGACACTACAAAATTCTTAGAGGAAAACATAGGAAAAACACTCTTTGACATAAATCACAGCAAGATCTTTTAAGACCCACCTCCTAGAGTAATGAAAATAAAAACAAAAATAAACAAATGGGACCTAATGAAACTTAAAAGCTTTTGCACAGCAAAGGAAACCATAAACATGACAAAAAGGTAACCTTCGGAATGGAAGAAAATATTTGTAAATGAAGCAACTCACAAAGGATCAATCTCCAAAATACACAAGCAACTCATGCAGCTCAATATCAAAAAACAAACAACCCAATTCAAAAATGGGCGGAAGATCTAAATAGACATTTCTCCAAGGAAAACATACAGATGGCCAACAAACACATGAAATGAAGCCCAACATCACTAATCATTAGAGAAATGCAAATCAAAACTATAATGAGCTATCGGCTCACACTGGTCAGAATGGGCATCATCAAAAAATCTAGAAACAATAAATGCTGGAGAGGGTGTAGAGAAAAGGGAACCCTCCCGCACTGTTGGTGGGAATGTAAATTAACACAGCCACTTGGAGAACAGTATGGAGGGTCCTTAAAAAAATAAAAATAGAAACTACCATATGACCCAACAATCCCACCACTGGGCATGTACCTGGAGAAAACCATAATTCAAAAAGATACATGTACCACAATGTTCATTGCAGCACGATTTACAATAGCCAGGACATGGAAGCAACCTAAATGTTCATCAACAAATGAATGGATAAAGAAGATGTGACACATATATACAATGGAATATTACCCAGCCATAAAAAGGAACGAAATTGAGTTATTTGCAGTGAGGTGGATGGACCTAGAGTCTGTCATACAGAGCAAAGTAAGCCAGAAAGAGAAAAACAAATACCATATGCTAACTCATATATATGGAATCTAAAAAAATGGTACTGATGAACCCAGTGACAGGGCAAGAATAAAGATGTAGATGCAGAGAACGGACTTGAGGACACAGCGATGGCGGGGGGGAGCAGTGAAGAGGAAGCTGGGACGAAGTGAGAGAGTAGCATAGACATATATACACTACCAAATGTAAAACAGATAGCTAGTGGGAAGCTGCTGCATAACACAGGGAGATCAACTCAATGATTGGTGACGACTTATAGGGGTGAGATAGGGAGAGTGGGAAGGAGTCACAGGAGGGACAGGATTGGGGATATATGTATAAATACAGCTGATTCACTTTGTTGTGCAGCAGAAACTAGCACAACAGTGTAAAGCAATTATATTCCAATAAAGAGCTTTAAAAACAAAAAAAAGACAATGTGGCACATATATACAATGGAATATTACTCAGCCATAAAAAGGGGTGAAATTGAGTTATTTGTAGTGAGGGGGATGGACCTTGAGTCTGTCATACAGAGTGAAGTAAATCAGGAAAAGAAAAACAAATACGTATGCTAACACATATATACAGAATCCACAAAAATGGTCCTGATGAACCTAATGCCAGGCCAGGAATAGCGATGCAGATAGAGAACAGACTTGAGGACACAGTGTGGGAAGGGGAAGCTGGGACGTAGTGAGAGAGTACAATGACATACAGACACTATCAGATGTAAAACAGATAGCTAGTGGGAAGCTGCTGCAGAGCACAGGGAGATCAGCTCAAGGCTTTGTGAAGACCTAAAGGGGTAGGATAGGGAGGGTGGGAGGGAGGCTCAAGAGGGAGGGGATATGGGGATACATGTATACATGCAGCTGATTCACTTTGTTGTGCAGCAGAAACCAACACAACATTGTTAAGCAAATATACTCCAATAAAGATAAAAAAAAAAAAAGCTGATGAAAGGATAACTGCCATCTCCCACATTATATGATCAAGTGTCAATAGGTCAGCTGGCCATCTTGGTCCCTGGCTCCCAATTTCCAGTGAGGAAGGAGATGAGCTCCTGCCCACGGCTGGCAGAACACTGAGGATGGAAACAGGCTGAAATTCCCTTTCCAGGCCTTGTCCTTTAAAGTTTCCCATGTCTCATCAGGGAAACACTCCTTGACCTTCTCAATATCTTGCCAGCCAAACAGGAAACTTCAGGCCCACTCAGCCTTACCCTGTTCATAACTGAAGCACTTTCCTAAAAGCAGACAAGCCCAGCTTTATTATGGATCCAATCAGCAAATACAAAGCCTTCATGAACGAGTCATGCCTCTCTGGGGCTTAACTGGGACTTCCCTAGAGCACGAGAGCGGAGGGAAGGACAGCACTGCGTGACAACTGCCTGAGAAGACAATTGATTCTGGATTCTTCGAGGGAGAATAGAGTGTGTTGCTATTTACTTTTAATAACAAAACCGCCTAGCACCTTAAGCCTGTCTCTCAGTCAAAGAAAACTGTTATTGTTGTTACAGGGAAGGCCTGGCGCTAAGGGCTACCAGACATGCATGCATAGGGGACCTCAGTCGGACCCTCCATGGAGTTAGGAAAGACGTGATCGCACACCCACGAGGCTTCCGACACTGACTCCGGGCCGGCAGCTTCTGGCCCTTTCCGAGCAGTAGGAATTTTTTAAGTTTTCTGTGCGATACTTTCCTCAGCCTCAAGAATAACAATAACAACAACAAAAACAACAGCCAGTGCTTACTGAGCCCTTATGACGTGGCAGGTCCTGTTCTGATATGTGTTACCGCTTTTCTTTCACAATGACCCTGAGGGGTAGGTTCTATTACCATCCTCATATTCTACAAATGCAGAAAGTGAGGCACAAGGAGGTTAAATAAGGAATCTGCCCACGTTCCCACAGATGAAAAAGCTGTAGAGCTGGGATTCAAACCCACGGTCACATCCCAGAGGCTGTACACTTGCCACCACGTTATTCAAACCCGCTGCGTTCTATCTGTTTCTGGGTTTTCTCATGACATTTGAGGATGAAGTCCCCCCTCCTCTTCTTTGGAATCCTAGCAAAACACCAGGTGGCCTTTGATGGTAGCCATCTCACACTTGTTGGTCAGTGTTCACGCCTCAGCTGCTTTGACACTGGAGCAGACTGTGGTTTCATGCCCTTAAAAAAAAAAAAGCTTAACATTGAGTCTTTCCGATTTCTTATCCCAAATGCTATTTTCTAGCATTGATTTAATTTCATTTCCCTTAAGAAGCAGAATAAATTGGTGGAACATGGTTTTTGAAGACAGAGAGAGAGGTTCCAACTGCCGTCCTACTACTTCTAGATGAGTGACCTTGGGCAGTTATAAACATCCCTGAGTCTTAAATTCCTTTCCTTCAAAATGTGGGGTGACCATACTTACCTTTGAATATTACTATAACAAACGAAGGATATAAAGTATATAGAGCACCTATTACATGCAATAAAAAGTAATTCCCTAAGGCTTTTTCTGTTCTCAAGGTCTGTCACTATGTAGCTTTATTGGGTGGGTGGTTCTCTATAAGGAAGCAAAGGCTTAGGTTTGCTGGCTGGCTTCACGCTCAAGCATGCCTCTTGGGTGTGGAAAATCAGCAAACCACCGAGGATTTTCCAGTGCATGGCCCCACGCTAAGGCCAAGGGACTTCCATCCCAGGGAGCAGTAGGACACACGTGCGTGGAAAGAGAACCAACTGTTCCAAGAAGTAAATGACTGAACGGGAGACTGACAGAAGGGGAAGACACTTCCTGCTGGGCCCTGTGTCAGGTTAGATGAGAGAAATTTTTAGGAAAGAGTAGACTGCGACAGGCATAGGAGATGAAAAAAAAAATTCAGGAAGGGCTCAGAGAGAGAGCACAGTGAGGTCTGGGGTGTAAAGATGGAACATCACCAACTATACCCAGTCAACATTAAGACAGCTGGCTAGGCAGCAGCGTTAACACCAGGAAGTCAGGATTAACTAAGTAATTGATGGTGGACACATTATTGTTACATTTTGCTTTACCAAGCGCTTTACATAGGTGACCTTACTTTTAATCCTTACAAGGGCTATGCTAAACTGGCATTATCTCCACTTTGCTGCTGAGGAAACACACTCAGAGAGACTGGGATTCATGCCATTCCCATGTTTGATCCTCAAAATAATTCTGAGAGATAGGTAAGGCATTATCTCCACTTATAATGCCACCTTTATTATCCTGAAATAAAATCAAACTCATGTATAACACCCATAACAACCAAAACTGCCCCCACAGATATCCAAAGTGCTGTCTAGGGAATAGGATGTCCTAGGCTAAGACCTATCCGTAGTCCGGTGTAGAGGACACAGGTCACTAGAGCTGTGAATGGGAAGGCTCAACATCAGTGGGGTCAGGCCTGCAGCTTCTTGTCCTTCTGACATTGGCCACCGGTACTGAGAAAATGAAGACATTTACACCCATCACATTCACTCCCGTCCTCAGGTCTTTAAGCTCTGAAACTCATCTTACTGAAATGGAAATTTTGCCTTCTATTCTGTTACGGTAAATATTCCATATCCTAGTTCTAACAAAAAGTTGAAAAACACAGGATTCTTCTCGTGAAGAATCGCTTACATTCTTCACATTCAACTCAAACCAAATTATAGTACAAAGCATGACGTTTGTTTTAAAAGTCTGTGCGTGGCTCTGGATTAGATTTACCTTCCTCTGGGTCAAGCCACCTGACAGGATGATGGCTTTGATCAACCCCGCCAACAAAAAGCAAAAAGACATCCAGAGCTCACATTCCAGAGGTGCTTCTGGTAGATCCCGGACTGCCAATTTCATGCACAGGTTGTCAGGAAGAAAAGCCAAACGTCATCTTCATTCTTGCAGTTTAATTCATGTGCTTCAACGCCATGTTAGCATGCTTGTAAACTGATGTCATGATCAATCAGTTGGTAAGCAGTATGCATTTCCCCCAGCTGGCTGTGTGACATTCTCTCAGCGGACATTAAACAACAAGACAAAACTACCATGCAGGAGCTGCTTTCCTGTGGCTCATGTCCTGAAGTTCTACCTACCCAGAATTATTTGTTCGATAAATGATCACGAAGCACTTACACAGTGCAAGACACCATGAGAAGCTGAAAGCGGTCCCTGGTCCTCCCAGGATTTCACAAATCTGATGAAGAAAAGGAGCCAGGTACCCTGGCACAAGGCCCCTTAGGGGGGTTGGGTGGGGAGAGGAGGTCATTGGAGAGTTAAAGCAGAGCCCAACCAGTGTTTGACCATGTGATAACCAAAGCCAGGAACAGAATGGATGCATAAAACCCACAGACAACCCCAAATTTAAATTACTTGAATAGGTCAAACCTTTTCAAAAGATTAGCAGGTAAATCTCTCTTAATTCGCCTTAACCACACCTGGTGGTACCTAAGACTGGTTTATTAGAGGGAAGAGGGACTACTGGTTATCAAAGGTCAGCTGAATGGCAGAGACTAAACGCCAATAGAGGGGAGAAAAGAATCATGTGCAAAAAGGAAATAACTTTAGGTCGGAGGCTTCTGGTGCTTATAGTATACGACAGACATACAGTAATACAGGTGTACACTGCCTGGTGTACAAAATCTGAGACAGAAAGGCTTACAAACCAAGGGAAAGACAGAATAAAAATATCTTTCAGGTTTGTTAAAGTCTGCTGATGCAAAACTCCAATTTTTTAAATTCTGTCCTCACTTGTGAAAGGACAAAATGTTACAGTTTAGGAAATGGATAAATATTGCCAAAATCTGTTTTATTTCTTTAAAACCTTCGGAAACAAAATATTTTAATTTTCTCATTTCCTTTGTTTTCAATGGCAAATCCCCCAATTTCTTCTCCAAAAAAGAGCACAGCATTCTACTTTACGGAGGGTGAAAAAAAAAGACTGCTTTCGTGATAGGACATCCTTGTCTTGTGGGATGCTGGGATATTGCTGATAAAGCTTCACTGGGATATTACTTACATACCATAAAGTTTACCCATGTAAGGTACACGATTTAGTGGGGTTTAGTATGTTTACTGCATTGCAGCCATCACCATAATCTCATTTTAGAACATTTTCATTCCAAAACAAAATCTTAAACCCGTCAGTAGTGACTCTCTATTCTCCCCTGGCAATAGAATACCTCCTCACAGGGAGTTAAGTGAAATAAGTACAAAAGAAGAACTCCAGAAAGAGAGCTATTACCATCAGGATGACTTTTTTTTTTAATAGAAAGGAGTAGAGTATGAAAAGAAGTGAGAAAATCATTTGATTCTTGCAATTTGCTTTTACTTTGGTCTCAACTTTCAGCCTAACCCTGAAATATTTATGTCTAATAAATGATAATGTCTGAGACACAAATTGTTAATGTAGCCTCTCTTATACGAACATCTGTTATCAGTTAGGGTTAGATTCAGCTGTAACAGAGACCCAAAATAATGACTCAAATAAAATAAAAATGCATTTCTCTTGTTTGTAAAAGTCTAGAGGCAGGGCTTCCTAGGTGGCGCAGTGGTTAAGAATCCGCCTGCCAGTGCAAGGGACACAGGTTCAATCCCTGCTCCAGGAAGATCCCACATGCCATGGAGCAACTAAGCCCATGCAACACAACAACTGAGCCTGCGCTTTAGAGCCCATGAGCCACAACTATTGAGCCTATGAGCCACAACTATTGAGCCCATGTGCCACAACTACTGAAGCCCATGCACCTAGAGCCCATGCTCCACAATAAGAGAAGCTACAGCACTGAGGAGCCCGCACACCACAACAAAGAGTAGACCCCACTGGCCGCAACTAGAGAAAGTCTGTGTGCATCAATGAAGACCCAACACAGCAAATAAATAAATACATGAATAAATACAGGAATAAATAAATTAAAGAAAAAAAAAAGGCTAGAGGCAGGTAGCACAGTGCCAAGCATGCTAGGTCCAGTCCATAAAGTCCTCACAGACCCCAAAATTTTCTAGGTCACCATTCATATACCCTTGAAGTTTTGGCCTTGTTCTCATGATTCAATATGGTGAATATGAGCTCCAGTCATCATAACTGTGGTCCAGGCACAAGGGTGTAAGAAGGGCTAAACAAGAAAGAGAAGGCAAAGAGCACACACCAGTTTTTTCAAAAGCATCCTGCAAGCTACCAAACAACGCTTCTACTTACATTCTATCAGCCAGAACTAGCCACCTGGCTTCCTCTGGTTGCATGGGAGGCTGGGAAATGTAGTCTTTATTCTGAATGACTTGTTCCCAACTAAAAGTTGTGAGTTCTGATAAGAATGAATCTTAAGTATAACTAGCAGTCTCTGCCACAACATATAACATGCTAGAAACTCAGAATGTAATAAACAGGTATTTTAAAAGGAGGGTATCACTGACTTCATTCACCGCTAATTATAAGAAATTTGCAGAACTCTAGCTGCAAAGATTTACAAAAATAGTGGAAGAACTAGTACTCAGAGGTGAGTCACAAAGGAGATGAAAAGCTGTTGATAAACTGCTTGGAGATAACTCATAGTTCACCAAGAGCTCTTTTTATCTCCTTTGTGGACAAGGACATAGAAGAGTTCACTGATGCTTTAGAAAGCAATGCAGTGGTAAAAGTGGGCATATTTTTTGATCCCGTAGACCCACTTCCTGCACTGCCTTCAACAGTGAAGTAACCTATATGCACAATATGTTTGTTGAAGAATGTTCAATAAGAGAAAATAAATACTTAACTGTATAGCAGAACTGAATTACTAAACAAAACACTGTACTATATTATATAGCCATTAAAAATAAAAACCATATACAAACTTCATCCTACGAAGTGAACAGAAATTTTCTATTGATTATAATTAGACATACATTAAATGTATATAATGAGGACATGAATTTAACTTTTTAACACCGACCAACTGGGTTCAGGGCTCCAATCCCCAGCCCAGTAAAAAGCTAGGTGGGCTTTACATAAAGTCAGAGTTTTTAAAAATATAAATAATTCTCTGTTCTGTGGTCTTGAAGACTAAAAAAACAAATTTAAATCAACAGCACCAATTTAGCTAAAATGACAGATCATGTATGACTTTAACCAGAACTGTAATCAGCTACAAAGCTAAGTGTTCTGAATTTACCTCCTTTCCTCTCGCTGTATCACTTAATGGCACCAAAAATGAACAGATCGTTGATAATGTGGAGCCTATGAGGCAAAGGAGTAATTCTTAACAGTTAAAGAAAAAACCAAGAGAAAGCAGAAAGCAAACTGAATGATCAAAATTAAATCATCAGCTCCAGAATAACAGTAGTTAAAATTGCAACCTTTTAGAAAAGGTTTGCCTCCTCTGAGACACTTGTATGCGCTCTTCTTTCCAAAAGGGTGAGTTATATGCCTTATCACGTTTCCCTTTTTGCCATGGCTGCCAGGAGGCTCCATGCAAAATCCATCAAAAGTCCTGTTTAACATGTATGACTAGCACTTTAGCATTCTCTTCTTTTCCTTGGTTCTGATTTTCAGTTTTGATATCCACTTTATGAGCTTCATTATTATACATCTGTTGAAAGTCACTTCAGATTCTTTACAGGAAGGAGTAGGGTAAGTCAAATAAACAGACTCCCTGGAATCTTTTACATTCTACCAAAAATAGCGTACAGTCTAGCGCCTCCTAGGGGAGCTCATCAGAGCTAACCACGTCTCAAAGCTCTTATGACGGACTCTGCTTGACTCCATCGTGCTAGCTGACACGTTCCTGATCTCCCCAAGGAGACATCTGGCCTTAAAACACAACCACACGTCATCCTGATGTAGAACCTGTGGTTAGAAAGTGATTGCTATCATTTTCTATTCTCATCAGAAAAAAACAAGTACATTCTATTCTAATTCTTCATCACAGATATTTCAAACCATATAATGCATGCCCTTTATAACACTGAACTAGCTGCCTTTGTAAAGACTATAGATTTTTATTCTGTATAAATTATTTTACAACATGGAGTACAAAATTGAAAAATACCAAGAGATTCAATTGCTCTCTGTGATTTTATTTAAATGAAAAACTATTCTCTTCCGTCTACAAAATGATGATGTTTTTCTTTTCTATCCATGCCATCACTTCATGTTTTGAAAATCATATAAAATGCAAACAATCCCAAACCAAGCAAAACACAAGAAGTTTCTCGTGAAAATTAATTCTTTTGTCACACAGGGAGGATGTCTGATACATCATTTGGTGGCACATTTCTTTATTAATTCTTTCACTAAATATTCATGAAGAACCTACTGTGTGCCAGGCACTAGACAAGGCATAGACCCTGTCTGCCCTTTTTCTAAGAGTATCATTTTGGGCAACACAAAGGGTTTTGTTCAGAGTTGTTCTGCTTGCACCCTGTGGTATGGTTGTGCCAGTTCTTTTTCAACGTTTTCTTGTACCTCAAGCATTTTCAGTGTCCCCCCTGCCAACTGGTCTCTTCTTCAGCACCCAGATCTCCTCTGAGAACTCATGACACAGGAACCCTAGGGTGCTGCTCCAGTAGTTATGGAGCAAGACTTGTTTTGTGTTACTTGATAAATATTTTTAACACAGCCCTGGTTTTGCTTCTCCTTATTTCCTCTTGACCCACAGATCCAACGCGACAGCCTCATTCACCCACCTCAACCAGGGCTTCCCATCTTCTCACGTCACCTCATCCCCTCACCTGGACACAGCATGTCCGCAGGAGATCAAAGACCTTCCCTCTTCACCTCTCAGGAGGATCAGGGTCTCTGTTTCTCCATTTGACTGTAAGTGAGTAAGACAAGCTGGGGCTTTCAACCGTCCCCCCAAGCCATGTTCAAAGTATCTACTTTGTCAGCGGCACTAAGCATGTTTTCTCTTATTATTTTGACAAATTTGGAATCGTCACAGGAACTCTGCTTAAACAAAAATCTCCTGGGGCGGGGGGGGGGGGGGGGGGAACTGTGGGTGACTAGACAATCCACACCAGGGTTTGAAAATGATTAAAAACAGTAACTCGACCTTTGCTTGGGCAGAATCCCAAACTAAGGCACTGGAGGGCAGGAGTGACAGATGCAAAATCTGAGGAACCGTTCCAGCGATGATTATGCAAAACACCACTGGCCTTTCACGCTTTGATGGTGAAGCACTCATTTCTCCAATTTTCATCACACTAAATGCAAGTGGAGTTTAATGACAGCAACTGGATCAAAAGGTAACTGGGAGCTGAAAACAGAGACTTTGCTTCATTATAATAATCCTTTACCAGAAATGTTTGCTATGTAAAAAAGCACTGTTCCCTGGGCACCTGTTTAAAGGAATAGCCATAAAAGATTTTAAGGGGGTTACCATTTACAGTGTTTTTAAGCTAAGAATGCTAAAAAGCCTATAAAAAATAAATGCCTTTGCATTTATTTTTAAAAATTTTATTTTGATCAGGAGCCCAGGATGACTGAATCCCATTTCAGGTGAATAAAATGTAAGCACAATAAATTCAAATCATGAGCCTAGTATGCTCACCTGACTTCCCCCTAATGTTCCCCCCCCCCTTTTCTTTTTTTTTGGCACACGGGCTTAGTTGCTCCGTGGCATGTGGGATCTTCCTGGAGCTGGGATCGAACCCGTGACCTCTGCATTGTCAGCCGGATTCTTAACCACTGTGCCACCTAGGAAGCCCCGCCCCCCCTTTTTTTAATAAATTTATTTATTTATTTGTTGGCTGTATTAGGTCTTTGGCTACTCTTCGTTGTGGTGTGTGGGCTTCTCATTGTGGTGGCTTCTCTTGTTGCAAAGCACAGGCTCTAGGCACACAGGCTTCAGTAGTTGCAGCGCACGGGCTCAACAGTTGTGGCTTGCGGGCTCTAGAGTGCAGGCTCAGCAGTTGCGGCGCACGGGCTTAGTTGCTCCGCAGCATGTGGGATCTACCTGGAGCAGGGATCAAACCTGTGTCCCCTGCATTGGCAGGCGGATTCTTAACCACTGTGCCACCAGGGAAGCCCTAATGCCTTTTCTTCTACTCCTCTTTTCCTTTCCACTCCTGACCCTCCTTCCTCAATATCAGGCACTCCACCATGCCTTGTACAACCTTTTATGAGAGGCAGGGTGTATACTGAGGAAGGGAGGAGACAAAATCCTTCAGCATTTCTTCCCTTTGTCACCCCTGTAGTCTGACCAGCCCCTGGAGATACCCTGAGGGTGATGGTGACACTGGGGGTAATGATGGCGGTAACTGCCGCTATGCAACTACTCTGTTCCAGACATGTTAATAATAGAGTCTCTAAATCATTTTTTGATTGCAAGTATAAGAAAACATGGCTAACGGGAACGTACATAAATAGGTGCCTATTTTCCTTGCATAACAAGAAACCTGGATATAAACAGTTTCACAGATGCTTCGGGAGCTCAATAATGGTAGGACTTGTGGTTGGCATCTCTGATTTTACTGGTCTTCTGCCTCTCACGTCATGAAAGGGCTGCAGCGGTTTCAAGCATCACAGCCTAGCATGGTCGCATTCAAAGCAGGAAGCAGAGAGCAGCATAGGCAGAGGTCTTCCCCCTCTACCTGCCTCTCACCCAGGGAAAAAAATCTTCTCCCAGAAGACTTCCCCTTACATTTCACGGACCAGAAGCTCACGTCCGGCTCTAACGCTGGGGGCAAGGGCCATCTTTCCTGAGTTTAAACAACAAACAGCCTGACACAGTACTACCATCTCTAAACTACGGATGAGGAGACGGGACCCTGCCAAAGGTCACAGCCAGCAGCAAGTGGCAGAACAAGGATTCAAAACCGGCCATCAGGCTGTTGTCTTTTCATCTTGCTTAGAGTTTCCTTTGCTGTGCAGAAGCTCTGAAGTTTCATTAGGTCCCACTTATTTATTTTTGTTTTTATTTCCATTACTCTAGGGGGTGGATCAAAAAAGATCTTGCTGTGATTTACGTCGAAGAGTGTTCTTCCTATGTTTCCCTCCAGGAGTTTTAGAGTGTCTGGCCTTACATGTAGGTCTTTTATCCATTTTGAGTTTATTTTTGTGCATGGTGTTAGGAAGTGTTCTAATTTCATTCTTTCACATGTAGCTGTCCAGTTTTCCCAGCAGATCAGGCTGTTCTCTAATTCCCTGAGCAACCTCTGACTGCAACAGTCCCCTCCTGCTGGGACCTAATTCCCTTTGTCTACAGTGCTCCCCTCCTTTTTTCTTTCATTATATATATTTTTTCTTACAATAGCCATACTGAGTCTCTGAATTCAAATTTCACCCAGGACTGTTGAGGTCAGCCCCTCCCCACCCATTTGTAGGAACAAAGTCCAATCCTTCAGGTCAACAGCCCCTGAGGTATAGTGTCTGCTCTGCAGAAAACAGCCACTCCCTGATTATCCTGTAACAGGGGCTGGAAACGCGCCCTCCCCAGGGTCACGGAGCAGCCAGCCTGTTAACGGAGTTGCAGCGACTCACTGGCCACCGAGATGTGGGGCAAGCAGAGCCTGACAAAGATGTCACCCTCAAAAACACAAAGGGGCGAAAAAAAGCCTTTTGTAAACCTGAAAATGTCAGGCCTGTGCCTCCACCTCAGTCCCAGGTGGGGTGGATTTAGCCTTCACCGCAGCAGAGGAGGCAGTAGAGCAGGAAGGGCAGATTCCCAGGGCGGGCACTTAACCGCCTGTGTAGATTTCCTAACCCTCTGTGCACCACTGTCCTCAACAGTACAACAGAGATGGCAATGACTCTATCTCACAGCACTTTCCTGAGAATTATAAGACATAACATACGTGAAGGGAGTAACAAACTGCTCACTCGATGAACGCCCAGCGCTTTAGCAGGAGTGGCCGCAGCAGCACCAGCACGAGAAAGAGACAGGACCGAACAGCTTGTCCTGTTACCACCAGGGTTTTAAAAATTCAAAGGTGCCATCACATTGCCTCACTGTCCACTCAGCCCAGAGCCTGCCCTCTCCCTAAATTCACTCAACTATCAACAATCACCCAAAACAGCACACACAGAAAGTATAAAATTTGATATCACACATCTTGTTTTATTTGTATTTTATGCTGTGTTTGTGTTTTTCTTGTGTATTTGTTTTTTGTGTCGGGGATATAACCCAAGGAACAAGAGAATGTACATAACAGGTAGGCACATTTAAAATAAAAAAGCAGTAAAAAACACGTACATACCCAACCCACAGTTTAAGAAACAGAGTAACAATCAGTAACCTTGAAGCCCTTTCTGTTCTCCCAGGATTCCCAGCCCTTCTTTGCCAGTCCCCCGACCCTGCCCATTCCCACCTAGCACAGGCGAATGCCAATGTGAATTTCAAATCAATCATTCCTTTGCTTTTCTTTATAGTTTCACATACATATATATATACATATATATATCCCTGAGCAATAAATCATTTAATTTTGCTTTATTAAACTTCATGTAAATGAAATTATACAGTAGGCATTCTTCTGCAACTTTTTTCATTCCATATTTACTTTTTGAGTTTTATCCGTGTTTACACACATAACTATACTTCATTTCATTTGCATTGCTATTTAATAATAATCCACTGTAGGAATATAACACAATTAACTTACACATTCTCCTGTTTATGGATATTTGCCTTGTCTCTAGCCTGAAACTCCCAACCTCGAGAGAGACTTACACAGTTTCTAAATATTCAGGATAACCTATAATTTGTTGTCCGATCTGAGACACATTTGAGAGTGAAAGGAAATGCTATTAATAATTACACTAGGACAAGAGGCATAACCTATTCTGCATGTCACCCTATAAATACTCAATATTATTGTAGGATTTCTTAATCAGCCCCCTAAAGAGAAGACTGAGGCATTTAAGTCCAATCCTGATGGTTCACATTTCACAACCTGTTAGCATCTGTATCTGGAAGTATAACCCTGAAGGAGAGCCCTAACAACTAATTATTTCTTCTCTCTTGGGAAGAAGAAAAGCAAATTCTTTAAGAGGTAAGATGAAGAAAATGCACAGCTTGCCAGCCTCTGCTCTCTCAGACATTCACAGTTTAATTATCATTGATTGAAGAAAATTCCAGCTACAATGATAACAACAGCAAAGATAACACTTGAAAGGCCTTAAAATCCAAGTCCTTTTTCTGAGCCAGGGTGGGACTAAAGGCCCAGCATCTGCTTCCTTATTTAATTTTTATTGCATCCGTGAGTGGTAGGTATGAAGTTCAGAGAGGTGGAGTAACTTGTCTAAGGTCACAACGCATGTAAGTGGCAGAGCCTCAAAGACTGTGTCTAAGTGGGTGACCATATAATTTACTGTACAAATCAGGACATTTCTGGGAATGAGAAGAAGGTGCTTTTAACAACTGCACGAGGAAAGCAAGTATAAACTGGCACCATGACACGGGATCACTCTAGTTCAAACTTTCCCATATGCTCTCATAATCTTCCAAGTGCAGATACAATTACCTTGGGGGACTGACCAGACTTTGGACCCTAATCTCTGGTGTTCACATTGCTTTTGGGTAGAGATGCACCCCTCTGGAAGGATACACACAATTCCTCCCCCGTTCCTCTTCAGCACACCTGGGAAGACCTGAGAGACATCCCAGTAGCATCCTTCCATCCAGCACGGCAGGTTGGAAAGGATCATCAATTGCTTCCCTGAAATTCGTAATTAAATTCGAGCAGCCCTCCTCCTCCCAAAGCATCCTGCCTGGAGCTGCCAGCAGCAGAGTTAATGTCCTGTTCACTGGGCAATCATTGCTCTGAGAGGCTGCGGCCACTTTCTCTGACAGGAGGATCTGCAGCCTTTTCCTTCAGCAGGTCCGCTGGGACCCCCAGCCTTCGCTCCTTTGTGTGTAGGTATGTACGTGTGTGCTTCCTCAGTCTGTCTCTATCACATACATACTTTTTTTTTTTAATTTAATACAGTTTTATTTTTCAAAATGTACAGTTGGTGGGACCTGTTTCTGCATCTTCGTCAACAGCCGGGGCGTCTTCACCCTTGGTGTTTCTGGTGTAAATTACCTGAGCTCTGTAGTATGAAACCATTTTAATAAGCCCTTTACTAAGGAGCTCCTACAGGGCTGCCCTGGCCAGGGAATAGTGTTTTGTTGTTGTTGTTGTTTTTAATGTTTTAAACATAGAAAAATACAGAACTACAGAACAGCATCCCTTGGGCCTGAAGAACACATATGCCTTTTGTTAGAAAAAATGTTCACATCCACAGTATTGGGAAACAACACAAATGTCCAACAAGAGGAAAATGATAAATTGTGGTACAGTCATACAGTAGGAATGCTTTCCAGTAACAAAAATGCACAAATTACTGCTACATACAATAAATTAATCTCACAGTCAAAATATTGAGGGGAAGAAGCAAAAAAAAAGGAGGGGTGATATACACTATGGCTTCATTTATAAAAGGTTCAGAAATGGGCAAACTAACCTACAATGTTAGAAGTGAGGAGGAGGAGGTGATGGATGTGGATCAGGTTGATAATATTCCATTTCTTCATCTGGACAGTGGTCACAGAGGTGGTAACATACCACTGGAGATGCCTGCACTTTTCTGTGTGTATGTTACACTTGGAAAAAGCTTTACTTTTAAAAGTCCTAAAACTAAAGCCTCTTTTTAGTCAAGTACTCTGCTACTTGTACCAAAATTATCTCCACTGTTAAACTGTGTGACCTTGGGCAAATCACTTAACTTCTGTGCATCTCTCTCTCTATCTGTAATAGCACCTGATGTGTAGAGTCTACATGAGAAGTACTTCATACAAATAAATGAGACAAGCAAGTGCTTGGCACACAAGCAGGTACTCAAAAATGTCAGCTATTTGAATTACTGGTATCCCATCCACACCTGCTTTCCTCATATTTGAGACTTGTATCTTCATTTATCATTTCCTCTGGACTGAGTGAGGACATACTGAAATAGACAAGTCCACCTACCCCTGCTGGGGGGCTATGGAGAGGAATGGGTAAATCCCTTCCAGAGGACAACCTGGCCGTATGTACCAAGAGCCGCAAAAAATGTTTGCACGCAGCAATTCCATTCTAATATCCTAGGGAGATGAGACATGCAAACAAGATTTTTATGTGCTACAATGCATTTTATTTACAAAAGTGGAAAACTGGAAACAATTTATTATCTCAGGAAATAGGTACACAAAATAATAGTGATCAGAAGTTTTAATGACATGAAAAAGTTAAATATAAAAGCAAGAGGCCTATGGGTACCCATTAAAAAAATAATAAATATACAGAGAAGAAAAAAACTGGAACAAATTAAACCAAAATTTAAGCTAATTATCTCCAGATAATCATACTACAGGGATTTATGTTTTTCTTCCTTATGCTCTTCTGGTTTTTTTCAATATACTTCTATGAGTATATGCTACCTTTTATAACCAGAAATATAAATGTGAAACAAAGAGGTTGTGTCTCCTTCTCTGCAGGCCTTTATCTCTGTTGTCAAGGTGACAGCTGCAATCCATCATATTTTAGGAAGGACACCACCACACAGTGGAAGGTGTGAGAAGGAAGGTGACTGCCAGGTTGGCAAAAGGCTTCAGCAACATGGGGATGTGTACCTCGAGGAAGACTAGTCAACAGGATAGCTTTCTTGGAACACCTGTCATGTGGAAGAGGGATTATTACCCTTGCTCTACTAGGACCCAGAGGTCAGAACCAAGACCAATGGATCAAAGGTACAAGCAGGAAAGAAGAGGAGGATGAAGATTTAACACAAGAAGCAAGCATGCTGTATGATCACCCTATGGACCTCAAGCTTCCTTCCTGCCCAGCCATAAGGAGCTCCTCCGGAGGTGTCCAGTGGGCTGTATGTTAACCTTTGGGCAACCACACAGCACCATCCTGAGGCCGTCCTCTACGAGCCTCCTAGACCAGTCTACTCTGTGGACAATCACGTGAGGTACTATCTCTGAAATTCACCACCTCTCAATCCCTCTCTCTTGCCCTGTAGAATATCCTTTAGATTTTAGACAAATTGGGCCACTCCTCTCTGTTTTTTTCCACTCAACAATCTCAGTCCAAGTCATCACCACCTCTCTCTTCTCTGTACTGTGATACAATGGCTTCCCAACTGGTTTCCCTCTTCTACTGCTGCCCCCAATCCATTTGCTACAGCGAAGCTCAAGCAATGGTCTTCTTAGACTAAAGTGAAAAATCACTCACATGACTTCAAGACTCAAAGTGCAGACGCCAGCCTTCAACAGGGCCCTTCCCCATCGCTCCCTGCACTCCAACCAAGCGGCCATCGTTTAGGTTCTTCATTCACACCCGACTCTTCCCACCTCAGGGCATCTGCACGTACTGAAACACTCTCCATCCCTCATTGGCTCGACCCTTCCGCAACTTAAATCTCAGATGTCATTCCCCAGTTTTAATCCTACAGTGGCATCGTAAGGCCCTAAGGAAACTTTATGTGGTTTACAGGGTTTTTGTGAGCTTCTCAGAACTGACCAGTCTGCACTCACTGCCTCCAGGCTTCTAACCAAGCAGAATGACCCTGAGTCCCTAAAATGCACGAGCACTCCCCTCGTCCATCAGTTATTGTGTAGGTTGCTTCCTCTGCCTGGAAAAATCTTGTGGCTAATTCCTACCACCTTGAGGGCTCACTCCAAATGTTACTTCCTCAGGAAGCCTTCCCTTCCCTCCAGATACTGGCTTAGATACCTCTCCAATGTGTGCCTACAGCCCCTGTAATTATTCCATCACAGCACCCACTATCCTCAAGTGTATTCATAGTTCTTGCTATTTGGTAAACTATTCCGGAGGCAGGGATTACACCCATCTTGCTCAGAACAATTGAATAAAAGATTTCACTTTTAAAATATGACTTTCCCCCTATGAAAGAGGAAATTAAGGTTAAAAAAAAAAGTAAAATAACACATTGCA
This sequence comes from Hippopotamus amphibius kiboko, assembly GCF_030028045.1. Lineage (NCBI taxonomy): Eukaryota > Metazoa > Chordata > Mammalia > Artiodactyla > Hippopotamidae > Hippopotamus > Hippopotamus amphibius. Next base: position 25,945,255 of record NC_080192.1, on the reverse strand, counting down.
AAGGGAAACATTCTAATAAGTGGTATTTTCTTCCTAGCATAATGAAGCAAATCTAGACTTCACTCATTTCCCTGTCCCAAACAAGGATTCCTGTGTTGTCACTTTTATTTTTCACTACCTGGCATAGTAGTTATATTTTGCCAGCACTTGAATGCCCTGGGCAGTCTTCAGTATGCACACAAAAGGATCGATAGGCACTAAATAGACTAAAAAGATGTATAATATTGAATTCGTAAAATGGCAGGATACAAAAGAAAAGTAAATCAAGAAAACACTGGAGGACAGAAGACTAATAAGCAAAAAAATATATCTTCCATAGTCTGCTTTCCCAAAGGCCTAAACAGCTTCTGTTCATTTGATAAAACTGCTTCATGTAAAAGACCTTCAGAAGCCCAAAGCCAGAGCCCTGGTCTGGGCCTTGGTGTGGATTCAGGGTAGAGGCGCAGGTGCGTGGGTGGTTCAGTGGTAGAATTCTCGCTTGCCAGGGTAGAGGCACCACAAACAGAGGCCCAGCCCTACGTCCCTGTCGCTGATGACCTCGTGGAGCCGTCGTAACTAACTCTGGACTGCCTACCTCCAAACTCCCTTACGTTCAAGAGAACTACACTTCTATCTTATTTCATATTGGACAGCTTCGTGCAAAAGATTTTCCTTGACCTTTACCCCAAGTCAGCCTATATGAAAGCACTGGTCCTGACTCTCTCCTCGGGAGGAAGACACTCCAGTCTGTCCTCCTTTACATTTCAGCCCTACAACTGCCTAGAAACACTGTGGGATTTGGCCTACGAAAACCTGGATTCCCTTGTGATGTTGGGCAAATTGTTTAAGTGCTCTGAGACCTATTCTTTAGCCACAAAGTGAAGACGCCTTCCTTCTATCCTCCCTAGAAAGATGGCTTACAGGGAAGAGCACAGGTTGTTGAGTCAGATGCAGATTCAAATCACTTAATGGCTATGCGATCTCGGGCAGCTACTTAACCTCTCTGAGCCTCAGTTTTCTCATCTCTTAAGATATCTTACCTCACAAAGCATTCTAAAGTTTGGATGAGATATTGAATGTGAAGCACTTAGCACAGAGGCTGACATTTATAGGCCCAGTGAGTTACTATAAACAGTAGCTATTATCACCTCCTTTTCCATTTTGCAGCACTGTAGGTTATGGTAACAACAGTTAACAATTACTAAGCACTCGTGGGTCAGGCACTGCTCAAACACCTTTCATGTACTAAGGCATTTATTCTCACAATGATGTAAGTACTATTATTATCTCCATTCTACAGATGAGGAAACTGAGGTACAAGATATACAAGGTACAAGATAGTGTATGAAGGTCACACAGCTTGTCCAGCTTGAGACATGAGTCCAGGCCGTCTGACACCAGGGCCTCTGCTCTTTGTTGCCAAAATACACCATATTGCTTGCTGTCTGGGGGTAGTGTCATGTCTCCCCGAGCAACTGGAGAGCTTCCTTGGGGCATGGCCTGCACAGTATACATCTCAGAGACCTCCATGGCAGCTAGCGGGGAACCTTATCCACCACAAGCCCTGCAAGTACCTGTGATATCTGGTTGGCAGACAAGACACAACTGATCAATTTCCAAAACACCTATTTTGTTGATGACCTTGAAGCAGACCATCTGTCTACTGAACCAAGGTGTGATACACGGGTCTCTGCCACAGGAATGGAAGCTTCCTATCCCAATACAGCTCTTGGGTTTTCAGAGTCAGATTCCTAAAGGCTTAAAAAACTCTGAGAACAATCTGACCGATGTCCATACACTCCTAGAGCCTGAATTGTCTGAGTTTAAGGTCTCTGTGATTCATTCAAATTAAAATACCTGCCAGACAGAATGAAATGTGCCTCGCAGTTTGTTGATCTATGGAGAGCTACCACTCCCCCCTCAGCACCAACGGACAGCAGAACTCTTCATATGTCGTCATCGTCACAGACACTTTCACTGACTATGTCACTGTGCAAATTAGGTGCTAGGGATGCTTATAATAGGACACAAACCTCGTCAACACGGGCTCCATTAATTTGGAATATGTGATAATTCTTAGTGTTGGATTTTATTTTTAAGGAATAGAATATGCATAAGACATTAATAAACAAAATCTATTCATCCATTCTATAAATATTTGTTGTGAATCTGATGTTCCAGCACTAGGGTAGCAGTCAGAGACATTACTTTGCGTTCAAAGAGAACTCTGTAGTGCAAGAAGTAATGTATCCATGTTAAAATAAGTTAGAAGACTGGAAAATTAAATTCTGGTACATCCACACAGTGGAATGCTATGCAACTACAATAAAACCACTGGGGTAGATCAGTTGGTGCTAACATATTAGCAAGAGTGATTGCTGAATGAAAAAAGCAAGAGGTGGAACCCTCTTTAAAGTACGCCATTTATTTGAAAAATAACAAGAAGATGCTGAATAAGAAGCTACATACATAAGTAGATATGCAGTGAAATTCTCAGGAAGTAAAATCAAGAAAATCAGATGGTCTAGAACGGAAAAGCAACCCATTTTTTACTGTTCTTTTGTAACATGGAATTTTTTACCATTTTCATGTTATTTTCATAAGATTAAAGCTAATTAAAAGAGCTTAGCATAAATTATTATTTATTGGCCCCTGCAAAGCACAGTGTCTGGCACATAATTGGAATTCCAGTATTTACTGCATGAATGTAAATAGAGAATGCTATTAATTACCATTTAAACACATTAGTCTTTTCTATTCACTACGTCAGGTCTCACCCTAGTAACACAGGCAAAAACACTTCAGAGTGAGGTCAAGTCCACGTATGTGCTTAAAGATGTACAACGGCAACAATTCTGAAAAATATTCTGTAACTCACACTTTTCCTTTATGGTCTTCCCTCTTCTTTCTCAAGGTCTGCTCTACACACACCTGCATGTGAGCATGTACACGTTCATACACACACTCACGCACACAGAGCCAGCAAAACATTTCACTGACAAAAAAGAAAGAGAGAAAGGAAAGTTTGGAATTAAGAAATGCTTTGCTGTTGTTGCTAAAGGTTCGGGCTTTGTCAGTAATTTTTTTAAGCATAACCTGATTGGAGGAAGGCAAATCCAGAACCACACGATACCACTTAATTGGCTCTATCGAACCGTTTTTGGAGCATATTTTAAACGGTTAGTTGATGCAGAGTCATTTGAAAACATCTGCATTATTCCTAAGAGCAACCACAAAGATGTTCTACGTAGTGAGCGTAACCCTTAAGCATCCTGAAGGCCCATCAAACTAAACTCCCGGATAGAAAGCTCTTAGGTAAACCTGACACGTCCAGCTACCTCCTCCTGCTTCTACCTTCCTGCATGAGTGACAGCGAGCTAGGGAACTGGAAACTGATAGTTCTACTTTTTCACTGCTGATAAAAGGGGAACAAATTATGGATTTGCCCTGTGTGTGCAGTGGGTTCTTTTAAGTTGTTTTGTTGGCATTCCCTCCCGCCCCCACCCCGCCCCCAGTAGCAGCAACTATGGGAAAAAAGACATCTGGTAACTTCTTTAAGAAAATTTCAACAGATTTGTGGGTGTGACTCTACTCAATCTGTTTCATAAATAAACCCCAGGCAATTTCATCAATTAAATATCTTTCTAGAGATGGTTTTAACAAGAGCGATGCCCTGGAAACTAAAATCCCACTATCCTAATCATCTTAAGAACCATCATGTATGGAAGACTCATTAGGTCCTGGCAGGCACTGTGCAAAGCACGTTACAGGCAAGCAATATTTTAATTCTCACAACCCAACAGGGTGTCATTACAATCCCCATTTTGCAGATGAAGAAACGGAGCCTCACTGAGATGAATTAACTTGCCCAAAATCACACAGTAAGTGAGTGGAAGAACTGGGATTCAAGCCCAGTTTTTGAAGAACTCCAGGGCATTCTGAAGCACGGTGCTCAACTAGCTTATCAGAAAGAGAAAGGTAAGAATTCGAGGGTGAAGGGAGGAGCCACTCTCTCCATGCACCAGATTTGACTTTCTCTGTCTTTTCGCACCTTTAACAGAGCAGTCCAGGTGTGGCAGACAAAGCAACAGGCCTGGCGCTTAGCAGCTCAGGGTTGTCCTGGGTCTACCAAAAGTAAACCTGCTAGCATCACTTAACCTGTCCAAGCCTTGCTCTCCATAGACATGAGATGCGGTGGCTGGACTAGCATATCCCTCTGCTCTAAAACTGCACATCTATGAGCACGTGTGTAGAAAAATCACAGAGAAATGTCAAAACTAAGCCACAGAGTGTACAATTGAGCCCACTTTGCAGAGTAAAGTCCTGAAAAGTTAGCTGTCAGCTTCCAATGCAATTGCACTAATGACCTCCAGTGGCCATTACGAAAGCCAGTGGTCCATTTTTGGTCACCCTAACTGAGCGATCAGCAGCATTTGACAGAGTCAACACACTCTCCTCTTTGAAAACTTTCTTCACTTGACTTCCAATATACTACTCTCTTCTCGGTTTTCCTCTACCTCATTGTGAGTTTCCTTCCAAGTCTGCTTTACTGCTTCATCCTCACCTCCCCAACTCATGCGTGCCTCAGGGTTTAGTCCCAGACCTCTCTGTCTACACTAATTCTCTGGGTGCTCTCCTCCGGTTTCGTGGGTTTAAGTGCAATCCACATGCTGCTGACTCCCAATCGTGTATCTCCACCCCGGAACTCCAGACTTTTACATTCAGCTGCCTGCTTGACATCTCTTGTAGGATGTCTCATGCGCATTTCATGCCTCCAAATGAGCTCCTATTTCCCACCCAATTCCGCCCTTGGTGAAGACCCACTGCAGTAAATGGGCACTACACCCTTCCAGGTGTTCAGGCCAGGGTCTCTCTGATTCCCACGTTACTGAGGGTTAAAGCCAAAATCCTTACAATACTTATAAGTCCTTCCAGGTTTTTATCATCACTTATTTCCAATGATACCTCTGCCCTCATCTCCAATGAGTCTCCCCCACTCCAGCCACTCCAGCCAGCCCAGGCTTAGGCACTTACTATTCCCTTGACTTGGAACACTTCCCCGGGTACCCACAGGCTCACTCCCTCACCTTTCTAAGGTATTTGCTCAAATATCACCTTCCCTGAGCATTCTAAACTGCAACCTTCCCCTCAAAGCACTCTCTTCCCCTCTACCCTGCTTTATTTCTCTCCATAAAATTTCACCATCTGATGTATTTTATATTTTATTCATGTATTTCTTTACTGCCTATATGCCCCAACTACAGTGTAAGCTCCAGGGAGGGAGGAAGGTTTACTGTCTTGTTTATTGATGTATCTTCAAACCTAGAATACTGCCTAGAACACAGTAGGCATTCTTTGTGGAAAAAAATGATTTAATATATAATGATCCATGCACAGCTTGTGAAGAGTAGCAGAACAGGCCGCCCCAAAATAAGCTACTTTAATATAAGGATTATTGTGAGCTGAAGACAAATGAGAAGAAGCAGTTACAAGAAAAATGCTCTGTCTTCGCCCTATTTGCCTAAAAGCAAGACATAAACTTGTAAAGGTGTCCTCCACTCCCCCCACTACCAGGAAGGGCAGAAGTTAATCACCAAGGCACTCTAGAACCTTATCAGCCCAGAAATGGCACTGGGGAACTCTATATAACTATCCTTGCTAAAAACAGCCTTTACCTACCATTAGTTTCCTTACACATTTACCCTCCCACAATGTGCCAACCCTAGAAGCTCAAGGTCCTTTTCTTCTGTCTCTAGAAATTTATTGTTCTCTTGTTAAAATGCTATATAATCCCTCACTCATCACTGAGTGCTTCCACGTGTGCGTGATGCACATGTCAATAAACTTTTGTTTGCTTTTCTCTTGTTGATCTATCTTTTGTCTGTCTAATTCACAGGGCCCAGCTGGAAATCTAGGAGGGTGGAGGACACACCCATTTGGGTACACAGGAACACTCACAGTAGCCATTTCTCTGTGAGAAGGAGGAAAATGATGAAATACTGTCTCAGACACTAGTTCTTTTCCTCTTGTCTAAAAACAGAGGTCATTTTAGGATTTAAGGAGAAGTATACATTGTGGTATCTCATTTAAACTTCACAGTCCCAAAAAACAAAGAGGAAACATGACATCTTTAAAATAACTTTTAAAAAGTATCTGACTTAGGATTAGCATATTGTTTCAATTTTTGGTAAATTAACTTTTAATATATATATTTTTTACATATACCTATTTTTTTTAAGTTGGGGAACTAATCATGCCAGGATTCCTATGGTAATCTTTTTTTTGGGGGGGGGGGATACATATTTTTTATTTATTTTTTTTTTTTAAGAACTTTTATTGAGATACAGTTAACAGACAGTAAACAGCATATATTTAGAGTGTACAATTTGGTGTCCCAATCTCCCAATTCATTCTCCCCCAACCCTCCCCACTTTCCCCACTTGGTGTCCATGTGTTTGTTCTCTACACCTGTGTCTCTATTTCTGCCTTGCATTTCCTCTTTCATAGTTGTTAGCATTTGCCTTATGTATGGAGGTGCTCCTATATTGGGTGCATATATATTTATAATTGTTATCTCTTCTTCTTGGATGGATCCCTTGATCTTTATGGAATGTCCTTTCTTGTCTCTTGTAACATTTTTTATTTTAAAGTCTATTTTATCTGATATGACTATCGCTACTCCAGCTTTCTTTTGATTTCCATTTGCATGGAATATCTTTTTCCATCCCCTCACTTTCTGTCTGTCTGTGTCCCTAGGTCTGAAGTGGGTCTCTTGTAGACAGCATATATATGGGTCTCGTTTTTGTATCCATTCAGCCAGTCTGTGTCTTTTGGTTGGGGCATTTAGTCCATTTACATTCAAGGTAATTACTGATATGTATGTTCCTATTACCATTTTCTTAATTGTTTTGTTGTTGTTTTTGTAGGTCCTTTTCTTCTCTTATGTTTCCCACTTAGAGAAGTTCCTTTAGCATTTGTTGTAGGGCTGGTTTGGTGGTGCTGAATTCTCTTACCTGTTGCGTGTCTGTAAAGCTTTTGATTTCTCCGTCAAATCTGAATGAGACCCTTGCTGGGTAGAGTATTCTTGGTTGTAGGTTCTTCCCTTTCAATACTTGAAATATATGGTGCCACTCCCTTCTGGCTTGCAGAGTTTCTGCTGAGAAATCAGCTGTCACCCTGATGGGAGTTCCTTTGTATGTTATTTGTTGTTTTTCCCTTGTTGCTTTTAATAACATTTCTCTGTCTTTAATTTTTGTCAACTTGACTACTATATGTCTTGGCGTGTTTCTCCTTGGGTTTATCCTGCCTGGGACTCTCTGCACTTCCTGGACTTGGGTAGCTATTTCTTTTCCCACGTTAGGGAAGTTTTCAACTATAATCTCTTCCAATATTTTCTCAGGTCCTTTCTCGTCTCCTTCTGGGACCCCTGTAATGCGAATGTTGGTGCGTTTAACATTGTCCCAGAGGTATCTTAGGCTGTCTTCAGTTCTTTTCATTCTTTTTTCTTGATTCTTTTCTGCATCAGTGATGATCACCTCCTATGGTAATCTTGAAACTGTCTTTATATATCAACAGCCTGCACTATTTATTTTTTCTGTAGCAGGTTATACTGTCTGATTTTTCTTTTTCTTTTTCATTTTCTTTCTTCCTTTCTTCTTTTTCTTTTCTTTTTTTTTTTTTTCTTTTTTGGTTTTTCGAATTTGAAATCTTTTTTTCACCTGGCATGATTCTGTAATGGCAAATGGTGTCACCAAGTAAAAAAGTTAAAGCTCAGACACTAGCATGAAAGAGCCTAAGGCTCTAAGTCACAGGTCCAGTGCTTTACTATCTGGAAGAATTTTGCCTACTTACTTAACTTCCCTGATCCTTGGTTTGCTCATCTGTGAGAGGATAAGTTAGCCATCTAGTAAGATTTCTGTGAGGATCAATGAGAAAATCCACATAAAACACTTAGCAAGTGCTTGGCAAAGAGGAAACACTCAATATATACTATTATTATTATTACTATTATTATTATTATTAGACTTCATCTGAAGGCGGCTTTGGCTCTCAAAATTTGAAGGCCTTATATATCCCAAACCCAAGTCCTACCTACTGCAGTAGAATACACCCTTCAGTTTGTCCCTAATGAAACTGCATCCATTTTCTAGCAAAGACTAACAAATCAAGCCATCTTAAATGTTCTAATAAGATGTGTGAATGTGGGTTTTAAAGACAAAATTCTTGAGGGGTTAAGAACTGGCTGACAGGTAAATGAACCAGCTGTTCAGATCTAAAATAGCACAGAGGAAGGTAGTGAACGGGAAGAAAAGAGGGGTGATAAGAAAAAGACACTATCTAGGAAAAAGGGTGAATCTGAAAGGATGACTTCAGCATTCAGGACACTGTCAACTTTATTCCCTCCTTAAACAGGGTTACTGAACAGATAAACCAGGAGAACGCTAACTATTCCATGCTTCCCAATGCACTACTTTATAACAACAACAAGTAACATCTACATAGATTGCACTTACCACGTGCCAGACACTGTTCTAAGGGCTTTATGTGGATTGCCCATTTCATTCTCACAACACCTTCTGAGTGGGTCCCATCATTTATTCCCTTTCACAGCTGAGGATAAAAAGAGTAACAAACCCAGGACTTCCCTGGTGGCACAGTGGTTAAGAATACACCTGCCAATGCAGAGGACATGGGTTCGAACCTTGGTCCTGGAAGATCTCACATGCCACGGAGCAGCTAAGCCCGTGTGCCACAACTACTGAGCCTGTGCTCTAGAGCCTGCAAGCCACAACTGTTGAGCCCCTGTGCCACAACTACTGAAGCCCTTGTGCCTAGAGCCCGTGCTCTGCAACAAGAGAAGCCACAGCAATGAGAAGCCTGTGCACCACAACGAAGAGTAGCCTCCACTCTCTGCAACTAGAGAAAGCCCGCGCTCAGCAATGAAGACCCAACACAGCCAATAAATAAATAAATAAGATATAAAATTAAAAAACAAAACAAACAAACAAACAAAAAACAAAGAGTAACATGCCCAAAGTCCAACAGCTGGCAAGTGGCAGAGTCAGGCTGTGAACCCCAGCAGTACAGTTCCAGAGTCTGTGCTCATAACCACTATGGTACACTCTCCCTGGTGCATGTTCTCTGATTTCAGAGAGATGGGTGTGTGTTGTTATTCTTTGGTAATCGCTCCTCTCCTCCGACTCTATGTAATTCTGGAAGGGCTGAATCTGCCCCCTGCCCTACCCTCAGCCACAAAAGTGGGCACATTTGACCCAAATAACCAGGCAGAGTCCACCTCTGAGATTTATTCTACTGAAGCTAGGAAGAAACTGTCCTTATCCTCCCTTGGACTGAGAGCTGCAAGGTTATGACTTTAAAGTGGCCAGGGCCCTTGTACCTCACTACATGGAGACACAAAAAAGTGCTTAGAGCAGAGAGGCCAACCATGGACAGGGGCCAAAATGAGAGATGAATATATAGAAAGAGGATGGAATAGAATGTGAGTCCCTGGATCTACCTGTACCTGAAGCACATGCTACTTCCTACTTTTCTAAGTTCTGTTTATAAGAGTCAATTAATTTCTACCTTGTTGTTTAAGCTATTAGTCCCTGTAACTTGTAGCAGAAGAATACCGAGGAATAAATTTAACTAGGCCTTTAACACCTTCAGGATGAACTGGAGAAAAATAAGCTACATCCTAAACAATAAGGTAGATTTACAGCTAAAGGAACATATGTTCATAGATTAACCATGCATCTGCTGAGCATCCATCCTATGTCAGGTACTGTGCTAGGCACAGGGGAATAATGACAAATAAGACACTGCCTTTGTTCTTAAGGAATTCACAGTCTAAAGAAGCAAGGGCACATAGGAAACAAATACTTACAATACAGTGAGCTAGCTGGTTAATATAGTCCCTGTCTCAGGGCCTTTGCACTTGCTGTTTCCTCTGCTAGAAACATTATATTCCCAAACCCATAACTTTCCAAGCCTGCTGCATTAGTTTCCTAGGGCTGTTGTAACAAAGTATCACAAAATGGGTGACTTAAACAAGAGAAATGTATTGTCTCATAGTTCTGAAGGCTAGAAGTCCAAGATCAAGGTGTCAGCAAGGTGGGTTCCTTCTGAGGGCTGAGAGAAAGAATCTGTTTATCCTTCCCTCCTAGCTTCTGGTGGTTTGCTGGCAACCTCAGGTATGCCTTGGCTTGTAGATCTCTGCCTTCATCTCCAAATGGCCTTCTCCCTGTGTGTGTGGTCTATGTTCAAATGTCCCCTTTTTATGAGGATACCAGTCACATTGGAGTGGAGACCTCATCTTAATTAGTTACATCTGCAACAACCTTATTCCCAAATAAAGTCACATTCTGAGATACTGGGGCACAATTCAACCCATAACAGCTGGCTTTTTCTCATTCACGTCTCATTCTAAGTATCACCTTCACAGAGAGGCCTTCCCTGACCACCTGTTTGATAGAGGCGCTCTCCCCCAGCCACGTGTCCCTCGAGCTCATTGCCCTACTTCATTTTCTTCATACACTTACCACTACCAGAAATTCTCCTACTTGTTTATTTGGTTTCTGGCTGCCTCTCCACACTAGAACATAGACCCTATGAAATCAGGGACTCTGTCTTGTCCACTTGTCTCCTGAGCCTAGAGCAGTGCCCGTGGTGTTCAATCAGCATCAGCTGAATAAATGAATATCACTTGCTCATTCCTAAAAAATAATGCCACAGAGTGCCCCAGCTGTGAATGAAAATAAAGCAAAGTAAGAGGATAGAGAATGATGTGCCATTTTGAATAGGGTGGCCAGGGAAGGCTTCTGAGATGCTGACACTGACACAGAAAAGAGTAGTTTCAATGACAGTGAGGGTGACAGTGTGACTAAGCGAGATCCAGGCATGAACAGGATGTGAGGAAGCAGAGGGCAGCGAGGAGACGTGACATAAAGGAAGCTGAGAGTGGGGCACCTGCACTTACTACCCTTCGTCTGGACCTCCAGCTAACAAAATACTGTGATGTGTCTGGCAAAAAAAGCTTTCCCTTATTCATGAAGTTTTTAACCACAGCCCTAAGCCCTCCCTCCTCTGCCCCCTGGGCATTTTGTCCTTCCTTCTACTGCAGTACTTCTACTTTTAGCATTTCTGTGGAATTGTAAGTTTTCCATTCTACCTGCCTTTTGTCCCCTCTAGTGAGCTTCTTGAGGGCAGAGACCCCACAGGATACCCAACAGATATGGAAGGAAGGGAGCTTCTGTCTGGTGCTTCTCCCTGTGGACGCCCCTTCTGCTACCAAGACCAAGTTTTTCCCATTTAAAACAAGGCTTTCAGGAGTGATGTCATGCAAAACGGTACAGCAGGAAGCTCTAGGAGTCATCCCTCCACCCTAGCAATCACTGAGGTGGAAGAAGTGAACCGAATCAACTATTTGGGAACCCTGGAACCTAACTGGATGCTGACGACAATCCCAGGAGTGCCTGATGAAGAGAGAGGCTGCTCATCTCTCATAAACGAGTGGTGTGGGTGAACCAGCTACCGTCTGTTCCTCAGCCCCATCACAGCTGTAGGCAGAGCAGTCCACATTCACAGAATGGCAAGCTGGTGCCAGGATGGGCAGCAGGGACCTCATCCTCTAGAAATTTGGGGTTGTGCGTTCTGGTTGGTCTGGTGGTGCCTGAGGGGCTGACACAGGTGCTTGCCTTGGTTTTAGCCCCCTCAGTGGCAGCATTGTCCACTGGTGGCATCACTGGAAAATTTTAAGAGACAAAACATACCCTTCCTTTTTAGAGCTAGACATTTAAAGATATCTTTGTCAGGCCACTGGCTGACCCCCAAGATAAGAGAACAGAAACTTCAGTGACCAGACAACAGGAAATGCATGTTTGCAAAAAATAGTGTGGAAAAGTCACCAATGGAGAGCACCAGCCTTCAACACCACTAACAAAAAAATCAGCAGTCCCTGAGGAGTGGGAAAATGAGATTTCCAGAGTTATCACATTATAATATTATATTTTCTAAAAAATCTGTTCAGCTAAAAGAAACTATGAACAATTAAAAGAAATAAGAAAAATGTGTTATGAACAAAATGAGAATATCAACAAGAAGACAAAAATTATAAAAAAGAGGTAAATTCTGGAGGTTAAAAGTATAATGACTGAGATGAAAAATTCAATAGAGGGATTCAACAGCAGATTTGCACATGCGGAAAAAAGAATCAGCAAACCTGAAGATTGGAAAAACTGAAATTATCAACTCTGAGCAGCAGGAAGAAAGAAGAAAACTGAACAGGGCCTAAGGGAGCTGTGGGACCATCAGGCAAACCAACATATGCTATGCACCGTGGAAATCCCAGAAGGAGAAGAGAAAGAAGCAGAAAGAACATCTAAAGAAATAACAGCCAAAACTCCCAAATCTGCTGAAAGACATGAATATATATACATGCAAGAAGCTCCACAAACTCCAAGAAAGATAAAATTAAAGAGATCCACATGGAAACACATTATAGGCAAAATGTCAAAACCCAAAGAAATAGAGAAAAGTTTAAAAGCATAGGGAAATGACTCTTCATGTACAAAAGAGTGTGAATAAAGTAACAGCTGATTTGTCATCAGAAATCATGGAGGCAAGAAAACAATGGAATAACATTTAAAGTCCTGAAAGAAAAAAAACAGTCAACCAAAAATCCTATGTCTGACAAAGCCATCCTTCAAGAATGAAAGAGAGCTTCCTTGAAAAACTAAAAATAGAATTACCATACGACCCAGCAATCCCACTACTGGGCATATACCCAGAGAACACCATAATTCAGAAAGACACATGCACTCCAATGTTCATGGCAGAACTATTTACAGTAGCCAGGACATGGAAGCAACCTAAATGTCCATCAACAGATGAATGGATAAAGAAGGTGTGGTACATACATACAATGGAATAGTATGCAACCATAAAAAGGAATGAAATTGGGACATTTATAGAGACATGGATGGACCTAGAGACTGTCATATAGAGTGAAGTAAGTCAGAAAGAGGAAAACAAATATTGTATATTATTACATATATGCAGAATATAGAAAAATGATACAGATCAACCAGTTTGCAAGGCAGAAATAGATACACAGATATAAAGAACAAACATATGGACACCAAGTGGCGAAAGCGGGGGGCAGGGGGTTGGCGTGGGATGAATTGGGAGATTGGGATTGCCATATATACATTACTAATAAGAAAAAAAATATCAAATTGTACACTTTAAATACACGCAGTTTACTGTATGTCAATTATATCTCAATAAAAGTTAAAAAAAAAAGAATGAAAGAAATTAAAGTTAATGTCTATATAAATAAAAGATAAAGGAGTTCATCACCAGCAAGAGCTTCCCTGAGAAATGATAAAGAAAGGCTAAAATGAAAAGAAATTCAAAGCCATAAGAAGAAATAAAGAATGTCAGTAAAGGTAACCACACAGGCAAATATAAAAACCAGCATTATTGAACTTTTGATTTATAACCCTTCTTTTTTCCATTATTACTTATAAGGCAAGTACATAAGAAATCTGTGTTATTGGCCACATGAGGTATAAAGGGGTATCGGGTGACAATAACAACATAAATGGGAAGGAACAGAGATGTGGAAGAGCAGTGTATACTACTGAAACTAGGTTGGTATTAGTCAAACTAGATTATTGTACGTTTTCTTTCTATTTGAAATGCTAATTTTAAAATAAAGTTTATAAGAAATATACTGTCACTGTGGAAAAACTATGAAATCAAGTAAGAAAAAAGGTTGAAATCACCTCAAATCATATCAGCTTTATCCTAAGTTTAAAAAAATTTTTTTACTATCTATCTATCTACCTACTATCTACTATCTATCTATTCAGCTGTGTCAGGTTTTAGTTGCAGCATGCAGGATCTTTTTTAGTTGCATCATGCAGGATCTTTTTTAGTTTTGGCATGCGGGATCTTTAGAACCAGCATATGAACTCTTAGTTGCGGCACATGGGATCTATTGTAGTTCCCTGACCAGGGATCGAACCTGGGCCCCCCTGCATTGGGAGCATGGAGTCTTGGCCACTGGACCAGCAGGGAAGTCCCCCCAAATTTTTTTGATATTTTCTAGATATTTAGAGATTTTCTAGAAGAGCCAGACTATAGAGTGGGGTATTTCAGACAGAGGGAATGATGTGAGAGGAGAAGAGTAGCAGAAAAAAAAATTTTTTTTTCTTTTTCCACAAAGAAATGGGTTTTTCTTTGCTTAACAATATTTTTCAGAGTACTCTGAATATCAAAGACACTAGAGTATAAGAATTAAGAAATAGACTCTGGGCTAACCTACCCAGGCTTTAATTTGGATCTACCATTTACTGCCTGTGTAATTTTGGTCAATCTTTCTATACCTCAGTTTCTTTATCTGCAAAACTGGAATAATAATAGTACCTACTTCATGAATTTGTTTTGAGGAATAAATGTTAATGTATGTAAAGCACTTAGAATAGACCCTGGAACATAGGTAAAGTCTAATAAATATTAGCTCTTTTTAAGATCATGCAATCATCTAAAAATACCCTGAGAGGCACAAATGAGGTTCTAGCAAGGTCTACAGCTGTAGCAATAAATAAAATTTAAAATTCTTTACCTTGGACTTCCTAGGTGGCGCAGTGGGTAAGAATCCGCCTGCCAATGCAGGGGACATGGGTTTGATCCCTGGTCCAGGAAGATCCCACATGCCGCGGAGCAACTAAGCCCGTGTGCCACAACTATTGAGCCTGCGCTCTAGAGCCCGTGAGCCACAACTATTGAGCCCATGTGCTGCAACTACTGAAGTCCATGCACCTAGAGCCCATGCTCTGCAACAAGAGAGGCCACTGCAATGGGAAGCCCACACACCACCACAAAGAGTAGCCCCCACTTGCGGCAACTAGAGAAAGCCCGTGTGCAGCAACGAAGACCCAACACAGCCAATAAAATTAATTAATTAATTTAAAAAAAATTACCTTATTCGACAGTCAAATCAATCAATCCATTTCCTATCAGATGCAGATAATTCTTTTCTAAGATTTAGAACAAGTGTAAAACCTAGTCAATATTTTTGTTTTGTTTGTTTGTTTCAAGTCTTCCATCAGAGTTGCCAACTAAAGAATGCCATCCAGGGCTTCCTGGGTGGCGCAGTGGTTGAGAATCCGCCTGCCAATGCAGGGGACATGGGTTCGATCCCTGCTCCAAGAGGATCCCACATGCCGCGGAGCAACTGAGCCTGTGAGCCACAACTATTGAGCCTGCGCTTTAGAGCCCGTGAGCCACAACTACTGAGCCCATGTGCTGCAACCACTGAAGCCCACGCACCTAGAGCCCGTGCTCTGCAACATGAGAAGCCACAGCAATGAGGAGCCCGGGCACTACAATGAAGAGTAGCCCCCACTCGCCGCCAACTAAAAAGAAAGCCTGCGCACAGCAAAAAAGACCCAACACAGCCAATAACATAAATAAATTAAAAAAAAAAAAAAAAAGAATGCCATCCTGCTCTACAAGGATTAAGTCACTGCAGCGGCTGACCTTTAACACACCCTGAAAGGAGTTCAGGGCAGAGATCAGGAATAAGGCACTCTGTGCTCTGGGAAAACTGGCAGAATAGGCCTTCAAATAAATATTTTCAGGAGAAACTCTTTTATAAACCTGGATTCTTTCATCTTCCCATATTTAGAAAAGCACTAAAATCATAACCTAAGATGTCTGTTCCGCCTGACCATCAGCAACCTCCCACCAAGATGTGTGCTTGGTTGCATGTACCCCCTTCACCAAAATCACATATATACCGACTCCCCCCCCCCCCACCTCTTCGCAGTGGTTCCTGAGCGCTTTCTGAGAGATTGTCTCCTGAGCTACAGTTCTCATTAAGTCCCCAAATAAAAGTGAAACTCAGCTCTCACATTGTGCATTTTTATTTCAGTCAACAGAGTAACAATGCAGTTAGTTCCGAAAGCTTTCTTATAAACCAGAATAAGAGCATCTGTGTCTTTCTGTCATTGCTGTTGCCACATGATATGTGACAGGATATAAACTCCCATGTTGCTACCTAGAAAGCTAAAATGGTTAGCTAGCCATGTGAGATTTATTCATCTATTTAGTCATCATTCAACAAATACTGAGTACCTTTAATGCGCCAAGTACTGCGGAAAGAGGAATCAACAAAACAGACAAAAACCTAAGTTTACATTCTGACAGGTGATCACGGATGGGGAAGGTGGTGGTTCACTGAAGCACGGGGGTTGGCCAGAGGCAGGAATCGGGTCACTGTTCTTCTCGTGAGTTATTCCAGGCCCCCCTGATTTGAAACTACATTTTATCACATTGTATTCGTGTCGTGACTCCTGACCTAGAGGTAAAAACTGTGCAAGTTAATTCCTTAAGTCCCTGGTCACTTCTCACCACCATCGCCCAGTCACCCAGGCCAGAGACCTAGGAGCCAAACATGATTCAGTCTCTGGGTCATATCCAAAGACAAATAATCACATCAGAGCCACACTAGTAAAGATGAGCTTCTTGCTTCTTTGTTTAATTAGAGCTGTGTACCTGGATGACTTTTTTAAAAAAAAGATCTCCATCTTCTCAGGATGATTTAACTAAATTCCTGCCTGAGGCGGAAAGCAAATCACTGCCTTCCAAAACCAGACTTCCCGAGTTCAGTCTTGGTTTGGACAAGTCATTCAACCTCTCTGAGAGTGTTTCCTCGTCTCTTAGGCGGGGACATTAACACACACCTACAGGGCTGTGGTGATACGTGAATTATGGACATGAAAAGTGCTTAGAACACCTGGCAGGTATGAAGCACTCGACACACACTGAAAAACAAGAAGCTCCCAACATTCCTTTCAGCGGTTCATTTTATCTAGAGTATCGTATCTATAAAAAGCACAAGCCAACAGCTGGACGCATCATTAATTTTCACAGCACACCAAGCAGAAAGGTGGACGTGGAGGATGGGAGAGGCATGTTTCAGGCTACAGTAAGGGCCTGGGTTGGCTGCAAGATCTGGCTTTTCCAAGAGCTCGGAGCCCTACCTACCAACTTAAAATGGCTCTTTGTGTAGCATTTCCCAGGGAGACTCTGCCTCTACACCCCTTCCCCTTCCACTTGTTTTCCTTTAAAGGCTGATTCCGCCAAGGAAGCATGGGCTTCGAGGCAAGGGCCTAACATGGGTAACAAGGCCCTGGCCCAGTGCCTCCCATGCAGAATATCCCAAACCCTGTGTCAAAGGAGGCCTATCTGCAGCAAGTGTCCTGCCAGCCTTTCTCATTGCTCATCACAAGAGCACTGTCTTCCAGCCTCAGCTTTCATCTCTTTCATCTGAATTACGAAAAGTACTCCTGACCCTGCTCTGGAGAGGACGCTTCAGGAGATCACGGAGGGGCCTCTGGTATTCTTTTCACAGCACATGGTTCGCTCTCCCCATCAGTCAGAAGCCTGCATTCAGGAGCAGCGACATGCTTCAGCTGGAGGCTGACAGCCCTGGGTGGAATCAAGCCAGGGCCAAGAAAAACTCAAGAGCCATCTGATGGACCTCGAGGGCATTACGCCAAGTGAAATACATCAGATAGGGAAGACAAATACTGCATGTTCTCACTTAGAGGTGGAATCTTAAAAAGCCAAACTCATAGAAACAGAGTAGAATGGTGGTTGCCAGAGGCTGAGAGGTTGGGAAATTGGGGAGATGTTGGTCAAAGGGCACAAACTTCGAGCTATAAGATGGGGATCTAAGATACAGCCTGGTGATTATAATTAACAGTACTGTATTACATACTTGAAAGTTGTTAAGAGGACCAATCTTCAATGTTACCACCACACACACAAAGGGTAATTATGAGAGGGGATGGAGGTGTTAATTAACTTTAGTTTTGACAATCATTTTGCTATATATATAATACATATTCATAGCAAATCCTCACACTGAACACCTTAAACCTACATAAATTTTATGTCAATAATATCTCAATAAAGCTAGAAAAAAATCCAAGACCTGTGGTTTCTCCCCAGCTTCCTGTCCCACTGCAGGCTAGAGACTTCTTCTCTTTGACTTTTTAAAATAAAATGCAAGAGATCACTTTGCCTGTCACGGCTTCAGAAATTACAGCTTTGGGTGATTACTCCTCTTCCCCATTTGATGACATCTCTATGAGGACACGGACTGCAGCTCAATCATCTTTGTATTCCTAGCATCAAACACAGAAACCAGCTGTTGAACAAATACATAAGTAAATTCTATTTTTATAGCATCTGCTGACATCTAAACATTCCAAAGTAGAAGTTATAAGATGTAAGATAGATATCTTAAGAACAAATTAATTGCAAAATCAATTATGTACTACATACTACATAGAATTTTATGAAAATTAGCACTTGCTCCAAATTTTTAAAAATGTACTGGAGGGACTTTCCTGGTGGCAGGGTGGTTAAGAATCTGCCTGCCAATGGAGGGGGCATGGGTTCGATCCCTGGTCCAGGAAGATCCCACATGCCGTGGAGCCACTAAGCCGGTGTGCCACAACTACTGAGCCTGCGCTCTAGAGCCCGCATGCCACAACTACTAAGTCCGCGTGCTGCAACTACTGAAGCCCCTGTGCCTAGAGCCCATGCTCCACAACAAGAGAAGCCACCACACTGAGAAGCCCGTGCACCGCAACAGAGTAGCTCCCACTCAACACAATCAGAGAAAGCTGGCACACAGCAACAAGACCCAGCACGGCCAAAATAGTAAATAGATAGACAGACAGACAGACAGACAGACAGACAGACAGACAGATAAAAATTTAAAAAGTGTACTGTACAATATGCTATGTTATTCATTGGTATGATCACAGAATCAATAATTAATCTAGCCTCCACTATTACAGAATGCCTATACTTTCCAATTTATAAAGGGCCAAAAATAACAGCTACCCCACTGAATTCTTGTGAGTATCAAATGACTTAACACGTGTACTATTATACTTAGGATAGTGCCTGGCAGACAGTGACCACTTAAGAGAGGTTAGCTATTATTATTGCTGTCATTACCCTCAGGCACTGTCCAGGCTAAGACTATTACCCAAGTTACATAGAAGTTCATTTAGTTAATCCGTCCAGAAAGTATGAACAGAGCAAGATGTACATATAATCTATCCCCTTAACAACAAAATTTGCCCTCAAAGCTTTAGATATCTTCTAAAAGCCATTAATAGATTGTCATGTAAAAACTGCCTATAATTTGTCTGTTTCTTAGAATGGGATTGTACCTTGAAGCAGAAATATATATTCAGCAGACCCTAAATGTATGCCCGAAAGAAGTGAATCAGCAGCCCCACTAAAAGGTTCCTTTTAAAAAACAACTCAGAGAGCAATTTTTACCTTCTTTTCAGGCCAGACAATGGTCCTGATTCGGCAAGGTTTGGGGCACTTCTATCTGATAAGGGCCTGCAAGTGTATGAGACTTCAAATGACTATCGTTTGGGTTAAAAATAATCACTGAGAAACAAAAAACAGAGATACAACGGAGAAACAGAAAGCAGAAGTATTTACAGAATTGCTCCATTTGCGCTCTCCCACGGTGGGCATTTCCCTGTTTCTCAGAATACCGTCCTTCAGCCAGCGATTCCCAAAGGGTGTTCTGCAGGCTGCTGGTCCCCAAGGGTGCTAGGCCATACGAGGGCCCCAAGGTCAAGTTTGGGAAATATATACTATACTCTCTTCCTGAAAGCCACAATGCCCACCAACATATCAAAGGTTCTGAGCTCCTTCCAGGAAAGAACGCTGTGCTTCATCCACTGGTTGAGAATATAAAGAAAAAAACCGTTGCCTGCCATCCCAGTTCTATGAGCATCAAGCCATTAGCCACGGCAGTCGCCTACCGACAGTGTGCCTGAGGGGAATTCAGGATGGAGAAAAACAGGAAGCATATCCCAAGCACTTACTGGCCCCTAAAAGCACTTAACTTGAGATGCTGTTCTTTGGGATTAGCAGTAATATTTTTATGTTTGACTACATGTTGTCTTTTTTTCCAGCAAAACTTTCAACTATATCCTGACTCCCCACTTGCCTCTTTGGAGCTGTTCCTCAGAGCTATCTGAAAGGCTGTCTCCCAAGCTAGAGTCCTCAGTGAGGTCTTCGAATAAAACTTAACTCATAAATTCACGTTTTGCGTTTTTCTTTCCGTCAACAAGAAATCAACCACACATATGCTTTTTCCAAAGTATACATACTAGAATTTCAGTTTGGGGAATACTGAAAGTCTAAAAGTAACCGCTTCTTTCCATTTAGGAATGACTGCAGACTCATTTGCCTGGCCTGGCAAAGTCAACACTTACTTAAAAGCAGATGGGAGGAGGAAGGAATCAAGATGGCGGAGTAGGAGGATGTGCGCTCACTCCCTCTTGCAAGAGCACCGGAATTACAGCTAACTGCTGAACAATCATCCACAGAAAGACACTGGAACTCACCAAAAAAAACCACCCCACATCCAGAGACAAAGGAGAAGCCGCAATGAGATGGTAGGAGGGGCTCAATCACATTAAAATCAAATCCCATAAATGCTGGGTGGGTGACTCACAAGCTGGAGAACAGTTATATTGCAGAAGCCCTGAGGGTTCTGAGCCACACATCAGGCTTCCTAACCTGGGGGTCCAGCAATAGGAGGAGGAATCCCCAGAGAATCAGACTTTGAAAACCAGTGGGATTTGATTATAGGACCTCCACAGGACTGGGGGAAATGGAGACTCCACTCTTGGAGGGCACACAAAAAAGTGTGCTCACCAGGACCCAGGGGGAAGGAGCAGTGACCCCATAGGAGACTGAACCAGACCTACCTGCTGGTGTTGGAGGGTTGCCTGCAGAGGTGGGGGGCAGCTGTGGCTCACTGAGGAGACGGGGCACTGGCAGCAGGGGCTCTGAGAAGTGCTCATTGCCGTGAGCCCTTCCAGAATCCACCATTAGCTCCACCAAAGAGCCTGTAAGCTCCAGTGCTGGGTCACCTCAGGCCAAACGACCACCAGGGTGGGAACACAGCCCCACCCATTGGCAGACAAGCAGATTAAAGTGTCACTGAGCTCCACCCACCAAATCAGATTAAAGTTTTACTGAGCTCCACCCACCTAGCCCAACCCACCATCAGTCCCTCCCATCAGGAAGCACCCACGAGCCTCCTAGACAGCTTCCTCCACAAGAGGGCAGACAGCAGAATCAAGCAGTAACAGCAGTATTTCATCTTGTGGAACTGAAAATCACAGCCACAGAAAGACAGAGAAAATGAAAAGGCAAAAGACTTTGTACCAGATGTAGGGACAAGATAAAACACCAGAAAAACAACTAAATGAAGAGGAGATAGGCACTCTTCCAGAAAAAGAATTCAGAATAATGATGGTGAAGATGATCCAGGACTTTGAAAAAAGATTGGATGCAAAGATCAAAAAGTTGCAAGAAAAGTTTACCAAAGACCTAGAAGAATTAAAGAACAAACAAACAGAGATATGCAACACAATAACGGAAATGAAAAATACACTAGAAGGAACCAATAGCAGATTAACTGAGGCAGAAGGATGAATAAGTGACCTGGAAGACAGAATGGTGATAATCACTGATGTGGAAAAGAATAAAGAAAAAAGAATGAAAAGAACTGAAGACAGCCTAAGAGACCTCTGGGACAACGTTAAACTCATGATCATTTGCACTATAGGGGTCGCAGAAGAAGAGAGAGAGAAAGGACCTGAGAAAATACTGGAAGAGATTATAATTGAAAACTTCCCTAACATGGGAAAGGAAATAGCTACCCAAGTCCAGGAAGTGCAGAGAGTCCCAGGCAGGATAAACCCAAGGAGAAACACTCCAAGACATAGAGCAGTCAAATTGGCAAAAATTAAAGACAGAGAAAACTTATTAAAAGCAACAAGGGAAAAACGACAAATAACATACAAGGGAACTCCCATCAGGTTAACAGCTGATTTCTCAGCAGAAACTCTGCAAGCCAGAAGGGAGTGGCACAAAATATTTAAAGTGATGAAAGGGAAGAACCTACAACCAAGAATACTCTACCCAGCAAGGATCTCATTCAGATTTGATGGAGAAATCAAAATCTTTACAGACAAGCAACAGCTAAGAGAATTCAGCACCACCAAACCAGCACTACAACAAATGCTAAAGGAATTTCTCTAAGTGGGAAACAGAAGAACAGGACCTACAGAAACAAAAACAAAACAATTAAGAAAATGGTAATAGGAACATACATATTGATAATTACCTTGAATGTAAATGAACTAAATGCCCCAACCAAAAGACACAGACTGGCTGAATGGATAGAAAAACAAGACCCATATATATGCTGTCTACAAGAGACCCACTTCAGACCTAGGGACACACACAGACTGAAAAGGAGGGGATGGAAAAAGATATTCCATGCAAATGGAAATCAAAAGAAAGCTGGAGTAGTGATACTCATATCAGATAAAACAGACTTTAAAATAAAAAATGTTACAAGAGACAAGAAAGGACACTACATAAAGATCAAGGGATCAATCCAAGAAGAAGAGATAACAATTATAAATATATATGCACCCAATATAGGAGCACCTCAATACATAGGAAAATGCTAACAACTATGAAAGAGGAAATTGACAGTAACACAATCATAGTGGGGGACTTTAACACCCCACTTACACCAATGGACAGATCATCCACACAGAAAATTAATAAGGAAATACAAACTTTAAATGACACAGTAAGTCAGCTTGATTTAATAGATATCTATAGGACATTACATCCAAAAAACAGCAGATTACACATTCTTCTCAAGAAGAGAATGGAACATGGAACATTCTCCAGGATAGATCACATTTTGGGTCATAAATCAAGCCTTGGTAAATTCAAGAAAATTGAAATTGTATCAAGCATCTTTTCTGACCACAATGCTATGAGATTAGAAATCAATTACAGGAAAAAAACTGTAAAAAACACAAACACATGGAGGCTAAACAATACACTACTAAATAACCAAGAGATCACTGAAGAAATCAAAGAGGAAGTCAAAAAGTACCTAGAGACAAATGACAATGAAAACACAGCGATCCAAAACCTATGGGATGCAGCAAAGGCAGTTCCAGGAGGGAAGTTTATAGCAATACAATCCTACCTCAAGAAACAAGAAAAATCCCAAATAAACAATCTAACCTTACACCTAAAGAAATGAGAGAAAGAAGAGCAAACAAAACCCAAAGTGAGTAGACGGAGAGAAATCATAAAGATCAGAGCAGAAAGAAATGAAATAGAGACAAAGAAAACAATAGCAAAAATCAATAAAACTAAAAGCTGGTTCTTTGAGAAGATAAATAAAATCAATAAACCTCTAGCAAGACTCATCAAGAACAAGAGGGAGAGGCCTCAAATCAATAAAATTAGAAATGAAACAGAAGTTACAACAGACACTGCAGAAATAAAAAGCACCATAAGAGACTACTACAAGCAACTATATGCCAATAAAATGGACAACCTGGATGAAATGGACAGATTCTTAGAAAAGTATAACCTTCCAAGACTGAATCAGGAAGACATAGAAAATATGAACAGACCAATCACAAGGAATGAAATTGAAACTGTGATTAAAAATCTCCCAACAAACAAAAGTCCAGGGCCGGATGGATTCACAGGTGAATTTCATCAAACATTTAGAGAAGAGCTAACACCCATCCTTCTCAAACTCTTCCAAACAATTGCAGAGGAAGGAACACTCCCAAACTCATTTTATGAAGCCACCATCATCCTGATACCAAAACCAGACAAAGATACTACAAAAAAAGAAAACTACAGACCAAAATCACTGATGAATTTAGATGCAAAAATCCTCAACAAAATACTAGCCAACAGAATCCAACAACACATTAAAAGGATCATACACCATGATCAAGTGGGGTTTATCCCTGGAATGCAAGGATTCTTCAATATATGCAAATCAATCAATGTGATACACCATATTAACAAATTGAAGGATAAAAGCCACATGATCATCTCAATAGATGCAGAAAAAGCTTCTGACAAAATTCAACACCCATTTATGATAAAAACTCTCCAGAAGGTGGGCATAGAGGGTACCTACCTCAACATAATAAAGGCCATATATGACAAACCCACAGCCAACATCATTCTCAGTGGTGAAAAACTGAAAGCATTCCATCTGAGATCAGGAACAAGACAAGGGTGTCCACTCTCACCACTACTATTCAACATAGTTTTGGAAGTCCTTGCCACAGCAATCAGAGAAGAAAAAGAAATCAAAGGAATCCAAACTGGAAAAGAAGAAGAAAAACTGTCACTATTTGCAGATGACATGATACTATACATAGAAAATCCTAAAGATGCCACCAGAAAACTACTTGTGCTCATCAATGAATTTGGTAAAGTTGCAGGATACAAAATTAACACATAGAAAT
The DNA here is from genome assembly GCF_030028045.1 of Hippopotamus amphibius kiboko. Lineage (NCBI taxonomy): Eukaryota > Metazoa > Chordata > Mammalia > Artiodactyla > Hippopotamidae > Hippopotamus > Hippopotamus amphibius. The sequence continues at coordinate 25,920,839 of NC_080192.1, read as the reverse complement.
CTCTTGCAATTCTATACACCAACAATGAAAGATCAGAAAGAGAAATGAAGGAAACAATCCCATTCACCATTGCAACAAAAAGAATCAAATACCTAGGAATAAACCTAACCAAGGAGGTAAAAACCTGTACTCAGAAAACTATAAGATACTAAGGAAAGAAATCAAAGAAGACACAAACAGATGGAGGGACATACCATGTTCTTGGATTGGAAGAATCAACATTGTGAAAATGACTATGTTACCGAAAGCAATTTACAGATTCAGTGCAATCCCGATCAAATTACCAATGGCATTTTTCACAGAACTAGAACAAGAAATCTTACAATTTGTATGGAAACGCAAAAGGCCCCAAATAGCCAAAGCAATCTAGAGAAGGAAAGATGGAGTTGGTGGAATCAGGCTTCCTGACTTCAGGCTATACTACAAGGCCATAGTGATCAAGACAGTATGGTACTGGCACAAAAACAGAAATATAGATCAATGGAACAGGATAGAAAGCCCAGAGATAAACTATGGTCAACTAATCTATGACAAAGGAGGCAAGGATATACAATGGGGAAAAGGCAGCCTCTTCAATAAGTGGTGCTGGGAAAACTGGACAGCTACATGGAAAAGAATGAAATTAGAACACTTCCTAACACCATACACAAAAATAAACTCAAAATGGTTTAAAGACCTACATGTAAGGCCAGACACTATAAAACTCCTAGAGGAAAACATAGGAAGAACACTCTTCGACATAAATAACAGCAAGATCTTTTTTGATCCACCCCCTAGAATAATGGAAATAAAAACAAAAATAAATAAGTGGGACCTAATGAAACTTCAAAGCTTCTGCACAGCAAAGGAAACTATAAGCAAGATGAAAAGACAACCCTCAGAATGGGAGAAAATATTTGCAAACGAATCAACAGACAAAGGATTAATCTCCAAAATATATAAACAGTTTATCCAGCTCAATATCAAAAAGCAAACAACCGAATCAAAAAATGGGCAGAAGACCTAAATAGGCATTTCTCCAAAGAAGACATACAGATGGCCAAGAGGCACATGAAAAGCTGCTCAACATCACTCATTATTAGAGAAATGCAAATCAAAACGACAATGAGGTATCACCTCACACTGGTTAGAATGGGCATCAACAGAAAATCTACAAACAGGAAATGCTGGAGAGGATGTGGAGAAAAAGGAACGCTCTTGCATTGCTGGTGGGAATGTAAATTGATACAGCCACTATGGAAAACAGTATGGAGGTTCCTTGCAAAACTAAAAATAGAACTACCACACGACCCAGCAATCCCACTACTGGGCATATATCCAGAGAACACCATAATTCTAAAAGACACATGCACTCCCATGTTCACTGCAGCACTATTTACAATAGTCAGGACATGGAAGCAACCTAAATGTCCATCAACAGATGAATGGATAAAGAAGATGTGGTACATACATACAATGGAATATTACTCAGCTGTAAAAAGCAATGAAACTGGGACGTTTGTAGAGACATGGATGGACCTAGAGACGGTCATACAGAGTGAAGTGAGTCAGAAAGAGAAAAACAAATATCGTATATTAACACATATATGTGGACTATAGAAAAATGGTACAAATCAATCTGTTTGCAAGGCAGAAATAGAGACACAGATGTAGAGAACAAACATATGGACACCAAGTGGGGAAAGCAGGGAGGGTTGGAGGGGAAATGAACTGGGAGATTGGGATACCAAATTGTACACTCTAAATATATGCAGTTTATTGTAAAAAATAAAAAGAAAATAATAAAAATTTAAAAATTAAAAAAAAAAAAAAAAAAAGCAGATGGGAAAGAATATTAACCCTGTGCCTTCCCATAGCATTCAATGCATGTTTTCATTTCTTGGATCAAGTCAAAAAGAAACCATCTTCAGGATACATCTGAAATGTGTCCCACACCCAGGAAAGCACCCAAAAATTTTAGCAACAGCTCACAGAAAGCATGATTTCAGAAGATTCTGAGAATAAGAAGAAGGAAGAAAATGTAAGAGCAATCCTGTCAACGAAAAGAATTTAATTCTCCTCCTATTTTTCAAGTCCAGAAGAAGAATGCAGGTGTATTACAATCTAATTAGAACATGTCCAAAGTCTGTAGGAAGAAATTCACTGAGGTCAGTTTAATGCGGTCCCAAGTAGAGAGGAATGCTCAAGATTTCTTTGTCAAACTATCTCCAAAGACACCAATCTCTAGAACATTACCTTAATTCTATAACTGGACAAAAATTCCAGAATCTTGAATATCTGTTTGCAGTGCAGTTTTTCCCTAGCATCCAACACCTCACAGAAAATTAGGGGTTTGGGGAAGCATCTTGTCCCCACCTCAGGTCACTGTGATATTCACCTGGCCTTAACAGTCCAAAAGGGCCCCTACTGCCCTCCCTAATGACCAAGCTTACTAAAAAGGCACAGTATCAGCAGACACGAACATGAAATAACAAAGAATAAAACCATCCTCGGTTATGTAACTCTTTGTTTCCCAGATTCAAAAGCATTCAAGGTCCTTGAGCCTGAGAATCCCCTAAGTAGGGTAGGACAGGTGTGGGGAAGAGGCTACTTGGATGAGTCTATAGAAAAGCCTATCTCACAGGATCTGCATTTGAACAGAAAGTCACATAAAACTACCCACCATTTTGCTTCTGTGCAACAGAACTTTCTGCAATGAAGAAAACGCTCTGTGTAAGCACTGTTCAATGTGGTAGCCAGTAGCCACACCTTCAGCCCTTGAAATGTGGCTCGTACAACAGAGGAACTGAAATTTCAATTTTAGTTCATTTTAACTTAGATAATCACATGTGGCCTATGCTACTGCATTAGACAGCGCAACTAGCTTATATACTCAAAGTTCCTTCAACATGAATTCCACAAAAATAGAGATGGTCAGGGACCAAGGAAGGTCCTCTTGAGGTTCTGGGAAATGGACTATTTTACTTATCAAAGGAAGCAGGGAAGAATTGAGTCCACAATCTCACAAATTTTCTCCTACTAAAGGGAGAAACTGAGACATAGATCAATTAATTGATATAAAATAGTAATTGCTATTTGTGGAATCTCTAAAAGTCCACACGGTTTTGTATGTGATTTTTACAACAATCCTCCAAGATACACATTATTATCTTTCTCTTACTGTGTGGAAACTGAGCTTCAAGGAGGTTAAGTGGCTTAGGAAATGCCACACAGATTTACTAAGATGTGAACTTCAAGACCCCCCCAAAAAAATACAGTTGAGGTCTTTAGTAAAAACAAATTTTCCTTTCTAGATTTAATCAACAAGTATTTTTTGAGCATTTAATACACACACAACACCATTCTAAGTGCTGGGGTGAAGGCGTGATACAAAGAAAGGTAAACAAGGAAAACCAGCAATACACTGAATTTCAGAGTTCTGTGGCCTTGTTACTCTTCTCTACAAAGTATATTAATTATTCAGTTACTCACAGCTAGGTCCTCTTGTATATTACAGCAACCCATCAGCCAGAATATAAAATAAGCTAATATTTTTAGTACGAGGATGAGTCAAAAATTATCCGCATTCCATTTATATTAAAACGTGTTGGCTGCACTTAGTACGGATAATTTTTGACTCACCCTCGTACTTCAAAAACATACAGAACCAAAAGCACAAGTGACAAGAGAAAAAAAATAAGTTAGACTTCATCAAAATTTAAAACTTTAGGCATCAAAGTAAAAACAGACATCAACAACAGAGTAAAAAGACAAGATGGGAGGAGATATTTGCAAATCATACATTTGACAAGGGACTTGGATCTGAACTGTATTTTTTAAAAACTCTTACAACTCAACAATAAGAAGACAACCTATACACATTTTTGTGTGGACATATGTTTAGATTTCTTTTTGGTCTAGGAGTGGAATGCTGGGCCATATGGTCATTCTATGTTTAGCATTTTGAGGACATACCAACCTGTTTTCCAAAGTGGCTGCACCATTTTACAATCCCACTAGCAGTATATGAAGGCTCAATTTTCCCCACAACCTCATCAACACTTGTTGTTGTCTGTCTTTTTTATTTTAGCCACTCTTGTTGGTGTGAAACCGTACCTCATTACGGTTCAATGTGCATTTCCCTAAGGACTAGTGATGCTGAATATATTTTCATGTGTTTATTTGCCATCTGTATACCTTCTTTGGAGAAATGCCTTTGTCCGTTGTTTTTTTTTTTTTTTTTTTTTGGCGGGGGTGGGGGGGCGTGTCAATCCATTTCACTGAGGGGCTTTGGGGGAGGGTTGAAGGACTGGGAGGACAATGAGATCCGGGTCCAGCGGGGTCTCCCCAACTTCTCAGATGCTGAACGCCTTTGCCTGTTTTAAAATGGGTTGATTTTATTGTGAAGTTGTTACAGCTCCATATATATTCTAGATAGTTTCCTTATCAGTTACGTGATTTGCAAATATTTTCTCCCATTTTGAATCTGCTCTTCTATGAGTCACGTCAGGTTCTCCAGCAAACAGCCCCATTCCTTGAACAGGAAGGAAAATATCATCTGAAAACATAAAGTGCAACATTTTTTAAAAGAGCATCTCCCTTTCTGATGAGGAGCAGTTGAGAACCCCTTTCAGTCCACACCACGGAAGGCTCACTAATGACTTGAAAGTAATCGTGAGGGCAGCAAGACAGAGTAGACTGGGAAAGAAATGCTAGGGCTGAATTAGTTAAGCACAGATGTTAAAATGAAAAAACTGTCCACCTTCCTCTGTTTTGTTTTAAGTCCCTCTTGGTCACTGTTCTTCTAAATGGACCCAAGTGCTTCGTAGTTGTTACTATGTAAGCCGTGCGGGGCATCGATCTGGAGAACCTGACTTGATCCACAAAAGAGCAGAAAGGTGAACTAATGAGTGATGTTACCCCAGGACCAGAAGGGCCATGGAGGAGTGCGTGAATGTGTGCACACAGGTCCAGGTAGCTTGAATCCCTACCATTGCATCCACCTCCTACACACCTATCATCATTATGAACCTGCCAAAACCAAAACATACCCGGGTAGAGAGGACATCCAGGTGGATAGGAACTAGATACGCAAACTTCCCTCTCAACAGACAGACAGAAGTTTCTTGGGAAAGAAACAAGAAAGGGAAGAAACAAGATTCAAAGCAACCCCAAAAGGCGAATACTAGGGAAAACCCAACAAGATCAGCATGGTAAATTCCCAACAGGTGCCAGTTGGTATCTGTTAAACAATAATATTAAATAATATAAATATTAATAATATTAACTGTAAATATTATTTAATTAATTAATATTAACATTAAATAATAATATTAACCATAAAGTTCTGAATTTATGTTTAAAGCAGCAATTATATAAAAAGAGACTAATAGAAAACTGCCTTCTCTAAAATCCACAGAAGGAAAAAAAAATGGGGGTTTTGATTGACCACAAGCTTAACATGTGCTAACAGTGCAATGCAGCTGCTAAATAATTATCATCACAAGGCAGCCCCTGTCTGCATCAAAGGAACTGACAGGGTCACTAAACTCTACCAGCCAGGCCATGTCTGAAGTGTAAGTTTCATGTGGGCACAAAAGATATGGACAATCTAAAGCACATCTAGCAAGAAGTGACCATGGCTATACGTCTGGAATCCAAATTAAATACAAAATAGTTGATGGAATGGGAGGTATTTGGGCCTCCTGTTTAAGGTAGCCACACTTAAATATTTGAAGAATTGCCAATAAAGAATGGCACTGAGTTGTTTTGTGTTGCCAAAGGGTCAAAATTACAGGGGAACAGGGACTTCCCTGGTGGTGCAGTGGTTAAGAATCCTCCCACCAATGCAGAAGACACGGGTTCGATCCCTGGTCCAGGAAGACCCCACATGCCATGGAGCAACTAAGCCCATGTGCCATAACTACTGAGCCCAGTGCCACAACTACTGAAGCCCACATGCCTAGAGCCTGTGCTCCGCAACAAGAGAAGCCACTGCAAAGAGAAGCCTGCGCACCACAACGAAGAGTAGCCCCCATTCACCACAACTGGAGAAAAGTCACACACAGCAAGAAGACCCAACACAGCCAATAAATAAATAAATAAATTTATTAAAAAAAATTACAGGGGAATGTTATGCTCCATATACGAAATAATTTTCCAGTACTCAAAATCATCCAAGAATTGATCCCATGGGCTTGAGCAGTTATAAGCGCTCTTTTGTTGGACACACCAGGCTACTGCACAGAACTTTTGCTCTGCCAGCAAGAGCAATCTAAGGATCCTGTAGTGGGTGAAAGGATGTATCCCAAATTTTAAGGTCCCTTCCAACATTAGGAACCTGCAATTCTATGATTCTCACTCTGGCTGAAATTCATCAAATTAGTAAACAAACCCCAGTGTTAATCTCTCCTCCAACTCATCTTTATGTGGTAAATTGTGAACATTTAAAATATTCTTGGTAGGCCTAGAAAAATGATTAAGTAATACCTGAGTCTCAAATATTAACTAATTATTTTTGTTAAATATTTTCCTATTGTACTTAAACCCTATTCCTTATCTGCAAAAAGACTTAGATGGAGAAGGTGAATAAACTCTGAAGACCTGAAAGCAATATAAGGGATTTTTATTATAACTGATGCTTATCAATAAGCAGAGAAGCACCCACTAACTTTAAAAAAAGAAAACACTTCCATATGTAGCAGCAGTTTCTTCTTTTCTGACTCTCAACTGTAAACTTCCAAGGCAGGTCTAATTTTACCTTCATCTCAAGATTTGGTAACCAGAGTGCCAGACGCCTGCACACAAAATTCCAGCAGAGTGCCCACCACAGAATATTAGCAAGAGAACTTGGAGGTCAGGCTTTGCCTTTTGTCCTCAAAGAGGAATAAATGCAGGATCCAGGGAGGATGCGAGAGTGAAAATTGGGGCACCTAAACTGAGAATAAACCCAAGAGACGGGCTAAAAGGCACAGCCCAAGCACAATCTACAAAGGAAAAAAAAAAATAGATGAACTGGATTTCATCACAATTAAAAACCTTTGCTCTTCAAAAGTCACCATTAAGAAAATGAAAAGATAAGCCACAGATGTGAGAAAATATTTTTAAATCACATCTGAAAAGGGACTTATATTCAGGATACATAAAGAACTCTCATAAAGACAACCCAAGTAAAAAATAGGCAAAAAATTGAATGGATATTTCATCAAAGAAGATATATGAATGTCTAATAAGCACATGAAAAGATGCTCAACACCAGTTAGTCATTAGGGAGACACAAATCAAAACCACAAGAAGATACCCCTACATACCCACTAGCATGGCTACACTCAAAAAGACAGTATCAAATCCGTAGAGCAACTGGAGCTCCCTTCATGCCCCAGTACTGGGAAGGTAAAATGGTACAGCCACTTTGGAAAACAGTTTAACAGTTTCTTAAAAGGTTAAACCTACATCTACCATATGTCCCAGCAATTTCACTCTCAGCTATCTACCAAAGAGTAATGAAAATATTTGTCCATATAAACATATGCACACAAATGATTATAGCAGAAACAACACAAGTGTCTAACAAGAAGTGAATGAACTAACAAAATGTGGTATATCCATACAATGAAATACTATTCAGCAGTAGAAAGGAATGAACTATCAATCTACATTACAACATTAATGAATCTCAAAATCATTATGCGATGAGAAAAATCCAGACACAAAAGACCACACATTGAATGATTCCATTTACATGAAATTTTCAGAAAAGGCAAATCTACAGAGAAAGAAAGCAGATTAGTGCTTGCCTGGGAGTGAGAACAGAGACTGGCTGCAAACGGGTACAAGGGCACTTTCTGTAGTAACAGAAATGTTGTAAACATGGATTATGGTGATGACTGTACAGCTCTATAAGTTTACTAAAAATAACTGAATTTAAAATAGATGAATTTTACCGTATGTAAATTATTCCTCAATAAGACTCTATTTAAAAAATAGTAAAGCCCTACTTTAAATATATGCAGTTTATTGCATGTCAATTGTATCTCAATAAAAGTTCTTAAAAAAAAAATAGTACGGCCCTGAGACCCATGAAACAGTAGGCCTGGATCAGAGGGCAGATCTTTTAGTCTCATTCATTAAATATGTCATATTCAGTTCAAAGAAACATAATGGAGACAAAGAACAAATTTTCTTTTTCTTCTATTTCACTTATTTATCAAAAGCAATTTCTTCAGGTATCTCAAAATTTGAAGCTATATAAATGCCCATGATTTTGGAGGCAGTGTGCCTAGAGGTTAAATAAAGGTGGGGACTTTAGGCTTAACCTGTGTCTGAAACCCTCTCCTACTTACTAGATGACCCTGAGCAGGTGACTTAACCTGAATCTCTGTTTCTTGTTTCTGTAAAACAACACTCAAACATACCACACGATGCAGCACGTGGGAAACACTCCACAAATGCTGATGCTACTGCTTTCATTATCCACACATCACCACCATCATCACTGTGACCCTCGTTCCCCCAGGAAGCGTGAAAACGTGACTGATCCACGCGTGTTCTCCGTGTACACTTAGTGCTTCACTCCTGTTCTACTCAATGTAATTCAGACTCCCATTGCCCAAGCATGAGCAGACTCCTTGTGACCCACATCTGCTACCTTAGGGACTCGGACTTCGAAATAAAGTCCCCAAATCATCTCACTGGAGAGAACAAAAGCCATCCCATTCCTTGGAAAAGCAAGGTATTTTCCAAGTCAACAATAGAAAAAAACTTTACTAGGTACATTTTTGTCGCTTGTTTTTAGAACTGGACGAAGGAGAAAACGTCAGCCTTTCCTCAGAGATGCCTGGCAAACAGGGGAAAATAATACTAGAAAAATAAAGCCATCTGCCAGAGGAGCTGGCACAGTGACACGATTACCAGGCCCCGCCCCAGAGGATCACCCACAGCCACAGAGTAAAGATGGGGCCGTGGTTCAGTGCTGGCTGCTTCAACAGCTGGAATCCAGCCAAGAGCAAAAACCTCTTTCTTTTTTATGTTTTTTTTAAGTTTATATGAAAGGGGAAGGGAAACTGCATGGGAGTGAACTCTGTTCTGTAAGATAAGCGTCTTCTGGTTCTCCTTTTCCTCCTGCTGGGCAGGGGTAGGGGGACAGGATCCTGGAAAAGTATCTGTGGTACCAGGTGGACCACTTCATCACCAATGTCTGGAAAAGTATAGTGGTCACCTCTGGCTCACCCAGCCACCGCCCTCCACTGCCCCACCAGCATGCACTGCCCCTAAAGAACTCAAGTCTCCCAGCACATCCCTCTAGCCACACACTTCAGAGAACATCTGGGAAGAGACACCAACAACACGGCCGGGGGCCGGGGGCCTGCAGCAGCGAGGAGCACATGGCCTTCAGACTCCACACTTGCTGATCAGCCAAAAAAGCCCCAAGACCTCAAAGTATTCAAAGGAAGTATGTCATGGGATTTACCTATCATGAGGACCACTTTAACTCAGCATCTAAGAAGACTTCACGGCCTCTGTGGGGACTTCTCCTGCTCATTTAAATAGCAGTAAAATAATAGCAATAAAAATAATAAGAAAAGCAACCTCCTCACATGAAATGAGGGCCAAATATAAATGCCCTGAAATCTGAATGGATAATGTTTCTGTCATCCTGGCTCTGTCTTTGAACGCTGCCTCTGTTGTGCTTTTTCCACTACAAAGCCATAGAACTTGAGAGTTGAGAAGGCCCAGAGGGGCCCAGAGAGGTGAAATAACTTACCAAAGGTCACAGAGCATGGAAGTGACCAAGCCAAGACTAACACCCAACTTTATCCACAAAAACTGGAAAACACTGTTGTTCTGGATTAGAATCCACCCTTTCCATTAAAGAGCATGTCCCTGACCCAGAAAGAAAGTGTTTACAAGGGGACTATAAAGGGAGGTGAGAATACGGATTCTGAGCTGATGACCAGGTTCAAATCCAGTTCCGTCCCTCACCAAAGCGTGTGACCGTAGACAACGTCCTTAACCTCAGTTACCTCACCCATCACATGAGGCTAAGAACAGCATGAACTCTGTGGGCTATTCTGAGAATGAAATGTACCAATAAAGTTTCTAAAACAGTGTCTGATGTAACCAGTGAGAAACTTAACATCATTACCATCCTAAAACAGAGAGGAAATGAGGATAGAAACAGGAATTAAATGAAAAAAGAGAGTGAGTGTGCAGTCATTCAATAAGTAGAACATCAATCATTTAACTTCAAAAAATTTAAAGTCACACCAAGACTCACAGTAACAGCAGCCAGTGGGCAAATGAAAACAAAAAAAGAACGTGGTATAAAACATTAGGTACTATATGACTCCGATTATGTTAAATAATCATACCTACGCACACTTATATATAAACACACTTCAAAAAGAGAGTAAAAGAAAACAAATGAAAGATTAACAGCCATTCCCTGGGCAGTGGGATTATGGCTGCTTTTTATTACCTTCTCTGTTTCCGAGTCTCATGCGGCAGGCATGGATTACTTCAGAATCAAAATAAAGACACGTCTGCATAAAAAAAGAATGAAATACTGTCATCTGCAGCAACGTGGATGGAACTAGAGGTTGTCATACTGAGTGAAGTAAATCAGAACAGAAAGGCAAATATCATATATCACTGATATATGGAATCCAAAAAAAAAGGGTACAAATGAACTTATCTGCAAAACAGAAATAGAGTTACAGATGTAGAAAACTTACAATTACCAGGGGTAGGTGGGGGAGGAATAAATTGGCAGATTGGGACTGACATATACACACTACTATATATAAAATAGTAACTAATAAAGACCTACTGTATAGCACAGGGAACTCTACTCAATACTCTGTAATGACCTATATGGAAAGAGAATCTAAAAAAGAGTGGGTATGTGTACATAACTGATTCACTTTGCTGTATACCTGCAACTAATACAACATTGTAAATCAACTATGCTCCAATAAAAATTTAAAAAAAAAAGAGAGAAAAGGAAATAAATATTTGTGAACAAACATAAATAAATAAATAAAGGCAAGTCTGAAAGATTGTTTTTAAAGAAGAAACTTGACCCTAGGCCCAGGCAAGGTCTCAAAATTGCTGAAGGGCTATTACATACATAACAGCTACACTGGGGTAGGTGGAACCCTAAGAAGCAGGGCCTGTGCTCTGGCCCATGTTTGCAGGGGAGCCCAAGAGATGGAGAAGGAGGACCCTCAAACCACCAAGCAAATGTGAAATTTGATGCCTGAAAGTATCAGGTCGGGGGGCGGGGCGGGGGGGGCAGAGCTCTGCAAATAGGACTGAATTTCAAAAAGAAAAGAACAAGGGAGTAATGTCTGCAGAAGCCCCTAGTTTAAATGAGAGAGATTATGAAGGCCTAGAAAAAAGGCAAAAAAGGGAAGAATCCTGGGGAAAGCTAGTCAGCAGCCTACTTTCTTTCTTCGGCTGAGAGATCAGTCACCAAAACTAAAAGGCAAAAAACCAAAATGGCTGTAAAATGGAATGGTGGGCCCCTACTGGGGGCAAGGCCAGGACAAGCCATCTAGGCTTGGTGCTCCCAGCTACTCTCCAAGCCTGAGAGCATCCCTTGATCCCAGTAAGGACCAAGAACTTCCTTCTTTCCAGCAACCAGATGGGAGAAATCGATCTGCTGACTCTGGGACCACTGACACAGACATAACCCAGAGCCCAGAAAGAACTTCTCGTGGTGTCTAAGAAGACTGAGTTAGCCTGGGATCTTTCTCTGCACATCTTCCTGGCTTGTCTTCAGTCCTCACTTCTTCCAGCTTGAGTTCTCATTTCCTTACAGCCCATGTGAAGGGCAGATAGACAGAACAGAATATACAGAACAGGTGACAGAGGGCAGCATCACCACCCCACCAACCAGCTCCTGTTCAGGGTCCCACTCTCCTCTGAGAAGCCTCCTACCCTGTGATCAGCTGAACCAGGGCACATCCCCCCAACCCCAGCATCTCTGCATCTTCCCCACCAGCTGCTCTTCTTGAGCAGCAACCTAGGATCACTGCATATTAAGGTTCACCCAAACCACCCACCTAGTTCCCCTATTTCACAGATGAGAAAAAAGAGGCAGAAAAAAGAGGTCTGTGTGTCTGTGCCTATCAAAGTCAGATGAGATAACGCACTATCCTAAAACCATCTAATTCACGGCCTTGCCCGAGGCCACAAATCTTTGTAGTGACAGAACCCCGACGAGAAGGTAGTTATCCCACTGGCTGCCCCTTCTTTTGGCCTGTGAACTGGACTGCACTCTCCACTGCTCACTGTAAAAGCTCCTCCTGGGCAGATGTCAACAAATAAAATAATCCAGAAGGCTAAATGAAATCCAGGTGTAATGGACAGAGGTGACTCTTCACTTCTTCTAAGGGGCAATTATAGCAGGAAATGTCTCAACCCAAGAAATGGCCCTGCAAGGGTGGACTGTTAGCATCTGTGATGACCTACAGATAAAATCTTCCCAATAATCTTTTTTTTTTTTTGGGGGGGGGTACACCAGGTTCAATCATCTGTTTTTATACACATATCCCCATATTCCCTCCCTTCCTTGACTCCCCCCACTCGAGTCCCCCCCCCCAACCCTCCCTGCCCCAGTCCTCTAAGGCATCTTCCATCCTCGAGTTGGACTCCCTTTGTTATACAACAACTTCCCACTGACTGTTTTACAGTTGGTAGTATATATATGTCTGTGCTACTCTCTCGCTTCGTCTCAGTTTCCCCTTCACCCCCCACCCCCTCCCATACCTCGAGTTCTCCAGTCCATTCTCTGTATCTGCATCCTTGTTCTTGTCACTGAGTTCATCAGTACCATTTTTAGATTCCGTATATGTGAGTTAGCATACAATATTTGTCCTTCTCTTTCTGACTTACTTCACTCTGTATGACAGACTCTAGGTCTATCCACCTCATGACATATAGCTCCATCTCATCCCTTTTTAGAGCTGAGTAATATTCCATTGTATATATATGCCACATCTTCTGTATCCATTCATTTGTTGATGGGCATTTCGGTTGCTTCCATGTCCTGGCTATTGTAAAGAGTGCTGCAATAAACATTATGGTACAAGTTTCTTTTGGGATTATGGTTTTCTTTGGGTATATGCCCAGGAGTGGGATGACTGGATCATATGGTAGTTCTATTTGTAGTTTTTTAAGGAACCTCCAAATTGTTTTCCATAGTGGCTGTACCAACTTACAGTCCCACCAACAGTGCAGGAGAGTTCCCTTTTCTCCACACCCTCTCCAACATTTGTGGTTTCCAGACTTTGTGATGATGGCCATTCTGATTGGTGTGAGGTGATACCTCATTGTGGCTTTGACTTGCATTTCTCTGATGATGAGTGATGTTGAGCATCTTTTCATGTGTGTGTTGGCCATCTGTATGTCTTCTTTGGAGAAATGTCTATTTAGGTCTTCTGCCCATTTGTGGATTGGGTTATTTGCTTTTTTGGTATTAAGCTTCATGAGCTGCTTGTATATTTTGGAGGTTAATCCTTTGTCCGTTGTTTCATAGGCAATTATTTTTTCCCATTCTGAGGGTTGCCTTTTAGTCTTGTTTATGGTTTCTTTTGCTGTGCAAAAGCTTTTAAGTTTCATGAGGTCCCATTTGTTTATTTTTGATTTTATTTCCATGATTCTAGGAGGTGGGTCACAAAGGATGTTGCTTTGATGTATGTCATAGAGTGTTCTGCCTATGTTTTCCTCTAGGAGTTTTATAGTGTCTGGCCTTACATGTAGGTCTTTAATCCATTTGGAGTTTATTTTTGTGTATGGTGTTAGGAAGTGTTCTAATTTCATTCTTTTCCATGTAGCTGTCCAGTTTTCCCAGCACCACTTATTGAAGAGGCTGTCTTTTTTCCATTGTATACTCGTGCCTCCTTTGTCAAAGATAAGGTGCCCCTATGTGTTTGGGCTTACTTCTGAGTTCTCTATTCTATTCCATTGATCGTCCTTTCTATTTTTGTGCCAGTACCATACTGTCTTGATCACTATGGCCTTGTAGTATAGTTTGAAGTCAGGAAGCCTGATTCCACCAACTCCATTTTTCCTTCTCAAGATTGCTTTGGCTATTCGGGGTCTTTTGCGTTTCCATACAAATCGTAAGATTTCTTGCTCTAGTTCTGTGAAAAATGCCATTGGGAATTTGATCGGGATTGCATTGAATCTGTAAATTGCCTTGGGTAGTACAGACATTTTCACGATGTTGATTCTTCCAATCCAGGAACATGGTATGTCCCTCCATCTGTTTGTGTCGTCTTTGATTTCTTTCATCAATGTCTTAAAGTTTTCTGCATACAGATCTTTTGCCTCCTTAGGCAGGTTTATTCCTAGGTATTTTATTCTTTTGGTTGCAATGGTGAATGGGAGAGTTTCCTTAATTTCTCTTTCTGCTCTTCTTCCCAATAATCTTGAAGGAAAACATTTAAAATTTCTCATCACCTAAATATATACCTTTTACTTCATAGTTTATTGCTATAATCTTTGGGTAAGGCTCTTTTGTTTCTTCTTTATTTTTAAGACGCAGTAACAGATTGGTTGCAAAAATGGCCCCAAATTCTGCACCCTTCTTGTAACTACATCCACTTTCAACATGATTATGTGGCGTCCTCCACCAAGGGCATGGGGTAGAAGCTGGGCTGGCCTTGTTACGTGCTTTAGCCAATAAAATGTGGCAGAATTGACAGTGTGCTGGTTGTGAGCCTAGGCCCAAGAGGTTTTGTTTACCTCTGCCCACTCTCTTGGAACCCTGCTCAACAGCCTTGAGACCAAGCCAGGGCTGGTCAGCTTTAGGGTGAGAAAACTTGTAGCATGGAGATGAGGTCCCCCAGCTAGACCCTGGCCAACCCTGCATCTGAATAAGATACATGAGCAATTTCAGCCAAGAACAGAACTGCCCACCTGACGGAGGCCACTTGAGCCCAGCCCAAATTGTTGACCTACAGAATCACAAGCTAAGTGAATAAATTAAGTTACTAAATGTTGGGATAGTTGATTACACAGCAAAATCTAGCCAATACAATGGAAATGTGTAATTTTAATGCTATTAATTTTTCTGATTTTAAAAGCATTACATACTTTTTGAGAAAAGGTTAGCAAAAAAAACAGAAAAGGAGAAAATTACCCATAATTTAGCACTACAAGAAAACCAATACTCCAGTATATTTCTTCCCAATTTTCCGTGTGCAAGACTGACTGAAAATGGGATCAGTTTAGTTATAATTCTGTATCTTGCTTCTCCCCCCCCAAACATTTCAGAGTTTTTTTATGCTGTGAAAACATAAATTTTAATGATTTCATAATATTATCATAGATATACAATAATTTAAACCTGTGCCATCGGGACTTCCCTGGTGGCACAGTGGTCGGGAACTTGGCTGCCAATGCAGGGGACGTGGGTTCGAGCCCTGGTCCAGGAAGATCCCACATGCCGTGGAGCAACCAAGTCCATGTGCCACAACTACTGAGCCTGCCCTCTAGAGCCTGCAAGCCACAACTACTGAGCCTGGGTGCCACAACTACTGAAGCCCGCACGCCTAAAGGCCCTGCTCCACAACGAGAAGCCACCACGACAAAGAGTAGCCTCCGCTTGCTGCAACTAGAGAAAGCCTGAGAGCAGTAACAGAGACCCAACACAGCCAGTCAATCAATTAATTAATTAAACGTGTGCCATATATTTTTGTGTTGCTGTAACTGTATAACTTATAACTAATGAAGTTATTTTTCATTACTGTAAAAAATACTGTTCATTTGAGCATGGAAACCAGTCCCCCTGCATGTACACACACACACACACACACACGCGTGCACACACACACATCTCCTTTGCTGGCAGAGACCCTATTTGTTCAGTTCACGTTGTTGCTCTACCATGCGCTCACAGTAGGGGCCTCTCCCAGCAAAAGGAAAGAGAGGAGACTTGATTAGTCTAAGCTGCAGGCTAAATCCAGCCCACTGCCTGTTACTATATGGGCCATTTAATGCCACTCTGGTCCGTGAGATAGGAGAAATCTTTTCGAAAGCTTTGGAAAAGTTTTCCCCAATAAAAAGATACCTGTGCAGAGACTTCCCTGGTGGTCCAGTGGTTAAGACTCCGTGCTTCCATTGCAGGGGGCATGGGTTCAATCCCTGGTTAGGGAACTAAGGATTCCACATGCCACATGGAAGCAGCCAAAAAGAAAAAAAAAAGATACCTGTGCAGGAAGGAATGGTCCCTTTTCTCAACTCCAGCGATCAATGTGTGAGGATGTGTTGCCTGGAACTGATGCAGCCCTCTTGTGACTATCAGAAGCCAAGCCTGAGAGGAAGAGCCAGTGGAGTAAAGATAGCAAAGCGGGAAAAGGAAAGAACCCATGTCCTTTGTGCTGGGGTTGAGCCATTGAATTCCCTGGAAATATGCCACCTCTGGACAGCAAGACAATAAACCTAAACCTCTTGCTGTTTAAACCATTTTTAGCCAGCTTTTCTGTTTCTTAAGGCCAAAGGGACAGAGACTCTTTTCAAAGACTGTAGCAATGGACCTCTTCTTCAGCACTCTATGGGCTTATATAAAATCTATAAAGTAACTGGGGGAAAAGAACAAATGTAAAATATTCAATATTCTAACATCCAGAAAACTGATATAGTTCTCATTTGTTCAAATTTTTAAAAAAATCTCCTACTAAATTACTTTATGTACCTAAGTCCAACAACATGTTATATGAGTTTTTCTTTAGGTTTTGTGCTTTTGGTGCTACTGTGAATGGAAGCATTTTCCCAATACAGCCAACAGGGATTGTTACTGGTATATAATACAGGTATTATCTCCCATGTATATACTCACAAGTTTAATGGTCTCTCATTAATTCTAGGAGTGTCACCATTTGGAGTGTTTTTATTGGTATGTAATTATGTTGTTTATTTAAAAAAAAAACAAAAAAACTTCTTTCCTCTTATTGTCAACTACACTTTAAATACGTTTCATGCTTTATTGCACAGGCAAGCAGTGCCGGAACAATGATGACTATCATCTTGGGTTTTTTAAATGAAAATCTCTAGTGTTTCCCACTAAGCAAGATGTTAGATATTAGTTTAAGATACATACATGTGGGGACTTCCCTGGTGGCTCGGTGGTTAAGAATCGGCCTGTCACTGCAGTGGACATGGATTTGATCTCTGGTCCGGGAAGATCCACATGCCACAGAGCAACTAAACCTGTGTACCACAGCTACTGAGCCTGTGCTCTAGAGCCCACAGGCCACAGCTACTGTGCCCGAGCAACACAACTACTAAAGCCTGCATCCCTAGAGCCCATGCTCCGCAACAAGAGAAGCCACTGAAATGAGAAGCCCATGCAATACAACGAAGAGTAGCCCCTGCTTGCCACAACTAGAGAAAGCCCACACACAGCAATGAAGACCCAACGCAGCCAATAAATAAATTAATTAATTTAAAAAAGACATACTTATGTGTGTGGATACACATACACACATTTTTATTTTTTGGTTTATAGATATTATCTAAGGAAATGTCCTATTTTGCTAAGAATTTTATTTTTAAGTTAAGAATGGGTATGCATATGGTCTGCTATACTGGGACAACTGACTATAGGGTCTAATTTACAGACCTCCAAAAAAAATTTTCTTTATATTTCTAGAATAAAATGTTATGCCAACATCCCGAATGAGTCTTCTATTAGACTTCCCTTTTTCATGCACTTTATCAGGTTTTTTAAATCATATGACTAGGGTAGCTCTTCTAATTGAGCATGACAGCAATTATATTCCATGGAAATTGTCTGATATTTGGAAATTTAAATAAGTTCATAAGTAAAACTGCATTAGGAACCCATTATCTCATGGTAAGAGGGGGCAAAAATCCCAACAGATTCTGTCAAATAGTTTAGAGAGAAGGAAGGAAGAACAATCTTTGAAATGCTAGTATTATAGTATACTGACATTTCTAGAGTTCCTGCTAGATACAAAACTATATAATACTTTCCTGATGCTAGGACTTAGCCCTGGCTTTTTGTTGTTTAATTTTATTTTGTTCTATCGCACCAGAAACACTTCTCCATGTTTCAGACAATATTATATAGGAAGGCAAAGAAAAACTTAGTTTCTCCAGTCTGAACACAGAACCAAGCACCTGTCCATTTCTTACAATCCCCATATATGTCAGTTACATACTTTCACAATAATGCTGCAGAAAAATCAATTCAAAAACATCATTGGTATAACACAATAAGTGCTGGAACTTCCTAGGTGGCGCAGTGGTTAAGAATCTGCCTGCCACGATTTTTCACAGAACTAGAGCAAGAAATCTTACGATTTGTATGGAAACGCAAAAGACCCCGAATAGCCAAAGCAATCTTGAGAAGGAAAAATGGAGTTGGTGGAATCAGGCTTCCTGACTTCAAACTATACTACAAGGCCATAGTGATCAAGACAGTATGGTACTGGCACAAAAATAGAAAGGACGATCAATGGAATAGAATAGAGAACTCAGAAGTAAGCCCAAACACATAGGGGCACCTTATCTTTGACAAAGGAGGCACGAGTATACAATGGAAAAAAGACAGCCTCTTCAATAAGTGGTGCTGGGAAAACTGGACAGCTACATGGAAAAGAATGAAATTAGAACACTTCCTAACACCATACACAAAAATAAACTCCAAATGGATTAAAGACCTACATGTAAGGCCAGACACTATAAAACTCCTAGAGGAAAACATAGGCAGAACACTCTATGACATACATCAAAGCAACATCCTTTGTGACCCACCTCCTAGAATCATGGAAATAAAATCAAAAATAAACAAATGGGACCTCATGAAACTTAAAAGCTTTTGCACAGCAAAAGAAACCATAAACAAGACTAAAAGGCAACCCTCAGAATGGGAAAAAATAATTGCCTATGAAACAACGGACAAAGGATTAACCTCCAAAATATACAAGCAGCTCATGAAGCTTAATACCAAAAAAGCAAATAACCCAATCCACAAATGGGCAGAAGACCTAAATAGACATTTCTCCAAAGAAGACATACAGATGGCCAACACACACATGAAAAGATGCTCAACATCACTCATCATCAGAGAAATGCAAGTCAAAGCCACAATGAGGTATCACCTCACACCAATCAGAATGGCCATCATCACAAAGTCTGGAAACCACAAATGTTGGAGAGGGTGTGGAGAAAAGGGAACTCTCCTGCACTGTTGGTGGGACTGTAAGTTGGTACAGCCACTATGGAAAACAATTTGGAGGTTCCTTAAAAAACTACAAATAGAACTACCATATGATCCAGTCATCCCACTCCTGGGCATATACCCAAAGAAAACCATAATCCCAAAAGAAACTTGTACCATCATGTTTATTGCAGCACTCTTTACAATAGCCAGGACATGGAAGCAACCGAAATGCCCATCAACAAATGAATGGATACAGAAGATGTGGCATATATATACAATGGAATATTACTCAGCTCTAAAAAGGGATGAGATGGAGCTATATGTCATGAGGTGGATAGACCTAGAGTCTGTCATACAGAGTGAAGTAAGTCAGAAAGAGAAGGACAAATATTGTATGCTAACTCACATATACGGAATCTAAAAATGGTACTGATGAACTCAGTGACAAGAACAAGGATGCAGATACAGAGAATGGACTGGAGAACTCGAGGTATGGGAGGGGGTGGGGGGTGAAGGGGAAACTGAGACGAAGCGAGAGAGTAGCACAGACATATATATACTACCAACTGTAAAACAGTCAGTGGGAAGTTGTTGTATAACAAAGGGAGTCCAACTCGAGGATGGAAGATGCCTTAGAGGACTGGGGCGGGTAGGGTGGGGGGGACTCGAGGAGGGGGGAGTCAAGGAAGGGAGGGAATATGGGGATATGTGTATAAAAACAGATGATTGAACCTGGTGTACCCCCATAAATAAATAAATAAATAAATAAATAAATAAATAAATAAATAAGAATCTGCCTGCCACGGGTTTGAGCCCTGCTCCAGGAAGATCCCACATGCCGCAGAGCAACTAAACCCATATGCCACAAATATTGAGCCTGCACTCTAGAACCTGTGAGCCACAACTATTGAGCCCCTGTGCCAAAACTACTGAAGCCCATGCTCCTAGAGCCTGTGTTCCACAAGAGAAGCCACCACAATGAGGAGCCCATGCACCGCAATGAAGAGTAGCCCCCACTCGCTGAAACTAGAAAAAACCCACGTGCAGCAACGAAGACCCAATGCAGCCCATAAATAAATAAATAAATAAATATATATAGCTGGCTCTCCTGATCTTGGCTGGTATTACTTATCCTGGTATAATAATTACCCTGGGGTCAGCTGGTTGTTTGCTGATTTAGGAAGTCCTTGGCTAAGAAAACTGGGGTCATTTGGCTCTGCTCCGAAAATGTTCCCATGGCGATAGTAGAAGCACAATTGAGCAAGCAGAAACACATATGCCTCTCGAGGCCTGAGCTTGGAACTGGCACACCATTCATCACTACTACAGCACCCTGATGGCCAAAGCCAAAATCACAAGGCCAGGCCAGACTCAAGGGGTGAGGAAACAGACTCTGAAAGTGAAAAAGGCCTGCTGGATACAGGGAGAGGTGGAGAACAAGCCATGCTTGCAATCAACCACAATACACCTCCTCTGTCTTCAGCTAAACATCCGTGACCCTGCATCCTTTCCTCTCACATCTCCCTACCGCAATGTCTGGCCACAAGACGCCCTTTCCCTCCAGAAAAGACAGGTTGTTTTTTGGCCCCAACACTTTAGCTGACTCAGGCACCCAAGGCAGCAGCTGGGCCTTCTGCTCATGGGAAGGAGGCAAGAACTGCTAAGTGAGCCATTTAAAGATGCCCCAGGGGAGAGGGCAGGGACGAGAGAGGACAGAGACTCCACGGCAGACCACAGACGTGGCTGGTTATGGCTTGGGGGGTATGACTCTTGGGGAACCATGTTCCACATCTCTACCCTTCAGTGAGTCAGGAAGATAGAAGAATTAAGGTGGGGACTACAGAGTAATTCCCTTAGAGGTGGAGCCTTCTCCATGTCAGTAGCACGGGTCAAGTTGGGCAAGTCTGAGTTAAAGGCTGTGCCATCACTAGCTGCCTGTAGACCCCTTAGGACAATGATAAAAACAAGGGGTTGGACGAGTCTCGGTGAACCTCCAGCACCAACCTTCCATGGCTGTGGATTTTATTTTGCTACCGAGCTAAACGCTCTTCATATATATTCATTCTTCAGGTCAACTTATAGTATGAGCGCTCACAATTTTAAAAAAGAGAAGGAATACTACCAACAGCATAACCTTAAACCTGACCTCTCGAAGCAGGCATTCTACCGCCCTAGATGATCAAAAGCTGCCAAAGGATTATTATTCTGTCAAAGTACCTTCGTGTGAAGGGAACCAAATGTGTACATTTTTCAGGGCAGCACAGGTTCACTTATGATTGAAGAAAGACTCAGATCTATTTTAAGCAATAACACCTTGAATTTTCTCACACTGAGCATCACTATTATTTCCCATTTTAGTTCTTTTTTTAAAAATTCAATTTATTTTTTGAATAGGTGATATATGCACATGGAACTAAACTCATAAGTACAAGTACTACCAAGTAAAAAGAAAGTTTCCCTAGCATCCCTATTCCTAAGATGCTCAATTATCCCCCAGTGACAACCAGAGTTACCAGTATTCTATACATATAACAAGTTCAAGCACTTGTGTGTGTACATGTGTGTGCACACTCCAGCACACTCCACAAAATTCCTTTTAAAAACTAATAAATGGTATTACAGTAAAAATGTTGTTTTACACCTTGCTTTTTTCTCTCTTAATGGCCTATTTCAGGCATTATGCCATACAGAGCTGCCCCATTCTTTTAAAAGACTATTATATTCTGCTGTATGTGTATTCTATTCCTTAACCAGTTCTCATTAATGAATATTTAGGTTGCTTCCAATATTTCGGCATTTCAAACAAAGCTACTTTGAGTAACTTTGTACACAGGCTATTTTGCATACATGCACGCGTATCTGAAGATAAATTCCTTCCATAAGTAAGGATAAATTGCTTAGCCTGTAGATAACTGTGTTTGTAACTTGGACAGACAAAGCCAAACCACCTTCCAGATCAGGCATTGGCAAATTGTGATCCACAGGCCAAATCCAGCCACGAGCTAAAGATGTTTTTGCATTTTTAAAGAGCTGTTTTTTTCAAAAGGAGGAGGAGGAAGTGGAGGTGGTGGGGAGCATATGTGACAGAGACCTCACATGACCCTTAAAGCTTAAGATATTTACTATCAGGTCCTTTACAGAAAAAGTTTGTTGACCCCTCCACTTGGCCAATTTATACTCCCACTAGCAATGTATGACCCAGTGTTTCTCCAATATTTCAGTTCTAATCTTTGGTCAAATTAAGATTTAAAGTAGTGCTTCAGGTTTTGTTTCAGTTGAAGAAAAAGCTGAAGCATCTATAATACACTGGCACTATGATTTTTCCAGGAGAAACACAGCTTGTTTCAGGATGCAAACATCAGCTGACACTTGAGTTTCTTATCTCACAGTCACAAGTGGCAAGAAAAGGTTGTAATTCCCAACTGCCAGAATTGAAAAGAACTGTAAAGGTTATCTGGTCTGAGTGTTATGGATTTTGTATACCATTAAAATTTCAAAAACAATTTAAAGGATTAAAACGATGTTGCCAACTATTTTGCCAAGTCAAGTCTTTAAAAAATAAATACAATCCAATCACCAACTACCTACTTTCACCATCACTTCATAAAAGAAAGGAATGTTACATCAAAAAGTAAGACATACCCAATCTTAGGATAAAGGAGAATCCACTAGATTGATACACTCAGCTTCATGACAAGCCAAATTCGCTTCAGATGGAGGAAACCTCCACGTCAAACCCACGTCTGAGAAACAACCTTATTGTTTTCTAAACAATCTAAAGCCCCCACATCCAAATGACACGCTCCAGATGCAATTCTGCTGACAATGAATTGGCAGCAGATTCAGAACTAGCACCCAGGACTTCTGTCTCCCAGTCTCATATCCTCCCCCTAAACCACAAGTCCTCATGTGTCCAGAATCACAAAACAAACAAATAGCACAACTGGTCCAACCAACACCCCAGTCCACTCTCTACCTTCCCCATCTCACTGAGGTCTTAGGTCTGCTCTGTGCATTTCTTAATCCAAATGTGTTTTTAGTCCCCTTCACGGGGCTGGGGGGCAGTGGAGGGGAAGGCAGGGATGGCAACAACGAAACAGAAAACCTCTCTCCTAAGTAGCTGGAGAATTCTAAATTCATGTAGGACCAAACCACAATCATCCACCCATTCTAAATGTGCCTTTTGCCATCAACCCTTATAAATAGGCTTCACCTCACTCTCTACGTGTATGTGGCCAGAGCCTGGCTGCTCCTGCAGTGCCCGTGGTGGAAAGGGACAGGGGCTCTGCAAACACAGGCAGCCGTTTCTGTAGACACTTAAGAGTTAATCGGCTGCGTTGGTTAATTTTATGTTGTCAGCTTGACTGGACTAAAGGATGCCCACAGAGCTGGCAAAATATTATTTCTGGGTGTGTCTGTGAAGGTGTTTCTGGAAGAGATTAGCACTTGAATTGATGAACTGGGTAAAGCAGCGGGCCCTCCCCAGCGGGAGTGGGCATCAGCCAGTCAGCTGAGGCCCCGGACAGAACAAAAATGCAGAGGAAGGGCAATTCCCTCTCTCTGCTTGAGCTGAGATACCCATTTTCTGCTGTTGGATATCACATCAGTGCTTCTGACTCTCTGGATTTCAGACTCAGATCAGGATTTACACCATCAACCAATTCTCAGGCCCTCAGGATTGGACTGCATTACACCACTGGCTTTCTTAGTTCTCCAGCTTACAGATAGCAAATCACAGACCTTCTTGGCCTCTATAACCACATGAGCTAACTTTATAATAAATCTCTTGTATATACATATCCTATTGGTCTGTTTTTCTGGAGAACCCTGACTAATATATCAGCTTCCACTGAATTTCAGAGCCAAATAAACTTCAATGGCCTTGGATACAGAGCGAGAAAAACACTACAGCTCTATCAGATCCAAGCCCTCGCCTTCCTCTGAGCTCCCGGTCCCCTTTCAGTCAGCACTCATCTTTCTCCGGCAGGCCAGGCACTGCTCGCTTGTCTCCGTGACTGCTCACCCACGACTTCAGAAAGGAGCCAGCCTCATTAAGCACCACCCGCCACATGGGCGCAACACTCCTGGCACAGATACACCGGCCTCTGCCACGCGGACACCCAGACTCTGGTCTATGCCTGCTGGGCACTGTCACTTACAGCCAGCCCTGCGGCTAAAGCTAAATGATGCTCGGGATGGCAAAGCTTCCTGTAGTCCTTCCAGCATCATAAAAAGAATGCATTTGAGAGCAGTCAGCACTGGTAATAGCTTTAATAAATACAATCCGTTCTAGTTTCAATTAAGATTTTAGCTTTCACCCAGCAGGGCTTTAATAGAAGTCCTAAGCCTGGGAGTAGGTCATGGAGAATGTATAATACCATTTTTAATGAACCAATAGCAAGACTTTTGCTGCCATCCTAGCTTTCTTTTTTTTTCTCTCCTTTAAATCTTCCTGCCTTGCGTGGTTCTGATACACAGCTGAAGATAATTCTTTTCTCTCACCACACCAGGTCCTCCCTCCCCTCCACTAGCTACTATAATACCTCAGATCTTTATTCCCGTATAAAGCTTTTTAACAGCACTAGTAATATAAAAGAGAAACCAAGTAGTAGATGGAATTTTTTGTTCCTTGTTAGTAGGCTATGGTCAAAAACATGCAAATTCTCGCCAGGATTCCAAGAAATGAGACATATATCCCAAGAAGATGCGACGCGGGAGAAGCGGCTGTGATCTCCGTCTGCCGATACGTCATGCTTTGCACAAAATGACCTCTTCAGGTTTTGGCAGCAGGCTCTGGATAACATCACGTCTCTATAAATCAGCTCAGTCACACAGATATGATTTATTTATCTCACAGAACAACAGGATGTGTGGTTGACGTTTGGAGAAACATGAGGAGGCCAGTCCTAGAGACCACCTAGCTCCGCACTGGGGGGCAAGGGACTCTCCTTCCTGCTACACTAAGGTGCTGGCGTCCTGGCTTCTGGTTGACATTTTTAAGGCATCTCCCGTTAACGAGATGAGCATGAGATGGCATGGTTCAAACAGACCTGCCCAGAGTCATGCAGTGGCAGGGGCTGAAGATGCCACAGGGATTATCAGGCAAAGCACGGAGATAAACGGACACAGCAACAGAACACTGAGTAAGGCAGGGCAGGTATGTACATGTAAATGCGTAAGTGTGTGACGTGCCACACAGTTAGTGGCCTTCTCTCAGCATTTTATTCATTCATCTATTCACTCATTCAACAAACAGTTATTGAGTGCTTACTGGGTGCCAAGCAGGAGTACTAGGAACCAGGGAAATGGTGGTGAACCAGATAACTCCTTATGGAGCTTACAGTCTAGGGTTTACAGCTTAATTAATAAACAAAATTATAACTGCTGTGCATTTAAAAAAAAACAAATAGTTGGGGAAAGTTGATATTCTGGACTATTGAGAATTACCATAAATGGATTCTCAGTCTACAAATAAGCAGACTTACCTATAAGGAGTCTACTTATAAATGAGTAAACCAAAATAATAATTCTGATCATTTAGAAAAAAGATGTTTACTGAGGGCAAGCTATGTGTGCTAGTCACTGAATTAAAAGCTGGGTTAAAAAAATGACCGATAAAATTGCTACCTTTAATGAGCTCACAAGCTAAGTGAGAAGATGAAAAAAAAAATTAACAAAGAGCTTCAATATAGGTGACCAAGGCTTTAATGAAAGATGAGAAAAATATTTAAGAATGGGAGTGGGGAGGGACTTCCCTGGTGGCACAGTAGTTAAGAACCCACCTGCCAATGCAGGAGACACAGGTTTGATCCCTGGTCCAGGAAGATCCCACATGCTGCGAAGCAACTAAGCCCGTGCGCCACAACTACTGAGCCTGAGCTCCAGAGCCCGCGAGCCACAACTACTGAGCCCGTGTGCCTGCTGCTCCACAACAAGAGAAGCCACCTTGATGAGAAGCCTGCACACCGCAACAAAGAGCAGCCCTGGCTCGCCACAACTAGAGAAAGCCCACACGCAGCAATGAAGACCCAATGCAGCCAATAAATAAATAAATAAATAAAAATTAAAAAAAAAAAAAAAGAATGGGAGTGGGGAAAGTAATAACGGTTAGAAAGAGGGCAGCACCTGAGACTCTGAGCTGAGGCCTGAAGAGTGATGAGCAAGGCAACGCCAGGAGGCAAGGGGTCTGGGAGCTCATTCCAGAGGAGGGAACGGCATGTACATTCCCAACTGAAAATGGTGCCTTCAGGGTGAGCAGAGCGAGCATCTGGGCGGCAGCCAAAGATAAGCCCAGAAAGGGAAGCAGAACCCACATCTTGACCAGCTCTGTGCGTCCTGACGACACAGCTGCACTTTATCTGGCAGGCGACGGGAAGCCTCTGCTGTGTTTTGAGCATGAATGACTTCTGTCTGTTGAAACATTACCCAGGCTGAAGTGACATGCACTTCACATGCTTCCGGAGGTGTGGCTGACGCTGTGAAGACTGGAGGGAGGGAGACCGGTGCAGGTCAGCAACGAGGGTGCAGCGGCAGGAGGTAATAACCAGCGTCTGTGCTTCCCAGTGTGCCTCCAAATCAAAGGGAGGGTAATGAAAATTAAAGACACATCTCTAAGACGAGGTCATACGTTACACCTCTGTCCAGGATCTTCATTAAAGCAAAACAAAATAAAAACAACCTAGCATCATATTACAAGAAGAATAAAACTGCTGGTACCTTCTGATCTAGTAATTGCATTAAGAGAGTCCCAAGAAAACAATCTTGATGAGAGAAAAATAACTCTGTTCAAAGATGTTTTTAAGTCTACTACTCAAACAGACAACAAATGAAAAAAATCCAAATGTCTAAAAATAAGGGACCGTTTAAGCCAAATGCCATCTATCAACATGACTAGGTACCACATAAACATTAAAACAACTATAGCCATAACTGTCCCCATACACTATGCGGGGGGCATACTTCAGAACAATACACACACAATGGCTACAACCATACGCACCTGCTGTGTGTTGGGCCCAATGCTAGGTTCTGAGAACACAGAAATAAGCCAGACATGGTCCCTGTCCTCCAAGATCGCATAGTCCACTGGGAAAGCCAGACTCGCAGTTATAACGATGCAAGGAGTTCCAGACCAAGGCGGAGAGAGGACTTGCCCAACTCAGAGCCATCACACAAACACAACACAGATGTGGACATTCAAATCCACGGCAGAACTCAGCCACAAATCTGGATGACCCCAAACCTGTTCCTACTGATTTTGTTAGAGTATCCTGGACACGAAAATAGAAATTGTGACACTTACGATGAAGAACGCTCAAATCCCCAAGACCCTGGTTTGAGAGACAAGGATCTAAAAGCAGGGGGATGGCAGTGGAAGGGAAAGATGGCAAAGATTCACCCGACAGTATTCGGCTCCTGATTAGGACTGAGAGAAAGAGTCAGAGGTGACATTAAAGACCGAAGCCTTGGCACCTGGGGGAATGGTAATGGGGCTGCCTGAAACAAGACACCCAAGAAGACGATCAGCTTTGACAGCAAAAGGATAAGCTCC
The DNA here is from genome assembly GCF_030028045.1 of Hippopotamus amphibius kiboko. NCBI lineage: Eukaryota > Metazoa > Chordata > Mammalia > Artiodactyla > Hippopotamidae > Hippopotamus > Hippopotamus amphibius. The sequence continues at coordinate 25,893,114 of NC_080192.1, read as the reverse complement.
ATTTGCTGACACTGAGTTTGAGTAACATTTGGGAGAAGAAAGGTAGAAGTACGTGGACTTTACTGGATACTTATCTTTGGAGATTTGGAGCCATAGGGTAGACTCAGCCTCCCAGTCATCTTGCAGAGACAGCTGAAGCTAGAAATGAATACTGAACAATAGGTATGAACACATCTAACTAACACTACTAAATGTAGAAGATATACCCCTTTTAGTCCCTCAAATATTTAAGCATCTACTTCTTTTCAAAGTAGTATCTTTATCAAATTAATATAATAATAAATGGAATAAATAATAAAGGATAATACATTATATAAATTATGGAATAAAGGATCAGGCTATCCACAGAGTAGATACATTGATCTCACATTTTACCATGGGAAAAGTTCTCTACTTTCATAATATAAGTTAGAAATATGATTTGGCTAATATAATTAACACAAAAGCTAACTTTTTCTGCAATATATTCAGAACCATCTTCTTACCAAGCCTATGAACAATTGAGATAAGGACTGTGGGACCACGTCTTATGTAAATTTCTAACACGGTATCTGCAGAATAGCAAATACTTAATATTTGTGGAAGAAATTTTACAAACGGGAATATTTTGCATGGCTCTCAAACATGAGGAAGTTGCAAAGTACTATATAAGAGAGCATTTGTGTGTATGTACATACTACTGAGTTCTACTGTTGAAAACAATCTGGGCTGCCAATGTGGAGGTGGATGCTTTCGCTCACTTGAAATCTACAATTACTCGTATGGAAATTAGAGGCGATGCAGCGAATGTGAGAAATTCAGAATCAATTTATCTTTTTAGTACTACTGAGATTCTTTTTGTGTTTGCGATCTGTATGTGCCAACACTACAATTGTGTTAGTTCCAGAAATAACTTGGAAAAACATTTTCAATGATGCGCTTTGAGTGGCAAAACTGCAAAGGATACTGTCGATCTGCTGCACATTCGTGGTGTGCTGAATCTCATGCTCTCACTTCCACACACATGCCTCAGTGCACAGAAGAAAGTGAAAACAACACTGCAAATCTCAGGGCTGCAGAGGGAGAGCTGAAGGAGGAGAAACACAATTTGGGTTTTTACACTGGGTTGGATATCAAATCACCAGTTCTCCTTCTTCTTCCACTTGCTGAAACAGACATTCCCAAGAAGATAAAGTGAAGATAATTCTTGTTCTTCCTGACCCTCTATCTGTTGATTCCCTTATTGTCTGTGAAGATAAATGGCATGAACTTTTAAGGGGAAAGACCAAGCTAGGATTAAGAGGGAAGTTTTGGTTTTCTTAAATCCATCCATTGAGGCATATGAACAAAACCAAGCTTCCCAAACACATAATTACCTAGGGAACCTGTTTAAAATACAGACTTCTAGGCCCTCTCAGAGAAATTGATTCAGTAAGTCTGGGGTGAGACCAGAAACCTGTATTTTTCCCAATGTCCTCCCCACCCCCCACTCCCACAAATAATGCTAATAACCAGCCAGGTTTGTGAGCCATGAACAAGAGACTGCACTCAGACTTAGCAAATAACAGTGACAGCTTTCATACAGACAGCATTTCAGAGTTTACAAAAACCACATTCACAAGAATGATTTTATCCCTATTTCACAGATGATAAGGCTCAGAGTGGTCCAAGGTCCACAAGCCTGTATGGGTCACACCTCAGTTCAGATGCCACAGGATAGTAACATATTTCCACTGCACCCTTATCCCAGAACCAAATTTCTGAGCACTGCTGAACTCTAACCTGATCTTGGGTCTCATTTCTCAGAGCATCCATGCACCCGATCAGCAAATCACTGTGGTGCACCTGGACAATTCTAGCACCTGCCCGTAGTTCAGAAAGACCATTTACATTCCAAATAACCACTTCTCACTATATAAGCACTAAAAAAAAATCTATTAAATGGAATTTTAAGAAATTTGTAGAATTCACAGCTTGTAACATTCTAATTTCATTTTATAACTTGTCATGATAAATTATCTGAAGATAAAGAAAACAAAGGTATCCACTTCTACAAAGAAAGCAATGTCCATAGCCTCACTACTAATTTCTATAATAAATTTTCATAATTCTAGTAATAAAGCTCATTAGATCCCGAAGCATGGGAACAAGATCCCTTGTAATTAGGAAAGGGTTCCATGAACAGCAAATAAAGGTAGGTGGATGGATGTGTGTATGTGTGCAGGCAGCAAGTGAGGCCAGCAGGGAAATGAAATATGAAATATCTTGGTTTGAAATGGGTTTCTGGTTTTCTCTCCACCTAGTTCTGTATAACTTCTGGGTATGCGGTTGGGCTGTGGCAGAAAAGGCTTCTTCACATGCTGGAAAACAAACTGCAAGCATACTGGACTTCCCTGGTGGCGCAGTGGCTAAGAATCCGCCTGCCATTGCAGGGGACAAGGGTTCAAGCCCTGATCCGGTAAGACCCCACATGCTGTGGAGCAACTAAGCCTATGTGCCACAACTACTGAGCCTACGTGCTGCAATTACTGAAGCCCACACGCCTAGATCCCGTGCTTCACAACAAGAGAAGCCACCGCGATGAGAAGCCTGTGCACTGCAATGAGGAGTAGTCCCTGCTTGCCACAAGTAGAGAAAGCCCGCACACAGCAACAAAGATCCAATACAGCCAAAAATAAATAAATAAATAAAACAAAACAAACAAAGAAACAAAAAACTGCAGGCGTACCTGGGACACAGGGAAAATCCTAATGCTTCAGGAAAATTATGGCGAAATCCAGCCACCTCTGTGTGTGTGTGTGTGTGTGTGTGTGTGTGTGTGTGTGTATGTGTATGTGAGCCATAAGAATGGTTTTAACATGTTTAAATGATTGAAAAAACTTAGAATTATATTTTATGACATGTGAAAATTTTATGAGATTCAGATTTCAGTGTCCATAAATAAAAGTTTATTGGGACACAGCCACGCTTACTCCTTTTATGCCATTTTATGTATTGCCTATGGCTGTTTTCACACTACAATGGCAGAGTTAAGTAGCTGTGACAAGAATCCGTGTGACGCACAAAGTCTAAAACATTTACTATCTGGCCCTTCAAAGAAAAAGTTTGTCAATCCCTGCTTTAGGGGAAGTGTTAGATTATTTCCTGAAAAAGGACTCTGATCGTTCGCCGAATACGAAATAAAGTATTGAACTTAGAATCATCTCATATATATTTTCTTTGGTATTAACCTAAAAAGCATACCACAGTCTAGTTACCTCTGCCTGGGTGTCCTGATATCGAATTGCGACTGTTTCTGTTGTTTCCTAATCCAGAAGCAAGGGCTGGGAAGGGCTTCTGCACACTCAATTCCATTGTTAGAATGATGGACATGTGAAAAGGCAGCCGAGTGTACTAACGCAGCAGGGCCCTCTGCACGGGCTTCCCTTTATTGAGGGATGGAGAGCTTTACCCTGTCAACAAACACCTCAGGCACGCTTGCCATTTTCCCAGTATTAATATTCACAAATTGGAAGCGCAGTGTACAGAGCGTAATTCAAAGTAGAACGGCAGGAGCCGCCATCCTCCCTTCCACAGAGGCAGCAGGGTGGCCTGTCAGGGTCCAGACAGTTCTGGTCTCTTATCAGTAGCCCAGTTTCTGCCATCTCTGAAGGCAATATAAATTACGTATAAAGTGTTTGCTACTGTTGCACCAGTCAGCTAATTTAATTGTCAGGACGTTTCAAACCCGGTAATTTAGACTAGAAAAAGTGGGGAGCCTCACTCCTTTGAACGGCCTGTTTGACGATAGCATGTCACAGTTTGCTTGGGGGTAGAAATAAGAAAATATTCTCCATTAGAAAATTAATGTAAATACCCTGGAAAGTCAAATAATAAGCATAATGGTTTAGGAGAAAACTAACCAAAGTGGTTTATTATCGACATACAAGTACATATCTTAATCTGTGGCTTTATCACACACACTGACTGCTGGTTCAACTCTTTTTTTTTTTTTTAAGTATTTGACTTTGGGTTTTTGTTTGGCTGGTTGTGTGTATTAGTTCAATTCTTAAAGTATTTTACTCACATTTCCAACAATACCTAATGCAGCCCTCTTTCCCAGTATTTTTACCTAAACCTTCTGTGAACGACGGTTCCCAGTTTCATAACATACCCAGTGCTTAGATGCCAAGGTAACAAAGAAGGTGCCCTATACTGAAGAACTCTGTAGGCTTATTTCCCTGTTGAAAACCTGAATACGTTTTGATGAGCCATTACACTAGCGTGAATCCCGGCTCTGCCAGGTCCTAGCTGGATGTGCACAGAGACCACACTTCATTTCCCTGAGCCCCACTTTGCACCCATCAATTGAGGGTAATACTACTTTAAATGATTATTTTGACTCAGGAAATTTACTTAAAATCAGTGAATTACACACTCAACATGGGCCAGTTTTTCATATATGTAAATCATTCCTCAATAAACTTGTTAAAAGGTTAATTTTTAAAAATTGTGGTTAAGGGAGGAAGCCATCAGTGAATAAGCAAGAAGGAGAGACCAGGGGAAGGTCTGTAAATAGATCAAGCTAGAGGCGCAGAGAGAGGCCTTCATGAGTGTTCCCAAGGGTCACATCATATTTAAAACCCTCATCATAGATTCCTCCGACACCACAATTCTCTCCTGCCCCCTCAGAGTTAAGCATGCTCTTTTCTAGACTGTACTTTGGATATGCTTTTGTAAATGCAATCATCACACTGCCTGGGAACTTTTTCTTTAAAAGTCTGCTCTTCACTAAACTGTGAGTTCCTGGAGTTGGCAGCCCTGGTCTCTAATTCAAGTCCAATAAGGCTTAAGGAGATTAGATGAATGAAAAAATGAATAACTACTGCTTATTGCAAAAAGTTTTTTTTTTAAAGATGGTTTTGAAGAGTCAATGAACTATAAATGGGTATGCAAAGCACTTAGCACCATGCTTCACACGCAACAAGCATTAAGTAAATGATGGTTCTTTTTATTAACAAAACATAGCAAGAACTACACTACAGCAAGAAGTCTATTTTGAAGCTACACTAGCCTGCAAAATAAAGATGTCCAAATGCACAGAAGACCTAGTTTTAGAGGACCCTCTCTATTTCTGAAAGTTAAGGGCCCAGTTGCCGGCCACACTTCAAAAGGCCTCACAGAGCTATCTACAATTTGTGATCAGAATCCTCCAAGGTCACGAGTAGCAGCAATCCCACTCTCACTTAACTTGGTACTTGCAGCCTGTAGCTATACTGAGTAGTAGTAGTAGTTGTTGTGCTGGCTGAGGATTCATTCTTCTAGATTTTGGTCTGAATGAGAAAAGACAAAAGGCAACAGAGAGCAAGGAAGGGCAGAAACAGGAGACAGTGTTCCCAACTGCCTCCTCCTCCTCCCCCCACAGGTAAACCCCTGTCCAGCATGTCAGGAACTGCTGGATTATTGGCTTGGCGGGTACCAGATGAGATTCCTTCAGCCATTCAATAGATATATATTGAGCCCCTACTATGGGTCTGCCATTGTTCTAGGCACTAGATACACCAATGAACAAGACATTTACACATACTCAAGAACAACGAGATAAGGTGACTCTACTATCCGATATCAGGCACTAGTATAAATAAGTAGTAACCAAGATCTGAATAAAGAGCCCACAGACTCATCCATATATGATAACTTGATAAAATGCCAAAAGTGGCACCGCACATTGGTGAGGAAAGAACAGGTATTCGGTAAGTGTTGCTGGAATGACTGGTTGTCAACCTGGGGGAAAAACTGAATTCCTACCTCACTTAAAATATTGAATTTATTATCAAGTGGGTTAATGATCTAAATACTAAAGGCAAAACAAACTATTTTTAGGAAACAGAAGTAAAAATCTTTAGTCTACCAACATGGAAGGATCCCTTATAAAGCAAAAAGCACAAACCTCAAATAAGACACATTAAAATTCATCAAAATATTCCACTGAAAAAAAGACAAACTAGGGGCTTCTCTGGTGGTCCAATGGTTAACACTCCGCCACCACTGCAGAGGGCACAGGTTTGATCCCTGGTTGGGGAACTAAGATCCAACACGGCGCCAGGAGCAGCCAAAAAAATAAAAAGATAAAAAATTTAAAAAATTAATTAACTAAAAAAAAGACAAACTGGAAAAATATATTTGCAGCTCAGTAAAAAAAAAAAAAGAGTATAAAAAAGAAATGAGCAAAAGATATGAACTGATATTTCACAGAAGAGGAAACGTGAATGGGCAATCAATACATAAAAATATATTCAACCACACTTGTAATCAGTGAACCACAAATAAAAACCACAATGAGATAATATTTCACCCCTGTCTGATTTGCGGAAAAAAAAAAAAAAAATCAAAGTTTGACAGTAGCAAGTATTTGGTAAAAATATAGACCATTCATAAACTGCTGATAAACCTCGTTGGAGAAGCGTATGGCAACATCAGAAGCGACAGTAAGCTCTTCCTGCAGCCCCATTACCGCACCCCTAAATGCCCTGGCACTCACAAACAAGCAGATACACAACATGATAGCAGCAATGCTTTGAAACAACCTAAACACACAGCAAAAAGAGAAAGGATAACTCAGTTATGTAGTATTCCATTTCATGAATATATCTAGGTCTAAAAGTGCATGATCAGCTACTCGTATCAAATGGACAAATCTCACATACATAATGCAGAAAGCAAAGTACAAGAATACATAATACATTCATACCCACATGTTTATATATGTTGTGATATATATAAAGTTCAAAGACATGCAAAATAACAGTATATCTTGCTTAAGGGTATATGCAAATCTAATAAAAATATTAAAGGGCACAGATGTTATATTCAGGATAGAAGCTACCGTTGGTTGGAAGGAAAGTACTGGGAGAGCTCCATCTCTGTTGTTGTTGGGTTTTGAGTTTGTTTGTTGTGTTTTTTTGTGTGGGTGTGTTTTTGTTTTTTGGATTAGAGTCTTTTATTGAGGTATAATTTACATATAGTGATACAGATCTTAAGTGTACAGTTCAATGAGTTTAACTGATGTACACACCCATGTAAACCACACTTCTATCAAGAAGTAGAACATTTCCAGCACCCCAGAAAATTGCTTCACGCCTCTTCCTAGTCAGTCCCCACCAGCAACCACTGTTTTGTTTCCTATCACCATAATTTAGTTTTTCCTGTTCTAGGACTTCACGTGACCAAAATCACACAGTATGTACAACTGTGCCTAGCTTGTGATTCCTCCATGTCCACGCATATGCAGTAGCCTGTTCCCTTCTACGGTTGAGCTGTATCCCATGTTATAAACATACCACAGCTTACCTTAGTAAGTTTTTTATTTTTAAGCTGTGGTGACTACACAGATGTCAATGTATTAATCTTTATACTTTTTTACTTATTAAACATTTCCTTTTTTTAAAAGTGTAGGTGAGAGAGTGCTAGAGATCCTCCAGGACACACACCTAAGGGTGAGGCAGCTGGCTTGTAGATTAAGCATTATTGCCAAGTCTACTAGATGTTGCAGATTTCAGTTGTTGACCACAGACCTACTGAATCATCAGCTTAGGGGGAGTTGCCCAGGAATCTGCATTTTTAATACGCTCCCCAAGTGATCTTACGTGCACAGATTTTGTGAACCATTGTTTGTAAATACATTGTCTGTGTGGTGTAACTCCAGTGGCTTCAATTACTATTACCTATATGCCTCAAACTCAAACTCTACAAAACAGAAGCAATCTTCAACAGAAGTCCCACCCCTTGGTTTTTCCTCCAGAGTCTTATGTCTCAGTTCATGGCACCACTATACACCCAATTTCCAAGCCAGAAGCCTGGGAGTCTGTCATCCTTAATCTCTGTCCTCCCTGATCCTCCGCGTTCTATCAGTCACTAAGTCCTCCTGATTCTACTGCTAAAATATCTCTTGCATAGAACAGGTCTCTCTTTTCCCTTTACCATCTCCCTGATCCAGGTCATCTGGATCGACGACTGTAACAGCCTCCTAATCAGGCTTCCTACCCCAGTCTTGCCCCTCCAGTCCATTCTCCACCTTGTGGCCAGAGGAACCTTCTGAAGCAAACGTCTTTCAAAATTTTCAAAAATCTGCTTAGAAGCTCTCGGTGGCTTTCCTTTGCCCTTCGGACACTTCTCAACATGACCGATGCAGCCCTTCACGACCTGGGCTTTCCCTGTCTTTCCCTCCCCAACTCCTGCCATGTACTCCCTTGTGCTCTATGCATTTAGCTACTTGAAATGCTTCTTGCTTCTTTCCATGTGCTACTCCTCTCCCCCTTTTGCACAGGCTGTCATCCCACCTGGAATGCAATCCTCCTCCTCTTTACTGGTTGCCCTGCTCACCCTTCAGGTCTCCGCTAACAGTCACTTTGTCTGGAAGGTTTTCCTGAACCTTCCCTCTGCCCCCGCCCTGACTAGGTAAGGAACTCCCACTGCGACCCCCAGCACCTTCTTCTTCCTCTGCAACAGCATACCACCATTCCCAGAACCGCGTCCCCACCTCCTCAGACAGACCGCAGCCCTCTGAGGAGATGGGGGCCGCACAGAGCTCGCCCCCCTCACGATGGATGCCTAGCACACGGTCGCAGGTTCACCTGAAATACCTGTCTGATGAGCGTTACCGCGTTACATCTAGCCCACAGACAAACAAAGCTTATGCAGCCACCTCAGTTGCCTCCTTCAACTTGAAGACACACATGGTTCTAAATTCAGAAAGCTATGTGTTATCTGCAGTGTTTATATTTTACTCTCTCTGCTGCTTTGGCGAGCGCTGTGTGCCTCCAGGGAAGTGGTCCATCAAAAGGAGCAAGAGGTAGCAAGACTCAGAACCAGCTAGCTTGACTTTCAAACCTTAAAAAACAAAGCCCCACGTATTTTCAAAGGCCACACCTCAGTTACAAGAGAGGTACAATGCCCGAAATCTTGTTAGGATTACCATAATGGAAGTGGAAAGGCTTTCGGCAAAAAGATTGAAAGTTTAGTTTTTAGCATGTGCTAGGATTTTCAGTCTAAGGCTCAGGTGGGTATACTCAGCAGCTGCCAAGGATGAAAGCTGCATGTGAGTTCACCAGCAGTTTACCTAGAGCAGAAGCTCTCAATTTTAAATCCCCAACCTTCCATCCCATTCTTTTTTTTTTTTTTTTTAGCATAAACATTAAGAACCCAGACTCTGGTGCCAGAATTCCGGGTTTAAAATCCCTGCTACATCATTTATTGGCTGTGGAAGGCTGGGCAAATTACGTAGCTGTTCAGTGTCTAGCTTCCTCACTTGAACACGGGAATAAAACGGCACTTATTTCAGAGGTTTGTTGTGAGGACTAAATGAGATAATTACACATAAGGCACTTAGAATAAGGGCTCGGTAAACGTCAGACGTATCTAAGGGCATAGGAGTAGGTTTGGAGGAGCAGGGATGTGAAGACAGAAGAAAAAGTCATCTGCTACTTAATAATAATGGGGCACTTTGAACAGATTATTATTCAGCCCTCAGGAAACCCTTTAATGCAGGTTAGCCAATCCAAGTCACACAGCTAACAAATAGCTGAGCTGGATTTCCATCCAGGAAATCTGTATCCAGAGAGCAAGCCCTGAACCACTATGGAAAAATGTCTCCTTCCTTCACATCTGCCCCTTGGGGAATGGAATTTCTGCTTTGTAAAGGAGAAAGTGAAGCAAAAAGATGTAAGGAATGGAAAAGAAGAAAAAATAAACAAAATAAGGTCAGGCTCAACTATTTTCTGAATTAAAAAGTGATAAAGTGACAGGCTTCCCTTTGTCATCCCTTTGCAAACAGAATAGAGCCCACTGTCTCGGTGGACACTTTACTTTGAATCCAGTAGGCCACAATGAAATCAAAGTCACTGTGAAAGACTGCAACAGGTTGGCAGATCCCTCCCGACCTAGTAAGACCCACATGTGAAGTGGAAACAAGAGGCATGAAATGAGAGGGTGGGCGGGAGAGCAGTGGTTGGAGTATCAGGGACACAGAAACCCTACCTCTGTCTAGAGCAGCAAGAAAAGCTGAGGTTTTCTAGAGTCAGCCACACAAAAGATTCACACTGCTGTTTGGCCTACAGCATCAGAAAAAACAACTTGACATCTCTGAACATCCCTTTTTCTATCTTTAAAACAGGAACAAGAACACCCACGTCTCCACGGATAAACAACTTTGCTACAGTGTTAGGAAGAAACAGGAAGACAGCACTCTCACACATTGCCAGCGGAGGTGAAAAGTGAGGGCAACTGGGTAATCTCTCTCTTTCGATCTCTTTTTTTTTTTTTCAGTTTAACAAACTTACACAGCACTTACAATGTGCCAGGCACTGTACTAGTCACTTTACAATCATTAACTCATTCAATTTTTGTCACTTTACAGTTATTAATTTATTCAATTAATTTATTCAACATTGTTTGCAAAAACGGCAATGATGATTCCCCTCACTGTATCCTTGTCCTTGTGTTGCAGAAATCCGTCAGCCGAGAAACCAAACACCACACTCGGAGGGTTGGAGAACTCAGGTTTACTAAGCTGGCGGCCCCAGAGGAGCTAATGCTCCTAAGTTCTGGGCCTCGAGCTTAGGGTGAGCTTTACTTTTATAGTGCACATGTTCACAGAGCATGGAAGTTTCCAAACAGAAACTTACAAGGGCAGGTGCAAAACATTCCATTTTTTAGCAAAATGTCTTAAAGTTACATTGGATTGTTAGGTCATCCTGTTTTTCTATTTTTCTCCATGCAGCAAGCATATTTCACAAAAGCAAAACAAGCATGGAGTTATTTTTAGCTTAGTGTAAGTTTCTAACTTTCCTCTTCACTTGGAGAGTCCCTTCCTACATGGACTCTGAGCTTGGCAGGATGCCTGCTTTGGTCAGTGGGACAACAGCAAATGCGACACAAGCAGAGATTTGAAAAATGCTTGTGCTCTGGGGTTTGCCATCTCTTACTGCTTTTTTGCACCCGGCAACCCCCACGTGAAGAAACCTGCTGTCCCAAATGAGGTCCCTACAGGCCAACTCACTTGTCAACTGCCAGATATATGAATGAGGCCATCCTAGATCCTCCAGCTACCAGCTGACCCACCAGGACTATAGAAACATGAGAGAACCCAGCAGAGCTCAGCCAGGCCATCCTGGTCAAGAAAAGCCAACCTACCGACTCAAAAGCCAAGTAAAATCATCGCTGTCTTACGCCACTAAGTTTTGGGATGATTAACAAATCAACACAAACTAACTGATACAATCTTCATAGCAATCCTATTAGGTAGGCACCACTCTTATTCTTATTTTACACGTCAGGCAACAGAGTTAAAGAGAGGTTAAGTGACTTGCACAGCCTGTAAAAGGCAATCCGGCTCCCAAGTCTGTGCTATGTTGCTGTATTTATATATCTATAGATTTATATAGATACTTCCCCAATACCATGCTTCTTCACCTAACAAAAGTAAAGACATTCGTATCAGTTGACCCAGAAATTTATCACACAGATATATTCACATACATATAAAATCATGTATGTGTAAGATTATTCAGCACAGCACTGCTGATAGTAGCAAAAGACCAGAAACACCAATTCTGGTAGATCCATATAAAGGTATCCCATATGCAGCCATAAAAAGAACAGGTAGATCTACAAACACCAATCTTGTATACAGGCAAAAAAAGCAAAATGCACTCATATGCTACCATTTACATTTATATTTGTGTGTAAAAAACAAAGGGGCAGGGGAGTGTGAATATATACCTGCTATGTATCTGCACAGGTTATTCCTGGAAGTACACAAGAAATGGGTTTAACATCAATTTTTTCTAGGGGAAGGGAAGCAGCTAGCTGGGTAACAGCATAGAAGGAACAAGGCTCACTGTAAATTTCTTCATACCTTTTAAATTTTATATTGTGTAAAGGTATCACTTATTAACTGTAACTTAAAAGGTTGGTATGAACATGACAGGAGATAATAGACGCCTAGCACAAAGAAAGCAATCTTTCTTAAATAATAAATAGTAGCTACTATTGCAATTATTTTTTCACAACTGATAACTCTTTCTAATACAAATAATTTTTTAAAGTAACCAATCCTCTGAAACCCTTGGCTCTGCATAGGAAAGAGATCATTTTGGATGCAAAAATAGAGAATATTAACTAGCTACATGAAGAAGAGAAAGAAGAATCCAGCACGTGGCTCCTCCGCCTTGTCAGCCCCTCCCCGGAGAAACCCAGTTATCAGGATCTTCTGTGCTCCCATTCTGAATATTCCCTATGCACCCCTTGCATTCAGGAACACCAATGAAAAGAGTCATTACGTTCCATTCTAGTAGAATGTCTTCCCTCCCTCCGCATTTACTGATCGACAACAGCTAAAAGGTTGCCACATACATCTCCAGAACAGCTAAATGATCTGTTCAGAACCAGAAAAGGTCTGAGGCAGGAGCAGACAGTTTGCAGGCAGCAGAGCACAGTGGCCAGAGCTAGGGATTCGGGGTCAGGCAAACCCAGGTACCATCCCAGCTCCAACACGTAGCTGGGTGGCCTAATGCAACATATTTGACCTTTCTGAGCTTGTTATCACATTTGCAGAATGGTGACAATAGTTACTATTTCACAGGACTCTTGTTAATACATGTACCACAGAAAATGTTCACTGACTGTTAGCTATTTCATTATCATTGGGGCATTCCAACCAAGGCCCAACCGCCTTCTTTTCTCGATCTCGCCCTTGCTCTCGCTCTCACGTACACACACACACACACACACAATCAGCAACCTTAAATGTACATGAGAGGATTCCGACCCCTTTCTTCCTCCCACATCAGCAAGTTCAGTTGCCTCTACCTCCAATACACCTCCTCTTCTCTCCATCACTCCTGCACTCAAAGACAGTCTCCCTTTACCACTACCATTCCCATTCCATAATCCATTCTACACACAATAGCCAAACTGATCTTCAAACAAGTAAACCAGAGCACATCATTCTACTCCTCTCCTTAAAATTCTCTAAATAGCATCCCTCTGCATTTAGGCTTAAAGCCAAATTTTTTACCATGGCCAAGAAGGTGCTATAGAACTTGGTCTCTTCATTTCACTTTCCCCGCCCCTCTGCTTCAACTCTGGTATCTTGTTTCTCACCCAGGCCAAGCCTGTTCCTGCCTCAGGGCCTTTGCATTTGATGTTCCTCAGTCTGCAGCACTTTCCCCAAAACTTTGCATAACTGACTTTTCATTGTGTAATTCACAGTTCAAATGTCAACTCCTTAGAAACATCTTCCCTGCCCACACAAACTAAAATGGCTTCACTCTCTGATTCACTCCCCTTTCTGTAACAAAGAACCAATCTGACTCTATGCTGACCTATTCCTTTAGCTCTAACCTTTGTGCTCTGCTGCCTGTGCTTAAGTCCTGCTGGCTCTGCACCTTTTGTAAAAGAATGTTGCCTATAGCCTGCAATATATAGGATAGCCCATTCCCAAGGCTCCCACCTTTAAAGGTCTAACACTTTCCCATTCACATAGAGATAAAAAGTTGCAGAACAGAGGATAACACTTGTCTTGTTGAAGGTTTATAGGAACATTGTGACCAAACTTACCTGGACAGCTGCAAGAACAAGGGATTCTGGCACCAAGAAGTTTGCAACAACCAACCACACTTCCTCCCCTCTTAGTATAAAGAAGCCTGAATTCTAACTCAGGTAAGATGATTCTTTGGGATACTAGTCCACCATCTTCTCAGCCTGCTGGCTTTCTGAATGCAGTTGCTATCCCTTGCCCCAACAACTCATCTCTCAATTTACTGCCCTGTCTTGCAGTCAGCAGTACAAGCTCGGACTCAGTAACAATTCCATTGTCCCACTTTATTTTCTTTATAGCATTTGTCACTATGCAAAATTATTTGAACATTTGTTTACTTCTGTATTGTCTAATTTCTCAACTAGAATGTAGTCTCCAAGAGAATAAGGCTCTTAGCTGTCATCTGCCCTCTGTACTCCTAGAGCTCTGAACAGTGCCTACACACAGTAGGTATTTAATACTTATGCCTTATGGTGGTGGTGGTGGGTGTTTAAAATGCAAATTGCTGAGCTCCAGTCCTAGAGGTTCTGATATAATAGGACCGAGGTAAAGCTCGGAAATCTGCACTTTCAGCGAGCATTCATTTCTTTCATCCTAAAGCAGATGGCACACAAATATTTTAAAATACTCTGGTCAATGCCCTCCATCTCCAAATCTTGATTCTCCACCTAAGACACCTTTCTTAGGCCTACAGATCCCATCCCAGCTGCTTTCCTTAAGCATCCCAGTGGCACTCAAGGTAAAAGGAGGTTGCTGACCCCTGAATTTAGAGTTTAAACAGGTAACCCCATGGATTTCCATTTCTGCTGCTCCACCGATGCCAGGAATGCCAAACTAGCTAGCCAGCCTGGCTGGAATCCCGTTCTCCCCAGAAACACCTGAGCAGGTTTGGACTCACTCCAAAGGTAAGCTAGGTAAATTTCCATGTCAGCTCACTAATAGAATTTCCAGAGGCAGCTGGGGCCAATTCATACTTGTTCTACATGTATTCCCTCCAAACACCACCCACCCCAACCCCCACATAACAGAACACAATAATCTGGCACCATCTGCAAAACCATGGGCCAGAGTTCCCTTTGAAGGAACCCAGCCCCTGAGAGGAAAAAGTCTCTGGAAGGGCCAGTCAGGTGACCAAACTAATGGGCACATACATACCCTAGTAACCAGGCAACCCCAAACTCCAACCCATAGAAATTCACAGGCTCTGGTTAGAGTCTTACTCTGTTTTTCGCATTTCCTCTCTGAACCCTGCCTCTTCAGAAAACACCCAACACCCGTTGTTTGGCACGTAAACGGTCATCAGGGTTGGCCTTAGGAGGTCTGGGGAAATGTCATGGATATCTACCTGGACCTCCTTGAGTTTCCTCCACTCCCCCTTCTCCCTGTAAGTGCCGAGATCCTGCATTTGATTAAATCAGTCTCCGTCCCCAAGATTAAAATCCAAACGGCGTACTGGGACTGGTAACTCAGGAATTCACCAACACTTTCGTGTCGATCAGCTCCCTCACGCAGGCAAGATCAAGCTGGGTAGGGCCTGTGCGCGGTGCTTTCCAGAGCTGAGAAGAAGCATCCCCAGCCTTCAGGCTGTTCCTTGAGGTGGCAGAAACCCTGCCGTTCAGCCTGTAGATTGGAGTGTTTCCACTAAGCGCTCTGGCTGGAGGGGGAAGGGCGTGAGCAGGGCCCTCACACCTGCCGTTTGGGAAGGAGCCGCCGCCGAGAGCTCGCCCAGCCCAGGAGCACGTGTTGGGAGCCGGCCTCCGGGACTCGGCGCGGGTGCCGGTCGGCGGGCAGCGCCTGGCTCCCCCGCGCCTCCCAAACGCCAGAAGCGAGCACATTTCTGGAGGCGAGGGATGACGACCACCTCCCCGAAAGGCGCGCACACGCCACTGCGCCGTCACCCGGCCGACTCGGGCTGGGGCCGCCGCTCCCTGGAGTGTGCGCCCCGGGAGCCCGACCCGCGCCGCCGGCAAAGTTTACGAGGCTCCCGAGTTAGGAGCGTGTGGCCGAGCTCAGAACGCAGCGGCGAGCCAAGCCGGCCGGAGGGGCGCGGGGGAAGGGGCTCCCCGAAAAACCGCAGGCGCAGGGTGCGGAGCACAGCCCACCTCGGCCCGGGCAAGCGCGGGCAGAGAGCCCCGACGTGTCCGCGCCGCCGCAGGCGCCCGATGAGCCTGACGCCCTCGGGCAAGGAGGGACCCCACGGCCCCGCGCATCCCCCGGACGCCGTCCTTAGGGCGCCTCACCCCCCCCCCCCCCCCCAACGCTACTGCCGCGGCCCCGCGAGACCCGCCCCCCCAGCCCTCAGCCCTTCCCGCCCGGGTCCCCCGCGAGGCTCTCCCATCGCTCCCGGCGGCCGCGAGCCGGGCGGGAGGGAAGCGCTCTCACGCTCGCCGGCCCTCTCGCGCCTCCGAGGCGGGGCGCACTCACCCTCCGCGCGCTGCCGGGACGCGCCGGGCCGGGCTCGGCGGCGGGCGCGAGGCGGTGGGGCGGGCGCGGCGGCCTGCCGGCCGGGTAGTGTGGCGCTGCCCCCGCTGCACACGCGTGCGCCGCGGCTGGCGAGCGGGCGGCCGGCCTCCGCGGGGGCGGGGCGGGGGCGCGCCCACCGCAGGGTCCCCGGGTCCGCCCCCCGCGTGCGGAGCTCGGGCACCTCTTGCCCCGAGTGCCTTCCTCCCCCGTCGCGGCGGCCGCATCTTCCCGGGCCGCTTGGCCCCTCTCCTCCTTCTCGAGGTCCCGCCTCACCCGGAGAGGAGCCGGTGGTCCCCACGGCCACCTCAGCGCTGGGAGAGGGTTGGAGTTGAACCTGGGGGCCCGGCCCTGCGGGGGACCCAGTTTGAGGAGCAAGAGGGGACCGTGGAGAACTGACGTGGGAGTTCTCACCACTTTGAAAGTGTTGATACTTGTGTTCTCCCCGTTGGACGGGAGAATGCCTGCTAGTGTCCCATCCTACTCTATAGATTCAGCGATTGTCCTTTGGAAGTCCTGAGCATTCATAAACCTTTTGGGAGGAGGGTTGGGGTGAGAGTAGAGAGTGGGAAACAGCAGGTCAACCTGAGGCTGGAGGAAAGACAACCTCACGGAACAGGGATGGTCTAGTTTTGTCCAGACGACTGAGCTCAGCGGGGGAAGGGGTCTGCATCCCCATTACTGAAGAACCCACAGGTCTTCCTGGCAAACCCCTGCCTGCAAATCTTCCTCTTCACAGTCTCCCCACCCCCACCACAACTTCTCCAAACAGCAGGGAAAGTCCATTGCCAACTGCTAATGCTGCTGGGAAAAGGAAGAGGGAGACGGGGTGTATTCCTCCAGATCATGGGAACACTGCACACCTTGAGCCAGGGTATGCAGGATCCAAGTCCTCAAGGACAGAAGTAGGATGGAATGATGTGTGAGGGTCTTTGGGAAGAATCCTGGCCATTCTCTTTTTGACCTGCTGCTGAACAAATTAAATCAAATAGCACAGAATTCAAGGCAGCCTGGATTCAATGTAGAAAAACATTGTTTACCAAAACATTCTTTGAAAAGCATACTAGGACGTTTGTGTTTTCAAACCGGGCTGTGACAGGTAAGCAGGCAGAAGCAGTAGGAAGGCTTGTGCTGGGTAAACACTTGAGAGTGTTTCATCTTTTACAATGCCTGGCTGCCAATTATTCTGGCAGATCACCACTTACCACTGTCAAAGATATACTGTTATAATTTTCTAACATTGATAGAGTGTCAGCGGCACTATAGAGACTAAACATTAAACACACTAAGTACTTTTATGATCAAATGAATAAAAATATTTTGTCTGGATTTCTCTTGGGTGCCTACCAGCACAGATAAGAGGAGGGGTGACTGATGTATTAGGAGAAAAAGTAAAAGAAGGACATTAATGAAATCTGCTAACCCCCTTTTTACTTTAATTTATGGTCTGCATACATAAATACATGGGGTTTTTGCTCCCTTGACTTGAATCCTTTCAGATTGGTCCTTGATGTTTTGCCTTTGAGAATATAACAGTTGTAGTAAGTGTACTTACTTATGCACCACGGGCTTTACCTATGTTACCACTTTCAATCCATACAACCCTATGAAGTGCTTTTATGGTTTCTCAGAGAGAACTACTAAGGCTCAGAGAAGGTAAGTAATTTGCCCAAGGTCACACAGCTTGTTAGTGGCACAGTCAGGATTTGAACTCAGGCGGACTGACTTGAGGGCCCATCCACTTAATCCCCACGCTTTACCGCCCTCCTGAGCTCTGCTTCATATAAAAGGCACAGCAATGAAAAGTGTTATTCAAAGTAGAAATATGAGCTCTTGTCATTGGTCAAATATGTTGCTTCCCACCTCTGGGTCTTGGCTTCCACATCTGTAAGATGAGAAGCTGGACTAAATAGATGTGTTAAAGACCTGTCCAGAAGCTCAACATTGTGGGAAATCTTCACCTGGAGGAACAAGGTCAGTAACTTCATTGGTTTGTATAATATCTCACCACAGTCTTGTTTTACACTGCTTATGCTGCTTTCTACAACACTACCTCTCGCTCCTCCTTCTAATAAATGTTCTTTCCTTTGTGAATGCAATTTCTAATCCAATTAATGTTAATTTCTTACTAAAGTTGAATAACACCCCTGGTGTAAGAGGGGACGTTTCAGTTAGGTAATTGCTATTGTGATCTTCAAGCATTAGTTAGCCTGAATAATTTTTAAACTCCCTTCAGAAACCAAGACAGTTATTCAACTGTATCGAGTAAATGACAACATATCCGATGCTAATGGAACACAGTCACACTGCTCATCTGTGGAAATCCCCACGTTTCTAATACTATCATTAACTACCTTGAAGAACCAAGTTAAAAGTAGAACTAGATTGAATCAGATTTTCCTCTATTTTGCGGGGATGGGTGAAGAGGAGGGTCTTTACTTCCTTTATATATTTAAAGGATCTTCGAAGTGTTTTAATGATGTTATATCGCTGGTGCATATAATCACACCTACGTTAGCCTTCTAAACTCAGATATATTACTGTTTGTTTCCTTGAAAACCACCTAATATTTAAGAATATAGTATATATTTTTTTCCTTTTCCTTTTTTCTCAGTTGTGTAACAATATTTCCACCACTCACAAACAGTGATATTTAGCCATCTTGATCTTCAGGCCAGATTTATATATAGGTCCTCGTCTTAAACACAGCAGGAAATGTAGTAGGATTAGGAGGTCAATTTAACTTTTCATTAGTTATTAACGTAGGTAGGCATTTGATATAAAACTGAGCCAAAATGAACCAGTTTACAATTTCACATAAACAGTAAAAGAGAAATGAATAATTTGTCTATTTTTTGTAAATAAGAAATGTTACCAGTTAGCATAACTTCTTACCAGTCTGTCATCCTCCATTTGGAAATGGAATATTGTTTTTCTTTGCCAATGTTCTTAAATCAGAACCTTTCAGAAGACATCTAGTGAATATCTACTGTGAAGGACATACATTATTGGTTGAATGAACCCATATTTCCCTGAAACAGATCAAGAATGATTTCAAGGAAAAGAAATGGTCACAACTACATATATTGAATACTTCATATGCCCCAGGCACTGTGACAAGCCATGTTACATATATCAACCTGTTTCATCCTCACAAAACCCTACCAGATAGTTATTATCTCCATGTGATATGTCAGGAAACTAAGGTTTATCGTGATTAAATACTTTCCATAGGTTACAAGCCTAATAAGCAGTGCAGATCTAACCCAGATCTGTCTAACTCCAGAGCCTATGAGATTAACCAGTGACAGGTGGATGACTCTTATCTCTCTCTCAAACTTCTTCAAGGCAGCAGAAATGTGCACCAAGAATTTACATCCAGTAAAACTGACTTTCAAGTATTTATACTAGAATAGAATGGAGTTAACTAAGAAAGAGTTCTTGAAGAAGATGAGTCCTTATCTTTAAAAAAAAAAAGTACAGGATTTGAATTAAAAGAGTGAGGAATATTCTTGAAAGGGTACAGCAGAATGGCCACCAACATGGAGATGGTAACAGTAAAAACAAACAAACAAAACAAACAAAAAACAGACCTCCTAGGGAGAACTGGGGCACATGACTGGGGAGGTATGCCTGGCGGCCAGTTAATAAGAGGCTGGGGATACTCATCAGGGTACGATTATACACATTGCCTCCATTTTTATTTGCATTATCACAATCACACAAAAATATCCATTTATTTTGCTGTAGAAGGTCTGCATGATTGCTATGCCACTGTTTTTCTTCTTGCCCTTGTCAAGGCCTCTTTGACTTCTCTGAGCTACAACCTAGGAATTGGGCAATCCATTATTTTTATTTATTTATTTATTTATTTTGATGACCTGAGGATGCATGGATGGATAGTGGGGAAGAGCTTACCTGGAGCTGTGTGTAGCCTTTGTCACAGAAATTTGATTCTGCTGTCTCCTCTGAGATTCTGTGCAGGTTTCACTCCCAAACAGGTATTTTAAAAGACAAAATTCACCCACACTCCCACCCGAGACTGTTTACATATTCCCATATCCCTTCCTAGTCTCAGTCCAAATACATATCTGCTTGCAATCTGTTTACATGGCTTTCTCTTCTGCTATACTCCTTTAGAGAAGGTGCCTTAAAAAAGGGACTGCCTTAATAATTCTTATCTCTCTACAGCCTATCAAAAAGTAGGCTCACAAAATAGGTACTCAGTATATGTTTAAGAAATGAATGATGCTAAAACCACACTGTAGTCTGCTCCCTTCCATCAACAAAAAGTTTTCTATATTTTTACAGGCCTTAATAATTCCTTTATTGCTGCTTATATGGACATCTCATTGATATATTTTACCATGTAACCATCCCTTCGAGTTGTCATATGAGTTGTTTCTCTTTAGAAATTCTTTGTGAGTTAGTAGGTAGAGACATGCCTTGATATACACAAAGATTTAGAGGAGGATAATATGAATGTGGTTGGTGAAATGGTCCAGATGTAGGGAGGCCAGTTAGGAGGCTCACCTCAAGTCACACAAAATGCTGCTGATAAGATGGCCAAGGCCAGCATTAGGATGGTGGTTGTGGAAATGGAAAGGGAGAAACAGTTTCTACATCAGCTGCTAAAGCTGGAGATGTAATCATGTGTTTATCCCTATTTGGGGCTAAATATATGACAGACATTGGGGACATTGTTCTGTGTTGAAGGCATTGTTTTAGCACCACGGACAGCTCCTGGGTTGTCAGGCAGGGGCTCTGAGTGGTATGGGGCCATTATTGCTGTCTGAAGGCTCCTTTTAATAAAAAGCTATAAATAACATTTATTGAGCATATGCTCAGTGAAAGCTTTACATGCATTAAGTTATTTAATTCTCACAAGGAAGCAGGCACAGAAAGGTCCCCCAAAGTCAGACAGACAGCAAGTACGGCAGAGCTAATTTCTGAACCCAGGTTTTTGGCTCCAAAATTTATTAAACCATATTGTAAAAGACAATTACAATTAAGTATGATAAATTACATGACAGAAAAATCACAGAAGCGGGGTATCTGAACTACGCACTGAAGGAAAAGGAAGGGAGGAGTATCCTGGGAAATATTTCCAGAGACAAGAACACTGGAACTAAGTTTTGAAGGGTGAATGGGATTTAACTAGAGAAGATACCTAATAGGCTACCTGAAGCCCTGTGTTGAGAAGGATTCCAAGGCCAGATCCAGGCTCAGCAAAAAGCCACCTGTGATCAAATAACAAATGAGGTAGAGAATGATAGGAGACCTGAGCTAGGGAGGTATGTGAGCCAAATAATGAAAGATCTTGGATGTAAGTTAAGAAGTTTACACACTTTCCCTAAAAACTATGAGAAACCACCAAGGAATTTTAAGAAAGATGTGGCAAGATAAAATTTGCATTTTAGAAAAAGCATCCTATGATGTCCTAACACCTAATGTAATGAACAAAAACTAGCTCACAGAGAAGGCAACACATTCATCCTAGATAAGGTGGGAACAGGGGTGAAGAGACAACATCCACTGTATAATAGTTACAAAAAGATCTGATTGGAGCTGCCCTTATTGAACAAGAGTGAGATGAAAAGAAATTACATGGTGACCAGGTAAAATGGTACAAACAAGGGAGGCATGGGAAGGAAGGAGGGTAATGGGTGAACTATGAAGAAACCAGTCTGGAAGAAAACATAACACCAAGATACAGGAGATCCTCCAGGGAGTGCATTGCACAAAAAGGCCTGAATAAGAAAATGAATCTGAGAAAATAAGACCTCAAAATTGAGACGATAAAATGACAGAGGGAGAGTATAGAGATTTCGGAGCTAAGGAAATGAATCAAGAACTGAAACAACACCATTATATATCTAATACATAACTTAGAAATGCCAAAGTAACAGGAAAGGCGTGACTGAAAATTGAATTAATGGCATGGATAAAAGGCTTGAGATAATTATGGCAAATACAAAGAGAAAACGCAGAGGGAGTAAAGCAATTAGGGAGAAGATAATAAGAAATAATAAGAGACCAAGAGACAATCAAACATAAGGATAACTGATGTCCCTAATTGGTGTATAAAATCCAATAAATGCAATAAAATGTGCATTCAGAAACACAATACAGGGATGTTTTCCCTAAAATGAAGGAAGAACTGAATCTGCAGAGGAAATTTTCCACTATATACTGGGGCAAAAAACTGCTTCGAATAAACATCAAGACATAGTCTGATTGTTACTAATTTTAAGGGGAAATATTTATTTAGACATTGGGCAGAAAAGGCAAATCATCCATGGAGGTGGAGGTGGGTACGGGTAGAATCAAGCTGGATACAAACATTTTGAAACAGCCTCAATGCCAGAAAAAAATAAAACAACATCTAGAGAGCTTGGAGAGAAAAAAGTATGACCTAGGAGTATTACACCTCACCACAGCATGAAAGAACAGAGAGTAAAACACCCACGAGCCTTTCTTGAAAAAAAATTCAACCAATCAGGACCAAGAAATGAGCTTTTTAAAAAAGAATTCAGGAACAGAAGACACCAAGGTAAGAGGTTAAAGAGTGTGATGGCATGACAGAGAGCTGAGCTATTTACATACAGAACTAAGACAAAGAACTGATGGAATTCTAGCTATGGAACAAAAGATAGATGTTACGAATCCTAACAAAGTAAAAACAATATAAAGATTTTACAAATCAGGAGGTGGGAGGAAGAGAGAGGAAAGAAGTAAAATGCTAATTACCTCATCTTTCACCTGCAGGGAACCAATGGCCATCACCTAAAATTGAGGCATAAATCAAGAGAAATATTGGAACTTCAACCTCTTAATGATTTCCTAACATTTCTTAACCTCGGGAATGTCTAATAACACACCTCTCCCATGGTGGGGGGAAGTTATCTGAAACTGAATTACCTCAGTTTAATTTTAGTTTTTTCTTCTGTAAAAGTCAAACTCAAATTCAGTACTCTAATTAAAATAACTTTGGTAATAATCATAAAATACCCTCTCTCCATCTCTCTCTCTCTCATCTTCTAGCTTTATATGTAAATAAAAGAGACCTTGAATTATGTTATTATTTCTGGATGGTGGGATGCTTTTCCAGTTTTATTGAGATATAATTGACATATAACATTGTATTTGTTTAAGGTGAACAATATATTGGTTTGATATAAGTATATATTGCAAAGTGATTATCACAATAAGTTTAGATAACATCCATCACCTCACACAGTTATAATGACAGGATTTCCTTCTTTTTTGGGTGGTGAGATTTTGAGCAACGTGCTGATTTTTTTCTTTGTACTTTCCTGTATTGCCTGAAATTTTTGGTAGGGAACAGATATTTTTATTTAAAAATCACTACCTTTTTTATCATAAATGAATATGGCTGCTCTATATGATTTGACATGGAGAGATGTCCATAATATATTGCTGGGTGAAAATATTGCTGGTTTCAAAATCGCATCTGCAGTATATTGTCCTTTAGGTAAAACCTACATAATACACATGTTAATATATACATTAAAAAGTCTGAAAAGACAAACACCAAAATGTTAACAGTATTTATCTCCGTAGCTGGGACAGAGAATTAAGAGAAGGGCTTATAATTTCAGTATCATTTTTAAAAAACTTTTTAATTGAAAATGAAACAGATACAAACACAAACAAAAAGCAAATGTGGAGCTTCCCTGGTGGCACAGTGGTTAAGAATCTGCCTAACAACGCAGGGGACACAGGTTTGAGCCCTGGTCTGGGAAAATCCCACATGCCACGGGGCAACTAAGCCCGTGCACCGCAATTACTGAGCCTGCGCTCTAGAGCCCGCAAGCCACAACTACTGAGCCCACGCGCCTAGAACCCATGCTGTGCAACAAGAGAAGCCACCACAGTGAGAAGCCCGAGCACCACAATGAAGAGTAGCCCCCACTTGCTGCAACTAGAGAAAGCCTGTGTGCAGCAATGAAGGCCCCACGCAGCCAATAAATTAATTAATTAAAAAATAACTTTGATATGTTGTTTGTCTCTTTTAATCTACAGATTCCGCTCCATTCCTTTCTTTCCCTATATGGGTTGAAGAACCCTGGGGCATTTGTCTTGAGTTTCCCACAGTCTGGATTTGGCTGCTTGCACAGTTATGGTGCACTTTACTTTGTTCCTCTGTCCTCTGTTTTTCCTACAGAGTGGCAGCTGGATCCAGATCCTGTTTGGCAAGACTATGGGTGGTGTTATCTACGCTTTTATCAAGAGGCATAGCGTGTCCGCTTGTCTCTTTGGGTGATGTTAGCAGCTGTTGATCAATATCTCAATCCATCGACTTTTTAAGGATTGCAAAATACTTCAACATACCTCAATAAAAATAATAAGTATTAAAAAAAAAGATTTCTAGGGAATCCCCTGGCTGTCCAGTGGTTAGGGCTCCATGCTTCCACTGCAGGGGGCATGGGTTCAATCCCTGGTCGGGGCACTAAGATCCCACAGAAAGGTTTCTAGTTCTACATTTCTTTCTCATTCATGAATTGAAATGCTTTTATATAGAGAAAATTTCCTCCATTGGTTACCCAGTGTTACAATTTATACAGAAAAGGCAAGATAATTGTTTGATTCTATTTTCTTTACCAGTTCTCAAGATAATGAATTGGTTCCCTATCATCTTCTGAAAGTAATAAATTATTTTCAAATATTTATATGAATTCATGGGTTAAACATATTTGGTGGATTTTAACCAATTGCAATTATTATCCTTTCTGAAGGCTCAAATTGTCTTGTCTTTGGCCAGTAAGAGCCACTTCAATTCAGCTTCTGAGATTTTTTTTTCTTTTCTTTTGCCATGTCCCTAGAAGCGTTTGATACCTTCCTCGTTATCTGGTATGAAAGAATGTTCCAGGCTCAACTGGTATATTTCCTGTCCCAGATAGGAATCAGCTATTTCTCTGATACTTCTTGGAGAAATATCTGAAATCAGATATTTCTCCAAGAAGCCTCAATTTAATTGAGTGGTAAATTGTATATCAAGACCGCAATATTGGTACTAGGCATGCCTCATGTTTCTGCCTTGCTACAAATTTTAGGCCTCTGGACGTATATGATGTACATATAGATCTTACAGTCTTAGCTCTGTCCCCTGATGAGAACTAAAATCTATATATAATCTATAGACTACAGGCCATATATATATATATATATATATATATATATATATGTCATATAGACTAAAGACTCTCTCTCTCTCTCTCCCTCCCTTTCTCTACTTACCTCTGGGCTTTTTTCCCCTTTCCTACTGTCTATCTCCACAGTTTCTCTTCAAGGCAATATCCTATCCTGAAAAGGATCCCTTGTGGGTCAGTTCTGAGAATTTGTAAAGGTTACACTGCTCCAGCCCTTATCACGTTTACTGCAAACCCACTCCACCTTCCTGCTACTGGAGTGGGCGGCTGTCTTTCTAGTTACAGCTGCTGTTCTCAAGTTAGGCTGCCAGGCTTTCCAGTGAACGCCTGTCGGCTGTTTGGGGATTCTCCTGCTCTCAGGTCCATCAGATGCCCTACTGCTTCCCTCTGCTTCCTCTGCACAGATGTTGATACCATGCAGAGCTTCATATATTTGGGGATTCGGGGGATATCTTGTCACCCAGTTTTGTTGTCAGTGTATTCACGGGTTTTGGATTTAGCTATCTAGTCTCTCTGTATTTGGCAAGTCAGAGAAATTTCAAAAACTATGCTGTAGCTACCATCTTCCCAGCTTATTTTATTTTACTATATTTTTTACAATGGCTATGTTTAGGCCATTATGTTTTCCGGGGGAAATATTTCCATTTGGGGGAAGGGGAAAAAAAAAGGTAAATCTGACCACATCGCACTATTTGGCTTTGGGGGAATTAAACAGATACAATCAGCTGGTATGCACTAGTACAGCTGTACCATTGTTAAAATATTTAAATACATCCCTTTCAACTAGTAAATACCACTATTCCAAGCCTGAGTTCTCCTACCTTGAATGTTCCTCCCCTATATCCCCCCCGGATCTGAAGAGTTCATGTCTGCAACAGGAAGGGTTCTTCAGGATCCTCATCCAGCTCAACTGGCTGGCTGGTCAGGGTTCAGGCTGCACTGTTGGTGAAATATCTTAACTATGACCTCTGGGCAGACTACACAGAATTTTGAGACTGACAATGCATGAAAGGTGAGAGAGAGGATGACAAGGGTGTGTGCCTTCTAAATGGGCCTCAATTGAATCACTCAACCAGTATTTCTTAAGCATTTCCTGTGTGCTAGTCACTATGCTAAGCCAAGAGGGTACAAAGATAATAAGACAAAGTTTGTGCCACTGAGGAGCTCACAATAGCCTGTGCCCTGGGGCCACTGGGAGGATGCCAGTTTTGCCATATTGGGGTGCAGACCTCAGTCCCTGAGCAGAAATGAGAGGAGCAAGAAAAGTGCAGACCCAAAAGCTCTTACTTAAGCCATCACCTTAATGAGCTCAAATCTTTCTACCTTTGGAACCCTGACTGCTATGAAAGACCGGGCAGCTAATTAAAACACATGGTAAATAAGCCCGGCAAGGAACAGTCTGTCCTTGTACCCAGTGAATCAAGCAGTCTCCTTAGACACAAAAGGCTGTATCCTTATCTATAGAGTGAATCAGTAATTTAACAATTCATGTTCTGTGTCCTAATTGGACTAGCAATGCTTTCTTTGAATACGGAGGAAAAGAGATCTGGAGGAAAAGCAGGCTGGAAGCACAGTGTTTGTCTAAATAATAATAACAACATTTTTTCTTAAGAAAGATTTTTATACTCAGGAATGCAATGCAATTGAGAAGATACTCTAATTTTTGTTTGCCCAGTTACTGGAAGCACAAATCTCTCGGAGGAAAAAAAATTAACTAGGACTAGCTACTCACTGTCAGAGCCCAAAAAGCACCCTGAAGGAAATAAATTACCTTGATACTTTCATTCCCCCAAAGTCAATAAATTCCAATTCATCACATGTATTAAGCAAATACATATTTGCACCTACTATGTGTCAAGTGTAGTGCCTGCTATTACTGAATTCCACCTTACCCATCAGGGAAGTTAATATGCAGAAATCACTGGTGTAAAGCTCAGCCTTACTTTTGTAGAAGAGGTATAGAAATTCAGTGTTTCCCACAGGGGAGGTAATACCTAAACAGGAACCAGACGTATATTGTGAGTAGGACATTATTGTTTATACCTTCAGTTGGGACTTCTGAGAGAATGAACACAGTCATAGCAGTTTGATTAGTCTGCAGGAGTTTATGATGCATTTGGGAACCCCCGTCTCAGATCCTGTTTCCAAAGCAGAAGAATCAGACCCTATAAATTATCAGCTTACAAAATGAGACTGTTACATTGGCAGCTGCTACCATTAACTTTTAGGAATACAGTGGTTTGCAAGATAGGAAAGGGATGTATCAAAAATCTTGGTGGGGTGGCAGAGGGAAATAAAGGAACATTTTCAAATTACACATCCCCTCTTAATAAGAGATTTTTATATGGAAATGGTTGTGAGCACAGGGCTTTGGGCTTTGGAGTCAGACTGCCTAAATTCAAATCTTGGCTCTAATACTTATTAGTTGTGTGACTCTAGATAAATTATGTAGCCACTATATGATTCACTTTTTGGATCTCTAAATGGGAATGATGACATTAGTAGTATCGTTCTTTCAGCTGTTTTGAGAATTAAGTGAATTAATATAGCTAAAGCCCTTAAAAAATGCCTGCCTACCTCTCAGGTCCCTTTCTACTGCTGCCTCTTGTTGACCTAAGTTGACCATCCAGGGAGTGCCCCAAGCCTCAGACCATGACAGAATCAAGAGGGGGAAGGAAACTTGGAGCCCATCTGCTCTTATCCATTCTGGAATTTTCTCTCTGAAATCTTGGCCAAGTTATCTGGCCCCTACTTGAACACACTGAAAATACGTGTTCCATCTTGGACATTCGAAAGGTCTCCCTTGCATTCAGCTAGAGTTCGTTGCTTTTTCCTCTGGCTGTTGCTCTGTCTGTTGGAATCAGAATTAACAAGGTTATTAATATCCCTTTAAATAAGGGAGGACAGCTAATGGTGTATAATTAAGCCTATGGGCTCTACAGGCAGATTGCATGGATGGAATCTCGGCTTCCCCTTTTATTGGTTGTATAATCTTGGGCAACTTAATCTTTCTATACCACAGCTTCCTCATTTGCAAAATGGGCTAATACTAATACTACCAATTTCACAGGCTTATTGCGAGGATTGAATGAAATAACATATTGAAGGAACCTGGTACATAAGACTCAATA
Organism: Hippopotamus amphibius kiboko; assembly: GCF_030028045.1. Classification (NCBI taxonomy): domain Eukaryota; kingdom Metazoa; phylum Chordata; class Mammalia; order Artiodactyla; family Hippopotamidae; genus Hippopotamus; species Hippopotamus amphibius. Next base: position 25,864,795 of record NC_080192.1, on the reverse strand, counting down.
AATGTCATCAACACTGATGCTGTTGATATCCCTCTTGGGCATTTGCTTCTTCGGACTAAACATCCCTATTTCCTTTGTTTATTCCTGATACAATTCCCAATACCATCTCAGTCCTTCCCTCTGAGTGAGCTCCAGTCACCAGTGTTCCTCTCCAGGGTTCCAGCTCCAGTAATCCTCTTTAACTGTATCCCCAGTATGGAGCCCAGGACTGTGGTGGGTTCTGGTCCGCAAGGACCAGGATGAGCCATCCTCTCCCTTGTTTGGTTGTTTGTTCATCCACTAATTCATTCACAAATGACTTTAAGCATTTATATTTTTACAAATGGATCGTAAGGGAGAACTGTCTTTTTTAGTGAGCACATCATGGTCCAGACTCACACTGAATGCACAGTGGACTAGATCAAGGGTTGGTAAGTATTTCCAACTTTGCAGTCCATACAGTCTCTGTTGCAACTACTCAACTCTGCTGTTGTAGCATGAAAGCAGCCACAGACAATATGTAAAACTTTATTTACAGAAACAGGCTACTGGCTGAATTTGGCTGATGAGCCATAGTTTACCAACTTCTGAACTAAAACAAATAAATGTCTTTTTTACCATATGATCCAGTAATTCCAGTTCTGTGTATTTACCCAAAGAAAATGAAATCTCAAAAAGATATCTGCATGCAGCTCAATATCAAAAAAACAAATAACCCAATCAAAAATGGGCGAAAGATCTCAATAGACATTTCTCCAAAGAAGACACACAGATGGCCAACAGGCACATGAAAAGATGCTCAACATCACTAATTATTAGAGAAATGCAAATCAAAACTACAATGAGGCAACACCTCACACCAGTTAGAATGGGCATCATTAGAAAATCTACAAACGATAAATGCTGGAGCAGGTATGGAGAAAAGGGAACCCTCCTACACTGTTGGTGGGAATGTAAATTGCTACAGCCACTATGGAGAACAGCATGGAGATTCCTTACAAACTAAAAACAGAGCTACCATATGATCCAGCAATCCCACTCCTGGGCATATATTCTGAGAAAACCATAATTCAAAAGGATACATGCACCCCAATATTCATTGCAGCACTATTTACAGTAGCCAGGACATGGAAGAAACCTAAATGTCCATTGACAGAGGAATGGATAAAGAAGATGTGGTACATATATACCATGGAATATTACTCAGCCGCAAAAAAGAATGAAATAATACCGTTTGCAGCAACATGGGTGGACCTAGAGATGGTCATACTTAGTGAAGTAAGTCAGGCAGAGAAAGACAAATATCATATGGTATCGCTTATATGTGGAATCTAAAAAAGTGGTACAAATGAACCTGTTTACAAAATAGAAATGGAGTCACAGATAGAGAACAAACTTATGGTTACCACAGGGGAAAAGGAGGGGATAAATTGGGAGACTGGGATTAACATATACACACTATTATGTATAAAAGATGACTAATAAGAACCTACTGTATAGCACAGGGAACTCTATTCAGTGCTCTGTAATGACCTATATGGCAATGGAGTGTAGAAGAGAGTGGATATATGTATATGTATGGCTGACTCACTTTGCTGCACAATGGAAACTAACAACATTGTGAATCAACTATACGCCAATAAAGAAATTAATTTAAAATAAAAAGATATCTGCACCCCCATGTTCACTGCAGCAGTGTTTACAACAGCCAAGACACGGAAACAACCTAAGTGTTCATTGATGAAAGAACAGATAAAGAAAATATTCCATTGTATATATATATAATGGAATATTATTCAGCCATTAAAAAAGGAAAGAAGTTTTGCCATTTGAAACAGCAACATGGATGGACCTTGAGGACATTACGTTAAGTTAAATCAGACAGAGAAAGACAAATACTGTATGCTCTCACTTATATGTGGAATCTTAAAAAAAAACAAAAAACATAGGTACAGAGAACAGATTGATGGTTGCCAGAGGTGGGGAGTCAGGTGATGGGTGAAATGGATAAAGGTGGTTAAAAGGTACAAACTCCCAGTTGCAAGATAAATAAGATGCAAGGATGTTATATACAGCATGGTGACTAGCTAACAATACTGTATTGCATATTTGAAAGTTGCTAAGAGAGTAGATCTTAGAAGCTCTCATCACAAGAAAAAAAATGTAACTATATGTGGTGATGGAATTTAACTAAACTTATTGTGGTGATCATTTCACAATATACACGTAAATCATTATGTTGTACCCCTAAAACTAATATAATGTTGTGTCAGTAGTATTTCGGTAAAAAAAATAATTTTTTAAATGTCTTTTCCCCACATCTCATGCCCTGCTCAGATTGTGCAGCTGATTGTTTTTGTTGTTGCTTTGTTTTGTATTTTAGCACACGTGCAAGGCCTTTCATTCACCTCTGTCGTCGGCTTTATTTTGTTGGACCTGGCCCATTCTACATCCTGCCAAGATTTGAACCCTGATTTTGCCACTGTCCAAAGTAACCAATATCTCTCTTAACTTAGTAACACCTGCCAATAGTAAATGTGCCTTGTATATATTCATCCAAATAACTGATTAAAATTTTGACCTGGAAAGATCTGGGAACAAAGCCTTGAAGTATGTAATAAGTAATCTCCCTCCTTTTTACCTCTGCTGCATCCTCCAGAATTTAGCCTGGTCTCAGCTTCCAGAAAGTTATTCTTACAACTCCCCTTCCCTCCTAAGCCTTCCTGCCCAGACTGAGGAGGATGCCTGTATTAGTCTGTGCTCTCCAGAGAAACAGAACCAACAGGAAATCTATATCTATCTCTATCTCTATCTCTATCATCTCTATCTCTATCTCCATCATCTCTATCTATCATCTATCTATCTATCATCATCTATCCATCTATCATCAAGATTTACTTTAAGAATTGACTCTCATGATTATGGGAGCTGAGAAGTCCAAGATCTACAAGATCAGCAAGCTTTAGACTCAGGAAAGTTGATGGTGTAGTTCTACTCTAAGTCCAAAGGCCTGAAAACCAGGAGAGCCAATGATGTCAGTTCCAGTCTGAGTCTGAGTCCAAGTCCAAAGGCAGGAGGAAACTAATGTCCCAATTCAAAGACAGTCAGGCAGAGAGAGAATTCTTTCTTGGCCTTTTCTTCTGTTCAGACCTTCGACAGAATTGAATTGGATGAAGCCCACACATGGTGGTAAAGGCTGTCTGCTTTACTCAGTCTACCAAGTCAAATGGTAATCTCATCCAGAAACACCCTCATAGACACCCCCAGAACATGTTTAAACAAACATCTGGGTACTGCATGGCCCAGTCAAATTGATCCATAAGATTAACCATCAGAATGCCCTTTGAATTTGGCCCATAATACCCTACACATACCTCCACCATAGCACTATGACTTGTCTGTAATTGTGCCTTCCCAAACTAGACTACATGCTCCGTCCCAGGGTATGGCCCAGAGTCAGTGCTCAATGACTGTTGGCAGAATGAAAGAATGAATGTATGGCTTTGTGTATGTGTCTTCCTTAGCTTCTTCCCTTCATCAAAAATTACTTCTCTCAATAATTCAGATGGAGAAGGACAAATATCGTAGGATATTGCTTATATGTGGAACCTAAAAAAATGGTACAAATGAACTTATTTACAAAACAGAAACACAGACTTAGAGAAGGAATTTATGGTTACCAGAGGGAAAGGATGGGGGGAGGGATAGACTGGGAGTTTGGGATTGACATGTACATCCTAATATATTTAAAATAGGTAACCAACAAGGACCTACTGTATAGCACAGGGAACTCGGCTCAATATTCTGTAGTACCCTAAGTGGGAAAAGAATTTTAAAAAGAATGGATACTTGTATGCGTATAACTGAATCACTTTGCTGTACACCTGTAACACATCATTTTTAATCAACTATACTCCAATATAAAATAAAAACTTAAAAAAATACTTCATCTTATTATCTTCCTTTGAAGACCAGCTAGATTACTGGAATTTGATAAACTAATTGGAGATAAGGTATAAGTGAGAGAGAACGGCTTAATGTACCATTTCTACCAGGATTGCTTGAGAGGTGATTTTTTTCCCCCAGGCTTTGATATGCTTTATTGGAGCAAAATTTCAATAAAAAGTGGCTTTCATTTACAGAATTTAATGCGTGTGGGGACTGTCCGATCCACTTGCACTCAAGTTAAGCCTTTTTATGTATTTTTACTTTCAATTTGCATACAAAAAGTTTGCTTCACATTCATAAAAACCCCAATATTATAAAGGACAAACCCTCCCTCACCCATCCCTTAATTAAATATAAACACAGTTTCAAAAAACAGACAATTTAGATTGGTTTAATCTCGAAATGTAATCCAATAAGACTAAAAACTAAACATTTCAAGCATTTCAGGTCCTGTACCAAACAGTAAAATATTCAGAGGCCTTCCGGATCCTTTGACTGATTAACATCAATAAGAGACCCTATTTTTGACGTAAATGAAATGTGTTCGTCTCCAATCACAATTTCCAGCTCCTGCCGACCAACCCTGTCAGGGGGAGGCCACAAAGCATCGTCTTCTTTTGTAATTTCACTGTCATCGGTAATTCCCTTCAGGTCTTCCATTATACTCTGGTGAACATAAGCCTCCTTTCTGACCATGCCATCGTTTTTATAATTACTGTTGTTGGCACATCTAAGTTTTCCGTCCAGCCAAAACTCAAACTCCAGAAACCCGTGTCCAGACTTGCCCTTGTGCCCTACGCAGTAGCACAGGTAGAAGTCGCTGGCCATAGCCATCGTTGTCCCCGAAAAGTCCCGAGAGGAGATATTTTAAGAAGGGTGTTTAGTGTCCTTATCACAAAGGTCTAAGGAATATGGCAATTTCAGGCACCACGAAAGAGAGATTTGGGACAAAGGATGTAAATACTTTTTCATCCTCCCAAATCCCACCAGGTTATCTTTTCCTTATTATCCCCACAGAGTTCTTTAATGATTTATTATCAATGACAACATAGCAGCAGCTTTATCTTTATTTACTGTTGTTTATTTTCCAGATGAGACTATATTCAAGACAGGCAATTTTCTGCTAATTGAATGGCATGATATTGGTTTCAAAGATGACGATATGAGTTGCTTTGTTAGAGATTGTCTGGGAACAAGCCTGAAAGAACTCTATGGGCCACAGATGGTATTTATTGATATGGGCAGTCTATAAACATTTCCGTATATTTTCCAAAGAACCTGTGTCCAGGCTTCTCTTATACAAAGGCATAATAAGGAAGAGATAACATGATGTGTCTGAGGCTATTGTTATTAAACTAACTGATCATGTGTGCATGTGTACATATACTGCATTTTATTTTGTTAAATATGCTTTTACAACACCATATCCCGTATGTAAAGCTTTATTGCTCTGAGGACAGTGCAGACAGAGCACTAAAGCTGATCATTAGTAGCTGCGTCGCATGTGTACATATACTGCATTTTATTTTGTTAAATATGCTTTTACAACACCATATCCCGTATGTAAAGCTTTATTGCTCTGAGGACAGTGCAGACAGAGCACCAGAGCCGATCATTAGTAGCTGTGTCTTCAGAAGCAGGACCTGACAGGGGAAGGAGCAGCAGGAAACTGACTGCCTCTTAAAAATTTCAGACTAGTCAGAACTTAATGATAACAGGGTCATCCCTCCCTCCCTTGTGTTCTCAACAGGGATCAAATGAAGCTGAGATCATGATGGCCCCACAAACTAGTGATCATATTATGTCTTTAGGAAGGGCCACCTTTCCTCAATTCATGTGTTTCTGAGGGCCTACTGCTGGGCTCCATGCTGAAATACTGAGGCACAGTCCCTGCCCTCCTGGAACTTAGAATCTAGAGACAATGCAAGTTCTTTCCTTTTGAATTCTACTTACCCAGAATTTCAAATATTTCTGGCAATCATTTTCAAACATAAGACGTTTTTGAAACGGAGATGGATTGTATCTCCTAGAAGCATCTGGATCCCAGGATGCTATGGACTGAATTATGTCCCTGCCAAATTCATATCCCGAAGCCCTAAACCCTGTGTGACACTGTACTGGACATGGAACCTTTAAGGAGGATTAAGGTTAAGTGAGGTCAGGAAGGTAGAGTTATTATCTGATAGAACTGGTGCCCTTATAAGAAGGGGAAGAGATACTGGAGCTCTCTCTCTGCATGCACGCACTAAAGAAAGGCCATGTGGGCACACAGCAAGAAGGCAGCCCTCTGCAAACCAGGAAGAAAGTTTTCACCAGAACCCAAATTTGCTGGTACCCACATCTTAGACTTCAGCCTCCAGAATAATGAGAAAATAAATCACTGTTTAAACAACCTAGCCTGTAGCATTTTGCTATGGCAGCTCTAGCAAACTAATACATATGGTGTATGTGATATTATCATGTTTAGAGTAATTAAGTGTAGAAAAGCATCAATATGAAAATAGCATTACTCAGGAAATTCCCTGGTGGTGCAGTGGTTAGGACTCCACACTTTCACTGCCGACGGTGCAGGTTCGATCCCTGGTCAGGGAACTAAAATCCCACAAGCCGTGGTGTGGCCAAGAAAAAAAAATAGCATCATTCAGATGCTTCTCATTAGTTCAGGGGCTTAGTGGGCATCTATTATTTTGTCTGCTCTGCTTCCCTGACCTCTTTGAGGAACTCCTCATCCTCAGTCCACAGAATTCATATGGAGTTGTCAATCACACTTTACTGCCCTATGCTGGCCATGGGCTTGCTTACCATGGTAGCTGATCACCCTGGCAACAGTGATTATAACTGGTACAGCAGTGGGCACACCACACAGACAGGACTTAGCAGAGCCCTTCTCTGCATTCATATTCAGTACTTACCATGGACATTTAAAACTCATTGAGAAAACTTACTTTTTCTGCTAGTCTTGCTGAACTGGGATCATAAAAGCCTGGCTGAATGTAGGAAGCCTGACCATAATGGGAGAGAACAAGGCTGACACATGGAGTAGGGCAAAGAAGAGAGGAAGGGCATGTTTCGTAAATGCCTGATTCCAGCCATGTCTCAAGATAAACCAGTGTAGTTCTTCTCTTTTAGCTTATGATAGCTTGAGTCCGATTTGTCACTTGCAGCGAGGAATCTTGACTTATATTGATACAAGAGGTTCACTAGTCCCTTTGAGCCCTTTGTTGGCCAGATTTGGCCAGAACCCAGGCTCAGAGCTGCTTTCAGCCTCCATCTTGGACCGTGCTGATCCTTTTCTCTTCAAAACATGCGAAGGGCAGGGCTGCTTATCACCAGACTCCCCTTAACCCAGAAATATGTTTTCCTTGCTCTCTGCTCCAGGTTTTCCCAGGTTAAAAAAAAACCTTAGTTTTCTTATCTTTAAAATGGGAAGAGTTACCTGTAAAAATACTGAATTACTATGCTGCACACCTAAAACTAGTATGATGTTGTAAATCAACTACACTTCCATTAAAAAAATGGGAAGAGTTGCTGTGAAATAATTTCATAAAATATTTAGCACATTGTTGAGCAGTAGTAGGTGCTTGGGGATGTTAGCTTCTATCATGGAAAATCCTCTACACGGTGCTCAAGGCCCTCCCCTAGGCTGCCATGTAGCAATCTTTTCTTTTTCCTCATGAACCGCAAAAGCAATGAACAGATTGAGATCCATATCTATTGTTTTTACAATAAGCTCTTAGTCCCCTCCCAGAGTAAGGTTGCCTATCTATAACAAGGGAGAATGTATTTACTTAAGTGCTCTGCTTAAAATCACACTTTGTTTAGAAGTCATTCTTGCCTACTTTTCTTCTTCTTCAATTCAAGAATGGGAAGAAACCATTCCTTCTGTGTCCAGGAAGGAAAGTTGAAATTATAGGTCACTGTGGGCACTCAATTTCTGCTCTGAGGAAACTAAAGAAGAGGCCTAACAAGCCTGCCTTCCCCGGCACAGTCAGTTGGGTGGGCTTGCAAAGACTTGGTTGGGTCCTGGGCAAACTCCTCTGCCGTTTGCCATGACGACCAAATGGGAGATACCAGCCCTGGCTGCGCGGAGGATAGTTTGGAAAAGGGAAGAAGCCCACGTTCAGGCTCAAGACAGGAGCAGTAGGGCTCTTACCTAGAAGGTGCATCTGGTGTGATGGGGGTAAAGGAAGTGCAAAACCCTCTGACTGGTTTCGGCCTCCTGGGATCCTGCAATTTCCATTATTTGGGATAAAAAAGAATTACAGTACAAACTGCCCCACAGAGGAGAAGCTTCTGTTATTACTCAGGCCTTGCTAAACAACCAACCAGAGCAGGGCGATGCTTACACAGGCTTGGGAAACCATTAAACCATCACACCCAGTGGGCCAGCCTCAGCCAGGGCCTCCAGCCTCCCCTGCCATGGACAGAGTTATGAGTCATACTGCCCCTCGGGGGAAGCTTTCCACCACCTTTGACAGCAACATCACCCCATCGCAGCCTGGTGTTGAGACTTTCACTTCCCCTTCCTTCTGGCCCCACCAGCAATGGGAAACCAGCACTACATGTTCCAGACACTGTGCACACGCTTATCTGGTTTACTTCCCACCCTGTGAAGTAGGTACCTATCCCCATTATATAGAGGAAGAAACTGAGGCTTAGAGATATAGGTGACCAGCTGGTAAGTGGAAGAACTACAACACCCACATTCTTCCCCATTGCAAAAGAGTTTCCACATATTTAAGACTCTTTTTCTTAAGGCCTGCAGTGAGGGGAATAGGCCAGCACACCCTCAATTAACTTTACGGTCTCCATCTTTCTAATAAACTTTATCTCTTTCACTCTTAAACGGAAAGCCATCCTATCAGCACCATTCAAAATACTTACTCTCCCAGGAGAGAATAAGCTGGTCTCCAGTGTTTCCTCAGTCAACCTGAAGAGTGCCTGGTGCATCCTTCCTCGGTAATTGTAAGCTGCCTTCATCTGCATCTTCATTAGCTGAACGGGTCAGGCCTCTTTTTGCAACATCCTACTGTCCTCAGAGTTGCCTGCAGTCCTTTTTATATCCCTCAGTTGGCCTGGCCTGAGACCAAAGCAGATGGTCCAGCTCTGGGGGTAGAGCCCTCCTCTGGTTTCCCCACTCCAAGACCAGTTAGTAACCTGCCATAGCTCATGCCTCGTGCTCTTCTGTACAAATGATACCTAAATGCACACTTCATCACAGTGCTTCTTGAGAAACCTCTAGCTTGCAAGGTTCTGAAAACTTTCAAACAACCATCACTTGTGCTTCCACTCAGCAGCTGAAGTATTCAACCTGGGAGGATAGAAAGGACAATGCTTGTTGTCCTTTGATTGCTGCATTTATTTCACTAATTTCAGATACTGGCAGCAGGATGGGCACAAATGGTTGGGTGTTTGCTTCTTAATTGGTTTAGGGCCCTCGCTCACCCCATCCCCAATCTTATTCATCAGTAACTGGAGCCAGCTGTCTACGAGGGATTTTTTTTTATAGTGTTTTAATGTCATTTTATTTTCCTAAAATGTCAGTTGGATGGGCAAGGAAATCTCCCCCTAGAGTCCTTGGAGGTTGTTCTGAGCTGAAATAACTACCACCATGGTTGGCTGAGCACTAAATGAAAACTAGTGTTATATGTCAAAGTAATATTTTAGGGAAGAAAATGTGCATACCCACACCGGCACATCTGCCAGCATGATCTCAAGCTTTAGCCACAAAGCCACAGAGTGACGACTGAGGGCCAGAGTCCCTCGTGGCCGTCAGTTAGGAAGCCAAAGCCCAAGGGCGGGAGAGAATGAACCATGGGGACTAGCTCTCTGTTCATCCTCTGTGGCAGATTAGAAGGCCAAGAGAAGGCAGGAATGATGACATTTTTAAATGGATTCCTTTTGTGAGAAGACTGCTGGGTGAAAAGCAGTGGGTCAGGGCTTGTTAGAAACCACAGCTGAAGCTGTAAGAAAAAATAAATAAAACATTGTAGAAGAATAATGATGAGAGAGATAAAGCGGCTTGACAAAAGCAGTTTACAAAACAATGTACGACCTTGTCATTGTCTGGTTTGGCATCTGTATTTTAAAAAGCTTCCCAGGTTGTTCTGATGCACTGTCAGCACTGAGAACCAACCACTAGTATGTGCAGAGAAAAATTTAAAAACCAGAGACAGCTTTCTGGGGTATTTCTGGTTTAATTTTTGTCCTGTGGTTTTTCTATGTTTCTACATATTGTTCTATGAACATGCACAACATCTGCCATCAGAAAAGGTTATTAATAAAAATTATAACTGAACTTCTTAGGAAAAATCGTCCCAGGCAAAAACAAGAAATAATAATAACAACTAACATTTATGAAGTGCTTCCTGAGAGCCAGACATGGTTTCTTGGGTTTTGATTTTTGTTTGTTTGTTTGTTTGTTTTCAGCCACAAGGAATGCAGGGTCTTAGTTCCCCCACCAGGGACAGAACCCGTGCCCACTGCAGTGGAAGCACAGAGTCTTAACCACTGGACCACCAGGGAAGTCCCAGACGTGGTTTTATTAATGTTGTCACCCAGTCCGTACAACAACTCTGTGACCGAGGCACTAGTATTTCAGCCATTTTACTGATAAGGAAAGCAGAGGTCCAAGAGGTTCTGGCTCAGACAATAAGAGAGTAACAGACAAAGTACGCACCCAGGGACAGTTACCTGAGAACCCGAGGCCCACCCTTACATGCTGCTTTGTTCCAGTTGGAAGAAGACCTGTGTGGTCCAAAGGGCTTCCCTCCAATCACACCATCGCGAGCCCTTGGAATCCTGGGCCTCACCTGTGCCTGCTCTGGGATTCCTAGGGGTTGTGGGAAGTTTCCTCTCTGCCTTCCCATCAATGTGCTGTTTCTTCCAAAGACTTTCCAGAGTTTGCTACTTCCCTCAAGAGATAACTGTCACCATGCAAGCTAGAGAGAGGGAAAAAGAAAGAAGAAATTAAACACCGCAGGATACTGGCTGGCTATTAAGATGTACCATAAGAATCCTTTTTAAAAAGTCTTAATTGGTTTTTTACTGGAGTGGAGAATGGAGTTCTATGAGGTGCCCCAGGCCATTGTACATGAGGGTACGGATGTGAAATTCTACCAGGTTTTCCCCTGGAGAGAGGACACAGTGCTCATCAGATTATTTCCCCATTTCACAGATGGTGGTGCCAAGTCATTAAGAAACGTCGTGAAAGAGAAAAAAATGAACCGATGCCCCAGCCAGAACCAAAGATCCTTTCTAGTCCACAAGCGGTTTGGTGGATTTTAAAAGATTTTTTAAAATCAGCAGCTATTTAAATTCATTCTCTTTCAGGGTAAGGTTTCCAGATAAAACACAGCATGTCCAGTTAGATTTGAATTTCAGATAAATAATTTTTTGGTAAAAGATGTCCCAAATATTGCATGGAACATATTTAATACTAAAAAGTATTCATTGTTTAATTTTAGATAAACTTTAACTGGGAGTCCTGTATTTTCATTTGCCAAATATGACAGACCTATTTCATGGGAAACATGATCTTATTTTCTCTTTGGAGACTGTTTTCCCTTCTCAGTGTCATCAGCTCAATGATTTGAAGAAGCATAGACCAGAAAATTAATCCCAGCCCATCCTTTTGTGCCAAACACCCGCTGGGCCAACTCCTCTCGTAGTCAATAAGCATTACATCTTCCAAAGGCACACATGCACGTACACCTTACATACATGCATTCACATACACGCACACACCTTCAGACACGCACAAGCACATGCTTTTGCATATATTTACACACAGGCACACACGCAGGGTACAAACAGACTTCAGTTTCTCCTAATATACTAAAATGCAAATCCCTCACACTCTGTTCAGATTTTCATGACTTTCCAAAAACATTTCCTTTTTGGTCAGTTCTTGTTTGTTCCAGGAGAAAAAGTCATGTCTCCAGCTTGCTTTGTATGCCTGGCTACACCGACCAGGCTTCCCACAGAGATGGTTGGCAATAAGACCTTCTCTCTTGTATTTCAGAAAATTTGAATTTTTCTTTTCTTGCCATTGCCTTAAACTGCCTATTTTAATATAAAGGGGATGACTGTTGTCTTAGGGCCAGACACTGAATGCAACTTAATAACAAGGAAAAATACAAAACTGTAAATTGAAAACTTGAGCCATGTAATAAAAATACTTGAAAATGAGACAGAAGAAAACTTTTAAAGCATTCAAGAAGCAGTATAGCATAGTGGTTAAATGAATAATTCCTATAGCCAGGCTACTTGAGTTATTAGCTGGCCAAATTACTTAACTTTATCTGTAAAGTGGAAATAACAACAGTTTCTGCCTCATGAGGTTGTTGTGATATTTAAGTAAATACATAAAAGATATAGGAAATTGTGGCTGATACATATTATTTACTATTACAATTACCTCTTATTTGCCACACACAGGGGTAGCCTCGTTCCATATATAATTCCATCCGATTGTCAAATGAATGTGAGGTATGTGGACATAAGGAAACTAAGGCTCAGAGAGGTAAGAGATCTGCCTGAGGTCACACAGCTAGCATGCAACAAAGCCAAGATTTAAGTACAAATCTCAGTACAAAGCTGCTGTTCTCTTGATTACCCAATTTTACAATAACAAGTGGAAATTACACAGGTGGCAAGGTGGTAGCTCTTCAGGGAAGAGGCAGAATTACCTCTATGGTCACTGCTTCTGTGAAATGGGGGTGGGGGTGCCCGGAGAGATGTGGACTGGTGCACTTGGTAGAGAGTACAGGACCATCCGTTTAGTTACAAACCTGACCCAAACATTTGCCAACCAGGCTAGGTCTTTACTCTCTTGTGACCCCTGTAAGTAAATCCCCAGGAGGTGGAAAGCCCTGATCCCCGACTCTGCCTGACTCTCCATCATTATGGCAATATAAGGCAGAGCTGATGCACCAGCATTAGGTGTGTTCCAGCAGCAGCCCCAAGGACTCCCTCCTCGACTCACAACTGTCTAGTAAGCTTCTCCACTTGGATATCTAATACACATCTCAGATTTAACAAGTCCAAAACAGGATTTTACCCTGCAAACTGGCTTTACCTCCAGTGGCGGTTGAGCGGACCTAAAGACATAGGGTTGTCCTTCATGTCTCTCTTTCTCTTGACTCTGATATCCAGTCCATTGGCTCATCCCTCTTCCAATCCCGATGGTTCTACCTGCAAAATACATCCAGAATCAGACCACCTCCCTCCCTCTCCACCCCATCGTCCTGGTCCATGCATCTTTTCTTCATCTGGACCATTGCAGCAGATTCCTGGCTGATCTCCCTGCTTCCACCCTTGCCTCTCACCATGGTATAGTCTTCACATAGCAGCCAGAGTACTGTCATTAAACATGCCTCAGATCACCGCACTCTTCTGCTCAAACTCCTCCAAAGTCTCCCATCTCGGAGAGCCTGAAAAGCCCGTCATGATCCACAGCACTCTTGGACCTCCCCTCGCACCACCATCCCCAGCTCCACCTGCTCCAGCCCCTAGGCATCCACACCAGTCCTTGCACAGGCTGAACCGGCTCCCACAGCAGAGCTCTTGCACATGCTCTTCTCTCTGCTGGACGTACTCCACCATGATGCCCTCACAATTCACTCCCTAATGTCCTTCAATGGCTGTACTGCTCCCCCTCAGCCTACCAGAGAGGACCACCCTGTCCACCTGCATAAAACAGCCACGCGCCCCCCTCACCTGGGCACTCCCCTCTCCCTTAACCTGCCTTATTTTTCTCACAGCATTTATCACTTCCTGATGCACTCTATTCATCTATTTGCTTAGGAGGAGTGTCTCCATCCTCTAGAAGGGAGGATCCATGTGGATAGAGATTTTGTCTGCGTTATTGATGGCTATTTTTGCATCTTCAGGGCCTAAAAGACTAGACACAGTAGGTGCACAATAAATATGTGGCCAATGAGCGAATGGAAAGAGCCTCATGTCGGCTGAACAGGACACCTCTGCTGACTGCTTCAGCTTCCTTGCCCTGAAATCAGCCTTTAAGAAAACTCTCCATTCTGCATTCTTTTTCACCTTAGGAGTCAAAACTCCAGGATGATCCTGAACAAATCTTTTCTGGCCGGCTTGCTTCTGTGTTTTGTAGTTCTGCTCTGTTGGGTTGGGCAGAACAGGCTCATGGACAAAGCCATGTGCAAGGCTCTCCACCTGACTCTGGCTCCCCCTGTGCTCTCGATGGAAACATGTCTGGGGACACTCTTCTAAAGGCTCCAAACCAACCAGCAGGTGATGAAAACCTCATCACTCAAGTATAGAAGAAAACAAATCCATCGACCTTGATGCCCACTTCCATGGAAACTCCGCATTAGTTCAAAAGAACAGTACTGACAATGCTTTTGGCTTTTATTATCCTCTTTTGTCGTTCCAGGGATTCTGTTTGCAGGCACACGCTGAGAGGAGACAGCCTTTCAAATTGAATGCACCAAGCAGGAAGCTTTCCAAATTAATTAATTATCTTCAGCAGCATCTAAACAATTATTTTGTGAGGAGTTTGCCAGTCAGAGACTTTGGCACATCTGTTAGGGACCCTGAAACCACGCCAAGGACTCAGCCTCTCACTGCAGAAATGCCTTCACCCCCAAAATAAGCAAGGCTGTTAGAGAAAGGCCTTGCTGATCCAGGTGGGAGGCCTCACCCAATCCCATGGCTTCTGCTGCATCTCCTGACAGCTGAAGTGTTGCCTACAGAAGCCTAGCACAAACACTGAACACTGTAAGGGTTGAATGCTAGAATATGCAGCATCTAAATGTTCAAGCATCTCCTCCTAAAAGGATTCAGGTATATCCAGTTGTGGCTGTGTTGATTAATCATTTCTCCAGAATTATATTGGCAAAACTATCAATAAGGCTAGAGTGCCTCTTAATGGGCCCCAGGTTCAAGTACACACATTCTATTCACATGAAGAGGACAACGCTCCGGTGGAAACACTTGAACTCTGACACTTGGATCAGCCATGTTCCTTCTAAGATTCCTGAACATTCAACCAGCACAAATTTGTAGTTCATCTTTTAAGTACATTTATGGATATGGACACCGTACTTTAATTTGTCATCCATTTTAAGATGCACCATTATTTTATGTAAAGCTAAGAAAGAAAATGATGTGATCAACTAAATTAGAACAAGCCATCGATTGTAGGTTGGGTCCTGATCAGAGAGAAGTTGTAAAAACATTGTGCATCTCACAATCGTGTGTGTGCACACGTGTGTAGGGAGAAAGAGAAAGATGTATCAATAGTTGGAGGAAAAAAAACTCACGTAAGTGGTTTGGAGCAGTTCTGATGTATAATATTTTCACCACTTCTAAAATTAGAGAAAATTACTATATTGCTTTAAAAAATCTACCTGGGGATTTTAATAGAATTTTTTACATTATCAACCATATGAAGTTATTTCTATTTTAGACTCTAGTGAGGAGGCACCAAGTTCTCGAACATGAAAATGAATTATGTAATTGCTCTCTCTGCTTGCTCTTCTTGCAAAGGGCCAGACCAGGTTGGATGTTGCTGCCTCAGCAGAGCACGAATGATTAAGCAATGTGGCAAACGGCCATCATTCTCAGCTCTCACAGCCACTCATGCACTCACTCACTCTTTCACGACGGCTTTCCCACCTCTGGTCAGTGGTAATTTTCTGAGTTTGTCACTAATTTCTCATTTGCAGAATGAGAGGCTAGGCCTAGACTGATTCCTAAGCACCCTTTCTGCTTTAACATTCAGCTTTATACTAATTCCAGTTTGGCTTTTAAAATATAGGAATCATCTGGCAAACATTTAATGAGCATGTGTGCAAGGCGCTATCGTTATTGCTTTTCATATAGTATTTCATTTAATCCTCGAGGCAGCTCTGTGAGGTAGATGTTAATATGACCATTTTACAGATGCAGAAGCTGCAAATAAATGCTAAAAAGGGTCTTTTTTTTCCCTGTTACAGATTGATTGACATATAATTCACATCCCATACAGTTCACCTTTTAAAGTGTAAAATTCAATGATTTTTAGTATATTCAGTGTTGTGCAAACAGTACCATAATCAATATTAGAATCTTTTCATTACCTCAGAAAGAACCTCCACACACTTTAGCAGTCATTCCCCATTGCCTACTCTCTCAGCCCCTGGCAATCATACAGAGAGACACAAAGCAGGCTAGTCAGGATATATATTTATATTTATATTTCCTATAGATGGAATCATACAATACAGTTGTCCCTTGATATCCACAGGGTATTGGTTCCAGGAGTCCCCATGGATGCCAACACCTAAGGGTACTCAAGTCCCTTACATAAAATGCTGGAGTACAGCAAATACAGTTGGCCTCCACATGCGCGGTTTCACATCTGCGGATTCAACCAATCGTGGATATGGAGAGCCCACTGTATGTGGTCCTTCCCAGCAGTGTCTTGAATCCAAGTCTTTTGGACTGCAGGATTATATACCATACTGCCTCGGTGGTGGGTGTTTTGAAGGACATAGATAAAGTAGGACACTAATCCCTGCTCAAGTTTGAGTGAGAAAACATACATTCAAAACAATAGCAAACATCGCTATCAAATTACTGATGGCATTTTTTGCAGATCTAGAACAAAAAAAGCTTAAAATTTGTATGGAAACACAAAAGATCCCAAATAGCTAAAGCAATCTTGAGAAAGAAAAATGGAACTGGAGGAATCAGGCTCCCTTGACTTCAGACTATAGTATAAGTCAATTATGTATACTTATATAATTGACTTACAGTATAGTCACCTATGGTCAATTAATCTACAGTAAAGGAGACAAGACTATACAACGGAGAAAAGACAGCCTCTTCAATCGGTGGTGATGGGAAAACTGGACAGCTACATGTAAAAGAATGAAATCAGAATATTATTTAATACCATACACAAAAATAAACTCAAAATGGATTAAAGATCTAAATGTAAGACCAGATACTATAAAACTCTTAAAAGAAAACATAGGCAGAACACTCTTTGACATCAATCACAGCAATATCTTTTTTGATCTGTCTCCTAGAGTAATGGAAATAAAAACAAAAATAAACAAATGGGACCTAATTAAAAGAAACCATAAACAAAAGAAACAATAAACAAAACAAAAAGACAAACTGCAGAATGGGAGAAAATATTTGCAAACAATGTGACCAACCAGGGATTAATCTCCAAAATATATAAACAGTTCATCCAGCTCAATATCAAAAAAACAAGCAACTCAATCAAAAAATGGGCAGAAGACCTAAATAGGCATTTCTCCAAAGAAGACATACGGATGGCCAAGAGGCACATGAAAAGCTGCTCAACATCACTCATTATTAGAGAAATGCAAATCAAAACGACAATGAGGTATCACCTCACACTGGTTAGAATGGGCATCAACAGAAAATCTACAAAGAGTAAATGCTGGAGAGGGTGTGGAGAACAGGGAACTCTCTTGCACTGTTGGTGGGAATGTACATTGCTACAGCCACTATGGAGAACAGTATGGAGGTTCCTTGCAAAACTAAAAATAGAGTTACCATATGATGCAGCAGTCCCACTGCTGGGCATATACCCAGAGAACACCATAATTCTAAAAGACACATGCACTCCAATGTTCACTGCAGTATTACTTACAATAGCCAGGACATGGAAGCAACCTAAATGTCCATCAACAGATGAATGGATAAAAAAGATGTGGTACATATATACAATGGAATATGACTCAGCTGTAAAAAGCAATGAAACTGGGACATTTGTAGAGACGTGGATGGACCTAGAGACTGTCATACAGAGTGAAGTGAGTCAGAAAGAGAAAAACAAATATCGTATATTAACACATATATGTGGACTATAGAAAAATGGTACAAATCAACTAGTTTGCAAGGCAGAAATAGAGACACAGATGTAGAGAAAAAACATGCGGACACCAAGTGGGGAAAGCAGGGATGGTTGAGGGGGAATGAATTGGGAGATTGGGATACCAAATTGTACACTTTAAATATATGCAGTTTATTGTATGTTAACTGCATCTCAATAAAAGTTCTTAAAATATATATATATGCAGTTTATTGTATGCTAAAAAACAAAGCAAAACAAAATTGAATAAACAAAAAAATTCCTCTCTTCAACAAGCAACGCAATTAAACACAGTAGAAATGTCCAAGTCTCTCAGTAATAGATGATAGAACTTCCAAACCTGGGAGAGACAGGTGTAACCAACTCAAGCACCATGAAGGATTATCACTCAGGCTTTAGAAGTCTCTCTATTCAAAGCTTCCTCTCACTTAAAAAGAAACCACTTAACTTCCAGCAATACATCATTTAATTAAATGGCAACCAAGACTCTGTGTTTAACCAAATAAAAAATGACAGACCTTTGATAGTCTTTAATATACTTCCATACTTAATGATCTTAACTAAGGATGCTAAAGAGGTCACTATCACCAGCACAGATTACAAAATGAACATGATATAAACCATGAGGCCATGCAAACTGCAGGTGATATGTGATTCAGAAGGACCCTTAGATTCTCATGTTGAAGACTTACCCTGAAACTCTGCAACACTAAACAAAAAAATTAAAATGTAATTATATAAAATTTGGCAGTTTAAAAAATGTAGATTGATATAGATTCATAGTCTTTTAAAAATGTATTACTAAATATGCCATCTTAAAATAAAAAAAAAAAAAAGAAAAAAAAAGAAACCATAAACAAAAGAAGCAATAAACAAAACAAAAAGACAAACCTCAGAATGGGAGAAAATATTTGCAAACAATGTGACCGACAAGGGATTAATCTCCAAAATATACAAACAGCTAATGGAGCTCAATAAAAAATAAATAAATAAATAACCCAATAAAGAAATGGGCAGAAGATCTAAATAGACATTTCGCTGAAGAAGACATAGAGATGGCCAAAAAAGCACATGAAAAAATGCTCAACATTGCTAATTATTAGAGAAATGCCAATCAAAACTATGATGAAGTATCACCTTACACTGGTCAGAATGGCCATCATTAAAAAGTCTACAAACAATAAATGTTGGAGAGGGTGTGGAGAAAAGGGAACCCTTCTACAGTGTTGGTGGGGATGTAAATTGGTACAGCCACTATGGAGAACAGAATGGAGGTTCCTTTAAAAACTGAAAACAGAGCTACCATATGATTCAGCAATTCCACTCTGAGGCATATATCCAGAGAAAACCATAATTGAAAAAATACATGCACCCCAATATTCACTGCAGCACTATTTACAATAGCCAAGACAACAGAAGCAAGTTAAATGTCCATTGACACATGAATGGATAAAGAAAATGTGGTACATATACACAATGGAATATTAATTAACCATAAAAAAGAATGAAATTATGCCATTTGTAGCAACATGGATGGACCTAGAAATTATCATACTAAGCGAAGTCAGACAGAAAAAAACAAATATCATATGATATCACTTATATGTGGAATCTAAAAAATGATACAAATGAACTTATTTACAAAACAGAAAAACATACTCACAGACTTAGAAAACAAACTTATGGTTACCAAAGGGGAAAGGTGTGGGAAGGGATAAATTAGGAGTATGGGATTAACATATACACACTGATATATATAAAATAGATAATCAACAAGAACCTACTGCCTAGCACAGGGAACTCTACTCAATACTCTGTAATAACCTATATGGGAAAAGAATCTGAAAAAGAATCGATACATGTGTATGTATAACTGAATCATTTTGCTGTACACCTGAAACTAACACAACATTGTAAATCAATTATACTCCAATATAAAATTTTAAAAAATTTTAATAACTTTAAAAATAAATTAAAAAATAAACAAAACAATAGCAGACAATATAAGACAATAGAGGAGACAAAAGTGTGACAATACAGATTTCCCTTGTTTCCCGGTTTTCCTGCTTTTCTCGGCCTGCATGTGGATGTTTAAAAAGTGCACAGAGACATTTGGGTTCTGAGCAGCCACCCACAGGGCTATAAAACTGTAAAGAGAAAAAGCACATAACTTTCCTAGCCCTTTTTGGCCAAAGAGGGGACAGATTGTTGTCTTGTTTCTGTACTGAGTCTTGAGCTGACAAAGCATTCCTCAAACATCTCCAAGCCACAGCTGGGGGCTCTCCCTTCCTGTACCCTGACTGGAAATTTCAGTCTCTCTTTGAAGAAAGTGCTGCCAAACTTGTCACCATACAGGCCAGCCACCTTGTCCTGGTATGTGGAAGGACATAGGGCTTGCTGACACCTTGCAGAGGTGCTGGATATTCTCTACTTGTCCCACACCATCTCTGCCCTCCTCTACCTGCTCTGGGCTCCAAAGGCTATCTCTGGGTCTGCATCACCCAGGCTCCCTGGCCCTCAGGTTAGATCCAGGCAGCTGGTTGCAGAAGATAGGAGGGCAGGGCTTCTCTTGTTGTGGGGCACGGGCTCTAAGCGCATAGGCTTCAGTAGTTGCAGAGCATGGGCTCAATAGTTGTGGCTTGCAGGCTCTAGAGCGCAGGCTCAGTAGTTGTGGCGCACAGGCTAAGTTGCATGTGGGATCTTCCCAGACCAGGGCTTGAACCCTGCACTGTCGGGTGGATTCTTAACCACTGTGCCACCAGGGAAGCCCAGTTCTCTCATCTTTAAAAGTGCAAGATAATAATACATGCTTCATAGGACTTTGAGGATAAAATTAGAGAATTCATGTAATTATCTTATTTTATTACCTAGCACCTAGTAAACATTCATTAAATGAATAACTACTGCTATTATTATTTTCTAGTCATTATTCTCTAATCATTTTTATATATTCTTGTGATGATTATTTTCATTTTAAGTCTTGGATTGCATATTCCTATGACAAAAGAATGTCTATATAGTATTATAGCCTCCAAGCTCTACACCAGACCCAGAAGTACTTGATTAAACAGCTAACAAATCATCTTGCATGATTCAGCTGAAGAGGTTCAGTTCTTGAGTGGGTTTGAGATGCCTATTCTTAGAAACAGCTAGATGTACCAAAAAGGAATGAAATGGGGTGGGGGTGGGGGAAGAGGTTGAAGAGCTATTGAGATTTCAGAATTAGTAGGGCATTATACAAATCAAGAGTCTTTGATGCAGAAAACAGAATTCACTCTGGCTGGCTTAAGCAGAAATAAGTACATGAAAGAAACTAAAGAGCGCACAGCATCTTTGGGAAGACCAGAGAACCAAGCTTGAATGCAATGCAGCCAGAAAAAAATGCCCTACCACAACTGCAGGCCCACTAAGAACCAAGTGCTTCTACTATCAAGCTTTGCAGAGAATCTGATATCTCTCCCTCTCTCTCTGGACTCAGCTGTCGTCTTGCGTCTATGCCACATAAATTGGCAGAGACTATCACAAGTCTCAATCTATCTGCAAAGGAGTCTAAGAATGTAGATTTTAGTTTTCTTGACAGAAAGGGGTTGGAATATGTGTTTAGTGAGCCAACTTACAGTATCTGCCACATGAATTTTAGGGCTTTCTATTTGCCTGTGGCTTTATCAATATGATGTGTCAGAAAGATCATGAGGTACAGTGAAAAGATCATGGGCTACGACACCAGATAAATGTGGTTTCTTTCTTTTCTTTGGACAGACCAAATTTATTCCTATCTTAGGGTCATCGTATATGTTCATTTTTTACCTGGAACTTTCTGCCGCTATATCCCCTCATGGTTCACCTCTACTTGTCTTCAAGTTCCAGCATGAATGTTACCTCCTCAGACAGGTCTTCCCTGACCACCCCATCTACATTGTCCCATCTCACCCAGCCTCCCATCATATCATCCTTTTATTTTCTTTTTAGCATTTATCTGCTATTTTCTTGTTCTTCGTTTTTGTTGTTGTTTTATGGTCTGTACTCTTCTTACCTCTAATATAGAATGGAAATTCCATAAGAGTAGAGACTTAGTCTGTCTTGTTCACAGCTGCATCCCTGGAGTTCTGAAGAGTGGCTGACACATGATAATAATAGCATGTATTTTATGTATATATATCAGTCTGGATCTAGAGCCTGAGCTCTTAACTGCTACAGCATGCTGAATATGGTAGGTGCTCAAAAAATAATTTATGCATACATGAGTGAATGGACATCTTTTAGTCATCTCATTGACCTTCTCTGTTATATTTAACACAGCTAATTATCGCTTTCTCTGTCTCTTCCATGGGCTTCTGCTTCTCAATCCCCTTGTCCCCCTTGCTTTACCTACTGGTATTCTACAGACTTCCATCCTGTGCCAACTGCTCTTTTTACCACATGCTCTCCTCGGGTCATATTTAGTATCATGATTGAATGACCATTTTTTTTGCTGATGAGTCCCAGATCGACCACAAATCTCTAGTGTTGATTCTCCCAGAGGGACAGAATTAAACGTTCTTGGCTTCCTGGACAACACCATTTGAGCATCCTTTAGGCATCTCCAACTTAACAAAGTTGACTTCATCTGCTGTATGTAGAGTCAAGTTAGTCTCATCCAGTCTGTGAAGAAGGCGTCATTTCATCTTCCCCCCAAACAAAATCTGCTTCTCCTCCCATTTCCCCATCTCCGTCAACATCACCACCATTTAGCTAGCTTTCAGGGCCAACAACCTGGAAGCCACTTTAGAATTGTCCTCCTTCTCCTCATAGCCAATCTATGACCAACTCCTGTGGATTGTACTGCTTAAATTATTCTCCAATCCATCCCTCCTCTTTACTCCTGCTCCCAGTAAGACTTCTGAATCTCTTTCCAAGAATATATATTACAATAGAGTCCTAACTACTCTACCTGCCTCTGGTCTTCCTTCCTCAAATCCATTTCTGAATACCACCAGTGTGATCTAACTACAATAAAAACTTGTTCTCTCAACATATGGACACCAAGGGCGGGAAGTTGGGGGGGTTGGGGCAGGATGAATTGGGAGATTAGGATTGCCATATACACATTACTAATAAGAAAAAAAATCATATTGTACACTTTAGATATATGCAGTTTATTGCATGTCAATTATATCAATAAAATTCTTTTTAAAAAATTTGTTTGCTCTATGCTACACTCTTCAGTGGCTCTGCTATTCATTGCCTTCAGGATAAAGTTCCCACTTGTTAAAAATCAACCTTGAAGATTAATCCTTTGTCAGTTGCTTCGTTGGCGAATATTTTCTCCCATTCTACAAGCACCTCATGCAGCTCAATATCAAAAACACAAACAACCTGGGATTTCCCTGGTGCCGCAGTTGTTAAGAATCCGCTTAACAATGCAGGGGACAGAGGTTCGATTCCTGCAGGGGACACAGGTTCGATTCCTGCTCCGGGAAGATCCCACATGCTGCAGAGCAACTAAGCCCATGCACCACAACTGCTGAAGCCCGCGCGCCTACAGCCTGTGCTCAGCAACAAGAGGAGCCACGGCAATGTGAAACCCATGCACTGCAACAAAGAGTAGCCCCCACTCGCTACAACTAGAGAACACTCACATGCAGCAATGAAGACCCAACGCAGCCAATAAATAAAGTAAATTAAAAGAAAAAACCCAGTCCAAAAATGGGTAGAAGACCTAAATAGACATTTTTTCAAAGAAGACATGCTGATGGCTAACACATGAAAAGATTCTCAATATCACTAGTCATTAGGCAAATGCAAATCAAAGCCAAATTGAGGTATCACCTCACACCAGTCAGAATGGCCATCATCAAAAAATCTAGAAACATAAATGCTGGAGAGGGTGTGGAGAAAAGGGAACCCTCCTGCACTATTGGTGGGAATATAAATTGGTACAGCCACTATGGAAATTAGTGTGAAGATTCCTTAAAAAACTAAAAATGGAACTACCATATGACCTAACAATCTCACTACTGGGCACATACCCTGAGAAAACCATAATTCAAAAAGATACACGTACCACAATGTTCATTGCAGCACTGTTTACAATAGCCAGGATGTGGAAGCAACCCAAATGCCCACCAACAGATGAATGGATAAAGAAGATGTGACACATATATACAATGGAATATTACTCAGCCATAAAAAGGAATGAAACTGAGTTATTTATAGTGAGGTGGATGGACCTAGAGTCTGTCATACAGAGTGAAGTAAGCCAGAAAGAGAAAAACAAATACCGTATGCTAACTCATATGTATGGAATCTAAAAAAATGATACTGATGAACCTGGTGACAGGGCAAGAATAAAGATGCAGATGTAGAGAACGGATTTGAGGACACTGGTGGGGGGTGGGGGGAAGAGGAATCTGGGATGAAGTGAGAGAGTAGCATTGACATATATCCACTACCAAAAGTAAAACAGATAGCTAGTGGGAAGCTGCTGCATAACACAGGGAGATCAACTCGATGATTGGTGATGACCTAGAGGTTGTGGGATAGGGAGGGTGGGAGGGAGGCTCAAGAGGAGGGGATATGGGCATAAACATAGCTGATTTACCTTGTTGTACAGCAGAAACTGGCACAACAGTGAAAGCAATTATACTCCAATAAAGATCTGAAAAAAAAAAAAAAGAAAAATCAACCTTGATCTGGCCCTCTCCCACATCCCAAATCTACATCAAGCCCCTTCCCTACTCCCAGCATTCACCATCACCTATGCTTCAGGAATGGCCAGTTGGCCAGTTCACTACATTTTCCCAGCAAAGCCCATAAATAGAGCCCTGTTTTTCTCTTTGTGGAGTAGGGATCAGGGAAAGCCAGTCAACTCAAGAGGAGAGGAAACGTTATGGCAGATTTTCAGTCCCCTAGTTTCTTCTTGAAACCCAGCTGCAGTTCTGCCACTTCATTTCTCCAGACACTCCAAGAGCTTTATAATTCAGTCCCTTTATTCACTTCTGCTGGCTCAAGTTGATGTCTGTTATTTGAAACCAAAAGAGTTCCAACAAATGCACTGATGAACTGAAAGAAAAGCCATCTATTTACATAAGATGATTTGCATGAGAGGAAGGAAAGAGCCCCATCACAGGAAGAGGGAGAGGACTGGGGAGGCTGGCCCGGCCAGCCCCTGGGATTCGTGTCTGAGCAGTGAGTACAGCAAGAGAAGCTGCAAGCAGATGATGAAGCCTCTATCTCACAAGGGCTCCCTCCTGAAGAAGCACAGCTTTTGTGTCCAAGTGACAAAGTGCCACACAGGGCAGAGCCTTCTCTCTCTTCTGTGAGGGATGCAGCCCAGCCGTGGCACATTTACGGTTCCAGGGAACACAGAACTGCTCTGGCATCTCCAGGCTGGCTGGCTGGGGATCACTGAAAGATGGCATTCTTGGCACAGTCCTCAGAGTTATCACCATGGACACCAGCAGCATGGGTGTGGAAATGCACTCTCCCCAAATGGCTCAGTGGGAAACAGATATCAATGCGGGGAGGTGATCAGAGCACGGGAAGAAGACGTCATGAATGCCCCTTGCTAACTGTAGTGGACAGGCTGGTTTGCAATACACCCACTGGGGAATCCCCAAAATAACTACATGAGACTTGAATGGGGGCACTCAAGGCTCTAAAACTTGAAGATAGATAAATTCAGCAAAATGTGGGTCATCACTGTCAATGGGTCCCCACTGCAACCCACACGCCAGGGAAATCAGAGAAAATTGAAGTTCATGGCATTAGATCTACTTAAATAACCTAGGAAAACTAAGATGGAATTACCTGTGGGACTTTCCTTCAAAGCCTTGTCTAGAACTCACAAGATGTTTATGAAATGTCACCCACTAAAAGAAATAGTTTATAACTTAAATGTGCCGAGATTTTCCTATTAATTCGGCAACGTGGAAGGGGACGACAGAAAGCTTATATTTCAGGGTTACAAGTCTGAAAGTCCCCTGTATAAAATTAGGGTCTCTGGGTAGTTAGCCATAGAGATCTTGTCAGTTATTCTCAAGCTCATTTGGGAAAGAAGTAGACAGACATTTTTATAAGCTTACTTTTAGTTCTGCATTTCGCATGGAGTGCTTGACCTAATTGTGAAATGACACACTTTCCATAGCCTGGTTGGGATTAACCTGGCTGAACATACAGCAAATCAACTCACCCAAGAAATGGATGTTGACCAAGCCTTAAAGAGAAACTTTCTCTCTAAAGAAAACTTTGTACTAAATTCAACTTGATACTTATACACCTTTCATGATCTTCAATTCTTTTCCATTCTTATAAGTGATATAATGAGTTTCAGATTGAAGCTGATGAGTTATAAAAATCTTCATTTAAACATTCTAACTATGTTTATAGATATTTTTATGACACCCAGGACACATGAAATGTAGGATCATTAGTTTACTAGAAGATGAAGACTTGGGGTAATTTAAATGTTTCTCAAACATAAATTTTCAAGTAAACGAAATCCAGAAATCAAACTTCCTATATGATAGGAATTGTTCAAAGCAATTAACAAAACCTTATGAGATAGATATCATTTTTTCCCTATTTCATAGATGAAGAAACAGAAGTTTGGAGAGCTTAAACTAGTAAGCAGCAGGGCAGGGATTTAAGGCAAACTGACTAGAGAGACCACATGAGATAACCAGGATAAGTACACAGCTTCCCAGCTTCCTTCTTTTTTAGCTGGTATGTGTATCTTTTGGCGGCTTGGTACCAACTCTGATCTATATGTGACCTTATCGTTCAAGCATCTAACCCCTTCTCTAGCAAGTGTCACTGGCTTAGCTTGAATTAGGGTCTTCACTGTGGGTTTTTCATTTTAACATAACCAAGCAATTCCTTAATTCTCAGCAGACACTGACTGGGTCCTGGGTGTCCTAATTTAACTCATTTCTGATACTATCTACCTGAAGATAGCATCAGATCCCACAGGTTAAGGGTTCTGTCCAAAAGACCCCCTCCTCCCCCATCTCCCAACTTCAGATGCCAATCACAAGTCCAGGTTGCCACCTGTGCTTCTGACCTACTAGCTAGAGATCCTCGGATCTCCTGAAACTGAATCCTTGGTTTTGATTAACTTGCTAGAGCAGCTCACATAAACATTTTACCTACTAGATTACTGGTTTATTAGGAAAGGATATCACTCAAGAACAGCCAGATAGAAGAGATTCATAGGGAAAGGTATGAGGAAGGGGGCTCAGGCTTCCATGCTTTCTATACACACCACTCTCCCAGCACCTTCATGTGATCACCAATCTGGAAACTCCAAATCCCATTCTTTTGGTGTTTTGTTGTTTGCTTGTTTGTTTTCGCCACACTGCGCAGTTTGCAGGATCTCAGTTCCCCGACCAGGGATTGAACCCAGGCCATGGCAGTGAAAGCACTGAATCCTAACCACTAGACCACCAAGGAACTCCCCTGTCCTTTTGGGTTTTTATGGAGACTTCATTACATAGGCACACTTAAAGAAATCGTTGGCCAGTGGCAAATAATTCAACCCCCAGTGCCCTTGCCCTCCCCAGAGGTAAGGGGGTGGGACTGAAAGTTCCAATCCCCTAATTACATGGTTAGTTCCCCTGTTAACCACCCTCCATCCTTAGGTGCTTTCCAAAAGTCATTTCATTAATATAAACTTGTGTGTGGTTCAAAAGGATTTGTTATGACTATTAAGACACCTGTATCACTTAGGAAAGTCCAAAGGTTTTAGGAGCTCAGTGCCAGAAAGGGGGACAAAGACCGAATATATATTTCTTATTATAAATCACAACATCTCAGTTTTCATGTTGTTTCAAGTCGTGGGGAATGGAAAACCCCCTCAAATGCACCTCCTACATCTCAATGAGCTCTTTACCATCAAGACTTGAAAAACAACCACAGGCAATAATATTAAGGAAGCAGAAGTGGGAGGATGACCGGTGTCAGTTACTTACTATGTGCCAAGCACTGTGTTGAGTGTTCTAAACGCACTGCCTCATTTACCTTTGTAAAAATGCAGGAACTGAATGAGGTCAAAGCCCATCAAAGGGTCAATCAGAGCAGTCAACAGTGTTAAAGAACAATGACAATACAAGATACTAGACGATCCCTGCAGCCTAAGAGGAGTGAGCATAGAAGATGATCCACGGGAAGGGCCTTGAGAAGAATGGACCTAAATTTTTCTCAATTTATATTTTGAATGAGTATTATACGCAAAATTCAAAAGGTACCTAAGAGGGTTTTTTGGTTTGGTTGGTTTATATAGTCAAAGTAGTTCATTGATTGGGAGCATAAACTTTTTTTCATAGGAATTTTGTAATGGACATTCGTCATTTGCGTCTGCCCCACATCTTTTCTTTGTAGTTCTTCTAAATTGTGCATTCTCCTTTCCACAGACACAAACAAAGACAACACATATCCTAATAAAATCCTTTGTTGCTAGGATATAGACATGGGACTATATTCCAACAAACCCCAAACCTAAGCAAGACATGGGATACAGGCAAAAAGCTACAGACACACTATTCTCCTGGTAAGTACGGCCCTGGGGCATTTGCTTGCCTGCAGGAACTGCAGTGGGGATACTGGTGATAGGGTCAGGCTTTATACATGTCGTGCATCCCTGGGCAGCCACCGCAGGATTTCTGCCAGAACACCCCTGTGGGGTGTGAACACCCCTGTGGTGTGCGTTTGGACCTTTTTGATACAGTTGGATATTTTTCCTGGCTGCTTTGCTTCTGACTGTATATGACATGCAGGCTTTGTCTGTTGGCCCTCCCAGAAATTATAGTTAATACTGTGTAATAAACTTCCACTGACACTAGCTGGAAAGGATTCTTTCTTTGAAAGTGATCCCAAGATATTTGGAATCTGGGATAGACTAGGTAACCTGGTTGGAGAGAAAAGCAATAAAGAGGGGATGCAGGTAAAACACTGGCACCCAGTGGTAAAAGAGTCATGAGAACTATTGCAGGACAAGCGAGGATGATACTGTTCCTTCCTCAGTTTGCACAGATACAGCAATGGATTATATCTCAGGGTGCCAAAATTAGAACGAGGCCAGCCCTGACACCCCCACCTCCTTTCTAGTAGGCAGGATTTATAGGGCATGAAGAAGACCCTGCCCCACATCTCCTGGGCTTCTCAGAGAAATCAAGGATGTAAAGGGGGGTCAGAGAGAGAATTTGGAGAATACAGTTGAGGAGATCTTTTTGAAGAGGTTTTGCTGTGCGTTAAGTCCTCTCTCCTTTGTACAAGGGCAGGGCAAAGGGGGTTGCGAGGTGCTATCTCCCAAACTCAAACCTAGTAAGAGAATTTCCAGTGGACCATTCGGTAAGTTATGAAATGCAGCCCCCTGCAGCTGGAAGACATAGAGGACCAGGGTCTGACTAACGACCAAGAAAGCGCAGTCAAGCCGTGGACTGAAGTTTAATTCCTCCAGCAAAACACAGACTGTTTAGAAGCGCTGGTTAAGTGCTCTGGAGACAGAGGAACCAGGAGGGCTGCGACCCTGGAATCCTCAGGCACTCCCAGAGTTTGCTGGGGCAGGGGATGAGATTTCTCGTGATTACATTCGGGTTACATAGGAGAAAGCCTTGGATCCTAACAACAGGTCTTTTTAGAAGGACTTTGGCAATAAAAGCTGAGCATGCACTGCTGGATATCCAGGGGCTGAGGAAAGAGTTGAAAGGAACCACCCAGAACAGAGATGCATCCACTGGAATTGAGGGAACAGCAGCAGAGGAGGCCAGCAGGGAGCATCCAAAATTCCTATGCAAGTGCCCTGAGAGAGGGACCCGCTTGAGCCATCCGACAGGCCCCCCGGGGTCACCAGCTTTAATCTTCATCTGCAAGGCCCAGAGAACACGAGGCCACCAGGTCAAGTCATGACTCACCTGCCTCTCTCCCTCTCTTCTCTACCCTACCTTCAACCTGAGAGAAAGAGAAAGTGACAGCTAGCAGGTGGAGGCGAAGGGGGTGGGGGAGAACAAGAGCAGCCAGAGAAGCTGTGAGAGGTGTCGTCCGGGGGCAGAGGAAGATCACCTTCTCCTCTTCCATTCCTGAATGCAGCTGAGAGAGTTGGTGGTAAATATAAAATTGCATTCTGATTATATCATGAGTTGTGTTCATATTAGTCCATGGCTCCCAGTGGCAAAACACCAAAAGGATCACCTACAGTCACACAGAATGAAATGCCAGTGAAAGCAAGGCTCTGGCGGGTAGAGAAGGAAGGACTAGAAAGGCTCTGAGGTGAGTAGTTCCATTTAACTGCACAGTAAAATTTAAAGAAAAAAATCACAGGCTTAGGGGTTTGAATTCTCACTTCAGAGCATGGTCAGCAAATGAGAAAGGTTCTGTGACTTTCCTAAAATACTCTTTTATCTTACGCAGGCACAGACCTAGTAAATATAAAAAGTCAGAGACAGAGACAGAGCCTGAAGAGCGATGATTTACAAAACAGATTGAATTCACAGTCTCACCAGGTCTTTCAGGGCATTTATTGGGAAAAAGTGTCTCTTCCCCTGAGTACTGGAATGAACATATTTTGAAGGCGTCAGATAACCCCAGTAATTGAAAGCCCTGGAACTCCCAGAACCTCCTGGATCAAGGAAAACCACCCCTCCTCCCATTCTGATGAGGCTGGCCCTGTCCTGTTCAAAGACACCAGCTTCACTCAGTAGTCACCTTGCAAGGGGATGTCCTCGTGGCCCACCCCTACCTCTGCTCATTGACTCCAGACCCACAGCTAGAGTGATTCTAGCATGGCCTGAAATCAAAATTAGACCTGGGAAGACAAGGCTGACACACCAAAAACATCACAGGATTATAGGAAAGTATTCTGAGAGTGTTAGGAAGAGAAGCCCACAATTTTAGACTGGATCAAGTTCATCTCTCAGGTCACCTCACCGAAAATCCTGGATTCAGTGTGCTAGGTTAAACAACCGGAAGAGGTGTCAACTTCTTGCCTGGTTGTCTGAGACTGAGTCCCAGTGGCAGCCTGAGCATGTGAGTTCAGATGCTATACATTCCTTGATGGAATGTACAGAAGGGAATCCAAAGACTTAAGAAGACAGGAATATGAGAGTGGATTTATAATAGCTTTTATAATGCCTGATCTACTCACCCAGCTTCAGAAAAAAAAAACCCCACTAACTAGAGGAGTATGAGCATTCTTGAAAATTACTTGCCCTTGGTAGGCCAGGGATGATAGCAGGAGATGCTTCTATGGGAAAAGTTTTCCTGAAGGAGTAAATGTCGGCTTTCACCTTCACAGCGGGGCTTGATTCCTGAAATAAGCAGAAGGTTTGGGTGTGATTATCAGAAGGCTTTGATTCTTAGGGATATTTGAGGGTGCCTAATAGATTGTAGGGTCTTTGGGGCTGAAATACATGGATACAAAAGTGTTACTTAATTTGTATAAGAACAACAACAACAACAAAATCTGAGTCTGGGGAAAAGGGGACTGGCTTCTGCCACGATGATAGAGAGTCACAGTCCTTTACCCAATTCCCAGACCCAAGTCACTTTCAAGGCCCAGAGCTCCTTGGATAAAAGGGAGACCAAATACCCTCAAGGAACAGCCCAGCAATGGCACCATAAATGTATCCCGATGTCCTCCTCCTTCCCTTTAATAAAAGCACTTGGAGCCCCATACCAGGTAACTGGGCACTGGGAAAAGGGCTTATCCTGAGCTTTCAGGATTGTTACTATTACCTCCTCGCTGATGCTAATATCTGGAAACTCCAAATACCATCTGTGGTTCTCTGGTTGGTGTAAGGAAGTTTAGGGAATACAGGTGCTGGTGGGGCTCACCCACAGTAGGACCATTTATAGTGATCCTAGTGGCTTCTTGAACCCCCTCTGTAGTTACTTGCTCAGTTCTGAGTGCTTAGTTGTAGCCAAAGTACTGACAGAATAGACACACTGGGTCCCTGACCAGTGATGTGAGTGTTATTATGGTAGGGTTAAGTGGAAGCCTCTAGAACTGTCCCTCCATCTGAAATAATAAACCAAGATGCTGTGTACCTATTAATTCATTTAATCTGCACAACAATGCCATGATATAGGAACTACTATCATCCCTACTTATGGATGAGGAAACTGAGGCACAGAGAGGTTAAGCAATTTGCCTACGTTGACATTGCTCTTAAGAGTGGATTCAAACCCAGGCAGACTCCAGAGTCTATGTGCCAAGTCAAGATCCCTGGTCAGCTAAGATGCTTACCACAGACAAAAGGATGTTATACACACCAATGGTGCCTTTGTGAATATGGTAGAAACAAGGATTGTGGTGGCTGCTCACGGTGAGGAGTACAGAGAGGTGGTTAAATGTACAGAATTTGAAGTCAGACAACATGGGTTCAAATCTCAGTTTACTGCTGAAGACCTTATGCAAGTTTCTTACAGTCTGTTTGGCTCAGTTTCCCCCATTTGTAAAATCATAGTTCTTCCTTACAGCATTATTATAAAGATGAAATGAGTTAACATATATGTACAGTGGCTGGAAGATGGTGTGTGCTATTATTGTCTTCCTTGCTTTATCAAGTGTATATTTATGCAGTTAACTGATTTTCTATTTAATTTCCTTCAGCTTTCCTCCTACTATTTTATACAGACTGTACTAATGATGGTTAATCTTAAAACTTAGTCCAGAGATTATAGAATAACAAGATGGGCTTGTTAATAAACTTGAGGAAGAACGATCATTACTCAGAAATCCTGGACTTGGAGCCTGATTCAGGGATGGCTAAGACTTTAGGTCTCTCCTTGTGAATAGAGGGTGAGCATGTCCTCACTTTCACAAGGAATGGTGGCATTATCTCAGGCTATGAGAAACTGTATGGCTTAAAGGTAGATTTTCTTGGATGCTTTGCTGAAAAAAATATTAGACCATAGTGAATGTTCAATAATATTCATCTACAGTTATCCAACTAGTTCTATTAGTTACTGACCTGATTTCTGATGATAGTATTAAAGTTCATGTAATAGCTGTTTTTTTTTAATGTCATTCCCATGTGTTTTTTCCAACACCACCAAGCAATTCTCTAGTTCTCAGCAGAGACTGACTGGGTGTCCTACAAATTTAACTCAGTTCTGACACTATCTACCTGCAGCTAGTGTCAGATCCCTCAGGTTAAGGGCTCTGTCCTATATGACTGCTTCCACTTCAGACACCAATCATGAGTCTAAGCCATCACCTGTGCTTCTGGCTGACTAGCTGTAAATCAAAGGTCCCCACTGCCCCCTCCTCAGGTTTGATTAATTTGCTAGAGCAACTCACAGAACTCAGAGAAATATTTGCTTATGTTTATAGTTTATTATAAAGGATATTATAAAGGATACAGATGAACAGCCAGATGAAGAGGTCTGAGCTCTTGAGCTGGGGGGCAGCACCCTCCTGGGATGGGAATGTATCTATCAACCCAGAAGCTCATCAAATCTTGTTGTTCAACAGTTTTTATAAGGAAGAATTTTTATAAGGGGAAGGCACACCCCCGCCTTCCCCTGTCTCGAGGTTGGTGGGTGGATCTGAAAGTTTCAACCTTCTAATCACGTGTTTTTCGTGTTTTTCGGTGACTAGCCCCGTCCTGAGGCTATCTAGGAGCCCCACCCTAAGTTATGTCATTAGTAAAAATACAGAAGTGGTTCCTTATGAATAACAAAAGTCTCCTATCACTCAGGAAATTCTAAGGGTTTTAGGACCTCTGTGCCAGGATCCAGGGATAGAGACCAAATATCTATTCCTTAACATAAATCACAGTATCACATACATGCGCCCCAATGTTTACAGCAGCATTATTTACAATTGCCCAGATATAGAAGCAACCTAAGTGTTCATCAACAGATGAATGGATAAAAAGAAGTGTGGTGTATATATATTATATACACAATGGAATACTTCTCAGCCATAAAAATGAATGAAATTTTGCCATTGGTAGCAACATGGATGGACTTGGAGGGTATTATGCTAAGTGAAGTAAGTTAGACAGAGAAAGACAAATACTGTATGATATCACTTGTATGTGGAATCTAAAAATTAAAACAAACTAGTGAATATAACAAAAAGGAAACAAACTCACAGATATAGAGAAGAAACTAGTGGTTACCAGTGGGGAGAAGTTGGGGAGCGGGGGGCAAGATAGGGATAGGGTATCAAGAGGTACAAACTATTATGTATTAAAAAATAAACTACTAGAATATACTGTACAACACAGGGAAGGTAGCCAATATTTTATAATAAATATAAATGGAGTATAACCTTTAAAAATTGTACTCGTAAATCACTATGTTATATACTTGTAACATATAATATTGCACATCCACTATACCTCAATAAAAAAAAAGTCATCAATTTCATTAGATTGTCAGCTCCATGAAGCTCCATTTTCTCTCTTGTTCAGCACAGTATCCCCAGAGCTGGAACAGGGTTCTGTACATGGGATTCTCTCAGTAAATGTTGGAATGAATGACTTGTTGATTTTGAATATGATAATCATATTGTTAATTATCTATTGGCAGATGACAAAGTGCTTCAAATTTAGAAACCTAGAAAAACACACATTTATTATCTCACAGTTCTGGTACATCAGGTGTCCAGGCAAGGTTTTGTTGGGTCTCTACTCCAGGGTCTTATCTGAAAGCTGCAGTCACAGTCTTGGCCAGGGCTGCAATCTTAGCTCAAGGTTTGGCTGGGGAAGGATCCACTTAAAAGCTCACATGATCATTGGCAGAATTCAGCTCATTGAGGGTTGCTGGACTGAGGGCCCAGGTTCCTTGTTGGCTGTCAGTTGGAAGTTACCTTCAGTTTCTGCCACGTGGGCCTCTCCACAGGGAGGTCCACAACATGGCCACTTTCTTCGTCAAAGCCAGCAAGGAAGAGGGTCTATTAGTATAATGGACATTGAAATCTTATGTAATAAACTGATATACATGTAATCACATACATTCTGTTACCTACTGATTAGAGACAAGGCATGGGACCTACCCCAGTCGGAGAGAATTACGTAAGAGCGTGGATTCTTGGAGGCAAAGATCATTGCGACCACCTTACAATTTGTCTGCCTCAGTGATTCACCAAATACCCTTCTCAGATGAGCTGAGCTGCAACCATTCTCTAAAGAAGGCCAGACAGTTAATGTCTATGAAATGCCAGTGAGTCCTCATTAGCTCAGCCTTCATTACCCAAATCCCCGCTATTGTCAAGTTACATAAGGAAGCAAAGGTCATCTTAAGATAAAAATATTCACTAATATCAAATTAGTTCCCACTTGAAAAACATTTCTCCTCTTAATGCTAGTAGATGTCCTCTTACATATCATTTTGCCAGAGTGCCTCCTGCTAATTGTGTGTCTGCAATGCAAATACAATCAAAACCAATTGCACAGGCACTTCAAAAGAAATTTATCTGAATATCAGAGGCTTGGGAGAGGCCCTTGGGAAAACTGATGAAGCCCTCGGATAATTTTGTAAAAATATTCTTATTTGGATCATGTTGGGAAATTTGAGTATGAAATATTATCTATCCTGCTGTCATACCACTTTTGGAGAAATATGAAGAAATGTCAGCAAAATATTTCTTTTTTTCATTCTAAGAAAAATTGCCTAGGTGCAAAATGATTAAGTAACCTAATCTTAAATGTAAGAGAAAATAACATAGTCCCATAGTTTTATTTTTATTTGGATCTCTTGTGGCCTGGGTTCAAATCCCAGCTATGTCAATTACTAGCTGTGTGATAGGCACGTTAATTTTTCTGTGCCTCAGATCACACATCTGTAACATGAAGATGCTGGCAATAATAGTACCTAAATCACCCTAATGACAACCCGGGGGCCAGTGTTGAGGCAGGTGCCCTTAATGGGGTTAATGACTGTGATTGGGGTAAGATGACCAGATGTCCCTTTTTCTTGCCTCCAAAATGCTGGGCCTCAGCAGCGTAAACTAGAGTGGCCAACACATTAAGGTCAAGGGAATACACAAGTTTAGGATAACTTCCTCATCTAACTGGTTTCTGAAAAAGTCCGTCTAATATGAATTCACCTAAAACAAAGACCAGATGATACACTGCAACTTTCCAAAGGTGAACAGATTAAAAGCGGTGGATTCAGAGCCAGCTGTAAGTAACTTCAAAGCCCACTTTGATGCTTTTTCCATACCCTTCGCTTTGCACAGCCCAGTGGATAGGAGGAGGAGCAACAGGGAGGAGTGGTCCAGACTGGGAGAAACACCCAGCTCTCAGATGCATAGCCGACCCCCGGAAATCACTAGCCTCCTTCCCTGCCCCCTCCTCTTCCTCAAGCAACCCTTTCGTTCCTTAGCTCCCTCCTCCCTTCCCACACTTCTTGTGTTCATCCAGGCTGCCACTTAAGAAGGTTTTTGAACAGTACCCTTGAGATCTCAGGAAAAGAGAGAACAATCTAGATCCAAAAAAGCACATAAACATTGCACCATCTTCCCGCTGCTCTGTTTGAACAGAGAGAGGAACCCAACGCAAGGCCCAGGAGTGCTGAGTTCATTTTCAAAACAGCGCAGAGGGTGTTCATTCTTAATAAACCAGTGGAGTGAGACAGAAGGTCCAGAGACGGAGGGGAGGGTCATGGCTTGACGGATCAATGCCACAAACACAAGCAGCTGAGTCCACAAGAGTACAAACACAGACTGAGGTGCTGCTTGGGGCTAGGAAGGATCAACAGTACCGTAGGAACTTGCGTTCCCAGCCAGAAGCCTGGCCTTCCCACCTGCAGCAAGTCACAGAGTCTCCGGTTCTTCAGACGTGAGGTAGAGAACATTCACAACCCTTAGAGGCCGAGCTGGGAACGGGAAAGAAAATGAAATGCTGGCATGCAAGTGGTATTGCCTTGGGAAATAATCCAGAAGGGAAGTGTTATTCCATAGCTGGTGCTGGGTACAGTCTGAAGAATTAAATGAATCCATGCCACTGTGAAAATATTTTGATTCCTCTTTGACTGAAACTAAAAGGACTATAGGTAACGGGCTACATGGTATTTAACAGTAAGGCTTGAGAGGCAAATCTCGTGAACAAAAGTACATGGAGAATTCCAAACCCTGAGGTTATATTACTTTTTCTCAGTACAAAGACAAAAGGGGATTAGAGAATATTTACACCCCAGAAACCTCAAAAAACAAGGAACAATAAATATGAGCCACGTGGGTCAAATATCTTAAATTACAAAATTCTTTTCTCCAATAACCCTGCTCAATAGTTTCAATATTTAAAGGTAAAAAACTCTCCAATATAGTTAACAATTTATTACACATTTGTTTAAACCCTCAAAAATAGAACCTTGTATCTTGAGTCTATAACGTCTACAAAGTTTATAAGACATGTTTGCTACATAGATTATAAATTGTGTGTGTTAGAATGTTAGTTAAATTAGATTTTCTCACTGTCTCAGATCACATTCCCTGAGACAGGATTGGGGTGCCCATGGTTTAGTGAAGGAGGACTCAGGAGGAAGTGAGGAGAAGGACGGGGCAAGAGGAGGAGCTAAGCAAAGGGAGAGTCTCAGCTGGAGATGAACTTCAGGATGACTCCACCGGGACGCTCTGCAGCATAAACAGCATCTCAAAGTGGATCCCACCTTGAGGCAAGGGGGCAGCCTTTTGTACCCCATGTCAATCAGTCATTGGCTGCTGGTTACAGCCTGGGTGGGGGGGGAATAGGTGTAATTTCCTGAGTGGAGCAGCTCCCTTTGGGCTGAGGGCAACTCTTTGGAGAAGGATGTATCTGTGACTACTTAGCAGTTCAGACTCACAGCACCTGGGGGATGGATGCATGCGCCAGGAGATGTGGCCAGTGGACCAGCAGCATTCGGTACACTCACAACAGCTGTGAAATAAACTCACCTGCCTGTGATAATCAACCCCCTACCTAGACCTTCCCCAGCCTTCTAGTAAGGAATCATATCACTATCAATATGGTATAGATTTCTTGGGGGTCAGTCTCTGGTATTGGCTTTCTCCATTTAAGCCTGTTTGAAATCAATACTTTCTCAGGCAGTCAAATCTAAATATAATGGGAATCTTCATTTGTCCACAGACAAGAGCAATTCAGGATGGATAAGAGTAAATAATTAAAAAGTCAAACACTGAAAAAAAATGGAAAGAAGATCTAATTAAATATTTATCATCAATCTCAAAGGAGGATGTTTTTTAAAGCCTGGATGTAAGGAAAAACTCATAAAGGAAAAGATCAGCAGGTTTTACTGCATAAAAGCAGAAATCTTCTCACCATCAGAGGAAAAACAAAACCAACTCTGCATAAACAAAATAAAAAGGTAAACAACAGAAAAGAATATTTCTGCAAATGTGATAAAAAAAATTCCTTGACAAATGATGGTTGCTAATTTACCAAGGGTAAGATTTTCACAGCATGCTCATGGGCCAGATTCCGGAATAAAATCCCCAGCCAGCAAAGGGGATTGAAAAGAGATTAAAATATCTCTTTTCAAGTGCCATACCAGCTATATGGCGAGTGACCAGCTGTAACCTTGGGCAGCTTACTTCATTGTTCTATATCTCAGTTTCTTTATCTTTAATGTGGAGATAATAATACTACCTACCTCTCTTTTGTTATTATTCTTAGGGCTGCAAGAGCCGTATGTCCTACTAGGAATTGATTGTCCATATTTATAAAAAGAAGTGTTAGAAAGAGAAAAAGGAGCTGCAGGGGGTGGCAGAGAGGAAGCATTAGGAAAGAGTAAGTGAAGATGAGGTTGATAGAATCAGGGCAGTGTATCCAGCTAGGCTCCACCACGCTCTGGCCTGAAACTCTCTTTGGCAGAGCTAAAGCTCTACAACTTAGGCCAGGGAGTTGCGAGAGGCCCCTTGACGCCCATGGAGAATTCCTTCTTACCTATTTTGATAGAGACAAAATTTCTTTTCTTCTTCTCAGGCTCCCTTGCCAGTATGTGCGGTCATACGACCAAATTCTAGCTTACGGAGCATGAGTGGGAGTGATGTGTGCCATTTCTGGGCACACACACATCACATTCATCTATGTTCTCCCCTCCTTTTCAATGGCTGGAAATTGCATGTGGTGACTCAACCTGGACCATGCAGATGACAACAGACCCTAACACAGGGCAGAGCCACTAGATGGAAAGAGCTTGAGTCTCAGAATTGCTCTGTGGAGCAGAGCCACCAATTAACCTGGAATACCCACACTGGATAGTTTCATGAGTGAGAAACAAACGTCCTTATTCATGCCACTAAATTATTGGGTCTTGTTACAATAATTAATTCTACACTCATACAGCAACGTTTAGCTAAGATTATTGATGAATGCCACTTAAGGCCTTTCCTATGGAAACACCCAATGCACACTGGAACAGTGACCCTAACAAAAAACAGCAGGAGGAGCTGGCAAACTTTTTCTGAAAAAAGGGAGAGATAGGAGATACTGTAGATGGCCTTATGGGCCATACAGTCTCTGTTAAAACTACTCAACTCTGTCTCTTTGTAGCACAAAGGCCACCATAGGCAATACATAAACGAATGGGCATGGCTGTGTTCCAAAAAGTCATTATTTACAAAAACAGGGTGTAGTTTTGTACAGGCCATAGTTTGCTGACTCCTGGCCTACAAGAACCCCTGGAAATCCTGCTGTTAGAGAAGCATTTGTTTGGCCTATACCTAGCAGAGTCTTATAAAAGTATACACAAAGGCAGTAAATCAAACTGTAAAAAAGTGGCATTATTTGTATTTTAATAACAGCCTTATGTTGCATCCTATTGTCTTGAGGAAGCTACATTATAATGGGTTTGACATTCCTGATCAAAAGTCTAAAGTTAAACTTTCATAAAAAAAAAAGATGTCATATCTACTCAATTATTAACTCTTTAAATGGCCCAGTTTAAAATTTTCTAGACTAGATAAGCATCGATTTAACAGGACAACATTGTAAATGGTCTTATCAATTTTATTTAAGATATTTCTGGCTTTTCATGAAGATGGTGCCTAAAGTAAGAAAGGAAACCCCTGTCCCTCCCAAAGCTGAAGCCAAAGCAATGCTATGAAGGCCAAGAAATCGGTGCTCAAAGGTGTCCACAGCCATAAAAAAAGATCCACACCTCACCTACCACCTGACAGCCCAAGACAATGCAGCTTTGAAGGCAGCCCAAATATCCTT
Organism: Hippopotamus amphibius kiboko; assembly: GCF_030028045.1. Taxonomy (NCBI): domain Eukaryota; kingdom Metazoa; phylum Chordata; class Mammalia; order Artiodactyla; family Hippopotamidae; genus Hippopotamus; species Hippopotamus amphibius. The sequence continues at coordinate 25,824,859 of NC_080192.1, read as the reverse complement.
GGAAGAGCACCACTAGGAGAAAGAAGCTTGATCACTATATCACTGTTAAGTTCTCCCCAGCCACCAAATCAACCTTGAAGAAGATAGAAGACGACACACTGTGTTCTTTGTGGATGTCAAGGCCAATAAGCACCAGATCAACCAGGCTGTGAAGAAGCTCTATGACACTGATGTGGCCAAGGTCACACCCTGATCAGGCATGATGGAGAGAAGAAGGCATATGTTTGACTGGCTCCTGACTAAAATGTTTTGGATGTTGCCAACAAAATTGGGAACATCTAAACTGAGTCCAGCTGGCTAATTCTAAACATTTATATATTTATTATTCTAAACATTTATATATATTATAGTATATATATAATATATAAACATAAATAAATATATACTTTTCACCATAAAAAAAGATATCTCTAGAGAAAGTTATGATTGATTGGCTGATAAAGGTACTTGAGATACGTTATCTCCAATCATCACAAAACCTCCCAATGTGCCTTACCAAGGGGAAAACTGAGGCTCAGAGAGGTAAGTAATTTTTCTAAGATCATCCAACTGATAGAAAGAGATGTGTCTAGTTTCAAAGCTTCTATTCTCTTACCACTGCCTCTTGGCTAGAAGAAGGAAGGGCATGGGCAGAGATTTTGATGGAAAACTACACGCTGGCCAGGAGAAGAGGCCACTGGGTTCTAAACCTGGAGGGATAGGTTTATGCGGTCAAGAGTATCAGGAAGCAGAAGCTTGGCCACTGTGTGTCGTTAGTGGGTCATACCATGGATAACTGGCTGAATATTCCAAGAGTGGATTGTTACAAGTACAACGCACAGCCTACAAAGAGCAGCTATGAAATCATTACATTTACTGAGTAATTACCATGTGACAGTCAGCACGCCACATACTTTTCATGGACCTTATCATGTAATCTTCACAATAACTCTTTGAAGTAAGTACTGTTATTATTATCTCCATCTTATAGTTCAGGAACTGAGGCATAGAGTGATTTAAGCAACCTGTCTAAGGTCAAAAGGTTTAGAAATGGCATAGCTAATCTTGTCAGGCCTCAAAGCTCACATCTTAATACCTTACATTATGCTGCTTCCTAAAACAGCAAATAATAAAATTTCACGCTGCTATATTCTTATCACTGTCCCTGTTCCTTTATCCAGAGAACTTTATCACAACCTGCAATGATGCATATTTTTTGCTTTCTTTCTTGTCTCTTTAACTAAATAGTAAGCACTATGGAGGCAGAACTCATGTCTATTTTATCCAACAAGACCTAGTACCTAGTAAAATGCACCCTGTAGGTATTTGATAAATTTTTGTTGAATGAATTAATGGGTAAATGATATGTTAACAGGGGAACTCAAGATGGCATAATATCTGTGCAGTTGGAAGTGGTTCTCTTCTTATTGAAAGTCAAAACAAAGAAACAAACAAAAGCAAACTAGAGTTGAAACCATCATGCATTACTAGTGGGGATATAAAATGGTGCAGCTGTTTTGGAAAACAGTTTGGTGGTTCCTCAAAAAGTTAAACATAAAATTACCATATAATCCAGCAATTCCACTCCTAGGTGTATACACAGAAGAGCTGACAGCAGGGACTCACACAGATACTTGTACACCAATCTTCACAGCAACATGATTCACAATAACCAAAAGGTGGAGACACCCCAAATGTCCATGGATGCATAAACATAATGTGATATATACATACAGTGAACTATTATTCCACCTTAAATAGTAATGAAATTCTGATACATACTGATGAATCTTGAAAACACTGTGCTAAGTGAAATAAGCCAGACACAGGACAAATATTGTATGATTCCACCTATATGAATAAGCCAATTTATAGAGACAGAAAGTAAAATAGAAGTTATCAGGGGTTAAGGGAGGGTGGGTGGGGGATTTTTTTCTAATAAACACAGAAATTTCAGTTTTGGATGATGAAACCATTCCAGAGATGGATAGATGTGATGGTTGCACAACAGCATGAGTGTACTTAACGCCCCTGAATAGTTAAAATGGTACATTTTGTGTCATGTATATTTTACCAAAGAAGAAATCTCCACACAACAGGAGATGTGAATTGTTTTTGCCAGCACATCACTCTGAGGTCAGAGAGAGTAGCAGGAGCCCTATGGGGCCATGGGTCTCAGAGAGAACAGCCTTCCTCAGGCCAAGGATGCTGATGTCCGCACTGCAGAGCCCAAGAGGACCGGGAGACAAGAGCGAATCTCTGGCAATACAGATGACACTGATTCTACTTGAGAGTTAAACTCAGCCATCATCAGCAAGTCCCAGGACATGCTCAGTCATTACAATACTGTCCTAGGCACCGGGAGTGGGTATTCCAGTGCAAAGAGAATGCTAAATTGTGAAGATTCACAAGACAGAATCCTGATGAGGAGAACATTTCCATAGGGTGGGAGCAGAGATGTTTCTTTTCTCTTTTTTTATTTTTTGGCCATGCCATGCAGCCAAAAAAGTTCTTAGTTCCCCTGATCAGGGATTGAACTTGTGCCCTCTGCAGTGGAAGCACGGAGTCTTAACCACAGGACCACCAGGGAAGTCCCCAGAAATGTTTTTTAACCACCACTGGTTTCCACCAATCTCCTAGTGAATACAGATGGAAGGTTCGTGTCAGAATCCACTGAATCAGAAAGAACACTGAGTAAGTCTTACTGACATCAGAGACTACTGAACACTGCCCATAGTACCAAGTATTACACTTTTTTGCCACTAATATACATGCATGAATAAGCAAGCTTGCTAAGAAATAAGCAAGCTAATGATTCCCCAAGATCAGAAGAAAGGAGGTTCAGATGAATAAATTTTGTAGGGGAGGGTTGTGGTTGGGAAGAAGCAAAAAGTAGGACCAAAGTGGGCAGAGCCTGAGTGAAGCCTGAGAGAGTTGGAGGCCAGGAGGAGAGGAGGCCCTGAAATAACAAAAGGGATCCATGAAAGAAATCTTGGAGGGCACAGAAGATGAGATATTGATTCTTTCCAAACTTTAATGTTGTCCATGAATTTGAGCCGTCCCTACTCCACAGGCAGGTGCCCCTTCCTACCTAAACCCGGGGCCCCTGGAACAGGCCTGCAGCCATCAGTACACTTGGGCAAATATCTTTCTTGCTTTTATGTTTCATAGATGAATATAGGGGGCATGGTGTGACATTATGAGGAAAGGCATCAGCACTCTGGAGCTAGTCTTGGAGATGAATGCTGCCTCTTTAATTTACTGGCTTAGAACTTACTTACCTTGCATGAGAGTCAAGTTCCTCATCTTTAGAATAGTTCATTTCAACTTGTTAAGGTAACACCATATGCCATGAAATACCTGTTAGGTAAGCAGGTACACCTATGAGAAAATACCTATGAAGGTAATACCTCATACCATGCTCAGCTCACAGCTACATGTCCCATAGGTGATCACTTCCTTCCCTCATCTATAACTCTAGTCCTGCACTCTGCCTACCCCAAGTGAGCAGAAATTGCTGAGTTGCATTCATTGTGCTGCCTGACTTTGAGCCATCAGAGGTCCGCACCTCTTCTTGCTCTTGCTAGCACTGTCAAAATTTGCATCCTTTATTTTCATACTGCCCTCCCACCCCCACCCCCACCCCCGCAGGATCTCGAAGGACTTGGCAGACTCCCGAGGGGGAACAGAAACCATTTTTATGTTACCAAGAGGGAAGTTAGGACACCATGAAAGATTAGTGGTTTTTCCAGAAAAAATTTGAGAGAAATCCCAAAATGTCTTCCTTTCCCACAGTCCATCCCACTGTCTGAATTGCTTCCCTGGGCACCAAAGGAAAGCAGCTGGCAATCAGGGACCACGGTCCATAGGGAATGCTTATCGAGGGCTGGCTGGGGTCAGGTTTCGTCATCTCATCTTCTGAAACCCTCTCAAACCGCCTGTCATGAATGAAGGCAATTTCAGCACAAGAGTCATTTCATCCTGAAACAATTGCCAAGCACCAGGCGTACCCAGCCCGTGGTGCTGGACACGAGTGAGTGACGTGCTTCCTCTGATTTACGTCCATCCCTTTGAGGAAACGCTCCTTGCTAGGTGATGTTAACCTCTTGATCAGCCTCTATTTTGGCCTCCGAGTGAGTGATGAATCAGGTTATAATCTGACAGTGTACTTAAAGGTATATTAAAGTCAAATTAAATTACAGCACCTCAGACATCACACACATGTCTAAAGAACAGAGCCAGAATGCATTATCCCTGCCCAGTTTCAATCCACACCCATTATAACCTAAATTATTCTTATTTCATATCCCATTATAAATATATCAGATGGTTAAACTGACTCTAAAATTAACTAAGTTTCCTCCAATTTTAATCAAGCCTCACAAACCCAGGCAGCTCATTCCAAAAGCTGGAGGTAGAAATGATTTCTCTTGAATGTTATCCTTATGCTGTGAGCTCAGACACTGCTGGTAGAATCAATCCTCGCGATAACTCAGATACATCTGGAGCACCTACTACATGGCAGGCACTGCCTTGGGCACTAGGGAGACAATGCAAACAAAAGCAAGACATAATTCTGACCCTTGTGGAACTAGTTTATAAGAGCTAGATATTAAGCAAATAATCAAATAAGCAAATGGTCAGGATTGAGTGCTGAAATTATGTTGTTAAGTCTCTGATTCCGTCTCTCTCTCCATCTATCTCTTAGCTCTGCTGTCTTCTATTTGGCTTCCTCTTCCAGCATCCTCTCTCCATGTGACTAAGATGGCCACTTGCAGCTCCTGCCTACTGCAGTACCCATGAATGATGATCCTAAAGGAACAATCGTCCTAGAGCTCCCACAAAGTCCCAGAGAGGATGCTGATCGGTCTGGTTCAGATCACATGCTCCTTCCCATAATGGTATGAAGAACTGGGAAAGGAATATTCTGATTGGCCACTGCAGGTCACATGAGCACTCAAGGTGGAGAAGGGAGGGGTGCTGGTAGTTTCCCTGGTACCATGTGGCTAAGCAGGATTCCTATGGCATGAGAGACGGTAGTTTCTCAAGTGAAAGGATGATGGGCCAATGAATGTTTGTCCATGAAATTGTCAGAAGGTTGATGTTTAAAGTTGGTCAAGCAAAAGAAGCAGCAGCAACATAAGTTATGCTTTCTCTGTATTCCTTCCAGCTCCTCTAAGGGCCAGGGACTGAGGCATGCTGCTCAGTAGAAAGAGAGAGTATTCATAACCAGACAGACGTGGGCTCAAATCCTGCCTCCACCACTTGCTAGTGGCTGTGTGGCCTTGAGCAAATCATCTGCCCTCTAAAATAGTTTCTTCACTGGTAGCATGGGGATAATAATTCCACCCCAATAGGACTGCTGGGGAGTTGAAATTATATAATATAAACAAAGAGCTACAGTGATGGGAGCCTTGGAGATGCTTCATGGATGGTGGGTATTTAGAAATCTCCCAGAGGTACAATATTGTATAACAAATATTGTAAACGGGGTCCTAACTTGTGCAACAGAGGGAGGGAATGGTGTTTGGAGACAAGAGGAAGAAACAAAATATAAACAAATAAATAAGCGTACATTCATATTTTGAAAAGTGCTCTGATGGAAATAAGGTAATTATAAAAAAAAAGGGAAAAAGCAAATACAATAGAGTAGTAAGAGTGAAGGCCTCCTTTGGAAGAGATAGGCCAGGAAGGCCTCCTTGAGAAGGTGATGTGAACTAAGTCCTGAAGGGTGAGAAAGAGATTGCCATGCAAGGAGTTCAGGGAGAAGGTTCTAGACAGAGGGAACAGCAAAGACAAAGGCTCAGAAGCAGGAGCGGGGTGGGCATACTCAAGGAACAGAAGGAAGGATGGTGGTTGGAATGGTAAGATTAAAGAGAAACAGGAAACAGATCCCGGTAGGCCTTTCAGGCCATAGTAAAAATCTCAACTTGCACACTGAATGATATACCAGGTTAAAAATTCTAATAAGATAATTGGGGTTGTTGAGTGGAGAATAGAATGGATACGGACATGTGTGGGGAGACCAGTTAGGAGACCATTGCAATCATCTAGGTAATAGACAGTGGGGACCTAGCCTAATGTGGTGATAGTGGAGATGGGGATAAATGGATGGATTAAAGACATATGTTGGTTATAGAACCAGGAACATCCAGAGATGGATTTGTATGTGGGAGGTGAAGGAAATGGAGGATTAAAGATAAATCTCTCCTCTGAGGGTTGAACAACTACTTGGGCAAATGTGGGCCATTTTACTGAGCTGGGGAAGCCTTGGGAAGAGACAGATTTAAGACACTGAGTCTGAGGTCCTTATAGGGACCCAAGTGGCAGGATGGATTAGGCAGTTAGATGGACAACTCTGGGCCTTAAGTGAGAGGCCAGGGCTAGGGTGCAAATTTGAAGCCATGGGACTGGATGAGATCATCCAAGAAAGAGGGAAGATAAAAAAAAAAAAAAGAAGAGAAGGGAGAAGGTCCCTGCATGAGCCTTGAGACACACAGAGGATGAGTCAAAGAGGAAGAGAAGCCATGACCCAGGAGGGAAACCAGAAAGTCAGAGAGATAGAGGCCAGGAGAGGAAATTATTTCAAAAAGAAGGAAGCAGTCAATTCTGGTGAAAGCTGTTGAGAGATTAGCAAAATGAGGACAAGGAAATGAACCTTAAATTTAGAAACAAGTAAACAAACAGAAATCCACCCTTGGCAGTGGTGCTCTCAAACTCATCTTTCTAAAATGAATCTGATGTTACTCCCTTGATTACAAAAATCAGTCGCTCATCACCAGGTCCTCAGCAAGGTACATTGGCCTGCTCCTTCCCAGCACAGCCTCCATCTGCTCTCATCCACTCCCCATTCCTTTGCCTGTGCTTCCTGTGAGCAGTGGCCACAGATGGTCCTGCCTCTCTGAGCAGCCCCTCCTCTCCGGATCTGTGCCCACAGTTTCTCAGACCTGCGCTACCCTTCCCTTGCTCCTGGCACATGCCGCACCCCTGACCCAGCCCTGATTCCATCTCTAGACAGTGGTGTTTGAGCCACAAATCCCCTCCTTAGATCTCTAACAGTTCTCAGAGTGCATCAGAATTGTTTTCCTATGCATGGCACCCACTAGACTGTGAATGAGATCCTTTACAGGGGGGACTTTGTTTTATTCATCTATGTGCTCAGTGCAATACCTAATGCATAGTGGCTGCCTACTAGGTATCTGTTGAGTAAGTTCCCTAAAGACAAATAGAAGTTTTAACTACTCTTTAAAAAAGCAAAGTTAAAATATATCTTTTGCAGCTGAATGCATATGCAAGTTCCCCTTACTCAAAAAATCATCCAAAAGGGTACAAAGAATATGAACACTCTTGTTATTGCTTGAACAATGTCTCCCCCCACCCCCACCCAAAAAAAAGGTATGTTGGAGTCTTAATTCTCAATACCCCAGAATAGGACCTTAATTGGAGATAGGGTCTTTACAGAGGTAATCAAGCTAAAATGTGGTCAGTTGGGTGGGCCCTAGTCCAATATAACTGGTATCCTAATAAAATGGGAAAATTTGGACATGGAGACAGACACACACAGAGGGAAGACCATGTGAAGATGCAGGGAGAATGCCACGCGAAGACAGAGGCCTGGGCTGATGCATCTACAAGCCCAGGAACACCTGAGGCCACCAGAAGCTAGGAGAGAGGCCTGGGATGGTTCCTCTCCCAGCACCTTCAGAGGGAGCATGGCCCTGCTGATGCTTTGACTTTGGACTTCTGGCCTCCAGAATTGAGAAAATAAATTTCTGTCATTTTAATCCATGCAGGTTTTGGTGCATTGTTTTGGCAACACTAGGAAACGAATACATCCCCTGACATGGAGGAAGCCCCAAATGTATTTTCTTTCTTTTGTCACTTTGGCACTCCATAAGTTGAACTCAACTCATTATGCTGAAAAATTTTAAAATACAGGAAAAAAAAATAGCATTCTCCTCAATTTTGCCTAACAGGGAATTAAGAAGAATCCCCAAAGACCTCACTTTAGTCAGGTTTAAATTAATCTACATTTTGTATTTATAGTAATATTAAATTAACCAAATGCATTTTTATAATAATAATGTATTCTGAAGGATGGAAATTGGATTATATTAATTTGAGCACTCTATTTTTATTTAGTAAAAGAAAGTTATGCATTTTCTTCTGCTCATTTTACAACCCTGAGTGAGCTTCATCATAAAATAATACAGTCTATTAATTAAAAAACACTCTATGAAAACTATAAAGTTCTGGAGTGAAATAGTGAGATAGTGTGATGGTTAATTTTACATGTCAACTTGACTGGGATAAGAAACGCCCAAATAGCTGGTAAAACATTATGTCTGGATATGTCTGCGTGGCTGCTTCCAGAAGGGATTAGGATTTGAATTGGGAGCCTGAGTAAAGAAGATCACCCACACCAGCACAGGTCAACATCACCCAATCTGTTGAGGGTATGAATAGAACAAAAAGGAAAGGAAGGGCAAATCAGCTCTTTGTTTGAGCTGGGATATCCATCTCCTCCTGCTCTCAGATACTGATGTTCCTGGTTCTTGGGCCTTTGAACTCAGCCTGAATTACACCACCAGCTTTCTTGGATCTTCAGCTTGCAGACAGCAGATCAGGGGATGTTTAGGCCTCCATAACCACATGAGCCAATTCCTATAATAAATCTCTTGATATATAATCTATCTATCTATCTATCTATCTATCTATCTATCTATCTATCTATCTATCAATCATCTATCTATACATACATACATATGTATATATCTGTTTCTCTGGGGAACCCTGACTAATATAGGTAGGGAGGTGGCAGAGAAATTGTCATTGACTTAATTGAGTAGAGAAGAAAAAAAAATCAAGAGGCTGAGCTGATACTTTGAGAAGGCACTAGTCCACCTAACCAAGAAAACAGAAGCCATTTTAAGTGTTTAAACAGAAAGAATTTAATACAATGGAAGAGCTAAGCACCAAATAGAACAAAAAGGCAAACCTGAGATGAACAATGGAAGGAGCCACTACTGCCTCTAGGCTACAGCAGGTTTCTCAGTCAGGGGACTATTGGTATTTTGGGCCAGATGATCCTTTGGTGTGAGGGGCTGTCCTGTGCACCACAGGATGTTTAGTCTTTATCTCTGGACTGCAGCCACTAGGTGCCAGTAGCACCCCCTGCCTAAGCTGTAAAAACCAAAAGTGTTTCCAGACATTACTAAGTATCCCTTAAATAGAGGGCTGGGGAGTAGGCAGAAATGTCCCCGAGGGGAACTACTGAGCTGGAGGGACAAAAGGAGGAGACAGTATTACTGGAACTTAGGTCCAGGGTCACCTAGGAAAAGCTGAAACCATGAAGCAAGAGGTCTGTCCAGTGAAACTTAGAGACATGGATAAAAGGCCTCAGGCAGAGAGGAAGAGGGAGAAATACCCTGGCTTCTCTCCTGCCCCCTCACTCTCCTGCAGGCTGGTGTTGGCCTCCTAAGATACAGAGCAGAGCAAGGAATGGTTCTGAGAGTGCAGAATCAGTGCAGGGATGCCCTTAAAACTCTAGAACTGAATGAGGATAAAAATTTACATCTGAGGTCCAACTTTGAGACTGGTGTTCATTCAATGTGCCAGGTCCCCAGTGATTGCTACACATTCTACAGAGGCAACTTACTGTGAAACCAAAGAAATTCCTTGTTTGCATGGGCCCCTTCCAAGGTGCTAGAAGGGCTCTCATGATGTGTTCAACGTGGTCTCATGTTTTAGTAAAATGTGCATCACACTTCCCTTCATGTTGGGTGGAACTGGAGTGGGTGGGGCACTTTGGAGATTTGGTTAAAGGAAAGTTGAGATGGTATCAGCATTGCCTTCGGACCTGAGCAACAGGAGCTCCTGCCCTGGGCCCCACACATCAGAGAGCCTCACCGTGGCTCTCCTCCTGCTGTACCCCTCTCCTCTAGATGAGAAGTCGGCAGGGTCCAGGGGCTGTGCCCACTGGGAATTTACACCCTCCCCTTCTTTCCCATCTTTGAATACCCAGGACTACAAAATTCCCTGTCTAACTGGTCCTGAGCCTGCTCCAAGGATCTACATGGGCCCCCTGAGTCCAGACTTCCAAGAGTGGACCACGCTATAGGAATGCACACCCCTAGGCCCAAGAGGCGGTCAAGGCACAGCAGGTTGCTGGAGGCTAGGAATAAAGCTTGGTTGTGTGGACGGGAGTGTCCGCACACGTGAGAGGGCCTGCAGGGTGCAGAAGGGAGCTAGGTAGGAATGGGAAGAGAAAGGGAGTCATAAATAAGCAATAAAATCAGTAGAAATTATTCTGACATTGAAGAGCAAATTGTAAGCCCCTCAGTTTTTTTTTCAAATTGTATCCAAAGTGGTAATTCATAAACGAGAGAGAAGTTTTGAATAGAAGTAAAGAATAAGCTTTTACGTTGTTTGATATCTATTTCTTCTTGATCTAGCATAAAATGCTGATATCATAATCCACCAGAACAATGGGGTTATCAACGACAAACTGGTTAATGAGGGTCATCAATTCAAAAAGTATTGAAGGTTAGTCCCTGTGCAAGAAAACTTGAAATATGCATGAAATCTTACGGCTCATATATGAAAGTTGATGTAGGGTTTCCCAAATTTGACAACAACTTTAAAAAATTATATGACTTACCAATAACCAATTCTGAGGCTGAAAAACCTCTTCTAACATATCAATAAAAAAATTTAATTCAACCATACTAGAGGAAAGACTGAGTAATCTTTCTGTAGAAAATGATATTACAAAGTCATTGTCATAAGAAATGTAAAGAGGTATGTCACCAAACAATAGAGAGAAGGATATTATGTGTCAAGCCATCAAATAATGAAGATATTATTTTTCTAGATTTTTGTAGTATTTTTATTTTATTTATTTATCTTTTTAAATTTTTTGGCCATGCCATGAGGCATGCGCGATCTTAGTTTCCCAACCAGGGATTGAACCCATGTCCCCTGCAGTGGGAGCACGGAATCTTAACCGCTGGACCGTCAGGGGAGTCCCTGTCAGCTTTTTAAATGTTGTGACTTGCTGTAATTTCTTTTCCCATTTTATGTAAATATTCAACTTCATACTTAATTGTTCACAATTTTGCACTCTTTTTCCTAAAGAAGGAGCTCACCTCCCTCTAAATTGTATTAGCTTTGGATTCCACACAACCTGGCTCCTCCCCTGGCATCATAATTTATTACGTGAGTTGTTTGGTTGTGGAGAGGGGAAGTAAGAGGGGCTTGGGGCCTCTGTCTGGAGAAATTTACAGAAAATTATCTGAATGGGCAGCTCATCCTGACCCCCAAGATGTCAAGATGTATTATTTCCAGGTAAGTGATTCAGTAACTGGCACTTCCCGAAAGCCATTTTCAGATGACTGAATTGCGTCCTCGTTTCTCCTTGTTTTTGTTCTGTCGTCATGGTGGCAGCTGAAGATAAGAGAGTGAAGTGGGTGAGGGGCAGATGACTGTTTAGCTGTGACTCCACAGCCTCTCACATGATAGAGAGCAAAGAAAGACAATTTAAAAAGGGGAAAAAAAAACAAGCCCACCAGAACACGCCTTCAATCCTGACAAAGAGCTGGTATCCACTGGGGAGCCCCAAGGACAATCCCAGACTAGACAAAGCAGGGCTGTGGGTGTAAGGTCTAGGAGCCAGAGCTAGGGGCTTTCACTTGTGAGCCTATAGGCTGCAGAGCCATGACTATCTGTCTCACTGAACAAAGCACGGGGATTAACTCTTCGTGTGAAATTTATTATCTCCTTTAGAAGGAAGACATTTCACCCTGAAGTGTATTAGGTTTCCGAGGGCTCACATTTGCTCAAAAATAGTTATCGGGATTTGCAGATGTAATTTCTACGTAAGTTGCTGCGGTTCAGGGACTTGTAAAAGATGGACTGCCAGGGCAAGGCTGTCTGTCCATTTTCAAAGCTTTTTTGATGTCTCAAAGACTTTATGGTGACAGTGGGTTGAACACAGGCTTTTTCTCTCTTCTCCCTTTTACAATCCCAATAACATAACCAAAAAAGAATAAAATAGGAAAAATCCCAAGGCAAAAAGAATAAGAGAGAGGATGACACCAGACTAGAGAGTCAACAGTTTTGGAGACTGTAGTGCTGGAAAGTGGGACTCAGCAGGACAGAGGAAGGTGGATCAGAAATACTCCCCCTCCCCCGATCACTTTTAGGCCGCAACGGAACTTTCACAATGTAATCTTGAACTTACATGTTAGGGGGTTATTTTCTTTTATAATATGAATCACTTAAGTTTATAGAATGGAGAGCTTTTATTTACTAAATAGGGCTAATTAATCAGGAGCAACTCAGGTGTTACCCCAGACCCACCCTCTGTCCCTGGCCAGGAAGTTCTCTTTCCGGAGAGATGGGACCAGCAAATCCTGGATTCAAAGAGGGCTTCGGTGAGGTGTCAGACTGAAAGCAGAGGTAAAGGTGGAGTCAGCGGTCTCTGACACACATACACTGAAGGAAGGGAGGGACGATGTCCCCAGAGAAAAGTTGGGGTAATAGTGACAATAGCTCATACATGTGCAGGGCAGTTTTCAAAACAATTCATACACATTAACTCAACTCTCACAATAACCGTATGCTAGAGGCACAACTATCATTTTATTTTATGCACAAGGAACTCAAGGCACAGAGAGTTTAAGCACATTCCCCAAGGTCACACAGCCAGTAAGTGGCAGAGCAGGAGATGAACCCAGACAGTCTGAGAGGGGCACATAGATCCTGGGTGGCAAAACCACAAAGGTCTACCACAGGGAGAACCGCGACTTATGTTCCACAATTATCATAGATTGTGTGGGCTGTATGCAGTTTTACCATATTTTCAGTAGTTACAATGTGGGACAAGCAAACGATATAATGCCAAGCTCGTTCATTTTGAGCAGAACCTTTTCTGCAATAGCAGGTCCCCCTATAGCTACAGGTCTATGGTAGCCTGATTAATGAGCCCCCACGAAAGAAGTCTCAATCCCTGGAACCTGTTACAGGTAAAAGGGACTCTGCAGGTGTGAATAAATTAAGGATCTCGAGATGGGGATTCTCCAGTCCTCACAGGAGACTGCAGGCCCCTTTGCACTTCCTCAGCTCAGACCACCAGGTGAGGGCTCACAGACTAGACACCCCTCTGCAAATACCACAAGCAGCCCACATGACGATCCCAATCACTGGCAAGAACCTGCTGACAACGGTGAGTGGGACCTCAGACAGATCTGTCTCTCAGCTGGGATAGTAACTGAAAGTTGGCACTGATTACACACCACATAGGATACCCAGGTAAGAAATGGCTTCTAATCACAGAACAGAAAGCTCTCCTGTTAAAAATAGGATAAACATACTATGACATTTGTAGAGCTCAAATGCCAGTACAAATGGATTTTGTACAGGAATTAGAATTTCTAGAGTGCCAAAGATGTAGCTGTGGTTTTGAGGAAAGAATAATGAATAAAGCTTGGCTCAGCCACGTCTATAAAAAGGATGAAACTTTATTAGTCACGGATGGGGACTGTTGTGTGATCAACAGCCCACCTGTTCCCTTGGTAGAAATCATGTCTATTCGTGTTTAAGCAATTTTGATATTATAAACCTATAATCCTAAAATGAGCTTTGTAGCTGGGGAAGGAGGGAGGAACCTCACTGGAACAGCTGAATGAGCCACCAGAAACTTGAGCAGATGGAAGCAGCAAAGAATATAATAATCCAGGAAGGGGGCCAAGCAAGTCACTTGTCTGAGGGTATGTCAATCGTTTCAGATCTGCAAGAAGACTGTGAACCCAATGGGTTCCTTAGACAAGAAGCGGAAGGTCACTGGGAGCACCCATAAGTCATGAACCAGGAGAAGATACATTCAGCCAGGAGCTGCAGAGAGACATCTGAAAGGCTATGACTGCTAGAGGAGCTAGGCTCAGACCTTGACTTAGAACACTGATAGAAAAACATAAGGTCCATAGTCTCTCCATCCCATGCCCATGGCAGACATCAGTAAGTGATCATTGCACACTTTCATGCTGAAGCCAGAGGCAGCCTCAGAATCTTTCTCAGCACAGATCTTGGTCCTAATGCTTATTCATCAGAGTTGACTAAAAAGATAAAATCTACTTGGTATCCCTGGTTTAGAACAAGAGGTAAAGGAACCAAATGTTGGTTAGAATAGAATCTGCATTAGTTTTTTTTTTTTTCAATTTTTTGACTATACTGTGCAGCATGCAGGATCTTAGTTCCCTGACCTGGGTTCGAACCCATGCCCCCTGTAGTGGAAGGGCAGAGTCTTAACCACTGGACTGCCAGGGAAGTCCCTGCATTAGTATCTTGAAAAAGCACTAGGGTCAAGTTGGGTAGAACAGAGAGATCTGGGCAAGAAAAAAAGAAAGGACTTCAGGGGCTGAAGCCAAGGGGCATCCTGGAAGTTGCAGGAGATGACACTAGGCTGAAGTCTGGATGAAGAACTTACCAAATACTTCCTCATGTCTCTATGGCCTTAATGGGGTCACGTGTCCATCCCGAACCAATCACTGAGGCCAGATGTGGGCTGTGCTAATTGGTTTCAGTTAAGCAGAGCCCATCTGTGGATTGAAGGGCATTCCCACCTAAACCTCACGACTAAGAGTTGGGAAGAGGTGGCTCCCCTAAGGAACTGGGGTGAACTATCATGAAGGAAGAGACTTAATGCTGAGGAATAAACAATAGGTGTTACCTACACTAGGTAGGATTTACAAGGACCGGAGTTGGAGAGCTCTTCTAGAAGGGCAGGTGAGGTATCCATAAAGTAGGTGCAGAGTGGCCAAAAGTCCACAGAAATAATTTCTGGGGACCAGCTAGGAAGTTCTTTCCTCCTCTAAAAAGACCTAAGAATCCACACCTGCCAAAGAAATGAGGAAGCAAGTTTAGATTGCAAATCAGACTGTCCCCAGAACTACCAAAGGCACCAACTTGAACTTCCTGGGCTAAGCACTTTAGGCCAGCTTTCCAATGTCATATGAGGGTGACACCTTGGAACCAGCCAGGAACCAGGTCCTTCAGCCCAAAGACAATAAT
This sequence comes from Hippopotamus amphibius kiboko, assembly GCF_030028045.1. Classification (NCBI taxonomy): domain Eukaryota; kingdom Metazoa; phylum Chordata; class Mammalia; order Artiodactyla; family Hippopotamidae; genus Hippopotamus; species Hippopotamus amphibius. The sequence continues at coordinate 25,809,811 of NC_080192.1, read as the reverse complement.
AGCAAGTGTTTTCGGCAACCCTGCAAACAGCCAATGTTTGTAATTTTGTTCCCTGAATGTTTCCCCAAAGTGTTTAGCACTTTGAAAGTCCCAAGTGCTTGCCTTCTAGAAAACAAAAGGAGAAAGCTGGGGGATTGTGTCCTATTTCTTTGTCACTCCTGGAAACAGAATATCTCCCAGGGCTGGAGAGGGAGGTGGCAGCTTTGAAAAGAAAGGGAATTTGGATGTTTGGGACCTATGCAAAAGAGGAAACGTGCAGAAAGGCAGTGATGAGGAGCAGACGCGTGGATTCAATGAGCAGAATACCCATGGGTTACAGAGGAAGAAGAATTTGTAAATAAGAAAAAGGCCATCGATGAAAAGAAAGCTGTAAGTTTGCTGCCATTTCTTCACAGATGGCATAAGTTATGTTAGGTACCTTTCAGCTATAAGCATTAGAAAATCTTCCCTAATTGGTTTAGAAAGAAAAAGAATTTATTAGCTCATGTATTTGAAAGGGACAAATGCAGAACGGACTTTGGGCAAGGGTTCTGTTTCTTCCCATCTCTACTCTCTTCATCCTAAGGCAGGCTCTTCTCATTGTTGCAAGATGTTCACCAGTAGCTCCCGGGGAAAGGGGACATGCTTCCTCATTAACATCAGGCAGGAGAGAAAGGACTCTGTGTCCCACAATCCCTATCAAAGGACCTCTGATTGCACTAACTTAAGTCCTGTGACAACCTCTGGACCAATCACTGTGTCTGGGGGGGGGGATCAGGTTCTAATCAGAGGTGGCTGTGGAGCCGTCACATCAATTCTGCAAGGCTGAGAATGGGGCAAGTGATGGCTTCCTCAGGTAGACAGGATATTGTCATCATGAAGGAAGAGGCTGGACAGCCAACAGCAGGTCTCCTCATATCAGACGTATAGAGAAAAGAGGAGTGTATTTAATATATATTTCTAAATCAAAGATAAAGGCAAATAGCAAAAGTCTCTCCCCTGGAAGTGACTTTTCTTTAAGGGGAAAAAAAAAAAAAAGTTGATGACTGGAAGAGAAGGCTCCCATGGTATGATTGTGGTTCCCATGCTCTGCTGGCTAGCAGCTGCCCCACCAAATGAAATGCGACACAGGATAACAACTCACATGATTAATCTCTGAAGATGGATCTTGATATATATACTTAACCCACATTCTTAGAAGGACTCAGGGGCACACTGCAAAGCGGGAGTTAATGTTCTGTTAAGTTCTTGCTTTATCGTATTTGCAAAGATGGTTTCTTCCTGAAACCCAGCACTGTATTAACATTCTGCGTGTCACTCTGGTTCAAGTAAGCCATAGGAAGATGGATCACTCTTCATTCACTGAAGTAGTTCCCAAGTTAAAAAAGGCACATATGTAGTAATGGTAGAGCAGCCCAGTTAGAAACTCTAACAAGCTACAGAACATGGAAGACAGAAAATAATGAGAACAGTCACTCTTTTGTGTCTAGAGGAGAACAGTGAAATACAGTCAGTAGCATGATGATTGCTCAATAGATCTTTTTCTTCTTCTTGGGCTACCTGTCCTTGGTTCATGCCAAGGGTGCATGAGGCTGAGAGAGCCAATATATTTATCTGAAATAGAATTCTCCAGCAACTATGTCAGACTATAGCAGCAGATTTCAAAGTCTTGACTGGTAATGAGGTGATTGTTAAAATAAATTATGTTATATCCCTACAATGGAATTCTATTTATTCACTTAACATGATGCTGTAGATAAAAATGTATAATTTAAATGATATTCAAAATATATTACTGGGTAAAAAACCAGATTAGAAAACAACATGGAGGTTATAATTGTACTTTTTTTTTCCCAAAAAATATTAAAACATTTACATTTCAACACAGAAACAATGAGAAGATATACTTTAAGATGTTTCCAGTGGTTTTCTCTGGGTGATGGGATCATGAATATTCTTTTTGAATCTTTAATTTCTTGTTTATATTCTCTACATTTTCTGTAATGTTTATTTATGGCTTTTGCAATAAACATACAGCAGAGATATTTTGAAGTAAAAAATTAAACCCACTACATCTGTAACTCTTTAATTGTACTTATATTTCATTCTTTAAAATGTGCGGTATTCTTGTAAGCAGCCACAAGTCCTTTGTGGCATGAAGTAGGGGAAGAAATGCATGCCTGCATACATAAATGAGTGAATGAATAAACACGGCACCAATTAGAGCAGTAAAGGAAACTCTGGGGAATCCCAAGGCCGACCCTCTATTCCCTTACTTCCATTTGGTTAACATCTAAATGAGATCCAATTCCAGGAGAACAGTCCCAGCCCCAGACACAGGGGACATTTTAGTGTTTCTAAGTTTAGAGATGGAATTTTCTTGCTCCCAGAAGAGGCATCTCAAGAGTATAGATTCTCAGACTCTAGTAAGGGGTCCGTCACCTCCCCCCCAGGGCCCCAAGTGGACTTTCTCTTCCCATAATCTCTAGATCCTGCCCTCCTCCCAAGGCGGCGCACATTTGGCCTTGGAGGGAACATTATCACCCTGAACCTTAGGGGCTCCTTGAATTTCACATTTCAAGGTTTCTGGCGCTGTCCACTGCTTTAGATACCTAGTACTGCCACACTATGCAGCCAGCGTCACTGTAGCCACCATGCCCCCGATATGTTAGAAATCCCTCCCAGGGCTTCCTTGGTGGTGCAGTGGTTAAGAATCCACCTGCCAATGCAGGGAACACGGGTTCCATCCCTGCTCCGGGAAGATCCCACATGCCACGCAGTAACTAAGCCCGCGAGCCACAACTACTGAAGCCCCAGCGCCTAGAGCCCGTGCTCCACAAGAGAAGCCACCACAATGAGAAATCCGCGCATCGCAACAAAGAGTAGCCCCCACTCACCGCAACTAGAGAAAGCCTGCACACAGCAATGAAGACCCAATGCAGCCAATAAATAAATAAATAATTAACAAATCTTTAAAAAAAGAAATCCCTCCCCTCCTCTTTAGTCCTGAGCAAAGATGCAAACTCCCTCTCAACAGCCTCCAGAGTCTAGAAAAGCAAAGTCCCATCACAGAACTCTCCCCAAGGTGGGAAGAAGGTGGACATATCAAGGACCATCTCAGCCCCACAATACCCCTCCCTCTTTTTGCTCACCAGCCTGCTAGACTTGGGGGACACTAAGTGACAAAAATGGAGGTGAAAGGAACTCTAAAGCCCAGGAGTAACATAAACATGTTATCTACAAGTTGCTGAGCTGCAGTGGATTGTTGCCAAGGGTAATACAGGCCCAGTGTTGACAGGTTTGTTTTTCAAGAGAAAGCAGAAATCTAGGTTATTATGTGTAATCTCCCAATTTTTAAATACTGGCCACACATTCTATATGTTTAGTCCCCAAATAAGTCTGTCCTGGTTAGGAATTCTGTTCAACTGCTAGTAACAGAAAAGAGAAATAATATGTCTGATGATAGAGCCTTAGTTCCTCTCTCACCTGAAAGAAGTTCAGATGTGGGCAGTCCAGGGCTGTGGGCAGCTCCAAGGAGGTGTTGTGTTTGAAACACTTGGCTTGGTTTTCCTTCTAGTGGTTGCGAAAATATACTGGAACTTGAATTCAAGATCAACTAGCTGAGGGTCCCTGGGCACAGCCATTTATCTTTCTATGCCTGTTTCCTCATTTGTAAGATGGACAAGAACAGTATCTGCCTCACGGGATGGCTGTGAGAATCAAATGAGATAATACATGAAAAGAGCCTGGAGCGTAAATATTGTGTAAGACACAATGAGCCCCATCCGACTCTTTATAACCTGGGCCCTTCTATACTGTAATGACAAAGTAGTCATTTTTGTGTGAAATATCTATCACAAGTAATTTTTAAAGGAAAAATGAGAAAGGGATGAGTTCTATGGGTGTATTGATATAGGATACAAATGGACAGCATGTATAGGACTGTACATTCTAACGAATGAACTAATTCAACAGAAATGGGAAGGATTGGGAGTTTGGGGTTAGCAGATGCAAACTAGCATGTATAGGATGGATAAACAACAAGGTCCTACTATATAGTACAGAAACTATATTCACTATTCTGCAATAAACCATAATGAAAAAGAATATACGTATGTATAACTGAATCACTTTGCTGTACAGCAGAAATTAACACAACACTGTAAATCACCTATGCTTCAATAAAAAAAAATAAAGGAAGAAAGAAATGGGAATCTGGAGCCAGAGGTTAATCTGTAAGAACATAAACTCTGCCCTTTCCTGAATTCTTGGATAGATTAATGGACTTTCTTCAAATGTGAAAGGAGGGGTGAGCGTTTGAGTCAATTTTATGTAGACCTAAAGGAGTAGGAACACCCTAACAGACATTTGACTTGCATAGCTATCACCTACCCTTCCTCAGTCCTCAACCACACTCCTGATGACCCTTTACAAAATAGAATGGGAATCTTCTGACATTGCTTCTGCACTTTCAATACTCTCCTTCAAGTCAGGAAGAGCTTGAGTTGACTGTAATTCTAAAGGATGAATGGATGCTGATGGTGTTTCCTAGCAACAGCTGAAAAGAAATCAACATCAAATGATACAAGCACCATGAGTAGAAGCAAAAGATCCACTGAAACAGTCAGAAGTAACATGACCTAGGCACTGACTGTCAGACCAAAACTGGCAATTGTAAGCTGATCTTCTGTTAGGATGCTGCACAGATAAAGCAAGAGGAAGAGCTCAGTTAGGATAAAGGAGGTCTCATAAAAATGACCCCAAATCACAATGCTTAGTCAAACCCCAGGTTTAGTGTGACAGTCTTACCCAGAGAAAACCATTTCATCTGTAGAAAACTGAAGGTCATAGAAGGCTGTCAAATAAATCCCTTTGATCTAATTACAATGACATTTATTCGTATAAAAACCACATAGTATTAAATAAGACACCAACAATCATGTCTCAGAAGAATAAAAACTGCTCTATTCGTAAATTTGGAATACACTGTTTGTTAACCAACTACCAGGTGAAGAACACTAATGTTCTATTGCATTTGCCAGGGGTATTTTTTACTGTCAATATAAGAAATTCAGCTTGAACTTCATGAGCAAAAAACGGATATGGGGGAAGGAGTAAGTTGCAGAGTCAAAGAAGACATCTAGGAATCAGAGCAGCTCTGAGGGACTACAAACCAGGGATTTAACACACCTGGGACTCTTTCTCTTTCTGCTTTTCTATGGCTTCTTTATTTCCTTGGGCTTTTCTCTGAGGCTAAAACATGGCTGGAAACAACCCTGGAGCTGTGTATAGTTTTGTGGCCCAGGAGGAAAGAGCACTTTCCTTACTAGTTTCATGTAGAAAAAAATCCCAGGGAAGGATTTGTTAGCTTAGGCTGGGCTGCATGCCTCCTCCTGGGCTACCACCTGGGGCCAGGACGATGGCGCTAGCGTTGGTCAAGCCTGGGTCACGTGCTCACCCCTGGTGTAAGGACAGGAGGTAGGATACTCTGGTTAGCAGGGCTGGGGTGGAAGAAGTCCCTCAAAGAAAGAGAATGCTATTCTCCGAAAGAGATAAAACTGGTATTGAGCAGACAATAACACGCGTCCGCCACAGTTATTGAATTGGCGATGTGAGTGATTTTCACAACCCTGCTACTATCCTTAGCTTGTCTAAGTTGTCTTGGCGAAGGCAAACCATTACAGAATCCACAGCTGTCTGCAATGTACTGTGGATTTGGTTTAATCTTCTTAAATCATTTGTAATTAGTCACCATAGGAAGTGACTTTAGTTGTACGTCTCTGAAAATATCAAATCCCACTTTTCCCATAAATAAAAGGAAGGTACAAAAAAGATAAAATCTAATATAATAGCTACATTTTGAACTTTGTTTCCAAGTAGAACAGTTACATTTGTTGGGATTTTTTAATCAGTAAAGTAATTCAAAATTGAGTTATTAAAATTAAAAGGAATATTACATAAAATAACAAAAAATATCTTTCTTGTATAGTGATCAATAATGACATTTTAGTATAAGGTTTAGCTGAACTAGTTAATATTTATGATTCTATTTATTTAAAATTCATAATAGTAAAAAGGCCTAAAATTGATCATGCTTTCAAAAACTGTTAATCAGTAAACTAAATTATTCCTATGTAAAAATTTTTGTTAGATTTTTGGATCTTTTGCCTTCTACCAAGATAATTAAGGTATAATAATAATAATGCTAAAATGGCTACCATATGTCCGTTGCTTTACCTGACAGCTCTGTGAGGAGGATTTGATTATCCATGTTGCAGATGAGGAAACTGAGGTCCTGGAAGTTGTTAGCTGCCCTAGAAGTTGAGCTAAAGGTCAACTCTAGAGTCAACTGTCTTTCTAATCTACCAGGCTGTTTCCCTGATTCAGCAGTGCTGGAGACAAGAACAAAACTGTGTGTGATGTTTGCTAATAAAACAGGAGTCTAATGATTGAATGAAACAATTATTGAATCATAAATTGTATAAATGTGTTTTATGATTGGGCAAAGAAGTTAATTTCTTAGATTTCAAAATGTTCTCCAAAGAGAGGAGTAGACACATTTGCAGTGTGCAAAATGAAACAGATGCTAATTCTAGGACCCTAAGAGAAATCTCAACATCAAACTTGATATGAGAAAGCACTGTTCAACAAGAAAAGAAGGCAAGGAAGCTGTTAAGTCAAAAGTCGGGAACAACTGTGCCACAAAAGACCACAAGAGAAAATGTGAGAATAAGATCTTAGCTCTTCTTCACCACTGGGAAACTAGTTAAGGAGACTTTTAATCTAGGGTGTGGAGAAAGTAAGGGAACTCCAGCAAGCACAGCTTTACGACCAATATTAATGGCCATCTCAATTCTCAAACTGAAAAATTCAGCTCAGCCTGTAGGGGAAGCTGCCTCTAAATGCAACAACCTTGTTTGAGATGCACTGGTAAAGCCTGCCTAAGCAAGGGAAGTCATCTGAGGTCACAGAGAAGTACATAATTCAAAACAAAGAGATGTTTGTCAATAGAGAGCAGACTTGTGGTTGCCAATGTGAGGAGGTGATGGGGAGGGAAGAATTGGGAGTTTGGGATTAACAGCTGCAAAGCAGTATATACAGAATGGATGAACAACAAGGTCCTATTGTATAGCACAGGGAACTATTTTGAATATCTTGTGATAAACCATAATGGAAAAGAATATGAAAAAGAATATATATATGTATAACTGAGTCACTTTCCTGTACAGTGGAAATTAGCACAACATTGTAAGTCAACTATACTTCAATAAAGTCAAGAGAAAAAAAAAGAGAGATGTTTGTCAAAACATCCCTACATTTTTGGACAAAGCCCCAGTAGAACGGTAGTTTTTACAGTAGACAAGGCAACTTTTCTTCACTGAGAGTGTTAATCATGACACTGTAAGAGCTGGTTGGGCACCACCAAACTCGCATTAGGATTCTCCAAGACAGACCAAGAGTTATTCCTCCTGCTTTTGTTCACAGAATCTTCATTTTGCTACCCTCTTCATGTCTTTCAACAAGGCTGAGTCTTTGTCCAACCTCTGGGGATGAACAGTGATTAATAAATCAAACATGGTCATTTTATGATCCTTGCCAATAGACTGGGATATAAAACAGGGCATCCCCCTTTCCTGGCTCTGGATATTGTTATCTGCCCAGAACTGCAGTAGCCATTTCTATGAAAGGAGCCAGATTAAGAGAATAAATTCCCATATTAAGGATGGTAGAGTGGAGAGATGGGAAAAACCAGATTCCTTGATAATGTTATTAGGCCATTGAACTTAGAAACTACAAACTACCTAAGTTACTTAAATCTTAACTACAGATTCTTTATTCGGTGTGTTATTAAATGTCTTATTATTGAAGGCACTTTTAGATTGGTTTTCTTTGTAGCCAAAGCTTCCTGAGATTCTACCAAAGCCAGAGGTATAAAAAATTCCAATTTCAGGACATCCTGGTCAGATCAGCCTGAGGACACTCAGTTGCAAATGAAAGAAGACTAAGTCAATCTAGATGCGGAGTGGGGTAGGGGTTGGGAACAAAACAAAACAAAACAAACCCAGGAAAATTTATTGGTTCACATTAATTGAAAAGTCTAAGTGAATTCCAGCCTCAAGCACATCTGGAGCCTGGTGATAAACACTGTAATAAATCTGTCTTGTGCCTTCTCTTGGCTCCACTTTCCTTTCCATTGACTTCCCTTTCAGGCTCCCTTCCTTGGTGCAGGGTCCTCCAGTCACACCTGGCATCTACCCTCCAAGCTTCAATTCTTATAGAATGAGGAATTCCATTTTCCTGTGTTTCCAACTGAAGTCCTGTAGTTGAGTTTCTTTGGTCTGTCTTCAGTCACTTATTCATTCCTGAGCAGTCACCGAAGCCAGTGGGATACAATACTCGGAGAATTATTAGAGTGGATACAGATCCACTGACCCATACGGACTGAAAGCAGGGGAAGGATGGTCCTCAAGATAAGTCAGGATTCTATGACAGAAGAAAGGAAAAGGGATGCTGGGCAAGCATGAACAACACATGTCCAGACATATGCTTTCCAGGACCTGGATTAGCTTCCCGACGTGTCCTGGAGGGCAACCCAGAACTGACATGGGGCACAACGCCAGGGGACATCATTCACACTGTATTCACGCAGGTGAAATGTGCAACCCAGCAGCCGTGGTGTATCCCCTTTTCCCTGGGACAGGAGGGCTGGATCAACACCAGACGTCAACCTGGAAAACAACTTTTCTAAGGCCAGTTCTGTCCCAAAGAATTTGTTAGACAATCTACCACTACATGTCCACTTCTGTAATTCCATTATTTCCCTAAGTCCTAGACAGACATTACTTTCCTGGAGCCCGTGCTAACAAATGTAGCTTGATTACGGTGCACTAATGATGCAACTGTATTTCATATTTGTGGACACTTGGTACCAGGGACTAAATTAACACGCATTTGAGAAGAATGTTATAAATAGGTTTCTTCTGTAGGAGCATGATTTAAAACAGGGATGTAGGCCTAGAGGTTTTTGCAAGCTGATCACATGAGTGATTACAAACCCTTGATATAATCACCAATCTTTTTGGAAACACAGCACGACATCATGGCAATTAGTTTACTTTTTTCTTTCTCCTATAAAAATTGCTCAATGAAACATTTTCAGTTCTCTATTTACATGCTTTAATGTTATTCCCCACAAGTGCTTTTACTTCCTAAAACTTCAGAATTTGCTATTCAGGGCTGCTGCTGTTTAATTGCAGTCATTATCTTACCTCTAGCAAAAACATTAAATCTAATCAATACTGTTTTACTTCAGGTGGATCGTAGGTGTTCAGTAAATGCTGAATACACAGATTATTTCCTGGAATAATTTTGTTCATGTCTGTTCTCAAAAAGGAATGATACATCCTATGAAGAAAATAAAATAAGCAAATTTATATAAATAGAATTTTTAAATAATAGGAAGTTTCAAGGGAGCTACCTTAGATCAGAGGGACACGGAGCATCTTGCTGTGGAGGTGATACTGGTAAAGTGAGACATCAGTGATACAAAAGAGGAAGTAGCACAAAGATGTTACTATTCCAGGCAGAAGGATCAGTAAGTGCAAAGGCCCCAACCCAAGAATGGAAAGAAGGCTGGTATGACTGACATATGGTATGTGATAGAAGGAGAAACAAGAAAGATGATGTCTGAGAAATAGACAGGGGCATGTCAGGAACACAAGCAGGGGCTCCCACAGACATTGGTTCATTGCCTCTTTTCTGGGAAGTTTTCAGCGTCTCTTGACCAGAGGCACTCTTTTGTGTGTGACAAAGCAGAAGGCATTCTAAGCCCATGAATGTTACTAGTGTTGGTCAATGTACCATAGGATCCACATTCAGAATAACTGCCTGTTTCCATGGAAACAGACCACAGCTCCCTCCAAAATGGAAGAAGTCCAATGAAATAAACTTGTCACCAAGAGGCTGCTGGACTTACATGTCTTTTATATTGGGTTCCCCCCACAGGCTGACAGTAAGACAAGGATTTGTGCTCAGGAGGTGATCCCTGTAAGTACTTACATGCTTTGTTCTAAATCTTCTTAAATTCTAGGTCCTGTCCTCAAAGTTCATTGGCAAATCCCTTCCCAACACATTCACATCAATTTTCAGTGTTGCTTTTTGCAAGCCTCTGACCATATAGCCAGAGGTTGTTTTCGAGCCTGACGTTTTCTTCGAGGCAAATTACATGATAAAAGGTACTGCCTGAAATCCTGCCTGCTGAGATTTACCCTCTGCCATCCTTCAAGATAACCTCGAACAGGGGCTCAGTATACAACAGTACACTTCCAGCTGGTAGTGCATAAGCCAGGCTTGACTTTTTCCATTCTCAGTTAATTGGCTGACAACTCCCCAGGAGGGCAAAGGAACAGTCTGCTAGGGGCAAGGAGTGGGAATAGGGTAGTTAAAGGCAGAGTGGGGAGAAATCTGCTCACACAAAGTTAAATCTGCTTACACATGGCCTGCTCTGATCCCATCTATCAGGCTGATGGAGTGCTACCGGAAATGGCCAACTTTATGACTAGGTGGATTAGATAGCACTTTATGTCTCAGGGTCTTCAAGATACCAGTAGCAAATGGGACCTATTTCGCAAAAGAAAAATAGTAATCTTCCTGAAGGGGGCATAGCCTTGTTCCAAAATCCTGTGGGCTTCCACTGTGACTCTCCTGGAGAGACTTGTTTCTGACTTCAGTAAAGTATTCCAATCTTTCAGATACTTTGAGAGGGCTGAGCAGCAGAGCTGCCTGGACTATAGCCTGGGCCACCTAGAGAGACAGTTTTTGCACTGCCAACTTTTCAGGTCACCTGGTAAATAAATAAGTGCAGAACACCTGTATTCTATATGTTGTCTCTAAAATCCAGGGCACCACAGCTACCATGCCTTTCTTAACTGTAGAACAGGCAAGGTGTAGCAATTTATCCTTAACACTGAAAGGGCTATCTCAACATGGGCTAGACCACGAAATCCCTGAGAAATTCACTAAGGAGTCAAGTCCCTCTATTTCTATGAGATTCGGATTCCCTCCTTGGCATATTTATGTCTTACCAAGGCATTTGCGTATCTGACATGTCCTGCTCTGCATCAACATAATGGACTAATGCAACATCCTATGGTTTGGTGAGGCATGAAATGCCCTCACCAAACCAAAGCAAAGCTAGAACTGACGTCCATAGGACAGATTTGCAAAGCTATTTCTGTCCCTGCCAGGTAAACGCAAACAACTGCTGATGGACTCTACAAATCAACATGGGTAAAAATGCAGTGGTTAGATCAATAGTTACATATCAAATGGCAGCAGCTATATTAAGTTTCTACAATAAAGAGACCACTGAATAGCAACTACAATTCAGATCACCTCAAGATTAAATTTTATCACATAGGCCTCTGTCATCCTCCAAGATCCATCAATCTTTCTCACTGGTCAAATGGAAGTACACTGTATATTTGGGGATGACAGGAATGACCACATCTGTACCTTTCCACCTTTTGATGGTTGTATTTAACTCTGTAATTACCCCAAAGATATACTGCTTTTTCATTCATTATTTTGGTAAGGAGGGAACGCACCAATGGCTTCCCCTTGGCCTTCTACCACAAGAACACTTACTCCTCAGGGCAGGAAGCCAATGCTGAGATTCTGCAAAAATTTTACACTCAGGAACTGAAAAAATAAAACATGGGGTGGGGGGAAGGGGAGCTCAGTTGTTCCCATGGGCTTATAGAGAAATGGGGTCCAATCTGCTACCCATAGCTTGTATTTTTATCAGTGGGCCATGGTGTTCTCAGTCTCCTCAAAGTTGGTGCTAATTTGGAACAAGTATCCACTAAAACTTAGGATATTTCTTTCTTCTAAGTATACATACCTATTAATATAGCACAGCCCTTCAGTCAAGTGTTCTAGTCCTGAGAATGAACTCAGGTGTGAGAATTAAGAGAGAAGCTGTGATCTAGCTCGATTCAAGTGTCTATTACCTAGACCTGTAAAGCTGGTTTAAAAACAAAAATCAGATTAAGAACTAAGGTAGCTGCCAGTTGCTTTCATTCCTAGAGGCCCTAAGATAACCATAATCAGAGATTGCTGCAGATCAGACCATTTCTTAATTACCACCTCTGTCCACCTTCTCCCTCCCCATGAGAAGCACATCCATTTTTCTTCTAACAGGTGAACCTCCGGCATACCCAACCCAGAAAGAACAGCAGCCAGCACAGAGCTTCCCATTGCTCACAAGTTTCCCTTGCCAATCTATTCCTAATAGTATTAGAAAGCAATGTTTTAGGCCCTAGCAAAGTCAGTGAAGTGGTAGACAGAGCATATGAAATCTCAGTCTAGTACAGGCCAGCTTTTAATGTTTGGTGCTGTACTATGTTAGTCAATTAGAAAATTGCAGACAGCTGCCCAAAATAACACACAATATCGTATCTCTTGAGAGCACCATATTCAACCTGATCCAGCTAAGTAAGGGATAAAACTTTAATTTCTTATGATTGAGAAAGTTTCAGAACTTATCTTCAGAACTAGTTTGGTGTGTTTTTTGCTTTAGCTCAGTAGTTCAGAACCTTGGCTGCAATGGCACTGTTGAGGGATGGGGAGGCTTTGACAAACATTGATGCCTGGATCCCACCCTCAGAAATGCTGGTTTAATAGCTTGGGCCGCTAGAGCTTTACAAACTCCCCAGGTGACTCAAATGTGCAGCCAAAAAAACTAACTCCTTCCAGATATTTCTATACCAACAGTTAGGACCCCACTCTATCCCTTAATTTCCACATAAGAAACCTGAGGAGTTAGCCAGGTCATATATTGCCCTGGGTTTCACAATGCCTTGAGTCGAGATTTGGGGATTAAGGTTCATTCTCTCCCTTATGTTATCCAGTGCCCCTGAAAGCAACCATCTCACTCCAAAATACTTGCATTCTTTTTCCATCACTACTGAATTGTTCTATGGTGGCTGCTAACCAGTATCCAAGGGCCTTATCCTCAGGGGGCCCATGGATCCTTGTGACTAAGGACAAGAGCTTGATAAGCTGATCACTGCAGCTGCTGGCTTTCCATCCAGAATACAGAGGGAGGTGTAGCACTACCTTTCATCCTACCCAACATAACCAGTTTCAAAGTTTCCTTATTTTCCTAAAGGGCTTTTGTCTACAACCCATTCTTTGGAACCAATCTGGATATTAGTTAAAGCCTTTTTGTTCGCAAGGAAAAAAAAAATCAGTGACCTTATTTAGCTTAAAGAAATAAAAAATATATTGGAATGGATCCTGGGATAGTTCACAGATCCAAATAAACTATGAAAGAATCAAAACTCAGGAAATAGGAAACCTCTGATAATCTTTTTCTTGCAGGGCTACCATAAAAGCCATCCAACTCTCATGTCTCAGCCTCTCTGTCTCTCCATTCAAGCTTCAAATTCCCGTGAGAAAATCTGTTTGGCTCAGCTTAGTGTTAGGTCTTCCCCTACCGATCAGCTACGGCAGTGCGGCAGGGTCACAGAGCACAGACACAACCGCGCAGGCAAGAGGGAACGTTAAACCACGCAGCTGCCCCCATAGGAGTCTACTTCAATTACCCATGTTTGTAAGCTTCTATTTTGCAGTAATAAACGACAAAGTTAAGGACAAAAAAACACAAAAGACATTGCTTAATCAAATAACTTTAATCAAGTTAACAGTAAGCAGTAAAAGTACAATTACAGGAGAAGCTCCATATTTTCCATGTAAATTGTTTTCCATTGTCTTTACTTGGAAGGTGTTGAAGATGGGGTCCACTCCTGAATCTTCTTTCTAGTGGTGGAATAAGGCACGTATTGCTGTGGAGTGCCAGTCACGTTGAATTTATGGTTTGTCCAACTGAATTTACGAGCAATAGGTGGTTTTGTTGTTGGAGGATCATCAGTCATACAGTGAAGCCAACGATGCCTTAAAGAGGGAAAAAAGAGTTATGAGGAGGCAGCACAGTGTAGTGGGAGGAGGGTTAAGAGAGTAGTTCTCGACTATTGTGTTGCTTGAGCTCAAATCTCAGCTCCATCACTAACTAGCTGAACTTTTCTGTGCCTTGGTTTTTTTCATCTGAACATTCTAAGAATGGTATAAGGATTAAATGAGGCAATACACATAAAGCACCTAGAAAATTCCTGTGCATAGTAGGTACTCAACAAATGTTAGCTATTGCTGTTATAATTACCGTACTTCATCAAATCTAGGACACCATCAATTTTAAGATACATCATTATTTTACATATCTCTAAGAAAGAAAAAATGCTGCTAATTAAATTGTGACACTATTGATTATAACATTATCCTAATCTTAGATATAAAAATGTATTTTAGAACTGATGACGTACAGTATTACCATTAGAGCTAGAGGCTGATTCCAGAGTTTCAGTATGCTCAGGGTGCTCTGGTTCATGAAGCTCTAGTTTGAAACCAATGAGGGTCCTGCGGAAGAAGAGGGTCTCTGCATGCACCTTAAATCCAAGCTTAAGTCTGAACACTGGAGGACATACAGTTTGTTATAATAAATTATTAAAGCATAACCCAAAGTTTATGAGTGTTTCAGCTTCAAGTATTTGTCAAAAGATATTTGCTGGGAGGTGCCAGAAATCTGGCCTAAAGAAGGAAGCTAGGCATTTCCTTGGAATATAGAGAAGTCTCTCTAATAACAGAGAAAGGAAAGAATCAAACTCAAAGGGACAAAGAGTAGAACTGAGCAGAAAGCCAAGCTGAATTTATATGGGAAAGTAAGGAGAAAGAGAATTCCTAACAAGACTCAGAGCTCACAAGACAAAGATGACCCTATAGGAAAGGGGAATGAGGTGACAGGCACAGATTGCAGTTCCAAGAAAAAAAAATGGGGGTGGGGGATTGCGCAGCTACAGAGGAAAGGGAAGTTTTCAGTAAAATAAGAGTAAAGCTAATGAGAAAAATTTATGATGATATTTAAGTTTAAGAATATTTGCTGGGACTTCCCTGGTGGCGCAGTAGTTGAGAATGCACCTGCCAATACAGGGAACACGGCTTTGATCCCTAGTCTGGGAAGATCCCAGATGCCTTGGAGCACTAAGCCCATGAGCCACAACTACTGAGCCTGCACTCTAGAGCCCACATGCTGTAATTACTGAAGCCCACACGCCTAGAGCCAATGCTCCGCAACAAGAGAAGCCACTGCAATGAGAAGCCCACACATTGCAATGAAGAGTAGCCCCTGCTCGCTGCAACTAGAGAAAGCCTGTGTGCAACAACGAAGACCCAACACAGCCAAAAAGAAAAAATTAAAAAAAAAATAAAAAGAATATTTGCTAACAGTAATTGATAGATATAGCTAGGTAACTGGCTAAGACCAATAAGAATAAAATAGGACTACTGTTGGGCTTCCTAGGTGGTGCAGTGGTTAAGAATCCGCCTGCCAATGCAGGGGACACAGGTTCGATCCCTGCTCCAAGAAGATCCCACATGCCACGGAGCAACTAAGCCCGTGTGCCAAAAAACCAAAAACAAACAAAATATGACTACTGTTGCTGTATTTGTGTTCTAAAGAGAATTACATCATGATCAGCTAATACAAAAAAGAATGAAGAAGTCTGTACACACCGGGCTGGTTTCTCTCTTACATCCTCTAAAGGAAACTGGAGATTAGTAAAAGTAACCTGGACCAATAAATGACTACTAACATGAGCTCTGAAACCTAGTGAGACATTGCTGATAAGACAGGCTCTACTAGCTACTTGAAGGAGGGATTAGCTGTCAAAATCAAGGTTCTTACTTATCAAGCGGCTTTATGTAAGTTAAGGCTCAGCAGAAATATTTAACTTTTGCCTTTTGAGTCAGCTTAAATAACTAAGAAAATTTTTATTCAAATAATTGCCACCGAGACTCCTGAAAGTTAAAATGATATTTAAGGAACCAGAGTCCAAGTTTTTATATGCCTATTTAGTTACTTAACTGAGAGCTCACAGAGAAATAGAAAATGCTCAAGAAAACTAAAAGAGGGGGAATTCTCTGGTGGTTTAGTGGTTAGAACTCAGCGCTTTCACTGCGGAGGGCCTGGGTTCAATCCCTGGTCAGGGAACTAAGATCCCACCAGCAGCGTGGCATAGCCAGAAAAAAGAAGAAAAAAAAAAAGAAAGAAAGGAAGGAAGAAAAATAAAATAAATTTTTACCTCCAACACATAAAATCTGAAAATGTTCATCCATTAAGGCTACTGGCTGGAGTCAGGGAATGAGTAAACAGCAATTTATTCTCATTATGTTAGAATAAGAAACTATAAGAAATAATGTTTACAGTCTGCTAGGCTAACATAACCCTTCGGTTATATTATTAAATAATGCCTAAAGAAATAATATCTTTTAGATTTCCACACCAAAGAGTTGTTGCAGGGACTTCCCTGGTGGCAGAGTGGGTAAGACTCCGTGCTCCCAACACAGGGGGCCCAGGTTCAATCTCTGGTCAGGGAACTAGATCCCACATGCTGCGTGGCAACTGAGGAGCGCGCCTGCTGCAACTAAGACCCAGTGCAACCAAAATAAGTAAATAAATAAATACTAAAAAAAAAAAAAAAAAAAAAAAGCTGAGAAAGGTTTTTTTTTTAAAAAAAAGAGTTTTTGCAAAACAGGTTTTCATCTGGGTCATTTTTATTTCAATGAATTAAAGATGCCAATGGATTAAGAGTATCGTCTAGAAAACTGTTGAGCTGGTATCAGACCAACTTCAATTTTATATCACTGTTATTAACTTACAGGACAAAATATAAAATTACTTAAATTTGATGATAAAGTCAGCGAGACGACAAATAAGGAGACTGGCAGAAAGGCAAAAATTATAAATACAAAAGAGATAAATATTTATAATGAAAATAGATTACACTTTGGAAAAAACTCAATACTCAAATATATTCAAGTGTGTCAAAATATCTTTAATAACAAAGATATTAAATCACAATTACAACACAACTCAAATGGAAATAAATCCCATAAGTGGTTGATCCAACTTTCAGCTGTATATAAGGAAAAAGTGTAGAGAGGAACAGGAAAAGAAGACTTTCCTCTTCTTTGGAAATATACTACTTCACTTAAGTTTGAGGTTGTTAGCCATTCAAAGTACAAAATGGAGGGATTCATTTGTGAAGAAAGAATTAAACAACCTAATAAGAAATTTAAGAAGTAAAAATATATACCATATAAAATAGATTTTTAAAAATCACTGCAAATGAAAGGTCTTTAAGATGGATATTAATAACAAAAAGTTTAATTTTCCCTTTCAGAAAATTTCCAGAAATAAAATACTAACAAATAACAGCCAACAACAACAAAAATATAGGCAGTTTTGAATCTCTTCCTTGAATAATATACATTATTAATTTTGGGAATCAAGGCTGGCTTCTCACTATGTTCATGTTTCAGATGTTTTCACTTAACATCACTGAGCCGAGAAATACTAAAGACTTCAATTTTTCAAAAAATGTAATACACTAAAAACAAAACAAAAACCAGAAACCAAAAAACAAAACAAAACAAAAAAACAAAACCCCAAACCTCTCCGGATTGTTTTTTGAGGTAAAAATACTTATTATACTAAAACTATTATTACTTCATCCCATTTTAGTTTATGAAATATTCTCATGCATATCACTCAGTCACTTATTTAATACTAAATATCTCATATTTTAAAATTGAGGAAACAGAATTGAAATGACTTTCCCAAGGTCCCACATCATGTATGTTACACACTGAGACTTGAACACAGTTTCCCAGTGGCTAAAGAGAACATTTTGATCAGGAGCTTCAATACAATTAATAGATGAAAACTGGCTGGGACTATGATAGCACTTAAGTATCTGTCAAAATCCTGAGATCCATCTTACCACAGGATAAGACTGACACATTTTCAAAATAAAAACCAAAGGCAGTTCATTATAAGGTAACCAACTCAAACTTTGTTAGCTCAGTAATTGTTATTTTTAATTAAATGTAATCTAAATCAAAATCTCAATACGGTTTGACAATTATAATTCTAACGATCAGCTGCAAGTCTATCTTAAGAACATTTTGAAAACTCACAACAATCAGGAAGGATGATGCTATTACCAGACATTGAAGTCATAAACATTAGAACGGTATAAAAATTGGCACAAAAATTTTGTACCAAGATTTTGGTAAAAAAAGTACAATAATAAAACAGAACAAAATCCTCCAGACTAAAGAATATATAAGGTTAGGTTGGCATTTCAAATTATTGGGGAAAGTAAATATTTCTCAACAAATTATGCTAGGATAATTAATTTTGTTGAAAAAAATTATTAGGTCTCCCAAGCCATCTATCAGGATAGATTGCATAGATTAACAGTGCTCAGATACAAATGTGTGAATATTTATAAGATATATTGATATTTATAGAATATGAAGGACTATTTCTAAGCTTAATATCAAAGGCCTAAGCCATAAAGAAAAAAACGGTAATTTTACTACATAAAAATTGAAGTGTTTATGTCATAAAACTCTGAAAACAAGATTAAAAAATAAAACAAACAGGAGAAATATTTGTAACATACAGAAAAGTAGTTCACCTATCATTACAAATCAGAAAGAAAAAGTCAAACATCCAATAGAAAAATAGATAAATGATGTTAAAAGATGTCATAAAAAGAAAAAATAAAAATGGCAAACAACAAAAAAGTTTAATCAAGGAAATACAAATTAAAACAAGATATAACTTTTTACTTGCTAAACTGGCAATGATTTTTTAAATATTTTATTTATTTATTTATTTACTTATTTACTTATTGGCTGCATCGGGTCTTCGTTTGTGTGCACAGGCTTTCTCTCATTGCGATGAGCGGGGGCTACTCTTTGTTGCAGTGCTTCTCGTTGCGGTGGCCTCTCTTGTTGTGGCTCACGGGCTCTAGAGCACTGGCTCAGTAGTTCTCGTGCAAGGGCTTAATTGCTCTGTGGCATGTGGGATTGTCCCGGCCCAGGGACTGGGCCTTTCCCCAGCACTGGCAGGCGGATTCTTAACCACTTGTGCCACCAGGGAAGTCCCATAAACTGGCAAAGATTTTAACAAGCAACAATAATACCCAGTATTTGTGAAGTTATAGAGAAATCAAACTCATATACAGCTTAATGTATTTATCCTGAGAATGTAAACTGAAGGTAATTTGGCAGTAGGTACCAAATACTTATGAAATATGTACACTTCTGGATGCAGCAATTTTATTTGTAGGAATCTGCCATAAGGAAATAAGGATGTGTGGGTAAATGCTTACATACAAGGATGCTGACCAAAGCTTTATTTATAATAGTGAAAACATGGAAAGAACAAAACCAAGAATAATATAGGGAATACTTAAATAACCCAGGGCACATCCATATGATACAAGATTAAAGCCTCATTAAATACTATGTTATAGGGACTTCCTCAGTGGTTCAGTGATAAAGAATCTGTTCTGCAATGCAGGGGACGCGGGTTTGATCCCTGGCTGGGGAACTAAGATCCCACAAGCCTCAGGGCAGCTAAGCCCACATGCCACAACTAGAGAGCCTGTGTGCCGCAAACTACAGAGCCCACATGCTCTGGAGAGTGTGTGCCACAACTGGAGAAGAGAAAAAAACTCACAGGCCACAACTAGAGAGAGAAGCCCACGCACCGCAAGGAAAGATCCCTCATGCCTCAACAAAGATCCTGTGTGCTGCAACTAAAAACTGATGCAGCCAAAACAAATAAATAAAATTAATTAAATATTATGTTACAGAGAGCATTTTATGACTTGAGAAAATGCTCACCATATGTTAAGCTTAAAAAGCAGATTATTTACTTAATTTATTTAATGACACTAGATAGCATTTATAAGTCATGGGCACTGTTCTAAACACTACAAATATTAACTCATGTAATTCTTAAAACAACTCTATAAGACAGATGTTATTATCCCAATTTAATAAATGAGGAAACTAGAGCACCAAGAGTTTAAATAACTTGCCCATGATAGTGATGCCAGGATTCAAACCCAGGCTACTTCTTCAAAAAGCCCACTTACATTAAAAACAAAAACAAAGGATACATACGCATAGGAAAAGAGGAGCTGGGAAGAATACATATCAAAATATTAACAGTAGTCTGTCTCTGTGTGGTAGGATCATGTTACTTTTATTTGATTTGTTATTTTCTGAATTTTCTGTAATAAACACGCACTACTTTGTAAGATGAAAGAAAGCTATAAAAAAGAAAAATCTTTCTAATTCAAAACAACTAGAGATGGTTTTAAAATCCTGCTTGAGTCATCTGTCACTTATTTGAGACAATAAGTAGGTTTTTCTACTTCTAACCCCATTTCATTTCACTTTAAGCCATCACTAAAAAAAACCCCCAAAACCAAAAACCCCACTCTCTTTAAAGTACTAAATGTTTTAGTAGCAGATAGACTGTTTCTCTAAGTCTACCTTAATGGAAATTTTTCCTACGTCAATTCTGCCACACAATGTCATTCACTACAGTTATATAGAAAAGGTTCAAACTGTTTTTTAAATTTAGAAACCTCAAAATTTTCTACACATGACTATCTCTAGCATATATTATACATTGATAACCTGTGTATACAATACAGATTTATTCTCGAAATTGGAATCAAGAGTAGTTCCTTGTTCACCAAAAGTAATACATAGTTACTTTCCATACTCCAGGTATGAAATTTTCCAACAAATCTTTGTAAAATGTTAGAATCAGAAGCATTGAATAGTAAAAGAAACGTCTTAAAAGCTAAATTTAAAAAATCAAAACAATCTTGTCTTATAATTAACACATTTTAACAGAGAAAGGTTATAAAGTAACATTCTGTAACAGGAATATTTATTTAAACACACAGTTTATAGTTTCTTAGAACACAGCCTCTTATATTCTGATTTTCCGGAGCAGAAAATAAAGTAAACATTAGGAAGGATCTATTTTGAAAAGAAATTTGCAACCCACTATATTGAATAACACTCATTTTAATTCAGCTCAGAGTATTTTCTACTATCTGAAAAAGGAATGATTAAGCAGATACATTAAGAGGAAGACAACAGTCTCTGGCATTGAGAGATGGCAATTTATTTAGGAAAGTAATATTTTAAAAGACTACAAGATACAATTCAGTGGGACAAGGTACTGAAAAGGACTTGTTGAAGTTAGAGTGGAATTCAGAGGTAAATATAGCTTCAAACTGATACAAAAGCTATAAAAGAAGTGATAGACAAACCACTTTTGGATCAGCTACCAGAAGCAAATAAAATTACTGTATCCAAAAAGCAAAAGAACAGTTGTTTCAAGTAAAATAGTATGTTCACTTTCATTCAACAAATATTTACTGAGCAACTACTATGTGCTAGACATTGGTTTAGGCATTAGCAACACAACAGTGAACAAAGTTCTTACCATCAAGAAGCATGGTAGTTAGGGAAACGATAAATTAAATAATACACAATAAAATGCCAGGCAGATATTAAGTGCTACCAAGGAAAAAACCAGAGCAGGGGAAGGGGACAGAGTGTGAGAGAGGGACAGGGCTCCTTCAGCTAGGGCAGCCTGAGGAGCCACCAGAACAGCCCCTTGAACAAGGTAAAGTGATGGTGTGAGCCATGCAGTATCTGGGGAGATAGCTAGTGCCAAGTAACTGAGGTGGGCGTGTGCTCACTGCTCGAGGAAAAGCCAGATGGCCAATGTGGCTAATAAGTCAAGATTCAGCAGGGCAGTGAACAGGGCAGTGTACACAGACCTTGAAGGGCCAGAATCATGTATGGCCTGCAGATCATGCAAGGAGCTGGAATTTTAACTCTCACCATGATGGAAAGCCAATGGAGAGTTCTGAGCAGAGGTTTGATGTTATCTGAGTTACATTTTAAAATAATCACTCTAATCACTTAGCATGTTGGGAATACTGGTGTATTGTAAGAATGCAAGCCAACCAGCTGGGCGGTCATAGAAGTTCAAGCAAGACGTAGAAGTCCAAGCAAGAGATTATTGTGGTTTGGAGTGGGGTAACAGCCATAGATATATCAGATGTGGGATATATTCAGAAAGTAAAGCAGAAGGGACATGCTGATAGACTGGTTATTAGAGAAAGAGTTGAGAAGGACCCTTAGATTTTTGGCTTGAGTAAACAAGAGTCATTCAAGGGCTTAGGGATATTTTGCTTGACAGGTTCACTAATCTACCTACACTGGGCATTTGAAGATATTTAAAAAAATCAAATATATTATAAGTGTGCCCTAAAATGCTTAAAGGGATGTAATTAATTAAACTTGCAAATGGAGATAACTCTTTAGGAGAATTTAATCCTTCCATTACAGTTTATAGAACATTCATCAAAGAACAAGAGGATATTACTGTCTTTTATTTTTATGCAAAAATATTCAATTTACTAATCTTATTATCCTATTTACAAATAGAACCTCAAAGCTTAAGAACAACTATGTTTTAAAATTTGCAGCTATAGTAAATAGAATATTCATTTTAAACCCAAATTGTCATTAATCTTATCTATATACAAAGCCCCTCAGATACTAAAACACTCAAACTGACAAGCAGAATATTAAGTGAAATGGGGAAAACATCTGTGATATATTAAGTGAGGGGAGGGGGAGGAGAAACAAAATATTGTATATAATAAATACACATGTACAAACATATATCTATATATAGTTATTTCTAATCACAAACCTTCTTCTAAAGGTGTGACCAATAAACTACAACCTGTTCTCCACACTGTGATCCTTTAAAAACATTCCTTCTCTACTCAAAAGCAGACACTCAGGTATTTGTTAAATCAGTGAACAAAATGTTAACAGTGCTTATTTCTTGGCCAAGGAATTAGTTTATTTTTGTTTGTACTTTGTATTTCTCTGGATTTTCCAAGTTTTCTATAACAATTGTACATTTTTATAATCAGAAAAAATATTTTAATGATGATTATAAGGATTGTTTTAATAACAAGGAAAATTGCTTATATTATCAACAGAAAAAAACAGAAAACAAAACAGTGATTATGAACACAATGACTACATAAAATTTTATTTAAAAGGACTAAAGGAAATATGCCACACGCTGACAGTGGCTGCCTCTTAGCAGTACACATGGATTATCCCTGCCCCCTGACAGATTCTTTTAACGTTTCTGATCTCTCCACATTTTTTTCAAGAACAGATTCCATTTAGATTCAGTGATGTTCATATTGCCACATCCATGTGGACACTTCTCTGTCCTTATCTTACTTAAACCTCTCAGCAAAAATCAATACAGTTAGGCATCCCATGTTTGTTGAAATGCTAATCTCTCTTGCCTTCCTTCTTGCTTTGCTAGTAGCTACTTCTCATTCTTCTTTGCTGGCTTGACCTCTGTCCTAAGCTCCAGATTCATCTATCCTGCTGTTTACTTAACACAATTGTGCACTTGGACTTCCTACAGGTATCTCAAACATACTACACCCTAAAAAGAGGCTTCTGATTCCTACCCTCCACCCTCACGACCTTCCCTTCTCCCAGTCTTCCCATCTGAATGAATGGTACCACCACCCACCCTACCTCTCAAGCCCTAAACCTAAGAATCATCTCTGATTCCTCTCTATCACCTCCAAGTAATCCTCCCCTCCCCATCTGCCACCTTACTTCTCTACAAAGGCTTCTAGAACATCTTCCGTCAACTGAAAAAAAGCCGACCACAATGATGTTAAGTATCCTAAATAAATTCACCGTACAAGAGAAAAACTGTTATCAATGTCACCATAGCACTGGAAAAATCTTCAAGGACAAAATTATTTTCTTTAAAATTACAAAAACTTTTGAACATATGCTATAATTTTTTTTAAAAAAGTACTTATGTATTACTTGAGTAATTTAACCATTAATTTTAATAAGAAAAATTAATATATGAGGAGGAGAGACTAGTGTACTACATGGAGGAAGGAAAGATTGTTACTTAAAATGAACAGAAGGTGCCACCAAGTGGGAAAAAAGTATACACACAGTAAAGAAAAATCCAGGCAAGCCATGTTTTTTTCTTTTTTAATTTGGTTCAAAGGATTTCAGAGTTCCAGTACTTCAAACCACACACAAAAAACTTTGTTTCTCCTGATGTAAGTGAAAACAGTAATTTTATACTATTATGCAAAAAATTGCCCAAACTTTCTACCTTTCTACCAGTATTCAACAACGTTTTATCTTGTCAAATTTTATGTAGGTACTGATTACTTACTTGGTTTACTACCACAAAAATGAAAATAAAGATTATTGTGCATTATTGCATAGATGGTGGCAATTAGCTAACTTGATAAAATTAAGGGCAATCAAAAATGGTATAAAACAGTACTCGTAATCTACTTGAAATACTTTGAGTATTCTATTCAATCAAGTTAAGAAGAAACTAAAATCTCATTGCTGACCCCATAAATGAATAAAACGGATAAGTAAGGTGCTATAACAAAGAAAAATAACAACAACAAAAAAACAGACACTAAATTATAGTACAGTATTAGTCTACCAGCTAGTATTGACTAAAGTGACTATAAACTCCAAGCGAGGGTCACGTGTTTTGTTCAGCACGATGAACGTATAAACCCATCAGTGCCTGACACATAGTGAGGTGGTCAATACTCACTTACTGGAATGGACTCTTTGTGAGGTGGGTGCTGTGCTAGATTCTAGGCAATACCTTTTTTTTCAAGGTTTGTGTAGCTCCACGGCCCATCCCAGGCGTTTGCACCACCATGTATACTTTCTGTTTATCTACTGGTAGACCTAACAGCCTTACTGACTGCTGACACATTCAAAGAAGATGAAAGCCTTAAGACAAAACAGACAAAATGAACTCATTTTCCCACAAGATTTCTAATGTTCCCAAAAGACTGGGGAGCATTTAAGTGAGTCACAGAAGTTCCTTAAAGATATTCCCTGGTTCTACCAAAAACACTGATGCCTCTGAAAAGAAATCCTTCCCCAGGTGAGACTTATGCAGCTCCTGAACAGACTCAGAGAGCATCGTAGGCCACACTGGGCACCAGACAACTCAGAAGGACAGAGGACAGGAACCACGGCTTGCCAGCTGGGCAGCATCAGGTGTTCTAATCATCGGGAGTCTGCAGGAATTCACGCAGGTGACGGCTCGCCCAGCCATCCAGCAGCTATTTTCTCTGACTCCCTAGACGACACAGCACAGGCTCAAGCGAGATGACAGCCACATCAGGCAGGTGCAGGAGCTGCCCTAACCTGTAAGCTTCACGTCCACAAATGCTGACATCTCTACTAACAACAACTCCACAGGCATGGCTTCAGGGCTGCGACTCCCACAGGGGACATACTAGTTCTAAGAGAAGCAAGACAGCGAAGTCCAAACATAGCGAACTCATCGGGCACTGACAAATCCTCTCAATCTAGATGTAGTTTACCAATCAAGAACCAGTTTTATCCAACAATATAATTGATACAATCTTATCTGGTTTCCGGGGTAACATTTAACTGAAGATCAGATTCTCTCAACCCTTTTACCCATAATTTATGAAAACTGCATACTACACTAGGTAAAATCTCACCTGAAGCCCTGTCTCCAGCACCAACCTCTATTCTGACTTCTGGACTAGTGTTTTCAACTGTCTACCCACCACGCTCACTTGGTTGTCTAACAGGCATCTTAGAGAGAACTCTTGATTACCCCTTCCATTCTGCTTCCCTCATTCTGTCTGCTCTTCCTCTTCTCATATAAATGTGCCAATAGTAGTTCAGGTCAAAAATCTTGAAGTTACCCTTTCCTCTCAAAATCCAATCCATCAGCAAATCCTGTTTAGTCCACCTTACTTCAAAATATGTCCCTGCGGTAGGCAGTCTCTAAGGTGGCCTCCAATGACCACATCCTCCTGGTGTTCACACCCTTGTGTAATCCCCTCTCCTTGAGTGCGGGCTAGCCTTACTGCCTTCTAACAAACAGAATACAACAGCGGCGTGGGATGTCACTTCTGAGATTAGGTTTGAAAAGACTGCGGCTTCCATCTAGGGTGCTCTCTTTCATTTGCTCTCAGACGGTGGCTCTGGGAAAGCCAGCTGCCACGTCATGAGGTGGCCTTGGGGAGAGGCCCACACGAGTGTTCCTGGAAGCAAGTCTTCTGAGGTCTGTCTACAGACTGTGAAGGAGTCTGGCAGTGCATCCTTCCTAATTCGAACCTCCAGGTGACTGCAGCCCCAGATGATATCTTCTTGTGAGAGATTCTAGGCCAGGGGCATCCAGCCAAGCTGTACTCAAATTCCTTACCCACAGAAATTGTGAGGTAATGTTTACTGCTTTAAACTAAATTTTAAAAATCTATTACACAGTAGTAGACAACTGATTACAATTCCAATCCCACAACCTACAACACTGACACCTTATCTAACCTCCAGCATCTCTGGATGGAGCTGGCCCAGACAACGAGATAAATAGTTTCCTAAGCAATCAGCCTACTTCCACAAGGCTCCCTTCCTCTATTCACAGCAATCACAGATGCTTTAAACATTTAAATCACAGTCCAAGAGCCATTAGGTGGGGCCAATCAAGGCAGGCATCTGTCTTTGCTTGGCATGCAGGGTGGAGAAAGATGAGTGTGGCAACAGCCCAGTAAGGTGACAGAGCCTGCATGGGGAGAGGAGGGCAGCCACATGGGGGTGGAGGGGAGGGAGGCAAGCTGATGTGGGGTGTTGGAGGCAAAGTGAGGTAAGAAGGGAGTCCAGCGGTGGGGAGGTGGGAAGGCAGCAATGGGAACTTTGTTACTTACAGTGGATTTTATCAAGTAAGTAACTCTATTAAATAAAAGAGAAACAAATACAGAAAGGGAGAAAACTAGAATAAAACCTGTGTTGGACTGGATTCGGTAGCACTGCTGTTGACTTATGGTTTTCAATACATAAGGTGAAAAAGACAGAGATATAGAAATAGAAATGTACACACCCAATCATTAGAGCCATCTGAGCTTGTCCACTGAGATGCCCCAACAGCAATGTGCATAACCTCCACTCAGATACTAGTTTCTAAATACTATTCTCTACTGAAAAATAGCAAGCAAGAAAATAAAACAAACACAGGGTTCCTCAGAGAAATGGCTGTTTTCATGGGTGGGGCAGGGAAAATACAAGATGAACCTGGAACATCTTTTGTCAGAAAGCAAGAAAGTGCTCCGAGAATGATGGGGACATTTCAAAAGGTCCCCAAATGCAGATTGAATGGGCTCCTACTGGTCAAATTTGAGCCATAAAATAACGAATTAGAGTAACGAATTAGAGTAATGGATTAAAACACATTGATTAAAATAGCAGTTCACTGCTGATATGAAGAAATTAAAGTTTGATGAGTAACTGGATAGTTACATAACCTCAAAGTATCTCTCCACAAAATGCTAATTAATTGTAAAGGGAAAATGAGTAACTTTAGAATGGAGAAATCTGGCAGACACACCCTAATCGAGTGACAGAAATTTTCAATAATGAGACAAATCAAAACCAGATGCCATTTAACAGAATGCAACAAGAAGACTGATATTGCTTCTGTGACATTCCTGCCAAAGATGCCTAGCCTGCATCGAGTCATGAGGAAACACTGGACAAACCTACACCAAGAGACACTGTACAACACAACTGGCCTGTAATTTTCCGAAGTGTTAAGATGATAAAAATCAAGGAAAAGCTGAGGAACCAAACCAGTGTGAAAGAGGCTAGAGAGAAATGAGGTCCACATAAAATGTGTGACCAGGGTCTCTTGCTACAAAAGACATTGGTGGGACAACTGATGAAACTTCAACAGGGTCTGACGATTAGACAGTAGTGGTATATCACTGTTAGTTTCCTAACTTTGATGGTTATATTGTGGTTACGTAGTAGAATGTCCTTGTCTGTAGGAATTACACACTAAAGTATTCAGCTGTGATATGACATCGTTTCAGCAACTTTGAAATGATTCAAACACTTGTAACTTTTCAAAAACTTTGGATTTTCCCCAGTTTTTAAAAAATTGTAAAACAGATCACATCCTACCTTACCTTCCAGTGACTTCAAGAGAACTTTAGGAAAAAAGACAAAGGATTTACCCAAGGCTTACAAGATCTACATGTAGATTTAGCTATCGTAAGCCCTAGCTACTTCTCCTACCTCACTTCCTGACATCTTCCCCTCACTCATTCCATTCCAGCCAAACTGGCCACATTGCTGGTCTATGAATATGACCAATACATCTCAAACACACAGGACTTTTGCACCTGTGGTTTCTGCTGCCTGGAGCTCTTCATCCCCTCATCCTCACCTCCTCCCCTCTTCAAATGTCACTCCCTCAAAGAAGCCTTCCCTGACCCCTGTATAAAACAGCCACCTAACCCACAAGAGAAGGCCATTACTCTTTATCCCTTTATGAATTCCTTGCATTTACTGTTGCCTAAAATATATTTGTTCTTCTGCTGCTCCTCATGAGATCAAGGACTTTGGTTTACTCACTGTTGTATCCCCAGTGCCCACAACAGTTCTTGGCACCTGGTAGGTACACAACAGTTATTTAAATGAATAAAGATGACAAACTGTATTTGTAATTCATTACTTGATATGTAATATAATACCTGGCTCTCTAATAAAAGATAAATTAACCCAACTTCAGCTGTATTCATGGATCACATCAAAGGTAAGATTAGAGTTCTACAATGTATTGCACTCACTCAACAAAGGGGATTCTGAGAAACAAACAGCTGAGCTTATCCAAACCACTTCTCCCTACAAAGACTCATTACAAGCCTTTAAGCT
Organism: Hippopotamus amphibius kiboko; assembly: GCF_030028045.1. NCBI lineage: Eukaryota > Metazoa > Chordata > Mammalia > Artiodactyla > Hippopotamidae > Hippopotamus > Hippopotamus amphibius. The sequence continues at coordinate 25,781,026 of NC_080192.1, read as the reverse complement.
TCCCTTACAAACAAGGGTCATCGAAGGTACTCAGACCTTAGGAGGCTCCACTCTACAAAGAAACTCAGCTTTGTATCCTCAACGGCCCTCAGGCATCACTCTAGCAGGCAATGTTATCTTCTATAGCTTTCAGCTTCTTTTTTATGTGATCTCAGATCTTATATATAAAAGGACTTGCTTGGCTGAATAGTACTTTTATCATTTCAGATTTTTAACTATTTAATAATTTAAAATGTGTTTCATCCCACATAATTTTCCCTCCCCCACCCCCCAACACCAATCTAGATAGGTGCTTTGAAGGAGATGGCCATCAATCTGAACAAGACAGCCCACAGGCCTTCCACACACTCTCAGGACCAACCACTCCCCCAAAACAATCAACCAAACAATTCAAAACTAGCAGGATACTTTGCCTCCTAAAGCCAACACTCCATTTTGAGATCCTGGTCTCAAATAGTGCCCCTGACATACAGAATACCCCTTTAGAGAAGGCACACAGCTCCGAACTTAAAATCACAGCTCCTCAGATTTTAATAGACCGTAGGTTATTATTTCCCATTAAAAAGAGCACAAAAATCCAGCCTCAAATGTAACATCAGTGAGGCTTTCTCATGTTAAGAGCCAACGAGTTTTATTACAGACATAATGGAATATCTTGGTCTTTAAACTACATCGAGGGCTTCCTAGGTGGTGCAATGGTTAAGAATCCGCCTGCTAGTGCAGGGGAAACGGGTTCAATCCTACTCCAGGAAGATCCCACATGCCGCGGAGCAACTAAGCCCGTGCGCCACAACTACTGAGCCTACGCTTTAGAGCCCGTGAGCCACAACTATTGAGCCCATGTGCTGCAACTACTGAAGCCCACGCGCCTAAAGCCTGTGCTCCGCAACAAGAGAAGCCACGGCAGTGAAGAGCCCGCGCACCACAACGAAGAGTAGCCCCCACTCACCCCAACTAAAGAAAGCCCACGCACAGCAAAAAAAGATCCGACACAGCCAATAAAATAAATAAATAAATAAATAAATCTATTAAAAAAAAAGAATAAGCTGCATATTAAAAATAAACTACATCGACATGATAAATGTTCCTGATTAGTCCAAGCAGTGGACCAGAGGTAGGTGAACTCTTACAAACATATTTTGCTTAGCTTATATAACATTTTTAAAACCTTCTGTCCAATCAAGTAGCCTATTCAATTTAAATAAATCACTTCCTTAGTCATGTTAGGCACATTTCAAAGTGCTCTGGGCCACATGGGGCTGGTGGCTACCCTACTGGACAGCACAGATATAGAACATTCCCATCATCACAGAAAGTTCTATTGGACAGTGCTGTATTTAAACTGCCAAATATCTTTAAAATAAACATTTAAAAAACAAGAAATCTCACAAAGAAATACAGATTTCCATTTGCTCTTGAAAAATCACATCTAGAAACCCTTGGCTGAACTCCTCCCTGATGGCGCTAGAGAGAGTGAACAGTGAGCACATTCCTCTTTGATGGGGTATGTTCATTACAGTCCCCAATACCCCCAACCAGCTCACATCCCCAATTCACTCACTCGTGTTACGTGCCTGGATTTCTACTTGAAGCTTCAGAATAAAAGTGAATACTCTGAGATTATCTCAGTTTCTACTCAAGAGAGTCCAAAACTATTTCTCATGATCAAGTTCAACTAAAATAAAATATCACAGCTAACCTGATATTTAGTTTTAGTTCTTTTTGGTGAAATTTTCTAGACCAAATAGAAAGGCTCTCTAGAGTTTAAGTGTATTGGGTTGGCCAAAAAAGTTCATTTGGGTTTTTCTGTAACTGAACTTTTTGGCCAACCCAATTTATCAACCAGCAATCTATGAAATAGATATAAATACTTGTTTTGAAATAGTTTATTAAAAATTTAGTAATTCAAGCAAGAGCATTTAAAATCTCATTTCAAAATAGGCATATCAGAAGTCATAGTTTTTAGAGACCTAAGAAATTTGGGGACTCTCATCTTACAGATGAGAAATCCAAACTCCAAAGAGGTTAAGGAATTCGCTTGAAGTCAAACTGCCAAATAAGATCAGAGCCAGAGTTCTTTTAGCCTTTCTCTTCACTATGGCTAGGTGATACTACAGCACACTGTTTTTCCCCAAAGACAGCCACACCGTTATACATCCCAACATGTAACATGACTGGTGACACCCCTCCATCAGGAGATAGTCTATGACCTCTCCTGTTGAACATGGGCAGAGTTTTCTAACTGGCTCGACCAAGGGAATGTGGACTCAATACTGCATGATTTCCAAGACTAAGCTGGATAAGGCAACGTGGCTTCTGCCTGGCACTCTCAGAGCATTTGCCTGAGGAGGCTCACGCTACCTGAGGGTGTTCCAAGCCAACACCCCAGCCATGTTCCCAGCTAACAGCCAGACACTGAGTGAACACACCTTCAGACTGTTGCCAGAGCTGCTCCAGGTCTTTGCTCAAACCTTCCAACCCCCACCTTTGGCAAGAGTGTCCTTGCTTAAAACCTGCTACCCCCTCCCACCCATGCCTTTTGCAGGAGTGAACATAAATCTTTGAGTTAAAGGGTCCAGAGCTAAGAGAGGAAGCTACAAACAAAAATCCAGATGGAACCAGCTGAGACCGACCAATGGATCTGACCTCCAACAGACCCTGAGTCTCATTATAAGTTCATTTTTACTACATTAGCATATTAAATGATACACCTACTGGCAGCCATGACCAGACATTACGACGAAAAAAGAAAAAAAAGGGAGTGGGCACCCCACTCCCTGAGGGTGGGCGAAGCCCTGCTCTTCGGGGTAGACATTAAAGCATATGCCTCCCCCTCATCATTAGCCTCACTCCTCCTCCCTTAGTCATTACTCTTTAAAATTAAATCCCTCTTGCCACCTGGGAGAGAAGTTGATCTGTGAACATAGTTCATGCTTCTCCGTTCTTTGGCCACTGAACAAAGCTTGTGCTCTGTCCATCTCAATCAGGGTCCACAGGACGTGATTTGGTAACAAGATGATTCTAATAACCAGCCTTTGAGTTTTCCACTTGAAGCCTCAGACAATCCTGGAGCAGAGACAAGTCATCCCTGCTGTGTCTTGTCTGAACTCCTGACCCACAAAAACTACGAAATAAATACTTATTGTTGTTTTAAGCTACTAAGTTTTAGGGTAACTAAGCCATGCAGCCATCACAACTGGAGTGGATGCTTTCAGAACACCACTGATTAACTTAAGAATAGATAGTCAACAAATATTTGTGTAATAAAACAAACAGTGCCAAGTCAAATAAAATAAAATGTTGATGTAGCTTACCATTCAGGGGGCACCATGCTTCCATCCACATCCCAGAATGTGTTTTTGCCATTCATTTCAGTAGTATATATAACCCACCGGTGACGGCCTGGATGGAAAGATCAACATGTAGTATAGAGATGTGAGGAAATAAAGACAATCTTTTTTAAAAAGCATAATTGTATAATATCAAAGACAACCTTTTTATTAAGAGAAGACTTTTTATGCTCTTACGTAAGAGAAATGTTAGAGAAGTAGAGCCCTTGGTGTATTACTGAAGGCAAACTCCAGGAAGTGTATGTGGCAAACTTTTATCAACAACCTAGTGGCCGCCTCAGCAAAATCCCTGCATGGGGACTGAGACTTACTCTATGGGTAGGGCTCAGGCCTTTCCCACAGTGGAGAATCCTTGCTTCTTCCCCATCTCCCCTCCAGCAGGTATCACAGAGGGAAGGGGAAGGAACATGTTCCCAGCGGTTCTGGGTAGTCAGGAAAGAAATTGCTCCTCCTGAGACGAGGGCAGGAGAAATGTATTCACAGCAATCACACTTGAATTATATGTTTCCATATAAATATTTTTAAACAACCACCAAGATCCTTTAGGAAATTGGTGATTATTACATCATAAGCAAACACTGTATATAATGGTTAGATACACAGAATAGCTCATATTATCAAAACAGTACAGCTGCATTAACAAATTTCTGTGAAATAGCTGAGAGCCAAACCACAATTTACAAAACTGTTTGTTAGGCAAAGACCTGGATTTTAATGAAAACTGTCATTTTTTATTTTTATTTTTATTGGGGTATAGTTGATTTACAATTGTGTGTTAGTTTCAGGTGTACAGCAAAGTGAATCTGTTATGCATATACATATATCCACTCTTTTTAAAACTCTTTTCCCATACACGCCATTACAGAGTACTGAGTAGAGTCCCCTGTGCTATGCAAGACTGTCACTTATTATCAGTGGATATTAGGCAAGTTTTATGAGCCTCAGCTTCTTTATCTATTAAAAGTGGATGATTATACCTATACCTTAAGGTTGCTATGAAAATTAAATATCACACACACACACACCCCCCTAGTTCAGTATTGGGCACGTAAGTGCATAATAAACATTAATTCCTTCCATCTCTTCCTCATTGTCCTCACCCCCACAGAGGGAATACTGAATTCATCCCTGTAATGAATTGTAAGCCAATAAGCAAAATATAATCTGCATTTAATTCAGAGTTTTCCTAAGTAAACATATAGTCAAAAAATATTGACTAATGCTATTTAAATAAGAACTTACCTATTAAAAGAGACTGAAAAGACTTTAATCAGGATTTGTTTCTTTCATTAAAGAAATCAATCTTGAGAATAAGTAACTAAAAGTAAAATATAATCTTATGAGGCAGGGGAACATGAAGACGGATGGAGGAAACCTTGGGAGAGGTTTCAGTATGCCATAATGATAGAGCTGGGCTTCAACAATCTCATTTTATATATACATATATATATATATATATATATTTTAAATGTGCACACTCAAACTCAGCAATGCCACTTACACGAATTTAAATGAGCAAAAATAACGATATTTCCAACATGAGGAAAAAGGGAAGGAAGAAAAGGGAAGAAAATGAAGGAAGTTAAATGTTACACTAGTTTGTAATGAAGTGATGAGTAGAAAGAATATTAGCCTGGGCTCTGCCACTACCCAGTTATTTAAATAAGTTCCTTTTGGATAAGACATTTTTTGGGGCCTGTTTCTTTCTCTATAAAGAAATAGTTTTTAGATGATCTCTTAAAATCTATTACAGGTCTGAAACTATGATTTGTGTAGATATTAAAAAATTATGGTTATAGAGTGTTAAGATATTGCTGTTTACCTCTTGTACACCAACTCATATCCAATGCTATCACACATGGACATGTGATTTAAGTATTTCTAAAAAATATTATTAACCTCAGTGACTAAGTTTCTTCTTCTATAAAATGGGGGAGGGGGGAATTAAAGTGCCTACCTCCAGGAGATGTTAAATATTAAAGAAGATAATGTATGTTATATGTGTTTCGAATGCACATGGCACCCAAGGCCATTATTATTTCACATTATACATTTTTCCCCTGAATAAAGACTAATTTTACCCTCTTTGATACTTTTAATCTCAATCAAGAGGTAATTTTTTTATTATTATAAAAATAATAAACCCATATGGTAAAAAAATTTCAACAGTTCAAGACGGTAATAATAATAACAGTGGTATTTATTGAGTATTTACATGCTGAGCATTAATTAGGCCAGTAGTTCTCAACAGGGGGCAATTCTGCTCCTCAGGGGACATCCAGCAAAGTCTGGAAACATTGTTGGCTGTCACAACCGCAGAGGGGAAGTGTTTCTGGCATTTGGTGAGTAGATGCCAGGGTGCTGCCAAGCATTCTACAATGCATAGACCAGCCCCTCACAACAAAGAATTATCTGACCCACAGTGTTAACAGTGCTGAGGCTGATAGGCCCTACACTTGGATATCCTCCCATTCACTTTTCATCTATTTTTTCATACAATTTCACGGGGCAAATATTATGATGATGCTACTTTATAAGATGAAGAAACTGAGGCTTAGAGAAGTTAAACTTCAAAGTTACAAAGTTATAAAGTGGAGGGACAGAATGCTGAAATCCCACCATCTGATGATACCTCCAAGTTTCCTATGTTTCCTTCCAAAATTTGGAATATGCACACAAAAAGCATATATTTTCTCCCTATGGGGATATCAAACATTGTTCTGCAACTGGAGTTTTTCATGTTATACACATCTTTGACATACTTCTCTATAAAATGTACTTACTGACATATCATTCTTAATAACAACAAAGTATTCTAAAAAATGTGTAATTCATTAGTATCCAACTGATGCACAACTAATGTTGCTTTTAGAATTTACTACGAAAACAATGCCACAATGACTGTCTTTGTTTTGCAGGAATATCTGAGGTGAATTCCTAGACGTGGAAGTGCTAGGACAAAAGATATGTGCAATGTAAATTTTAACAAAATTTACCAACTGTCCTCCAAAAGGACTGCACTAACCTATATATTCTTATGGCATTTCCCCAATCTGGATTTATAAGATTGGCAAATACTTCAAAATTTGATAGGTGAAAAAAGATAATGCTGTTTTTTGAGCTGCATTTCTGTAATTACAAGTGAGGATGAGAGGGATAAATGAGGAGTTTGGGATTAAAATATACACACTACTATATATAAAATACATAACCAAAAAGGACCTACTGTATAACACAGGGGACTATACTCAATACATTGTAATAACCTATAATGGAAGAGAATGTAAGAAAAAGAATATGTATATTTATATACATGTATAAGTGAATTACTTTGCTGTACACTTGAAACTAACAGAATATTGTAAACCAACTATATTTCAATAAAAATTAAAAAAATTTTTAAAAAATCATGTATTCTTAAACAGAAAAAAAAACCAAGTGTGGATGAGCATCTTTTTCATGCCTTTGTTGGTCATTTACTTTTCTTTTCCTGTGGATTATCCTCTTCTTTTTTCTATTGAGTTCCATCCTTTTACAAGTACTCTGTAAAAGTTCCTTGTACATTATGGAAAACAAAGTCAAATCAAATCCCAATCTCATTCCCATTATTTATACCAAAAAATACTGAACTCACCAAAAAACTGCTTGTTGTCTTCGTAGTATTTGTTTCCGTATTTGTCTTCCCCCACCAATGTGCCAACCCTCACATCATTTGCCCTGGGAACGTCCAAAAGAAAACAACGTTTTAGAAAGATTCTTGGTTCACAACACACACGTGAAGAGAGAATACCCACTTTCACAAACATAGGCAGCTGTGCCAACTAGAAAAACGAGGAGATGCTGGGTATGGTCACTGGTTGTATACTTCTAGCCTTCATCCGCAGGTTCACGGCCACTCACTGTCGGAGAATCAGCTTTCAGGTAAGCGCTCTAGACTCCATGCTCACTTTGTCTCAGTACCATTATAGCACACACAAAAAAGAGAAACTGACCCAAATGATGTACCTAAAGTACACTAAATATATAGATGCAATATCTTCAGATTACAAGACTATTTTTATCTACTATCCCTAGGCCACGAGGCACTGGAGTTAGCAAAAACTTCAGGAAATCTGGAAGCTAAGGTATTTCGTCTTAAAATGATACGAATATCTCTTGGCTCTTTCATTCGGATCTGGATCTCCAACTCGGTTTCCCCGGAGGATGCTGCCCGTCCGACTCACCGAATGTAAGGGCGAGTTAGGGAAAACTGTGATCACCTCGCTCAACTCCTTCCAGCACAAGGAAGGAAAGTGAAGGCCAGTGAAGGTGAAAGAAACCCCCAAAACAAAACTTTCCCAAGGTCACACAGTGAACGTCTGGCAATTCTCATTACCCTCCGGAAAGCAAAGCAGGGGTGCAACGCATACATCCCCGGCTCCACGTCCCAGCTCTGTCTCTAGAGACCCCTGGACAGTGACTTCGACCCAAGGGAAGCCGGGCAGAGATTGGGCCGGTTGTCCTTGAGAAGAGCTGCGGATTCTCCAAGGTGACCCAAGCCCGGGCCCCTTTCCAAAAAACCAGCCAGCGCGGGTCCAACCTCAGAGGCCAAGAGCATGGCTCTGGCGCTTACCTGAAAAAAACTCGCAAATAGCCGCGGAGGCCGCCGTGGCCGCTGACCTGCTGCAGCCCGCGCTTCAAGACCTGCAGCAACTCCATCTTGCCCCACAGGCCCCGCCTCTCGGCGCGCCACGGAAAACCCACCGTGGGGAAGCCGCCACTAAGGGAGCTGCCGGCAGAAGGTTCCCAAGCGCTCACGGCACGCGGAGGTGGTTTTGCGCATGCGCGGACCTGGAGCTCCCCCGTGCGGCCTCCTTTCGGTTTCCAGAAAACCCCCAAAGGGGGGTTTCTTTGCATTTAGAAGGCAGGACGGGTAGCGGAAAACTCAAACTAGGCTGTCGCAGGTGAAGGTTCCTCAGTTTCTTCATCTAAAGTGATAGCCTCAGACTACTCCAAAAATCCTTTCTAGATTCTTTACAAACAAGATACCATTAAGGAACTCAATATTAAGCACGAAATGCTACTGTGCAGTCGAAAATAAGTACTTTTGATACTAGCGTTGTGTGGGTAGCTGATGGAGGAGGAGGAGGAATAGAAAAGTACAAGATTAAGTATCTGCTCTCAAGGATAATGATGTAGTTGCAACTTTAAAATTAAAATTTTAAATAGGTAAAGTATATTAGAAAAATAATCCATGCATGATATTTAAATTTTTTAATAAAGGGCATTAAATGAACATTATTATTTCTAATTTTCTAGCAGCTAACTTTATGACTATAAATATGGTTTAAAGTCTATTGGGTTGGCCAATAATTGCCTTTAGTTTATAAGTAAAAATAAAACACACATTTTTCATTTTCACCAAGAACTTTATTGAACAACGTATTCACCGTTTTGTTCCAGTACCTTCTACCATTTTTCAGGCAACTTCATAATTCCATCTTTCCAAAACTTTTTATCTCTTTGAGCAAAGAACTGTTCCAGGTGCCTTTGACAGTCTTCCAAGGAATTTAAATTTTTTCCATTCAGAGAATTTTGTAAAGACGGAAATAAGTGGAAATCTGATGGTACAATGTCTGGTGAATGCAGCAGATGAATCAGAACTTCCCAGCCAAGCTGTTACAGTTTTTCCCTGGTCATCAAAGAAACATGGGGTCTTGCGTTATCCTGATGGAAGATTATGCGTTTTCTGTTGACTAATTCTGGATGCTTTTTGTTGAGTGTTGCTTTCAGTTGGTCTAACTGGGAGCAGTACTTGTTGGAATTAATCGTTTGGTTTTCCAGAAGGAGCTCATAATAGAGGACTCCCTTCCAATCCTACCATATACACAGCACACTTTCTTTGGATGAAGACTGGCCTTTGATGTGGCTGGTGATGTAGTTCATTTCGCTTGTCCCATGATCTCTTCTGTTCCACATTGCTGTACAGTATCCACTTTTCATTGCCCATAACAATTTGTTTTAAAAATGAACATTTTCATTACTTGCGAGTAGAGAATCGCATGCAGAAATATGGTCAGGAAGCTTTTTTTCGCTTCACTTGTGCGGAACCCAAACAGCAAAGTGATTCACACAACCAAGCTGATGCAAATGATTTTCAGCACTTGATTTGGATATTTTGAGTATGTACGCTATCTCCCGCATGGTATATAAGGTTGATTGTTTTCAATTAATGTGTCAATTTGATTGCTATTAACTTCAACTGGTCTACCCGACCATGGAGCATTATCCAGTGAGAAATCTCCAGCACAAAACTTCGCAAACCACTTTTGACACATTCGATCAGTCACAGCACCCTCTCCATACACCGCACACATATTTTTTTGCATTTCAGTTGCATTTTTACCTTTCTTGAAATAAAAAAGCATAATATGCTGAAAAAGTTGCTTTTTTTCTTCCATCTTCAATATTAAAATGGCTTCACAAAAATGCACCAATTTTGATGTCCTTCTTAAAATGCACATTGATATGACAGCTGTCTCATACAATCTAACAGAATTGTTTTGAATGAAGTTAAAGACAAGTGCTACTAGAACCATCTTATGGAAAAAACCAAACGAACCTTTTGGCTAACTCAGTATATTCCACGAACCATCAATTTGGAAGTCTATGATTCCCAACTATTTGAGATGAGAAACTTAGCACATGGTCACTTCCTTCACCTCTTCTCATCCTTTGCTCTTCCAGGCTCCAATCCAGCATATAATTTCTTTAAAAAGGTCAAGGTTTATAAGATTTACATTCTAATCCATAACTGTGAGTTTTCATAATTGTCTAAAGTTTTAAAAATTGAAACACATTATTTCTTGAGAGGACCAAATAATAAAACTGGACCTAGAGGAGAGATGTAATTTTATGCTACTAAATCTTCAATCTCAAAATAAAAACCTCCAAATATTAGGATCAAATTTCCTTGTCTTACACTCATCAATTGCTCAAAATCATGTCACACTGGAATTTATTTTATATTGGACTGTGATTTTCATGGGCTTTTTTGTTTTCCTATTTAAAAAAATTCCACCTGAATTATTCCAATATATATCTAAGAATTCTTATAAAAACATAGCCATATTGCCATTATCTCACCTTAACGAGTTAATAATTCTAAATATAAAATATCCACTGAGGGTTCAAGTTTGCCCAGTCCTCTCATAATTTTTTTAGTTTGTCCAAATAAGGTCCATATGTTGTAACTGGTTGATTTTCTTTTAAATTTCTTTTAATCCATGGGATTCCCCCATTTTCCACCCCCTGCTTTTTTTGTCCTTCCAATTTATTTGACAAAGAAACTGGAAATTTCTCCTGCAAAGTTTTCCACTGCCTGGATTTTGTTGACTGTGTCCTTGTGTTCCTCTATCCTCTGTATTTCCTTATGTTAGTAATTAAACCCAGGCGCCTGACAAGATCTGGGTTCATTTTTTTTGTTAAGTTTATTTCATAGGTGATGATATCCTTCAATTAAGGAGCACACAGGGTGACTGCCTATTTCATTTTTTGTAATTTTAGCGGCCACTCCTGAGTACTGCCTAAATAATTTCATTCCTTCTTCATTATTAGCCACAAATATCCTATAAAGAGAAAACTTCCCCTCAATTATTTCATTCCTGAAATACAATGCATACAGGAAAGGTAGGAAAGGTACATGATTCTCTCCCTTTTTTAAGGTTCCATTACAATTGGGTTTCCTAGCATCTTTTTTGTGTGGCAAAAAACACAGAACATAAAATTTACCATCTTGATTGTTTTTAAGTACACAGTACAGTAGTGTTAAGTAGATAACACGTTGTACAACAGATCTCTAGAACTTTTTCATCTTGCAAAACTGAAACCCATAGAACACTCCCTTTCTCCTCTACCCCCAGCAACCACCATTCTACTTTCTAAGAGTTTGAGCACTTTAGATACCTGCTATAAATGGAATCATGCAGGACTTGACTTGTCTTTTTGCAACTGGCTTATTTTACTTAGCACAATGTCCTTAAATTTCATCCACGTTGTAGCACGTGACAGGATTTCCTTTTTTTAAGGCTGAATAATATTCCATTGTGTGTACATATCACATTTTCTTTATCCATTCATCTTTTGATGGATATTTTTGGTTGCTTCCACCTCTTGGCTATTGCAAATAATGCTGCAATGAACATGGGTGAGCAAATATCTCTTCTAGATCCTGTTTTCAATTCCCTGGGATATATACCCAGAAGAGTGTGTGTGTGTGTGTGTGTGTGTGTGTGTGTGTGTGTGTGTGTGTACACATATCATATATGCTGGGTCATATGGTAATACTTTTTTTTTTTTTTGGAGAAACCTCCATACTGTTTTCCATAACGGTTGCAGCACTATGTTACATTTCTGCTAACAATGCAGAAGGGTTCCAATTTTTCCACGTCTTCACCAACACTTGTTATTTCCTGTTTTTTATTGATAGTGGCCATCCTAAGTGGGTGGGTATAAGGTGATTTCTTATTGTGGCTTTGATTTGCATTTCCCTGATGATGAATGATGTTGAGCATCTTTTTATGTGCTTGAGGCCATTTGTATTTCTTCTTTGGAGCAATGTTTATTCAACTCCTTTGCGTCCTAAAAATTTTTTTGTCATTGTTCTTGGTGGTGGTGGTGACTTGTAGGATTTCTTATGTATTCTGGATATTAACTCCGTGTTTGATACATGGTTTGCAACTATTTGCTCCCATTCTGTAGGTTGCCTTCTCACTCAGTTGTACTTTGCTGTGCAGAAGTTTCTAAGTTTGATATTGTCTCATTTGTCTATTTTGCTTTTGTTGCCTCTGCTTTTGGTGTCATATCCATGAAATTATTACCAAATCCAATGTCATGGAGCTTTTCCATATATTTTCTTCTGGGAGTTTTACAGCTTCTGGTCTTATGTATAGGTCTTCAGTTAATTTTGAATGATTTTTATATTTGGTGTAAGGTAAGGGTTCAACTTCATTCCTTTGCTTGTGGATATCCAGTTTTCCCAACACCATTCGCTGAAGAACTATCTTTTATCCATAAGGTAGCTTTGGCATCCTTGTTTAAGATCATTTGACCATATAACCTGAGAGTTTATTTTGGAGTTCTCTATTCTGTTGCATTGGTTACCATACTGTTTTGATTACTGTAGCTTTGTAATAAAATTTGAAATCAGGAAACATGAGGCCTCTGGCTTTGTTTGAAGCTTTTCTTTATTGGTAGGTTTTGATTACTTATCCAATCTCCTTAATAGCTATAGGTCCGTTCATATTTTTTATTTCTTCAGGATTCAGTTTTGGTAGGTTATGTTTCTAGGAATTTATCCATCTAGTTTGTTAGCCTGTAATTGTTTATAATGACTTAAAATCCTTTTTATTTCTGTGGCATCGTTTGTAATGTCTCCCTTTCATTTCTCATTTTTGCTGTCTTTTTTTTTTGGCCCTTAGTTTAGCTAAGAGTTTGCTAATCTTGTTGATCTTTTTTTAAAAAAAAACAATTCAGTTTCATTGATTTTTTTCTATTATTTCATTTATTTCTGCTCTAATCTTTATTATTTCCTTTCATCTGCTAATTTTGGGTTTAGTTTGTTCTTTTTCTATCTGCTTGAGGTATAAATACTGATAGGGAAGGACTTACTATTGCCATCTTGCTAATTGTTTTCTGCATGTCTTGTTATTTTTTCCTTTTTTCCCTCTCTTGCTGCCTTATTTTGTGTTTTCTTTTTTGTAGTGGCTTTGATTCCTCTCTCATTTTTGTGTATTTTCTATAGGTATTTTCTTTGCGGTTACCATGTCCTTACCACTTTTAAAGTATCACCATGAACACACAGATTTAAATATGTTTTATATGTTTTGGTCTACTGCAGCTACTATTCTAATTAATTACTAAACTGTCTTATCTCTGGCAGGTAGAAACGTTTTCAGTTTGATGCTTGAGTCCTTGAGACACAACCTAGTGATTTTTGATAGCTTTCTTCCTTCTGGTGTGAGAAGATGTCTCTACACTTACCTTCTTCAATAAACTTTTCACAGATTATTTTGATTTCCTATCCTGTGCGTCTAGATGAATTAATCTTACTATACCTTTGATCCTGCATACTTTCTTTCTTAGAATGCCATCATCTGTTTGCTTGTTTTTGTTTTGTTTTTGTATTGGTGGAGTACGCTATTGAGGCATTCTTTTTGCCAAAAAATGCATTTTGAAAATAAAATTTCCCTCTTGATTACCTAGACATAGAATTCTAAGTTCAAAATGATTTTTCCACATAACTTAGGAAGCATTGCTACATTGCCCTCTAATATCTCATATAGTGGATAAGAATCTTGCTGCCAATCTGATACTTATTCCTTTGCAAGAAACTTGTTTTTCAGATTTTTCTCTTTGTCTTTAAAGTTCTGAAATTTCATGAGGATTTATCTTGGGCCCTTTTTGGTTGATCCTTGTTGGATTTCAACACCATCTTTAACTTTGGAGATGTGTCATTCTTAGTTATAGAAATTGTTCTTTTAATAATTTTCCCTCTCCATTTCCTGTTTTTTCTTTTTAGAATCTGGATATAAAATAAACACTGGCCCTTCTGGATTGATCTTTCATATCTCTTAACTTTACTTGCATATTTTCTGTTCCCACCTTTGTGCTTTACATTCTGAGCCACTTTTTCATCTTTACATACCAGTTCATTTATTTGGGTACAGTTTATTATCTTGATACAGACTCCCCATCCCCCCCCAGACCAGTTCATTCCCCCCAGTTCAATGCTAATATCTTTGATTTCAAGAACTCTTTCTTGATCTCTGATTGCTCCTTTTTCGTAACATCCTGTTCTGATTTTTGTCATTAACAATATTATTACAGAGCCAAAAAAAGAAAAAGAAATATGCCGAATCCATTCAGATAATACTGCCCTGCTCAGGTGAACGAAAATATTTCCAGAAATCTTAATTCTGTCTTCAGAAATCTAATTTGCTGTTTAGTTCATCCATTTGTTTTTCTTCTTTTAAACTTAGTCCATTGAACACATGTACTTGGTTGAAAGAATCATAAAGATCCGCCTCTGGACCCAATTTCCAACTCCCTAAAACAGGTGGGAATTGTTTTAACTCTTTAACTGCTTATCTTATATTCACTATCATATCTAAAAATTACGTGCTTGTATTATTTCTAGATTTTTCTGATTTTAGGTATTAGCTGACTTCACAACACAGAAGACAAGGATTTAGCTCTTTCACAACACACACTTCTTTCCCATTCTCCAATATAGTTTACTGAATTTTCTGGTATATACCCATGTAAGGGCCAGTTTATGCTTACAACTTCTCAAGGACTTACTTCTCTCCCCTGGATACAGGGAATTTTGGAGATCTGAGGGACTAAAATTACGTATTTTTTTTTTTTTAACTTAAGGCTTATTTTTTTAATCAAATATTGTGAAATATACATACCAAAGTCTAAGTCTATTTAAGACTGTACAACCAAGCTTAAGTAATAGAATACTATCTGTAACAGATTTTCTTAAAAAATGGCTGCAAAAAATTCTGGTTCCCTATACTCTTCCATAATTTTGCCACTCTCCCATCAAGAGGAACAATTTATTTACCGCTGTATTTGGGAGGCCTCTGTGTCTGCCTCAATGAATAAAATTATATGGAAGAATGCTGCTTGATTTCTGAGTGCTGTGGTCTGGATGTGTT
Source organism: Hippopotamus amphibius kiboko (assembly GCF_030028045.1). NCBI lineage: Eukaryota > Metazoa > Chordata > Mammalia > Artiodactyla > Hippopotamidae > Hippopotamus > Hippopotamus amphibius. The sequence goes on along the minus strand of NC_080192.1, from coordinate 25,765,974 downwards.
TCCCCAAAGTTCATGTTGAAATCCCAGCCCCCAAAGGTGATGGTATCAGTAGGTGGCACCTTTGGGAGATACTTAAGTCATAAGGATGGACCCTCATGAGTGATATTAGTGCCTTATATAAGAGGCTCCAGAGAGATCCTTAGCTCTTTCCACCATGGGAGGACACTGCAGGAAGTCAGCAGTCTTTAATATGGAAGAGGGCCTTTTGCAAGAACCTCACTGACCATGCCACTAGCACTCTGATATTGAACTTTCAGCCTCCAGAACTGTGAGGAAACAAATATTTTTTATGAGTCACCCAGTTTATGGTATTTTGTTATGAACATGACAAAATGACATGGCTACAAAATGACACAGCTAGAATTTAAGCTCAGCTCTGCCTCTCTGGCTTCCACTGGCTCTCTGTATCAACACTTGCCCCAACAGCCAAATGGAAATTACCCTTTATTTTTCACAAAACGGAGCCCATGTCTGTAGCTGAGTAGTTCTTTTAGCTTTCTTCCTGCCCATGTAAGTCTGAAGGTCCAAAGGCCTCTTTTTACTTTGCACTGTTTCTGTATCTTTTAGCTCAAGATGACACAATTGTTTTGACTTCTTGCAAAGTTTTTTATGTATCAATTTATAAAGCAACCCCATTAAATAAAAAGCATACATACCAGCAAATCTTGTCAAGATAAGCCTCTCTCTATACTGGGCTTCTAGTGAGGCTGCTGAGATATATCCTTTTCTAAAAATGGCTACATTTCTGGTTCCACATATTCTTCCAGGAGTCTGCCACTTCTGCGCAGACCTTTGTGACATCTTTGATGAAGAAATTAAGAGTGAATATGTAAGCATTCTGGTTTCAGCCTCACCGGAAGTCCCAGCAAACAGCAACTATGTGTTCTCCAGGCACACCTGTGAGTGATTTCAAAGATTCCAATCCCTTTACACTGAGCTGATCCAGCTGTAGCTTCGTGGTGGGTCAGATAAGCTGTCCCTACCAAGCTCTGTCCTCATTGTAGATTAGAGCACAATATATTTTGTTATTTTAAACCACTACTGTTTAGGGTGGTTTGTTACAAAGCAATAGAGAATTGGAACACTACCTATATTGTACTTTGATGGCCCTTTGTATGTCCTGCCCTGTTTGCCTCCTCCTCCTCCTGCAGAAGTATATAGTACAGGCTGTTTTCTTGCTCTTGCAATGCTAACATGAACATTTTTGTATGCCTCCTGATATACACATAGGAGTTTCTCTAGGGTAAATAACAGGTACGTGCATGTTAAACTTTACTATGTAACGTAAAATGACTGGAGATGGTTGCTATCAACCGACACTGCCATCATCAACGTACAAGAGTGGCTTCACACACTCTACACTTGGTATTGCCAGATGGTGCAAATCAGGTTGCTTCTCAGCTAAGTCTGCAGCTGAATTTGCTGAGATGATCACAACTGATCTTTTTTCCAGCTTTCGAAATTTTGTGGCTCTCATTTCTCACAGTATTTTTGTCTATATGACAAAATAGCTTAAAAAAAAAAAAATCCTTGGCTTGGGACTTCCCTGGTGGTCCAGCAGTAAAGATGCAGGGAACATGGATTTGATCCCTGGTCTGGGAACTTAAGATCCCACATGCCATGGGGCAACTAAGCCTGTGTGCCACAACTACTGAACTCACATGCCTCAACTAGAGCCTGTGTGTCACAAACTACAGAGCTCACATGCTCTGGAACTCGCGTGCCACAACTACAGAGCCCACGTGCCCTGGAGACTGCACGCCACTACTAGAGAAGAGAAAACCCACACGCCACAACTAGAGAGGCACCACAGTGAAGACCCTGCGTGCCTGAACAGAAGATCCCACATGCCACAACTAAGACACGATGCAGCCAAAAAATAAAAAAAAAATCCTTGGCTGTGCTTCAATGTAGTTTTAGGAGGGAGTCTGAATTAAATGTTATCTGTTGGAGGCATAGTCTTTCACCATGATTTTTAAGGTATCACCAAGTTTTTTTTTTCTCTCTAAATGTTGTTTCTGCTTGTTTTAAAACCTGCTTGGTCACCTTTGCTGTTCCTGTTTCTTGCTTACTTTTTGATTCAATTTTTTTCTTCTTAAAACATATCATGTACAGTTATACTCGTGTACAGACAATTTCAATACCTAACATTATCTTTCAGGGTCAATATGTATTGCTTATTGCTGGCTCATTCAAGTGGCTTGTTTCCTAATGAGTTTGATAGTTTTGTGAGTTCATATTTGGTTGAGCTTAATCTGTGACAATCAAGGTTCTAAATTAGAGTTCAGCAAACTACACTCCAAGGGTTAAGTCCAGTTCACTACCTGCTTTGTAAATGTTTTATTGGACCACTGCCACACCCACTGTATAATCTATAGCTGCTTTTGCACAACAGCAGAGTAGTTGCTTCAGACACAGTAAGGTCCTCAAAGTCAAAAATACTGACATTCTGGCCCTTTACAGAAAAGTGTGCAAAACTCTGATCAAAATTATGAATATTCTCTCCAAAGATTTTTATTTGCTTCTGCCAGGACCAGGGAGGGTTCATGACCTGTGACAACCTTAGCCTTCTTTGAGAACTCATGCCACACTTCTTGTGAGTCCAGCAATAGATCAAAGGCCTTCAGAGTATCTATTCCACAATACTGCTAGAAGCAGCAATACGTTATCTTCTTTGATTATACTGTTCTGATCTCAAGATGGTATGGATCTTTTTAACGGATCAATCTTTCAACTTAAGAGGCACATGTCCTTCTGTGGAAATTTTCTTGTATTATTTAATAATTTCTTAACCTCAGGTCTTCTGTTTTCTCTTAGATTCTTACTATTAAAATGTTAGATCTCCTGCTCTGATTCTCTAATTTTATCTTTTCTCATTTTCTATTTCTTTGTCTCTTGGTTATACAATTGACCCTTGAACAACATGGGTTTAAATTGTGTGGGTCCACTTACATGCAGATTTTTGTCAATAAATATATACTACAGTACTATAGGATCTGCAATTGGTTGGCACCCCTAACATCTGTGTTGTTCAGGGGTCAACTGTACTTTCAGGGTGAGTTCTTCAACAACTTTATCTTCCAACCCTTCTAATGAATTGCTTTGGCTGTCATTTTAAATTTCCAGAAAAATTCCTCCAAATTTTCCTTTTCCTTTTCAACGCATCCTATTTTTATTTAATGAATATATCTACTTTCTTTCAAAATATTAATTATATTTGGGGTTAAGTACTTTTCTGATCATTGCATTGTATCTGCCCCCACCCATCAGATTATATCTGATCTCTTATTTATTAGAAAATTTCCTCAAATATCTGATGATCTTGGTTCTATGTTTATATTTAATAGTAGGCACTAGAGAGCTGAATGGAAACCCCATATATACATATATGACCTGGAAATACTGGGATTCATTGAAGAGTGATAAAATGGCAAGTAGTCTTCTTATCAAGGCACAACCAAAAGTGAGTGACTGGAGATCTTTTCTCTGGGGCCAATTAATTTCTGCAAAGAAAAACATCCTGGCAGAGAAGCCTATATTCGGTGGCCAGCACTCTGGGAACATGCTTAGGGAACCCATATTCAATGCAGATTTTCACTTAATCTATATTTTCAACACTTTATCTAATCTAAGCCTTCTGTCATCCCTGGTATCCTATAAATCCTATGATGTTCTTGCTTAGTTTCTCAAGATTAACCTTTGGCCTCCTGCTTGAAAAGGCTGAAGGATAGAAAGTGGTACTTCCCTGGTGGTGCAGTGGTTAAGACTCAGTGCTTCCACTGTAGGGGGCATGGGTTTGATCCCTGGTCAGGAAGCTAAGATCTTGCACAGCCACAAAAAAAAAAAAAAGAAAAGAAAAGAAAAAAAGAAACTGGTTACATGACTTAAGTAAGCACAGAGAAAGATAGTTCAATGATTCTGTGAGCAGATTTGCAACCAATCATTTTTTTATGCCCCAAGCACCATCTCTGAAAATGAGCACTTGGTTCCTCCAGGTACTGAACGTCGTTTCTGGTCATTACAAGGTATACTGGCTTCTTTCTCAATGTACCACCTTTTGCAGGCATTCAGATTAGAGTTTCCTTGGTTCTGGCTCTGCTAAGCCAGTCTTTCTCTACCGGTACTTTGTTTTCCAAAAATTTATTCAGCTCTCTGATCCTTTGATTTCTTCTCTCCTGTTTCATTTATCATGGTGTGGTTACACTTTACTGAGATTTCAGGAGAGAAAGAAAATATATGAATAGTCAATCTGCAATATTTAGTTGCAAGTTTTCAAACTGAATTGTAAATCATCCTAAAATACTGGGATATGGAATTGTTTTCCATGCTTTTCCCTTCCTGAAAGTACTTCAATAAATCTTACTAGAGATTTCTTAACAATGGAAGAAACAAACAAAAGGATGACCAGACACTGAACAAACAGGACTCTGAAATCAAATATATTGGCAGAAAACAGAAATTTGTAATGCAGATCACATTTTAATAGTTTTAAAAAACACTTCCAAATATAGCTATAAATTTAATCAGGAAAAATACCTGAAACATGTATCTTACTTAACCCGTAGTACATTATTTAAAAGAATTTTTTTCTTGAATCTCTGGCTTACTTCATTGGGTTTATAAAGGTATAAACCTACTGATTTTTCCATTTGAACATTCTGTACTACATGCAGTCTTCCCAGCTGATAATTATAAATAAATCTGTTGACAAAAATCATGTTTTAAATAGGGAAAAAAAGTTTCCCTTAATAAGCTGATGAAGACTGTAAATTGAAACTTTAAAACTTCTGATTTACTACAATATAGAAATTAGTAAAATCCATACCCTTCCTCCAAATTCTGCTTCTCTTCTGCTGCAAAAATCTTTATAAAAAATGTACTGAGTGCAATAAAATCTCTGTATTTAAAAAAAAAAAATCAATAAATAGACCTACCAAAATAATTCATCATGAAATTATAGCAAAGAAATATTTAACAGTATCAGGTTTTGCTAAGGAAAACATTCCTGTGGAAGACATCCTAGGAGTCTAAAATGCTTCTGTGGTGGCAGCAACAAGGCAGTGCTTCAGGCTGATGCTCATACTACTGTTAAAACAACCCTTCCCCCTTTACAGTGAAAAATCAGTCCATATTCCTTTATATATTAAAACACTGAAGTCTTAAAAAATTATCAATGACTTTAAAATAATTGTCTAACTCACCTTGAAAACACAGATTGGCTATGATAAATCCATTATTTCACAAAGTAGGTATTCTTAATGACCTAAAAGAAATCGTCTAAAACCTATGGAAGGGTCAGGAAACTATAAATGTAGGTCAGAAAAGAGGAAGAGATGACAGATGCTTTCTGTGGAATGAAGGAGCAATAATTTTAATACTGAAACTCTGGGGGCTCAATCAGTCTCTACTACTTTTATAACACAGTAAACCAAAAATATTAAAACATGAACCCTATTTTATTTTCAAAAACAATTTTCTGCTACATACATAAATAAAAAGTGCCTGTAACTAATAACATACAACACTAAAAAGATCAACTCTTAAGATCACAAATGGCCTATGTCTCATTGCCAGCAATGAGAGTGATATATGCTAATAGTGCCATGATATTTACAAAAGGCAGAAAAATACTTATATTCAATTATTATTTCCTATAGTTCTAATGTTATCATTATACTACTGAGCATAAAATAATCTTCTTTTGACAGGCAATTAAAACAAACAGATTATATTATAGAAGAGTAAAATGCAAGAAAATCCTCCTTAGGGGTTTCTACCATTAAGTGTCTGTACTAGTTCATAATGAAGTTAAACATGAATAGAATACAATTCCAGAAAAAAAAGAGAGACATTTATTTGCTTTATAAAATAAAATATAAGGAGAAATCTTAGTCAAGACATGGCCACTTTAGGTGTCATCTCAACCAAGAATAAATTCATAGTATTTTTTATTCACTTAAATAAGACAGGAAGGGAAATTCTAATTCCTGCTGCCTGCCCGGTCACTTCAAAAATTCTTCTTAAGGAAGTTAAGATAAAAATATCCTGGTTTTTGGTTACTCTTTACAGTAAAAAATTTCCAGATGCCCTGGAAGCAATGAGTTCTATTTGGTGTCTTCTTGTGTTCTGAGAAAGAACAATCAGTTTAAACTGAGATCTCAGTTTTCAAATGCTGTGACCAATTATTTGTGAGTTATAATCTGCAGGTTCCATTTTTAAAATATGTGGGATGACGCTGTCAATTCGTACATTGCCAATGAGACCTCTGAAAAACAATTCTTCGGTGATGGTAGCATTCATCAATCTCAAAGCTGGCAATCTGAGTAGTAGTCTGGACAACCTCAAAAGGGAAAAGGAAGAGGGAACAAGGTTGTAAATCAAAGAGTGATTTAGTAGAAAGATATAAGTAATTTCTGTATGAATACCGTTTGTGGCCTAATTTAATAAAGATCTAGTTTTCAAAACTTAAAACCTTTAGTATTCTCAAGCCCTAGAGTGTATGACAATCACCTGGCTATATACCAGTCTGACAGACTTCACTAGCAAGCCTTGCTCTTAACTGTTATCCTGTGCTACCTCCAGTTGGTTGTATGGACCATGGAATTAAGCTACTAAACCGTGTCTCAAGTTATAAATTTAATGGCTTAAGAACTCATTTGAGGTTATAAGAACAACATTTTGTGTTATCAGGATACATGAGGCTAAACGATAACAGTTTTCTTGGTTTGCTTTGCAAAAAAGTACTGGGAATAGTAAAGTAGGCAATAGTTGTTATTATTGGGAAAAGCACAGATTATGGAATCAAAACTATTAGGTTTAAATCCCGACTCAATTACCCCTTAGCTATGTGAATGTGTGTAAGCCACCACTCCCTGTCTCTTTCACAGTGTTGTAACACTCAACAAAATGATCCCTGCCAGTTTCTGTACAAGTGAGGTTCTTAAAAAGGCAGGACAATGTCCTGTGTGAAAGTACATTATAAGTTGAAAACTGCTATCTAAAGATAATTTATTATTTTAAAATAACTAGGAATGTAAGAAACTAAAAAAAGAGTTCCAGAGATCAGAGAACCTGGAACCTAATGGAATGGAGGTCAGCAAGCAGCTGTATGTCAAAAAAGGGGAAAATTTTAAATACTGTATTTATTTGTATAATGAGGTATAAAACAACTTTTGAAACTTTAAAAAAGTGAAAAAACATCATAACAAAACCAGCACCAAAAGAACCACCTTTTCAAAAAGTTTGTAGCACATTTATCCTTCCTTTTTTCTAAGGCCTTACACTCTAACACTTGAGAACAAGTGAAACCAGCAGCCCCAGAATTAAGTAATCTTTCTGTAGCCATGTACTCTACTGCTCAAATTACTCATTTTCTGTTTGTTCCCACCAGCTGGGCTGTATCCACAGAACTGGTAGGAAGCAGGGTAGGAAAACTAGTTAGATAAACTACAGCTGATTTTCATTATTGGAACTAGTTTCTAAACCTATTATTTAATATATGTAAAAAATTATTATATGTAAAATATTCTTTTACTAGTTTGAAGTATGTTAAATTAATAATACTAATGAGCACATTTATATAGCCCTTACTGTGTAATAGGCACTGCTCTAAGCTCTTTGAATATGTTAACTGATTTAATCCTTATACTAATTATAAAAGGTAGGTACTATTATTAACCCAATTTTACAGGTAAAGAAATTGAAGCAGAAGTTAACTTGCCCCAAGTCATACAGCTAGTAAGTGGCAGGGTCAGGAATCAAACCCAGGTACTCTGGCTCTGATAGCCAAATGCCTAGTTACTCAAAAGTTGAGTTCATTTTATTAAAAAAGAGATTTTTTTTCTAAAGGACATTGGTAAGAACTATATCTTGTTAGAAATGTCATAAGCCAAATTTCAAAACTAATAATGAAACAGTCTAATGGTTTTTTAAAATCCGTTTTACATTCCTCTTACTGATAAAAAAAATCCCTTATTTCAACTGAAGAAAGTAAGATATCAGAATATGAGATATGAGAATCAGATATGAGAATTAGACTACCTGGATCTGCTGTTTATTGTGTGACTCTGAGCAAGTCACTTAACCTCTCTCCTTATATAAAATATTACATGTAAAGTACGTGCAACAGTGCACTACCACTTTTAATAGCATTAACTATTTCAGAGCTCAAAATTGGCTAAATTTAATTATACTTGGAATAGAAAATAATGAAATACACACAAAAATATTCACAAAATATTTAAGATGAACTTAATTAAACAGTATTTAACTTCTAGATACCTGTAGGTGTCATCTGGATATGTTTTGGTTATATAATCTTGGAATTCCACATAAGCCTTTTCCTGAAATTTTTCAATCTGTTCCATGTTTTCGAGGCCTGGATGATCTGAAACATTAAAGAATATACTGTTACTTTAGTTATGAATACTCATGTAATATGGCACCAAGTGGAGGTGGAAGGGGGCGGGAAAAATAATTCAGTCAAAAAAGAAGCCCCATCATATGTGTGGCTCTTTCACCTCACAAATAATATATTTAATAACCCACCCACTAAATACCAGGCAGTGTACTTTAAACCCTTAAAACGATTTTATCTTATATACATATTCTAATAGCTAAAAAAAATGAGACCATTCGGTTCAAATAAAATAAGTAGCTTTTTCTATTCCAAAAGTGGTAGAAGGGATTTTGATCACTTTGCCGTCAACAGAAACAAAAAAAATGAAATGACTTAGCTTAGTTAAAAGTATTTTTAACCAATGAAATATTTGCAGATTATATTCCCTAAAATTTCTTTAATTAAAATAATAATATAGGGACTTCCCTGGCGGTAAAGTGGTTAAGACTTCACAGTTCCAATGCAGGGGGCCTGGGTTCAATCCCTGGTCAGGGAACTAGATCCCACATGCATGCCACAACTAAGAGTTTGCGTGACACAACTAAGGAGCCCACTTGCCGCAACTAAGGAGCCCATATGCAGCAATCAAGGAGCTGGCGAGCTGCAACTAAGGGCATATGTGCCACAACAAAAGGAGCCAGCGAGCCACAACTAAGGAGCCTGCCTGATGCAACTAAGACCCAGCACAACCAAATAAATAAAATAAAATAAATATTAAAAAAAAAAGAAAAAAGTTGCAAATCTGTTAAAAATATATATATATTTTAACAAGTGTAATTGATACACAACATTATATCTGTTTAAGGTATACAACGTAATGATTTGACATTTGTATATACTGCAAAATGATTACCACAATAAGTCTAGTTACCATGTCACCATTCAAAGTTGCAAAAATTTTTTTCTTATGAGAGCTTTTAAGATTTGTTTTCTAGCAACTTTCACATTTATAATACAATATAGTGACTACTGTCACCATGCTGTAAATTACATCACTGTGACTTATTTATTTTATAATTGGAAGTTTGTACTTCTTGATCCTCCTTCACCCATTTCACCTACCCCTCATGAAGATTATATTCTATATTTTTTCAATAAGAAAACATTCCTTTCACTCTTGTTAGGTTAAAAAGATACTTATGAAATTATGAAACTCTGAACATCACCTCTATCAGAAAAATAACATAGCAACATGAAATAACCTATATAAATATTTCACTAAAATGGAAATGTTAAAAGAATTTCATAAAACTTATGCCTAAAATATGGAAAGTGCCATCCTGATTGAAGAAAATAAAAAGAGTAGCAAATAGAAATAGAATACTTAGTAAAACAAAATTACATTTATAATTCTATTGTCAAATCTACGTTCTTTCAAGTTCAAGGAAAATGAAGGTAGTAAATTGGTTGTGATGAAAAATGGTGATAGATATTAACTTATCTGAATATTAGATGAAATAGTGCAAAAAAGCTTTAATTTTCTTACTGATATCACTGAAGGTAAGAAGCACGTTTCCTCAGATAATTTTATTATGATACACAGTAACAGAGATACATACCAAAATGAAAAAATACAGAGCCTAAGAGAACAATTTTTTGTATTCTAAAACTGATTGTTGAGCTTTACTGTCATTTTACTATACGTGAAAACTAGAAACTGGCAGAAAGATAAGAGACCCATTTTTCTATTTGTTGGAAACTCTAATAAGATGTTTGGAAATTTAACCCATTAACAAAGCAATCCTCATCTCTCTTTTTGCCTTTTAATGATGGCTAGCAAAATGTATTTAAACATTCAAGTGTGGAACAGGACTAAAAGTCTATGATGTCATTTCACTGATTTCTTCATTCCCCTATTCATACCCAGATGTCCAACATCCATAGATTTCACCGATTTAAAGTATACAATTCAATAGTTCTTAATATATTTAGAGTTGTGCAACATCACCACAATCTAATTCTAGAACATTTTTGTTCAGGCCAAAAGAAACTATACCCATTAACAGTCACTCTCTATTCTCCCCTCTCCTTAGTCCCTGGTAGCCATTAACTTCTCTACAGATTTGCCTACTCTATACATTCCAGATAAATGTAATCATATAATACGTGGTCTTTTGTGATTGGGTTCTTTTACTTGCTTACTGTTTTCAAGGTTCATCCACGGTGGCATGTATCAGAATTGCACTACTTTTTATGGCTGAATGATATTCCATTGTATCTATATATTACATTTTCTTTATTCATTCATTTGATGGACACAGGTTGTTTCCACTTTGTATCAATGTACATTCCCAATGGCAATGTATGAGGGCTCTAATTTCTCCCCATCCTCAAACACTGTATTTTAAATAAGAAGTAAATGTTTATATACCTGGACTGAAGAGTACTATTGCCTTCAGGTAGGCATATTCATATCCGTCAATGCAGAGTTTTACCATGCTGTTACAAAACTCCTGTAGTTTGAAGATGTGTTCCATCAATAATTTTCTTCTTTCTGTTGACATTTTGTCTTTAATTAAAAACAAACAAAAGCTTCTAGTTTTCAGCAAAAATGCATGACTATTTTTATCCAACATTTTTCTTTCTCACTAATTTTCATCTTTAAATATAACCAATTTATAAACTATTTAAAAGTCATTATCTCTTCAAGTTTAAATGAAACTAATGATCTTCAGACATTGTTCATTCAAGAAAAAACAAAACAGGCTGTTAATATAAAAAACCCTAAATGTAATGTTTCAAGATATACCTTTGAGAAGATAAGCTTATATTGGTTGAAAAAAATAAGCAAAACTATAAAGATTTTTAAGTTACTAATACCACTACAACAAAAACATATATTTAGCAAAAAAAACACTGCCAAGACCAAAGAAAAGTTGAATAAAATAAAATTTTATAACTTTCAAAATTTATCGTGTTTATGTAGTACTGCCTTCTGGTAGATCTACTGTTGATGAGATTTTGTGTGTGTGTGTGAGAAAGTTTATCTAAATTTTCTTTTTTCTTTTTTTTTTTAGATCTTTACTGGAGTATAATTGCTTTATATTGTTGTATTTGTTTCTGCTGTACAATAAAGTGAATCAGCTAAAAGTATACATATATCCCCATTGTTGATGAGATTTTAAGGTTATTTCTCTGCCCTTAAATAGGAGGAAGAAGCAGATATTTTAAAACAATGTAAAACAATGGGAAATGGAGTATGCAAAGGAAATAAATGGAATTCTCAATTTATAAATTATTCCTGAACTCAAAAACGTAGTTCTTTCCATTTGAGGATGGGGCACCTTCTTGGTTAGTGACAAGCCATTCTGAAGCTAAACATTTATAAATCAGTGCCTGCCTGCCTGTCTCCTCAAATGAATGGGAGTTGTAATCACCCTGGCATCAAGAAAAGGAAAAAGAGACTTAGGATTGTTCCGTGACTCTTTAGTACTGTTTAAGTGAGAGACTATATCCTGATGAACTGATTAAAAAAAAAAGTTTAGCCTATCTTGGGATTCAAAGGGATATAATGAAGAAAGGCAGTTTAAAAACTGGTGGGAAGTATACATTTATAAATATTTGATCACCTCTATATAAGCTTATCCTGGATTCTTTGGCATGTATATCAAAGTGCAAAAATTCATGAGGCCTGATCAGAAACAGCACTTAAATACACCTGTTTCAGTTTTGTTGTGTTCTCATTTAAAACTATTTTGGGGTGATTAATGAATGAATTTATCAAAATGTAAACATTAAAGTTAAAAGGATGTTGGTATATTTTGATACCTAACTTTAAATATAATACTATAAAACTGATGCCCCCTCTTCTGGTCTAGAAGAGGAAATAAGGTGCTTTTTACCTTGTTGAAGGCTACTGTGAAGACAATTGACAAATGTTGCTAATATAGTTGCTACATTCATCACTTGCCAGCACTGGGCAAGACCAAGAGTAAAAAGTTCATTCCAATAGGCTTTCACCAAACATATGCTGTTTTCTTGCCTATAAAAGCAAAACAAACAAATATTAAAATATATTTTATAAAACTTTACAACTGACTCATATCTTAAAAAATACAATGTTACTGAACTAAAATTATTCTAAAAGACCAACTGGGCATGGACTTGATCAGTTCTTTATTTTGTATACCTGATTTTAGGGAAGGTTTAGAAATTTAAATATTAGCTAGTTCATTAATCAATCAGCCAGTTTACACGAACAATTGCAAGTAGTATTTCAAACTAAAAATTGGGGCTTTAAGCCCACATTTCATGGAAACAGATGGAATAAAGATGTTTAAAAAAAAATTAAAAGCAAAAGCATACATCTAAAAACCTTCTTAAAAAGGGCAGTTAGAAATATCTGATGATAGGTAACCAACCAATTTCCTGGGAGAATTGGTTTATTCTATGTTTCAGATGAGATACAATTATCCCATAAATGAGATACCAAAGATTTTGCTAGAAGTAGCAAAGATAAGAAAAGTCAGAAGTCTTTTCCTGAGTTTCTGAATAAAAAAAATCTAAGCAGCTTGAGAAAGTAGAATGAGTACTGGAACAGCAGTCAAGACACCAGGGTTTTAAAACCTAGATCCACTTATTGAAATTAAGCAAATAAGAGTCCTGTCTTTCAGCTGCTTAACTATATGAAATGCAGAGACACTATATGTCCTGTATTTTGCTCAGAGTTGTTAGAAGACACAAATATAAGAATTATGTGAACAGGTCATGACAATAAAGTATATGCCAGGCACTGTTCTAGGCACTGGAGAAAAAGCAATAAACAAGATGAATAAGTCTGCCTTCATGAAACAGAAGGGAAACATAATTAAAACAAAATCAGTTCATATATTTTATATAAATGTTATACACACATATATATGGTTATACAAACATTAGTTTCTGGTAATGAAAATTCTACATTACTATAAAGTAGGATGCTGCAGCATTAGAAAATAGCGTAGGAGTTCAGAGAAGGCCTTTCTGAGTGACTGACATCTGAGTAGAGAAAGATGGGAAAGAACTTAAAAACAAACAAAAAACCCCTAATAGTATTCCAGGAATAGTATTCCAGGAAGAGGGAAGAACAATGGTAAACTTGTGGAGGTGATAACCAGCATGTAGTAGGTATTCAATAAAAACTTATGACTGAATTACTAAATGCTGCCCTTCTTTCTTGGAATGTCCTTCGCCATCTTGTTTTACTGGCTAATTCCTATTTATCCCTCAAAATATAGTTCACTTTTGTTTTTCCTTTTTGTTTTTTTGGCTGTGCCACACAGCACGTGGGATATGAATTCCCTGACCAGAGATAGATCCCATGCCACCTGCAGTGGAAGCAGAGCCTTAAACACTGGATTGCCAGGGAAGTCCCAGAGCTCACTTTTTAATAGAAATATTCTCTTACCACATTCTTCTCCTGAAGATAATCATATCCCTTCAGTGCCATATATACTTATATTTTATACTTATTTTACGGTATTCTAGGAATTTGTCTACTATACTAGATAAAAACCTCATTGAGGGACATCCTGGTGGTCCAGTGGTTAAGAATTCACCTTCCAATGCAGGGGATTCAGGTTTGATTCCTGGTTGGGGAACTAAGATCCCACATGCCATGGGGCAACTAAGCCTATGTGCCACAACTACTGAGCCCACGTGCTCTGGAGCTTGCACACGCAATGAAAAACCCATGCTCTGCAACGAAAGATCCCGTGCGCTGCAACTAAGACCCGATGCAGACAAAAAGCAAAGCAAAGCAAAACAAAACAAAACCTCATTGAACGTAAAGACCCCTTTATTCATCTCTGTATCTCCGTGAACAGAACAGTAGACAGCATATAAAATGAATCTGCAAAAGATTTCAGATGTGGGGGATACAGAATAGGCAGAATTAAGAATTCATAACCCTTTCCCCAATTAAGCAATCTTTAAACCAAGAACTATATACCTTACTTTAAATAAGATAACAAAAGTATAAGATTTCCTTTCTCTAAAGAGATTTAAGGTGCTAAGAACACCTTGATAGGAAATAAGTACATCCTGATAAAAGGCACTTAAACTTTTTTCTTCCTAATAAATCTTTAAAATTAGAATAATCCGTAGGATAATCAGCATGTTTAACAGAAATCATTCATCAAGTTAAGAATCACAGCTACCTTTACAACATTACATTTTAGTTAAGAATTGAATATATTCAAACAAATGCTAATACTGTCAATTTCAGAGTATAGAAAGTAATTTTTCTCACTGGGAATTTTTCAGGTGAAATTTTATCTCCAAGCTGATCTCTCATTTCCATTCAGTATCTAAGGAGAACTACCTGTAATAAGAAACTGGCTATCAAAATCTATTTGAAAGTAAAGTTTAAATGAAGGGAAAATCAGTATTTTAAAATCTCCATATAAAATGATTAAAATTTAAATGTTGGTATTATTCAACATAGTTTTGGAAGTTTTAGCAACAGCAATCAGAGAAGAAAATGAAATAAAAGGAATCCAAATTGGAAAAGAAGTAAAATTGTCACTCTTTGCAGATGACATATTATACATAGAAAACGCTAAAGATTCTACTAGAAAACTGCTAGCACTAATCAATGAATTTAGTAAAGTAGCAGGATACAAAATTAATGCACAGAAATCTCTTGCATTCCTATATACTGACAACGAAAGAGCAGAAAGAGAAATTAAGGAAACTCTCCCATTTACCATTGCAACAAAAACAAAAAAATACCTAGGAATAAACCTGCCTAAGGAGGCAACAGGAATAAATCTGCCTAAGGAGACAAAAGACCTGTATGCAGAAAACTATAAGACAATGATGAAAGAAATCGAAGACAATACAAATAGGTGGAGGGATATACCATGTTCTTGTGTTGGAAGAATCAATATTGTGAAAATGACTGTACTACCCAAAGCAATTTACACATTCAATGCAATCTCTATCAAATTACCAATGGCGTTTTTCACAGAACTAGAACAAGAAATCTTACGATTTGTATGGAAACACAAAAGACCCCGAATAGCCAAAGCAACCTTGAGAAGGAAAGACAGAGTTGGTGGAAGTAGGCTTCCTGACTTCAAACTATACTACAAGGCTACAGTGATCAAGACGGTATGGTATTGGCACAAAAAATAGAAAGGAAGATCAATGGAACAGAACAGAAAACCCAGAGGTAAACCCAAGCACATACGGGCACCTTATCTTTGACAAAGGAGGCAAGAATATACAATGGAAAAGAGACAGCCTCTTCAATAAGTGGTGCTGGGAAAATTGGACAGCAACATGTAAAAGCATGAAATTAGAACACTTTCTAACACCATACACACAAATAAACTCCAAATGGATTAAAGACCTACATGTAAGGCCAGACACTATAAAACTCCTAGAGGAAAACATAAGCAGAACACTCTATGACATACATCAAAGCAAGATCCTTTGTGACCCACCTCCTAGAATCATGGAAATAAAATCAAGAATAAACAAATGGGACCTAAGGAAACTTAAAAGCTTTTGCACAGTGAAAGACGCCATAAACAAGAAAAGAAGACAACCCTCAGAATGGGAGAAAATACTTGCTAATGAATCAACAGACAAAGGATTAATCTCAAAAATATATAAGCAGCTCATGCAGCTTAATACCAAAAAAGCAAATAACCCAATCCACAAATGGGCAGAAGACCTAAATAGACATTTCTCCAAAGGAGACATACAGATGGCCAACAAACACATGAAAAGATGCTCAACATCACTCATCATCAGAGAAATGCAAGTCAAAGCCACAATGAGGTATCACCTCACACTGGTCAGAATGGCCAGCATCCCAAAATCTAGAAACAACAAATGTTGGAGAGGGTGTGGAGAAAAGGGAACTCTCCTGCACTGTTGGTGGGAATGTAAGTTGGTATAGCCACTATGGAAAATAGTTTGGAGGTTCCTTAAAAAACTAAAAATGGAACTACCATATGATCCAGTAATCCCACTCCTGGGCATATACCCAGAGAAAACCATAATCCAAAAAGAAACATGTACCGTAATGTTCATTGCAGCACTATTTACAATAGCCAGGACATGGAAGCAACCTAAATGCCCATCAACAGATGAATGGCTAAAGAAGATGTGGCACATATATACAATGGAATAATACTCAGCCATAAAAAGGAATGAAATTGAGCTATATGTAATGAGGTGGATAGACCTAGAGACTGTCATACAGAGCGAAGCAAGCAAGAAAGAGAAAAACAAATACTGTATGCTACTTCATATATATGGAATCTAAAAAAATGGTAGTGATGAACCCAGTGACAGGACAAGAATAAAGATGCAGGGTGTGGGTGTGGAGAAAAGGGAACCCTCCTGCACTGTTGGCCAGATGTAGAACAGATGTAGAACACAGAGCAGGGGAGGGGGGGAGCAAAGGGGAAGCTGGGATGAAGTGAGAGAGTAGCACAGACATAGATACATTACCAACTGTAAAATAGATAGCTAGTGGGAAGTTGCTGTATAACAAAGGGAGATCAACTCAATGATGGGTAATGCTTTAGAAGGCCAGGACAGGGAGGGTGGGAGGGATATGGGGATATATGTATAAATACAGCTGATTCACTTTGGTGTACCTCAAAAACTGGTACAAGAGTGTAAAGCAATTATATTCCAATAAAGAGCTTAAAAAAAAAAAGAACTAGGAAATCTCAAATGCACGCCATCAGTAATATTTTTTTCTTCTTTCATGTCTCTTACCCACATCTTGGAAAACAAATTTCATTTGTGGGGTGGGCTAAGGATCTTTTTCAAATAATAAAGTGGCAGTAGACTTTTGGCTAAGCTCAATTCAAAGATACCATGTTCAAAGTTTGTGGTAGAAAAAATGGATATAGGTATTTTCCCCTAACAATTATACTATGTGGTTTTTTTTTTTATATTCATTCATTCATTCATTCATTCACGCATTCATTGGCCGTGTTGGGTCTTCACTACTGTGCGCGGGCTTTCTCTAGTTGTGGGGAGTGGGGTCTACTCTTTGTTGTGTTGCTTGGGCTTCTCTCTGTGGTGGCTTCTCTTGTTGTGGAGCACAGGCTCTAGGTGCTTGGGCTTCAGTAGTTGTGGCATGTGGGCTCAACAGCTGTGGCACACAGGCTCTAGAGTGCAGGCTCAGTAGCTGTGGCGCAGGGGCTTAGTTGCTCTGTGGCATGTGGGATCTTCCCAGCCCAGTGATTGGTCCCAAGTCCCCTGCACTGGCAGGCGGATTCTTAACCACTACGCCACCAGAGAAGCCCTGTACTATATTGTTAATATTGATTAAAATATGTATGTAGTACTCATAATTAGAGATCAGATCAGTGTTTATACTATTTATTTTGATAAAGGAATATGACTTTGGAATTCACCTATATCTGGCCATAACCTAACCATTTGGCTTTATATAAACAAGGCATTATACTTTACCAGAGAGCATCTGTTTTTTCCTTAGGGGAAAGTAGTGATATGGCAAGAGAACTGGTTTCAAACCCACAGTTACAGTAAACATTACTCTGTTTCAGCAGGATTTTAAAAGATTGAACTTTCAGGGTTAGCATTTAATGGAAGGTTTTTAAATTATTGGATAAAGTCTCCTATAGCAAATGGTGGTAGTTTGGAACTTTTGGTTACAAGAATCTAGGCATAGGACTGCTGCCTTTACTTCAGATAAATCATGTCCAGTGGGCCCCCCCACCCCAGTGAAGCTACTAGTGTAGTCACCTAAATTATGGAGATAGAACAGAAAAACAACTGAATTCCTGTAAGTATTAAAACTACAGGAAAGCAACATCCTTGTAAAACAGAGAAAGATTGTAAAATACAAATAGTATTAACTACCCACTGTATAAGATCCTTTAAACTACTGTTCCCCTCCATTAAAATGACCAAAATAAACTTGACTTTTAGAAAACAATTAATGTTGCTTTGTTTCTCTCTGTAAAATTAGGGCTCTGTTTCCAAGTTTCTTATCTAGAGATAAAAATGCAAGCAATGCCAGTTTTTACGAGACTCTGAATAGCTTTTATTACAGCATAAAAGAATGTCCCATCATTAGTACTTAGTTCTCATCCATCTGATTAATTCAAACTATAAATTATCTAGATAGTGATAATAAATAAGAGTTTACATAGAAATTAATGGCTTCAAATGCTACACAATAGGGGCTTCCTTGGTGGTGCAGGGGTTAAGAATCCACCTGCTAATGCAGGGGACACAAGTTCGAGCCCTGGTCTGGGAAGATTCCACGTGCCGCGGAGCAACTAAGCATCTGCCACAACTACTGAACTTCCGCTCTAGAGCCTGTGAGCCGCAACTACTGAGCCTGCGTGCCATAACTACTAAAGTCCACACACCTAGAGCCCGTGCTCCACAACAAAAGAAGTCACTGCACTGAGAAGCCCGTGCACCGTAACAAAGAGTAGCCCCCGCTTGCTGCAACTAGAGAAAGGCCACACAGCAGCAGTGAAGACCAAATGCAGCCAATTAAAAAAAAAAAAAAGCTACACAATAGTTAATTCTAATTGCAGAGAATTCTGTGGCAGTTACACTGAAACCGATTTTCAATACAGATCACAGGGAACTGTGACTGCCACTATAAAGTTATATTATAACCAGAAACTCCAGGCTTTATTTTTGGTTTCTTCAACATGTGGAGTATTGCCATAGGATAATCACACTCAATTTAATGGAAGTACGTAAGATCAATGGTGTTATAACTAACTTAAGGGATTCAAAGCACTCCCTGCTACATCCTTCCTTTTGTTTTTTTAGTATAATTGATAGCCTATTATGAAGAATATTATCAGGTTACTTTTCAAGGCATGTGTATGCCAGTTACACATTTAGGGAATCACACTTAATGCTTTAAAAGAAATAAACTATTAATATGTAAATTTACATTGTATTTTAATTTTTTCTTAAGCAGACTGGAGAAATCCTAAAAGTTAAATATTATTTTGAGAGAGAGGGCTATCAATCATTTTAAGAGAGGGCTATCAATCATTTTAAATTAAAGGTCAACCATTCTAAATCAGCCTTTTAGTCTATGCAATTATATTATTTAAGTACATGATTTAATGCATGGCATACCCAATACGGACTAATAAGCCAAATTACAGTGGGGGTTCTTTTTATTTATTAATTAATTAATTTATTTATTTATTGGCTGTGTTGAGTTTCATTGTTGTGTATGAGCTTTCTCTAGTTGTGGTGAGCCTCGGCTGCACTTCGTTGTGGTGCTCGGGCTTCTCATTGCGGTTGCAGAGCACGGGCTCTAGGCACTCGGGCTTCAGTAGTTGTGGCACGTGGGCCCAGTAGTTGCAGCTCACAGGCTCTAGAGTGGCGGCTCAGTAGTTGTGGCACAAGGGCTTAGTTGCTCCGCAGCATGTGGGATCTCCTGGCACCAGGGATCAAACCATGTCCCCTGCATTGGCGGGCAGATTCTTAACCACTGCATCTCCAGGGAAGTCCTGGGGGGTTCTATATATGCCTTTTACAGTCATGATTCAGATTTTTTTTATAGTTATATTCAAAATATTCTCTAAGAATAAAGGATGAGCGGTTATTATTCCTATTTGGTGAATGGGAAAACAGATGTACAGGACATGAAAGTTAATTGTTTGTGAAATATTGCAGAGTAAGGTCCTACAACTTGAACAATACTTTTCTAACTATGGGCTTAACTTTTTCCATAGTCTCTTTGCTTCTTCATCCCAATTACTTTAAAGCAATATAAATAAACCTGGCAAACTTTAGATAAAGCTTGGGTTTCTTATAGTAGACCATTTTCTTTTTTTTTTTTTAATTAATTAATTTATTTTATTGGCTGTATTGGGTCTTTCTTGCTGTGCGCAGGCTTTCTTTAGTTGGGGTGAGTGGGGGGGCTACTCTTTGTTGTGGTGCGCAGGCTCCTCATTGCCATGGCTTCTCTTGTTGTGGAGCATGGGCTCTAGGTGCATGGGCTTCAGTAGTTGCAGCACATGGGCTCAATAGTTGTGACTCACAGGCTCTAAAGCGCAGGCTCAATAGTTGTGGTGCATGGGCTTAGTTGCTCCGTGGCATGTGGGATCTTCCTGGAGCAAGGATTGAACCCGTGTCCCCTGCACTGGCAGGCAGATTCTTAACCATTGCTCCACCTAGGAAGCCCTATAGTAGACCATCTTCCATTACCATCTAATTCAAACAGAATACAGATGTGCTTACTTATTTATTTATTTATTGGCTGCATTGGGTCTTTGTTGTTGCACTGGCTTTCTCCAGTTGCGGTGAGCGGGAGCTACTCTTGGTTGCTATGCTCAGGTTTCTCATTGCAGTGGCTTCTCTTGTTGCAGACCACAGGTGCTATGTGTGCGGACTTCAGTAGTTGTGGCATGTGGGCTCAGTAGTTGTGGCTTGTGGGCTCTAGAGCGCAGGCTCAGTAGCTGTGGCACATGGGCTTAGTTGCTCCATGGCATGTAGAATCTTCCTGGACCAGGGCTCAAACCCTTGTCCCCTGTATTGGCAGGCGGATTCTTAACCACTGTGCCACCAGGGAAGTCCCAGATGTGCTCTTTAGTGGTAGAACCAAACTTCTAAATCATCATAGTGGTACTATGGGGTAATTTACATTTTCTTACCTTTTTTTGGGAGGCAACCACATGATTCTATTTTCAAACATATTTAGTGTATATAAGTTTCAACACCTTATTAACAAGCCTGAGATGACACTGAAACAGTCGTGGTGGAGGGAAACAACAACCCCAAGACATCTCTAGAGCCTCCCTAATTTAAGCCAGTCAAAGATTGCCTATTACAAACGCCAGCCATGACTTATCAGCTCCATTGCACTTACTTTACCCAAATTGTTAACTTAGTCAAATTATGAAATACGGATAATCTTCCACAAAAAGTTAATACATAGTAAATACCACCTGCCATCATTCGTCATATAAGGGACAAAATTTCAAGTTATAAGAGTATAATGTTTCCTCCCCACCGCCCTTAATCGAATCCTCCCAAAATAAAATTCTTGCCTAATATATGTCTGTGCTAGAAAATCACACTTTTATTCAAGGACTTCAAGACACTTACCCTAGAGCCTGGAAGGAAGGAATCGAAAGTGCCCAGTGCATTGATAAGAACAGCAGTCTGGAGGCAGACTCCCCAATGTAGTGCACATTCAGGTACTCAGGCATAGGAGATGGCATGGTGAGCTAGTGTGAACAGGGACTGAGGTAAATTATCTTACATCGGGCAGTTCTAAATTATCATTTCTCTGAAAAAGTTAAATGTAAACATATCAAATAACTGTCTAATATATTAACCAAAAGGCAAATCTTGAAATAATCCAAGTCACTAGATTTTACAGCTAAAAGCAGGATTTAGAATAAATGAGAAGACCACAGTTTCTAACAAAGCAATATTCAGATAAAGCAGAATTCCACTTAACAAATACCAACCATGACATCACCTGGTTGTGTTTTTAAAAATTACTTTCTGTCTTGGTCTAACAATGTCTTCTCCGTCCCTCCCTTCATTAACAGTGGTATACAACAAATTCAGTTTAAGGAGCAATCTTTTATGTTAAATGTCCCCTTCACTTAGGCTACGGGGACAACAAATTCAAATGCTTACAGGGTCAGGAGAGTAATGAGTGAAGCAGACCTGCTGATGCCATTTGGAAAGTGCATATTTCCAGATAAAGGGCATGACTGTGATTTGAATTTAACACATTGAAAACTTATGGGAATCTGGGCTCAGTACTACCAGCTCTTTCAATTTTTCAAAGAGCAGCTTCTGTGTAAGATCTCCCCATTTAATCTACAGGTAAAACAAAATGTGTCTGTGGCCATAATACTCACAGGCTATCAGTCTGTACTGCTGATGTTAGGTAATTATTTTAAATGTGCTGGAAATAAATATCCTACATCAAAATACTTCTAAAAGCATTTTTGAAAATCTTATTAAAGAGAACTTTTATTCCTATAAATGAAATGTAATTTTATCCATAAGAAATTTTTTTCTATTTTAAAATTATTAAAATGATCAATAATATCAAGCATAGGTGATGATATAGGGAAACACATACTACTGAGTACTGGTAAAGAGAAGGGTAATTTGACTGTATCTACCAAAATTTTAAAACTGAGTTTATCCTATGACCTAACAGTACCACTTCTAAATCTCTATTCCAAAAAGATACTTGCAGACGTGCACAAAAAAGCACATATAATAAGGATGTCCATTTAGTACCACTCTTAACAGATATTAAATGCTGGCAATAACCAAATTTTTATTACTAAGGAAAAGAATCATTCATGCTCTAAGGTACCTTGTAGGCATTAAAATTCGTAAGATAAACTGAGATAGCATAGAAAAAACATTTCACAGATATCTAAGCAGAAAAAACAGCAAAATAATATGCAGATGACCCAAATTATGTTAAGAAGAGAATGTGTATATACATACACATTTTGTATGTATTATATTACATATATGTGACAGGAGGAGATACACCATACAGTTAACAGTGGCTACCTCTGTGGTGGGATAGGTGGATACGGCCACGTGCATTTTTCTGGGGAAGAGGTATACAGCTTTTATCAGATTCTCAAAGGTGTCTATGATGCCAAACAGATCAAAGGTTTTCATCAAAATGATATAGTTCTTTGGAAATGTTATATAAAAATGCAAAAAGTATTAACTTCCTTTGTTCAATATAAGCTGTAAATGGTTTATCTATTTATAAATCGTGTCAAGTAATAAAACAATAGGGCAATTGACAGTTGAAATTCCATGTGCGAAAAGATAATTTTTTAAATGTTTAAGAAATGTTTACTGGAGCAGTAAATTAAAATATCATTACTTAAGACAATTCTTAAAAGAATTGTAAGTAAGCAGATATTAAACATAAAAAATGTAATTATTAGGGTGCAACTGTTTCCACACAGAAGTATATAAAAAACAAACTGGGAACTATCATACATTTTCAGAACTGCCTAAGGTGAGTAGGGAAAAAAAGCCTGAAAAGTCAGGGTAATTACCAAAGATTACTAGTTTTAAGGTGGGGAGGAGTAAAATGCAGAAACAAAATTACCCTTTGCTAAGTGGTTTAAAATCACCTTTAAACAAATAAAATACTTATAATATGTAAAAATTGGACATAAGGGCTAAAAGTGCGGTTGCACCCTGATTTACACAACAGTGGTGGCAACGATGAAAACTGTTGCTCTAACCTCAAAACTGAAACCACTTGCAATATATACTAGAAGAACTCATTCAAAAGACTGCCATGTTGTATTATTTTATAGAGAGAAGAAATGGCTTGTAATTTGTCTATCTTACACACTTAATTTTCTTAAAGTAAGATATACCTCTAGCATTATCAACCAGAAAGCCAGTGCTAGTTGAAGAAACAATTCACTCAACAAGTCTTTAAGAGTGAAAAGAAAAAGATTTCTTCCTCTGTATAGAGAAGGTGAGTTTCTACTACAAAGGTGTTAAAGCTTCCCAAAAATGCCTGCGGATTTTAAGGTTTATAAATTGAATTAAACACATTTTTCAAAGTATACACATTTATTATACTAAGATGATTTTTTAAAGTGTTGACATGAACTAAACTTGGCTACCTAGTTTAGAAGTCATTACTTGTCTGCAATTACCTTTCTAGCAGTTTTTGTATGTAATTCTGAAAAGAGACTGAATGATACAGCTTTTGAAAAATCATTTGACTTGAATTAACAGACCTGGATTCTATAATACTTCCAACTTGTCATTAATTACCTGTGCAACCCTGGATTACACATTAATTCAGCAACCTATTACTGCATCTTTCACTGTGAGCCACCAAGCTAAGTGCTGTAGTCTCAACAGAGGAATAAAACTGAAACTGAATATGCTACACAAAGGGCCAAGAAAGGGACAGGCATGTCTGAGAAATGATGGGCAATAGGAAACTACTGAAGGATTTTAGGTAGCAGAGTAGCCTAACTGGATTGCTTTTTTTTTTAAACAAATATCACTCTGTTACCAGTGCACAGGACAAGATGAGGAGACTGGAAGCAAAGGTTAATTACTATAACAGTTTAAGTAAAAACTTTTAAAAGGCATGAAATATGGCAGTAAAAATGAAGAGGAAGCGGGACTTCCCTGGCAGCGCAGTGGTTAAGAATCAGCCTGCCCACGCAGGGGAGACAGGTTCGAGCCCAAGTCTGGGAAGATCTCACATGCTGTGGAGCATCTAAGCCTGTGTGCCACAACTACTGAGCCCACGAGCTGCAACTACTGAAGCCTGAGCACCTAGAGCTCGTGCTCCCCAACAAGAGAAGCCACTGCACTGAGAAGCCACTGCACTGAGAAGCCAGCACACCACAGCGAAAAGTAGTCCCTGCTCACCACAACTAGAGAAAGGCTGCGTGCAGCAATGAAGACCCAACGCAGCCCCCAAAAATAAAAAAAAATGAAGGGAGAAATTCAAACAATAGAATGGTTAGGATTCTGTTAGGAAATGGAAGGTAGTAAGGTTTGGGGAGAATGACAGTGTCTCCCAAACATGAAACATGGTGATTAGAAGGACTGTGATTCTAACATTGAGATAATGAACGTCAGAGAAGACCAGGTTTAGAAATACCTACCTCTTGTCTCATATGCTTATTTCTAAATCGTAATTCTATCCAGCTTGATTATTTGTATAAGGAAATTTAAAAAATCAAATGGGACAGAGTATATGAAATCACACCAGAAACTAAAGTTTAACAAAAATGTTAAATATTACTATTGCCCTAGATTCTTCAGAATCAAAATACCGGTTGCATATTACATTATTTCTTCTTAATGTCTGGAATGCTTTCAATAAGACAATAAAAGCCTTCAAATTTCTTCTCATTTACACAACAACAATAAAAATCCAAACTTCTCAATAGACCATGGTGAGGCTCAAACGAAAGAATGTACAGAAAAGCATGTGCAAATGACACTGCACACAAAAACGCAGGAGAGAAACAAAATGCTAGTTAGTTTAGCAATTGAGAGGATTGAATTTTTGACTACAGATATCAGGTCTTGAAACTCATGACCATAAAACCTCAATGAGAGAACTAACCGTGACAGTACAAGGCTGGGAACTCACTGAAAAGTAAAACTCGAGGCTGTAAACAAGAAGCAGAGAAAGAAGGAGCGACCCTTTTTTTCTAGTCCTAGGAGAGCAAGAAACTATAATGCTGATTCTGAGGATACCCAGAATGAAAAAAGCCAATTCTAGAAAGAAAGAAAAGTTCTAATTTCCCCAATTCACCTGTCCAAAACAAATTTTTAAAGAATGACACTGATTATTCCCACTGCCTGTTCTTATAGCGCCCACAAAATTTTTTCTTGTAAAGTGCAAATAAAACATTTCTAATTTTTTTTCATGTAAATTATCTTTGGTGAAATGTTCCATAAAGACTAGTTTCACTGATATGTTTTATTGCCTATATCAAATTACAGCCATTATTATTTAAATCTCTGAGTTTTCTCTGGGCCATTTCTACCAAGTCAAATTTTACAAGAATAAATTTTATCATGTGCAGTTTTGGCCAGTGTTAGATTTACTTTGTGTTCACTATTTCTGCCAGTAGCACACATATCTATTTGATAACTATGCATATTTTCGTAAGAAACCCATGGAAATTTATAATCTATGGTAAAGTTATGAGAAATTATCCTCACGTATTCCAGGACTGCTATGCATTGCTAATTGAAATCTCCTAAGTACTTTCAATCACTTGCGTACGATTCACTAACAGTACTCAGAGCTGGCAGAACAAAGACAAAGAGCGGTTAAAATGGAGGGGTCAAAACAGCAGTCTTAATGTCAGGCCTCAATGGTCAGCCTCCCTATAGCTGTGGTCCAAATATTATTTGAGTGACATATCAAACGCCAGAAAGTTATTTTCTAATATTCTACATGTATTGTTTCCATCATAAATTAATATATTTAAGGAAGCAAAAAAGAAATTACAAATTTACCTTCTACAAATGGTTAATGTGTAAAAAGTTAAAAACCAAAAGTTAAAATTAAATAATTTTAACCTTCTTAAAATAATGCTGAGAGCTAGCTAATTGGGGCAACACAGAATTAATTGTATTCTTTGCAGCTACTTGGTAAAAGCAGAACATCTGGGTCTCAGATACTGGTTTACACTAAAGTAATAGTAGCTAGGCATTGAATAAAACCAGTGGATTCAACACAACACGAATGACAATACTTAAGTTAAAAAACACCATCATCAACAAAACTATTTCTAATAGAGTTTAAGTGAAAAAAATTATGTCTAAATGTTCTAAAAACTAACTTTTATACTCATAAACACATTAATTGATATTATGACTATGATTTATAAACAGGATGTTTTATTGAGCCATTATTTTATATTTTAGCTGCTGTTTCAAACCCTATCAGGGGTATTTCTGACAAAAATACAACAAAATACTTTGATTTTTGAAAGGACAGTTAAAATCAAAATGGTAACACAACATAAAAATCATTACATATATATATATATGTATATAGAAATACCCTGAAAGCTACATGTGAATCGCTGAGAAGTGGCCCCTCTTTTTCGATGTAATTTATGCTTGAGTCTCCAGCAATTAGGTGTACATTTCCTTCCATGCCCTCTACTGAGCTCTGACAGGCTGTGCTCTCTCCAGGATTCAATGCTTTTGCAAGAGTGTCAAATGCCCTATACAAAGACATCAGAAGCTGTGAGCTTGGCAAATTTCCACAACAAAATGAAAATTCTATACAAAATTCTGAAATTAAGATTTAGGCCTTAAAAACTGTTTAGAAAACAGAACTTTGGTGTATCATTGAGCATTTTATTTCAGTGATATTTTAAACTCTCTCCAAAAGCAACAAATTAAACTTCAAATGTATAGTATGAAAAACTATATTATTATATTAATGTATTTTACCAGAGAATTAAAGTCTTTTAAAAAAAAAGCTTATATAATTTAAGGGGAGAAAATTCTTATGCTCTGGTATGAAAATATGCTTTTACAAGTTATACATTTGATACTACAAGATATTAGCCCATTTATTTTACATACAGAAATTATTTACAAGAACAAGGGCAAGAACTTATGCTGACTTTACTATATTCTGCACAACACAAAGTTAGGTTTTAATTTTATTTAAAAATTTGGAGAATACTTTAAAACCTGTCATAACATAGCTATATCTGAACTGTAAGAATTTGAGATTAGGATGGCAAATAATTAATATTAGCAAATAACTAGTCAATACAGCTCCCCATATTTTACAATCAAATGCCTTCTACAGTTCTTTAAAATCTCATATTCAACAAAGTACTTATTGAGACACTTAAATGCAGTTCCTTCAATATTTCAGAAGATGAACAGTGTGAAATAAGCATGAAAAAAATCTGGTTTCTGTATCCTAAGTATTAATATCAAAAGAATGAAAAGTAGAATTCTGATATGAGTTTCCTGAAGTGTAAACTTAAAACTGCAATTGATTCAACTAAGTTTTTAACATCTACCTTCATCACTAGAAATTGGTGGAGAAAATGAATATGACTGCCTAGTAAGACAAATGCTTAACTTTACACAAAAGATAAAATCTGGCAACTAAAATATCTGAAAAATCAGACCCAAATTATCATCTTTATTGAAAAAAAATTCCTGAGTTTTAAGACTACATTTCTAATCTTATAATATTCACTTATTGCTCATTATTTATCATGTAATCTGCTGGAAATTTTATATGGAATAGAATTTTTCAATTAAAATTTACTTACGCCTTAAGTTTTCTAAGTCTAATAGAAATATTTGTTTTTTGAAACTTCTGTGAATAGTATTTAACATAAACATATTTTAAGAAATACTAATGGACACGAGCAAAAGGACACATGATCAAAAGAGACCTTACCTTGAAACATCACCATTAGTCTGCATTTCTTGATGAAATTCACACAAAGAGGTATCACCATTGCTTAAGCTTTCAATCATAGACATTTCATTACTATTTTGAGAAAGGTCTTTAGTTTTTCCAAGGTTTGCTAATGATGTAACCACACTGGCCAATGTACTTAAATCTCCCTGGCATGGGTCAGCCTTTAAAAAAAAAAAAAAAATTAAAATTCTGCAAATTGATATCAGTAAACTTTTAAATCTGAAATATCTAATTCTAGCATATGAAATGCCAAAAGAAAAGTACTATAAGATAAATGAAATCTAGAAAGTAAAATCAAAGAGCTCTGAGCTTTTAGAAACTTTTAGAAAGTTTAAAAATATCAGGTACATTTCCTGGGAAATGTTTATACAAAAGTTACTTTAAACTAAAAACTACACTTAATGGCTAATCTATCCACATAACAGTTGCTTTCTCTGTAAAAGGATATTAAATTAGATGATCTTTCAAGTCCTTTTTAGCATTAAAATTCTGATATTATGGTAATTTCCAAAACATTATATAAACTTTAAAGTTGTACAGGATAAAATTAATGTTTTATTAATGAAAAGAGAAAAAAAAAAAAGGAAAGTGGAATACTGAACAGACTTCTAGGATGCCAACTTTTACCAGCCACTATGTTAAATGCGTTTAACATCAGGCACTGTGTAGCTGGAAAGTCTCTTTACATATTTAAGATACTGGGCTCTTGCTTTACATTGCATGTTTTCCTATTTGTCTTCAGTTTTTACTTTTGTTAATGTATTTTTTAAATGCATGAATTAGCTATAATTCTTTTATGAAAAAACTTTCCTGAACTCTTTGTACAGGAAAGGCAGGTAGGTGCTTGATTTTTCTTCCTTTTATTTATCAATTTTTAGAGCAATGAATCAATGCCCTACCAACCTCTCATGATAGAAGATGAATTCTGAGTATCATTTTAAATTAACAGATTTTTATGTATTTTGTGTGCTTCAATTCATTAGTCATTCTTTTATAAATGCTCAAATTATTCCACCCTAACCTAATGAAAGGCCCTTCAGTTGCCTTCTATGGCCTATTGACAGGGTCATAGATATTTAAAATTTTTTCATTATACCTTTATGGTTTTTAGTGTTATGTTTTTAGTGTTCTTAATTGTAAGAGGATACATACGTTTCCTTGAATTGCATTTCTTATATGAATTCTTTAGTTTATGTGAAATTGATTTCAGAGAATAAGTAGATAAATATTTTTTGTGCTCTCCCCAATTAATGGTCCCGGAATCATTTACTGAGTAATCCACCAGATTACTGAGTTTCTTAATGATTGCTGCTTATATTTTGTATTTTACTTAATCCTCACAACCCTGTGAAATAGGAATCATCAGCCCTTTATTATTGATAACAAGAATTACCCATCGTCACTCCAGCAGTAAGTAGTGGAGGCAGGATGGGAAGTTAGATTGGTCTGATGGGAAAGACTGTGCTCCTAACCACTGCTCCAGCCTTCTTATATGAATATGAGTAAAAGGAGTTAACATTTTTAGGTGTTTTAATTTCCAACTAAAACTTAAACACATATATTATCTTGCATTTCATAGCATGTCTTTCTAACTAGATTTTAATGTGGAAAGATTTCACATTGTAACGACAGTTTTGGGACTATTAGTCAGAAACTAACCACACGACTGTTATTACAATTTAATATAAAGATATATAAAAAAGAACTGTCTAGGCAAATAGTAATTTTTCAACAAAACTTAGTTCTCTTCCCTTCCTAAAGGAGTTAATATGTCAATGAAATTGTAACTACCATTCTAAGCATAAATCATGTCAATAAGGCTAAGTGAAATCTTGTATGTAATTCCAAAATATATTGTAAGATACCAAATCTCCTTGATTAATAACAACATGCTAAAGCCCAGTCTGTAAGGTAGACACTGTTATTATCTCTTATTTTACAGCTGAGGAAAGAAACTGAGGCACTAAGAGGTAAAACAACTTGCCCAAGGTTATGTATGCAGCTAGTAAGTGGCAGATGAAATCTGATTCCAGCACACAAGTATTAAGAGTGCCTTAAAGTATCAAGCAACAAATAACACAAATCTGGCCATATAGAGAATGAATAATCTTACAGGGCATATGAAACCATATCACATTATAGGATGAGAGAAACACTAGTCATAGGCTCTCTGAAATCTGTCTTCAGAAAAAATGTTTGCTTTCAGTTCTTATAAGGAGTTTTTGAACACTACAGAAACTCTACATGCTCCATCTGAATAAGCAAATCTTTTTTTCTTTCAGATGCCTTGCTCAATGAAGAGCTGCTCCAACTCTCTAAGAGAACCCAGATGACTTGGATACATAATATGAGAGCTCATGCAACCCTATTCCTACTCTTGACTCAAGTCAATGTTTTGAGTGAGATGCGCTAGCAATTTCTCTTCACCTGAAACATTTTAAGTATTTTAACACTATAAAATCTGTAGGAAAGGGAGTCCAATTCAAGGATGGAAGATGCCTTAGAGGACTGGGGCGGGGAGGGTGGGGGGGACTCAAGGGGGGGGGAGTCAAGGAAGGGAGGGAATACAGGGATATGTGTATAAAAACAGATGATTGAACTTGGTGTACCCCCCAAAAAAATAATAAAAAAAAAAAACAAAAAAAAAACACAGATGATTGAACTTGGTGTACCCCCCCAAAAATAATAAATAAATAAATAAAATTTAAAAAAAATCTGTAGGAGAACACAAAAGGAATACAAAGAAGTTTATACTAATTACACATTTCTACTTCTGAGGACTTTTATTTCAAGATGAAAGAAACCTGGAAGACTTTCAAATGTTTGTCATTTTCATGTTGAAGCTACAATTGTTCTAGTGGAATAATAAGCATTTCTAACGATAAAGTTAATTTGTATATCAGCGCTTGCAAAATGAAGGCTGCTCCAGTGACCTGGCCCACTTCACAAACCTAAACCTAAGTCACTTTGCACCTAAAGGAAACACCTGTCAAGGAAACCTATCATATACCAGTCACAGTCTCCAGCTCCAGCAAGCTCACCTTACCCTAGACAATAGGACCCCAAAGATTCACAAGAGAATCCTCAACCTCTGGCCAATTAAGCCCTGTTTCCTCGTTGCTGCTTCAAATGATCTATAAAACTTACTCTTGCCTAAAATTCCTCTGGAAGAGTGTTCTACTGCTTGTGAGCACTGTAATCTGCTGATCCATGGATTGTTTTCCCTTAAATAAGGGACATCAAACTCATTACTAAAATCTTTTAGTTTTGTCATTTGACATTACCAAATAGTTGATGATAATTTATGTTTAAAAAAAAAAGCAACTTGTAACGGAATATTTAAGACCAAATCAATTGGCCAAATTGATAGAGTAAAAAAGGAAAAAAATTTAAAAGCTTAAAATGTTTTAAGCTTTAAATTAGTTGTACTAAACACACCTTATCTGGTGTCATCAGCACAGTTGACTCAGTTTTTATTCCAGACTGATGAATATTCACAAACATTCCTGAATCTAATAGTCCTGCTGACCTGTAACAAATAAGTACAAACTTTAGCCTTAGTTTCACTGGGAAGAAAAACAAATGACCAGCTACTTAACATATGTGTTTTTTGGTTGTTTTTACTATACCTTGCAGTTTCACTATCTGTTACAAAAGTTGGAGTTGCAGCTAATGGGCTTCGAAGGTCTTTTCGAATGTAGATTTTTTCTGTTGAAGCAGCACAGTTGGAAGATTTTTCTCTTGATACTTCAATGGGTTTTCTTTCACACTGAACAGCTACAAAAAGTTGTCAAACTTGTATCACAATGCAGAATTTATAAGCAATTACAAATGTAAACTTTAGGTCAGCAATGCTGCTAATGGGAGACATGGTTACAATAACTGAACTGCAAAGATAACCATCAATCTTTAGAAATTATTTGCAAATTTAACAAAGTTGCTTCAGAATAGTAAAATTGGCCAATGTGCATCTCTTATTCACTTTTCTCTCCCTGCCCCAGCTGTGGTAGGTATGTAGAACAACTCCTATTTTTTTTAAAGTTCACTGTCAAAAAGAAAACCTGAAGTTAGGAGTCCTTTACTTACCTATATAAGAGTATTAAAAAAGGAAGTAATATTTAACCAACTGAAAACAATACTAATAGAGAACTACAAAAAGACCCAAGTTAAATCTTTTCTCAGTTAAGAGCAGGGAGATTTTTGAGAAGCAAACCAATTGCTTAGTCTTCATTTATAAAACAGAGGTAATATATTTCATTTACTTTATAGCAATTTTATTTCATGATACTTAGGAGATAGTATACTGTAGTTGTTAAATGTACATTTTCTGAGGAAAACAAAACTGTCAAGTTTCAAGTCCAAGTTCTGCCACTTATTGGTTGTGTGACCTTGGGCAAGTTACTAAATTTCCTCCCTTTCCTCAAATGTAAAATGGATGACAGCAGTATCTACTGAGAATTTCACTGTGAAAACATATAAGCTAATTCATAAGCTATACACAGAGTAAAGCATAATGAGAATTCAATCAATACTATTGTCGTTACCTTATTAATCATTTTAATATTGATAGTTTAATCATAAACTTGTATCAAGCTAGTTGTTTTTTTTTAATTATTATTACCATGTTCAAACTAAAAATACATGCCTGGCATATAGGCACAATAAAGATTTGTTGAATGTATAAAAAATACATACATATTCACATATTTCTATGTTTTTTGTTGGAAAACTTTACATTAAAAACCATATAAATTTGACATATTTTAATGTGTTTATTTTAACACACTTTGAAGAGTTTGCCTGAATTCTTTAAAGTATTCTCTCCTTTAAAGCTAATACATACAGTCTTGTTTCATTCCAAACGCAATACATCTTTGTAACCTGCAGTATTGACAGCGATTTCGATGGTGTTTATTAATAATACAGTCCTTTGATCCTCGACATGAATAAACTAAATTTTTTCGGATACTTCTTTTAAAAAATCCTTTGCAGCCTTCACAAGTTACTGCTCCATAATGACGCCCTAGAGACAAAATGTTTAAGAAAACACAAAAGTCACATATTTCAGAACTGAAATGAAATAAGCCCATTTCTTCCCTTTACACATGAGATGAAACTGAGATTTCTGAGTTTATGACATAAAAAAATTTTTTTAGGAATTACCTAACAGGGACTGCCACAAACCTATTCTCTGATAAAATATATTACAATAATAGTTTTTAA
Organism: Hippopotamus amphibius kiboko; assembly: GCF_030028045.1. Taxonomy (NCBI): domain Eukaryota; kingdom Metazoa; phylum Chordata; class Mammalia; order Artiodactyla; family Hippopotamidae; genus Hippopotamus; species Hippopotamus amphibius. The sequence continues at coordinate 25,732,426 of NC_080192.1, read as the reverse complement.
ATTTTGTAAAGTAACCTTAACAATGGCATGGAAAATATGGGAAGCAGAAGAAACAAAATCACCCATAACCCCATGACATAAAAACTATTTTCACTTCTGAGATCACTTACAAATTATAGTTCTGTTATACACTATATAAAGTTATTTTATTCTAAAAACTATGTTCCAAAAAAAAGGATATAATGTCAGTATTTGAAATCTAATAATCCTTCCTCATTGTGAGTTCTACTTTTTAAATTTCTGGAGAAATCTGTTACACTTTGATAAGCCTATCATTTCACAAACCATCTCTCTGGCACAACAACTATTAACAAATTGAACACACTCTGGGAAAAACTCTAGTGGAGAGTTTTTTAAATGAAGCTATGGAAAAAATAAAACAGATTAAAGAAAACAAGCTGGGCCTTTAAACTTATCCCACTGGCACTTGTGAATATATATGAACAAATATGGGTGTGTATTTCTGGCATGAAGGAACAATGACCAGAAATAAAATTGCATAACCCTAAGTACTAGAAATAGGCTTGTATAAATGCCTGCTCAGCTATGCAGAGCATTACATAAAGGTTAACCAGAGCTTTTCCATGTTAATAATCTATTACTCTGTATTCCTGGAATGAGGATAGGGCTCAATAGGTAGATTAACACTCTAATGTTACATGTTATTAAGGATCACAACTAATTTTTAAGCAATTCCTTTGACAAAACTGGTTTCACATTCAGAAAAATTTCCACATGTTCAGTTTACTTTCAAAAAGTGAAACTATCTTTCATAACTCTTTGAAATATGCATTTTATGTCATTACAAGATCACATTAAACTGCATTGAAATAAAAAAACCTTTAGGAGAATAAAAAGCTTTGGAGAAAAATCAGGTACATTTCATAGGATACAAATATGAATCATAAAAACAACATGCTCCTTTACTTTTCTTTTTACTTTCAGTAGAAGACACATGGTAGTGAGGTAGTTATTTTAGCAACACAACACATATAGGAGGTTATTTTTAATGTTACCTGATGCTTTGTCTCCACATACTACGCAAAGATCAAAAACCTTATTTGGTCCTTGTTCTGAAGAAGAATTGTCTGTTAAGAGCTAAAGAAAAACCCCACCAAACAAACAAACAAAAAATTTGTTGTTATTTAATAATACTCTCATGTAAAAAATTAAAAGAACATTCAATCTTATTTTTTGCTTTCTTTTTTGTAAGTTATTCTGAAACTTTGAACTCTATTATGATGTATGCATCAATTAAACTATCCTTAATTTTCTTTACATACAGATTAAAATTTTAATGTTATAAAAAGCAGACAGAAATAATACCTTATTAATTTGTTCCATAACAATTTGCTCCATAACAATTTCATTAAACAGAGTCTCAAATACACAAATACATGAGTATTTTTTACTGCATATCACCCATTACGTACTTATTATTCACAGGGGACACACCAAATTACTGCAGCAGTTATCTGCCCTATCATGACATTTGTCTTTGAATAACTCAGAACATTTCCACATGGAATGACATGGCTAAAATAAGCTATAACAGCATAAAAAGATAAATCTAAATTTTTTAAATAGAAAAGGAGTTATAAAGAAAAAAAATCTGTTGAAGCATTTACTTATAACTATGGAACATGACTGATGTACAAAGGTATAAACTTTTCATTGAGCTGTCTACGATTTGGTTTAAGTGTAAAGGTTGAGAGCATGGACTCTGGAGTCTGTTAATGACATCAAGTTAGTGGGAACTAGGTGGGCTAGCTTTGGGAAAATTATTAAATCTCTTTAAATTATATTAAGAGCTCATCACTAGGTACAGCTACTATAACACTGGCAAAGAAATACTAGTTTCTTCTTTTAGGTTTATCCTTCAATCTTTTAGTCATTTTCTTTCAATCTTCTGAAATGTGAACAAATTAAATTCAAGCCAAAAAACGTGACATTTAGTAAACATCTTCCCCTGCTCTAAAAGAGCCCACAAAATAATCCTCTACTTTGACTCTTTTTCTTCTCTTAAGGGTGTGAATGCCTTCAGGAATAATTCTGATTTTAAAAACCTTAAACAGTCATTAAAATAGCTGTCCTAGGAAATTCCCTGGCAGTCCAGTGGTTATGACTCTGCACTCTCACTGTCAAGGGCACACGTTCGATCCCTGGGTGGGGGATCCTGCAAGTTGAGTGGCGTGGCCAAAAAAAGAAAAAATAAAATAAAATAGCAGTCCCTTACTATGTTATAGTGGCATCATTTCTTCTTATATCACCATAAAAATCAGTCTTCAATGAAAACTTAAAAAACAAACAATTTCTGGTATTAGATGTCCTTTGAAAGCATCTATGACAAGAATCACTCTTTTCTTTAATAGCATATCTATTGCAAATGGTGCTAATCTTTTATCTGCTATTATTCCTAAGGGTGGAAGAGACACTGAGAGGTTAACAGGCTTGCCCACATCCCATCTTAGGTCACCAGACCAGAAATCAGATCTTCTTGGTCCAGGAGAATTCCATCCTATACTTGTTTCTCTTTCATTGCTTTTAGAGATAATCCATAAGTAGGCAAAGTCCCAACACTCTCTTGATTTTTTAAAGAGAGAAATTCTTTTGAAAAAGAGTAACTTTAGAGTGGAGAAATCTGATTTACACCTCTTCAGCCAGGTGATGTCACCACTCATAAAACATGATGAGAATAAGTACCCTTGATATGATACGATAAGAATGGTACTTAACCTCTGCGATCCTCCTCCCCAAAACCCACAACTCCAGCCTAACCATGAAAAAAAAAAAATCAAAGTCCCACAATGGGGCAGCCTATAATATACCTGACCAGTAAACCTCAAAACTGTCAGTCACCAAATACAAGGAAAGTCTAAGAAACTGTCACAGCTAAAAGGAGTCTAAGGAAACATGACAAATGTAATATGGTATCCTGGAACAAAAAAGGATATTAGGTAAAAATCAGCTATGGATTTCAGTTAATGCATAAATACTACTAGTTCATTAACTATAATAAATCTATCACACTAATGTAGAATGTTAATAATATGAGAAACTCTGTGTTGGGAGATTATATGGGAACTCTCTATACTAAATGCTCAACATTTCTTTTTTTTTTTCATCTTTATTAGAGTCTAATTGCTTTACAGTATTGTGTTAGTTTCTGCTGTACAACAAAGTGAATCAGCTATATGTATACATATATCCCCATAACCCCTCCCTCTTGAGCCTCCCTCCCACCCTCCCTATCCCACCCCTTTAGGTCTTCACAAAGCATTGAGCTGATCTCCCTGTGCTCTGCAGCAGCTTCCCACTAGCTATCTGTTTTACATTTGGTAGTGTGTATATGTCAATGCTACTCTCTCACTACGTCCCAGCTTCCCCTTCCCCTCCGTGTCAAGTCCATTCTCTACGTCTACATCTCTATTCCTGCCCTGCCACTAGGTTCATCAGTACCGTTTTTCTAGATTCCATATATATGCATTAATGATCAATATTTCTGTAAATACAAAACTGTTCTCAAAAAAAATCAAGTCTGTTAATTAAAAAAAAGAAATTAAGGTATGGATAATGTTATACATTTTTAGTGACTTCTGTCTTTCTGATAAATTAACTTTATATATCCTATCCATTTCTACCTTAGCTGTTTCTAAAAATATAAATTATGTAATTGGAAGAAAAACAGAATCTATCAGGATATATAGGCATAATTTTATATCTTATGAATTTGGAGTTTTTCAATCCTAAAAGGGATTTTCTTTGATCAGTTTTTCATCGCAAAATACAGAACCCAATTTTAAGTGGGCACTCCCCCTCAAAGTCTCTGGTGGCAAACATAAGGGTTCATTGTATTTGTATTCAAGCATAGCAACCAGTGGTAAAAACAGCTACATAACCAGAGGTGTGAAGTGTATAAAAGCCCTAACTGGGATAGAATGCTTGCTATATCAATGAAGATGTAGATGACAAAAAAGAAGCAAAAGTGACAAAGCTGGCAGCTCTAATATCGACTTCTTGATTTGGCAGCTGCTTGCTCAAGGCACAGGCATACTGGTCTTGGAAACCTGCTACAGAATTCTGTAGATGCTCCTGATTTGGAAGTTTCCTAACTGTGCACAAGCAGAAGGTCACTTAGAAGCAAGTTCTGAAGCATGCTCCAGTAGTTATTCTTGGAAACCTGACCTACAAGTGTTTGTTGAGCCTTTCTAACGGTTCTTTGAGCTCTCTACATTCTTTGATAAATCCCTTCCTGCTCAAACTAGTCAGAATGGCCCTCACTGTATGCCACTAAAAACCCATCAAAATACACAGGTATGAGGATGTTTAAGGAAAAGTATAGGGGACCATCGGAGAGGGCAGCACATAATTTATGCAAGATTTTTTCCTACTGAACATGCAGGACATAAAGTCTTAATGTCAGGACTTACACGTATGATATGCTTTTTATTGTTTTCAAGGGTAGGATAAAAAGAAACTCTAGTTATTTACCTGGAGGTGTTGTGCAGACAAATCAGGAGTTGTAAAAAATAACTGGTTGACACCTGCTGCATCTGGGGTTGTGAGGAAGACTTTTCCTGGAGTAGAATCTGGCCTGGCCAGAATGACTTTGCTTGGAGTAGAGCCATCGTGATTTGTCAGAAAGAACTGCTTGCCTTGGGTATTATGATCAAGTGCTGTCACAATCTGGATTTTCTGGCCAGTTTGCTGCTCTGTAACAATCTAACACAATCATGTCATTAGTAATCAAGTCAATTTAACCTTTTTTCTTCTCTAAGCACAATTTTCTCACACCTTCAGACAAAGCTAGACTAGAAAAGCATACCATTACGTACATACGTTCAATATAATACATATACACCGTTTAATCTAGCAATTCCTCTCCGACATCCTATCCTACAGAAATAGACAAATGTGCAAATAAATAAAGTTACAATAGTAAGAGCACTTGGACCTCACTATTTTGATTCCTTCCCTTCCCCTCCTTTTCACCTTTCATTTATACAAACATATATTGGGTGTGTTCTATTTGCCAATCACTGTTTGTTCTGAGTCCCTGGATACAGCAACAAACAAAACAAATTTTTATTCTCATAAAGCTTTTATTTTAGTGAGAAAAGGCAGATAAAAATCAAACAAGCAAATAATATTGTCAAGTGGTATTAAGTGCTATAAAGTAAAATAAAGCAGAGTAAGGTGAGAGTATATTGATGGAATGAGAATGATGAGGAAATGACATTTTTGCACAGACCTGAGTGAAGTAGCAGACCAAGGCTTAGGACTAGCTAGGGGAAGTGCATCCCCGGTAGAGGAAGAAGCCTGTGGGGCAGGAAGAGTGTGTTTGACATGTCTAAGGCAAGAGCACACCAAGAGAGCTGTATGCATGAAACAGAATGGGAGACAGAGATTTATGGCAGGAGGTACGATCTGAGAGACAAAAGGAGCCAGACTGGATAGGGTTTTGTAGGCCATATAATGTCTAATTTCCTACTGGATGACATGGAGATCCACTGAAGGGTTTACAAAACAGAGAAGTGGCAGGATCTCTTGCAAAGATGATCATTCTAGATTTAGTGTGAAAACCAGACTATGAATACTCAAGAACAGAATTAAGGGAAACCAGACAGAATGCTATTACACAGATACTGGCAGCACTTGGGTATTGTATATGGGCAGAGATATAGGCTGAGATCAGGGTAGTTGCCATGCTAGTGGTGAAAAACTATCAAACTTGAGGTATTTTATGAAGGGATAGGTGAAAAGATATGCTGATGGACTGGATATGGAATATGAGGAAAGAAGAGTCAAGGATGACTTGAAATTCTGGCCTGACCAACTGGGAAGACAGAATTGCCATCTACTGAGATGGAGTAGTCTGGGAAAGAGCAAGTTCATGAATAAAAAGAACAGCCTAGCCTTGATGGTTTTTGTTGTTGCTGAGCAAATATTTTACAGAATAAACTCATTAAGCCAATTAAATTCCTTGATTCAATTTTAAAATGGCAAAGTTGATTTGTTTCCAAATTTTTTCTATTTTTCTAAAATTATTTTCATCAAGACTACTTTCTATGCAAAATTTACAGCAAACTTCTGAATCACTAATTAGTTATTGTCTAGAGCAGACTGTACTGATTGCAGCTGCTGCCAATTTGAGTTTCCTTTATTGATGATTATTTCTATCACATTCTATTTTTCTGGCTGCAGTTTTAACTGTTGTCAATTTTATTTTGCACAGGTTATTTCTACCAAGTCTAGTCTCCATCCTCCTCCCTAACAATTTCTGCAATTTTCAATGATACCTATAAGACGTGACTTTGAATCAGTTCATCTGTAATTTTACCATGTAAAGTTTTTGCTGTAAATTTTATTTTAGAATACTTCTATCAGAAATATTCATTGTAAACTGAACAAAAATCTAATGGCTCACACATTTCTTAGAGACGAGCATCAGGTGCATGCAGGGTCTAACTGTATTTGGGTTGAAACACTGCTTAGATGGGTAAAAAGTATGTTTACTGCAACATATTATAATGGGAAACTGAAGCAATCCAAGTGGTCTTCAATAAAGAACAGTAAATAGATTATGGAGATAGTTCTCAGGTCTCAAGATCCTTTTACACACCAAAAAAAAAGAAAAAGAAGAAGAAAAAAAATATCACTGAGAGCCCAAAGCGCTTTTGTTTATGTAGGTTATATCTATTCATATATTTACCATACTAGAAATTCAAATAGAAAATTTTTAAAATATTTATTAATTCATTTAAAAATAATTCATTAAATGCTAACATACATAACATTTAATGAAAAATAGGTATATTTTCCAAACAAAAGAAAATTTAGTGGGGACAGTGGCACTGATTTGCATTTTTGCAAACTGCTTTAATATCTGGCTTAATAGAAGCTGGATTCTCATACCTACCTGTGCACTCACTGTGGTGCAATATGTTGTTTTGGTTAAAATATACAAAGAAAATCTAGCCTTACATTTATTGGATAAAAGGGGGAAGAATATCTTAACTGCTTCTTCAAACTGTGTAAGTTGTTCTTTAATATGACATCAAAACTTGACAAGTGATAGCTTGTAAGAGATTAGATGCAATGTGGAATCTGAAACTATATTAAAATCCATTGGTCCATCCTGCAATGTGACTCCTTTACTCATGAGTGATTTTGTAACATCGCCCATTGGTCATTTCGGAATGAGTTCAATGAGTTATGTGCACCTTTTAAATGTTGACATATTTCATCATATAACATCATGTGACATGTAGTCTCTGGAAAATTATACCATACTTGTGAGAGAATGATAGTGAAAAGGCAAATACTGTGATATTTATTATTATGAGAATGGTTTTGACCTTGCTGACTCTCTGAGAGAGTTCCTAGATGATACTTCGAAAACTTTTGGATTATGGTACCTCTTACTAGGACATATTGTTTAAAAAAATGAAGATCTGTCTATTAACATGGATGTCCTTCTACTGGTCCATTAAATCTCAGATTTTGCACCCTCCAGAAACATTCCTAGGCTAGATCCTCACACCCCACCACAAACTATTCATTAGTTGTTTTTCTTCTGTACTCCCATAACACCCTATAAAATTATCTATCATAGCACTTACCATATCCTATTCTGATTGTTCAATTATTCGACTATCTCTCACTAGATAAAAGCAAACTTAAAGTCAAGGGTATCTTTTATCTCGGTACCACCAAAATCTAGCATATACTACATTTGGTATAAGTAAGTTTGGTGAAGCAGTGAATGAACGGTAAACTAGACATACCTCTCCCATCTGTTGTTCAATAATTTGATGTGCAATTTCTTCTATGGTTGCCATGATTTAATTGCCAAAGTGTCCTGCCAAAAGTAAAAAGATGCTTTTTTACAATTATATCCATAAAACATATTTACTGAAGAATTTACAAATGAAATTATATGATAGCTAGGATTTACTTCAAAATAATCCAGTTGTGTGGGTGGGGGTGGGAAGGAATAAATGAAACAAGATTGGCCATGTGCTGACAATTATTGAAGACTGCTGAAGTTTACACAAGTGTTCATGAAACCACTCTGCTTTTAGCAATTTTGAAAATGTCTACTAAAAAAAACAAAACAAAACTATTTAATACCAAACAATTTCACTTTTGAAAGATACTGAAGCCTAAACCGCAGACCTCTGATACAGATTAGGAGTAGTTTATTAAGTAAATAAGAGCAACCCAGTCTGGAAACAAACGTATCACTGTAGCCATTTAACACATCTTTTAATTTAGTATATTGTAAAAGCTGACAAGATAATTGCATTCATTCAGAAGACCAGAAGATTTCTCTAGAATTTTGTGATTGTTCTTCATTGTTCTTCTTATATGTTAAGGTTAACTGAATTTTAATGTAAAACTGTCTTCAAATGGATTTGAGAGCCAGTAAGATTAACGGGTTGACTTTGGCTTTTGCTTTTTCTCTGAATCAGGTAGTCAAGAATACAAAAATTATTACTGACTTTATCATATTATATACTAACATAAATTCACTAATATCCTGTAATTATAATTAATATTAATTGCCAAATTGTCTGAATTATTTTTCTTTCAATTACTTTTAAAACCTTAAATGCTTCAATTACTTGTTCTAAAAGCAATATACAATATTTACTCAACTATCTCACACTAGACTGAAAAGTAGCGCCCTCAACCTCTCTGGAACCAACCAAGGTCTGTGTGCTCTGTGTCCATGATGACAGTGGCGGTCCTCCCAAACTCTGACCCATCTTCGGGGGTCATTCTTCCCTTTTCGTGAAGGATAACACATGTTCAAAACTGAATAGCTCTATTGGCTCATCCAGTAGAGTCCCGTAAGTCCAATAGCCTTCATTCATTTCATCCCATCTCTGTCCCCTTCAGTCCAAGCTGGCAACATCTCTGCTGGCATGAAATTCTCAAAAATCTTATTGCCTCCCCTGCAATTCATTGGGGTCCAAGCCATCAGACAAGAGAGTCCTGTACAAATCTCTTCCGGAGAACTCTATTTCTATTCCTGGCTTGTGTTGTATGTAGATCTCAAGGACACTGCTAATGTTGTAGTCTTCTCAACAAGGCCACTTATTTTCTCCCACAAGAAAAACTCTTCAAGATTCATTTAAGCCAGTTACACAATAGTTATTTTTAATGACTTTCATTGTCATTCATTCATTTCTGTTCCAATTTCATTACTCACTGAAGAATTGACACTGATTGCTGTCCTTTTCCTGCCATTCTCCCAATTTCTTGATTCCAAAGTCCAGTAACATTCACCCAATTGCTACTTTAATATTGTGCTGCCAGATTGCTCTAACATATACATTTAATATTATTTTAGCTCAATATTCTTCAAAGCCCTTCCTTTAACTATAGGACTTGAGGTGTTGTTACACCTTACATTCTAGCCATATGCACTACTTGTAATTCCTTGAATTTACCATGTTGCTTCACATTTCTGTGTCTTTGCTAATGGCTTCTCTCTTTACCATGAATGTCATGGAATCACTAGATCAACACGTTTGTTTTTCAAAACGAAATTTAACTCAAAAAACTGAGGGAAAATAAGCATTTTTTACATATTGTTATGTCTAAATTTTTATAATCTTTCTAGAAAGTAATTTGCCAATGTCTATCAAGAGCCTTAAAAATGTCTGTACTCATTAATCCAATAATTCATTCAATATTCTTCCATTCAACAAACACTTGCTGAGTGCTTACTATGAGCCAGGCATTTTTCTAAATGTTAGGAATTCAGCAGGGAGTATTAAAACAAACTTCCCCTTGTAAAATTTATATTTTGGTGGGGTGAAACAGAAAACAAATAAAATATACAATATCAATGAATGGTAAAATGATAAAATGGAGAAAAACAGTGAAGGTACTAGTGACAGAAAATGCTGAGGGCAGAGTGTGCAATTTTTAATATGAGGTCAGAGATGGCCTTACTGAGAAGGTGGCATTGTGGCAAAGACAAAAATTTGTGCAAAAAAAAAAAATTCTCTTTAAAATCATGTATAAGAAAAATGTTTAACGATGAAGGAAAAATTGCTTATGACGTACTAAGTGCAAAAAGCAAGAATCAAAATTATATTTACAACTGATTTTAACAGTGCAAAACACGCAAGGACCAAAAACAAACATTCTCAAATGTTAATAACGACTTTTCTAAATGGAGATTTATGGGCAACTTTTTTTCTTTTTTATGCTTTTTGAATGGGTATCTACTGTAATCAGAAAAGCAAACATTCCTTCATCTGCAGCCCACTGTATCTTGTGACCATTTATCTTCTAAAGCATCCTGATGTTATCTGTATAGATGATAGAAGACTTCTAAGGAAAAAGAACGATGTGGTTTTTCAATGGACTAATTTTTTCAATGAACCTCTACTGCTTAACAGTGCCTAGTACGTATTTGTATCTGAACTGGGAAAGTATTTACTGAAACATACTTCTAACGCACTGTGAGACTACAGGACCTGACAGTGAACAAGACAGAAACAATTTCTGCCCCATGGAGCTTCTATTTTAGTGAGAAAACAGATTTTTTAAAATTACCACATACTAAATGCTACGAAGTGAATTAGGAAGGAGTGATATACAGAGAAAAATAGAGAAATACAGGAGGGGGTTTATACAGGTAGTAGAGTGTCCTAGACCTCAAGTCAATAAATCAGACTTCTGATCCCATTTTTACTTTTTACCAAATGTTTAACTACATATCAGTCACTTAACTTGAGGCTCAATTTGCTCATAAATGAAGTGGATTCAATAAAATCTAACTTAAAAATTCTGTTTAAGTGAAAATATCTATATGAGGTACTCCCTGAAAGTTAGCTGAATAAACAAAGTGATCAATAAATAAGCAATATGTCAGAAGAACCACCACATTGGAGAGGAAAGGTCTGAGAAAACCTTATAGAAGAGACATTTGAGTTAGGCACTGAAGGGTAAGTATTTTTACCAACCTGAGGGACAAAACAAAACAAAAAAAAACATGAGGATGCTGCCTTTACTATTCTAGAGCTCATCAACATACAGAAGACATAAAGTCTTACATTTTTGGCTCTGATTCTTTGTTCACATTTACCTCAATCTCATTTCTACATATTTTCCCCACAGGAAAAAAGTATACTGTCAGTGATGCCATCATTCTTCCATTCAGATTCAAAATTTTAAGTCTGTGTTCTTTGATTATATCAGATACAGTTCATTTTTCTTCCTCCACCAGTCCCACCTTCAACCAACTGTAGGCTGTTGTCATCCAAAGCACTATTTTGCAAACTCCGTTGTGAGCCACTTATGGATGGGGAAATATAGTAGGTCAGAATTTTTCTTAAAAAAATTTAGAATAGAAAACACTGCATCAGGTATGGTGCAGGTAAGAGTCTTGTGAAGACTTATTTCAACTTAATCTGTGTGTGCTGAGTCATGATGCAAAACGTATTTTTCTATGGGGCAGTCAATAAAAGCTTGAAAATATGATGTAAAACGATTATTTTTTTTCCTGGGGGGGAGGGTCAAACATCTCTTTGAAAATCTGATGGAAATTAAAGTTTCCCTTACTGCAAAACAAGTTCATGTTCATTCACACTACAAATGATGCTATATGCTGAATTTCAAGGGGTTCATAAAATCTCCTGGGGCCAGTCCAAGGCCTTCAAGTTAAGAATTGTTTGGGTATAATTTCTGCTACTGCCAGAATTGACTTTCCTGGGTGAATATTTAATTTACACAACTTTGTGTATATGAAAAACCCCTAGAAGGCAAGAATCATCTTTGTGTCAGCACCTCTGACAAACCACAAGATCTCGGATGCTTAGAGAACTGAAACACGGCCTTATTTTCCTGTGTCAGAAGTATCAGTGCCTCTTCAATGGTCAAAGAATAAAGTTTCAGCCCTTCTCCTGGTATTTTTTTCAGTAATTACTAAGCCCCTATAACATGCCTGCCACTGCAGACACAAAGGTGCATCCCTTTATAGTCTGACTTCCTCTTCTTCTCATTTTATCTCCTACCAGTCCCAGAGGGGCCTCTGTTCTTGGACAACTGGATTGTTTTTTATTCCCCAGTATACAACTCCAAACTCCTCCTCCCTCATTTAAATGTCCCCACCTTTAACACTCAGTTCTAGTTTTTGTTTGTTTTTATTCCAATCTTTCTAGATAGATACAGCATTTATCATGTATACTAAGGTTGTTAACTAGAAATCATGAACAAACTTCTGTTTACTTCTAATATTGTGTGCAAAATTTTATGTGAAGGTGCGTTTTTCTAGAGACAGTCCATGGCTTTCATAAAAGATTTCAAGAGGTTGCAGAGGGTCCTATATGACTCAAAAAAAATACATGATTGTATATACTATTAATCCTTTTTTATATGCGGTTTCTTTTTTCTTTTCTATTCCCCAAGAGTAGGAATTACATTCTTTATGCAGCAGACACACAAAGAATAGATATTTTTGGAACGTTTGCTGCTCTTGATTTCCTAAAAAAAGACTGAAATGTCCCCACAAAGAACGATGAAATTACACTTTATGCCGTTCACTTTTTATAGGAATAGAAATCTCCCTCTTAGATCTACCAAACTGACATACGAGCAAAATCTAAAACCAATCTGTGTATCAACCAACCACAAAGCAGACACTGTTCAAAAACCCTCTAAGTCGAAGGCCTGTTTACAAGTTCAGGAGGCACAGGACCCCTCAAGGCCTTAATGCCAAGTCTTTCTGCTTTTCCGTTCCAGCTATTATTATTAATTTTTTTTTACACAGCTAACCTATTCAGTGAAAGATACGAGACAACCTGGCAACATGTCGTTGATAAAACTGTATCTGCAGGAACTGGAGGCAGAGTTTCTTAACAAAAGAACTACTAGAAGCTTGGACATGCCCGCTGCGGTGAGGACCCTCGGCGGTTCCACTTTTTTCCTCAAAAGATACAGGTCCAAAGGCAGCGGCCACTCCCGCCCCATCGGTCGTGAAAGCCGAGAGCCTGTTCCCGCCCAACATGTGTAAAGCTATACAGAGGCTCGCGGCCTCTCCCGCATCCCGCTGGCGCTCGCGCTCACACGGCGGCCCGGACCCCGCGGCGGCGGCGGCGGCGGGCGGCTCCTTGAGGCGACAGAAGCGGCGGCGGCGCCGAGACGGAAGCTTTTCCTGTAGGTGAAAGGTCAGAGGCGCCGCGGGAGAGGCTGCCGCGCGCGCCGAGCCGCTCGCGGACTCCCTCTCGCGCCCGCCGCCCCAGCCCCTCTCCGGGCTCCCGGCCCCGCGCCCGGCTTCGGCCTCGGCCTCTCTCGGAGCCCCGCGCCCTCGGCCCCGCCGCTCCGGCCGCTCTCTACGCTCCCAGGCCGCCGCGACACTGCCGGAGGCCGGGCTCTGCTGGCCGGAGCCGCAGGCTGTTGGGGACACTGGGGGCGCGTCTGTTGGAGGAAGGGACCTCCCCACGCCCCAAGCCCCCCGCCACTACAGCTGCTTTTCTCCTCACCCGTCCCTTCTTACCGGCGCTTCTCTGCCGAGCTACGTCCTGCGCCGGGCGCAGACCGGACAGTCCCGCTGCGGCGGCGGCGGCTGCTGGGTGGGGGCGGGGTGTGGGGGGGGACTCCGGGAAGAGACAGGTTAGGGAAAGCAGCAGTGCGGGAGGGTTAAAAAAGTATGGGCAGGGACCTTGCTGGGTTTGTGTATTTGGGGGGGGGGGTCAGAGTTCGTGACCCCTCCCTCTGCTCCTCAGTGCGCGCTCCCGTCCGCGCCTGCGCACCAGTGGAGTGGAGAGGCGGCAAGAGGAGGCTGTGACGTTCCCTGGAGGGAGGGATGAGAGAACCCAGCCTCTGGAAGTCGACTGCCCCCTATCAGATAGGAGGGAGACTGCCCCACCAGAGCTGCGCGTCTCTATCCGGTATTTTGAAAAGCCACGTGCACTTAGCATCCTGAGTGCAAAAGGTGGTCGCCAAGATAGATAACCTGATCAGTTTTAGGCGGTCCAGTTTCTAATTTGTGGGCTCTGTTACAGCCTTTTACCTTAGACTAAACGGTTTACTAGAGGACTAACAAAACTGAGTAGATCCCAATAAAATATTTTAAACTACCTTAAATAAAACAAGCTGGGGCATGGTCCTGTATCGTATCGACTGACTGACTTACCGACTCTTGTGAGTAAAATGGCTAAATAGAGCTGGAGTATAATCACTTAGAGGGAAAGCTTCCGAAGACTGGCTTTAGTCCGTTTCGTTCAGCGGTGTGTTCCCAAGCTTGTAGGACAGTGCCTAACGGTCAATAAAGACCTGAGAAATGAGGTGCTGACGGAACATCACATTCTGTTAGTGGCCCCTGAGGCACCGAGGTGTGACAGCAAGAGCTGCCCTGTGTGCAAAGCACCATCTGGGTTTGGACTTTAAGAGAAGGGGTCCTCAAAATGTCTTTTGGTTCTTTTTTTTTTTTTGTATGAATTTATTTTATTGGCTGTGTTGGGTCTTTTTTTGCTGTGCGCGGGCTTTCTTTTTAGTTGCGGTGAGTGGGGGCTACTCTTCGTTGTGGTGTGTGGGCTCCTCATTGCCGTGGCTTCCCTTGTTGCGGAGCATGGGCTCTAGGCACATGGGCTTCAGTAGTTGCAGCACTTGGGCTCAACAGTTGTGGCTCACGGGCTCTAAAGCACAGGCTCAGTAGTTATGGTGCACGGGCTTAGTTGCTCAGCGTTATGTGGGATCTTCCCGGAGCAGGGATCGAACCTGTGTCCCCTGCATTGGCAGGCGGATTCTCAACCACTGCGCCACCTAGGAAGCCCAAATGTCTTTTAGTTTTGATCGGCATTAGAAAAGCAGTCACAGATTCAGGCCAGAAACCCAAGTCAGGAAAAACAAAGGTGCACTGGTAAGAACAACTCCTCTGTCATTTGCCTCTGAAACTAGGCAGCTGGACAAAGAAAAGGGACACACAGAAACCCCTAACAAGTGAAAATATGCTTTATGCCTCATTCTCTAGAAGTCTCCCTCTTCCTTTTGTATCATTTGTTGTGTTTGGTGGTTTTAAGGCAGCCCCTCCTCCATCCACCCAAATTTGGGATCAAGTCGTTAAGTTTGGCCCAAAGGTAATGAAGTATACTATAGGTCCAGTGGAAAAAGGCAATCTGAGACCTTTCCTCTATTTTCAGTGCCTAATACGCATGCCTATAGTGATGCTTGGGTTTATCATACAATTAATTCACTTAAGTACAATAAATTGACTTATTAAAATTTGGAAGTAGAAGCCATTTGGGGAGTATCTTCTGTGGGTGAAAAAGAACTTCCTCTAATTATGATTCAGGAAAACAGGTCAGTGTGGTTCATTTTTAATGTGTGACTATAAACAATCATGGTTTAAAACACATCATCACACCGAAAGAAAATTTAGTAAATTTATTTTGTATAAATATAACACATATTAACATTATTTACAGTGCTAATATTTTATTTATAAAGGACCTGTATGTCTATATGGACAATAAGATACAAACTATATTATCACTTTAAGTAAAAAGTTTCTATAAATTTATGTCATTTTACAAAAAACAGTATTTCAAGATTGGTTCTTAATGTGCTATCACCAACTCATATAAAAGAACGCCCTGCCCACCCCCAAAGAGGGACCTTGATACTGTGGCTTTTTGAAAATTTTCTACTATCTTTATCTGAAAACAAAAATCCTACTAGAAAATTTCCATTAGAAAATAACATTAGAAGTGACACAGGCTCCCGAATGATATTTGTGTATTAGGGGCATGAGAGAGAGAGAGAGAGAGAGAGAGAGAGAGAGATCCATTGAATTAATTTAATTCACCAAACAAATACTGAGTGTCCAGTGCATGCAAGGCACACTCTGCCAGGTGCTAAGGAGGAATCTCAAATGAACAAGACACAGTTGCTGTTCTCAAGGCCAGAATGTGATAAGCACCATAAGAAAGTTTGTTTAGGAGCTAAAGGCTATGGAAGCACAGAGGAAGGAGAGACTAGATCTAATCTGGAGGAACAGGGAGTGAAGAACTAGGATCAGCTGTTACAGAGAAGTCTTAGATAAACAGGCAGAAATGGAGGTGGGGGAAAGGATGCAGAAAAACAAAATGGTGTGTACATAGAAAGGTTGAGTTGGGGTTAGCTGCAATGTATGATACCTGAGGAAAAGTGTTCCACACCAAGAAACTCAGAAGCCAATGAAGGTTGTAAACAGCAGGGATGAAACTAGATTAGAACTATGGTTTACATGATGGCTCTGGTAGTGTTTAAAATGGGATCATGCAAAGAAGGCACTGGAATTAGAAGAAAAGTTATGCCAATCACTGGGAAGAGGTAACAAGGCCTTGAGCTGGGGCAGATGCAATAACAGAAAGGCAATGAAGATGGAAAGGATACAAAAGCAATGGTAGAGGGTCCTGTTGAGACTTGGAGGCCGATTCTGGAGCCTAGAATGGTGTTTTTCCATTGCAGAAGACACAGATTTGAATGAAAAGAAATTGAGTTGAGTTTTATGCATGTGAAGTTTAAAATGCTTAAGATGTCGATGTCCAGCAAGGACTTGCAAACATGGCCTGCGGTGGTGGAAAGGATGGTGGCAAGAGCAGGACTAGGAGCTGAATTATAATGAGGGCACTTTGAGCTTGAGATGACAAGAATCCTGCTCTTACTTTCTTCCGCAAATGTTTTCACTTAAAAGACACAGGATAGGTATTTTGTGAGAAACTGATATATTAGATAGAGTATCTGTCTTCAAGGAGTGTGTGGTGTAATAAGAAAAACAGGATTTATCTGTCTGGAACTCCCAGTGATGATATTTGACTAAAATGGATCTCAAATTTCAAAACCTGAGTACAATGAAAGTACACTCTAAGACATATCAACATATGCTGTGATAACATTTATATTTTAACTAAATTATGAAATAGCAGGCTTTCTCTATTTCTGGATATATTCTACCAACCAAATATAAAATATACCTTTGGCTAACAAAACTATACTTTAAAGCTGTCTTCTTTACTTAGTTGTTTCATTACAGCTTTATATTAAACAAAGGTTGCTCTGATGATCTCATTTTAAGAAATGCCACTATATACTCAAAGAATCAAAGTTTTAGTTAAACAAGAATTAAGTATCTTGGGCAAAGGACAATAGGATACTGGCTACACTAGGGAACAGGGGAAAAGAGGTTGGAGAGAGGTTCAGAAATATGGGATGATGCCAAAGATACCCTCTCTTATTCTCCTAGACTCTGGTGGGTCCTCTACATTTACAGCTGCCACAGATAAAGGAGGAACACTGGTTGGAGACAAGCACTAAGGCCAGCCTTCCCCTAGTTTGACCTGGCATCTCATTTAGGTTTCTTTCAGCATCCTTTTGGGCTTAACTTTATAACTGCTCTTCTTTCTCCTCCTTATGAATAAAAGGAGATACGTGAAAAGGATTTGATGGAAGCACATGATTCAGTGTAATAAATACAGTATTCTTGGGATCTAAGTACTATTTATGCATTCTCCTCATTTACAGAATGCATCCAATATCATTTTTTTTGCTAAAATGTTAGCTATCGAGAGAGGATTTTTTAAAGCAGCTTTACAACAAAATGTATATAATTAGGTTTCTCCTTTGACACTGAATGAGCAAGGTTAAATAGCTGATCAGCTTCAGTGAAGTTATGAAGGATTGATAAAGCGGAAAGGGAACGTAATACTATTCCACATTTAAAACATCTTGGGGGGGGTAATCTGATAGCTTACTCAAGGCTCTATATTTTATATTTTTCGAAGCCCTCCATGGAGCTAAACCAATAGCTAGCATAATCATTCATGAGTTTCACATGTAATTAGGAGAATTACTTTAAGTTTGTACAGTGTTTCTTGTATTTAAATATTTAACTGGTTCTTGATTCGGCCAACTGTTGACAGAATAGCCTAGGCTGATAATTTTTAGATTCTGATTAAAGCAAACCTTGTAGTCAGAAGGTTGAGAGCTCAAGAGGAGGAGGGAGGAGCTCCGGTAACTTGTTCTGCAAAATGCTAGTCCCAATGAAGCAGAAGGAAACACTTCATAAGGCATAATCTTGGTCTCCAAAAAGGTCACACTAAAAACTGCAGGGATTTTAACATGGAAGCCTTGTTTATGTTATCTTGGTTAAAATTAATGACCTGCAAAGAAGTGTTAATTTACCTACAGGGACAGAAAGATTTGGGAGACAGCATGTGAAGTTCCAAGAGGATTTAAAATGATTCCACAGCAAGCATTAGCCAGAAAACTACAGCAGCCAACTCTAGATCTAGTAGAGACCCTGGTGCTGCAACAAACATTCTGAAGGCACTCAGTAATTCTCTTGGCAATCATAAATAAAATATTGAATTAGGAAATCCTTTATATGAAAACAGAATGGAAATTTCTTGTGCCCTTTAATGAAATACTCTGGATAATCTTGCCTTTTAAGATAATTTATATTTAGTTTAAGTTCAGTCAATAAATGTATATTAAGAACATTAGGAATGACTTTAATCATAGTGTTAATTTCATTTTACTTCTGCTAAAATCAATTTTATGTACGAGGTAGTCAAAAATTATCCACACTCTGGCTGTAGAATTTAACTAACTTCTAGAAAAGACAAATACATCATTTTTTGACATAATCTCCTTGCTTTTCAATATACTTTGTCCATCTGTCAATAAACTTTCATATTCCCTCATTAAAAAATGTTTTAGGCTGAGCTGTAAGCCATGAATGCACCACTGTCTTCACTTCTTCATCAGAAGTGAATCTTCGTCCTTGTAGGGCTGCTTTCAGGGGACCAAACAGGTGAAAGTCTGATGGAGCAAGATCAGGACTATAGGGAGGATGCTTTAACACCTCAAAATGAAGTTTTTGCAGAGTGTCAACAATGTGGGCAGAAGTCTGCAGACATGCATCGTCATGCAAGATCACAACGCCCTTGGATAGCAGTCCTCTGCGTTTAATCTGAAGTTTAGGCTTCAGCTCTTCGATAAGCATCTCACTGTAATGAGCACTGTTGATTACTGAACTTTTTCTTCATGATGTTCCAATACTGGCCCTTGAGAATTCCAGAAAACAGAATCATTTCACATGTACGCTCAATGTTATCATCTGCCGTGAACAGGCGTCCAGCTCCTTCTTGATGGCTAACGCTTGTGCGACCTTCCTTGAACATCTCTATCCATTCATACACACTTCTTCGTGACAAAACACTTTCTCCATACTGTGCACAAAGTCTTTGATAAATAACAGCACCAAGTACACCCTCAGACCACAAAAAACAAATCACTGCACACTGCTCTTCTTTCATGCAAATCACAAGTGGGGCATCCATTTTTGCTCCCAGCACAGTTACAAATGAACTGATGGAACACATTCACACCTGCACAGCAGTGACTGGGGAGACAGGAGCCTTGAACGGAAAGCGCTAAGACAGTGTGGCCAACAGAAGTTTTACTATAACTGGAGTGAGGATAATTTCTGGCTCACTCTCGTATAAAGTAGTTCATATGTGAACCAAAATTAGGAATATAAACACTTCCTAATGAGGTATGCTGACAGTTGGTTAAAGAAAAATATCCTTTTTTAATTACAAGAGAGGATGTAACACAAAGCAGTATTAAAAAACCTTTAAAAAATGATTACTATACAATTTCCGCTAATACTGGCTTCGAATTTGTGTTTTCGATATGGTAATTCCAGTTCATTTTAAAAATCACAATATTATAGAAAATGTCACATTCTTTTCAGATACAAATACCACCACTGACTTGAGCTCAGAACACTTACAATAGCAAGGGACATTATGTAACATACTGCTTGCCATATTTTGCTTTTTTAAGAAATAATACATTTATGTTTGTGTTGAAATGGTAGTTTTTTAAAAAAGATCAGACTTAATGTAAAGGCAATACAGTTGATTATTTGTGTTCCTCTGCAAATGAAAACATCCGTCTTTTTACTCATAGTTAAATTGAATGAAAATTCAGATTTTATCCTTTTGCTATAATTCCTAATGATATAACATTGTCTCATGCCAAAAGAGATACATAACAGCAGAAATACTTAGATAATTTACTGGAATTTCATTTCACAGTTACTGAGGTAGAAATTGGCCATTTGTTTTTCCATTAAAAGATACAAAAATTCGGGGCTTCCTAGGTGGTGCAGTGGTTAAGAATCCGCCTGCCAATGCAGAGTACATGGGTTTGATCCCTGCTCCAGGAAGATCCCACATGCCACGGAGCAACTAAGCCCGTGTGCCAAAAAAAAAAAAGATACAAAAATTCATCTAAATTTATTAATTTAAAGACATGCATTTTTCATCAGTTGTTATATAATCATAATTTCCAAACCAAACACTGCATGGAAATTTGCTCCTTGATGTGTGTTTTTTATTTACAAAGACTTACCACTGGTGAGAATGTTACAAAATAACATTGTAAAACACATTGGGAAAACAGTATGGACTGTGTAAAAAACAGCTAATACAGTATTAAGTTTTCTGGTTTCTAAAGAAAAGGTACTTTAGAATTCAGTGTGAGTCTCAGAAATACCTCTGACTATTAAGTAAACATCAAAATTTTAATAAATAACATACATGAAAAATAAACATTTAAAAAAAATTACCTCATACCTAACAAAATACATTTCTTTGATGAAGATTTTGGTTGGATTTATCTTTACAGTGTTCACTTATATAAAATTTTTGTACTGCATTTACTCTGTTCTGATGAAATTCCACCCTTCTGGAATTACACAAGAGATGAAACAAATACAGCTACAAAATTGTGCCTTCTTGAAATGCTTCTATCCACCTATAAGAGAAATTTGTTAAATTTTAAAATGCAGTCAAGCAATATATGTTAAGACAAGACAGACAACAGCTGTGCCTGTGGATCCAGTTACCCTAACAGCACATTTAAGATCTTTCCTATAGCAAACGAGAATTCTGTATGCATGGAACTACCCTTTATTTGGTAATCTGGACCAAAATTTGGCCTGAAAAGTGCATCTCTTCTTGCTTTCTTTATTTTTTTTGGCTGCACTATGCAGCTTGTGGGTTCTTAGCTCCCCGAACAGGGATCAAACCAAGGCTCCGGCAGTGAAAGCACCGAGTCCTAACTACTGGACCGCCAGGGAATTCCCCGTGCATCACTTATTTCTAGGAAGCATGAGGAAGGAGCCATTTCATGTAAAAGCTCTATGAGGTCCTAATGGTCCCATTACATTGATTTTGGAAGTAGATATCTGCAAAGGCCTTTATTTCAACCCCCTGTCTACCTTTAGGAACACTAGCTCTGTCACTGTCTCCTCATCTCTTAATTCTACTGACCAGAGACTCCTTGGGCATCCTTAGTCCAGACCTGTTCTAATATTTTCAATGAAAGGGAATCTAGCACCTAGTAGTCTACTCTCAGCTGATCTAAAGTTTGCATGCAATATAAAAATGTCTCAGTTTCACAGAAGTCTTTCTAAAACTCTTTGTCTCAAAAGTTTTACATGACAATATACACAGCTACAATTATTCAGAAGACACTTGGAGGTAGTTTCTTTGTTCCTCACCAGTAGTGTGTAATTGCTTCTAAACTTACCATGAAAGTTTGAAATCATTCAGTGTAATTAGTAAGAGCAGCCTATAGCAGATTTATCTCACATTTTAAACATGGAGTTAAAAAAAATTAAATTTAATTAAATTTATGGCATATAAGTTATACTATAATAAAAAGGCTTTTTAAAAGTCAAAACTTTCCATTAAAATTAACATATTTTTAAAAATATTCTATAATGTGCAAACACAGCAACACATGATATTAAGAACCTCAAAGAGAAATTTATTAAGTAGCTTGTATTAAATGTAAATAAGTAAGCTGATTCCCTTCCCCATCTACATTCAACTCTGTCTTGAAGAGATTTCTATCTTGTTGACTTAACAATATAAGCAAAAGATATATATTCAAAAGTTTATCAGCTTGATGATGAATACATGTAAAAATAATGAGAAATATAATATCTAACAAAATTTCAGAGCAATTACTAATTTATCCAAGTATTTTATAAAGAAAAAATAGCTGTCATAATTTAAAAATATTCTTCAGTACCCAGAAGTAATTCTTTGGAGTAACAGCTACATGTGGTTGGATATCCTAACATAGACTGAAAAAAAAGGCTTATAGAGTATTTGTAACATAGTACCTTGTTATTATTGTTCAGAAACATATGTAATTCTGGTACATTAATTGTAACTGCCTTAAGAAAAGACAAATCTTGCTTATTTAAAGCATTCTTTTTGATCTGCATGCACTTTTAAAGCCTACTGAGAAAACATGAGCACCTCTCAGTAAAAACAAAAAACATATATTTTATGAGGCCAAAATAAAAATCAAATGAAAGGGCGGTGAATTGAATTGTTTTGTTCAGAAAGGACCTCAATTTCACAGAAATGTGCTTCTCTATGTTAAGCAATCTCATGACATCTAAACAAATATTCTTGCTGGAATTTTGAAGAGACTATTTCAGCCTTTTCCATCTTAAATGATATCCATTTCCTTCTATAGTCATTGGGTACAGCATGGGAGCCTGTTAATGTGTTTGACCTTTTCCCCAAAGAAGTAAGTCAGCAAGCAGCTGTTCAAACTCCTGCTGTTCCACAGTACAATGGAATCACTGGATTGCCAAAGTCCCCGAAGGTTTTCAGAGAAGATTCTTAACCTCACTGGGGGAGAGGTCAAATACCTCGGCTTTCCTTCCTTTCAGCACGGCAGTAGCATGCTGCTTCCTTGGAGGTCATGTGTACACAAAATATTTTGGACAGAACTACCTATTTTCTTTTCCTCTCTGCCTCCTGAAAGTATTCCAGATACTCTTGCCTGTCTTGAAAACAATTCCAAAGAGTTTGAATAATATGTTAAATTCTTTCTAAACTGGATATCTGATTTAAATTCTTCATTGTTTCAGCCCACTGAGTAAAACTCACCCAGTCAAATCTGATTTTATAAAGGAATGTTAACTGAAGCAATAGTGAGGTTTTTTGTTTTGGGGTTTTTTTTTTGGCTCATCCATTGAAAAAGACTAAAGAATTTAATATCCAGTGCTGATAAAGACTGGTGATCAAGTGGAAATCTGATACAGCAGCACAAGTGACCCTGTTAAACTGTAAGTCAGATCATGTCTCTCTATACTCCAAACTTTCCAGTGGCTTCCCACCTCAGTCAGAGGAAAAGCTCCAATGATGGTCTCCCAGCATTGCTTACAGAGCAAAACCTGAAATCTGCCTAAACACTGATGGAAAACTGGTTCCATAAGTGATATCACATCCTTCCAACAGTCAATTATATAGCAATTAAAAGGAATGAATACACACACACACACACAAAATAAAAATACAATAAAAATGGAGAAGCCACACTCCTTGCTTTAACTTAATCTGGGGTCCTCCAGGATGCCATCCCCCCTGCCCACCTCCATTCCTACCCCCCTTAGGCACCCTCAATGCCCCTTGTGGTCCTACTGAGCTCACTGTGCCCATCAATGGACCACCCTACTGGCTATTTCTACTGCAGATCTCCCCACGGGCAGTATGATGCTGACATGATAAGATTCACAGTATGGCTAATCCATCCCATTTGGATTCACCCTGAATCACTTCACAAATGGTTCCTTGTTGAGACCGTACACTATTCCAGAAAGTCAAAACACCACAGTTTTCTTTGCTTCACTTCAATCTAAACCCATTTTTACATATCTACTGCATATTCTTTAACCTATAACTGTATCTTCTCCTTTCAGGAAAAATTTGTACTTTAAATATGGGATCTTGGTTGGGGGGAGGGATAAATTTGGAATTTGGAATTAACAGATGCAGACTACTATCTATAAAACAGATAAACAACAAGGACCTACTGTATAGCACAGGGAACTTTATTCAATATCTTGTAATAACCTATAATGGAAAAGAATCTTAAAAAAATACATATATATGTATGTATGTATAACTGAATTACTTTGCTGTATACCTAAAACATTGTAAATCAACTATACTTCAATAAATAAATAAATATGGGATCTTCAGCAAAAAATAAAAAATACATTCTTTGTTGTTTCCATGCATGTAAGTAAGTTATTTTTAAAATCAATCATTTAAAGTAACAACTTGAAATCTCATGTATGGGAGAAAACTGTCTAGATTACTTACTTCTGAGCCGAGTGAGCATCATCTGCTTTGAATAGATAAAATAACATGTTTTTGTGTAGTAACTGAAACACTCTAGACTCTGAATTCTCATCTTTGACTTGAGTGACAGTGAATCCTAGTAAAGGTTGACTCTCCAAAGCTGCCACGTCCTAAATTTGCAAAGACACAAAGGGAGATGGGTTTTTAAATCGATACAAAACTCAGATCTGCAAACTCTTGATCTATATAGCTCTTACTTCATTCCAAAAACATATATATATAAAACAGTGGTAATTTTAGCAACTTACTCACTTTTCATTTATTCAACAATATTTATTGGCCCACCCCCGCCCCACCTACTCTATAAACCAGACACTGGGCTAGACTGTTTTCAGTGTGTTCATATCCATAGAATTTCACATTATTTCCCTACAATCACAGGAGGTAAGTACTTATATTACTTTCATTTTATGCATCCAGAAAACATAGCTCAGAAAGGTGATATACCCCAGTGCTACTAAACCTTTGCCTTTAGTGAAGTAGTCAGTAGTTACATGACACCCTCCAAACTTACATTTTAACACTACGGAAAATTCCTAACATTTTTGAGTAAGAGCTCTTTAGATACAAAACAAGGGCTCTCTTCACGTCAAAAATGACAGCAACATCTCCCCCTCCCAAAGCAACGCAAAACAAAAAACACACACAAAACAAATAAATTAGGCAAATGCTGGAATTATTTCCAGCTGGCATTATAAAACAAGACCCTCAAATTATTCAGGTTTAGATTTCAGATCTTACCTCACTTGCAGCATATGTATATAGCACTTTATTTTTTATGACAAACCACAAATGTTTCCAAGGTTTTTTATTGCCCTTTGATCTGTATAAGTAGCCACTCATAGAAGAATCTTCTGTGTTCGCTGATACCTAGATAAGCAAACCCCATATACAGTTTAATAGTTTTTAGACAAAAACAAAATTTAAAAATCACAAAACTGCTTTTGATCACTGGTGCTGAAAGCAATAACCATAATAAGAACATCACGTTTCAGAATGAAATTGTTTACTTGCAAAATCTGCTACTGTACAAATGAAATACTGCCATTACCATGAGCATAAAATCCTTCCTTTTAGAAGCAAGTCCAGAATTTTACCTGGTTTAACTGTGCTTGCATGTATGTGTTTCTTTGTGGGTTCACCTGTGTCTTCTGGGTTGCCAGCAGAAGAAGAATGCCAAATGTCAAAAATGCATTTTTAAAGATGTATTTTGGGGACAGTATATGTTGTTTATTGGTCTTCTTATTTTGGGGTGTTAGGGAAAATTACTTAAACCTTTAACTCAGTTCCTGAAATAACTTTCTGGATTTCTAAAAACTATATCAATGGAAAAGTAAATAGAAAATTCTTCTTTTTTTTTTTTTTTTGGCCACGTTGCGTAGCTTGCAGGATCTTAGTTCCCTGACCAGGGATTGAACCCGGGCCCTGGCAGTGAAAGTGCGGAGTCCTAACCACTGGACAACCAGTGAATTCCCAGAAAATTCTATTATTTAAATGGTGATTTTAAAGATCAGTTTCTGCTCCCCAAAAAAGAAAAGAAGCTTGCTTTGCTTCATAAAAGGCTGGAAATGTTTCAATCTCTAAGTAAAAGATAGTAAACTTTCAGTGATTACAAAGTTGCAGTTGAAACTTTTCTCTTTTTAAATATAGGAAAAAGAGAGATATGAAAGCCAGGTGTAGGAACTGCCTTATTGGTGGTATGGTGAACAGACTCCCAAAGTGGCTTTCCACTGAGAATAAGACTGTTATAGCATCTCCTCCCCTCCGGAGCAGGCAGGACCCATGACTGCTCCTCACCAACAGAATATGGTGAAGGTGGTGGGCTATCACTCCCATGATTATGTTACATTACATAAGACTCCATCTTGCTAGCGGACTGGCTCTAGAGACTTTCTACCATGCTGGCTTTGAGGATGTAAGCAGCCACGTGGGGAGGTCCATGTGGCAAGGAGCTGAGGGCAGCCTCTAGGAACAGGGTAGACCATTCCCCAGTCAGCCTCCAGATGAGAACTCAACAGTGGCCAACACCTTGATTGTCGCCCTGCAGAGATCCCATCTAAGCTCTTGAGATAATAAATGTGTATTATTTTAAGCCAATACATTTGTGGTAATTTGTTACAAAGCAAGAGAAAACTAAGAGAGATGGGCTCTATGAATTTCAAAGTATATCTTTAATCATATAGTAATTGTATTAATTTCTTATAAATTTCATTAAAAGGATGATACATTGTCTAGTGGAAATTTATTTATTTATTTATTTTTAATTTTATTTATTGGCTGAGCTGGGTGGCATGCGGGATCTTAGTCCCCTGACCAGGGATCGAATCTGTGCCCCCTGTATGATTCTCTTAACCTCCCAGTGGTTAAGAGCTTGGAGTCTTAACCACTGGACCACCAGGGAAGTCTCAAGTGGAAAATTTACATCTAATGTTAAATTAGAAATATCTGTTAAGTGCATGTAAATTTGCATACAGAAATAACATCCCTGTATAAGACTACCAAGTAATTAAAAAACAAAAACAAAACGAGAAAGTTTACATTCAAAGCAGGTTTCTCTTAAAATGTGGTTACATTGGGATACTACTATGTACTTATGTTAAGTGTTACCATCATTGCCCAAAATATTTTGTACATTCCTCATCTGGATTATTTTACAATTAATTTATTAGCCATACAAGATTAATCCCAATACTGAATAGTCATACATAGTCCTTCTATTATCTTTTTAAAAGCAAAATTGGTGTTAACCAGCTTAATCACCTAATTGAGTCACAAAACTTTCCTTCCAATGATTTATTTAAAAATTAAATGAAATCCAACTCAAGAGACAAAGAGGGTACTGAGGCTCTGGATGTATGTAATTCTAAAAAAAGAGGAATTTCTAAAAATGTACCGAACATCACTGGAATAACACAACTTCCCAATTCCTCAAAAAGATAAACATAGAATTACTGTATGATCAAGCAATTTGACTCCTAGGTATATAACCAAGACAAATGGAAACATAAGCCCACACGGAAATCTGTACACAAATGTTTACAGCAGCATCATTCACAATAGGCAAAAGGTAGAAACAACCCAAATGTCCATCAACAGATGAATGGCTAAGTTGTGGTACATACATAAAAAGGAGTATTATTCAGACAAAAAGAAACAAAGTGCCGACACACGCTATAAGTGTACTTGGATGAACCCCAAAAACCTTGTGCTCAGTGAAAGAAGCCAGACACAAGGGTCATGTATTGCATGACTCCTTTCATATGCAAGATCCAGAACAGGCAAATACATAGAGCAGATTCATGGCTGTCAGGGGGTGGAAGGAGACGGGAATGGGGACTGACTACTTAACGGACACAGGGTGTTCTTACGAGGTGATGAAAAAGTTTTGAAATTGGAGCAATATGGCGGTTACAGATCATTGCGAACACACCAGATACCACTGAATTGTATATTTTAAAATGGTTAATTATATGTTCTGTGAATTTCACCTCAGTTTAAAAAAAAATGACAAAAGGTCTCCTTTCTGAGACTACTTTGACTTTTATAGCACTTAACTGGGTAAATTAATTTCCCCTATGTAACAACAAAGGAGCAAAGCAATGGTTCTCAAACTTTCGTAGACATACATCTGAATCACAGAGAATGCTTGTTAAAGTTTCTGACTCCATATAGCTTGGGTGGAGCCCAGGAATCTGCATCTCTAACAAGTTTGCAGGCAGTGCTGCTGCTGCTCTGGAGGACACTTTGAGAACCAATGGAATCAAGGGAGAAATGGCTGCAGCCAGGAAGGCCTGTTTGAAAGCAGAAGGCCTGTTTGTGTGGTTGGGTGGAAAGATGTACAAAAAAATGTTGGAATTAGGTTGAGTCTAGTCTATAGACCATAATGAGTTTTTGTAGCCAGTGCTGTGAAGTTTCAACTAAAGAGGGGAGCACAGGAAAGAATTATATTTATAGAACTGTGACATCAGCATGGAGAGGTAAAAAATTACAGAGAACTGAAAATTATTTCGGTTGGTTAAGAACCTTAAAGTTTTTGAACGTAGATTTAGATTCAGGAACTACATGATGGAAGAAATAGAGTTCAGAGTTATTCACTCAGTTGGCTTACCCAGTTCGACATGAAACTTGGCAAATGGAACTGTAAGTCCTATTCTTACTATTTCATGACTTTGGCTATAAATCACTCCCTAGTGATTCAATGGCCATGATGAAATATACTCAACTTTACATAAGGAACATGATCTTGGTCAAATTTTTAGAGTTGTTTCCTTTTCCATGATAGAAGACCTCCACAGCAACCAAGCAAGAGAACAAAATTTAAAACTATTTTCCTGGCCACAAAACTAGCATGGGGGGAACTAATTAACAAACTAATCAAAATAGGAGTGACCAGAAAGGCAGGACTGTCTGATCTCTTGATACTGGCTGACTGAACACTTGAATTTGAAGAACTGGGATATCAGTGATGCCTGTGGATTTACACCAATGGCAGGTCTAACTCTGTAGGCTATTACCACTTAAAATTTTCTTCTTTTAAGTTAAAGGAAGAACAACCTACTATCAGTGATATCAGCTGTATATAACCAACTAACGCCTGTAAAAAGCCAAGCAGATGAGTAAATGCTAATAAAATGTCCCAAATAGTCTACAGACTTCTTCCCTCTAGTAAGGGGTCTCCTCAAAGTAATTTTAAAAATTTACACATGTCCAAGTTATCTTTACTTTCTATCTTTGCTATTAAATGTTCTCCAAACCTTTCAGTAGCCATTTTCTAAATGACTCAGGTCATAAGGGAGGATCAAGCAAGATAGTGAGGCCTCAACCACATCCATCACCAGTGTTAAAATGCATGTCTTAATAGTGGTGGGAAATGATGTCTTCCTTTATGAAAGAAAAACAGTGTATTATAAGTGTATGAATAATTCAGTCTCTATCAGGTTGCAAGTTTAATGGAAACACTTACTTCTTTGAGAGCAGCTGGGATTTTTTTCTGTTTCCTCCCTGATGGAATACTATGTAAGACTGATGATAAGGCACTTGAAGGAGATTTGTGATTTCCGGGAGATCCAATCTTAGGAGAGTGCTGGTGATCTAAAACAAATCAGGTATACTTATATAACCAATAGTAAGCATTCTGCAATTCAATGTAATCCAAATCAATAAACACTGTTGCATGAAATATCCATGGAAGGATACTTAAGAAACTTATGACACCGAGGTGCCTGGGAAAGGAAGCCAAATGGCTGGAAGCTGAGTGGGAGGAAGACTTTCCATTGTCTATGATTTTATACTTTTTCAACTGCAAACCACATGGCAAACCGCGTGCCTTTAGAATTCTGAAACATGTTAAGGTACTACCAACTTAAAAAAAAAACTGAGGGCTTCCTAGGTGGCACAGTGGTTAAGAATCCACCTGCCAATGCAGGGGACACGGGTTCAATCCCCGCTCCAGGAAGATCCCACATGCAGCGGAGCAACTAAACCTGTGTGCCACAACTATTGAGCCTGTGCTTTAGAGCCCATGAGCCACAACTATTGAGCCTATGTGCTGCAACTACTGAAGCCCACACACCTAGAGCCTGTGCTCCACAACAAGAAAAGCCATGGCAATGAGCCCGCGCACCACAATGAAGAGTAGCCCCCGCTTGCCGCAACTGGAGAAAGCCCATGTGCAGCAACGAAGACCCAACACAGCCAATAAATAAATAAATAAATAAATTTATTTAAAAAATATCAAATGAGAATCAAACTGAAAATGTTTAAAAAAAAAATTGAAAAAATGTCCCTCCTGACTTTAAGAAACACAGACAACAACATTTAGTATCTACACACATGACCAAATAATATTACAATGAACAAAAAGCTAGAAAAGGGACTATAAGACAAGATGAGGAAGTAATTAATTTTGACTGCAGAGGTTCAGGGAAAGCTGAGAAAAGAATGAGAGTTTTGAGTTGGCATTAAGGTGTAAGCAGGAGTTTGCCAAGCCAAAAAGAGGAGGAAGAACACTCCTTGAAGAAAAGTCAGCATAAGCAAAAGTACAGAGATGTGAAATTAGATCATCTATTTGGAGATAAGGCTGGGAAAAAAAAGAGCTGGTTCTAAGGACTGTCATTTAGGCAGTGGGAAATCAAAGGCCTTTTAGGCTGGGAAATGACAGGAGCAAACTGAATTTAGAAAAATAAATCTGACAATAGGGAATAAGAAGGATTTGCAGCAGAAAAACCTGATAGGAAATTAGGAGAGTGGTCCAGATGAAAGATAATGAAGTCTTTGTCAGGGCTGAGATGAAGCAATCAAGAGCAAGACAGGTTTTTCAAAGATAAATTTGAAAAGATTTACTGACCAAATGGGTGTTGGTGATGAGGGAGGAGTATTCAAAAATGAATTTTGAATTTGAGCCTATATTATATACCCAGAGAACAAAGGGAGGAACAGAAGGATTAGGTGGATGTGTCTTTTTGGAAAATGTATACAGATGATAACAAAGGAGTCCTCTATAAATATATGGATTCTGAAACAACATGGCATCTAGTTATATTCACTTTGATATTCTCATTTGCTGATGAAAAGCTATTCTTCATCGGCATGAAGGATAATCTTTAAAAAATATAGATCCTATAAGTTTCAGGAATTTAACTAAAGATCTCTTCCCAAAATATAGACCTGAGCTGCATTCATCTTAAGTTTGGGTGGATACGTGCAAAGAATGAACAAGCAGATATGATTTATCATTCTGTAGTTGGTGAAAAGCTGCACATTCAGAAGTAAAATAAAACCTCACTATATCAGTCCAAGTGATTAGAATAAGGCTAACAAAGTGCCACCTAGTATGTTTCCATAGAGAATTACTTCACTGATAGATAAACATGATTTGTAATGAGCACACAGTTGTGAAACTAGAAACTTAAAATTATTTGGAAGTTAAAGTGCCCTTGTAACTGTTCTAAGTATTTTATCCTATGATGACATTTCTACAATGAGGATCCTCAACAAAACCGTTCTCAGAGCAAAAATAAGTTTCAGTTCAATCTTTCTTGAAACTACCACAAAATATGAGTCAAGAAAGCTTAATTAAATTAAGAAAACAAGATACTTAATATTTTGAGAGAAGTATCACCAATCATATTGCTAATGTGCCTAAGATGATTCTTTCAGAAGGCTGTTTGAAAGCATCTGGGGAGGAACGGAATTTTCAATTAAATCTTTACTTATATATTACCTAATTTCTGCAGTTCCTGGAAACAATGTTCACATACTCTTGCTGGTTGATTTTTCAGGTAATCTAAGCCATACTTATTGGATGAACAAGCTTGGCATACAATCTGAAAACACATCGGAATTATTTCATTTAATAACCTTTGTATCTAAACCATCAGTTATGTTACAATTTATAGTTCTGTCTACTTTTCAAAGCCTTTTCATAGTCATTGAGCCTGAATAACAATCTAGTGGAGGTCAGGCACGTAGGGAACTCATTTGCAATACCACACTTGAAGAGGCCACAGATTACAACTGACTGCTTACTACACACAGATAATAATATATTAAAGGAGTGCACATGTGCAAAACGTTTAGAGCAGTGCCTGGTATATCGTAAGTCCTGTGCACACTGTATTTATCTTTTTTGTCACTGTTACCATCACTGCTGCAACCATGAACACCTCTGCTGTGCCTCTTCCCAGGGTCTGGCCCATATTAAATGCTGTCTAAGTACAACCCTTTAAATCTTTACAGTAACTCTCTGATGTCATTGTCAGTATGCTCATTTTACTAATGACGTCGTGAAGACTTAGAAATATCACTAGTGATAATGTCAACAA
This sequence comes from Hippopotamus amphibius kiboko, assembly GCF_030028045.1. NCBI lineage: Eukaryota > Metazoa > Chordata > Mammalia > Artiodactyla > Hippopotamidae > Hippopotamus > Hippopotamus amphibius. The sequence continues at coordinate 25,700,361 of NC_080192.1, read as the reverse complement.
TGAAAGTTTCCTTCTATTAAAAACTTAGTATTTAGATAAATGCAGTTTCAGTAATTATCTGTAAATGTGAGCATCTATTTAATTGTGAATTTCTTAGTTGTTTTTTTTTTTCTAATATAAATGATCTATTATCGACATTCTAAACTAATCTTGGGCTAGGAGGAGACAAGTTCCCTAATAAGACTGCCTCGTGCCTAAATATTTGGAGGAGATACCAGCCATGATTCAGTATCTTGCCTACTCCCCACCCCCACAATGGTTTACAAGGAGAAATACGCTTCTTCATTGTGTACAGCACGGAGCTACTGAAAATCACAAGGGAGGTGAGTGTGATCCTCTCCAACCTTTCCGCAGGCCCGGCAGTGATGTCGTCTCCAGGTCAGAGTAAATTCACTTGTGCAGATCATACACATCGTGGCTCTGGTATCAGGAACCCAGATGGGAGCCTTGGATCCAAGAGGACTAACTTCATCTTTATTTTCTGAGTCGGCCTGTGGAAGAATGACTTCTGATTATTTCTATGCACACTGCCCACTACAGCATCAAGCCTTTTTATTTGGCACCGGCAGCTCACAGTGCTGATGGTATCGTTAAGGATGTGGATGAAATATGAGCTATCATGTTTTTCATGGTATCAGGATATTAAGATTAGCTACATTCCGACAATCCTCTAGTAAAAATTAACTTTAAAAGATGCCTGTAGTAGTGCAATGACAGCTGATTAGTTTCTTCCTTAAACTATATTTTATTTTCTACAATAAAGTTTTATAACTAGAAAAAATATGAATGCACTATATGCTGCCATAGACTCGTAGTTAGACATTATTTAGCTCTGAAATTATGCACACACCTCCAATCCTGTGAAACACATGTTGCTTTTCTAAAGCCCTGGGAAAGGTTTCTTTAAGGTAAAAACTATTTGAAATGCACTGAAAAAACATAAGAATGAAAAGACAATACCTCATCAAGACTCCTACTAGGACAGAATGTGATTCTTTTCTTGGCATACTCTTCTATTGACCTGGAAATCGCTTCTAGCCATTCATCCCTTTCTGGGGCAGAACTGTTGGGGGCAAAAGAAGGTTCTATCAACCAGATGTCAGCTTTTATTCTTTGCCTTCTCCTTACATCTTTTCCTTCTGCCATGGCAACAGATTCCACCACCCTCCAACAATGACAACAACTCTGAGGTTTATGTGCACAAATAATCAGAGCAGGCATTAGAGAACACACGGCATTTTAGCAAAAACAATGTTTTTTTTTCTTTCCAAAAACACCACTTTCTATTGAATGGCTTTTGAAGTCTTAAATATGAAGGTATTTTTGTTTGGTTTAAGGGCTATTCATGCAATTAATAATTATGATTATTTATATAACCAAAGAGTTTCCTGAGATATAATCCTAGAATTTAAAAATATTCAAAGGAATCAAGTTCCAAATCCAAATTTACAGCATAGAATACTAAATATTTTTAGGTTCCTAAATATTCTAGAAAGGGCACTGGAGTAAAGGAAACATATTTTTGGGGTCATAAACAGATGTTAAAGGAGTGGTTAATAAGGGAAACAGCCTTCAGTGGTTGTTAGGGCTCCTCTACCCATTCAGTCCATCACATTTTCTGTTCTTACCCTCAGTTCATCAGGAGATATGTGACTTGAATATAGATGGAAATGGGCCAAATAGGGGGAAAGCCTCCTCAGAAAAATGCATTCTTGTTCTACATTTTTGAAACCACACCTCCCTCTAAAAAAACTCTATGGTAACTCAGAATCATCACTGGTATCAGCCCATTTTATTTTGCTTACTCAAGAGGGAGAGGCACATTTCAGGTATTTGTGTGTGTGTGTGTGTGTGTTCATAGAGAGACAGAGAATTTAATAATAAATTTAAACCTCTGCCATGATAACATCCATCATAATGGGAATGTGATTGTATAAGAAAATGTGCATTTTCCTTTTTTAAGACATGCATACTAAAGTATGTAGGAGTAAAATGACCTGATATTTGCAATTTGTTTTAAAGTACTTTAGAAGACAGGAAAATTTGTGGCAGAATATTGGTAATTTTTGAGTCTGGGTGACTGAATATGCAGTTTCACTGTACTATTCACTCTAATTTTAAGTATATTTGAACTTTTAAATAATGACTCTAAATTGAAAAATTCCATCATAAAGAATGATACAAATAGGCATATTTTGATGAATCCAGAGCAGGTCAAGGAGATACTTTAAAAACTACTCACCTTCCCCACAATAATCATTCTCAGAAATGTACCTTCCTACTAAATGGCTTAAGTACCATTTAGAAAATGCACTCATATTAAAAAGATGATATCCAGTTTATAAATAAAAATTTAAAACTAGTGTATTTCTCAAAGTTTCATTACATACCAAAACCAAAATAAAATAGAAAAAGCCCGTATTTCTCAAAACCAAACAAAACCTGCCTCAGTTACCTCTACTATTCTACCATCACTGCCCCAACTAGCTGCTACTACCATCAATGCCCCAACCAGCTGTTACTGACTTAACATTTACTATATATCAGCCAACTGTGCTGAATGCTTTCTGTGCAAATATTATCACATCTCATTGTCAGAGGGACCCCATGGAATATATATTGGATCTTACACCCCTTTTGCCCAATCCCAACGTCACACCATCACCATTTACAGAAAAGCACTGTGAGGATTCGAACTGTTAGGTAATTTGTGTTAAATAACAGGCTCTGTACTAAATAAGAGACTTGGTATCAGACCCAAGGATGGACCCCTTCACCACCACGTCACCTCTGGCTTCTGTTCCTGTTCTCATGAAGACCTACGCTATAAGAACATAAGCTCAGGTTCCAAGTAAACATTCATAACATATTACTGTCCCTCCTGCCCTCTCTCCCTTCCCAACTTTTCACTGAAAAAGGTAACAGAAAGCCGAGAGGCAGATGGCTAACTTGAGGATTGCTATCTGATTTTTCTGGAGCCCTGGGAAAATGTGGAATGTGATTCAACTGTGCAAATCATGTCACATATGCTGTTCTTTCATTTAATCATTCCTGGCTCTCTCCCGTGTGGGGTTCTGCCAAAACAATGTTTACCAGCTCTTGATAACACATTTCTCACAGACCACACACATTTGCCTGCAGCATCGAGTGGAGACATTCTAGCTCTGCCTTTGTGACATGGTTAGCAGAAGAATCAGCATCTTCCTCGTATCAAAACACAGTTAAACCAAGTATTCTTTTCTTTATGGAATGTGAACATTACCAGAAAGCAAATTTGCATTAAACAAGCACCATTTCCCCACAGACTGGAAATAATTTCTAAGGGAAAAAGCTCTCCAACAGAAGGGATTTCTGAATTATAAGACATTGATGAAAGAAATCAAAGATGACAAACAGGGCTTCCCTGGTGGTGCGGTGGTTAAGAATCTGCCTGCCAATGCAGGGGACATGGGTTCGAGCCCTGCTCTAGGAAGATCCAACATGCCACGGAGCAACTAAGCCTGTGCACCACAACTATTAAGTCTGCATTCTAGAGCCCGCAAGCCACATCTATTGAGCCCATGTGCCACAATTACTGAAGCCCATGTGCCTAGAGCCCATGTTCCACAACAAGAGAAGCCACAGCACTGAGAAGTCTGTGCGCCACAACGAAGAACAGGCCCTGCTCACTGCAACTAGACAAAACACATGTGCAGCAACAAAGCCCCAATGCAGCCAACAAATAAATAAATAAGCTTCTTTAAAAAAAAAAAAAGACACAAACAGATGGAGAGATATGCCATGTTCCTGGATTGCAAGGCTATTGTGAAAATGACTATACTACCCAAAGCAATCTACAGATTCAATGCAATCCCTATCAAATTACCAATAGCATTTTTTTTTTACAAAACTAGAACAAAAATCCTAAAATTTGTATGGAGACACAAAAGACCCCAAATAGCCAAAGCAATCTTGAAAAAGAAAAATGGAGCTGGTGGAATCAGACTCCTTGACTTCAGAGTATACTGCAAAGCTACAGTAATCAGGACAATATGGTACTGGCACAAAACCAGAAATATAGATCAATGGAACAGGACAGAAAGCCCAGAGATAAACTACAGTCAACTAATCTATGACAAAGGAGGCAAGGATATACAATGGAGAAGAGAAAAGACAGTCTCTCCAGTAAGTGGTGCTGGGAAAACTGGACAGCTGCATGTAAAAGAATGAAATTAGAACACTCCCTAACACCATCACAAAAACTCAAAATGGATTAAAGACCTAAATGTAAGGCCAGACACTATAAACCTCTTAGAGGAAAACATAGGAAGAACACTCTTTGACATCAATCACAGCAAGATCTTTTTTGACCGACCTCCTAGAATAATGAAAATAAAAATAAAAATAAACAAATGGGACCTAGTGAAACTTAAAAGCTTTTGCACAGCAAAGGAAACTACAAGCAAGATGAAAAGACATCCCTCAGAATGGGAGAAAATATTTGCAAATGAATCAACAGACAAAGGATTAATCTCCAAAATATATAAACAGTTCATGTAGCTCAACATCAAAAAAACAAACAACCCAATCAAAAAATGGGCAGAGGCTCTAAATAGGCATTTCTCTAAAGGAGACATACAGACGGCCAAGAGGCACATGAAAAGCTTCTCAACATCACTAATTATTAGAGAAATGCAAATCAAAACTATAATTAGGTATCACCTCACACCAGTTAGAATGGGCATCATCAGAAAGTCTACAGGACTTCCTATGTGGTGCAGTGGTTGGGAGTCTGCCTGCCAATGCAGGGGGCACGGGTTCGAGCCCTGCTCTGGGAGGATTCCACATGCCATGGAGCAACTAAGCCCATGCGCCACAACTATTGAGCCTGTGCTCTAGAGCCTGTGAGCCACAGCTATTGAGCCTGTGTGCCACAACTACTGAGCCCACGCACCTAGAGCCCGTGCTCTGCAACAAGAGGAGCCACTACAATGAGGAGCCCACACACCACAATGAAGAGCAGCCCCCGCTTTCAGCAACTAGAGAAAGCCCATGTGCAACAACGAAGACCCAATGCAGCCAATAAATAAATAAGTAAATAAGTACATTTATTAAAAAAAAAGAAAGATAGAAAGAAAAAAAAGGAAATCTACAAACAAACGCTGGAGAGGGTGTGGAGAAAAGGGAACCCTCTTGCACTGTTGGTGAGAATGTAAATTGATACAGCCACTATGGAGAACAGTACGGAGATGCCTTAAAAAACTAAAAATAGAGCTACCATACGACCCAGCAATCCCATTACTGGGCATACGCCCTAAGAAAACCATAATTCAAGAAGACACATGCACCCCAATGTTCACTGGAGCACTATTTACAGTAGCCAGGTCATGGAAGCAACCTAAATGTCCATCGACAGAGGAATAGATAAAGAATATGTGGTACATATATACAATGGAATGTTACTCAGCCATAAAAAGGAATGAAATTGGGTCATGTTGTAGAGACATGGATGGACCTAGAGACTGTTATACAGAATGAGGTAAGTCAGAAAGAGAAAAACAAACATCGTATATTAATGCATATATGTGGAATCTAGAAAAATGGTACAGATCAATGGGTTTGCAAGGCAGAAATAAAGATACAGATGTAGAGAACAAACATATGGACACCAAGGGGGGAAAGTGGGGATGGGGTGGGGGTGGGGCAGTGGGATCAATTGCGAGACTGGGATTGACATATATACATTAATATGTACAAAACAGATGACTAGGAAGAAAAAAACATATGAAATTATATGCTTTAAATACAAAATTAAAAATTAAAAAAAAAAAAAACAGAAGGGATTTCTTGTGTGTCAGACCTTGCCACACCATTTACTTCTTGTGTTAACTGTGGGATGCAACTTTGAGGTCCAAAGGCCACATCACTTCAGTTCATTTGGGTAACATCTACTGGGAGCCTTCTATGGCCAGGTACTATGCCATGAACTGGGCACACAAAGTACACCTCACTTGCAAGGGCTCACATCTAATTGAGGTGAGACATATAGACAGGTAATTACCATATGACATAATAAAGGTAAGGTAGATAAGAAACACAGAAGTAGTTAATTACCTTATTTGGGTAGCAAGGAAGGCCTTGCAGAGGTGATGACTAAGGTGCGGCTGGAACAATTACAGGTGTTTGACAGGGTATGCGGTCTCCTGTGCACCCTCAGCCAGTCTCCTAGCTTTGGTCACCATCTCTAAGCTGATGACTCCCCAGAATATGCCTCTAGTCCGGTCTTCCTCTGATATACAGCTCCTGACATCAACTGCTTCCTTGATGACCCCATTTTGATGATTCATAGGCACCTCACATTCAATATGCACATCTGAACCTAAACTTCTGATTTCTCCCCCAAAGCTGCACCTCTCCCAGCATTCCCTATCACAGCAACCCAATATGCTATACAGGCTGGAGACTCACTCTTACTGCCTCTGTCTCTCTCATTTCCTATCTCCCATTACTCATCTCCTTCAGTTCCCCTTCCAAACCACTCTCCACATAGCAATCAGATATTCTTTTAAAAATGCCAATATGATCACATCATTCCCTCGTAGAGACATTTCAGGGGTTTCCTGTGGCTCTTAGGCTAAAGACCAAAATCCACAAGATGGTTCTTGCATAATCTTTCTCCCTGTTCTTGAAGGTTTATCTTGGGTCACTCTCCCTCTCATTTGCTATGTTCATGACACACTGGCCTTTCAGTTCTTTGAATACGCCATGCCCCTTTCCACCTCAGGACCTTTGTACACACTGTTCCTAAAGGCCAAGAGCCTCCTCCTTTTCTCTTTGCCTAGATATCCAACTCCTACTTAGCCTTCTTCTTTTTTTTTTTAAATAAATTTATTTATTTATTTATTGGCTGTGTTGGGTATTCATTGCTGCACACGGGCTTTCTCTAGTTGTGGCGAGCAGGGGCTACTCTTCGCTGTGGTGCACGGGCTCCTCATTGCCGTGGCTTCTCTTGTTGAGGAGCACGGACTCTAGGCACACGGGCTTCAGTAGCTGCAGCACAAGGAATCAATAGTTGTGGCACACGGGCTTAGTTGCTCCGCAGCATGTGGGATCTTCCTGGAGCAGGGCTCGAACCCATGTCCCCTGCACTGGCAGGCGGATTCTTAACCACTGCACCACCGAGGAAGCCCCTATTTATCCTTCTTAACTCAGCAGACACAGGACTTTAGGGAAGCTATCCCTAACTGCTTGGAGAAACCACCAAATCTAACTTAATCACACTGATAACTGACTGTGGTAATATTTGCTAAGTGTATGTGTTTCCTAGCTGACTGTAGACTTAGGGAGGAAAGGCCCTTTTCATTCCCCATTGTACCCTGATGCCTAGCACAATGCTTGGCCCCGCGTAGAGGCTCCATGTTACTTACTGAACGAAGGGATGAATTCTAAGTGGAGGCAGCCACCTGTGCGAGGCAGAAGGATGTGAAGTAGGCTGGCGTGCATGGAGACATCAGCAGATCACGCTGATGGGGACATGCCATGCTTTGGTGGAGTTGGTGACAAGGAGAGTGAATGGAGACCAGGCTGGTGAGGCAGACGGCAACAAGATCACAAGATTACACAGTACCTCACGCACCGTGGTTGGGGGATTTCAAAAGGAGAGCCTGGCACACAGGTGTCATCCACCATGTGTTTGTTCCCTCTCTTCCATGCCACCTCAACCCTTCTGTGGAAATTTACTTTCCAGTTTTACCTTCTCCTGTATACCCCACGTACAATCCATCCCATTGGCTCTACTGGATTGAACCATTTCTTACAACTATAGTCCAGACGTCACCAGCTACAGCCTCCTACCTCGTCTTCCAATTTCTACTTTAGTCTCTGGTGGTCTGTCTTCTACAAGGCAGACAGTGTGCTCTTTTAAAAATAAAAATGAGGTCACACCAATTCTTATCTTAAAACCTTTGAGTGGTTTCCCATCACACTTAAAAATCCAATGATCTAAGGTCTAGGGGCCGATCTGAAAAAACACACAACATCCAGATATTTATCTAATAGGCAACCAAAGAAAGATTAACCATCATTTCCTGAATTGGTTAATTTTTAATAAACATAATTAAAAAAAAAAATTTTTGGCTGCATCATGTGGCATGTGGGATCTTAGTTCCCCAACCAGGGATTGAACCCACACCCCCTGCAGCAGAAGCATGGAGTCTTAACCACTGGACCACCAGGAAAGTCCCAGAATTTTGTTTCTATAAAACCACATTTTAGTTAGAAAACTTAAGTGCAACTGAAAACTTAACTTCCCTATATGCATTTCCTTTTTGGATCTTTGAAAATAACTGTCTTGATTTTAACAACCAAGCTTAAGTATTTGCCAGGAGCCTGATGTATAGTGATCTGATGTTCTTTGCACTTTTGTTCTAACTCATGAAAGAAAGAAAAGAAAAGAAAGGGGAAAAAGGGGGCACAGTTCCAGGTGATCAAGCAGTTACTTTCATTTTTTTTTTTTTTTTTGGCTGTGCTCCTCAGCTCATGGGATCCTAGTTCCCCGACAAGGGATGGAACCCGGGGCCTCGGCAAAGAAAGCGTGGAGCCCTAATCACTGGACTGCTAGAGGATTCCCAAAACCACTAAATGTACTCTTTTATTTTTTTGGCTGCACCACGCAGCATGCAGGATCTTAGTTCCCCAACCAGGGACAAACCCATGCCCCCTGCAGTGGAAGTGTGCAGTCCTAACCACTGGACTGCCAGGGAAGTCCCCTACTTTCACTTTCTAAACACTGATCTGGAAGATGCTTCAGGTACCCCCCTCCCTTGATGGAACTCTGCTTGCTCTGGCTGGTAGCTGGGCAGCACTTGACAAACCCCGAATACGGGAATTTGTCTTCTCCTGTCATCCTGAAATGTGTTGTCAGGCATCAGTGGCCATTCCATTTCAGAAGAGTGACACGACCCAGGGAGCTGCTCTTGTGGTCTGATTCGGGAAGTCAGCACATCTGGTCTGATATCCATAGACACAGGCAATATTAGAATGGTTATAAGCATGAATCTTAGTGTCAGATTCAAATTTCAGCTCCACTGGCTCTGTTGATAGCTGGTTGGCTGTTTTTCGCCATAAAATGGGTCTAATAGTAGTAACTTAGCTTAAAAGGTTATTGTGAAGATTTGATGAATTAATACACAGAAAATGCTTAGGATAGTCCCTGGCGCAAAGCAAGTGCTATGTGTCGGCTCTACTTTTATTACATCAAAGGTGAGGTCTGAGAGCTGCCCAGACTTGCTATCCAGATCCAGCAGTGCAGCAAGCTATGGCTGTTGGCATCTCTCCCTTCACCAGTCAAATCCTGCCACTCATCCACTTCTGCCACTCAGCCAAAACTGAGTAATATGCGTGTATAAGTCATAGCTTCGGTTTCCTCAGCACTTGATTTACATGATGGTAACATATTTGATTTACACATAAGTCACTGTAGGTTCCAATTTGAGGCAATGTAGTGTCACAATAACAATAGATTTAAAGGCAAAAATTTTCTATTCGCATCCTGACGTTGCCAGCTATGCATCCTTAAGAAAGCAACTCAGGACTTCCCTGGTGGCACAGTGGTTAAGAATCCGCCTGCCAATGCAGGGGACACGGGTTCGAGCCCTGGTCTGGGAAGATCCCACATGCTAAAGAGCAACTAAGCCTGTGTGCTGCAACTACTGAAGCCTGCGCACCCTAGAGCCCGTGCTCCGCAACAAGAGAAGCCTGTGCACCACAAGGAACACTAGCCCCCACTCGCCACACTAGAGAAAGCCCACACACAGCAGCGAAGACCCAACACAGCCAATAAATGCATAAATAAATAAAAATTTTTAAAAAAAGAAAGCAACTCAATTTTTCTGTAACTTGGTCTTCTTCATTTTTATGACACCTACCTCACTAGATTTGTTATGACTTTTTAATGTTACACGAAAACTTCCTAATAAACTATAAAGCACTAGATGTTTTTAGGAACATTACGTATCATTGTAAAATGATTTGAAATATCTACTTTAAAAAAATGATCGGCAAAGCACTTTTAAGTATTATTGCATTCAGAGGAACACTGCGGTCTTCATACTTCTAGCACACTATTGCGTCAGCTCTTAGATAGCCTACCGACATGGTAAATCAAAAGGAAACTGCACGGAGCGGCCTGGGGTGCTGTGTGTAGGACTCCAAGGCCTAGTTCAGGTTCAGTGAATTAATGTCTACCCTGGGCACGGGAGGAAGGTCGGGCAGCATGGCTTACAATTACCTATCATCCCATGGAGTGCATGGAAATCAGATGGTTTGGGCAACAGGAATCAGTGGGAGGAGAACAATGGAAGGCAGAAATTACAGGCCTCTCTTCACCAAGTTTAGAAATGAAACAAAAAGGAACAAGGTGGAAAATTTATAAATAAAAGATGATTTTTGCAAAAAATAAATAAACTGCATGGTATTAGTAGAGAAAAGAAAGGGAAAAAAATAAGTCTAGTAGTTAACCTAAATGTGAAAAATGCTGGAGATGTCTGATTCTGCAAGACTGACAAATGTTTACCTATACATTTTAAAAATTTACCTGGCTGAGAGTATGAAGGAACGTTCTACACTTTCAATCTTTAGTTCATTCTGATATGCCTCTTGGGTGGGTTTTCTGACCTGGAAGAAAACAAAATGATTTGAGCAGAGTCACCCTAATGAAAACCTCACTGCTGGAGCTAAAGTTGCCCAATACCCCCACCACTGACACCCACCCCCCTAAGTTTGTATCCTGCTGGACCGACCACCCCTCTCCCTCATCTGCTCTGTGCTCCAGATGAATCTAAACATCCATGTACACGAAGGCCCAACTTCCCCACCTTCAGGCCTTTGCCCACACTGCTCCCTCTCCCCAGAATGCCCTTCCCCACATCTCAGCACAGCCGAATGCGACCTACTCTGCACAGCTCTCGGCTCTTCCTCCAAAAAGACTTCCTCAAGCCTCTCTTTTTCCCAGCTGCCACCGATTCCTTTACCATGTCCCACCAAAAGTTCCGTGTTCTGTATTTTCTGAGTTCCCACAAACTGTGTGCCTTTACAGTGATATTTATTACTATCTACTTTATAGGTATTGATATGCACTGTATGAACTTCCCAACGAGCTGCTGAACTCCTGATTGGAGTAGAGGTAGAGACAAAAAGAATCATGCTTCAATTCATCTTTGTATTTTTCACTCAACCAATAACATGTTTTGTTTATTGTAGTTCTCAGTAAATATCTTATGACTAAATTAATGTATGAGGGAACAAGTAACTACAAAAATGAATAAATGAACAAATGAACAGTAACACATGGAGAGAGAAGAGATAAAGATATGAGAAGACAACTATCTCAGGGCTTTTTCTCTAAATACTTTTGGGTAAAAAAAAAATCTTCTAACAGATGCACAGACCTTCATTCCAGCCAATGAGAGCATGTTGTTCAGTTTGTACATCCCGGACTGCACCGGTGTTGTATACAACAGGGCATCGTTAAACTGAAAGTAGAAATATTTCATAGGACAAAGCAAAGAAACAAATTTCAGCTATAAAGATATTGATAATACAAAGGAAAAAAGGAACAACATTACCTGTTTGTTTAAAACTCTCTGAATAAAATACTTATGTTCTGCTTATAAAACCAGAAACACCTAGAATGTTCTATTAGAATATTACCAGAAGGCAATTTCTAGAAAATGTGCTTTCTTTCCAACTTCTGTAATGGATTTAACATATTCTGAATTGTAAATCCCACTAAGGTATTATAATCTGCCAAAGCAAATCACTGATTGAATCATTTTTTCCAAATCAAGATGAAATAAACCAATTCAAAAGGAAGTGAATTTCTAGTTATGCATCATACAAGAATTTGTTTCCTATACTTGACATACAAATAAGCAATCCAGCCAGTCAAAGATCCGACTAAAACTGCTATTTGAATGTGCCAAGTTTACCTGTCCTGAACAACTGTCTCCCTTCATTAAGCAATTACCCCTTCCTCGGGCTCAACAGAAACACACACAGCCACTTACCAGGAAAAACATTCGGGGCTGCATGACTTTCCGAGATAGCTTCATCAGAATTCCTTCTTTGAGAAAAACCTGATTCATCCAAACAAACACCCATTTAGAACCATCACAACACAACTACAATATACATATATATGTAATTTCCTTTTCAACCTTCTTTCCCCAGAATTTTTTTGTGTGGAGGCGGGGCGGACATAGTTTCCTTGTGACTTTTTGCAGCCATGGTTTCTTTTTAAACCCTGTAAGTCATTTAGGAATTGGATAAGCCAGCAGAGTTTCATAATCCAATACTGAGCCCAGGGGTACCATGTGGTCTGAAATGTAACTGACTGAATGTGTACTTGATCCTGAGGCACAGCCAATGTCCTGATAATTGCACTTTGTAATTTTCCCGAATTCATTCCCTCAGCCACTTTTGTGCTCTATGAAGAGCATCAAAATACCAATTTTCTCCCTCATCTCGTAATCCTCTCTTACATTAAAGATTTTAAATGAAATTGTCTTTAAAGCTGTGAGGTCAGCTAGTATTACACAATAAAATGATCCTATTTAATCAGATACTCTGTGGGGTCCCTTGCCATTCTCCTAATTGAATTGGACTTCTTGTCACAGTGACTTCTACCATGAATGTTTTGAAAGGATAGAATGAACTTAGTTGATCCAGATTAGGTCACTGAAGAGTAACAATAACAAATAACCTATTTTCATAAATCAAATGAAAATAGCTACAAATGGTGACTAAATCCATGGTATTAAGTTTGCAAAAGGCAGTCTAAAACACTTACCCGTCCAGGCTGAACTATTTCATGGTGTCCATTTAAGCTGTACTGAATTTGCATAAGTTTCTGAAAGTTGTCCTACAGAAAGAGAATGTAGAGCATATGAAGGCATGGCTCCCCAGGTTCAACAGTATAGCAGGCATTGAAATGAAGATACTTACTCCTTGCTTCATGGTGTCATTGGCGTGGTTGGCTACCTCTATAACAACAGCAAGGGCATCTAAAATATGTAGGAACAGAAGGGGCATTTGATCACTATCATTACCAATGAATCACAACATCGACCAACTCCAGACAACAAGATGACTAGTTCACAGCCACAGACCACTGCAGGAGCTCAGTTAACTGTGAGTAGGCAGAAATACTGATGATGAGGTTCGATGAGAGCAAAACCAAGAGAAAACAGGCAAAAACAGTACTTATAAAAAAATGAGCCAAAGAAAGACTCTAAAGACACGTTATAGACCATGTATATCAATAGTGGAGCATCAGGGTTGTTCTGTGCTGAGAGTTGATTATTCTGTTGACATTTATGAGGATATGGATAGGATTTTACCTGGAAGCTGAGGATTAACTGCCTTGGAAGAGAAGGATCCTGGGATAGGAAACCAGAATTATGAGAACCAGCTCTTTAAGTGGGTCAGGGCTTAGCTGCCTTCTCTTAGTCTGATCCCAAGAGGGAAGAAATGCCACATGGAAGCATACTAGACCTTAGCAAACTACACACATTATCTTGTGAGTTGCGTTACTTAGCTTCACCTGTGTTTTATTCTTTCTGTTAACCTCTTGCCTTTATTAAACGTTTTTGAATGCTTCAGTCTTGTCATTTTCATAACTAGATATAAAGGAAAAAGTCTGTACTTTGTCTCCTGGGCTACAGCTGTTCTCAATCTAAGCAGTACTGTTCCCCCAGGGACACTTGGACATGTGTAAGATAATTTTTGGTTGTCACAGTGACCCAGAAGGTCCACTGGCCTTTCGTGGGTAGGAGCCAGGAATGTTAAGAATCCTGTGATGCTAATTAGAAATGCACACAAAGAAGGTTATCCCATATGACAGCAGCACTTCAACTGAGAAAAACTGGTGGTGTTAAATGAAGAAGGAAGATGCCCTCCTGAGGCTGGTGTGGCAGCGACGGTAACTGTCAGTGAAAGGACTATTTCAAAAAAAAAAAAAAAAAAAAAGATCAATTTCCAGAAAGGGTTTGAGGTTTTCTGGTCCAGCTACTATACCTACCAAGGGATACTCTTTCTGGTACCAACTCTGGAGGTTTCTATAGTCTTTAAATGTATTATTATTGCCATTATTAAAGGAAAGCCATATTCCCTTATAGAGACTCCAACCACATATCAGAATTTACTGCATCTGGCACTCATCAGGGCAGGTATTCAAGAGGTGACCCTGGACACATTCCCTGCTTTCTGGCCTGCTTGAACTCTCAGCGGACAGGGGGAGCAGCTTTAAGAATTAATGAATGGATGAAGTAATAAAGCTGCTGCTGTTTGGTCACCTGGCCTCCAAGCTCTGACTTCTCCCACCCATTCTACAATTCTACTTTCCCCATGTCATCCTTTTAAGAGACCCTGGTGACTCTGCTCCTTTAACTCTTCTGCTTACCTTCCAAAAGTATATTAGTCTCATTTTCCCTCACCCTCGGGCAATCTCATCACTGGCCATACAGTGCATGTCACTGTTCACTGCTTATTCTAAGCCATGTCTTTGCTGAAGTGTGTAATTTCCTTTAAACAAGCTCCTTAATCTCTGGCTCTGTATTTGTTTTACCTGCAAAATGGAGCTAATAATTTACTTTCCTTGAAGGCAGAAGCCCTGGGACAGATGTTTTCTTGAGGCCCAATCTGCTAAAATCTGTCTAAAATACATATTTTCATGAGTCAGGCTCTAACCTAGAATGTCCACTCTTCCTCTGATCCACCATTTCCAGTCAACTCATCTCTGGTTCCACTTCTCTCTAAGCAAAGCTCTGCCTCTTCAATCCTCACACTTTCCTCCCTCTTTCAAGTGATTCTATACTACTCAGTGCATCCTTACTTTAAAGCTATCTGCTTTGTTCTTTATCTGATGGGTATCATAGACTTTCTTCTTCAACTAAATTATATGTTCACCGAAGACCAGAAGCATGTCTTATTCCCCACTCCAAACTTTTTCTTTAAAAAAGCACCTTTAAAAGCATAACACTTGTGAATAGATGTTAGAGAAGGAGACGTAAAATGATTAATAGAATAAGAATCTCTACAAAATGGGTTAAAAACCTTTCAGCTTTGTAACCTGGTAATGTAAAGGATGCACAAGACAGTTTATTGTACGTCAATTGTACCTCAATAAAATTTCTTAAAGAAAAAGAAAACAAACCACACACACACAAAAGGATGGACAAGAATGTGATAAAAATTCATAAAGTGAATGCGGTGGAGATGGATTTGTCTAACGTATTTCTGTAGATTAGAGCCAGCGATATACCTATGACATCTAAAAGGAGTAGTCTGGGAATAAATAGAAAGAAACACTACTATCCTACACAGAATTAAATCCTCATGTGTGTGTGAGGGGGTGGGGGGAGAGAAAGATAGACAGACATACAGACATGCACACAGACAGAGACACAGACACACACAGTGGATTGTCCCATGACTATCAATGAGTCCCTTGTATTGTAACAGACTATATCCCTTAAGTAGTAGTACTGGGGTGAGGGGGTGGAAGGATGGTAAGGCTAATGCCCATCATTAAACAGTCCCAGAATAACAGACTATTTTAGACCTTGTCTCTAATTTGTGGACTCATGATTTAAAAGCTTGAAAGGACCCTGCACATCAACCGGCTCAATCTTTGTTTCTGAAAGCAGTGGACATCTAGAGAAGGTGAATGCACAGAGAGACTGAGCCCAGGAGCGCGAAGCTTCCTGACCACAGACTAAGCTGGGACCACTCTCTCAGGAGGCTGGCTCCCGTGGCTGCCTGATCACGGGCATCTTTTGTCCCTATAATTTCACCTGCATCCAGCACAACTTTATCACTTTATCTAGTTCTATTTTAATCTGCCTAAAACAGTTAATAGAGGCTTCTTACGAATAAAACACTTTTGTGTACGGGTTTTGATAAATTTTTACTTTCCAGGTTCAAATGAACATAATATAAAAACTTCTATAACACATGAGACCACAAAAATTGTTTACCTTGAGTGTCTCTGTAATCTCCAGAACCTTCTAAGAGATTTTTCAAATAATCTAGAAAAGGAAAAAAAATCACAGTATTTAGTACAATAAAGCACTAAGCGAAAAACATTTGTTTTTCTTATTCAATACTCCAGTCAGCCTTATGGGTTAATATTAATAATTCAATCCGTCTGTGCTGTCTAAAAATGAAAGAATAAAGCCCTGGGATCAACTTGAAATCAGAACACAAAATCAGAGCTAGTAAGAGCCTTGGTGATTTTAGAGATGCGTTGGTGATTAGAAATTGCATTGGTGATTTTAGAGATAAGGAATCAGGCTACTGAGGACATGGTCTCACCCAAGTAATACAACCTCTTTGTGGCAGAGCTAGGACCAGAACCCAGGTCTCCTGATACCCAGTTCAGTGCTTTTACTCCAACACACATGAAATACCTTAATCTCAAGATCAGATGTAGGTCTAGTACCAAATTCCAAGCACTGATATAGATTGAATGCCTAAGGGACTCTGAGATTTGTCAATCTTAAGAGTCTAACAATGGCCAGAACACCAGAAAAATGCAATACATATGTCTAGATCAATGATTGTCAAATGCGGGCAAATTTGCCCCCTAGGAGACACCTGGAAATGTGTGAAGACATTTCTGATTATTACAACTAGGCGAAAGGGGATGCCACTGGCGTCTAATGGTTAGAGGCCAGAGATGCTGCTAAACATCCTACAAATGCACAGGAGAGCCCTACAACAAAGAATTATCTGAGCCAAAATGTCAATAGGGCTGCAGCTGAGAAACCCTGGTCTAGATGAAGATGGTCTGTAAATGAGCAACATGGTATACAGTGGTTCTTGTCATATGAAAAAAGGCAATAGGTTATATTTCATAAATCTTTAACACCAAGGAATGTTACAAGATTTCAAGGTAATACTTCCTTCTCTGTGGAGAAATGTTGGATGACTTCCCATTAACTACCAGATTAAAACAAATTCCATTTCCTGGAATTTCAAGTCCCTGCTACATGGGTCCCTGTTGACTTTTCTGATTTTCCCTCTTGCTACTGCCTTACATAGGCCCTTTGTTCTTAAGTTTGACTCTGCACAATTCCTTAAACACTTCCCATATGTTCCCTGGCTCCATACTTTTTGTCTTTAATGTTCCCTTCTCCTGAATCCTTTCTCTGTCTCTGCATATAAAAATTCTACTCATAATTCTTCAAGGCTCATCTCAAATTCCTCCTCTCCTACCAAACTTTCCATTTGAAAGAAATATTCTTTCCCTTTGAATAATACATTACACAGCAGTTATTCATTGTATAACTTCTATCATTTTCTTTTCATTAGACTCAAGGCTTATTGTGGGCAGGGCCCGCCCACATCTGATTCATCTTTCTATCTCTCATAGTATTTAGCCAGGGACTTTGCATACAAGGGACAAGAAATGCTTAATGAATTTTAAAAAATGATTTTTTTCTTTAGACAGGATTATTGTGTCTTAGTTTAGGTAAAAGGCAATAAAGGCTGAAACCAATCCTAATGCCAGTGGGAGCTGGGAAATGGAAAGAGGAAAGGCATATTAAAAGACAGAATGCATTTTTATCAGATCCAATCTCCATTTAGCAATATTATGGAACAGATATAATTTCACCTCAATGGATTTATGAAGTCATGCTCAAAGGCACAAAGGGAAACTTGGACGTTAGTGTCAGCTTTTCAGACTTAATAGATGACACAAACATACTCACCCAACTGCTCTAACTATACATCTTTGAGACAGTGATCTAAGAACCTGTGTGAGTCTAGACATGCACATTATAAATATCCAGCTCTGGAGATAAGCCACAGCAAGATATTGTGTACGATGCACGACATTAAGCTTCTGTGCACCACGGCATAGGTTCTATCTTGCTAGAGACCATCACAAGCAATTTAGATCTGAAAGTAATCAGAATATACAAATTGGAGAGCATTCTTCCAACCAAATAAATAAGAAACCCACAAAAATTAACAAAATATATCCATTATACACTACACTTAGCCTCATCTGGACATGAAAAATGAACTTAAATCTTACTCTGACTCCACTCAGAATGTATTCCATAAATAAGCCATGTTTGGTGAATCCAAATATTTAACTTTTCCATGAGAGTGACAGGGTTAGGGAGAAAAACTTACTCTTCTTAGGCTACCTCATTAATTAAAAGGGATGTTCCTTAAAGCAGTTGAAGAGTGTGGAAATGAAAGCAGATTTACCTAAGTATCACATTCATGGCAAGTTCCTATTTTGTCTTCTATTCTTGTTCTTTAATACAGAAGCATATCCATGCAAACTGAGACATTTCTCTAAACCAAAAGAGGTCACTGGAAGATATCCATATTAGGAAATCCTGACCTCAAAATCACTGTGTTGAGCCTGATAAGCTTTGAGTTGCATTTTCTTTCCTTGTACTCAAGCTCAGCTGCTGCTCGCCAACCTAAACTTTTAGGAACAAAGTGGAAATACACAAATTGGCCGAGCAGAAAACCCACCACGATGCTGTTGCAAAATCTTGCTATTAATCAAGGAGATAATGGAGTCAGGTTTACTTTCCTTGCCAGTTAAAAAAAAAAAAAAATCTTCAACTTTCAAAATTCAGCTTCCCAAAACTGAATTTGAGAAATTCAACATTCTAATGTATTCATCCATATTTTCAGGGCATCTCATTGCAGTACATCCTCCTTTTGAGAACTTTTACCTTTTCTAGGAAGAAAAGACCACGATCCCCTCAGTTAAGAATGACTCAGTGCCTTAACTACAGAATGAAAAGAATGAAACTGATCACCCTCTGAGTTAGATGGAAGGAGCAATGAAATCACCAGCTGTCCCAGTGACTGTTATAACCCAGGTGAAACCCAGGAAGAGAGACCAGACAGACACGCCTGCATTGGTCATACGGAATTGTTTGCTACATACCATTTAGGTCCTAGTATCCTGCTGGAGCTTCATTAAAAAAATGAGGATAGCAGAGGAATCATTTCAATTTGCCATGTTGGACTTATAGAATTCTATGACTTCCCTGTTTCCACCAAACCAAACTAAGAGTTTTTCAAAACTTCAGTAATAAAAATGCCTCCAATGCTATTGAGGTTATTTATATCAAAGAAACAAAGGTTGGCGCAGCATGCATGAGCACCACAAAATGTATTTCTGGCCACCAGGTGGCACTGTTGATCAATAAGAGCTAATCAATCCCCATCATTACCACCACCCAACATTAGCAGCACAAAACTAACCGAAACATAGCATGTGCAGTTTCAAGGGCTATGCCAGTTAACTCTGTCCTCATATATGAGACCCAGCGTGAAAGAACAAGGACCCAACAAATCTCATATCTTGTTAGAGGTCTAAGTTTTCAAGATATGGGTTCTTAGTAAGTCTTACCATCCTTTGATTAATCAACAAATGATCAACTTAAAGCAAAAAACGATTCAGAGGCACAGTAACCATTTCCTAAAAGTGAGTCATCTGTAGGAATCAGGGACTTTTTAATTCAACAACACCTAGTCAGATTCCTGGACTGTGTGCTCAGAAACGGTTGATGGCAGAGCACAGGGGAAACTAGCATATAGGACTGGTAATGTTCCAAAGTCAAGTACTTTAAATTTGAGGACATGTCTTGTTTTGTATTATCCAGATTTCTTCTTTCCTCTCTAAATATGTAATGAAATCAGCAACAAAATACAGAATTAGGAGATCCAGAAAATGATAAGTCTAGTCAACACAAGCCTGTTTGCCAAAATTTTATATGCTAAAAGAAGCCACCTAAAATTATCCTGACTTGTGAAACAGAGTAGAGATTATTTTAAATACCAAAATAAAGATCAAGTATCAGGTTGTAAGACACACTTCTGCCATCTTGAAGATGGCTTGGTGAAGGGCTCGAGAGCCCTTGTTGGGAGTGAGAAGACAGATTCTTTCTTCGTCCAGCCATGTCTAGCAGATATATGTGGCTCTGGCCGTGCCCTGCAGCATTTCTGGGTGTCAGTATCCTCACACATAAAATAAGTAGGCTGGACCAGACTGAAAAACTAATGACTCTCATTCTAAAATATCATGAAAATTATTTTCTAAATTCTAAAATGCATTACAGGAAATGTGAAAAGTTAAATGATGGAGAAAACTCAAACCACAAACATCTCTCTCAAAAAAGCTATTGATTTTAAAGTTTTCCCTTCTGTTTTTATAAATGCTTGACTTTACTTAATTTTAATAAAATACAGAATTTTATAGCCCATTTAAAGTATTTTAACCCATATACTTTTTTTTTTATACATAGAAGTAGTGAACATCCCACTACAGGGATATATGATATTGGACTTAGGTACTCTATTATTAGACTTGTCATTTTTAAGTTATCTTGTTTTGGCTGTTTTAAATTGGATGGCCATACATCCTAATTTGCTCATATGACTCTGCCATATACCTGTTGTCCAGGTATCACTATAAATACTGCTCCTTGCACTCTTGAAAGATAATGGGTTTGAATAATAAATTGCGTAGTTATTTTAATTATACTTCTCTTTTTCTAAACTTCAGATTTTGGGTGCGTGTGTGGAGAATGGGGAAAATCAACGGGAATGAAAAGGTTTCTTTTTTTTTTTTTTTAAGTACTTCACATACATCATGAGAAACCTTTCCTAAAAGAATATACCAATTTAAAATATCATTATTTATAATGAAAATACCAGCTTCACTAAATGATTGCAGTTTTGTGTATTGTAGTTTTTTATTGCTAATGTAGTAGGGGGAAACTGATAACTTGTTTTAATTGATACTTATGATTCAGAGAACATTAAACATGCCACAGTGTATTTATCATGTATACTTGTTCTGAGTGAACTGCTTGTTCATATTTTTAGTCCAGATATTTATAAAAGTTTTAATATTCTTAGTGAAATAGTTTTTTTTCCATTGGCTACAAATATGTTTTCTGATGTACTATCTTTCTATTTCAACTATATTTTAAACCTTCATAATGTTTTTACTATGTAAAATAGTTGAAAGGTATCAAAATTTTCCTTTATAATTTCTTTAATTTTGGGAGCTTAGAAAATCATCTCTCCTCTCTCTACCTTGAGAGTTTTAATAAATAACCAGTCTTATTTTTTTCCTGGTTTTCCTATATTTTAGTGCTTCATATGTAATTTTATTTTTTTAGAGCAGTTTTAGGTTTAGAGAAGTTAAGGGGAAGGTACAAAGATTTTCCATATACATTCTGCTTACACACATGCACAGCCTCCCCCAGTACCAACATCACCCACCAGAGCTGGGCAATTACTACAACTGATGAACCTACTTTGATACATCATTAGCATCTACAGTCCACAGTTTACATTACAGTTCATTCTTGGTGTTGTACATTTTATGAGTTTGGACAAATACATATGTGTGTGTGTATATATATACACATGTACACGTATATATATATAAAAAGACATGTATCCATCATTATGGTATCATACAGAGTATTTTTACTATTTTATATTTAATTTTGATTTTATTTTTAGTGTATCCAATAACATATAAATTTTAATTTTTCAAATGTTAACAGCTTATTCAATAAATAATCCTTTCTACTGTCTTGCACTTCCTACTTTGTCAACATCAGATTCTCAAAAACAACAGTCTATTTCAAGTTACCTCCCTATTCCAATGACAGAATAATAATTATTATTTTTAATCAACAGGTCTATTCTTGCAATGGTATTATGCGTCTTTAACTGTTGATGTTTTAGAATACGTAGTGACTGATGGTCCCCTCTCAGAATATTCTTTAATGATGTACTCTATTTATTACTATGTACAAAACCATTTTGATATGTATCGATAAAATTATAAACTAAGTTAACCTTAATGAGAATATGAAGTGTCAGCAACTAGTTAAAAGCTAAGTTAATGGTTCTATAGTGTCAAGTATCCCTTTCAGCACAAATGCTAAACTGTGGGCTTCAGGAGGACCAGGAACCTGAATTAATTATCTTTATATCCCCAGCACCTAGAACAAGGTCTGGTGCATATTCAACAAACGTTTCCTGAATTTTTTTTTTTTTGGCTGCGCTGCACAGCATGCGGGATCTTAGTTCCCCAACCAGGGATCGAACCCCGTGCATCCTGCAGTGGAATCGTGGAGTCCTAACCACTGGACCGCCAGGGAATTCCCCAAATGCTTCCTGAATTTATGATGGACTAAATGACATTCATTTAGGGTTACCACTTCTTGTTCCATATTTTACTAAGCAGATGAGATAATACACTGAGGGTCTGACTAATTAAAAAGTGCCCCAGTCTCTGCTCTAATTCTCCTGCTTCAAATATTAGCTCAGTTCTGATCCCTGAGTATGTGGCCCAGAGCTACCTAAATTGGAAAAGTGACTTTTCCGGGCTGTCAGGCTCACAGATTCATGTTCTTGGAAAGCCAGTAATGCCTTTCTGTGAATTGAAAAGGCCACTCCTCCTGGACTGAGGCAGCCCCTCACCAGGGTACACAACATGGCGAGCAGAGCGCAGGCTGGACTTAGAACTCAGCCAAGTCTGGTCCAGAAGTCGCATGCCCAAAGGACTCACAAACCAAACCTGACATCAGGCTTGTGCAAAGACAAAATTTTGGAGCAGATCTTACAATGGACAGAATCTCCCTTCAGTCCCATTTTAGTGGGACAGGTTGGCTTGGCATATACAGAACGCCCTTAGGGGAGTCAAACCCATATGAAAGTCTCTCAACAAATGTAAACATCCATTATTTTGACTTGTCGAGACTGCTTTTCTTCGTAGATACATTTAAGGCTGCCAGTTTATCAAGTGAGAATCTCACATGTACAGAAATGGTCTTGACACAGTCAAGCCCCACTTAAAGAACCTCTTATCTATATTTGCTCCCCACCATCCTGATTATTTAGGTTTGGGGGAGATAAGTATATTTTACTACCCAAAGAACTGCTAAGTGAAGAATAAACCAAATATAAATACCAAAGTGAATTCAAGTTTGACTGAATTTCAGTCTTTTCTCTAACTGGAATAGTTCCTTTAAAAAATATATATATATATATATATATATATATATATATATATATATATATATATATATTTGGCCACAAGGCTTGTGGGATCTTAGTTCCCTGACCAGGGATCAAACCTGTACCCCTTCAGTGGAAGCTTGGAGTCCTAACCACTGGACCACTAGGGAATTCCCTGGAACAGTTTCTGATGTTGAGCCCATGATGCTGACAAACACTAAAAGGGAAACTCTTCTGCAACAGTCCGCTTGCTAGATCTTTGGCAAGGCAGGTCCCAGCAATAGAGGCATTCGCTACTTGCAGGGAATCTGGGTCAAATCTATACTGAGAATTGGAAAAAGAATGGCTTTGTAGTAATGTCTATGGGTAGAATTCAGAGGGTCTGCAAACTTGGATAGGCAATACCAAACAATATTTCCACTAACCTCTAAGTAAAATACGGAATTCCCTTCCATTACGAATGTAATCAACAAATCACAATATTATCAATGACACTGGGGCTTTATCACCATAAAAGTCACATATTTTTTATATCACATTACAGTTGTTGGAGGCATCTCAAAATATTGTTTACTCACACCACTGCTTCAAAATCATGGTAGTTATTAGATCCACAGCACCAGCTCTTCTTATTTAATGTATTATCTAAAGAAGTACATGTGTTACTCTGTCACACTTCAAAATTATTTTAATAACTTTATTTCAGGCCAGTTGGTTTTCTCTTAATCTCATGAATTCTATTCTGTAACTTAAAAAATTATTCTGAGAAGAGATCCACAGACTTCACTACATTCCCAGAGGGATTCTGGCTTAACCTTAAAAAGGTTAAGAACCCTTGTTCTATAGAGAAAATGAGTTTACATTTAAAAGCTACAATTTAATAGAACAAGCAGACAAAATGTGCTTACCTCTTATATCCTGAAGTCTTTCCATAGTATTACAATACTTCATAGACATAATTTATTAACATACCTCTCAAAATACCTTATTCACAACTACGATTAAAAATGAATTGCAAGGCTTCCCTGGTGGTGCAGTGGTTAAGAATCCACCTGCCACTGCAGGGAACACGGGTTTGACTCCTGGTCTGGGAAGATCCCACATGCCTCGGAGCAGCTAGGCCCGTGCACCACAGCTACAGGGCCTGCGCTCTGGAGCCTGCGAGCCACAACTATTGAGCCCATGTGCCACAACTACTGAAGCCCACGTGCCTGGAGCCCACGCTCTGCAACAGGAGAAGCCACCACAGTGAGAGGCCTGCGCACCACAACAAGGAGTAGCCTCAGCTCTCTGCAACTGGAGAGGGCCTTCGTGCAGCAACGAAGACCCAACACAGCCAATAAACAAATAAATAAATTTATTAAAAAAAAAATGAATTGCAACAGATCAAGAGCTGAGCTAATTACAATGGGAATTCTGAATGTCATCACCCTCCCATTTCACAGGGATGGAGCTGCCTTATATCAGAGGGCTTTGCGTTACTCAGAAACTAAATTCTTTGGCTGGTGTCCAGGACAGCCTCGCCTTTCATCAAGTTCTGCTCTAGAGAAGGTGTCAGAACGATTTTAGATGCAGAAAATTAGCCCATGGTTTTCAAACACTTGCTAAGCATAAGTTTGAATTTTCAGAAGAAAAATTTCCATTTTCAGTAAGGGATTTTTAAAAGTCCTGTATTAATTTGATTCTGATCTTTTGTCAAATCTGCTTATTAGCCTGTTCATAACTCAAATTTATAGCTTCAGAACACTATAACAGATGTTTTTAATATCCCATTTTCTACCAACATGGGAAATCCTGGACTTCTAAAACCTAGAGGGAGTTAATGCCATCCTAGACTAAAGGCATAGGTTATAGGAAAAGTAATATAATATGTTGTTAAAGTCACTTATAATGTAACATAAATATTTTGAACAAGATCAAAGAAACTACCTGATCTAAATTTAATCAAAGTTCAAAGGCCTGCTTTCCCCCCGCTAAATACAGAAATGGAAAAAATACTTCAGAGGAATTTTTAAATTATATTTTTCATTATATTTTCTCCACTATGATCCCCACTGATTCACCATGTTTCAACATCAATGTAGTAGCTTTCCACAAATAAAAGACTTTTTACTGAAAAATTCACAATACATATAACACAAATAGAGACCAAAAACAAAACAAAAAAAAAACCCCACCTAACAAAAAAAATCAATCCTAAAAGGATATATGACAGTCATCCCTGAATGGTAGAAGATGAAGAGGGACTCTGTTTTTTTTATAATACATATTTTTTTATAAGCACAAAAAATGCCTTCCAAAAAAAAAAAGTGACCCTTACAAAAATAAATTTTCAGAATATTCTCACTCAAACAAGTGGCCAGATCAATATAAATTTTAGGAACTGAGAAGAGGAAGAGCCGGGAGGGACCCTGAGGGGTTGGGTGTGGCCCCAAAGAGTAGGACTGTGAGCTCCATAAGGGCAGAGACCACCACTGTGTTGTCTGCCAGAATGTATACAGAGGCCCAGCTCAGCGCCAGCCCATATCAATACTGGCTGAATGAGTAAGTGATTAATGGAGGAGAGAATCTGGCCTTGAAGGTCAAGTTTCAGGAGAGAGGAAGACACTGAATGCAGCTAGAGCAAAGGCAAATAAGGTTCAGGCAATTCTTTGGTTATAAAGAACAGGTTTATAATTGTGGTCTTTATACTGTGGATAAACAATTTTTTTTCCTAAAGTACAGTTTAACTTACAGCAGTTTTACACTCATAGCAAAATTGAGGGGACGGTATGGAGACTTCCCATCTATCTCCTGCCCCCATACATGTATAGCCTCCCCTATCATCAATAGACCCCATCAGAGTGCTACATTTGTTACAATGGATGAACCTATTGTGCACTGACACACTGTAATCACCCAAAGTCCACAGTTTACATTAGGGTTCATTCTTAGTGTAGCATACTCTGTGGGTTTGGACAAATATGTAATGACATGTATCCCATCATTATAGTAGGATAAGCAAGTTTTCAACTTTCCTAATAAGCAGAATAAAAGTATGTCTGTGAAATGATAGAAAATATATATACAGGTATCTGTGGGGGATTAGTTCCAACCCCCTCAGATACCATCTGCTCAACTCCTCTATATAAAGTGGTATAGTACCGTCAGCCGCCCCTACTCCATGGGTTCCAAATCTGCAGATAGCAAGGGCCAACTGTAGGGTCTCTGCTCCCAGTTCCTGGCATAGCGCTCCCCAAATCTTTGTAATTTTCTAAACGATAGAAGCATTAGGAGCATCTTTTGTTCTAGTACCTGGTCCTTGACCCTAGTTCTGACACAAAGCTGCCTTGGAATTTCCTAGCTGATAGTAGTATCTTTTGTTGGGTCTTTTTTTTTTTTTTTTTTTTTTGCTGTGCGCGGGGTTTCTTTTTAGTTGCAGTGAGTGGGGGCTACCCTTTGTTGTGGTGCGCGTTGCCGTGGCTTCTCTCGTTGCGTAGCACGGGCTCTAGGCGCGTGGGCTTCAGTAGTTGCAGCACATGGGCTCAACAGTTGTGGCTCACGGGCTCTAAAGCGCAGGCTCAACAGTTGTGGCACACGGGCTTAGCTGCTCCACAGCATGTGGGATCTTCCTGGAGCAGGGATCGAACCCGTGTCCCCTGCATTGGCAGGTAGATTCTCAACCATTGCGCCACCTAGGAAGCCCAATAGTAGTATCTTTTGTTGTAATGAGGTGACTCTTGGTGGGCTCCTAGATGGTCACTGGTCACCAGAAAGACCAAGCCATGACTAAAAGCTTAAAACTTTCAGCCCTGCTCTTCATCCTCCAGGAAGGGGAGAGGGAGAGTTAATGATAGGTTATGCCCATGTGATGAAGTCTCCATAAAAATCCCAGAGCACAGGGTTTGGTGAACTTCTAGGGAGCTGGTATGCACACAGAGGGAATGGGAGTTCCACCTCACATACCTTGCCACGTGTAGCTCTTCCATATGAAGTTCATCTGTATCCTTTACCATATACTTCTATGGCAAGCCAGTAAATGTAAATAGGTGTTTCCCTGAGTTCTGTGAGCCCTTCTAGCAAATTTTTAACCGCAAGGAGAAAGTCTTGGGAACCCAGATTTACAACTGGTCGGTCAGAAATAGAGGTTACAGCCTGGGACTTGTAAATGGCATCTGGAGTTTGGAAGGGTCAGTCTTGTGGGACTGAGCCCACTATCTCCAGGTAAAAAGTGGCAGAATTGAACTGAATTATAGGACACCCAGCTGGTATTGAAGAGAATTGCTTGGTGTAGGAAAAAACCCATATATCTGGTGTTAGAAGTGTTGAGTGTGATAGTGTGAGAACAAAGGGAAGACACAGGAGGGATGTGTTTTTTCTATGGTTTTCTTGGAAGGGGGTGTGATAAGGGTAGCACAACCAATAGGAAGATACTGCCACAACTTGGCGTGAGTTTAGAAAGGCCTGGCCCGGAGCATAAGAAGGGAAATGGAAAGGGCAGGAAGCAGAGGCAGAGGAAAACTAGTCAGCAGATCCCACAATGGAGGAAAGACGAGGAAAGGGAAGCACTTCAGTTCTTTCCAGTTTTGTTTCTGGGTACCCGGAAGAGTGTTTTTACTCTTAAAAGTAATGTATCAATCCACCCATCCATCAAATGTTCCCCGATAGCACTGCATAGGGACTCTCAACCTCATAAAAAGGAACGTTTGTTTCCTAAGCCTTTCAGTCTACTGAGTCCTGGCTATGTGCCAGAACCTCTGCAGGCACTGTTAGGATAAAAAAGATAGTCTCTCCGCTGGACTGATGAGGAGGAAGGAAATAAGCAGTGGTAAAAAATTAATGCTGCTCCTTTAGCAGCGTCTGTCCACTTTTAAAATTCTTAAATATTTTTATAGCTTTTTATGGTTTATTTATTTATTCATTTATTTATTTTTGGCTGTGTTAGGCGTTCATTGCTGCACTCGGGCTTTCTCTAGTTGCGGTGAGTGGGGGCTACTCTTCGTTGCGGTGCGCGGGCTTCTCATTGCAGTGGTTTCTCTTGTTGCGGAGCATGGGCTCTAGGCTCGCAGGCTTCAGTAGTTGCGGCACGCGGGAGGGCTCAGTACTTGTGGCACAAGGGCTTAGTTGCTCCGCAGCATGTAGGATCTTCCTGGACCAAGGATCAAACTCATGTCCCCTGCATTGGCAGGCGAATTCTTAACCACTGCACCACCAGGGAAGTCCCAGTGCCCTTTTTTTTTTAAAATTGCTCCCTCACTGCTGCCTCTAGATTCCCCTTTGCCCTAACTCCAAACAGGGTTTGGGCCCCACACAGATTTAAAGATCTGGCCAGATCCACTGGTTTTGAGTGGCCAAAATAAAGGTAAAATTTACAAGTTTTTCCTGCTTAAATTAAGTAAATCACTTAATTTTACTACTTAAAAAAAAAACAATTCTAACCATAAGCATTTCATTATACAACATATACATTTTCTTTGATCCTATTCTGAGTTGAGCTTAAAAAAATATTATCAAGAATTTAGTTGGAACTTTTTACTACAATGAAGGAAGACAGAGCCTAAATAAAATACCCACTAGAAACCCAAATTAGGTCCTAAAGAAAACACTGCAAGACAATAGGATGATTGTTTGAATAGCAGGGGCATGACTGCTGTATCTGGGGATTTCCACTTACCTTCCTCTAAAAGGATTCCAAAAGAAACTATCGTCACTATACTTCATCCCTGCATTTCTCAACCTTCCTTTCCCAAGAAGCCACAGCGAGCAGGAGGCTACTTACACCAAGCCAGGTAGGAATCCTTCCCTTTCTCTACCTGACACTCAATAAATCAGAGTTGTCAGGAGTTGCCTTGAATAGTCTCACTCTTTCTCTCTGCTCCTGTATATTCTGTGCCCCTGGAATTACTCCAAATTCTAAAATGGAAATAGAAGTACTTCCCTCACATGGCTGTTTGGAGGATTAAATCATTGAGCTTGTTTATCCAAAGATGAGGATCCATTCATTCACATGTTTAAATAGATGCAAACTTAAGACTTAAAATCCAACTTCTAAAAGTCTAAGTGCAGGGGCTTCCCTGGTGGCACAGTGGTTAAGAATCTGCCTGCTAATGCAGGGGACACGGGTTTGAGCCCTGGTTGGGGAAGATCCCACATGCCACGGAACAACTAAGTCCGTGCACCACAACTACTGAGGCTGCACTCTAGAGCCCGTGAGCCACAACTATTGAGCCTGTGTGCCACAACTACTGAAGCTCGTGCACTTAGAGCCCGTGCTCTGCAGCAAGAGAAGCCACTGCAGTGAGAAGCCCACGCACCACAACGAAGAGTAGCCCCCACTCACTGCAATTAGAGAAAGCCCACGCGCAGCAACAAAGACCCAATGCAGCCAATAAATAAATAATTTATTTTAAAAAATAAATAAATAAAAATAAAAGTCTAAGTGCACAGACAGGGGCACTTGGATAACAAAAGTAGAAATATCTTGCAAAGTAGAGAGCAATCAGAACATAATAAAAAGGAGTACTCGAAAATCAGTTTTAAATAAAAATACATATAAAACATATTAGTATCAATCCCCATATGTCCTTAGGATTATATGATCATAGGTGCTTTGCCTAATACTATTTGTGTTGCTAGGGTAGGACATTTCATGCCTCTGGAGAAGAGAATATCTCTGAAATTCTCTCTCTCAATGTTGTCCTTTAGGCTAAAGATATTTTGGTTAAAGAGATGTTTTAAACGTAGCTTAAAACCAACCAAAATTATTTCCTGAACAGCTTTCAAGGTATCCCAAACTGACCCAGATATATTGGGGTGCACTAAATTATTAATTATTAATTAAGACTCACTCCTTGACCTTAAGGAATTTATAACCAAACCAAGGAATTAACATTCAAATCATACAAATATTAGCAAATTCACAACGCATCAAATAAATATTTACGAAGTCACACTGCACCAATACTAAGGGTCAAGGAGAACTGGAGTAATCAGAGATGGCTTTGGAGGGAATGGAGGACTTCAGGTCAGGGTGGAGGAAGGCAGGAATGTGAATCAATGGAAAAAAAGACATAGAATGCACAGTCAGTTATTGCTTTACAAAGTCTATGTTCTTTCTTGAACTTTATTCCTGACTTTGTAACCTTGAACAAATGAATCCATAGTTCCTAAGGGTCTGCTATATATAAAGTATTGTCATCATTTAAATAATGGAGATTTTCCAAGTTGGGGGGGGGGGGGTACTTTAAGATTAAAGAAGACACAGCTCAAAACTAACTCCAAGCTCACGTCACGTTGGTCATAAAACAAATGAAATCTGTTATCTTAAAGAGAATTTTTAAAACTTGCTATTTCACCATTAACCAATTAAAATCAAACTCAGCATGAAACCTACATTAAACACATGTGTAACTCTTTTACTTAGATCTGTCACAGTGTGGCAAAAAAAATATTTTTACATGAAAATTTGAAAACCTTGCTCCATCCTTCTCCTATTTGAAACCATAGTTGTCTTTTGCCACTAAAAACAGTACTTGATTTGGCAGCTGTAGAAATAGCCTAAGCCATTCAATAGCTCATTTATGATACAGCACTGAATTTATCTAGCAAAAACACAACACAAGCATGGGTACTTCCTTTTGCCCTGTGTATTCTAAATCTTTGCCAAAAGCAAAGGAAAGAAAGTACAGATGGACAGGATATCCTCAAATTATTTGGTTTGCCTTATGTCATTCCAGAGAGAAATCTAGCGCCTGATTCACAGTTAGAAATTCAAATTAAGCAGAAATACCGAGGGTAGCCAGTCCTGGGACCGAAAGCCAGGCTTTCCTCATCAGCAGCTCACTAGGCAAGCTTGGAAGGTATGAAGGCTTTGCCTAAAGGGAAATCAGGAAATCCTGGCTTTCCAGAATTCACTACCTCATGCAATATAGTGCTTGGCTTAAGAGAAAGTCATTAAGGATAAAAGCATGCATGCCACTTCTTAAGAACACTAACAGGAACCAAGTACCTCAAAGTCTATTTACATAAAATTACAACTGACTGAATTTAGAGTTGCAATGGCATTTGAATATTCTTGTGCATTTGGACACAGTTCTTAATGCACATTATATACGTATATTAAGTCACTACATTTCGGCAAATATCGCAGAGGACCTAGTAGTATACGTTGGATACTATGCTTGGTACTGAGACTATATTGGCTTTTTTGTGATACCAAACCATTTAACCACTACAAGCCTGTTATTTCATCTACGTAAATAATATTGCAATATATGCATAGTTATGGTGAAGATTTAAAGCGCTAATGAATATGAAGTCTTGAGCACAGTGTGCCTTCACTCAAATCATAGCTTTCTTTTCCTTTTTCTTTCTTTTTTTGAACTAGCACAGTGGTAAACTAGACACACAGGCCTGTAATCTTGAAGCTCTAGTAGAAGATAAAGACAGACATGACCAGACATAATGATGAGAAGGAGGAGGATAAGGATACAGATACTACTACTACTAATAGCAGCTAATACTTCTTTAGAACTTACTATGACCAAGGCACTATTCTAAGCACATAGCTCATCAATCAATCCTTAAAACGACTTTCTGAAGTAAGCGACTAGGGCCATGGTAGTTGATATACAAATATGTGGAAGTGACCCCCTAAACCTCACTTCTTAATTGGCTGGGAAAGTGCCTTCTCGGGATTAATAATATTAACCGGGTAAAACGACACAGGATTATGGGGTTGGGATGGTAAAAGAAGTTCTGAGCAAGGAATTAACATGCATGACCGCCTAGAGCACAGAATCCACAGAGATGACCAAAGAACTAGAAGTTCAGTTCTGGCAATGTCTATGTGAGGCTGCAGCGACGTATAAATTCATGCGTAGAAAAAGAGAGGTGGTCTTAGGAAAGGCAGGGTTTCCTAAGAGCGACTGGAGTTGCCTGGTTGGTAATCTGCGAGAGAAGCCCACCTGTTAGCAGCAGCCTGTACTGGGGGATCCTCTGAACCGGCTTGAGCAGGTAGTGCTTGAGGGCCAGATTAGCACAGCGTGGGCTCATCTGAAAGGAAAAGGCATCCAAAGTAAACACCCACATTCTCCTAAGAAACAAGGGACACAGATTCAAGTGCTCGAGAAGCCAAACTTTAAATAGCCAGCAACTCTGGGATTCATGGAGAAGCTCGCTTTATTTTAAGGCACAGTTCCTATGCTGAGAGGAAAACCAGAGCCAGCTCACCATGGAGTCCACCCTCTCTTGCAGGTACATCTCTGAAATCATGGACTCATTGGGAAATTCATAGCCCTTTCACAGACAGTGGAGGGTGGAGGCTGTAGTCTGTGTTCTAGGCCAATCAGAGCCCACCCTAGGCAGCAGCCACCACTTAGAAAAGCATCTACCAATGCATTCATGAACATACACCACTCCAACGACGAAGGAAATGCATGCAGCCCAAAATAAGGTGGCAGAAATAAAACCACTCGGACCTGGGTTCAAATAACTATCAGCCTATCGTCAATATACTCATAACAGCAACAACTGGTCCTGGGGAGAATGCAGAAATTAAAGACAACCTGAAAAGCAGCCTTGCTAAGCAAGCCTTCTCTTATAAGCCTGAGGAATGTAAACTTTCTCAGATGAATGGCTACAAAAGACAGCCCCTAAATCACACTGTATATGGGAATATTTGATTCTAGAACCCTACTGAGTTGACCACAAGGGCACTCGATTCTGCCGTTAAAGTTTTTTTCCTTAGTATATACAACAGATACTGGTGCCCATCCCTGAGTCTCACCTCCAATCTCCAACAAAGGTATTTACTGTGGGCTGACATCAAAATGGCCAAGTGAAAATTTCCCTGCACCCTAAGATGTGTTGGGGTTTTTACACAGCTGAAGTGGGAGGGGAAGAGTTTTTTCAGATTTGCTCAGATGCTTCTACTTTTTTCTAAATATGTACCTCCAGGGTCTGGTATGCAGAATAATTATGAAAATATAATGATAATGCATGTTAAGAAAGCATCGATCATGCAAGCATCATTAGACATTAGACAGATAACTCTTCCCATCTTATGTTTTCTTTTGCTGCCAAGGAAACAGAACAATTCACTGGACACTGATGAAAACCTGGGTCAATGATCAGTTGCCACAGCTGATTATACCACACTTTCATTCTTAATATCAGTAGCATGAAGACTTCAAAAGAAAAGAAAAGAGGGAAGAAAAGATGACAAATGATTTTCAAGTTTAATTACTGTACAAATTAGAAATCAGAAATATCTTAATACTTGTAAAACTTTTCTAGTTTGGTATTCAGTAATATTTTTAGTTTCAAAACAGAGAAATGGTAGCAAAAGAGGATGGTAGCAAAAATACCTCAAATTCTCTAACAACAGCAGCAAAACCTGGGTTTTTCTTGCACTGCTCATCCAGCAAAGCTATATTCTTATCAAATTCTTTGATGTATGTGGAATACATTTTTAGATATGGTCCTTTCTTTACAAAGATATCAGCAATTCTTTGTTGTTCCGTCCTAAGGATAGAGAAGAGATAGACAAAAACAGAAATGAGTGATTACGGTATCCAAAACA
Source organism: Hippopotamus amphibius kiboko (assembly GCF_030028045.1). Taxonomy (NCBI): domain Eukaryota; kingdom Metazoa; phylum Chordata; class Mammalia; order Artiodactyla; family Hippopotamidae; genus Hippopotamus; species Hippopotamus amphibius. Next base: position 25,666,742 of record NC_080192.1, on the reverse strand, counting down.
CATCCAGTGATCAGCAGAGCCCCATTTCCAAGCCATCAGCTTTTCTTTCCACTTCTTGTAAGAAATATCCCCAAATGCCCACTCTTTCCCATTTCCACTGCCACCATTACAAGCTGCCTGGACTCTGCCAGTCCTCTGACTGGTCAGTCTCTCTGCTTTCACCGTCTCATACTTCTGCACAGCCAGAGACTGTTCAGAAAATTCATATGAATTTTTAAGATAATTTTTTATAAGAAGAATGATAAAGTATGGACAGGCAAACTTTTTGTAATTACATTTTATTTTATCATGCCTTTAAAAAATAGCTTTTAGTCATTCCTCAGCCCTTAAACTCTGTGTAATTTTGTACTTAGGCTGCAGCGAAGTATTAATCACTATTTAGCATATTTTCCTGACATGCAGAGGCAAGATATTTCCAAAACAGGCAGAGGTATTTTCCTGGATTATGTATAAAGAAAGCTTAGAGGGAAATTTTTATCATGAAAGCAGGTGATACACCATTTTGTTATTTGGGTTCCCGATGGACTTCAACAATAAATTCAATCCCCCTAGACCAAACTCTCTACACATTTCCAAACAGGTCACCAAAGTTTCTGTTACTGTCTAAAGACCAATAAAAGTAGTTAACCTTTGGTATTCTTTTTCTGTTCTGAAATCTACAGCATCTACAATGATGTCATATATGTGTAAATATTCTAAACAAAACAACAAATCTTCCTATAATCTTGGTGAATGGCCTCCTTGACAAAAGGCAGAGTTTCCTGACTTAAAGCTCCAAAGAGAGATGAGACATTTAAAATGTTTCCAATGTGAATATATCAACTAAACTCTCCCAATTTCAAAAATCCTGATTATCAAAGGTCATCTATAGAAAGTTAAATTGGCTGAATAAGGGCCCTTCTTGCTTTTGAGGCAACATTACCACAGAATTTTAAAATTTAGAGTACTGAGCTCAGTGCAACAGTGAATTTTGGCCATCTAAAGTGATCAATCCACAGGTAACTGCCAAGAAAATCCAATATACTGAAAAAACACAATGTTAGGAACAACACATCTCTGTCACACGCAGGGCCCTTATGGCTTCATCTAAAACTGGAAGCTCTGGGAAAGCTGGTCAGTCCATTTTTACCAGTTCAACATTCTTTCCTCCAGTTCCTTCAGGAGATCCCGATTGAGCTCATACAGCTGAGGCAAGTAGTATAGGATCTGATTTAGGATCCGGTCCTCAATCACTGGTTTCCCAAGTTGCCTGGAAGCATGGGCTACTGCATCCCGAAAATCCTATTACAGTTCAGAGGAGGAAAAACAATATACATAGACACATAACTTAATAAAAAGCTTTTCCCCCAGTCACTCTCCTCCCTAAAACAATATAAACTGCAAATTGCATTTCCCATGAAGAACTCAAAATGAAAGTACCCACTTCCTTCTATCCCACTTACTTGGATAGGAAATTAAACACACACACACACACAGTGGCTGGGGTGGATATTTGGTTTTAAAACAGATTGCGTGATATTCCTCTTAAATCTTTCGGTCTGATCTCCAAACTTAGTAATTATACTAAGGGAGTATCTGGAAATTGTACTGCAAATCTAAGTAGTCCTTAAAATTATTTTAATACTGCTATATGAACAAAATTCCTTTATTTTAAAATTCCCCAGGAGATCTTAATTTCATTTTGGAAGCATCCCTTTGTCCACTTTCAGTAATCACTTCCCAACTGCTGGAGCATTCTAAGTGAGGCATGTAGAGGGTGGTACATTCTTGATAATCAGAGACTATTGGATCCAAGCCCTTGCTCCTCCTTTACTCTGTTTCCTTGAGCTAGCTCCATTTCCTCATCTGTTAAACAGGTTATGAGACTTTAATTAGGTACTGCACACAAAACTTTTTGCAATGTATTTGGTACACAGAATCAACAAAATATTTTAACTCTGGGGAGTTTCCTGGTTGCGCAGCGGTTAAGAATCTGCCTGCCAATGCAGGGGTCACAGGTTTGATCCCTGGTCTGGGAAGATCCCACATGCCATGGAGCAACTAACCCCATGTGCCACAACTACTGAGCCCACACACCACAACTATTAAAGCCCGCATGCTCTAGGGCCTGCATGCCACTGAGCCTGTGTGCTGCCACTACTGAAGCCCGTGCACCTAAAGCCCATGCTCTGCAACAAGAGACACCACACTGAGAAGCCCTTGCACAGCAACAAATGGTGCCCACTCACCACAACTAGAGAGAGCCTGTGTGCAACAAGAGAGACCCAACACAGCCAAAAAAAAATTTTTTTTAACACTGGACCTGAAACTCTCTCCTCCCACTATCCAACCTCCCCATAAATTCACCAGAATCTAAACTTTTCACAAATAAAAACTTTTCTCATCACATATTCTTTTTCATCGACTTTCCCTATAAGACTATTTATACCATGCTTTAAGACAGGCCCACCCACTCCAGAGGACTTGGAAAGGGTGAGGCTAGAGATGGTACTTGTCTAGATTTCACTATATCTTGAAGCCTACCCCCAGGAGATAAGTAAAACAATGGTGGACTCTGTTCTACAGTCCTGAGGATTCAAAAACAAAGATTATTCCTTTTTAGAAACAGGAGATTTAATTAAAACCTTAAAGCAAAGACTGGGTAAAACAGACTCTCTACTAGGCTTTATCTTATTTCTCCTTTCTTTCTAACTGCTTTCCCTTCAGGAATTCACTGGGCAAATCAAATAAACAAAAAAAAGACCCTCATTTCTTCCCTGATCCTTTCAACACGTACCCTCTACATACATACATTAATCATTAGTATTTCTTATGCTTCTTGTGAAGAACAACCTCATACCTAATTTAAAAGTACACAAAAAGCTCCTAGATTAATGAAAATAAAAACAAAATTAACAAGTGGGACCTAACTAAACTCAAAAGCTTCTGCACAGTAAAGGAAACCATAAACAAAATGAAAAGACAACTGACAGAATGGGAGAAAATATTTGCAAAGGAAGTGATCAACAAGGGATTAATCTCCAAAATATACAAACAGCTCATGTAGCTCTGTGTCAAAAAAAATCAAACAATCCAATTAAAAAATGGGCAGAAGATCTAAATAGACATTTCTCCAGAGAAGACATACAGATGGCCAGGAGGTAAATGAAAAGATGCTCAACATCACTAATCATTAGAGAAATGCAAATCAAAACTACAGTGAGGTATCACCTCACACTGGTCAGAATGGGCATCATCAAAAAGTTTACAAACAATAAATGCTAGAGAGAGTGTGGAGAAAAGGGAACCCTCTGACACTGTTGGTGGGAATATAAATTGGTACAGCCACTAGGGAGAACAGTATGGAGGTTCCTTAAAAGACTAAAAATAGAACTACCATAGATCCAGCAATCTCACTCCGGGGCACATATCAAGAGAAAACCATACTTCGAAAATACATGCACTCCAATGTTCACTGCGGCACTATTTACAATAGTGAAGACATGGAGGGGACTTCCCTGGTGGTCCAGTGGTTAAGACTCTGCGCTTCCATTGCAGGGGGCACGGGTTCAATCTCTGGTGGGGGGAAATAAGATTCCTGCATGCCTCGTGGTGTGGCCACAAAAGAAAAAAAAAAAAAAAAAAAAAAGACATGGACGCAACCTAAATGTCCATCAACAGATGAATGGATAAAAAAGATATGGTATACACACACACACACACACACACAATGGAATATCACTCAGCTATAAAAAAAGAATGAAATAATGCCATTTGTAGAAACATGGACGGACCTAGAGATTATCATACTAAATGAAGTAACTCAGACAGAGAAAGACAAACATATGATATTACTTATATGTGGAATCTAATTTAAAAAAGATACAAATGAACTTATTTACAAAAGAGAAACAGACTAATAGATATCAAAAACAAACTCAGAGTTACCAAAGGGGACACATGAGGGGGAGGGACAAATCAGGAGCTTGGGATGAAAACACACACTACTATGTATAAGACAGATAACCTACAAGGACCTACTGTACAGCATAGGGAACTCTATATTCTGTGATAACCTATATAAGAATCTAAAAAAGAATGGATATATGTAAAAAAAAATAATTAAAAGTACACAAAAAGGTTCCTCTTGGGAATTAACTGGCGGTCCAGTGCTTAGGACTCTACCTCCGGGCTTCTACTACAGGCAGCATGGATTCAATTCCTGGTCTGGGAACGAAGATACCGCATGCTGCAATCCCACATGCCGCGAGGGGTGGGGAAAAAAAAAGAAAAACAGAAAAAAGATTGCTTCTTCTAAGGTATATTTTAGACAAGATTCTTCTAAGATTCCTCTTCTAAGGTATACTTAAGACAAGTCAAATACTATGCTCAACAAGTGCTAATAATAAACCCTTCACTTAGGCCTCAGTACCTGGGACTAACTTTATCAGCCCAAGACAGTCATATATTAACAGAAAGGAACCAACTACTTAGACCAGTAACTAAAGAACTACTTTTACAACTAATTACTGTAATATAAAATAAGAATTCATTACTTGTATAAACTGCAATCCAGAAAACCACACTAAACAGCTCCAGAAACCAAATGGATCTGGGCCAAATTCCACCTCCCAACAGCTTGTTTCTATCAGCACTCACATTTAGTAAGACAAAATAGAGCTAACTTAACACTTTTGAAAGCCATTAGACTTTCCATCAGGCAGAACTATATAGACTATATTTACATACCATGAATAACATCCTCAATTGTAAACGTATTCAAAGCACAACAGTTAAACATTTTCTATAGCATTTTTTTATTTTACCAGTTTAATGATTAATATAATTTAGATGCAAGAGTTTCCTTGTTCAGCAAAACAAGAAGCACTGCCCCTTCTTCTGGTAGGATACATGATGAATATGTTCGTCCCTTGGCAGCAGGATTACTTTTATTTTCCAGTTGGAAGGCATTTCCTCAGCCAGGACAGTGACAGTAGACATTAGCTGCTGAGTAGCTTAAGGATCCTGTTTGACACAGCTTTTGCTAGACTCTGCGTTCCATGTCTGCTACCACTGCCAGAATGGAAACTGATTTAAGACACATTCAACAGAGACTAGCCAAATCCACACCACGCTGACCAGTGAGGTGCCCACCTCTAACTGGAGGCCCCTGTCACATACCAGGCAAAACTTTAGTTTCTTTCCAGTACTACTGGGTGGTGTTGGTAGCACTGGAGGAATGAATGGGCCATGGTGCCTTCTTTTTTTTTTTTTTTGGCTGTGCTGTGAGGCATGCAGGATCTTAGTTCCTGACCAGGGATCAAACCCATACACCCTGCAGTGGAAGCGTTAAGTGCAGTCTTAACCATTGGACCACCAAGGAATTCCCCCATGATGCCTTTTTTTAAAATTATGAGTAGCATGTCAGAATAAAAGAGAAATATAATAATTATAAGAGCAAAGAATGTTTAATAAACACAATAAGAATTTAGAGAGTTTATACCTAGCTATTAAATATTATTCCTAAGACCCGGAGAGTTATATATTCTAAACAAGTACTACCAGGGCCATTGCTAGTCTTCATGGTTGCTTTCTGAAAAGAGAAAAGGGCACCCCTTCCTCTAGGCCAGTGCAACTCAGACCAAGGGCCCTACTCATAACGGATGGCCTTCTTAACCGCACAGGCTTAAGGGTTAATTGGGCCCTGGCCCCAATTCATTCCCTTACCTCATGGGCCACCATCCCCTGAAAGCCATGTGCAGTGGCCCCAGTGCCAGATCTAATTCACACAGGAACTACACACAATCTCTAACATCTCAGCTCTTCATGAACCTCAACCATTTTCAAACTCATGCCATTGGAAGGAGGAACCTTTTTTTTAATAGAAAGGATGATTACAACATATGTCTGGTTATTTTTCTAAATGCTAACAGCCAGGATAATTTGGGAAAGTGTAATAACACTTCAGAGCCAGAGGCAAAACTATTTTGAGGCAGAAGAATCTAAATTTACCAACACTCCCTTGACTAAATCTGTGAGGATGCAAGACCACAGGACTAGCACTTTCAATTAGACCCAGAGTATACTTTTTCACACTGGAAAAGCTGGGTAATTAAGAGAAATGAGGGGAGCTAGAGTATAAAAACGTTAGGCAAGGGGGTGAGTCTTTTGATTATCAACTACATATACTCAGTCTATTCTTCTAACATAAAACCTACCAAACACTGTATATGCAAAACTGAACCACCTACACTCTCGTTTCTAATCACCATCAACTTGGCCCTTTTAGAAACAGAAATGGGCTTCTGGATTAAAATGCATACCATAATACTATTCTTAAAAATTCCAAGAAAACCGACAAATAAGAACCAGATCAACTTAAAAAAAACTCAGCTCCTTTGAGGCATTAACATACTAGCCTTACCAGTTCTGGTCACTTGGGTAAAAGCAAGCAAAAATCAATGCAAATAAAATCAAGCCTAAATGTCTAAAGCAACGAAGCACAAAACAGATGGCCTTGTTCGTCAGGTCAGGCTTTATATCTCCAGGACCAAAGAGAAGCAAGTGACTTAATAACCAGCTGTTCTGACTGGGCTTCCTGACCTTAGGGCATTACTTAACCACTACGATGACACAGTGAATTACAAAGACCAAATGGACATATGGGCAGACAGGGAGCTCTGCAGGGCTCTCTGCCTATATGAAGGGCATTCAGAATCACTTCATATTAAGCAAAAGCAAAGCAGCTGCTAAGGTCAAAGAGCTCTGAAAAATACACAGAAAGCAGTGTGATACTATGAAGTAAAAGAACGGGGGACGGGAAGCAGAGGCTCCATGTTAACAATTTGATTTTGTTTTAAAATGAAAATATTTGACCAATGAAGTCACTTCTCCCTCTCTCTATGTTCAGACCCGGTGATAACCTTCATAACGATCAATGCAAAACTGTATAAAACATAACTGAAACCAATCCTCTATGTTTCAAATCTCCAATCCCCTTAATAACATTAAGAAATAATCATCATAATATATCCTAAATGATCATCTTTAGAAGATGAAAAACTAGAACTTCTCCAGTTTTCTTGCCCAACTAAAAGAATTCTGAAAGCAAGCCAATATACACTGTACCCTACAGAGTGTGGCAGAGATTTCGAGTAACAATTTTTAATCAATTTCTGAACATTCACTTGGTGCAAGGGCTCAACAGACCAGAGTTCAAACTCTGGCTTTGCCATTTAGTAGTAGGTTACTTTGGGCAGTTAGCTTACTTTCTTCATTTAAAAAACAGAAATGACATCTGCCTGATAGGATTGTTATGAGGGGGCTACTCTTCATTGCAGTGCGCAGGCTTCTCACTGCAGTGGCTTCTCTTGTTATGGAGCATAGACTCTAGACACACAGGCTTCACTAGTTGCATCACGGAGGCTCAGCAGTTGTGGAGCACAAGCTTAGTTGCTCCACAGCATGTGGGATTCTCCCTGGCCCAGGGATCCAACCTGTGTCTCCTGCATTGGCAGATATATCCTTAACTACTGCGTCACCAGGGAAGTCCACATAATGCATTTTTTAAAAAGATATACTCTATTTACTAACAGACATCTGAATGTCCAAGTAGCTTTGCCTCTGTGGATTTTAACCAGGAGTCTCTCAAATTTTCAAGGTAATGTATATTACAGAACAAAGCATCTTTGACAGAACAAAGGTGCTTCACTATGAGCACCACTTATCTACTTAACCAGCCCATTTTTGTTCAAAAGACCTCAAAGTCTCTAATCATTCTCTTTCAAAATGTATTTTTTAAATCATGCTATTTAGACATTTAAAAAATAAGTCTACAGATATGTCTATTAAACCAGTCTCCCATCAGAGAGCAAATAAGATAACAAAAGCAAAAAACACTGTACCGTTTGTACTTAATTATATTAGATGTTTATTATGTTTCATCTTGAAAATGGCATTTATATACATACAGCAACCTCTGAATTGAAAAACTTCTGCTACAAAAGAGGAAAGGAAATATAAACAACTAAAGTTTTATCAAGCCAGTATTATTCATCAGTTTCCTATCATTTATTTAACACATTAATTTAGTATGATACCAATAAACAAAACAAGTAAAAATCCCTGCTTTCATGGAGCTTACTTTCTAATGGAAGAAGAAACCTAGTAGGGTATTTTTCAGGAACAAATTCTATTTCGATTGACCTGAGTAAAAGCCTACTAGATAACATTAAAACTAAATAATATGGATTTTAATGATATAAATACATTCTAAATAATAGCACTTTATCTTGAAGTACCTCCACTTAGCCTGCAGCTAAAACTAATTAAGTGCCTAAAAGTTTTTTGTATGATTACATTTAACCCCCATTCCAACTTTATGTGGTTATTATTATTCCCATTTTCCAGCATAAGAAACCAAGTCTTGATTAATTTGTCCAAGAGCACATAGTTAGTGGTAGAAGCAGAATTCTTAACCACTAGCCTTCCACTGAATAGGAATGTTTGGAGACTCTGAAGACATACCATCTCTGCCCTCACCTAGCTTATGTTTTAGTATAAGAGACCAAAAAAAAAAAAAAAAAACCAAGCAAAGAGATATACAAAACATATGAAGTAGCAAGACGAAAACAAACACAGGAAAGTTGAAGAGAAAAGAATGGTCAATGAAGACCTCTCTGAGGAAGCCATATTAAGCCCAGACTGGAAGGATAAAGAAAGAACTGGCTATGAACAAATGAAGGAAGGATGAACATTCCAGGAAACTGCATTGGTAAAATCTCTGCGCAGGAATAACCTTAGCACTGAACTAAGAACTGAAAGGAGGCCAGTATGGCCAGAACACGGTCTTGCAAGTGAGAGAATGCCTTTCTCTCACCACCATCTCACCTCATTACTAGAGGCCAAATCACAGAGCACTTCATAGGCAGGGAGGAACCGTAATTTATTATCCAAACTAGTTCATCTTTGACAGTAAAAGGGCACTCTATTAATAATATTATGCTAAGACAATAACCAAGATGGTCAAAAGCGAACTAGGACAGATGGTCATCCTACTTACAGGACTTGGGAAATAACATGGTGTTTATTATACAATGCAATGGGAATCATTTTAAGGGTTTTAAGCATGGAAGTGACATGATCTAATATATATTTTAAGAAAATCACTCCTAATACTTTATACGAAAAAAAAATCTTTTAAGGAACAGATTGAAGGGGGGTAAGAATGGAAAAGGAAGCCCAGTTAAAAGGCTGGTGCTGTTTTGAGTAGGGGATATATTCTGGACTAGGCTGGTGGCAGTAAAAAGGAAATAGAATCAGCAGGTTTGCTGACAGTTTGGCTGGAGAGGTGAGAGGGGGAAATGAAGAACAAATCCTAGTTTTCTGGCTTTGACAGCTATACGCATAGCACTACTATTTTGAAAAGAGAAAGACTGCCTTTTAACAATCTCCTTTTTCTTCGGACTCAGTAGGGTATTGACTTAGAGACAATGTGTATACTGGACCTTTTTCCAAATTCAGGTCAAAGTCCAAGAGCTCATGGTAGATACTGCAGAGTAAGGACCATATAAAACATGACTTATAAAGTCTTGTTACTGCCTCTGCAGGCCCAATTTTTTCTCGCAAACATCAGAAGAATCAAAGCCCTCAGCTAAGTACACTGATTCTTAGAATCTTAAGTATATTTTAAATCATATCACTTCTACCCAAATCTAATTCCTCCCAATCTAATGTGATAAAATTCATTAGTTTAGATTTAAAAACACTTATATGAGCTATATCACCCAGTTCAGCAAATTCAAAACAAAACGCGATAGTGAGCTACAGTAATATGTTAAAGTGACAGATAAAATGTTAGCAAACTACTTCGATATATTAAGATTTTTAAAGTATGGCTACTGTATTGGACAGTGCAGATACCGAACATCTCTGTTTCACAGAAAGATCTATTAATGCTATCCTAGAGTCTCTAATATGGAAAACTATTAATGGGAAATCATATATAACTAAAACAACAGCTTCTCCCAAGCCTCCTGGAGACCTGGTTGATTTCCAAAAATACCCACTGGATTATCTAAAGCCTGTTAGATATTTTAAAGCAGTCATATTCTATCACATAACACAGAAGTTAATTCATTTAGATGAAATCATTTAGATAGCAGCGACACTCAGGATTAAAACTATCCAAGTGCTACCTTTGTGGGGTACTTTTGGTAGAAGAGTAAATATGACCCTTAATAGCATGGTGGAGTGTTGGATTGAAACCAGAGATGCTTTTGGCTTCACCCACATTATCCTGGTGACAAACCCCTCCTAGTAATGGCTGAGAACCTGTTTAATGCCTGGTTGCTAAGATACCCACTAATGCTGGGCTCTAGTGAGTTAACATTTGCACATACCAGACAGGATGTTAACATGAGGCTGGCAGATGATCTACTCTCACTCCTACATTAAAGGCTTAGGAGGTTTTGAAGATGTACACATCAAGGGGGGTTATGGATGACTCACTCTCTTCAACATCGGCGGGGAAGAGGCCAAGGCCATCTATCAGATCTGAGATGATAAGGGAAATATTTTGGTCTAATGGTCTATTCTTACAGTGCTTATGCTTTGTTCCAAAAATATAGAGGTAAGAACCAAGAGATGTGTGTGTGTGTGTGTGTGTGTATAAATCAAATAAACACACTGGTAAAGATTTTAATTGCTTCTCTACCTACAGGAACCAGAACTTCCTTCATTAAAATGAAATTTTAGGACATTTGAAAAGGACAGAATCATGAAAATTATACAGCCTAGTACTATTAAAATGAATACTTTCTATTCATTGATGCTCTACATAGGGAAAAGAAGAAGAAAATCTAACAGCCATTTGAGACCCTACCATTTTTGCACAATACTAGGTTCTTTCACATACTTTATTCCACTGATTCCTCACAATCTGACAGATGGGTATTTTTACACCATTTTACAAATGAGGAAAGCTAGACCTAACATGTCAAACTATTTTTTTTTTTTGGCCACACCACACAACTTGTGGGATCGTAGTTCCCTGACCAGGGATTGAACCCCAGCCCTCGGAAGTGAAAGCACAGAGTCCTAACCACAGGACCTCCAGGAAATTTCCTGAAGTATTTTCTAAAATTGACATACTTGGTAAGAAATTTAGTCTATTAAGCCAATGCTTCTCCAAGTGTGGTCTATAAATTGTTATTGGTATGCAAAGATATTAGTCAAAAAAGTAAGAATAAGAGGGACTTCCCTGGTGGCGCAGTGGTTAAGAATCTGCCTGCCAACGCAGGGGACATGGGTTTGATTCCTGGTCTGGGAAGATTCGATAGACTGTGGAGCAACTAAGCCCATGCGCCACAGCGCCACAACTACTGAGCCTGCACTCTAGAGCCCATGAGCCATCACTACTGAGCCCAAGTGACACAATTACTGAAGCCCACAAGCCTAGAACCCATGCTCCACAACAAGAGAAACCACCGCAATAAGCCCGTGCACCGCAATGAAGAGTAGCCCCTGCTCACTGCAACTAGAGAAAGCCCACGCGCAGCAATGAAGACCCAATGCAGCCAATGACTAAATTAATTAATTAATTAATTAATTAATAAAAAGTAAGAATAAGGGGTTGGAAACTTTTCTATCAATTTGACATGGTCATGAATTTTTATTGTTTTACAAAAGTTCTGGTCCACCATGGACGGGCAATTTAAACATCCAGTCGCTCACCACAACAGTGGGAGAAGCACTAGACTAGACTATAAGCATCCTGAACACGGGTCCATGCAAGGTTTGATCAAAGAGTACAGTGAAGTGAAACAGCAATTTTCGCCTCTACAAGTTTACTCATTCACTTGCAGATGATTAAAATTTACTCGGAGAGGTCCTATTTGTATTTAAACACGTCTATCAGAAAATATGTCAAACAGACATAATTTGCTTATCCCAGAGATACGTTCTAAGTTTTCCAGAAAACAGTAGTTTAGCATTTTCTTCTCCCCCTACAATTGCTTATACAATGGCGAAGGTTGGGGCACAGCAGCAAATGTACATAGAGTTTATTTTAATAAGTCATTTATTTATCAAGCTTATTATTTTTTGAAATGACAATATGCTTGTCAATAACTCTGGGTGACCAAATATTGCCATATATATGTATATATATATATGAATTTTAAAAGGGAACTTACCAAAATAGTTGAGTTATATGAGAAACTATTCATGGGAAAATAACTTCTCAAAACATATTAGCAATGTTAAGAACTTTTTAAGAAAAAATTTCCAAGGCTAGAGGTTTTCCACACAGGAATTAGGCCTCCATGTGTCCACTGCACTAAGTACAGAGCACAAGGTGATGGTGAGCCACCTTTAAGTATAACCCACTTTTCATGTTTATATACCTATTAAAAAGAAAACTGAAAATGATACTCTTTGCAGAGACATAAATGGGTGTATATTTTGTAAACCTACCATTTCTCAGCAATTCAGTTTAAAATATTAATAATTACCACCTAAGTAAACTTCTTGGATGCTAATTCAATTTACTTTCATTTCTTTTTTATTGTTTCCTCTACTTCAAACTTTTCTTTTGTTGTCTTAATATCTTGCCAAAATATAATTAAAATAAAGTAACACTAAAAGCACTTTAACTGCCAATGAGTAATGAAACTTGTGAAAACTTGCATGTACAAAGGAGTGCATGAGAAAAATGAGTATGCAGTCAGACACATAATTATTTCCCAACAGGTCTGTTCAAGTTCACAATTATAAAAACTGAAAATAGAACTTTAAAAAGTTAGGTGTAAAAATGTCTATTTCAAGTGTCTTTCTAGGAGCTTGTTCAGTTAGAAGAACAGTTCTGAACACTGACCATGACATTCTCTACCCAGTGCTGTGCAAAATTCTACTGCAGCAGGCATCTTCTGCAATCGCCCAAGAAGAAACATTATCTTTTTAATAACTCTTTATTATGAAGATGGAAAGTTTAAAGACTTTGGAGATACAGACATAAAGGCTCTATTTTTCAGAAACCATCAGGGCATACGACACACATATGAGATTAATGCATTTTAGAGAAGAAGCGAGAGAGTAGCACAGACATATATATACTACCAACTGTAAAAGAGTCAGTGGGAAGTTGTTGTATAACAAAGGGAGTCCAACTCGAGGATGGAAGATGCCTTAGAGGACTGGGGCAGGGAGGGTGGGGGGGACTCGAGGGGGGGGCGTCAAGGAAGGGAGGGAATACAGGGATATGTGTATAAAAACAGTTGATTGAACCTGGTGTACCCCCAAAAAAATAAAAAATAAATAAATAAATGCAAAAAAAACAAAAAAAAATTAAATTAAATTAAATTAAATTAAAAGTAAAAAAAAAAAGAAAACTTCTTCACGTATGTGTGAATGTTAAAATATAATCATGTACTAGAAAGCACGTACATGTATATACATGTTAATTTCAGTATATTTAAATTAATTATGTTGAACATATTGAGGGATGAGAAAGATGTAAAAGAGGATAGTCTCAGACTTCAAGAAAATATGAGCAGATACTTACAATATGCAAAAGTTTTAACACATCCACAAACCTGTAAAAAACAGCAATGAGAGATGTTTTAAATGAGCCAGTGGGGAAACAAACAGTCTTCTGAACTGGAAACTGGATACCTACACTTTCTCTGAGCTCATGATCTCCCTGGCAATGTGATGGACTTTACTTCTCATTCCAGTATCTTCACCCTGTGGATAAGAGTGCATTTAGAAAACATGAACTCATAAAAGGGTAACGAAGATCAGCTCGGAGCTAGTCAGACATACATTCAAGCTCTGACACTTACAGGTTTCCACTACAACACACTTCACACTATACAACGTCTCAAATGGCAAACGTGGAGGATTAGATGTGGTTATTAAACCACAATGCAGGAGTCGCTGAGCGCAATCGGTAATCCTCACCGTTACCAACACCGTTACTGACACGGACCGCCCTGAGGAGCCCCAGAGCCCTGGTGGGGGCACTGTCAATGGTTCAAAACCGAAGCCACGTTCTGAGGGAAAAGGACCCCTACGGATATCACATGAACATGAGTTCTTGGGGTGCACACAAGTAATTTAAGATTAGTAAAGATTCAGTAGGCATGTATAAGAGCACCTCACCCTCAGTAAAGCCCCTCTAAGTCACACAACTTAAGTGCCATCTGAAAAGTGCTCTTCATAGTCTATACCACACGCATGCCAACATCATAGCCATAGGCTCTCTCAACTTACCTAAAATCCCTTTTAGAAATATACTCTTACAGTCAAGGCAGTTTTATTCTAAAGAGCTGAAAAGAATTATTTTAATATGCATTGCTTTGGGTGAAAATTAAATGCTCTAGCAGGGATAAAAAATGTACACTCTTGAAAAAGAGAGAGGTGAATATGAATGAAGTCTCAATATTTATGTGAGATTACTGTTGTCGTCGTTTCCATTTAAATACTGATAGAACTGGCTTTCACTCCAGGGCAGCAGAGGAAAGGAGAGGAGTTTCTCTCCATTTCTATTCTGGTGAAAGATCTGAACACTATAAACACTATAGTTCCAGAGTGAAGGGCAAGAGAGTAAACAAGGAACAAGCAGTCATAAAATTTTAGGTACTACATGTAAGGTAAAATGACTGTCGCCATGAAAAGCAAAGTGCACTGATGTTGCTCTTGAAGAAATGTCAGATCTGGTTTTAGAAAGAGGCCTCTGTACATTCATGCCGGCACTGGCAATACCAGGACCCAGTTATTTCGTGCTGCACAGAGTGCAGTTGGACAAGCTGATGTCACAATGAGGGTAAAAAGTGATCCTGACAGTCCAGTAGTCAGTCACTAATAAAATGACACAGGAAAACAATAATGGTAGTGACTCATTCTTACCATGAAGAAAAAAATAATAATATTGTGAAGGGAGGGGGCAAGATAAGGGTAAGGGATGAAGAGGTACAAACTACTATGTATAAAATAAGTAAGCTACAAGAATGTATTGTATAGCACAGGGGATAGAGCCCATATTTTATTTTATAACTCTAAGTGGAATATAATCCATAAAAGTTTTGAATCACTATGTTGTACACTTGAAACTGGAAAAAAAAAAGTTAGGAAGTGAACTCAGATTATCTCAAAGTTTTACCCAGTGTTTAAAGTCTCTAAAAATAATAACAGTAGCAGTGTGAAGTAGTCTTCTTTTCTAAATTGAAATCATGGCTCATTCTAGCATATCTGCTTACCTGAGCATCAAGTAGTCAAAGAACTATCTTAGTTTTTTGTTTTTGGGGGTTTATTTTGGGGGGGGAAGGTATCCATTTGCTTCCTCACAGTCAGTGTTGCCCCACGCCCACCAGAACAGAACAGTGCTGCAGGTGGTGGCCGTGGGGGTGCCCTGCACAGACAGCCCTTGAAGGGAACCTGCTGCAGGGAGCCAGGCTGACCAAAGGCTTCTAGCTGCTCACACTCAGTCACCACAGCAAGAACATCAGCCCATGAGTCCTGCAGGCTGCCCTCAGCAAGGCTGACCAGGTGCCCTCTGCCTGATGTAGACCCCCTAGCAGCCTGGCCAAGACTTTCTCAGAACTGCCCTGGCCTGAGGCTGCTCCAGCCCAGTCCCTCCTCCCGCCTCTGCTAGCACAGGGCCACACCTGCAGGTAAGTCCAAGGCTTTTCCTACCACTCCTGCTTCCTCCCTCCCTCCCTCTTTCCCCTCACAGGCAATCCTCCCAGTAAGTCTCCTGCAAGTCCTGCTGGTCTAACCTTCTTGGTGTCTATGCACACTGACATCGTAGGCAGTCAACAAGCTCTGTGTGAATGAATAAATGTCTAGAAAGAGTGGGGCTGTGGAAAGTACATGAACCTTAAGTTGCAAGGATGGAGGTTTGGGTTCCTGCTCTGCCATACGATGTTTGTAACCTTAGGGAAGGTTCTGAGACCTGAGCCACAGCTTCATCATCAATAAAATGAAGATAATACCATCTCTCCCAAGCCTTGACAGGAGGATTAAAGGAAATAGTTTACCTAAGGTCTCTAACAAAAGATCTCATTTGTCATTTTGAGCTCATTCTCCTCCTTAAGTGGAGTATAATCCATAAAAGTTTTGAATCACTATGCTGTACACCTGAAACTGGGGAAAAAAAAAAGTTAGGAAGTGAACTCAGATTATCTCAAAGTTTTACCCAGTGTTTAAAGTCTCTAAAAATAATAACAGTAGCAGTGTGAAGCTACTTTAAAAATCCTTTACCCTTCACCAAGAAATCTGACCACTTTTTTAACTAAATACAGCCCCAAATAATTGTGTGTACCCAACAGTGAATCCCTTGTTCAATTGAGCCTAACTGATGAATAAACTTTATTTTCATTCTTGACTAGCCTGTGATTGGCTTAGGGTTTATTTTACTAGATTTTAGAAAGTGAAATGTCATCAGAGATAGGTATCTTAATACTCTGAAACTTAAGCTATTTCCCTAAAGCTTTAAATGAAACATGCTTTAAACCAAACAAACACACCAATATAAAATCTGAAACTGCAGTTCAGTAGCAACTTCATATGCCTGAGATTTTCAGAGCCCCTTTAAAAAATTTTCAGGGGGACTTCTCTGGTGGTCTAGTGGTTAAGAATCCACCTTCCAACGCAGATCCCTGGTCGGGGAACTAAGATCTCACATGCTGTGTGGCTCAGCTTGGCCAGATATATATATATATATTTTTTTTAAGTTTGTAGCCTTCTGGATTATGGAGTTTTCCAAGAAGATGGAGTACACAGTGGCTCTGTGCAGATTTCAATTTAGAAGTTTTTTTAAAAAGATTTAAGCTTGATGTGTATGCACTTGAATACACATTCTATTCTAAGAAGCCTCCATGTGGATAAACTAAATTATCAGTGGTAGTCACTTGCAGGGAGCAGGATGACGAGGCGTGAGGCTGAGGGAATCTTTTGTACGCTTCAGTTTTTACAGGATTGGCTACAGAAGTTGCAGATCCGATGCAAAGTGAAAATGTAGGCGTCGTTCAACATTATTAAGCATATCAAGATTGTGACAGCAGAGCACTAAACAAAGTGAGGGACCTGTGTACAGGTTGCTGGCTCGTGATGCCGACCACAAGACTTTATAATTTTTATTAACTTACTTTTTTATTGAGGTGTAGTTGATTTATAATGTTATATTAGCTTCAGGTGTACAACACAGTGATTCAAAATTTTTATAGATTATACTCCATTTAAATGGATTATAAAATATTGGCTATATATCCCGTGCTGTGCAATATATTCTTGTAGCTTATTTATTTTATACATAGTAGTTTGTACCTTTTAATCCCCTACCCACACCTTGCCTTACTTCTTTATTTAGAAAAAAAACTGCTTCCAGAATTTCAGTGTCACAACCAATATATACAAATAGATGCAGTTTAACAATGAGTGAAGCTCTTCCGAAAATTAGTTTAATGATGTTTAAAAGTACGTCTGTTTATGTTCTGTATACACATTAAAACACTTTTATTAACTTACTTAAGGCATTGGTGGCATTTAAATGAGTTAAGCAGGGAAAGCATTCCTCAATGCTTTACACCATGTTAAAATTTAGGTTTTTAAAATCATAATCATTTCTATTCTCATAAGAAGTCACACAGATATAGACATTAGAAGACCCATTTAAAAGAGGGATTTGCCAAGATTCAAAGTTGATAATTAGCAGAGTTGGGAAGAGAACCCAGATTTCCCAATATCTAATCCAGAAATTTTTCTATCACACCCCGAATCTCTCTTCATTATCTGCTGCTAATCATGGCACATTCCTACAAACATGCACTGCTAAACATATACCAAATACATCTCCTCTTCTCTCCCCTCGAGATTTTACAAATCCAAACATTCTGCAATATTTGGTTTAAATCTTTTTATGAAACAAATTGTTATATATATAACATTTAAGTTCCCCTCTTTCTCCAGGAATAAACGCTGATCTCACAGTGTGCATCTGTCACTTCCATGTTTTCATATTTTACTACAGAAGAATGCACATACAATATCAAGAAATTCTAACCCTCCATCAGGGTATAAATATTGTTATCCAAAAATATTTAAACTAGGCTATGACATCAACTACTTAAGAAAATAATCTCTTTTTTTTTTTGGCCGCACTGTGTGCAGCACATGGGATCTTAATTTCCCGACTAGGGATTGAACCTGTGCCCCCGTACACTGGAAGCATGCAGTCTTAACCACTGGACCACCAGGGAAGTCCCCTAAAGTAATCTTTCAAGAACAATCAATTATTAAATCAGAGTAACAGTCTAGTCTAATTAGCCTTGTTACTTGACCTTAGCTCCCAAACTCTATTTTTTTAAAGGGACAATTAGATGGATGAATTTGACCCCTATCCCCCATTCATTCCTCTTTCCTAAGACAGGTTGTTGAATGATTGCTAACAGGTTGGATAAGTTTTGCTCAACGGAGCACGATGGGGCATAAGACACTCACCTACCTTTTAAACGACATGTAGATAACATTCCTCGGAAGCAGTCTTAAGCACAACCTGATCTTAAAGACCACGTATCAGTCATGCACTAATAGTCATGACTATGCATGCCATACACATACACACATACATGGAGTAACTGTTTTTCTGAAAAATATTTTAGCAAATCAATGCTTTCTATTATAATCATTTCTCTATATCATCTGTAGCTAGGAAGTTTAATATTTGTAAAATATAGTATATCTTTTAAAAATTAGAAAGCCAGAAGAAATGCATTAAAAATTAAAAACAGAAACCTAAACCACTGAAAGAACTGAAGCCTTGATTCCGCATGTTCCATTTTCAAATGATGTGAGGTCCCTTAAAGGTCAAGAGGAGGTTTTATTAGTAGCTTTAAATAAATCTAGGCACACTATAGGTGCTGAAACATTTAAAAAGTAGAATCACTTAAAATGTGTATCAGCTTTATACAAAATTTTCAAGTAGATGTACTTTATTTTTGGCATCTACCTTTTATTTCCTTTCCTCTTTTTATCACTCTCCCCTTGCAAAGGCTCTCCTCTGAAACTTTTTTTTTCCCCCTATTCAGGACCTTGCTCTGCCGGGGCCTGAGTTAGATAAAATTGTGCAGAGTGACTCCATAATAATGTTATCCCTAGGCAGATATCATACTTCTATTATAGCAGGGGACATCAATACTTTAACTTAGGAGAACTCTACGGTGGGCCTGATATTCCTCATCTGTAAAATTAGAGTGTTGAACTTTCAACCTTAAAATCCTTATATTGAAACATTAAACATTTAGATCTTAGGTGTTACATGGCAAGTCAGTGAGACAAAGGGTGACAGTGATTCAGAGACAGCACTGGGACTGGTGACTATAAAGTATGTGTTTCTTTTCTAGAAACTAAGATTTTAAATTTGGGGGGAACATGGTGGGTACTGGCATAAAGACAGATGTGTAGATCAACACGAAAAAAACAGATAAGTAAACCCTTAAATTTATGGTCAATGGATTTCTGACAAAGTTGTCAAGGCAATTCAATGGGAAAAAGGATAGTTGGGTTTTTTTATTTTTTGTTTTGTTTTTTTTCAGCAAACGTGAAGCTTGAAAATTGCTGGAACAACTGGTTATCCACAAGCAAAGAGATGAATTTTTTATGTTACCTGATGCCATATACAAAAATTAACTAAAAATTTATCTTAGAGTTAAATGTAAGAGCTAAAGCTATAAAGCTTCCAGAAGAAAACACAGAAGAAAATCTTTGTGACTTTTTAGATACAAAACCAAAAGCTTTGTGACTTTTTAGATACAACACCAACAGTTTTCAGATACAACACCAAAAGCATGACCCATAAAAGGAAAAACATCGATAGACTGAACTTCATACACTAAAAATGTTCATGCTTCAAAAGATACCATAAAGAAAATAAAAAGATAAGCCATAGGTGGGAAAAAATACTTGCAAATCATTCTATATCCAGGATACATAAAAAATTCTTATAATTCAATAAAACTCTGTTAAAAATGGGTAAAAGAGATGAATAGACATTTCACTAAAGAAGATATAAGAGCAGCCAATAAATATATGACAGATGTTTAACATAATCAGTCACAAGGGAAATGTGTTAAAATCACAAAGAGATATCACTTCATACCCACAGAACAGTATAATCAGAATTCAGAAAATGGCAAGTGTCAGTGAGGATGTGGAGAAACTGGAACCTCACATACTGCTGGTGGGAAATGGGAGCCCTCACTCATATATTGTGATTTGGGGTTTTAGCTGTCTCCTAATATCACTGAAGGCAGAGTTTATATTTCTTTATATTTCTTATCCTCCTTGTTATTCTGAGATCTTTCCCCAAAGGAAGAAGGTACCATTTTTACTCCATCACTTTAAAATCTGACGTTAGTAATTCACTATATCCATAATTTGATAGCAAGGTTAGTATCTATCTTTTTTTTTAACTTTCTTTTGGCCACACTGCCCTGTATGTGGGATCTTAGTTCTCTGCCCAGGGATCAAACCCGTGCCCCCTGCAGTGGAAAAGTGGAATCTTAACTGCTGGACCGCCAGGGAAGTTCCAAGATTATTCTTAGTGTAGAATTTTAGGACTTAACCCAGTGGATTGTGTTTATTTGCTGACACGTCTGAATTCTCTCTAGTCTGTGATCTTATTCACCCTTGCCCCTGCTTCTGCACAGAGCACAGTGCCTAGTTCACTATGCACTTAAGACGCCTAAACAAGCAAGTGTACAAGGGTAGCTGCCACCTTCTCAGAATCTAAGACCAGAGCACACTGCTTTTGAATATGTGTTGAGTAACATGAACATGTAAACTCAAACAAACAAGAAGCAAGCTCATTATAGCTATTTCATCATGTCAAAGAGCAGGGTGCTGGACTAGATGATTATGGCCTTACGCAATTCTAAAATACTAGGAGTCTGTGTATTCTACTGTTTACCTTTTAAACTAGGAAGACTACAGAGCTAAAGAGGGACAGTAACTATTAGAAAATGATTCAGTGGATTACAATCATTTTCAAAATAGAAGTCAAAGATAACCAAAAAACAAAACAAAATAAAAAGCTGTATTAACTCCAACTTGTACGAACAATGATTCTGACCTGTCAAACAATGATGTAAAACTGCAAGAGAGTGGCCTTATTTTGTATCTTAACTTTTCAGTTAATGAAAAGTCCTCACTTAAATTATATCACGTTTCAAAGAAGCCTGCTTGTTAAATAACTGCATCTCCCCAAAGTATACAGTCATGGAAGCTGAAACACGAGCCACAAATGAAATCACTTTGTCAACGTCATTGAATAATTCAAACAAATTCCAAAACAGAACCTTTGATCTGAAACCCAGTTTTATGTTTCGATCTCCTGATAATAGCCCAGCTTTGTAAATTCTTAATTCTGTTCTTTTCATATTTGTTCACTACAAGTAATAGTCCGGGAAATTTACCCAAGGCCTCTGCTATATTACTCAAGAGTTCTACTAAAAAGCAAAAAAAATGAACAACCAGATCTGCCTAAGAAACATCTCTTTATCATTAAATTATCCCCAAAATGAGGTGACACACGATTAACTTCTAAAAAACAATGTTTTTTTAGCTTTTCACCTCTCTTCATGAGGGTATATATCATATGAGCTGTTTTACAAAGAAAATTTGGGGGGCAAAGGCAGGGAAGTCAATATTTAGGAGAGGTGAACAGTGGTGAATAGTCTAACCACAATGAAGCAGAATGAATAGATCTCATTTTTAAACAATCATTTATTAAGCACTGAAAGTAAAGACCAAAAAACATAAAACTAAAAACTTGGGGAAAAAAAAACAACAACATTAGAATGGCTACTCACCCCCACCCCAACATGTTCTATCAACATCAGTCAGATTCTGGGGACTTCCCTGGTGGTCCAATGGTTAAGACTCTATGCTCCCAATGCAGGGGCCCCGGTTTAATCGCTGGTCGGGGAACTAGATCCCACATACTATAACTAAAGATCTTGCATCCACAACTAAAGATCCCACATGCCGCAACTAAAGAAAGATTCCACACGCCACAACTAAAAGATCCAGCATGCCACAACGAAGATGCTGCAACTAAAGATTCCATGTGCTGCAACTAAAGATCCTGCATGCATCAGTGAAGATCCCGCATGCCACAACTAAGACCCGGTGCAGCCAAATAAATAAATAAATATTTTAAAAAAACAAACAAAATCATTCAGATTCTGTGGCTTATACCAAGTTATTAGCAGAGACAGTTTTTGGTAAAAAAAAACCTCAATTCAGGAGGTTCCAAGGCAAGTTACTTAACCTGTTTTAAAAAACTCCTCTTCTTCATGTGAAAAGGAGAAAAACAGGACATATATCAGATCTATATCCAAGGACGATTCTGAAAATTAAGTCTAATAACCTGCATATAGATAAGCATAGGCACACAGGTGTGGTGCAGGGTAATTTTCTTCCTTTAATAGTGGTACTTTTACCTTTCCAGGAATAACTTTTTGAACATCAGTTTGCTTTTCCTTCACAAAGTTAAGACAAGGGCACAGTGGCACATATTCTTTCTTCTATCCTCTTACTAAGACTGAGTCTAGCACAAGGGAATGTTATTGGCATCTAGACACTTATTGGTAATGTGCCCATTATATGTCCATGGAATATGGTGCCTGTTATGGTTTGAATTATGTCCCTCTAAAATAAATGTTCAAGTTGTAACTCCCAGGATCTCAGAATGTGACCTTATTTGGAAATAGGGGTGTTTCAGATGTAATTAGTAAGTTAAAATGAGGTCATATTGGACTACAGTGGGCACCTGATCTAATATGATTGTTGTCCTTATAAGAAGAGGAGAC
The DNA here is from genome assembly GCF_030028045.1 of Hippopotamus amphibius kiboko. Classification (NCBI taxonomy): domain Eukaryota; kingdom Metazoa; phylum Chordata; class Mammalia; order Artiodactyla; family Hippopotamidae; genus Hippopotamus; species Hippopotamus amphibius. The sequence goes on along the minus strand of NC_080192.1, from coordinate 25,643,895 downwards.
ACAGACACACACACATGAAGGGAGCAACCATGTGACGATGGGGACAGAGACTGAAGTGCTGTAGCTATAAGCCAAGGAACTCCAAGGAATGCCGGCAAACCACAAGGAACAGGTAAGAAAAGATCCTCCCTTACAGGTTTCAGAGAGAGCGTGGTCTTGCCAACATGCTGATTTTGGAATTCTGACCTCCAGAACTATTAAGCTTCGACTCCAAACACTTCTTTCGGAAACTATCAACTTCTTTCCTTGAATTATTAGTTGGCAAAAGCCACACTTGCGGCCCATCCTGGACTGATGTATATAGGACTACACGATATGCACGACTATACTAATCTTCCACTTAGCACCACCAATTCCCCTGTATCAGGATTTTTAATTTTCTTTAACAACTGTATTACAATATAATTCGCATTCCATACAATATATTTTTGTGCTTTTAAAATGTATAATTCAATTGTTTTTAATATATTTAGGGTTGCGCAACCATCACCACAGTCTAACTTTAGAACATTTTCATCACTCCCCCCCTCCAAAAGAAACTAGTTGTTACTCCCAACCCCATGATCCAATACTTTACAGCATAGAGATGAAGTCTGGAAAGTAATAAATAACAAAAGTCATTGAGTTCTTACCATATACAGGACACAGTATTCCAAGACTATACACATATCAACTAATGTAGTTGTCACAATTCTATGAGATAAGTACTACCTTTTTTTCCCCCCTTCCCCAAGATAAGTACTATCTTTTTCTTCATAACATGGGGCTCTTTTGCCTAAAGAGGTTAAATAATTTGTCCAAGGTTACTCAGATCATATGTGGTGGCGCTAGAATTTAAATCTAGACAATTATACAACATGTGCCATTCATTTAAGGCTGAAAATGATTTTAAACAAAGCAAAAATATATTAAGCAGGAAGCAAAATGGTTTGATAAATTATGGCATAGGAGTTAAGTGACATGGATTTTCTCTATGGCTTGATATGCTTGCTATTATGAATCCTTTCAAATTCCACTTTCCTGTAACTTTTCAACACATTCTGGGGATAATGCTGATATACTAATTTTTTCCACTGTAATTATTTCTTTATTCAAAGAATAATGATTTAAAATGAAATAGACATATCAAGTTAGAGAAACAATATAATGAATCCCCGGGTATCTATGATACATCTTAAATAATTACCAGTACATGGACAATCCTGCTTCATGTATACAGAAAACACACACATACTGGATTATTTGAAAGCAAATCCTGATGTACTGCTGACAGTAATGTTTATTCTATCCTTCAAAAGATTTGATTGAGTCTGAAATGCATCTAATTCCCTTCTTTCAAGTAGAATCACCGGCAGTTCAAGGAGCAATCCTAAAAGGGGTTTTGTTAGCAAAAGAAAACCAACGGGCATCACCAAAATTAATTTCTCAAAAATTACTAAATAATCTCTAAGAGGTATGTTCTTGGAAACATGAAGCCATCTCAGGTACCACATTACAGCAGGAATTAAATCTGAACTAGAAAGATGTTTTATAAGTTTTAAAAACCTAAGCAGGGATTTTATGCCCATCATGTTAATAAATATTACTTCTGAGTGTCCTGAGAAGCCAACAAATGCAAAAGTAGAAACATTTAAATACCAACAACATACCTGTTTATCTTCCAGCAGGTCAGGCTCCCCTTTACTAGAAGCAGAGCTGACATCATCTTCATCAGAACTGTTGATGACTTCCTCTTCATCTGAAGGAAGGTCACCAAGACCAAGGTCCAGATCATTGTGTCCCTCCTGGGATGCTCCAGAACTGCTGCAATAGAAAGTATCTCATTAGTCACCTCTGAAAACAAGGAATGCTACCAAAACAAACTGTGTGATGTAAGCAAGGCACACCTAAGGGATTTGGAGGGATGGAAAGAGTCAGATCAACCAAAGCCTCCCTTCTCTCTCCCTATCTCAGTTGTTAAAACCCAAATTCCTTTTGGGTTTAAAATGGATCATCCTGAAAAACATGTATTTTTACAAAAAACTAGTGAATATAACATAAAAGAAGCAGACTCACAGATACAGAGAACAAACTAGTGGTTACTAGCAGCAGCAGGGGGAGGTACAACATATTGGGTGTCAGACAGACTCAAATGTATTGTACAACATGGGGAAGACAGCCAATGTTTTGTAATAACTATAAATGGAAAGTAACTTTTAAAATTGTATAAAATTTTAAAAATTAAAAAAGCCAACATGTATTTCTGTGATAGGAAGATAGGTAAGGAGCAAGTTTCCTAGCTGCCCCCATCCTATCCTTTAATATATCCTTCCTCTAGATAATCATATCTCTACTAGCACAAAACAAGAAGCCTCACAAGAGGTGGTCTGGGTTACCAACCACGTTAATGTTCCAACATCAGGAGAGGTGCTGCTTCCTTGGGCCTCTGTGGTTTGTTCTTGTTTTTGTTTTTTTTTTTTAAGCAATTAACAAATCTACAAGGATTGGGAGGTAAGATGATGATCATAGGTGCTATTGTGGACATGTGCCCACCTCTCTGGTTACCACCAACTGCCTTTCATGTAACAACATCACGAGACATCGGAAGGAATGAGGATGGGCACACATTCTCGGGCTTTCTCCAGACCTGCTGAATCAGAAACCCTAGAGGTGCAGGGCTCCTAAGGGATACAGGCTAAAGTTTGAAAACCCCTGTACCAGTTACCAACTCCTCCTTATCAGCCTGACATCAACCACATTTCTCACTCTACACTGGGACAGATATCTTGAATCTAAAAGCCATTGTTGCAATCCAATCAGTGGGGGGAAATTCCATAGGAAAGTTCCCAAGGAAGAAAACAGAAATAATTCTTTCTAGCTTTAGTTGTAAAGACTCAGGAACAAATTGCCTGCAGCAACTGCTTTCCTGTCTGCAGTCTATAAGAATACCTGCAGAATAGAAGAGTCAGGAAAAGAGCCATAGAAAATCATCAGGGGAAACACTTACGCAGAATAAAAAGATAGTTGCATTTCATTCTGGCAGGTTCCTTTCTCAGGTCATGGGCAGGTCATTCAACTGCCAAGCGTCCTCCAGGTTATGAGAATTTCTAACGGGAATCTTAAAAGCTAAAGATAAATTTGCTGCCAGTTGCTGATTACACATTGTAGGATACAGACTCGCCTCAGAAGCCATTCCTGGAGCCCAACTGTTACACAAACCAGCTGGATGGAGGCAGAAGGCCAAAAGGAACACTTCCTTCTGCCGAAGTAGGGGTTTCCTATTACTCAGTGGCTGGGAGCCTCAGGGAATTGTATCACAGCCTCAATTAGGTGGGTGCATATCTTATCATAGGTCCCCATGACACGAAGAAGACTCACCCCTGGGGCGGGGAGCAGGGTGGAGAGTGGAAGCTTTCTAGTCAAATCACTGGCAAGATTCACTTGTCTCTGGGTGCCAGGATAGGAGCCCAACCCAGCTGGGAAATTAGCTGATTTAGATGAGTGACAGTAAATGAGAGCTAGGATGTACAGAATGCAGGATCCATCCCTATAAACAGAAGAAAGTACACCTTCAACCTGTTTTTATCTTAATTCTCCCTCTTCAACTCTGAAGAGATACTCTGAAACCCTGCTACTCAAAGCATAATCTATTAGCAGCTTCAGCCTCACCAGGAAGCTTTTGAAAAGAACAAAACCTCAGTCCCCGCCCCACCCCACTGAATCAGAATCTGGTTGTAACAAAACCCCAGTAATTTGTTTTTTTGGATCAGCCCATCTGTGAGCTCTTTTGGACTCCACAGTATAAAAATTTCGAATAATCAGTAATAGGGCTGTGGCACCTGTGAGGAAATGTAGCTTTATTTTGTTTAAACAGTGCTAAGAGGTGTTTCTTGGATCAACATTCAGAGCAGATTATTAAGAAGTAGTAACCAGTTAGTTGCCACATCCATTTAGGGGTATAAATGTTTACAAAAGCTAACATTTAAGAACAAGGGGACAAAAAATAAATAAATAAATTAGCTTTAAATAAATTAAAAACATGGATCAAAACATACCACCATAAAACTCTGGGAGATTTTAGTTCTGAAAATTGCTTACCTACAGAAAACCTTTCCTGACCACCCCCTCCCTATCCCGAATTAGTTTACCCGGCTCTTCTCAATCCTACTTCATGTTACTTGGTGGTATATTTCTCTTTTTAAAATGTAAACTCCCAAGGCAAGGAAATTGTCTTTTTCAGCTGAATCCCCAGCATACTACTTGATATGTAATACGCACTCAATGAATTTTTTTCTGAAAGAACAAAAATGATAGAAATCAATGGGTACTGACTTTCATTAGTTCAGATAGTATACATGGTAGCGGTGATCACAAAGAAAGGTTTGGGGGGAATACGGGAAAAACTGTGTGGTTTAAACGAGAAAGGGCATCATAATCAATGGTGTAGAAGTGGGAATGTTGGTATTCACAAAACAAAGAGAAAAACCATTTTGGCTTCAACAGGAATCTCCTGTAAGTAATTAACGGAAAACAAGTTTAGAGAAGACGACAGGTGCCAGGCTGTCAACAAGCATGAACAATAGCTAAAGAGTTTATACTCATCTTGTAGGCTTTCAACAAGGAGACTCAAACCATCCAGTAGACCTCAAAGACTTCCCTACTATACCTCCAAGCTGCATGTCACTACCATACCTCTTTCTTGTTAGTGCCAACAGAGACGGGAACGGCACCTCTTCAGTCAATCGAGCTTTGTAAGCACACCACCTTCCTCCCTCCCCCCACCCCATCCATGCATCAGGGGCAAGGATATCCTTGTTTATTAGCATCAGTGAGATCACATTGATGATCTCAGAGTGTAAGTCGAAGCTAAAGGAGCTCCCCACTTACTTGGATGGTAAACAGTAGAGAAGGATAATGATTTCTGAAGCTTAGGAGGAGGGAGGAAAGTGAGTAGAGCAAAGTGGGGTTTTAGGAGGATTTATCTTGTAACCCCAAACCAATGAACTAAGGGTGAAATGGGGGTAGGCACAGTGACAGAAGTGGAGGAAGAGCTAGAGGGTAATTTCAATAGTGCAGGGAGCCTCAGCCAGGGCGGCTACATCAGGAGTTGAGAGGAAGGGCTGGGTATAAGAGGGGAAAACAAAATCACCAGAGCTAGGGTAGAGAGGTGGGGAAAAACGCGAGTCTTTCTTCGAGGTTTCATAAACAGTCACCAGCAGAATGAGGGTGGCATCAACCAAAACAGAAATATGTCAACAAAGAATCTGATTCTAAAGGAAAGATAACGGGGTCAGCAGCAAAATCAGGAAAGACGGCACCTAGTATCCACACACATGTTCATCTCCACATGATTACTCTACTTTTCCATGGAACCATGAACCGCTTTCAAAGCTATGTAATAATTCTAGATTCCTGATATTGAAACACGGATTCCTTACCTCGCCAGTCACTGAGTTCAGGCTCCTCCATTCCTCACACTTCCTTCCCACTGTCAGACGATAACATCCTAACACAGTCTACGTTTAGGGTCAAAGGAACAGGACATAGTGTTTCCTCCACATGTTCCTGCCTAGGTATTACATAATTTGATAACTGAAGTAAAAGGACAGTAAGCTGTAACAACAACCAGAAACAGAGTCAAAACTGGGCTCTCCTGGGACTTCCTGGTGGTCCAGTGGTTAAGAATCCGCTTTCCAATGCAGGGGACGAAGGTTCGATCCCTGGTCGGGGAACGAAGATCCCACATGGTGCAGGGCAACTAAGCCCACGCGCCGCAACTACTGAGCCCACACACTCCAGAACCTGCACGCCACAACTAGAGAGCCCACGTGCTGAAACTACGGAATCCATGTATTCTACACAGCCAAATAAATAAATAAATATTAAAAAACAAATAAACAAAACTAGGCTCTCCTTCCCCAGCCCATCCTTTCCAAGTCAGATTCGCTTCTAACAAGGAGCCTTGTTTCTAGAAAATAATTTTTTTTTCAAGTACACGGGGAAAAAACAGAGACAAGTAAAGCCAGAAGTAAATGTGTACTTATTAAGCAATTGTTTCTTCAGTCCCACATGCCAACAATCCTTGCATTTGGAGTGATGATTATTTACCGCCATCACTTTTTAAAAAAATTACGTTATTTTCTATACATAAACAGTACATCTTATATTGTAAGTATATCAAATTTCTCTTTCAGGTAAAATGTCACAGTCACATCAAGGATGATCTCTTTTTTAAAAGGAATTGTCTTTTTAAAAATACTTATTTAATCCATTTCCTTGGAGAGTTTTTAGGAACATAAAACCTGCACAGTGCCAAGCCAGCATAAAAGTTTCCAGGGTTCACCACCAAAACACCCCTGTGAACGTCTATTAAATCAAAGAGTCTGGCAAGGGGAGGAGAGAAGGCCAAGGATGGCAGAGAAAGGAAAACGGGAGCAGTTAACTGAAGAATGCATTCAAAGTACTGAAGCCTGTCCTTGGCTGTTGACAAATCCAGTTATCTTTTTCCTTTCTTGCCTGTGATTTTATTCTGAGCCCCATAAACAAAGAATACTCCATGTAATTCCTGCCAAATTTGAAGAAAGAAGTTTATTCCAATATTCTCACCTTCAAAGTTTCTTTCTCATTTTCAAGTCACAACATGTGAATCTGAACTTCTGTCATCTTTCTCTGTCTCTTCTTTCTACTCCTGGACCAAACAGAACAGAACCTGCTAGTCCTTGGGATGTTAAAATTCTTTCGCAAGTGCTGTCTCATTATGACTTGGTGATTATCTGTTTCCTTTGGCTGCTTTCATATTTACCCCAGAATGAGCAGGAAAAACTACCAAGGAAAACTTGAAAGATGAACGTTACATGGAAAAATTAGCAAAAAAACTTTTAAAATAAGTTATGTATTATAATATGCCAAGTATATAAAATAGGTTTACAATTTTTCACTGGAAAATTGTTTCTATTTAAGTTTCCCCAGAAAACTTTTTACTCTTTTACTTCAGTTCTCTTACGGAATTGCAGATTTCAGTGTCAGGTTGAAAACCATCAATCAAATCAACAAAAAACAATTAAAAAACCAGTCCTTGTCTTATTTCCAGGCCCTCTTCTCGATTATGCAGTACATGTGGAATTTTCTCTACCCTCTACTCACATGATTTTCCTGGGAACTACCCCTAAAATAAGCAATTTTTCTCTCTACTTTTTTTAGGAAACATGGCACAACTTGGGAATTAGCCCTACACAGGCATTTTCGTCCTCTAATAAAACAGGACTTCATATATTCATGTCATGTTTTCACATTTTCCAAACACAGCATCTTGCATAATTATTTTAAGCCTGTGCAGAGCCAGGGCGACAGGACATAAAAGCTGAGAGATAACACAGAGTCTGAAACAAGCTTATCTGACTTCAAAAATCGGGTTCAAGTGTGACTTTCTGTGCTGAGAGGCAAAGCAGATCATCCGATAGGTCTTCTCCATTACTAACTGCTTTGACTAAAACTAAACACTGATGCTTCCATAATATGTAAGGCTGTAGATGGCTGATGTTATGACAGCTTGAGAGCAGAAATATCCGCCCCACAAAGGTATCTGAGAGCGCCTAAAGTTTAGGGCAACCTTTAATTTAAAAAAATTAGTGATTTTATTATCTTGATTTAACATATGTATGTAGTATACTAGCTTTTTGGAGTTAAACATTTTGATTAATAACAGAATACAAATATTGATAAACAAAATCACGAAAATAAGGGATAGCACAGCAGGATTTTGTTACCAAAAAGAAGTGTAAAAACAAAAACTTGCATCGTAAAATGTACACAATTCGTGTTTTTACTCATTGGTCCATGAATTTTAGAGGTGTTAACAACCAAGCCTTTAAAACTACCAAGCTGGGGTTCTATGGCTTCAGGAAACGAAACACAGAAAAACATCCAGCATCCCCTGAAATATCGACTAGATTATTTAAAAACCGGCTTTGAAAAAAAAAAAAGCAAAAACAAAAAAAATAACAACAACAACAAAACACCTGGCTTTGGGTGACTCTAAGAAGGAATGCCAGGCTTTAGTGATGCACTTTGAAAAACAGGCCTGCTTCATTTTCCAGGGGCAACTTCCACCCTTATAAATACCATTACCATCCCTTTCCCCAGAAATGCATTTCTTACTAGGAGTCCTAAAATTGTACTCTACTGACAAAAACAAAATCAGGATCAGTACACTGAGGCTGCTATTTAAAATACAGTCATGAGAAGGACAACTCTGAAAACTGGTTAAAAAAAATGTAATTCAAAATTCCTTAAAGTAGAAGAGAACCTCCCCAGAAGTTCACATCCACTTTATGTACGTGGATTTCAGAGTCCATAAGGTTTAATGACAAAGAAGCAGTTTTAAAAGGAGTTCCCATCAATGGCCATTAATAGGAGACTGGTTAAATAAAATGGGCACATCCATACAATGAATTACTGAAGAGCTGTTTAAAAAATGGAACAGGTCTATGCACAATGATATAGGTTGCTCTCCAAGAATACTGCTAGATTAAAAAGAAGTCAAGGCACAGAGCAGTGGGTACTCATCTGTGTAAAAGGAAAAACACACATATATATGTACGCATGTGTATATACATATACACATGTATGAATATAAAATGTATACACACAGGCAGGCAAACACAACTATGCTAGTAGATATCTCTAGAAAGAGTCAGAAGAAACTGATAACAATGGTTGCCTCTGGGATTATGGCCTGAGATAAGAGAGAGACTTCATTATTTACCCTTTGGTGCTTTTAAAAACATTTCTACTTACTTCTTCAAAGACAATGCACACATATACACATCCCACAAACTCTGAAACTTTGAAAAGTTTTGTAAAAGATGGTTCAGAGCACCAACTCTTTAGGGATAGCTTATTTCTTCGCAGGGAGATGAAAATTATATTGGAAGGGAGGGAGGAAGGGAGAAAAAGAGAAACTCCTGTTCCTTTCTCCCCACACCCCAGGTTTGGATTTCTGCACATTTTCAAGACTGCCTTTATTTCTTCCCTTAAACTACTTCTTACGTGGGCAAGGTACATAGACTATGCCTTCCCTTACAGCCTGTAGGAGTTTATTTAGGAAAACCATTAGCCTGAGTCTCTAGATCATTGGTAGGAGGACTGACCTTCTGGCCAGCCAGTCCATAGCTTTAAAAAGAGAAAAGGTTGTAAAGGGATTGTTCAACGATCTGTAGGTGCCACAGAGTAACCACATAACCATTGACCACAGTAAACACCACTATACCATTAGGCACCTCCTGCAGTGCTGTCTGGGTTGGGGGAGAACTCCGGGCCTGTGAGGATCAAGCCCTCCAGGGTTCCTGGTCCAATCTTCAGGACAAAGAAGGAGCCCAAGGCCAATTACAATCCAACAGACACTCCTGCCCCTCTAGCTTAGCTGAGAGGCATCTGGTTAGAGCCTGAGCTGTTCCTAGCCACAGTGGAATAAATTGTTATAAAAATGTCTCCTGAAACAAGCACTAGCTAAAATAAGTACCAAACATTTCATTACCAGCAATTTTGCTTTCTTAGGGGGTTTGAGGAACGATTCTTTAAAATGCTCTTTCAGAAATATAGATAGAAATCTTTTCATGAATACAAATAGAAAAGCATTCTATTGAGCTTAGAATTGCCTCCAAATAAAATACAGCAGGTTCCCAATCCAGTTTTCTCATTGTAGCAAAGATGGTGTTTATTTTGGGGAAAAGAAAAGAAGTTTAAATAAAGTTAGAGATGTTGACCCAAAATCATTTCTTCCCTTTATCTCCTCATTATGTAATGTGTAGCTCATTAGTATCAGACCAAATAAAGCCCACTAGAAATAATGAGGTTGGAATGAATACATGAGGGCACTTCATATTTAGATACACAGACATGCACACAGACACATTTATTGTACATATATACATATATTTTCACATATATATTTCATAATATTTAATATATATAAAACTGCTATGTCATTCATTCTTAATAAATATTTATTGTGGGCTTAAAATGCATCATATTTTAGGGGCTGGGTGAAGATAATCTAGTAGAATTAGTCACAGATAATGTTCAAACTGTAAATTCTATTGGTTGATTTTCTTTTTTACCTGCTAATTGAAACTTTCTTAAACTGATAAAGGCAAAAGGAATCAGGATAACCACAGCACGTAGCGTAAAGACAGGGACCATTTTCTAAAAAGAGAACAACTAAAAGTAAGCGCATGCTAAATGTTAAAGGCAGTGCACTAAGGGCTATGGAACCAGAGAAAGAAGTACCCCATGCAGACTGGGGCAGTCAGAGAGACTGCAGGTACAGGCACTTGGGAGAAGAGACTCCAGTAATGAAAGGAGGAGCAAAGGCCTCCTAAGAGGAAGAGGACAGGAGCGGAAACTGTGAGCAAAGGCTTGGAAGTAGCAATGGAAGTGATGTGGAGGGTGATGAGGGGTGAGAGATGAGTGCATTTCTGTGTGATGAGAAGTTACAGATTTTCTAGTTAGAAAGAGGTTCCTACTGCTAACATGGCTGGCAAGCAGGCAAGAGAGAAGAGACATCATCCATCCATGATAGGAGTTGGGCATCCAAATCCAACCCCTCCCCTTGGCTTAATCAAGTTCTAACACTAGAGCAGGGAACCCAGCGGGGAAGTCAGGTTAGCGGAATAAGACCGGGTAGTGAGTAGGTAGAGATGAACAGCTCACCCTGACTACCTCTTAACAGGGTGGCCATGTGTTTTTGTGTCAGTCATACACGCCACACTGCTTCTGCTAATGTCTTTTCATCATAATCCTAACAGTCACTGGAAAGGTGCTGAGACTTTTGGAAAATATGACCAGGCCCTCTGCCTGTGCTAAGCTCTTGATTGTGACTCAGTATGAAACCACAATGGTGTAAGGCCTCGTAAAGGTGTTCTGCCTTGACATCTGGGGAAAGCCAAGAGGGCCCAAATGGCCTAACTACTAGTTGCTCTTCCCACTCTGCTCCCTCAGATAAGGTGCACTGATGGTTTCTAACAGGATTATCCTGAGAAATCATATTGAAGGGTATATGAACTTTAGCTTCAGGAATACCTAATTATACTTTGCATATACATGTAAACAGACTCTGCCAGGATAAACTCAAGCCATTCTCGAGTTAAAGGTATTATTGTTGTGTTACACAAATATGACATATTCCATATTACACAAAATTAAATGTTACATTAAATACTGACCCCACTATGACAAAATAGTGGGGAATTACAAGGAAACCAGAGTTAAACCAAAAGGACATCAGCTTACAGACCCAGATCTTATTTTATCCAAGCCTAGTTGAGTGTTCCCATTTTCTAACAGGAACCACAACCTGTAATTGAGATTTCCCACTGACATGGGGGAAAAGATAGGAGGCTTCTTGGGAGCCCATAAATAGCTAGAGAGGGAAAGGGTAAACTGTCACTCATTAAAAAATCAGTCCATTTCCTTACTTAAAATTATGCATGAACAATTCTATTTACCATTTCTCTTCCTCAGACACTGTCCACAATATAACCGTCTTTAAGGTCTATTCTAGACTAACTAGAAATCATCAATAACCCCAGACACCCATATGGAACCCATTTCTTAGAGTACACTGGGGACACAGATCCATCTTTTCAAGACTGGCAGGACGTACGCAGCATCAAGAAAGGACACACATTTGTCCCCCACTCTTAGCATCAGTGTATCTTTCCACTAGTTACACTGTTGACGAGCTCCTCATTTATCTTTAGCTCCCCTGACTGGAAAACAAAACAAACAAACAAAAAAATCACAACATTTCTATCAAATGTGAGTAACATCTTTTAGAGCTAGTGTCAGAGAAAATGGAAGGGAAGTAAAAATAAAGAAGCATTCAAGAAGTGAGAGAAACAGATTCACTTTTGACAGGGTCACAAACATTTCATCATAGTTTCATACATTTCTAGAAGTAGATGCTAGCAACACTCTGCTTTGGAGCAAAACTGCCTGTTTGAATCTTAGCTCAGCCACTCACTAGCTAAGTGAAACTGACGCAACCTCACTATACCCTGGTTTCCTCACCCATGAAATGGGGATAATCACAGTGCCTACCTGACAGGGCTTTATGAGGATTAAATGAATTAATGCAAATAATGCTCTAACAATGCCTGAGACAGAGAAAGCTCACTTGCCTGTGTGCACTATCTCCTCATATATATATTTAGGGTGTCGCCACTAATATTAAAAAAAATAGATTAGTACTCTAGACACTTAAAAGTCTAGACTTCTAGCAAAAAGGACTACAGAGAGAAGCTTCTGCATCATCTGTCATGTGAAACAGCTCATCACCAGCGCACACATCTGAGTAAAGAACTCCTGAAGTGAGATCATGTGAACTGTGGTTTTGTAGGTCACTCCTGGGCTTGTTTTTCATGTTTAATTTCACTGCTTCCTTGTGGTAGCTTACTACTTGTACAGTAAGACCCAAAGCTCAGAATATTCACAGTTTCACACCTATCACAATACAGTATCCTGTTTCCAAAAGGATTTCAGTCACCAACATAAATGACTTAGAGGTATCCTGCTAGGTCTCAAGACACTTTTTTAAAAGTACCTTTTTCTAAAAGCTAGTTTCCTCCCTCTTTGGTACATAATGATCACGATGGCAACCTCAAAGACAAATACAGGCTGAAATGGCCTATGAATGACATAAGAAGCAAGTATCACTTGTGGAACGAAATTGCTGATTTCTTTGCTAATATGAACCTCACTTTATCAAGTACGTGTACAGACTTTCACGTGGGACTAAATAGCAGAAAGAGTCTATTAGACAGGCCTTTAAAACACTGATCCTCCGCACTGAGCACTAGCTAAAAGCACAAAAAAAGAAGAGAGGAGGAAAATAAGGAGAAATTAAGATACCAGGAAAGAGGGGAAAAGGAGAAAAATAAGGAGCAGGTAGAAAGACAAAGTGTCATCCACTCCTCCATCTGTGACGTGTGTTACCCTGGCCGTTTACTGAGCTCCGGGTGGGTTAGGCTTGGTGTTAGGCCCTGAGATGACACGCAAGAAGGAAGCCGCTGTTCCTGCCCAGGGGGAAATAGCACTGACAGCCTCTGCCTTTCTCCTGTACCTCCAAGATAACAATAGCCTCCTAGGGACAGAGATGAACTACCCCTACACTTTCCACTTATTCTAAAACTTTCCATATTAAAAAGCAAACACACAAACAAAACCCTCAAAACCCCTTTCTCTCAACTGGAACAGAGGCGGATAATGAGAGGGAAAGGAGGGAGCATTTACTTCTCACTTTATGTACAATTTGACTTTTTTTTTAAAACAAGTTTTCTATACACCTTTTATAATTAAAAAACAACACGCAAAGAATTGAAAACCCCCATTCTTCCTTCTCTAAGCTTACTTATCTGAATTATTTCAAGCATTCCTCTTAAACAGCATTTTTGTAATACTTGGGAAGGAAAGGTCAAAGGCAAGAGAAAGGATGGGCTGGAGACAGCCATCCTCAACTGGACCTTCACCAAAATGCAAAAAAAAAAAAAAAAAAAAAAAAAAAAAATCAGACCATGCTGACATGTGGATTACAGAAATGATTTTCAGTGTGTTTCCTGTAGACAGCTTATAAATGAACACACTTCTAATCTTCTGGAGTGTCTAGTGTTTCCTCATCAGGGAAAAAGATAAGTTCCCTGTCAGGTAAACCCAGGGAAGAAGGAATGTTTTTACCTTAGTATCGGGTAAGCAGAGTGAAATGGGGGCTTCTATAAACTCCAACACCTCTGTTCATACTCAGATTTTACTTACGGATCCACTCACAGAACATTAGCAGAAAGGCCAGCAGAAATATTTACTGGGGCCAAAATTTCAATGAGCAGGCAGAGAAGACATTAATTTGTAGAGTATAAAAGAGCCTATGAAAATACTTTGTTTCTATCGTGATGGATTAGGCGTATACTTGATGTGGAAAGAATATGAGTTTGTCATGTGATTTGCAAATGGGGGGAAAGCTACTGTGAATGTGTGTTTTATTTTTTAATTTACACTACAGAGTGATTTTTCTTCCCCCCCATGCCAAGTTTTTACCTTGCACGTACTGCAGTATTTCATCTACTAAAATGCTGTGTTTCTCAAAAACAAACAAAAACAAAAACAAAATACAGCTTTGCTTCTTAACAGTGAGAGGGCTCAATATGAATGAAACTGGCTTAGAAGTCCTCCCATCGAGAATCAGTCTAATGAAGCCCCATTCCAGAAAATGGCTAAGATCTCACTTGAGCCACAGTATGAAAGCACCAACAGTTAATCAAGTAACCACTGGGTGTAAAAACATAAACTCATTTTACCATCGAAAAAGCTGCTGAGCCTATTACAGCTACTCTTATTTTTATAGAATTTAAATGTTGTCCTACAAAAAAGATTTCATGCATTTTTATTAAGACGAAAACCCATTTCCTGAATAATCACAGAAAACTTTAGCCCTTCAGATCATTATTTTATACTCTTCACTAAAGTCTTCGTACTGATTTTCATTTTAAGAGTTCCTCTTATCCTTCCCCAAATATGGTGCTCAGCACAATGTGCAGTGAGTACCTGTTAAACAGAAACAGTATGGACTACATTAAGGAAAGATGGAATCTATTAAATAGGTTTCACAGGTTATCTGTGCAAGTCCATAGGCATATTTTACCTGGCTTCTTAACAGCTAAGACATGGGATTTTACCTGTTACAGAGTGAGAATACTAAAAGAAAAAGGCAAGGAGTTTTCTTAAGTTAACATTTTTCTAAAAGACTTCATAACTTTCTTAGGTAAGACTCTTACATCTTTCCCATCTGGATATCCAATTTGTCCATACTGGGGTTCACGAGACACTTTATTTGGAGACAATGGAGCAAAGAGTCTGAAATAATATATTCCGACAGACAGATGTTCAAATCCTGAGATAATTTTATGAATAATTTACCCTATAAGGGAAAACATGTTTTCTGTAGCTAAACTGTTTTGAGCATTTCCCCATATATATAAAAATTGCAGCAGGCCCTTTACCAGGCTCTTGACTTTGGGACATCTTAGTACATTTTTGCTAACTCTGAAGGTACCTACAGACTGCCCAGATTTTTTTACTTTCAGTTTTACATGTAAGACACAGGGACAGTTCTTTCATTTAAGAAGAGTTTTATAAAACTTTGATTTTCTTAGTGATAGAACTGTCTGTGTTTTCTGAATAGCACAAGAAGATCTTAAGATCTGTACTACTTAAGAAATTGTTAAAAACTGTTTTTGACTGATGTGGGCATTTAGACCCCATGGCTTCTTTCCGCAGGTGTGGTAAAAGGACTAGTGGAATGAGAGAAATGGAATGTGTCCTGCGTCTCCAATCCATCACATGGAAGGGTGCTCACTACGTACATAATAAAGACAGACGTATGTGAGGCCTTTTAACTCAACATGTGTTTTCCAAGGGAGCTTTGTTTTAGTGAGCAGCAGTAACTCCCAAAATCAGTGTAATTGCTTTCCAAAATTAACAGGTGTTTCCTGTGCATTCTGGAAGCCTGGTCAGTGGGACACTGGTTTACTCAAAATGCAGCTGGATTCTGACCTCATGCAAGTAAAAGCAATATATGACCTGACAACTATTTACTCAGATGTGACCACCTGTTTTGTGCCAATGTGCTGAGGCCAAAGATACAAAGGTGCTTATAATCTCTTATATTATTTATTCTTATAGTTCATGTACCCCATGTTTCCTCTTCTGAAGGGAGTAGTAAGAGGAAGGTTAACAACGCTTTGGTAGAAGGATGAGTTGGTGTTGTGCCATAGTAGACCAAGGAAAGGTGTGCCTTGTACTGCTTGGTAAACACTCAATACAGTAAATGTTAGCTATTACTTTTATAATGCTACAAACAGGATATGCAAGGCAATATGCTATGGAAGGGAGTGGTATCCACAAATTCACTTCCTCATTCAGCCCTTCAATAAATATTTACTATGTGCCTACTATATGCCAGGCACTGCTCTAGGCACTGGGGATAAAGTGATGTAACAAAATTAAGTGCTTCTCATGTGGAGAAAAGGGAACCCTCCTACACTGTTGGTAGGAATGTAAACTGGTTCAGCCACTATGGAGAAGAGTATGAAGGTTCCTTAAAAAATTAACAATAGAGCAGCATATGATTCAGCAATCCCACTCCTGGGCATTTATCTGGAGAACACCATAACTGGAAAAGATACATGCACCCCATTGCTCATAGCACTACTTACAATAGCCAAGACATGAAAGCAACCTAAGTGCCCATCAACAGATGAATGGATAAAGAAGATGTGGTACATATATACACAATGGAATATTACTCAGCCATAAAAAAGAATGAAATGATGCCACTTGCAGAAAATGGTTGGACCTAGAGATTATCATACTAAGTGAAATAAGTCAGACAAAGACAAATGCCATATGATGTCGCTTCTATGTGGAATCTAAAAAAATGATACAAATGAACGTATTTACAAAACAGAAGTAGATTCACAGACACAGAAAACAAATTTATAGTTTCCACAGGGGAAATGGGGCTGTCGGGTGGGGAGGGGTAAATTAGCAGTTTGGGATTAACAGATACACACTACTATATATAAAAGAGATAAACAACAGTGACCTACCCAACAGCACAGGGAACTATATTCAACATCTTATAATAACTTACAATGGAAAAGAATCTGAAAAAATATATATATGGTTATATATAACATTTTATATATATGTATACATACGTATATGTGTGTATATATATATATTTATATATACATATATAGAAAACTGAATCACTTTGCTGTAAACCTGAAACTAATACAACATTGTAAATCAACTATACTTCAATAAAAAAAAGTTAATTGCCTCTCATTCATGCAGGTCATATTCTAGTAGGTGAGAGAGATGAGCAAAATCAATAAATAGATACTACTGACAGGAATAGGAAGAGTTAGAGAAAAAAAAAAGAACTGAGTAAGTGGGTAAGTGGACAGGTGGAAGTAGAGGTATTTTGTTACCTTTGCTACTTTGGAAGGGGAGATTTCCTTGAAAGGTAACATCCGAATTAGGTCTAAAAGGTTGAGAGAGAATCTGTCTGGAGGAAAGGGTATGTCAGACAGTAGAACAAAACTATGAAAGGGATAATAGGGTGTTTAGGAATGTTGGTCAGTCTTACATAAATGGGTAAGATCATGAGATTAGAAAGGCCAGACCACAAAAAGTCTTACACACTAAGCTGGGGGGGTTGAATTTTATCATCTAGGGAGTAGGCCACCAAATGACGCTTAATTACAAAATAATTCTTTAAAAAACAAAACCAGAATTTCATTAGAAAATGGGCAAAAGAAACAGATTTCACCTTACAAGAAATACAAGTGGCAAATATGCACATGAAAAGATATTTAACATCATTAGCCATTAAGGAAACACAAATTACACCATAATGGGATGTCACTACACACCTATCAGAATGGCTACAATAAAAAAGTGACAAACACCAACTGCTGGTGAGGTCGCAGAGACACTGGATCACTCACACATTGCTGGTGGGAACGTAAAACGACAAAGCTACTCTGGAAAACAATTTGGAAGCTTCTTAAAAATTAAACATCCAGGGACTTCCCTGGTGGTCCAGTGGTTAAGAATCTGAGCTCCCAGTGCAGGGGGCCCTGGTTCAATCCCTGGTCAGAGAACTAGATCCCACATGCCACAACTAAAGATCCTGCACGCCACAAACAAAGATCCCACATTCTGCAACTAAAGATCCCACATGCCGCAACTAAGACCCAGAACAGCCAAATAAATAAACAAATATTAAAAAAACAAAAACAAAAGCTTAAACATACAATTACCATATAACCACAATTATACTTCTGGGCATTGATCCCAGAGAAATGAAAATATATGTTCTCACAAAAACCTTAACATGAATGTCCATTACAGCTTTATTTGTAAGAACCAAACAGTGGAAATGGCCCTTTAACTGGATGTCCTTTAACTGGAATATTACTCAGCAATAGAAAGAAAAGCGGTATTTTTTTTTTCTCTTATCTGATAGGAAAGAGCTATTGATGCAATACAACACCACAGATGAATCTCCAAGGAATTATACTAAATGAAAAAAACCAATCCCAAAGGGTTACAATACTGTATGATTCTATTACAACACTTTTGAAATGAGTATTGGTTGCCAAGGATTGGGGAGTGAGGTGGGTGGGAGGTGGGTGTAGTTATAAAAGGACAAGAAAGAGCTTTGTGGTGATGGGATTATACGGTATCTTGACTGTGACTGTGTATATACAAACCTACACATCTGATAAAATTATATAGAACTAAATACATATACACACACTGAGTACAAGTAAAACTGAGGATATTTAGGTAAGGTCAGTGGATTGTATCTATGTTAATATCTTGCCTATGCTATTTTACTATAGTTGGGCAAAATGTTCCCTGTAAGGGAATCTTGCTGAAGTATAGCTAGTTTTTCTCTGTACCATTTCTTGCAAATGAATGTGAATCTACAGTTATATCAATAATAATTTCAATTAAAAAAACAGTAAACCAGATTATAAATTCCTTGTGAGTAGGAACTGTCCTTAATTTCTCTGACTTCTAGTCTCATTCCACCTCACTCCTGCAATTTCCAAGTGCTGCGACCAGCTTGAGAGAAAGGCATAATAAGAGGTAACTATTCGGTTTCTGGTTTATCCAAGGGAAAATTAAGTTTATCAATTTCTATAAAAGAATCTATATTTTACTAAAATTTCCTATATAAATTCTATAAAATAAAATCTAAAAACCGAACTCTAAAGTCACTGATTAGCCACTAGGGAATAAAATCACTTGAAAATATCCCGCTAAAGTTAAATGTCACTATGTTTACATGAGAACCAGCCGCCTTTGAAAGCAACTGTCATTAGACAGGAGTCTTTGGGCATCAGAGTCACGGAAAAGTGGCAGATTGAGGCCATGGGATTTCAGCTGGCTCCTAGAAAAAAAGCCTTCAGAGCAGTACCACTCCACTGTTCCTTTCCCATCTTCTGTTTTAGCATAAAACATGGGAAAGAGGAGGGGCAGCAAACAAGTGGTGCAGAGCAGTGAAACATAGATGCATCTACATTTGTAGACTAAAAACTTGACTTACATACCCTTTGACAACACCCTGAAACATCCTGATGATGAAGCCAATTTGTGTAGCTATTTCTGGGTAGATTTTAAATCTGGATTAAATTGAGAGAAAAAACTAAAAATTCATTAGATGTTTGAATTATAAGATACTGAAAATGAAATACAGTTTGAGTACTTTCATATACATGTGTCTACCTTTAACAGCCAAGCAGAGGTCTTATCAGGCTTGCTTTACAGAAGTCTGTTATAATCAGCACTGTAATTATTTTATGCCAACACAGTATTAAAATGCCTAGCAGGATGTGCACAGAAGGAATTTAAATGTTTTCTAGAATATGATATACAGCATTATTTGCTTAAAATGAAGACTAGCCAGTTTTAGTTGAGCCTAGGCAGGATGAACATACACACCAAATAAAAAAGTCACAGAGGTGTCTCAATCAGTTTCCCCTTGGAGGCAGATTACTGCCAGACCCCAGGTGGAGAGGGTCAGTGACTGTGACCCATGTCACTGGTCCCAGCAATGATGCTAGAAATGCTTTATCTAAGAATTTCTTTCAACCTACAGCCCAACTGAATGTGTTTCCTTGCCCAGTTTCCAGGTCTTATCCTCTCATAATTCAAGACGCTCCAGAAATCCTACCTCCTCTAAACTTCAACTAGAGAGAGTGTATCACCTGCCTCTCTGGGGAAAAAAACTTTATCATTCACTTAAATCTAATTTTTCATTAAGATAATAAGGATAGGGAAGTTCCAACACGCCGCCAAGCAACTAAGCCTGTGTGCCACAACTACTGAGCCTGTGCTCTAGAGCCCACAAGATACAACTACGGAGCCCATGTGCCGCAACTACCGAAGCCTGTGTGCCTAGAGCCCGTGCTCCACAGCACGAGGAGCCACCACAATCAGAAACCCGAGCACCACAACAAAAAGTAGTCCCCGCCTGCTGAAACTAGAGAAAGCCCATGTGCAGCAACGAAGACCCAACTCAGTCAATAAACAAATTAATTAATTAATTAATTATTTAAAAAAGATAATAAGGATATTGTGTTATTATAAAGGTATTTCAGCCCTACAAAATTATTTACTTTGGGGAATCCATAAATAGCAATTAATATTAAACCTGAGTGCTTTAGAGCTCAGAAAGTACTTGACAGAAAATGAAATAAGGAACTGAGATAGATAAAAAAGCAAGCGTCATGTAAATCAGTGGGAAAATATGAGACATGCATAATTCTTTCTGTGTCACTGATGTCCACATGAAACTGGTAAATGACAGGAAACACTTTAACTTGTTTTGAATTACAACCACTACTAACTTGACCAAATGCAAACATGGCATGATTACTTCCATTTTCAACCATTGAAACATCTATTTCCTACCCATAAAAGGTTTCCAATTCATAAGCTCTTTTTGCATGAAAAATCTGGGGCCTCTGAAACTGCTCATTAATGTCTATACATATCACTGCAGGTGTCCCCGTGCTTTCCCTCTAGACAGGGAACAAATTGGGGACAGTAATATTGTTTCAATCATGGCCCCCTGGGTAGACAGAACTCTATAATATGAATGTGCTCTGATTTAAAATCATTATGTGTCAGGATCAGAATACTTGGCTCCATACTCATTTTATCTAAGTATCAGCTGTGTGCCCCTGGGCAAGGGGCTAAATCTCATTAAAGTCTTAACTTCCTCATCCGTAACAGAAGATAAATCTCTATCTTATAGGATAACAGGAACTAAATAATTCTTGCGAGAGCTCCTAGCATGTCAGAAATATAGATTAAATAGTAGCTGTTACTATTAAACATGGAATCCATGCTATTTGATGTCAACAGAATTTCTTATCCTTGCTATTGTCAGATCAATAAAGTCTTGGTGAAGTGGGGAAAAAAACTGGATGGATGGAGAGAATCAGAGAGTTGAAGGGGAGAAATACGAATATACTAACATATATTAGTAGCATCAGATATTTGCTGGTTGAAAGTTTGAAAACTCACCTCCCTGAAATCACCATTTAAAAAATAGGAGTCCTCTAATCCTGTGCTCATACGCTGCCCTGTGGCAGCCCTCTTTCCTAACAGGGGGAACAATCTCTGTCCTAGCAGGAGAAAAAAAGGCAATGGTATAAGCAATCCTGAAACTTTTTACAACTGAGATCACTTGAGTTTTCTAAATCTTGTGGTCTCTGTAATGCTTCCACTACAGCGTTAGAAGTGGCAATGTGGTATTTTGAAGCACCAGGTTGGAGCCATGGTTTTGCAATTTTCCATCTCTGTGGTACGGAGAAAGTCAACAAGTCTTACTGTGCTTCGTTTTATCAGTGAATGAGGAGGCTGGGTTGAATGATTTGTAAAGATTCCTTTAGTGCTAAACTATAATGGGTCTAGGACTACATTTAACCCAAAGCCATTAAAAGACATACTGCAACTTCCAAATTTTTCAAACTACCCCATTTAAATATCTTCACCCCAACTTCTGCTAACAAATAAATCATACCTGGACCAGAGAACGATCTCCTTATTTATCCCTCCCTGCCTCCTCTGGGGTCCTTCCCACAACCTAACAGCGTTAGAGAGGAACTGTGCTTTATTCTCCTGTTTCCAACAGTGCAGCTATTGAAAGAAAAATTGTTCAAGTAGAGAAAAAATTACTCATTTAAGTTGAAATCTCTGTTTACTTATGACTGTAGATATACCTAAAGACCAACAGAAAGAGGGGAAAGAAACAGTTACCAACTACTCCTTATTTATTCATTATACGCACTCTCCTGGACTGGGAATTACAGTTGCCATGCAATTCAAATCAGACGTGCTTTTCAGATTAAGGGGGAAAAAAACCAAAAACCACAAAACAAAAACCAAACTATTCTAAGTGTATTAAAAACCAAATCTATACTTGAATTCCTAATGTTTTAAGGGACAATAACATATGCCAAAGTATATCAACTCTTATAAATATGTTACCAAGAAACTGACTTTAAAAAAATATATGATCTAAGTAAAACAAAGTTTTCAACAGAATCCACAGGAGCTAAAAGAACAAGCAGTTCTATCATTTCAAACAGAAAAAGGCTAAATGTGTTTGTTTTCCTTTTAATTTTTATCTAAACATTCAGGGGAGACTGACTTGCTTTGTTCAGTGTTTATTATCTCACCTATCCTGAAGCAGAAACCAAAATACTTTGATAAATGGGAGAGTCTGGTAAACAGACCCTTGATCTTTAGGGCTCAGAACCACTAATCCAGTTGCATTTTCATCTTTGCCCCTTTTTCCTGAAGTCACTACCACCATGCTTCTGTTTCTTTATATGTAAAAGGGTAATAATACCTAATACAACCTTACTTTAATTCACACTTACATGGAACCAGAATGGATCTATAACGGATCTATAATGCATATAAGAAAGGATGAGAAATCTGAAAGAAAACTGCCTAAGACAGCTGTCCTCTCTGGAAATACTATCATACTACTTTACTCCACTGATAGTCTATTTAACCAACGCAATTTTTATAGCCCCAGTGATAGACTATCTCTGCCTAATGTCAAAACCACTTGCAAATACTTTTTTTCCTCCAAAGATCCACAACTATCAGACCCAGACTAAACCACCAAAGTAGCTTTTCCATATCACCCAGAAGAAACTCAGCAGTTCCATTCTTAAACTTAACTTTTAAACTCAGTCTTTCATAAAAAGGTCAGCACTGCTTTGGAGCTTCCCACACCCAAAAGTACTGTGACTCGACCTTCTCTTTGTGTCTAATATAGTTTCAAGAAAGTAGTAAAATAAACAGGTTCATATAAACATGTCTACTTTTTAAATAAAGGGCTTTCCCTAAATACCAAATTAATCTATGCAACTCCAGGAAAAGATGATGCATTTAAAAGAAATGTCTGGGAGAACACAGAAAGCTTACCAAAGTATCATACAAGCACAGGTGTTACTTACGAATACCTGAAATATGAATATACTCACCCCGGTATGTCTGAACAGGAGCCTGCACCTGGAATTCCCCTGAACCACCTGGAGGACTGGTGAGCCAAAGATGATCTTCTCCACCTCTTTGTCCTATCCCCTCCTCCCTTAATACTTCCCTCATCAACACACTAACCTTTCCCTCTTTGGATACACTAGCATTTAAGTGCCATAAAAACTATTTATTTAACTTTATTGCTCTGTTTTAATGCTACTGTCTCAGTCTCATTTCCTATTACTTTCCATTGCATTTTTCATATACTAACGATGCTCTTGTGGGCTGGCGGGGAACCCAACTCCTACTCACAGTTTATTTCTACTGTAAGAACTCATTAGGGGACTTCCTAGGTGGCGCAGTGGTAAAGAATCTGCCTGCCAATGCAGGGGACACGGGTTCGAGCCCTGCCCTGGGAAGATTCCACATGCCACGGAGCAACTAAGCCCGTGCGCCACAACTATTGAGCCTGTGCTCTAGAGTCCGTGAGTCACAACTACTGAGCCCATGTGCCACAACCATTGAAGCCCACGTGCCTAGGGCCCGTGCTCCACAACAAGAGAAGCCACTACAACAAGGAGCCTGCACACCACAATGAAGAGTAGCCCCTACTCACAGCAACTAGAGAATGCCCGTGTGCAGCAATGAAGACCTAATGCAGCCAATAAATACACTAAATAAATAAATAAAATAAAATAAAAAATAAAATAAATAAAATAAAATTTGATATGTTTAAAAAAAAAAAAACTCATTAGGTTCCAAACATCCTGTTAATAGGTTTAATCCATCCACAGACTGATGGATTATACTTACCTATCAGGTTCCTACAGGAATTAAAAATGCATAGGAAGAGAATGAGGGCCCTCTTTGTCACCTTTCCCACTTCTGCCCTTTCCCAAAAGGTTCACATTAGGAACATTTCTCCAAGAAATAGGTCAGAATCTCATTTTGCAAAGCAATTTCTATCTCGCTGATGTAATTTTTAATTGCAATTTTATGAAAACAAAATCATAACCTTGGCTAAATTTGTTTTAAAATTCATATTTGATTTTTACTATTCAAAATTTAATAAAAACCTAGCAATGGAAAACCAATCAATTATCTCAAAAAATAACATCACCTTTTTACCCCCAAATGTGCAAATATCACCTATCTCAAAACAACGTATTTTTACCAAGGAAGACAGGATGTCTGTGTGTGTGTGTGTGTGTGTGTGTGTGTACACAATCACAATGTAGGATATTTGTTTTCCCATCTCTGGCTAAAAATATGTGCTCTAAAAGCATAAAGGTATAAAGTGATATTCTATCACAAAAACATATATATCTGATAAAGTATCACTTATCTGTTTTGGCAAGAATGAGACCAAAGTAATAGAGTTGATCAAAATACTGCACTTTAACTAGTTCCTAACATATACTTAAAAGGGAAAAAGACAAGCTTTATTGCCAAGAAATAAAATCCAATGCTTCTAGCTGCAGCTTCAAATGTAGGGTAAGTATGTAAACAAATAGACTTGCCAAAACTGTGTGGCTATGGTTCCAACACAAGAAACACAAAGTTAAAGAGCCATACAAATTTTTGATATTTCCTGAGCTGATGCTGAAAATAACTTACAGGAAAGGGCTGCTGTTGAGACATACGAGTCCCAACCCCCACCCTCAAACTGTGCTTAATCTTACTGGTGCTATGACAACCATGGAAATGCTCATTAGGGCTATTAATTTAACCTTTAATCATTATATTAAAATCCAACAATACCACCAGATGGTAAATGTAACCCAAGAGAGATAGCTTCTAGACTGGGTCGGAAGATTTATAACACAAATGCCATAATGGGATTTGAGACTTCAAATGCCATTTGGCAGCTCTTTAAGCACAGTTGTGTGTTTAAAATAGGGAGAAAACAAACAATGAAAATGCTCTTATTGAGATTAGAAAATGATCTCCTCAACACCAAATCCAATCATATCCATTTTATAAGCCTTAGGTCAAGTGTCACCATCTCTGTGAAGTCATACACCCTACTCAGGATATAACTGAGACACAGCTTGGATTACCAGAACCATGCTGTCCTATAACTGAGCAGTCTCACTGGGCAGAAACTCCTAGGAAGAAGCACCCCTTCCACCTTTGAATGCACAGTGCTTAACACATGGTCAGCCCTGGGCAATAGATAAACTGAGGACTTGCTTCCTTACCCAGGAAAACCCAATTACCACACATTTTCTTTGAAGTGCTTATAATAAGAACAAACTAAAACAACAGAGGAAAAACTTGGACTGTTTGCAGGGAAAACTATTCTCAGTTATAAAATCAAGAAATTGGCTACACTTTTAAGAGGAAAATTCCAATGTTTGGGCATTACTAGTTTGCGATTTGTCCCTAACTCCTTATCAGAGGCCCAAACTCGAGGAACTTCCTTATGGAACTCAAACTTCTTAAATAATAGTAGTAAATGAGCAGTCATCACCTGCACGCCAGTGAGAAAGGCCCACTGTCTGATAGTTGTTTTAGATTTATGATGTCTCAAACTTATCAAGGAAGAGGGTAACTGTACTCCAAATGCACTGGAATACTCCGAAGTGGCTCACAATCTTACTGCAAACAAAACTGCTTCTGAGAACCCAGAGCAATGACCCAACGATAACTTACCTGGGAATACCTAAAGCTCTGTTTCTATGACTTCGCCCTCCTTGACCTTGAGATTTGGCCATTCAGCCTTCCTAGTGCCACTCTTTACCATCCAGCACCCCTCCCTCAGTTTCTTCCACTCACTCTTGCCTAAGGTCAGAGACTAATTAGCAGAATCACACACGGAGATGGGGAGGGTGAAAGGGGAGGGATAGGAATGATAAAGACAGGAGAGAAAGCAAATCCATTGCATCCTAATTCCCAACCACCCAGCCCTTCCCTTCTCCTTATCACTCACAGTGCCTTACAGCCTTCCTTACCGTGAGCCCAGCCCCCAATTTCCTCATTCTTCCTTAGTCACCTCACCCTTTCCACAAACCCTGCAGCCTCAGAAGCAACACATTTGTTCCACTCTGACATCCCTGTGCTCAACTCCACCACGGGCGACTCTCCTGCATCAGCACAAAGCATAGAGAGGAAGAAGGTACCTGGGAAGAGGGAAGGGGAGGCCAGTACTGCAACGGTTAATATAACTGGGAGGCTAAACTGGGGACTTGACCATCATTTCCACAACTCTTTCTTTGGGAAGTATGCTCTGAGTTTCAAATTATCATGATGTTTTAGAACACGGTCCTTTTTGGAATTGGAGGCTGCCTGCAATTCTTTCCTGATACGTTATGAACATGTTGTTATAAATTTGTAAATGTTAAGCAGTTGGATTTATGAAACATCTATACGCTAAAGAAGGTGACCATATGGGCAACCCTAAGCTTGGCAAATGTCTGTTTACTAATCCAGAATCTGTGTGCTTATACAGGAAGACTGTGAAACTGGTGAGTCTCTGTGAACCAGTCCCCTCCATAAGATCCAGAACCTCTTCCCCGAGGCCTAAGAAACTGTTAAAGACACTCTTTTGATTCACTTCAGCAGAAAAATCTTAAACAGGGTTCATCTGTGTTTTTTCTTATCATTTTAGAAACCTAGGGTGCTGGATTTTGAGTTAATTACCCTAAAACACAAGTCTGTATTTTCAACAGCCAGATTACCAAACAGGATTACCGCTTGAATCCACTCAACTGACCTGAAACGGATGCCCCACTTCTCATTTACCTTACTTTGGGGTGGCCAGGTGTCCTCATGAAGGCTTGAATTTTGCTTTCTCTATGCAATGTTGTTTACAAAAGGTACAAACTCCCAGGCAAAACTGTTAGTCTGGCCCTATGACTGAAGGCTTTTGATTCAGCTGGCACATTTTAGGAATCTCAAGCCTGTTTAGCCTTCCCAGCTCCAGGCCTAAACAAAAACCTCCATGCAAAGCGAAATTCAAAAGCAGAGCTTACCCACTCCTCACCAGGCTGCCCTACTTGACAGCTTCAATCTGCCCAAAGCCGCCCTCAGTTTCCTGTGGCCTTGAGAAAGAACTCTCCTTATGAAAGGCATCCAGCTGCACTGGCTGGCTGTGTATATTAACCCCTTCCATCCTGGCTCCTCCCCCCAGAGCAGCAGGGCCCTAAGGACATAAGAAGCAAACCAGATGAAGGACAAGTTCCACAAGTTTACAGCTTGTGTTAGAGATAATGACAAACTCTTGATTAAGCCCGAGGGCCAATAACAGACTTACACTAAGGGCCAAACCCCCAGTTTCCAGGAAAAATTTCACCTTAGCTAAGGATAGTAATATATCACAAAGCAGCCAAATTCATTCCTTACACACACACACACACACACACACACACACACACACACACACACACACACACACGATAATACAAAAAAACTTGTTAAAAGGAGGGCAGTACCAACAAAATTGTTTCATGGTGAGAAGAGCAGACATGAAAATAGGCTTTTTTTTTTTAATTTGGATGCTTAACTACATTCTCCATTGAAATGTTTATGCCACGGGAGAGGCTTCTGCCTAGGTGCTAACATTCAGAGAGCAGACAGTTGTAAACAGAATGGAATGAGATATGAGATAAGTTAGGCAAGGGAGGTTAAGTCTTTCATGGGTTGGAGGAAGGGCAGAGGGGACTATGAGTAAAGAAAAGTGCTAGGAGACCATGTGAAAGTTAAAAGAACAATTTATTTTACCTGGTGCAATGACGAAGATTTTTGCTTAATAATTTGATTTATTCAGTTCACCCAATAATCCTTTTTTTTGAGCGCCTACTATGTGCCACATGTGTTACTCTTTATACACAAGTCCAATTTTAAGACCTAAGCACTCAAAGGCTTGAAGTTAGTAACCTAAGAATACGAACGAAGACTTCAAAAAGGGTCTGTGTACTTTGTGTTAAATACAAAACACTTTCAATACAATGCCAAGGCTCCCTCTGTGAATAGGGAGAGAGAAGGTGCTCCCAGCTACCTCCTTTGCTCTCCTTCACTCATTCTCTCATATACCCAACCAACATCTACCGATCCCTACTAAGCCCCTTGCTTGGCATAAGGACAAAAAGATATGACCAGAACTCTTGGAGCTTAAAACTGAACACCGATCAGACAATTCTACCATAAAACAGACTGAGATAAAGGATACCACAGCATTTGAACGTCAAAATAGGAAGGAAACATTTCCCACTAGGTAACTGTAGAAGCTTCATGAAGCAAAGGATTGCTAAGCTGGATCATCAAAGACGGGCAAGGTTTCAGTTAAGACAGATGGAGCAGGTACACCGGGGTAGGAAGTACGTATACAAAAGTGAGAAAGGACAGTCATTAGGTTTTTCCTGCATTTCTCCTATGTGCATCTGAAGTCGTTCATGAGCCTTCCGTAAGTAAAATAACCAATCCTTAAATAGTAAATTTTGCAAATTTAGAGTTTTACCTGACAAGGGCACCACAGGTAAACACGGATTTCAAAACCTCACAGATTTCTCACACCTAGCAAATAAACCTCATTGGATTGGCCAATTTCCTCCCCTAGCTTCTTGCTATGACTTCCAAGCTTTAGAGGAACCATTCTAGGTGTTCCTTGTAGTACCTACACCACTACTACGACTGGTTCAAATTCTCGGAATCAGTGACTAAAATTAGTCAACTATGTAAAGGTTCACTGCAGACACCCATCCCAACTACGTGATAAAAAGAGACTGTGCTTTGGAAACAATTTAATATATGCTTAACTAAACCACTCTCAGGAAGTGATTTTTTCCCCACGTATGAGATCTTAACCTATCTCACAAGGCCGCTGAAGGTTAATGTCAGTGATGCAAGCAAAAGGGTAGTGTCTGTCTGACACCTGAGTGTTACCTGGAATGCTGATGCCTGGGTTCAAGTCGCAGCTGGCCAGCTTCATATGGCTCTTCTACCTCATATACATTTGCATCAGTGTCCTCCATGCTGCTGGAATTCTGCCATTCCAACTCTGGAGCTTTCCCCACAGCCACAACAAATGGCAAGTTCTCATACTCTGGTATTTCCTCGTAATGGCGTATATTTTCATACTCCGGTGCACAGCCGCTTATAACAGATTTGCAAGGTGCCTGCGAGGATGACTCCCTGGAGAGCATTTGGTCATCCAAAGACTCAGCTCTCGGTCCATTAGCTGCACTGCTCTGGCCTCGCGACTTCTTCCTCTTCTTTTGGGATTCGAGGCTATAGTTATCTGCCGAATATGCCTTGATGGGTTTATTTCTCTTCTCTTCTACCAACAAGCCATGCCAATCACTTTCACTCCCTTTTCTCTCCCCACCCACAAGGCTGCCTGAGGTTGTGTCTCCGAGCTGGCTACTCTTGGACCAAAATTTCTGGAAGTCACTCTTCATGAAACAGATGGACAGCTTCATGTTGAGCAACTTCTTTAGAGAGTTCTTCTTTTGAGAGTCTTTGCAACGCTTAGTGCACCTTTCCACATCTACAGCAGATAATGATTTTGCTCTAGGCTTGGTCAAGGCAGTGGGAGGCTCACTGTTTGAGGATATGGTGACAGACTTTAAGGATTCTGGGTTCCCTGAAAAAGGTATAATAGGATGAGGTAACTTCCACACTGGCTTCTCCGAAGCCCGTTTAGGCATATCAAAGGAGGACAACACACCATGGCTTGGGGCACATAAATGCTGAACGTGATTTCTTTCTAGACCCTTCTCTGAATTTTTTTCTTCATTTGAGGGATAAGAACTTTTCTCCACAAGCTCCTCTGAGGCAGCCTTTTTAAGTACTCCTGCAGCAGGCAAGCTGTGTCTTTGAGGTTTTCTGGGGACAATTCTTGAGGAACTTTCATCTTTTATCGTAGATTCCTTTTGCAGCTGAGGGGTAGACACTTCCGAGTTACAAGTAGAAGGCAAATGTTCGCTGCAGGTTAATTTGAGCTGCTTGGGCAGGCTCATGGAGAGAGTACTGCATCTTATAAAACTGGTCCCTCTGTCCACAGCAAGTGACATACTAGAACCATCTCCTGTCTTGTTGTCAGAACTCAAATCTGAGTCTGTCTCTAAAGGAAGTACCATTTTTTCAAAGGAAGATGTTTCAGGACACAAAGCTTTTTGTGAATTGATTAAGCTTTGTCTGTCATCGTTGAAGCCCACATTCAATTCACTTTTATTTTCCGGCTTCACTTTGTCCATCTGTTCCTGGTTACATAAAACATCCTGATGAAAAACACTGATTTTATTGTTTTTCAAACTATCTTCGAAAAGACAAGGAGAGCTACTGTCTACATTCTCTGGTTCTTCAGTACTTTCACTAGGAGTATCTATATGTCTTTGGCGTAACAGGCGTGCAGCATGTGTCTTTCTGGGCTTGGGAGCTGGAAATTTGGGAGCGTATGGTACTAAGCGAATTTCCAAGGGACCAAGGTCTTTGACTTCTGATTTCTTACTATCTCCATCTGAAGATAAAAAAGTACTCCTTTTATCATTTTCTAGGGCTTCTTGGTCAGATGAGCGAAAGCAAGTATTGCTTTTTCCACTGTTATCCTGATTAGTTTCAAAATTTTGAAATTCATCACTAGGAAGTTGTAGGTGGCAATGGTGATGATCAGAAACTGTTTCAAAGCTGGACAAGGAAGGTGACAAATCTGCAAATTCAATTCTGAATTGTCTGTTGGAATTACAGCTATCACTCATTTCTGGACTGTCTGTGGATCTGTGCTTCTGTGAGAAAACAAAAGGTGATGTTCGTTGTGTTAAAACATCTTTGAGCTTCTCTTCCAGGATGCTTGCCTTTAAAACTACTTCACTCTGGCTCTTGATCTTTCCACCATTAGAATCACATTTATGCTGAGTTTTTATAGTTGAAGAAAACGCACCCATTTTATTATTTTCTAAATTTTCATGCATTTCCAGGGGCTCTAAAACAAGCTGCTGGACACACACATTCTCTCTATGGCCAAGCTTACGGTTACACTGAGAACGGCAGGAACACATTGGTAGAATATAATCACTGCCCTGGTGCCTTCTATTTTTGCAGTTAGAGTTGTCAGTGCTTTCAGGGAATTCCTGTTTATGCTCTTCCAGGTTCACAATGATTTTCCCGGATGGTGACTGCCTGATGTCTTGAACTGGTGAGGCCTTCAGAACTTTTGGTTTTGGAGCTATTGCTGGTTTGGTTTTCTTTGTTGCCTGTGGAACACTGGAAACCACGATCTCAGGTTTAGGTGCAACAGGAGGTGGAGCTGGCTTATTATTTGCAACCACAAACTTTGGCTTGGGGGCCACTGGTGGCTTCTTAATCTCTAGAAAGGAAAAAAAAATATCTGATGACCAAATAACCAAAGCACAAGATAAATGATTAAATTTGATAACACTGGGACCTCCCTGGTGGCACAGTGGTTAAGAATCTGCCTGCCAATGAAGGGGACATAGGTTCAATCCCTGGTCAGAGAAGATCCCACATGCCGCGGAGCAAGTAAGCCCGTGTGTCACAACT
Source organism: Hippopotamus amphibius kiboko (assembly GCF_030028045.1). Classification (NCBI taxonomy): domain Eukaryota; kingdom Metazoa; phylum Chordata; class Mammalia; order Artiodactyla; family Hippopotamidae; genus Hippopotamus; species Hippopotamus amphibius. The sequence goes on along the minus strand of NC_080192.1, from coordinate 25,612,287 downwards.
ACTGAGCCCTTGAGCGGCAACTACTGAAGCCTTTGGGCCTAGAGCCCGGGCTCCACAACAAAAGAAGCCACTGCTATGAGAAGCCCACACACCACAACAAAGAGTAGCTCCTGCTCACCGTAACTAGAGAAAGCCCACGTGCAGCAACAAAGACCCAACGCAGCCAAAAATAAAACAAAATTTTAAAGAAATTCTAAAAAATAATAAAAAAATAAATTTGATAACATTTTTACATGACAATATGCTGAACTTGCATTTTACTAGGTAGATTATATTGCATTATACAGAGTCAATTATTACTTTTGAAAATTCCTTAAATTGCCCTTCAATTCCAGTACACACAGCTTTGGGTATTTCTTCTAACTCTGGAACAGATTACCATATCTTCAGGCAACACTAAATGAAATATAGTAACTGGCTTCTGCTTGAGATCTGTATAGCAGGAGAAGGTACTTCAGTTCATTTACTGAGAGCTAAGAGTTGAATTTGCCTAAGCTTTATGTAGGATGCAACTCCTTAAGCGTCTCATGTGAATAAGCATTATTCTTCTATCTCAATGATATACAGTAGAGCTGTATAAATGCCCTTTATCAATGACCTATCTCACTAGAACCCCAAAATAACCTAAAAAGGCATACAGAAATCGGAAATCTTCCAAACTTGAAAACTGAAAAGTAATGATACTGTACTACTTGAGGCTCTTAATAAAGTTGGTATTTTTTTCTGTGCAGGGATTGTCAAATGGAATTTTCATTACACTCCTTCACTAAGCTTTATTTTTAAAAAGTCACATGCCTATGCTTTACCCCAGGTGATAATGCTGTGTACCCTTCACTAATAACCACTGTTCTAGTGCATTTAAAAGATGACCATAATTCCTATTGTAGCAATTCTTTCTTGACATTATATAAAAGGGACTCAATGAGCACCTTTTACACTGTGCTAGATTTGCAAAGATCTGCTCCTAGCCTACAGGAACCTAAATTAAAGCTTCACACAAAAGACCTACAAAATGAAGTTACACAGAGTCTGAACATCCACATTTTTTAAAGTTCTTTTATGTTTTTCCACCTATACTATCACTTATCACCCCGTTGTATTTCCCAAGACTTGAGCTAAAATGTATTTTGTCTTATACTTCTCATACTTAAGTTTGTTCCTCCAACAGGATCTAACACTTAATAAAAACTTAATGAAAAACATAAACATAAACCTTTCAAAATATCATCTGCTGGACATTGTTTAAGTACTTGAATACACAGAGGCTTTGATTCTTCACTTGGTGATGAGTTTCTTTTCAACAAAGGAAATTAGTCACAACACTCCAACTCGGGAAGATATTACAGGAATATGAGTAGGGGAAAAAAAAAAAACAGTAGGGTGCGCTACTTCCTTTTACCAACCAAGGAAGAATTTCTCAAACCCCAAGTACTCAGCGTTCAACCTAGATCACCTGATGACAGACGCCTTCTCATTCAATTCCTCAGTATGTTATAATAAAAAAAGATATGAAGTATTTCCAAAATGACTTAATACAAATTCCCAAAGCCATGCAATTTCAGTTAAGTGTTCAATAGCATATTATTGTTTTGTTTGTTTTTTTAGGTACAAAAAAATTTTAAAACCATTCAAAGCCTAATGATAAAGCTTGGTGTAATGGTCTATTAAATGAAACTCTTGATCTATTAAGTCTTAAAAGAAAATATGAATGCCCTAAGCCTCTTCCCAACCTCCTATCTTACTCAAGATAAGACAGACCATCACACTGATTTCTTTTCTGTAAGCATTCTGAAAACATCCTACCTCCGGGCATTTTGAAGGAATTAAAAAAAAAAAATCATATTGCAAAATCCAGTTCTGCAATATGGAAAGAGTTCTGGAGACTGGTGGCACAGGAGTATGAATGTGCTTAACGCTACTTAACTGTACACTTAAAAATAGTATAGATGATAAATTTATGTTAGTATTTTACCACAACATAAAAACAAAAAAAACAAAAACAAACAAAAAAACCCCACTGCCTCATTAAATTAATCGCTTACTTTCTGAATCTCAGAGCCTTTTCAGAAGCTTCTGGGTCATTTACCCAACCCATTTCTGCTATTTTAGTTCAATCGTTTTTTTAATCTTTGGTACCAACTTCACACAGTTCTTTAAATAAGTTTTGTACATGAGTCTGCTTCCAAGAATCATAAATCTCTGTTCTTAGTGTCCTAGAAATTCAATTAACTACATGAGCTATGTTTGATTACCAACAGATATAGCACAGCGTTATGTACCTAACTGCCTCAACACATACTCACTGAATTAAATAAAGAACTGTGAGCTTCGGCTTACTTAACTGTGTATTGGAGGAAGCCAATAATATAACTGGGAGAGCTGGCTAACCTAATTGTGTGTCTCTGTGGAGAACTGGTGGCCTCAGTTTCCTTATTGTAAATGAGGGAGTTGAACAGATCTCTAAAGCCTAAATGATTCTGAGATGATAACATCTGAGATGTCTGCATCAGGAGAACCCTTAGATTCTCTAGCTGCTTTGCCCTCTGTGATTTTCCTTCGGGTGAACCTCCCTCTATCTTCACCACTAGAAGGCAAGCTCCAGGAGGGCTGGCAGTTTGTCTCTTTGCTGTATCTCCAATGCTAAACACAGGGCCTGGGAATAGTCAGAGCTGCCACATACACAGAGAGTCTTTACTATGTCTCAATAACAAGGTATTTCCTTAAAAAGAAATCAACATCCATTTAAACATAAAATAATATTTTGTTAGCAGGAATCAAGTTCAGTAGGATTACTGAATAAGTTCTTAATTATTAGTAGGAAAAAGTGTTCAACTCACTAGAACAGCAATATTTGAAATCGTTCATTATTATTAGCAGTAGTAGAAGTGTTAGTATTATAATTTTTAGTGGCTCTATTTTGAAAGAAACACAACTCAAAAGATAACAAGCCATTATATGAAGGTCTGCTCCAATGTCAAACTCTTGAAATAAGTACACAATGTTTGGAAATGAATTCAGCACCTTTGGATCTTAATACTGTATCAACAGTCAGACTGAAGCTTTTTAGAACCTAGCAGCAAATCTTTTATTTACACAGCTGTTTGGCTCCAAGGAAAAATAAGGTAAGAAAGTAAAGCACTAGTACCATTTTACTAACAATTACAAACACTCTCCTCATCTGTTACACACAGATGGCTGCCGTCCACGTGCAACTTTCTCAGCTATTGAACCAGCCAAAGAGCAAAACACAGCACATATACACCAAGGCCTGTACATGTTCAAAATATATGAAATATATTCCTATAATCATCTCTCCTTTTTTCATATACTAATTAGAATAATTCTAAAATTTCTATTGTGGGCCTACTCTTTCACAGACGCAGAAAAACAAAGCAAGTTCTTCTTCAGGACACATATAACTTAGATGTTCTACATTTTTCTTATTCCCTTAAATTAAGCCAACCATCCCAAATAACACAGATTAGATTCAGTGTAAACAAACATCCCCTCCCCCAATTGCAAATAACATTCCTAAAGTTTCAATGAATTTGAATATTGTTCCAAAGAGCATCATAAACAGCTTGTAAGAATGATGAACACATAATTTTACAAGAATAGGATGGAAATAAAAACCCAGTTCTTTTCCGTATTCTCCATTTAGACATGAGAAAAAATTATAATAAATCTTAACAGATGGGCGAATAAAAAAGTAGTTAATGCTTCTCAGCAAGCCATGGTTAAAAACCAACTAACTCAGCTAAACACAGGAAGTGTCCCTCTTATACACCACAAAAATGTCTGTGGATTTCTTTAATTCCAGAGTCGATAAAATACAAAAATAGCATGCACTATTCAATGGTCATTCAGATGAAAGAATAATAAAAATCCAGACTGAGACCTAGATCAGGTCTACTCAGTTAAATGTCAAGTTAAATGCTTCTGTATCTGTTCATTATAAACTGTTCGGACTGGAATTGAAAACTGCTACATATAAGGTTAGAGTTTTAAATGCGTTTGACAGTGGAGGTGAGACTTAAAGTTGGCTAGAAGGATTTTAAAATCTCCAACCACTTTAAATTGAAATTAGGCTTGTTCATTAATAAAACTTAAAGTGAGGCACAGAAATTTAGGATGAAAATAATTCACCTCAAATAAGGAGAAAGCCTCCCTTTGGCAAGGAGAAGAGAGTTTATAAATAACATGATTCCCCGTATATGATGACATATCTCCTGTACACACATATAATACCAAAAAGGAAAGATCCACATCTTCCTCAGGAATACTACGATGGGAACACTTCACTCCTTGCTTTCTTATTCCTATTGGCTAACTTCTCGCCTCGTTAGTTGTAATCTGATTACACCTAGCCCTACAACCTCCAATATATTCAGGCTTTAGAAAGAATACAAATCTGAACATTTAGAGTGCTGTTTGACAGTTTCAAGTTGCAGGAATTTAAAACAAATGCCAAGAAAAGCTAAGAAAATTTAATCTGATACTTAGCGCTGATTCTATAAGTAACTTTGTTGGTGAAGCTTTACGCTGCTATAAAATGTCTAATAAAAGTTTATTTTTTACAACGTGGGCAAAAATGTTATTTTTAAAAAAAAACCTTAATACTTAATATTAAGTTCTGGCTTAAAAATTAACCTATGTTCCTATAAGTGAATTTAACACCACGTCAGTAATTATTTTGGTAAAAAGGAACTATTCCTTCAGAATGTTTAGAAATACAGTGTCCAGAATTCTTCAAAGTCCACACAAAGGTAATAATACAACAGGCTTTGCTATTTGGGTGAAGGGAAAGGACGACAGAAAATAAGGCTTTGTTTACACTAACCAGGCAGAAATCGAAAAAAGATCCATAAAACACCGGATGAAGATGAACAAAAATCTCGGCATCTGGCAATTCTACTCCTCTGCTCCTCAGGTAACAGGGGGGAAACCACCAACACAGCAGTAACAATGTCTAAACCTCTCTGCTGAATAAGGGTCAGGGTGTCCAGTCGACACTAGGGTTAAAGCCGCTCAGCCTGGTCGCCCAGTTCAACGCTCCGGGAACACTGCCCTTTCCTAGAATAACTGATTTCTTAACATGGGAATCTAAACTATTTTCATACGCCAGGGCAAAGTCGCTCAAATCTTAGGAGAGAAAAACAAACGCCCTCTTTGCATTTCCCGTTTCACCTGGCGCTGGGAGCCCCCACCACGGTCTGCTTTTCAAAGGAGGTCCCAAGAGACACACGATTTCCAAAGAGCCCCTCTTGGCACGAAGGCACGAGAAAATCCGGCAGCAAACACCGTCTCCTCCGCCCTTGCCAGCATCCAGCGGCAAGGCACAGGGAACGCCGCTAGCCCATCCCAGAGGACAAAGTTGCTCCGAGCCCAAGACCTGCAGCGCTCGCTACAAACTTTCCAGCCGCAGCGCGAGCGCCGTCACTTACCTGCGGCAGAAGTCATGATTCCCCCGTGCAGCTCGCTTCCCCGCTCGCCCCGCTCGCCCCCCTCAATCCCCGCTCCCCATTGTCTCAAGAGTTAGGGCCGAAGAGAAGAGCCCCCGCAGAGCCCACATTTCCGTCCCGCGGCCCCGCGGCGCAGCGCCGCACAAAGGATACGGCCGGCTTCGGGGACCCTGCGGGCGCTCCCGGGCACGAGCCGCCGGCGACGGGCGGGCGCGAGCGCTGCCCAGCCGAGCTCCCGGCGGACGGCGGCCGCGCGCGCTCACGAGCAGTGCTCTCAGCTGCTTCGCCGGCGCGCGCCCTTCTCAAGCTCCAAAAAAAGATCAGCGCTTCGGGCGCCCCCTGCTCCTCGCTGCCGTAAAAGGCGGACAAAAGCCCCAGGCTTCTCCAATCAGAGGGCCCGAGCTTCATCCTGTTCCCGCCCCTCCCGCCCACGCGCTCCAGCTCAGCTCCTATGAGCGGGCCTGAAAAAGGGGGCGTGAGCTGCGAGGCGTGCTGGGAATTGTAGTTTTCTGGACACACGGGACGGGCAGAAGCCGACTCTCGGGTGCGTGCAGCCTGTTCTCCCGCCTTCATTTCCCATCGTGCTGAGGCGGGTGGCATGGCGGAGAAGGATGACACCGGATTTTGACGAAGAGGTGGTTTTTGAGGTAAGGGGAAAATGGCGGTGCGCGTGAATTGCCTTTGTTTGAGAAGGACGAGGGAGCAGGCGAGGAGGCCAGGCGAGAGGCCGATCCCGGAGTGAGGGATCGGGCGACGTTCCTGCTGGCCTCGGTCACCGAATCTCGGCAATTTCCGGGCCTAGCGTTGGACGCAGCCTGACAGGTGTAGCCCGAGGCACCCTCGCCGCGCCCGGCCCCTGCCTCGGGCCCTCGCAGAATTCCCGTGCAAGTCCCGTGGCGTGGAGCCCTGCTTGTTCCTCCCCCGGGGATGGATAAGCCGCCAGGGGACTGCGCCTGGTTGGGGCGGAGCCCAGTCGTGCCTTTTAGGTACTCACCCATGCGATTTAGCCTTCCTCTTTTTCGTCTTCGATTTTTTTGGGGTCAGGATCCAGAAGTGCCCCAGGTCACCGTTCACGGTCGAGGCGTGGCCCTCGGAATGGAGGCAGCAGGTGCTCGTTTTCTGCCGAGGTTTAAGATCTGTATGTGGGACCTACTGTGGGTGATGAGGGCTGGGGCATCTCAGCATCTAATTCTTTTGTCCTTTGCTGTTGCGCTAGGTGTAGCTAGTTTTTCTGATTCGAGGCTCGGGTGTGAGTGCTTTTGTGTGAAACTATATTAAGACGTTCTCTGCCATCTTGAATGAAACAACAACAACAAAAAAGAGTCTAGTGTTTTTGTTGCCATTTACTATCAGACACAGATGAAAACTCACACTCTTGTATAAGGCATGTATGTGTACTTCACTAAAATCCATTCATCCAACTAGGTTTTAAGAAATTTAAGAAAAGAAAGGGCTCATGCCATACAACCAGACAGCTAGGCAATAAATAGTACAGAATGGTAAATGTTGAAATATATGTGATCTGTCATTGGAGGATTGATTTGGAAACCGCCGCTGTTCTTGTGGCCTCGGAGACACTACACCTAGTAAATGGATGTTGGAGGTGGATCTCGAACTATGAATCTGTTTAGAGAGATGGAAAGGAGAAAATGCATTGTAAGGAAAGAGAAGAGAGTATGCCAAGGTTGGGAGGTGTGAAAGTACCTGGTGTAGATTTTTAAGGGACTTGATTGTGGAGTGGCGCTATATAAAGTGGTTTGATGGGGCTAGAATGGAGAAGTAGTGGAAGATAGGGCTCTTTTACCGAAAGGAGGTGTCTGGTTTTGAGGAGGTCAATAGAGAAGACAAGCGCCTGAGTTTTGGAAATGAAAGAAGAAATAAATCGAATAATGGCTTGGATAGATACTTCTAAGGTAAAATCGAGGAAACAGTTACAAGATTGAATGTGGGAGATGAAGGAGAGATCTATGTTGCTTAGATTGCTAGAGAGAGGAGATTGGGTGGATTTTTTTTTTTTTTTACCCTATTACTATTCTTAGATATCTGAGTATAATAGTAATACATGCTCAGAGAACATTTCATTGTAGAAAACAAGCCACAAAATTAAAATCGGTCATTTTGCTACCACCCACAGATGGCCACTGTTAACATTATGGAATGTGTTCTTACAGATTTTTTTTCTACTCAAATGTATGTTTGATATTTTTTAACACAAAAAATAATACCACAGAATTTTGTATTTATTTTTCAATGAGTCTTTTCCTCTTCATTACTCTTTGAAAACAATAACATAATATCCAATCATGTATATGTATCATAATATAACCATTTTCCCATTCTTGGATAGTTATATTGTTTCAAAATGCAGTTGTCATCAACACTGACATAAATCCATCTTTAAATGCATCTCTGATTTTTCCTTAGAGTAATTTCTTTAAGGGAAACTACTGGGCCAAAAGATATGAACATTTTTTAAGACTTATGCAGAAAGATTATACCTATTCAGGTTTCCTTTGGGAATAAGAGCATTTTCACCAAATCCTCAGCAACAACCTTATTAGTTTCCTTTAATCTTTGCTATTTTGATAGGAAAAAGGGCATTCTGCTGTTCTAATTTACATTTTATGCATTTACTGGAAGCATTTTTATTTCTTTCTTGAGCATTTCTTTTTGTATTTTTGCCCATTTTCCTATTGGATGTTAGCGTCTTATGATTTGTATACGTTTTCATATGTTACTTAACCTTATTATACTTGTAGGAAAATTTTTTAGTTTGTTTAATTTATTTGCTTTCTGTCATATACATAAATTTTTATTGCATCATAATGTTCATAAGAAAGCTGCACAAATCATAAATGTGCAGACTGATGAATTTTCACATGTCGAATCCATCCATGTAACCAGTACCCGTGTTAAGAAACAACATCACCAGCACACGAGAAGCTCCTTCTTACTCCTTTTCAGTCACTTCTCCCCACCCCAAAGATTACCACAATTCAGACTTATAATAACTAACATGGGGCTTCCTAGGTGGCGCAGTGGTTAAGAATCCGCCTGCCAATGCAGAGGTCACAGGTTCAATCCCAGCTCCAGGAAGATCCCACATGCCGCGGAGCAACTAAGCCCGTGTGCCCAAAAAAAAAAAAAAAAAAATAACTAACATAGATTCCTTTTGTCTATTTTTATAGTTTACACACTGGGCAATTCCATTTGTATATGCTCTTTTTTGTCTGACTTTTTGCTCTTTGGTTTGGTTTGTTAGATTCATCCATATGGTCATGTGAGCATTTTCCATGTGAGTGTATGACCGTTTTTTAATACACTCTATTAATGGTCTTTGGGTAATTTCCAGTTTGAGACTATTATGAATAGTGCTAGTGTGAACCTTTTAGTAATATATGTCTTATTGAACATATTTCTGTTGAGTATAAAGTTAGAAGTGGAGTTGCTAGTCATAGGAAATGCATATGTTTGTCTGTGTAGTTATTGCCAAGCATTATTCCAAAGTGGTTGTATCAATTTATTCTCCTACCAGAAGTATAGGAGAGGTCCAGTTGCTCCACAGCTGCTCCAACACTTGCTAATTTCAGTCTTTCTTTTTATTATTCTGGTGGATGTGTTCTGGTATCTCCTCTTGGCTTTAATTTGCATTTCCCTGATAAGGAAGGGCAGAGTCTTTTTATATATTTAAGGACCAGTATATCCACTTTAGTGAAGTCAATTCAAGTTTATTGCGTATTTTTCTTTTGGATTATCTCTTCTTGTTACCAATTTGAAAGAGTTCTTTACATATACTGGATATAAGTCCTTTGTTGGATATATGTACCTCAAAATATCTCAGGAAGTGCGTAGCGCTTTCTTAATAGTGTCTTTCAATGAACAGAAGCTCTTAACTTTATTACAATCCAAGTAAACCTTTTTCTTTTATGGTTAGTGCCTTAAATATTTGCCTGCTCTAAGGTCACAAAGATTATTTTCTCTAAAAGCTTTCTTTATATTACCTTTTGTTTCTAGATCTGCCATGCATCTGAAACTGATTTTTGTAAGGTATCAAGTAAAGGTCAATGTGTTTTTTCCCACATGGATGTCTAGTTAACCTGGCATTTGCTGAACAGACCATCCTTTCCTTGCTGAACTACAATGTTGCCTTTGTCATAAATCAGGATACCTTGTATGTGTGGCTCTGTTTTTGGATGTTCTCTTTTCCATTGATTAATTTGATCATTCTTGTGCCTATACCACGTTATTTTAATTACTGTAACTTTATAATAGGTCTTAGTATCTCATAGAATAAAACCAGCCAGCTTTATTTTCTTTCAAGATTGCTTTGGCTATTCTTAGCCCTTTGTATTTCTAAATGAATTTTAGAATCAGTCTGTCATTTTTGCTTTAGAAAAAGGAAACTACCAAGATTTGATTGGGATTGCTTTGAATCTATGGATTAATTTGGGGAGACCTGACATCTTTACAATATTGAATCTTCCAAACCATAAGCACTTTTATTGCTTGCCTACTAAATTGAGTCAAGCAGCTTCCCATCACTTTCTGTGCTCTAGGACTGATTTTACAAACTGGGAATACAGAGGAGGAAAAATAATTTTCCCTCTACCCTTCGAGTTCTTAGCTGAGACCCCTGTAATTAAAGATAGATTAACAAGAGAAAAGCAAAAGTTTATTAACGTTCTTAGGAAACAAAATTCACCTGGTGTAGATTTAAAAGATCTTACTGGCTTTCTTCAGCGATTCATGAGTTGGGCAGCATCCCATCTAGCAGATAGAAAGAAGCTCCCAGGATCTGTAAAAAATGAAAGACTTTGTAGGCAGAAGGGAGTGGGACAAGGAAGTTAGGCTAGCAAAGAGTGGATTAGTTGTGTCAAGGTCACATTCTTTTAGGGGATGGCAGGGGTCTGTCAGGCAGGTTATCTCACTAGGGCCGATCTGGTAGTTCCTGATTGACTGGCTTAAGATTGTATTTCTGTTATGAACGCAAGTTCCTGTGCCCAACACACAGTAAGGTGAAACAAACCAAAACGTGGAAATTTGGAGCAGTGGAAGATTTATTGCAGGGCCATGCGAGGAGAAGAGGTGGTTTGTGCACCCCCCCATCCCCCCACAAAAAAACCCGTAACTCCTTGAAGGGTTTCAGCAAAGCATTTTTAAAGGCCAGGGGAGGGGAGGGGCATCCCAGGGTATGTGATCAGTTTGTGCACAACTCTCTGATTGGTTGATGTTGAGGTAACAGTGCAGTTAACATTGTCAATCCTTAGGTACCAGTGGGTCTGCGGACTACAGGCTCATGATCATCAAATAGTTAATTTCTTCCTTTGATGGTGGTTTTTAGCATCTGAAAAGCTCGGGTAATATGCAGGAGATACTGTTATCTCGGTGCTACAGCAGAGGATATGGGGGAGGGGCCCTGTCCCAGGAAGGCCCCACAGGGTCCTGCTCAGTTACCCTGTTACATTTCTGGGAGAGGCCAAAAGTGTAATTAAGTCTTGGTTTGGTAAGTTGGATCTTAGCATAAGTGACTCCATTTGGGGCCTGTTTTGTTTTTAACAACATGTATACTACATATATACAGGGGAGATACCGTTTAAAAAAAAAAAAAGAAAGAAAAAACAAAACTAGACAGTAGTTACAGCAATTAAAATAGATTTTATTCAGGACTTGCAATAGGCAGAAAGAGACCTGAGTATAGGACTGGGTTCTATTGCAAATACAGCATGGATAAGTGGGAATTTAATTACTAAGAGGAAACAATGGGTCAAGAGGGGTTTTGGCTAAACCAATACAACAGGATTCTTGCTGAAGACAGGCCAGGGTAGTCAGACATTACCTTTGTTACCTCAAGCCAAATGCTGAGACACTGAGGTTTGCAGCAGAGAGAGTTTATTCACAAAGCAGCCAAGGGAGGAGAACAAGTCTCAAATCCATCCCCCCAAAGGTGTGATATTTATGGGTAAAGGAGCAGGGTGGTCTTAGGTGCGAGGAAAGGTGACTGGAGGAGGGGGAAAGGGAGATAATCAGGTGTTCTGTGCAGGTCTATCTAGGTTACATGCTTCTTCCAAGGATGCACGTTAAAAAACGGAGGTGCTTCGCATGATTTGGGGGTGGAGGTTTTGACCCTCTGACGTCAAAAGAGCTTTTGTCCAACACCTGTGCAGGCCCAGCGTTAGGGCCCATGGTCCCAACCAGTCTTGGTCAGCTCAAACTGGACAAGAGCTGACGCTAAGTTCTGAAAAAATAACTTAAGCCTCTGCCCCCATTACTACAACAACCCATACAGAGGTGTTAGGTGTGGGGTGGTTAAGGAGTCTTATGGTATATTACCTAGGCTGCGTAAAGCTTGGAGGGTGTGCAGTTAAAGAGAGGGAAGAAACTAAAGCTGATCAGTGAAGGCAGTTTATAAGCAGAGGGTTTTTAACAAGCTGTTTCCTTATCTGTTCTGTAAGACAAGCTCAAGAATTCTATTCGTCACCAACTTCTGTGAACGCTATGGGGCATGATTTCACCTGGGGGGGATGGTAGAAGATGAGGAACCCAATACTGAGAGTGATCCGTTGTGGCAAATGGGAAGCTTTTGCTAAACTGACATACCAGGGTTCTTGTTAAAACTAGATTTTGCAAGGAAATGCACAGATAGGCCTGGAAGAAGTTTCAGGAGCCTGGACTAAAGTTTGATTAAGGAAAGAATTTTTGTCAATACCCCAGGGGAAAATTCTAACACTCAAGGTGGCTTAGAATTCAGGCTTAGATACCATTTATGGGGGTGGGGGGTGGGTTGTAGACCTCTTAAGGGAAAGTAAATGTTTACTTAGGAAAGATAAATGGACACTTAGAAGAGCAGATGGGAGATCTGACAAAATTTATCTGGGGGTAGCCTCCTCTCCTGATGAATCAAACTTCCCTGGTTGATGAAACTCCCAGAGAGGGGATTTATGACAAATGAGTTCCTTTTGAAGATCTGTCTTTAGGCAGACGTGGGGGAGTTCAAAGAAGGCTTTTCCCTTCATTTGCTGTTTTTCAAGTGCCTACAGCTCAAAATAATATGTCCAAGTGACATAGTTTTGGGGTGACATATTCTGCTACCTTTCAGGAATGATCTATTCCTTGGCATAGCTAAATTGGTCCTTAAACTGTCTAGGCCTTTGCTGGGGGTGTGGGGAATGGGTGATGTATATTGGTTCCTTTTCTTCTGTGGTTACTGCTTAGGTCCAGTTTTTTATTTTGGGGGATATTTTGATTTCTTTTTTTATTCTGAAAAGGAGTGTAATACAGTTATCAAAGGAATAGACTCTGGAGTTTGACAGCATAAGAAATCCTAGCTCTGGTACATAATAGTTAATGTGATTTTGAGCAGTTTACTTCTCTATGTGTCATTTTTCTCAATATTAAGCAGAAATAACAGTATCAATCTCATAGAGCAGTTGTGAGTATTAAATGATTTAATATAAGTGAAGTACTTAGATAAGTGTCTGGCACATTGTAAGCATTCAGTAAATGTCAGCTATTATTAAATTTTTCCTGAAAAAAATTGATCTAGGTTTTCAAAATTATTGGTATTAAGTGTTCTTAGTAGTTTATTAATTTTTAGTCTCATATATAACACTAATTAGGTCTTATTACTTATGTTTATTCATGCCCTCTCTTTTTATGTTGCATACATTTGCCACAGTATTGACTTACCAGATACATTTTTCTAAGAATTATTTTGTTTGATTGACCCAAATGGATTTGTTAGTGTTTGCTTGTTTGTTTTTTTAATTTTTAACTTTTATCTATTTTCTCTCTTCTACTTTGTGTTTCTTTTGCTGTTTTTTTCTCTAGCTTCTTGAGTTAAAGACTTAAGTACTAAAAATAATTCATAAGTTTATAAATTTCCCTATGAGTGCTGCATTGGCTGTATTTCATGAGTTTTGAAATGTAATTTATCTCACAATTTTGTAATTTTCTTTGTGATTTGTTCTTAAACCCATGATTTAATACCCAGGTATATGGGTAAGAGATTGATGTTATTGTTAGTGATGATTTTTCTCCATATGCCCCTCTAGACCCGTAGTTCTACACTGACCATTTGTGAAATGTATCACCTGTATTTCCTTATCCTGTGGATTCCATTTAGGTTCAGCCAATGAGAAAGATCTTTTAAATTAGAGGTATCTTAGTTTGTTCGGGCTGCTATAACAAAATGCCAAGGACTGGGTGGCTTACGAACAACAAAATTTTATTTCTCACAGTTCTGAAGGCTGGGAAATCTAAGATCAGGGTGCCAGCATGGTTGAGTTCTGATGAGAACCCTCTTCCTGGTTTATAAATGACTCTCTTTTCCTTGTGTCTTCATATGGCAGAAGGGGTGAGATAACTCTCTGGGATCTCTTTTATGAGGGCACTAATTCTATGCTTAAGGGCTCCAACCACATGACCTAAGCACCTCTCAAAGGCCTCACCTCCAGATACTGTTACATGGGGGATTAGAATTCAACATATGAATTTTGGGAGGACACAACATATAGCAAGGGGATAGAAGAAAGAGCACTGGAGAGATATTTATATTCCCAGTTCCTTCCCAGCAGGGCTACCATTTGGTAGTGATTGTGTTCCTGTACCTAAAACCACAAGTCTTCTTGGGGGACACCTTTAACTTCATCTCTTACAGGGCTTCAGTGACACTGCTTCTTTTCTTTGGCCTTTAGGCCTGTGGAAGATAATAACTTCCTGCTGTTGCTAGTCCCTGAGCGCGCTTCACTATCCCCTGTTGGTTGCCTCAACCTTTCTTATGGCTTTGTAAATAAATGGTCATTTCATTAAACTCTTTTCAGTTAGTGCTTTTGAGTGTGCCATCTGTTTCTTGTAAAGTCTCCCTTTAAGGCTTCCTTGGGTAACCTATTTTGTGGCCCCTGTTTTGTTCTCTAGGATTAACTCTTATCCATTGACATCCACAACCTTTGGTTTTGCCCTTGAGAATTTATCCCTTATCTCTTAGCACTCCATTGCCTCATATAAAGTGGGTTTTAAAGCATGCCTTTCGGGACTTCCCTGGTGACTCAGTGTTTTAAGAATCCACCTGCCAGTGCAGGGGACATGGGTTCAAGCCCTGTTCCAGGAAGATCCCACATGCTGTAGATCAGCTAAGCCCATGTGCCACAACTACTGAGTGCATGTGCCACAACTACTGAAACCTACATGCCTAGAGCCTGTGCTTTAGAAGAGAAGCCACCGCAATGAAAAGCCCATGCACTGTGACAAAGAGTAGCCCCCACTCACCACAACTAGAGAAAGCCCACGCGCAGCAATGAAGACCCAATGCAGCCAAAAATAAAGTAATTTTTTAAAAAAAGTGTACCTTTCATGAGGACTGCATACCTTTCACAGCGTGATTCCTGCTGGCGTAGGTTGTGGACCTAAGAGTTGCTTTAGAGGTTAAATATGAGTTTCTGTAGGATTTTGGTTTCTTTAGCAGTATTGTTCCCTGAAATGTAATAGATTTTCTAGTCTGTTTGCTTCTAGGCAGTTTCATATACACGTAACTATGGTTAAAGAGCTCATTTATACCTAGCTCTTAAATCCGAAGTCTGTAGATTGTTTACTGGTTCTGTTTTGGATCTTTTCAACTTCATGGCATCATCCGCAATAAGAGGCTTGGGTGGCAAAGTATCACCCTTAATTCAATCTTAGCAGCTGGGCTGGTTCCCATTATTTTGAGGGAGTCTTGGGAACGGCTTGAGGCCACCATCTTATTTCCTGCCTTTTGGCTTTTCTAGCCACTGGAACACTGCTCCCCCACCCCCATTACCATTTTCAGTCAACTGGAATCTCAGGCCACAGGCAGAGAGAGGCTTCTTTTGCAGAGGTGAAAGCGTTGGGCACATGATTTGTCTTTCAAGGTATTGCTATTATAATACAGTGACAGTAGTTTTATAAAATGTTTTGCCACTTGGCTGGAATGGGTCATTGGCTTTTTAACCTGCAATATGTTTACTTGCCATCTACTGCTTGACAGCTACTAAGCCTGTGCAGTGTATTTCAGGTTAACCATCCATTGTCTCTACCACAACTGCCTCTGCCTTACCAGTAATCTAGAGAATACATATTGGAATACTGCTTTAGTATTTAGTATACATTTTGCATCCATAGCTTTGTTTAGTAGCAGAAAAAAAAAAAAAGGCAGCAAGACGTGAACCTCTGCCTCCTTCCAAATTGGGAACCCTCGTTTATATTTAGAACTCTAGCTGCAAGATAATTTGGAAAATATCACATTTAGCTTTTCCATCTCTTTAATACAGGAGTCACACTGGGAAGGAATGTAGCAGAGAGGTTGAACAAACCAGCCCACCATATCCATCGTAGGACCTAACCTCTTCTCCTAAGAAAATTTAACTGAGATGTTTTTAGTATATTTGGTGTAATACTGTTATTTTAATGATTTTCAGAATCAGAAACCAGATTCGTTTGTCTTTTTTTTTTTTTATAAATTTATTTATTTATTTTATTGGCTGTGTTGGGTCTTTGTTGCTGTACACGGGCTTTCTCTAGTTGTGGCGAGCCGGGGCTACTCTTCGTTGTGGTGTATAGGCTTCTCATTGCGGTGGCCTTTCTCGTTGCAGAGCACGGGCTCTAGGCGTGTGGGCTTCAGTAGTTGTGGCACATGGGCTCAATAGTTGTGGCGCACAGGCATACTTGCTCCGCGGCATGTGGTATCTTCCTGGGGCAGGGCTCGAACCCGTGTCCCCTGCATTGGCAGGCGGATTCTTACCCACTGCGCCACGTAGGAAGTCCTTGTTTATGTCTTAAAACTAACTCAGAAAGTCATGTGCTGCATTAAAATTTTAAATTTTAAATCAAGCAAAGTTTTGGAAACTATTTTAGTCACATCCTTTCCCTATTTAAAACTTTTTTGAAATGGCTTGGTTTAATACCAGTTTCCTTGATTATTAGTCAATTTTACTGTCTTTTCTTCTAATTTTGGTCTTTGTATTCTCCCTCCAGAAGTCACTTTTGAGTCCTCCTAGCCTGGGAGGACTAGGGGTGCTCTGAAAGATGGTGTAGTAGATGAGTTAAGAAAAGGAAGGAAGAATGAGATTCCTAGGCCCAATTCCTGGTCCTTGCCCTAGAATCTGACCACTTTCCTTTCATCAAGGCTAGATTCCATGTGTATCTTTGAAGTTAGTTCCCTTATCTTGGAGCCTGACTACCCCCTGGAGGCTGCAGTGGGAAGGGCAACGTAACCTCATACTTGGACCTCAGGCTGAGCAGCAACAGGACAGAGTTTAGAAAATTATGGATTCCATATATAATCTGGGTATTAAGCAAAATAAATACTGAGATACCAATATTGTCATTTTACCCTGTTATTATAATCTCTAATTAAGATATTTTGAGTGAAAATTCTCTAGTCACCTTAGGTGACTAGTTCTGATATTGCTCATTCTTAGCTGTTGGATTTTTTCATTATAGGTTAATTGCAGAAATTTTGAGTCGTTTATCCTATCTCAAATCCTACTCCTAGAGGGAAGAGTACCTGAAAGTAAGAATTTATTAAAGGACTAATATTTCTACCTCTTTGCATTATTTGTGGTGCATCTAAACCATTTTTTGGTAACTTTCTTAGAGGGCCAGTGTTGTCCTCAAGGGACCTTTTTACTCTATGAACTCTTTGTCCATGGTAACCTTTTTCTGTAGTTGAACTCCTTTTGATATTTGTTGTTGTTCATTCTTTTTTCCCTTGTTCGTGACTGGGGAAACTAACGGTTCAGAACTGGGGAAGCCCCCCTTGTCTTGATTTCTTCCTTCATCCTTCTCAGTAAATTATTAAATGTTAACCCTTTGTTGGCAGTGTGTTCAGGTTTAGGTTCCCCTGACCCCCAGCACTAAATCAGTCAAATGAATATGAGATGCCTCTCACATAATCTCCCACATTTAAAAGAAAGTTAGAAAAAAATCCTCCCTTGCTTGAAAGATTCTCCTTTCTTTATATTTTTAAAGGTTATTATACATCTCTGAAGAACAGTAAGGCATTTTTTGTAAGTAACGTTTGTAGAGTCTTTCCTACTTGCATTATTGATTTGACTAATGGAAGGAAATTGTTTTTGTCTGTGTATATATTCATTGACAGTATTTGCTATTTTGATAATGGAGCTTGCTGTCTGGAAAAATTATACATATAAAATTTTAGGTATTATTGTGTCATCTTATTTTTCCTTAAAATGTGTTTTCAGTTACCTGTAGTTCATAAAGCTTTACAATTGTATTATATAATTTACTTCTGAGTAGTAGCTGAGATCAGAAGCATAGCAAAATTCATGCTTTTATCACTATCTGTAAGAGGATATTTACTAATGGAGTTACTACAAAGCTAGTTTATCACCGCATATGCAAGAATAAATGTGTTTAACATGAATTATACACATTTTTTTGAGGGATAAGTCTTTACTTTTTTTTCTGTCTGGGTCATGTTGTTTCTCCTATTTTGGGTTCATCACATATCCTCAGAGCTCCAATGTAGATTTTAACATTTTGAAAAATATGTAAACGTCGCAAAAGGTAGTAAGTAGGTCTCTCTTTTATGTATTTTTGTTGCATTTATTAAAATGCAAGCTCCTTTGTCTCAAGCTATGGTACACTGTTCTTAAATTACTTTTAATGGTTACCTTATGTAGTTATATTAACAGCTTTCATTTTTTGAAAACATTGTGAAAAGAGGACTAGATTAGTAGTCAGGAGACTAACATTAATTAGCAATAATATCTTGAATGAATCACTTAATTTCTCTAAAGCTTGCTTCTCATCTGTTATAAAAGAGCTATACCAGATCATCCTTTAGTATTAAATTTTTCTTGAATGTGGTAGGTTGGTTGAGTAAATGAGAATAGGCCCCTAGGGGCTTCCATTAATTAGGAAATACAGGAAGAGATTCTGCTCATTTCCAGTCTTTTTTTTTTTTTTTTTTTACAGTCTATTTTTAGATCAAAAACCCTGGCTCGTTTTTAGTTTTCCTGGTTCTGTACCAGGTGTTCTCTAAGTTCCCAGAAGCAAATCATTCCTTAAGGATTCAGGAGAAAAGGCCTGAGCTCCATGTAACCCACAGGGCTATGGTGTCAATGGACTGACTTCATTGCGTCTGGACTTTTAGAATATTGCTCACACATGTGGTGTTGTTATTCCCTCTACAGAAGATCAATATGCCCATTCTTCTTTATTTGAAATATTTGAGGACGTTCTTTATTTTAAATCCACGTTGTAATTTATTTTGCTGACAGAATCTGGCCAACTGTATCCTGTTGTTGGGATTTTGCTGATAAATCCACAATCGTTAACCTCATATCTTGTTAACACCTTTATTAAAGTGGATTTTCTACTTTAGTATATATCTTGCCATGTTCTTTTGGTTTTACTTTTCCTTACAGAATCTCCCTGATGATAGGGAATAATGAATCCTTTTGTGAGAAAGTCCTCTCCACTGTCTCTTAACAGAACCACAAATTCTGTCTCCACATTTATTATTATTATTATTTGGGATAAGGAAAAAAGAAAATAAGGTTGGATGTGATCTAATAATATCCAAACCTCATTTTAATGTTTATCACATGCTCTTCTCACACCCAACATTTTGCCAATGTATTTATTTAACGTGGCTCTAATTTTTTTTCTAAAGCAGTTGAAAATGATAGTTTTCCTTTTTCACCTTGCTTCTGCTGTACATTCAGTAAGTGTCCAATATATGCCAGTTGATAAACCAGATATTGAGTAACATTAAGGGTAGCATCAGAACTAGAGAGCTCAATCAGGACTACTATCTTCTCTTTCCTTAGTTAAGACCAAGTCACTGTTGCTTTTGTTTTTTAATCAGTTGAGCCTATGAGCTGTGTGAGTTTTCTCCCTTTGTGTCTATTCATCTTTCTTTTGATGGATATGTTTTGTTTTGGACTAGATACTATTGTATAGGAAAAAATGTAAAGTTAATCTTTTTTAAAGCTTTTTGTTGTTTATAACATTTCATGAAAGATTAATTGGATAGGATGAATTTCTGTTGGAAAATATCAGAAGTTTGCAGCCAGGAAAATTTATGAATATATGTCTTACCTGCTGCTGGTTTAAAAAAAAAAAAAAAAAAACCTAAGTAAATATAAATATGAAGTAATATTCTCTAATGGTATTTTTCAAACACCACTATCCCTGTTACTACTTATGCAGTTATGGAGTAATGCTGAGTGGCACTGAAGAAATTATGTTTTTTCCAAGAGCTGCTTCTGATAGGAAAATGCTTAGTAATGATGAAGACACACCCTCCAGTTCAGTGGCCATTTTGTACTGTAGTTCTGGAGGAACAAGTGGGAACCATCAAAGAAAGACGTGTACGGATCAAAAGAATGTGGTCAAGAGGCAGTCAATGTTTCCTCTAGGTCAACTGGAGAAATTAGAACTATGCTGTCTGTGAGTAGTTTAATTAGTTGGACCAATTTTTATGAACCCTTTTAGCTTACTTAATCTTTTAAACTTTTATGATTAGATTTTGCTTTGCCGATGAGGAGGAACAATTAAAGTAACACATGGATTTGGGGCTTTTGAAATAGTAATTTCAAGCTATACTGAAATGTGAGTACTCCAAGAAGTATTTCCTGTTATAATATCTTTAATTTTGCAAGGTACTTCCCTATGATATTATTCAGGGTTTAAGGTGGGGGACATTAAGTAGTTATTTTTAAATTATACTTTGTGATTGTGTACTGATTAAAGATAGGTGAAAGGTCTTATTCAGTATATTGGCAATATGATTAATAGTAGTGGAGAAATTTATTTTCCTTTGTAGGGTTTTGTTAATTTGTGACAGTTTTAGCTCTTTATATACCAAAAGCTTCTTCATTAAAAATAGAGAAAATATCTACCTTGTGTAATTTGGTAATGACAGACTTCCTTATCAGCTTGTTTTGTGGGGTTCTGCAGTTAGCTGGGAGGAAATAAGGAAATCACAGCAATTGACAACAGAAGTTCATCCTTTTCAATCATACTCTCCAAAAATGCTGTTCTGTATTGATAATCAAATTTAGACCTACAGCTTTAAGCAATATTCAAAGATAAACAATTTTTAAAATATTTTAATAGCTGATAAATAGTTGTTTCCAGGCAAATATTCTCCATCAGATTCCTTTTACAGATATCTTTTTCCTTAAAGATTTTGTTTTGAATAAAAGATCTTTTAGAGATTCTATTGGTGTGGTAGAAACTTTTAAAATATATATAACTGAAATTATAGTAGTTTTAACAAGGGAATGGAAATGGAAGGCTTCTAAGCACAGATTTATATAGTTGTAAAGTCTTCATTAACAGTTACTTCTACATCACACAGTTTCAGGTTTCTGTGCTAATGCTTCCTGCCTCCTACCACCTTCTGTTAGTAGCTAACTATTTTCCTATTGCTTTTTGTGTTTAATATAGACTTGCAAAGATCACATAACATCTGACAGTAATGAGCATTTTCCTTTGATATAGTGCTGATGCTGTAAATAAAGGAACTCTGTAGTAGTTGAGTAGATCGTTAGTTTTGATATAGAAAAGTGCCCAGGATCGTTCTATTTGTTTTTGCTAAATTAAAAATTCAACATCTTTTTTAATCAGACCTTATGTTGGGCACCTTTTTCCACACAAATAACACATGAATATATTTTTGTCGTAATAACTTTTTATTCTTACAAACTACTTTCAAGTCCAGCTCATTGGATTTTTAAAACAAGATTCTTTGTAGCTTGTGTAATCTGAGGCAAATTCATGTGAATTATAGCTCATCTGAAAGAGAAATGATTGGTAATACATGTAAATATTACAGGGAGGCTTATGCTGACCTATTTTGAATTTTCTAACTTAATCTGTTAAGTAATTTAAAAATTACAAGTTCAGTTTCTGGTTAAAAAAATGTGCAAACTGTACAAAACCCTATATTAGCCCAAGTTAATGAACTTATTTACTTTAAGGTATTTGCAATATAGTGGAGTAAATAACAGCTTTGACTCTATCAGGTTGCCTAGGTTCAAATCCTGGCTCTACCATTTACTCTCTCTGTGACCTTGGCCAAGTTACTTGGTCTCTCTGTGCCTTAATTTCCTTTTACATGAGTTCTGCCATAAAAGGCAGAATTTATTGTAAAGATGAGAGTTAGTACATAAAAATGCTTAGAACAACGCCTGGCATTGTGGTTCCTCAGTAAATGTTTGGTGCTGCTGTTATTTGGGGAGGAATTAATGGGGAGGGAATCAACAAACAGATGAGACTCTACACTGATCATCCTCTTGATCATCTGAGAAAAAAGTGCATCTGGTAGCATCAAACAGAATTAGCAGTCTCCACTGACATTCCCCAACCAGAGGTAAACACTGCTTTAACCTGAGAAATGGGCAGAGGGAGCAGGTCAGGGACCATTTCCAGATGTCCACTACCTATGGCCCCCATAGCCTGTGGGGAACTGCAGCACTGGAATGAGTAAACAGAAAAATCATGGAGCCTGTAGATCATAAGAATACCAATTTTATGAAAGGTTGGAGGAGCTGCCGTTTTCTAAAATATATTCACAGGGAAAAAAATCCAGATTTGTTTTCCAGATTTAGGAGATTGTAATTCCGTGAAACTTAAAGCCACCAGTGAGAGGAGAATAATTTGAGATGAAGACAGCCTGAAAAGAGGGAGGAAATATATTAATTGAGTTAAAAATTGTACCATGCAGGGCCTGCATTTTAGACCTTACGGAATATTAAATCTAACATATTAGTATATTAGCCATGTCTTTTACTTTCTGTATTCTGATGCATTTAACAAGTTGCAGCCTTGCTGACTGACTCCTAGGTTACTAAACGTTAAATAGTAAACTACTCACCTGGCTACTGTCTATCTGCCTTATCATCCTGGGGTCAGGCACCAGACCCTACTAGGGACAGCCTCTGTGCTCCAGAGCCTGTTGAAATCATCCATTTTGCCAGTCTTAAGCCTGCTTACTTTGCCTTGTTCATTCCTTCCTACAGAAACCACCATGAAGGCTGTCTCCCATAATTTCCCTCCTCTCCCTCCTGACTGACCTGCGTGCTGCCCACATGCCCATACCTCCCCTGGGGCACAGCCTACTCCCTTTTCTTGGGATCTGTGAATGTAGCAAACTGTCTTTCCACTGGCCGCCGTCTCCTGATCTGTTGACCTCACCACACCTGTATAATAAAACCTATATTTTAAAATAGTAAGACAAACTTGTGAGAGAAGCCTTAATTGTTCCTTTTCGATCTCCTTTTTTGTCAGGCAGTTTTGTGTTACGGTTAAGGGTGTAGGCTTTGGACTCAGACCAGCTAGCTTCACATTCTGCTGGGTGACCTTAGACAAGTTATTTAACCTCGGTATACCCCAACTTCTTTCTAAAATGGGAGTGGTAGTAGTAATACCTCTTTAGAAGTTTATGGTTAGGAGTAAATGAGGTATTATGAAACATGCTTAACATATAATCAACTCAACAAATCTTAACTGTTTTTACTGTTACTCTTATTATTTTCCAGCTTTGGCTTTACTCTTTTCTAAAATATTGATCTCTCTTAGGGCCCTCTTGTCTTCTCACACTACATGTTATCTCTAGCTGATCTCATTTACTCCATGTGTTTCCACGCCTATATGCTATTCAGTTTTTGTTTTTTTAATCTTTTTTTGTTTGTTTATTTTGCAGTTTTATCAGCTACCTATATGCTATTGTATGGGTTTGCCACCATACCTATCTGTTAAAAACTCAAATCTGTACATTCAGACTAGGCCACTCTCCTGATCTCCAAATATTTTACGTCCAAATTACTCACATTTGAATATCTCCCAGGTGCCTCTAACTCATTGCCTCCCTCTTCAGACTTGTTGCTCTGCTGCTGTTTTATATTTCAGTAAATAGCACCACGTAATTGTTCAAACCAAAAATCTAGGAGTCATCTTAGTCATCTGCATTGACAGCCCCTTTCAGTCATAAATGGATACCAAATTTGGGGGGAAGAATTCACAAGCTAAATATTTATTACATTTTAGGAGAGGGAGTAAAGATCAGAGGTAGGAAAAAAAGTTTTTTCACATTTTATATCTTTTTGTACTGTTTGAATTTTTAATTTAAAAACATTAAGAAAAAAAATCCATGAAGTTGAGCCATTGAACTTCCTTTTATAGGTAAAGCAAAGTTAACTTTTTCTTGAATATCCTCAGGGAGAAGTTAATGATAGAAAAGTACTGTAACCGTAGTTGGTTTAGTAGGTGCTCAGTGAATATTTGGTTAGTTTAAATGAACAAATGATGATTGCCATGTAAGTTTCCCTTTCGCTTAATTTTTCTAGTGAAATGCTATTAGCACTCAATTATTGGCATTTAGAAGACAGAGCAAATAGTTAATGAGGAACCAGAATCAGAGTTTGGCCAGTAGCTGTTGCAGAGTACAGATTGCTTTTCTTAAAGGGTATACAGCTCTTCTGAGAGAGCTCTTCTGGGAAAGAGGAGAGTGTCCAGAGGGAACATCAGGATTAGTTTGGAAAGAGCATCTTAGGGTTCTGCTGGCTGTTTCTCAGCCTGATGCAGGTGCTTGCTGTGGGCCTATAGCATTGACAAAGGTGTGCCAGTAGCCACGGGAAACCACTTCTTAGTAAGATGCCATTTGTGGAAGAAGATAAATTTATTTAGGTATCTAACTTTCCTAGCTACATATGTGGCCCAGCTAGTCAGATATATATTTCTTGTGTTGAGACCACAACAGAATTTTTTAAATAAGGAAATTATTTTATTGGAAAGCTGAAGTTCAGTTAAATGAATAAGAAGTTCATTTAGAAAATGATCTCCAGATATAACCAAATGCTGTAATTATTTGGTTTTATATAGTATTGGTGGCTGGTTAATGTTTTAATGCATAAACTCTGGTGCAGTTATTTTGAAGGTAACTCATTTCACTGTTAGAGTGCCTGCTGAATTTTTAGATCGCAAGTCATAAAAGAGTAACTAATTTTCCATTTTGGTTTTAACTCTTATCATTTTCCCAAAGTAAGAAGTAAATAATGAAAGCAGCTGCTGGGCTACTTATTTTGGGGGAATTTTTTCAATCTGTGATACTTTATACTCTAAAACAGCATTTTTCAACCTCAGCACTATTGACAGTTTGAGCTGCATAAATTGTGGGGCTCGTCCCGTGCATTGTGAGATGTTGAGGAGCATCCCTGATCTCTACCCATTAGATGCCAGTAACACTCCTCCCCTCCTCAGTTATAACAACCAAAAATATTTTTAGACATTGCCAGATGTCGGAGTTGGGGAATGGGGGCAAAGTCTACTTTGAGAACTACTGCTCCTTAGGAATATACTGGGGGTTTGTTTTTGTTTTTTGTTTTTAACTGTCTAAACATGGCTTCAAAAGTCACATAATTGAGAATTGCTTATTCCACAAAGTTCACATTAATTTCTGAAAAGTAAATATGAATAATTGACATTGACATGTAATTAGTCATTTATTTGTACCTCCACTAAGACTGGTAACTTGAAATCTTGTTGCTAGAGAGTACTTTTGATGTTTGTTGTTTTTGGTGCAAGTATTGAGTGGTCTGAATTGTTACAGGAAGTTTACAAATCCAAACACTGGCTGAGTGTTACCTGAATATTTTTTAGTAAATATGTAAAATATTATGTACACATGTTATACTATTTGATGCTAGTGTGATTAACTCACAAGTTCACTTAAAGATGTTACTAAATTTGAAAAAAAATGTTACTGAATTAATGTTTGCTTTTTTTCATATTCTCTCTCAGCAGATACTACAAGTATCACTGCCATTGTGTGGAAGTTTGTAAAGACTTGAGTGTTCTGTTCTAAAGTTTAATAAACTTATCTTTTTCCCAGATTAAAATAATAACTTGAATTTTTTCAGTTTTACATTTTTCTGCCATGGTATTTTCTTAAATTTTTTATTCCAGACTCTGGAAAAACCTAGCATCTGACTTTTTAAAACTTTTATGATGGACTTTTAAAATTTTTTTTTAAAAATTAAAAAAATAAAAATAAAATTATACATAAAAAGAGTAATACAGTGAAAGTTCCATGTGCCTATCACCCAGCTTCAGCTTGAGCAGCTGTTAATATTTGGCCAAGGTGTCTCATCTGTTCCCCTCCCACCTCCTGCTTTTTTCTTGGAGTATTTTAAAGCAAATCCCTGACATTACCTAATATTCACCTGTAAATGCTTTAGTATGCATCTCTAACAGATATGTACTGTCTTTCTCTCCCTTTCTTTTAAATGTCAGCTCCAAAAGAACTATCTAAAAAAATAATAATAATTCCCTAGTATCATCTAATACCTAATCTGTGTTTGGATTGCCTCAAGTATCTCCTTACAATTGTTCAAACCAGAATCCTAACGAAGTCTATCTAACACGTTTGGGTAGTATGTCGCTTTAGTGTTTAGCAGTTTTCTCCACTTCCTCCACCTTTATTATATCATTTATTTGTTGAAGAAACTGGATAATTTCATCTGCAGAATTTCCATATTGTGGACTTGGCTGATTACATACGATAAAATGGCATTTGAGTTAGCACAAAATTCTATACTTTAACATACCGCTTTTTTTTATCTTGTTTCCCGAAGAACATCATGAATTTTGTTTTACCACCTGAACAAGTTTAAGAACCTCATAGCATTCTTATTTTGTACTTAAGGAAGCAGGGACCAAGAGAGGGTTTTCCTGAAACTAGCAACTTAGTTGGAAAGCTTCAGACTACTCACTATTTTGCTTGGTACTATTGAAAGCTGAGTGTACCATAGTTTTATCAGAAGTGTCAGAGAATGAAACTTTTTTAGCAAAGACCTCACCTGTTATGTTTTCTCCCCTGTGCCTACACATTACCTGCCACATGGAGGATACTTAATTAGTATTTATTATTATGAGTTGTCTAATTCTGCCAGGTTTGGCCTGTTCTTCCCTTTCTGGGCTAGCACCTGAAAGGTTACACCTTGTTCTATCTGTAAGGGTTTAAAGTGGTTTAGAAGAGAGGACCTAATAATGAAAGCATTTTACCCATCACTGCCCTTTCTGCAGTAGTTACTTCCTTTTTAAATGCAAACCAGCAATAATGCTACTGGCACTTCTATAGAATGCACCATAAATCATGCAGGAAATAAACAATGCATTAACTGAGTGGTTCTAACTTTATATATCCATTAGTGTGGGATCTACTATCTTGGGGGGAGCATGAAGTGCAGGTAGTCTGGGACTTAAAAGAGTTATTTTATTGAAGTGCTTGTTCAGCAAAAATATTGGGGTTTCCTGTCTATTTTTGTTTATTTTTCTTACAAAAATATATTTCAGCCATCAGAACAATCTTAGCACAACCAAGGACTTCTGGCATTTTTTCATTTAGCAAAATTCTTTCTGGTGCTATGATGTGTGTTTTCTATCAGCTAAAAATTTACAGGAATAGTGAACCACAAGGATTTCCTGAGGAGAAGCTCCCACATGCTGTGTCTGGGATTTCTCATATTTCTTTTGGCACCAGTAACATTCTCCAGTACTACAAAATTATAGTTTGAGTCCAGTGCTAATAATTTCTCTTCAAGAAAACAACTTAACTGAAACATTTGTGGTTCTATGTCGCTTGAACCAAGGAAAAAACTTAGAGAAAATTACCTATTACCACCTACTCTGCCTTACCCTCCACACACACCAAGTCCCTTTCTAAAGCTGGATCAACCTATAATAATACTCACTATATGAATAATAGAAATTTCTGCATATTCATTTTTAAGCCTAATAGCCCCAAACCTCCAAATATAGTGATTAAGATTGTTGCAATAGGGAGCCTCACCTTGCTGTGAAAGAAAAAGTAATTTATTTTATATTGGGTGATCAGGTTTTATACTAAGACATTATTTGCCTCTTTCAATCTCATTCTCTCACGCAAATACAGAATATGAGAAGCTCATAAATATGGTTTCGTATTGCATGTTAAAATTAACCTTTTCAAAATTATCACTTGTCAAGTTTGGTATGGCTGTTCTTTAATAGTACCAGTACAATTATCAGAAAAGACTTAAAACACTCCTCCCTTTCCAATTACATATCAGTTTAGGGTCTGATTTTCTTTATAGACTTCATCCAAAATAAAAAATTGCAAGTGATTCAACACAGAAGCAGATATAAGAATCCAGCTACATCCTGTTAAGCCAGGCTTCAAGAGATTTGCAAAAATATAAAACAATCCACTCTTCTCAATACATTTATTTCATTGTGGAAAATAAATTCATTAAAATTATGTTGTTTACATGAATATTATAATGGATTTATTGTTATTTTAAGTAAGTTAATAAATATTTTGATTTTGTAGTTTTAATTTCTAATATGATAAATATTGTTAGACATCCACAGAAACAAAAGCTCTTTGGGACCGTCAGTAATTTTTAAGACCATAAAGGGGTCTTGAGACCAAAAGAATTTGAGAACCGCTGGTCATGATTTGGTTATCTGAGATCTTTCAAATAGTGCACAGGTTATTTGGCAGTTTCAGATAATTTTATCTGCCAAACATTTTTTAAATTAGTATAAAATAATAACTTTACTAAAATCCCTTTGCATTCTTAAAAATTGCTCATGTGCTACAGGGTCTGTCTTGGTCATTCATCTTGGCTAATGTTCAGTTTGTTAAGCAAAGGATGTTTGTTTTTCATTTGTGTGTTATTGGTTAAATTTTAAATTTTCTTTTGGCTCAAAGGTGATCGAATCATAAAAGTGGAAATTAAACAGTAAAATAACTGCCAAATCAGAATACTATCATAAACATAGACAGTAGAACTTTAGGGTTCATATAATCTGAGTTTATATGTGTTAGAAAATGATATGATTTGCATTAACAGCCAAAAAGAAGAGTACAAACATGAAATAGGATGATGACTGGAATTAACATTTTATTGGACCTGCAGTACCTTCATCCCCTGTCTCCAGCAGTGGTCTACTCTGAAGTTTTTCCAAAAACTTAGTTACATAAAGCCATGAAACAAAGCACAATGATGGTCTTGGCAAGCCAGAATTTTCCAGAACTGTAGAACAGTGCTTTCTAGGCTGAACGTGATGAATTCTATCACTAAAGGTGGGGAAGAAACCAGAACTGCTAAGATATCATTCATAGTTGCATAGGGTATGACAAATGGGTATGTCACACCTTTGACCAGAAGTTTGTGAACCAGCTAAACAGTTAATGAGATGTTTTGCTTGGAGAAAAGACGGGATAAGCTACTGGTTGAACTACTGTGTCAAAATACACTGTTGGGGACTCCCCTGGTGGCTCAGTGGTTAAGAATCTGCCTGCCAATGCAGGGAACACGGGTTCAATCGCTGGTCCAGGGAGATCCCACACGCCGCAGAGCAACTAAGCCCGTGCTCTACAACTACTGAGCCTGGCATGCCTCAAACCCATGCTTCGCAGCAAGAGAAGCCACCACAATGAGAAGCCTGCGCACCTCAACGAAGTGTAGCCCCCACTCACCACAACAAGAGAAAGCTCACGTGCAGCAACAAAGACCCAGCGCAGCCAAAATAAATTAATTAACTTTTAAAAAAAGACACTGTTGGACATTATCAGCAGTATACAAGGTAAACAATTAATGGTGCTATTTTGTGAAATATGAAATAGCAAGTGTTTCAGACTATAGCATCCAAACTGAGTGTGTATGCTCTTAGTTAATGTGCAAACAAAAAGGGAGCACAAAGTGTTCATCGTATCTTCTGTATAATCGCTTTTTAAAAATCTATGTTACAGATACTCCATTTTGTTATTTTGTGAGATGTCACATAAGCTAGAAAAGGAAGGGACATTGTGGTCCGTGCTGACATAGCATCAGCTAAATGTGCTGTAAGGAAGAGCGTTACAATTTGAGTAAAAAGAGGTTTGGCCCCTTTCCACCCCACCCCCCAAGCTTCTTCCCAGAGAACAATTAGCAGTCAAGAGCGTGCCTCATGATCTTAATTGAGTCAGGAGTCAACAAACTAAGGCCTTTCGGCCAATTTCTCCTCACCCGGTGCCTGATTTTATATGGCTGGGGAACAAAGAATGGTTTTTACATTTTTTAATGATTGGGGAAAATATCAAAAGGATGATATTTTGTGACACGTGAAAATTATAAGAAGTTCGGTGTTTCCATAAATAAGGTTTTATTGGAACATAACATTCATTGGTCTATATTATTGTGGCTGCTTTCACATTATGGCAACACACTTGATTAGTTGTGACAGAGACCATATGGCCTGCAAAGCCTAAAATATTTACTATCTGGCCTTTTACAGAAGTTTGATGACCCTTGAATTAGAGTTATTCCACTTTGATCCATCTTATTTATTGTTCTTCTCCATGGGAGTTCATTTGAAGAAAGGGTTCCACTGCCTTAAAAACAAGTTTGGGTTTTTGTTGTTGTTGTTGTTGTTGTTGTTGTTTTAAAATATGTAAACTTTTCCAAAGGTCAGCCCGAAAGAGCTAGCGTTCTTGTTCTTTTGCCACTCTGGGGGCAAAGCAGGATGGGGTTCACAGTTCAGTATGAAAATACAGATTGAGTAACTCAAGGCAATATTTGAAGATCCATTATGGGTGATAAAAAGATTAACCATTTGTGCCACCAGAGACTTTGAAGTCTGATACAGGGATAAGAGTGTAAATTCTTCCTCCTTATTTTTATAATTTTTGCATATTTTTCTTAAAGGAGAGATTAAACATAGCTTAAAAGGAAGGCATTTGACTCATCCTCCTGTTCTCTCATATTAATAGCCAGTGAGCTGCCACCAGTGCAGCAAGTTCCCACTCTTCCTCATTTTTCCAGCCTCAAGGTATATGCCCTAAAAGTATTGATCTAATTTAGCTGCCTCTCCTCTTTTTCTGTAGCAACCAATACATTCCTGTAAATATTAATTTGTTTGGTGTCTCTGTACTAAACTATAAGTAAGCTTCTTTGGTGTCTTCCTCTCTAGACACGAGAGGGACTGTTTGTAATTTTAGGTAATATAGCACAATACTTCAGAGCATGGGCTTTGGAATCACACCTCATCTATGAAATGAGAATAACAGTAGTAATGATGATGGTAATTTAGAATTTGTTGTGAACCTTAACTGAGGTGATGCATGTAAAATGCTTAGTTGAGCTTTTGCCACATAGCACTAAGTCATCCGAGTGGCTGTTGTTATCTTGGTGATGGTTCTTATTGTTTCTCTAATATCTGACATAATGTCTTTTTTAAGCATTAAATATCCAGTTGAATGGAATCAAGATTTATTTTATTTTTTTTATTTTTTGGGGGGTACACCAAGTTCAATCATCTATTTTTATACAAGATTTATTTTAAACATTACCAACTTTGTGCTTTAGAGAAGACTAAAAGTTAAAATTAAACCTTGCCATTTATCTAGAAAGAGTTGTCCCATGGACTTTCATTCAGTAGTGATGATGATGTTCTGTTTAATGTTAGTTTTTTTTTTTTCTTTTGGTCTGTTCCAAAACCTGTGCTCTTTCCACATAGCTTATATAAAGTTGGGGGTAAACTGAATGCTTACTATGTGCCAGGGACTGTTCTAAATGCTTTATATTTATTTAGTCCTCATAAGAACCCTATGAGTTAGGTGTTAACTATTATTCCTATTTTTACATGAGACAGCTGAAGTCTAGAAGAATTACAAATTGCCATGGGTTACCAAGCTAGTAAGAGGCAAAGTTGGGATTTAAATCCATAGTCTGGCTTCAGAGTTTGTGTTCTTAACCTACACTGTCTCTAATTTGCCATATGCTTGTATGTAAGCTTATTTTAGGCAACTTTCTTGGAGTTTCAAGTTTGTTTACAGTGCTGGCATATAATACATAATACTCATTTGTGCTTCAATGAATTAACCAATATGATGGTGTGATAGATTTATAATTGATACAGTACAATCAGTAATTAATTCTTCTTGGCTTCAAGTAATAACTATTTTTCACTGTAGGTCCTTTTCGGAGCTATCGTTAGCCAGAATTAACTATTTTGAAGCAAGCTGTTCTAATCCTACAAAAATTTGGACAAAGAAATTGCTTAACAAATCTACTTATATTCCTAAATTCATTTTTTTCTTGCTGGTACTCACTCAAAAAAAATCTGTGTTTTATTTAGTTTTGACTTTTTTGGGGTTACGCTGTTGAATTATTTTGTTGTTTTTTGTTTTGTTTTGTTTTTAATGTTAAGTGGCATTGTAACACATAATTCAGTTCTTTATAGAAGAAGCCTTAATGAATTTGGGAATACTTGTAATGTTGAATTTGGTCTCTAAAATTTTTGAAATACAGTTGACCTTTGAAACATAGCGGGGTTAGAGGTACTGACCTGCATAGAACTTCATGGTCAGCCCTGCCTATTCTCAGTTCCTCTTCCCAGGCTTCAGCCACCCACCATCGTGTAGTGCTGTAGTATGTATTTGTTTTTAAAAATCTTTTTCAAAGTGGAACTCCACAGTTCAAACCCTTGTTAAAGGGTCAACTGTAGTAATGATCTTGAAACTTACTCTATATTATGTCTCTTCAGAATTCTCCACTTTACCAGTACTTACAGGATCTGGGACACACAGACTTTGAAGTATGTTCTTCTTTGGCACCAAAACCAGAAAAATGCACAGTGGCAGAGGGACAGCAAAAGCCTCCTGCAAGAGCCCTGCCAAACGTAAGAAGGCATACTCATCCTCTTTGACTCAATCTTTTGTTCTTTATTGATTATTTAAACATGCTTTTTACCCTTATTCTTGTGAAAAACAAAACCAAAAAAACACCTTGTTGGCACCTCCATGTTCTCCCCCACACTGGTCAGACTTTAATTTTTATTTCATCAGTAGTACATATCTGTTTAGATAAACATGAATCCTTGCTGTTTTGGACTATCTCGTGGGTAATTTGTATAATGACTTAAAATTAATATGATTGAGGATTAAAATATATTATTTAGATATTGAAGTTATCTGCAGGGAACCAGAAAAATAAATTAAAACCTTAATGAGAACCCAACTACAGGACTTGTAGTAACTAGAATTTTTTTTCTTTAAATTTTTTTAAAGAGAATGCAAATTATAAGAAATCAAATTAATATTTAATAAACAGTTTCAAGGATATGTGATGGAGTGGGTATATTTACCTCAATTTCTGATGCCCTTTGTATCTGCAGTATCATATACTTTTATACAGTAAATATTTCATAGTTGATGTACATCATTGTGAGGCTGATGTCCTAGAAGAAGCCACCAATAATTATGTAGTATAAAATGCATTCACTAGATTGATTTATGTTCTATTAGCTATATTTACTAAAATAAGAAAATATTCCAGTACATTTCAGTTTTAACAAAAGGAATTCTAATTTAACAGAAAAAAATATAACCAGATTACCTCATTTCTTGAGCATTCTAGTTTAATCAGTGTTTTATTGTAAGACTCAGTTACTTTAGGGAGGAGGATTTTAAAGTTTTCAATTAGTCATTTACTCTGTGAGATAGAAAGGGAAGAATCTTTCCTTCTGTTCTTCTTAGAAAAAACTCTAAAATGTGAGGTAACCAAACTGGGCCCAATTGCAACAGCAGAGTAAACACCAGAGAAATGTTTTTTTTTTAACTAATACTCACAAGGTGGGAGTTAGGAGAGTGAGAGCTTGCACAGACCAGAACCAGTTTTGAGAGTCCTCTGTACCCTTTCTTCTCCTTGCTCCTTTCAAGTATGAATGTTCCTGGGGAAAATTTTGAAAGCAAAACCTAAAGATATATCTAAAAGATAATTTATAGATTAAAATTTGAATTTGAGATTACTTGGCATCAAAGGACCACAGAATGGGTCAAGGGATAGTGTTGGGGCGGGAGATGACATTGACCTTGCGTGTGTGTGTGTGTGTGTGTGTGTGTGTGTGTGTAAACTTGGGTTTTGTAAGTATTTAATTCTTTTCATTTATGACAGGTATGTTTACATATAAAAATGTTATTAATTTATAAATAAATGAGAGCTTAAAATTTCATCCTCTCAGAAATTGAGGAACAAGTAAAAAGCAGAGCCAGAGGGTGTTTTCCAAAATTACCACGTCAGACTTCCCTGGTGGTGCAATGGTTAAGAATCTGCCTCCCAATGCAAGGGACATGGGTTTGATCCCTGGTCTGGGAAGATCCCACATGCCTCGGAGCAACTAAGCCCATGTGCTACAACTATTGAGCCTGCGAGCCACAACTGCTGAGCCTGTATGCTGCAACTGCTGAAGCTCATGCACCTAGAGCCTGTGTTCCACAACAAGGGAAGCCACCAAGATGAGAAGCCGGCGCACCTAAACGAAGAGTAGCCCCTGCTTGCTACAACTAGAGAAAGCCTGCACACATTAATGAAGACCTAATGCAGCCAAAAAAAAAAAATTACCACGTCTAGAAAGTTTGTTTAGTCTTCATCTTACACAGTTCAACTTTTAGAAAGCTATATCTTTCTAAAATGGAGTTTTTTCTAAATCTGGGGCAGCTAAATTTTCTTATTCCTTCTTATGGGATATATTTTTAGAATTGCCCCCCCAAATTCCATTCAGGCTATGAAGTACCAGTTATTTTCTTTGGAAAGCAAATTTTCTATGTGCGTTCATGATGAAACAATCATTAGCATGAATCACCCTTCTAAAACTTTTTTTTTAAATGTGATTGTTTTATACTTATTGAGTAGTCTGTACTGGTATTCTCATCATGAATATTCATTCTCTGTATATTTTTCTGGTTACCTTTCCTGTGATGATTCTTAAACATTCCTTCCATAAAGTTTTAGCATCAGTCCTCTTTTGCTTGGTCTGTTTTCTCCGAGCCATCTCATCTACTTTCTTGCCCTCACTGGCCACTTTTGTCTATTCTCTATTTGCACTGAGTTCCAAATACTTGTTAGACATTTGCATCTGCCTGTGCTCCAGGAGTCTCAGATTCAACATGTCTAAAATAGGGCTTTTTTTCTCAGCACCTCTGAAATGAACAAAATATTCTTTCTGTATTCCCAAATTACCACCCTTTTACAATTTCCCATCACTCCCACATTGATTTGGTCACTAAGTGACTCAGCTTCTGTGTCTCTAAAATCTAATCCTTAGTTATTACCATTTTTGCTATCCTAATTCAAGCCTTTTTCATTCTTTAGCTGGACTATTATATATCCTTCTAATCAAGCTTCTTGGCTATACTCATTCCCTGCTAGTACAGCCTCTGCGCTGTTGCCAGTTATTTTTCTAAGTGCTGATTTTTATTGTTTCGCTTCCTTGTATAAAAACCTTTCATGACTCCTCACAGTCTATAGGATAAATTCTTAATTATTATCAAGACCTCAGTTTAAAATCTGTCTCACTGTACCTTTTAAACTTCATTGCTGTTCCCTTCTTCCCTTGGGTCTTAGCTGTCCCAGACTAAGCCACCATCCCCGTGGCATGTGCTTCCATGGCTCCCTCCTTTCCTCATCCTTTTCCCTTGCCTGGAGTGTTCTTCCCTCCTTTGTTCTTAAATTCCTTTTCATCTGTTAGGGCTTAGCTCCAGTGTCAGCTCCTCTTGACCTCCTTTTTCCCGCACTTTTCCAGATTTTACATTGGTTTGTGATTATTTGTACTGTCTCTTCTAAGTTCTTGAAAACAGCAGTTACGTATATTCATCTTTGTTCCCATGACCCTTTTTCAGTACCTGGGATATAATAGTCACTCAATGAATGTAAACTCCCATTTACTGGCGTGCTCAGGAAATGGGCTATTAAGGTAAATTGAATTTTTGATTAATTCAATAATATAACATTTCAATAAGAGGCAGTTTTTCTAAAATTATTAAAATATCTTTCTGCCTTAGTATTGTAGAATGAAATGTTCTTAATGTTTGAGAACTTAGAGCAATTGATTTTCATTTTGAAATACATACTCATGCCATCATCATGTTGACATAGGTAGTATATAGTGCACCCAAGACAAGTAGCTTTCCAGGTCTCATTCCAGACTCACTGAATCTGAACCTTTAATTGAGAGGCCCAGGAGTGTGTTTCTCGCTAAAATCTCCAGGTGATTCTGATGTGCAATTAAATTTGGTATCTAATAAGACTGAGACGTGCTGGCAAAGCATATAACCTAGATGATTTTTTTCTTCCTTTTTCTGATAAAAATTGTGATTAATTAGAAGTTTTGCTGATGTTTAGGTGTGGTTTAATAATCCTGTACAATGTCATTCATCTCCTTCAGCGAGGCATCCTGTTAAAAGTGGCTGAAACCATCAAAAATTGGATTTTCACTCAGTGCAGTAAGAATGAGGACTTACTTCACAAGTTGGTAAGTGTCCACTTCTTTTTTGTCACTTTTCAGGGCTCCAGTTTATTAGTGAGAAAATCGATAAATCCAAATGTGTTTTGCTACTGATTTGGGCTGTGACTGATTTTGATTAGAAATTCTGGGCTGTTCTCCAAAAGGAGACTGCCCACTTCATGAAGTGTTAAATAAAGTTTGTTTGTATCACCTAAGGAAAACAAAAAAAAGGAAAGGAAGTTCTTCCATAACTGGGGCTCTTTGCATTTGGACCCATTAGTATTATTTCATACGTCTTCTAAGAGGTTATTAGCCACTGAGAGTAGAATATTCTGGTAGTTATTGAAGCCCTGTTTGTTAGATTACGCATTTCCTGCTGCTTTCTTCCTCCATTGACAGGTATTCCTCTCAGTGAGGAAGGGAATAGATCTGTTAGTGGGATCTTCCCCTTTTCATTAGGAACTTGACTGTCCCTATTCCACAGCCTATGATTACAAAGTTTGGGCAAAGTCAAAAGTGGCTCCTTCCTAATTTATTTATCATTAAGCTGCCATTCTCTGACAACTTCATATGTAAAATTTAGTCTTCTGGGACAGATAAATCACAAAATTTTGGTACTTCCCTGTTGGTCCAGTGGATAGGACTCTGAGCTCCCAATGTAGGGGGCACGAGTTCAGTCCCTGGTCAGAGAACTAAGATCCCACATGCCGCATGGGACAGCCAAGAAAAAAGAAATCACCAAATTTCCCAAAGACTTACTTGATCTCTGAGCCCCAAGAGGGACTACCTCAAATGTTTTTACATCCAAATAATACGAAATCTAGGTAGGATAGGTAAAAAAATTAAAGTTTTAAAATTTTCATTCATCTCACAAGTAAGCAGATTTCAGAATCTTCTGTTGGCCTGTGACCTGAAGATGGTAATTATCATTCTTGTAAATTATCATTTGTAAAGGGATGTTTACAAAGTGCTTTCACATTGTGCTTTGGTAATCCAAACACCGTATAAGGTTTAGCGTGTTTTACTATTTGGAAAGCCTGAGGTTCAGACATTTCAGTTTGGTTAAGAATACTTATTAAGTGAATTGTTTGACAATGTTCAGCTAGAAAGTGAGTCAGAATTTGAACTCAGATCTCCTGGTTTCAAAGCCCAGGCTTTTTCCATTGTAACATACCACCTCTCTAGCTTTAGTATTATGTTTTTACTGACTAAAATTACTTTTTTAGCAATCCATATGGGCAGGTTCTCTGTTCAGGGTTTCATCTTCGTAGGTGTGTTGAGAAGGTCAATGAAGTGTCTTGTCATCTACGTAGAATATCATCTCTATCCAGGTGAAGCCATCCTCATTCTCCAGTGATACTAGGACTGTGGTAAGGTATATGGATCCATGTACATTTTTCTGTGGTTTAATCATAGCCTGCGTAGTTCTGATCTTTTCATTCTTGGTACTTCGTCACATGCTTCATGTCATGTTTCACTTTAAAGTGCCAGCTTCTGTGTGCATCCTTTTTTTTTTTTTTTTTTTTGCCATCCGTAACAAAGAGTTTTTATTGAGTGAATAAAGGAATGTTATTTTAAAGTGGTTGAGACTACACCTTCCCTAGACAGCTCATTATGTGTATATCCCTCCCTTTGTGTCTATATTATGGAGAATTGTAGGAAGTACATACCTGAGAAATAGTTTAGTAGTAATGGAACAAAGAATTGCCCAGTTGGCATCTGGCATGAGATTGCTTGACTTTTCCCCCTTGATTAAGAAATATTTAAAATTTTGTTAGCTACACAGATATTGAACTAGTCCTTCTTTCCTTTTATAAAGACACTGGCAATTGCTCCATGATATCTGAACATTTTACCGTTGTTCGTTTTCATTAAGGTAGTAGTTTTCTTCTTAAAGTTTAAAAAAAAAATTCCTTTATAGAAACTATGATGTTAGTGGTATTGGCACTTTTTAAGTGCTTTTTAGCCTATAAAGTGGCTTTCACAGATGTTATCTCACTTGAGCCTCATCAGCTTTATTAAACAGCACTATATATTAAAAAGTGCATTAGATCATTGAAGTATATTGACATGTAAGTTCTCTTCTCCATCCCTAGAGGCCAAAAAAGAAATCTCTTTATTCTTTAGCTGTGCTTCTCATATTCTTTTCATTCCATCCAGGCAGAATTCTTCCTAAGTTACCTTCCCATGCTGTTTCCCTGTTTGGAATCTAAAAAGATCCCTACTGCCTATCAAGTCAAGTTTAGTTCATCACTTTGGCTGAAAGAGTCTGCATAATTTGGCCCTAATCTGCCTTTCCAGTTTTATCCACCAATATTTTCATCAGCCCAGTACTGTCTTCCTTTTCCTTTATTCCTTACCTATTGTCTGTGTCTATATTTGTACTATTATACTGTGAAATGTGTTCCATTTTTCTATTATTGGAATCTTTTCAATGAGCAGTACTAACTCTTCTTCAAGGCCTTTCCCAGAAACTACAGCCTGTTGGATCTCTTATTTTCTACAAAAACCTTATAATAATCATCTCTGCTATGTTCTATAAGCTTTTGTATTATATGTGCTTTTCTTTATTGTATTTTTAATTTTTTCATATGTATTAACAACACTAACAGCTAACTAACACTTACATAGTGCTAAGTGTGTGCCAGATACTCTTGGTAGTTTGTAAATGCTGACTTATTTAATGCTTGCCATAACCTGTGAAATGGGTACTATTATTATCCTCACTTTGCAGATGAGGAAACTGGAACAGAAAGGTTATTAACTTGCTTAAGTTGTGGCACCAAGATGTAAACCCAGGCACTAAGTCTTGACACTAAGACTTGTTGAAGGCGAGCCAAAGTTCACATAGTACACCTCCCCCCAGCACAGAGCACCCATACTATTAATACTGCCTCAGATCACACTGGTTTTGGGGAGGCTTTATCCCAGTTTTGCAACAGGTCTGATGCCAAGGAATGCTATTGAAGAAAGTGAGTTCCTGATTAAGTAGCATATCCATAGAGGGTCTGTGAAGAGGAGGAGCTCCCATTCTACATTAATAGCTCCCCACTGTCTGTCAGCCTTAGCCTTCATTTAATTAGGCTTCTTTAAACTTACCCATATATAATTACATAGAGGTCTCATAAAATAGTTTGATTTTTAATACTTATATTTGAATATGGTCGTGTCTGATTGGGGAATCCAAACCAGATTATAAGGCCAGTATGTGAAGGTTCATTTCAAGGATTACTGGAAGAGCTATACCATGCTGTACCCCCTGCCCTCCTTGCCTCCCATTGCCTACCTGCTATCACTACCTGCAGTCCACTGTTCCCCTCCCCACCCCCGACAGTAGTATAAAGTGAGTTGTGCTGTTTTTTCTTTGTGAAAGTGGTGTGGAATGTCAAAAAACTAAGTAGTTCTTAATGTTAGGATCATAGGAGAGAGGAGACAGTAGTTCAAATATGAAAAAGTGCTGCAGAGGTACGTGCAAGGTATACCAGTAGATGGTAAAAAAGCCATATCAGGCTAAAAGGAAGATCAGCATTCCACTGAGGTTGTTTTTTTATTTGTTTTTTTTAATAATTGAAAAGAAATATATCCAAATAGGCCTGATGTTCAAAATATTCTTCTTCTCTAAAAGTGGTCTGTACCGCCCAATCCAGAGGATGTGTGCTCATAGTGTATGGATCACTGCATCCCTGCTTAAGTCCTCACGATCTGCTGAGGCTGGAATCTGTGGTGTGGGAATGACTGACTAAGAAGAGCAAACCCACTGCCCTCAAACCCTAGACCTAACTGGTTTTACCTTAATTGCTAAAGGCCTTGTCCATTAAAAGTTCTCTTCATTTTTATAACTTTTTTATTTTCCTAACTTTAATACAACATAAAACTTTAAATTTTCTGGTAGAGGAGACTATATTAAAGGAAGCAGAATCAACTACCAAAGACTTAGGGTTTCAAATCAGAATCCTGGAAAGTTACTTTACTTCTTTGAGCTTCAGTTTTCTCCTCAAAAGAATGGACAGGAGGATGATAATGTACATCACACGGTTACTGTGAGAATTGCTCTAACATTGCTACCTCATCTCTCACCTCTCTACCAGGTGCACTCTGCACAAAACTAGTATTGGTGACTTGCAGGTCCCCAAACCAGAAGAGACTTGCTTTCATTCTCTCTCATTCCATTCTTCCAACTCTTTCATCTGGTTCATCCTTTAAGACTCAGCTTAAGCGTCACCTCCTTTACATTCTCTTTGTTGCAAGTTTTGTTCCCTCTATGCCATTTTCATAATAACCTAGTTATACTTCCTCGCACTTCTTTGCACTTTATACTGTAACTGCTTATTTTTCAGTTCTCTCCATTAAACTATGAGCTCTCTAAGAGTAAAGACTTGGATGTCTTGTTCATTTTTTTATGCTTTTGGTGTCAAGCATGTTGCCTGGTATGTATAAGAT
Organism: Hippopotamus amphibius kiboko; assembly: GCF_030028045.1. Taxonomy (NCBI): domain Eukaryota; kingdom Metazoa; phylum Chordata; class Mammalia; order Artiodactyla; family Hippopotamidae; genus Hippopotamus; species Hippopotamus amphibius. The sequence goes on along the minus strand of NC_080192.1, from coordinate 25,572,091 downwards.
ATTCTTTGATAGATGGATAGAAGGAAACTATGAAAGAACAAATGAGCTGGTATATGTGAAAGCATTTTGTAAACTATAAAGTGCTATGCACATGTTAGTGTCATTTTGTATTATATTCCTTAATAGTATATTTTTAATGCATTCTGAATCTCCATTTTTAGAAAGCCTTGATTCTACTGATGTAATTCTTAGATATTGGCTATATTGTTACAGTATCCAGGGAAAGCATCTTCTGTTACAGGATTATGTTTTCCATGTTGTTTTCCAACAACTTAATTAATTTGGCTTAGCTCAACAGGTTTATTAATGTGTAATTACTTCATATCTGTTTAGTAAAAATATATATTTCACTCAATATGTGGCTTAATAATGTCTACCTCAGTCTTTATTGTTTCACATTTATAATGAAAATAAAACCCTATACACCATACTGAAAATAGATTGACTGTTGTTTCTTCTTCTTGGAGTCTATACTGAAAATAAACACCTCAAATTTTATTAGCATGGTAGAAGCTTAGTATTTGATACAAAACTATACATGTATTAATCTCTCTCTTCCGGTCTTTTAATGGCAAGGATATTGGATTCCGACTCGACTCACTACATACCATCCTGCAACAGGAAGTCCTGTTACAAGAGGATGTGGAACTGATTGAGCTACTTGATCCCAGTATCCTGTCTGCAGGGCAACCTCAAAAACAGGAAAATGGACACCTTCCAACACTTTGCTCCCTGGCAACCCCTAATATTTGGTAATGTTCAGAAAACATCTATCCTTTGCTTACATATAGAGTATTAGCAGAGGAAATCTGTCATCATGCTCTCCATTATAAAGGCATTATAAACATTTTAGCATTGTAATTAATGTAATGATATGCCAGAGGTTAAAAAAAAAAAGTACCTTTCTGAAGTAAATAGTATTTAAAGTGAAGATAGGGAAAAAATCCAATTTGATTATTATATACTTTCAACTCAGTATAATTAGTTTTGTGTTTAACAACCCAACAAGCTGGTATAATGTATGTCCCCCAGAAATTTCTCTTAGCCATATACCTACACAAATGTGTGCATGAAGGCCTAGCCAGTTGCTTATGTTTCTTTACCAGTAATAGATTATATCATAATTACATTGTAGAGACACCAAGGATAGGAGGTGGGACATGGAGGTAAGTAGTGGATTCCTGCTTTGTTGGCTGAGAAGAGATCATAGAGAACATAGACAATTCAAACTATCTTAAAACTTGTCAGCCACTTGAAGTATTTGGGTCTAATGCAGAAGTCTCAGGCCATAATCTGTTAAAAAAGAAATATATATGTATAGTAAAAAGGGATTATATATACAGAACTGTTAATATTAATATTCCTGTTAAAGTATGAGTTTATTAAATGAACTAAATTAGTGCTTGATCTGTTCAGGTTATATGGTCAGTTACATTAATTGGCCTCTGTTCTGAATTTATCTGTCTTTCCTGTCACATTGACAAATGCTTCATATTGTAACAGATAGCAAAGTATGGTGTTTTCCAAATATGTAGTCACTCAGATAGCATCATGATGAAGTAAAGCATCTTATCCTTTAAAAATATAAGAACTTAAGGAGCTGCTACAAGGAACCATAGGTTTTAAGACTTTTACAACTTTATATTCAAGTTTTCTTTGACCACAGATGTGATTAGGCAACTCTGAGGCCTGTAAATACTTTATAGACTTTGCTATAAATACATAAAAGTATATGATGAGATTTTGCTTTCTGATATTGCCAATATTGTCTAACAGTAAAGGATTCCAAGGAAAATGAGGGCAGGCAAATATTTATCAAGAAGCATTCTTATAGCCAAAGCAATCTTGAGAAGGAAAAATGGAGTTGGTGGAATCAGGCTTCCTGACTTCAAACTATACTACAAGGCCATAGTGATCAAGACAGTATGGTACTGGCACAAAAATAGAAAGGAAGATCAATGGAATAGAATAGAGAACTCAGAAGTAAGCCCAAACACATATGGGCACCTTATCTTTGACAAAGGAGGCACGAGTATACAATGGAAAAAAGACAGCCTCTTCAATAAGTGGTGCTGGGAAAATTGGACAACTACATGTAAAAGAATGAAATTAGAACACTTCCTAACACCATACACAAAAATAAACTCCAAATGGATTAAAGACCTACATGTAAGGCCAGACACTATAAAACTCCTAAAGGAAAACATAGGCAGAACACTCTATGACATCCATCAAAGCAAGATCCTTTGTGACCCACCTCCTAGAATCAGGGAAATCAAATCAAGAATAAACGAATGGGACCTCATGAAACTTAAAAGCTTTTGCACAGCAAAAGAAACCATAAACAAGACTAAAAGGCAACCCTCAGAATGGGAAAAAATAATTGCCTATGAAACAACGGACAAAGGATTAACCTCCAAAATATACAAGCAGCTCATGAAGCTTAATACCAAAAAAGCAAATAACCCAATCCACAAATGGGCAGAAGACCTAAATAGACATTTCTCCAAAGAAGACATACAGATGGCCAACAAACACATGAAAAGATGCTCAACATCACTAATCATCAGAGAAATGCAAATCAAAGCCACAATGAGGTATCACCTCACACCAATCAGAATGGCCATCATCACAAAGTCTGGAAACCACAAATGTTGGAGAGGGTGTGGAGAAAAGGGAACTCTCCTGCACTGTTGGTGGGACTGTAAGTTGGTACAGCCACTATGGAAAACAATTTGGAGGTTCCTTAAAAAACTACAAATAGAACTACCATATGATCCAGTCATCCCACTCCTGGGCATATACCCAAAGAAAACCATAATCCCAAAAGAAACTTGTACCATAATGTTTATTGCAGCACTATTTACAATAGCCAGGACATGGAAGCAACCTAAATGCCCATCAACAAATGAATGGATACAGAAGATGTGGCATATATATACAATGGAATATTACTCAGCTATAAAAAGGGATGAGATGGAGCTATATGTAATGAGGTGGATAGAACTACAATCTGTCATACAGAGTGAAGTAAGTCAGAAAGAGAAGGACAAATATTGTATGCTAACTCACATATACGGAATCTAAAAATGGTACTGATGAACTCAGTGACAAGAATAAGGATGCAGATACAGAGAATGGACTGGAGAACTCGAGGTATGGGAGGGGGCGGGGGGTGAAGGAGAAGCTGAGACGAAGCGAGAGAGTAGCACAGACATATATATACTACCAACTGTAAAATAGTCAGTGGGAAGTTGTTGTATAACAAAGGGAGTCCAACTCGAGGATGAAAGATGCCTTAGAGGACTGGGGCAGGGAGGGTGGGGGGTACTCGAGGAGTGGGGGAGTCAAGGGAGGGAGGGAATACGGGGATATGTGTATAAAAACAGATGATTGAACCTGATGTACCCCCCCCAAAAAAAAAAAAATAAAATAAAATAAAATTAAATTAAAAAAAAGAAGCATTCTTACATGTGATTTTCTTTATAGTTTGGTTGTATCTTCAGTAATGTTGATGTTGTTTTTCAGATATCCTCAGATACAACTCCCCTATATTTACCTCTTTCTTATATTTTCACATTCTCATAAAAGCCTTCATTGCTTCAAAGATGTATGTTAGTCTATAGAATTGTAATTGTCCTAAATAAAAAAAAATTCCATACATATTTTGATTTCGGTTAAAGCAGTACAAAAGTACAAAGCTTGTCAATATTATGATCTGCAATAAATATGTATATTCCAGAATTGTGGTGATGGTTATTTAAAATTAGATGACTTTATTCAAAGCAGTTACTCATGAAGTATATATTAAATTGGAAAAATGCTTATATTTTCTTGAGGTATTATATATTTTTGCACAAATAAAGTCTGATTTTAGGGAAAAAGACCTCATAATGTCTCCAAATATTAAAGATTTTTAGTTTTAAAAATTAGTAAAAATTTGAGTTTTTTAAAAATTTTATATTTGTAAAATCAGATTTTAAAATCCGTAATTTGTTTTCAAGTTAAAAAGCACATATCTTAAAAAAAAAAAAAAAGGTTTTTTCAGAAAATACCTATTTATGTCCTTTACCTAAACGTATTAGCTCTAGACAGTGGTGTCTAGCAACTAAGATAGTAGTGCTAGATATTTTTTAATTGTTTTTAAATGTCATATCTTATAAAGTCATACTTTATAAAGAAGCTAGCATTTTATCTATCTTAGGAAACCTGAATTACTGACTGCAGTAGCTCATCTTTCTCTGGACTGAGGGATGGTATTTTCTTGGCTTTGTTCCAGGGACGTCTCAGTGCTGTTTGCCTTCGTTAGTTTGCTTGTGATGCTTCCCACTTGGTGGATTGTATCTTCCTGGCTGGTATGGGGAGTGATTCTATTTGTTTATCTGATCGTAAGAGTTTTGAGATTATGGAGGACAGCAAAACTACAAGTAACCCTAAAAAAATATATTGTCCGTTTGGAAGATATAGCAACAAATAGCCGAGGTTTTACTAACCTCGTGAGAAAAGCTTTACATCTCATTCAAGAAACTGAAGTCATTTCCAGAGGATTTACACTGTGAGTTCATTTTTCATTTTATTTTTTAAATAATTCTTTTCTACTACATAGTTAAATTAGAATGTTTATTACCTATTTTCATTTCTGTGTCGCATTTACAAAAAAAACTAGATTTTTCTTTAGCGCTTTTTAAAGTGTGTAAACTGCTAAGTGAAGGAATCAAATACACTTATGTTAGATTTAATAAGTAGTATGATTCTGTTTATCTGCTTTGAGAAACCAAAGTGCCTTGAGAATCATGATTATTTCTGTGCGATACCATGTAATTATAAGAGATAATATAGAGAGAGACTCTAACATAACGTATGCATAATACAAAGAGCAAGCCTGGGTTCTTGCATGCAGCAGTTACCCAATAAATGTTTGTTCCCTTTACTCACTGTCAGATGCTCTCTTTACTCAGTTTACATGATAGATGTATCTGACATGAATTCATTTTGAAAAATTTTGCCATGTGTTAATAGTATTCTTTAGGTTAATATTAGTAGATATTTTGGCACTGATAGGCTCAGATATTCTCACTGATGTTTAATACAGGAAATTAAATATTCACTAGTCCAGCTGTAAGCTACTGCATAGACAGGCTGTTTATTATTAAAGGGAAAGCACCAATTATGTTCCATATTCTGTGTTAGATAGTTTTGCATACAACTAAGGCATACAATTGTAAGTGTAGAGCAAATGTTCACATTTATGCCATCTGACTCTAAAGCTGGTTTCCTGTACACTAGGCTGCCAGCTAAACACTTACAGATGACAGCTATACTACAGTATATTTAATCATTTCTATAACTCATATAACCTCTGCAACCTATAGGTGGGAGAAAGTAAGTATATGGCAAAGAATAATCATTGCTCTTAATTACTTGTATCTAGAAAATCATGAAAAGAGGGGGACAGAAGAACCTTGGGTGGTCATTGCAACCTTCACTCTGCACTGCTCTAAACAGTCTTGACATAAAAACTGTATTTGGAACATGATGAGACAGGGAAGGAGAAGAGTCTCCAGTAATCATCTCACTGAAGAACAGAACGCTCTGCTGTGTTCTGGAACAGTGTTTAAAACTCCTGAGACATGAGAGAGGTTTTATAACTTCTCTTTCTGCTTAATTCAAAAATGTAACAGTCCTCAGTGTCTGTTAATTTTGGTCCTTCCATTGTAGTTAAAGGCCACTTCTTGTTGATAGAGCATAGCAAATAGTCAAATTTTAAAAGTTAAAAATCATACTAAGCAAGTAATAGCTCCTTTTCATTCTTGACTTGCACAATAAGAGGACTGACTGGTTAAGCAAAGTGGCTCTGTGTCCAGTTAATGCTTAGGCCTGTATAGAGGATTCTGTGCCTTTTGTCATTGTCCCACTTTTATCCATATGTATGGAATTGGCATGAAGAGCTAAAATGGGCCAGTTAGGCATGATTTCCCTCTGGATTATGACTTCTATCTACTCAAATGCAGACAGACAGAAAAATTTTTGGAAAAATTATACTTCACTTGTCTCCATCTAACTGGAAAATGGATTGAAAACATTATGGGGAATAATAAATTTTGAATCATATTTTTTTAGAAATATTTTAGTTTTTAAGACTGAGTTAGTAAAATGGAACGCAAACAATAGTGTCCATATATTGAAAATATTAGTGCTATTTTATTCTGCCTCAATTTTTCCTCTTTAGCAAATAATTTAACCCTTCTATGCCTCATTTCTTTATTTTAAAATAAGCCTATCAGTCATTGTCCTGTTTTTTAGATTTTTAATGCCTGAATATGTTTTCATTTGGTTTAACTTTTTTTTCAGTTTTGAGTTAGATGTCTTATTTTACAAATTTGTGGTTATAGTGTAAGAAATTTGTAAATTCCAAATATTTTATTTTTCTATTAGGAGAGTTTACTAGGGTGAGAAACCTATTCTCTGGAAAACTATATAATACGAAATCACTCATAGTTTCATTTATAAAAGCATAATACATTATATGGCATTGATGCAAATAGGTACTCCGCATTTATCTTTGGAAAAGTGCTTATGAAATGTGCTTCCACTTGAACAGTTTTGAGAGTAGCTATGCTACTAAGTAGTAACCCTTACTTTGCCTTTCTACTTGCATTCCCCTGTTGGCCACTGGTCCTGTTATCTTTCTGCGTCCCCTACTTCATTTTGAGTAGGTAAGTGCCAGTGGCTGCAGGTGGGTAAGTCATTTTACCCTACTTTTATGAATGTACAGAATGTATTTCTATACAGTATTTGATTGTTCTGTACAAATGATGAAAAATGTGATTGATGAACATATGTAAATGCATATTAAGAATGTGAAAATGTTTGTAATTAAGGCTTTCATACTTACTGTAGATATAGGTTTTGAAAACTAAATGTAAAGTAATACCACTTTAGTGTATTCTAGCAGAGTGTTTATATCAAAAAGTTACAGTTTCTTACATAAATATTCCTACAGTTCTACTATATTTCAATTAAAATTCATTGTTTCCCCATATCAGAGGAAGCCTTTTTTCTTTGAGATTTAAATTTTTCATTTGTCTTTTTTTCTGGTGGCTATATATGTGTCAGGGAAATATCTATTTGAGACCTGAGTTGGGATATTTATGACCATTTTCTAATGAAAATCATGAAAAAGGAATTTTTTTTCCTAAGTTTAATAGAATTGTGGATTTAGAAAACAAAAACTTTAGGACACCTGTACAGTTGTATCACATTTTACTTTTCAAGTTTGCTTGACAGGGTCAGTGCTGCTTGCCCATTTAATAAAGCTGGACAGCATCCCAGTCAGCATCTCATCGGTCTTCGGAAAGCTGTCTACAGAACTGTAAGAGCCAACTTTCAAGCAGCAAGGCTAGCTACCCTATATATGCTGAAAAAATATCCTTTTCTGTCTATATGTAAGAATAAGCAATGTTTCCAGAGTCCTGAATATAGTATTATAGCTGCATCCTGTAAAAGATAACTATAAACTGAAATTACCAATTTTGAAGCTGATTTCCATCATCACTTCTATTTTAAAACTGGAAATGCATTCCAGGGGGAATGACAATAATAGACAGGAAGAAACTTCTTCTGCTCTCATGTGGCTCATTTTTAACAAGGAAAAAACTTGAAGTCCCTCCCTTTACTGGTCCAAAGAACAAAGTCAAAAGAACCTGGCTTCTCTAGGTCAGACATTTTTTCAAATTACTGAACATGGCAAATTTGCGTCATGACATGGAAATAAACTGGCAACAGGAAATCCCTCCCCTTTCAAAAAACAGAAGCTCTAGAGTCAGATTGGCTGTCTAAATTTTGGCTGTATCAGTTACTGTGTAGGTGACCATAAGCAAGTTTTTTAACTCTCTGTACCTTGCTTTATTAATTGGTAAAATGACAATAATAACAAAATCTTCTTGACTGTTTTTGTTAGATCAAATGAATTAGTGCATATAAAGAGCTTAGGCAGTGTCTGGTATATAATAAGCACTTAAAGACTGTGTGACAATAAGTCTGTCTCTTAAATTTACTAAATCAGGAAATCAGTTCTGTTAGAAAATAAAAGTGTATACGATCTTTATTTTAGTTAAAATTCAAGGATAAGTTGTGAGGGACTTCCCTGGTGGTGCAGTGGTTAAGAATCCACCTGACAATGCAGGGGGACACGGATTTGATCTCTGGGCCAGGAAGATCCCACATGCCTCAGAGCATCTAAGCCTGAGCCTGTGCTTTAGAGCTCACGAGCCACAACTACTGAAGCCCACATGCCCAGAGCTTGTGCTCTGCAACAGGAGAAGCCACTGCAAGGAAGAGTAGCCCACCCTCTCAGCAACTAGAAAAAGCCAGAGTGAAGCAATGAAGACCAAACGCCGCCAATAAATTAAAAATAATAAATTAATTTAAAAAAAATTTTTAAAGGATAAGTTATGAGTAAATGGGATGCAAAAACTATATACATATAGATTTACTATATCTAGATTTACACACACACACTGTACTATGCTACCTCTTTGAAAATTTAGAGAAAGTACTTTTATTTTAGTCAGAAACTTGTCTATTCAATTCTCTTACTGCCTAAATACCTGCCTGCAATGTGCTAGGAAGACAGAGCAAAAACTTGTACTACCTGCTTTTAAAGACTTCTAAGTGTAGTGAATAGGTATTCATAATACAGTATAAGTGCCCAGGGTGCCTTCCAGCATAGCAGGACGATGTACTTGACCTGTGAAGTCACAGAAGTCTTTCAGGGAAGCAACACCTGAGTTGACTCTCAAGGAGTGAATGGGAGTTGACCTTGAAGATGAAAGTCTGCATTTCAAGTAGAAGGAAACAAAGATATAGAAGGAAGTGGAGACATGACAGTTTACTGCTAGTAGTTATTCAGTGAATATTATGCCGAGCAATATGCTAGTCACTAGATACACAGTGATCAACTTAGTAGACATGGTTCCTGCCTCAGGGAGCTTATAGTTTAGTGAGGAATTGGGAGTAGGGAGGGGTGAGGGGTCCTAACAAAGAGTGCAGATTGTATGAATTCCCTGTGCCAGTCACTTACCCAGATGCTGGAAACTCAGCAGTGAACAAGGTGGACAAGGTCCTTGGTCTTATAGAGTGCATCTTCTAGTGGATGATATAATAAATAAAGAGGGAACAGATTTTCAGATGTTCGCTATAAAGGAAAAAACCCCAGGGGAATAGGATAGAGAGTGAGTGGTTGGTTGCTGTGTTTGATTGGATGATAGCAGGCCTTCAGTTTAAACTGAGATTTGAGATGGAGTTCCAGTCACATGGACCAGTGAGTATGAAGATCTTGTGGCAGGAGTGAAGTTAGCATGATTGGAGTATAGAAAAAGGAACATCATACTCCAAGACTGCAGCACAGTAAGTTGGAAGTCAGAATATGAGATGAGATTCAGAGGTAGGCAGGGGCCAGATCGTATTCTCCATACAAGAAACCTTAAGGAATTAGAAAAGTATCCACCAGCTGTTCCTTTGAAAAGACCAGTAAGTTATATAAACTCTCGTGTGCCTGATCAAAGTAAAAAAGAATAGAAATATACAAGATTAGTAATGAGAACAGTGCAAGAAATTAAAATTATTATAAGGGGATAGTATATGTAACTTTATGGCCACAACTTTGAAACTGTAGGGGGAAATGGGTGATTTCATATCAAAATATAAATCTCTAAAACTGACCTAGGAAGAATTCAAGAACTGGAGATTAATAAAAAGAATTCCATTTAAATAAGCAAACACCTGATTATATATGTAAGCAATGAGGAATATGCAGCTATAAAAAAGTGGTAAAAGTTCTTGATGCACTTTTGTGGAATATCTCCAAATTACGTTAATAAGTACGTGAAGTACACAGAGCAGTATTTATACTACCCTTCCATTTGTGCATAGAAAGGGATTGTATGTGTGAGGGGATAAAGTGTGTGTGCATGTGTATATATACATATATACATCCCCACGTACATACATTATGTTTGGATTTCCTTTTATGTATGTATGTAACCATAAAATATCTTGAAGTATACACAAGATGCTGGTAACAGTGATGGCTTTTGCCTTTGGGTAGGGGAACTAGGTGGCTAAGGGATAAAGGTAGGAAGCAGTTTTTATTATACCCCTTAATACCTTATAAATTTTAAATCCTGTGAATACATTACTAATTCAAAAAATAAGTGAATGAGAAAAGTGTTTAACTCTCTGGTCCAGATGGTTTTATAGTTTAAAAAAAATATATTTCAGACCATAGAAAAGGTTAGATAGAAAGCTCCTCTACATCATTTCATTTATGCAGATACTATGATCGCAGTTCCAAAACATGATGTATTACAAAGAATAAAAACTACAGACCAGTCTCACAAATAGAGATATAAAATATTTAAATAGAATATTTATAGATTCAGCCTAGTACTGTATCAAAAGATTATTATAATATGATCAAATAAGAATATGCTATAAATGCATGAATAGTTCAAATATCAAGAATTGTATGGATATAATTCTTTACAAAAACAATTAAAGGGGGGAAATCACATAGTAATGTTAATAGATGCCCATGAGAAGGAGGAAGGCAGAAACAGAACAGCAGTCTATGTCAAACAACCTAGATGGAACAGGCTTAGTGTTACTTATATCAGTAGTTGTATGTTTTCAAGTAATGGTCAGGTAATGATGTCCTGCAGTGCGCAGACTGGGAGGAAAAGAGAAGTATTTGCTGTAGGGTGATGAGGGTCTGAGCCATGATACAATAAAGTACATAATTCAGTTTCAAAAGGCATATATCAAAAATAACTAAATTAGCACTCTAGCACTTGTAAAGAATTGAACTTTTAATTCTCTTGCTATAAAGATAATTTTTCTTCTCAAGTATCCTGTAAGATTTGAGGTATATTAATATTTTAGATTTTAAAATTAATTTCTTTTTTAAAAACCTGATGTAAATCTCCTCAGAGTTCAGAAGAATGATAAGTAAAGGTAATTTTGGACAGTTTTATTGTACTCTTATGGTTTAACAAAAAGGTTTTGTTGATTGCCTTAACCTAATTTAACCTACCCCCTGAACTCTGAGAGTGACAATATAACCAACTACATCTGTGTGGTGCCTTTTAAGGAGCTGGGCCTTGGACTTAGTGAAGAGCAGATTTCAGAAGAGGAAGCACATAACCTTACAGATGGCTTCAGCCTGCCTGCATTGAAGGTAATCCATTCATGGACGGGAAGGGCCGAAGAAAAGATAGCTGCATTTGGATTGTGCCTGTGCTTTCTGAACATAAATGGTGCACCTGTTTCCTTTTGTTGTTTGCTAGATACTATTGCAGAAGAGCCTAACTGATATTTTTGAAGCTGCCTTTAAAGACGGAGAGGATCATAAAGATTAGATGAAGAGATCCTTATATTCTGATGTCAAAATACTTAAAATTCTTACTATAAGCATTTCTTATATTAAACTAGAATTTGAAGATAAATGAGTTTAATAGGAACTCAGTATGAGAGATTTTATTCACCAGCCATTTGTTTCAACAAACATGAGTAAAGAACTTACAAGCTCTACATGTTCCCTTGGAAAATCTCCAAAATTCTCTTTAGAACAAGAATTTTTTTCATATTTTAAAAGCCACATAAAAGGATATATTTGACTACATAAACTTCTAAATTTTAAATGCTGTATCCTTTAAATGTAAATAAGCTCAGGGGGAAAAATGCAGTGATTCATAAGCAAAGGGCTTGAATTCTTTCTCTATAAAGAGCACTAAGGTATGTAAAACCTATTGAAGATAGGTCAGGTGCATGAATTGCCAGTTCACAAAAGAACTAGAAATGGACAATAAATATAAAAATCTTCAATCTTATTAGTAATGAAAGAAACAAAAACAATAAATATTTTACCAAGGATATTGAAAGTTGATAATACTCATTGTCAGTGAAAACTCTGAGAGACCTCACACCAGTGGTGAAAGTATAAGCTGCTTCACTTTAGCAGTGAATACCAGTCTTCACAAAGGTATATAGCCTTTACTCCCACAATTTTAAGCTTACAGATTCATTTCATGAAGTAATCAAAGATATGCTCAAAGTTCATAATATTACTACAGTAGCAAATATTGGAAACAAAAGTTCAGTAATATGAGTTGGTCATGATTTATGGTACTTTCATTTAATGAACTGCTTTGGAGTTAGTAGTAGAAAAAAATAACATGAAAAAAACATAAGCATGTTACAAAAACTGTACGCATTGTAAGATTCCAGTAGTATTTTTAAAAAGTCAATCCAAATGTCTTTAAATTCCTTTTCAGTATTTAGCAAACTCCACTTAGCTATTTATTTCTAGTCTTTAAACTTCACTTGATAGCATGGAAATGAGTGCAAGTGTAGTTAACAGCATATTTTTCAAGATCCATTTTGTTTTGAGGCTGTATAAATTTTTACATCTTTAAAATTTTCAGATCCACATAAAAGTTCTAGTTCTCCTGTTTATTTTTCTTTCTAGTTACTTGAAATCTGCCTTGACTTATTTTTGACCTCATACTAATTCATCTTAATGGATGCCACCATACAATTTATTAAGCTGGAAACCTTGGCACTGTCCTTCCTATCCCTCTTTTTACCCCTCACATACAGGCTATCAGTAGATTTTTGTGTTGGTTCCACCTTCAAAATACATTTTAAAGTCTTTCACCTTTTTTCTCAATTTGTTTCCCATCATTCTTATCCTAGCTGCCATCATTCTTACCAAGGCTGCTACAATAGTTTTCTTATTGGTTTCCTTATTTAATTCCCTAAAGTTTGTTTCAGAATGCAGTTTGACATTTAATGTGCCTTAAAAATGATATATGCTTTGAATCAGTAATTCTACTTCTGCAAATCTTTCTTAAGGAAATGATTTCAAACGTATTAAAGCTTTATGTACCAGGTTGCTTATTAGCTTTGTTTATAATAGTGAAAAAGTGGAACACAGCCTAAACGTACATCAGTAGAGGAATAGTTGCATAAATTACGGTAAATGCATGGTGAACCATTGTATAACAGCTACAAATTGCTTATGAAAATTTTGTAAAAACTTGGAGAAACTAGTGAAACAATCAGGATACGTAAATATATAGTTAGTATGGCCACAACTCTGTTTTTAAAAAATGACCATTGGAAAATGCTAATATACCAATAGCTACTCTTTAGGGTGGTTGTACTAGAGGTAATTCCATTTACTTCCAAATTCAATACCATAAAGTTATTTTCAAAGGACAATTTGGGAGTTTTTTGGTTTTGGCCACGCTATGCAGCATGCAGGATCTTAGTTCCCCGACCAGGGATCGAATCCCATGCCCCCCACCCCCGCAGTGGAAGCTTGAAGTCTTATCCACTGGACCACCAGGGAAGTCCCTGGGAGATTCCTAATGATGAAAAAGCAGGGACTTTGGGATTGAGCAGACGGGGGTTTATATTTTAGCCCTGACACTGACTAGTCGTTTGACTTGAATGAGTTACTCTTTGAACTTACTAATAAGGTGTTAGATTAAATGAGAAAACATACAAAATGAGAAAACTTATAACAGGGCTTGTTGTAGAATGGTTAACCCAAAATGGTAATAGCTGTTACTCTTTAAAAAGGATTTGGAGAAAGAATTATGGTCCTATTTCTTCATTTCCTTTTTAAATTATTTTTTATTCATCAAGATATCTCAGTGATTTCCCTATTTCTTTATCCTTTTTAAAAGGCTTGTTATATCCCATATTATATTTTAGTCCAAGTATAGGCAACAAAGAGAAAAATCGGGCCTCCTGGAGTCAGACTTTCTAGGTTTGACTCCTATCACCTGACTGCTGATATGGTCTCAAACAAGTCATTGTTTCTGTGTTCATAAAAATGAAATAATCATAATGCTTCTCACTAAATGCCTGGGATGGAGTAGGTGATTAATAAATGTTAGCTGATTTTTTAAATTGCATCTGACAAGTCCTGCTCTAAAATGTGGGACTTGTTCACATGTTAACCTCTCCACCCCACCACCAATGGTACTGGTTGTAACTGGATCCTTTCTGCTCACCCACATTATTTTACAAATCAGAGAAACTTTAGTATTTTAATTTTGCTTTATTTTGACATATAACTAATCTTGATGATTGTGTTGAATTGTTACCAGGAATATCGGACTCCAAAAGAAGTCTAAATTGATATTGATAGGGTTTATAAACTGCTGAAAACCCCTGTGATGTTCAAAAACTATGCAGTGCCACCTTGTACAGTTGCCATTATAACCAGATAAAGAATTTTAAAATGAATTTTGTAAGTTAAATTTTAAAAGAAAATTCTTTCTCAAAAGAACAACACTAATTAAAACTTTTAAAAATGTGGTGAAAGATGGTTTACAAATAAATCAGGGCCTTTTGTTTTCCTTTGTAATCTTCATTGTGTCCTCTAAAGAAAATACATTTGGCATTTTGTTTTGTTTTTTTAGTCATTCATGTATCTTCCCTCAGGAGAACTTACGAATAGCAAGTGCTGCATCTTTGGAAAGGAAAGAAACTTCCTAATTGCATCCTGAGGAGGGGCACATGTGAAATATCTAGTACAGAGTCCTTGTCGCTCTTTTTTCCTTAGTTCAAAATTTTAACTAGTTTTTTTTTTAACTAGTTTTTTATAAAATGATTATAAAGAGTATATTTCCTGCTTTAAAAAACAAAGCTACATTTTGTGAAAATTATTTTTTTTGTTGTTGTTTTTTGTATTTTTTTTTTGTCTTGCTGCGTGGCTCGCAGAATCTTAATTCTCCCACCAGGGATTGAATCCGGGCCACCGCAATGAAAGCACAGAGTCCTAACCACTGGACTGCCGGGGAATTCCCTGAAAATGCTTTAAATCAAAATTTCCTAATTGCACATAAACTATGGTTATCCCCTCATCCAGAGCAGCTTCCCTTAGTCAAAAACAAACAGAAAAAAATGTGTATTTCTGAATTTTGTTTTAATTGGATAATATGGCAGTGATTGGACGATAAATTAGTCTTTTTTTAAATGGCAGAAAGCTATGCCTGCCTACTTAATTTTTCAGTTGCTGAGTTGCTGTGGTCTGAAACTGTGGAATCATCCTTGTTAATGCTTTTACTCATAAACAATCTGTCAAGAAATTCTGCCAGCTATAATTTCACGATATATCTGGAGTCTGGCCTCTGCTTACCTCTTACCACTAACCATTGTGGTACAAACTACCTTGTTAACTTTCATCTGGATTATTGCAGTAACCGCCTGTCGTCACTTCTGCTCACCTCCCTATGATCTCTCAACACAGCAGCCAGAATGATCTTGTTTAAGCTTAACTCAGATAATATAACTCTTCTGCTTACAACCCTTCAGTGGCTCCCCATTTCTCTTTACCTCAGTAACTTCATCACTTACCATGCTCTCCCTTGCTTATAATATCCCAGCCACACTAACCTAGCTGTTCCTCAGATGTGCCAAGAATACTCCTACTACAGGACTTTGCACTTGGACCTCCTGCTCCCTGGAACTCTCTTTCCTCATGGTGGCTCAATTCCTCCAGATGAATTTAGAGACTCTCCTAGCCACCCCTCCTTCCCTCTGCTTCTCTCTCCCTCCTTGTCCCCTCACATACACACACACAAACTCACATTTGCTGTTCCCTTTCTCTGCTATATTTTCCCCATACCCCGTCAGCCAAGAAACTTATCTTTTACTTGTTAATATCTATTGCTCCCCTACTTGAATATAAGCTCCATCAGGCAGGGATATTTTTCACTTTTTTTCTCTGCTGTATTGTCAGTACCTAGAACACAGCCTGGCACATCAGAGGTGCTCAAGAAATATTTGCTGAATGAACAAATAAAGGGATGTATAAAGGATAATAAAGGTCATTAATAAAAATTATAATGGAACTTATTAGGAAAAATCATCCCAAGCAACAACAAGAAATAATAATAATGACTAATATTTATGAAGTGCAGACATGGTTGGTTTTTGATTGTTTTTTTTTATTTCTTTTTGGCTGCGCTGCGTGGCTTGTGGGATCTTAGTTCCCTGACCAGGGATCAAACCCACACACACGGCAATGAAAGCTCGAAGTCTTAACCACTGGACCACCAGGGAATTCCCAAGAAAATCATTTTAGTAACAAAATTTAATGGTTAAATAAGACGACTTGTGAGATAGCTTGTATTTATATTTAAGAATTCCTAGATAGTTTATCTTTAGTGATTTGGAATTTTGGCCTTGCTCATTTAAAAAAAAAAGTTAATAGTAAAATAGGTTTACATTAAATCATCTTGTCATTATTTGCATAATTTTAAAATTCATTTCATATGTTTAAATAAAGTCCATTTTCCTGGTTATAAAAAATTGGAATCTGAATTATCCAATCTAAATCTTTTTGTTGTCTGCTAACTCCTGTTCATACTAGATTGTGTTTGTTCATTTGATATTGTCCTCTTGAACATGACTATCTGGAGGAATCCTTCGCTGCCAGACTCAGGGTGTTTCTTTCAAGAATGGGTGTTGTAGTTTCTCATGCCAGACATTCCTGAGTATGGTCACTCTGGGGCTGATTTTTATGTTATTTCTTAGCTGTTTTCTAGGCCAAAATAATGGTAAAATTGTGAACCCCGAACTCTAGATCCATCAGTGACTCATTTCTTTGGACTTATATAGATCCATCATTCCTGCTGTCTCCTCTTCTCCTTTGTGTACATTTTTTTAAAATAATTCATCAAAGAATATTCACTTCTAATTAGATATGTCTCATTCCATCAATATTTCTCTTTTAGGACAGAATTACACTAAATGATATACTGGTATTAGCTGCTGTGTTAGGATCAGAAGTTCCCATGTGCCATAACTACGTAATTTGATGTAACATTCTTGGGTACTCTTAGAGTTAGTTCAAACTCAGCTATATTCATTACTTAGAATAAAGTGAAAAGTTTAAACCAGAAGTTAAGATGAACAAATTTGTAGTTTGTTTTGAATGTTGGCCAATATTTTTTATTTATCCTGTCCTTTTTTCTTTTCTTTTTTTTTTTTTTTTTTTTTAGGTTTTGTTCCAACTCTGGGTGGCACAGAGTTCAGAGTTCTTCAGGCGGTTAGCCCTGTTACTTTCTACGACTAATTCACCTCCTGGGCCCTTACTTACTCCAGCACTTTTGCCTCATCGTGTTTTATCTGATGTGACCCAAGGTCTACCTCATGCTCATTCTGCCTGTTTGGAAGAGCTTAAGCGCAGCTATGAGTTCTATCGGTACTTTGAAACTCAGCACCAGTCGGTACCCCAGCGTTTATCCAAAACTCAACAGAAGTCAAGAGAACTGAATAACGTTCACACAGCAGTACGCAGCTTACAGCTCCATCTGAAAGCATTACTGAATGAGTAAGTTTAAAAGCCATTTATGGAAATGTCCCCATGATTAGCAAGCTTCATTCTTGTGCCATTGTGGTTGTTGGCTTGTGTCCTAGCTAAAAAGAAGCAGCAAAATTGACACATACAGCCTAAGGGATAGTTTAAAGCTACAAATGTAGCAGACAAACAGTGATTTGTAAGTACTGTAATTTGGGGGAGTCTTTTATAGTTTTTACTTTTCTTGATTTGAGCAGAAAACCTAGAAAGATAGGACAGAGCAGAAAAGTATTATTATATCTAGTTGAAGAGTAATATATTGCTATTTCTCTGAGTAAATTAGAGCAGGTTTGGACATTTTTCTATAGCATAGAACAAGTTTTTTTGGCCCCAGTTGAATAGTAAAATGTAGGTTCCATAGTTAATATTTGTTAATCTTCTTCTACTCTGCATGGTATTTTTGGTACTTCACCTTAGTAAAATGTAGGGTCCAGTCATTTCAGTGAAATTTTTCTGTAACAGATACTCATAGTATAGGACTGGATCAAATGAATGATTGGGTTCATGTTGTATTGTATTCAAGGGGAGGTGAGAAGATTGTGGTTGATATAGTTGACCCTGGATATCAGGCAAGAAGTGGAAGAGGAAGGGCAGCAATTGATTTTGTAAGATAAAAAAATGTGTCAAAAGGACTTGAAGTCTCAGTAAAATCAAAAGGCTAATTTACTGGAGTGAAGAAGAATGTGATGTACAAGGATAGCAAATTAAGGTCAGAAAGACGTTTTAAGCAGGTAAGTTTTTACGCATCAGTTCAAGGTCTGTGGTAGGTATATAAGGTTGATATAAAGGCGAGGGCACAGGGGAAAATCAAGAAACTATGAGGCAGGGATGTTCCAGTGGTCTGTTGCTGCTGTTCTGAGAAAGCTTGTCTCCCACAGGGAACATGGGAGATAAGGCAATCTCTACTTGAGTGGGTGGCAAAAGTTGGATCATCATGAAAGGAAAACAGGATTTCAGTGGAAAGTTGTGTTAGGCAAAGCCAGGGTATATAAAGAATTAATGTCTGGCAGTAGAATCAGAAATATACAAGGTATAATGGAATGCATTAGCATGAGGGAAGGTGGCTCGGGAAGGAAGAGCGCTACACTGGATGGACATGAAAATGACAAAGAAGGGCTTTGTACCTTGGTCACAGATTGTGCATGATGCACGGGAAGTATGTTTCCTGTTTAAAAATGAAATATTTTGTATATTCTACTACATGTCACCTTTCAAAATACATTCACTAGAGAGCAAACCAGTCGCAAACCGTCATATCTGATTTGCTCTTTATCACTACCATAGACAACTTTTGAAAGTGTTATCGAAAAAATTGTTCTGTGTTTTATCCCTCCCTTTCGCTTGTCCCCTTTGGTGTTTCCACTCTCACTTGCCTACACTAGGACATTAACTCTTTAACTGTTCTCCTGGCCTCTAGAGTGCTCACTGCCAGATTAATGTTTCTGAGGCATATATTTGCGTTCTTAAGATGAAAATTTTCACTGATTTTGGAGTGTAGCAGCTTAGACTAAAGTCTGTATAAAACATTCTGCAGAAAGGGTTTGTCATAACCTGACTACAGTCTGCTTTCTGTCTTTTTCTCTCTCCTTTCCTTCAGTCCAGCCAAACTGTATAAATGCCTTTTCCCATGTACCATCTAGAATGACCTTCCTCATCTTCTGTACATGCTCAGATTTTATCCATCCTTCAGTGCTACCTCAGAAGTACTTCTTCCTTAGCTATTCCCTGTCTGAACCCATAGCTGGTAGTAAATTCCCCCTCTTCTGAATTCTTATAACCCCATCTTTATCTGTGTCGTTTTGTGCCTGGATTTAACCCAGCTTTATAGCTTACCAGCGCTGTGACCTGGGCAAATTTCTTCAACTCTCTAGACCTAATTTCTTACCTTTAAAATGGAAATGCAGTGTTAGTTTTAATTTTTTATAATATGGTATTGTGTATGTATCATTTCCCTGATTTGGCATGTTTCTCGTAAGTGTGAGATGAGTTTACTTTATCCTTTCAGTTTGTAAAATGCCTGGTATGGATGCAAGAAATATTTGTTGAATAAATATATAATACCTTTAAAAGCTTTTTTTAAAGTTGTGGTAAAATGCACATAACAAAATTTATCATTTAACCATTTTTAAGCTACAGTTAAGTGGCATTAAGTACATATAAACTGTTGTGCAACCATCACCACCTTCCACATCCAGAACTTTTTTCATCTTATAAGCTTATTTCTTAAATAAACCTTGTGAATTATATATTTCATTTCATAGTTTAGAAATCAGTTTCTGTTTTTCTTTATTACTTAGGGTAATAAATCTTGAAGATGAACTTGAAAAGCTTGTTTGCACTAAAGAAACACAAGAACCAGTGTCAGAAGCTTATCAAATCCTAGAACAGAAATTAAAGTTAATTCAGCCCCATGTTCAAGCGAGCAACAGTTGCTGGGAAGAGGCCATATCTCAAGTGGACAAACTGCTACGAAGAAATACAGATAAAAAAGGTACCTATAAGAGAGTTCTTTTGCATACACTTATCAGACATACATATTCTTCTCTGGTAGGATTTTATTAGGTATACTTCTTGTCTACATGATGATACTGACTTGACAAAATTTCTTAGTTTATTGAAAAAAAAAGTAGAACTTATATATAGAAACTGACATTGAATATAAGGTCTTGGCCCTTACTTTTGTAAATAAAAAATGAATATGATTTGAAAGTTCCCTGAATCATATACCTCCTTTTTTAAAAATTTAATTAAACAAATAGATTTTAATAGTGTTATTCCATTGTTAGAACTTCCAGAAACTCTTTTCCAGTTAGGGTAATAATGAGTTTGATAGTCAGGGGCAGAAATTGAGTTTACTTTTAAGATAAAATACTTCGGTCATTTAGAAATAGTATACAACTGCTGTATTAGCTGGTACTACATATTTGTTATTAAGGATATAAAGTAAGTGCCATTATTTAATAGGAACATCGGAGTGCCTTGTACTGCTAGGTAAAAAGGCAGTTTTGAAATTTTCTGCAAAACTGCTTTCCTTTGGGCCCAGATTTCATACTTGTTTTTACTAATTTCATTGTAAATGTTTGACATATTAATCTTTAAATGTGTGCTACAAGTCAATACCATGTTTATCCCTTAGAACCTTATTATGAGGTTAATCAGATTTATGTATAGAAATTGTATTGCTGCCAAAGGTGAGTGATCATCCAATTGTTTTGTTTATGGCTAGATCTGTAATACTTTGTATACTGTCTTAAACAGTCCTTACATAGTAAAAGTATTAGCTTTTTTCAGAGGAAATGTTAAGCTAATTACTGATATACTTCCAATAGATTTCCTTTATATCTCAAATGTAAATGATGAATAATTCTTTCCCCAAAAGATAGATTTGCCAAGGATTTTTAATCTGTATAAATATTTATGCATATTAAACTTTCTGATATGACAACTCCAGAGCTTTTAAGTACATTTTCTATAGATAGAAACACTCTGAAGACCACTGGGTGTTAAAAGATGCGTCCCATTTACCCCACCCTTAGCATACTCTGAGATGTTTAATCTTAGTCACTTAAACATGCATGTTAACACTATCTCCAAATCATTTGCAGGTGATAAGCCATTTCTTGAATACCTTCTGTATATGTGGCTTTTGCTCACAGGTAGTAATGATATGAAGTAAGATACAGGTATTCACAAAATTTTCTCACTAAAATGCCTGTAGTACCCTTGGCTACCCAACTTGAAATAAGATTGTTCATTTGAATTTTTTAAGAAGCAGATGCTTTAGTTAGCCGCATCTTTTTTTTTTGTTATTTCAAAATTATAGGGATATCATAAGAATAATTCTAGGTATGCTTCATCCAGATTCCCCAGTTGTTGACATTCTACCACATTTGCCTTTTCTCTCTGTGTATCTGTCTATAAATTTTTTTGGTGGTATTATTCCAAACCATTTGAGAATAAGATACAGACATGAAGCCCCATTACCCCTAAATACTTCTGTTCACATTTTTGAAAAACGGACATTCTTCTGCATACCCACAGTATACCATCGAAATCAGGAAACAACCCAAGGGTCCTTCAGCTGATGAATAGATAAACCATTACATCCATCCATGCAATGGAATACTACTCAGAAATAAAAAAGAAAGGAACTACTGATGTGTCATTAAGATGGAGAATGTGCTATGCTAATCAAAAGAGGCCAGACTCAAATCACTACATACTGTATGATTCCATTTATATGACATTCTCAAAATGATAAAATTTAATAGGAACAGAATTGCTATGAATTGGATATAGAGGGAGGAATAGGGTATAAAGAGGCAGCATAAGTAAATGTTCTGAAGTGGCAGAACTGTTCTGCATCGTGATTGTGGTGGTAGTGGTGATTACATGACTCTACTTCTTCTAAACTCATAAAATTATATACCAAAAGGAGTGAGTAAAATAAATTAGCTTAAAATGTTTTCACCCACTACTTTTAGCATCCATTGATAGTTCTTGCTTGAATTGGATATTACTGTGGTGGTTGCCAAATGGTAATTTTCTAATTCCACTTTCACATTTACACTTACTAGTTGACACTCTCTTATAAGGTTTAGCATCCCCCTTTCCACTTATTTACTTATTTATATCAGTATGGATGTATGGATTCTTAATTTATTCAGTAGATCATAATTTGTTACTTTATATTCTTTTGTTGTCTAAAGTTTGACCAGAGGGAGCCCATTCAAGGTGGTTTGTGTCACCATCATTCTTTGAGCACTTCTTTACTTTGTCTCATACTTTCCTTGCCTCCAGTCCTAACATCAGCCTTGTCTCCAAGAAGCCCTCATTCCTTTTCTTTTAAATTGGCTGCTGCGTTCATTCTTCCTTGCTGCACGTGGGCTTTCTCTAGTTGCAGCAAGCAGGTGCAACTGTTCATTGCTGTGCGAGGGCTTCTCATTGCGGTGGCTTCTCATGTTGCGGAACATGGGCTCTCGGTGCACAGGCTTCAGTAGTTGCAGCACACGGGCTCGATAGTTGTGGCTCACAGGCTCTAGAGCACAGGCTCAGTAGTTGTGGCTCACGGGCTTAGTTGCTCTGTGGCATGTGGGATCTTCCCGGACTAGGGCTTGAACCCGTGTCCCCTGCGTTGGCAGGCGGATTCTTAACCACTGTGCCACCAGGGAAGTCCTGCCCTCATTCCTTTTAATGGAAAATAACCTTTAGAAACCAAGATCTATGTGCGAGGTATGCACATATCCGCTGGGATGTTACTGCTTTTACCACTTTGAAATACATCTGTGTAAATACATGTACGCACACATCTATTTCTATGTCTATCCATATATGTTATAAACTGTGAGTTCATACCAATACCTCCAATTCAATTTTAATACCACATAGTTTATTCTGGCCTTTCCCCCTCTATATTTGTTCCTCCCTTTTGTGATTATGAGAAGCTTGGCTGTCATTAGGTTCAATGTATTTACTTATTTACTCAATCCTTTGTATGTAACCAGTCACCTGACACTGTGGGCTGTCACATTTCGGCTGAGAGTTCTTCCCACCCAAGACTAGCTTGCTTTGACCACACCAGCCCATGCCAGCCACGAGTCTCCCCCAACTCTGGTCCCAACCATTTATCTATCATTACTCTTGAAAGGTAAAAATCTAGAGGCTTAACCCCTACTTCTTTAAAGTAGAGAGATTTGATAAAAGATACCTGGATATGCGATTAGATGCCAGATACCCCAAGATTAGATGTCAAACACCAATTTTAAATAAGTAATCAAAGTTGAGCTCACCTGCGTAATCTTTTTAATCTGTTTACTTGTGAAGCTCATTTCCAATCCTAACTTCTCTTGAGAATAAAAATAGTATAAGTGAAGTACAAGATTGAAGTTTGGTTTTTGTAGGGAAGAATGATGGTCTGTCTTAAGCCTGTTTCTATGGCATGAACAAAGTTGAGTGTTCAGCAAGTATTTAGAGTACCTACTGTGTGCCAGATACTATGATAAGGTGAAGGAGGGAGGGAAAAAATAGGTTTTTTTCTCCAAGAGTTTAACTTAAATTGTAAATGTACAGGTGTTACTCTTATTAACTTTAATAGAAGTTCACTCATTTCTGTGTTCCTTTTTAAGGCAAACCTGATATGGCATGTGAAAACCCACACTGTACTGTGGTACCTTTGATGCAGACTCCCCTACACATAGCAGACAAAGATCCGATCCCTGAGGAGCAGGTAAGGGTGAAAATTGCTTTTTTCCTCCTCTAAAGTTTCACATAAAAAACTTACCTTTCTCTGTAAGTGACATAGATAATTGTTGAATAAGTTGTTGAACTTATATTTCTAATGAGCTTCAAAATCACAAATACAGTGTATAGAATTTATATCATTAGTTCTTAGTGCCTTGAATTTGAATCCATTGAATCTACGAACAGATTTTACTATTTATATCTAATTATCCATTTCTTAGATACTCAAAAGTGATGAAACTCATTAAAAATTAGTGCATTGGCAAAGGTACCTTCTGGGATGCTGGAAGTGTTTTTACCTTGATCAGAGTGGTGGTTACCAGTATGTGTGGATATGTAAAAATCCTTTACACTTAAGATTTGTGCATTTGGCTGCATGTATGTGTGTTATACGTCACCTTAAAAAACACTTTCTTGGGGGACTTCCCTGGTGGCACAGTGGTTAAGAATCCGCCTGCCAATGCAGGGGACACGGGTTCAAGCCCTGGTCCGGGAAGATCCCACATGCCACGGAACAACTAAGCCCATGCGCCACAACTACTAAGCCTGCACTCTGGAGCCTGCAAGTCACAACTACTGAGCCTGTGTGCCACAACTAGTGAAGCCCACACGCCTAGAGCCTGTGCTCCACAAGAAGAGAAGCCACAGCTTTGAGAATCCTGAGCACCACAATGAAGAGTAGCCCCTGCTTGCTGCAAGTAGAGAAAGCCCGCGCACAGCAACAAAGACCCAACGCAGCCAATAAATAAATAAATAAATAAATAAATAAATAAAAAGTTTTAAAAAACCAAAACAGATTTTTTAAATGATTGCATTAGATGTTGACAACAGATTGCTTATTCTGAGGAAGGCTTTTTTTCATTAGATCATTTTGTCTATTCAATATTCTTAATTGCAAAGGGAGACCAACCCTACTTAGTTTAACAAACAAATTTATTTAAAAACGTTAGATAGCTGACAGATTATTTCAGAGGGCCAAATGATCAGGCTTAAAGCAGGCTGGGGTAAACAGCCAAAATCACTCAGAAGAACTGTTCCAGTGGCAACATCACTGCTAAGTCACTGGGTGCAGACATTGCCACTTGCTCCATCAATGCTGAATAATAAAAACTATATTCAGAACCTCTGGAAACTCGATCTGCCACAATCCTTGCTGGAATGGATTCCTCAAAATGCCTGTTTCTTTTATCACAAACTTCTGAATCACATCTGATGTAGGTACACCCGAGCAGAGGCTCCCAAGTCATTTTCCTTAACCATAACTGCAAGGGAAGCTGAGTAAGCAAGGATCCAACCTTCTGCCTTAGAGATAAGGAGAACCATAGGATGAGGTGTTCCCCAAGCCTAGCAATAGTGTTCAAACTCTTGGGAGATCAGAAAGAACCACAAATGTCTACCAAAGAAGACTAACATACCTGACTACTGCCCCAAACCACCAGCCCTGCTAAGTTTGATTGGTTTTGACAGAGCTAATAGCTATAATCTTGACTAGATCTATAAAATGGTATCAGAGTAGAAAAATAACGATTGAACTTGTTAAACTTTCTTGCCCACAACCCTTTTTAGTATCAGGTAAGCTTTTTCAAGATTTCGACTTGTGTTTGCCTAACTGTGCTTTAATGACCTGTGCCAGGAATCCTCATTTTTTTAAATCTTGGAGTTTGAAAGGTGCAAGTAAGTGAATGCTACTAGAAAACTGTCTGCTTGAAGTACAGTGCTTTTTCTTTTATTCATTTTCAGGAATTAGAAGCTTATGTAGATGATATAGATATGGACAGTGATTTCAGAAAGGATGAATTTTATTATTTGTCTCAAGAAGACAGAGAGAGACAGAAGCGCGAGCATGAAGAATCCAAGAGGGTACTCCAAGAACTAAAATCTGTGCTGGGATTTAAAGCATCAGAGGCAGAAAGGCAGAAGTGGAAGCAACTTCTGTTTAGTGATCATGGTAAGCACTGACTTCAGAGTAAAAGGTTATTTCTTTTTTCCTGAAGGGATTCTTTTTTCTTGAACTATATAAATCTTACTTTAGCTATAGAATTCTTATGGTTTTAATTTTAGGGATCCACCAGTAAGTATAGTACTTTTTCTTCTAGACACAAAATCAATTTGATCAATAAAAGAGTAGGTATATAATCAGATTGGGAATATGAAATCAGACTTTTTCATCAGTTATTTGATGTTTTTACAAAATGTGTTTTGGAATGGGTAGCGAGTTATAAATACATTGGTGTGTTTTCAAATTTAGTGAATTGGAGATTCTAAACCCTGTTTTCTTTATGTTGATATTATAATTACTTTAATAAAACACAAAATTAATAACTATGTTCCCTATTGAAACAAATGAATTAAAACCTAGGCCCTTAGCTATATCATTAGGTTACTTAATTGATTTGAGCACTTCAGTAGATGGGAAGCAGAGATGCTTCTGTGCACGCTGTCTCCATACTTGGATTTGGACAAAGTTGGATGACTGGTAATATCTAAGACTACCCTTAAACTTCTTTATGTTAACCACCCTTCTTAAGTCAGACTTCATGGGAGGCAGGGGAGGGAAGGAGGGGAAGCTTAGTACTCCATAATATCAAATTAGCTAATTCCTAATTCAGGAATTAATTCCTATGGATTTCTAAGACGGTAGAGTGGGACTTCTCTTCCATTTTATAGTATGTGGAGCTTCAAAATCAACTGCCTTCTCTTCCCTTTCTTTTTTTCACTAGAAGTATATAGATTACCTATACTCTGAAAAGTTCCACATTGTTCTCTTTTCTTCTCTAGGGGCCCTACTACCCTCCCTTGTCCAGATGTACACTTCTTGATTTTATCCTTCTTCTTTCTTCCCATTGGCCCCCTTTGTAGCCCAGGTCCTCATAAGATTATGCTCGTATATTTTAACAGCCTCTTAGCTGACTTGCATTTTCAATATTTTTTTCTTCTAAGCTATTCTTAGAAGATAGGTTCAAAGCTTTTAGGATAGTTTCCATCTATCCTTGAAAGCGACTTAAGATTTTTCTCAAACAGCACATTGATAATAGCTCTCTATCTTAAAAATCTATGGTGGAAAAAAATTAAATTAAATTAAAAAAAAAATCTATAGTGGTTCCCCTTTTCTTATTGTATTGAATCTAAACTCCTTTTCCTGATTTCAAGCTCTACATCATGAGTCCATTATATCTAATTATATTCCCCACTATTTCTAATACAGATATCTTCCTCTACTTATATCTATCTAAGTAGACAGTGGCTCTACAAACTTGCTGTTTATATTAATGAAAAACATTCATGGTGATCCCTTTACCAGGAATGCTGTCCTCTCCACCAGTCTGTCCTCCATGAGTCCCGCTCCTACTGCTCCCAGTCCTACCACCTCTCCCACCACTACAGAGCCTCACACCTGGGGGCACTGTAGGGGAATGAAAGGACATCATGAGCAACAAAGCATGAACTTCCCAGAAGCAGCAGTAAAAATAGAGTTCCTGCAACCTGCTTGTCCATATATTGGGCCTACGTAAATCAGAGATAAAAAGTGTTGTGGTTTAGACACTATTGTTTTCTATGCGTTTGATTTTTTTTGTTTCCGTAATTAAATTACAGTCTTCTTAAATAGGGGCTGTATCATCTCCCACAATAATCATTTAGCAAGTTACTCAACAAGTAGATATTAAGATACTGTTTACTGCTGTATCCCTAGCACATAGATCAAGAGACGAAAATCCCCACACTCCCGGAGATTTATATTCTAGCACAGTGTTAACACACTAGGCAGTTAATGCATTATACAGATTACCTGCCCCCATTTTAATTAATTAACAATAATCAGGAATACTGATCAACTTCTAATATATGTTGCATTTTTAAAGAACTAACAGATTCATAGACTTAACACTATACATGAAGTCTGAAAATAGCATTGTATATAAACTTGTATCCTTTTTTATTGTTTAGTATTTTCTTCATGTGGCTTTAAAATTATCCTCTTGACAGAATGGGTAAAGATATAATGATGAGAGAAATGTGTCTCTTTTTCAGGTATGTGCTTTTGATAGTTTACATTTGAAAAGGCAATAATGCTAATTTAGTTTGTGAAAATAAGTAAAAAGCTGATACCTAAAATGCTTTTCCCATGAAAAATTTCAGTACATCTTCCAGAGTTGTTTTCGTCTCTGCCTACAGGGGTAAAGTCCGAATGGAATTAGAGAGGGAAATTCTACACTGGAACCTGCTGTGGCCATATTTTTCTGTTGTTGCTGCTTCTCTAGTGGAGTT
Source organism: Hippopotamus amphibius kiboko (assembly GCF_030028045.1). NCBI lineage: Eukaryota > Metazoa > Chordata > Mammalia > Artiodactyla > Hippopotamidae > Hippopotamus > Hippopotamus amphibius. The sequence goes on along the minus strand of NC_080192.1, from coordinate 25,544,148 downwards.
ACTGCAGCTTAGGGATCTGTTTCTTGGAAATGGACACGTTTTACAAAATTATTTTTTAAATAAACGCCAGATCTTCAAGACGCACTTTTTTTTTCTTCCGTCATGCTTCATAATATATTGTATTGTACTAACCCCTCATACTGGGAGGAGAGACTGCCTAGCAAGCAACCCACTGCCTACTAACTTCAAGAGGGGCTAAATAAAACTTCATTTTCCTTGAAAGGACAACTTCTGCCGTATGGATATAATATTTATGTATTATGCTTTGTACAGTAGTTGATCTGGAATGCAGGTTTTATTTCATTTCATATTTTTCTGTGGCATTACAAAGTATGTGGAAGTTATGGCTTTACATTCATCAGGGTCTTGTTAGGTGGTTGGCAAGTGAGTTGAATTGTATGTTGCATATTTTTTCCATACTGTTTTAAATATATGTGTGTTGATGACAGGATTATTACCTGGATTACTCTTAGGTGTTTTATCTGACAACACTATCAGTGGAAACCATGCTGCTTATTCTTTAATACAGTGGTTCTCAAACTTCAGTGTGCATTAGAATCCAGCGGAGGGCTTGTAAAAACATAACCAGTCCTCACTCAGTTTCCAATTCAGTAGGTGTGGGGTGGAGCCAAAGAATTTGCATTTCTGCCAAATTCCTAGGTGATGCTGACTGATGCTGTTGGTTCAAGGCCACCCCTGGAGAACCATTGCTTTAATATTTTGAATTAAGAGAATATGTGAGGTGTTTTAAAATATTCATCAAAACCCATCTCATTTCATTTCATCTCTTATGAAGTTCTCTGCTTTTGTAAATTTACATTGATTTACTAGAAAGTAAATTTTATTTAGCTTTTATTTATTCTTCTTTATACGAAAAAGACAACTGGGAGTTTAAAGTCTAAATCATTGCTGGGTTTTTAGTTATTATTTTTCTTTCTTTCTTTCTTTCTTTCTTTTTTTTTTCCTTTGAAGCTGTGTTGAAATCCTTGTCTCCTGTAGACCCAGTGGAACCCATAAATAATTCAGAACCATCAGTGGATTCAGATATGGGGAAAGTTGGTAAAAATGATACTGAAGAGGAAAATAAACCCTCTACAGCTGACAATGAAATAAGTAGTAGGACTGAGTATTTATGTGAATACCCTCTAGATGTTAAAAATAAAGACAGTTCTGCAAATGAAGTCTTCCTCCAAGGAGCTGAAGAAAGAGTGTATTACCAATGTGAGAGCGAAGATGAGTCCCAGCAGGCAGATGTAGGTGGCCTGGCCCCTGTCCAGCCAACCCCCAGGGCCTTATTGCAGCCCTCCATCAAGCAGAGGCTGGCACAGCTACAGCTGTCACCGGAGTTTACCTTCACTGCTGGCCTCGCTGCAGAAGTGGCTGCTCGATCTCTCTCCTTTACCACCATGCAGGAACAGACTTTTGGTGATGAGGAGGAAGAACAAATAATGCAAGAAAGTGAAAATGAGGTAGAAGAAAAGTGAGAACCAAGATTTACATGAAGGATTTTAAATTGTTCTTTTTTGCAAAAGTGTTTTAACTTCAAGACTAGATATTCCACTGGAAAGGGAAAATGAGTGTAAGTTTACTGTATTTAAAGCTAAGATGTGAATTTACAGGAAGAACCCTGGTTTGAACAACTGATCTGAAAATAGTAGTTACCTGTAAATGGCAGATCTTTTAGGAGAATAAGAGAAAGGTAAGGGCTTTCTTTGAATAAACTGCTGTTTTATTTGCAGCATGACATTGATCTTGGAAATTCTTTAAGTATCTTTAACAATAAATGAGTTTATCATTTCTTGCCAGAATTAACTACCATAAAATGACTGGGGTAATTCTGTTGCAAGAACATTAACATTTAGTATGGCTCCTTTTTACTGTATTCTCGCAGTTAATAACTGCAGCTATTATGTCAATAACAAGTTGTTTGTATTTTATTTTTGTTTATACCAATCTTAAAGATACATGTTCTGAATAAAAAAAATTGAATTCATGCAATTGATGTGTACTGGGGTTTGGAACTAAAACGTAGTTTCAAAATTACTTGGGTTTTAACATGTGTCTTATGTTTCCTTATTAGTATGTGTATTCAGTAGTTAATTTTAAGATTGCTTAATGATCTTTTAAAGAAAAACATTGTACCTTTTTAGGAATTACTCTTTCAATTTTTTGTGTGTTTATCTTTTTCTGTTCTTGTTTCAACTAAAAGAGATGATATCCAAGTGGGATCCCTATAGTTTGAGGCCTCATCCCCAACTTTACAAAAAAAGTTCCTTTTATCAGTTCGCCTAGAGATAATGGGTGCCATTAACACAAGCAGGTCGTGATGCTGCTGATATCTAGCCTGAAGCTATATGCTCTCCACCTTAATAAGATTCTGGAAACATCCTCTTGGCTTCCTGGAAAGCATCCTTGTCTCCTTAATATTTTATTTACAAACTACCTCTTAAAAGGGGTTGCTTTCCAAATTGTCCAGTCTCATCTGTTTTATGTTGTGGTTACATTTTCAAAGCATGATATTTTCAGGAGTATATATTTTTTAATACCTATAGCCCCTATGCACTGACATTGTTTATAGACATTATCTGAGGCAAATGTAGGAAAAACTCAATTTATGCTGCTGTCCTAGGAAGGAAATTATAAATCTAATATGCCTTTGGAGTTAAGAAATACATTCGAATTTCTGTAACTTAGCACTTCGAGTACATTTTCGTATACCAAAGGGGATTTTTTTCTTCAATAATCTAAGGAAATTTATTCTTTGTCCTAAGGAAAAACTTGGTTCTGCTTTATATGAATAGTAGCAATCCTTTGTACTATAAGTGATTCTGCCTGTTCCCAAATATTCTGGGACTTACCTATAATTAAGCTCTTAGGAGCAATGTCTTAGGGTGGGCCTCATTTACCACTTAGAAATAGTTAGCTAAATTTCAAGAAAAAAGTCTTGTGTTGTAACTGACTATTATATTCTTAAATAATAATGCTTAGCGTTTATTTTCATTTTAAATTGCTTAGTTTGCCAACTCCTTTTTTCCTTGAATTTGGAAGAATTATGGAAAAACCTGGTAATCTTCCTCTTAATCTATAACCTTACACAAGAAGAATTAGAGTTTAATAATCTTTCATTCTTTTATTATACATTATTTTTATTACACCAGTTTGGGGGAATATCTTTATAATATTCTGTCAGTTTTGTGTAATGCTTTCTAAGGTGATACTTTTTAATTTTGAAAGACTAATTTTAATCAGGAATTCCTAACCTTCCAATCTGATCTGTTTTATTCATTAGGTATTACTTAGTTCCATGAAAATTCTACTTATTGAAATCATGATATAAGGATCTTGGAATTGTAATTGAATGTTCTTTTTAATGTAGTTTTCAAATTTTGTCATCTTTTAGAATATTTCCAAGATAACACATTATCTTCCCTGTGAAAATTCCTAATTTTCTCTTATAATAGTCTGAAAGTCAGTGTTTCTCTGTTTTTTTCATTGGGCCACCTGCATTAGAATAAATCATAGATCTTATTGTTCTTAATGCAGATATGGGGCCATGCTACCAGTTATTCTTAGTCGGTCATTTTGAAATGAGATCCCGGTGATGTTTATACCCAGTAAAAATCTAAGAACTTCTGTCTAGGACCGTATTCTTCTTGCCATGAATACCATAGGAAATAAAACAAATAAGTCAATGTACTATAACTAGATATTCTTGTTATTTTTCTAAGAATATTTCACTTTTTCTTATCACACTTGTGACTAGTTTTAATAGCTGCCATCTTATGTCCAAAAGAAGCCTTCTGGGAAAACTATTTTGTGGTGAAAAGTTGTAATTTTGCTTTCCAAATTTAACAATGGTATTTTGACAGAATAATTCTTGTAAAGAGTAATATCCTGACAGCTTTTAATATGAATGTTTGCATAGTTTATTTTAAACCTAGTACTTAAGGTAAGAATACATGGAAAGAGGCATTTAGGTCACTCTTGAAGACAAGATTTTTGCCATTTGCCTACAGACAGTTATCGTATCTTAAATCCCTCCCCCCCCACCCACCCCGAGCCTTCAGTAGAAGTCTACATATCTAGTCTATGTAGGGCCAGTCTCTTGCTGGTCTTTGATTTTCAGTCTGCTGCTTATTCTCACAAGTTATCTGTTCTATCTGACTTCATAACTCATTAAAATTAATTGTACTTAACAGCATGTGAATATATTTCATTAGGAACTGATGCAATTGACTCAAGTTTGATTTCTTAAGTTGTTGAAGACAAGTTAGGAGAAACACATTTAAAGCAAATTACTAAGGAAATTTAAGAATATGGGTTTAAGGGTTTAATACAGAAGGACAGACCTGAGTTTAAATCCCAGATCCATCACTATAAAGCTTTGAGTGCAGCTGATGTAATAATATCACAGGGAGTTTTTCCAGCAAAACCCAAATTCTCTGAATTGCTAAATGATGTTTGCAACTTCTGACTTCTCAGAAATAGTTAAAAAGAAAGTAAAACTTTTGAGGCTGGACAACAAGATCTGGTTATATTAGTAACCAGTTAGTAAATATTTTAGTAAAATAGGTCAAAAAATTTAACACTCAATTTTCTTGAAAAATATATAGTAATATTCTGATTCACATAATAAAAGTGGTAAAGCTTATAAGACATATCTATGCAAATCACACTTAGAATTACAAAATGAAGCTACAAGGAGTTCCCTGGCGGTTCAGTGGTTAGGACTCCATGCTTCGCAGGCAGGGGCCAGGGGTTTGATCCCTGGTCGGGCAACTGAGATCCCACATGCCAAGCAGCACAGCCAAAAAAAAAAAAAAAAAAAAAAATGAAGCTACAAATATTTTAGAAGAGAAAATATGAGGGAAAATTACTCTTAGTATCAATTCATTTATGTCATCATTGACAGGTGACTAATTTGCATAAGTTAATTTTTCAGTTGAGGCAAATCCATTTAATCATTAATTTTTAATAGTTTTATAAGAAATATTCTAAAATATACTTTCTACTTACCCACTTTTTCTTTGTCATCTTTAAGAATATCACTTCCTACCATGGGGTGATAAGTAGAAATTCACCCTTAGGGGCTACTGAGATCTATAATGCCCCTTTACTACATGACCTTGCATTGCTATGCTTTTTGAGTTATGTCTGTTTTTCAGTTTCTCTATCTTCCCTTATAATCAGCTGTCACTTTTTGCTGCTGTCTTGTGTGCCTGCCTCCCGCACTAGGCCCCTAGTTTGCTGCTTCTAATCTGCTGTGGACTGAGAAACCAGATTGCCAAGCTTGCTAGAATTGTGTCTAAAATAAAAGTAAGTAGACTGAACAAAGCTTAAGGGGCTTTTCTGTCAGTAAAGTGCATGGACTTTGTGGTACATGTTCGGCTGCTTAGCATACTTTTGTTTGCCTCTTAGTTCTTTACTAAGAATTTGCTAAAATTACTTGGTTGAATATGTGATTGTCATACATTTAAAGTATTAACTCAGTTTTTATATGGTGATGTTTCTAGAACTCTTAATGAATTCAACTCTAAAAGAAAATTTGACTGTCATCTTTGTATAAATCATTGTGTATATTGTAGGAAAATGTTAAATATTTTGTTTTTGTTAAATGTCCTAGTATAGTACGCAGACTTAAAACTTAGAGCACTATAAATGGACTTCAACTCTGTTCACCAAGATTTATATTCTAGAACTATTGGTTTGAGACTAAACATGCATGGCTAATTTAGTAAGAACTGCCTAACTGAATATTTGGGGAATGAGTCATTCTAGATATCCCAGTTTTCTATGGAGCTTAAACCTCTAAGCATTTAAAATTTTTGGACTAATTTCTGAAGGAAATATTTTTAAAACAATATTTATTGCTGTCTTCTTAAACAATATATGAAATACATTAAACATTTTTTGATGTCAAAATGATCATTACTAACAGTAGTTTTACTGTAATAGCCTAATTAGGCACTGAGAGATATACCCCCCTTTACTAAATAACTCCATTCTGCTGTGCCTTTTTTGTTTTCTAATAGTTCTGATTCCTCTAGTTTATATTACTGCACACTGAAGTGTGCCTGTAGCAATAGCCTTTCTCCGTCTGCTTCAGTTTTGGAAAACAGGTGACTAAGACAGCTAGCATAATGTATAAATACAAAGTAAGAGTAAACTGACTCAGTGAAGACCTGAAAAACTGGATTATACTTAAGTGAATGGATTTTGTGACATCTATTACTCACTACCTATTTCATTGGTATCTTTAAAATAGGTGTCCTAGATTAGATTCCTGTTCTCAGAATAGAAGAGCCGTTCATGTACAAAAGGAACCATTTTGTTTCCATACTTTACCTTTTATATATTTCATTCCTCTAATATTTTTGACTCTGATTAAAACCAGTCCACTCGAATTAGCATTTTCTATAGTACTTTCTATTTGAGTTGGATACCACACGCTGCTAAGAATTTCATTTCCAAAACATGGAGTAGGTTGAGCCCTGGAAAATAAGGAAACTTTCGTTACTGATACCATAGAGAACTGAGAGGTAATAAGGTTTTTAGACTCTAGACAATTATACACAAAGAATTTATTCTTTGATTATACAGGTTCTTAAGACAATATCTTTATTTTCATTCTATTAAATGTATATTAGAAACTGGCCAAACATTACAGTGTTAGATCTAATGATACTGCCAGATACTTGAATGACTAAATTCCCACTGTCATTCTATATTTTGCATGTTTAAATTATTTCATGTTAGTTAAGCATGATGATTTTTCTCCTGCAAAATAAACATTAAATTTGCATGTTATACTGTTTACAAGTAAAATTCAGATCTGTCTAGAAAAGGATATTTGTCTGGGATTAGCATTGAACAACTTGGTTTTACCAACAGACTGTGTTTTAGTAACCATATGTTGATTCATCCTTCTAATTACAGGGTAATTAGAGAATCAGTCTGCTTATTTTATGGCCATGCCTCAAAGTCAGCTTTCAGTTATTCATGCTACTAGAAGGGAATTATGATACAGAATTCATCAAAAAATAGATGATCCAAACCGGTGTCTTAAGTTGAGGCTGCCATTACAAAATAGTTATGAGACCAAACTTGGTTAGGTGGTACAAGGAGAAAAATTCTCCTTGAGTATGGTTGTGAGGGGAAAGTGATTATACTTAGTGTAATTGCTATAAACTAAAAAAAGGATGAATTGATTCCACAATTCACATATACAAAAGTTTAACATGAATAAGGAATTGATTTTGTGGATATCCTAAAATGTGTGATAAATTAAAATACGTATGGTATGTTTTAAGTGATATAAATTTTAATATATTTTAACCTGTCAGCAATTAAATTAGCTTGCTTCATCTCTATTTACTGAATTTCATCTGGCACATATCAAACATGTTACTGCAGTAGGACAATATTTAAGTCGTGTATACTTCGAAATACACTCTTTTAAAAAGTGAGTATATATTGTTGTACAAATATATTTTTCCTCTCATATTTTAAGAGTTTCTCAAAATAAGGGATACTTTTACTATTTTGGACTTAACATTTTTCACTTTGTAGCATTTCTTAAAGGTCGGCTACCTACAAATTAGTTTATCATTGAACATATTTTTAAAAACTGAAACATGTCTTTTATAAGTTTATTCTTTTATAGTATCCTAAGAAATTACATATTCTTTTTCCCCTCCCAAGTAAATCTACATTAGCTCAAATGGAAATCTACATTAGCTAAATCAAAATCTGCACTTTTTATTTCAACAACTTGTACCTTCTGTTCATAACATGACAAGTAATGCTTAATCAAGCACGGTACTAGCATCTGGCAATGTACAGAAAGCTCCAGATATGTTACTCCCATCCCTTAAAGACTGGCTTATGGTTCTGGTACAGCCCTGGAGGTCCATATGAGTGAAAAGCCTAGAAGTCTTCCTGAGCTGAAAGCACTCCCAAGGAGTTTGGTTTTGTTTGGGTTTGTTCTAGGTATGGTCCCAGGGATCCCAGATCAAACCAGGCCCCTGGGCCTATCCTAGAACCAACCTAAACTCGCGCATCTTTCCTGGAACGTCAAGAGTGTGAAGACTGAAGATAACCTGAAGCTGACGAGACATCCTGCGTTCACTTTTTTTTATGTGTGCCTATGTGTTAGCAAGAATTGGTTGGTTAATCCTTCTAGAATAGAGGGATGACAGTGGACAAGACAAAGTCTTACCAGACTTTGACATTATAGTAAATTATCACAATAGGAATGTGGTATGTAATATGGTTATTAATTGCCAGTGAGAAGAACTGTTCTTGTAACTTTTATTATCAGGTCTCTATTTTTAGGTTAAACAACTTAGCCACCAAAACAGATTCTCCCCTAAATTAATGATTTCTGGTTTTGTTTTTCTCAGAGACTTTCTGCTCAACAATATTATCATCAGTCTCATTTAACTAATTTTTCATTGTTTCTAAAAGGTATAAGTCTTTGCTTTCTGGCTGCATTGAAAAGTGATTTTAAACTCTTGTTTCTGGAATCGAATGCCTTTTTCTTTTAATCTGTTACGGAATCTACCCCATTGCTTTCAGCTTGTTTTTTGAGGTTCAGATCTGGGAAGAACCTTAGCATCATTTGTAGACACATGGTCCCTTGGCTTATTCTGAAGAACTCAACCCTGGGGTTAGTTGTGTACTACATGCATTGTGTGGATGCTTCGTCCCATGGATTCTGTTATTTTTACCTTTCAAGTCTTACTGTTTGTGCTTCTCTCTCAGTGTTTTCCTTTGCACAATTTTTTCCTGTTTGCATAAATCAAAATACTGTACGTTGTGTGTGTGTGTGTGTGTAGATATATATGTGTATATATATATATATAAATGTATATGTATATATACATTTTAATAAAACAGACTTTGGATCTAATAATTTTGGATTTTTATTTTTAAAGCTAAATGATTTAAATGCCTCTTATTGTCTTGTAAATTCACTCTTAATTTATTCCTCAAGTCTTCTCATTCATTTTTTCTCTAATTAACTATATAGAATTATATAAGTGAGCCTTAAATTCAGCTTCTGCCAGAATTTGTGACATTGTGTATTCACCCAAACATGAAAAGGTTCTGTCATCAGCATTCTTGTATCCGTGCACTAGTCTGTGAGCATAGTTAACTGTGTGTCTTGACACAGCCCGTTTTGTGTTTATGTACAGTAAGCATTCTCAGTTTTGGGGCCCTTTGTATTTGCTTCTAACGTTGTTACATGTGAACACCAAAAATGGGGATTTGTATACTAGCCTACAGAGTTCAGGATTGTCTACACCGTAGGTTTCTAAAGTTTGCCTTCACTTTACATATTTTTGGAGTGTTAAGCTGTATTTAAAAATGTCATTTGAGAATATTCTTTCAGAGATGTTTTAATTTTTACTTTTAAACTAATGTTTTATATAGTAAAACTACGTTTCCAACCCTACTTGAAGACTTGAGAGTATAACCTTTTTTTAACACAGTAATTTCTTTGATAACTTTATGTATTTTATCATATTGAATTTTTGTCAAGTGTTTTAAAAGATTTTACAAAACCCAACAGTAGATTTGTACAATCTGTATTATTGCTGTTCCTTCTAAGCTTAAGTCTCCAATAAAATCTGTCCTTCTTTATATTTTGTACCTCTTTTACTCTGGTGTTTGCAACATGAATTAGCCAAAAGATAAATTTTTTTTCCTCTACCTTCTCCTGTCTCTATTTTCCTATTGTATTTTTTCAGAATTTGTTAATATAACCACAAACGACAGCAGTTGTCTAGGAAAGCCTTGGATTCATTAGTCTAAGTTTTGTTTTGGTCATTTGGTCATTGCCTCACATAATAATTTATCAGAGTGAAAACAGCAGATTAAGTTTAAAAGCTCCATTTTAACCATTCTCAGTGACTTTTGGCCACTGGATACATTCTAATCCTGTTACATTTATTGACTTATATGATCTCCCTTACAGAAAGGACATACTGAACTAAGAAGGGAGTTGACGTCCAATGGATCATACCTATCCTATGTCATGAATGAATGATTGGTTTAAGCTTTGCTTTATCTTGGGAACATTTGTGGTAATTCTACAATAGCTCTGCAGACTGAATGCTGGTTAAAGAGAAAGTGGCCTTCGTCAAACTGAACTTTATTTATTTATTAAAATAGTTATTTATTTATTTAGCTGCACCAGGTCTTAGTTGCAGCACGCAGGGTCTTTGTTGCCACATGTAGGATCTTCATTGCAGTGTGTGGGATCTATAGTTGTGCCATGCTCTGGATCTCTAGTTGCGGCATGTGGGATCTAGTTCCCTGACCAGGGATCAAACCTGGGCCCCCTGCTTTGGTAGGGTGGAATCTTAGCCACTAGACCACCAGGGAAGTCCCCAAACTGAACTTTTAAATAAATAAGCTGCCTCTTTGCAGAAAAGATTAGAGGCAAGGAATAAATATTCATAAAGGCAGTTCTTGAAATTTGGCCCTTGTATGGGATTTGTTAATTAAAAGTGTGAGATAAGGTAGATTGTATATAGTTACTCTACCGGATTCTGAAGTCATTGGGTAGGAAATATCACATATGATAATCCCTCCTTGTCTTCACAATTTGCTTTTGAAGGTCCTTAGCAGATGTGCTGTAACCATTGAAAATAAAGTTGGCAAATAGTAATCTTCCCCGAATGTACACCTGTAAAAATTAATAAAACTTTCAGAATCTGACCGTATGAAAATTAGTCCTATTTGTTTAAAGTAAGATCTTAGATGTGTCCCAATGAGAAAATGTTTATTTTTATATACAGAATAATATTAGGTAATAAACATACATGTTCATAGAACCTGAATATATTATTTGAAAATAAACAGGCTCAGTAGTTTTCTCATTCAAAGTCATACACATGAAGTGACAGAACCAGTATCCCAACCAATTCTAAAAAGATTCCAACATCTGTTCTTCATCTATGATAAGCTACTTGTGCATACATTTCGTTTTACAGCTAACCTGTAGGCTAAAGTACAGAGCCCTGAATTTGGAAGTCAGTAGAGTTGGATTATGGACAAAACTACTTCTCTAAGTCTCAGGCAAATCACTTAACCATAATGATCCACAGTTTCCTGAGTAAGAAAAAAACCTAACAATTGTGATTTATGAATTGGACTACACCTCTAAAATACTTTTCTAGTAGTAAAATTCTCAGATTGTCTACTTCTTAATAAAGAGATACATTGCTACCATGTAAAGCCAAATCTGTCATTTTGTTCCAGGGTGCAAGAGAGCTTATATTTAGGTGCAGATGTGCATCTTGAAAACTATTCAACTTTTAGAGATTAGAAAGGTTAAGAGGTGGCAAGGAAGGGAGTTAGTAGTTTTAAAACAATGTAGCTGGTTCCAGAACAGAACATAACCTGCTAAGAACTAAGTATACCGTATTTTTTAAAGCAATCCAATGCAAGTACTTAACAGGGCAGTATAAGAATTCAAAAGGAACAGTTGTTCTCTATGATTACAGGTAACTTCTCTCCCCTTAGACAGCATAATCTTTAAATCATGAAGGGATGCCCTATTGCAAGGTTTTCTCTGGGAAGAGAATTTTCCGGTTTTTCTTCACTTCAGCGACAAAAGAATCTCGTTTCATATCTAGGACTATCTATAGCCAATGCTGGCTGAAATGGAGTTTGGTATAATTCCTTGATCTGAAATGCTTCATTCTTTGGCTTTATTCTTTAGTGCCCATGAAGCTATTAGCCGTGGTGCTATTTATCTCACCTGAACTTGGAAAATTAAACTATGATACATGATTAATGATAGCCAGTAACAAGATTACTATGTACAGTATATGATATATATGAATATTTTATAAGATCTGAAGAATTTAACAGTGATAAATCTCTTAAACAGTGACATAAGGGTGACTTTTAGCCAGTTTTTTGACCAGGATAAATGTGAAAGACTTGTATAATAGGGGGAAAAGTGTAATTTAAGAAATTGATAAGTTGCAAATGTGCTGGGTTTCATTGTTATTTCGGGCTTATGTTCATTCATATGAGCCATCACCTCTTAGGTTAGAGCTGGAGCCTAGAGAAAGGGAGACAAGGCTGCAATCTTCTGTTCTTGCAGAAATAAGTGAGTCAAAATACAGAAAATGTTAGACTAGGAAAAGAAAAAAAAACAAAAATAAACCTTAAGGTTGTATATGTCCAGAAGCCAGGGTATGACCAGGCACAGTACCAAAGTTCAAAATGTTTTCTTACTGAAATCATGTTGAATTTGAGTTTCAGTTGAACTTCAAAATCTGGAATAAATAATCCAGAGGTTCTCAGCATTTTACCAACTAAGGACCCCTGATATTATTTTCCCCATGGGCCCCATGTTTTGAAGAATTTTTATCTATCACATAATCTATATTCATTAAAACCCTGAGGACTTCCCTGGTGGTCCAGAGGTTAAGAATCCATCTTGCAGTGCAGGGGGCACTGGTTCGATCGCTGGTCGGGGAATTAGGATTCCACATGCTGAGGGGCAATTAAGCCCATGCGCTGCAACTACTGAGCCTGCACACCACAACTAGAGAGCCTGTGCACCACAACTACAGAGCCCATACGCTCTGGAGCCCATGTGCCATAACTCAGACCCGACGCAGCCAATAAATAAATATTTAAAAAAAAAATCTGTAAGTTGCACACCCTCCCAACCCCTCTTTTTTTCTTTTTTTAATAAGCCAAAGCAATAATGGCCTTTTAGTTTGAGTGCGTGCTGCATGCCAGGCACTGGTCTCAGTGCTGAAGAAATAGCAGTGAACAAAACAAAGTTTCTGCCCTCATTGAGCACTGGAGAGGAGAGTCAGACAACTTAGTATATTGGGTGGGTCAGCTATACAGAAAATGAAGTCAAATAAGAGGGCTATGGAAGATGCAGAGTGCTTTATATGTAGGGCAGTCAGGTATGAGGGAGTGAGGGAACCAGCCCCACAAGTAGAAGAGTATTGTAAAAGCAGTAAGTGAAGGGGCCTTCAGGCAGGAACAGAAGCAAAGAGGCAAGTGTGGCTGAAGCCCCATGAGCAAGGGGCTGGCCAATCAAGGAGGGCCTTGGAATGAATAAGGCGTTTACTTTGGGTTAGGAAGCCATTGGAGGTTTTTAAGCAGTGGAGTGACATGACTTAGATTTTCAGAGTGTTACTAAGTTTAAAAAGCATACTTCCATGTGGATGTCTGACAGATGGGGAGAAGGGAGACCTGTTGGCTATTGTGGTGATCTGTATGGGGGGGTGATAGGTGGCAATGGTAGAGGCAGTGACAGGTGATGAAATTCTGGATGTATGTTGAAGGCAGAGCCAACAGAACTTGCTGATGTAATGAATGTGCAGTATAAGAAAGGGGAGGTCCAGAGGATTCTAAGGTGTTTGGCCTGAGCAACTGGAAGAACAGAGCTGTCATTTACTGAGATGGGGCAGCCAGTGAGGTTTGGCTAGAAATTGGAGCTGGTCTTGGATAGGCTAAATATGAAATACTTATTAATCTTTAGGTGGAAATGTTGAACAGGCAGTTAGATATATGAGTCTAAATTTAGGAGAGAAATCCAGACTAGGAGATGTCAGCATTTGGGGTGGTGGTTAAAGGTATGAACATAGGTCAGAGGACAGAGTCAGAACACTGAGATCCTTGGGGAATCTGAAGTTGGAAATCAGGAGATAAAAAGGAAACTGCAAAGGAGACTGAGAGAGAGAGCAGTCAGGGACATGGGAGTGGTGTCCTGAAGCTGAATGAAGAAAGTATTTTATAACAAAAGCAGGGATTAACATGTCAAATGCTGCTAAAAGATCAAGAAAGGTGAGGCCATTTGTATATCTTTGGAGAAATGTCTGCTCAAGTCTTTTGCCCATTTTTTTAAATTGGGCTGTTTGTTTATTTTGTTGTTGAATTTTAGGAGTTCTTTATATAGTCTGGATATTAATCCTTTATCGGATATATACTTTGCAAGTATTTTTTTCCCTATCTGTGCAGAGTCTTTTCACTCTTTCGATAGTGTCCTTTGACACACAAACATCTTTCATTTCTTTGTAGAAAAAGTCCTATTCTTACCAAATTTCCTTCTCTTTTCAAGGAAGTCAATAATAACACCTGGTTCATAGGATTATAATAAGGATTAAATAAATTAATACATGTGAATACATGTAAAGGGATTAGGACAATACTTGCCACATAAGAATCATTCGATAGACATTAGCTATTATTCAGGCTAAGTTTAGTACAGAAAACCATCGGTCAGAGGGACAGAATTAGGGCATGTGACATGGAAGACAGGAGTAGAGGGTTTCAAGAAGAGCATGATCAACAGTGCAAAACGACACAGAGATGTCAAATTAAGACTTAGACTTGACACCTACAAGGTCAGACAGTGGTGTGACAGAGGCAGATGCCAAATTATACTGGATGGGAAAAAATTTGTTAGGTGCTTTTTTGGTCCAGAGCGAGCTCTGCTGTTTCAGCCCTTCTGGTGCTCCAAAAGAAGACTGAACCTGTGTGGGTTTGCTGAGGTCCAAATCTGACCCGATTTGGAGTCAGAACAACGAGGTTAAAGTCCCTGGTCCCCTACAACTTCATGCCTACGCTCACCTCCAGAGTTCCAATTCCCTCCCACTTAGAAGATGATTATTCCGACTCTATGAGGTCAACGACAGGTTTAAGTGAAGCGTAAGCATAATGGTAAGTCATTAATTATTGTCATGAAAAGCGGTTCTATTCTAACCCCTCTTCTTGTTCTAACATTCTAACATTGCACTGGTTCTCCCTGAGTACCAGGTCCTGGGAAGTGGGGTATTCCTACTTCACAGATAATTGGCTTACGGGTTTGCAGTGATAAGAAGATGAGATTAATGCATGTCAAATGCTTATGACAATTTGGGATGCTGTTGTATCCTATGGGAAAGCTTTTGCCTGACGTTTAGTGGTGACTCTGTCTTCACATCTGCTTCCTGAGCCGCTGCATTCCTCATGGTTGTGATGTTCACCAGCTTATCCTCAGCTGTTGTGATAAAAACCAAGTGCTTGACGTAATGTCATTAACTAGATCAGTGGATCTTTTTGTTCACTTTGTTCTGGTTGCAGACATAAGAACCCGTTGAACAGAGTTGTGAGTGCACTGCAGAAGTTTGTTTGCCGATATCACCTGCTGTTCAGTAAACAGAACGTGGAGCTCCCGCTGAGTTCCGACAGCTACCAAAGCAAAGATGTTTTCAGTGGAGTAACTGTCCAGGCCTGATCACTCTCACCTTGTGAGCTGCATTTCTGGCCAGGATGTATTTAGTCTGGTTTGTATCTTGTTTTGTGGCTTCTTTTATTCTTTTTTTTTTTTTAAGTTTATGTTTCTTTTTGACTTATTACATATCCCAAGATACCTTAGGAATAAATACATTTTCAAAACCTAATAAGAATAAATTCTATAAAGAATATTTGAATAACCTTTCAAGGAAATCCAAATGAATTATGACTTTACAATATTTTGTTTGTTAATGATGAATGATAACAAATGGGGAAAATGTGGAATTCAATACACGTCTCGGCTGGTCTTCTTTGTACTAGACACAACCATTCCCCTGTGAGATAAATATTCCCATTTTATAAACATGAAAGTGGCTCTCAAATAAGTTAAAGATCTAGCCCAAGAGCCCAAGTCTCTTAGCAAGAAAAAATAGTGGACTCGGTTCTCCAAAAAGGTTCTTGGACCTCACATTAGATGTTTGTTCTATTTTGTCAGTTTTCTCTTGTTTTCCTGCATAGGTCACCACACAAAAGGACACACACACACATACACACACACACACACACGAGGAATCCTAATTACCACTTCAAGCAGCATAATTCCCTCAGTCTGCATTTAGTTTAATCCCAGGATTCCTAAAAGAAGTCAATTAAATGGGCAATTAATTCTTCTGTGCATTGTTCACTCATATATTAAAGCTGTTACTCTAATTTCTCCAGACATTCTCCCCCACACCACTGTCCTCAATGTTTAAATTCCTCATTACTCATGAAGTTGATGTGACAATTTTTTTTGCAATAGCACTTTGTAAACTGAAAAGATATTCTTATTATCTAGTTGTGGGGTCCAGTCTGTTTGACTTTATTTGGTTGACTGTGTTGAGAGGTTAAATGTTTAAACCACAAGTTATACCATTGTTCTAGGAATTGAATTGAGTGGAATTGAAAGACTTTCCCAAACAACTCAAACCAAGCAAACAGTCCCTGATTTGCTCTCTCAAACTAAATATATTAGCCTTGTGTTGATCAAATATTGACTAAATGAAAGCAAAGAGATTCTAACTACCCTCTAAAGCACTTACCACTTAACCTTAATGAAATATCCCAAGATGCTTCCAGACAGCAACCCTTTCAGTTAAGTATATGGAAAAGGATATGTGTTAGAAGCTTAGGTAGCGATCTCCAAAATACTCTCTCCCAGGAATTCTAAAAAGTCTCATTTACAGAAAAACAATGAGGAGACAGTTTCCCACCCTACTTACCCATGCGTTATATCCCAACACCGCTAACAGACACCTGTTCCCCATTTTGAACGAGGAGTCAAGATGCCTGGGTTCAAACCTTGACTCTACCCCTTAGCTGTGTGATCTCCTTGAAGGCTCAGTTTCTTCATATGTAAAATGGAAACAGCAGTATCATCTCATAGGCTTGTTGCCAGAATTCATGGAATTAATTATGTGAAAAGGTATAATTCTCAGAAGATATTCTTTTCCTTTTGGTCTCAGATATTTGTCTTCTTGTTGAGAAATTCCTGCCTTGTAGAAAAGCCTGGGGCCTTGCGAAGGGCTGGGACAAAGGCTTGGTTGTTAAGTGAAAGGGACAAAGCAAAGTAAAAATGGGTTTGGCATTCCTGTTGGACAGATTGGTGAGTATTCATTCGCCCAGTCAAAAAATATTTATTGCAGTCTACTGTTTTTCTAGGCATTCTCCTAAGTGCTGGGATGCTGGAATGAACAAAAAGGACAAAGTCCCTGCCCTCAGTGGGGAGATCAGATAATAAACCAGTAGATGCATAAGATGTCAAGTAGTGATGAGTGCTATGAACCAAACAGGATAAGGGATGGCAAGTGAAAGGGGCTCTTTACCATAGAGGAGAAAGGGAAGGCCCCTGAGGGAGTGGCATTTGTCTAGAGATGTGATTATGTGAGAGAAGAAACCATGCAACTATATGGAGGACAACCAGCAGAGAGCACTCGGGCGTAAAGGCTCTGAGGAGGAAGCGTGAGGAGGTCTGAGTGGCAGGCGCTAAGTGGGTGAGCAAAAGAGAAGCAGCCATGACCTCTTGTGGTCCAGAGAAAGGATTTGGGATTGCATTTCAAATGTGACGAGTAAGCATTAGAGGGTTCTGAGCAGGAGAGTGCTGTAATCTGATTTAAGTTTTATAAAGGTTACTCTGGTCGCTAGGTAGAGGACAGAGAGCAGATGGGGCAAGAGCAGAAGCAGAAAAATCAAAGAGGATGATGCCTGGGGGTGGTGAGATGGTACAAATAGTTGGATTCTGGATTTATTAGGAAGATAGAGGCTACAGGATTGGCAGATGGATTGCAAGTAGGGTATGAAAAAAGAGAAGTGAAGATTTATTTCAGTATTTTTGGTCTGAGTAAAGTGGGTAAGGGCCACTTTCTGAAATGAGGAAGATTTGGGGGGAAATAAAGAGTTCTAGTTGGGAAAGTTGAGTCAAGATGCTTATTTATCAAACATCCAGGGAAATATTGAATAGTGAGTTGGAGTTAAGAGGAACCTGGAGTTCAAGGGAAAAAAGTGCACGTGGGGATACTAATGTGAGGGTTTTTAAAGCCACAGGACTGGGTGAGAGTATCTAGAACAAGTGTCGATGGAAAAGAAAAAACAGACCTGAAGTGAGCTACTCTTCCTAGAGGCCAAGTGACATGGCCAACTCTTAACCCTGGTTGTATCTAAAAGTCACTCCAGGGTCTATTAGAAAATAGATACTCAGGGAATTTCCCAGCGGTCCAGTGGTTAGGACTCCTTGCTTTCACTGCCAAGGGCCTGGGTCAGGGAACTAAGATCCCATAAGCCACGTGGCATGGCCAAAAAAAAAAAAGATACTCAGAATAAAACAAACTAGTGAGTATAACAAAAAAGAAACAGACTCACAGACTCACAGATATAGAGAACAAATTAGTATTGATAGTTACCAGTGGGGAGAGGGAAAGGAGGAGCAAAACAGGGGTAGGGGATTAAGAGGTACAAACTACTATTATAAAATAAATAAGGTACAAAGATATATGTACAACTCAGGGAATATAGCCAATATTTTATAGTAACTATAAACAGAGTATAACTTTTAAAAACCGTGAATCACTATGTTGTACACATGAAACATATAATATTGTAGATTAACTATACTTCAATAATAATAATAATAAAGATAGGGTCCACATGGATGTACTGAATGAGAATCTCTAGGGGGTAAGATCTGTGTTTCTTAAAGAGCTCCATGGGTGAACAGCCAGGATTGAGGACTATTGACCCAGGAAAAGATAAGGCAAAGAGAGAAGGAAAGGCTGTGGTTCAGGTAACACTAAAAAGAAATAGACCGGAGGCTCAACACAGAAACGATTAAACCCTTCACTTCTAAATACACACACACACACACACACACCCGCCACAACTTCCTCTCTCACCATTACTAGTCACTCTTAAAGACTGAGCTCTACACTCACATCACATGTGAGTGTAACTCCCATGCCTCAAAATAATAATAACATACACAATATTTTTTGGTTTATCAAGTTTTTATATACACTTTCATTTGAACACACGTTCTCATATCAACCCTGTGAGCAACAGGTAAAGACTTCATTTACTTCTGTTAAATCTAGCCATTAAAAATGGTAATAGAAAAAAAAAATGGTAATAGGAACATGCATATCGATAATTACCTTGAATGTAAAGGGACTAAATGCACCAACCAAAAGACACAGACTGGCTGAATGGCTACAAAAACAAGACCCATATATATGCTGTCTACAAGAGACCCACTTCAGACCTAGGGACACATACAGACGGAAAGTGAGGGGATGGAAAAAGATATTCCATGCGAATGGAAATCAAAAGAAAGCTGGAGTAGCAATAGTCATATCAGATAAAATAGACTTTAAAATAAAAAATGTTACAAGAGACAAGAAAGGACATTACATAAAGATCAAGGGATCAATCCAAGAAGAGGAGATAACAATTATAAATATATATGCACCCAATATAGGAGCACCTCAATACATAAGGCAAATGCTAACAACTATGAAAGAGGAAATAAATGCAAGGCAGAAATAGAGACACATGTAGAGAACAAACACATGGACACCAAGTGGGGAAAGTGGGGAGGGTTGGGGGGAATGAATTGGGAGATTGGGAAACCAAATTGTACACTCTAAATATATGCTGTTTACTGTCTGTTAACTGTATCTCAATAAAAGTAAAAAAAAAAAATCTAGTCATTAAATCCCAGTCCCATTGGTACGCTAACTCATTTAATCCTCACAGCATTCCAATAGCCAAGGTGGTGATTTTCTCCCCAGTTTACAGATGAGGAAACTGTGGCAAGCCCCAAAAAGAAGTAGTAGCTCTCAGATTCAAACTCAAATTTCTGACCCCAAAGCTTATGCTCTCATTTCATCAAGTATAAAAATTTAATCACTACTCTGCTTCATTAAAAAAAAAAAAAGACTATTAAACTAGGTTAGCTTTTAAAGCCCAGAACCATTACCGTCTTCCCAGAAATGCTTAAAAATAGCAGTGTGTTAGGAATTCCTGGTTTTGAAACAACTATTGTGATATCATTCTCAACCAGATTTTCACATTTCCTTGGTAGGTACTGATTTTGCTCTCAGAATTTTTAATAAGAAAAGTTTTTTCCTAGGGATGCAGGTAGAAGATATGTAAGTTCCTCAAATAGTCCTCTAAAACTAGAATCTAAAAATGGGACAATATGATAATTGATTGCCCCCACATCCAAGTCAGGCTGGTAGGATTTGGTGAAGGAAGTTATATATTTTATCCACATAAGAGAGGAGTTTCATTTCCCTTCTATCTGTGATTATTATGACTTTTTCCTAAGGTCCAGCATTACAAAATCTGTTTCTTACTAGTAAGTTTGATCACTAGTGTTGATAACCATATGCACTCCTAACTTGCCATGTAGTCCTAGGAGAATTTCTGAATGTGGCTTTATAGACTGAGCCTCCTAGTCAGGAAGAACTTTTATTCTAATTCCTTAGAGTCAAATCAGACATGCCCAAACCAAATTCTTAATGGTATTTTGTTGGTTTTCACTGTGCCAGATTCACATAGAGTTAACGTTAAAGATTTCAAAGCCATGTCTTAAGGAGGTTCTAGACTTGAAAACAAAATAAAAAATTCAGTGCTACTGTATAGCACAGGGAACTATATTCAATATCTTGTAATAACCTATAAAGAAAAAGAATATGAAAAAGAATATATATGTATAACTGAATCACTTTGCAGTACACTAACACAGCATTGTAAATCAATTAAAAAAAAAACAGCAGTATGGTGCTGGCATAAAAATAGACACATGGATCAATGGAACAGAATAGAGTGCCCAGAAATTAACCCACACTTATGTGGGAAATTAATCTACAACAAAGGAGTCAAGAATATACAATGGGGAAAAGACAGCCTCTTCAATAAATAGTGTTTGGAAAACTGGACAGCTACATGCAAAAGAATCAAACTAGGGGCTTCCCTGGTGGCGCAGTGGTTAAAAATCCACCTGCCAACGCAGGAGACACAGGTTCAGGCCCTGGTCTGGGAAGATCCCACATGCCGAGGAGCAACTAAGGCCGTGTGCCATAACTACTGAGCCTGTGCTCTAGAGCCCATGAACCACAACTACTGAGCCCGTGTGCCACAGCTACTGAAGCCCGCCTGCCTAGAGCCCATGCTCTGCAACAAGAGAAGCCACCGCAATGAGAAGACCGCACACCGAAACAGAGTAGCCCCCGCTCACCGCAACTAGAGAAAGCCCACGCACAGCAACAAACACCCAACACAGCCAATAAAGAAATAAATTTTTTAAAAAAGAAACAAACTGGACTACTCTTTCACACACAAAAATAAATTCAAAATGGATTAAAGACTTAAATGTAAGACCTGAAGAGAGAAAACTAGAAGAAAACATAAGCAGTAATCTCTTTGACATTGGTCTTAGTATTTTGGGGATATGTCTCCTCAGGCAAGGGAAATGAAAGCAAAAACGAATAAGTGGAACTACATCAAACTAAAAAGCTTTTATACAGTGAGGGAAATTATCAACAAAATGAAAAGGCTACCTACAGAATGAGAGAAGGTATTTGCAAACAATGTACAATAATGGGTTAATATCCAAAATATATACAAAGAACTCATACAAGTTAACATCAACAAAACAAAAAAACACACCAATTTAAAAATGGACAGAGTATCTGAAGAGACATTTTTCCAACGAAGGCATACAGGTGACCAACAGACGCATGAAAAGATGCTCAATATCACTATTCATCAGGAATATGCAAATCAAAACCACAATGAGATATTACCTCACACCTGTCAGAATGGCTACTATCAAGAAAACAACAAATAACCAGTATTGGCCAGGATGTGGAGACAAGGGAACCCTCGTGCACTGGTGATGGGAATGCAAATTGGTGCAGCCACTATGGAAAACAGTATGTAGATTCTTCAAAAAATTAAAAATAACTATCATATGATCCAGCCAATCCTAGCTATTTATCCGAGAAAATGAAAACAGTAATGCAAAAAGATATATACACCCCTATGTTCATTGCAGCATTATTTACAATAGCCAAGATATGGAAGAAGCCTAAGTGCACACCAAGCGATGAACGGATAAGCTGTGGTATATATACACAATGGAATATTAGCCATAAAAAATGAAACCCTGCCATTTCTGACAACATGAATGGACCTAGAGGGTATTACGCTGAGTGAAATCAGTCAGAGAGAAAAGAGAAATACTGTATGATTTCACTTATATGTGGAATCTAAAAAACAAAAGAAATTAACAAACATAACAGAACAGTTAAAGATACAGAGAACAACAGGTGGTTGCCAGAGGGGAGGGGGTGTGGGAGAATTGAAATGGGTAAGGGAAATTAAGATGTGTAAACTTCCAGTTGCAAAATAAATGAATCATGGGTATGAAATGTACAATGTGGGAGACATAATCAATAACTATGTCATATCTTTGAACGGTGACGTATTATAACTAGACTTGCCTTGGGGATCATTTTGCTTTTTAAAAAAAAATTTTAGTTATTTATTTATTTGGCTGTGCTGGGTCTTAGTTGTGGTAGGCGGGATCTTTGTTGTGGCATGCAGGATCTTTTTTTAGTTGCAGCATGAGGAATCTTTAGTTGCAGCATGCATGCAGGATCTAGTTCCCTGACCAGGGATCGAACCTGGGCCCCCTGCACTGGGAGCATGGAGTCTTAACCGCTGGACCACCAGGGAAGTCCCTCATGGGTATCATTTTGAAATGTATAGAAATATTGAATTACTGTGCTGTATGGCAGGAACTAACATAGTGTTTAGGTCAATTATACTTCAAAAACAAACAAACAAACAAACTCATAAAAAGAGATCAGGTTTGTGGTTACCAGACACGGTGGGTAAGGGAAAGAGGAATTGGATGAAGGCAGTCAAAAAGTACAAACTTCCAGTCATAAGATAAATAAGTATTTGGGATGTAGTGTACAACATGATAAATGTAATTAACACTGCTGTATGTTATATATGAAAGTTGTTAAGAGAATAAATTCTGAGTTCTTATCACAAGGAAAAATATTTTTTCTATTTCTTTAACTGTATCTATTGAATATATGAGATGATGGATGTTCACTAAACTTATTGTGATAATCATTTCATGATGTATGTAAGTCAATTCATTATGCTTCACACCTTAAACTTAAACAGGGCTGCATGTCAATTATATCTTAATAAAACTGGAAGGAAAAAAATTCCGTTATTTATAATTGCCTAGTCATTAGTTGTTTTTCTTCAGACTGTCTAGTTCTTTTCTTAAATTCTATGCAGTAATTTTTTCCTTAGAGGAGAAGTAGGAGCCCATAACAATAGCTGTAAGTAGTTATGCCTCTGTGGTCCATCTTTACGGCTCTTACTGGTAAGGTGCGAAGTCTGAGCTGCTGTTTAGCTTTCACGTATATTATGTTTGCACCACTTCTCCCTTCCTTGATTCTCTAGCCAATCTCCATGCTATCAGTCAGGAAAAAGTGGTGAGAAGGTAATTTACTTAGAAGCACAAAGAGCAATTTGATTCTCAATGCTTTCCCCAGGAAAAGTTCTGATGGAAGGGTTGCCCAGCCTTCCCAACTAGAGGCATTATAGAAAGGAAGCAAATTTTCAAAATCATTGAACTCCTAGCATCTGTGCTTTTCCACTATGGAATTTAGTTATGTACATATTAAGACCTTTTCAAAACTGGAGCTCATGGCTACATATATGATTATCTAAAACACTTTGCATGTTATCGGCCATGTAACGCAAGTTAGGCCAATGAGACTTCATCTTTCATGGGACGCATACAAAGTGCAGACATACTGAGATGGATGGCACTGAAAGCTGATGCCACATGTCTCTCTCCAATTCATCATCTGTATTGGATTGATAGTGATCTTCCTAAACCATGGATGTATAACCAGATGACTCCTTGTTTAAAATACTTCAGTGTTCCTCATAGCTCTTAAAATCAAGTTTGTGCTTCTCCTCCTCCGCTTCTCCCTCCTTCCCTTCTCCCTCCTTCTCTTCCTCCTTCTCCCTCTCCTCCTTCTTCCCTTCACAGCTCGCAAGGTATAATCTCATCTTTTGCAGCTCTTCTCATGCCTTCTCCACCTTACACTTTATGATCCAGATGAATTTTGTCTTTGGACTTGACTCTGAAGTAACTAAAACACCTCTGAGTGGACAGGCTCCAAGCCTCAGGTGAGAAATCTGGACTGGTGATGGAGATTCGGGTGTCACTAGCTTACAGAGATAGTGAAATATGGGAAAGAGTGGATGTGTGGAGTTGAAAGAGGACTCATGGCAGAACACTGAGGAAGGCTGGCATTCCAGCATTCCCCAACGAGGAATACCCTCTTAAATATCTTGACTCCTTCATGATCCAGATCAAAAGAACTAGCTTTCCCATTTGCAGTTCATCCTTCCCCTTTCTGGTATTTAGTGAGGAGACAAAATTCTAAAGTCTATGTTCTTTAATTCAGTACTGGCTACAAATTATTACTGAAGTAAGCCCCAGCAGTTCAACAACAAACCCGAGAACTTGACAAGACAAATACTCAGCAAGGCAATACCTCTTAGTTCTGTAAAAAGTAAAAAGACTATGCACACCCAAGTCTCTCTGACCAGGGAGCAGCACAGCTCTTGAAGTGATCCCCATCTGTGTCCCCAGCTGAAGCCTCGCAAACAGCCTAACGAGATCACGGCCCACCCACTTGGCCCTGATTTATTCCAGTCACTTCTGGGGTGCTCCCACGTTGCATCTAAGGTGGCACAGGACCCTGGAAGGGCCAGAAAGGCAGGGAGGGGTTGGGACAGGAAGAGGGCCATTAAAGTCATTTTCACTTCTTACTTGCAGTGCTCTCCTATCAAGTGGAAGCCTAGAAGATATGTTATTTGGAACACGAGGTCTGTGGAATGTTAAGAATCATATCAAAAAAGGGTTCTGCAGCTAAATAATAGGGAATTTGAACAAAATTAATTTAAACAAAATTAGACAGATCTCCTTAAAGAAAAAAAAAGACAGATAGGAAAAAAGACTATTAATATTCACCCATAAGTACCATAAAGTTTATACTTAGTCAGTGGCTTGTCATTGTGAAGTTGAGTTTCTCAAGCTGTTTGCTATGAAGGGCAAAGAGCTTTCTGGTGATATATAAAGATTTGTTGTGATGGTTACAAGGAGTGTTGAGTTGTATCCTTGAGATCATAAATATTTGTAATCGGAAACTGCATTTGTTAAAATGATGTTTGTTTACTTTAAAGCTATAAACTATATTTGTATAAGAGATTGACTTTTACCCACCAAACTTGAGATAAGTAGCTTTACCAGCTTTATTCTGTAGCTTCTTTAGACTCTAATTGGTGCCTAAATAATAATAGTTATTATTATTATTATTATTGTAGTTAGAAAGCACCTAGACCTTTTATCTGGACTTCTTCCTACAGACTTGTATTTTAATAAGCCTGGCAACTCTAACATTTATTTCTGAAAATCATAGCAAATGTCAATTTTTCTCTATCACTTGTCTGAGAAGATGTGTCTTCTCCACAAATGTTGACCATCAGGTGGAACCCCAATAGAAATCCTGATACAGCTTTGTCCTCAGAACATGCATTTTTGTGATGACTGTTTGAGTTGGAAGGATACCTAGAGATCATCTAATCCATTCCCTCTTGATTTACAGATAAAGAAATTGAGGACTAGAAAGGTTAATTATCTGTGGTCACCCAACCAGTTAGAGGCAGAACTAGGGTTAGAATCAAGGTTTACTGCTTTTTCTATACTCATCCCCACCCCCACTTTTTTGTTATTGTAGTAGAATATACATAACAAAATTTATCACTTTACCCATTTTTACGAGTACAATTCAGTGGCATTAAGCACATTCACATTGTTGTGCAACCGTCACCACTATCCATCTCCAATTTTTTTTCATCAACCAAAACTGAAACTCTGTACCCTTTAAACAAGAACTTTGCATTCTCCCCACAGTCTAGGCCCTGGTAACCACTGTTCTATTTTCTGACTCTACGTATCTGACTGTTCTGAGTACCTCATATAAGTGGAATCATATAGTATTTCTCCTTTTGTGTCTCACTTATTTCACCTAGCATAATGTCTTCAAGGTTCACCCGTGTTACCGCATGTATCAAAATTTCATTCCTTTTTAAGGCTGAATAATATTTCATTGTACGTATATACCACATTTTGTTGGTCCCTTTATCTCTTGATGGATGTTTGGGTTGTTTCCACCTTTTAGCTTTTGTGAATAATGCTGTTATGAAGCAAATAGCTGTTCAAGTCCCTGCTTTCAATTCTTTTGGATATACGCCCAGAAGTGGAGTTGCTGGATCACTTGATAATTCTGTGTTGAATGTTTTTAGAAACCACCATACTGTTTTCTGCAATGACTGAGTCACTTTACACTCCCTCTGCTTATTTTTTTATGTGCAGTAGAGTGTTGAATTGGAAGTTGCCAATCCAACCCCAGGATTGATTAGCTGTGTAATCTCGGGTAAGCCACTTCACCACTCAAACCTAGCTTCCCTGGTCAGGAAAAGACAAACCACATTTGGTTTGCCGACCCCACAGAACTGTTATAAGAATTCAACAAATGAGGTATGCAGGCTGCTTTATAAACTAAAATGTTATTTAATGGAAGTTATTTTAGTTGTTTGTACAAAATTTGAGTCAAATCCAGTGTCAAAGGAGAAAATCATGCGGTAATAGGAAAGAAAAGGCTCATAAAAGAAATTTGATATCCAACAAAGACTTTGATCTAAAGGTCTTTTTTCCTAAAACCTACGCAGTTTGACCCTAAACAAAGAACACTGTTTCTCAATGCAAGTGCAAAGTTACAGCCAGATTGGGAGAAGCGGAGAAAAGGGCAAATCAGCATTTTAGAAAGCAGCAGTGGGTCAGTCATCTATTTGAGTCTGAAACTCTGCAAGTCAATGTTTTATCAGAAGTATTCAGAATTGTATTTATAATTCTCTGTAAACACATCATTCCAAGGACAACGTGGCTTATTCCCTTTGATTGATGATAAGGGTTGCTGAAGTATGTCGAACAGATTTCTTTGCCTGAACTTAAATTGCAGGCTTAGTTTTACTTATATCGATTAAACAGCTGTTTCTAAATAGGAAATGTCAGAGGTGGCCAAAATGGTGGGATAGGAAGACTCTAAATAGGAAATGAAAGTCACATGCTAGCTTTTGGAAAAATTTAGGGATGCCCTTTTGATTTTGGATCCTAAATATTAAATTGACTCTTTCACAACAAATCAACTGTACAAATACTGCTTTTGTAGCTACTATAAAGGATGCAACAAAAATAAGAAGAGCAGAGTCCCTGCCCTAAATTGATTAGAGTCAGAACTGAGGATCTCCAGAGGGTAATACAGTGTTGCTAAACTTTATAACTAATGACAGAACAGAATTATTTTCACTCTTATTCACGCATACTAATATTATTGTACATAAAGAGCATCCCCCTTAAAGACTTTTTTCTTGTTTCACATTTAAACTTCTTCTGCCAGCTCTTTCTTGTGCCCATCCTGAATAGTATTCCATTTTTAAGAACTTTAAAG
This sequence comes from Hippopotamus amphibius kiboko, assembly GCF_030028045.1. Lineage (NCBI taxonomy): Eukaryota > Metazoa > Chordata > Mammalia > Artiodactyla > Hippopotamidae > Hippopotamus > Hippopotamus amphibius. Next base: position 25,516,735 of record NC_080192.1, on the reverse strand, counting down.
GCCTAGGATATTTTTATGACATGATGCCAAGTTACTCAACTATTAAACAGAAAAGGTTGGGAATTCTCTGGCAGTCCAGTGGTTAGGACTCGGTGCTTTCACTGCTGGTTTGATCCCTGGTCAGGGAACTAAGATCCCACAAGTCGTGGTGGCACTGCCAAAAATAAAAAAAGTTATTGGGCCTAGAGAGTATCCAGTCAGATTGGCCAGGAAAAAAAGAAGCCTTATGGCAGTGGGGATATAGCTCAGTGGTAGAGCATTTGACTGCAAAGCCCAATCATAGAGACAGGGATGCAAAAGCAGTGCTTTCTGAATCTGGCACTTAGGAGGGAGAAGGAGATAGCCAGGATGATAAAGTTGAGGTGAGACTGGAGCAGAGAGAAAGAGGGCAAATAGTGGGAAGAAAAATAAGTGCCAGGAGAAATGGGACCAGAAAATAGAAAGAAGGTAACCTCTTAGGGTAGGAATGTCTTCTGAGATATCCCCTAAAAATTATATTCTAGCCTCTCAAAAGGAGATCTCATTGTTTTGCAAGGCTATGCATTCCAACATTATTAGACAGCTCTAATTTTTTCTAATGTTCTTCTTTAAAGTAATTTAATATCCACCAATAAATGATGTATTAAGTAATAAATCATGGTACAGCCATATACTGGGATATTATTCAGCCAACATAAATGATGTTGCTGTAAAAGAATGTAGAAACAATACTTAGCGATATAGGGAAATGTTTATATTATTACATGTACCTTAAAACCCTAGTGTGTGTGTGTGTGTGTGTGTGTGTGTGTGTGTGTGTGTGTAAACACTGGAAGGAAATACACTGAACCATTAACAGTGTTCATTGCTGGGTAGTAGGAGTTTGGATGATTTTTATTTCCTTCTTTATGCTTTTCTACATTTCCAAAAATTGGGTTACATCAATAGCACCTCCCCCCCCAAACAGTCTGTAGTGCTGGCTTCTCACAGAACAGCCCAGATAAGACTCCAAAGACCTTCGTGATTGGAAAACTAAGAAGGTAGAAGAAATAGGGAGATAAAAGGATCTTGTGCACTTCTCTACAGAGATTGACAGCTAGGGTGTTCCTGGAGTCCCTGTGGGTGCACACATCTTTACCCCATTCTCTTATTAGCTTTGCTTTTGTTGTGACTTATTGGTGAAGAAGGCAGACACATCAGTGGCGGCCACATTGGGTTTGTTTCCCAGGAGAATCCTCTCTGCTCTGGTGGGTTCCAGAAAGTTCTCAATTTTCCCTGCCCAGGGCCTCCTCTCATAAATCATTTTACCCTTTCTGCTGATAAAATGGTTGAGAACACCTGCTGAGTAGAGAATACCAAAACTTTGATAAAATGTCCTTAATACACACTGAAGAGAATATCAGTGTTTGTGGTTACAGTGTGTCTTAGGTAGGATGTCTGGGTGTGGTAGGTCAGGCTGGGATAAACCTTGAAGTGGGCAGAGAGCAGAGACAAGGAAGTCACCTGCAGCCCAAGAATCTCACACTCTGCTGCTACGGCCCTTTGTTCTGTGCTGCTCAATGTCTGTGTGGGTCCCCTGGAGTGAAAGCCCAGTCTGCACACAGCCAGACAACCTGTTTGTATTTCCAACCCTCACTTGAGGTTCTCAGAAGACAAATAGAACTCCCTAAGAAAATACTACTGCAGTTTAAATGTATTTTTTTAATTTATTTTTTTAAGATTTTTTTTTTTTTGATGTGGACCATTTTTTAAAGTCTTTATTGAATTTGCTACAGTATTGCTCCTGTTTTATGTTTTGGTGTTTTGGCCCTGAGGCATGTGGGATCTTAGTTCCCCGAACAGGGATTGAAACTGCACCCCCTGCATTGGAAGCACGGAGTCTTAACCACTGGACCACCAGGGAAGTCCCAATTTCTTAAATTGATAATTCTATTTTAGTCTTTCAACCTGACAAAAAAGAATTTGGAACAGACTCCCACATTAACATGACTTTATTGTTTACTGTATAATGAAAAGTCTAAATATTTTTGAGTCATGACCCTCCGCATTTTGGGGAGTGAGAGTGGAGAAAAAACAGTTACTCAGACCAACCCTTTTAAAGCCTCCTGAAGCAAGCGCTCAACTCACTTTCTGTCTTGTTCTTTTAAAGTGAGGATGTGACTGGTTCCATCATTTCCACTCCTCTACTGCATTATTGTAACACGCTTCCATCATTTCTGCTGATCACACTGAATCTTACTACAGTATTTATTGTTTCCTATCTATTTCTCATTTTGAAGACGGGGCTTATGTCTAAAATAGATAGAGTAATTAAAAACCATGGCATGGCAATTTGGAAATAACATTCCACAAAGACAATCTTGTCCCTCTTCAGAGCCCTGGGTAACGTATATCCCACACCCTAGCGTGTTTGTATTAGAATAAACACCTTGGGTAAAGAATTGTTCCATCCCCATGCATTTAAGTAAACTGCTAAAATGAATTTTCGACTGAGTTTTCACAATATTCTTTGCAAGTTTTCTGCATTCATTAAATTGTCAGGAAAATGCAGGTTAATTTGTTATGGACAATCACATCCATTCTCTGTACTGCTTTGCCCAAAGAAACTCAGGCCCAACATGGTAACATCAGAACAATTCACCTCACATTTTCTCTTGAAAGATAAAGAAAACCGAATCATTCTGCCTTGCTCCTGAAGAAAGGCAGAGCCTCCCAAGAACCTCAGAACTCCACCTGGATGCAATCTTTCCCAGAGTTTCCTGGCTCAGGGACAAAGCACATTTATTTCAGGTGGATCAACACTGTCACCCAGTGGACAGTCAGCTAGGCAGGTTGAGGCCTTAGCCTTGCTCTGGGCTTGAAAGTCAGACACTGACAGCCAGTGTTTGAATAAGAACCTGTTTGTTTTAGGTTATCATGAGTAACTGTTGATATTCTCCTACAGGGAACTGGGAGGACTTCAGCTAACAAGTCTTTGATTTGGATGTCACGGATGAGTGCAACTTCAGGAGGACATACATTTTCATTGTGCTGGTGCTTTTTTTTTTTTTTTTTAAGCCACCAGTAAATTCATAGGAAGCACAGACTATAAACTAACCACGCACAGTCTGCCAAGACTCACAGGATCAAATAGGCTTGCAGGATCAGGGTGATATTTGATCACCTGCCAGGTCTGTGGGAAAACTTCCCTACCACAGAATAAGACTCATTGTTCATTGTTCACAGTGACAGGGATGTGTATTTTGAAAACTGAAAACAGACTTTTTTTGTGTACACATGTGGGTTGAAATCTGAGGAAGTTATTCCCTTTACTATAGTGAAATCAGTGGCTGAGCTACCTCTGTTTTCTCTGTTTAGTGTATATCTCAAAAAACACGTACACATGCAGCCTCTGCCACATCGCATTTGTCTGGAGTCTCTCTTCTCTTGTCTAAACTGTACTTTGAACACTTGCAACAGACCAGTTTACTTTCATATTAAGGTAAGAGGCTCTTTGCCTATAAATGTTAGTGTTAGCATCATCATAATTATTACAAAAGCAATCATATTTGTTACGCCTAACATTCATCTTTTATAAAGTGCCTCTAGACTAGCAGATGAAATCGTGGTATTTTTTTTAGCTGGAAGGGTCCTGTGAGATCATCCAGTTCATTGCTTCTCACTGAAATCATCTAAGGAAGGTTTTAAAAAGCACTGATATACCAAATAGCCAGACAAAAGAAGGCTGATTGTATGAATCCTTTAAAAGGAAATTATAGAAAAGGCAAACCTAATCTGTAGTGACATCAGATCAGTGATTGCCTGGATATGAAGTTAGAAGGACTTACAGCTAAAGGGTCAAAGCAAACTTTTTGGGTCATGGTAATGTTTTCTATCTTGATTATAGAGGTGGTTACATGTGTATACACATTTGTCAAAAGTCATTGGTACTGTACGCTTAAAGTGAGTGCATTATATTGTATGTAAAATATATCATAATAAAGTTGATGTGAAGAGAATACTGGTGCTGGGTCTCACCCACAGAAATTCTGATTTAATTGTTCTAGCATAAAGTCCAAAAATCATTATTTTTTCATGCACCTAAGGCATCAGCCAGGGTTGAGAGCCACTGATCTAATTCAGTCCTCTCCTCTACCAGGTGAGATTATCTCAGGTTATAATGGAAAATGCAGGACTAAAAACCAGATCTATGTGTCTTGCACCTTGAAACTTTACCTTTACTAATAATATTCCTTCTTGCTGGAACTTCTATCTTCTCCCCCTCCTTCTTACCTCTTTCTATATCAAAACCCCTCCCACCTTTAGAGCCCAGCTCACACATCACACTTCTCAGGAAGCCTTAGGTTGCAGCTCTCTCCACTGAACTAGAAGCTCCATGGCAGGAGGGACTGTGGCTTTTTTATTTTTGTATCCTCAATTCTCAATACTGTGCCTGGCATAGAGCATTCAATAAACATTTGTTGAACTGAAAAATTGCTAGAAGGGAATTAACATTTACTAAGTGCCCATGATGTGCCAGGAATTGAAACAAGCACTTCATCACATTCTTGTACTAAATTTTTATGATTTTATGAATTGGTTATCATTTCCCCCCTTGGCCACCCCAGTGTTAACAGAGTATCCAATTTTTAACTTCACTAAGAGTAACTACAAGGATAATCCAAATGTTATAAGAAGACCTGCAGTCAAGGGGGTACCACAGAAGGTTGTGATTCAAGTTGATCCATTTCTGCATTCCTGCTAGCCTCTGTACACTCTGTGAATTACCTCTAGGTCTGGCAAGCATCACACACAACAGTCGGTTAAAAGAGTAATATATCTCAAGGCACATACCAAAAAAATTCCTGGGATGACGTTGTGCCTTTGAACCAGAAGTAGACTTTTGCTGCCGGTAAATTTAGATACAGAGATGATATTGTATTTGATCAATCGAAAGGAATCTGAATGACACTGAGAAAAGAAAAAGATTGTAAAGACATTAAATCCTGAGTAACAAATCTTTTGCTCCATTCATCAGTATTTGTATCTTTGAACCCAAAATTCTAGACTCTATCCCCACCACGCTATTAGAAATGCCTCCATAAGCTCACCAAAGACCTCTGTATTGCCAAGCCCAGGAGACATTTTCCTGTTTCTTTTTTTATTTGACTGCTTCATGGCATTTGAAATTTTTAAATCGTATCTCTTTCTCTGTCTGCTGGGCTTCTTGGCCCCATTCTCTTTTGCTTTCTTCCTGTCTTCCATCTTAGTCCTTGTCATGTACAACTTTTCTCTACTTGGCCTCTAAATATCTACTATACTAAAATCTCCAGTCTTGCCTCCCCCCATTCACTCTCTTCACACACTCCTTGGGTAACCCATAATTTTAACTATTTATGCCTACACCAAATATCTTCCAAAGTAAGTGCTCTGCTCTCAGGGCCAGACCTGTAGGTTGAATTGCCTACTTCTTGATGTCTCCATTTTGATGCCACTCTGGTACCTCAAATCATCATTCCCAATCTGAATTTTTCATCTTTTTCTTCAAATATTGTTATGGTAGATTAAAGATGGCTATAAATCCTTTGCCATGCCACTCATTGAGCAATGGGGGTCTATTTCCCCTCATCTGGGCTGGCCCTGTGGCATGCTTTGACCAATTGCCTACTGCATAACTTAAGAGATCTCCAGCTTCCATTTTCACTTCTTGCAATATTCCTTCTCAAAACACAGACCCCATGTTGTGGGGAAAACTGAGCAGCTTTGTGGAAAGGCCCTCATGAGGAGGACAGAGACCCCGGCCAGCAGCCATCACTGAGCTCCCAAAAGGCAGCAGCACCACCTGCCAGCCATGTGAATGAGGCTATTCTTGAATCCTCCAGCTGTACTCAACCTGCCTCAGCCAGTGCTACCTGAAGCACAGCGAAGCCATCCCTGCTAAGTCCTGAGCAGGGTCATGACCAAACATGTGACCACTGTTTTAAGATTCTAAGTTTCTAGGTGGTTTGTTATGCTGTGATAGATAACAGACATTTCTTCTTCTCCTCCTGAATTCTCTATCTCAACAAGGGGCACTGCCATTCTTCTAATTCTCCGCACGAGAAGCTGAGAGACATCTTAAACTCTTCCCTCACTCAACATACTAAATCTTATAGAGTCTTGCTTCTAACTCTCAGTCATACTCAGCATGCTTTTCCATCCCCACTGTCATGGCCTGATCATTTCTCATCTAGTAAAATGTAGTAACAGACCTCCCTGTCACTCTGACATTTTCTGGATCATTCTGTCAAAACAATCCTTCTTTAAAACAACTATTCCCCAATTAAAAAAAAATCCTTCTAAAATAAAAAATGTCTTCATGTTACTTCTCTGCTTAAAATCCTTTAGTGAATCTTCTTACTTTTCTTTTTTTTTATGAATTTATTTACTTATTTATGTATTTATTTATTGGCTGCACCATGTCTTTGTTGCTGCACTTGGGCTTTCTCTGGTTGTAGCAAGTGGGGGCTACTCTTCATTGTGGTACACAAGCTTCTCATTGTGGTGGCTTCTCTCATTGCGGAGCACAGGCTTTAGGTGCTCAGGCTTCAGTAGTTGTGGCTCACAGGCTCTAGAGCACAGGCTCAGTAGCTGAGGTACACGGGCTTAGTTGCTCTGCGGCATGTGGGATCTTCCCAGACCAGGGATCGAACCCGAGTACCCTGCATTGGCAGGCAGATTCTTAACCACTGCACCACCAGGGAAGTCCCAAATCCTCTTACTTTTCAAGCAGAGTTCAAATTCCTTATCACATCTCACAATCAGGCTTTCATGAACCTCTAGCTTCTATCTCCTTCAACATGCACCCCCCAATACTGATTTATTTCCAGTCTCCCAAATTCATCTTCCAATTTCCTATCCTCTTGTCTTCTAACATGCATTTTTCCAACATGCCTTCCAAAATGCAGTTTGTGGGAAATGTTCTCTACCAAGTTAATTCTTATTGGTCCTACAAGACAATTCTTGCCTGAGTGTTCTGTTCATACTTCTGACCCAGCACTCAATTCACTGTGTTGTGATTGTCTGTTCTCTGGAATGTCTTTTCCTCATGGACAAAATCAGAGTCTAATTCACTTTTCTACTTCCAGTTCCTATCAAATGCTCCAGCATTTGTAGGAGCTCAGTAAAGGTTGGTTATCTGAATTAATGAATATATAGAACTGTGCTGTCAAAAATGCTCCTTGGACTGATTATCTCCAAATAGATATTACTAGTATTTTGGACTTACTTCCTCATTGTTAAAAGTGTTCAGCCAGGGATGGCTTCTTTTATCAGCTGCACTGGCCTCCATAATTCCTGCTGGGCAAACATACAAAGCCCCTTCTACACCTCCTGCTGTCACAAGCCCAAGCAAATATTCCTGAAGTGCTTATATGAAACATTCCTTCCAATCCATTTGCCTCATTCAGTTCCACTCTTGCTTCCCTTAGCTGCTGATTTTCCTACTCCATGCTGCTACATGGCATGCTGTGATGCTTATGGGCACGGGTCTTAGAGTAAGCCTGACTGGTCTGAACCTTAGCCCCCTAACTTCCTAACTAAGTAGCCTTGGACAAGTGACTGTCTTTCGTCTCAGTTACTGACCTGTGCTCATTAGATGCATATGCAGAGAGCCAGCTAGTTAGGGTTCTTTTGAGAATCAAGTATTACAGGTAAACGGTTGCAACACAGTAAGCAGTCAATAAATATTTGCTCTCTTGATCTTATTCTGACTTTGCCATTTCTGATCAGTTCAGCAAACATTTACTGTCTGTTAGTTGCCGGGCATGGGGGGTGGGGTGGGCAGGCACTGTCTACACCGAGGATATCAGAATCCTTGGGTTTGAGGTACCTTGTCGTTGCAGCGAGGAGTTGAACTCCTGAGTTACGGTCTTGCTCTCTCATCCACTTGGCTTGTCTGTCTCTTCAGGGAAGACCTAGCTCAGCTCACAAGTAAATAGTCCAAGAAGCACCTCCCATGAGACCAAGAAAGAATTAGCAGTGACCATATACCCCCATATCTGGCCCTCAGGATGACGAATCATTCACTCATTCATTGGTCCATTTATTCATTTGAGAAATATGCTTTAAGGGTTAACCATGTCCTTAAGTCCAGTGATAGGCTCTGGGGCTATAATGTGAACAACACATGATCCTGCCATCAAGAAGCTTCCAGCCCGTGGGCAGAGGACTCCAGCTTCAGGGCAGGCTGGGAGGGTGAGGCTGCTTCTTCCAGAATCTGTGATCCCCGTGCTCCCCAAATCTACCAAGCGGCCTCTGTGGCTCAGGCCGCCCTTTTGGGAGCTTGGTCTACACTGTGGATGCTTCCACCAGAGTATCCAGTGAATTCCCACGGCTGTTCAGCTTCCACGTACAACTCAACAATTTCAGCACCATGCAGGAGGCCTCACGGGTCCCTGGTTAGGTGGAATGGAAGAGAACGAAGGTCAGGCAACTCTTCTGGAAGAGACTGGGATTCTCGGTGGAGTTTTCTGTGTTTTATAACCATCCCCATTTTTATGTTATTCCCTTTAGGGTCACTGGTATGGGATCATTCTTTTTGCTTTTTGTGAGCTAAAACAGAATCTATTTTTGGAAGCATAGGGTATACAGCCAGTTATGCCCAGATTCTCTTTCTTCCCCATCCAAAGTTACAAATTGACATGCCACCTCCCTGCAGGTTTACTCTCAACTCTGCTGGACAAAATAATATTTCCTTACAAATTTACATTTTAAATTTGTTTGTTTATACTCTGCCTTTTTAGGAGAAGAACTCAGATGGTTTATGGGAAGTAAATACAGCATAAAAGAAAATCATAACAAAAATTACGAGAGGATTTCAATATAAACAGAAGCTCTAGATATAAAAAGAAGAAATGGATTTTAGATTAGTGATCCATAGTTCCTACCCTATTGTTATAACTCAGTCTAAAACTTTGCTTTGTGCTTTCAGGCAAAGTGAAAAGAAAAACTCAATTGGGTACCAAAAATCTCATCAGGGAAGAAGAAACCTACCAGATCCTCCTGGGAAATAAAGCTTTTCTAACTTCTCATTCAGAGAGACATTTTCACATTTGGCTTCATATAGGGAACATCGGGTCTGTGGCAAATAATTTAACATCCCTCAAAAGAAGCTCAGGGCACATTCAGAGCAATATCCTAAAAGGCAGCTCATTGAAAGTAGTTCCACAAAGGGCGATGTGGCCCAAGCTCTCAGCTTTCACATACTTCAGCCTGGCGAAGAAGAAGACTTGGACTTTGCAGTGGTTCTGCAAAGTATTCCCTGAGGCTGGATAGGGAACTGACCAGGCAGGGTGGGAAGAGCCACAGTGGGAGTGGCCCTCAATGTCACACAAAGGAACTTGGACTAGACCCTATGAAAAGTCCTTAGTGGGTTTTAAGTAGAAGCATGATGCAAAAACATCTTGCAATGTATAGGAAATGTCAGAGCAGCCAAGACCAGAAGCAGGAAAATCAGCCAGAGAATCCACTGGAAAAAAATCAGGTAGGAAGTGCTGAAAGTCTGAAATAAGCAGAAGCTTTGGGATTGATATGAAGGAACAAATAGGGAAAAAGAAATGTCACAGTAATAGAATTGATAAGACTTAAAGACTTATTAAATGTGTTGAGGGTAAAGCCTATATGTAGAAGAGTTTTCGTCAGTGCCTACTCAGATCAACTTGCTGTGGCTATTTGAAGTACAAACAGAAATAAGAGTTTAGGGCCCAGTCCAGGCTCAGTTGAAAATAATGGATTAGTAATGTCTGCCACGGATGCAGAACGGGAGGATGTTGGCATGATTGGTATTTACCATTGTTATTCTCTGACAGAGGAAACATGAAAATGTACTGTGTGTTTTGAAATGTGCACACTGTATGATTCCATGTATAGGAAGGTCTAAAACAGACAAAACTAATTTATGGTGATAGAAGTCAGAATAGCGGTTACCTGGGATAGGTAGGTAGGTCAAATATTGACTGAGAAGGGGTAAGAGGGAGCTTTTTCAGGTCTGTAAATGTTGTATATCTTGATCTGGGTGGTGATTTTATAGGTATATACATAGGTAAAATTTCATTAAGTTATATATCCTTAAGATTTCTGACCTTTATTATACGCAGGTCATACCTCATTTAAAAAAAAATGGGGAAAATCTCTTTCCATGATCCTTTGTGCAGCTGAGGAAATGCACTAAGACACAACATGCAAGGAAACATTATTCCACAATTTGCCTTTATACACATAACACTCACCTGAATGCAATGCATGCTTCTAGCTCTATTCAGTTCCCTCTACAGTTTGGCCACTTCTTTCGTAGTCTTGTCCTTTTCCTTAGCTGAGAACACGTAGACTATAATGATCTGATCCATGGAGGACAGCTGGTTGCTTATTAGGTGATCATACTCCAGGTCTGTCACTTCAGGGATGCTGTAAGTGCTACATTGGCATGTCTTCCCTTCATTCCCACACAATGTCCCCCTTAGGACCACAGGACAAACCAGCTGGGAAGCAAACCATGCATCATTGTTCTCAATGGGGAGAGGAAGCCTAGAAAGGTAATGGTAGAAATCATGTTTAAAGAACTAAAAGGAGAGAAAGAACATCATTTTTAAAAGTACCAAAGAGTCAAAGTGGCTACTTTAGTAAAGGATTGAAATTTAATTCTGGACAGAATTTTATTTGTCAACATGCTAAAATACTTGTCAATACACTAAAAGAGTTAAATGTAAATTTTTTCAGCTATATAGGCACCTATGGTTCTGAAACAAACTAAGCTATGTATTCAGAGGACTAATTAATCCAAATGATTGCAAATTACTGACCAATAAGAATAATAGCAGACGGTTAATTGCAGTTTAACAATGTAAGAAGAATGCTGGTCTGTAAAATATTTACTTATTTCCTCTTTGAAATGGGGAAACTGAGGCTTGAGAAATTTGATCATTTGACCAAAAACACACAAGTAGTAAATGACAGAGCTGGAATTTGAACCAGTGTGTATTTTTTTCTATTATTGTACTGCTGTCTCACTGCCTCCTGAAGATGAAATACCTGTAGCATACTTCTGTGTTGATTTACGTCTATTAATAGAGGGGATAAGACTCGTAACCCGATAGCCAGAACAGAAATCAGAATGCTGAATTCGGATCTGTCACTTCCTCTCAGTCTGACTGTAAATTTTCTGACTTTTTTGTGCCTCACTGTTAACAGCTGTAATGTAGGCAATAAGTTCACATTTCCACAAAACTTCTAGGGAAGTTATGAGGCTTATAAAACCAAATTTCATGAATTTTAATTATGCTTAAAGAATTATTAAAAGATACCGAAGTTTGTTTTTTAAAAAAGTTGCTTAAAACTTGCATTCCTGGGACTTCCCTGTGGGTCCAGTGGTTAAGACTCAGTGCTTCCACTGTAGAGGGCATGGGTTCAATCCCTGGTTGGGGAGCTAAGATCCCACATGCCACAGGCTGCATACAGCATGGACAAAACAAACAAACAAACAAACAAAACCCAACCAACCAACCAACCAAACAAAAAAAACTGGCATTCCTGGGTAGCTAGAAGAGTATTTTTTATTATCATTAAAATATTCAATGTTGGCTTTATTATCTTTACTCTGAACCTGAAGAACTTAGTAAATGTGATAAATACCAGTTATATTTGTCAAAATCATGCTTTTTGAAATGTCTTGATGTCTCCCCTCAATAGAAACACATATATCTACAAAATGATGGTTATATATTTACTAGTCATAAGAAAATCCACACATGCAAATGTAATACAGTATATCAGTACTCGCCTTAATGCACCACCAGATCTATTTTCAATGTCTTTTTTTCCCTTTCTCAGTATAATGTTTATTAGTGAATTTAGATACAGGCCAGCTCAGAAATGGATCTTCTTTTATGGAAAGAGAGGCAAATGATTTCAATAGGATATTGTTGCTCTGAAATATTCAGAATCTGAACAATTGTGTACTCATTATAGTAAAAGTTTACATAGATGTGTGTATGCCAGAGTGTGCATGTAGTGAAATTGTTCATATATTCAACAAATATGAAGAATTATAAAACAAACATCCTTGCACATACTATCTAGCTTTATCAGATCTTAATATTTTACTACATTTGCTATATATATGCCTTTTTTTTTTTTTTTGGCTGCACCATGTGGCTTGCAGGATCTTAGTTCCCCAACCAGGGATTGAACCCAGGCCCTCACAGTGAAAGTGCAGAATCCTAACCACTGGACTGCCAAGGAAATCCCCATTTTTTCCATTATTATAATTTCAGATACAAGTGAAATTTCTAATGATTCCTACCTGATTTCACTCAACATTTTACCCTGATCTTGGTGTATGCCATTCTCATGTATGTTATACAAATATGTCATAATCCATTATCTATCAGGGTTGAGATTTATAGTTGTAAGCAATAAGAATGAACTGACTAATTTAAGCAAATAAACAAAAATAAACGAATTTATTAAAGAACTTAGAAAATCTTTGGAAGGGTGGAAGAATCAGGTTAGCAGGCTTCACTGCCAGGGAAAATGTCCAGTGGGGACACCACAGTCACAGCTGTTAGGCCATACTCTACAGCTTTCATTGCTGGCCCTGCGGGGCAGGACACTGCTATGAGAAATACAGCCACTGGAAGCCACGTGGAGCTGCTCCTCACACCTGGAGCGGGCCTGGGCAGCCTCTGCAGCTGCCTGCCGGTCTGGGGCAGGCTCTTCAGATTGGCAGAGCCCAAATCTCGTGCCTGGGCCCTAACTTCAGAAGAGACTAAGAAAGCGAGAATTGGCATTTTTGGAATCTAGAGTGAAAATGTGCTCTGCCTCGGCAGGTAGGGGAATCTCCACATGTAGAAAGTAGGTTCAGAGGCTGGATGGTGAAAACAAGTTAGCAGTTGCCCATAATATATATATTCTCTTGTTAATGGACATTTAGTTATTTTCCAATTTTCCAGTATTATAAACTGCTGCAATGAAATTTTTGTACATTTCTCTTTTTTGTATGTAAGATTTTAATTAGAATGTAGTTAAACTTATGGACCCTCTCCCTTATATCTGTCACTTTTTTGGTGTGTATTTGGTTTAAAAACTTATTTTCTACCTCAAGGTGATAATAATATTCTACTTAAGTTTCCTCCAAAAGCTTTATTACTTTGGCTTTTTATATGTAGCTCTTTAGTCTACCTGGGGTTTATGATGGGAAGTGGGAATCTAAGATAGATACCTAGACACATAGATACATAGGCAGATACATAGATATATAGATGATAGATAGATAGATGATAGATAGATAGATAGATAGATAGATAGATAGATAGATAGATTAGGTAGATAGATAGATAGATAGATAGATAGATAGATAGATAGATAGATAGATGATAGATATAGATGATAGATAGATAGATAGATAACGAGTTGTACCACCACATTTGGAATAAGCCACTATTTCCTCACTGGTTTGTAATGTTATCTTTGTTGTATATCAAGTTTCCATATGTGTATGGGGCTGATTGGGGCTTTCTATTCTGTTCCATTGGTCTCACTAGCCTGGTGCCAATACCACAATATCTTAGTTACTAACACTTCAAAAAAGATCTTAAAATCTGGTAGGCAAGCCCTCCCTTTTTTCTTCTTCAAATGTATTACCATTATTTCTAGAATTAGCTATCTTACACCCCAAAGAGCCCAACGATTAAAAAAAGAGAGAGAGAACTTTTTCATGTGTGGTTTGGTATACAACGTGAGCCATAAAAAGCAGCGAGAGCATTAACAATACCATCGCTGCCAGTGGCTGGACAGTAGCAGAGAGCTCAGAGCAGGGGGCGGGGAGTTATTATCAGAGATATCAGGTGTGTTTGGAGTTAAGGCGCTGAACTCCACCCTGTAAAGAACAGGCTACCAGGAGCCCCAGCCTCGGAGACACTGTCTTTTTTTCCCATGACCACTTATTCCTCCATCCCCACGTTTGCCTTTGCAGGGGCCTACTGCAGGTGAGCACAGTGTGTACCAACATCAGAGCCCCTGGAGGCATGTTCTGAGCATCGCTGAATAATTCCAATGTCCCAGTTAGTGTGCTAAGAAATCATTAGAAGTCAGGTTTCAGGCTACAGCCCTGAAGGGATTTTAAGTTCTTGCCATGAGCATCACCTCCATCTTCCTACCTCAAGCACATTGCAATGACAGGTAAAACAGGAAATGAGCAATGTGAAGGACAATGCTGCACTCTAAACCAAGACGAACACCTCTGTGGATAGAAACCCAATACGCTAGTGGGGCTAAAGCCATAAGCTTGCTAGGCTCAAGGGCTAGAAACAGCAAAAGTGGATAAGAATTTGGCTTTTGTAAGAAAACAGAATAAACTAAAATGCTCCTCTCAAGGCAGGATGGGATAGGGTTGGGAGATGTTTCTGGCTCACTTCTTGAAACCAAGGACTAAGGAGAGCTTTCACTACTCTTTGCATGAAGCTAGAATAGCTGTTGTCTACTCCTGCTTGGCACCGTGGCTCATAGGACACTCCAAGCCTAGGCAGGTGGGACAACACAGACACAGCCAACCAGGAGTAAATCACACTGCTTGCTGGCCTAGAGACTGGGTGTGAAATATTCCTAATACTCATGGGACAGGAAACCAACCTTACCATTATTAGACCTGGTTCTGAATGTGAGGCTTTGGGGTTCTGGGCGGTGGCAACTGGAAAACCACTATACAGGGAGAAAGGTAAGCATGCGCGCGCACACACACACACACACACACACACACAGAAAGTGAGGAAAAAGCTTCCACTCAAGGTAAGTCTAGAGGGACTTTCCTGGTGGTGCAGTGGTTAAGAATCCGCCTGCCAATGCAGGGGACACAGGTTCCATCCCTGGTCCGGGAAGATCGCACATGCCACAGAGCAACTAAGCCCCATGCGCCACAACTACTGAAGCCCACGCACCTAGAGCCCGTGCTCTGCAACAACAGAAGCCACCACAAATGAGAAGCTCACGTACCATAACCACAAGTAGCCCCCACTCGCCGCAACTAGAGAAAGCCTGTATGCAGCAACGAAGACCCAATGCAGCCAATAAATAAATAAAGAAATAATTTTTAAAAATGCTCAGTCTTTAAAAAAAAAAAAAAAAAAAAGCTAAGTCTGGAATCCAAAATCCCAAAACACATCAAGAAAACTAACTCTAGGAAAGACAATTCGCAAAATCAAGTCAAAAGATAGATTCAGTCTAGACAAAATAAAAACAATAGAGCAAATATAAAATGTACTTAAGAAGGTATGTTTAGAATCCTCAAGGTAAATAATGATGGAATAAATTGACTCAAAAAAAAGAATTAAAAGACTTTTAGTTAAGATACGGTGGATTGAACATTCAGGTTTATTTCAACTCTGCTAAAACCTGACTAAAATGACTGTAAAAGGATAACAAAGATAAAACCTAGAAGGTCCGTTATATTACATATTATATCATTTAGGATACTTTCTTTTGGCTGCAATGAACAGAAAATGAAATTCAAACTGGCTTTATAAGGACATATTGGCTCCCACAGTTGGAAGTCTAAAAGGTAGGGCTTTGGGGTAGGAGGTATAGCTTAGCAGTTTCATCTCCATCTCCCTCATTCCTTACCTGTCAGCTTTGTCCGTGGGCAGGCAACAGATGCTCAAATAGTTCCAGGCCTCACATCTACTCAGAACAACCACCAAGGAAGAGAGGAGGCTTTTGTTCCCAGCATTCCAACAAAAAGCCTGGGATTAACTATGTCTGGTGTCACATCATCCCTCACTCCATCTCTCCCACACCAATGGCTATGGCTGAATAAATGAAAATTTCGGATTGCCTTAAACCACCCAGGGCTCATCCCTGGAGCTTGGAGGGGGTCATCTGCCCCTGAGGCACTGGATTGCAGAAGGGACAGGTGGATACTAAATAAACTTGGGGTCCTATTAGGAAGGGTGAAGATGAAAATGACTCCTGATCATTCAGTTAGAAAAATGTCCACCAATGTCCACCACAAATGTAATGATTTAAAATGTGCACTTACGTTGACATATATACACTACTATGTATAAAATAGATAACTAATGAGAACATATTGTATGGCACAGGAAATTCCACTCAATGCTCTGTGGTGACCTAAATGGGAAGGAAATCCAAAAAAGAGGGGATATAGGTATGCGGATAGCTGATTCACTTTGCTGTACAGCAGAAACTAACACAACATTGTAAAGCAACTATACTCCAATAAAAATTAATATAAAAATAAATAAAATGTGCACTTGCTGCAAAAATTAGAAACAAAGCATAAAAAATTAGGGCAAGGGGACTTCCTGGTGGCACAGTGGTTAAGAATCTGCCTGCCAATGCAGGGGACATGGGTTCGATCCCTGGTCCAGGAAGATGGCACATGTTGCGGAGCAACTAAGCCCACGCGCCACAACCACTGAGCCTAAGCTCTAGAGCCCATGAGCTACAACTATTGAGCCTGTGTGCCACAACTGCTGAAGCCTGCGTGCCTAGAGCCAGTGCCCCACTATGAAGGGTATCCTCCACTCACCACAACTAGAGAAAGCCTGCATGCAGCAACGAAGACCCAATGCAGCCAATAAACTAATAAATTTAAAAAAGAAATTCTTTGAAAAAAAGTTCCATTAAAAAAAAAAAGTTAGGGGAAGGACATATTAATACTCGCTTGACTGTGAACTGTTATTCATACAGACCACTACGGTGGGTAAAACTCTGTGTTTATGTGCTGGCTTACACTGTGGCTAATTTCATTTCCTTTGTCAAACAGCACTTATGTAGACAGTGCTCAAAGTTCTGGAACTAAATACCCATTTTAATTTACAGACTGCCATAGCTTTAACAGTATTCTGTACAAAATGTTGCTCTATGTTGCACAGATGTTACTGGTTTTCTTCATTGGAATTTTATGAGTAGAATCGAGGGTTTAAAAATTCTGTTATTCCTTTTTAAAAAATTAATTAACTTTATTTTTGGCTGCGCTGGGTCCTGCTTGCTGCGCCTGGGCTTTCTCTAGTTGCGGAGAGCAGGGCTGCTTTTCGTTGCAGTGTGCGGGCTTCTCATTGCGGTGGCTTCTTTTGTTGTGGCTCTTGGCACATGGGCTTCAATAGTTGTGGCAGTTGGGCTCAGTAGTTGTGGCTCATGGGCTCTAAAGCGCAGGCTCAGTAGTTGTGGCACACGGGCTTAGTTGCTCCATGAACGCATGTCCCCTGCATTGGCAGGCAGATTCTTAACCACTGTGCCACCAGGGAAGTCCCCTGTTCTTATTCTTTGAAGCATGTTGCATACTTCCTATTAGGATGGGCAGTTCTGTAAATAAAGCGGTGTTTAACTTTCTCCTGTAGTTCAACTTCATCAAGTGACTGTGAACCATTATAAAGAATGTGGCAACTTGCTTGTGCCTAAAAGGAGAAATTGGAACTAGAATGTGTACTATATGGGGGCTTCATGGGCTTAATCTATAGTTAAATCTTAATGTGTCTGTACATCTGTTCATTTTTTTCAACATTTCAAGACATCCAAATGATACTGTGCTACCAAGATTTTCCTCTACATGTGAAAATAGTTACTGAACTTTTAAAATATATTAATTTTTAAAAAATGTATGTGGATGCATTTTTTTGGTCTGGTTACCTCTTTTCTCAGCTGTATTCAATAAACTTGCATTTCAAGGGTTGCAATAGCAATATTAACTTCAAATGTGCATCATGACAAACGTAGAGAACCAGTACGAATTTCTTAAGCACACGAAAAAGCAGTACATATCTCTCACTTACAGGCTGAATATAACATTAACAGCCTTGCAATGGGGAGTTACAGAGTGGTAGACAGTGCTAAAAACTTGACCTGCTTTATCTCATTTAATTCTTTTACAGTCTTGTGAAGTAGATATAATTATCCCCACTGAAGAAACAGAAGCTTAGAAAGGTTCATGATTACTGAAGTTCTCATAGCTAGTATGCTCTGGTAGTGTGTTCTCAGGACCTTATACTGCTGTCCATCTACCAGGTGTCAGCCTGTCCTCTGTGCACAGGATTTGGCTGGAAATTGAACTAGAGCATGCAAACCATACAAAACAGTGATTGCACATCAGATGGGCTTTCTCATGCATGGAGATTATTTTTAATTCATGGGCTATGTGAATACTGGATTAGGTGACTGCTGGGTTAGGTGAAGCCTTTATACTTTTTTATTTCAAGATTTAGAGTCCACAGGTCAAACAATTTTTACTCAGGGAAACTTCCTTGCTTTTTTCCTCCTGAAAAAAAGTTGGTCAATTTTTTTATTACACCAGCACTGTAGTTCCATTACAACATTTGCCAAACTCTAAATATCTGCCCTGCCTCTGAGCACATAAGCAACTACTGGACAGGGAATATTTATTATTCATCTTTGCTTCACTAGCATCCAAAAGGAACCCAGGACATGGTGGATGTTCCGTCTTGTTAATGAATAAATGAATGAATGAATTCAGTATCACTCTGAGATAAAAGAAATGGATATTAAGTCGGAATTCCATAAACACTATGAATGCTCATTAAATCATGTATTATAAGCTGGAGGAATTTTATTCAGTGCTTAATAAATAGTAATAATATGTTCTATTACATGCCTGGCAGTGTGCTAACTAAATGCATTATGTCACCTAATTACCAATCTTCATACAGTAAGTGTTAAATTTACTTCCATTTTATACATGAAGATATTCAGACTGAGAGGTTAAATAACTTATCTTAAGATATTTATGTAAAGGTAACAAAATAAAAAATAAACAAATGGGACTACACTAAACTAAAACCCTATGTGCAGCAAAGGAAACCACCACCAAATGAAAAGGCAACCTACAAAAGAGGAGAAAACATTTGCAAATCATATATCTGATAAGGGGTTAATATATAAAATATACAAAGAACTCATACAAGTCAATAGCAAAAAAAAACAAAAAACAAACAAAAAAACAATCTAATTTAAAAATGGGCAGAGGATTTGAATAGACAGTGTTCCAAAGAAGATATACAAACAGGTGACCAACAGGCACATGAAAAGAAGCTTAATGTCATTAATCATCAGGGAAATGCAAATCAAAACCAGTGAGATATCACCTCACACCTGTTAGAATGGCTATCATCAAAAAGACAATAAAGAATAACTATTGACAAGGATGTAGAAAAAAGGGAACCCTTGTACACTGCTGGTAGGAATGTAAATTGGTGCAGCCACTATGGAAAACAACATGGAAGTTTCTCAAAAAACTAAAAATAGAACTACCATATGATCCAGCAATTCCACTTCTGGGTGTTTATTCAAATAAAACAAAGACACTAAGTCAAAAAAAAAAAAAAAAGATTTAGAGTCCAATTGTAGATTTAAAAGTTTCAGTTAGGGTTTGCAGAAATAAAGGAAGCCCTTATTGAATTGATATGCATCTCTTCAAATGTCACTGCAACTTGTGTAGCTGAGAATTATACAAATAATTCTACATTTAAATATGAAATGATTGGGCTTTGACTTCTTACAGCAAGAGCTGCCTCACACAGTGTCTGCTTGTTTTATCATTGTAGATCTTAAAGGATTTGGTTAATTTTGTTATTGCTCCCAGTTCTAGCCTAGGGTCAAGGCCCTCCATGATCTGACCCCAACCCTGCCTATTCCATCTTCCACATTCTAAGCACTAGAGAAACTAAACTGCTTAGCATTCTTCTGATTTGCTGTACTGTCCCTCCTTCATGCCTCTGCTCTGCTGCTTTCTCGCTGTGTCTTTGGGGGTGGGGAGGGCATGGTGGGATTAATTATTGTTACCTTTTAGGTGTGTCATGGATGTTGAATGAAATCTTGCAAGAACAGTGTTTCATGTGGTACCTAGCATATAGTAAGTGCTCAGTAAATGTTAACTATCCCTGACATTATTAGTATTATCACTGTTCTTACTACTCATCTCTCTACCTGGACTACCCATCCCTCCCATATCCAAATTCTCCTCATCACTCAAGACCCTAATCAAAGCCTCCCTAAAAAATCCTTTTAGAAAATTTCTCCCTCCTCAAAACTTCTTCAGCATTCTACCTATGCTGCTCTGATAGCACTTTCTTCCTTATTTTCTGTTGATTCATGGTATACACTGTTAATCTCTCTTTACAAACTTGAAGCCCTTGGAGGGCAGGGATCGAGTCTGTGTGCTGGCTGTGACTATATGCCTGTGGGTGCCAGATGACAGTCATTGATTGAATGAAGTCATCCCATTACCAGGTGTCTGGTAGCACTGCTTGTTTAGCTGCTTTAGCAAAGTCTGCTGACAATGCTTCAAATAAGGAAAACATTCCCCTCATGGCATTTGCCACTTTTGTTAAAATCCATTGTCTTCACCAAATGTTACTGAAGCAATATTAGGATTGAGTGCTCTAGGGATTCTCAGAGAGTCTTGGCAGGTGTCTGCCCAGCTGGTTTGCAGTATGCGTGGTGGAAGGAGGCATGGCAACTCCTATGGCTTCTGAATGCTGCCACCCAGTGTAGATTCCAGTGTAGAGATCAACCCACTATTCCAACCACCCCTCCCCTCCCCCAAGCCATCTAGACCTGGATGGAGATGACACCAGGGCCTTCTCTGCCTGAGGTAGGAAGCATCCCTGCTTACAGCTAGTCCCAGAGGTACAAATGCATAGAGAACTTGGCTTTCTATGCTGATGAAGAGAACAAGAATATATTTCTTTTGAGAGAATTGTGTGAGAAGGCAGGGGAAGCAGTGACTCATTTATCTGATAGTGGCCCTCATTTACCACTACTAGAGTCAGGAATCTTCAACATAGGGTCAGTGTTTGCCAAAGAGGTAAAAACAAACTGAGTCTTGATACCTCATTGATTCAACTTCCTTCTGCTAAATGGGCAGCCTCTTAGGAAGCAGATTAGAGAGCGCTCAAACGATTGAATCTAGGCATGGAAGTTTGTCCCAGTTTTAAGAAAGCTTTTTCACTGACAGCATGTGAGTGGCAACACCTTAATTCAGTCTGCTTAGAGAACTCTTGTGTGAAGCAACTGAACAGTAGGCCTTGCTCAGCATTTGTAGGTGGACTGAATGAGATGTTCATGTAAAGCTCTTTCAAACATAAGCTGAACCATGAATTATTAAGAAAAACGAGGCTGGTTATCTGAAGGATCGTCTGCTGGCTGGGATCTTCTGAATCTGAAGGAGGGGCAAAGGCTTAAAGAAACCCTTTAGTTTTAGGAAGGTATTTCGGTATAGATAATATTCCTTATTCTCATCTTTTTCCTTTGTATTTTGTTTCAGAGGGAATTTTGCTGATGAGATTTTTTTTCTGACCACTTTTTATGGAAACATGGGCATTTTGCAAACATGTAGGGTTTCTATTCCTGAAATACAAACAAAATATACTTTATTGTTTAGTGAATCTAGGTCACTGTAGCAGGAGCTGTGTGGATTAAGTTGGCTGAAATAATCTGGACACTCCACCCATTTACAGAAGTGACTTTCTGTTGGTTCTTTCATTTTCAATGCACTGCTTGGTCTGTTCAGAGGATACATACATCTATGTAATAAACAAAGAAAATTTCTAGACTATCAACAAATCTGACCCATAGGAGAGATTGTCTGCTCTAGGGATTGTTTACCTGGTGCCAGATAACGTGCTAAGTATTGGGTTGGCCAAAAAGTTCGTTTTGATTTTTCCGTAACATCTTATGTAAAAAACCCAAATGAACTTTTTGGCCAACCCAATACTTTAAATACATTATCCCATTGAATTAAGTACTCTTATTTTCATGACATCACAGCTAAGTCTAAGCTCACTCAGCTAGAAAGAGGCAGAACTAGGCTTTGAACAGAGCTATTTAATTCTGAGGATTGTGCCATGTGATTAGACCAGTGCTTCCCAGACCTGCCTCATCAATCGAAAATTTTAGACTACAAAGCCCTGTATATAGGTCCTTATCACAGAAATATGATATGAAAAAGGAAAATATGATGTATTTGTACGGCACGCTGTGGTAAGTGCACTAGGCTGCTTGCAGGTGGAATCAACAGTCCGAGGGGCTCAGTCACCTAGACCAGCTGGGCTGCCCTGACGGCTGAGGATTTCCGTTTTTCAGTTCCTGTGCAAAACACCTGTGGCACATCCTTTGGGAAACTCTGCTATATACCATAGTAGGTAGCGAACTGCCTCTTCAGATGGAGAGGCTTGTTTTTCCGATTTAGCATACAGTTGATGCTTGTTATTCACATATTCTGTATTTGCGAATTTGCCTATTCGCTAAGATGTATTTATAACCCCGAATCAATATCCGTGGCACTTTTGTGGTCACAGTGACATGGAGAGTGGTGAAAATTTTTAGTTGCTTCATTCATGTTCCCAGTTGAGGCTGAACAAGGTGATGCTTTGCCTTCTTGTTTCCTGCTTGTACTGTAAACCACTGTCCTTTACATGGTCTATTCTGTGCCATGTTTTACACATTTTTATGCTTTTTGTTGGTGATTTTGGCATTTAGAATGACCTGCAAGCTTACTACTGAAGTGCTGTCTAGTGTTCCACAATGCAAGAAGGTTGTGATGTGCCTTAATGAGAAAATATTTGTGTTAATTAAGCTTAGTTCAGGCATGATTTATAGTGCTGTTGGCCATGGGTTCGATTAATGTATTAATAATTTGTATTAAACAAAGTGTCTTTAGACAGAAACACATATAAAATAAGGTTATGTATTGATCAGTTGATAAAAATATTGTGACCAGAGTCTCACAGGAGGCTCACCCTGTGTTGCCCCAGGAGTGGTGGTTTGATGTCACTAATTCAGTGTTGGCGGAGACTCTACAGAACCTAACTACCACGGATAATGAGAATCCGCTGCATTATGTCACCAGTCAAGAATTGAAACAGTGACCGGCTTAGTAATCAAACACTAATTATGATTGACATTATAGCAGCACGTGCCAACATGAGGACACAGGCCCATTCTCAACACAGCAAATGAACAGAAGATGTTAGTAAGGACTGAGGTTTTGGTGGGGAGGTTGAGTGGTGGTGGTTGAGGAGTAGTAAGAGTATTTTCTGACCCCAAAAATGAATATGAAAGTACCTCCTCTTATGAAAACACAGAAATGGCCAAAAAGGTTTCTTCTCCAAAAAGTGGAAGGAAATAAAATTAAGGTTACCTCCTTTGATTTTCTTGCAATGGCCAATCACCTGGATCTATATGTGCAGCAGTTTCCAGTTTACAAACTCACCCCCTGGGGAAACCTTGGAAGGAAGAGGGAGGCATTTAAATGTTGGTCCGCTGAAAGTCTGAATGATGGGAATGGATTATGTGGAGCAACACAATAGATTCCATAACTGACCTAAGGCAAATCTGCAGTAATCCAGCCAATGAAGTAGGATGTGCTTGGCCTTTATCTGCAGTCCTCTCAATTTAATGATGGCCACAGTGTCAGACATAGGGCTTATGTCCATTACTGCATCAAAGGTAGTTAGATCCTTTGTTAAACTTGAAGGCTTCAAGACAGGAAATTTTATATATGTATATTAAAAAAATAGAGAAATAATTTACTATATAATTATCAAACATCAGTTCATTCATTTATGCATTTACGCATTCATTCAGTAGGTTATCCATCAAATGTTTTCCTGATGCCATTTATGGGCTAGGCATTGTGCCAAAAACTAGGACTAAAGATATACATATATAAGTCATGTTCCCTTGTGAATATACTTATTGACACTGATCTACACATTTTAAAATGATTAAAAGGGTAAATATTATGTTATATATATTTTACCACAACAAAAAATGAGGGAAGAAAAAGCTATGCTTGGGGAGCTCACAATCAGCAGAAGAACTAGATAGGTAAACACTATGGTACGGCACAAGGGCTATGTTATTTATAAGCCCAGAGTGTTATGAGAACAAAAATAGAAAATTTAACATTTGTAATTTTGAGTTTCTATTTAGCAGAAGAAAGGTTCAAAGAAGTACATGATGACGACATTAGACATTGAAATAGATACAGTGAGCAGTATGTGTGATCTGTCCACAATAAATTGGAAAAAAGGACTAAAAAGGACTTAGTGAACCCATCTGAGATGTTGATAAAAATTACCCCAAAGCGCATGTCTCAGGACCTGAGTCTCAGCCTCAAAAACTTGCTAGATGAATAACCCCCAGAAAAGTTTAGAATTTAAATATGGAGATAAAGTAAATTAAAACTTTAATGTGTATGAATGAATTTTGAGTCACTGGGATAATCTTGTGTATTTGTTATGTTTGAAATATTAAAGCTATTTTGATAAATTAGAGAATCTGAGAGATTACCTTTAGGCTTTCAGTTTAAATTGAGTCAACCAATTTTACACTTGTGATTATTAAGTTTAAAAGTTTAAGATAATTTAACTAAGTTCAAAACTATAATTGGAATATTTAAGAGAACTTGAGATTCTCCCCAAATTTGCTTTATAAAAGTAAAGACGAGAATATTCTGCTTATTAGGGCATAAATATGCATTTGAGGTACTTAAGGGGAAGCAAAATATATAAAAATATAACTGCTCTTTAAAATGTATAAGGGATTGTTATTCATTGAGTTGTACACAAGTCTGTTAACGGTAGTTTAATCAGGTCAGTTTGAGTTAATCAAATACTAATTAAGGAAAAAGATAATTATTTTAGTAGAGTTAATAGATAGAACAAATAGATTTTTATTGACCTTAAAACTTAACAAAAATTGGTGTTTAGTGGGTCACTCCAATAAAATGAATTTTACTTTCAAGATTAATGTGATTGCATTTTTCTATTCACAAAAATCTCTTGGACACGAAAAACCTTCACACTAGTTCCTCGCTTTTTAAAGCCTCTCCCCATCACATGTTTACTGAGCTGTTTAATCACAACCAAAGAGAGTTTCTTTAGAGGTTTAATAGAATGAAATTGACAGAAAATTCTCTAAGAGTTGCCAAGAAACACAATTTGCTTGCAAAGAGAGACAGTAAATAGAGCTGACCAGATGAGATCATTCACAGGTGTGTCCAACATCTGTGAGAAATAAATTTTTGAAAATGTAAAAGCGGAAGGAGAAAGAAGAGGATTTTTTTTCTGAGAAGATTAGTAAACGCATTATCAGAGAGGCAATACATGAACTTAAAAGTTCTAGAACATGCCTCTCTCCCACAGGTACATAGACTCTGTAGGAATTATCTCGAGTTTGTATAATTGACGGACTGAGCCAGAAGGACAAACAGCTGATAAAAATGAATAAGGTTAATAAGAATGCTCTGTATTTCCCTTGTCAACACCACTCCGAAGAATAAGGCTCATTATTAGATGATGTGGCAACATATCCCTGTACTTTCAAGTTCACGTCCTACACATAACTATTTAACGCTCGAAGTGTGACTGTTTTATGGAGCTCTTTTACTTGATCTTTCACTGAAACTGACTCTTCCTTGAGGTCTTCTTTTTTTATTTATCAACTTCTTTTGGAAGTACAGTTATATATAATAAACAGCATCCTTTTAAAGTGTATTATTTGATGAGTTTTGACAAATGTATACCCCTGTAAACACCACGATAATAAAAATCCAGAACATTTCCAATATCTCCCCAAATTTCTCTCCTTCCTTTTTGCGAACAATCCTCCCTTGACCCTAGCAGTCTTATTAGAGTTTCACATAACTGGAGCTGATTAGGGTATGCGCTTCCATTTGTGGCTTCTTTTGCTCAGCATAATGATTTTTAAATTCATCTGTCTTTGTGTATCAGTGACACATTCCTTTTTATTACTGTTATTTCACTGTTTACTTTGTTTATTCTTTCACCAGCTGATGGATGTTTGCTCTGTTTCCAGTTTTTGAATATTAAAAATAAAGATTCTATGAGCATTCATGTAGAAATCTTTGTGTGAAAATAGGTGGCCGGCCTTCAGTAAATAAATACCTAGGAGTGGAATTGCTGGATCACATAGTAGGTGTAAATTTAACTTTATAAAGTGCCAAAATGTTTTTCGTATTGGCTGTATCATTTTACATTCCCTCCAGTAGTGTATAAAAAGTCCAGTTGTCCCATATCCTTGCCAACATGTGGAATTTATAGTCATTCTAACGGGCGTTAGGTGGTAACTCTTTGTGGTTATAATTTGCATTTCCCTAGTGCCTGGAGATGTTGAATACCTTTCTGTGTGCTTGTTGTTTATTCACATTCTATTTTGTGAGGTGTCTGTTCAAATCTACTGCACATTTTTATTGTCATCTTATTACTGAGTTGTAAGAGTTTTTTTTAAAAACTCTGGATACAGGTCCTTGGTTGGATATGCATATTATGAATATTTTCTGCCATTCTGTGGCTTGACTTTTCATTTTCTTACTGGTATCTTTTCAAATTTTCTTTTTACAAGGTCAAATTTACAAGTTCCCTGAAGTTGTTTTGGAAAAGAAGTGTAGCTGTTGCTTTGGGTCTGGTACTGATGAACTTCATAGTTCTATAGAGTGATTTAAATTGACAGAGGCCTGAATATAGGTATTTTACCAACTTTTTATTAAATTCATTCTATATTTTTACTTTTGATCTTCTTGTGCATGGGAATGTCATTTTCCCAGGGTATATGTGTATTTTTAAAATAAAAATTAGAGAATAAACAATAATAAAAGGAACACTCATATACCCAACTAAATAAATAGAACATTATCAATGCCATTAAATTTTAGCCCTCTGTGCATCTCTCTCCATTTGTATTCCCTCCCCCCTGACCAGGGAAAGTATTTGTACTATTTTGATTTTGGTGATTTTTATTCTGTTGCTTTTTTACTAAAATTTTATTTCATATGTATAAGTTATTAAACAAGATGACAATATCCCTTACTTCCTTATAAACAATAATAAATTTAAAATTTTATTAGTTATAACATTCAGCTCTAGGTATTTTGCAATAAGAAATCTTCTCAGAATATTTCTTATGCTATACAAATGGAAGCAAAGGTGTCTAGCCTGATTTTTTTTTTTTTTTTTTTTTGGGCACACGGGCTTAGTTGCTCTGCGGCATGTGGGATCTTGCTGGAGCTGGGATCAAACCTGTGACCTCTGCATTGGCAGGCAGATTCTTAATCACTGCGCCACCTAGGAAGCCCTAGCCTGATTTTTAAAAAACAGCTTTATTGAGATACATCTCACATACAAGACCATTCATTCATTTAGAGTATGGAATTCAATGGTCTTAATATGTGCAGAGAATTGTGCAATCACCACCACAATCTAATTTTAGAACATTTTTGTCACTACCCCCAAAATAACCCTGTACCAACTAGCAATCACCCCCATTTCTCCCCAACCCTCCGGCCCTAGGCAACCACTAACCTACTTACTGCCTCTAGAGATTTGCCTGTTCTGAACATTTCATATAAATGGAATTATACATTCTGTTGTCTTTTGTGACTGGCTTCTTTTACTTAGTCTAATGTTTTCAAGGTTCATCCATGTTGTAGCATGTATCAGTATTCCTTTCCTTTTATGGGTGAATAATATTCTACTGTATGTTGTATGCTAATACATATTATGGAATCTAGAAAAATGGTACTAATGAAGCTAGCAACAAGGCAGGAATAAAGATGCAGACATAGAGAACAGACTTGATGACACGCGGGGGAAGGGAGGATGGGACGTAGTGAGAGAGTAGCATTGACATATATACACTACCAAATGTAAAATAGATAGCTAGTGGGAAGCTGCTGCATAGCACAGGGAGATGCTTGGTGCTTTGTGATGAACTAGAGGGGTGGGATGGGGAGGGTGGGAGGGAGGCTTAAGAGGGAGGGGATCTGGGGATATATGTATAAATATAGCTGATCTACTATGTTGTACAACAGAAACTAACACAACATTGTAAAGCAATTATACTCCAATAAAGATGTATTCTAAAAAATAAAGGAAAATAAAGAGGGGCTTAGAGTTGTAAACTTGAAGAAAAAGTATTCTAATGCATGGATGTACCACATTTTGCTTATTCATTCATAAGTTGATGGATCTTTGTGTTGTTTCTACTCTTGGCTATTATGAATAATGCTGTTATGAACATTAATATACAAGTTTTTATGTGGATATATGTTTTCATTTCTTTTGGATATATATCTAGGAGTAAAATTTGTGGGTCATATAGTAAATAGCATCCATGTTTAACTTTTTGAGTAACTGTCAGACTTTCTTCCAAACTGGATGTACCATTTTACATTCGCCTCAGCAGTGAGGAATGAGAGTTCTAATTTCTCCACATCCTCATCAATACTGTTATTGACTTTCTTTTTAATTACAGCCATCCCAGTGGGTGTGAAGTGGTATTTCACAGTGGTTTTGACATGTACTTCCTGATAGCTAATGATGTTGAAATGTCTTTTCATGGGCTAATTGGCCATTTATGTATCTTCTTTGGAGAAATGTCTATTCAAATCTTTCCCCCAGTTAAAAAAATGGTTTATTTATCTTTTTATTACTTACTTGTAAGAGTTCTTTATATATTCTGTTTACAAGTCCTTTATCAGATACATGATTTACAAATATTTTCTCCCATTCTTTGAGATGTCTTTTCACTTTCTTGATGGTATTGTTTGCAGACAAATGTTTTAAATTTTTATCAAGTCCAATTGATATGTTTTTTCTTTTTTCACTTGTACTTTTGGTGTTGTATTTAAGAAACAATTGCCTAATCCAATATCAGGAAGATTTACACCTATGTTTTCTTCTAAGAGTTTTATAGTTTTAGTTCTATCATTTAGTTCTAAAATGTAAGGGCAAGATCCAACTCCATTCTGCTGCATGCGGATATCCAATTTCCCAGCATCATTTGTTGAAAAGACCATCTATTCTTTAATTGCCTTGGAAGTGCAGCTGAAGTTTTTTATTAAGAGAAACCTTTCTCTCCACCTCCTCACATTTCCATAGAAGGAGGGTCCCTCATCTTCTCTCTTCAAGAAGTTTTAAGAGGATGGATGTGTCTGGTTTCTTCTTCCATCACAATTTCTCTCACATGGGAGGATAGAATTCAGCTAATGGAAGAGCAGACAATGATTACTTAACCTGACCACGCTCTCCAAAGTGGCACCTTTTCAACAGCTTTTAGGATAATATGTTGTTCAGGCAATTGTTATGACTAAAATGAAAAAGGTTTTGTTAAAGCTGTACGACAGAAAGACCCTGAAACAAATATGGAAGGTATAAATAGGTTCCTTTTTTAAAAATTAATTAATTAATTAATTAATTAATTAATTAATTTAATTGGCTGTGTTGGGTCTTTTTTGCTGTGTGCGGGCTTTCTTTGGTTGCGGTGAGTGGGGGCTACTCTTCATTGTGGTGCACAGTCTCCTCATTGCCGTGGCTTCTCTTGTTGTGGGGCACGGGCTCTAGGCGCATGGGCTTCAGTAGGTGCAGCACATGGGCTCAGTAGTTGTGGCTCACAGGCTCTAAAGCTCAGGCTCAATAGTTGTGGCGCACGGGCTTAGTTGCTCCGCAGCATGTGAGATCTTTCTGGAGCAGGGCTCGAACCCATGTCCCCTGCATTGGCAGGCGGATTCTTAACCACTGCACCACCTAGGAATCCCCAAGTAGGTTCCTTTTTAAATATGTTCCTCTCCCATAGCAGCCAAGGAGGGCAGGTGAAACCCTGCCACATTGGACCACCTTTCCTCATTTGGGGCCACATAGTTTGCTCTTGTTACCACTTGCTCACATGGAGCATGAGTTTGCTTTGCATATCCAATTCCTGTGTGATGAGACCACCAACAGATGTGTCTATACTCCCTGTTCCAGTTTCCCAGCTTGCAATTTGATGGACAAGGTTACTAGTTTTCTTCAATTAGGGGAAGTGTTTATGAAGCACCATTTTGGCCTCAGGTTCAAACTAGCTTCCCCAATCCAGCTCTACATAAGAGGCCTTTCAGTAATAAATGCCTTGCTTTCTGTTTGGCTCCTTATCCCTGTTTGCAATCAGGTTCAAAAAGGAGGAAGAAAGAGGGATTTCCCTGGTGGTCCAGTGGTTAACATTCTGCGCTTCCACTACAGGGGGTGTCGGTTTGATCCTTGGTCAAAGGACTAACATCATGTATGCCAAAAAAAATTGAAAAAAAAAAAGGAGGAAGAAAGAGCAATAGGCACTTCCAGATTACCAATACTTTTTAAAAAGATTTAGTTTATTATTATTTACTTATTATTTATTTTTTGGCTGTGTTGAGTCTTCATTGCTGCACACAGGCTTTCTCTAGCTGTGGTGAGCAGGGGCTACTCTTCGATGTGGCACATAGGCCTCTCAGTGTTGCAGGCTTCTCTTGTTGTGGAGCACAGGCTCTAGGGGTGTGGGCTTCAGTAGTTGTGGCACATGCGCTCAGTAGTTGTGGCTCACAGGCTCTAGAGCACAGGCTCAGTAGTTGTGGTGCGGGGGCTTAGTTGCTTTGTGGCATGTGGGATCTTCTGGGACCAGGGCTCAAACCTGAGTCCCCTGCATTTATTCTTGAGGGGAGGGAATGCCTGGGAAAATTGCTGATTGTAGGAGTTATTTACAGAAGTTACAAAAATGGATTCTGATAATTATTTTGTGCTATTGGAGAATTCAAGTGATAAATATGTTCATCTCTATTAAGAAAATAGCACAAGAAGGCTTTTCATGCCCTGTGGAGAAGGCGTCCTCATCTCAAATCTTTGGAAAGTGGTAGGTTTTTTTTTAAGGTTTATTTGTTATTTTATTTATTTATTTATTTTTGGCTGCACTGGGTCTTCGTTGCTGCATGTGGGCTTTCTCTAGTTGTGGCAAGTGGGGGCTACTCTTCCTTGCGGTGCGCAGGCTTCTCAAAGCGGTGGCTTCTCTTGTTGTAGAGCATGGGCTCTAGGCACGCAGGCTTCAGTAGTTGCAGCACATGGGCTCAGTAGTTCTGGCTCTCGGGTTCTAGAGTGTAGGTTCAGTAGTTGTGGCACAGGGGCTTAGTTGCTCTGTGGCATGTGGGATCTTCCCAGACCAGGGCTCGAACCTGTGTCCTCTGCATTGGCAGGAGGATACTTAACCACTGCGCCATCAGGGAAGTCCCAGAAACTGGTTGGTTTATGACAGAAGTGTATATAAATTATGGCGCTCAAGCCTTTAGAACTGCATCTCTTTAAAAATATCAATTTTTTTTTCTGATTTGGTTTCTCTATTAGTATTACCCATAATGTTTTTACCTTTGTGAGTCTTTTACACATTTCAAAGAAATTTTATTTCAAAAAAGTAATGTATTCAACACAAAAAATAGGCATACATCCTTCCAGTCTTTTAAAATACACATATAAGAATGTGTTCTTCTTTGAACAAAAGTGGAATCAAACTGTACCTGCTGCTTTGTCATCACTTTTTTCACACACTTAACAACACTCTATGAACATCAAAGAGCTTTTGTGATACTACTTCCCTTAGAAACTAAAGACTATGCATATGCAAAAAAAAAGTAAATTCTTTGTATTGGAAAACTGTGACCTTAAGCATATTTCAGTCAATTTTTAAATATCATAAGGATCATCATTTATAAATATTGTTTTATATTAAATAACTTAAAAATGATCACCAGTTTAACAGTGCCAAGATCCCTAGACAACTTAAGCATTGAAGATTCTCCAACTCTCAGTGAGAGAAGCTGTAGAAGCGCATGGATCTGCCTTCCTCCATCTGAGACAGACATCAGCAAGGGCCTTCTTACATGGCATCAAGTGTAGAGATGTGGGAATTATGGAGAGGGAAAGCTACTCCAGAAGGATGTAGCAGAACAAAGGGAAATAGGATTTGGGGTCCATAGGCAAGAAATCGTATCTTCTGGATACAAGCTTGCCAGATTGTTTCCTCCCAGAGCAACCACTAAACCAAACCATGAGGATGCTAAGTCTGCCACAGTGAGGAACAAGGAGAATCTGGGGACCATCGTCACGGCAATCTGGGGATCAGGAAGCTCACCCAACGCAGACTGAGAAGTTTAAGTGGTTTGACACGTAAGTTAAGTAGTCTAGGAAACTTTGAGAGCTAGGGTCTAAAACACCCCTTTTCTCTCATACCAAACAAATCCAAAGCATGGGCAAATGCTAACAATAACACAAGAATTTGTACATCTTCAGATATCTGTTCCTCGACTCATTGTAATCAGGATTCTACTTCAATCTGTCCCGTGAAATGGCTCTTGCTGGAGTCATTATTGATCCCCACAGAGACAAACCCAATGGATGCTTTTTACTTCTCATTTGCTTGGCCTCTCTGAAAGACTCACCCTGTTACCACTCCCTCATACTGAAATTCTTCCCCTTTATTTTGTATGTAATTTTCAATTGCCGGAAACAAAATCCTCTCTAGCTATTTTGTATCTAATTGTAAAATCACTGAAAGAGCAGGAGTGGCGATCTCCAGCTGCTCCCTGAACACCAAACTGTCTGACCAGGGAAGCTGCTGCCTCTGCCACATCAGGAAGGTGTGGTCAGGGAACTGCCACTGGAGCTGTTGGGCTCAGGAACAGTATACTGACACTTCGACCTTGGAACCTGGAAGATGCCACAGTTACATTTCAGTATCTATGATGCTAGTGACTGGATAATGCAGCACCGATGTGGGAAAATCCAATTTTTCCATGATCTTGCTTGCCAAAGCAAGGAGAAGGTTTCCCTTTATTTCTATATTCCAAATCTCACATTAATGCACCTTAATATACATCCAGAAATCCATCTGCAAGGGTGTCTGGAAATACAGTTTCAGCTTTCCAATCCCTGTAGTACACTACAGGGAGAGGGGAAAGGACATGGAGCTCATCATGTCCAGCATGGTGACATGGTTCTCGTTTTACCTTGCTACCCGCCCCTTAAATGTTGGTTTACTTGCCTTCTTCTTTTCTCATTCTATCCACTCTTCCTTAGTGATTGATTCTCTACATAAGCCAGAAAACTGTCCTATGGATGCTGCCTCCTAATTAACCTGCAGCTTTCGTCTATCTTCTGTCCTCACTACCTTGGTCCAGTCTATAATATCTTGGCTAGATTAGCACAATAATCTTATGATTGATCTCCCCACACTATACACCCAAATATTTCCCCAGGAATAGTCAAATAGAACAGTTCTCAACTCAAGTGAATGTATCCTTCCTTGGGGCCATTCAGAAATGTGCAATGGGCCTTTTGATTGACGGCACAATGAGCATTTAGTTTTGGAGGACCAGGTATGCATTTTGAAATGTGGTAGATGGTCCTGCATAACCAAGAACTATCCAGCACAAATGCAATTTAGTGCTCCCTTTAGAACAAGGATTCCTAGCTCCAGGATTTCATGGACACTAAATTTCAAAAAATGTTGGGAACCAAAGCAAATTGTAAACTTTTAATTTCACTGAGTAGGTACATCAAACAAAATTACTACCATTGTTTGCCACCATTGTTTCATAGAAGAAGACATTTACTTTTTGAAAATGTGTACACAAATGTTTATTTCAGCTTTAATCATAATAGCCAAATATTGAAAACAACCCAAATGTCCAACTGGTAAATGGATAAACAAAGTATGGTGTATCTGTACAAGGGAATACCACCCACTCATGCAAAGAAACAAACTACAGATAAATACAATAACATGGATGACTCTCAAATACATTAAGCTGAGCAAAAGTAGCCAGACGGAAGAGTGCCTACTGGTTCTTATGTGAATGATTTTCCCTATATGAAACACTAGAAGTACAAATCTAATTCATAGTGACAGAAAGCAGTGGCTGTCTGGGGCCGGGAGCGGAGAGGACTGACTGAGAAAGAAGGGACACATGGGAACCTTTTGGTGTGGTAGAAATTCTATCTTAATTGTGGTGGTGGTGGCTACACAGGTTACACATTTGTCAGAACTCATCAGGTATTAACTTAAAATGCATGCATTTTACTATAAATAAATCATACTTCAGCAAAGTTGTTTTTTAAAATAGTTAAATATACCACCTCACACCCATTAGGGTGACAACTATTTTTTTTTTAAAAAAGAAAATAAAAAATGCTGGGGAGAATACAGAGAAATTGGAATCCTTGTGTACTGTTGGTGGGAATGTAACATGGTGCAGCTGCTATAGAAAACCATAGGCTGGTTCCTCAGACTTAGAAATAGAATTACCATATGATTCAGCAATTCCACTTCTGGGAATATATCCAAAATAATTGAAAGCAGGATCTTGAAGAGATATTTGTACACCCTTGTTCTCAGCAGCATTATTCACAATAGCTAAGATATGGAAACAATCTAAGTGTCCACCAGCAGATGAATGGATAAACAAAATATGGTGTATGGAATATTTTTCAGCCTTAAAAAGGATGGAAATTCTGACACATGATACAACAAAGAGATTTTGAGGACACTATGCTAAGTGACATTAGCCAGTTACAAAAGGGCAAATACTGCATGATTCCACTCATATGAGTTGCCTAGAGTAGTCAAATTCACAGAGATAGAAAATAGAAGGGCAGTTGCCAGAGGCTGGGAAAGGGGAGAAATGAGGAGTTGCTGTTTAATGGGCACAGAGTTTCAGTTGTGCAAAATGGAAACGTTCTGGAGATGCATGGTGGTGATGAGGTTACACAACAGTGTGAATGTACTTACACCACTGAAATGCACATTTAAAGATGGTTAAGATGTTTTTTTAAGTTAAATACAAATAAACAAGTCAGCATATGCTCCTTCCAGATAAATGGGCCTATCTGTGTTCAACAGCTCGACTCTTTGGCTCTTTTTTCTAAGACTATATCAGAAGAGAAGAATAACTCTAGAATAACATGAAAACCAAAATCCATTTTTGTCTGAAATATCAAGATAGTGACTATTTTGCACTTACGTCTTTGTTCTGTGTTATGCATTTCATTTGCTTGCACTTCATTCTGTAGAACTTGAATAACTCTGGCTTCTTTGGACATGGTGTTGACATCAGGGAGTGACTGAGAGAGATTGGAAGCTCTTTTCAGGTGACATGGCTCATAAAACCCATGGAGGCATGATAGTTTGACATAAAGACACTATGGCAAAAATTAGACAACTTCAGCATAAGTAAAATAACTGTGATAATTCTAAACAGTAACACAGTTTTGATGCCTGTCCCTAAAAGTAAAGATATTTTCTATGTGTTCATACATGTTCTGTAATATGTGCACCATTCACAAAAATGCACTTAAAAATTTAAAAGTGTTGGACTTCCTGGGTGGCGCAGTGGTTAAGAACCCGCCTGCCAATGCAGGGAACATGGGTTCAAGCCCTGCTCTGGGAAGATTTCATATGCCACAGAGCAACTAAGCCCATGAGCCACAACTATTGAGCCCATGTGCCACAACTGTTGAAGCCCACACGCCTAGAGCCCATGCTCCACAATAAGAGAAGCCACTACAATGAGGAGCTCGCACACCACAATGAAGAGTAGCCCCCACTTGCAGCAACTAGAGAGAGCCCGTGTGCAGCAACAAAGACCCAACGCAGCCAATAAATAAATTAATTAATTAAAAAAAATTTTAGTGTCAAAGGTTTGATCAAAATCGATCAAGTTAGCTCACTACTTAACTACATGAAATTAGAGATACTAATGTTTTAGTCTCACCTCTTGACAAACAAAAGCTTTAGCCTAAAATTCCTCAACAGAGATTTTATGCAAGTGTGAAATGCTTATTAGTGTAAGCTATTCTGAGCCATAGATTTAACAACGCTCTAATATCTCCATGTTCCTTTGGAATATTTCTTATGATTGAGAAGGTAACCTTAAATTGATTTACTTCACTTTAGTTAAAAAACTATATATGATTCTCACACCATTTTAAAGAAACCATAGATTATATAAATGTAAACAATTCAACTGATTAGAACACCAGAAATTCATTCTCCAAAGCTCAGGAATCATGACCTTAGAAGAAACTAAGTGTTAATTTTTTCTCCCAATTCTACTTTTATCTTCTACCTCTCCTCATCCCAAACTTTCAGTTATTTCTCAGGCAAAGTTAATAAAGTCATGGTAGGATTTTTAACTAGCTAAGATGCCAGCATCCTTATTATAGAAATCACCAGGCAATACTAAAACATAAGTCAACATTGTTCCTGCTCTGGTCTGTGCTGAGGTGGTAGCATGGAGATGATCAAATAAATTGCTGGACCTACCGCATCAGGTAACTGTGGAGGAAAAGACTTGCATTTTACAGGTGCCAGAGATAGCTTTAAGCTTTGAGAATGCCATCTGTAGACCAAGGTGATAGCAAAGTGCCCAGAAATCCTCACGGTAATGAACTTATTCACCTGGAGGCAATAGAAAGAACTGTTACTTCCTGTATAGAATTCTCATTCTCATAATTCAGGTGGAAATAATAGACATTTACATGATGCATGGGAGGAAATTTCGGACCAACATTCACAAACAGCTTCAATCTAATTCCATTAAGTCAGGAATGGGTTTTAGGTTTTGTGTTGCCAATTCATTTGTTGTTATGATTTATTAAGGTAAGGAAGAGGAGCGGGGAGAAATTATTTGGAATTAGTGTATTTATGTCTTATAAAGAAAGATTCATTTTTGATTGAGAAAATTCTGGGTCAATTTACAGGTACTTCTGAGCCCTAATTGTAGCCCTGAGACACAGTCTCTCCTGTAAGATACAGTTGGTAACATCTGATTCCTTTGATGTTGGGAAAAGTCATTTATTGCTGCCAAGTGCTTGGAAGTTTTACAAGCCTTAATATTATTGTGAAACCTATTAAAGTTGGAGATATTTTATAAGTAAGAATGGAAAGCTAATGATAAATGAACAACATCTTAAAGCTCAAATGAATACCTGCAGATTTGTAGAGCATATTTAAAAGGCTTGCTGTAGATGAAGTGTCCTAATTAAGTCAGCTGCTCTAAGCATGTAAGGACTTTTGTTTGGTTACAAGTTACACTCCCTTGCTTCCAGAAGCTGCCAGCTGGGATCATCTGAATTGAATAATCTACCCCATAGCGACCCTGAATTTTTGAGAGAGGGCGAAGAAACCCTAATTCCTGAGTGTCAGGAAATTTGCACATACAGGCTTACCTGGTACAGTTTCTTTACCTACTCTTTACTTCCCTAACCCTCTAGAGCTAAGCAGTACCTCTTTAAAAATGGCCATCTAAATAGTATAAGCAGGATGATATCATGGATTTTGTAAATTGTGTAAGACAGAGACCTGGAGGTACTCTCCATACGATAGCCTGTCCAGTAGAAATATAATGTGAGTCACCTAAGTAATTTTAAGTTTCCTATTAGTGACATTAAAAAGTAAAAAGCAGGTGAAATTAATTTTAATAATATTTTATAACTATATCCCAAAATCAACATTTAAATATGTAACTGATACAAAAATGATTAGTGAGATATTTTACAGTCTTTCGTACTGTCTTTAAAATATCAGAATATTACACCAAAAATCTCAGTTTGTGGCTTTTAAAAAATCATAAAATATAGCAAGCCTAGGCCCATATTCCCATTTGGCAACAGCCTCCTGGCCCTGCATAGAGGCTGTCCCCTTCAAGAGGAACATAATTTTCTAGTTCACCCAGTTCCCAACTGGCAGGCTTACATTATCTGAATTTCTGATCTTTGATCTACAGAGGTACACAACAAGGTATTAACAGAGGTAGTTTCTGCAGGTGAGACTGAGGAGCAGGAATCTGTCACTTTGAACATTATATACTTTCCTATTTTTAAAGTGTTTTGATAGTGGGAACAAAATGTTTTTCTAATAATAACTTTTTTCAAATTACTGTTGAAAGTAACACCAGCTTAGCAAAGACAAATCCATTAAAAAGGGCCAAGCATCCAAGAGGATCCTGCATGCCGAGGAGCAACTAAGCCCGTGCGCCATGACTATTGAGCCTGTGCTCTGGAGCCCATGAGCCACAACTATTGAGCCCATGTGCCACAACTACTGAAGCCCACGCACCTGGAGCCCATGTTACACAACAAGGGAGGCCACCACAGTGAGGAGCCTGTGCACTGCAACAAAGAGTACCTCCGCTCGCCGCAGCTGGGGAGGGCCCATGTGCAGCAACGAAGACCCAACACAGCCAATAAAATAAATAAATAAATTAAAAAAAAAAAAGGACCAAGCAAAGTGAAGAAATGAAACAAAAATTTATCAGATCAATTGGCTAGTGTAGACCACTAAAGTGAATAATTCAGACTTTTCAATCTTCCTCCAATAGTATATTTTAGAAACTCAAAGTAAATTATTGTTATGGCATAAAAAATGATCAAAAGAATGATAAATTGTAAAATAATACCCAAATTTCAACTGGATCATCAAGGTTTCCCTTTGAAGGCCACATCCATTCCCTTACAATGCTTCCTTTTTTGCTGATCACCATGCCTCCATCCTGATTAAACATCATTGATACTATCTGGCTAC
This sequence comes from Hippopotamus amphibius kiboko, assembly GCF_030028045.1. Classification (NCBI taxonomy): domain Eukaryota; kingdom Metazoa; phylum Chordata; class Mammalia; order Artiodactyla; family Hippopotamidae; genus Hippopotamus; species Hippopotamus amphibius. The sequence continues at coordinate 25,478,338 of NC_080192.1, read as the reverse complement.
GAAAAAAACAGAAACATGTCTCACTTAGAACAAGAAAAATTCATGGACTCATTGATTTGGCTGAGATGAGAGAAGTCATCAGGTTACAGCTTTTAAGAGTACAGAACTCCCTTCTATCACATTCCTGGTGGGTGGTCATCTTGCCTCTGCCTGAATATCTTCCTTGAAGGGAATGTTGGCATATACCTCTCAGCTGATCAAGATTTCTTTGAGACACATCCCCTCCCACTTCACCACTCCCCATCTAGAGAGTCATGGAAATGGGCTCTGCAAGCCATGATTATCATACCATGTTGTCCTGATGCCTTGATTGAATCAGGGGTGGACAGTTGACCTAAGACTACGTTGCAACTGGATGCAAAAATATATACAAAAGGCTATGAGGAAGCTGGTGGGCATAGTGCACTCAAAGGACTGAAAGAAAGCAGTGTGGCTAGAGTCCAGAGTGGTGCAAATAAGGCTGATGTGATTGGTGGGTAGGGACTAGATATGCAGGTCTTCCTATGCTATATCATGAATTTTATCTTACAAGTAAAAAGTCATACAAGGGTTTAATAACAAAGCAAGGAGGTGACATGATCAAACAGATTGGTAAGGAAACAAAGTAAATGATGGAGACCAATTAAGAGGTCACGTCAGTGGTCCAGGAGAGAGGATGGCAGCTTGGACTAGGGCAGGAGTGAGAGAGATGGAGACACACGCATGGATTCGAACCATCTAGATTTGGATAGATAGAATTTGTGTGGTGAAGAACAGGGAGGTGTCGATTCTATCTTCCCTATACTTTACATGCCTATTAATGCAGCCTAGCATTTTATTATTATCTTTTCTGGATTAGTAGCATCACACTATGTGTTCATGTCTAAACCATCTTTGTGTCTTCCCTCTTCTCAGTGCAGCATCTGGCACAGAGATGAAGTATAAATTGCATTGACAGAAGGGATTCAATTAAACAAATACATTCTGGGTAATTATTAGATACAAGACACTGTTCAGGGACTGTTAGGCATCTAGGGATGCCCAGAGTGAGGTGCTCTCACTGCACTCACATTTTCAGTCTTGTGATTATAATTATTTTGATAGATTACACCTGTTCTGAGCTTACTACGCGCCAAGCCTTAAATACATGCTTTTAATAGGCAGTGTTGCTTAATGGTTACGAACACTATAGAGCTAGACTGTTAAAGGTATTGAACCTGGCTCTTCCATTTCCTAATTGTGTGGACATGGACGTATTTCTCAACATTTCTGTGGCTCACTTCTCTTGTCTTAAAATGGCAATAACAACAGCACCCAGCTCACAGAGCTGTTGTTAGGACTAAATGAGCTAATACACGTAAAAAACTTCAAACAAAGTCAGGCACGTTGTAAGTTCTCAAAAACAGTTGCTTTTATTATTAAATTCTCGCAAGTCCATTTATAGACATTATGGTGCCTATTTCCCAGATGAGAAAACGGAGGCTGAAGGATGTTAGTTGATAGAGTATCCGCAGCCTGATGTAAAGTTCAATAGAGGGGCTCATCATTTAATGAAAAAATAATAGTTCACTGTATAAAAGGGGTGTTTTGGCTTAATCAAACGCGTAGTCTAACACATGGGCTGGAGGAGAAAAGTGACCAAACCAATGAAAAAGACAGAAATAGAAGTCCCAAGCCTTGGAAACCTAGAGAACATCCTTTTCTTGAAAAGCCTACCCGTTCACCCACCCTGAGCAACCCAGCCTTGAGCTCCTACGAAGAGCCTCAGGGAAGACCCTAACCTTCCATCGTGTGCTGCAGGAGGAGCCCTAGCTAAAGCAGCTGTCTCCCTGCTAGTGTGGTGTTTCCCTGCACACTGGATCCTGGCAACAATGCTCCCAGTCCACACTCCTCTTTCATTCATCTTACTGCTGATGCGAGCTGCTGAGCCTTCTCACCAAGACTCCCCTTTGGTGGGATGACATATGCGCAAAAGGGGGATTGGTTTAAAAGATCACTAATAATTAAATAATGAATTCCCTTTGGAGACAGCTTTTTTGGTTTGTCTTTGCTTTCTTTCTTTCAGAGCCTTCAGTTCTGCTGAAAGCAGACAGTACCCTCTGCCAAGGAATGGTCTGTGTGCACAGGATGAAATTACACAGGGGCAGGACTTAGCCATGAGGCTTAGTGTTTTTGGGCTTCGGTGAAGTTCCCAAAATATCATTAACAGATGGTGTTGTATTCATCTGTTACTATTATCAAAGAAGACAGGGAGAGGATGAGGAAGGCAACAACTCTAGAGGGGCAAGTAGAGGAAAATCATCTCCTTGTTTGTTTCATGGATATATTTCTCATCTTGGATATTTAATTTCATGTAACAAATGTTCAAGGGAATAATTTCTCATAAACTTCACTCTTGGACAATATTAAAGTCTGAGCAGGGCACTGAACATCCTGGTGTCTACCCAGAAAGTGAAGGCTTGGGATGTACTTATATTTTAATTCTAACTTTGCTGACTTGCAAATATATGTCTGTCTGTAAGTTAGTCCTAAAGGAGATCTCAGAAATCACGTGGCCCAACTTTGCATTAACACCATTTTTTATAGCTTTTATTCTTAACTTAATATTACTTAAATGACAAGGGGAATTTTAAAAAATGTTTCATAAAATTGTCGTGAACAAAGAATGCCAGGTTTAGGTCCAATTTTCTTGTAGGCAAAAGGCAAATAGTGATGAACATTTTAACCATGCAATATAGGACAGCAAATTATATAATAATATTTTTTTTTTTTTTTTTTTGGCACACGGGCTTAGTTGCTCCGCAGCATGTGGGATCTTCCTGGAGCTGGTATCGAACCCGTGACCTCTGCATTGGCAGGCGGATTGTTAACCACTGCGCCACCTAGGAAGCCCCTATATAATAATATTTTAAGCTCTGTCTCTCTTAACAGTTTTATTAAGATACAATTCACATTTCATACTTTCCACTATTTAAAGTGTACAATTTAGTGATTTCTAGTATATCCACAGAGTTGTGCACCTATCACCACAATCAATTTTAGAACATTTTCATCACCCCAAAAAGAAATCACATGCCAATTCCCATTCTTCCCTCCCCTCGGCCCCCTGGCAACCACTTATCTACTTTCTGTCTATATAGATTTGCCTATTCTGGACATTTTATATAAATGGGATCACATAATATGCGGTCTTTTATGACTGGTTTCTTTCACCTAGCATAATGCATTCAAGGTTAATCCATGTTGTAACATGCATCAGCACTTCATTTTGTTTCGTGGCTGAATAGCATTCCATTGTATGGATATACCACATTTTATTTATTGGTTATCAGTTATCTGTCAGTTGAGCTCCCTTTTTGAGGATGTATTAATGGTGCAGCAATGGAATTGCTCACAAATGGGGGCTCTATTTTTAGCTCAGACTTCAGGACAAGAAGTACTTTTTTCACTAGAAATTTAAACTGCCCATTATAAAAGGAGAGAAAGGTAAGTAAATGTGTGTGTGTGGATGTAAATGTCACTATATTTTGAAGAATATACAGAGTACTCTTTGCTGTGGATACACTGGCAGAAGGAATAAGAGGTTGAGAGGAAGGGAAATTTTCAATTTTCATGTAATACAATTGTAATTTTACTGGGAAATAATGGAAAATTTAAAATAAATTTTGCCAGTGCATGATTTACTTTTATTAAAAAATATACAAACATCATTATATCTTCATTCTATCATAGTGGGTTTTCTTGTTGAGAAGCTGTAAATAGTAAATTCTCTGGCTAGAAGGGCAGAGAGCTTCAGCAACCCTTAGCCAGAGCCAGCATTTGCGGTATGTGAGAAGAAAGTGAAGGCTGATATAGGAGTCAATAAGAATTCAACATTAATAAATGATACGTAAGCAAAGACTTAGACCCAGTTAAAAAGATGTTGACACAAGAAGTATATACCTCAGGAGAGTCAGGCACTACAGAGTTCAGTACAGTAGGATCCAGCCTTCACTGAACTCAGCTCTCAGGTAAAACCAAACACTGACCTCGGATTCCCTGAACATCCTAGTAGTTTACTTTTTATCAGTATACTGTAGAGGATTTTATGGAGTTTATCACTATACCCTATAGGCTTAGTTAGACCTTCTCAACCAATTCTTTTTTATCTCCACACTGTCCTAAGTGTCATAACATATTCATGCCTCTTTTAGGTGGACCCATTCAAACTATTAGAGTCAAGATTCAAGTGCCAATACTAGGAAAAACTAGCTCCCATAAGGGAATCCTTTCTCAAAGAGAGTTATTTTTGACTGTGTGAGTTACACATTATATCACCTAGTAGGGTTATTTGTGAGAGACAAAATTCCGGAATGGGGAGGGGATCAGAACCAGTGTCATTACAATATATTACCTAAAATGTCCAGTTTTTAGTAAAAAACTACCAGACATGCAAAGAAAAAGGAAAATGTGACCCATACGCAGGGAAAAAAAGCAGGAAATAGGAGCTCTATTCATGGGGCCCAGATGTTGAACTTACCAAACAGACTTTAAAGCAGCTATTATAAATATATTAAAGAAAAAAACTAAAGAAAAACTTTTTGAATTAAAAGAAAGTATAATGACAATGATTTATTCAAATAGGGAATATCAACAAGGAGAAATTTGAAAAAAAAAAGACTAGACATTCTGGAATTGAAAAATACAGTAATAGAAGTGAAAGATTCACAAGAAGGACCCAACTGCCTATCTGAGCTAGGAAAATAAAGAATCAGGTGGGAGGGAGGCTCAAAGAGGGAGTGGACATGGGGATATATATATATATAAATACAGCTGATTCACTTTGTTGTACAACAGAAACTAACACAACATTGTAAAGCAATTAGACTCCAATAAAGATGTATAAAAAGAAAGAATCAGTGAATTAGACAATAGCTCATTAGTAATTATCCAGTCTGCAGAACAGAAAGAAAAAAAGTGAAGAAAAACCAAGCTTGAGAGTCCTATGGACACCATTAAGCACATCAACATACATACATGTAATGAGAGTAACAGAAGGAGTAGAGAAAAATGGGCAGAAAAAAATTTAAAGAAATAATGGCCTAAAACATCTCAAGTTTTATGAAAAACATTAATCTATATATCAAAGAAGCTCAAAAAATTCCGAGCAGAATAAACTCAAAGAGATCCACACCTACACATATCATAGCCAAACTGCTAAATCCAATGACAAACAGAAAATCTTGAAAGCAGCAAGAGAGCAATTAGATAAAGAAGGACACGCAAATGGGCCTGACACATAGCAGGTGCTCAATAAATATTGGATCTCTATAAATCAAATCTTCAAGCTTAGAAGAGAATCAACCAGTATCCTTGTATAAGGACATATAAAATAATGAAAATGCCAATCCAACTTCAAGAAAGCATGATTTCTCAGCTGTTTTTCTAATGGTGAGGATAATTATGTGATAGTACCCATAGGCTAGGCCAGGAATAGGTAAACTACAACCTGCAGGCCAAATATGGCTTGCTGCCTGGTTTTGTAAGTAAAGTTTTATTAGAACACAGCCATGCACATTTGTTTGTGTTGGCTATGGCTGCTTTCGTGCTATAATGGCAGAGTTGTGTAGTTGCAACAGAGACTGTATGGCTTGCAAAGCTTAAAATATTTACTATCTGGCCCTTTATAGAAAAAGTTTGCCAGCCCTTGGCCTAGGTACTTCTTTCTCATTCCTGTCACTGAATATCACCAATTTTGGAAATTCTGCTTGCTGCCATGCTCTTTCCCATTGGGGAAGACCTTTACAGATTGCTGCTCACCCAAATCAAGTTCTATCTGCTCCACTGCTGGTTGCCTACCCAGCATCCATTCTCTATCCTTTCCTTCCTTTCTAACAATTTCCTGTTCATTCAGTGCTTTACTCCTCACTGAGTCAAATCCCATTTACAGGGGTAAATGCTGAGTAGCCTAAGCCCCTAGATGCATGGCATGCCCTTGCATCCCTTTTGGTTCAGGGTGTGCCTGTGACTAAGCTGGCCTAAAGAGACTGAAAGGAAGGCCATACAGTTTATTGAAAAAGAGGGTTTTTTCCTTGTAGGCATGAAAAGGGCATGTAGCTAGTGTCACTGGTAGCCACCAGGGCAATCACCTTGGAAGAAAGAATGCCAAGGATAGCCAAGTGGAGAGGTGAAAAGAACCTGGGTCCTTGATGACATTGCTGAGTGGTAAATTATACTGAATCTAGAGCTCATCCTATCTCCAACCAGAAATGGTACTTTTCTGTTACTTGCTATAGCAAAGCATCTTAACTCTACTTTTAGCAAAAAAACATTATAACCACCTCAATACCACTGATTATAATTTCTATGGCTGGCTATCTTAAAATCCTGTCTATCCCAGCCACCCCATCCCCACCACCCTTTCCCAATGGCCTGACACAAATATTTCCAAGTCTTGCTCACTTACTATTCAATTACTCAACAAATATTTATTGAAGACTCACTGTATACTAGGCACATAATGAGTGTTGAGGGTGGAGCAGTGAATAAGTCAGGTATAGTCCTTCCCATAATGGAGCTCACAGTCTAGTTGCACAGACCCAGTAAATAAAAGTTTAATTTCCGGTTAGTATTGGTGCTAAGAAGATATAAAGTCAACACTAGAGTAATGGAAAGGGAAGGATGGGGTTTTCTAAAATGAATGGTCAGAAAAAGTCTCTTTTGGAAAATAGTCTGCAAGTTCCTTGAAAAGTTAAAAATGGAGTTACCACAGAGCCCAGCAATCCTACTCTTAGGCATTTCTCCAAGAGAAATGAAACATATGTCCATACAAAAACTTGTACATGAATGTTTACTGCAGCATTATTCATAGTAACCAAAAAGTGGAAACAACGCCAATGTCCATCAACTAATGAATGAGAAACAAAAGGTGGTGTAGACACTCAATAGAATATTATTTGGCCATAAAAAGGAATGAAATACTAATATATGCTACAACATTGATGTGACTTGAAAGCTTTATGCTAAGTGAAAAAAGGCAGTCATGTAATACCACATATTGTATCATTTCATTTATATGAAATTTCCAGAATAGACAAATCTATAGAGGCAGAAGTTTTATTAATGGTTGCCTAGGATTGGAGGTAAAGGTGGGGAATGATGAGTGGTTGCGAAGATTTCTTTCTAGTGTGATGAAAATGTTCTAACGTTAGATTATGGTGATGGTCGCAAAACTCTGTAAATATACTAGAAACCACCATATAGTACATTTTAAATGGTTAAATTTATGGAATGTAATTTTTTCTTAATAAAGCTGTTTAAAACAAAAAGAAAAAAGAAACGATTTCTCCTAGGAGGTGACATTTAAATGGAGACCTGAAAGATAAGAGAAAACTAGACATGCAAAGAGTTGGGACAAAAACTTTCAGTCACAGAGGACAACTGTGTACAAAGGTCGTGAAGAGAGACAGAGGTCAGAAAACAAGGGGGTGAGTCATAAGAGATGAGGTTGAATAGGAGCCCAAGCAGACAGGGTCTTCTGAAACTCTGAAAGTCACCAAATTCCATTCTGATACACTCATCAGGAAATGGGTATGAAGTATTTAACAGTGAAATCCATGGAGAAGGCAGCAAGTGGAGAGTTATTAATTTCAAATATAGCAGCAACACACCTTACTGTGAAGAAAAGAAGCATCATCATGTCCTAAAAGGGAAAAGTATTTAAAACATGACTTAGCCTGTAACTGAGGAAGTCCATTGAATTACTCTCACCATTGTTATAAAGGTCAATTTCTAGGAGATATTTGCAGACATTTTAGCAAACACATGAAGGATTCACATCTCCAGAGAGTTCACAATGTGGGGATCTTATGGAATACCAAACAGGAACAGAAATCACTAAAGCAATATAAATACAGAACTCACAGTGTCTGAACTTGGTGAGCAGTTGTAGGTGACATACTTAAGATCTGAGATAAAATGAAGTGAGCAATCCAGGTTGGATCATTACAGGATTCTAAGGAGAATATAAAAATATCTAGATTGTGACTTCCCTGGTGATCCAGTGGCTAAAACTCTGCACTCCCAATGCAGGGGGCCTGGGTTCGATCCCTGGTTGGGGAAATAGATCCCGCATGCATGCAGCAACTGAGTTTGCATGCTGCAACTAAGAAGCCCACCAGCTGCAACTAAGAGCCCGAGTGCTGCAACTAAGACCCGGCACAGCCAAAATAAATAAATAAATATTAAAAAAATATATCTAGACCAAAACCAGGAGAAAGAAGATAACCAAGTCTTACAAGTTTCATCAACACCCTTGAGAGGAGGGATTGGTGGTCAACAGAATAATGCTAGCATGATCATTCATCTTATATGTACTCACACTTCTCAAATTCTACTATACATGATCAATCAAAACAGTATTGAGAGAGGAGAGAGGCAGAGAGAGAAGTAATAATTTATTTTCAGGTGATGCCTTTGTGATTGATTGCAAAAAAAAAAAAAAAAATGGCTGCAATATTTCGCAGCTTCTCCCAAGAGGAATCTAGGTTTGACCATGTGACTTGCTTTGATCAATGAGTCATTGGCAAACATGATGCTAGGGGAGGCTTGCAAAATGCTTATGCACTGGGATTCACCTTCACTCTTGCTGCTTTTGGAGTTCAGTCACCACGTTAAGAAGGCTGAGCTAGCCTGCTAGATGCTAGAGACACATGGTGCAGTTGCGCTGATGCTCCAGCCAACTGCCAGATAGATCCAACCCCAAAGCTCATGCTCATAACAACATTACTACTACTGCTGCTGCTGCTGCTGCTGCAACGATATTATTATTACTACAACTATGTTTATAATTGCTCATGCAGTGTATACTCAGCTCTAGACCTCTCTCTTAACATGTTAAGGGTTGGAAGAGAAAAAAAGCACTGGAATCAGAGTTTGAAAACTGACTTCAATGATTTCCTCTACCAGATGGACTTGGAAAAGGTATCCATCTTCTCTGAACCTCTATTTGCCTTAGCTTGCAATTACATCTAATCATAGGGTCCCCTGGGGGAAATTAAATAACATGAAAAAGTGCTCTCTCAACTTAAAGTGATACATATTAGAAATTAGTAGGGGTGAGATGTTTCAATCAAGCTTACAAGAAACAGTTTCCAAAGAACCTAACCTGTACAATCCCTGGAAAATCAAGTTGAAATACACTTCTTCATGAAAGCAGTTTTACTTTTCCATCTAGTCTGTAGTGTTACAGAATAAGATGTCCAATTAGAATGCCATAAAATTACATGGTGTTTCCTAATCTTTCTTTTGAAACTGCCAAACTACTAGGGTTGGGAGAGGAAAAGACTTTTGGAAAGTATGTGCTTTCTCAACCTTTGAAATGCTTCCAGATTCTGTCATCTTCTTTTCATCTCAGCATCAAAGTTGGGAAAGGCTCTTCCACAGTGAAGACAAGTGTGTACATGCCACTCAGTGAGGCACTTCGCTGACCCATTAATCTTTCTCTATTTGCATCTTAAGAGTCAAACATTAGTCTTTTATTTCTCTTAGCTTTTAGCTGACCTGTACTCTATTTGCTGGCAAGCTGCTGACACATTTCGACAGGTGATTTGGCTCATAAAAACAGCCAGGGAAGGGAAACAGCAAGAAGGGGCTTCACCAGAATGCTGGTCAGCACATATGAAATGCTGAACGTGGCAGAAACACACAAAAGCATATTTATGAACTGGTTTTAAAAAGGGGTAGGGGGAAGTTCTTGCTCTCTGGATGACCTAACTCTCAACTCCCATCATCTTGAAATCAAGGGAAGTTAAAATATAGGAGACAGGAAAATATGTGATTGAGGCTCATTCAAAAAATTCAAATTCAGCAAATCTGGAAATAATATGGTGTCTTAGTCCACTGAAAGGCTACCATACGAATAAGCTACAATGTCAATCTATTTCTAAAGCTCCAAGGTCCAGAAAATGCTTTTCTTACCCCACATTTCATGTTTTTTTTTTAATTTGCTATATTTGTATATTTACCTTTGTCCAAAATTTTCAATTAGGTGCTTTTAATGTGTCATCAACTAAATTGAAATTGAGCACCTGGAAGAGGAGCAGGAAGAGGTGTGGGGGTAGGTAATATCCCAAAGGACTAATACAGAGGAATGTAATTATAGTGAGTGCATAGTGTTTCCCCAAATTTCATGTGCACCCTGAACCTCAGAAAGTGATATTATCTGGAAATATGGCCTGTGCAGATGTAATTGGTTAAGGATCTCAAGATGAAATCATTCTAGATTTGGGGTGGGTCCTAATCCAACGACTGGTGTTCTTATAAGAAGAGAAGGGGTCACAGAAAGACACACAAAGAAGGTGATATGAAGATGAAGGCAGAAATTGGAGTGATGCATCTATAGGCCAAGAAACATCAGGAATTGCCAGCAACCACCAGAAGCTAAGAGAGAAGCCTCGAGAGAGCCTCCCTCAGAGCCTCCAGAAGGAATTGATCTGGCTAACATTTTCATTTCTGACTTCTGGCCTCTTGGACTGTGAAAGAATAAATTTCTGTTGGTTTGAGCTATCCAGTTTATGGTACTTTGTAACTGCAGCCCCAGGAAAGTAACAGTAAATTAACACCTGCTGCAGGTGGTCTTGAAGAGACCTGCAGCCACTGCTACCTCCAGGCCCTTGGTTGGCTGTGAACATCTTGACATTCTCACGTGACTCTGTCAGTCCAATTTTGACCTTACTCTGACCCTCACTGACATCTAATGCCATCCCTTCTCCTCTTCTTCCCGAGTTTCTGAGGTGTGAGATGGGAAGGATTGGAGTTGGGGAAGACTGCGGGATATGGCAGAAATCAGGAGGAGCTTCGGATCAGGCATGGTTAGGTTTAGCGGTGGCCCTGGGATAAGGGGTCGAGGTCACAATCCTCATGAGCAATTCCTAGGGATGAAGAGAAATCACAGGCATTTTGGAAAGCAGGATAGGTCTTCCTAGTCAGTCCCCATTCTTGGGCAGCACTATATCTCTTACAAAGAAACATTTATGCTGAAGCACATTTCCTAAAGCAGTATAGAGCCATAGTACTTTAAAACACCAATTTTCACACTCCCTATGATAGCATCTTGCAATCTTGTTCCTCTCTGTACACTGTCACATGTGCACACGTTCTCAGGCTTGATATTTCCAATTATACTCATGAACTTTTTAGATCTCTACCTGTCCTATCTCCATATCTATCTATCTGTCTGTTTATCCATCCATCTCTCATCTACCTGTAGCTTTTTTAAAAAGCCACTTTATTGAAGTAGGATTGACATATAAAAAGCTGTACATATTTGATGTGTAGAACTTAATGAATTTGGTGATAAGTCTACACCTATGAAACCATCACCACATTCAATGCCATAAACTATCTATCACCTCCAAAAGTTGTCTTATTCTATCTTAGAACACTGAAAATTTCCATGGTAATTTGTCTCATTCACGTCTCACAAACCATATACTGTGAGGAAGGTATAATGTATATATGTGAATTTAGAAAATAATATTTAGATTTTTCTGATTAAATAAAAGCAATGATATATACTCCTTATTAATTGACCATAAACAATGTCTATAGACTTCTATGTGCTCTTTACTATTTTATATACATGTATGTATAAATTCCAAGTATTTACACTACTCACGTACTTGTCATCCTTAAAGGGACTATTATGTAATGTATATAGTGGGAGAAATTTGTACTATGCCCTCTTTCCAGTTTTTCTCTTTTACTCATAGTCTTTTCCCACTCAACCTAGGTCTTTGGCATTGCCTGTGGCTTCAGGAAAGCACTGTGAGAACAAAAGTGTCAAATTCTTGGCTTTTGAGTTTGAAAAGCTGAGATCTAGACTCATGGCAAAAGGGATATGGAAGAATGCATGTTCTGTCCGGAGCACGTTTTCCATCCCAAAGGAGTAGGGGATGGAAAGGAGTGTGGAGAGTGTATAGAGAGTTCAGTGGTAGAGACTCCTGGAGTAAAAGCGCTGTGCCCTCTCCTTAGGCCAAGTTGCAGGGTAGGAAGAGTTCAATAGAGACGCCAGATGGAGCTGAGAGATCTGAAAGCCTGGGCAGGTGGTGAGCCTTGGAGCTGACCCCATGCCCAACGTGACCCGAGAGTAAGAGAACAGATGGTTGTGTGTGGTTTCTACACAGAAGGGAGCAGGACAGTCTCAGTATCTCTGCGTTCAGTATAGGACATGAGCCAGACAAGTGTTGCCCACGTGCTGAGAAGGATATGGAAGCAGCTGAGAGAGAGAGAGAGAGCCTTGCAGCTGGCGTGGGGGCAGGATGCAGCCATGCGCTTCAGAGACTAATCACTACAGACCATTTGGAATGAATGTACCTGAGAACCAGATCACATTTCCCCAGCCGATAATGCCTTCTCATTTCATCAGCTGCCTGGAATTGAGATCAACTCTTAGAGAATGGATAGCAGGGCTGTAAGTTCCTGCCACTCACTGGTGGAATCTACCTAGAAAGTAAATTGTGCTAAAAAAAAAAAAAAAAAAAAAGTGTATTTCTTGCTCATCTGAATGTGAATATGTGGACCAAGATTTGTATCCATGACAACAGTACCTCACAGCTTAATCATTCTTCAGCCAGTGGAGGTTAGGGTTTCTCTGCCCACTCACAGGAAGCTATGAAGACTCTATCAAGGTAGTGTTCTCTTTTCCTCTGGTTAAAATAAACTCAGCTTTGTCTTAACAACATGTTGATATTTTGGTGATATTTTCTGGGAGCCAGCATTCCAGAGATCATGGTTTAAATTTGGATCTGTCAAGCATGTTTCCACCTGAGGGCCTTTGCTCTTTCTCCTTGCCTAGATCTCTTTCCCTCATAGCAGCATGGTTCGCCCCTCACTACCATAGGTTTCTGCTCAAATGTCCCCTTATCAAAGAGGACATCTTTGTCCATCCAATAAAAACAGCAACTCCCCATTTCCACCACTCTTTAATCCCCCTTACCTTGCTTTTTTAATAGCCCTTTTCCTCACCGGATATGGTATATATTTATTTGTTTACTTTGTCTCCCTCCACTAAAATGAAAGCTATACCAGGACAGGGACTTTGTTTCATCCTTTGCTATATCCCCTGTGCTCACACTACTATGTTCTCTACAAATATTTGTTAAATAGATGAATATATTTTCTACAGATACCTTTTTGTTTCAACTTTCTGCATTTATTTCCCTTTTTAAATACAATTGACCCTTGAACAACAAAGGTTGAATTGCATGGGTACACTTGTACACAGATCTTTTTCAACAGTAAATACTATAGTACTACACCATCCACGGTTGGTTGAATCGCCGGATATGAAACCGCAGATACAGAGAAACCTCAGGTAGGGAGGGCTGACTTCATGTTATAGGCAGATTTTCAACTGCATGGAGAGTTGGGGCCCTTAACTTCTGCACTGTTCAAGGGTCAACTCTATTGCCTTTCAGGTTCCTACAACACATCTCCTGACAAACAGGAACCATGTTTTATATTACTGTCTATTCTAAGTGTCTGGCAAGTAATATATGCTCAAAAATCTTTATTAAAGGAAGGAAAGAAGGAAGAAATACATAAGTGAATGAATAAGACATATCATAACAATATTGCTGAGGGCAGTTTGAGGCAATAAAGTAACACCACCCCACCTCCTCTTCTTTGATGCCTTCCCCCAACCCCCATCGCCCCCAAACTCTACCCTCCAGGAATGCTCATCCAAATTGTTAGCTAAGTACTTGCACATGCAAACGTTAGCTGATTTGGGGTATATAAAGAGCTGAATTTCTCTTCCATAAGATTATGGAAAATTTTGGACAGGGGAATAAATGGGGAAAAGAAAATAAGTTCTAAAACACAAAGGAATAGAAAAAAAGAGGATCCTGTAGAGGAAAATGTGAAGTATTGGGCAACACTTAGGACAGATGAAGCACTTTTAAGAACACGTTAGTCCATTTTACACTTCATTTAAGTTGTTTATATCACTGTGTTATAAACTCTCTGGGACCAAAGCGTTTGGCTACCTTCACAGAGGCCCTGGGTGAGTTGTTTTTATGTGTGAAAATTTTAAAAAGGAGCAAATTCTGCAATTGGCTCAAATCAAAATGGAGCTCAGAATAAAGCCACAGATGCAAGACACAGGGTGGAGAATAAGATTCAGAAGAGGCAGGGTGTCAAAGCCAGAGGAGACCATGAGAACTTTGCAGAACTACTGAGGAGGATGTGAGACTTTCTATGGGCATGGGATGGTGGTGCTGCCAGTGTTATCTAGTTCTTAAGGGGGCGGGGAGGCCCCGCTGACACCTGGCTCACCCAAATAACAGTCTCCGAGTTTCAGTTCCGAGCGTGTGCATCCTTGGGGCCTTGGCTTCATGTAGGTCCCTATATGAAAGGGGCCACAGCATCACCACACGGGTGGCACAATTGGATTCTTGGAGACCTATGGTCTTTTGGCCTGTTCTAATACGCAAGTCTGTACATGGAACACCCATGAACATGTTTGTTTCATTTTCCTTACCTGCTTTCCCAACTAGATTGCCAATTTAAAAGATTGCTTTTCCATCCTTTTCTTTGTTGGGATGTAGCTCTTCCTCCATCTCTTAGCTTACCCACAAGTTCTGGTTTGCCTGGAATCTCACGTACCTATTAGGAAAAGAAGTGCTACCACATCCAAAAGGTGTGAAGGTGCCAAGTATAACTTGATTTGGCAAGTCACTGAATATGTTGGTATACACGCCTCCCCAAGGGAGGGCAGAATAGCTTTGGCAGACAGCTAGGCAGCCAGAAGTATAGATAAAATCCAGGTTAAGGAACAGATATTGGTAAAAAACAGGAATGTTAATAATAATTCTCATATAGAATTTATTCTTATGTAGAATTTATTCTTATAATAATTCTTATAATAATTATAATAAATCTTATAATAATAATATAATAATAATATAATATAATTTATCCTATTTAATTTTTAAAATCAGCTTATCTGGGCAACGGAAGTCCAGAGAGGGTGACTCGCTTTCCCATCGTTACTGAGCACAATAATGATGGTGCCATGCTGGCACACGGGCTCTCTGACTCCCATATGCATGTTCTTTACATACGTTTGCATTGCCTGTACTCTCGCTTTAGCTGCAAATTCCTTAAAATCAATCTTGTGAACAATTACAGGAAGGTCTGGTCAGACTGGTCCTGTTAATGGCAGAATCACTGGAAGCTGAAGTTGCCCATTGCTACCCATGGCCTCACGAGATCATTCCAGCACACAGCAAAAGGATTAGGTCTCCCCAGCAATGTCTATGGACAGACAGGACAAAGGAGGGCTGAGGGACAACTGCGGATATGCGAAGAATTTCACAAAACCTAGCTGTACCAATCTTTACAAAGCCATGATGAACTCTTGAGGTCTTTTTCATTTGGGATTTGTAGGAATTTATTACAAAATCCTTCTTATCTCTAAGTTAGATCCTCCAGATGCTAAATCCCTAAGTGTTGCTCTACGAATGAGGAACATGAAGGAGAACTCATTTTCTCAGAACCAAGTGAGCGCTTAGGTGCTTAGCAAAAATATTGTCTACAGCCAAAGATTCACTTAAATAGAAGGAAGTTTTGTAAACTGGAGAATTTGCCCCAACGTCTTTCTTGGATTGACTTCTCCCACCCCTTCAGAGTGCGGGAATGTGGACCCCTGGGAGAAAGGGAATGAACAAACACAGGGCATTCAGACTTCCTTTTCCAATGTTTTTGGGATTTTCCACTGAAACAGCAATGCCCCACCGGCAGCCCCTTCCATTGCTCTGGCCCCCTCCATCCTTCTTCCCTTTGGCATTTCACAAGGATATTAGATCAGAGAAGAACCATCTATCAGGGCATAATGAAACTTTTTCAAACTCTGGTCAGCCTTTCTGACCACTGGCATCTTAGTCCTCCTCCTAAGCAACTCTAGCCAGAAACATCGGGAAGCTTCAGGGCTGTCGTTCACCTCTTCTTCGTTATAGTGGCTCAGGATAAGTTGTTCGTTGAGTTCTAATTTTTGTAGCTTAGCTTCTTCCATTTTTCTGTTCAAAAGAAAAGAATTCAAGATCTGGCTAATTTCTAATTTTTTCAAGGGCTGGAGGATGGTGAAGGCTGTTCAGGCCTCTGTGACCTCACCTTTACCACTAATCTAATAGGCTTCCTTTCGATCAGGAAAACTGGATTTTGAAATCCTTAGCCAAGCATTTATTGAGTGCCTACCATTTTTAAACAGTTATTGAGCACCTACTGTGTGTGGAGCACTGTACAAAGGCTGCAGCAAATGCAGGACTAGGAAGTAGCCCCTGTCCCCACAGGGGCAGCAGGACACAGCACAGGCTTTAGACAAGTGCTGAGGTGAACTCTGGCACTGCCACTTGGGACTGTAGAGAGTAGGCAAAGTACTAACCTCCCCTGAGCTTTGGTTTCTTCATCTGTAAAATGGGGATAACAATACCTCACAGAAATGTAGGAATGTCTGGTTAATAAATGCACACAGACCTCTGGGCACAGACCCTAGTATTTAGCATGCAATCTATAAATACTAGTTGTTTTTGTTACAATTTAGTGGGTAACATACATATACATGTCCATTAATAATATGGTGGTCAAGGGAAAGGGTAGGTGAATATGAAACTACCTGACTTCTAGAATTCAGAAATTATCCTGAAATTAAGTTGGCCTCAGAACATTCATTTAACCATTCACAAATATTCACTAGGTGTCTTCCACAGTCAAAACTTACACATTCTTATGAGAAATGTGCTATCTATCCCCATTCTAAAGAGAGTGCCTGAGTTCTATGGCTACGTGGTAAAGGCTGGATGCAGTGCCATCCACTTCAACTCCAATCTCTCTGCTCTGTTCTCGTCACTTCCCAATACTGCTGCCTACATTCCTAGTGTTGGGTGCTACAAGAACTCTGGGCATAGTATAAATGCATTAAAACATACAGATGCACCAGGGCTCTTTGTCTGAGAGTCGGCAAATGAGGCAGACCTTCCTAGTTTTTGCCCAGCCTCCTGCCTCCAACACACACACACACACACACACACACACACACAGGTATACACACATATACACACACACATGCACACATGTGCACATTCACTCGTGTACTCAAGTGTGCCAAGGAGGAGCTGTTGGCAACATGCCCTAAGAAGAAGCTTCCAGAGTCAGGCTGGTAAAGCAAAAGTGATATACTAAAGACACATTCTTAGTTGTCTTGGAGACCACCACCACCTGTTTAATATCTCCATGGACTGGCTGGCTTACCTCTACTCAGTCATGGTCTCAGCTACCAAAGATGGGCTGCTGAGCTTCTGGGTCATTAAGACATAATGTGGAGATGGAATTGGGCAGATCTACAACCAACACTTGAGAATAATCAGAAATGTCTGGACTCGAATTACAGGAAGCAGGAGCTACTTTCTCAGAGAAGAGTTAGCAGTTTGGGCATTTCCAAGCACAGAGTAAGACTCAAAACAAACAAACCTCAGCAACAGCGTGAAAGAATATCTAAAACTGCCCTCAGCAAGTCCCTTCAGATACAGAGCAGTTTCAAACAGGAATCCTCAACGTTTTTCATTTTAAAGTGCACTTGAAAATTCCTAAAAGTGAGCTGGCATATCTCAAGAATAATCTTGGAGTATTTGGAAGAATTGGTCAGTGTGTGTGAGTGTGTGTGTGCACGCGTGGGCATGTGTGTGTGCACGCGCACGTGTGTGCATATGCATTTGTTGGCTGAGTGAAGGACGTGGAGTGTGGGAAGAGCTATGCTGAATGGATTTTTAAAGAATTAAAAATAACTAATTGGAAATAATGCAGCTTATTAATGAAAGGCAGGAGAGATATAATAGCCACGCCATTGCTAGTGTTGGGGGCAGTGGGGGTGGGGGTCCCTAGCAATCAGCAAGGGTCACTGGCCCCTCTGAGAAGGAGGAGGGGCCAGTGACCTGTGGGTCACTCAGTTAGTCCTGTGGGGAAAGAACCAGATCCAGGAGGGTGGGCAAGGGCCAGATCTGCTAGAAAATGGAAATGCTTGATTAAAACCACTGCTTTCTCTCTCTTGCCCTTTGTCTCTTCTCTTGTTTTCCCTTTCCTCCTGCTGTTCCTCCCTTTCTTTCTCAGGTTCTCATGAAAACGTATCCCACTGCCAAAAATGAGGTGAGTGGGCAGAATTTTTGAACAATGTGACAAAAGCAAAGCACTTACAGATTTCCACTCTTCCCCACACCAGAACACATACATGCCACTCCACTTGTGAGCATCAAAGGCTGGCAGGATTTCGGCTTAACAACATACATTATAAACCAACTGGAAACCCAAGTTTAATTACCATGCTCCAAGCCCACACCTCGGCCCTTTCATTCAATGCCGAGACGTGATTCTCCTTTTCTGTGACTTTCCGCAAATGGACTGTTTTGCATTATTCTTGAAAGATAAGTATGCCTCTGAAGTGTAAACACCTATAATCATTGGAAGAAAAAAGGCATGGTCCTCCTCCTTACCAACAAGGCCAAAAATTAAGATACAAAAGCTCTGGTGCAAAAAACTCCAATGTAAAATCTCCTACATTAATATAAATGCTGCATTACTCAAATATTCAGGGTAGGCAGCTAAAATTCAGTAAAGTTTTCCATTATACTTTTTAAAGCTGCACTTCCTTTTCTAATCCCTTTAAGAGACCCCCTAGACAAAGAGTCTTCTAGTCATTGTGTAAAGACTAATCAGCCTCCCATGCCAGCAAAAACAACCACTTCTCTGCCTTTTCTCAATGTATTGGAAGTGGTCTGCTCTCCTCTTGCCCAAAGCCCAGAAGTTGACTTCTGGATTCTCTAGCAGGTGACAGTCATCAGCAAGTTGATTAGTTCAACAAAAGAGCCCTGATACTCACATAAAATGATTTCTTGGAATTTCAGGTGGCTGGTCATTCCCAGGAACAGTCATTGTTAGGATTTAAGGAACAGTCCTTCTCTAAGTCAGAAGTTACCCAATCATCCCAGCCTTCTAGGATAATTGGGAACTACATCTCAAATCATCTTAAATCAAATTGGCCTATGAATCTAACAGTAAGATAAATTTAAGATGGTGGGGGCATTCATTTATTGTAAGGACCAAAGGATGCCTGGAGAGTAACTAATCCCATTTTACAGATGAAGGGGCCAAAGTATAGAAAAGGGAACAAAAATTGCTAAATAGTAGTTACTGTTTATTAAGCCTTTACTATATTCTTCATATTATGCAAATTATTTAGCTGCATTACTTCATTTAATGCTTTCAACATCTCTGTGAGGTAGATTCTAGTAAGATCTCCATTTTATATGAGGAAAGTAAGGCTTGAGAATCTAAGTGCCCCAAATCCCATGGTTGGAAAATGGGAGTATGAAAGTTGTGCAGACTTCAAAGCTTGGGCTCTAAACCTTTATGGACATTGGCCCTTGTACCCCAGGTCACACAGCAAAGGAATGGTTAAAAGCAAGCCTGGGATTCCCAGTGTAACGCTTTTGCACCACCATGCTTTAACAGTGACGATGAGAGCTTCACTAGCTATAGCCCAGAGATCTGACTCAGGCCCAGAGAGAAGCTCTAGGTAGATTCAGTCTAGAAGAATCTTCTCTGCTGTAAGGAATGCCCTGGAATCTGGTTTGGGATGGGAAGGTTCAGACTATGTTTGTCAGACTAGACTTCCTGTGATAAATCCACAGTCTATCCTAGTGTGGACCTGCCAATGAAGTTAGAGATTTTTTTCGTCCTGCCTTTAATTTCTCTGGGTCTGACTTGATATTAAACTTCTATAATGTTCTGTGTTAAGCAAATGTGCTAGGCATTTGGTACGGTTAAAAGGCTGATAGTTCTGATTGGCCTAAAATAGCATTTCATTCAGCAAGCATTTATTTAATCTCCATGCTATCTCTCACCCTGGTAATCAGGGGATGTTAATATTTAGCTGCTTTTCTTGCAAAAAATGTTTTGTAATGCACAAACTGTAAAATTACATGTGCTCTTTTTAAAACTCGGATCCCGTATATGACAGATCCCTTGAGAATGGATTCTGCCAACTTTAGCAATCCTCACTTTTACAAAACCACTCCCTTGACACAGTCTGTTCCTGTGGGTCATGTATAACAGCATCTTACTCATCCCTGTTGCTGTGTGCCAGCTAAACTCGCCTCCTCCCTCTACTCTGCCAAGCCAGCTTGCCTTGGTTCTAAACCTATTTGTTAAATTACAAGAAACCACTTCTGATGGTATTGGGTTATTATTAAAAAATGCTTTTTACTTGCTTAGTGCTTTAGTGTCTACAAAGAATGTTTACATATATTTGTGTCACAAAAACATCTGTGGTAAGCAGCAGAAAACATATTATTATCCCTAAATGACTAAAGAAACAGAGGTTCGGGGAGTCCAAGTGACTTACACAAGATCCCACTCCCACTGATTAATGAACCTGGGTGTTCTGACTCCAAGTTCTTTTTCTTTCAATTTTTTAAAAGACTATATTTTTTAGAGCAGTTTTAGGTTCACAGCAGAATTGAGTGGAAAGTACATAGAGTACAAAATACTCCCTGCATGCTTAGTTTCCTTTTCATTAAAGTATGCTGCCTGCTCCATATCCTTTGAGGCCTTTTTAAATTTAAAAAACTAATTCTAAGTTCACCAGGAAGAATGAGTTGGTGAAACTGGTTAAGATGATTTGAAGTAGAAAGAGTAACCAGAGAAGCTTTGCTGTACCAGATATTAAGATAGTAATGATTAACATTTATTGAATTCCTATTTGTGCTAGGAATCTTTACAATAACTATAAAAAGTAGCTACTAAGATAATCCCCATTTTACAGATGAGGAAAGTGAGGCAAAGGGAAATTAAGTGACTCTCCCAAGGTCACATGAATTGAGGGAGCTGGGATTTTAGCCCTATCAATTTGGCATCAAGGACTGTTTCTTAACATCATAGCCACCTGTTTCATACTATAAAATCTAAATAAATAAAATAGCTGACAACTCATAGGCAGATCAATGAAATAGAATAGACAGCTCAAAAGCACACTAATGTATATGAAACTAAAGATATGATTAAGTTGAGAACTCAAATCAGTTGCTAACAAGAGAGTATATTCAATAAATGACTCCAAAGAGGTAATAGAGTGTTGTGGTTAAAAGTGCAGGCTTTGATATCAGATAAACCTAGGCTTACATAGGAACCACTTACTAACTTTATAACCTTGGCATAAAAACAGTGACTTAACTCATGGAGGCATGTGAATTGCTTCAGGTGGTGCCCTGTACAAAATGATCACTCAGTAAACCCTAGCTATGATTATTAGCGCTCAGTAAATACTAGTTATCATTATCATTGGCATGGGAGGAATAAAGCTTGAATCTCATCACCTCACACCACACACAACGAAATTTCCAGCTAAATGGAGAAAAAAGAAATAAAAAATAGGATATGTCTATCTAATCTGAAAACGAGGAAAGATTTTTCCAGTTATAAAAACAATGGGGAAAAACCTTACAATAAAACATTGATAATTGTACAATAATAAAAGTTAATTTAAACACCATGCATAGGTGTTTTAATGTAATATAAATTTAAATACTAAATTTACTAATTTAAATTACATTAAAAAATTTAATCCTGATTTCAATTTTTAAAAAACTTCACTAGAACTTACTCTTTACCAGTTAAATCATGAGGAATTTTCAGAACAATATTTAACATTTTATTGACCATCAAGGCCTGGGCTCTGGTGCTTGCTCTGCCTCTCCCAGTCCTGAAAGGAATTTAGTGGGAGAGACATCATTAACAGAGACCAAGTCAGATAGTTGCAGGTCCTCCTTTCCCAATTGTGTTGCACAAGCTGCTCAATTCTTGTCCAGAGCCAGAAAGAGCCTGTATTTCAGAAAAATCTACTAAAAAATTTGACATTGTGTTATAACATCTCTCTTAATTTAGACTTATCATGTCAAAACTTATGTGCTTCAGATCTAAACTTTCTTCATTTTGCAACTTACTTTTTTGTGTGTATGTAATTTTAAATAAACACTTTAAATACTAAGCATGTATTACATTTAAAATACACTCCCCAAAGCGATTAGTGGTTAGTTTCACACCAGAGGCCAGGTGAGGAACTGGAGTTGAAGCATGGTGAAGAGTGAGCGGACTTCGGAATCAGGTAGAGCTTGGTTTCACTCCAGCTCTGCCTTTTTCCAGCTACATGACTCTGAAGGAGTCGCCACACTTCATGGCACATTGGTTTCCTCACCTATAAAACGGAGATGATAAGCAGACCTCGCTTGTTGGGGCTGTGGTCAGGAGTACAGACAACACGTGTGAAGCGGCAAGTCCGCTGTCTATCACAGAGTAGAGTTTTTTCATTTCTTGCTGTTGTTATTACCTCCTCCCACCTGTTTGATTTGTCATCTATTGATTGTTAACTTGCTGAGATGTTTAGTTTCCCGTTAGTTCCTTGAACATAGGAACTGGTTTTATGTTTCCTTAGAACAGTGCTTTGCTTACAGCTGGCTTTTCTTTCCCTGACTTCTTTTCTTCCTTTCCTCCTCCCCACTGTTTTCACACATGATCCTGTACTGGTTGGCTGTCAAGGCTGATTGACTGGTAAGTCTTGTACCAGAGAGTGACTTTTCCAGGAAGAGAAGGGTCTGCATGTGCTTGTGTGTATATATATTTTTTATATTACAGATACAATAGGCAAAGTGATAGGGTGACTTGTCCAGAGTCCCACAGGCTCTGCATCTCTTCTTGCCTATCTACCATATCAGATACCTCATAAAAGTATATGATTCTAAAGACTGCAGAGGGCTCCCTACATTTACATCATGGCTACCTGTAGTTTCTTCACAGCAGTATCAAGGACTGTCTTCCATTTCAGAATTTCCAATTTTGAGTAAGGATGTTGTAAGAACCAACCTTAAAAAAAAAAAAAAAAGACACACATATTAATACAAAAGGGACATTTCACTAAGTCAGTAGTTACTGGGTAAATCCTATCCAGCCATCAGTCTACCAAAACCCACTTGAAAATAACAAACAAACCAAAATACATTCATATTAAAACATAAATAATTTTCAGCTTAAGAATTACCTCTCCCAAAGGAGGATTTGCACTGAAAGGGGATCAAAGCTTTAACCCCCAAGAAATTAAACCCTTATGATGACATCTGAAGTATTAGAGGCCGTTCAAGAATGCCTTCACATCCTGTGGACCTACAGATCAGATTTTTTTTCCAGATCTTTATTGGAGTATGATTGCTTTACACTTTTGTGCTAGTTTCTGCTCAGATCAGATTTTCAGCATCCGCCAGTCTCAGGACAGAATCACATCTATCAGAGAGAACATTTTATAGGTAGTCAATAGACTTCAGTTTTGTTTCTAACTCTCCTACTGGCTACTTTGGGTCTCGACATCTCTGGGCTTCAGTTTTCTCATCAGTAAAATGGGAGAACTGAATGAGATGACCTCTAAGGCCTCTTAGCTCTATCATTCTTCCCTTATAAAAATTCTACCCTTGTAATGAACATATGGAAAGGTCCACAGACAGCTTCGAGGAAATTAAGGGAAGAGGAAAACTTGCTATTTCTTTATTCCAAGTCTAATCAATTAAACCAGTAAATCACATATACAAGAAAATTTGGAAAATAAAGAAAGGGTAGCAGGGAGAAGGACACGGAATCTTACCACACAAGCACTGTTACCTTTTTGGTGTAGCTCCTTCCAGAATTTTTTTCCCCATGTGTAGGTGCTTTAAAACATTATTTTGTAATGAGACTGGGTATTCTGCTACTCTGTCTCCAGATTTTCTGCCTTAGCCATGAGCTCTTTATTTTAGCCATAACTCCAGGTGAAATTTGAATTGGGCATTGTGGCTCCTCTCCATTTTTTTCACCTCCAATACCCACCCTAACCCAAGATTAAAGATAGGCTTTACCTTCTCCTCCCAAACTCTGGAACTACTTGTCTTCCCTTTCTTTGAGGCATCATTCCACCCCCATCCCATGTGGCTCAGTTGGGCTGATAATTATGCTTCCTTACCACATATGAGCTAATGACCCAGGTTTGATCAATAATATTATTCCAATTCCCAGGCAACAATCTTTGGGCCATAGGGTGGGTACTTGACTCAAGCAGAGCCCATCAGAGTCATTATCTTGGCTAATCAGAGTCAATCCCAATGTTTTGGGATTATGTGGACACTGCAGGAGAAGAAGCACTTTCTTCCTAGGTAGGGAGCATGTGAATCTAGGGCTGGTGGTAACATCTTCTTCACTGTATGAAGTGAGCCTAACTGTAGAATTTAGCCAAAGATGGATGGAGAAGAGTCTCTGCCGTGTAGAGTCTAACACCCTGCCTTGGACCTTGTTCCTGTAGTTATTGCTTTAATCTTGTGAGCCACTTCCAGTACATGGGCAAATAATTCTCTTGTTGCTTAAGTTAGTGTGAGTTAGGTTCTTGTCACTTACTACCTAAAGATTCCTAACATAATCACATTCAGGTTCATTCCCACTGGATCAAGAGAACCAAAAATAACTTTAGACTGGAAGGACTGAACAAGCTCCATCCCAGTTTCCTTAGGTTAGGTGATAATATAATTGTTTCCACCTCCCACCTTGGGATTTCAGTCCTGCCCTCCAATGACCAAGGCCTTCCTCCTTGTTCACAGACTATCACAGACGAGTGTGCTGACCATCTGCTTGCCATCTGATTGCCTGCTGAGTGATTTTCTGTCACTGGACTTTACTCACCTATTTGGATTCCTGAACGTTTTCATGCTGAACCCTAGGGATACCTTATGATTTACTTCATTTCTATTTACTATTTTGCCGTACCTGCTGGGCTTGTTCTTAGCATATGCACCTGTTTTCTCAATATCTGGCCCACCCCAGCGAGATACTTCCAGTCCTAAATTTTGATTCCTCAAAATATCAAACTCAGAAGTATATGAAGGGAATGGGGAGGTGTGGAAGGGATACTTGATCCCTAAGCACATTCTCTAAAAGCAAGACCTTTCCACAGTTTTAAGGGTAATAGGTCTATGATGAAAAGCTCATGAAAAGCAAATCTATGAGACCCATAGCAGTCATCAGCCCCAACTCTTACACATTCCCTGAGCCACACAGAAGTAAGCAGTGTTATGTCTGTGTTCTAAGGGATGACAAGGTTCTCTTTTCCCTAACAACCCATATCTTTTCCCTTTTATAACCTCATTTGGGAGTAGACAGTATTCTTTCTAGCTTTGTGCAACCAAATCTTCCCTGAGAGGTTTCCTTTATAACATTTAAACAACTTAAGAACAAATTTTTGCCTCTTAACACAGAAGCCTTGGTTCCCAGTCCAGGGTGGTTTGTTTTTGTGATGGAAGGACCTGGGTGCTCTTCTAGGGGCAGACATGCCATTGTTCCCCAAGCAGATTTCTCAGAACCATGAAGAAAAAATTCCCAGGGTACTAGAGAAACCAGGGAGGGCTGGATTAGAGGCGGATGCCATTGAAAAGTTTGACTTGGAATCTATGAACTTAAATGTCTGGATGTGATTGGGGTTATACCAAGAGGATGGCTGGGAGAAAGATTCCAAATTCAGGGGATGGAATCACTCTCATTGCTCATTGGGTGGATAAAGGGATCTTACCATTTTCTAAGCAGATCTTGGATGTCAGTGAGAAGTAGATGACAACAGGTAAACTGCTATCCTGGGAGATCTGGAAACACTGCTTTTGGTTGATCAGAGCTAGGAAAAAAAGGAAGAAGGAGGAATATGAGTGGCGAGAGAGGAAGGAGGAGAAAAAGGGAGCATTCTTCCAGATCATCATCAACAGAAAATCCAATTGTCAATATTTTAATACTCTTACCAGGGCATTAGCAATATTTTCCATAAGCACCCACAATGACCCATGAATTATTTTCTTTTTTTTTTTAATTTTATTTATTTATTTATTATTTTTGGGGGGGTACACCAAGTTCAATCATCTGTTTTTATACACATATCCCCGTATTCCCTCCCTCTCTTGACTCCCCCCCGCCACCTTCCTTCAAGTCCCCCCAACCCTCCCCGTCCCAGTCCTCTAAGGCATCTTCCATCCTCGAGTTGAACTCCCTTTGTTATACAACAACTTCCCACTGGCTATCTATTTAACAGTTGGTACTATACATATGTCTGTGCTACTCTCTCGCTTCGTCTCAGCTTCCCCTTCAACCCCCGCCCCCTCCCAAACCTCGAGTTCTCCAGTCCATTCTCTGCACCTGCGTCCTTGTTCATGTCACTGAGTTCATCAGTACCATTTTTAGATTCCGTATATGTGAGTTAGCATAAAATATTTGTCTTTCTCTTTCTGACTTACTTCACTCTGTATGACAGACTCTACGTCTTCCACCTCATGACATATAGCTCCATCTCATCCCTTTTTATAGCTGAGTAATATTCCATTGTATATGTATGCCACATCTTCTTTATCCATTCATTTGTTGATGGGCATTTGCTTCCATGTCCTGGCTATTGTAAATAGTGCTGCAATAAACATTATGGTACATGTTTCTTTTGGGATTATGGTTTTCTTTGAGTATATGCCCAGTAGTGGGATTACTGGATCATATGGTAATTCTATTTGTAGTTTTTTAAGGAACCTCCAAATTGTTTTCCATAGTGGCTGTACCAACTTACAGTCCCACCAACAGTGCAGGAGAGTTCCCTTTTCTCCATACCCTCTCCAACATTTGTTGTTTCCAGATTTTGTGATGATGGCCATTCTGATCAGTGTGAGGTGATACCTCATTGTGGCTTTGACTTGCATTTCTCTGATGATTAGTGACGTTGAGCATCTTTTCATGTGTTTGTTGGCCATCTGTATGTCTTCTTTGGAGAAATGTCTATTTAGATCTTCTGCCCATTTGTGGATTGGGTTATTTGCTTTTTCAATATTAAGCTTCATGAGCTGCTTGTATATTTTGGAGGTTAATCCTTTGTCCGTTGTTTCATAGGTAACTATTTTTTCCCATTCTGAGGGTTGCCTTTTAGTCTTGTTTATGGTTTCTTTCGCTGTGCAAAAGCTTTTGTTTCATGAGGTCCCATTTGTTTATTCCTGATTTTATTTCCATGATTCTAGGAGGTGGGGATGACCCATGAATTATTTTCATTTGCTCTGGAATCAGCTTTTTTAATTGAAAATTCCTTTGCATAATTTCTTGATTTATTAAAGGGCTGTTTATGCTTTAGTTTTAACTGCGCTTTCACATGAGAACTACTGAAAAAAGATTCATGTTTTATTTTCATTTCTTCTTTTAGTGAATGGATAACAGCAGCCTGTTGCTGGTTTAAAAAAAAAAAAAGACATGCTCAACATCACTCATTATTAAAGGAATGCAAATCAAAACTACAATGAGGTACCACCTCACACCAGTCAGCATGGCCATCATTAAAAAGTCTACAAGTAACAAATGCTGGAGGGGCTGTAGAGAAACGGGAACCCTCCTATGCTGTTGGTGGGAATGTAAATTGGTGCAGCCACTATGGAGAACAGTATGGAGGTTCCTTAAAAAACTAAAAATAGAGTTGCCATATGATCCAGCAATCCCACTGCTGGGCATATATCCAGAGAAAACTATAATTCAAAAAGATGCATGCATCCCAATGTTCATAGTAGCACTATTTACAATATAGCCAAGACAAGGGAAAAACCTAAATGTCCATTGATGGATAAATGGATGAAGAAGATGTGGTACATATACACAATGGAATACTACTCAGTCATAAAAAAAGAATGAAATAATGCCATTTGCAGCAACATGAATGGACCTAGAGATTATCATACTAAGTGAAGTCAGAAACAGAAACACAAATGCCATATGATATCATTTACATGTGGAATCTAAAATATGACACAACTGAACTTATTTACGAAACAGAAACAGATTCACAGACATAGAAAACAAACACATGGTTACCAAAGAGGAAAGGAGGTGGGGGAGGGATAAATTATGAGTTTGGAATTAGCAGATACAAACTACTATAAATAAAATAGATGAACAACAAGGTCCTACAGTATAGCACAGGGAGCTATATTCAATATCCTGTACTAAACCCTAATGGAAAAGAATATGAAAAAGAATACATATATATGTATAACTGAATCATTTTGCTGTATACCAGAAACTAACACAACATTGTAAATCAACTATAATTCCATTTTAAACAAAAGCTATACGGACACAAGGCCTCTCTGTATCGTTATTAAGTTTTGAGCTAAAATGTAAATCTAAGACAAGAAATTTTATTAATCTATGAAGTGGAATTAACTCATCCCATTGAGAAAAAATATATGTTTTAAAAGCTGTCTAAGACAAAAAAACTAGGTATATTTTAAAAAGAAAGAAAAATTCATGGGAGCTTCTTAAACTGTATGTATGAGTTAGGAGATCCATAAGTCCAGGATTCCACAACAAATAGGCTGTATCTAAACGCAATAAGATGAGAAAATCACAATGATAAAAAAGTAAAAGAGGGACTTCCCTGGTGGTGCAGTGGTTAAGAATCCGCCTGTCAATGCAGGGGACACGGGTTCAATCCTTGGTCTGGGAAGACCCCATATGCTGAGGAGCAACTAAGCCCGTGGGCCACAACTATTAAGCCTGCACTCTAGAGCCCTCGAGCCACAACTATTGAGCCCACATGCCACAACTACTGAAGTCCACATGCCTAGAGCCTGAGCTCCACAACAAGAGAAGCCACCTCAATGAGGAGCCTGCGCACTGCAATGAACAGCAGCCCCCGCTTGCCACAACTAGAGAAAGCCCACATGCAGCAAAGAAGACTTAACACAGCCAAAAAATAAAGAATAAATTAAAAAAAATTTTTTAAATAAAAGAAATAAGGCTACAGGTTAGAATTTGCACAATAACCAGGACTTACATTTATTGAGCACTTACTACATGCCAGGCACTATGCTAAGCACATTACAAGCATTGCATTATTTAATTCTCTCAACAAAATTCCACCATCAATCTTTCTCCCTCTCTTCCTCATTTTATAGATGAGGTCTGGGATAAGGCCTGAAAATTCACTATTCTAACAAGTCCCCAGTGATGCTGATGCTCTGGTTTAGGGACCATACTTTGAGAACCACCACTACAGGGCATCTCAACCCCTTTATTAACAACAATCACTTACTCTTAAAAAGTAAAAATTGTATTGCTGGAATTATCTTGTTAAAGCTAATGTAGTGGGCCTCATGAACCATCAGGAATCAATAATAATACCTATATATTAAAGGTTATCATGAGGATCATATGAGAGAATGGGGGTAAAAATAATAAAACAGCAATAACACATATGTAGTGTCTGCTATGTTTAGATACTTTCCCAAGTGCTTTAGTGCTCACTTAGTTAGTATTCAGAACAACCCTGGAAGGAGGTACAGTCTGTAGTATCATGTTACAAATAAGGAAGCTGAGGCAAAGAGAGGTTACAAAATGTGTTCAAGTTATACAGCTAGTAAGTGCAACAGCCAGGATTCGGACCCAGGAATCCTAAGAGCAAAGGCTTAATGTCTACACTAGGTTACTTCTCTATCTCAGACGGGTTGTTGTAGGGATAGCCACAACTGCTATTTATTCTTATTGTGACTATCACTATCACTCTTATGATAGTATAATGGGAGTTAGGGATAAAGTAGCAGAAAGAACAATATACTGGGAGTCAGACCAGGGTTGAGGGTCACAGACCTATCAGAAACTGTGTGACTCTGGGCAAGTTACTCAGCTCTTTGGAATCTCAGTTTTCTCCTTAGTGAAACAGAAATCCTATTAACTGTCCCATAAGAATATCAGGACAACTAAATTAGCCAATGGCTAGAAAGCTCCCTATGATTTGTGAAATACTGTAAACTAATATGATTTTATTTTTTAAAATATCGGTTCTTTTGTTACATCTAAACCTGCTTATATATACTGAACATGATAGAAGCTAAAGTGGGAAATCTTAAGGTCCTGAATATAAAGGTTAACTCTGGGGGTAAAAGCAGGGTCTACCAATACTCCTCACTGTGCAGTGCAAATCTCTGGTGAAATTGCTCATAATTTTTCACTCACGGCTGTGCTACTTAATCACATTTCCCTATCAAGTTTTCTGAAATTATTATCAGCAATGATTTCAGACCCTTAC
This sequence comes from Hippopotamus amphibius kiboko, assembly GCF_030028045.1. Taxonomy (NCBI): domain Eukaryota; kingdom Metazoa; phylum Chordata; class Mammalia; order Artiodactyla; family Hippopotamidae; genus Hippopotamus; species Hippopotamus amphibius. The sequence goes on along the minus strand of NC_080192.1, from coordinate 25,448,172 downwards.
CTTTTCCTTTTTTTTAACATTCCTGGGTTTGCAAATGTTTCAGCATCTGAAAATAACATCAATTTCTTGGAAATAAAATAGTAGACCTCATTTTAACTGTGAAAAATTTAGAGACTAAGATTCAGTGTTGGGATGCAGCAACATTTCTGAGAGAAGAGAGTGGTCCCTCAGAAGTGAGGGAAGAAAGCAGCAGAACTGATTTCTCCATTAGGCACACAACACTTGTAGGAGCCCAGAAAAATGTTTTAATTTTAATTTCTTTTAAAACAGAAAAAACCTATGACAGCAATGAATGTATGATAGTGAATCCCAGGAACTTCCCTGGCAGGCCAGCGGTCAGGGCTCAGCGCTCTCACTGCTGAGGACCTACGTTTGATCCCTGGTTGGGGAACTAAAATCCCATAAGCCCCAAAGCACAGCCAATAATAATAATAATAATAAATCTAGCTGGATTATATTTGCCATTATAACAATGCATTCACAAGAAGTTACTTTTAATAATTTTTATGGAGGTAAGGACTTGTGAAGGGAAAAGTGCCCAGAGCCCACAAAAGTCATAATGTGGTCCAGGGAATGAGGGAACACAGATGAAGTGGCGGGAAGACAGGGGCTGTGGAAGCAGCATTGACTCAAGTGCCTCTAAAATGGGCCAGATTGTACTGTTTCACACATGCACCACATTATCACAGGTTCCTGATCCTAGGTTTAAAGACCAAGTCTTCACTTCTCTCTCTGAAATTAAATGCCCTTCATGATCTTGGATACACCTGTCCTTCCACTCAATTCCTTTTATTTACCCCCTTTTAAGAAGTAAAGCTCCCTTTTCCACTTTGACTTGGTTATCCCTTTTTTTTCATTGTGGTAAAATATACATAACAAAAAATTTACAATTTTAACCAATGTAATATTTTAGTTGTGGTTGAATATGCATAACATAAAATTTGTCACTTTACCAATTTTTAACTGTACAGTTCTGTAGCATTAAGTTCATTCACATCATTATATAACCATCACTACCATCCATCTTCAGAAATTTTTCATCTTCCTCAACTGAAACTCTATATCCATTTAACTAAAACTCCATATTTGCTCCCCCCACCCCACCCCCCCACCTCCACTTCCCAGCCCCTGGTACCCACCATTCTACTGTCTATCTCTATGAATTTGACTACTCTAGGTACATCATTATAAGTAGGGTCATACTGTATCTGTCTTTTTGTTTCTGGATTATTTCACTTAGCATAATGCCTTCAAGATTCATCCATGCTATATCATGTATCAGAACTTCATTCCTTTTCAAGGGTGAATGATATTCCACTGTACATACGTACCACATTTTGTTTATCCCTTCATCTGTCGATGGACATTTGGGTTGTTTCCACATTTTGGTTATCATGAATAATGCTGCTATGAGCATTGGTGTACAAATATCTGTTTGAGTGCCTGCTTTTAATCACCTCCAGTTGATGATAAGCTTATCCTAGCCCTCAAATTATTTTTAGAAACAATTTTTCAAATACAATGTCTGGGGACTTCCCTGGCAGTCCAGTGGTTAAGATTCCACACTTCCACTGCAGGCGGTACGTGTTCAGTCCCTGGGTGGGAAACTAAGATCCTGTATGCCATGTGGCACGGCCAAAAAAAACCCCAACAGCAAAAAACAAATACAATGTCTGGCACAAATAAAAACTAATCATAGTCACAGGGAGTCAAGAGAACATGAATGAGAGCCAGAGAAACAAAAGCGGAACCCAGAAATAGATTCACATACATATGCCCATCTGATTTTTGACAAAAATGCAAAAGCAATTCAATGGAAGAAAAATGATGCTGAAGCAATTGACATCAATAGGCAAAAAGATGAACCTCAACTTGGTCTCAGATGTTATACAAAAGTTAACCCAAAATGGGTAATGGACGTAAATGTAAAATGCAAAGCTATAAAACTTTCAGGAAAAACAAGAGAAAAACTTCAATATCTAAGGTGAGGCAAAGAGTTCCTAGTCTTGATACCAAAAGAACTATTCATAAAAAATTTTTGATAAATTGGATTTCTTCAACATTTGAAACTTTTTCTCTTGCTGCAAAAGACCCTAGTAAAAGGATGAGAAGACACTGGGAGAAAATATTTGCAAAGCACATTTATGACAAAGGACTAATATCTAGAATATATAAAGAACTCTCAAAACTCAACAGTAAAAAAGTAATCCAATTAGAAAATGAGTAAAGACATGAAAGACATTTCACTGAAGAGGACATACAGATGGCGAACATTCAATATCATTAGCCATGAGAGAAGTGCAAATTAAAACCACAATGAGCTATCACTACACACCTCTAAGAACGGCTAAAGTAAAACACAGTGATAATATCCAAGTCCTGGGTGAGAATGTGGAGAAATGAGATCACAACATTGCTGGTGGGAATGTAAAATGGCAGAGTCTCTCTAGAAAACAGTTTAGCAGTTTCATATAAAAGTAAACATGCAAATACCACTCAGCCCAGCAATGGTACCTCTGGACACTTACCAAAGAGAAATGAAATCTTTTCTTTGCACAAAAACCTGTACATAAATGAGCAGCTTTCATAATATCCAAAAACTGGGGGGAAAACCCCACCCACTCAAGGAGTGAATGGTTAAACAAACCGTGGGACATCCATGCCATGGCATGCATACTACCCAGCAATAAAAAGGGACACACTGATGATACACACAACCTAGATGAATCCCCAGAGAATTAAGCTGACTGAAAAAAGACAATCACCAAAAGTTAAACACTGTATGATTCCATTTATACGACATTCCTGAAATGATAACAATATAGAAATGTAGAACACAGTGGTGGTTGCCAGGGTTAAAGAGGGTGTGGGGGCAGCAGGGAAGTGGGTGGAGCTCTAGAAGGACAACATGAGCGATCCTTGCTGTGACGGGAATGTTTTGAAGCTTGACTGTATCAACGCGCATATTCTGGTTGTGATGTTGTACCATAGTTTTCCAAGATGTTGTCATATGGAGAAAAATGGGTAAAGGGTATATGGGATCTCTTTGTATTATTTCTTACAACTGCATGTGGGTCTACAATTATCATAAGAAGCATAATTTTAAAAATTATATATGTGGCTAGCATCATATTTCTGCTGGACCATGCCACTGTTAAAGAGAATTTATAGGATCCCCTGAGGCAGAGACTTCATATCACATGAATATGAGGCATAATAGATGCTTTACTTAACTGAAAGCACTATAAATTTTTGTATCTTATTCCTGATATTCACCAATAACTTATTAAAATGATTAATGCAAATCAAATATCACTAATATAATTTTTTCAATATCTCACCTGCTATTTTTATTTTTAAAACTGGAGGATTAACTAGTAACTTCTACTTACATGTTTTTTCCATAGATTTACTTGCTGCAACATGATGGTCTTCTTTTACTTTCACCAGGTGATTTTCCTTATGACATTCTTCCCTTAAACAGCTGTTGATTTTGCAGCTCTTTAAATCAACTATGGTCATGATACTGGCGTCATCTTGTAAGATGTCGCATTTCCTCAACATTGAATTTTTGGTTGCATACTTATAAGCGTCTGCAGTAAGATCGTGCCAACTGTAATTCACAAGATTCACAATTCCCACAGGGGAAGTAATGTTATACTCAGCATATGCCTGCAATATCTCCTCAAGTTCGTACAGCATTTCAGCAGCAGTGAGTTTGTATTCTTCAAATAGAGAATTTTGCAGTTGTAGTTTGGAAAATTTTAAATTAGTAGATAACTTGGAAACACTAGAAGTTTGTGAGGTACCAAATAAGTTGAGCTCATCTTTCTCCCCAGATGCAGCTACTGTAGAAAGTGTTGCTTTCTCTAGTTCTTTAGATATTGTACTCTTTGTATGACTGTAAAAAAAGAAAAATGAGCTTTAAAGATATTTTATACTCTTTAATCTAGTAATTTGACTTCTAGAAATCCATCTTAAAATATAATAAAAAAGTATAACATCTATGCATAAAATTGCTAACTGTAGCATTATTTTTTGATATTAAAAAAATTGAAAAGAACCTAATACATCATAGAGATACAGCTAAGTAAATAATGCCATACCCATACAATAGGTAGCCATGAAAAGTTGTTTGGAAAATTGCTCTTAATAACTTGAAGAAATGTTTATGTTATAATATTATATAAAAGTATACATAATTGTATATGTGGAATGATCGCAAAGGAATTATATATATATACATGCATTATATAAATATATATCATATATCTCGTATTAAAAGGACTAAGCAAATGTCCACCAAAAAGCAAACATTGTGAGATGAGGTCAATTTTTATTTTCTCCTTTTATACTTTATACTTTTCTAACTTTTCTACAATGGACATTTATTATGTTTATACACAGAAGATGAAAACCAATATATGCGTGTTGCTTACTCAATTCTTTAATTATAAGACAAGACAGAGATCACTTCTGCTAGAAAGCCTTCTCTGAATTTCTTAGTCTACATTTTCTGTCTTCCCGAAGCCTATCCTACTCACCCCTATTAGATGTTACTATAGTATACTAAAATTCTAAAGCAGACTACAGAAACAGACTCACAAAAAGACTAGGTGTTTCAGATATTGGAATTTTTAGCCACAGTTTATAAAACAACTATGCATACTATGTTTAAAACTTCTAAGTGGTCTTTCCCTTTTTGTAATAGCATCTAGGTAATTCAAAACGATGCCTTACTATCAGTATCCAGGAGAGATGAAAACCCAAAGAGGTAAACCTCATATTTTCTCCCCTTGTGGGGGATTAGGAATGGGGAGGGGAATTTTACCAATTCTAGAAGAGGAATCTGAGAGGCTTAGAGACAAATCAGGGTTTTTGATAGTTTTGTGGAGGCTAACGTTTCAAAATTTGGAATCCAGGGCTTTCCAAGGTGTGGCTGCACCCTAGGAGTCATCCCAAAGTAGATCTAGACCACCACATTCAAACACAACTTCAAATTATCACACCTCCTGAAACTGAATTAAGGTGACCCCCTGGGCATTGCCTCAAGCCTCTGACAGAAACAAATGTAAATTTCCTCCAGGGGAAGATAAGTTCATCCTAGCCCTCAAATTATTTTTAAAAACAAATTTTCAAATACGTCTGACTTAAATTTAAAAAAACAGATTCACAAAGAGCTAGGAGAACATAAATGATAACTGGCAGAAACAGCAATTAATAAAAATAGAACCACAGGGAGATATAGAGTTTAAAATAACTTTTACTTTGTCCAAGGAAACTGAGAATTTTTGTGAAGAACTGAAAACTACACACAGACAGGCAGACAGACAGACAGACACACACACGTTAGAACACATTTGAAAAAGAGCCAAATAGAAATTCTAAAGCTGAAAATATAACCAATATTAAGAACTCAGTGGATGAGTTTAACACCACATTAGACACAACTGAAGAGAAAATTAGATGAAAGATTTAGTAGAAAATCTCCACAATGAAGTATACAGAGACAAAATTGACCAGATACTGCAGTTTTTACAAATTGAAGGTTTGTGGCAAGTCTATTGTTGCCATTTTTCCAAGAGCATGTGCTCACTTTGTGTCTCAGTCACATTTTGGTGATTCTTGCAATATTTAAAATGTTTTCATTATTATTATGTTTGTTATAGTGATCTGTGATCAGTGATTTTTGATGTTACTATTGCAAAAAGATTACAACTTGCTGAAGGCTCAGATGACAACATTTTTTTAGCAATAAAGTATTTTTCAATTAAAGTGTGTACTTTTTTAAGACAATGCTATTGCACACTTAATAGACTACAATATAGTGTAAACAGAACTTTAATACGTAGTCATATAAAACATGTCAATACCTGATGGAGTCATCTGAATAATGTCTTTATAGAATGGCACACAGTGCAAAGGAGCCACTTGCATTTGTCTTCTAAATCGTGGTTCCATTAGCATAGTTTGAAAAATAACACGGGTTTCATAAGTGTTTAATGTGAAACAAAAGGGAACATTTTTTTAAGATCAAAGGTATTTGACTTGGATAAGAATTCTAACTGTAGGGAATTTCCTGGCGATTCAGTGGTTAGGTCTTGGTACTTTCACTGTAGAGGCCTGTGTTCCATCTCTTGTTGGAGAACTAAGATCCTATAAGCTGCACAGCGTGGCCAAAAAACAAACAAAAAAAGAATTCTAAATGTAGGTCTTAAATTTTGATCTCTGAGCATTGGTTATATTTTTACACTGATATTTAAAAGATGGACACCCCATTTTTGAAAACTTTAAATATATTTTTACAATAATTCATTAAATTTCAATATCTTTTATAGCTTTCAAAATTGCTCTCATAAACATTATTTTATCAAATTCTAATGCTAACCCTATGAGTCAACTAGAGTGTTATCTCTATTTTATGTTACTTTCTTTGTAACATCCTGTAAATATGCATTAGTTATAAATTTATCTATTGCTCAAATAAAATGATAGAGACCGGAGAAAGACAAATATATGATATCACTTATATGTGGAATCTAAAAAATGAAATAAACTTATTATTAAACAGTAATACAAATGAACTTATTTACAAAAGAGACATAGACTCACAGACATAGAAAAACAAACTTACAGTTACCAAAGGGGAAAGGGGGAGGGATAAATTCAGAATTTGGGATTAATAGATACACACTACTATATATATATATTAGATAAACAACAAGGAGCTACTGTACAGCACAGGGAACCACATTCAGTATCTTGTAATAACCTGTAATGGGAAAGAATCTGACAAAGGAGATATAAACAACCAAATCACTTTGCTATTTACCTGAAACACTGTAAATCAACTCTATTTCAATTTTAAATAAATAAGCAAAATAATAGAGACTTACTTATTACGACAATAATAGTAACACCTACCATTTATTAAGTGCCTCAATTTTATCACATGTAAAATGGTATCAATAATTATACCTCCTTCAGAGGGTTGTTAAGAAGGTTAAGAAATTTAATGTGCATTTGAAAAAATAATATTTATATGTTTGGTTTACTTTTCCGACAGAAGTTCAAATAATGGATTGTTCAGTTCAAAACCAGATTTAACAATCTTGACAAGAGATAATCAACAATAAAGTTCTTGGCACCTGTCCCAGTCTTAAAGCAGCTCCACTTCTCCAGGCACAGCACATGTGAAGAAACCATTCATTCATTCAACAAAATTCAACAGGCACTGTTCTAGATGCTGGAAAGACATGGTGAAGAGGACAGATCTCTGCCCTCGTGAACCTTACATTCTAGTTGGAGAAAGACAGGAAGGAAAGAATGAAGAGGGACTTCCCAGGTGGTGCAGTGGTTAAGAATCTGCCTGCCAATGCAGGGGACACGGGTTCAATTCCTGCTCCAGGAAGATCCCACATGCCGTGGAGCAACTAAGCCCATTGTGCCACAACTATTAAGCCTGCGCTCTAGAGCCCTCAAGCCACAACTATTGAGCCCATGTGCCACAGCTACTGAAGTCCACATGCCTAGAGCCTGAGCTCCGCAACAAGAGAAGCCACCTTAATGAGGAGCCTGCACACCACAATGAAGAGTAGCCCCTGCTCACCACCAGAGAAAGCCCATGAGCAGCAACGAAGACCCAATGCAGCCAATAAATAAATAAATAAATAATTTTTTTTTAAGTTAAAAAAAAAGAATGGAGGAAGATAGGAAAGAGAAAGAAAATTACAGATAGTGGTAACTGCAATGATGAAATTAAAATAGGGCACTGTAAAAGAGTGATGATGGTGTGTGTGTGTTTTTGGCTCCTTTGAATTGAGAGATCAGGGATGGCCTTTCTGAGGAGGTGATATTCAGGTTGAGATTCAAAATTATGAGGAGGAAGAGCCAACCATAAAATAATAAGGAAGGAAAATATTCAAAGCAGAATGCATAGAAAATGCAAAGAACTTAAAGCAGTAATGGCTTGGTTGTTAAAGGAATTCACAGGCTGGGGAGCAATGAGTGTTGTGGAATGGTATGTAAGGAGGTCAGAAGGCAGGTAGAAGAAATCACAGAAAGGCTTGTAGTTCATGGTAAGAAGGGTGGATTTTATTCTTGGTGAAATGGCAGCAGTCGGAAAGCCAGTGGAAGAAACAGGGTGTTTCCAAGCAGAGTGGACAGAAGCAATGCTTAGCCATGCCCTGAGGAAAGCATCAAGTAAGAAAGCTGGGCAGCCAATAAACCCCTGGAGCTTTATATAGATAGACCTACTTATTGTTCACATGACACTCTAAACTCCTCCACTGAGTGCCAGTTATAAGCCAAGCACTCTGGATGCAAAATGACCAAGTTATGTTAAATTGTGTTTTAGGCAGAAAAAGACAATGGACTTCTGAAAAGAACAGCAACTTGTTGTGGTCTTGAGAAAAGTTATAGCAGGCTAAAAAAAACAACAACCCAAACCAGATTAATATTTACTGGGATTTCTCAACCCTGGCATTACTGGCATTTTGGACCAGCTGATTCTCTGTTGTTGGGTGTTGTCCTGTGCATTGTAGGATGTTTAGCAGCATCCCTGGTCTCTACCCACCAGATGACAATAGCACCACAGTTCCTAGTCATGACAATAAAAAATGTCTTCAGACATTGCCAAACTTACCCTGTTGGGGAAAAAATGTGCCTACTTGACAACTCACAGGTATAACTGACAACTTTTAAGTCTGGTGATCTATGTTCTAAGACAGGTTGAGGTATTTTAATTTCCACTTCACAAGTTAAGAAATTATAGTAACTAGAAGGTAAAAATGTTGTGGAATGACTAGTTCATTATTTCACTCATCTTTGTAGGCTTGACATAAGTTCGTGGTTGTTAATCACAAATCTCTTATTAAGCACATTGCATGTGCCAAGCATTGTTTTGGGGACTGGGGATAGAGAAGTGATTAAGTAGGTAAAATATCCTAACGTTTATAGATCTGATACTTTCATGAGGAGAGAAAGGGCAAACAAATAAATAGAAATATCATTTATAAAGTTAGAAAGTGATAAGTGCAGCAGAAATGTTAGGAAGGGGGATAGAGAATGCCAAGATGGGGATAGGGTAGAAATTTGAAATAGGACAATCAAGAAAAGTCTTACCACGAAGGTGATATTTAAATAAAGACTTAAAGGGAATAGGGAGTACACAATGCAGAAAGCAGGAGGAACATCTAGTACACATTGCCTAAGAGTGGAGCTGGGTTTGTTATGGAATAGCAAGGAAACCCAGATGACTGGCTGATTTGGCCACTTATGCTTAAATTAACCAATAATTTGGCTGAAATAAAGTTCTCTACTTGACTTCATAATCAGGTTTGAAATGGCAATTCCTTGATGTAGTTTCTTGGGGGACGGGGAATAGGGAAGGACTGGTCCTGAGCATCTTACAGCCCTTTGGAAATGTGAAGTGACCCCAGAAAATAGAGTAAATTCCAAATGTTTTACTTATAGTTAGCTCCTATGGTGCATCCCAAATGGGGGAAGTGGTCTTCACATTTTCTCTTTTCCCATATCTTCCTTTTTGGTTTCATCTAAAAAAGAATAAGAAAAATTTTCTGACTAAAAAAGACAAAAAATATCGGTGAAAGGTAAGTTATTTTTTAAAAAGTAAACTATAACTTGATGAAACTGAGCTATATTATTACCTGATCAAAAAAACTGATGGGCCCAATGTCCAAAGGTTTAATTTCAGTAAAGTCTTCCATTCTGCCATGAGACCTAAGAAGGAGAAATTGGAAATCTGAAGACAAGTTATCGTGTCTGTATGTAATATTTCAAAGCACTTGATGGTTTTAAAGTTTAAACGTTTTATTTTCAATGAAGTGTAAAAAAATTAAGGGGGGGGGAGCACAACCCTCCCTTTATCTTTATCTTCATTTCATAGGCTATCAACTTAACACAGATGCAATCGGAAGGATTTCATGCTCATGTCAATACCAAGTTTCTCAACCTTGACACTATTGACATTTTGGGCCAGATAATTCTTTGTGGTAAGCAGCTGCCTTGTGCCTTGTAGAATGTTTAGCAGCATCTCTGGCCTCTACCTACCAGATGCCAGTAGCATACCCTCCTACTCAGTCATGACAACAAAAGTGTCTCCTGACACTGCCAAATGTCTCCTGGGAATCACAATTACCTCTTATTGGGAATGACTGTGCCAACGTAACAGGCAGGGAAAAAAGGTTTTAATAGGGAATGAACTGGTACATGTGAAGATGAGTGATACTACTGATGGCAGGGTTATTAGAGCAGTGCAACTCAAAATGTGGTCCATGGGCCAGTAGAATCAACATCACCTGCGACCTTATTAAACTGCCCTCATGGATTTTCAGTGAGGAAGATGAGTACACAATGGAGGACTGGGCAGCAGCAACCGCATCAAAGAATTGGGACATGCAGTGGACTGAGGATCATTAGCTATTATTATTATTAATATGGATAAATTTCCAAGGCTCAGGCTTGATTAGTCCTTCCTTAAAGAGAAGTAGGAGAATTTGTTTAAAATGAGGCTTGAAAAACACAAAAAGCTTCTGTTTATCTAAATATCTCTAGCTCATTGTCCTGCCAATGTGGCTAAAGATTCCATTTTTAATAAATTCAATATCTCCAAAATCCCTGGTTAAAATGTAAATATAAGTATTTATGCTATAACTGATACATACATTTGTGAAAAAACTTTATGCCCTGCAAAATTATGCATTAAAAATAATATGGCTTATGGGAAAAATAGGATTAAGACATACCAGTGAAGACCTATGCCACTTTGGAACAAGTACACAAAAGAAAAACAGTAATTGGCACCTCTTGAGAAGCTTAAACAGCCCAGGCAGGAAGCTGTGGCCAGAAGATGCCTCAGGGGATATTTAAAAAAATAAACAGAGTAAAAATGCAAACTTATTATTGAAATAATATGTATGAAGTGGAGCTCCTTGCCAATGGGATTGACTTTAAGGTGGGCCCAGAAAGAAATTAAACCTGCCAGAATCTAAGAACCATAAGTCTGGGAGTTTGCCTTTCTAGAAAGGGATTCCTGGGTACCAGTGCTCATTTTTATGTTTTTTGTTTGTTTAAGACCTGTGCAGCAGCTGAACTGAAGGCTTTTTCCTGTCCTAATGTTACTTCTGTGCCCCCCTTTTGCTAGAAAAATCAAGTACGAAAAATTGAGGATGACAACTTACACTCACACTGACACCATTCACTTATTTAATAATAATTAGCTAATTTGCATTATAGAAATTGTGGTAAAACAGACTAAACCTTTCCTTGGGAGGAGAGAAGAAATAGCTTAAACTAAAAATAAATATTTAGTGTTTCAAATGAGGTCACTATCAGCTTGAAACATAGAGAGCAGGCCCTGAGGAAATCAGGGAGGTAAGTATAACAAGAAGAAGGAAGTAAAAGGATGCTCCTGAGAACATCAAGCGTCAAAGAACTTCAAACAGTTCTAGCCTAGATCCACAACAAAAGGAAAGCTGGGGCTGTCAAAAAATCAAGCAGTAAGAATACCCTATACTCATCAAAAAAATAGAAGAGGAAAATCTTCCCTACTCAGTCTATGAGGCCAGCACTACCTTGACACAAAAACCAGAGAAGACACAAAAACCAAAGACATCACAAAAACAAAACCACAATTCAAAATGATTACACTATGATTACATTTAAGGCTTTCTGCAACTACAAGGTGGTGGTTATGGAAACCATGGCCCTCAGTATCAATATCTAAACAGCAGCCATTGGGGACTTCCTTGGTGGTGCAGTGGTTAAGAATCCACCTGCCAATGCAGGGGACATGGGTTTGATCCCTGGTCTGGGAAGATCCCACACGCCATGGAGCAACTAAGCCCATGCACCACAACTACAAAGCCTGTGCTCTAAAGCCTGTGAGCCACAACTACTGAGCCCATGTGCTGCAACTACTGAGGCCCACATGCCTAGAGCCCATGCTCCACAACGAGAGGCCACTGCACTGAGAAGCCTGCACACCACAACGAAGCACCCACTTGCCACAACTACAGAAAGCCTGTGCACAGCAACGAAGACCAAACACAGCCAAAAAAATTAAAATTAAAATTAAAAAATAAAATAAAGTGCACCATCTATTCATTTTTAAAAAACAAATTTAAAAAAAAGCAGCCATCACCTTCTTCTATGTGTGTTTTCCTTTTGGGTTTTTTCTTAATTTTTCTTAATCAAGTCTGCTGTTGTTGTTGCTTCTTAGCAAAACTGGCAAAAACAAACTTGTAATCATTGAACATAGTGCTTTGGCAATTAAAATGTTTAAAACCTTCAATCTAAAGGAAAGGGAAAATCACAATAGGAAAGGAAAATATACAGTAAGGATTTAAGGTCACTTAAATAAACGAGCTTGTAAATTAAAAAACAATACAAAAATCATAAAAGCAATTATAACTACAATTAACAGTAATAGGATAGGCATGAAGATGTAAAATAGGTCATAAAAATTGAAAAATGTGGGGAAAAGTATAAAAATATAGATCTTTTAGAATGTGCTTGAACTTGAATGACTATTAGTTTAAGGAAAGTAGATATAGTTATGGGTCAATATACTTGAACTCCATGGCAATCACAAATCAAAAACATACAATAGATTCATAAAAACCAAAAAGAAAGGAACACAAGCATACTACAAAAGAAAATTGGGAATTCCTCAGTGGTGCAGTGGTTAAGAATCCTCCTGCCAATGCAGGGGACATGGGTTCAATCCCTGCTCTGGGAAGATTCCCACATGCTGCAGAGCAACTAAGCCCATGCGTCACAACTATTTAGCCTGTACTCTAGAGCCTGTGATCCACAACTATTGAGTCTGTGTGCCACAACTACTGAAGTCTACGTGCCAAGAGTCTGTGCTCTGCAACAAAAGAAGCCACCACAATGAGAAGCCTGCACATCACAATGAAGCGAGTGCACCACAATGCCACCACTCGCCACAACTAGAGAAAGCCCATGTGCAGCAATGAAGACCTAATGCAGCCAATAAATAAATACATAAATAAATAAATAAGAAAGAAAATCATCAAACCACAAAAGGAGAAACAAAAAGAAGAAATGAACAAATAAGAACTACAAAAACAACTGAAAGCAAGGATTAAAATGGCAAAAAGTGCATACCTATCAATACTACTTTAAATGTCAGTGGACAAAATGCTCTATTCAAAAGACACAGAGTGGCAGGCTGGATAACAAATGAACAATCAAACAAAACAAAACATGAGCCTGTACTATGCTGTCCATAAAAGACTAACTTCAGGGTGAAAGACACACATAGACTAAAGGTGAGAGGATAGAAAAAGATATTTCATGCAAAGGAAAACAACAAGAAAGCAAGGGTAGTAATACTCATGTCAGACAAAATAGACTTTAAAACAAAGGCAATAAAGAGAGACAAAGAAGGGCACTATATAATGATAAAGGGATCAATACAAGAAGAGGATATCACACTCGTTAACATATACATACCCAATATAGGAGTACCTAAATGTATAAAGCAAATACTAACAGGCTTAAAGGGAGAAATTGACAATAATACAATAATAGTAGGAGACTTTAACACTGTTATCAATGGACAGATGATCCAAATGGAAAATCAAAAAGGCAACAGAGGTCCTAAATGACACAATTAGGACACAATAAACCAGTTGGACTTGATTGATATCTAGAGGACACTACATCCAAAAAACCACAGAATACATGTTCTTTTCAAGTATGCATATGGCATTCTCTAGTATAGACAACATATTAGGTCACAAAATAAGCCTCAACAAATTTAAGAGGATACAAATTATTTCAAGCACCTTTTCTGACCACAGCAGTATGAAACAAGAAATCAACCACAGAAAGAAAAATGGGAAAAGAATGAACATGTGGAAACTAAACAACATGCTACTAAAAAACCAATGGGTCAATGATGAAATCAAAGAAGAAATTAGAAAATGCCTTGAGAAAAACAAAAATGAAGGGCTTTCCTGGTGGCACAGTGGTTGAGGGTCTGCCTGCCAGTGCAGAAGACGTGGGTTCGATCTCTGGTCCGGGAGGATCCCACATGCCTCAGAGCAAATGGGCTGGTGCACCACAACTGCTGAGCCTGTGCTCTAGAGCCTGTGAGCCACAACTGATGAGCCCATGTGCTGTAACTACTGAAGCCTACATGCCTGGAGTCCATGCTGCACAACCAGAGAGGCTGCTGCACCGAGAGGCCAGTGCAATGCAGCAAAGAGTGGCCCCCACTCACCACAACTAGAGAAAGCCCATGTGCAGCAATAAGATTCAATGCAGCCAATAAATTAAAACATAAAAATAAATAAATACATTAAAAAAAAGAAAAACAAAGAAAAACAAAAATGAAAACAGAACTGTACAAAATCTATAGCAAAAGTAGTTCTAAGAGGGAAGTTCATAGCAATACAGGCCTTCCTCAAAAAAACAAGAAAAATCTCAAATAAACAACCTAACCTACCACCTAAAAGAATTAGAATAAGAAGAACAAACAAAACCCAAAGTCAGCAGAAGGAAGGAAATAATAACAGTCAGAAAGAAAATAAATTTAAAAGATTTTTAAAAAACAACAGAAAAAATAAGTAAAATCAAGAGTTGGTTTTTTGAAAAGATAAACAAAATTGACAAACTTCTAGCCAGGCTCACCAAGAAAAGAGAGAGCACTCAAACAAACAAAATAAGAAATGAAAGATGAGAAATAACAACTGATATTGCGGAAATACAAAAAAATCATAAGAGAATACTATGAATAGTTATATACCAACAAATTAGACAACCTAGAAGAAAGGGACAAATTCTGGAAACATACAGCCTGCCAAAACTGAGTCAAGAGGAAACAGATAATTTGAACAGACGGATCACTAGAAGTAAAGTAGAATTTGTAATTTAAAAAACCTTCAAAGAAATAGTCTAGGATGGGATTGCTTCATTGGGGAATTCTACCAAACTTCAAAGAAAAACTTACACCTATCCTTTTCAAACTATTCCAAAAAATTGAAGAGGAGGGAATACTCTCAAACTCATTCTATGAGGCCACCATCACCCTAATACCAAAACCAGACAAAGACACTACCAAAAAAATAAAATTATAGGCCAATATCTTTCATGAATATAGATGCAAAAATTCTCAACAAAATATTAGCAAACCAAATCCAATAATGCATAAAAAGGATCATTAACCATGATCAAGTTGGACTTATTCCAGGGTCACAAGGATGGTTTGACATGTGCAAATCAATCAATGTGATACATCACATTAAAAAAACAAAGACAAAAAACACATGGTCATCTCAACAGATGCAGAAAAAAACATTTGACAAACATTAATATTCATTTATGATAAAAACTCTCATCAACATGAGTATAGAGAGAATATATCTCAACTTAAGGCCATTTATGACAAATCCACAGCCAATATAACACTCAACAGTGAAAAGCTGAAAGCCTTCCTACTAAATTCAGAAACAAGGCAAAATGCCCACTCTCACCTTTTCTATTCAACTTAGTGTTGGAAGTCTTAGCCACAGCAATCAGATAAGAAAAAGAAATAAAAGGAATCCAAACTGGAAGGGAAGAGGTAAAACTGTCACTATTTGCAGATGATATGATACTTTACATAGAGAACACTCAATTCTCCACAAAAAAACTGTTAGAAGTAATAAATGAATTTAACAAGGAGGCAGGATACAAGATTAACATACAGAAATTTGTTGCATTTCTTTACATTTAAAATGAAACATCAGAAAGAGAAAACAGAAAAACAATGCTGTTTAAAATCATGTCAAAAAAATAAAATATCTAGGAATAAACTCAACCAAGGAGGTGAAAGACCTATATGCTAAAAACTATGAAACATTGATAAGGGAAACTGAAGATGATTCAAAGAAATGGGAAGATATCCCATAGTCTTGGATTGGAAGAATTAATATTGTTAAAATGGCCATACTACCCAAAGCAATCTATAGATTTAATGAAACCCCTATCAAGATACCCATGACATCATTCACAGAACTAGAACAAATAATCCTAAAATTTATATGGAACCACAAAAGACCCAGAATTGCCAAAGCAATCCTGAGAAAAAAAGAACAAAGCTGGAGGTATAACCTTTCCATACTTCAGACTATACTACAAAGCTATAGTAATCAAAGCAGCATTATATTGGCACAAAACAGACATATAGATCAGTACAACAGAATAGAGCTCCCAGAAAGTAACCCACACACTTATGGTCAATTAATCTATGACAAAGGAGACAAGAACATACAATGGAGAAAAGACAATCTCTTTAACAAGTGGTGTTGAGAAAGCTGGAGAGCTACTTAGAACACTCTCACCATATACAAAAATAAACTCAAAATGGTTTAAAGACCTAATTGCAAGATGTGACACCATAAAACTCCTAGTAGAGAATATAGGCAAAACATTCTTGGATATAAATCATAGCAATATTTTCTTAGATTAGTCTCCCAAGGCAAAAGAAATAAAAGTAAAAATAAACAAATGGGACCCAATCAGATTTAAAGGCTTTTGCACAGCAAAGGAAACCATCAACAAAATAAAAAGACAATCCACAAAATGGGAGAAAATATTTGCAAATGATGCAACCAACAAGGGGTTAATATCCAAAATACACAAACAGCTCAAACAACTCAATATCAAACAAACAAACGTGCAAACAACTCAATAAAAAAAATGGGCAGAAAACCTAGACATTTTTTCTTTCTTTTTTTAAAAAATTTTTTAATTTATTTTTTGGCTGCATCAGGTTGCAGTTGTGGCATACAGGATCTTTCACTGCAGTGTGTGGGCTTCTCTCCAGTTGTGATGCCTGGGCTCCAAAGTGCGTGGGCTCATTAGTTGTGGCATGCAGGCTTCTCTTTAGTTGTGGTGTGTGGGCTCCAGAGTATGCGGGCTCAGTAATTGTGGCATGAGGACTCTCCAGATGTGGCATGTGGGCTCAATTGCCCCAAGGCATGTGGGATCTTAGTTTCCCTAACAGGGACAGAACCAGCGTCCCCTGTATTGCAAGACTGATTCTCAACCACTGGACCACCAGGAAAGTCCCAACATTTTTTCAAAGAAGACATAAAGATGGCCAACAGGCACATGAAAAGATGCTCAGCATTGCTAATTACTAGAGAAATACAAATCAAAATCACAGTGAGGTATCACTTCACACTGGTCAGAATGGCTACTGTCAAAAGTCTACAAATAATAAACGCTGGAGAGTGTGTGGAGAAAAGGGAAAACTCTACACTGTTGGTGGGAATGTAAATCGGTGCATCCACTAAGGAAAACAGTGTGGAGGTTCCTTTAAAAAGTAAAAATAGAGCTATCATATGACCCTGCAATCCCATTCATGGGTATATATCTAGAAAAAAAAAATGAAAACTGTAATTGGAAAATATACATGAACCCCAATGTTCATAGCAGCACTATTTACAATAGTGAAGACGTGGAAACAACCCAAGTGCCCATTAACAGACAACTGGCTTAGGAAGATGTGAGATATAAAGACATAAAACTCAGCCATAATAAAGAATGAAACAGAAGGGAATTTCCTCAACCTCATTAAAGGCATCTGCAAAAATAATTATAGCTAACATCGTATTTAACGGAAAGCTTTCACCCTAAAATCAGGAACAAGACAAGGATAAGACATCCACTCTCACCACTTCTATCCACTATTGTACTTGTGATGGCAATTAGGCAAAAACAAACAAAAATCCAAACAAACAATCCCTCAAAAAAACCTCTTTGGAAAGGAAAAAGTAAAACTATTTGCTATATCACATGATCTTGTATACAGAAAATCCTAAGGAATTCATGAAAAATTTATTAGTGATAATAAACATTCAGCAAAGTTGCAAGATTTAAGATCCATATACAAAAATAAGTTGTATATCTCTAATAAACAATCTGAAAGTGAAATTAACAAAATTCTATAACAGTATCAAAAAGAACAAAATACTTAGGAATAAATTAAAGTTAAAGAAATGCAAAACTTGTAATACTGAAAACTACAAAACATTGTTGAAATAAATTAAAGGCCTAAATGAATGGAAAGATACTCTGTATTTATGCACTTTAAGGCTTAATATTGTTATGATGGCAATACTCCCCATTGTATTGATCTACAGATTCAATGCAATCTGTCAAAATTCCAATGGTTCTTTTTGCAGAAATTGACAAGTGAAAATTTCTAAAATTCATGAGGAAATTCAAGGACCCAGAATCACCAAAACAATCTTGAAAAAAAGAACAAAGTTGGAAGACTCACAATTCCCAGTTTCAAAACTTATTTCAAAAGCCACAGTAATCAAATGTGGGACTGGCATGAGGCAAGATATTAGAATTGAGTCTAGAAATAAACCCTCATATTCATGGTCTGTTAATTTTTGACAAGGGCATCAAGACAATTCAATGGAAGAAAGGATAGTCTTTTCAACACATGATAATGGAACTGTATATCCATGTGCAGAAGAATAAAGTTGGACCACTACATCACACTATACTCAAAAACTAACTTGAAATGGTTTGTTGAATGGGAAACATATTTGCAAATCATAGATGTAATAAGGATCTATTATCTGGAATATATAAAGTACTCAAACTCAACAATAAAGACAACTCAATTTTAAAATGGGCAAGGGATTTGGATAGACAGTTCTCCAAAGAATATATGCAAATGGGCAATTACACATTAAAAGATGCTCAATGTCATTATTAAGTAAATGCCAATCACAATCACAATGAGATACCACTTCACATCCACTGGGATGGCTAAAATTAAAAAACAAAACAAAACAGAAAATAAGTGTTGGTAAGGATATGGAGAAATTAGAAACTTCATACACTGCAGTTAGGAATGTAAAATGGTGCAGTTGCTTTTGAAAACAGTCTGGTAGTTAATCAAAAGGTTAAACATAGAATTACCATTATGACTCAGCAATTGTATATATATATATACTGAAAAGAAATGAAAACATATATCCACACCAAAACTTGTACAGGAATGTTCATAGTAGCATTACTAACAGACAAAAAGTAGAAACAACCCAAACATCTTTCAACTGATAAATGGAAAATGTTGTGTAATTAGATAGTGGTAGTAGTTGTATACTATACTAAAAACCAAAGAATTGTACACTTTAAAACGGTGAATTTTATGGCATGTAAATTATCATGATTTTTTAAAACAGATGTACCCAAAAGCCTCAGCCAGTTCCAGCTTCTACTCGTATCAACCTACACATGTCAACTTCCAGAGATCAGGTCCTTGAAAATATCTGAGTGCCTTAAAAAGTACCTACCTTCTGTCTCACCAGCTGCTTCCAGTTTTCAGACCCAAAGAACATTAGAGATCTGTTGATTCTGACCCCAAAATAACTTAATACCAGTGTTCCATTCAGAACTTCAAGACCCATTGATTCCATTCAAGTCTTTTATCTCCGTAATCCTCAGTCGCTGGAAATATAAGCTTGGAACTTCTGGATCAAGAATGGCCAACTGAGTACTAACTCCTCTACATTCTAGAATTTGTATCAGTTAGAATGACTTTATAAGTATCAGAAATCTGTTTTAACAATACAGAGAAGTGATATCTTACATATTTGGAGGAAGAGTGACCAGCATAAGGTTTTCCAAGTCAGAGGCTGATTAATATCATCAAGGGCCAGCATCCTTCCATTCTTTTCTTCAGATTTCACCCCCAGGGATCATTTTCTCAGGCTTGAAAACATCTAAAAGAAGAAAGGGGTTATATCTTCTTTTTCCTTTTGTTTTTTTAAGATTTAAGAAATCTTTTCCAGAAGTTCTCAATGGTTTTTCTTCATGTTTCATTCATCAAAATTGCAACACATTTCTATGCCTTAATGAATCACTAGGAAGAGTGACTGGAATTGTTGTGTATTAGCTTAGCTCAATCAGGATGTATCTTTGAGTTAAGGATAGAGTCACCTGATTAGGCACACAGTTAGGCAGAAAAGAATGAACACCTGAAGCTAAAAACGGGGCTGTGTTGGCAAGGGAAAAACTAAAATGAATTCTGGGTAGGTATCCAATAGTTGCCCATTATGGGGATCCAATGTCTGTGGTCTACTTATCAAGCATTCTCATTAAAGCAAAACTTTCCAGTTGACAAAGCCCTGCCCACTGACACAGAAGTCATAGTCAGTTTTTACACTGCCTCATTTATTTATTTATTTTTAAATATTTATTTATTTATGTGGCTGTGCTGGGTCTTAGTTGTGGCACGCGGGATCTAGTTCCCTGACCAGGGATTGAACCTGGGCCCCCTGCATTGGGAGCACAGAATTTTAGCCACTGGACCACCAGGGAAGATACTACACTGTCTCATTTAAAAATATGAACTGGCAAGCAATGTCCATCAGACATTCAAGGAAAACCTGCAACATGGAAATGAAAGGTCATAATAAAGATTTCTACTTTCTTTTTTTTTAATTATTTATTTTTGGCTGTGTTGGGTCTTTGCTCCTGCACGCAGGCTTTCTCTAGTTGTGGTGAGTGGGGCTACTCTTTGTTGAGATGCATTGGGGCTTCTCATTGCAGTGGCTTCTTTTGTTGTGGAGCACAGGCACTAGGCACTCGGGCTTCAGTAGTTGTGCCTCGCAGGCTCTAGAGTGTAGGCTCAGTAGTTGTGGCACACAGGCTTAGTTGCTCTGTGGCATATGGGATCTTCCCAGACCAGGGCTCGAACCCATGTCCCCTGTGTCAGCAGGTGGGTTCTTAATCTCTGGACCACCAGGAAAGCCCCAAATTTCTACTTTCAATCATAATATAATAACTGATATTGAACCCAAGACCTTCCACAGTATACAACTATTAAACTCGGCAAAACAAATAAAATAACTGTTTTTAGGCATTGGTCAATAGGAAACATAGAACTCTGATCCCTAATAAAAAGGGAAACAAATGAACAAGCTATTAGGGAGAGAAAAACTACTAGGGAATTATGGGCTGAACAATGACCAGAGATTGCACAGGAATGGGAGATGTTAAGTGCTCCAACCAACCACAGTGTAGAGATCTTATTAACCATCCCAAGAATTTAGTAGACACCCCAGAAAGGCTGGGTTTAGTAATAGGGAAAATCTAGCACTATAGCAGCACTATTCCAGAGAAATACAACGCATTACAAACCTAGTTTAAAATTTCCACCCTTTTTTCAGGTCACCAGGAAGATGGAGGACATTCAGACAGAGCATGCCTACCAAAAGCAACCAACCATTGTTCAAAATAAGAAGTAGGGTCCTGCTTGGAGAGACTGGCAAGGAGAAGCTCCTGCGATACTACAAGAACACTGGTCTAGGCTTCAAGACACCGAAGGAAGCCATCGAGGGTACCTACATTGACAAGAAATGCCCTTTTACTGGTAATGTCTCCATCGAGGGTGGATCTCATCTGGCATGGTGACCAAGATAAAGATGCAGAGGACCATTGTCATCCGTGGAGACTATCTCCATTACAATCTGAAAGTACAAGCACTTTGAGAAGAACCACAAGAACATGTCTGTGCACCTTTCCCTCTGCTTCAGGGATGTTCAGATAAGTGACACTGTCACACTAGACTAGTGCCGGCCCCTGAGCAAGATGGTGCACTTCAATGTGCTCAAGGTCACCAAGGCTGCCAGCACCAAGAAGCAGTTTCACAAGTGCTGAGACTGGATCCCTGCTCACTATGCCAAACACAAAAAAGTTATCTTCCCAGTCAAGAAATAAAAATAATAAATAAATTAATTAATTAATTAAATTTCCTAGTAACCTCTTGAAAAAAGTAAAAATGAACAGATAAAATTAATGTTAATAACTTTTATTTAATCCAACATATCCCAAATATTGTTATTTCAACATGTAACCAACATACAGTATGAGATACTGGGTTGGCCAAATCGTTCATTCATTTTTTTCTGTAAGATGGCTCTAGCAGCACTTAGTTGTCTTTAACTTCATTCGAAACAATTTTGTTAGGTTGTATACGACAGCTGTCATATCAGAATACATTTAAAAAAAAACATCAAAATTGGTGAATTTTTGTGTAGCCATTTTAATATTGAAGATGGAAGAAAAAAAGCAACATTTTTGGCATATTATCCTTTATTATTTCAAGAAAGGCAAAAACAAATGAAATGCAAAAAAAAAAGATTTTTACAGTGTATGGAGAAGGTGCTGTGACTAATTGAACATGTCAAAAGTGGTTTGCGAAGTTTTGTGCTGGAGATTTCTTGCTGGATGATGCTCCACTGTCAGGTAGACCAGTTGAAGGTGATAGCAATCATATTGAGACATTAATGGAGAATGGTCAACATTACACCATGCAGGAGATAGCCGACATACTCAAAATATCCAAATCAGGCATTGAAAATCATTTCCACCAGCTTGGTTAAGTAAATCATGGATGTTTGGGTTCCACATAAGTGAAGCAGAAAAAAACCCTTTTTGAGCATATTTCCACATGCGATTCTCTACTTAAATGTAATGAAAACGTTCCGTCTTTAAAACAAATTGTGACAGGCAATGAAAAGTGGATACTGTACAATAATGTAGAATAGAAGAGATCATGGTGCAAGTGAAATGAACCACCACCAACCACACCAAAGGCCAGTCTTTTTTTTTTTTTTTTAAGAACTTTTATTGAGATATAATTGACATACAATGAATTGCATATACTTAAAGTGTACAATTTGATACTTTTTTTCTTATTAGTAATGTATATATGGCAATCCCAATCTCCCAATTCATCTCACCCCATCCCCCCCCCTTTCCCCCCCTTGCTGCTATGGACATCATCTTTTATTTTTATTTTTTTTTGTTTTGTACTTTTTTTTTTTTTAATTTTTTTTGGGGGGGTACATCAGGTTCAATCATCTGTTTTTATACACATATCCCCGTATTCCCTCCCTTCCTTGACTCCCCCCCCCAAGTCCCCCCCACCCTCCCTGCCCCAGTCCTCTAAGGCATCTTCCATCCTCAAGTTGGACTCCCTTTGTTATACAACAACTTCCCACTGACTATTTTACAGTTGGTAGTATATATATGTCTGTGCTACTCTCTCGCTTCGTCTCAGCTTCCCCTTCACCCCCCGCCCCCTCCCATACCTCGAGTTCTCCAGTCCATTCTCTATATCTGCATCCTTATTCTTGTCACTGAGTTCATCACTACCATTTTTAGATTCCGTATATGTGAGTTAGCATACAATATTTGTCCTTCTCTTTCTGACTTACTTCACTATGTATGACAGATTGCAGTTCTATCCACCTCATGACATATAGCTCCATCTCATCCCTTTTTATAGCTGAGTAATATTCCATTGTATATATATGCCACATCTTCTGTATCCATTCATTTGTTGATGGGCATTTAGGTTGCTTCCATGTCCTGGCTATTGTAAATAGTGCTGCAATAAACATTATGGTACAAGTTTCTTTTGGGATTATGGTTTTCTTTGGGTATATGCAAAGGCCAGTCTTAATCCAAAGAAGGTGATGTGTATATGATGGGATTGGAAGGGAGTCCTCTATTATGAGCTCCTTCCGGAAAACTAAACGATTAATTCCAACAAGTACTGCTCCCAATTACACCAACTGAAAGCAGCACTCGACGAAAAGCATCCAGAATTAGTCAATAGAAAACACATAATCTTCCATCAGGATAACGCAAGACCTCATGTTTCTTTGATGACTAGGCAAAAACTGTTACAGCTTGGCTGGGAAGTTCCAATTCATCTGCCATATTCACCAGACATTGCACCTTTGGATTTCCATTGATTTTGGTCTTTACAAAATTCTGTTAATGGAAAAAAATTTCAACTCCCTATAAGACTGTAAAAGGCACCTGGAACACTTCTTTGCTCAAAAACGTAAAAAGCTTTGGGAAGATGGAATTATGAAGTTGCCTGAAAAATGGCAGAAGGTAGTGGAACAAAAGGGTGACTATGTTGTTCAATAAAGTTCCTAGTGAAAATGAAAATTTTTCATTCTTTTATTTTTACTTAGGAACCAAAGGCACTTTTTGGCCAACCCAATATTTTACATCCTCTTTTTCATACTGTCTTGAAATTCAGGGTTCATTTTTCACTTACAGCACACTTTAATTTTGACTAGTCACACTTCAAGGGCTTAATAGCTATACATGCCTAGTGGATTTCATATTAAACAGTGGTGCCTTAGAGTAAAGGCTACCCTAGCTTTGTATAAAAAATAGCTTAAAAACAAACTCTGAAAGTATCATGCTGGGCTGCAAGTAAAGTAACAGACTACTTGAACAACAGCCAATACTCTATTAAGAAAGATGACAAAAATCTCTCAAAGGAGTGTCTGTGGTGTCCAGCATAAGAAAAAAAATTGCTAAGCATGAGGAGAATTGGAAAATGTTACTCTTTAGCAGGAGAAAAAACTTATGAACTCAGAAATGAGAGAGATGATGAAAATAGGGGACAAGATTTAAAACACAGCTATTACAAATGTGTTAAATATTTAAAGGAAAATATAAATATAAGAGAATAAAAGAAAATCTCTAGAGAAATGGAAACTATAAAAAAGAACCAAATGGAAATTCTAGAATTGAAAAATATAGTAACTAAAATGAATTAACTAGATGGACTTGGCAAGAATTAGACACTACAGAATAAAAGTGAACTTGAAGGCAAAGCAATGGAAACCATCCAAACTGAAGCAAAAGAGAAAGCAGCAAAAACAAAAAATAAAACCAAAATCAACCAAGACTCAGTGACTGGGAGACAATGTCAAGTTATTTAAATATCAGGTGAGGTCCAGCTCCCTGGTTTGTAGACAGCTGTCTTCTCATTGTGTCCTCTCATGGTGGAAGTGGGTGAGGGAGCTCTCTTGGAATCTCTCATAAGAGTACTAATTCCATTCATGAAGGCAGAGCCCTCATAACCTAATCACCTCCCAGAAGCCCCACCTCCAAACACCATCACATAGGTTTCAACATATGAATTTGGGAAACAAATGTTCAGTCTGTGCTATAATATAAATTAAAAAATCTGTGGGGTCTTCTGTAATTTTTCAAGTATAAAAAGGGTCCTGTGACCAAAAGTTTGAGAACCGCTGTCTCTTTTCCATATTACAACCTTACTCACAGTATATTCCTATTTCAACTCTACCTACCTCTGCCTTCAACACTAAAATAACCCTCATACTTTAATAAGTAGTGGGAATCATTAACTGGAGAGATGGCTAGAGAGAGCCTGTGAATGGTACTGTCATTTGTCCTCCAGTATTTCATGTGACTCTTTTTTTTTTTTGGGGGGGGTACACCAGGTTCAATCAACTGTTTTTATACACATATCCCCATATTCCCTCCCTTCCTTAACGCCCCCCCCTCAAGTCCCCCCCACCCTCCCTGCCCCAGTCCTCTAAGGCATCTTCCATCCTCGAGTTGGACTCCCTTTGTTATACAACAACTTCCCACTGACTATTTTTCTTATCTTTCTTTTATGAACCCTGGATACTGATTCCCATGTAGTTCTGGTCAATGAACATTTGAAACTTCCATGTGGGCAATAGTACTCTTGATATCTTGGCTATAGCAATATTGCTTGGAGCAATATACATCTTTCCCAAAGTTCAGCCTAAATACTTGGATACTACATAGAGATTATGGGGAAGGTAAAGAAATTCTATCATTAAGGATCTAACTACTCTACAGTTACAAGAAGAGATAATAATATATTATAAGATAAAAGGTTACAGGATGTTGTTGGACAGAACTAAAATAAAGAATTATAGGAGAGAATGTGGCAAGAGAGTCACATTTAATTTCAAGAAAGGTGCTCTCCAGGAGAACAAAAGAGGAGAGCACTGCAAGAGTCATTGATGAAGTAGTTATGAGATAAAAGGATCCTTTGCTCCACGAGCTAGTATCTAGGATAGTGCATCCCAATCTCTTGCAAGGATCCTTTTTCTTGTTCCCTTTAATGACATTGATTTCAATAAACTCACCAGTGGCCTCCTAATGGCTAAAATCAATGGTCTACTTTAAGACTTTGTACTACTTGATCTTTATTCAGCAGTTCATATAGGTGGCCAAACTTTTGTTTTGAAAACTTTTTTCTCTTCCCTTACTTCTGTAAAGTACTTTCTCCTTCTTGTCCTACTATTCTCTTGTAGTTTCCATTACAGAATTTCCCACCATTGTTTCTTATAAACAAATAAAACCCCCAAACATTAGTGTTCCTCTGGGTTGTGTTCGGTTTTTTATCATTTTCCCTGAATTACTTCATTCTTAGCCTTCTACCACACCCAAGCCCTAACAACTCTCATGTCTATATCTCCAGATCCATATTTCCAACCTTCTACTAGATATCTCTGCCTGGATGCCATGCAGGCATCTCAAACTTAAAATGCGCAAAGCTTATCTTCCCTTCCACTTCCTCCAAGACCTCCTCCTCCTCCTCCTTTATTCCCTATCTTAGGGAGTGGTACCACTATCCACCCAAGAACCCAAGCCAGAAACCCAGCTTAAGGTGTCATCTTCAACACCTCCCTCTCCACATTCAATGGACCATTAAGTTCTCTTAATTCTAAATTAGAAATGTTTCTGCAATCCTATCTCTCCTTTCTAGCCCCCAACAGTCTTCACATATGATCTCATCAATATTTTTATCAACAATAACATCTTAGCAAGTCTCCCCTACTAGTAGACTTTGCCATTGCCAATTCTTTCTTTAGAACAGAAGTCATCAGGCTTGGGGATATCACTGCTGACAAAAGTTTAAAAATAGTTTTCAGAACTGACATAGTGTGGGCCCCCCTTTTAAAAAAAATTTTGTCAGAGGACAAGAAACCATCCTCTACTCTGTTATTTCATAATAATAATTTTAGAAGACTGGAAACTAGAAAGTACCATACTCTAGAATAGTAAACAGTTCTTTAAATATATTTTGCTTTTTAAATAAAACATATGGATTTACTGGATGGAAACCACTGCTCTAGAATTTAGACTGTCATCAGAGTGATCTTTCACAAAGCAAAAATGACCACATTTCCCTAGCTTGAAAACATCTGTATGTAGTACATAAACATACACATTTATCCACATAATCTACGTGAATATCATTTTACTGGCTTTTAATGGCTACACAGCATTATTCATTGTACTGACAAGCTAGGGACATGTCTGTTGTGGTCTATTTTAGGCATTTTAAAAAACATTAAATTTTAAATAGCCCTTGTGACATATCACCTTGAGACCTTACAATAAAAGCCACTCTTTAGGGTAGTACAGAAGGCCATTTACAATCTGGTCTCAATTCACTCCTCAGCAAGAACTTTCCCTAAACATGCCACTGTCAACTGAAAAATAATGCACAACCTAAAAGTTGAGAGCTATGTTTTATTTGGTGGACATTCTTAGGACTTTAAGCCCAGGGGACAGCCTTTCAGATAAACGCTGAGAAAGCTGTTCCGAAGAGCAAAGAGGGGAAGCCAGGATATATAGGAGGTTTTGCACCACCACCACATAGTTGGAACAAAGGGATACTGTTAATTAAAGAAAACTAGATATCTCAAGTCAAGGAATTTAGCATTTTTCTATGTATGGGAAGATGCAAGAGCCTGGGCTCACTGAAATAATTCCTTTGATACGCACCTCAGCTATCTGGGGCCAGCATCCTGCGTTTTCTCATCCTGAGTTTCCTCAAGCTGCACTGTCAGGAGTGGTTGTAGTCTTACAGCTGCTAGATGACAGACATTCCTTGTTTCCATCCTGAACCCTCCCAGGGCTCACCATCGGGAGTAGCTACAATTGCTGATGACTGTGATATCCTTTGTTTACTGATATGGCAGGCAGTATTTTACTTCTCACCACATTCTTTCATGCCTTTCTGCTAGTGGCTCTCAGGAGCAATTTCCTGCCCCCTCTCCAAGGGGACATCTTGCAACATCTGTGGTCTGAGTTGTGTTCCCTCCAACTCATATGTTGAAGCCTTAACCCCCAATGTGACTGTATTTATATCTATATCTGTATCTATGCCATATCATCTATATTTTTTAGTTATATAGCATTTTTAAACCATAAAGATATGAAAAAAAACTTCAGTATTTCCCTTAATGTCGAGCAAACAAGCTATCCCATTTTTTTTTCTTAATACATTTCTCATTAACCCATTGCCAAAGGTCACAAAATACACACGTGCCTTAGGATATTCAGGTCATCATAAAATCCACACAAATGGGAAAATTTCAAGAGCATGGCTTATTAACAGCAATGTTGGCTAACACATATCACTACTGTGTCAGATATTGTGCTGTCACAGATGCTTTCTCTCTATTTTGAAATTTAATTTCCATACCCTAACATGTGGTACTATTATTTTCCTCACTTTACAAATAAGGAAACTGAAATTTGGAGAGATTGACTTGTCGTAAGCCACACCATTAGCAAGGACTTCAAAGAAAATAAGTTGGAGGCTAATTATGTCCATTTTAGAATTAAGATTCTCTCACCAAAAATACATTTTTTTGGACAAAATAATAAATATATCTTATTACGATACATTGATTTTACAATAGGAAAAGTATCTCTCTAAGGAAAAAAAACTTATTTTTGTCTGCTTATCTAGTTAACCATCTGAGACAAAATGACTTCATGTAATAACATGATGTAAGGAAAGTATTGCCATCTTATTTTATTCTGATTTATTTATATGTCTGTCTCATTGAATGCTAAACTTTCTTGAGGGTACTTATTTTTCACTTTTGTGTCTTACACCAAGAAAAATTACTTGTAATCTACAATCAATATATATTTATTGAAGTGATTTGGAATATAAATTGGGAGGGCAGAATACAGACTTACTAAATTTCTGGTACCTGATGACTTGAGTTTGGATTCCAACTCTGTTATTTACCAATACTTCCTGTATGACCTGGGGCAAGTTACCAAAACTCTTCTCGCTCTAATTTCCCCAACTCAAAAGTGGTAAATAAGACAATGAATATAAAGTACTTGGCACTTCTAAGTGCTATTTATACAACGAGTCTTTACTGGGCTCCTACTACGCTTTAGGTTAAAGGTAGGTGCTGGTAATAAGAATACAAAATAGGCAAGGTTCCTGTCTTCATGGAGCTCAACGTAGTTGGAGAGCCACACATAAAACAAGTAATCACAAAAATAAATTATCACAAATTGCCATAGAAAAAAGTTAAGAATTCAATGAAAGGTTGTAAGAGCAGTGCCTGATTTAGATTGCTGAGGAAGGATTTTCTGAGGGAGTGACATTTAAACTGAAACTTGAAGGATGAAGAGTTTCTCTACTTCCTCTCGTTCCTCAACTCTCTTTAGTCCGGCTTCCATCCCTCTACCTAAACAGCTCTTACTTAGGTCACCAGCGGCTTCCATGTTACTACATATATACAGCTGACACTTTTCATCCTCTTATTTAACCTCTTAGTAGCACTCAACGCAGTTGATCACTCCCTCCTTGAGACACTGTCTTCCCTTGGCTTCTCTAATAATAAACGCCTCACGATCTCTTTTCCTCTGACTGCCTCTTCAGTCAGGCCCCTTTGTAGGTACATCTCCTTAAGTGATTGGACGGCCTCGCCGTGAGTTGTAATTGTGAATAAAAACGCAGTCCTTTTGAGTCATAAAAAAAGAAGTGTGTACAACCGAAGGCATTTTTTCGCCCCTCACCTCGCTTTCGGTACGCTGGTTAATTTTATATTAACCACGAACATAGAACTTTTCGGTTCCAGCGGAGACGCCGCTGTCTCGCGCCTACCCACAGGGCAGGCACGGTTTGCCGGAGGCGCGGGACAAGGGAAGTGTCAAGTCTCGCCCATTTTCCACACCTCCGCGACCGCGCCAGCCTGAAGAGAGCGCGGCCCGGCTCCGCGCGCCGCCTTCACAGTCGAGTCCTCCACCGTCCCAGCATTCCCCGCGCCCCTACCATCGAGAGCAGCTTCCGGCGTCGCTCGTGTAGGTGGGTGAAGAAGGAGCGGGCCCTCGGCGCTGTGTCTCAGTCCCTCGCGCTCTCTCGGGCAACATGGCGGGTGTGGAGGAGGCGGCGTCCTGCGGGAGTCACCTGAATGGCGACCTGGATCCAGACGACAGGGAGGAGGGAGCTGCCTCTACGGCTGAGGAGGCGGCCAAGAAAAAAAGACGGAAGAAGAAGAAGAGTAAAGGGGCTGGCACAGGTAAAGGGAGTTTTATGTTTTCCCACTCCTCGCCGGGATGGCCGAATGGCTCGACTCAGGCCCGGCGGGGGTGACAGGGACTGGGGACTTAGAACCCTGGACTGATTCCCAGGACTGAACGTGTGTCCAAGACGGGTTAGAGATTCCCAGTCCCGGGGAGAGGCGACTTCTCCCGTGGTCCTAGGCGCCTGGTGGGGGTGGGGTAGCGGAAAAGAGGGTGCCTCAGCTTCTGTGGGGTCGCTGGGCCTGAGCCCCTAAATTGCCGGAACTTCGCTGCCACGCAGACGATGCAACGGACTTGAAGCCGTGCACAGGGCCCAGCCCTCCCACCTTGCGGGTTGGCTTCCTCCTCAAAAATTGGTTCTGACCCATACTGCCGCCTCTTTGCTGGAGCAACGTGGGACGTATTTTTGTCCAGGGTGGGAGTGGAGTGGGCAAGTCTTAGTGCCTCGACCGCACCTCCCCCCACCATCCCAGTTTACGCAGGGATTTTTGTGGCGGGCTGCACTTTGCGGGGGTTGGTGTATGTGTGGGAATGCCCACGCGCTCTTGTCACTGAGTAGTAATAGCAGGATGTGTGGTGGTGGTGCGAATCTTCACCTGTCTAATCCCACAATATCGTCAAGCTTTTGGGCTTTTAGGCCTGAATTATGATGCCACTTGTAGGCAGTCTGGGTAGGATATTCTGTGGGTCCGAATGGAGCTTCTTTAAATCTACTGGTAAAGCAAGGAAAACAGCTGAAAGTTTACACTTGGATTATATTATGATTTAGAAATTTAACTATTTGATGTTGAGAAGTCAATGTTTTTGTTGCATCAAGGCCTTCGTTTGAGGAAAAATTATTTGTACTGTTAAAGTCAGCCACAGAAAGAATGAGAGAAAAATGGAGAGGCCAGAAGTGATGAAGTGACATTGAGAGAGAGGTTGGAGAGCGTTGATCTGTATCTTTCTGAAATTTTGAATAGATGGGAGTTGAAGAGGGAGAGTTGTAGGTGCTGGGACACTTGCAGAGCAAAATTGAATCCTGGGACGTAGTCTGGTGACTATTCCTGACTTTAAGGTGAAATCCAAACTCTTCAGTTTGTCCTTAAAGGTGTTTAGCAGATTGACCCTAATATATTTTTAACAGTTGTGTATCTCAGTATAAATTCTCTACAGTAGCCAGCATGTCGCTTCATTATGTGCTACCTGGTAATACTACCTGTTTTTATGCACGCGTAGTACTCTTGTAGCTAGATTGTAATCACTTCTAGAGCAGGGCCTGGTCTTGTGCTTACCTGTTGGAGAATTTTGTTTCTTAGTAATGGAATATTTTTCTCTATTTAGTTTCATTTTACCCAGCCCAGCTTGACAATATCTTTCTTCCCTGAACCCCCGAAGCCACCAGGGTCCCACAGAAATCCTCTTACTAAAGCTTTCAGTATTTATTGCCCATCTTAAGTTGCTGCTTGATTAATAAAGTATTTGTTGTAGTCTAATTGTTAAATACTTTAAAAAGTTAAACTACTTACAGGTAGGGAACAACTCACAGTTTAGCTCCTAGCACAGAGAATGTGTAATGAGTATTTTGTTGAATGGGCAGTACCACTTAGATATGGAAGATTTTTCTGTCGTTAAATAAATTCTGTTCTGCTTACAAGAACGTTTCTGTTTTTGTTTCCTGAACACTTATCTGGAAGACTTACGTGTTTTTTAGAATCGCTAGAACATATTCTAGTGGGAGGATATCTTTATTAGGTTTGATTTATGTTATTATATTCGATCAGCAGGGCAACAGGAACCTGATAAAGAATCAGGAGCCTCAGTTGATGAGGTAGCAAGACAATTGGAAAGACAAGCATTGGAAGAGAAAGAAAGAGATGATGACGATGAAGGTAAATGATTGATTTGATTTTTTGGTTAGGAAAGCAAGAAAATATGACATTCTTTAACAAAAGCTGCTTATTTGTCCATATAGTCCAATATTCTCTGATGTTTTACTTAATTGATTTAAAGCCTCAATGTCATAGATAAAAAGGAAAAGGTATTTGTTAGCAACTCTTTAAAAAGTTGGATACACTGAATGCTCAAATAACACAGATCTCAACTTTTAAAAATGAACTTGGTTAAAGGCCAAATAGTGGGTGAGTATTAATAAGATAAAATTGGGGCTTCCCTGGTGGCGCAGTGGTTAAGAATCCACCTGCCAATGCAGGGGACACGGGTTTGAGCCCTGGCCTGGGAAGATCCTACCTGCTGCGGAGCAGCTAAGCCCATGTGCCACAGCTGCTGAGCCTGTGCTCTAGAGCCCGTGAACCACAACTATTCAGCCTGTGTGCCACAACTACTGAAGCCCGCATGCTGAGAGCCGGTGCTCTGCAACAACAGAAGCCAGCCACCACACCACAACTAGAGAAAGCCTGTGTGCAGCAACAAAGACCCAATGCAGCCAATAAATAAATAATTAATTTAAAAAAAGCTAAGTGAAAAGCACCGAAAACATTATTTAAAAAAAAAGATAAAATTGAGTGAATGATTATTTAACGATTATTGAACAACTAATATATACTAGGTTCTATCTTAGGATACTTTCAGCCATTCTCATTTTACCCTCACAAAAACCAAGCAAACAGGAAATGATAGTTACATGATTTGCCCAATGTGACACAGCTAGTATGTGTAGGATAGAGCCAGAGTTTCAAACCTAGCACCTGATTCCAAGTCTATTCCTTTTATTCTATCAAAGGTACTTCTCTTTATTTTCAAAGGAGCACATTGGAGTGCTTCTGAAATCTATTATGGATTCCCTGACCCCATATCCTTGTAGTATTTTGGAACTTTCACCAGAAATTTCTTTGAAGACAACTCTTGGAATTGTAGGAATTGATGCTATCAGTAAGACAGTGGAGGGAGTGATTAGTTAGGAGAACTATTATTATTCTAGGCCTCTCTTGGCAGAAGAGGAGATAGGGCTTTCCCATTCTTAAGTATCTACTGCTGTGATCTGCTCTACTGCCTCAACCACTGCCAGCTTGGGCTTATGCCTTCCAGTCCTTAGCAACAAATACCTGCTATACTTTATCATGTTAGGATAATGTAGAGCAGTTGTTTTTCCTTTAGAAAGATAAGTTCTCTGCCTTCAAGGAGCTTACAGTCAAATTTAGTGAAAAAAGTGCCAGGATTTGTTACTGAACCCGGACACCGGGTTGTGGCAAAGGAAAGTACAGCATTTATTGCAAAATGCCAAGCAAGGAGATTGGGCAGCTCATGCTCAAAAGACCTGAAGGCTTTTACAACACGGTTTTTAAAGGCAACATAAGCAGTAAGTGTTGCCAGGTGCCTGATCAACTTGTGGACATTCTTCTAATTGGTTGGTTGTGCAACAATAGGGTGACTTTTTGGGAATCTCAATTATCAGTTTTCTGTCTTCAACTTATCTGGAGTCTGTGTGCTGGTGGTCAGCATACAGCTAACTTTTTTCACCTGGTGGGGGTTTAGTATCTGCAAACCAACTCAAAGATATGGCTCAGGATATTATCTGTAGCCCTTGAGGAGAAACTAAAGGTCCTTTGTTTTTGTAGCTAAACTATTATTATTTTGTCTTGTTTGACTCTTTTCCTTTCTTTCTGCATTTTTCTGATGTCTCTGATTAAATTTGGTCTTTGGAACTCAGGGAAAGCCTAGGAGTCTAAAGCTTTTTTACCAACAAGAGGTGGGAGACATGGTGTCTGTCCCCAGGAAGGCCCCACAGGTTCCTGCTTGGTTTCAGATTCAGGGGAATAAGTTAGCTTTTCCTTTTCTTTAAGCAAACCTCTTGTCCATTCTGCCTTGGTTTATGCTTCAGATTATGAACATATTCTGAATTCTTAACAAGAAAGGTATTTGTAAATTCAGGATAATATAATAGGTTGCTGTTGATCTACCATTTGTAGAATATAAATCACCGTGCTAATTTGAAAACAGTGCCTTGTTTCATTGCACCTCTGCAAAGTTAAAGGAATCTCTTGACATTGAAGGAGGAAATTTTGCTTGTCAGAATGGAAATCTTCAATGTATTAAAGAAGATTTTAGGAATATTAGTAGTTTTCTCCAGTTTGGGTTCATCATTTTCCTAATTCATTTTGATAAATCAGGATCAACCAATACTACTGAATTGTTGTGAAAAGTCTGTGAGGGGATGGAAAGCTAATATTTCAGTATCTGTGTCCTAAAGGAAAACTGATCGTTGTGGAGAGACAAAACATGAATGATATATTGGTACCTGCAATAAAATTTATTGAAATTTGGAAGTGGAATTATGGGCTGAATGCTGAAGGAAAGCTCATTGGAAGGAATGGGACTTAAATAAAACCAAACAAGAAAGACCATTTTGAGGCATGACAGTGCTGAGAAAGTATTCAAAGTGTAGTGAACAGTGTGAACTGGTCTCATTATGAGATGATTCATTGAGGGAAGCTTTGAGCAAATTTTTTCCCATTTTTCATTTGTTCATTCATTATCTTTTTTCCTTCCAGGTTTTTTTTTCCTTCTAGTTTTATTGAGATATAATTGGCATACAGTTCTGTGTGAGATTAACGAATATAACATAATGATTTGACTTATGTACATTGTGAAATGATTACCACAGTAAGTTTATTGAATATCCATCATCTCATACAGAAACAGAATAAAAGAAAAAAAATTTTTTTCCTTGTGATGAGAACTCTTAAGATTTGCCCTCTTAAGAATTTTCATACATAATATACAGAAATGTTAATTATGTTAATCATGTACCTTGCATCTCTAGTAGTGGTTATTTATCTTATAACTGGAAGTTTGTACCTTTTGACTGCCTTCATCCAGTTCCCTCTCTGCCCACCCCATCTCTGGTAACCACAAATCTGATCTCTTTTTCTGTGGGTTTGAGCATTCTTAAAAGAAGAATGTTATGTAAAGATAATTTATTCTTCATGTACATGAAGGATTGTTAGAAAAGAGGAAATACAGGAAAGGCATGGAGATCATTTTGGAGGCCACTTGACAATATGGTAACAAGAATGGAAAGGAATGGTCCAATGAAATAGTGGTTGTGGAAGCAGAATTCAAAGAATTTAGAGACTTTCAACCTGGAGATACGAAAGGAAGATAAGCATTAGTAGACTCTGGGGGTTTGAATTTGGGTGACTGGATGTTGGTGCCGTTGATTGAAGTGGTAAAGTAAAGATGGAGAGTTAGTTAAGAGATGGGGGTGGGGGGTTGCAGGCCAAGAAGATGATACTGAGTTTAAGTTTTGATTTGTTTAATTTGAAACTGGGGGATTGGTATGGAAAGTTAATCCTGTGGGCATTTGGCAGTGTGCTAGCTATAATTCATTCAGTAAATTTTTAAGTAAGGTTTATTTAGGTATAGTTTTCCCAGGATAATGTATTCACCATTTTTTTAAAAATAGACATTTTTTTAGAGCAGTTTTAGGTTCACAGCAAAACTGAGCAGAAGGTGCAGACATTACCCATATACCTCCTACCACCATGCATGCAGAGCCTATTTGTTATTGATGAACCTGCACTGATACATCATTATCACCCACAGTCTAGTTTCTGTTAGGGTTTGCTCCTGATGTTGTACATTCTGTATATTCACCCTTTTAAAATGTATAGTTTGGTGAGTTTTGACAAATGTATGCATTTGTATAATCACTACCACAGCCAAGATATGGACCATTTCCATTTAACATTTTCATCTCCACAAAAAAGTTCCCTTGTGCACTTTTGTAGTCAGTTCTCTTGCTCTATACCCTGACTCCTGGCAAGTGCTGATATATTTTCTGTTACTATATTTTTTTTTACAATACCATATGAATGGAATTTTAACAGTATGCAGCTTTTTTGGTGTTTGGCTCGTTTCTCTTAGCATATTTTTGAGAGTCATCCAGTTGTTGTATATATATCAGTTTTTTTTTTTTATTGCTGAGCAGTGTTCCACATTTATCTGTTTACTAGTTGACAAATATTTGGGTTGTTTCCAGTTTTTGCCTATTATGGATACTGTGAACATATCTGTTACTGTGAGCGTTTGCATACAGGTTTTTGTGTAGGCTTATGTTTTCATTTCTCCTAGGTAAATACCTAGGAGTAGGGTTGCTGATCATGTAGTAAGTGTATGTTTAACCTCATAAGAAACTATCAAACTCTTATCCAAAGTGGATGTACCATTTTGGATTCCTATCAGCAGTATTTGAAAGTTCCAGTCCCTTTGTATCCTCATAAGCACTGGTACTGTTAGTTTTAATTTTAGCCCTTCTAATAGGTGTATAGTGGTATGTCATTGTGGTTTTGATTTGCATTTCCCAAGTGACTGATGATATTGAACATCTTTTTGTATTTTTATTGGTCTTTCGTTTCTCTTTGGTGAAGTGTATGTTCATACCTTTTGTCCCTTTTTCAGTTGGGTTATTTGTTGTCTTATTGAATTGTAAATAGTTCTTTATACATTCTTGATGCAAGTTCTTTGTCAGATGTATCTTTTACAG
This sequence comes from Hippopotamus amphibius kiboko, assembly GCF_030028045.1. Lineage (NCBI taxonomy): Eukaryota > Metazoa > Chordata > Mammalia > Artiodactyla > Hippopotamidae > Hippopotamus > Hippopotamus amphibius. The sequence goes on along the minus strand of NC_080192.1, from coordinate 25,411,466 downwards.
TTGTTCTCTCCCATGCTTGTATTGTTTGCAGCAGAAAAGATTTTAATTTTGATGAAGTCTAGTTTATCGACTTTTTTACTTTATGGGGCATATTTTTTATGTCCTATCCGAAAAGTTAAATAATTGATGTCTTTAATGCCATGAAGATTTTTCTCTTGTGTTCTTTTCAAGAAGGTTTGTATATGTCATAAATGTTATAAGGAAGAACTGTTTTATGTATCAATATATAATAAATGTTTTATATATTTAAGTGTATGGTCCATTTAGAATTAATTTTTTATATAGTGCAAGGTAAGGATTGAGATTCCTTTTTTTTTTCCTGTATATAGATGTCCAGTTGTCACTTTCCAAGTATTAATTGATTTGGGCATAGTGCTAATGTGGAAATAAAAATGTCCCTGCCTATTAAGAGTATCCTGAGATGCTCTGAAAGACAGGCATGTAAAAAACATAAATTGTAGCATAGTATGATGGGTGGAAATATGAGCATATATTGTTAAAATTCAGATTCTGTCTCTGCCATCATTCTACCACAAGTGTTCAATAAATGGTGGCCATTTTTCTGTACTAAATAGTGATCTTGGACATTGGATAAAGTAATTAGCCTTGGAAGGATGATCAAGTATCAAAGAAGGCGCTTCATCTTATCCCACTTTAAAGATGAAGAAACCATGATGGGGGAGGCTAAACAATTTGCCCAAGGTCACAGTGCTGGAAGGGTTTTGAGTGTATATTTTGAAACTGGTTATACATTTTGAAGCATTTGTTTCAGGTTCAGTCTAAGGTATGTATTTAGGAGTGTACTACACTGAATGTTTGTCCCGAGCAAAGACTGTCTTGTTTACGTTCTGTCCCTATTGCCTGTCACTTAAGAACTCAGAAGACATTTATTGGATGAGTGAAGAAGGCTACTGTTAAAATTGTAGTGCAGAATATGTGAATTAGAGTATATGACACATGAGGATATTGAAAGCTGTATTTTCTAAAAAATTTTCATATTATTTTTGTTAGGCCTTTGAATCTAAAAACCGCTACGAAGTCAGCAATATTTGTGTCTCTACTGTGTTTCTGTTAATTTTATAAGATTGAATATAAGAAGTGCAATTTTGTTGGTCAAAAATGGTCAAATATTGGTAGTTTCCTATCATTCAACCAAGTAAAGCCTTAGATCATGTTACCTCTCTCTTTGCTAAACTGCTGTTTCCTACTTCTCAGTTGGGTGAGAATAAATATCAACAAAATAAAATAAACTAACAAAACATTCATTTATTGAATAGACTGAATATTTATCATGTGCTTGTCACTGTGCTTAATGGTGTTTAATCCTTAAGGAGCTCACAGACAAGTAGGGGTCAGTGTAAACCAGTGATTGAGTTATAATTATAATAGAAAAATATATAGGTAGCCTGGTGAGAGAATTTCTTTTATGGCTCTTACTTATCAATCCAGCAGTAAAAAGGAGCTCTTTGAACAGAAAATGTAAGCAGTCATTTGACATTGTTTTTTGGGTGTGGATTTTACTAAAATTATTAATGCTAGCCATGAGTTATTACCACTAGGTGCTGAGCATACTATTAAACTTTCAACTTGTAATTATCTGGGCCAGTGTCCCATTCATCCCTGTTTCATAGTGATGTTATGTGTGGGTAGATTAGCATACTTCAGAAATGATTGTTGAAATTTATTGAGCCACATTTTTTTCTCAGCGTTTCAGTGTATGGCCATTGGGCTTCATAGAAAGTTATAAAAACTGACAGGCAGATCATTTGGGGTACTCTTTTGCCAACTTTTTTGAAATAGTACTTGGTTTTGGTCATCAGGTTCTTTTGAGAATTTGAGAACTATGAACCTAGGAAAAGTAGGATTTTTTTTTATACAATTTGACCCAGAAACAAGGAGAGCTCTTTTTCTCTAATAACAGCGATGCAGGAGAAGATATTTTAAAATATGAGACCCCAGTTACCTCTCAGTGGATTAAGGATCAGGTTGACATTCTTAGTCCAGTTCTGCTATTTATCTGTTAGGATTATCTTGGACGTGTACCTTAAACATTCCTTGTTATCTCATAGGGTTGCTTTGAGGATCACAGGAGGTCATGAAATACAGGTGTTTAACTGCAAAGCATGTATAAACTGTAACTAGTATTATTTCAGATGAAGTCATATAGTCATTACCGGTATTTAAGTAACACTAGTTATTTTTCTTAGCTTTTAAAAAAAAAGATGTTACTTAATACATTTTTTATTCTTAGAAATATCTTTCTCAACAATTTTTTATTAGAATAAGTCAAAGTTTACTAGTGCTTTTGACTGCACAAATCAAATTCTGATATTTAAAGCTAACAATATACAAAATTCTAAGAGTATTGGGTCAGCTTTGTCGTATGCTTAGTCCCTCTGCTTGTGAAGTTTAAATGAACTTGACATGTCTTTTCTTAGATGGAGATGGTGATGGAGATGGAGCAACTGGAAAGAAGAAGAAAAAGAAGAAGAAGAAGAGAGGACGTTAGTGCCTTTAGTTGATCCCACTTGCCAAATTAGAAGTGGTTATTAACTAGCATGTTTGAAGAGTAGATTTGAAGTTGCTTAAGATTTTGGTGTATGTTAGGGAAATAAATGTAGGCTTAATAGAGATAGAATTTAGTGAAAATCACAGCTATTTGGCAAGTTCTTTAGTTTAACAGTCTTGTTATTTTCTTTAGCTGTTATTCAGCTGAGGGATGTTAATAATAAGTTTGTTGCATTTTATTGCAGGTTAGGAATGAGTTCCTAAAAACTTTACAATTTAAAATTTGAATAATTCAAATAATTTTGTCAGTGATGACTAAAGTAATGCCACCATGTGGTAATAGGATAAACATAGTTTGCAGTTCACCTGTCACTTTTGATATTGAGATTCTTCATGAATATTTATGAGGAGTCCCATTATTTAAAATTTGTGCATATGGTGAATTTTTATTATTAACATTTGTATTGCACTACTTCATATTCTCTTAAAATATGCTCCTACTTGTATTTTGTTTCTATAAATGATGTAACCAAACATCTTTCAGTGACCTGAAACTCTTAAGGAGACTAAGGGGAGACTGTGTAGTATTGGGGAATCAAGGTTAGGTTGAGAATCAGAACAGATTCTAATGTTGGATGCTCTTTGGCTATTGGGGACCATAGAGTATCTGGCTAAACCTTCCTTTAAAATCGTCAGGCTAAAATTTTATGAATGAGAATATTGAGGGTTTGACTTGGGTTTGACTTTCGTTTTTATCTCTGTGTTGATATACTTAACTTATCTTTTTAAAAAGCTAATGGCTCTGTCAGCCATTCCCCTGATATGTCTCTAGGTGGAGATGGGATAGCCTTCTTTCTGGTCAGGTGTCTTTCCTGGCTAGATCCTTCTACTCAGGATGTCAGTTCTGTCTCTAGCATAAAATCTGTATTTGATGAGCACAGATTACTTGCATTCCAGGAATCTCCAGGATTCCTTCCATTCAAAAATTGTTCATAATGTGCTTGTGAGATTGTATTAGCTGAGAATGGCTTGAGAGAGATCTATTTCTCCTGAACTCTAAAATTGCTTCCTAATGAAGGTAGATAAGTAGGGAGGAATGTTAAGAGGCTGCTTTATATTTGCCCTTAGTAGAGTTCTTCCACTGACAGATGTTTTAATATGATGCCATCAGCCTTTATTGTGCCTCCTCTGAGGATGTTGTTGAACTTGCTGTTCATGATATTTCTTTATGAGCACTCCTGAGAGACCCTCTTTGTCTGGTCTTAGTATCAAGAAAAATTGTGCTTTTCCTGAGTAGTTAATGTGTTTTATTGCAGAAACATGAACTATGCAAATAACCTAGGCTTTTTTTTTTTTTTTTTGATATTGGCTACTAGAGAATTTAGAGCCATATCTGGTTTTGTATTGGCCTTATTTCAGATTCTGTTTTAGGTTCTTTCTGTGCTTTGATATTTGCTTTCTAATTTGCTTTGAATGTCTCTTATTTGTGTAAGCTGTCATAAATCACTTCTGAAATAAGCCAAATGATGTAATCGGGACAGTTTACTGCCCTCATTTTCCTCATCTATAAAGTGAGAAAATTATAAGTGATAGTTGACAATAACTGCAATACAGACATTTATAATTGTTCACAGTTTTAGATAACAGCTTGGACATAGTACATGATAATTTTCAAAGCTTATCCAAGATTTCATCTAGTTCTTTATTTTGTAGATGAGGAAACTGAGGCTTGGCATGTTTAGCCATTTGTCCAAGTCACAGCTAATAAGTGGTAAAGGCTAGGTTTCAACTTACTTTAATTACAGATTCTTTATTTTTTCTCTAATGACCTTTTTGAGTCCTTTAACTATCTTGTCTTAATAATTTTGGACAATATAAATGGCATCTTTATTAGATTTGTAGATGAAATAAAGCTGAGGATGATGAGGTAATAGGTTGACAAAAGTCAAGATTTCAAAAGAAAACTGAGACAATAGGCTAATATTAACAAGCTGAAATTTAAATAGGCATATATAAAGTTAGTATAAGGTGATTGGATCCTAAGGATTTTGAGTGCTTGTGCAATGTGAACCAAAAAGCTAGAAATCTTAATCTTTTAGTGGCAGTAGGATATTTAGAATCAACAATGTAGTTTATACTAATTATACCTTATTTGAACTATTAATAGAAGTCAGTTCCAGTACCAACTTAAAGGGAACACTGACAGGGTTGGTGAATATGAGTGAAAGTGTTAAGAACCACATCCCTTAAAGTGGTTTCTCATCATAGAGAGGAAGCAAGCAGTAGAAGTGAAAAGTAAATTTTTTTTAACTACAAAGAGTAAAGTAGAAATAACAGATGAAAGTAACAGGGAGATTAGTGTTGGAAGAGCTTTCTAACAGTTAACAATTCTCCCCAAATGAATGGATTTTAGCTTGGGAAATAGCGACTGACTCCATTGTCAGGCACTTAGTGCCGTCTGTCAGGGGTGTTAGAGGATTTCTGAATTTGAGTGTGAAGCTGGATTAGATGACCTCTAAGTTCATTTTTTATTTCAAATTCTAAATGTTCCCTCTTGGGAGGAACCTAAAACAGTGTTTTCCAAGTTTACTTGCCCATAAAACGCTTCTAAACATTATGTAAAAAAAGGAAAACAGTTGATGTTCGTGAAATATTGAGTATTCAGATTAAAAGAGGGAACCAAAAAATGGTTCTGTAGATAAATGATTTGGCTTAATAAATTGTCATATTTTTCTTTATATGCATCCTTTTTTTTTTTCCCATTGCAGACAAGAAAACCTAAAATATGTGTTAAAATTTTAGATTAAAACCCATAACATAAGACTGGTTATAATCAAAAGAAAACCACACACTTCAGCTCAATAGTTGGTAAATGCTATAGGTATACATTGAAAGTCATATATTATTGCATAAATTAAGTCTTATGTTAACTTCCTGACATTCCTTGGATACACCATTTGTTACTAAAGGGAAGTTCTTTGTAGAATAAGAACTATATAACTAGTTCTTATGCATTTAAACATTTTTAGAAGACGCATCTCTAAATATTTTTAAAAAGCATTTTGGAACACTGATGTCTTAGAATATAGCTTGGGAAATAATGTGTCCGTAAAACATATGCTAAGTACTGTAACTTTTTCAAGTATCTGGAAATTTGTATATGGCTACCTAAAGTCTTTTAGCATGGGTATGTATACTCTAACTTTTATTTGTAATATACCCTTGGAATAAGCTTTTTACCTGTTTTATTAATACATAATAGCTTTATATTTTTACTTTATCGCTGTAGGGTTTCTTTCTTATTTTCTTGTTGCTTCTTTGATTTTTGTGAAAGCCAGCCTCTATATGCTATTCCATTTCCAGTATAGTAAATGAAGACAAAAACATTAGAAGTGTTCTTTGTGCCAGTGCATATACTGTTTAAATACATAATGGAGTTCTGAGGAGTTGAGTATTTTTATTCCCAAGTAACTATAAATCAGAGGAGGAGACTACTGCGGTAAAATATCTTCTGTTTTTAACTGTAAAGTGATAACAAGGAAGTTCCTTAAAGTCAGGACATATAATAACAATTAGGAACTGAGAAAAACTGTAATGCTAACTGCTTAATTTTGTTTTTAACTACAGAAGTTAATGCTTTATTTGTATCTCACAGCAAAAGTTCAAACAGACCCTCCCTCAGTTCCAATATGTGACCTGTTTCCTAACGGTGTATTTCCCAAAGGACAAGAATGCGAGTACCCACCCACACAAGATGGGTAAGGATCATAAAATAACTTCCAGTCTGACTTTTAAAAGTTGTAGCTTAGCAGTAAAGCAGGTTTGATTTTTCTTAGGACTTTGCTCCACTACCTTGATAAAAAAGCTTATGAATTTGTTGCAGAGAAAATACAGTAGAAGCCCTCTTATCCAAGATGATTGGGACCAGTAGTTGGTTAATCTTTATTGATAAAAGTTAACTTAAAACAAACATTTGTTTTTCATCATTCTTAATCTTTGAGCATGGATTGCGTTGGACTCCACTTTTTTTTTTCCATGAGCTGTATCCATAATGTATTGTCTGAGTCTGTTCCATTTTGAGTTTCTGTGAACAGCAAGAACTAAGTAATCTGAGGGCTGATGCCTATATCTTTACTTTTTTTTTCCTGAAATCATTTATAGTTCCATTTGACAGAAGTATTTTTTGATGACTTGCCTTTGTTGAAACTTCTCTAAGTAGTCAATTTAGTTTTCATAGAAACAATTATTTTTATGTAATGTATAATTACATAATTACAATAACAAGTACAGACGACATATATAGCTTTGGGCACAGATCACCTGATTCTTGGAAGTGTTCTGAAAGAATACATTTCACCTGGTTAGTAGACACTCAGTGGCATTATGTAGACTAATTAAGAACATGGAAGCTGGGACTAAACTATCTGCATTTGAATCCCAGTTCTAACACTTATTAGCTTTGTGACTTGGGCAAGTACTTTATCATATCTGTGCTTTCATTTCCTCATCCATAAAATGGGTACTTCATAGGGTTGTTGTGAGGAATCGTATATGTAAAGCATTTAAGAGAGTGACAGGCACATAGTAAGCATTAAGTAAGTTTTAGCTGCTGTTATTATTATTCAGAACAGGAACCTAGCCACTGATATTCAGAATACAGTGGGTATTGGTCCGTATCGTTTACAGGGGGAATCAGGAGCGTTGGTTAATCCAGTGGTTGCAATAGTTGGTTAAGAAAGCTTCTACTGTAGCACTGTTTCATTGACCAATAATGACATTATTGTTTTTCTTTAAACTTAGAAAGGAACACGGTGTTATATTTTATGGCATGGGCATCTTTTCTTTGAATTTGAATACATCAATCATTATACCTATCTTAAAACATTTATTTTTAGATTGTCACAAACATTGCAGTTTTTTATGTTAATTACATAAATTTTCATAGTACATATGATCACTTATTTTTTAATATAATCTTTTTTTTTTTTTTTTGGCTTGTTTCCTCTTCCTTCCCTTCCTTCCAGACCCATGTAGCCACCTAGCAGGTAGCCTTCCATATTTTTTATGCTCATGTATATGTACATCTATCTCTGTTTGTGTAAGAAGAGTGTTTTGGTCATTATTTGTTTTACAAAAATAGAATCACAGGCACACTTTCCTCCTCCATGCTTTTCTCATCAGGGCTGTGTCTTGGAAGTCCCTATGAGTCAATCAGAATAGCTCTGTTATTCTTTTGAATGGCTTTATAATGTTCTGTGACATGAACATACCGTACTTGATTACACCATTTTCTAATTGATGAGCATTCACTTTGCCTCCAGTTTTATTTTGTTGTTGTTGTTTTTTGCCGTTATAAGCCATTTGCAATAATGATCTAAGTGTATACATATATGTGTTTGGGTATACACATATATACCTGCTTATGTGCTGGTAGTTTTATTATGTGATGGTTCTTCAGGAGTGGGATTGCTGAATCAAAGAATATATTAAATGCTTTAAGATTCTCAGATTGCTAGTGATTTTGAGCATCTTTTGATTATTGACTTTATTCTTTTGCCCTTGCAGAAGTTTAAAGATTTTAAATAACATTATATATTCATATTTTGTACTTCTGGGTTCCTAGAAGTCTCTTTTATTTTCTCAAACTCTTGTTTTTCTGTTTTATTGCATCTTTAATTGGTCTGAAATTTTTTGTTGGGAGTGCTAATTTTATTTTTTTCAAGTGGATAGCCAGTTGTGCTAGAATTGTTTAAGTAGATCATTCTATTTAATTGAATGACCACTTTTGCCATATACTATTCTCATATAATGGAACTCTATTCCCTTATATAATGGAACCAATTTCTGCATTGTTTATTCTGTTCCACTCGTGTGTGTGTATTTCTTTACTAATGCTATTTATTTTCATAATTTTATAAGCCAAGTGTTTCTCCTCTGCCGCACAGCCCAACCAAACAGTTTTTATACTTTCTTACCTACTTTTGGTAATATTTTTAGTTTTAACACACATACCCACAGAAAAAATGCCTTTCTTATTGGAATCACATCATATTTGTGGATTTGTTTCAGAAAATTGACAGCTGTATCACATTGTCTTATCCATTGTCATCGTATATTTTTCAACTTTGATTTTTTTTAATGTGGGTCCTGCCCCTTTATTGTTAAGTTTGTTCTTAAGTGTTTTATTGTTTTGTCACTGTTGTGAATGAGATATTTTTATTCCCATTTCCATTCTGTTTTGTTGCTAAAGGGGAGGAAAGCCATTGGCTTCCTATACTTGTTAACACATTATTAATATTTTTAACAACATGAATATGGTGGAACACTTGAAGTAATGTTTAATACAAGAAAAAAATAGAGATTTTGTAAATCTTAGAAACTACCTTTTCCTTTTTTACTATCATTTTCTAATGCAAATTAAACATTGTATAGGTGGAGTAAGTTCCATTTTTGAAACAATACAGGAAGATATTAATTATATATCTCTTAAGGTAATACTTTTCTTAAATACTGACAGCCAGTGTTGCATGCTGTCCTGGAGAAATACAAAAGAAATTGCGATTCTGTGATTATGTTTGTTCTTTAATAAATCTCAGGGTTTTTTTGACATTCATATCAGATTTGACTATTTGCAAATAGATCAGAATCAGTATTCTTCAAGATTTGGTAAAGTATTAAACATAGTTTTGTATCTTGCCTTCGTTGATTGACAATCGCATGAATTATCATAAAGAACTCACCTGTGTAACTACCATCCAGGTTGAAAGCATTATTTTTAACTTTTATTTTGAAGTAATTTCATATTTAACAGAAGTAGTTCCATACTGTGAGACTAATACATGAAGCTCCTGCATACCTTTTCAGAGTCTGTTTAACATTTTTGTCACATTTGCTTTATTCTCAGTCTCAATGGAATATGACACTGATGTGTAATACACAAGTAACATTCCATTTTCTCCTTGGAAGATAGAAGGCAAATATATAAAAATGTTATACTGGTGAATCTGTACACATTCTGTTTTTCTGAAGTATTTGAGAGTAAGTTGTATATTTTGGGTGAGTTGCTAGATAAGTAGATATTGTGTCCTTTTCAGGGTTGTCACATCTGAAGGCACACGATGTCATTTTCTTCACTTGGATAGGTATTAACCAATTTCTCTAGTGTATCATTATTGTTTTTCCCCTCGTAATTAGTAATTTGTGGGAAATTACTTTAAGACTGTAAATGTCTCATTCCTTAGGAGCATCTTCCTTACATGTAGAAATCCATGATTTTTGAGTCAGTTTTTTTTAGGTTAGTTGTTGCTCTTTAAAAAAATCTAACATTCTGAGTGCATTTCCTGTGTCATTAAAATTTTTTCAACCAATTTTTAATGGCTCTAATGCTGTTCTGTTCTGTATCTAGTGTAATTTTATTAGCTGTTTCCCTGTTTTTGAACATTAATACTGTTTTCAGTTTTTTACCACTAGAACAATTTCTGTGATGAACTTCTTGGTATGTTAATTGGATCTGATTTTTCTCCTATTCTAGATCTCTAGAAATAGAATGAAGAATTACTTTGAAGTTCTTGATACATATTTCTAAACTCAGTAGGCAATTTTTTGGGACACTTGTTAATTTTACAAGCAATACATATTCATAATAGGACAGTTAGGAAATACAGATAAGCAAAAAGAAGCAAATAAAAATTTTCCTAATTCTGCCTGTGAATTAAAACCACTGTTTACTATTAGTTTTACTATATTTGATCACTTGGTTAATGTGGTGACAGCCAGCTGTTTCTCTCTTTCTCTCTTCCTTTTTTTAAATTAATTTATTTAGCTGTGTCGGGTCTTAGTTGTGGTGCACGGGATCTTTGTTGTGGAATGTGGGATCTTTCGTTGCAGTGCTCAGGCTTCTTTAGTTGTGGCATGTGGGCTCTCTAGTTGTAGTATGGGGACCCCAGGGTACGCAGGCTTAGTAGTTGTGGCAGTAGGGCTTAGTTTCCTGCGGCGTGTCAGATCTTAGTTCCCCAACCAGGGATTGAACCCTTGTCCCCTGCGCTGGAAGATGTATTCGTAACCACTGGACCACCAGGGAAGTCCCTGTAAGGTACTTTGTTCTTTTTGCAGTTTCCAAGTAATCTGTGGTGTACTTTGGTACCGTTGGAATATCCCTTTCTTTTTTAAACAAACTTTCACTTAATTATTTTAATATTCATTGATGATTCTTGCTTTATCAGTTATTTTATGAAGACTTAAAAACTGTGAATTTCTAATTCTGTCATTTCTTCTACAGTTATTTGCTGACATTCTATAAGAAGAATTTTCCTTTACCAGCTGGGGATCAGCTATAGTTTCTTCTGGCAATGAGACCTCGGAGCCCTAACCATTAGACAGCCAGGGAGTTCCCTCTTTTTCTCTTTAAATACCAATTTTCAGAGGAAGGAACTGGTGACATATCTGCATGCATTCTTAATTATTTCTGGGCTAAAGACTTTTTTTTTTTAAGATACGCATTTTTAAATGGTTTTTGTAAATGTGGCATGTAATGCTTTAAGAATGCAGATATGATCACTTTTAAGTTATCTGTGCAATGAGTTCAGAAACATTTATGACTATTAAAAATTAATAATCAGATACCTTTGTATCTTTTGATTTTACTTATGTTTTTCTGCTTTTAATATATCAACTAGTAAAAATGATGACATATTAGACTCACAAATATCAAAGAAGTGTGAAGAATTAACACATTCTATAAACACTTATAAAGATTCTCTTTCAAGCAGTTGTTTTTTGATAGTTTTGTTTTATAGTCATAATTTTTTTAAAAAGCATGTCTCACCTGACTCGGTTTAATTAATTTCCTTTTGGAATAATTGTTATGACTTAGAATGATTTTTTTTCATCTTATTTATTAATTTTTGTTAAATAGACCGAATGTCAGAAAACCAAATTTAGGAAAAGGGAGACACCTTCATAATATTCTTTCTCTTTCATTTGGGCCTGGAATTATAATTATAGACCCTGGCAGTAGGTTCTCAAATATCACTAATGACTTTCAACTTGAACTCAAGACTTAGCAAAAGAATTTATTGAATTCAATTTTTGATTGATAGTTTTTTACTAACAATGCAGAACATTCCATAATCTTTTGAAGAATCCACTGTTTCTGAGAGTTATCCATGGACTTCCATGGCGGTCCAGTGGTTAAGACTCCATGCTTCTACTGCAGGGGGCGGGGGTTTGATTCCTTGTCTGGGAACTAAGATTCCACATGCCACCCTGTGGCCAAAAAAAAAAAAAAAGCGTCAACCATGCAACCGTCATAAGTGTAAGGTAGTCATATGAAATCTATTGATTTCAGTATTGGGGATCTTTATTGTAACATGTTCTGATTCCAGAATGTCAAATAGTGATTCAAATTTAATTAAACTTATGTTTTAACCTATAAGAAGTCAATTTGAAGAATCTTGAGGGTTGGATTGAGGAGAAGAAATGGGAATTGATAATGACCATTCCATTTTCACAGCCCTACATGCATGATATCTGTCAGTTCCCTGTGGACATAATCTTTTATCTTACCACCTTAGAGTAAATACTAGCTGATTTTTTTTTTTCTTTACTTTCCATAAAATCTTAGGCTTTTGAAGCAGAAGGTGCTTTCAGGCTTTACTGTCAGTTGTGGCTATAGGTGTGCCAAGATTATGGTCCATGTAAAAGATGAAGTATTGTGATTTATTTTGCTTAAAGATTGATCTGAGAATAAAGCCAGTACTCTTTTGCCTAAGAATGATTTATTCCTAAAACATTTGAGTTCCTGGTTTTCAGGAAAGATTTTTGGACTTGTGGGAGAGAAAGGGCTAGAGTTACACGTAGAGGTCAGGAGATTGTGGCTTATTTGTCGCAGCATGGAGTGAGCAACTATACGTGTACTTCAGTTGAAAAAAGTTGTCACATCTTGAGAATATACTTTTTAAACGATCTTATCCTGTTACCTTCTATTCTGAGGGTGTTTATTCAAATACTTTGATTACAAGTTGCCTCTTAGTTTTTACCATTTTTGTAAAAGTAATTGGTAACATATTTAAGTATGTAAGAGGTTTAAAACTGACCTTAAACCGATGGTACTGTAATATTTCAGTTTTCTGATAACATCAGTAGACAGCTCCAAAATAAATTTCCAAACAGTAAACAAAGTAAAGAAGCCTCTGTGATTATTAAATACCCTCAATTTCACATAGCACAGACAGCTCCTTTGGGCCTTTGTAGCAAATCAGAGGTAGTAGATGTTGGCAATAGGGAAGTAATCATAATGAACTTAATGCTGACACACAGGAAAACTCTTAAAGCATTTTGGGGCATTAACTTAGGTAACTCTAGTTTAAAGTAGTTGGGTAAACTCTTTTTTTTTTAATAGAGGCTCATATTGTAAATATTTCAGGTCTTGAGTGTTAATTCACTTCTGCTGTTGTAGCATGGAAGTAGCTATAGGTGGTATGTAAATAAATGGGCATAGCTATGTTGCAAACAAATTTTATTTACAATACATGTGCCAGGCTAGATTTGCCTTCAGGCTGTAGTTTGCTGACCGCTAGCTTTGAGGCAAGTAAGAGTAGTTTCTTGAAGGTATCACTTTTATACTAAGTATAATTTATACTTCAGTGATCACTGATTTTGAGTTCCACGTTCAGTATTGCTTAAGAATCTGTGAAACCTGTAACTTTATAAAAGATTTTCATTTGAAAACAGTTAACTGTTTTTGAAATGTACTGCTTAAAAAGGGAGTCAGTAGATCTTCTCATTCCCAAGTACTGAACATAAAAATCTGTTTGTTACCCTTGGCAGTTTTAAAATATGAGCCATCTCCTTCAAGAAAGATTACCTCTAATATATATACAATTAGAAAAGTCTTGCAAAAGCACATAATATTTTGTTTTGAGAAAGGTATATGCAAGATTGTCAGGTCAAGTCTGGAATTGTACCTGCCCTGTTGGTGGAGTTAAATGCTTATAATTGGTGCATCCTTAAAATTTGTATTACCTTGAGTGGAAGGATAACTTTTTTCCTCCCCTCTGTTTTATTTCTAGGACTCTTTTCTGACTTTTCTGGTTCTGTACTTTTGTGTTATTTTATGTAGTATAGGGTATTGGTCCCTCTGGCTATGAATGAAATCTCACTTGAGGGTTTTTTTTTTCTAGGAGTCTTACAAAAGGTTTAACTTGATTTGGCTTGGTTGTAACTATGTAGGTACTTGTATTTTAGGAATTTTGCTGACTTTTAGTAAAAGAAACTGAATATGTATTAATAATTTTTTGTCTAATATATCCTAGCATATTTTTCTCTCTCAGCTGTTATGCTTACTTAGCTGTTTCCTAAATGACTAATGCTATGCGTACTATAAAGGCGAACTGCTGCTTGGAGAACTACAAGTGAAGAAAAGAAAGCATTAGATCAAGCTAGTGAAGAGATTTGGAATGATTTTCGAGAAGCTGCAGAAGCACATCGACAAGTTAGAAAATATGTTATGAGCTGGATCAAGCCTGGGATGACAATGATAGAAATCTGGTAAAAGGAATATGTTTTTGTAAGAACATGATAAAAAACATTTTTTAGAGCCAACTCTCCAGTGGTAATGTTTGGCTTTCATTACTGCTTTGCCGAAGAACTTTAAGTGAAGCTTCTAGAAATCCCTTCTAAATTCTTATGGCATCAATGTAACGAGGAAACCATAAGAGGACATTTGCAACCTCATCCACCCTGTTTTGTACTCATGTACTCTTATATGTACAAATGCACACATTACTAATTCTTATTTTCTGTTTGGAAATCTGTTATTTTGCTATGCAACAAATCACATTAAATTAAAATTCTGGGGCACAAAACATTTCTACTGCAATGAAGAAATCAATAAAAGTAATTATTTCTCCAGTTTTCCCCTTGAGAAATAATTAGCTGTAGGGCAACTTAATACTCTGATTCCAAGAATAAAATGTAATAAGCATTTAAACTAATCTAATTCAAGAATCTTGTTTCCTGGTAAATTAAGTTGAAAGTGGATCGTGTTTTTCTGTTTCCCCAGATTTCTAGTGGAATTAAAATTCTCTCTATTTTTTAGAGATGAACTACTGTTTTCATAGCATCAAAGCATTGTTATATAGTCATGTCCAGAAAGTACTCAAATCACTCCCAGAAAGTAATTTAAGAATTTTAGTAATCTTTCTGGACTTGATGAGTTGTAAGGTATATAAGGATAAGGGTAGGAACGTAAAAGTAAATAAATTCCATTTTTTTTTTTTTTTAAGTGAAAAGTTGGAAGACTGTTCACGAAAGTTAATAAAAGAGAATGGATTAAACGCAGGCCTGGCATTTCCTACTGGGTGTTCTCTGAATAACTGTGCTGCCCATTATACTCCCAATGCTGGTGACACAACAGTATTACAGTATGATGACATCTGTAAGATAGACTTTGGAACACATATAAGTGGTGAGTTCTTAGAAATAATTTCCACCCCCCGCCCCCGAAAACTCTAGTTTTGTCCCTGTTGGGTGGGGCTGTAGATACTGAACTCTCAGGTTTTCTTCTTGATGCTTCACATTTTAGTAGAGCTATATTGAGGCAGATTTTGAGATTTACTTTAAAGCATCCTACTTAATGGAGTACAGTGAAAACTGTTGGGTTATTGAGGTTTATTACCTATTGTATCAAGGCATGAAAAATCAAATCTTACATCTTCATTCAGGTCATTGTTTCAGACATTTTTTATTCATGTAATAACAACAAACATTTACTTAGAACCTGTGAGTTTACTAACTTTTTTATATATAATTGTTAGCATTTCTAAATTCTCTCCCAAACGCTGTTAGGTAAGTTACCTTTTACTTTCACTTAACAGGTGAGAAAGCAAAGCTTAGATTTAAGTACTTAACTGAGGTTTTACTGAATTGGAGTAGCTAGACTGATGGTTAGTGTCCTGTGGACCTGTATATTTTGTCTGCCGGCTGTGCTGTTCCTTAGTTTCCCAGGCTTTTCTTGCTTTGATTTGTTTTTGTTTATAGTTTTGTATAACTGCCTGGGTGAGTACTGAATTGGTGCTGTCTTAAAGTAGTATATACTAACCCTGGAATTAATTTTTTCATTTCGAAACCTTTGCATAACTTATAGTTTTTCCCCCGTTAATTATGAATGCTGTCTGGGTACTTGAATTGCTGCCTTCATTTGAGCCCATCATTTTATTTTTTTGTTAACTAGCAAAGTTAATTAATAGAGCAGATGCTATAAAGTAGATAATTTGACTAGCTGATAGGTAAACTTAAAGACAAATTTTCTCTTTCAGGTAGGATTATTGACTGTGCTTTTACTGTCACTTTTAATCCCAAATATGATACATTATTAAAAGCCGTAAAAGATGCCACTAACACTGGAATAAAGGTATGTGAACTGTAAGCACCATTTCATTCAGCATTTCATTCTTTGGGTTATGTAAGACTGGTCCACCACCCTTAGGGTTTGAAGTGGGTTATTGTAATACAGTGTGTGGAAGACATTTATAGAGGAAGTTATTTCTGATTGTCCCTTATTTTAAGATATTAAGAAGTCAAGTTACTGTAAAATTCTGCACTTTGAATAACAGAGTATACATGATTCTGTTTTTAGTGTGCTGGAATTGATGTCCGTCTATGTGATGTTGGTGAGGCCATCCAAGAAGTTATGGAATCCTATGAAGTTGAAATAGATGGGAAGACATATCAAGGTATGTTCCTTAAAAATGTATCTTATTTTGAAATGTTCGTGACCTTGCCAGAAATAACTTTGTAAGATAGTGTTGAGTTCTTTCTTTGGATCAGCTGCTTCATCTTTATCTCTTGGGAATATAAAGAGGGGAAACAAGGGAAATGATTTGTTCATGGCAGGAATTCTGTGGTACCTAGCTGGTGGTAACTGTTGTCAGTTTACTCTGGTAGCTGATAAAAAGACACCTGAGGATTTATCCCAGGATGGCCAAAATGTAGGCTAGATTTTCTGTGACTAGAAACAAGGCTCAGAAGCCAGAGGCCCTTTCCATTGATGACTACTCCCCTGCTTTTTCTTTTTTTATGTTGAATTCAAAATTTAGAGGCCAGTTAATTCCTTGTGTGTCCTTCTTTTAATCTTTATTCCCTTTGCTGCCTAGTCTTTCCCAGCCACTGCCTATGTACACAGTCCCAGAGTCACCTGTGCTTTCTGGTGTTGTCAGTCCAGCCTTTCTCCAACTCCCATGGTCTATCTGACCACTCTCCAGCCACCATTCTTCCTGTGCTCATTAATCTCTGTAACTCCTGTCTTAAAAACTTCCTTACAGAATATTTCCTACATTTCCTTTAACCAAATCCTGACTCTCCTTTGTATTCTAAGGAAGCATGGAGACTCTCATGCTTCCTTGCCCCTCAGTAAAATCATATCATTCAGCATTCTTTGCATTCCCCTGTTGATACTTTTGGACTGTGGTGTTTCTACAGCTGCACAGTGGTTCTTCCTCTAAGACCTGGCAGTGCCTGTCCCTGTTGCTCTCTTGCAGATCCTTAAACCTATGAACATCTGTACAAATCAGAAATTCTTAGGACTTCTCATACTTGGATGGGGGGTGTTTTGGGCTAATGAAGAAAACATGCTTTGGGGTTAGGCAGATCTATCTTTGAGCTTAGATAAATTCTATAACCTCTAAGAACCCAAGTTTCTTTGACTGTAATAGGATTCATAATACTGTGTTTTGGTTTGGTTTGGTTTTGAGAAATGTAAATTTTATGACAGTGCCTAGAATTTATTAGTATTCAACAAATATTTGTTGTTTCCCACCTTCAGTTTTGGGATTGATGCCACAAGTAGTACTTATTTAAGTTTTTCTCAAATCATCTTTCCCTTCTGTTTTCTCCTAATTCTGCAACTTTGGTTGACATGTGGTCTGCCTTTCGAGGTATATTAGGTGACAGTTTGACTTAATGTTTAGTCACCACATAACAATTATAACCTGCAGTGCTGGAATCCTTAGTATCTACTTTCTTACCTCTTCCACTAAGCCAGTGCAACATTTTAAGTTCTATTATTTCAGCACCCACTTTTTTATACCATTTATTGTATTGCTCAGGGTTCTTAGTTAAGGGTGACAACTCATTTTTACTAATTTAAGCAGAAAGAGTATAGACAAATCATGACATTGGGAAGATGAAGAAATGGACTATAGGCTGAACTTTAAGAAGCAATTCCCAAAAACCACGTAACAGAACTGGGCCAGGCCATCAAGGGAGCTGTTTTATTTACCTTGATCAAGAAGCTATAGAAGGGGCTTCCTAGGTGGCGCAGTGGTTAAGAATCCACCTGCCAATTCAGGGGACACGGGTTCAATCCCTGCTCCAGGAACATCCCACATGCGTCAGAGCAGCTAAGCTGATGCGCCACAGCTATTGAGCCTGCGCTTTAGAGCCCGTGAGCCACAACTACTGAGCCCATGTGCTGCAGCTATTGAAGCCCACGTGCCTAGAGCCTGTGCTCCACAACAAGAGAAGCCACGGCAATGAGGAGCCCGCACACCACAACGAAAAGTAGCCCCCACTCACCACAACTAAAGAAAGCCCACGCACAGCAAAAAGGACCCAACACAACCAATAAAATAAATAAATAAATAAATTTATTAAAAAAAAAAAAAGAAGAAGCTATAGAGGGACTTCCCTGGTAGTCCAGTGGTTAAGACTTTGCCTTCCAATGCAGGAAGTGCGGGTTTAATCCCTGGTCAGGGAGTTAAGGTCCCACATGCCTTGCTGCCAAAAACCCAGAACATAACACAGAAGCAATATTGTAACAAATTCAGTAAAGACTTTAAAAGTGGTCCACATTTAAAAAAAAAGAAAAGATCTTAAAAAACAAAAAAAAACAAAACAAGCTGTAGAATTGGAAAATTACCTTTATAGCTTTTGGTTCCAGAATTAGCCTGCCACTGTCCACAGCCTGTATACACTATAAAAATGGATGCCCTTGAGTCCTTCTGCTTCTGTGTAACTTGGTTTTATGTGTTCGGTTGGTATGGCTAAGAAATCTTTTTATTTAAATGTGTTTTTGATTGCCCTGGGGGGTCAGTTTGTCAGGTCTTGGAGAAATAGTAATGCTTGCTAAATTTTAAAATAAATTTAGCTTATCATTTGTATAAAAAGGATTTTTTTGGAAGAGCTAATTGAGAGGCTTATTTTTCTGTACCACCCCCTAAATTTGTAATATACTTGTCATTATTAAAGATTTGAAAACAAACAAAAAAACCTTGCTACCTAATTCTGCCTTAGAAGAAGAAAGGTAACTCACACTGAGGATTCTAGCACTGTAGAACTAGATTTTTATTCTTAAAAATTTTTATTGTGGAATATAATAAAAACTGAAAATAAAGTGTAAAACTTCAGCTAAACAATTGTAAAAGCTATATAACCTCACCCCTTGAGAAATAGAATATTGCCAGCATTACAGAAGCCCCCCAATTCTATATACCCCTTCTCAGTTACAGAAGCCTTCTTCTACTAAGCTACTATCTTGAGTACTAAGGATTTGCATTTCCTTTTCTTTGTCTTTACCATCTAATATGCATCCCTAAACATCAGTATAATTATGCTTAATTTTGAACTCTGCGTGTGTGTGTATGGAATTGCACTGTATGTATGTAATTGTGCCTTTTGCTCATTTGGTTTTATTTCATGTCCGTGTATCCCTAGCTTTTCATTTTTATTGTTGAGTAACTGTTCCACTGTATGAATATACTCACAATTTATTTATTCTATCATTGATCCCAGGACCTTGGGGTTGTTTAGATTTTCTAACATTTGAAATGTTGATGTAATAATAAAATTTAAGGCTTCTTAATCCTATTATTTTGACACAGCATACTCATTTTCAAATTACCTTTTGGTCCATAACCATAAAAGTATATATTTTTCATGTTTGTAATGCTTATATACATGACATTTTATGACTGTATTTCTATTGATTAACAGTAACTCCCTAGATGGACCCCCATTACGTACTCATCGCAGTTTATTCTTTTTCCATTATTTCCCCTATTCATTCTAGTTTTTAATCAATAACGTCACAGTAAATATCTTCATATCCCACTAGTTTTCCAGTTTGTATTTAATTATCTTAACGTGGGGTTGTTTAAGAGAGTTATACCTGATTTTCAAATAAATGCTTGAACTCTGTACCAAAATGCCAAGAGATCTGTTTGTGCTTTTAGAGACCCGCAATAACTTCTTTTTTTTCCTATTATGCCAGTGAAACCAATCCGTAATCTAAATGGACATTCAATTGGGCCATATAGAATACATGCTGGGAAAACAGTGCCCATTGTGAAAGGAGGAGAGGCAACGAGAATGGAGGTGTGTATGCCATTAACACTGTTCTTTTGTGAAGCATTTCGACTTTCTTCTTCTTCCACACTATGAAGCGAGTCGTAGTTGAATATATAGTGTATTGAGCAAAATTAACTTGCCATCCATACTCACCCCGACAGGAACTGGGCTGTGTGAATGTGCAGGTTGTGTCTGGTCAGACTGGGGCTCAATCAGCTATGGAAGTGAGGAGTGTCAAAGGTTTAGGCAACACTTGGAGAATATTTATTGAGCATCTCATAGGTGCCAGTCTCTTTAGTAAGCGCTGGAATGTATTCAGTAGTCGCAAACAAAATTCCCTGCTCATGTAAAGCCTACGTTTTAATAGACGACACGAAGACCAAAAGTGCCAAGGAGATAAAGTAGGAAAAGGTAGATAAGACTGCTAGGTATGTTATTTCTTACATTAAGTGGGGATTACCTCAGCCTGAAGTTGAGATGGGAATGTTAATTAGTTCTGAGTTTTTCTTCTCTTCCCTTGACCCTTATATATATTTTTAGGAAGGAGAAGTATATGCCATTGAAACCTTTGGTAGCACAGGAAAAGGCGTGGTTCATGATGATATGGAATGTTCACATTATATGAAAAATTTTGATGTTGGACATGTGCCAATAAGGTGAGAGACTATTGTTTTTATTTAACTGATGGGTTTCTCTTCCAGTTTCCAATAATCCTAATAATTTCAGAGATTATCACTTTGCTGGCATTCCTAGGTTTTTGTTCTTAGTGATTTCCCATTAGTAAACTATAATTGGGTATTATACATTCTGGTTTTTGAATGTTGAAAGAGGCAACAAGGAGTTTTTTGAATTTTAATTACTAAGTGAAGTCATAGCTTTGGTTTGAGTTTTCCTTAACAGGGGAAAGTGAGTTGGTTCCTTTTTAGCCAACTGTTAATCCTGGATTTTCTTCTCTTAGGCTTCCAAGAACAAAACACTTGTTAAATGTCATCAATGAAAATTTTGGCACCCTTGCCTTCTGCCGCAGATGGCTGGATCGTTTGGGAGAAAGTAAATACTTGATGGCTCTGAAGAACCTGTGTGACTTGGGTATTGTAGATCCATATCCACCATTATGTGACATTAAAGGATCATATACAGCGCAGTTTGAACATACCATACTTTTGCGTCCAACATGTAAAGAAGTTGTCAGCAGAGGAGATGACTATTAAACTTAGTCCAAAGCCACCGCAACACCTTTTATTTTCTAAGCTTTGTTGGACTACATTATACCAGAATTAATTTGCAACATGTTGTCTGTTTTAACAGTGGACCTATGTAATATTTTATCCATGTTTAAAAAGGAAGGAATTTGATCAAAGGCATATCGCTTACTGTAATTAACCAAGGAGAAAGCTTTCAGGACTTTGAAATGTTAACTGTTTTCCCTCTGTTTAGGAAATGCTGTAAAGCTCCAATTAGTTAGGAATGACTTATACATTTTGTTTCAAACACCTAAGAGATGCTTTTCAGATATTTATATTGCCATATTCTTAACTGAATGCTTTTAATGACTACATCCAGTTCTGCACCTATACCCTCTGGTATTGCTTTTTAACCTTCCTGGAATCCATTTTCTAAAAAATAAAGACATTTTCAGATCTGAGAGCTATATTTCAATGTCTGTGGTTATAATTCTATACAGGAAATAGTTTAGCTTAAAGTAGGAAAATGTAGAGCCTTTCATTTGGATTGTAGACCTCCACACTGAAACTTTTCTTCTGACATAGTGGCTAAAACAAGATCTATACATGAATAAATTGGGAGGAGAAACTTCATAAATTAATATACAGCTTTAGGAATGTTTTGCCTTTCTTTTCTTTTCAGGACTGTATTAGTCCTTGTCTTTCATTTTTCCCCAATATTGGAAAGAATTAAAACATAACTTAGTAGGAACATTGTACCAACTTAAAACCTTGATTTACAAAATCTCAACATTAGATCCTTTGTCCAGTGGTAGTTATTTATAGAAATGTATTCAGCTTACTCAGTAAGCCAAAAGGGCACTTAAAACCACACAAATAAAAACAGGAGTACTTCCCATGTTTGGATCTTGTTCTAGTTAATTACTAGGTTTTTCATTAGTGAACGAAATTCTCTAACACCGTGCCCCTGGACAGACTTGAATTCATAACATCATGGGTGGTATTTCAGGAAGTGAGGTTACAGTGATGCTCATTATAGCAGCTAAGTGCATAAGTTGAATGTAAGATTCCTAAAACTTGTTTGAACTGAGCCCCACAGTTCTTGAACAGATTGCTTGAATTCTGTGTAAATGATTTGTTGGGAATTTTCCCACATAATTTAAAAATTGTTATATACCAGGGTAAAGCCTTAATTTGTATATGCTTTAGCACAGTAAGATTGCCTCTGGGATGCTATTTAGTTTGCATTTTGTTTAACATTTTTCTCATAGGAGAAACCTGACTTCTGTACTAAGTCATTTATTATACATTAAAAAGCTGCTCTTTCAGGTTAGAGCTATAAATGAATGTTACCTTGTGGGATAAGCAGTCTAGATTTTAGCTATATGAGCCATGTTTATTACGGTGCTAATGTTCAATAACTACCTTTGAATAATTTCTCCATTTCCTGTGATGATGTGCAAGTGTGACAGAGCTCACCAGTTCATGCCTGGACATGTTACAGGGCTTGAGCCCTCTTTCAGGATTTCGAGTCCAAACCTTTCTGATGTGCTTTGTTGGAAAGTGTAAAGTATCTTGATTTCTAAACCCAAGAACTTTCAAATTGAGTCAAGAATTTGGAGCTTTGTAAGACCTCTTTAGCAGTAGTGATCTCAAACCAATTATAAGCTCCAAGCTCCCTTCCCAAGTTGGGAGCAGTGGCATCACTGCATGCCCCTGGAATGGCTGGAAGGGATATGATCTTGTAAATAGGAAAGCTGTTACTTTTAAAAACTTGTATTGTTTACCTACTAGCCATGTATCTCTTGAAATCATTTTGTCATGTTTACAATGATGTACCTTATTGGTAACAAATTATTAGTTTGATGTTTAACAATAGTGCCTTTAGTAAATTATTTTACAACCAAAACATGTTGTTTTTTGTTAGATCAACTTAGCAGAATGTAGAAGTCCACACTGAGATGTGCTCTAAGAAATCTAAGTTTCTGTTCATTGACTAGGTTTTTAGTTTTGTTATTTTAATAGCCTTCTTTTTTTTTAGATCAGTTTTAGGTTCATAGCAAACTGAGCATAAAGCAGAGTTCCCATATACCCCCCTTCCTTGAGTTTACACCACAGCCTCCCCCATAGGTTTCACTTTTAAGGGTTTAAAAAGTAAAAGGCTGAGTCACTTATTTCTTTCTCATATATATTTACATTGAAGTAAGTACTGAAACAAGCAACTATAGCATTATAAACAACATAGCTTCCAGAGTTGTTTTTAAATTTTAGTACCTAAAATTTTAGTAGCTAAAATTAGGTACTAAAAGGTATAGCAGTTTAAGTATAAAGTAATCCTTGACATTAAAAAAGGCTAGACTCGGTTATCTTGACAATAAATCTTTAATGAGGTATAATTCTGTTAACAGTTGAGGTAATAACTGCATAGGTATTTAATAGATGAATGATTTTAAACCTTAGCCATTTAATACTCGAGCTGTAGTTTTGGCATCAATGATTTGTCTGTTTAGGGATATTCTCATTGTACTTCATGATCAGCTCTGCCCCAGATGCTTTCAACCTGCAAGCAAACCCACTTGAGAAAAAAGATAAATCATCTTCCAGTGGTTAACAATGAGCTAAGATCTTGCATAGCTCATCTACAGAGGTTAGCAGATTCTCTTCTTTCTGAATAAAATTAAGTTAGCAGCAGTAGGACTTTAAAGAGATCTAATAAAGTTGTTAGGGAAGAGCGGAGTATTTCATACTATGTTTTTAATAAAATGCAAGTGTAATTTTTAATTAAAAAAGTCAGGGCCCAGTGTCTGAATATCTTAAGAGGCTCTTAGTAGTCACATAATCCTAGCAACAGTAACTTAATCCAGGCTTTAGTTATTTAGAAAAATGAGATGCTGAATATTTTGCCCAGGTGCCAATTTTGAACAATTATCTTCTCTGTCCTATGCAACTTTTTCTCTCAAAGACTTTTTATCCCTTTAAACAAAAATTCTTAAGATACAATATAGTACAAAGCTTTAAGAGATCTAATGTTAAATATGTAAAATGAACTAATATCCAAGCTGAACTGTACTTGTATTACATCATATTATACTGTTTGCTACATTCAGTTTTTTTTATGACTGCTTTATTAGAATCTGGACAAACCTGTTTGCTCCCCAGACAAATCATTATTATAAGTCTTAGCCATCATTGTTTTCATGTCCGTAGTACTGAAGTCATTTAAACATGCTATTTATAAAGCTGTCATCTTCATTTGTATATAGTTTGACTATGGCAAATAAAGAACAATTATTAAAACAATACATTTTTGAAAAAAGGAAGTTCCATTAACCAAAGCAATGTCTGTTCTGAGCCCTATAACACACAAAGCCTCAGGACTATTAATGAGTGTGATCAATGAGTATTTAGGTGATACCTTGATATTTCACTTTGTAGTAGTTTAACTCCCTTTAGGGGTCAAAGGTGACTTCAATATACAAATCTGAAAGAAATGCCTTTTTTTGTGGTAAGACTATTATGAAGAAAGTCTAATATTCTGTCTGATAAGAATCTGTATAGAAAATAGCTATAAAAGATAAATAAGAAACATATAAAATGATGCCATCTGACTTCTTCAGTAGAAGATTGCACAAATTCATGATCTGAGCCAACTAAGACATCAGAATATAACAGAGGTAACATCAGTCTGAGGTAAACACTAATAAAAGTTTAAAACTCCCAAGTACTTGAAAAAAGTTTAGTTACCTGCTGACATTGATATACATATACTAACTTCGTCTCTGTAAAAAAGATATTTGTTGTAGTTAGATACAAAATGTGTAAACATAGTGCACACTGATTAGTAAGTAAAAATAAAAACAATGAAGCTCAAAATTGTTAAGTCAGCCCTTTTAAAAATGTATATATACAAATCACAAGAAGAAAGCCCCACTGTCTTTGGATCAGCTAAAGATTTCATTAGAAGAGGTATCAGCTTCTTCACTGGGATGTTGGCTACCAGACAGGAGTTCTGCAGGCAAGAGTTTAGAATGTCCATTCTCAGTAACTCGCTGGGTATAAAACAAGATATAAGCTTGGGCCTTGCATACTTCATCCATAGTGCACATGCTTAGCTTGGAATCATTGCAGTGTACCCAGAACCCTAGAGTGAAGCACAGAAATATACCTTAACGTTTACAAAGGAACTTTAGAAATTTCTAGTATAAATGAAAAGATGGATTTAAAGACAGTTTCAGTGAGAGTTAAGCTTTTTTTGAAGGGAAAATAATTGTCTAGCCAATTTATTTCTTTTACTTAGAAATATAGCTTGGGTAGTAGTATGTTACTCTGGAATTATCCACCTTTATCCTGGAAGTAATTTGAAGTTACAGAATCTGACTGATTAGTTCACCTGACACTGGCTTTAATTCCTGGCATAATCATACCAGTTAATGCTTTTGCTGGTAGTTTTACTATAAAGCAAGTAGTGTACAACTCATGGTAGTGTTAAATAAATTAACTGCCTTCATGGGTTATCTGGGCTTTTTGTCCATACCTCTTTTTTCTAAGGTCCATGGAGGCAGTAAGTGAAAGTGAATTTTAGATGTTAGAACTTGCACTCAGAGTTTGTTCCAAATATCTGTGATCCCCCAGTTTGTTAGATGCTCTGTTCTTTAACAAAATTAACTGAATTAAAACAGTAAACAGAGGACCTAGTCTTGGACATATGCCTTTAGTACATATGCCTTTAATGAGACCATCCTTAACTATTTTATCCCTTCAGCCCTTACAAGTCAATCATGCATAAAATATAATATCCCATTTTCTGCACAAACCCCCCAGTGTTTGCAGAAAGCATTCTTCTTGAAAGAAAACAAGGGGTTAAGTGGCTTTGCTTAAGATTACTTAGTGGCCAGTTTAGAAATTCCTAAAGCCTGAACTCTGGCTGCCAAAAGTCTAACCTAAGATAAAATGCTTTTTCTCATCTATACCTCCTTCGGAATTGTAACAGTAGGCAGTGTAGTGTCCTGAGCCAAATCCTTTCCCGTGGTGCATTACTACAGCAGATAAGTCATAGATAAAACATTCTGGTCTGAGGGATTCCAGGGATTCCCTGCAGCAATAGGGCTCCATGTTTAAGATTTCTTCAAAGCCAACATGAACACCAATCTTCTCTCGATTATTACGTCCTGACCACCTACAAACAAATCAGGGTAAAATTGTCAATAAAATCGAGGGAAAATAACCATGTACTAGATCCAAACTCATAATAATAGAAGGCCTCAGAGAGCATAGAATACAATCATATATATAATAAATAGTGTAAATAGAAAATCCTTTCAATGCTGAAGTAGGCTACAAATAGAGGAATTCAGGCTTATTTACCAAACAGGTACAGTCAGGTTTTAAAATAAATTATTTGGCTTCTACAGTTAGATGATTGTATAGGAAGAAAATGAACTTTCAGAAAAACATAGCCCTATAGCATTTTCTCCCTCTGAAGAGCTAAATTCAAGGCACCAAAAGGTTTTTAATTCTTTACTATCTTAATACCTTGAGGATATCTAAGAAACTAGAATTTGTTCCTGGGAGACATAATCGGAACCTTTCTTGGCCAGGTGTGGAGAAGAACACAAGAAAACAGGGCACCTCTAATTCCTCAGAACACTTCAGAGCTCTTCAGACTAAAAAAATAGAAACTGTGACCCTTCCCTGTGTATAAATCAGTATAACACCCATTAGTGATAAAACTCCAATAATGTTCCTGTACTGTCAGTTTCTCAATCTGTTGATCATGCTTCCCAGTTCTGGATCTATGCATGTAAAGCAATGTTTTTATCATATGCACAGTATGAATTGGTGCTACAGGGGAGAAATAATGTAATATATAGTAGTTCTTTCAAGAGATTATAATCCAACTTGGGGTGGTATGGTGCAGAGACAAAAGAGATGAAAATATGATAGTATTAAAGTATTAAAAACATGAGGTTAAGACAGTAGTAGATAGTGAAGGAAGAAAGGCATATAGACAGGTTTTATGAAGAAAAAATGAAAATGCTTATTAGTACGATGTAAAATGGTGTGGAACTAAAGGTGAGGCTTGCAAATTATGTCAACTGTTGGACTAGAAGTCATATTCCAATCTTTCCCTATTAAATGTATAACAAATCCTGCATCCAGTGTACCTTTAATCTTAATAAAGATGGAAGACCAAGCACGTAAAATAATGGGACTTGCTTAACCTAAGTTCCTGCCATTCTCACTTTACCTTCCTTTTATTTTACCATGAAATTCAAACCTTAAAGTATTTAATTATACTACATAAATACTTGTAAGTTATCTAATTAGAAAATATTCATTTCTATTGATAAGTTGGGTACCCATTTTTTTCTTCTGATAAAAATACAGTAAAATGGTAAAGAAGAAGATAACACTATACCCAAAATTCATAATGGTTTACTTCTGAGAAGGGGGAGGGAATAGGACTGGGAGGCACACATGGGGAGCTTTTAAGGTATTAGAAATTTTCTGTTTCTTATGCTTTCTCAGAAGCTCTTGTGTGCCCCTCCCTAATTCCATTCTTCCTTTTATCTTATATACCTTATATATTTTTTAAACTGGCAAAAAAACAGTACTTTTTGAATAGGTGAAGAGAAAGGAAAAAGATAAATGTGGTGGTAAAGGTCGCATAAAAATGGTCTCTGAATCAGAAATAATGGCATGAAGCATCAAAAATGCTTTGGGTGGAAGATGGAAGGGAGTCAAATAGATTTAAATTAAGGTGAACTTTAAATGGCAGATTACAGAGGCAATTATGAACAGGAGGTTCTTTGACAATTTATAGTAGCCAATTAAGTACCAATTTAAGTGCTAGAAATTTAAGTCCTTTCAAGTCTATCTTTATGGAATCTCATATTTGCTATCACCTCTCCATGCTCCCTGGCCCTGGCCAGTATGAACCCGACAGTCTCCCTGTTTTCCTTCCACTTGATTTTATACACCATGGCAGGTCTCACTGGATTTTTCACTAAACCTTTTGTTATATACCCTTTCCTATTCCTTTATGCCTTCCTTCATGTTGCTCTCAGGCTAAACTGCTCCTCCTTCTGTATACACCCCATTCATTCACTTAGTATTCTGGGGCATTTTCTATGTACTGAGCTCAGTTCTGGGCTTTGGAATACAGGAATGAAAAAGATAAGGTCTCTGTCATTACTGAGCTTCTGTTCAAGGGGAGGGAAATAAGTAAATAAACTAGTGCATAGTGGTTTTTGCCATGAAGCAAAAATAGGGTAAGTAATGTGACACTGAGGGTTGGGTGGTGCTACTTTTAAATAGGATGGTCAGGGAAATCCTCTAAAGAGATGACATATGAACTGAGATTTAATTATACAAAGTCCCCTATGCCATTAGAGAGGCTTTGGGAATGTTCAGATTTCGGCTAACTCCCTCCTCCAAGGCTCTGACAAATTGATTTGTATGTAGTTTGTGATACTTAGTATTTCTACTTCACCATTATTTCTGTGCATGTCTGATTATAATCTTTCTGAGAAAAGGATCCTACCTTATATTCCCCAAAGAATATGGAACAACATCTGGCATTAAAAAGCACTCACGTGGTATTTGCTGACTGTACTTTTAACAGCTTAAGTAAATAACATTAGTTATTTCTGTTAACAGTGATTATCTCTGGGAAATGGGACTCAAGAGAAAGAGGTACTTTTACTTTGGTCTTTTACTTTACCTTCTGTAATGTTTGAAATTTTTTTTTTCTTTTAACATGTATTCCTTTAATTAAAAAAAAAAATAGAGGGGACTTCCCTGGTGGTCCAGTGTTAAAGAATCCACCTTCCAATGCAGGGGGTGCAGATTTGCTCCCTGGTCCAGGAACTAAGATCCTGCATGCCACAGGGAACTAAGCTCACATGCCACAACTACTGAGCCCACGAGCCTCAACTAGAGAGCCTGCATGCCTCAACTACAGATCCTGCACGCCACAAGTACAGATCCCACAGGCCCCTGGAGCCCATGTGCCAGAACTAGAGAAAACCCTCATGCCACAACTAGAGCGTAGCCCGCGTGCCACAGTGAAAGATCCCGCATGCCACAAAATGAACATCCTGCGTGTGGCAACTAAGACTTGGTGCAGCCAAAAAATAATATAAATAAATAAAATATTTAAAAAAAGAAAAGGAAAAAACCAGCAATAACTAATATGTACAAGAAACGATCTCAATAGTTTTCAAATCATAGCACATAAAGTAACTTCTCATTTTTTAAGAGAGCAATAAACTCTCAAGTTACATGGTTATTACAAGGTATGAAAACATATGCTTTGATTAACCAAAAGATTTGCCAACTAATTTATCTAAATATATTTCTGAAGACTAAAGGTTGTTTTTTGTCTTCTTTTAACTGCTTTGAATTAAACTGCTATACCCCTGTTCAAACATTTTCCAAGCATGAAGCACTTGGGTCAAATATTCTCAAGTTATAGATTTAAATTTTAAAAATTTTATACCTAAAATATGCTGAATATTAAACACTATAAGCAGAGACTTAATATTATCTAGCAGACCAAAATGCGAGGGGTTTGCTGATCAGCAATGCATTCTACAAGGGAAGATAATCAAAAGGATAGTTATTGAACCTGATGTCTATGATAAGGGCTAGAGACAATGTCAATTTTTTTCCCTTAAAAAAAAAAAAACAGAAATGTCATCTACTAGCCAAGTATTAAAATTTATTCTACTACTAACCTGAATCGTTTGAGATGTAGTCTGAGAACCTGAGGTAGGTGGCAAATCATAAGCTGTTTTTGGGCTTCTGTGAGTACAACTGGTTTTGAGGAAAACCTTCTACGCTTTGCTGTGATATCAAAGACAGAATGAGATGTGAATTTAAAGATACATGGAAAAGCTGAGTAAACCCAAAATATTTCAGACATGTATTATCAATTAAACATCTACTGCATTACAGGCATTGTACTGTGCTAGAGCTAAAGGCACGACCTTATCCTCAAGACACATAATCATGTAAACATACAAAACTTATGGGCTAGTCAAGGTAGACAGACATGTAAACAAGTAAATACAGTTGACCCTTGAACAACAAAGGCCTGGGTTACATGGGTCCACTTACATGGGTCCACTTACATGCAGATTATTTTTTTCAATAAATATACAGTTGGACCTCTGCAGGTTTCACATGAACAGATTCAATCAACCTCTGATTCAAACTTACTTCTGCAGTTGGTTGAATCCGCATATGCGAAAACCGCAGGTACGGATGACCTACTATGGCACTTGAGCATCTATGGATTTTTGTATAAGTGGACACTCCTGGAACCAATCCTCCACATATTCTGTACGTGATTTAATATCCTGAAAATAAGGCAACAGAATGATATAGTGCTATAATATTTTAAAATGGATTTGACTATGCCAACTAGCAGGAAAAGTTAAAACTCTCCCTAAACATACTTTAATATACTCTTACCAAAGTCTAATTTAAAAGTTTCACAGTCAGTTCATTTCTTAAGGCTAATCAGGATACTGGGGGCATGGGACCTTCCTGCCCAGAATACCCATCCCTGCTTCCTGGGGATCCACCGCAGCACTGCCTGAGAAAGCAAGCCTTTACTAGCTCTGCAGCTGAGGTCTCCCTCACTGTCTTTCTATTTTAGTACCGGGTCTTAAGCAAGTGGAACTGAGGATTCTTTTTTTGTTTACCATCTGCTTCTCTAGAGGTCCACCTATGGACCTTGTCCTGCAGCTTCTGGCTGGGCCATTGGCTACCAAAGTTTGCTCTTGGTGTCCAGGAGCTGTCCTTCAACTTGTACATCAACTACGACTCCAGCCATAGCAGCAGCTGCTTCTCATGTAGCAAGTGGAAACAGTTTACCGTGAGGCTGTCCTCTAACACATCCCCTCTGGCTGCCAGAAGCCTTTCCTCCAGGTCTATGCCCCTGAGATCCAGGTGTCCAGCTGCTGCTAAATGTCGGGGACCTACCTTTAGTCCAAGTGTAGCTAGGCAAAGGCTGTTAACTCCTTGAATTATAATTTTAAACATATGCCATTATATATTAAATTAAAGCAGCCCTTTTAGGCCTTTATTTGCTGGACCCAGGAGACACAAACAAAGATGTTATAAAGCCATATTCTGCATTTATTTATTTTTATTTAAATATAATAATTTATTATTATAAAGCCATATCTGCATATCTTTATACTCCCAGATTTGGAGATGAAAGCATCTAAGGACCATTCACATTTATGTCCAAGAAAAAAAAATACTTAACTACACAAATTTGATAAAGGTTTGTTTTCTTCTAACCTTATAAATCTTAGGCTCCTATTTATAACAGATTTCATGTTAGCACACAGAAAGCAATGTTACTATAAGTTGTTCTAGAATACCATCAACTGATGTGCCATTTTTTCAATGCTGGAACAGCCAGTGTTTCTTTTAACTCAGAAGTTTAGTATCGAAAGCCCTAGAATCATTTTTTTCAGACATGGAGATTAAGAAGAATATATGCAAATGTAAAGTATAAGCACTAAAATGCCACGTACATATTGACAGAGATAAAAAAACCAGATGAAGACATAGCAGATCTGATGTGGTTTTATATACCATTTCCCTGGAGGATGATGCTTCTCTTTAATTGAAATGGCTGTTTCATCCCCCAGTATTGGGTTCCTATGCTCACCTCTACTAGAGAGCTTATCAATAGTAGATCTTAATTGTCAGTTTCCTCCATTAGGTATGTGAACATCTTGAAAGTGTTTTACCTCTAGCCACAGCAACTAGAACAACTAGAACAATGACTAATATAGAAGAGACAGTCAGTAGATGGCTTTTGAATAAATTTTTGTTTTTATGAAGTTAATGTCCATAGCAGCAGTCCAGCTATTTATCTTATTTCCTATTATGTTAAGTATGAATACATACACATATACATGTTATCTACATATCAATGTTTTGATGTGTAGCGAAAAGACTCATAAAGCAAACATTTCATTTGGTACTAAACATGGTTACCTTTTAATATTCCCCTTTGCTACTTTATTCTGCGCTCACATATTAAACTTAAATTCTATTTTATGAATCCTTTCCACAATTTACTATAGGATCAAAAAAATTTTAATGTCATCAATAAGGCAAAACAAACATGCAGTTCACAAATGCCAATTAAAAAGTAGAAATACCTAGCCAAGTCTCTTTTGATAAACAGTTTATTTCTATACCCGCTACTTAGGGAATTTCTTCCCGCTTCCTCTCATTTGTTTCTCTTTGCTAACCTTAGAAAAGCAAAGAGAATATACAGCCTCTACTTACAATTACATTGGTCACATACGTAGATTTTTCCTTCTAAAGCTTCGGTTTCTGTGAATTTAGCCAACATTTCAGTAACCAGACATGGCTGGGAAGCAGTATCTTTTCCACTGCATTGGTATCTTTCTGGAAATTCCAGTGACAAGTCCCAGAAAGGTTCTATGGTGTTTGATTTGTTGTCACATGCAAGACATGTAACCTGCAAATAAAAATATTAGTTTCTTAGATTACAATCCTCTGTCAAAATATTTACTCCTCTCACTAGAAGTCACTGCCAGTAAATAAGCTCTTTTTCTGAAAACGCACTAACAGAATTCTGAATAATATGTTTTATATTATTTTCAGGGAATAATTTTTTTCTTCTGTAAACCCATTATGCCTTGATGGGGTTTAACTACTAGGCATTTGAAAAGTTTCCAGGGCATTAGTCAAGTCCGAATTTAGTAGAAAACCAAACTGTGGACTCAATTAGATATCAGTTGTGTGTGTATGTCTACATATATATAATATATATTTATATGCATTTAATTTAATGTGCTTACATTATTAGACTTGAGGTTCTTTGCCCTTCTTCCTTCCTCATCTTTCACTGATTTTCTCTCTCCAAATCCCTATAACCTAACCATGATACAAGTAAAATACTATTAGTATATTTTTATATACAGATTTAAAAATATATACTAATACACTGTGTATAAAAATATACTATATTTTGAAATCCTACCAACTGATAATTTCAAAAGATAGTACATGTCAGATAAATACATATCATATAAATACTTCCACTTAAAGCAAATATCGCTACATTAAAGTTCTCATCAAAATACAGGAACCACACAGAACGGTGAGGCCTTTCTAACAACTTACATAGGAAACATAGTAACTGGAAAAGGAAAGAATAATAACTTCAGTAAAGCATTCAGCAGGATTTAATGCCAACAAACACTGCCCATAACTGAAGACAGATTCTGTAGACCTAATAATCCACACATAAGAAATATTACCAAACTCTTTCATAAAAGCTATATTCCTGGAACAGACAACAAAATAAAGAAGCCAATTTTAATGCAGACTTTAGACTTAACAGATTGACACAAAGAAAAGATGAATACTCCAGGTATTTAGTTTGGGGACTCACTAGGACCATGGTTTGACCTTTTGAGAACAATTTCTTGAATCTGGGGTGGGGGAAAGCCATTCCAGCAACAAACCTCTGAACCGGCTGAGATGACCAGTGTCCTAAGTGTTTATTACACAGTGGAAAGGAAGAGAGCAAAATGCTAGTATAACAATTTTTATTAATTTCAAAATTCATCCATAAAGGAAAAAACAAGCACATAACCACTCTTACACTATTCAAAATATAAAATGGTTAACTTTCTGGAAAGAAATTTGCAGCCACGTATCAAAAGCCCTACTGTTTGACAAAGTAATTCTACTTCTAGGACTCTGTCTTAAGGAAATCATTAGAAAAACTGTATTAACTGATCGTGACATTATATATAATAATGGAAAAGATGGAAATGGTTTACAAGTAAACAATAGGGGAATGGTTAAATAAATTATGGTATATACATATGATGGACACTGAAATGTTGTAAAAAGAATGATCAAATATTCTAATGACTATGAAAAATCCTTACATTATTAAATGAAAATGTGAAAAAAGCAGGTAAATTCAACACGACCATACAATTAGGAGCAAAATATGTAAAAATATTCAGACGATAAAAACCTACCAAAAAAATATACCAAAATATAAAATATACCAAAATATTAATAGTTTTATGTGTGGGTTGTATGGAGTTAAAGGATTAAGAGATAATTCTTCTTTTCTTCTGCATAGATTTACTGTACTATATAGGTTTTCTGTATGGTATATATTACTTTTATTTATAATTGTGTATTTTAAACTTTTGCATAAAAGTTAAAAATGACAGAGAAAGATGATGGAAAAATAAAATTGCATGCAATACAAGAAGCACAACTGATTTGCTATTTGACACAATGTAGAATCTATACATTTCTGAATATGAAGTGAAATAAACTTCATAGATATTCCCTAAGAAGAAATACATTTGAAATATTTAAACTACATTCCATAAAAGTATGCTATTAAAAACAAAAGGTAGTATCATTACCATGAAAGCTAACTGAGGAACAGAGGCATGCCTCAGTTAAAAAATAAATAAACTTTGTTTTAAAGCCCTATGCTCTGGAAAAGTAGAGAGATGACGTCTAGTAATAGTCTACCAGCAAGTCCACTCATTCTAGAGAATCATTAATTAGATGGAAGATTCTGGTTTTGTGACTTTCACAAGGGAAATTTTTGCAGCTGTAATTAAAATAAAGGAAAACCATTTAGGATCTTTCTAGATGAAAACATTTATTTACCTTAAAATTTCACTACCTACCTGTTAAAGTTTTCAGACCTTGCCCCCTTTGGTTCTATAGGAAATCTTCCAGGCCTACTCCTTGGTCCCTGAAGTTACTCAAGTATACACCAAATCCATTCCCAGTACAAAAGTATCTTCAAATCTGTTCCTTGTGGAATTAAATCCCTCAGAGAATGAATGCAATATTATTAACCTAAGAAGCTCTGTTTCCTGATTCCCTCTTCCCATCAAAAAGCTTTAATACCATGGACGTAAAACTACTTCCAATAATTCATGAAGGAAACAACTATATGAGTAAGCTGATACATATTTGTAAAAGTGATCTAATTTTGACCTGAGAACAGCAGTAGCTCTAACATACTAGACATATAGAGAACATGCATTTTTTTAGGCTTCATTTTATTAACTCCTCAAGATGAAAACAAGATTTTAAAAAAATCCATACCTGACTAAGAAGTTGTCCATGAAAAATGTTATTCACAACATTCAGAACCTGTTTGATAAGTTTCCTTTGAGAAGTGGGGATAAGAGCTGGTAACCTGGTACCAGTTGTCTCTAGTTCATGTTGTATTTTATCCAAAAGCTCACAAAGAAATTCCTGAGCATCTTGTTGGGCGTAACCACGAAAAGCAGGAATTAGTCTCCATACTGAGTGAAGCATAGCAAATGGTGAAACCAAGGCCCACTTTCCAGACCACATGACTTGGAACAAAGTATGCAATTCATGACAGAGAGAAATATATTGTGAACTTGGCTCCCTTGGCTGAATAAGTTCCATCTTTCTACTCTTTGATGCTCCACCACTTAGTCCTGATGATAAGCTTGGATGTCTGGAGCAAACAGAGCCTGTTTCTTTTTCTTGGCATTCAGTCATTTGATATACTGTATCTGGAGGATGCTTATAAGATGATCTTGTTTTATCACTAGCTGTCACAGCCAGCCATCGGTTCAGATCAAGTTTTAAAAAACATTGTCGAAAAATAAGTAAATGACTCAACACTTGCAGGACAGAATTCATATAGCAAGTATTTCCCAAATTTCTCAATCCTGTTACACCAGGAGTTACTATTGGCCTTCGTTTAACAGAGGAGTCACTGGCTTTTTTCAATCTTAAATCTTCTGAGGTAGATACTATTTTATCTTTTGCCGGTGATGCTGAGGCTTGTAGTGGTACTTGAACAGGAACTATTTCTACTGTGGTGGACTGAGCTAGACCTTGCAAACGTAAACTCTTTCTTGGAGGCATACTTTCCAATTCTGCTTTAACTTGATACTCTAATTCTTGACGTCTTTTCTTTACTTCTCTTTTTGCTATTTTTTCCTGAAACTGTTCTTGCCTTTTTCTTCCAGTGGGTGACTGTTCAAACCAAGTTCGAAAGATTTTACCCATAAGTATCCTTCTCCTGTGCCAAAGAGCAGTATACATTTGGTCTTCACTTTGAAGCAGAGATTGGGTGCCATCATGTAAGAAATAAGAATCATCACTTGTACCCATAGACCGTAAAACCCTTCCACTACGAGTGGTGCAGTGATAATTTTGACTTTTGATTGCAGTTAATGTACTTCGTAGTAACTTCAGGTCTCCAGTTGCGTTATCATTAAGCACATAAGCATCACAAAGGTAACAAAAAACATACATCTCATTCACCTCCAATGCAACAGGATGACTGCTTTCTTGAAAGTGCTTGAGTGCATGTTCTTCAATGTATCTTCCACAGGCAACATGGGAACAGCTGAGGCAAGCCCAAATCGACTCAGTTGTATTGCAGTCTACACAATGCCATTTCTGAGGGTTGAGGATGGAATGGTCTTGAGCAAGCCGCAACTGCCCAATGTGTTTGCACTTATCCATCGTTAGCATTTGTTTAGTCTAGTTGAGAAACACATCATCCAAATAAGTCTCTGTTCATAACATCTGAAAACTAAACAGAACAATGTCAATTTTTAAAAAGAAAAACAAGCCAATTTTTACTTTTTTACAAGATATTTTTCCAGCAATTATTTTAATTTTTCAGAAATAATTTTATAAAATTGCTCCCTCTGCTCCCAGTATCTGGGCTGCCTGTCATAATACCACAGGCAGTTCTCACTTTTCATTTTTTTTAATAAATTTATTTATTTAATTCATTCATTCATTAATTCGTTCATTGGCTGTGTTGGGTCTTTGTTGCTGCATGCTGGCTTTCTCAGTTGCAGTGAGCGGGGACTGCTCTTCGTTGTGGTGCATGAGCTTCTAATTGCGGTGCTTCTCTTGTTGCACAGCACAGGCTTCAGTAGTTGTGGTACATGGGCTCAATAGTTGTGGCTCACGGGCTCTAGAGTGCAGTCTCAGTAGTTGTGGCGCACGGGCTTAGTTGCTCTGTGGCATATGAGATCCTCCCGGACCAGGGCTTGAACCCTTGTCGCCTGCATTGGCAGGCGGATTCTTAACCACTGCACCACCAGGCAAGTCCCTTACTTTTCATTTAGTCTAGACTTCACTAATCTCTCATCCACCTTGCTCTGACAGAACACACACATCACTTTACTTTCTCTGATGGTTTCTTTCAAAAACTTAGTTTTTTAATTTTATGCTACCATCTACTGGTAAAGAATGGGTAGTGACCACTTTTCACATCCCTTTTACCCAACCTGAAGGCAGTTTACAAAAATATTCCTTTTCTTAAAAACTGGGGGACTGGGGCTTCCTAGGTGGTGCAGTGGTTAAGAATCCGCCTGCCAATGCGGGGGACACAGGTTCGACCCCTGCTCCAGGAAGATCCCACATGCCACGGAGCAACAAAGCCCGTGTGCCAAAAAAAAAAAAAAAAAAAAAAAAAAAAATACTTGGGTACTTCCCTGGTGGCGCAGTGGTTAAGAATTTGCCTGCCAAAGCAGGGAACATGGGTTCGATCCCTGGTCCAGGAAGATCCCACATGCTGCGGAGCAACTAAGCCTGTGGGCCACAACTACTGAGCCTGCACTCTAGAGCCTGTGAGCCACAACTACTGAGCCTATGTGCCACAGCTACTGAGGCCTGTACACCTAGAGCCCATGCTCCGCAACAAGAGAAGCCACCATACTGAGAAGCGCCGTGGACCGAAATGAAGAGTAGCCCCTGCTCACCACAACTAGAGAAACCCCGCATGCAGCAACAAAGATCCAACGCAGCCAAAAAAAAAAAAAACGGGACTGGCAAGACCCAAATACATCTCATTAATATCTACATTCTGAGAGCCATAAGTGGAGTTACTAAAACATAACAACCGTTAAAAGCATGGGTTTTGAACTAGGAAAACTTAGGTCTGAATGCTACCTCTGCTACATACTGTTAATATGTCTGATTTGAGCAAATATTTTAACTTCTGTAAAGTTTGTCTGTAAATACCACCTTCACTG
Source organism: Hippopotamus amphibius kiboko (assembly GCF_030028045.1). NCBI lineage: Eukaryota > Metazoa > Chordata > Mammalia > Artiodactyla > Hippopotamidae > Hippopotamus > Hippopotamus amphibius. Next base: position 25,373,341 of record NC_080192.1, on the reverse strand, counting down.
AATTGTTAAAGGATTGAGATAAAATATCTTGTACATGGTAAATGCTCAGTAAACAGTAAACATCTGACACATAGCTATAGTGAACAAATCAATATTACATTCTATTTATTTAAATAATATTCTTATTAATTACCATTTAAAATTTGGCTTTCCAGTAGTAAATCAATAATGACCTTTAATTCATGGCCCTGTAACATACTCTGATTTGACAGACTTGACAGTTTGCCTTAAGGAAAGAGAAAAGCATTCTCCCCTTCTGTCCTTGTGTTTGAATAGATTGTCAGGAATGTACGAGGATGTATAGGCAAATAAAGAAAAAAAGAGGAAAAATATGAAGTGAGTGGCAATATAATGAATTTCTACATTCTGGCAGGCCTAAGCATTACCTAAAATTAGAAGCTTATTCCAAAAAACAAACCCACATACCAAATAACCCCAACATAATAAAACAAATGTAATTTTGACCCAGAAATTTGTTCATTTATCAGTTAAAGGAACACATCTGCTACATGTATCTAAAAACAGTGAACTGAAATCTACTAAGAAAATAGGGAATCACAAAACATTTTCTTCACTGATTTAACATAAATTGAACACAAATTTTAGGTTTCATGTGGGGACCTAGATATAGGACACTCAATATTATGTGTAGCATGATCAATGCTTTAAATTTTTTAGGACAGCAAGACAGTATGAATTTCAATGGTACTTGCAGATGCTGCCTCCAAGACCCTAAGAAAACTGCAAAGGTAAAGTTGATTTTTGGTTTCTTCCCCTCTTTTTTTTGTAAAATCTCCTAGCAATAAGAGATACTCCTGACCATCACCAATTTCTTAACTTTTAGATACAGGGTATGCTGAATATACATCTGCACACATTTCACGTCTTCCCTCAAAATTTCCTGAGGTCCAAAATCTGGTCAAATATAGTATTTTATTAGAACTGGTGTTCAACAACAGTTGCTAATGGCAAAAGTAAGACATCAGTGATTAATATGCTCAATTACCCTAAATCCTTCCAGGTACTGAGATTAATAATCTTGGAATCATACTTGTCTCCTCTCTTTCTCTCTCCCCACATCAATCCTTTAGGAAAAATATTTGGCTCTACCTTCAAAATATGTCTAAAATCTGACTACTTATTATCTCTACTGCCACCACCCTGGACCAAGCCACAATCAAGTAGATTACTGTAATTAGGCTCCTAAACAGTCTCTCAGCTTTGATCCTTGCTGCCACCAAAAATTTACTCTCCATACAGCAGCAGCACATCTGCCTTTAGACCCAGACCTGACATGTTAGGGGGCCCCTGCCTAGTCCTTGTTATGTGGAGTCAACAGAGTCAAGGGGATTTGGCCACCTGGCACAAGCATACATCCCAAACTCCCCTTTTAAACTGCTACCTGGGACCTTCCCCAAATCCTGCTTCCAGGGCACACAGGCAAAAAGAAGTCACTGAAGAATTCTATAAAGGACAATGCCACGACCAGATATGTAGGTTACAGAGGAATGTGAATGGCAGATCTAGAGGAAGGTTGAGTAATTAAAGGATACTCTACTGCTCCAGATAGTACAGGGAAATTAAAGCTGTAGCAATGTTGAAGCAAAGACGGGAGCAAAGGTAGATTAGTGCTGACCAAACACTGGTTGAAAGAACTGACTAATACAGAGATTAAGTGAAGAATCTAGGGTTCTCTTCTATCTACTTTCATTTAAAAAGGATCATATAAAGAACACAGATAATTTAATTAAACATTTGTTTCTGGCAAGTCATAGACAATAATTATTAGTTTACCTTCTTGTAGAGATGAAGTGGGAAATGCTATTTACTTATAGTCAAGGGAAATTATTTCATTCTAAAATTTTAAAGAGGTTGTATGAGTTTACACCTTGCAGAACATTCAGAAAAAAAGGCTCAAAAGAAAAAAAACCTAGAAAGAATATATATATATATATATAAAATCATTCATTTTTGGGTTATCTCGGGGTAGCAGGACTAGAAATTATTTTATTAATCCATATTTTTAAATTCCCCCAAATAATTAATGTGTTACTTATATAAGTTTTAAGTAGGAAAGATAGTGCTAGATTATAGACTAGTTTCTTTACTTCCTTCTCCTCTATATCCTGCAAATACATTCCCTTAGTTACAAGGAACCTGACTATTTCATTATAGTTGTTATTAAAAAATCTATTTAGATTATGGCAAGGCCCCTGACCTTCAACAGGAAGTGGCCTATAATCAAATAGCATGATTCCATTTGATGCGAAAATTGTGAAAAGGGTGAAATGTTGATCAGATACCATCTCTCTGAGAGGCAATATATAACAGGGAAGAGGTCTCACGGCAAAACAGAGAGCCCTAAGGAATCCAAATGCCTGAGTCTAACACTCGGCTGTATTTATTATGTGATATAGACAATTATTTATGTTCCACGTACCTCAGTTTTCCTATCTGTAAAATAAGAGTATAATCACATCAATAGGGTTGATGAGGGAATTAGGAAATTTATATTTGTAAAGCACTTACAACAATTTCTGGCACTTAATAATATGGCCCTTAGTACATCTTACCTGCTAATAATAATAATATTATTACTACTATTAATATTATTATAAATGTTAGCTTCCCTCTAGTTTTATCACTTTTAGCCAGGGGTTCTTCTCAGGCAATGTGTACTAAGGCAAACTTAGGTACTAACTGATAATTAAGATGTTAGCTGAGGACTAAGGTCTGACCTCTCCCAGGGGTATTTGCATTTTAAAAGGGGATCTTTCAGAAAAAAATCTTTGAAAAAATCCAAAGAAGTGAAACCAGAATGGTGGAATGACAGATCATGAGATTAATATTTTAGAGTAGGGGGCCCACTTACCCAGTCTATTTATGAAAGAAACCGGTAGGGGGTGGATGACCAAGGGAAGGGCAGGGAAGAAAGCAGGTGATATAGAGTCACACTGCTGCCACCAGAGATCTCCAGTTTGCTCTGCTGCCTGGAGCCACAGCTCAGAGACAGTTATTAGGGTATCCCCAAAGGGGCCTCGTCACACAAAGATCTAAAGGCTTGGAAGAGAAGAAAGGGGGATGGGAGTATTTCTTGACACTTCCTATTTTCCTCTACTGGGTTCAGAGCACTTCTTTTCATTTGCTAATCCACTGCTGAGAAGCTATGTATTAACTCTGTTTGGCTCCAGCAGATAGGATAAGTGATTTTTGGCAGTATATTCATTTCATAGAGTGTTAACAAAACATTTTTGCATCCCCTATGTAGCTTCTGGTAAAATATTACCTGTACCTATATATAATAGCAATATACAGTCAAGATGTTTTGAATGAAATCTACATATAAAGATTAAAATTACCTATATCATTTTCTCATACATTTTTTTTTCAAAAGTTTCTGGAAAGGGTTCCCAGCACAATAGTTTCGATCAATGCTTGGGAGCAGTTTTATTTTTATCTAGTAACTTAACGGTTAAGATTGCCCGTGGACTGGGTTAGCCAAGAGGAAGACAGCTTTTAACAGTTCCCTACATTAACAAGAAGTATCAGATCTCATATTAAGATGTGAAAGCTTCCAGAACACTGCGGCAAACACCATTTCAGAGCTCACGTTGTGGTTCAGGAATTAAGATCCTTGGAGCAGCTATGGAGGAAGATCCTAAACTGCAAAGATTTGCTGTTTTCAGCTTTCAAGTTAAGTGAATTAATGAAGTCAACCTGCATATCATAAAAGTGCCAAAATGCTGCATCTGGTTAAGGGGTGTGTGTGTGCTTTATTTGCCTTGTTTACCCACCCTGCCCTGTAATGCCTGTAATCATGAAGATGGAATAAATTGTAACATTTAAAAAAAAAAAAAGTTTCACACTTGGAAATTCCAATTAACAGCTATGAAATGGCTTTTTTTAAACCAAATATGCTATCTCTATTTTAAAGACGGATGGACTTATAAGTATTCTGAAAGCTTCACTGCTTAAAGACAACAAAAATTTTAATTTGTTCAAAGAAAACCATTCAAGCTATTCAAACTTTTCATGCCGCATAAATGAGCAAGCCTCTTTATGTTTAAAATTCCCTTCAGCAAATCTCTAAAGTTTACAAAATAATTGTATTTGACTTGTTGAAATCTAATTATTTTAGAGTTAGCATAGCATTAACGCAATTATAAAATAGAAAGCTAAAATGACTAGAAGAGAAATAAAACATAAGATCTTATTAGATATGGTATTTATAGTCAAAGGTTTATACCACACACAAACATCAAATAAGATTACCGGTAAAATATTTAACCTATTACAGTTCAACAGCACAAAATTGCTTATACTTACCACCTAGTGAGGACTTTGTGGAATCTATTTTAAAGCTCTTCAAACCTCTTCTTGTAATGAACTCATTCACTCTCCCAGCAGAGGTTCAATGGTCAGATCTAGATAGCTGTCTACCAAGTCTTTATCTTTAGACTTAGCCTCTCTGAACCAGTGCCAGGCACACTTCAAACTCAGCTTACCTACACATGTTGCCTTCACAGAATTAGCTTTTCCAATATCCTCTTATTAAAGATACTGTGTTATCAATCAAGTACCCAGGCTAGAAATCTTAAACATTTTTTTGACTCCTCCCTCCCATCTTTTCCATGTGAACATTCAATTTGTCATATATAGAGCTATCATTCCTCAAGTCTTTATTCCGTTCCATTTCCAGAACTATCATTCTCATTATGGACAAATCACTCTTGAATCACAGCAGTAACCTCCAAACTGATCTTCTATCATCCAGACTCAAGCTTTCCTTCATAGTACTATCCTGCCAAATTAATCTTCAAGTTTGCTTTGAGCCTTTAATTCTTGTACTTAAAATCCTCTGCTACTTATAGTCAAATAAAGCAGTGGATTTCTAACTTCGACTAAGACTCAGACTTAGAAACCTTACATTGGGTTCAAGCAAATTTGTATATATGTACAACACATATGCTTGGAACAAAAGTTTCACAAACAATCCTTATAAAAATAGTGTATTCTGATATTTCCTATTCTATTTCATTTAAAAAGAAAATGCTGGTCACAAATCACTAACTGGCAGTTTTTCACATACTGCAATAAAAAAATATTATACATTTGCCAGTCGTGCTTTCAAAGTTCCCCAGATTCCAACCTATCTTCTTTGCCTTATTACCCCTGCATCACGAGCACTCCAGCCCAAAACAATAATCGCCAGTTAATTTCCTGAACTCATCTTCCTCATTCCCTTACCTCCACCTCCTAAATATTTTGTCTATCCTCCAAGGCCCAACTCCTCCATAAAGTTTTCCTATAGTTAAGAAAATTTTCTTCTCTCCTAACTTCCTAAAAGGCTTGAGTTGTGGCTTGTGTTTATTTGTGTACACATCCTTACTCTGCCACCTATCCGTTGGGGAGGTTCCCTATGGTAAGGGAGGGACTATTTCTCAAACATCTTTTTATCTCCTTAATTAAAAAAAAAAAGAAAAGGTAAGGGCTTTATGAAGATCCTACAGGTTCTATAGCCATATTGTTTCAGGCTACCAAATCCTCAGCACGATCAATCAACTAGTATTAATTGCAGGTGCCACTTCACTTTTCTTTGTGGCTTTTAAATCAGTGGTTAAGAACAGAATAGAAAGCCATTGATCACTAGTGACCAAGACTGCCCCCTCCTTTTAACCAAGTGGCCATTTTTGCCCAGCTAAGGCAGTTTCCTAATATTTTGTGATTCATTATCCTACTTTATGTGTTCTTAACTAAAGCCTACCATGTGTCTTGTCCCATGCTGCATGCTTCCAGATACCCAAAAAGCAAGCTGAGACATACTTCCCCAACCCTAATTATTTTAAATTTTCATATGACATGTAGTGACCCTTTAAATAAATATTTGTGTTCCAAATATAAGTATTACTAAAAGCTACAAGAATCACTGAAAAATTAGAAAGGTAGATAATTTTTTACTTCAAAAATCAACATTCCACTATACATTTTTAGTTATCTTTAACATAATGATCTTTCTCAGCTGACCACTTGCTTTCCACCTCAGTTTCTTTAGAAGACACTTAGAAAGAAAGCATGGAAGGGTACAATATACTTACAAGCTTTGGAAGTTCCTATAAGAGGTTAGGTACCAAAGATCAGTTACATAAAGTAATTTAGATTTTCTAATCAGCGCAATTGGTAGCATAATTTTCAGAGTTTTCTCTTAAAAACATGTTTTTATGAAAGTCCAGAAGTTACCATGAAAAATAAACATACAAAAATAGCCAAACTGAATTACTATTTTAAAAAGTGACATAGGTAGGATGAATTGGGAGACTGGGATTGCCATATATATGTTACTAATAAGAAAAAAAAATCAAATCGTACACTTTAAATATATGGAGTTTATTGTATGTCAATAATATCTCAATAAAAGTTCTTAAAAAAAGTGACACAGAATGAGTGAAATGGCTAATATACATTTCTAGAAAGAATATTTTAAAATCTGAATAGTCACTAAAATAACATCATCATGCTCTATTAAGAAACTTCCCTCTTTCATAGTTCATACTTTGTCAAATAATCATCACATAAGATTTACACTTTATATAATGCCGTGTGTCTTACAGGCACAGTTTTTACAACTATTAAAGGATTGTTTAAAAGTCTTAAAAGACCACATGATAAATCCAAACTCCTTAACATGGCATGTAATTGTTTTCAAATTGTGGCACAATATGTACTTTTCTACTCTCACCTATGACCAGCCATTTCCCGCACATCTTTTGTTAAAATGTTTTTATATACAAATGACTACATGGTGAATAAGTTCAATTTTTTAAACTTTTCATAACTGGGATACGAATTATTGTTTCATAGGAAATGGGTGTGTGCATTTTACATAAATACTTATATAAATTCTATTCTTATTGAAAAAAAAAAGTACCACTGAGTATAAAGTAGAATATTTAAATAAAATTGTCACAGTAACCATCTTTATCTCTTTAAAGAAAATTCGCCTGAGACTTCCCAAGAGGGATGGACATTAAAGAATAGGCATGTTGAATCTTTATTTAACAAAGATAATTTTTGTAACAAAACTTATTTTTCTTTTAACAGCACCAAATAACCTAAACAGATCCTCTAAAAGCTATTAAAAGTAGGAAGATTTGTTATTTTCCATAATAAAAGATACGAGGAAATGGCAATTTCAATAGGAAGTAGGCCTTAGGAATAACTGACCACCACAATCTTTACATGCATTTGGATAAGAATGAAAATAACTATCCACAGTAATTAGGGCAAACCCTACCCATTCCTTATAAGCAGTTTTCAATTTAACATATATTTCACGGATCTGCCATAGTACCCTGTTCTCTTAAGAGATGTTTATAAAATGCCAAGGGTCAAACATAGTGCCTGGTACATAGAAAGGGATTCAATATTTTTGAATGAACAAATTATTGAACGAATAAACACAATGGGCTCTCAAACTCTCCCTGCTCCGCCTTAGGTATGCTATTATGCCTATTATGTGTTTTGGCAACTCTCCTTGTCAATCATGATGTATTTCCTTTCCTTTATCCTTAGAAATGCTCTGGTTATTCTTTCTTCCTCTAGACATCTAGAATCTATAATTACCCTGATCTCGCTTGAAACTCCTCATTAAACAATAAAGGATACTCTTTCCCTGGGCCTTCTTCAAGTCTCTAGCATGCCTCTCCTGAGGCACAGAGACTGAATCTAGCTGATGATCTAAGAAAAAGCTCCTGAACAGCAAGTTCTGCAGCCAGATTGATTTCCTCACCCACCACACTTACAACTTTTTCATCACGGGCAATTTTGTTTCAAAATATTTATCGTTACATCAACCGATTGCAGCCAACTTCATAACAATAGGGGCAACATTCATAAAGAGACTGAGCATTCTACTATGGGTCTAGTAAATTGAGTTCGAATACTTTGTGTAAAATAGCCATTTTAGTACATCTATGACTTGGCCTAACAAGTATCTTCTTGGACTATAAATTAGTTTTCTAAGGCATGTGACACTCCATTAAAAATGAATTTCTTATAATTAAAGTTTTTATAATGTCTGAAATTGCTGTGAAAAATCAGTTGTACTTCTTTTGGTAATCTTTGCCAGAAGCCAGTATTGGTAGAATCCGTCTATATTTTAGTTACTTGTCACCTATTTGAGCTGGGCCTAATGGCAAAACTGTACCCATTATTGAATTCAGAAAATGATTGGGCATACATTTCCTATCTTGATTAGACTCCTAAACCGGTGCTCCAGCCTCTCTCTAATCTCCCTCAACCAGACAACTCCATTAGAATCCAGCAACGTTTCTTCTGGCTAACACTGCAGGAAGGAAAAAAGCTTCAAAGCACGTTTTTTTTTGCTACCAAGATGCCAAAATGTTGCCTTCTCTGTATTTCTGTACCATCCAAAAACCCAATTCAGCAAACATTTACAGAGGTTTTTCCTCCATGTTAAGCCCTAAGTCAGGTGCTAGGGATACAAATAAAATACAATCAGACTCTGCCCCCAAGCAATCCAACAAGCAGAAAATCCTCTTATGTACCACCAATGCTATAATACTCAGTAAGATTCAAGTGTGTAGAGGAAAAGTTTGGTACAGAGTATATATGATACCTTATTCCTTTCTTTTTGTAGTGCAAGAAAAAAATATGTGGAAAAAAGGGGGTAAAAACAATTGGGTAGAAGCAATATATTTCAAACATTTAACCCAAATCTTCAACGGATTTTCCATTTTAAATATTCCAAAAAAATTTATCATTGTATGTTATACTAAACACAGATTTACCAATCACTTAAATTTTTTTAAGCTAAAAAAAATCTGGGACAATTAATATTTTGAATTAAAAATAAGACTTATGCACAGTCAACCAGTCAAAACACTTCAACTTCCTACAATGTATGTACTGAATATCAGAACGTCTTTAAAATTCAATATGAATAGTCTACAATGATAAATGCTGAATTGAAAAATCTGCTATCCATTGCAAAATTAATGGCTAGTATACAAAAAGCTAGAGAAACTGCAGTGTGGGGGAGAGAGGCTAAATGAGACAAAATGTGTCAAAACTCTTTCAACTGGCCTGAGATGCTAAATTAAGGATAAAAAGATTAGGGTTCCAAGAATACAAAAGTGTTCATCTCTTTCAAGACAACTGAGTACTGAATCTCACTGTGACTATGAAATATTCTATAAACGTGCCTAACTCATGCTTGGCTTTCCGAATTTGATCACAGTGAACAAGTTGGCTAACTTTTTTCCTTGTTTACACCTAAAGCTAGTTTTAAAGACAACGCAATGAAATTCCAGGTCCAACGTTACCACCCCCCCCTACTTTTACCCCACAGGCAGCTACTTAACAGATAATAAGGAATTCAAGTGCAGGGCCTGAAAGTCGTATTTCTATGCTAATTTCACAACCCCGTTACTCGCAGGATTTGACAATTAAGGCTTAAAAATGGGGAGCGGGGGCTTGAGGATAAAGCGGCGCTCTCAAGCCTTGCTTATTTTTCAACTTGCAAAATTAAAACTGCAAGAAATTATCCAGTTACCAGTAGAATTTATAACAGCTCAAACTTGCAGTTGAAGCAATTACCATGTTTCACTTTCTTTTTTATTGCGGAGGTGGGGTAGAGGGCGAGTCCTACTATCTCTTAAACTTGAGCGCTCACTTTTCCTCCCTATGCTGACACGTTTCTTTATGCCTCCCCCCACCTCCCGAAATAAGTTTAGCCTATTAGCATTGCTTCCCCGAAGGCCAGCGGGAATGGTTTAGGAAGCTGGTATTCAAAAATCCTAAGTGTCTCTAAGTGGCAGCAGGTGCTCGCAGTGCCGGGACCCGATCAATGGAGGCAAAGCAAGGCATTCCCCTCTAAAGAGAGGACTAGAACCGCCCTTCCAAAGCATCCCAGGGGCGCTTCGCGCATCACTTGGCGGCACTCAAAGCCAGGAGTAGGATGCGGTTTTAGCTCGACAGTGCCAGCTCCGCAGAGCGCCCCAGCCCGCATCAGATACACGATCACATTCGCGATTGCAGCTCTTTCACGCTCCGGAACGCGGGTCCGGGCACAATTCCCCCTCTGCCTCCCCTCAAGTCCCCCCAATTTCGCCCCTTCTCCCAACTTGTCCCCCACCCCAGCCGAGGGCAGGGTGGCTACGAGGTGCTCTTGGCCACAGGGGATGCCGCTCCTGACAGCATCTCCGGGCACTCCTGAGGTGGCCGGCACCGGCTAGGGCATCGCTCAACCCACCTTTACCCAGAGGCGCCAATTCTAAATTCGCCGGACCCGCCGCCGCCGCCTCCTCCACGCGCCCCTCGGCTCGCTCCTCTCAGTCCGTCGGCAGCCCCCTCTTCCTTGCTCAGGACCCTCCTGCGCCTTGCGCGGCGGGAAAACGCCGCTAGGTGCCTCCCGGCCCCGGGGGATCCCGTCGGATCTCTGCTCCCTCAGGGAATCTCGTTCCGCCAACCGCCGCACCCGCGCGCGCCCCTCACGCACACTCACCAGCCCGAGTCGGAGCGGCCATCTTAGCGCTCGTCTCCCGCGCCCCCCTTCCCCGCTCCCCGCTCCCCGGTGCCGAGCTCACTGCAGCAGCGGCGGCGGCGGCCCGGTCGAGCGGCTACGTCAGCGGAGACGCTGCGACTGACCCCGCCCCCCCCCCCCCCCCCCAAGCCTTCGATGTGCCCGAGGGGGCGGGCCGCTCTGCACGGCGAGTGCGGACCGGTGGGTTGCCGGGCTGATGGGGGAACCCACGCCCGGGCTCCAGCTGGGCGCCGGGCTCCAACCGGGCGGCCGGGGATGGACATCCCCCATCGCGGCCTGTGGCTCGGGGCGGGCTTCGCACCTGTCGTAGCCGTCGGGGCCTGGGAGGGGGCATCCAGTGTTTCCTCCCAGCTAGTGAGATGCAGAACATCCCCCCGGGCGTCCCAACTCCTTCATTGAATTTCTGCCACTCAGCGTCGACTCGGTTGAGAGAAACGCGCGCCGATCTCGTTTTCTTCAGAATCTGCCCAAATTGAGTGGCGTAGAAAGTTTTCAAGCAAACGTCTCCTTCCCGAGAAGGCGCCCGGGTGCGAGCTCACGTGGTTTTGACTGCTTTGAATTTGGCTTCCTCAGACGGCAGTCGGGCAAGGAAGGTTCCAGAATGGGAAACTCCCAGAAGAATAAGATGCAAGGGACACGAAAGGCAGCTCTGTCCAACATTACTTTACCTGAAGTTGCCAATTTAAGGTAACGAAGTAGATTCCGAAAAGAAATGAGGAGACTGAGCGAGAAAAAGTTGAAGAGGAAAGTCGAGCCTACAGGTACGGGAAGATTAATCCGTTAGTGTTTATTGAGCTTTTACTTTGCGCTCAGCTCTTAGCCAGTTCTGCTCCGCCGCCCTGTGGGGAGTGTGGAAATGAAAAGACACTGTCTCCCTAAGGGGGGTTTGAAGAATCAGCGAGACAAACGTGCAAGGTTAATAACATGTCAGTGGAGTACAATATCGTGCAGTATATAAGGCAAGCTATAAAATCGTTCATATCACTTCCACTTTGGGGAATATCTTTCAATGATATGACCTTGAAAAAAGATGAATGCACAAAGGTATTCATAGCATATTATCCAAACAACAAAAATTTGAAGGGAAAAAAAAATTCTAACCAAAGGGAAATGGCTAATTAACTTCTCGCACGTTGGCCTCGGGAATTCTTACGCAGATCGCAAAATGGCAAAGGCCTTATCAGTTATTACTTGAAAAAATACCAAATGTGTACATGAAGGTTCAACTACGTAAAATTTAGTTATGTACTTAAAGGTTAAAGATAAGGAATGAATTTGTATAGTTTAATATGCCTTTCATTCTTTTTATTATGTACTTAAGTGCGTAATAATTCTTTCCAATTCAAGTCTGTCCCCAGTGCATTCTTCTCACTGGAAACACAAACTACTGTCTTGTAATCTTCCCTACCACCTTCATTTCTAAAATGCACTAAATTCATTACATGGGAGCATCTCTTAAGAGCAAATATTTCTTCAATTAAGTATTTCTAGCATATGGTATATATTTCCCTGTGGTTCCTAGACAGCAAAATATAACAAAGGTCAAAATCCTTGCTTATATTTTAATGTCATAAAACCCTTCTGGAAGTTCATTTGGCAGACTCTATTGAGAGTGCCCCTTCTGATGTAGTAATTCAACTTTTAGAAATCTAAGGAGTTTTTCCCTGACTCAGGCAACTTAGAAGGTTATTCATTGCACTGTTATTTAGAATAGTGAAAATCAGAAACATGCTAACTGTTCATCACTATTGTAATGGTTAGGTACATCTGGAATAATCAGGACAGAATATATATAGTCATCAAAAATCTTCTTTTCAACCAGTAAAGAATGGACAAATATCGGTCAAGACAAATGTGTCAGCCATTCCCATTCCTCTAAGAGGTTCCTTCTTCATAAATTATCTTATGGTACTACACGACCCCTCTCCCTCTTTGCAACAGTTTGTGGACTGGGATGGACACTAGACCCAAGGGCAATAGATCTGTAGGAAGAGTGTTAGAGTTCTACCCGAAAACTGTGCAAGGAGAAAGAGGGGTTGAGGTGGGTTGAATAATGGTTTAAAGGTGCATTCAGTAGGCAAGTAGTGGGCGCCAGGCAGCAAGAACCACAAGGGAGCAGGTCACGAATAATCAGAGGATATAGGGAGTGGCAGCTGAGTTACAGAGAAGTGGCAGTAGCAGCAGTCTTAACATTCTGAGTAGAACTGCTTGGATTCTAGGAGCCTCTAAAATAACTGTATGAAAGTAGAAACTAAAAGATGCAAAGATGTATATACTGTATTTTAAAATATGTATAAATTATTCACATTCAACAACATTTGGAAGAAATACATCAACATTTTAATAATGGTGGTGAGATTAAAAGTGATTTTTATTTTCTATGATGATCATGATTTTTAAAAATAGAATTAAATAGAATGAATACCATCAGTAGTCCAAAATTCTAATAATTTTGAAAATAAGTTGCACGTAGTCAAAGTGACTAGGAGACAGAATTTCAGAGAATTTTTTGAGATCATAAATGGCTTTATGGGAAAAGTGGCTGGGTCTTTTAAGGACTAAAATGATTTCACTAAATGAAGAGGAGGAGGTGAAATGGGAAGAAGATGAAGCAAAGGCAAGCTGAATAGGCACAGGTGGAGGGTACTGAAAAGGATGTCCTGAATAAAATGTCTTTGATACAAAGATGTAAACTAGGGAGAGGTGCTGGTTGGGAAGGGGGCACTGGAGATACATTATCTGGAGATCATTGTTAATTGGGTTAATAATTAAAGAATAGTAATGGGATAGTTTGTAGAATAGCCTTTTCCTTATTGTTATTACTATTTATTCAACTTTGAAAATTTCTTCAGCTACCATTTTATTGCAGGTCTTAACAACCTAGGCCTAAATTATGTCATGTCTGGTTTGTTTGCTGAGCTCCAGGACCTCTCTATTGCAATCTCATTCTTACATAACTGTCATAAAAATCATTCTTATCACGTAATTTCCCTATTTGTTTTTTACCCACCACATCAGATCTAAGCTTTTAAATAACAACAAGAACAACAAAAACCTCTGTCCCTTCCCATCTCTATCAACTGACTTCCCCAAACTTACCTATTGCATCCTCAAAATCCTTCCCCAAATCAGCCTTTTGACTGCTGGGAAGTCAGTCTCCTTACGGTCTCCCACACCTCAGGTTCTTCCCACCTTTAAATCAGGGCAGATGTTTACCTCCTAAGTAGAAGGCCTTCCAACTTTCACTCCTGAAAATCATTACAGTCAACCTCTTTTGGAGCTGGCCTAAAACCTCTCACCTCCTGGAAACCACTTTCCTAGTAACAACTGGGCTTCCAGATTTCCCATTCCCCACCCCCCACTAGTACATTATTATGCAGTCACAGCTTTTGTTCTGAGTTCCGCGCCTGGTTCTCTCTCTTTGCATTGTAACTTCTTTAGGGACAAGGACTGTGCACTTGCTCCCTTCGTATACCTCACTCTGTACAGTGCTGGCCAAAAACCCTCTCAAAATGTTTAATGAATTAACAGAATCAGAAGTTCCCTAACATAATATGGGTTTGTGGAAAAGATGTGTAGGGGTTTCCCTTATTTCCGGTCTCCATATGGGCAATTTGCCCTTTTCCCAAAGTAAGCAGTTTCCTAAACAAGATTAAAATTTAATGACGCTAATACTCAATTCTGAGGCCATATCCAGCTTCTTCTGAAGTGGGTGCAACACAAACGTTTTGTTTCTATATCCTGAGAAGAAGCCGTGAATGAATAAAAGGACAACAAAACACACTGCAAATTTTGCAAACTAGAGCTGCTTTTTATGCTGTGATTCTTAGAATTTTCTAGTCCAGTCTTTCATGGATGAATTTATAAGCTTGTTGGCTTTGAGGTAACTACTTCCAAGGATTTTCAGAGTTTTATATACTGAATGTTCCTGAGGTTATATAAAGTTATTAAAATTATGACAAATATTTTTTGCGTACCTATGTGCCTGGCACCATACTAGGCACTGAAATGTCCAGTCTTCATTTAAATGTTACAAGGAGATGAAGGACTGAATGGAGGAAGTAGGTAAAAAGAATACTGAAGAGCTCAGGCCTAAAGTCTGATTAACTTGCAGCAACACAGTGCAGTTGAACTGTTTTTAAATGAGCCACCCAAAGAACCTTAAATTTGTGGCAAATACGTAAGAAGGAAGTTGAGAGTATTGAAAACAGAACAACAGATGGCAAGTTTTGGCCTCAGTAAGTGAATAGAGAGGAAAGAGAACAGAAAAAAATGGCTTTAGAACTAGCCCTTTTTTTTTGTTTAATTCTAGGAAATAATGAGGATTGTGGCAGATAGGGGAGGTAAGTGCAAGTTGAGAAGTAGGTGGTACCAAAGCTAATTTAATTTTAAGGGACCATTAAGTGTTTATTTAGAGGTCTGTAAGGGAAACTTACCAATGTAGGTGAATTACCAGTGTAGGCCTGCTGGAAACTGAAACTGAGCCCAGGGTTTTGGCATTAATGGAAGAAAAAGTGCAAAGCTAGTGAATCTGTGTGTCCTTTTCCCATCCTCACCACCTCCACCGTACTCAGTTTTTCAGGGATCCTCAGGCTGCTTGTGCCCAGGGCTTTACCTCAATCTATCAAGGCCTTTCTCACTTTCCTCCTATCAAAACTTTTTCCATTTTGTTCTAGGACTGTTATCCCAACCTTCCATTTTTCTAAAGAACCCAATTATCATGTAGTAAATTGACCCACATGTAAATTATTAGCATCTAGTAATGTTTTTTACATTTCTATTTATGTCTGTGTTCTAAATGGAACATCTTGTAGAATACAGAGTATGGAGTTTCTAAAATGAAATTTTAAACATTGTAGCAGATTAGTGAGATAAATATTTTCTTAAGCCAAGACACCTTTCCAAGGAGTGTGTGTGTGTGGCGGGTGGGGGTGGGGGGCGTGTGTGTATGTATACAGTGAGGGTTAGGAGCAGCGATCCTCCCCCTTTTCAAGTATAACTTTAGAGTCAGTGCTCCATATCCTTCAGTTCCTCCGTGTCTGCACATTCAACCAACCACAGACCCTGTAGTACTGTACTACTTATTTATTGAAAAAAATCTGTGTGTAAGTGGACCTGTGTAATTCAAAATTGAATTGTTTAAAGGTCAACACATTTACACATAGATAACTATATAACATGTTTATTTAGTTATAATCACAATGTATAAGTTTAGTTATTTTTACTTCTTCAAACATTGGGTTGGCCAAAAAGTGCCTTCGGGTTTTAAGCAAACATAAAAGACACATTTTTTCATTTTCACCAAGAACTTTATTGAACAACATATTCACCTTTTTCTTCCTTCGGCCATTTTTCAGGCAACTTCATAATTCCATCCTCCCAAACCTTTTTATCTTTTTGAGCGAAGAAGTGTTCCAGGTGCCTTTCACAATCTTCCAGGGAATGGAAATTTTTTCCATTAAGAGAATTTTGTAAAGACCTAAATAAATGGAAATCCGAAGGTGCAGTGTCTGGTGAATACGGCAGATGAATCAGAACTTTGCAGCCAAGCTGTAACAGTTTTTGCCTGGTCATCAAAGAAACGTGTGGTCTTTCATTATCCTGATAGAAGATAATGTGTTTTCTGTTGACTAATTCTGGTTGCTTTTGGTTGAGTGCTGATTTCATTTAGTCTAATTGGGAGCAGTACTTGTTGAAATTAATCGTTTGGTTTTCCAGGAGTTCAAAATAGAGGACTCCCTTCCAGTCCCACCATATACACAAACATCACCTTCTTTGGACAAAGACTGACCATTGGTGTGGTTGGTGGTGATTCATTTCAGTTGCCTCATGATCTCTTCTGTTCCACATTATTATTGTACAGTATTCATTTTTTCATCACCCATCACAATTTGTTTTAAAAACAGAATGTTTTCATTATGTTTCAGTAGAGAATTGCATGGAGAAATATGGTCAAGAAGGTTTTTTTGCTTAACTTATGTGGAACCCAAACATCAAAGGGAGTCACATAACCAAGCTGGTGCAAATGATTTTCAGTGCTTGATTTGGATATTTTGAGTATGTCAGCTGTCTCCCACGTGGTATAACATTGCTCTCAATTAATGTCTCAATTTGATAGCTATCAACTTCAACTGGTCTACCTGACTGTGAAACATCGTCCAGTGAGAAATCTAGCACAAAACTTCACAAACCACTTTTGACATGTTCCATCAGTCACAGCACCTTCTCTATACATTGCGCAAATCTTTTTTTGTGTTTCATTTGTGTTTTTGCCTTTCTTGAAATAATAAAGCATAATAGGGACTTCCCTGGTGGCACAGTGGTTGAGAATCCGCCTGCTAATGCAGGGGACATGGGTTCAAGCCCTGGTCCCGGAAGATACCATGTGCCGTGGAGCAACTAAGTCCATGTGCCACAACTACTGAGCCCACGTGCTGCAACTACTGAAGCCCATGTGCCTAGAGCTCGTGCTCTACAACAAGAGAAGCCACTGCAATGAGAAGCCTGCGCACTGCAACAAAGAGTAGCCCCCGCTCTCTGCAACCAGAGAAAGCCTGCATGCAGCAATGAGGACCCAACGCAACTCCCCCCCCCCCCCGCCAAAAAAAAGCGTATGCCAAAAATTTTGCTTTTTTCCCTTACATCTTCAATATTAAAATGGCTGCACAAAAATTCACCATTTTTGATGTCTTTTTTAACTGCACACTGATGTGACAGCTGTCACATACAATAACAAAATTGTTTTGAATGAAGTTAAAGACAACTAAGTGCTACTAGAGGCATCTTATGGAAAAAACTGAACGAACCTTTTGGCCAACCCAGTATGTTGCATGTTTTATCTCTCTCTCCTTTGTAATGTTGGGAAAATAGTTATCTATTGTTTTCCTTACAAGTATATTTTAAAGATCAAATGAAGTTCTGCATGTGTAAACCCTTCCATAAGTGTAAAAAGAAAAGTAAATGTATTTATCATTAATATTTCTCTTAGGATTATTACCACCCTCTCAAGTTCCTTGAGGTCAAGAACTGAATTTTGTTCACATTTATAATCCTTTAAATTGAGTTTTACTTCTGTACCAAAGTAATAGTTGGAGGATAAACACTATTAAGAAAAACATTAGGGGTGGAAATTTTAACTTTTAAAGCTTTAGTAAACCATGCCAAAAGGATACTAGTAATCATTCATGAGGGAAGATAATTGAGGTACCTAAGTTTTATTTTATATCCTGTACATGTCTTTAAGCCCATTTCTTTAAAAAAAGTAGAATAAAGAAAGCATAGGTGGTTAATCATAGTTGTTTGTATAATTATTTACATCTTCCCAAACTATTTGGAAATTAAAATCCTGCAGTGTTGCTCCTGGGTTATTAAAAAAAAAAAGAAAGAAGGCTGAATAGAGAACAGCAGTAGGTACTGCCTCATGTAAAGGAAACCATGTACTGTAGATTCAGGATGTACACATGTGATAAAAACAACTAACACTTCTTCATATGTAAGAGCTAGGATGATCGCTATGCTTTTCTCTGCCATCTTAAGATTGCTTTCTTTCAGGTCAAAGGTCCTCTCGGTAATAATCATTGGTTCAGCCATCTCTAATTAGTGTCTTTAAGCTTCCCTTCCCTCACCTAACCAGAGATTAATAAAGTCCTACAAAACCATGTTTCCACTGGAGATTCTTAAGGGGCAAGGAGGTTGTGTGTAAAGTAGATAGTCTCATCTGTTTCATTTTATCTATGATCCTGGAACTAGTACTTACAGAACTAAGCAGAACAGACACTTGACACAGATTTCTTAATTTTCAAAACTAAATATATGGCTCCTGATCTTTAGAAAAATAATGAAGGATGAGTCAATCAGAAAAAAAAAAGTGACATGAAGGATGTTTTCTTCAACAGATATAACTTACTTTTGCTTTTCTTTATTGTATGAAAAACTCTAAAATGCCTCAGGAATGATCATAGGAAATTAAACACTTATGAAATTATCTCTTCTTAAAAATCAATGATAGTATTAAAGGATAACTTAAATATTTAATTTACTTGTTTATGCCCATAACATTTTATTGAATTAAGATTAAATCTGGTTTTGCCATTATCACTAGCCAATCACAAAATTAAACTATACAAAAGAATTACAATTTTAACTAACCTTGTGAATATTTTCCCCTTATTATTTTGTCTAATATGATCTGCATGTAATGAATTATAGGGTTATTCCTACAAAAAGCCCTGTTGTTATGATAGGATGCCAGGGAAGACCAAGCTTCTTTGACTCAGTTCTAAGGGTCAGAAATGCCCATATTATTAAATAGTTTAAGAGGCCCCAGGTTAAAATGCAAATCTGAGAGGACATAATTTGTTAAACTGTTATTAGTTCTGATATTTTAGTGCAAATTAATGAATTAGGTAAGTTAAGAGTGCCCTGAAAATAATGGGAAATAAGTTGTTAAACTTGGGGAATGGAGGGAACATGTGAACTATGCATGGATAATATGTTGCCTCTGGGAGGCCTGATCAAGAGTGGAGCAACATCAGGGCACAGGTCTTTGGGGAAAACAGAAAGAGGGAATCTTGAGTGCATGCAAATCATTTTAAGGACGACTGAGCGCTAGTCAGGAAGTCCAACACTATAAATATCTACCAAAAACCTAAGAATTCTCTGGGAAGAATAACTCTTCATAATCAACTCTGTACTTAAGAAAAATTTTAAAAACCTCTTTTGCAAGTCATTTAACCTTCATGACTTCAATTTCTCTATCTGAAAATGAGAATTATAAAACTAACTGCAGACTCACTTTGTTTTTGTGAGGATTATGTGAAAGCTTTTGTAGACTATGAAGCTATGTTAATTCAAGGTAAATTTTAGGTCTCAAAGGTGGATAAATGATGTTTCTACTTAATTTATAATTTATATTGACACAAATGAAAAATCAGATGTAAATTGTAGTATAACTGTTAGCTGTTACTACGTATAAGACAGAGTCTGGGACTTCCCTGGTGGTCCACTGGTTAAGACTCCACACGTCCCATCCCTGATCGGGGAACTAAGATCCTGCATGCCGCATGCCACGTCGTGCGGCCAAAAAAAATAAAAGAGAGAGATCTAACAAAGTTTTTACATGATAAAAGTTCCCAACAAATGTTAGATGCTAATATTATTGAATCTTATCCTAATATGTGAGATTCTTTGTTGCTAAGCTTTCCCTCTTCTTCTATATCTTTGATCTCGTCCCTTTCGCTGCTCCCTTACCATCTGCTTTAAAACATGCAGTTTTCTACATCTTGGAAGAAATTGCTTGACCTATTGCTTCTTGTCTCAACCACTTTATTTCTCTTCTCCTTTACATCATCAATGAGAAACTTATATCAGTAGATCTCAATGACATAGAAATGATCTAGTTGGCATGAAACTGCATTTCATCACAGTCACTAAAAATCTCCACGTCTACTTAGATATATGGCTCGCCTCCACCTGCCCACTTTACTTTCCAATTTTTAATTCATCATCAGGTGTTCCATAGAAATAATAATAGCTTTATGTATTGTCAAGTACTAATGGAACATTTTTCACATTTGTGAATTAGAACCATGGAACAAGACAGTCTCAGTAGTAGCATTTTTTTCAATCCTAAAACTTTCTGTCAATGAGAACTACAATAAAAAGTCTAGAAACAGTCTTCCCCCCAATTTTTAAAAAATCATCATGACTCTGTGATAGTGATTGGTGGATACAAAATGTTGAAAACCCCTGGTATATACCTGCCACCTCCGTTTTCTTTTCATTTGTTTTCTGTTAGCCACCTATAATCAGGCTTCCCGCCTTTCTGCTTTGAAAATGTTCCCTTAAAACAGGGTCACCAGCAGTTCATTTCTTGTCAAATTCAAAAGCCATTTATATTCCTTCACCGCTGGCTAAAGTTGATCACACTTTCCTTCTTAAAACGCTCTTAGTTTTTATTCTAAAGACGCCTACGCAGGCATCAGGACAGAATGAGAACAGTGGTTGCTGCTGCTCCTGTTACTACTATTGCTGCTTTCACTTAGCAGTTAGCTTGTATTTACTGTTTTTCCCTCATTTTTAATTTTAGATTTATTTTTTACTGAGGTAACTTTGTTTATAGTGTTATATAAATTTGGCGTGTGCAGTATTATATTTCTGCTTCTGTGTGCCTGCAGTGTGCTCACCCCCCATAGTATAGTTTACATCTATCACCACACAGTTGTATTCACTGTTTACTGTAATTCTTACAACTATCCTATGGAGGTCAGTGTTATTATCCTCATTTTACAGTTAAGGAAACGTGCTCAGAATTTAATCAACGTGTTTAAATTCACACATCAGAACAAGATCTGCTCTAGGAAGTGTTAGGTTTAGCAATGGAGAGGAAAGCCCTTTCCTCACTGGATCATGACATGCCCTGTTTCTATATTTAGATTAAGTAGAGCTTATTTGTTTTTTTCCTATTTATCTATAGTTTGGGGCATTACTGTACTTCATTTGTAAAGATGGCATTTCAAGGAGTGTTTTTGCTCAGACTGTCCATCCACAATTTTATCTAGTCCACTTTCTCTTTTTCAAGTCAGCTTACTCCTGTAGGAATAGAAATGCAACTTTGGATTCATTTAGGCTAGGCAATGCTCTAACCACATACACTAAATTGAAAAGTATAGTTATCACAATTCAGTGGATGACAACATAGATTTTTAAATTAAGCTATATAGTATAATTTATTCAACTTTCAACTGGGTGTGTTTTATTGAAACCGTTGTAGAGATACAGTAGGATGTAGTTACATACATATTTTGTTTTCTCAAGTAAGTGCATAACAACAGTGTAACCTAGCTACAAAAGATTTCCTTAAGGTTTCTGTTGGCATGTCATTGTTAACAGTTGGAACTTGAGTGTTTTAGATTTCATCTGAAATTAGTGGTTCAAATACAGTAAATGGTTTTCATGCTTGTCAGCTTCGATTAAAGTAATATTAAACCTCTTGAGTATATTACACCACTACTGACAATTTTGAAAAATATGAAAGACACAGTATCTGTCTTATGAACACATTAAATGTAGGTCTTTGATTTTTTTCATTTAACGAACCCTTACCTTTTTCAGAGGCATTTGGCTTTATTCCTTTGGCAAGTTTTTTCACTAAATCTTTTACCTCTCTACCAAAATGCTGTCCATCATTTGATTAACAAATCTGATGGAGGCAAGAGAGAATCATGAGTTATCCCAAAAATATATTAAGGATTCATTTCAACATAAATATTGATAGAGTGAAGAAAAGAATTGTGCATTAGTAATAAAGTCTTTCATTGCAGAACAGTTTAGATCTCTCATAGGATTTTCATATACATTCTCTCTCCTCATACTTAGCATTATATAGCTGAGAAAATTAAGGTAATAAGGGACTTGTCTGAAGCCACACAGCAATTACCAGACTAAGATTAGAAGACAAGTCTTCTTAGGACCAGGCATTGCTCTTTACTGTGTACCTTATACATACCATAGAAGTGATTTGAGTAATAGTTACTAAAGCCTTTTTTACCCTCTCAACTTGTCTACTTGTGAAAAAAATGGATTTAAATCTGACTGCCTAAATTAGACAGAATAGTGTTTTGGAACCCCCAAACAGAATTTATATAGATAGAATGAGAAAACATAGTTTAGAGAATTTTATCTACGGCTTACCTTCTGTTAGCTGCCTTGCCAAGCTAATCCAATATACATTTCAAGGTGTCCAAATCAATTTTAAAAGCCATTCTATTGTAATTTATAGAAGCTCTTCCACCATAATTTATTCACCCACAGGTAAACTCATGACCTTGGAGAGTGAACAGAAAAACAGATAAGAAAGAAAGGTCTCAGAGCAGAAACAGAAATGCATGTGTTCTCTAAGTTACTCATTATAGGGGTGGGTGTGAGGATCAACTGGTTCATACACGAGGTTTTATCTCCTCTTCCTGATCTGAGCTGTATCCTCGTTTACTCATCTGCGTTTGATTGTGAATTGCATTGATGGTCACAAATCAATTTCTTCTGCTGTACTCAGGGATACAGGAAGTGTCCTAATAAGCACCAGTATCCAAGCAAAAAGAATAAAAGCTGTGGTCTGAATTTTGCAAATGAGACAGCTGAAGTGGGGGGTAAAATGACTGGCCCAGAGTCATACAGTGGGATGACTTCCAGGATTCCAAAGAATAGCTGTTTTCTCCAAGATTTAGTGACTCCATAACCAGGTCCCCTTGTTATTGGAAAATTCTTCCTTGGGGCAAATCAAAATTTACTTGTAACATTTACTCTCTGATCCTATTTCTGCCCTCTAGGGCCTCTCCAGACAAACTGTTTTCTCCATGTCCTCCACCCCTACCCCAGTCTCTTTCATGCTTTTGTGCAGTTTAGGGTCAGAAGTGGCTTTGTTTCCTAAGGAAGTATCTCCAACAAAAAACTTTCAATATCTTAGATGTCTTTCCCTCTCTTTTTAATGCCCACTTGTGCCTACTTGCAAGATTAACATCTTAAATATCTTTTGTCCTTCCCTTCCTCCTAGTCCCCAATCTCCTCTTTTATTTCCTATTTTTTTTTTTTTTTTTTTTGGCACACGGGCTTAGTTGCTCCACAGCATGTGGGATCTTCCTGGAGCTGGGATTGAACCCGTGACCTCTGCATTGGCAGGCGGATCCTTAACCACTGCGCCACCTAGGAAGCCCTATTTTTTTTGATAATAGAATCATCATCTAGTCAGGCATTTATATTAGATAACTTAGAATCATCATTGGCTCCACCCCACCCCCCATCCCCACCTTTTCCTGATCTGGGTAGCAGATGAGGCAACTGAGTTCAAAATTTTTAAATAATATGCCTAATATCAAACAGCAAATTGCAGAGCTGGGATTTAAACTCAGGTGTGCTTGGTCTAAAGCTCAAGGTTGTTTCACTATTTCATTAAAGCCCACTCAGATATCTTTGGCAGTCTGGAAATTAGTATAGACAAGTTGTGTTAAAGGGGATTGCAAGTGCACACGTCTAATTTTGAGGTTATTTCTATGGTACCATGGGCTATATTCATTACCTTCATCATTATAATCAAAGGATAGATTAGAGATAGGTAAGACATCATTACGGTCTTCAAGGGATTAGATGTGGTGGGGAATACTGACAGTGCAGTGTAGTCAGTGTTACAATAAGGAAAAAAGGTCAGGGGCTTAGTTGAGATTCAAACACTTGTTGCTCTATAGCTTTGCTTCTGACAGTAACCAGTTTAGACAAGTCATTTAACTAATACAAGTTTCAGTTTCCTCCTGTGTAAAACGAAGGGGTGTGACTAAATAAGGGAGCCTCTTAGTTATTAAAACTTGTTCTTTTTATTCCTAACCCTTAGTTCTATTTTTGCTTTTCCATTTCATTCATTCATTGACTCATTCATCATTCCTTCATTCCATCAACATTTATTGAACACCTTACATGTTCCAGGCACTATGGAGTACACTGGGAACACAAAGAAAAGATACAGTAACCCCCTCCCCTCGGGAAGCTCACAGACTTAGAGACAGATAAATTCAAGGAAGTAAATTAGAGACAGTAAATTCAATGTAGTTTCACAATAGAGTTGTTTACAAAATTCTATGAGAGTGCAGCGAAGAGAGTGTAAGGTGGGGATGAGGATGGGGAATCGGTGGGGAAGACTTGCCAAGGAGCTGACATTTGCAAACGCTCTTAAAAGACTGAAGAGGTGTTTGCTTAAAGGAGTGCGCATAGGAATTGCAGGCTGAGGAAATGTATAGGTTGTAGCTTTCTTATATCTGCCTGCTCCTGATGCTTTTTTTCATCAAAATATTAGCTCTTATTTAGTTATCATTACAATTACTTGCTGCAGATCCAATACATTGGTGATTTGATTTCCTAAAAGAGTACCCTAGATAGAAGAGAATGCTTTTTTTTCATGCATATGCTCTTAGTTATTAGGTAGAAAGAAAAAGATACTTGGATCACAAATTCTGTTCTCTGTAAGTCCATAGGACTTTGAAATGGAGCTTATATCTGTTTTAATAAAAAGAATTGACAAGGTATTATAATAACCCGGAAAAGTCACACACAAACACATATAAGGTATTTTGCTAAGGGATAGAACTCATGTTTTTATACTCAGAAAGCATTATTCTTCTGAAATATATAATACATATGTCAAGAGAATTGAAGAAGTTTGAGTATTTTCTGGATAAATTCCAGAACTATCTCCATATTATAAAACCCTGCAATAGTCCGACTACTGAGTTTAATACCCTAAGTATGAATTGTCTTTCATTCTACAAAAGGTGGGGTTGAAAATAAAGATATAAAATAAGTTCACGCTGGTGGTTTCATTACTTTACCTTATACATGCTTATGGGCTTGTGATCTATTCTTTATTCCCAGATCATAGACAGTTTTCTACCATTAAGAAAGGACTTGTGATTCATCCACATTCCCTAAAGAAGAGATCTAGTCATTGTTTCTGGAGAGAGCAGGCTTAGAAGCAAATTGGGAGACATAGCCTAGAGGTAGAGTGTGCCTCAGTGTGAGGAAATACTTTCGTCATTAGAACTGTCTATTAGTACACTGATTTCTTTTTGTCTTCTGTTGGCTGTTTAAGCTTCACCAGATTGTAAGTTTCCTTACAGAAAGTATGTCATTCACCTTTATATCCTTCCTTCCTCTATCCCCACCAGCCTGGTGCCTGACACACATTAAACACTCAATATGTTGAAATGAATCGCCTATGAAATCAGGAGTGCTCTGAAATAATGTAATTAAGCAGAGGTTAATGACCATTTGCCAGGCACGTTATAGCGGGTGACACCACGACCTCCTCCATCATGGTGTGGTAGAGAAATGCTGACCATGGGGATGGATTCAGATCTAAGCTCTATCATTTATTAGTTGTTAATCCTGAATAAATCACTTTTCTGTGCCTTGGTTTGTGAGTGAGATCGCATACCCACTCATCTACTCAAGTACACTGTAATCCTTCCCTCTCTCTCCTACGTCATCAGTTTTCCTCTTTGCTGGATCATTACTAATACCATAGAAACATGCTGTTATTTTTCCCATCTTAAAAATACCATCTCTTAACTCTAGCAACCGTTGCTCCATTCTTCTGTTCTCTTAATAGCAAAAGTCCTTTCTTCCCATTATCTCTTAAACTCATTCCAATAAGACTTTCATCTCCATCATTCCATAGAAGCAACTCTTGTTGAGCTTCTGGTAACAGCAACTTCCACATTGTTAAATACAGTGGTCAGTTTTTAGTTTTCATCATTAGGGGCATCAACACAATTGATCACTTCCTCTTCCTAGAAATACTGTCTTCCCTTTGCCTCCCAAGAATTCCATATACTCCTGGTTTTTCTCCTGCCTCACTGGTTGTTCCTTTTCAGGCTTTGTTGCTGAATGCTTCTCTTTTCCCCACCTTTTACTTTTTTTTTTTTTTTGGGAGTTATTTTATTTTTTTATTTTTTATTTTTTAACTTTTTTTTTTTTATTTTATTTCATTTTATTTTTTTGGGGGTACACCAAATTCAATCATCTGTTTTTATACACATATCCCCGTATTCCCTCCCTCCCTTGACTCCCCCCCACCCTCCCTCGAGTCCCCCCCACCCTCCCCGTCCCAGTCCTCTAAGGCATCTTCCATCCTCGAGTTGAACTCCCTTTGTTATACAACAACTTCCCACTGGCTATCTATTTTACAGTTGGTAGTATATATATGTCTGTGCTACTCTCTCGCTTTGTCTCTGCTTCCCCTTCACCCCCCGCCCCCTCCCAAACCTCGAGTTCTCCAGTCCATTCTCTGCACCTGCGTCCTTGTTCTTGTCACTGAGTTCATCAGTACCATTTTTAGATTCCGTATATGTGAGTTAGCATACAATATTTGTCTTTCTCTTTCTGACTTACTTCACTCTGTATGACAGACTGTAGGTCTATCCACCTCATAACATATAGCTCCATCTCATCCCTTTTTATAGCTGAGTAATATTCTATTGTATATATATGCCACATCTTCTTTATCCATTCATTTGTTGATGGGCATTTAGGTTGCTTCCATGTCCTGGCTATTGTAAATAGTGCTGCAATAAACATTATGGTACAAGTTTCTTTTGGGATTATGGTTTTCTTTGGGTATATGCCCAGTAGTGGGATTACTGGATCATATGGTAGTTCTATTTGTAGTCCCACCTTTTACTTTGGAGAGCACCAGGGCTCATTTCTTTCTCACTCTCTTAGTGATTTCATCTTTTTTTTTTTTTTGTTTTAACTTTTATTGAGATATAATTGACATATAATAAACTGCATATATTTAAAGTGTACAATTTGATATTTTTTTCTTATTAGTAATGTATATATGGCAATCCCAATCTCCCAATTCATCCCACCTCAACCCTCCCTCCCCCCCCCCCACCCTGCTTTCCCCTCTTGGTGCCCGTATGTTTGTTTTCCACATCTGTGTCTCTATTTCTGCCTTGCAAACTGGTTCATCTGTACCATTTTGCTATATTCCATATATATGCGTTAATATACAATATTTGTTTTTCTCTTTCTGACTTACTTCACTCTGTATGACAGTCTCTAAGTCCATCCATATCTGTACAAATGTCCCAATTTCGTTCCTTTTTACGGCTGAGTAATATTCCATTGTATATATGTACCACATCTTCTTTATCCATTCGTCTGTTGTTGGACATTTAGGTTGATTCCACATCCTGTCTATTGTAAATAGAGCTGCAGTGAACTTGGGGTGCATGTGTCTTTTTGAATTATTGTGTTCTTTGGGTATATGCCCAGTAGTGGGATTGCTGAGGCATATGGTAGTTCCATTTTTAGTTTTTTAAGGAACCTCCGTACTGTTCTCCACAGTGGCTGTATCGATTTACATTCCTGCCAACAGTGCAAGAGGGTTCCCTTTTCTCCACACCCTCTCCAGCATTTATTGTTTTGTAGATTTTCTGATGATGCCCATTCTGACTGGTGTGAGGTGATACCTCATAGTTTTGATTCACATTTCATGATTTCATCTTTGTGTGTGTGTAAGTTATTTATTTATTTATTTATTTATTTTTATTAGTTGTGTTGGGTCTTTGTTGCTGCATGCAGGCTTTCTCTAGTTGTGGAGGGTGGGAGCTACTCTTTGTTGTGGTGCACAGGCTTCTCATTGTAGTGGCTTCTTTTGTTGTGGAGCACAGGCTCTAGGTGCTCAGGCTTCAGTAGTTGTGGCACTCAGGCTCAGTAGTTGTGATGCACGGGCTTAGTTGCTCCACAGCATGTGGGAGTCTTCCCAGACCAGGGATCGAACCCATGTCCCCTACACTGCACCACCAGGGAAGTCCTGTGTGTAGTTTTAAATGCCATATAAATAAAGACAATTCCCAAACTTTATCTCCAACCCAGACTTCTCCTGTTAACTTCTGACTCGATATATCTAACTGCATAGATAATATCTCTACTTGGATGCCGACTAGATAGCTAAACTTAACATTTGCAAAATTGAACTCAAATTCTTCACATATGCTTTATTTTTTCTTATTTCAGTAAATAGCATCTCTGTCCTTTTAGTTGCACAGGCCAAAAATGTTAGCATCTTCCTTGGCACCATGTATCTTTGCCACCCACATTCTACATCAAGAGGTCCCTTCTACTTTCAAATTATATATAGAATCCATTTCTTACTGTTTCCAATGCTATAGCCATGGACCAAGCTGCAGTCATGTCTTGCTTGGGTTATTGTAATAGCATTTTAACTAGTCTCCGTGCTTCTACTCTTGCCACCCTGCAATCTTATCAAAACAGTCAGAATGGTTTCCCAGTGCTCTTAGAGTAAAAGCTGAAGGCCTTACAAAGACCTTTAAGGTCCTAAAAGATCTGGCTCCTCCCCTTTTCCCTTGTCTTTCCTCATCTCTTATCATCTTCCTCATCACACTCATCTTTTTGTTGCACTTTAAACAGCCCAGGCAAGTTCCTGCCCCTGGACTTTTACACAGACCATTCCCTCTGATTAGACCACTCTTCTCCCAAATATACTCTTTCACATAATGCCTGTCTTGACACTGCTGTTTAAAATTGCAGCCCTCCGCCAGCACTTCCCATTACTCTTATTTATTTTTCTGTAGTATTTTGTACTTTCTAAATTACTTCACTGTTCTAATATTATGTTCTAAATAATTATATAATTTGTTTATTATATATATAAGCAAACATATATATAAGCGAATTGTATATTATCTCTCTCCTACTAGAATGTAAGTTATATGAGAACAGCAACTCTTATCTGTCTTGCTCACTACTGAATTTTCAGTACCTCAAACATTATTGGGCACGTGTTAGGCACTCTATATTTTGTTGAAGGAAGGAAGGAAGGAATTGAATGTAAACAACAAAAATGATGTCTTAGTTTCACCTTCCTGAACTATGGTAAGGATCTAATGAGAGAATGGGTGTGATAGCCCTTGGTAAATCATGGAGCGACAATCAAATTAAGATACTAGTATTGATAGTATGCCTCGCAGTCTGCCTTGCAGCCCTTTTGAACTTTTGCTGTATGTGGTCATTGAGTATAGACTGGTCTTATGAAATCATACCTCCATTTAGTCACACTTCTGAGATTAAATTTTCTTCCATAAGTTCATTTGACTATCAGTGTTTATTTATATTTCCTTTCAACTCTTCTTTTTTTTTTTTTTTGGCACATGGGCTTAGTTGCTCCACGGCATGTGGGATCTTCCTGGAACTGGGATCGAACCCGTGACCTCTGCATTGGCAGGCGGATTCTTAACCACTGCGCCACCTAGGAAGCCCCTCCTTTCAACTCTTAATACAGTTCTTTGCTTATGCTCTAGGATAACACTACTTTAATTTTGTGGTACATCTGTTTCTGCATATCCTTTGTGTATGCGTGTCCTGCTAGCCATCTGATGTGTGTGTGTGTGTACATGTGTGTGCACATTTGTGAGTACACGTGCATGCTGCATGTGCGATGCTCTCCAGCCTGGCTCTCTGAGCCATCGTCAGTCAGATCAGTAACAAGGAAGTTGCCTTTATGAGGGTCTAAGACCAGCCAGAAGCTTCAGACAAGCCAGATAATGGGAGTGGGGGTGAGGAGGAACCAGAGATGGATATTATTATTTTTTTTTATAAATTTATTTATTCATTTACTTATTTAGGCTGCACTGGTTCTTCGTTGCTTTGTGCAGGCTTTCTCTAGTTGCAGTGAGTGGGGGCTACTCTTCGTTGTGGTGCACAGGCTTCTCAGTGTGGTGGCTTCTCTCGTTGCAGAGCACGGGCTCTAGGTGCACAGGCTTCAGTAGTTGTGGCACTCAGGCTCAGTAGTTATGGCTCTTGGGCTCTAGAGCACAGGCTCAGTAGTTGTGGCGCATGGGCTTAGTTGCTTCTCGGCATGTGGGGTCTTCCCTGACCAGGGCTTGAACCCATGTCCCCTGCATTGGCAGGCAGATTCTTAACCACTGCACTACCAGGAAGTCCAGAGATGGATATTATAGATAGGATGACAGATATTAAATTTTTTTGCTTGCTTTCTGTTCATTTTGAGAGGCTTGGAAATCACAGTGCAGTGGCAGCTTTTTCTACCTGAGTCCCTTGCTACTCTCACTACCATTGACCAGTTAAAGGACCCATCATAGAGAGACAGGGAAATGAATTTAAAGGCATCTTTTCACAGAGCATTTTGGAAAATTGAGCTTTTACTTCATTTTTAGCCTTCAGAAGAAAATACACAGATTATACTGTTACTCCAGATTATGGTGTTTGGGCTGGAAAATAATTTGTCAGGTGATAGAATAATTGTCATATAATAAAGATTTAACCTAAGAACCTCTATTTAATTCTGTCAGCCAAAGAGCAGAAG
The DNA here is from genome assembly GCF_030028045.1 of Hippopotamus amphibius kiboko. Taxonomy (NCBI): domain Eukaryota; kingdom Metazoa; phylum Chordata; class Mammalia; order Artiodactyla; family Hippopotamidae; genus Hippopotamus; species Hippopotamus amphibius. Next base: position 25,342,886 of record NC_080192.1, on the reverse strand, counting down.
TACTTGATGGCACACTGAACTGTCTTACACTTTCTCCAAGGAGCTTGGTTACCTGAAATATCTTATTACTAGTCTGCTTTTGTGGGGCTGTGCTTGTGCTGGATGTGATAGCTGACTCCAGGATTGATTTAGCCAATTTGGCTGGTTGGACAGGCATCTTCTCTGTGTCTCCCCACTTCATGGTTTTTTCCTCCAGAAACTATATTCTTTCAAAGAGGGCCGCCTTCCGAGACACAGTTTTGTTTTGTTTTTGTTTTTGTTTTTATAAGTTTTTCTCTCTCAGCTCTAATATGCTAGCACAAATCGAAAAGATTTTTTTAGAGTATCATGAAATACTGTTGTGCCCAAACTCCAGAATTAGGAGTGATCCAGAGAAGGTTTTCAAGGTATGAATTAGCATAAAATTTCAGGGGATTTAGATATAAAACAGACCTTGATTCAAACCCTCTTTTCTTCACCTGCAAAATAGGTGATATCACTGAGTTGTTTTGAGGATTGAATGAGGTAATATATGTAAAAAGTAATAGATATAACCAATTACTTAGGCGTATGATAAATGGTAGGTGGTTGCTGATGGTAGGGGTAGTACCTTATTATTATGGTGACATTTTATTGCTGAAAATAGCGATAGCTATAGTAAGAGTGAACAAGAGTTAAAAGTGCTAGATTAGATGGTAGCAGTTGATGATCCCTGACTCTGCCAAACACCATGCCTTATTATAGAGTAGGGAACAGTCAATTTCTTGACTATCCAGATTAAAGTTATGTTTATGACACATCTAATATGAGGATATATGAGTAATTATATCCGTGAAGCTTTATGTAATTTGTATAGTTAAAACATGTTGAAGGAAGTTGTTTTGGGAAGATGTTCCATCTCTAAATATCATTCTCCACAACAGTTAGGGGAGGAATTCTGCAGGTACCTTCTCCTTATATAGTTCCACAACTTCTCTTTACTGTTTTTCTCCAACACTCAAACTCCAGACTCAGTCAGGCTCTACAGCCTGCCCTGCAGAATTCCTCCCCTAAAGCTGTGCAAGCAGCTTTATCAGTATTTTGTTATTTAATCCTCACAATAAGTCCATGAAGTATAGTTATTCCCATTTAAAAGATGAAGCCACTGGGGTACAGAGAGATCAAATATCTTATTGTAGGTCATGTAGCTAGCAGATGGCAGCACCAGGAATTGAATCCAGGAAGTTTGACTCCAAAGATTCCTGTGCATATTTCCACTGTGTTACAATGTTGGTCTGTACACAAACTGAGACAGAGGAGGCTGTTTGTCTTGAGTCTACTTTAGGTATTTCACACATAAGATCTGTTTGGTGGCTTCTAGACTATTTTAACTTTTAAAAATCTAAATGTTAATAGGCATTCAGATACTCATAAGAAATATTTTTGCTTTTCTTGGAATTTTTTTTTTTTTTTGGCTGTGTTGGGTCTTCGTTGCTGCATATGGTCTTTCTCTAGTTGTGGCGAGTGGGGCTACTCTTTTTTTTTTTTTTAAGCTCTTTATTGGAATATAATTGCTTTACACTCTTTGCCAGTTTTTGAGGTACACCAAAGTGAATCAACTGTATTTGTACATATATCCCCATATCCCTCCATCCCGTGACTCTTTCCCACCCTCCCTATCCTCGCCCTCTAAGTCATCACCCATCATAGAGTTTATCTCCCTATGTTATGCAGCAACTTCCCACTAGCTATCTCTTTTACATTTGGTAGTGTATATATGTCTATGCTACTCTCTCACTTCATCCCAGCTTCCCCTTCACCCGCCGCCCCCCACAACCCCATGTCCTCAAGTCCATTCTCTACATCTGCATCTTTATTCTTGCCCTGTCACTGGGTTCATCAGTACCATTTTTTTAGATTCCATATATATGAGTTAGCATACGGTATTTGTTTTTCTCTTTCTGGCTTACTTTGCTCTGTATGACAGTCTCTAGGTCTATCCACCTCATTACAAATAACTCAATTTCATTCCTTTTTATGGCTGTGTAATATTCCATTGTATACATGTGCCACATCTTCTTTATGCATTCATCTGTTGATGGGCATTTAGGTTGCTTCCATGTCCTGGCTATTGTAAATAGTGCTGCAGTGAATATTATGGTACATGTTTCTTTTTGGATTATGGTTTTCTCTGGGTATATGCCCAGTAGTGGGATTACTGGATCATATGGTAGTTCCATTTTTAGTTTTTTAAGGAACCTCCAAACTGTTTTCCCTAGTGGCTGTACCAACTTACATTCCCACCAACAGTGCGGGAGAGTTCCCTTTTCAACCCACTCCAACATTTTAGATTTTTTGGTGATGGCCATTCTGACTGGTGTGATGTGATACCTTATTGTGGCTTTGACTTTCATTTCTCTAATGATTAGTGATGTTGAGCACCTTTTCATGTGTTTGTTAGCCATGTGCCTGTTTGTCTTCTCTGGAGAAGTGTCTATTTAGGTCTTACACCCATTTGTGGATTGGGTTATTTGCTTTTTTGGTATTAAGCTGCATGAGCTGCTTGTATATTTTGGAGATTAATCCTTTGTCCGTTGCTTTGTTGGCAAGTATTTTCTCCCATTCTGAGGGTTGTCATCTTGTCTTGTTTATGGTTTCTTTCACTGTGCAAAAGCTTTTAAGTTTCCTTAGGTCCCATTTGTTTATTCTTGATTTTATTTCTATTATTCTAGGAGGTGGGTTAAAAAGGATCTTGCTTTGATGTGTGTCATAGAGTGTTCTGCCTATGTTTTCCTCTAGGAGTTTTATAGTGTCTGGCCTTCCATGTAGGTCTTTAATCCGTTTTGAGTTTATTTTTGTGTATGGTGTTAGGAAGTGTTCTAATTTCATTCTTTTCCATGTAGCTGTCCAGTTTTCCCAGCACCACTTATTGAAGAGGCTGTCTTTTTTCCATTGTATATTCTTGCCTCCTTTGTCAAAGATAAGGTGTCCATATGTGCGTGGATTTACCTCTGGGCTCTCTATGCTGTTCCATTGATCTTCTTTTCTATTTTTGTGCCAGTACCATACTGCCTTGACCACTGTAGCCTTGTAGTATAGTTTGAAGTCAGGAAACCTAATTCCACCAACTCCATCTTTCCTTTTCAAGATTGTGTTGGCTATTCGGGGTCTTTTGCATTTCCATACAAATCGTAAAATTTCTTGTTCTAGTTCTGTGAAAAATTCTGTTGGCAATTTGATAGGGATTGCTTTGAATCTGTAAATTGCTTTGGGTAGGATAGTCATTTTCACAATGTTGATTCTTCCAATCCAAGAACATGGTATGTCTCTCCATCTGTTTGTATCATCTTTGATTTCTTTCATCAGTGTCTTATAGTTTTCTGCATACAGGTCTTTTGCCTCCTTAGGCAGGTTTATTCCTAGGTATTTTATTCCTTTTGTTGCAGTGGTAAATGGGAGTGTTTCCTTAATTTCTCTTTCTGCTCTTTCGTTGTTAGTCTATAGGAATGCAAGAGATTTCTGTGCATTAATTTTGTATCCTGCTACTTTACTAAATTCATCAATTAGTGCTAGCAGTTTTCTCTTCATTGCAGTGCTCAGGCTTCTCATTGCGGTGGCTTCTCTCTCGTTGCAGAGCATGGGCTCTAGGTGCGTGGACTTCAGTAGTTGCAGCATGAGGGCTCAGTAGTTGTGGCTTATGTGCTTAGTGGGATCTTCCCGGACTAGGGATGGAACCCCCTGCATTGGGGGATCTTCCCAGACCAGGGATCCAAGACATGTGGGATCTTCCCGGACCAGGGATGGAACCCCCTGCATTGGCAGGCAGATTCTTTTTTTTATGTATAAATTTATTTATTTATTTATTGGCTGTTTGGGTCTTCGTTATTGCATATGGGCTTTCTCTAGTTGTGGTGAGTGGGGGCCACTCTTTGTTGTGGTGTGTGGGCTCCTCACTGGCGTGGCTTCTCTTGTTGCAGAGCACAGGCTCTAGGTGCATGGGCTTCAGTAGTTGCAGCACATGGGCTCAATAGTGCTGGCTCACAGGCTCTAAAGCACAGGCTCAATATTTGTGGCACACGGGCTTAGTTGCTCTGCGGCATGTGGGATCTTCCTGGAGCAGGGATTGAACCTGTGTCCCCTGCATTGGCAGGCGGATTCTTAACCACTGGGCCACTTAGGAATCCTGGCAGGGCAGATTCTTAACCACAGCACCACCGGGGAAGTCCCAGCTTTTCTTAGAATTCTTATGAAAAGGCAACTATTTCCTTAAAAAGATAAACTGGAGAATTGAATTCAAATATACACATAAATATTTGTTTTTGACCAGTCTGAATTACACTGCAAAATTCTCTGTTACATCATTAGTGTAGCTTTTGCTTTTTAAGTCACTGTCTCTAGGAGCTAGGTTTTTAGTCCCTGTGACTGAGTGTTTATAGGATACTTGCAAAGAAGCAGTATTAGTGCCACCTGTGTAGGAAAGATGCTTATTGGGAAGTCGATCAAGAGTAGTAATCTGGATCAAGAGAATAGCTTTGATGTAGAATTTCCTTGTATAGTTTCTCTAGCGAAGAGTTTTTAGGTTTGGAAAATACGATACATGCTGGTAGATGATCTGGGACATTCTTAAGTCACTTTCTCATTCCCCTCCAATCTTATTTACCCTTCCTAAGGTTCTACTACTAGTAACAAACAACTCACAGTTTCCAGAAGCAGCCCTTCTGTTTTAGGACCGCTGTTAGTAACTTTTCCCGATGTTGACTGGGAATTAGTCTTCTGGTAGCTTCTTCTTCATCCTACAAGTGATTGAAAGCAATTTCAATAGATCTGAAACAAGTCAATCTGTTTTTGTTGTGTGTGGTGGTAGAAGAGAGCCCTCAATATTCTTTACATCATTATTGCGGTTAGTACTTTATACAGTACTTTTATTTTTAAGTGCTTTCTGTATAGTGCATGGTATTTTGTCTTACCTTCTCATCTGAGAAGGGAGGCTGGAATAGTGCTCACACACACACACACACACACACACACACACACACATGACCCTAATCCTTACAAGTTAGATCTTATTATTCCCATTTTACAGATGAAGAAACTTAGGTTAAATAACTTCAAAATCACCCAACAAGAAAGTGACTACATTGGCATTTAGAATTCAAGAGTTCCCAAAGGGTAAATGCCTGGGCTTTATCTTTTTGGTCTTTTCACTGGAATATACTGTATGTCAGGTCATATGGATTATCTGTGGTAAAGAGAAGGTAAAATCACAGAACTTGTTTTAGAGCTGGAATCAGTCTTGCAGTCTTTTGTCTTTGTTTCTACTTTCTTGTATAGTCTACTGGATGTCACTGGCTGGAAAGTATAAATTTGGCTCATTTTCCCCAGAGGGCTTACAGACAGTGATGCCTGTTTGATCCTTTGTTTAAAAAGAATTGGTTGGTATCTTTCGGACTATATGGATGGCATACTGCTCCACATCTGGGCTATGACTCTAGTTTAAGGTGATTTCACTCTAGGATTTCCAGTTTGCTTGCTTTTGGACAAAGCATAAAACCTAGTTCTTTCCTTAAGCCCAGCCAGTTCTGATGGAGCCCAGTGCTAAAACAAGAGAATATGGCCTTTCCCAAAAGGATTAGGGAGACTAGTTAGGTACAAGGATATATAGCCTCATCTTCAAATGGACAGAATTTTTGCTGGATATTGTTAATAAGTCAGATTAGTTTGTAGATGATAAAGTTCAGAAATAACAGTAAAAAAACAAAGGCTTTATTTTCTAATATGTCCTAAACTGCAAACTCCACAGAGATGGTTTAAGTACACATCAAAGCCCAAATCTTCAATCCCTAAAGGGACAGAAATAAATCACAGTTCCCTGAATTCTCTTTCCCATCAGCTTCACCTATCCACACTTCAGACCTCTTTGAATTCTCAAACTTCATACTGATGGCAGACTCTGGCTCCGCTCATCCAAAGCTTTCCATTTTGATCGGTTTAAATCCCTATGAGGCAACTGCCATCAGAAAGCTAAGTATTGTGAGCTCACACAGGGCTGTGGGGGAGGGGTGAGCTGGCCTGTGGGGACTCCCATCTCTAAGAGCTGGTCACTTAGCTTCAAACAAATCTGCATCACACTGGTGGTTTCCACCCCTTTTTCTATGTCAATGATCCCCATTTGTCCCCAGGGCCTGGGGTTTCAGGTCCTGGTGAGCCATTCTCATTTATCTTCCTTTTGTTTTCAACCTGTATTCTGCCTTAACCATCGACAATTATCATTTATTCTGTACCTTTTAGTTTGGTGGTAAATGCTGAGGCTTTGCTAGCGTTTCAGTTCTGTCATTCAGGCTTTTTCTAAAGAACAGAGTCTCAAACATCAATACCTCGATCTGTCTCTGGCTAAGGTAGTCAGAGTTGGAGGGGGTTTCCGAGTCCAAATTTCTCCTTGAATTTTCTTTGGTGTCAGGAAAGAGTGGGAAAAAAGTAATTTTTAAGTAGTTCTGAATCGCTCTCTCTCTCTCATCTCTTAACCCTCTTTGAGGATCTTTCTGTCCTCAGAAAAATGCACAATTTTAGACCTTCTGATACCCATGAATGTACCATCTCCAAGTTAGGAACCCTGTCTGCTTTAGTGTCCTTCTAGAGTCATATGGGTTCTGATCTAACTTGAAGGAATAAGTAGTGAATGTTGCTTTTGAGAAGCAATAAACCGATTTCCTCTCACTTTTCCATAATTTCCATGCACATTATTAGCCCCTTATGTTTGAAATCCTGGGAGCACTGTGCACTATGGCATGGGAAAGACAATTTATTTCCAATTTGCTATTATATTCTTTTACAACTTCGATACCAGCACTATTTCATAACCTTTTTAGGGGAAATGAAGCTCTGAAATTTCTCCATTCATTGCATGTGGCAGTAAGGTGACCTCTAGTGGACATTTGTGGTAGTTTCTGGGACATTCTGGAATAAGGAGCCATCATTGCTGGTGGAGGGACAGACCATTGAAATTAGAGCAGCTGTTCAGCTACCTAGTGCTTGAAGTTCACTTGGATGTACAGTCATCTTCAAGGCCAAGGCTGGGGCAGGTGAGGGAGGTACATTTGGTTTTTCTTTCTTTTTTTTTTTAGTTTTAAGTTTTTTTTTTTTGCTCAAAAATATTTATTGAGTAAAATTGAATTGTTAACAATCTAGTACACTGACAAAATGTATACAGTTTTTACTCTTATTAGTTATCTATTTTATACATATTAATGTATGTATGTCAATCCCAGTCTCCCAATTCCCCCCCCACCCCCTGCTGCTTTCCCCCGTTGGTGTCCATATGTTTGTTTTCTACATCTGTGTCACTATTTCTGCCTTGCAAACTGGTTCATCTGTACCGTTTTTTTAGATTCCATATATATGCGTTAATATACGGTATTTGTTTTTCTCTTTCTCACTTGTTTCACTCTGATGACAATCTTTAGGTCCATCCACATCTCTACAAATGACCCAATTTCATTCCTTTTTATGGCTGAGTAATATTCCATTGTATATATGTACCACATCTTTTTTATTCATTTGTCTATTGATGGACATTTAGGTTGCTTCCATGACCTGGCTATAGTTAATAGTGCTGCAATGAACATTGGGGTGCTTGTGTCTTTTTGAATTATGGTGTTCTCTGGGTATATGCCCAGCAGTGGGATTGCTGGGTCATATGGTAGTTCTATTTTTAGTTTTTTAAGGAACCTCTATACTGTTTTCCATAGTGGCTGTATCAGTTTACATGAGGGAGGTACATGTGAATGAAGCAGGTTTCATCACTGGTTAAAAGGGGCTTCAAGAGACCCTGAATTTCCTAAAATGGATTAAAGACACTAAAAACTCCTAGAGGAAAATATAGGAAGAACACTCTTCGACATAAATAACAGCAAGATCTTTTTTGATCCACCCTCTACAGTAATGGAAATAAAAACAAAAATAAATAAGTGGGACCTAATGAAACCTCAAAGCTTCTGCACAGCAAAGGAAACTATAAGCAAGACGAAAAGACAACCCTCAGAATGGGAGGAAATATTTGCAAACGAATCAACAGACAAAGGATTAATCTCTAAAATATATAAACAGTTCATATAGCTCAATATCAAAAAAACAAACAACCCAATCAGAAAATGGGCAGAAGACCTTAATAGGCATTTCTCCAAAGAAAACATACGGATGGCCAAGAGGCACATAAAAATCTGCTCAACATCACTAATCAAAACCACAATGAGGTATCACCTCACACCGGTTAGAATGGGCATCATCAGAAAATCTACAAACAGAAAATGCTAGAGAGGGTGTGGAGAAAAGGGAATGCTCTTGCACTGTTGGTAGGAATGTAAATTGATACAGCCACTATGGAGAACAGTATGGAGGTTCCTTGCAAAACTAAAAATAGAACTACCATATGACCCATCAATCCCACTCCTGGGCATATACCCAGAGAACACCATAATTCAAAAAGACACATGCACTCCAATGTTCATTGCAGCACTATTTACAATAGCCAGGACATGGAAGCAACCTAAATGTCCATCAGCAGATGAATGGATAAAGAAGATGTGGTACATATATACAATGGAATATTACTCAGCTATAAAAAGCAATGAAACTGGGACATTTGTAGAGATGTGGATGGACCTAGAGACTGTCCTACAGAGTGAAATGAGTCAGAAAGAGAAAAACAAATATCGTATATTAACACATATATGCAGAATATAGCAAAATGGTACAGATGAACCAGTTTGCAAGGCAGAAATAGAGACCCAGATGTAGAGAACAAACATATGGACAGCAAGTGGGGAAAGCAGGGAGGGTTGGGGGGGAATGAATTGGGAGATTGGGAAACCAGATTTTACACTCTAAATATATGCAGTTTATTGTATGTTAACTGTATCTCAATATAAGTTCTTAAAAAAAAAAAGAGAGAGACCTTGAGTTTCCTGGAACTAACATTTCTCTAAAGGACCAAAGATTAGGTTATGACCAACACACCAGATTGATTTTAGAAAAAAGAAGTTTTCTCTTTGAACTAATAGACAGTGAGAGGGATTTGAAGTCATAACGGACCTTGTAGGCAAAGAGAGGGAGTAAATATTTCACATTTTATGTTCAATTTTGAGTGTTGGGATATGTTGGTAGGAGGAAGAGACGGAAACAGACATTAAAAAAATTCCAACTCAGGGCTAGTCTCTCAATCTCCCAGTCTCTGTCTCTCTCACCCTCACCCTATACCTTTTATCCAGCCTTATCCAACAACCAAAACAAGGCAAAGCTTTGTTCACAGTCATTGCCCAGGGCCCACTCTGGCCCCTTTCTGGCTGTAGGTCATGTTTCCTGCCCACTGGACCTGCTTGACCTTGGTTACCTGGTTTGTTCCTTGGAATTCCTTGAGAGTGTTTATTGGACTTACCTCTCAGGATGTGCCCATTCCTGCTTACTTTGGGGAGGATACGCTGCCCCAGTTCTGTTCATGAGGACCCAAACCGTGGCAGCAGCTGGCCCACTCATGGTGGGGAACAGCTGGCTTGGACATTTGGTTTGGACCTTTTGTCTACTAATAATCCCTCCTGCCCTTGCCACCTCTAACCTGGTATTCAGTCCTGTACCCGTGATCCTGTTTCTCAACTCACCATCCCCTGGCTTTGATCCCATGTTTTTAATACCTAGATCTCATCTAACTCTGTAGGGCTCAGGCTTCTTTAGTTAGGCCTGACCTTTTTGGAACCCTGCTATTAGGGGATACATATTGTGTCTTCAGGATAGCATAATCATAGGTTAATAATGTTTACTCAAAGGGATAGAAAAGCTCAGTATCTACTATTATTCTCTTGATTAGCATTTAAAGATACTACTAAACCAAACTGTATCGTACACTTAAATTTGAATGCCTTTTTCTGATGTTTAAATAAATAAATTAAAAAAAATTTATTTATTGGCTGCATTGGGTCTTTGTTGTGTGTGGGCTTTCTCTAGTTGTGGCAAGCAGGGGCTACTCTTCGTTGCAGTGCATGGGCTTCTCAGTGAGGTGGCTTCTCTTGTTGCACATGGGCTTCAGTAGTTGTGGCTTCTGGGCTCTAGAGTGCAGGCTCAGTAGTTGTGGCACACTCAGTAGTTGCTCCATGGCATGTGGGATCTTCCTTGAACCCGTGTCCCCTGCATTGGCAGGTGGATTCTTAACCACTGCGCCACCAGGGAAGTCCCGAGATTTATTCTTAACATACAGAACACTTGAAAAGTCTAAATAATGGGTTAAAAAATAACAGGAAACCGAAGTTATGTGTGAATTTCCTGTCATGCTAAATTATTATAAACATTTGCCTGCTTGGTTCAGAATTATTATCTCATCTCTTGTCTTTCCAGCTGCAGCAAGAACCCTCCAGAAACCATGTTTATAGCTGTAGTCATTCATGATCTTAACAATAAGAATCAACGATCCTGTTCAGTGAATAACAGCTCAGATGGTGCTCATAACATGAACAAGCTCTGAAGCTGGCATCTAAGAGGAGTTCAGAGGTTAGTGGGTGTGAATGGTTTAATGAAGGATGACATGTCACAAAAGACTTTAAGTCCAGCTGGTGGTATAAGAATCCATCTGGGAATTAAGCTTATCAGGAGTATAAAAAGTGGGTTCGTTTAGGTATGCCATGATTGAGTGAATCTAAAGTATAGGGTTCCATGTTCTTCTAGCATGAAAAAAAATTAATTTTTGAAGAGTAAATGAATCTACTTATAAAGTGCACTGAGCCTATTTTTTTGAGTGCCAAGGGGATTTTTACTTTTTTTTTTTTTTTAATTTTTTTTTGGCAGTGCGGCATGTGGGATCTTAGTTCCCCAACCAGGGATCAAATCTGTGCCCCCTGCATTGGAAGTGCAGTGTCTTAACTACTGGGCCTCCTGAAAGTCCCTAAGGGGGTTTCTAATTTCGCATCGAAAAAGGAGAAAAGGTCTTAAGAGTAGAAAAGCAGTGTCTACCTCTTTATATTGAAGACTTGAAACACTTTGGACTTTTCCCATGGAAGCACTTTCCTTAGTGCATTTTGCCATAAGGGGGAGCTCTGGGATAATACTTTTCAGCAAAGCCACTGTCTTTTCTACTTGGTTACCTGAAAAAAAGTGAACATGTAGATTTATTAATTCTACTTCTCATCCAGACTCACTAACCTTTGAAAGGTGTCAATTTAAATTAAAACGATGAAAAAAATAATGAAAACTGTTAAAAACAACCAGTGTCAATTTGTGTAAGACCCTCGTTTCTTTTTTTAAGAAATAAGAATCACAGTAAGCCAAAATTACACTCAAATTCTGCTGGCTCTGGGAACTGAAGCCTTATCTTGAGGAATTAGTATTTACTCTTGTACTTTAGTTTCTTTTTGTGGCATTACCTTCACTATATGTCATTGGCCAATGCTGTGGGGATGCATTGTAGTTGAAACAGCTTTCTTACAAAGTTCTGTCAGTGTTTCTGTAACCTCTTCTGTTAATCTCTGCCACATTTATTGACCAGTTCTTAGGTTCTGTTCTTGCCTCCCTAAGTGTGGGGAGTGACATAGTGGGGAGGAAACTCAATTGTGCTTTTATAGACTGGAAGGGAGAACAAGAGGCAATCATGGTAGCTCTTCTAGGCACAGAATGCTGTGAAGGACAACTAACTAGTCAAGCTCACCAACAGGGCTTTTAGAGAGATGGCTATAATATCTGATGGCCAGAGCAGAGGATCCTCATTGTTTTGGTCAAAAGAACTCACTGGGTTCTACCCCAGGATGTCTGAGGTGTTGGCTCCTTACTGCCTGGGTGGCAAATGGCTCTGGTGTATAGTAAAGGGATAGAGAGAAATGTTATACCTTTGCTTAAGAGTAGTTCTCTCTCTATCCCTAAACCCATCTCCTTAGGCATAACTAGGTGAAACTTCTTTAGTCATCTTTATGACCATTTAACTTTCTATATACATGAGGGAAATTTGGCTGAGGATTTATGTAAATAGTATAACTTAGGAGATTTTTAGAATAATGTCTGTTCATCAGTCTTTAGTGTCCTCTTTTTTTTTAATAGTTTTTTAAATTAAAAAAAATAAATTTATTTATTTGTTTATTATTTATTTATTTATTTTTGGCTGTGTTGGGTCTTCATTGCTGTGCGTGGGGTTCTTCTAGTTGCGGTGAGTGGGGCTACTCTTCATTGCGGTGCACGGGCTTCTCACTGTGGTGGCTTCTCTTGTGAAGCACGGGCTTTAGAGCACAGGCTCAGTAGTTGTGGCGCACGGGCTTAGTTGCTCCGTGGCATGTGGGATCTTCTTGGACCAGGGATTGAACTCATGTCCCCTGCATTGGCAGGTGAATTCTTAACCACTGCGCCAGCAGGAAATTCTCTTTCGTATCCTCTTTATGCATGGTGCTAATTTTTTTAAAAAAACAAGATATGTCCCTATCAACATCTATATTTTAAAAATACATTTTTTCTTAAATATATGTTAAACTCCACTTCTGAAAATTGGTTACCTTTATGGTTTTTTTTTTTTTTTTTTTTTTTGCTAGAGGTGATACAGAGAAATGAGGAAAAGGAAGAGTTCTAGGTAAAGGAAAATAAGCTTTTCCCCCCTTAATTTTAAAATTTAAAATAGTATTTTCCTTGTTCTTTCCACTTGTGGGGGAAAAACCCAAACTTTTCTTAGATTCTTGATTATAATAGAATATCCTAAGGAAGAGACTTTCTTTAAGAGTCTAATATTAGAAACCCTAAGAGGTTATCATATGGACCAAGAACTCAAACAAAGAAAATGTTCTCTAAGTTTTTTTTTTCTTGCTGCTTTCCCATCTATAAATTTAAAAAATTTAAGATTTAAGGTAAGCCATAGACGCCACATGGCTGATAGTTGTCTCACACATTTTGTGGGCTGATCAAGTGTCAGAAGGGGAGTGTGCAGTCACTAAACTGGCTCCTGACCTGCACACAAATCTTTTTTCATTAATCCTTTGCACAGAACAGATGCTCTGGGTGCAGCTTTAGGCCAGAAGAATGTCCAAAATATGTGGGTGTGAATTTGGCCAAAGGGTTAGTTGAATGTGGAGCACAGATACCAGCCTGGTAATGGCCACGTTTTAATGAAAAACGCACATTCAGCATGGCATTGTGTTTTTCAAAGAGGTAATTCCCAGCCATGGAGAATACAAGGGAGAAACAGGCATTCATGTGGAACTGCTTTAAAACAGAGTTCTTGTGTATCCTGGCCAGTGGGGCAGGGCTCACTAGTAACCCTCAGGAAATTAGATAATGGAAATTTGCTAGGCATAATTGAGGTTTTTTTGGATCATCAGTCATAATTCTTCAAAAAGAAAAAAATCCTCTACAATTGAATAAAGGAAAGACCTCAAAATTATAATTGGCTATGCTAGGGAAAAAAACTTTCTAAGGGGACAAGAGCATTGTCCCATTCACATGCTGAGAACTGTGAATAAGCAGAGAAACAAAATTTTCCTTGTTCCACTTAAAAAAAAAATAGTGAAGAAAACAAAGTACAAATGTATGGACACCAAGGGGAGAAAGAGGGAGGTGGGGTGGGATGAACTGGGAGATTGGGATTGACATATATATACACTAACATGTATAAAATAGATAACTAATGAGAACCTGCTGTATAGCACAGGGAACTCCACTCCGCTGTACAGTAGAAACTAACACAACGTTGTAAAACAGCGTTGTAGACGGCATACAAAAACAGCAGTGGAAAGTGGCTTCAAAAAAGGGAATACATTAATGAGGGTATCATATCTGAGGTAAAGAAGGTGACAGTTCACTCTGCGTTCTGCTAGTCAATTTTATGATCAGCCCCTTCCTTCAGAAGAGCCAGGGTGATGAGGGGATGTGAAATTAGGACATCAAGGAAGAATGAGAGAATCTTAGTGTTGTTTAGTCTGCAGAGGGCAAGACTGGAAGAGTTAAAGAAGGAAGAAGGATCAGGTTTCTTCTGGAAGGACCCTCCAAGTTGAATTTTGTTCAGTGAATGGAAAAAATAGGGATTGGTCAAATTTTCATTCAATATTCAGCTCTTTAAATAGTTGGTCATTGGGCACTAATGCTGTAGAGAAGATTTCAATATAAAGATGCCATGCCAATAGGATAAAGTTTATGAGATAGAGATACAGCTTTGAGAGTAAAAAACTCAAAACTCAATTTATTTACAAATATTGTGAAAATAAATAAGCAAAGAATTAAACATGCATTACCTTTAGGCATAAAACAAAGGTTATATTTTACTTTTCAAGTGTTTGTTGAATTGAATTAGGTTAAATGTTATGAGCCCAGGAATATTTTATCCATTCTTTCATTTTTAATATAGTTAAGCCTATTTTTTTTTCAGCCATGCTGCATGGCATATGGGATCTTAATTCTCCAACCAGGGATTGAACCTGTGCTCCCTGCAGTGGAAGCACATAATCTTAGCCACTGGACCGCCAGGGAAGCCCCAAGCCTATTTTCTATACTATAAATTAGGCATGCTAGATCTCAGTTTTAGATAGAAAATCCTATTTCCACATGTAGCCGCTCTTAAATTATTACAGCTAATAATACAAAGAAAACTCTTTTGAATTTTAACATCTATTGGAATAAATTGAACTCCTTTTTGTTACCTTCTCTCTGAGCTGAAAACAGTTGAGTCAGGGACTGGAGGTTCCTACACCTGGATTAAAAGAAAAAGGAAAACAACTCAGAAGATTCTCTTCTTGTTCTGGAAGATTAGTGCTGGAACAATTGGGTATCTCTATGGAAAAAAAATGAAATTGACTTCTAACCCATACCATAGACAAAAGTCAATACCAGGTAGATTAATGACTTAAATATGAAAGTCAAAACTATAAAGCTATTGGGAGACAATATAGGAGAATAGCTCTAGGTTTAAATAACACTAAACAAGTCACAAAAATCACTAAACATAAAGGGAAAAATTGACACATTAAAATTGTGTCAAAAGACAGAGTGAAATACAGAAAAGACACGACACAGAATGGAAGAAAATTTCTGCAACCTGTAGCACCAATCAAGTACTAGTACCCAGAATAAAGAACTCGTTAAAAATAAAAAAAGACAACCCTATAGAAAAAGAGCAAAACATGTGAAGGACATTTCTCCATTTCACCATAAAGAATATCGAGATGGTTGATAAAATTTGTGAAGAAGGTGCTCAACCTCATTTCTAATCAGGGCTATGTAAATTAGTGGGAAAGTTTTACATACCCACCAAATTTGCAAAAATTATACATCTGACAATGTCAAGAGTTGGCCAGGATAAGAAGCAGCTGGAGCGCTCATAGATTTCTAGTGGCAGTGTAAATTGGCAGAACCACTTTGGAAATTAGTTTGCGTCATCAAATAAAGTTGAAGATACTCATATCCTATGATATAAGAATTCCACTGCTAGGAATATACTGTGTGCTTATGTTTATCAGAATTCATGTTTAACAGTTTTCATAACAGCATTGTTCCCAGTAGTCCCCAAATGGAAACATCATAAATATCGATTAACTGTACAATGGAGGAATAAATTAAAGGAAATTTAGAAAATGGAAAATTAGGCAGAAATGAAAGTGAACAAGTATAGCTATAAGCAACAATATGGAGCAACAGGGAATACCTATAGTATGATTCCACTTCTATAAAGTTCAAAAATAGGCAAAACAAAATTATATTATTTAAGGATACATATATAAGTGGTAAAACTAAAGGAAACATGGACGTGATTATGATAAAAGTAAAGATAATGGTTAACTCTAGGGGAATGGGAGAATAACAAAAGATCCATTCTCCAGAGTTAGCAAGTATTGATGATTTCTAGAAGGAGCAGGTATATAAAGTTCATGAGTTGAAAAGAAACTGTGTCTAAGAGGAGAGCTATCTATAATAAGGTATCATCTAGAGTTATCAGATTGATATTTTGAAATATTTTAGAAGATAAATTCATATCCAAGCCTATATTTATGATCCACTTATTTATTACCTGAAATCTTATGAAGGTAGATAATTGGTAAAATTGTAGAATAGGCCAAAACAAATTTTTTTTGGCTCTCTGGCCAGCTCCTTTCTTTTTTTTCTTTTTTTCTTTTTTTTAAGCTCTTTATTGGAATATAATTGCTTTACACTCTTGTGCCAGTTTTTGAGGTACACCAAAGTGAATCAGTTGTATTTATACATATATCCCCATATCCCCTCCCTCCTGCGACTCCCTCCCACCCTCCTTATCCTAGCCCTCTAAGTCATCACCCATCATCAAGTTTATCTCCCTGTTACGCAGCAACTTCTCACTAGCTATCTGTTTTACATTTGGTAGTATATATAAGTCAGTGCTGCTCTCTCACTTAGTCCCAGCCTCCCCTTTGCCCCACCCCCCACCCCATGTCCTCAAGTCCATTCTCTACATCTGCATCTTTATTCTTGCCCTGTCACTGGGTTCATCAGTACCATTTTTTAAGATTCCATATATATGAGTTAGCATACGGTATTTGTTTTTCTCTTTGTTGGCCAGCTCCTTTCTTGATTTTAACTCCTTGCCCAAGCCCTGCATCTCATTTCTAAATTATTTAATGAAGACGATAGCTGCTCTCTTGGCTTAAAGGATTAACTCTCCCAGGAATTTGTATTTTAAGAGCTTTTTTAGAAGACTGAAAGGCTTAAAGGCCCCTAATAAAATCTCAGATAATGGAATTTAAGCTATTTTTTTAAAAATGTGGAGCAATTTTTCACAAGGTGACTTACTTGTAAGGTTTTGTGAGTAACAATTAGCCTTTGCTTGCAGAAGGCCCCCCAAAGAAGAGACCTATCTAGTTTGGAGATAGGTTTCTTTTGAAATTGACAAAGATTTAAAGCACTTTGCCTGAAGTTTTTGCTCTGTGAGTAAGAGGTGAAATCTGCTAACTCAATGAATTGTAGAGATACATATTTTAGTTGTCCGTGTATGAGATGGCTATTTTCACTTCAGTGAAATGAAATATAACCAGCCACCAAAGTATGAAACTTATGTCTTTCATAAAAGAAACTGAAAAATTATACTCTTGGCTAGAATGGAATGAGTATCTTTGACTTATAAAGTATAAATTGTTAAGATCATTCGTTTGGCAGAGTTGGAAAAGATATATTATTATGCGTAAGTATAAGACTTCTATTGAATTTGAAATGCATTCTTTAAATAATTATCCCCAAGATTGGACCATCTCCTGGGAGAGAAGCAATTATCAGAGAGTACTAAATACCTAACTGATCGAGTAGGTAATTTGTGGAGCTGCTTGCAGCCAACAGAAGAATTTAAATAAGTTGGACTATATTCTAACCGTTGAATACCCAAAATTTATTGCGTGACAGTAATTGTTAATCCACCTCAAAATTGTGGGCAAAAAGGATTGCTCATGTATTGGTTTAAATGTTAGCTCAATAATATAAACAGGTGATAAAATATGTACAGTTGACCCTTGAACACGGGTTTGAACTGCATGGGTCCACTTATATGTGGATTTTTTTCAATAGTAAATAATACAGTACTATACAACCTGAGGTTGGTTGAATCCTCAGATGCTGAACCGTGGATACAGAGGAACTTGGGATACTGAGGGCTGACTGTAATATATGTGGCTTTTCTACTGCACGGAGAGTCGATGCCCCTAACTCGTGTGTTGTCCAAGTGTCAACTGTAGGTTTTCTCTCTCTCTCTCTATCCCTCTTTCTCTCTCACACATGCTCACATATGCTTTTGAGAATTTCATTAGTTTCTTTTCTGAGTGGTCAGGGATACTGTAGTAGATTTCAAAATGGCTGTTTAAGTATCTTGATGTGTCTTTGTTTCAGGGTAGTCAATCTAGTTGCCACAGTTAGTATTTTATTTTCTACTTCTGTTACCTAATTTTTATGGAAATCTCACAAGTGCACAAGGGTAAATATATATATTCCTTGGAACATTTTTTTTTTTTTTTGGCCACTCCACATGTGGGATCTTAGTTCCCTGACCAGGGTTCAAACCTGTGCCCCCTGTATTGGAAGCATGGCATCTTAACCACTGGACCACCAGGGAAGTTCCCCTGGAATATTTTTTTAATTTAATTTTTATTTTATATTGACGTATAGTTGATTTACAATGTTGTGTTAGTTTCAGGTGTACAGCAAAGTGATTCAGTTGTCCATATACAAATACCCATTCTTTTTCAGATTCTTTTCCCATATAGATTATTACAGAATATTGAGTGGAGTTCTCTGTGCTATGCAGTATGCCCTTGTTGATTATTTTATATATAGTAGTGTGTATACATTAATTTTAAACTCCTAATTTATCCCTCCTCTAGTCTTTCCCCTTTGGTGACCATAAGTTTGGTTTTTATGTCTGTGAATCTGTTTCTGTTTTGTAAATTCCTTTGTATCATTTTTTTAGATTCCACATGTAAGTGATATCATATGATATTCACATTTCTATACACTAACAATGAAAGATAAGAAAGAGGAATTAAGGAAACAATTCCATTTACCATTTACCATTGAGTCAGAAAGAATAAAATACCTAGGAATAACCTACCTAAGGAGGCAAAAGACCTGTACTCTGAAAACTGTAAGATGCTGATGAAAGAAACTGAAGATGACACAAACAGATGGAAAGATAAACTGTGTTCTTGGATTGGAAGAACCAATATTGTAAAAATGACTATACTACTTAAGGAAAGCTACAGATTTAATGCAATCCCTCTGAAATTCCCTGAAACATTTTAAAAGGAAAAAAAAAATGAAGACAAGCTAAAAGCCCATTATAGTGGGATGGTTGTATTATGGTACAGTGATAAAATGGAATACAATGATAAAATGACGGAGCTAGATTTATAGTATAAATGTAAAAGGATTCCCACTCCTACTACATTACTGTCTTTCTCCCAGCCTGTGCCTGTGGCCTCATTGGGAGTTCCCTACAATCAGTAGATGGGGAAGAGAAATCTTAGGCCTGGTTTATAGGTGGTGATTCTGTGCAACATGCAGGCAATACTTGAAAACGGACAGTTACAGTACTACAACCCCTTCCTGGGACATCCCTGAAGGAGAGTGGTGAAAGGAAATCCTCCCAGTGGGCAGAATGTCAGGCAGCACACCTGCTTGCTCATTTTTCTTGGAAGGAAAAATGGCCAGATGTGTGATTATACACTGACTCATGGGCTGTGGCCAGTGGTTTGGCTGGATGGTCCTTGGAAGGAGTGTGACTAGAAAACTGGAACAAAGAAATTTGGAGAAGAGATATACGGGTAAACCTCTCTGAATGAGTAAAAAATGTGAAGTTATTTGTGTCTCATGTGAATTGGTCACCAAAGTATGTCCTCAGTAGAGGAGGATTTTAATAATCAAGTGTACACAATGACCCATTCTGTGGATACAGCCTCTTTCCTCAGCCACCTCTGTCACATTGCCCAATGGGCTCATCAACAAAATGGCCATAGTGGCAGGATGGAGGTTATGCCTGGGCTCAGTGACATGGACTTGTACTCACCACAGCTGAGCTGGCTATGGCCATTGCTGAGTGCTCAGTCTGCTACCTACACTGAGTCCCCGATATGGCATCCTTCCCCAGGCTGATCAGCCAACTACCTGCTGACAGGTTGATTACATTGGACCACTTCCATCATGGAAGGAGCAACATTTTGTTCTTACTGGAATTGACACTCTGGATATGAATTTGCCTTCCCTGCATGTAGAGCTTCAGCCAAAAATACCAAGCATAAGCATGTAGAATGCTTTATCCACTGTCATGTATTCCACACAGCATTGTTTCTGATCAAGGAATTGAGTTTGCAACAAATGAAGTATGACAATGGACCGCAACTATTGAGCATGTGCTCTAGAGCCCGCGAGCGAGCCACAACTATTGAGCCCATGTGCCACAATTACTGAAGTCCGTGTACCTAGAGCCTGTGCTCCACAAGAGACGCCGCCACAATGAGAAGCCTGTGCACTGCAACGAAGAGTAGTCTCCGCTTACCACAACAGAGAAAACCTGTGCACAGCAATGAAGACCCAAATACAGCCAATAAATAAATTAATTAATAAAATAAATAAATCAGTAGTTTGAGTAAAGCAGATTACCATAATGTGGGTTGCTGAGCAATGCATAGAGTAAATTCTCTTTTTATTAAAAATTCATATTCAAACATATGCATACCTATAAATAGATAGTCATGGAAAAAGGTCTGGAAATAATGCACACCAAACCTACAGCAGTTATCTCTGGGGAATGGGACAGGGGTTGAGGTGAGGAAAGAGGTGTATCATTCCTTTTTAATTTTATAAAATTTCTGTAATTAAATTTTCCCCAATCAGAATGTATTCCTTACATTTATCCTTTATTCCAGAAGAAGATCCTGCTTTTCTTTATTTTGGTTTTATTTTGGTTAAGAGGATCAGTTATCAGTCTGACAAATTTTGTTCCCCAATATTCACCTGCAACTGTATGCTGGAATTAGTACTATGTGTGTCAAAGCACAGCTACACCATGACCATCTTCCCTCCAACCTACAGGCTGTACAAGTGTGCAGAATAAGACTAAGAATAATTTAACTTCTTTGAGATTCCATATTTTACAATAACTAAATTTAGTAACATAAATTATTAAAGATGTGAGATATTTTGTGTGAGTAAAGATGGCTTCTTCTGGTGGTGTACTTGCAGTGTTGCAAGTTGGGTTCCCCAGGCAGCACACTCTGAGACACAGCTTAGCATGCAGGATGTTTATTAAGCAGTGCCCTTGGGAATAAAAGTTGTTGAAACATGGGGAAGGAAGCAGAAGGATAAATCCAGCTGTGGTGCACACCAACCACAGTCTCAGCTGACCCCACAAAGAGCTCTGAAGCTAGATTGGCCTTTCGGGGTTGTCCTAAGTTGGCCCTAGATGGCTAAATCTTTATATTCCCACATCAACCAGTTATTGGATAGGGGCCACCCTGGAAGGGGCATGGTTTTAGGCAAGGTTTCAGGCAAGGGTCTCTGCTTCTGAGGCAATCCTGGAAGGGGCTGGCTGACAGCAGAAGACTGATTGAGGTAACTCCTGAAAGGTGTTAACACATGATAAGGCTGTCTGCCAACAGTACTTCTAGTGGTTGAGGCAACAGATCTGTCAACGAAGAAGAATCTGGATGGCATACCACAATGTCTACCTCATGCACCCTTCTTATTCTTGGTATCAACTTCTCAAAACCATTTATATGTCTTTTTTTTTAGTATATAATCCTATTACATAATCATATCAGTACGATACTTCAGTAAGTCATGTGAAATACTTACAGGGCTTATTAAGTGCCAGCTATTATTATCATAATTATTTAATACCATTATTATTATTCTCACCTAGTTGGCAGATGTCTTGAAAAAAAATATAGCGTAATTTCCCAAGCTTTGTTTTTATTAAGCATGAAGAAGACTGGTATAAGTAGAAAAGAATATCAATAACATTTCTGTTGAGCATACATTATATTAAGTTTATCCTAAAAAAGTTTTAAATTTTAGGTTGTCTTCCTGTGGTATACGTGCTACTCCCTTTCACATGGCAAAGGGAATTTTATTCTTCCATTTCGATTTTATAAGATGTAATTCAGTGTTATTCAGTGATTCCTAAGGAACTCTCTTTCCTGGTTTATTAAGAAAAAAGTTAGGCCCAGATTTTATATTCATTCCCTTGACAAATGTAATCCCAATCATAAATCATAACAATAAATGAAAAGCTGGCTTCTGCTCTAGGAAAAAATAGTCATGTGAGACTATTGTGTTAATGCTGCTGACATTTGGTTTTGTACTTTGACTGCTATACTGATGAAAAATATCTGTTAACCAGGGGAGAAAAAAAAAAGAAGCTAACACATACTGAGTACTTTTTAAGTATTTTACCTACATTATCTCATATATCAGTCTTCTGAGGTAGATACTGTTACTCTTAAAGTTAATGAAACTGAGGTTCAGAAAGGTAATGTGATTAAGGTCAAACATCTAGTCAAGGGGCAGCACAGGAATTAGAACCCAGGGTAATTTGGCTGCGGGATTCATATTTCTATCATTCCACTTTACTGACATGAAGGACTGATTTGAGTCCATTTCTCTCAGTTAATCAATTGTTTATTGAAAACATACTGTGAGCCCAGCACAGCCCAGGACTGGAAAGATTTCAAGGTAATCAAGGGGAGTGTTTCCTGCAGCTTAATTCATTTACTGTTTTTCTTTGTTGTCATGTGTACCACGTGAAGTATTACTTCCCCCTCTCTGAATACTCTTGTTTCTAAAACTTGACTTGTATACTCAAGTCTCTCAACTGTGTTAAAAAAACCTTAACAAAATAGTTTATCTTAAATCTTTTTATACCTCTTGAAAGATGATTCAACACTTTGTTTAGTACAGTAAGAAACTGAAAAGTGATCTATCAGTGGTGATTTATTTCACTGTTGTATATACTTCTAGGTAATTTAATAATTCTTCCATTTTCTTATTATTTTATTCTTTAAAAAATCACAGTTGAGAATAACTGGTCAGTAATGGTGGACTAATTTCAAGGATGATGACATAGCAAAATAATTAAAGATATGAGAAAAATAGCACTGAGATTCGATATGTTAGATTTTAAAGAGTTCATTGGACCTGTATGGTAATTGCAGATATAATAAGTTTTAGCCGAAAAAATAAAAAAGCAAAATTTCTCTTTATTTTTTAAGACATCTAAGATTAAAAAAGTCAGTCTTCTTAAATGAGGGCCTCTATGAAAAATTAATCTTTACAAGTAGAACTGCTCAAAAAAGAAATTAAAAAATAAAAAATGAGTCCAAGGGACACTGACATTATACCAAGGTTACATTTTGAAACAATTTTATGAGGTAGATTCTATTATTTCCATTTTACCGATCAAAAAACTTGGTGTTCAAATTAAGAAACTTGCAGTCAGCCCAACTCCACAACCTGTGCTTCTGTAATCACTTATTCTGTTATAGTTCCCCTAACCTCTCATATCATCCTATAGTTTTTCTTCAAAGACTGTATATACATACAGCTTTGTACTATGTTATTAAGACAGAAGCTATGTTTTGCTGACCAGAGTATATCATTGCATATAGTATAGTGCCTGGACCAGAGCCAGTGCACAGTGATGGACAGTTATTTAATCACTGTGCGTAGCATCCAATCAGTCAGCATGGACAAAGGTATCTAAACACTTTATAAATTAAGCACATATTCTGTTAAGAGCAAGTTGTAAGCTCTGGGAAAGGAAGATCAGGACATAATCCCTGCCCTCAAGGAACCTTTTATGTAGGTGGGATGTAGGGCAGGGAGCAAAGACAGGGACTTAAAAGGGTTAATAATAATGTAGGTGGGAAGGTATAGACAATTGATCTATAGAGAGCATCACCTTCCCTAGGAGCTTCACAGCTTAACATGAGGAAGTCATCATGGAAGGTTCCATTTTGTCCAGGACAGAGAAAACTTTCCCATATAGAAACAAAAATTTATGCCTCCTTTTTCTAATCCATCATCTCTTCTAGGAAGTTGTTTCAACCTAAATCCTATATGATCAATTTAAACAGACATCATCTTTTTCTCTTCTTGGAGAATAGGAATTGGTGGTGAATGTTCATATACAGGCTTTGAGTATCATTAAGTCACACTCCAGTCTTCTCTTCTCCAGGCTAATTTTCTTAAAGTTTTCATCATAAATTTTATTTTCCTATCCTCCAGTTATAATTACTGCTTTCCTCAGACTTATCTCCAGAATTTCCAGGTTTCTTTTACGTTGTGAAGCTGAGATTTGAACATGGTCTTTATAATAGAATCATTGTTCTACTACTTCTGCTTATTTTTCTCTTTCTTTTCTTTTTCTTTTTTTCCTATGTTGGCCATACAAAACAGTACTCTTCTTTTCCCCCTATATTTTATTATACAAACATATTAGAGTCAAATTTTACTCTAATTGATAGTGGCATACTTGTGTAAAGATGTAAATTTGCACAAGGTACATCTCCTCCATGGTAAATTGAACCATGCCTCCTGTTATTCATGCCCCTGTGTGGTGTTCTCCTCTTGAATGTGGGCTGGCCCTGAGACCTGCTTTAAGTAATAGAATTCAGAGGAAGTGACACTGCTCATTCCAGGCTTAAGCCTTAAGAAGACCTAGCAGCTTTCTGGGGTAAAGCCAGCTGTCATGTAATATTTCTACTCTGAGACTGCCATGCTGTGAGCAGCTGTGCTCCACATGGCCTCTCCACGAGCCCAACCTAGCCACATGGGGAGGCCATGTGGAGAGGACCAAACCCCTGGCCAACCACCCTCACTGATCTAACTGACCACGCCAGCCACACCAACTTGACCGCCCACGAGTGAGGCCATCTTGGAAGTAGACGATTCTCTAATCATAGTTGCACCACCCCATCTGAAGCCATGTGGAGCAATGACAAGCTATCCTTGCCAAGCCTTGCCCAAATTGCAGAATTAAAGGCAAACAAACAACTTTTTAAAGCCACTGTTTTTCAGGGTAGTTTGTTAAATAGCAAGAGACAATTGAAACACTACTCTTTGTGCAAGACTTTTTTTCATCTGTAAGATGAATTAGTTGGACAAGATAATTTCCATATAGCATAAATTCTCAATTAGTATGTGGTCCACCTTGCTCAACACATTGCTACTCAACTTTGCCTGCAGCCCTGTGTTGCTCCTATGGAGTCTTCATACCAATTTGTGATTGGTCTTGTTGAAGTGTTTTTTTTTTTTTCTTAGACCCAAGTCTCTAACTTGCCAGAGTCATTCTAAATACTGATTTTTATCCTCCAATGTGCTAATACTGCTCTCAGTTTGTTGGTGTGTCCATTTTATGAGCTTGCTTTCTACTTCATCATTTCCTTCAGCAATCTCACAGCTGTATTCTCACAGCTGGACTGGCTGATTCACTGTCTTTTCTTGGCCTTCAGAAAATCCTACTGGCATAGCTTCTAGGATTCAGAATCCTGAAACTCGTCTTTCCCACCAATTTGCTGTTTCTGGCTCAAGAATGCTCCTAAATGGGTCACTTTTCCAAGACATAGCATGTCCATTCCTTTGAATTTCTTGTAAGTAATATGTGCTATTAGAAAGTTAATGAGAAAAATACTTCCCTTTTTTGGTGGAGTCTTGGCTCAGACTATTTCTGAAGCAATCATCTTCAATTAATTATGCCTCAGGAATTCTGTGATATCGATGTGAAACCAGTAATTTTTTTTCACATCACGTCTCAGAATATTACAGCACATCTGCTCTCCTTGAGCTGAATTCATTCCAGAAGGAACATGTTTTTTAGTAAATATTGTTCAGTCATTTTTAAAGGACCTTTAAGCTTGAAGATTATTAAAGTAATTGATTCTCAGCATTTTTTAAACTACTCTCAATTTTAGCCACTGCAGACCATCTGTTTATTCACTTCAGAAAGAGTTCCAAACATAGCCCAGAGTCATCATGAGTAATCTTAACAGGCTCACTGGAGCATATGCTATAACCCTGGTCTTCCCAGGATTTCAGAGTGCTTTAGAAAAGGACTGCATGCCATGTTGGGGTCCAGTTATCCTGTCTCACAGATGATATACTCAGAATATCTAGGAGCTAAACACATTATCTGAGCTAGGTGCAAAATAGAAGAGTTGATCTTTGGGACAACTATAAGGTTATAAGTTTAACACAACACAAATTCCCATGATGTAAAGTTACTAGTTCCAGGGCAGAAGGCCACTGTTTTCCCTCCCCACTAAACCTTTCAACTTGGAAGAGCACCAATTGTCACAGGCTCCTTAAATACATGCATAAAAATGTTCTGGGATAATATGATTTACCTGATGTTCTGCTTTCCTACTGCACTGGACCCTTTTTTTTTCTTTCTTTCTTTCTGGCATCCTTTCTTTACAAGAACTGCCTTTCTTCTACTTCCTGTGATTCTTATGGGCTACGTTCCCCAAGGGATCATGCATTTGGCCACAGTAACAGCACATGGACCAGTCTTCGCCTTTCATAGTAACCTCTTCTTCTAAACACAGTGTTTGGCTCAGGAGTGGGCATTGATCTAAGCAAGACTGGTCAGACTTTCACTGAACTGATGGATAATGGTCGAGAGGATTCCTTCTGTAGAAGCTGCTAGATTAAGATATAGCATAGAGCCACACAGAGTCATCTTCTCAGGCCTCATGGAGTCTTATATTAAGAGAAAACTAACACACAGCAGCAGATTGGAGAAACAGAGGAAATGAAAGGTGCCAATATTGGTTTGGTCCCTGGATATGGTTGTATTTAAACTTCTCAGACAACCTAGTTATTTGCTCTTTTGCTTAAACTCATTTAAATTGTGTTTGTGTCATTTTAAATCAAGTCATAATAGCAAACTATTCTTTGAGGAAAATTTTATGCAACCTTAAAAATTGCTTTCTAATCCAGCAATCCCACTTTTTGGTATATATCCAAAGGGAATGAAACCGTTATCTTGAAGAGATGTCTGTACTCCCATGTCCATTGCAGCATTATTCACAATATCCAAGGTATAGAAACAGCCTGTGTCCATCAGCAGATTATTGGATCAGAAAAATCTCTCTCTCTCTCCGCACATACACACACATACAGAGGAATATTATTCAGCCTTAAAACAGAAGGAAATCCTGTCATTTGAGACAACGTGGATGAACCTGGAGGGTATTATGCTAGGTGAAATAAGGCAAATATTTTGCTTACAAGTGGAATCTTAAAAAAAACTGTCAAACTCATAGTAACAGAGTAGACTGGTGATTACCAGAGGCTAGAGGATGGGGGAAAAAGGGGCGCTATCGATCAAAGTGTACAAACTTTCAGTTATAAGATGATTAATTTCTGGAGATCTAGTATACAGCATGGTGACTATAGCTGGTAATAATTTATTGTATAATTGAAATTTGCATAAAGAGTAGATCTCAAGTGTTTTACACCCCCCCCCGCCCCCGCCACACACACATACACACAGGAGGCAACTGTGGGAGGTGAAGGGTATGTTAATTACTTTGTGGTAATCATTTTACAATGTATACATATATCAGACCACCATGTTGTACACCTTAAATATATACAATTTTTATCTGTAATTCATAGATAGATAGATTGATAGATGGATAGATAGCAAAAATTCAGACACGGTTTAAACTGAAAATCACTAATCAAACTGAACAGACAAAATTCAAGTAAAAAAAGTGGGAAGAAGTAGAAGGGAAGAGACAGTCTTAAACTTGGAAAATCTTGGAGGATTATAAAAGTTTACTTTGTAAAGATAAAAACATATAATTACAAAGCTGGCAGTTAAGATGAACTAAAAAACAAGTTTACTGATCATCTGTGCTTAGAAGTGTCCTTTTAACTTCTCCTGACACATCCATCAGAAAATAGCTATGCTCAGTGGACTCAGCACATCTTGAAATCACTATCACCTATCCCCAACAGGCACGCCTAAGGAGGTACATGCCAGAGTTCTGTAATTCCAGTTATTTCTCTGGGTTCGGTATTTCTAATATTTCAGGTGAAAGAAATTCTACAACTATAATCCTTGGTCTAAAACTTCCCAGTAGGTAGCAATACATTTTTTTGAAAGAAATTTAGGATGGAGAATCTTGTCAAACAAGGTTCTACCTGCCTGGATTAAGGAAACCACTTCCAGCTGTGGCACTCTCACCTTCTAAAAAATTACCAAATTATATGAAAGTTCTGTTCTAAAATTGTAACAACTGTCATTTACATTTCCAAGAAAGAGGCTACTATTTAAATTTTAATTTGATTTTTTTTTTTTGCGGCAGGATCTTAGTTCCCTGACAGGGATTGAACCCCGGGACGCAGCAGTGAAAGCACTGAGTCTTAACTGCTGAACTGCCAGGAAATTCTCAGAAGGCTATTTTTTAAATAAGTGAAAGTTTGAACCCTTTTACCAACCACTCCCTATTTTTCTCACCCCCTAGCCCCTAGCAACCAATGAATTTTTTACTCTGTGTCTGTCTCTGTGAATTCCATATTTTACAATATTTGAATGGAATATATATATACATACACACACATGTGTGTATGTATATATATCACATTTTCTTTATCCATTCATCTACTGAGGGACACTTAGGTTGTCTCCATACCTTGGCTATTATGAATAATGCTCCAGTAAACATGGGAGAGCACATATCTGTTCAAGATAGTAATTTGATTTCCTTTAGATATGTACCCAGAAGTGGGATTGCTGAATCATATGATATTTCTATTTTTAATTTTTCTGAGGAACCTCCAAACTATTTTCTGTAATGGCTATACCAAAGTTATACTCCCACCAGTAGTGCACAAGGGTTCCCTTTTCTGTACATCCTTATCAACACTTGCTGCTTTTTGACTTTTTGATGGTAGTCATTCTAACAGGTGTGAGGTGATAGCTCTCATATTGTGGTTTTGATTTGCATTTTCCCGATGATTAGTGATGTTGAGCATCTTTTTGTATACCTGTTGGCCATTTGTGTGTCTTCTTTGGAAAAATATCTATCCAGGTTGTTTATATTTTGTATTTTAAAGTACCTTAAACACATTTTGGAAGTACAATAAATACATGTTAATAAATATGAATGGAATCATACATTGAATTTGGACTCAATATTATCCTCTAAAAATTAACAAGCACGTTAGAGGACCTAGTAAAAATGATCCTTTTGATAAATATTTAAGCTAAATTAATCAAATATTATTGAACAGCTTTTACAAGAAATCATGCCAAATATTGAGAATGAGAAGACAAAAGTGATTCGATTCTTTGCCCTTAGGAGTTTAGTAAGGGAAGTAGATTTGATTTCCCAGATAAGCAGAACTAATACTTCTTCCATTAGACTCTCATTGCACCTATCTCTATTACAGCACATATCATAATTATTTCTGTAAGGATCCATATCCTCTTTTAGAACAAAAATTCTACAATGGGCCATTGACTGTCTTATTGATTTTTATATTTTCAGTGCCAAATACTGTCCCTGGCACAGTAGGTATTAAATAAAAGCTTGATGTTGATGCAACTCATGAAATATATAACTCAATCTGACTTGAAAAATGAGGAAGTGTGCTAGTTCACATAAGAGGAACTCCAGTGATAGGGTGGATCCAGTAGTTTCAATATTCATCAGACAGAGTATCTTTATGTTGCTCTGTTCTGTTTTAATCCTCGGGCTTGTTCCTTTCGGTGTTGGAGGATGGCTACTGGAGCAGTTAGGTTGCATGCAAACTTGGCATGTGACAGAGACACACACACACACACACACACACACACACACGAGACAGAGTGAGAAAGAGACTCCTGAGCTGCTTTCGTAGGAGAGATGAAAAGCTTTCCCCGAGCATCTAGAAAACTTCTCATATCTCATTGGTTGGAATTGGGTCATGTATCATGCCTCTCATAAGAGGGATGGGATTCCCTTTAGGTGAGGGTTTCTCAACCTTGACACTATTGGCATTTGGGGGCTGAATAATTCTTTGTTATGGAGGACTGTTCTGTGCATTGTCGGTTGTTTAGCAGCATCCCTTGCCTTTACCCACTAGATGCTAGGAGCATCCCCCGACCAGTTGCAACAACCAGAATGTCTCTAGACATTGCCAAATGTCCCATGGGAGGCAAAATCACCCTGAATGAAAACCACTGGTTTAGAAAATTTAGGATTACTCTGGAAGCTGAGGGAGGATCAGCTTTGTGTAAGGCAGATGAGGACACAGACTCGAACTCATCAGGGTTTTGTCAGGAAGGTAATGGATCTGCTTAGGTAACTAAGAATGTCCACTATGCTTTTTGAACATAGAGCCGTGATGGGTTCAGTGTGCAATTTAAAATTTTAGTTTTCTTCCATCTCATATATCTTCAAAACAAATTTCTGCACAGTTCAGTGAAGTTAGAAGTGGAAAAATGAGTTTGTGTTAGAGGGATTGGTTATTGTCTCTTAGCAATTTCTTGCAAAATAAAACTGAATCAGACCACTTTAAGTTGGAAGTCGCAGAAATGCAATCCCAACTGCTTATGTAAAAATGGAACTCACTGGCTCGTAATAATAATCATAGCCAAATTTTATCAAGTGCTTCCCCCTTAACAAGAATTGTTCTAAATGCTTTCCATGTGTTAACAGATCTAATTCTCATAACAATTCTGTGAGAACTTTACTATTATTTCCATAAGGAAACCAAGGCACAGGGAAGTTTAGTAACCAGTAACCAGCCAATAAATGACCACAATTTGTAAGTGCTGTTGGAGCCCCAAGGAGGAATTGATTAACTCTGACCTCATAGAGAAGGGGCATTTTTACTTTGCTTGGAATGAAGGGTAAAATATTCATATAGTTAGGATGGCATTGTGTTGAAGGTGGAATAGAGAGATGGAGAAAATGTTCCCTACCACTGTGTAATGCTCACTCCAGGGTAGACTTTGGCAAAAACTCTGGATCCCAAACTCTGGGGCTCTACTCAGTTTACAAGTCCCTACCTGTTTCCCTCATAGGCACACTCACTGCTCTGATAGGGCTGGTTCAGGATGGATTCTGATATTAACTGCAAAATACTTAGAAGCAGCACTCTGACTTTCAGCTCTTCTTGGGAAGCTTGGCTCATAAGTCTAGATGCCTTCTGCCTCACAGTGAGTGTCTTCTAAAGGGTATCCTTACCCTTTCCTATAATCGGACCTCAGTCAGAATTGAGGTCATCACAAATAGGCTTGCAGTTTGTGTGTACTATGCAATTTCAGGTGCACCACTCACAGAAAACCATTAAATGTCTGCAAGAAACCATGAACCTATGATTTTTCATCCCCCAGTACAACCCCTGGAGCCCACACCAGCAGGAAACAGGCTAAGAAAATTTCAAATCTCCAAGAAGGACATAGTCTCTAATACCAACTTCAGATGTAGCCGCAGAGGATAATGATGAAAGCACCCCCACAGCAGAATTAGGTGCGATCAGAAGGGCCAAGCACGGACTTCCTCTCTGCCTGGGCAGGGAATCTTTGCAGTTCTTGCTCATTAGGATTTGACAATTGCTGTGGACGAGTGACTACTACTACTACTACTACTGCTACTGCTACCGCCACCGCCACTGCCACTACCACTACCACTACCGCTACGTATTTCTTCCCTTTTCTGACTTGCAATTTTTATTGTGGTTATCTTGTCTTTGTCATA
Source organism: Hippopotamus amphibius kiboko (assembly GCF_030028045.1). Taxonomy (NCBI): domain Eukaryota; kingdom Metazoa; phylum Chordata; class Mammalia; order Artiodactyla; family Hippopotamidae; genus Hippopotamus; species Hippopotamus amphibius. Next base: position 25,311,723 of record NC_080192.1, on the reverse strand, counting down.
GCCACTGCATATTGGCTGTCTTATGAGTCACTACTCCAAAAAAGGAGCCACATCTGGATATGATGAAAAGGACTGCTTAGCACTCAGAGATCTTGTACTCCAAGATGGATGTGGTAATTGGGTGGCACGTTGGATGGGTTTCCATGGGAAGGAGGTGAATGCATTCTTATGTATCAGAAGGGTATGTATATATCAATACTTGGGTGGCCAGAGAGGTGGTCTGTAGAAGAACCCACTAATTGGCCTCATATTCATTCTGTCAGTCTTTCTTTTATTAACAGAAGTTCCAATTTTTAGTTGGGAACATGGCTCTCAAGCTAGAAACAGCATTTTCCAGCTTCCTTTGAATATAGGCCATATAACTAAGTTCTGGCCAATAGGATGTGAAAGGAGATGATTGTTGCCCTTAAGAAAATATCTTTACCTCTCTTTTTACCCTTTCACACAAGCTGCAATGTGGTGGTGAACCAGCTTTGACTGTGCAGTACAGAACTTCATTTAGTATATTTCTTTACAGAGTTTGCCCGATTTTCTTAAAAGGCCTGATAGGAAGTATTTTGACTTATAGGCCATAAGGTCTCTGTCACAACTATTCAATTCTGCTGTTACAGCTCAAAAGCAGCCTTAGCCAGTACTTACACAATTGGGCATGGCTGTGTTCTAATAAAACTTTTTTTTTTTAAATAAAAACAAGCAATCACCCTACTGACTGTAGTTTGTCTACCCCTGCTCTAGTGGAACAATAACATAGGTGAAATCTGGGTCCTTGGATGACCTCATGGAAGAAAGCCGCCCTACAATCTACATCATCTACCAACTCTTTATATGAAAGAGAAATAATTCTTTATTCTTACTTAAGTCACTGTTATGTTGGATTCTGTTAAGGTGTTCAAGCCAGTGTCTTAATGCAACTATATCTTATTGTGAGAAATCCCTAAATATTTGTAATCCTGAATCACTAGAAGTATTATTACTTTATTTTAATCATTAATCTATTTCTAGAAAAAGGAGCAATGATTTGGAAAGTAACTTTCTCAAAATCCCATGGCAAGTCTGTGATGGTACTAAGAAATGCTCCCATTTCCCTTGATTTTAAAGATGCCAGGAGTAGCAACTAAAGTTTTTTGTTTTTATTTTTAACCTGAAATCATTGTGAAAGTGCTTAAGAAATGTCAAATGACCTCTGAGCCACTTATTTACTGGTAAGGATATAATGAATAACATTTCATTAAATGCACATTAACTTTTCAGTTTCTTACCTGCAATTCTGGTTAAACATAAATATCCTAAAGGCAGCATGCTTGTAAAGGAGATTCCAGTATGTTGCATAACATTTACATCTTACCCATCATTCAAGGCCTCGCATGTACTGTTAATTTCTCTAACCACCTTCTTTATTCATAATCAATATGAAATTCAGAAGAACTTCCTTTCATGTTGCTGATAGCCCACTGTTTCCTGAAGAGCAAGATCATCACAACAAAAGAATCGGTCACTTTGAAAAAGAAAGTTTACTAAACGAAGCATGCAGTTGGAGGGAATGAGAAAATTTGCATCAATTATTCATATGAAAAACGTCTTCAGAGTATTCTTTTTATTTGCCCTCTCTTTTTAGTGAAGGCATCAGTGTGTACTCAGTTTAACATCCTCATCTCTATAGTAAATAGCACATTCATTCATTCACCTGATTTCATCTTTTGGTTCCATAGTTTTGAAAGTGCAAAGTGATATTTATATTACCAGTTTGGATTTTTGCAGTAGTAGGCATGGTTGCCTTATAAAAGCTCCTTCAGTATAGCAAATGTCATGTTCCTTATTTGTGTGTTATTTTCTAAACATATTCAAGGCAGCACCCCCTGGGACAGCTGTGACAATAATGCCCCACCATGACAACAGAGGAACAGTGCCAAAGCTCAGCAAAACAAAATTTACTTGGCAGGGGAGAGAGAAGAGAGGCTTTTCACAGCTCTTTGGAAATGCTAATAAGGTCTCAACCTTCAACCGTGCTTACTTTTTATCTGGGAAGCCCTTTCCAGTTATGATACCATCTGTATAAGTAGAAGGAAGAGATTTATACAGCAGGGAGTTTATACAGCAGCGGATTTATGAGAAGGGCTAGTCCAAAATCCAGGTGTTTCCTTTTCATCTGGGAGAACAGTACATTTGGGGACATTTTAAAGTCCATAGTCAACTTCTTTGGGCCCTTAAACTTGACAGTCTCCAGCTTGGCAGGCCTCGCCACCAGGGGTGGTGTTGTGTTAAAGTGGAAGAAATACATTTGCAATGTGTAAACAGTTGACTCAGAGCTCAGATTTTGTTCTGATGAATAGCTCTTTTAAGCTTCCCTGCCCATTTTGTCCTATGTTGCATAGCTGGAAAAAAAATTATTATTATTTAATGACTCAATTTAAAGATCCACACTAAACCATCTAAACTAAGCCTTCACACTCACACCCTCCCTCCAATATGTGGCACTAATCTTTTAAATAAGCGGTCGGAGGAATATCGTTTTATGGATGTGTTAAAACTGGTCATGCTGTTATGTCCCAGCAACCCTTGACGGCTCGAAGCTGGGTTGTTGGGTGGAAACTTTCCCCTTCCTTTCTCTGCTGCATCTTCATTGGAATAATTGGATGGTGCTTTCCTTCTGTGATTTATCTGTGTTTTCAATGGCATAAATCCCATGAAGAGATGGGCTATGAAGAATTACAAAAGTCAGCACTTTTAAATATCTGTTTGAAAATTTTATTCCTTTTTTACTGTGTCTAAAAGACTAAGAACCTTGAGGAATAAGCTGTAACTCTTTTTGATCACTTTTAGTGTTAGTAATTTAAAGCCCCCTAATTATGTAAGTTGACACTTTAATATAAAGACAGATAATACAGGATCATGGGAAACCCACGCTGTATCATTGCATAGCAGAAGTCATCTCTTGGTTATGATTAACTGTCTTAAAGTTTATCTTTTCCTACAGAAGAAACAATATTGTTATTAGCAGGCCCCTTTGAATGCTTATTGTTATTATTCTAACTACTGGATGTCAGGTAATATTTTTCACTGTATTATTTTCATGAATACCTAATTAATAAGAAAAGTATATGAGATAAAAACAGCATAGGAATATTATTTATGTCTATGTAAATGAATAAGGCTTAAATAAATATTTTTTGACAATTAAATTAGTAATGTGAATAATAATATGTAATCACTAAGTGATCTCCATAATAAAATGTTGAAAGTTGTATTTACACTGATTTTCAAATTAAAGCAATTTAGGGACCAAAGCATACTTTCATAATAAAGTCATTTTTCAGTGTTTCAACAAACCAAAATGTATGTGTGTATCTATATGTAAGTAAAAGAATGCTTGTTGTAGAAAATTTGGAAAAATTTCACCTAAAATTTTTATCAGAGATAAAAACAAATACTTTCTTACGTCTTTCCAATCTTTTAAAAAAATGTACATGACAATTTTCTCTTTTACAAAATTGATATAAAAATCTATATAGGAACTTCCCTGGTAGCACAGTGGTTAAGAATCCGCCTGCCAATGCAGGGGACATGGGTTCAGTCCCTGGTGTGGGAAGATCCCACATGCCACAGAGCAACTAAGCCTATGCACCACACTACTGAGCCTGTGCTCTAGAGCCTGCGAACCACAACTATTGAGCCCGTGTGCCACAACTACTGAAGCCCGCGTGCCTAGAGCCTGTGCTTCGCAACAGGAGAAGCCACCACAATGAGAAGCCTGAAGCCTGTGCACCGCAGCAAAGAGTAGTCCCCGCTCGCTGCAATTAGAGGAAGCCTGTGTACAGCAACGAAGACTCCATGCAGCCAATAAAATAAAATAAAATAAAAAAGAAAATATAAATAACATTATATAAAAATCTACATAAATCCAACAGTGTTTTACTATCTGCTTTTACTCTCACAGTGTGATATTTTATGCATTTTACTACCTTTCAACATTATTTGGTAACATGATTTTAAAGCTTAATCAGACGAACATCCCACAATTTATTTAACAAAATTTCTATTGTTGGACATTTAGATTGGGCTCAATTTTTCCTTTTTATAGTAACATTCAGCAGAATACCAGTGAACATAAATCTCTGGATGCATCTTAATAATTTTCTTAGGATAAGTTCCTAAGTCTAACATTAGTGAGTCCAAAGTTATAGTCATCTTGATTTTAATGGGTGAAATAATTAAAAAATTTGTTATTTTCAAGTCAGTAGTTTCTTTCAGTTTCTATAAGTGAGAAACAAATTCTCAAACGAAATAATCCTTTTTCTTTTTCAATGGTAAAGATAGTCTTGGTTTGTCCAACAAATGGAACTTTGTATCAGTGGCTCTGTGTATGTGATTTTGTAAGCATTGCAAAATATATTTGGGGTACAAATTGCCTTGGAGCCCCCCTTCTGCATGAGTGCTCCATTGCTTCATTCACAGCAATCCATTTGCAGCTACAGGCGTGATATTATCACTCCTGTCATTTGGGCAGGATTTTAGAGGGTGGAGGTTGAGACAAAGACTGGTGATTGAAGATAGGTTAGGAATTAATACCAAATCAGGCAAGAAGGACTTAAGTAACTGGTGAGAACTGAGGCTGGTCAGAATGGGTCTGAGAACCAGAGTAGATAATTTAATCTATTTTAATGAATGCTAATCAGCTGACTTAGTGACAGTCTCATCTTAATGTGCCAAAATACAGTGGCTTAATCAAACATTCGTGTATTGGATACAGTTTACTCATTAAGATGTGGCCCTGGGAACAGATTGCACAGTTGTATTCCTCCTCAACCGTTTACCTTTGCCCAGCACACCCTGAAATGCCGCTGAGTCAAAATAATTACTAAAAATATTTATTTCAGAAGTGGTAGTGTTTTGAGTGCAAATGTAACCCAAAGGTCATGGACAAGAAATAATTAATTTTTAATAAATAATTGTTATGCACTGAGCAAAGCCAGAAGGTTTAAAAGCTATTTTGTGCTTGCATCACTACTATGGAACAATGAGGAACTTTCTTTAAAAAGGATAGAGCACCAGCCCACCAGGAAAGTTGTTGTTACCTAGGACAGTCTTCTTTCCACCTAAAACCAAAGAGTATGCATAAATAATTCCTTCTTCTAAATTAAAGCAGAGATAAGAAGGATAATTGAAATCTTATGAGTCAGTTTATCAGAGAGATGAGATGTCAGGCAGGGAGAGGTGATGTTAGGACTAAACAGATATAATCACTGTTGTCACTGACCCTGTGGTCCTCTGGCCAGGGTTCAGTCTCTCAGAGCTGTGGTTTCCACATCTGAGCATCAGCTACATCTGAGGCATTGACATGTTCGAAGTCAGAATCTTTGGGGAGAGGGGGCTTGGGATTCTATCTTTTAAAAAAGTTTCTCAACTCAGGTTAGGAGCTGCTGTCTTGAAGCTTTATTGTTTTAAATTGTGATTGTGGACTCTGGGCACCAGACCTAGTGAGAATTTCTTAAAGTTATATAGTCTCCAAAGTAGGGATGTTGGAAAAAAATATTAGAAATATTTGTATTTTTAAAATTTCATTTAAAATATTCTACATTTTCACACTTTATGAAATATATGATACATGAGTACCTATTATACGATATAATTTATAAATAAATATTCATATAGTGGGACTTGTGCTCAAATTGTTAAACTGATAGTGTCCAGCAATCAAAACAAAATTTGGGAACCACTGCCTCAGAGGGCTGGGAAAATTAAAACTTATCCTTAGGGGGCAGGTAAGTGTCCAAAAAGAATATTTGTCCTTCAGAAGCAGATATAATGGACACTACATTCCTAGAGTTACTGTATTGTAGAAAATGATCCAGACAGGACAAGGGTTAAATGCCAGGAAAAGGAGGAACCTGGGCAGGAATTGGGGTTCTGACCACTGATAGTTCGAGACACAGCATGATGTAGCAAAAAGGGAATAGACTTAGGAGTCAGCAGATCTGACCTAAACTTTGAGTTCTACCACCTCACAGCTGTGTTACCCCATCTCTCATTTTTCCCATCTGTAAAACAGGGATAGAAATACTTAACTTGCAAAGATGCTTTGAGGATTAATGAAATAACGTATGTTTTAGTTCAGCACATAGTAGGTACATTATAAAATGAGAGCTCTCGTTATTAACAGCTATTGTTAGTAATTGTACCATTGATAGAGGCAGTGTAAGGTAGTGGCTGATAGTACAGGCTCTGAAGTCAGTCTGAGTTGGAATCCTGGCGTTGCCACCCACTGTGTTAAGTTGGACCAGCTGATGGTAATAATAGTAGCAGTAGTAGTAGTAGCAGTAGCGGTAGCAGTAGCGGTAGCAATACCACCTACTTCCTGGGGTTGTTGTGAAGTCTTCAGGAGATTATACGTGTAGAGCGTTGCAGGATGGTTTCTCCCTCAGATTAGTATATGCTTGCTATTAACTGCTAGCATCATTATCATTGTTGCATCGTTTTTTTTTAAAGTGAGGTAAATAATAAACAGTTGTAATCACGTAGTCTCAATTCTGTAATTAATAACCAAATAAAATGACCAGTAAAATCTGCTAGTGTATTTCTCAAATGTTTGTGTACATTAAAATCATCTGTGGGGCTCATGAAGCACAGAGCTGTTTCACTTCAAGCTTCCTGAATCAGAATTTTTATAGTGGAGCCCAGGAAGCTGTGTTTTCCAGAAGACACATGGGTGGTTCTGATACATAAGCAAATTTGAGAACCACTGATCATAGTGTCCTTCTCGCAATCATTTTAGCTCTCCTCGATTACTTCAGTTTTTCCCAAGCCCCAAGAAGCTCATTCAGGTAGTGTTAAATTAGAAATACCTCCGTGATCCAGTTGACCATCTGATTTGATTATTACTTGGTGCCTAGATAAATTTTACCCTGGATTTAGACTATTAGGCCACTGGTTGGGAGTTTTGAAATGCTTACCTTTCATTTGGAGGTTACACTTTGCTTTTTTTTTCACTCCCTACCATCTTACTGTACACTTTACTGTTTGAGATAAATTAACATATTCGTAGTCAGGAATGGAAGGGAATCTAGAGATTAACTAATCCAGTGTCCAGATATTGAGTCTGTGTCTAGAAGGGGTACCCTGTGTACCCCCTCTCTGTTCCTATCCTGTGATAACCACTATTTTGAATTTGGTGTTTATCATTCCCATGACTGTTTTTGTTTTTGTCTTGTTTTTGCCTGTTTTATACTCTTTTTTATTGTATGAGTTATGCATCCATAAATAATATGTAGGATTGTCTGCATGATCTTAAACTTTATATGAATGGTATATTGTACCTATAGTCTGCAAACTATTTTTCTTTTTTGCTTAACATAATAGATTTATGCATGTTGACAGATTTTGCTCTCATACATTTTTATTTAAACTGCTATATAGTGTGCCATTGTTTAAATGTACCATAGTTTATTTACCTATTCTTCTTTTGGTGGGTGTTTAGGTTTTTTACTTGATGTGTTTCCTTGTGCACATGTGTGAGAGCTTTTCCATGGAATAAACCAACAAGTGGGATGTAGCTTTAACTTAGTTGGACATTGCCAAATTGCTCTGTTATGCAAATTATAGTGTATTAGAGTTCCTGTTTTTTCCACCCCTTCAATTCACTGGGTATTATCAGACTTCTTAATTTATATCATTCTGATGGCATCTCATAAATTTTCATCTCTGATTACTAGTGAGATTGAACATCTCTTCAGACGTTTACTGATCATTCTTCTAAATCCTGTTTTTTTTCCCTAACAGTGTCAGAGTTTGCTTTTCGTATTTACATTTTAAAATTTCCTGAAGCTGATTTGTGTGTGTGTGTGTGTGTGTGTGTGTGTGTGTGTGAGTGTGTGTGTATGGTGTGAGTTATTTTTTCTAGATATAAAAATATTTATACACGTGCTGAGTGTTTAAAAATAGATTTTTTTTTACAGTGCAGGTAGAGTTATATCTTTCTAGGTTTTTTTTTTTCTTTTTTACATTCTAATGATTCTGAAATTGTCAATTGCTAACAGAGCTGTGCATCAAAAGAAATTTTACCATGTTATGTGTACACGGAAACTTAGCCCTGTATAGAAACTTCTATCATCTGATTGTCACATTGGTTGTTATTTGGATACTATCATAAATATTTAAATTTAAATTTCAGTACCTCAGTGTCACTGAAAATAATTTCAAAAAGATTACAGTTTAATGTAGCACTGAAAAGTTATTGTATATTCAAAAGGCCATGAAAATAGATCTGTAGGATATAAATTTTTTTTTTTATGAGGCAACAAAAGTTTGTCATTCTAAAACTGGCTTTCTGTCTTTATTTTCTTGATTAGCAAAAACCACATGCTTGATTCCAAGAAGGGGAGCCACACACAAATACTGTTTCATTTCGTTACTGTGACATGTATCAGCTGACAATGCAGTTAAAGGCAGTGGAAATTGCCAAATATAGGAAAGATTGGAATGACTGATCCACACATCATGAAAGACTCAGGCACTAAATATATGTCAGAATTTTCTGGATAATTGTCAAGGAAAGCTGTCTGATTTTTACAGTCATTTGTAATTCAACAAAGAAAATAGAAACAAATGCAGAGTACAGAATATATACTGGTAAACCTTAATTAATAGTCTTCAAAATTATCTTGTTAATCCTAAAAGTGGAAGAGGACCAGCAAGTGTCATGCCAAATAGAGGTCAGTGTTTGATGTTACATATCACGCTGCCTCTAAGAAGTGATTTGGAAGTTTATAAATAAACTTTGTAGTATTGTATAATAAGGTAGAATAATTATATGGGTAAATATATACTATTTGTCAATGAGTAAAACATTTTTGTGTACATTTAGTTTATCATTCTATTTTCATGCCCTTTTAAATACATAGCTTTTCAATGCTACATTAAAGTGTAATCTTGAAATTATTTTAAGTGACATTTAGGGACCCAAAGTTAAATTTAAATATTTATGATAGTATGCAAGTTACTGAAAAAAGCCTGCATTTTATTGATGTTCTTTCTGAGAAGTGATGGCATTTTAGAATCAAAGAATTTGAAATGTCTCTTTTCCAGGTATGGATCAAGACTCCTCTCTATTACCTCTTTTTCTTGGGGAGATCTATTGTTTTCTAGTTAAGCAAGATTAACCACATAATCCAAGCCAGGACCAAGAGAACCACAGGAAAGGGATATAGGTACTATCTTTATCTTAGAACAGAGGAGAGTCTATAAAAAGAACTGGATTGGACTTGGTGAAGTCATCTTGGACTGTTAATGCCTGAGCTCTGGTGTGATTTGGGAAAGGAATGACCCAGGCTTTTGGAAGTGTTTTGAACTGATTATCCTTGAGACTCTCAGAGTAAGACCATACCTTTATGGGTTTGGGGTGGTAGTTTCCATGATGATTGTGGAGATTTGTCATCTTGGAAACAGTCATCTTGAAAGAAGCAGATCCTGGGACTGGAAATAAAGCAGAACTTGGGTGAGCCTTAGACAGGATGAGGGGAAAACTCTTTTCTTTCACTAGATCTTTTGGCATTTTGACTGGGTTTTGCTGCGTGGACATACCAGTACACTACCAGTGGTGGGGGTGAGCCAATGTTTGCCACATGAATGCAGGTTGAAAACTAGTCATAGATGTGCCTTGGCGTTTCCTCTTGTTTACTGCTGGTCCTGTGGGCTCTGGAGGAAGCCACATCTTATAGCAATTGTAAATTACTTCCCATGCCAGCGATTCAAATATTGGTGTGCCTATATATCATCTGGGGAGCTTGTTATGAATGCAGATATCTGAGACCCACTTCCAGAAATTCTAAGTAAGTGTGAAGTGGGGCCCTTAATCTTGTTTGTAACAAATGCTTCAGATAATTCTAATGCATTTAGTTCAAAATTTAGCAGATAACCTTAGGGTCTCTTCCAGTTGGTTACTTTTGATCCTTTGTTGAAGTCTGCTTGTAGGTGGTAGTCTGCTGTGATGAATTACTAGAAAGGCCTGTTGCATGCTTAAAAAGCTGTGGCCAAGAGAAGAGTGATGCCACATCTCCAAGTCCAGGGCAGTGGGGGCAGTGGTGGTGACCAAGCTGAAGAAAGCTGTGCGGTCTCATCAGGGGCATTGTGAGAGGCAGCAGCCTTCGGCCGCGGGGGAGGTGGCAAGGGCTTTTCAGGGGAAGAAATAAGAGGAAATAATTTGCAGTCAAGGATCTAGCTAATTTAGGATAAAAGGGCTCAAGATCACAGACTGGTTTCCAAAAGAAGGAAAGACCACCCGTTCTCCCTCCCTATTCCACCCCCAGATGTATGTAACCAGTAAAGACTGACTTCAGTTTCCCTCAAGGGTAACAAACAGGAAGAGAAGACAGAGCCCGACACTATTGCTCTTGGGAACCATTCTTATCAGGCGGGCTTCTTTGGCAGCCCCCAATGGTACTGCTGCTCTTGGGGACTTCCTGCAGTCTGTGTGTTTCATAACTACTACCCCTGATCCCTTCCCAAACATCCTCAAGCCACACTGTGACTGGAAACCTCAGTGTCGCCTCTAGAGGGCGCCTGGGTCTCTACCAAAGCCCTCAGTGGTCTAACTAGTTTGGGATTCCACTTACCTTCTCAGAAATTCCTTTTTTAAGGTTACACAAAAGAGGCAGGCTTGTGGAATCCTAATCAATGTCCTGTGCTCTCTATCTTCTTAAGTGCCATGCTCAGGGCCAGGTTCTTTCTCTCTCCCCTGGCTCAGGAAACATTTTTGAATTTTCCATTAGGTGCCCTCTTCCTGGTGCTCCCCCTGCGCTGCAGGGTGTCGATGGTAGAGTCTGTCACTTTTGCCTGCCAGACCCATTCTCAGGCTTCTTGTGGTCTTGGCAACAGCCCTAATTATCTCTTTCTGTGTTGCCCCAAGTAGAGTACGGGACCACAGAGGCACACTGGGCTCAGGTACTGCTGTAGGAATGGATCAGAGACAACCTGAAGGTAGATTTGCAAACTAAACCTTAAAAACCACCCCCAGGAAGCACCAGTAATATCAATTTCCAGGCAAGAATAAGAGAAAGAAGTTCTTCTCTGTCAACCCCAAAGAAAGGCAGTTTTGACCTTTTGTCCTCAATAGATTGTTTGCTTGAAATAAGAAATGTTCACATGGAATAGTTGCCATTAATATGGGTGACCTAAAGGTTAATATAGCCCAGGGAATGCTTTTCATTGTTCTGCATTGTTTGTTTCCCTTTTGTGAAATTCTGTGGCCAGGGAACTGCATAGTTCCAGTATGCGGTCCAGTAGCACATTACTAATTGCATTCTTTAAAATACAGATTTATGTTGGTTTGTTTGGCCATACCAGGAGAGAAACCGGTGTAGGGGGTTATAAAGCGTCAAGGTTATAAACTTCATGGGGCTTTCAGGCAAATGAGGAATTTTTATTAATTCTTTAAATGCAAATGACCAGTAATGTCTCCACTTGTCACACCCCCTGCAGCGCTCCAGTTAGGAAAGGATTGCAACCTGCTCAGCTGGGGGCCAAGTGGAGGGGAAAAAAAATCTGATTATTTGGAGGCTCTGCATTGTCAAAGTGTATAGCTGAGTAAAAAAGACCCCCCTTCTCCCCTGACTCCTATCCTAAAAATCCATGTGTCAAATACAGATACGAAATGAGGAATCCCTCTCATTTGTAGCCCCTGGCAGGACACTTTTTAGAATGAAATCAGCAAGTACCTTGGCAGGCACCCAAGATATCAGGTAAATAGTTAACTATCTGACCCGTTCTTTTACAACACGAAAATTGAGTGTGATGTTAAAGCAAAACCTCTTTATTTTAAACTAGTTGTTCATAGTCCTATTTTAGATGCCCCTAGATAATCCTTCATAAGAACTTAAAAAAAGTGTGCTTTTCTTTTTTCCTTTTCATACCATAGCAACAAAAGTCCAAACTTAGAATAACAAATCAACATGTATCAATCACCTTCATATTCCTGTCAAGGGCATATTGGGTTACCATGAAAAAGATCCTCAATCCATCTTCTTGTGATCAAGTCAGCATGGGATGAACTTGTCACACTTTAACACATTACCTGTAGCCAAGTGTTATTCCTGACCTATGTTTTTGTTTATCACACATACAGTAGAGATTTGACGGTTAAAGAAGGAGATTACTTTTATACCAGTAGTTCTCAACCTTTAAGGGGAGGACTCCTGAGAAGCTGGGGAATTAGAGAGAGTTCTCTAATCAGCATGTGAGACAGCACTGTCTGTGGATCAATAAATAACAAGTCTTGCGTATATATGTGTTGCAGGAAGGGAGACCCCTTCCAGGGCCCGAGAGTGGGCTCTTGTCTAACACTCAGAAATTAATTGTCCAAGGAGACAACACGTGCTGACAAAGCAAGAGACTTTATTAGGAGGGGATGCCCGGGCGGAGAGCTGGAGGGTAAGGGAACCCCCGAGGACTGCTCTGCCACGTGGCTTGCAGTCTCAGGTTTTACGGTGATGGGGTGGGTTTCCGGGTTGTCTCTGGTCAATCACTCTGACCTAGTGTCCTTTCCAGTGGCGAGCGCATCTCTCAGCCAAAATGGACTCCTGCGAGGAGAATTCTGGGAGGTGGGTAGGACATATGGACTGGCATTTCCTTTTGACCTTTCCCATATTCTTCTGGTTGGTGGTGACTTAGTTCCGTGTCGTAAAATAACTCATACAAATTGTTATTGTCTGCCTGGCCAGGGTGGGCGGTTACAGTCTGTGTTTCCCCTAACGTGTGCTTTATGAAGTCAGGTGCCATATTGGTTTTTACTTACTTTTGTATTTTCAGTGCCTGACTCAGTGCCTGAGATATATTATCCAGTCCATAAATAAACAGACAAATAAAGGAAATAATGAACATGATTCTCCTAACGTATGTAAATGCCACAAAAAATACAAATTTATTTTAAAAGCGATACTAAATTTATATTTTGTCATCATGATTTTTTTTATTGTAGTAAACTATTCACAGCATAAAATTGACCATTTTAACCATTTTTAAATAGATAATTCTGTGGCATTAGTCATCATGGTTTCTTAATAGATACTAAGAGCACAAATACTAAACCTAAAAGGGGTCATTATACCTACAAAGGTTGAAAACCATGTGTATTCAATTTTCCTGATGGGCAGTCATCCCATCTTGACTATTTCTAGTGTCATAGATCTCACCTCTTCAAGGGGTGGCATGTTTCATGATTGGGCCAATAAAAGTATTAAAAAGTTCTTATTTGTACTGAGTTGAAATCTTTCTCCTACTATTTTCCCATTGGTCTTATTGATTTTAGTTGAAAGAAACAGAATCAATGTATTATGCTTTCTTCCAAGGAACAGACCTTATTAATTGCTTTTTGTTTTTTTTTCTTTTAAAATAACATTATCAAGTATTGATTAAATCTAACCAAAATTCCTCCCATTGAAATTTAAAATTAAAGACCTAAAATTTTTCTGCTTTCTGTCAATTCTGGGCTTTAAAGGACGTGGACAGTAATATAAAAAGCATACGTAGGTTGGATAGGCTGGGCAGGTCTTCCCCACACCCCAGAGACCAAGCCCCAGTAGGACAGCTCAGGTCTTTGCTTGCACAGGGGAGGCCTTACCCAAGATAGAACCTCACTCATTCCTCTTTTTTGTTAGAATTGGTGACACACATACTGGGCTATGCTTGACCTCTCCTGCTGTTCCCCATAGCCAGCCCAGCAGAGAAGAAACTTGACATTTTACCCCCATAATCCTATGTGTGCCAACTTTAAAAAACATCTTTGAACCCAAAGTGATCACTGTAATTTCTTTTCCCACATTTCCCCCCCTTATCTTCTATTTTCCTTTTCATCAGATATTTGGGGTCTATTTTTGAAAAATGTACTTTTTCTTCTGCCTGTGTTCTTCTCCTGTCATTCTGTTTTCTCTCTACTATTTTGTGTCTATAGACCACTGATTTCCTTCTGTGATTTGTTTGCCAAGAATAATGTCTTTCTGAATTATTCATCTTAATTAAGAGTGAATGTCAGTGTTAAACCAGACTCCTGGCTTCATGTTTTGATGAAGAATTATTATACTCAGAACACAGTGGGCCTAGTGCTGGGTCACACTTCAATGAATGCCGAAGGAAGGTTGACTATTGAGTGAAAGACAAAATAACACAACAAGCTAGTTGGAGCTGCCAGTCCATACTTGGCTGCCTCTTGTGTTTCCCTGATTACCAGAGCCCGAATTAGCTAAGAGTGGGAGACCGTGCTTTCTTTTTCCAACTCCCACCCCATATTGGCTCACATGGACATTTCAGAGGATCCCCAAGTCCAAAATAATTCGCAATGAATACAAATACTTCATTTCTAATTCTGGCCTTTAATTAAGGTCATTAAAGGAATTTTGTAATTGATGGTTAAATAAAGTGTATGGGAACCAATATCTAAATTTAAGTTTTTGGCTTCCAGAAGTCAGTTCCTGGACAAGATCTTGACAGTTTAGCTACTCAGTAGTTATTTCCACAAGTGAGCCTTTGGCAGAACTTATTCATAACATGATCTGGAGTCAATAGAGGCTACCTTTACCTGGTTTTCTTTTCTCCCATCTCAAAAAATCACTTATGCTCAATCAGAATTTGTCAGTAGCCCTTTCATTCTTTTGGGTCTTGTTCTAAAGAATTACCTGAAAGAACTGAAAGCCAACTAGCTCTGGCTATGACTTCAGAGTTGAATTTAGCTAAACCAACCCAATTGGGCCATCAGTTCTAAGGGCAATATAGGCCTTCAATAGTAATAACTGACCTTTCACTAGGACAAGAAGTAATCTTGTCATTTCTCACCAACAAAAATTTCTGATTGTTCTTTAACATAAAACAGGAATTCTGTCGGTCATTATCCCATGGTGATCATCTGAATACATATCCAATGACAGGATTCAGAGGACTCTAGGACTGGAAGAAAGCCCTCCGGTAATACGGTCCTTTTCCGCAACAGTCCTTTATATCCATGTTAAAGAGTCTAAATCCACCCTTGGTCATTTCCTCACCATGTTAAGTGGCATTTTCTCTATAAGAGTTGCTAGTATCAATCTCCTCTCTTGGAAGAAGAAAACAAACATTCCTCTTACTCTCTGAAAGCATTTGGAACGTGTCTACAGTACAATATATAGGTTTCTTACCCTTTGCATATGGAGGAACATTATTAACCTGCCATTAATAGAGCATATCCTTCAAATGACAGTTTCTTTCAAAAACAGACATCATGAGGGGAAAAGAAGAAGGATGTACTGTTACAGATAAAAGGAGACTTGAGGGCCATATCAGCCACCTGAAATCTGTGGGCCTGGTTTAGATGCTGATTTGAGCAAAGCAATTTTAAAAAGATACTTAAAAAAATTTATTTATTTATTTATTTATTTATTGGCCGAGTTGGGTCTTTGTTGCTGTGTGTGGGCTTTCTCTAGTTGCGGCGAGTGGGGGCTACTCTTCATTGTGGTGTGCGGGCTTCTGATTGCAGTGGCTCCTCTCTCTTGTTGTGGAGCATGGGCTCTAGGCGCACGGGCTTCAATAGTTGTGGCCCATGGGCTCAATAGTTGTGGCTTGTGGGCTCTAGAGCACAGGCTCAGTAGTTGTGGCACACAGGCTTAGTTGCTCCGTGGCATGTGGGATCTTCCCAGGCCAGGGATTGAACCCGTGTTGAATCCGCATTGACAGGTGGATTCTTAACCACTGTGCCACCAGGGAAGTCCTAAAAAGATACTTTTGACACAACTGGGAAATTTGATCATGGAATGAGTACTAAATGATATTAAGAAATGATTGTTTAAAAAAAAGAAATGATTGTTAGTTTTGTTAGACATGATCATTGTATTGGAGTTATGTTAAAAAAAAAAGTTCTTTTCTGTTAGGGATACAAATTGAAGTATTTATACTTGAAATGATAATATATTTGGGAGTAGCTTTAAAACATTCCAGAAAAATAAGATGAAATAAGATTGAATAAATGCTAAGTATTGACACTGTGTACATGGAGATTCATTAGATTACTTGCTTTAATTTTGTATATGTTTGGAAATTTCCCCAAATACAAAGTTTTTTAAGGAGGGAGAAAGAACACTTCCTTTATTTGTC
This sequence comes from Hippopotamus amphibius kiboko, assembly GCF_030028045.1. Classification (NCBI taxonomy): domain Eukaryota; kingdom Metazoa; phylum Chordata; class Mammalia; order Artiodactyla; family Hippopotamidae; genus Hippopotamus; species Hippopotamus amphibius. Next base: position 25,295,619 of record NC_080192.1, on the reverse strand, counting down.
CTACTATTAATTTGTCATTGTTATTATTCTCATAGCAGAGAAAAAATATTATTCAATCTGGGCCTTGCCTGTGTTATTTGTAATAATGATAAAATAATCCAAAACTTAATCACTAAGTTAAATAACTACAATGGCTAGTTATTTTTATTTTTTTAGTGCTAACTACCATATTTAAGGTGCTTTATAAATATCTCATTTAATTGATAGCTCTATGGACTAAGTTATGTTATTCTCCTTTTGCAGTTAAGGAAACTGAGGTTCAGACAGGTTAAATAACTAGTGTAAAGTTAATAAGGCAGCAGATGAGTGAGCCTAAAGTTTGGACCCAGATCTGTCTCATTCCAAAGCCCATGCTCTTTGTACTACCATCCTACTTGTCATTCTATTTCTAGTTTGGGGCCTCGCTGACTAGGGGCAGTCAAGTCCACAGGCTAATTAAGAGTGATTCTCCTAAAACATAACTCAGACTATGTTATTCCTCAGCTGAAAACCTCCTCCCAAAGACTTTCCATCTCACATACAGTAAGTCCCCAACATATGAACCAGTTTCATTCCAAGAGCACGTTCGTAGATCCAATTTGTTTGCAAGTCCAACAAAGTTAGCCTGAGTACCCAACTAACATAATTGGCTATATAGTATTGTACTGTAATAGGTTTGTAATACTTTTCACACAAGTAATACATAAAAAACAAATACAAAAAATAAAACATTTTTAATCTTATAGTACAGTACCTTGAAAAGTACAGTAGTGTGGTACAACAGCTGGCATACAGGGGCTGGCATCCAGTGAACAGGCAAGAAGAGTTACTGACTGGAGGAGGGAGAGGAGGTGGGAGATGGTGGAGCTGAAGAATCGTCAGCCACAGGAGACAGAGGGCAAGCTGCAATTTCACTCAGGCTTGACATTGGTGGAATACAGGTACACATCTTTGAAAGTTTGCAACCTGAAGGTTCGGATGTAGGGGACTTACTGTAGTGAAATTCAAAACGTTTACGGAATCTACAGGGTCCTTAATGATCTTCCCTCCCTGCCACCCATTGCACCTCATCTCTTTGAACTCTCCCCTCTGTTTACTCTGCTGCAGCTACACTGGCATCTTCATTGCTTTCCCTTGAATATACAGAGCACCCTCCTTAGGCCCTTCACTTGGTGTTCCTTCTGCCTGGAATGCTCTTTCCATGGATATCACATGGTTCACTTTCTTCTCTCTCCCCTCATTTCCTTCAGTCTTTGCTCAGATGTCTTCTTATCAGAGAGGATTTCCCTGACCATCTAAATCGGATAACACCCCCACTGAAATTTTCTCTTTTCCTTCTTAACCTTCTTTATTTTTTTCATAGTGCTTATCCTCACCTGACATTATTATGTACTTGTTTGTTTGTCACTTTCCCCTTATTAGAATGTAAACCCAGTGGGGACAGGGACTTTGTCCATTTATTCACTGTTGTATCTCTTGCACCTAAAACAGTGCCTGGCACATAGTAGTTTCTCAATAATATTTGTTATGACTGAGTGACTCTGGGCCTCATCAACACTGTGATCTGAGTCACCAGTCATATACATCAGCGGTCCCCAATCTTTTTGGCACCAGGGACCGGTTTCATGGAAGACAGTTTTTCCACAGACTTGGATGGGGGGAGGCGATGGGGGTTGGGGATGGTTCAGGGGGTAATGCGAATGAGCGATGGGGAGCAGCAGATGAAGCTTTGCTTGCTCCCCCGCCACTCACCTGCTGCGCAGCCCGGTTCCTAACAGGCCGCCAGCCATCCTTGGCCGGGGGGTTGGGGACCCCTGCTATACATCATGCCCAGTAACCAGGCAACATGTGGGACTGAAATGGAGTCACTGATAAAGACCAGCAGCATGCTCTGATGTCCTCTTTTACGACGTGGACATTGTGGAAAGGTTAGCATTCCAGATCCATCCTTTCCCAGCTGCCTGACAGTGAGTAAATTTCTTAACTATTTTCAGTCTTATTTCCTCATATGTTAAATAAGATCGTAATTATTAGATAATTACATGATTATTAGATACTCATGTAGAATACTGAGCAAATTGTACAGTCCAAATCTTTTTTCTTTTCTTTTTTTTTTAATAGCCAGCTCTCTAAGGGAAACTGGCTTTTTTTAAAAAAAAATTTTTATTTATTTATTTAGTTAGTTTTTATTTATTGGCTGCTTTGGGTCTTTGTTGTGGTGCGTGGGCTTTTCATTGCTGTGGCTTCTCTTGTAGAGCAGGGCTGTAGTCGCTTGGGCTTCAGTAGTTGTGGCGTGTGGGCTCAGTAGTTGTGGCTTGCAGGCTTAGTTGCTCTGCGGCATGTGGGATCTTCCCAGACCAGGGCTCAAACCTGTGTCCCCTGCATTGGCAGGCGGACTCTTAACCACCATGCCACCAGGGAAGCCCCCAAATTGTCTTTTTATGGTAAATCAGATGTTCCTCTTTCATCTCCATGAACTTCCTTTCTTTCATAATTCCAGACATCTGATCAGGCAGCCAAGAACTCTGGAAGGCCTTTGGCTGGAAACTGAGGATTTATGAAAGTCCATGTGCTCTCCCTCTTGTTTGAACATGTAGATGACATAGAATAGTCCCTCTGATTTTTGAATTAGCTTTTCCAGGGTTGTTTATGCTGCCAGGTGATCACTTCCCATTTTGATAAAAATGACTTCATAATGGGGATTAGATGGTACAAAAATGACAGTGGTCTCTGCTGAATCTGTCAGTCTTTTTTTTTTTTTTTTAAATGAAAAATCTCCAGCATGCCAAAAGTTTGCACAAAGACGCTGTTATGATTTTCCAGGACTTAACAAATTAGCCATTGTTATGAGATAACCTCAAAACATTAAAAGATTCTAGCTAGGAGGTAAAAAAAAAAATTGAAAAATGGAGCAAAAGTATGGATGCATTAATAAAAATTTTTTTTAATGCCATGTAGTATTTTTTTTTCAAGTTTGAGTGGAAAGTAGTGTAACCACAGGAATGTACATTAACAAAAGCAATAAGCTAATTAAATAAGACACAAATGTTGTATTGTCTGGGTATTAATGCTTGAAGTTCATGTCTTAGTTTACGATAGTGAAGGGAATTTATTAAGGGAGGATTATTTGACAGGAATCTTTTTGTCCTACAAGCTATGTGCAGGTTAAGGTAATCAACTGTTCTTATTTGTTTTTTTTCTATGAGTAGAGAAGTCTCTGCAACATATACTTCTTGCTTGTTATATTATGGCGTTTGGCTCCTAGGACCTTGGGAAGAGAAGTAAAAAGAGAAGAGATGAGGAGAAGAGAGGAGAAAACACTTCTTGGGCATAAATCTGGGGGTTAGTGTTCTAGTCAATTGGCCTTGGTAAGGGAGACTGAGCCTTGCGCAGGTTTCTGGGATTTAATACCTAACAGAGCAGGAAGCAAATGAGCACGGAGCCGTGTGGCACCTTTTTCCTGCCATCTCTAAACAAACATAGCAACCGTCCAAAAGCACAAAGGTGCGTCTGGCACATGGAGCTGGGTTTCCTGGTGACTTTATCTCTGTCTTGGCATTTGGTCTGTGTTTAGTCTAAGGAACAGTTATGAGGTAACGAAGTGAAGGAGGGAAGTACAAAATAATGACTGCACCATAGAGGTGCTGTTTACTCTGAGCCTTTTGGAGGGTACAGGAGGGATAGAAGAGTCAGCTGTACTGCGTCTGTCTTTGGTCCACCTGTGGCCCAGGCTTGCTCCATTCAACAGTGCACAGTTACCCAGTATTGCACCACAGCTACTGGAGGGCAGTGAGGGCTGTGAAAAGCATGGGATGTAATGATGCTTTCAGGGAAAGCTGTCGGGACTAGTGATGATAGCTGGGTGCCAAGAACTTCTTGGTGTTGGGCATAAACAAGGTTCTCAATAAACGTTTGAAGTGAATTGACTCTGACACAGGCTCTAGGCACAGATTTCATTCCTTTACCAGTATAACCTAGGGTGTTGTAGATCTGTGTTGGGGCAACTAAGAATACTCAAGGCTTGCTTTGCACACGTATCACTGTTTCATCTGGGGGTGGGATTAGGGCTGGTCGTCATGGAGGAGGGGCCAAGAACACACTCAAAGACATAGGCTAAAAGAGAGTCAGTGGGCCCATGTCCTGCCTCAGAGACCCAAATAATAAAAGTCAAGTGGCAGCTTTGAGTGTGACTATGTGTGTTCCTTTAGCTTCCCTACTTTAATTTTTTTGTAGGGTCTTACACAAGTTTAATTCAAAAAGGCTTTTTGGGAAGAGCTATGAGATGCGATCTGTGCAAGGAATATGTATATTCAGTGGCGAAACTGCTATGAGCCACTCTTTGACAGAGGTATTGCAGAGTCCCTCTAAGAAGTGTAATCAACTCCTGAGGCAACAAGGGGCATCAGGTGTACAGGAGCTTTGCCACCAGAAGGAGCCATGGCTGAAGGGAGCAACAGGGAGCCTGAGACTAAGGAGACCTCTGGTCCCCACCAAACAAAAGTAATTCAGTCTGGGTATCACCAACTCTGACGTACATCAAATAATGAAATAGTCTGAGAGCAGAGACCAGAGTTAAAGCTGTTTCTGAAGATGCCTGAATTAATATGAGAACAGGCAGCTCTGAGTAGCTCTGTCATCAGGTGGCCAGCATAGTTACTCTTTGCCTTATTTTCAAGGCAAAGAATGAAGGAAGAGGCAGAGACCACAAAATGATTCTGTGGCAAGGAGATATAACTAGAACACAGGAGTGGTGAAATCTGAGCATTTCATGTGTCACTGGAAATTTCCCAGTGAGCACCACGGCCAGGTGAAGTACTGTTGAGTTTAGGGAGATAAATCTTTACTAAATGGCAGTGACCAAGCAGAGTTAGCAGTTTCCAGCTTTGCCAAATTCAATCTTTTGTTAACAGTGTGAACCAGAATTAAAGCAGAAGACAGCCCTCCCTATCTGCGGTTTCTGCGTCCACAGATTCAATGAACCGAGGATCAAAAATATTTGAAAAATAAATTCCAGATAGTTTCAAAAAGCAAAACTTGAATTTGCCATAAACTGACAACTACTTACATAGCATTTACATTGTATTAGGTATATAAGTAATCTAGAAATGATTTAAAGCATACAGGAGGATCAGAAGATGTCCTTAGGTTTTATGCAAATACAATACCATTTTATGTAAGGGACTTGAGCATCTGTGGATTTTGGTATATGTGGAGGGTCCTGGAACCAGTCTCCCACATATGCCGAGGAACAACTGTATTTGTTCCCATATTGTCATTTGTGATTTGAACACTGATGTCATTATTTCCTAATTTTGTTTTATGATTTTCTCCATACCTCACTAAGACCAGTCAGCAAAAGAATATTTAGCTGACAGACAACAGGAAAATACCATGCATGGCAACTGGAGATATATGAGTTATAGAAAAACATCATGGCCCCTTAAAATCAACAAGGAAAATCCTAGCATCTATCCATTAATGACTTCTCGTTTTAAACTATAGCTCATTTCAAGTAATCCTTGTGTTCCAGGAAACACCACCTGTTCTGTTGGAAGCCCTGGCATGACAATGTAGGAAAAAATTCTCCAAGCCAAACTACTACGTAATACCAAAAATAATATTTCATTATGTGAGATATTTGTTGGTGCCTTTTAGGCTTCTTGGAAAATAGTGCACATTAAGCTGTGTAGGAGACAGAATGGCTGCTTTTCAGGATCATTGCTTGCTCATACTGTCTCCCTACCTCAACCCCCTGCTAAGAGTCCCTAGAGGGGCCAAGTGGGACTTTAAGTAGGACGAGCATTTTGCACAAGGTGGACATCCCTAAGATGTCAAACCTGAGGTGAGGAGGACTAGAGAAGAAAGAAGAGAGCCTGTGTTAGCAAGGTGAGGGCTATTGCCATGTTCTGAACTTGGTGAGCTTTCAGTGTGCAGTGAGCAGTCTGGGAGAATGGACAGGGCTGGGCTGGGGGAAGGAGAGCAGCAGGGACTCGGGGGATGAGTCTGAACAGAAGCCTGGATTTGTGAAAGTGGCCTAACCACCATGCTGCTCTCTATTTTTCTGAGTTTGGCTTTTTTTTAGATTACATAGGTAAGTGGTATAAAATATTTGTCTTTGTCTGGTTTGTCTCACTAAGCCTAATGTTCCCAGGGTCCATCTAAGTTATGCAAATGGCAGGATTTCCTTCTTTCTCATGCCTGAATAATATTCCACTATGTATAGTAGAATATTAAATTTATATATGTGTAAAATATATATATATATATATGTATACATACATACCACATCTTTCTTTATCCATTCATTTACTGACGGACACTTAAGTTGTTTCTGCATCTTGGCTATTGTGAATACTGCTATAGTAAACATGGGAGTGCAGATATCTTTTTCACATCCTGTTTTCATTTCCTAGAACTTTCTCAAGGCTTCGCATGTTTCCTCTTGTCCTCTTAAGCTTCTGCCATTGCCTTTGCCTGGCTGGCCTGCTGGTCCTAGGAGGACGAGAGACATAGAGAATAGAGCCACCTGTCTGACCCACAGACCTGCAGATTGAAGCAGAGATGCCTAGATTAAAGCCCAGACAATTTACAGATGTCAGCAAAAATAAATTGTTTTATGCCACTGGGAATGTTTATGTGGCAATAGTGTAGAGAATGGTTGTGTGGCAATAGCAACATCTATTTCCTATGACTCCTAAATATAAATTTTTAGCCTTTGATGTCTCTTCTTTTATTCTCCAGACTTGTATATCCTGCTGACTACTTGACATCTCCACTGAGGTCTAATGGGCATCTCAAACCAAAAAAGTCCAAGATTGACTCTTTGTTTTCAACCCTAAATCTGCCTTTTGCCATCTCAGTAGATACCATCATTCTTCCAGTTGTTCAAGCAAAAAAACTAGGAGTCATTCTTGAGTCTCCTTTTCTTCACTTTCCACATTTAATCCATTAGCAGTCCCTGTGGGTTTCCTGCGGTGAACTGTGTATAAGTACAGCCACCTTTCTCATCTCCATCAACATACCATCCCTTGCTTGGAAAACTTAAATAATCTTTTAATTGTTCTTTCTGCCTTCACTTGTATCCTTTTTTTAAAAAAAATCTTTCCCCCACATATCAGCCAGAGGGATCTTTTCAAAGAGTAAATCTAATCCTGCCTCTTCCCTCCAATTGCTACTCATCATTATCTAGAATAAAATCCAAGCTCTTGCAAGGTTCTCACGCTCTGGCCCCTGCCTGCCTCTTCAGACCTCATTTTATACCACCCTCCAGCCTGACTGGCTGTTTGAACTTTGAACACTCCCAATTTGTTCTGCCCTGGGGGACACTGTACTGGTTATTTCCTTTAATAAGAATGCTTTCTCCACTCTATTTATATGGTTGCCACCTCCTCACTGTATAGTTACCAGCTTAAATATTACCTCCTCAGAGAGGCCTTCCATGACCCCATTTTTTAGGTAGTGACCCACCCCCACCTTCCTGTCTGCTAGGTGGAAGGCATACTGGCTTGTGCTGCCCTGTCTCCCTTTAGTGGCAGCAGGCAGTCTTCAGCTGTCAGCTCCTTGAGGGACTGCTTCAGCTGCAGAAAACAAGGTCACACCCCTTCCTAGGGTAGCCCACATCCAAAGAGGTGTCTAAAGGGCTGGTCACCTCAGCCCCACTCAGGGCAGCCCCAAAGGGTCATTCCACTCCAGCTACCCTCACGGTGTGGGTTGGGGCTGTCTTTGGGCCTGCTTCGCAGTGCAGCTCCTCCCTCTGCCCACTTCAGGTTCCTTCCCCTCCCTTCCGCAGAGGTTGATCCCTCCTTAGTAAACATTCTAAATTCCACCTCAGTGTTCTTTTCTCAACACCAGGAAAGAGTCATTTCCTTCACAGGGTTTAAAACTATTTGAAATTGTTTCACTGATTGGTTTGTAAGTTTGTTTGTTTCTCTCTCTCACTAGAATGTAAGTTACATGCACACAGGGACCTGTCTGATTTCTTCGCTGTTGTACCTCCAGTGCCCTGAATCTCAGGACGTCATCATCATCTTCATCAGCGCAAAGGTGCTGTTCTAAGTACTTTATCTACATTAATTCACTTCATCCTTACAACAATCCTGTGAGGTCGATACTGTTACTTCCCCCATTTTACAGATTGGGAATATAAAATACAGAAAGGTTAGTTGGCTCGCCCAGGGCCACACAACTGGTAAGTGACAGACCAGTATTTGAATCTGGGCAATCAGAGTTTAGATTCTGTGTACTTAACCAATCCATTATGCTGTTTCTTTTTGTAGCTGCTGTTTAATAAATGTCTGTCATACAGAGTGAAGGAAGTCAGAAAGAGAAAAACAAATATTGTATGTTAATGCATAATATGTGGAATCTACAAAAATAGTACAGATGAACCTATTTGCAGGGCAGGAATAGAGACGCAGATGTAGAGAACTGATGTGTGGACACAGTGGGGGAAAGGGAGGGGAGGGTGAATTGGGAGATTAGGATTGATATAGAGAGAGTACTGTGTGTAAAAGAGATAGCTAGTGGAAGCCTGCTGTATAGCACAGGGAGCTCAGCTCAGTGCTCTGTGATGACCTAGACGGGTGGGATGGGGGTGTGGGTGGGAGGGAAGTCCAATCCGCTGTGTACATGCAGCTGATTCACTTCGTTGTACAGCAGAAACTAGAACAACATTGTAAAGCAATTATATTCCAATAAAAAATAAATGTTGAATGATTGAATAAATAAAGGAAACAGAATGATTGAATATGCTTTTGGGGTTATCACCTATGTATTCATTTGATAAATATTTTCTGAGTACCTGCTATACGCCCGGCACTTAGGTATGCATAGGGGATACAGTATGAACAAAGCAGATATAATCCCTGCCCTCAAAGAGCTTGTACAATCTAATGGAAGAGAATAGACTAACTAAATGTGAAAATGAGTAATTATGTTATTACGATGCGTTACTTTCCTTCCTTCTAAGATGGTGGTCTAGAAGTCGTATCACTATCATTGCTATCCAAGATGTTTGGTTTCATTTTCAGACAATCAGAGTACCACCCATACCTGTTCCATAGGATATACCGTTAGGTAATGAGGCCATGACAGCACCATTTTCTACACTCAGCGATTTCTTTTTATAAGAAGATTGTAGGAAAGTCATCATCTCCCAGGCTTAATAAGAAGAGAATGGAGTTGCTGCAGCTCCTCCTGATGATGGTGCCTAGCTGTAGGAAGAGTTACCGGTTCATTGTCTCAGGACTCAGTTCCTGAGTTCTCCCAGCAAGTTATGCAGAGGACCGGAAGGAAGAGAGAGATTCGGGGAGAGCCAGAGCAATTGGCTGCCTCTGCAGACTGAGAAAGCACATGTTAAAGAAGAAGGACTACAGTATAATGACTAAGAGCATAGAAGCTGGAGCTCAGAACTGGGCTTGTACTCTTACTCTGTCACTTACGGCCTGTGAGACAATGACCTAGTTGCTCACTTAGGCTTCCTGTTCCTCATGTGTAACATGGGAATAATCATAGCACCTGCCTCAGAGGTTAGCATCAAGTTGTTGTGAAGATAATGCATATAAAGCAGATCTCAGTGACAACAGTACTTGGATTTCAGGGGAGTCAGGGCATCAGAGTCATCCCAGTTATTGTAAACTGGGGTGTAGAGTCTGTCCGCTTTGCCTCGTGAAATTCAAAAGCAGAGAAGTTGCTGTTAGACCCAAGCCAAATCACCTTCTCTTTAATGTCTCCCAGAAGCTCTCATTCCGGGCTTCCTCAGCATACTTATTTGTGGTTCATTCATAGCACTTATCCTGGTGTGACATACTGTTGCTTCTTTGTATTATGTCCCCAATCAGATTTCTGCTTGCTAGGGTGTGAATTGCATTAGTCTTCTCCCTCTTCCACATCTCAATTATTAGAACAAGGACCCATGTACTCTATATTGAAGGAAATACATACTGAATCCGTGTAAAGGAATGGTTTCTGGGAATTCTCTGGAGGTCCAGTGGTTAGGATTTGGTGTGTTCACTGCTGTGGCCCAGGTTTGATCCCTGGTTGGGGAACTAAGCTCCAGCAGCACAGCTCCCCCCCCCCCCCCCCCCCCCCCCACCAAAATGGTTTCATTTTGCAGAGTGTTAATAATTATTCCTGCTATGTTATCAAGGTCAGTGTTTTTGACTCCTAGTAACAGTAGCCTAAGTTTCTATCACTTGAAGCTCCTCAAGTATACTTCTTAATGATGGGATAATTATTTTTCTTTGCCTTAAGAAAAATTGGAGCAACTTCCTTTATTTTTCTGTTTATTCTTCTACCTTTCTTTATAGAGGAAGAAATAAGCAAAGAGGAGGTAAGCAGGAAGTGAGTCTTTCTAAAAAGAATCACAGAATTCTCTGGTGGTCCAGTGGTTAGGACTCTGGGCTTTCGCTGCCCAGGGCCTGGGTTCAATCCCTGGTTCGATCCCTGGTTGGAGAACTAAGATCCCATAAGCTTCGCAGGGGCGAGGCCACAAGCGAGAATGAAATTTGCAGGGGAAATTCAAACAAGGGTGACTTGGAGGATGCAGTTGGACCTAGAAAAGGACACAAGAGCATTTGGTTTTCAGGACCCTGAAAGGAAGATTTCTTACAACAGCCATAAGTAGTCATAGCTGTGGATTTCCAAAGCCTATGGAATAAACTATTCTGAAAAAATTTCCAGATCACAAACGTTGCTCCAGTTTTTCTTAAGGCAAGGAAAAATAATTATCCCGTCATTAAGAAGTCTCTGGAATAGCAATGCTTTATGTTGAAAATCTTCAAACCTCTGAAAGGGCATTGCCCAAATCCTGAGGATAATTCACCAAATCCCAGATTGACCTCCCTATAGAATCAGCTTGTGGTTCATGATTAAAAAAAGGCAGGGAGAGAATTTGTAGAGTTAATTACTAGACCTTGGTCTGTTAAATGCACAAAGCCTACAAGGATGGTGCTGAAGCTTTGACATAAGTGGAAGCACTTGAATTCTTTTGCGGCTGGAATGTGCTGGAACTTCCCGACAGCTTGAAAGAATGCCTAGAATTTCTTTTTCTATTATGATCACTGTTATTTCTCAGAGAGGCAAGTGAATCTTCCCGAGCTCTCGTGACTGGAGTAGATGAGCCCCCAGCAGGCTTGTGGGGAGCAAAGCTGGCCAGTGCACTGTGGTTTGGGCACATGGGATCCCTGTGTTTCTCACGCATGAGTGTCAGACAGAGCTGTTGTAAATCTTTAAAGCCAACAGGAAAATTAATGAGCACCGCACAGAGCAGGACCTTGTCAGTTCCATAATGGGTGGTGGGAGGAAGAATTCTGCTGCTTCCCCCAGGCATTTAGTGTAACTCAGAAATGCCTGCTTTGTAGTCATTAGCCAATTTTAACAGCTTTCTACTCTGAAGAATTTAGTCATTTATTGCTTTCAGTTCATCTGGGAGAAAACAGTGTTCAATGCAATCAAGATGATGGGGTCCATTGCACTGGATTTTCCCTTTAGGGATGAAAAAAGAGTATTTCTCTTTTTATATCTTATTTATATCTTATTTTCTCTTATTATATCTATCTTCTGAGGGGCATCCCCGACTACAGTGTAGGCTCTATGAGAGTAGGTTTTGTTTTGTCCCCCACTGTATCCTCAGGACCCAGAACAATGCCCACTGCATAGGAGGGTCATAAGAAACACCTGTCTTCAAAATCTTGTTGGTTAATGAAGATGAAGATTGTGATGGTGTTTGGCACTCTGAAAATTCTGGTTCTACCCCTAACTTCCATAAATCATGTTGTTTCAGTAAGAAATTTACGTAATGGATGACTTACTCAATGGGAGAGTAAGCTAGGCAAGCATCTATTTACTGCCGTAAAAATAGATTTTAAAGTACTCTTCATGATGCAGGGTACTTATTGTTTTTTTTTTTTTTTAATACATGTGTTATTTTTATTTTCTACTTTAAAAAGGAAAACACATTTCATAAAGATATTGAATCAGAGTCCTGAAAAATCAGCTGTGGCCTATACAAGGCTTTAAAACACCATTTCTCAGATAGCTTTTACCTAATCCACGTAGGATTTTTGGGGGCAAGCAAAAACTTAGAGGGATCTTTCCTAGTGTTAGCCTTCTTTCCTGAGACATTTGGTGAGACTTGTAAAATTTTGGAGGATGCAAATTAAGTATACTTGAAAATACTGCATTAAAAACAATGTATTCACTGTGTTTTTGCTTCAGACCGCTTAGTACATTTATTGAATGCAGAGAACACGCTGACAAAAATACCCAGTTGTGTATTCTCAGTTGTTATAAAAAGTTCTCAGGGTTGCTGAAGGTCACTGCTGGGCAAGTCTCCATGTGTAAGAAGTTGGAGCTTGTATTGTGTATAACGAGTATTACTGAGGTTAAGGAATTCTGTTTGCTGTGAGGCAAATTGTGTATCAATACATTTCCTTGATTTTTCTCCCAACATGTATCAAGGAAAATGTTATGCTAGATTTTACTTCTCACTTACAGGAAAGGGAAAGAAAAATGTGCAGTCTGTGTGGATTATTATTTTATTTGTGGCTTGAATCCTTTTTTTTTATTTTCGGCTGTGTTGGGTCTTCATTGCTGTGCGTGGGCTTTCTCTAGTTGTGGCAACCAGGGGCTACTCTTCCTTGCAGTGCACGGGCTTCTCGTTGCGGTGGCTTTTCTTGTTGCGGAGCATAGGCTCTAGGTGCGCAGGCTTCAGTAGTTGCAGCACGCAGGCTCAGTAGTTGTGGCACACGGGCTTAGTTGCTCCGAGGCATGTGGGATCTTCCTGAACCAGGGATCAAACCCATGTCCCCTGCATTGGCAGGTGGATTCTTAACCACTGAGCCACCAGGGAAGTCCCTTGAATCCTTATTTCTGAGACAGGGTAAGTTAGATGGTCCCCAGTGCTTTTCTTTCCCAATGTCGCTGCTTTTTACCTTTCTCTTTACTTCTTAAGCTTCTGAGTAGGATACAGTTGAGTGTGTGAGTAGGACTGGTGCTGCCTAAAGGGAAATTAGGAAGCTGCCTAAGTGGCTTGATTTATGAGGCATTGAAAGGCACAGCTGACCAAAAATATCTCCTCCATTGGCCTGCCATCAGTGCCTGAAATTCCCATGATAAGAATCACCCACGAAAAGTTTTCTGCAGACACGCATGGTTTATTTGAGTCAATAAAACATTGTGTTTGGGAGAAAGAGGAAAGTGGGAAAATATCTCATTAGAATGACTTATTTTATCTTATCAATCTATCAATCTCTTGGTCAGGGGTAGCCTCTTGACAAGTAACTATGCTGTTTAAGGCTGGAGGGAAAGTTAGGAGTTCTGAGTTTTGTGTAGCATCTTCGTGTAGACTCTGAGCAGTATGAAGCCAATAAGCACTTGAAAGGAGATTGCCCAAAATGGACTGAGGAGCTAAGATATCAAAGATTTAGGTATTTTGTAATTCTGTTTAAGGCCAGGTTAAGAAATAGGATACATAATAGAGGGATCTCCTTTCAATTCCCTTTTTCCAAGATCTTAGTTCTTGGGTAACCATAACGGGACCATTCAGTTATTCATAAAATGATACTTGTGATGAAGGCCAGATAGATTTATGACCAGAGGGAGATACATTTGTAGCAGCAGAACTAATGATAATTCTGACTTTGTTGAGATTATTCTGTAAAAGTGTCTAGAGCAGTTTTTCTCAAAGTCTTGTCTATAGACCACACGTATCTGAATCGCCAGTGGTACTTGTTAAATTGTTCCTCGCTGGTCCCCACCCAGACCTTCTGAAACAGTTGTTCTGAGATAGGGGCCTGGGACTCTGCACTTTAACAAACATGTCTGTTGATTTTTATGCACATTATTTGAGAATCATTAGTTTGGAGGCTTCAGTAGATCATAGATGTTAAAAGTATGGGTTCTAAAGGTAGGTAAATCAGGGTTCAAATCCCAGCTTTGCTGCTTACTTGTTTGGTGACCTTAGACAAGTAACCATCTGGTCCTCAGTTTCTGCCTAATAACAGTACCAACTTCACAAGATTATTAAGTGAGGTTTGAGGAGATAAGTCATATAAAGTTTAGCACAGCATCTGGAACCTAATAATGGCAAAGTGGTAATAATCATTAATAAGATGAGTATGTTTATTGGAAAAGGCTCTTAGGCAATGCTTATTGGTATTAAATAATTTGATGACTATGTACTTTGTAAAAGATAAATTTAAAATTCTATTTAAATATATGGTAAAACCAATTGGTCTCCTAATTACTCTTACCTAAGGTTTCTCTGTTGCTTTATCTTCTTTAGCTTTTCTGACTCCTCAAACATAACGAACAGCAAAAGAATTGGATGAAAAAATTTTGTGATAAATATTAGAAACAATCTCATATAAATCATGATATCTGGCAATGGCAGAATTGGTTGACTGAGTATGTTCTACTTTGAAATATTTTGTATATTCTTACTAGAACAGACCACATGGTTCCTTTCCCAGCTGTTTCTTTCCTTTATTCTCTAATATTTTTACCCCTTGTTTCTTGTCTCTTGCTCTCTCTTTGGTTGACAAAGTGCCTACATTTGCTTTTTTTTTTTTTTTTCTTTTCCGTTTCCTTGTCTCTCTCTGGTGTAATTCCTTCTCATTCATCTTGCAAGCAGAATTGCTCTACACAGCAAAATTTAGAGCTGAGAGGACTGATTGAAATGCTGTTGAATTGCATAGTAGCTTATTCAGGGTCATTATTGATAAACGCAAAAGTGGACCTTATGCCTAAATAGATCTCAGAAAATCAGACCAAGGCAGAAAAGAGCAAAGATTAAAATGAACTCTTATTATTTCATCTTAGTATAAATTATGGTAAACAGTTTACCCTAAGGCAATGTAATAACGAGAAAGATAAAAAATTATTTAATCACAGGGTGGAATAATGGAATACATAAGAATTTGGAGTATGGAGATGGAAAACTGGGAGAAATGCTAACCTTCACTGTTCTTTCCTCAACTACAATTTAAAAGAAACAGCCATGTGGAATCTAAAATATGACACAAATGAACTCATCTGCGAAACAGAAACAGACTCATAGACATAGAGAACAGACTTGCGGTTGCCTAGAGGAGGGGGTAGAGGAGGGTCGGATTGGGAGTTTGAGACCAGCAGATGCAAACTACTATATATAGAATGGATAAACAACAAAGTCCTATTGTATAGCACAGGGAAATGTATTCAATATCCTGTAATAAACCATAATGAGGAAGAATATGAAAAAGAATACATATATTTATAACTGAATCACTTTGCTGTACATCAGAAACTAACACAACATTATGTCAACTATACTTCAATAGATAAATAAATAAATAAATAAATAAATAAATAAAACAGCCAATGAGGAAAATGGGGCAGTTGGCATCATCTAATGTGAATTCCTTTCTGAATACTTGGATCCCCTTTTAGTGGTTGAAATATGAACCCTGAGAGTTAGAATGCTTGGGTTCAAACCCAAGCTCCACAATTATCAGCTGTGTGTCCTTGGACAATTTAGTCTCTCTGTGCCTCAGTTTCCTTATCTGGGAAATGGGGGTGATAATAGCATGTCTTTTGGGGGTGCTTAGGAGGATCAAATGAGAATGACACATATAAAGACAGAAGAGTGCCTTCTTTGTAGTAAACTCTTAATTATTGATTGATATTGATGTATTATTTTTTATTCACCAAGTTTGAAATCCTTGGTGGTGTCCTGGCTGAAGAGGAGGTGTCCAGGGAGTTTCTGGGCAGACTATGTTGTTCACACTGTGAAAATTTGCTGACAGTGGTTATTTTTCTTTATGGGAAGCAAAGTTCCCTGCCTGGCTGCCATTCCCCTTTATTCAGAAAAGTGCACTATGATTTGATCATCCCCAGTAAATCTTGGATAGTTTTGGATTTATAAATTAACTCGTTATTAATGATCACACTTTGGAACACAGTCACCCACCTGTGACTACATATTAAGACACTAGACATGTATTCAGCATTTACTAAAACTCTCTCTTAACAGAACATGCATCTCAATTCTGGAAATATCTGTTTGGCCCAGTGCATTTTTCTTTCTCTCTCATAACTAGTATTCTGCTTTTTTTGTCATTCAGCATATATGAGTGGACTAATAATAAAGCTGAGAATTTGTCATTTAAAATATTGCAGGTCTCACAAACAGTCAGTAATGCTCAAAAACTAGAGAAATATTTAAATCCCTTTGGTGGGAGTGTAGGAAAGCAGGAACAAGGGCATCATTTTTCAAAAAGTATTCTCAGACAAATCATTCTCTGAGAGATTAAAAAAAAAATCAGTCATGCAAGGCACACTCCTTTACTTCTATTCCATTTTTATCATACCAATCTCCCTTGCAAAATTGAGGTTATTCATAAATATTTTCCTTCCAAACTGTGGGAAATAAATCGTGAGTAACTTTGGCTCTTTGATAAAGTTAGGTTAGGGGACTGCTTATCATTGAAACAATGAACACAAAGGCAATTCAGTCCTGGGGCCTCTGACAAAACTCTCAACAGCCAAGGCGGTGCTCATGCTTCTTGTTCTCAGGCATTCCAGGGGAGTGGCAAAGGGACAGCCAGCACAAGGAATTTTCAAGGTTCTTTTTCCCACCCTTCAGAGTTGATAAGTCTCTAATCATTTAGAAAGGGATTTGTTCTGCAAGAACCCAAAGTATCCCAAAGAACTATGTTTACCCATAACAGGCCTTGCTCTCTGTTTGACATAGCCAGATGGACACTGCTTTTTGGACTTGCGGTCATATCCCTACAGATTTGACCTCATTTAGTGGACACTATTAAAAGATTATCCTATTATTGAGAATTTCCATTGCATCAAATACTAAATATTAGTAACATTCCTCTATGGAGAAAGTGATGTAATAAGAGGGCATACACTGGGTTGACCTCAGGTAAATTCTACAGATAGGTATGTGGAGGTTATGTAACTAATCTGCTGGCTAATAAAGCCCAGCGGTACAGGGAGTAAAGCTCTGGGGGCAGAGACTTTCCCACTAGCTCTTGAAGGAAGTATTCATATTCATCTGAAGCCATAGATGGAAGTTTTATGTGATTTTGTTGCCTTGGTACCGTGATGGTTATTTTGAAAGATGACAAGGGTGAGAAAGTATACAGAAGGATGGTGGAGTGATGGAATGGGAGTGGGGTCACAAGGAGACTTGCTCACATTTCATTTTTTTGTTTACTCTTACAATGTGGAACATGAGGTTTCTTTTTTTTCTTTTTCTTTCCTTATTTTTTCACTTTGGAAGCAATAATACTCCTAGGAAATTAAAACTTCAGTGAAAGGGCTGCAAATGATTTGAGAATCAAAACATTAAGAAATGATAATAAACAGTGACCTGTGTTTTGGAATGTTGCCACAAAATGTGTTGAAAGAGCACCTAGTGACGATTCTAATCCAAAGGACTGGAAAGCCATACAGGGGCCCAGCAATTTGGTAAACTAGCTAAGTTAAACTTTCAGTTATGATTTTGCTTGAACATACTTTAAAAACAGTTGATTAAGTTTTAATTGTTAAAAAAATAAATGACAAAAGCAGTACGTGATCAATGAAAGAAAGTAAAGCAATACAGATGTATGCAAAATAAAAGGTGAAAATCTCCCTCCTTCTTTCCTTGCAGGGGCAAATACTACTATACTCTATCTGTCAGATCTTTTGAAATGCTATACATATTATAAATGTGTTTTGGGGGTGGGAGTTAATACTATAAGTATTGTTCTGTCATTTTCTTTTACTGAATAATATATTGTGGGCATCTTTCTCCTCTTAAAAAATAGACATTATTTGTATTCTTTTTAATGAGTAATAGTTATTTTATACAAAGTTAAATGGAAAAGAAAGCAACCTGGCAATTTTGAAACTTAAGAAAATTCTATATTTGATGTATTTAAAATATTTTTCTTGGTATGGTGTACTTACCACCATGTTTTATAAGTTGCTTGTAAATGATGCATACCATCTACTGGGATAAGATAGGAATAGGTAAGAAACTGAGAGATACACTACAGGTTATAAAAGCAGATTTCAGAAGAGTATGTATAGTATAATTCCAATTCTATAAAAAGTATGTTTATACATAGAAAGTGGTCTAGCACTAAAATGCTAACAGTTGTTATCACAGGATTGTTGGAATATAGGTCTTTTTTTTTCTCATTATGGTTTTCTGTATTTTCAACAATTAACTTGTATTACTTTTTAAATTGATTAAAAGTAAATGTAATATAAAAAAATGCAGTGCATCTGATGAAAAAAGTTCATGTTCAACTGCTACAGAAAGTAAACCCATCTGAATTAGCTTCCACTCCATCCCCAAACCCCAGAATATGAGTAGAAACACCAGATCCTTATCTGATTTTCTTAATTTAAGGAATTAGAGTTCCCTCATTAAGAGAAGGTAATCTTTAGCATCAGTGAAAGAGTTGATCAGGAAATGAGGCAAAAATCAGGAGATCATATTCCTTTATTACATATATGAAATATAAAAAAATTAACAGAGCTATATATATATATATTTTGCAAGTCCACAGGACCTCAGGAAAAAATATGTTCTGTATGTGAAATTAATCTTATGGCACTGTGGTTCACGTTTTGTATATTCAAGTACAGAAGAAATGGCATATATAGTGGTTATGCATGGGTACAGAAGATGAATAATAATGAAAAACCGTAATTTGGTGAACTGTAGATACATTGTGTCAAAAAATGAGTGAACAGAATGACCATACACTGTTATGGAGAAAACTGTTTATACAAGGAGAAAACTGTTTCAGTATTCAGGTTTAAATACTAAGCACAAAAATAAAACAAATTCTGTGTCTACAAATAATTTTTGAAGTGTATACAAGTACACTGCAAATAAATGGGCTTTTTAAAATTTAAAGTCCACTTCTTCTTTATCCAAGCATTTTCTATACTTGTAACTCCTTTCTCTTATTTTAGAGTCTCTTCTTACTTAGTTTTTTTAAGTTTCATCATGGCCGGTATCTGTGGAATCTAACCTCTAGCCCGAAGCTGAGACTTCATGCAAACATATTCTCCTTTCAGGTTGCATCTTCACATGGTTTCTCTAAGTGTTCAAGGTTAAAGAGTACAACTTCCTTTATGTGGTCACTTTTTTTCCACACATAGTGGCAGTGCTTCTGTTTCAGCAGGTTTCCTTACATGCCCTTTTCTTTTTTTTTCTGTCAACAGCAGTCTCCAAACTTTCTCAACACAAGGGGTAGGTAGTAAAGTGCTTTATACAATGAAATACTATATACATGTGGAGAGGTTCCATTTAACACCCCACAGACCAAAGTTCACACACATCACACAAGAGAAGGCTCTTTTTAAGAAACACCTTTTCTGATAGTAGGGTTGGGGATTCCTTACAATCTCATTAACTACTTCAAGTAGCACAAATGTAAGTTACATATCTGAAGCTGGGAGGAGTCCTTGTTAAATGCATTGCCTTTAATGGATTACTGCTAAATATCATATTGCTATTAAAATATTCTTAATAGTTATGAATTTCAGAATCAGTCCCATAGAAAAAAGGTATCAGTATAGGATTTTTTCATTCCTCTTTATGAAACAAACTGTATTTAAACATGGGCCCAAAAGAGATAGATTAGACAAGGCCCACACACTGGAACATTTCTATATATTTTGGCACTTAAAAAAAATTTCCAGTTTCATTTTTGAGTTCTCCTTTCCATTAATTTTGTGTTTTGTACATAGAGAAGTGCCATTATGTGCTATACACCTTTACTGCTACTTGCACTTTCTTTTCAAAATATTCATGACTTTTCTTCCAAGAGATGGTTTCCAGTGCTGGACAAAACTTTTCATATTCACGACTAGTTTGCCTGTTCTTACATCCTCATGTCCTGCTACAAGGTACTCCAAACCTAAAAGAGAACAAAATTAGGGGCAGCGTAGTATCATAATTTATTGAAGAGAGAGATGTGACTTTAGCAGTGTTATATATGTGTGGTTCATGGTTTTATAAACTGAAATAGGGAGTCACAGGCAATAAGTTGACATTTAGTAAATATTATGAGCTAAGTGCTTTAAATGTGTTATCTCATTTAATCTTGAAAATAACCCTATGAAGTAGGTATTACTTTACTTCCTTCCTTGTTTTACAAATGAGAAAACTGAGGCTTGGCAAGATTAAGAAACAGTGTTTCCCAAGTAGCAGCACTCCGACTCAAGCTCAGGCCTGTCTGATTGTAGAACTTTTACTCTTTGCTATACCACCCTCTATGGTGAAGAAGTGAGGATTATGGGTACTTAACACGCTGCTATAAATCAGTATTTCTTGGAGACTCGCTATGTATGGTAGTGTATATTAAGGAGGATTTTATAAAAGTGAAACAACCATTTGGTAAAACATATTGGAAGAGAGCTATGGATTATACAAAATAACACATATCTCCTATATAAAGTCGATGTGTTTTTGGTATATAGAATGTTTGTTTGTCATACTTTAAAAAAAAAATGATGAGACTCGACAAGACCTAGTGCTGACTTTATAATTCAAAATTCTTTTCAGGCTTCAAGTAAAAATTTTTGGCTAACAAACATAAAAAATCGAAAGGACAATCTCATTATCTATACCTTAATGAAAAGAAATACGATAATCTCCCTCAGTAGATGTCTGTAGTAATATCAATATTGGTATTTTGAAACAATTTTCTCTAATATTATAGGATAGAGCAAATAAGTAATTACATTTATAAAATAAAACTTTACAACATAAGATAAAGAGACATTAAAACTCAGGGGAAAACACGAGATGTTAAAATGCAATTGAAAATATCAATTTAAACTCATGGTTTAGTACATATAGTCTTGTTCATTCACCGAAATGGCTTTAAAAATTTCATCCCAGTGGTAATGAACACCTATAACAAACTTAATGTGGTCTCTAGTAACAGGTCTCACTAAAAGCAAACCAAACCAAAACAAAACAGGTCTTCTTAAAGAAATGCTTTTTCTAGGTCCAGGGCAGGAAGATAAAAGGTAAGCATGGGATTTTTTATTGTGCTAAAAAGCAAGGAAGCTTTCAAAGGTTAATGGGAATCATTTTAAAAGGACACAGGAACAAGCAAGGGAGGGTTATAACTTGTCAAAGTTGTGATAGTTTGAGTACCAAGAACATAATAACTGTGTGTGTTAACGTACTGAATCAATAAAAATCCATGATTCCAAAATGATACTCAGAAAAGAGAAATCCAGAGAAAAACTAACTTATCTTGAGACAGTTGTTAAAACCATTCCTTACTTTGGAAATTGTAAATTAAAGAAAAGAATTTAGCATCTATCCTGCTTTTATAATAGGAACTATATTTCATGGTAACCTAATAGCCCAGCTTGGGAGAGAAAGTCCTCTTACAGAATAAAGTCAATTAATAAATGAAGGGGATTAGATAAAATTAGAAAAACATCATTTCTCAAACTCTAATGAAATTATTCATTCAGGAAGGGATTGCCAATTGGTGATAAAATCATTAAATGAATAGTTAATAGGGAACTGGATGTTTGTATAGTGACTAAGTAACTCACACTCATTGTTTTCTACTCTCAAAAGGGAAAACAAAACTGCCCAATGGAGAGATCAGACTGTTATCCCTCTAACCTTAGAATCAAGTTTAGCAATTCTGATGGTGGGTCATCCAGGTACTATATGTATTTTGTGATATGATTTAACATGAAGCACACAACAATATCTATGATGAATTCTAGCCAAAATGTTTATCTTGAGTCTATCAAGCTTTTCTTTAGCGAATACAAGAAATATAAGAAGTAGAGGGACAAGCTAAAAGACACCACAAAGAAGCAACCAGACATATATAGAAGGCAGGATAATCTACAGGACACCTGGCCTGGTTTCTTCAACAATAACAATTTCTTCAGCACTAAAAAGAAACACTGCATGAACAAAAGATACTCGAGGGACTTAAAATCTAGATACAATGTGTGATGCTGGATTGAATACTGGCAGGGACAGACCAGCTCTAAAGAACATTTTGGAATCAGTGCGGAAATTGGAATATGATCTGAGTGTTAGAGTATATGAAAATAAACTAAAACTGAAGGTAAGGACCATGAACTGAATAAAGTAGGTTGCAGAATGAAGCATATACTATGATTTCATTTTGGTTAAAAAAATATAATATAGACATACATAGAGAAATATCTGGAAGGATTTGCACTGGGATGTTAACAGAGATGATCTCTGGGGAATAGAAGTGTAAAATTTTTAAATTTCCCCTAAATTTCTATAATGTACATGTGTTCCTTCTATAATAATAGAAGTATTATTTAAAAGATTATTAAAAGAAATCAGTCCTAAACTTAAAAATAGCATGATGATGTTTTCAAAAAAAGGTCTTGATATTGTTTGTATCATCTTTAAAATAATAAAATCCTTATTTAAAAATACAATAAGTAATTTTTAGGAAACAGTCAGTGTTTAGTATTTTAAATGAATTTACTTTGAAACTATACATAGAACAAATATTATAGGAGTTTGCCATTACTTTGAAGTATAAATATAAATTAAACTAATAAAAATGATGCTGAATAAATCCATAAATTATGGAAGAGCATCATGCCAAAAGTTAGCATGGAAAACAATGTTATCTGTTGTATCACTTATTAGCATTTGCATTTTATTTTCTTACCTCTATGCTTTTGAGATCTACCTTGCTACAAGTTTGAGGGCACAAAGTTTACTTTGTATCCATAGAAAAAGAAAATATAATACTTAGTGCTAGTCTTAGTATTCTAAAATATATGATTGATGAATGAGTAAAAGTAAATGTATGTATGAATGTAGGAATGAATGAATTTGCAGGGATGGCAATTAGATTACTATTTTTCAAAAGCAGCAAAGGAAACCTTGGTGTGTAAGGTTTCAGAGTTTTCTTATCAGCTTTCTTTGGCCTTAGCTATTGAACTTGTAAAAACGGAAAAACAAAGTGAAATGAAAGAGTGTCTGGTTTTGCTTTGGCAGGTTCCAGTCTTTTCATCAAAGTGAATAAACATGTTTTCAAGAATTCTTTGAATAATTGTGCTTATGTTTTCAATTCTAATGAACTCAGTTGATTCTTTTACTCTGTTTGGCAGAAACTGATTAGGAAGTAGAGTTCACTTCCTGAAGGGTGGCTCAGATGGTCAAAGCTTTTGTTTTTAATGTCTTACTAAAAAACTGGATGGATTTCTTTTTTCTTTTCTTTTCTTTTCTTTTCTTTTCTTTTCTTTTCTTTTCTTTTCTTTTCTTTTCTTTTCCTTTCTTTTCCTCTTCTTGCCAAGATAGTAGAAAGTGCTTATAGGAAGAGCCCCTAGAGATCATTGGGAAATAGAACTTAATGCCTCTTAGTCTCTGCTATTGAAAATCCAAGATTCTGATTACTTCATTTGTTTTTTGAAAGCATATTTATTTTTAAACGTCAAACTATACTACAAGCCTACAGTGATCAAGACAGTATGGTACTGGCACAAAAACAGAAATATAGATCAATGGAACAGAATAGAGAGCCCAGAGGTAAACCCACGCACACATGGGCACCTTATCTTTGACAAAGGAGGCAAGAATATACAATGGAAAAAAGCCTCTTCAATAAGTGGTGCTGGGAAAATTGGACAGCTACATGGAAAATAATGAAATTAGAACACTTCCTAATACCACACACAAAAATAAACTCAAAGTGGATTAAAGACCTAAATATAAGGCCAGACACTATACAACTCTTAGAGGAAAACATAGGCAGAACACTCTATGACATAGATCAAAGCAAGATCCTTTTTTGACCCACCTCCTAGAATAATGGAAATAAAATCAAAAATAAACAAATGGGACCTAAGGAAACTTAAAAGCTCTTGCACAGTGAAAGAAACCATAAACAAGACAAGAAGACAACCCTCAGAATGGGAGAAAATACTTGCCAATGAAGCAACGGACAAAGGATTAATCTCCAAAATATACAAGCAGCTCATGCAGCTTAATACCAAAAAAGCAAATAACCCAATCCACAAATGGGTGGAAGACCTAAGTAGACATTTCTCCAAAGAAGACATAGAGATGGCCAGCAAACACATGAAAAGGTGCTCAACATCACTAATCATTAGAGAAATGCAAGTCAAAGCCACAGTGAGGTATCACCTCACACTGGTCAGAATGGCCATCATCCAAAAATCTAGAAACAATAAATGTTGGAGAGGGTGTGGAGAAAAGGGAACTCTCCTGCACTGTTGGTGGGAATGTAAGTTGGTACAGCCACTATGGAAAACAGTTTGGAGGTTCCTTAAAAAACTAAAAATGGAACTACCATATGATCCAGTAATCCCACTACTGGGCATATACCCAGAGAAAACCATAATCCAAAAAGAAACATGTACGATAATGTTCATTGCAGCACTATTTACAATAGCCAGGACATGGAAGCAACCTAAATGCCCATTAACAGATGAATGGCTAAAGAAGATGTAGCATATATATACAATGGAATATTACCCAGCCATAAAAAGGAATGAGATGGAGCTATATGTAATGAGGTGGATAGACCTAGAGTCTGTCATACAGAGCGAAGTAAGCCAGAAAGAGAAAAACAAATATTGTATGCTAACTCATATATATGGAATCTAAAAAAAAAAAAGCAGTACGGATGAACCCAGTGACAGGGCAAGAATAAGGATGCAGATGCAGAGAATGGACTGGAGGACACGGGGTTGGGGGGGTGGGGGGCAAAGGGGAAGCTGGGATGAAGTGAGAGAGTATTATAGACATATATACTCTACCAACTGTAAAACAGATAGCTAGTGGGAAGTTTCTGTATAACAAAGGGAGATCAACTCGATGATGGGTGATGCCTTAGAGGGCCAGGACAGGGAGAGTGGAAGGGAGTCGCAGGAGTGAGGGGGTATGGGGATATATGTATAAATACAGCTGATTCACTTTGGTGTGCCTCAAAAGCTGGTACAGAATGTAAAGCTATTACATTCCAATAAAGAGCTTAAAAAAAAAGCCATAAGCTAGTGGGAAGCAGCTGCATAGCATAGGGAGATCAACTCGATGCTTGGTGATGCCCTAGAGGTTTGGGATAGGGAGGGGATATGGGAATATATGTATAAGTATAGTTGATTCACTTTGTTGTACAGCAGAAACTAACACAACATTGTAAAGCAATTATACTCCAATAAAGATCTTGGGGGGAAAAAAACCAAAACACTGAAAGGAAAAGTGGATAGTTCTGGGGTATTTTTATATATTATTTTTTGAGTAAGTTAGTGGTTATATACTTTTAGTATTTTAATTATTTATTAAATTGTGCACATAACTTTTATGATCATTAATAAAAGATATATATGGTAAAAAAATAAAATGTCTTTCAAATTTTCCTTATTAAAATTTAGATTAATTTAAATAAAATATGAAGAGGTATAAAAGGGTGTGAGAGATTAGTCAACAGTCAAAAGTCAAGAGTTTTATATCACCGTTTAAATTGTTTCCGTTGGGAGAGGTATTTTATTGATAGTTTTTCTCTCACTTTCTCTCACTATCTGTTTCTCTCAAATTTATTAACCAAAGACCATAAATGACTTCTTCTTAACATAACTGTGGTTTCCTGGACTTAACTTTGAAAAGAATTATATCCATAACACAAATTATGCACTTGTTTGAGCAGCGCCATTAAGACACAGCTGGCAACTTCCTAAACAGGGAAATACAGAAGATTAAAAAATATACACAACAGTGTAAAGCAATTATATTCCAATAAAGAGCTTTAATAAATAAATAAATAAATAAACAAATAGCTTTAAAAATAAATAAATAAATAAATAAATAAATAAATAAATAAATAAATAAGAAAGACAAAAAAATAAAAAATATGCTATTTGTTTTACTAGACCTTACTATCTGGGTACTATGTTACTGTTATTTGGGTACTAATGGTAGGCCCTGGAAATAGTATGGTCACAAATCTAAATCTCATCCTCAAATTTAATGAGAGACAGAGAAATAAGCAGCGTATGACACAGTATGAAGAGTGTACTTGTAGAGCAAACAGGTAAGAATCCCATCCTTACTTGCCTGCCTCTGTGTCTGCCATAATGTTTTAAGGTGCAAATTTCCCTCTATTCCAAGTTTCTCTAAGATTCTGTAGTTTTGTTGTTGTTGTTTATTTTTGCCGTTTCTAATTAGAAACCAGAATGATCATTTAATGAAAAAGATGATAACTTGAGAGTTGTTTTCTTTTTGTTTGTTTGTTTACTTATTTATTTATTGGCTGTGTTGGGTGTTAATTGCTGCATGTGGGCTTTCTCTATTTGCAGTGAGCAGGGGCTACTCTTCATTGCGGTGCCCGGGCTTCTCACTGTGGTGGCTTCTCTTGTTGCGGAGCACGGGCTCTAGGCATGCAGGCTTCAGTAGTTGTGGCACCCGGGCTCAGTAGTTGTGGCTTGTGGGCTCTAGAGCACAGGCTCAGTAGTTGTGGCACACAGGCTCCGAAGCATGTGGGATCTTCCCTGACCAGGGCTTGAACCCGTGTCCCCTGCATTGGCAGGCAGATTCTTAACCACTGCACCACCAAGGAAGTCCCGAGAGTTGTTTTCTATCCAGGAGAAACAGATGCGTCTCATGCAACAGTAAAAATGAATTCGATATTATTTACACAGATGGAATTCTGCACTTGAACTTCCTTTGGGAGCAAGTTCTAGCCAGGGCATCATAATAGGACCTAGCTTTCCAATACAGTGATAGGGCAGATAAATTCATGAAACTGCTTTCCTTGCTACTGGCACCTGGAACCAATCTGAGACTTCTCTTTCAGGATAGAGAATATTATAGTCCTGGATTTTAAAATATGTTACTTTTATAGAGCATGTGAAAGAGAAAAAAATTTTTGATGTCAATTCAAAGAATTCCATTTGGATTTCCCCAGAATTCAGATGGTGAAAAGGAGAGACACTCTTGCTAGTTTGTTTAGGTTGTGGTTCAGAGAATGTAAGACAAGCAGCAAATCAGCAGAGACAAGGTAGGTATCAAGCTAGAAAAGTCTAATACTTACCAGGATTGAGGATTGGACAAGTGCAGCCTCTGTTAGTCCATGATTCTGGATATAATGTTCGCTTTCCTCGTAAAATTTTCAATTTGGTGGATTTTAAGACTTTTTTAATCTTCACATTGACCTCAGCATGAGATCCTTTATCATGAGCTGATAAAATCTTTATTTTTAGCACTGTAACAATACGATTCCCAAAGTCAAAATGCATAAATTTCATACTATCCTTTGAACTTTGAACAACTTAAATATGCATTTCAGAATATAGTGGAAAAGTGAAACGATGATAATGTGGAAATTTGCTATAAAAATCATTAAGAATTAAGAGATACAAACTACCATGTATAAAATAAATAAGCTACAAGGGTATATTGTATTGTACGATACAGGGAATATAGCCAATATTTTATAATGTGTAAATGGAATATATATATAACCTTTAAAAATTGTGAATCATTAGTTGTACACCTGAAACATATAATATTGTACATTAACTATATATACCTCAATAAAAAGAAAGAAAATCATTAGGCTCATTGATTTTGCACTGACTTCATCTCATTTATCTATATTAGCTATCCTCTTCTTTCTTAGACATTTTCAACTGCTGCTTCTTTCCATATCACTATGCTAAGAGAAGATCAGCCATTCACCTACTGCAAATAAATCTTGAACACATTTCAGCTATCAAATCTAAATAGAAAAAAGGTGCACAGGAAGTAGAATTGTTACCCTGGTTTTTATTTAGATTCTGACTGTATTATCCTCTAAATTGCTAGCTTTGTGTAATGTGATGAGGAGCAACATGCTACTGCCAGGACATATTTTACATATTCTAAAGAGATTAAATAATATTACTGATTACCTAATTTTCTTCCCTGGTGCAAAATGCTAGCTGACTGGGGTTAGGAAGCTGTCCTATGTGATGGCAGAGCTTCAGTTTTCTGTATGACTCAAGATTCTATTGTGCTCTTCCATCTATGAAATGGATGTGGATAAGGCTTAAGTAACGGGATAAATTGGGTGGGGAATAAACTGGACCTAAGGAACATTGAATGCAATGTTCTGTATTATTAGGAGAGTTCTTACTAGCTCATCTATATCTTGATGGAAGATTGTGTAATAAACGAACCCTGTCTTGCTGGTACCTTATCCTGAGAATATGGCCGCCAGACAGCCATGCTGTCTTTATAGATTCACCAGATTTTAGACTTCTCAGGGCTCTCCAGAGCTCATCTGGTCTCGTTTTATGCATGAGGAAGCAAGTTTTAAGTAATGAAGGTAACTGCTCAGAGTTGTGTGACTGGCTGGTTAGAAGCACAGTTTGGGTTAGAACCCCGATAAGATAAACGCATGAAGGTAGCGTGGTGCCTCGCACGTGGCCACTGCTTGATAAATGTTCACTATTATTTTTCTACTAGACTGTAAGCTCAGAGAGAGAAAAAACTTTATTCACTATTATAACTCAATATTTGCTAAAAGAATAAACAAATGAATTTTTTTTTATTAAGTCAGAGAATAGGGAGAGGGAGATTATTGTTTTCCAAGTCTATGGGTGTATTGCACTTAATAAGACCAAGGTATTTCATGACATCATTAAAAGCATTCAAGTTCTCTGAAGCAGAGAATAATATAGTTGTATTAAAAGATACCAGTGTGGTTGTAAATTTACTCAGAGAGCTACTGAGTCTAGGTGAGAATGAAAACCAGTTGATATTTCTACTGAACTGACTGACTTTGGACTAAATTGTCTTTTTTTTTTTTTTTTTTTTGCTTTTAGTAGTAAATACCATTCCCTCTGAACTGATTTTTCTTTATTGGGCACTATACATTTCAAAAGTTTGCTTCTATTATTTAACCAAGTTGGCAGGTGAAAGAAGGGGAATATGCACATAATTTTAGATAAGATTTATGAGGTTTTTAACATTTACACTTTTATCTTTTATGAGATTAAATACAATGTTATCAAGAACCTAAACATTTGGGGGGAATTCCCTGGCAGTCCAGTGATTAGGACTGGTGCTTTCACTGCTGAGGGCCCAGGTTCAATCCCTGGTCGGAGAACTAAGATCCTGCAAGCTGCGTGGAGCAGCCAAAAAAAAAAAAAAGAACCTAAACATTTTGTATCATGACTTAAATCTTTCTCTTCATTGTAATGTGACTTTCAGGCTGTATAAATTATGGAATAATAAAAAGACTCAGACACTAGTCCATGATATGTTGGCAAGATAAGGCATTTTTAATATACTTAATAATAAACATAAAGCCATTTAGAATGTGAAGATAGTAACAGTCTTTACTTAGGGCAGTGACATTTTTCTTTGTCCATACACTTTATTTTCCTGGTATTTGAAAGGTAGAGGAGCCTAGAGTACACAGAGAGGGCAGGGAAGAGCCT
The DNA here is from genome assembly GCF_030028045.1 of Hippopotamus amphibius kiboko. Classification (NCBI taxonomy): domain Eukaryota; kingdom Metazoa; phylum Chordata; class Mammalia; order Artiodactyla; family Hippopotamidae; genus Hippopotamus; species Hippopotamus amphibius. The sequence goes on along the minus strand of NC_080192.1, from coordinate 25,266,165 downwards.
CAGGAGGAGAGCTAATCTTAGTGCCCCCCCAATATATTTCCCCTGCCTCTTCCCTACCGCTTACTGAGCGTCTATGTACAAGATAATGTACTGTGTGCTTTTCAGAAATCTCATCTCATGGGGAAGGTGGCATCATCCTTATTTTACAGATGAGGAAGTCTGGAGATGTTAAGTTACCCACCCAATAAACCAGAAATAAAACCCATGTAGGTCTGAACCCAAAGCCTAAGCTTTTAATCACTGTGAAATATACTGCTTTAAACTGATTACTGCCTAGTAGTACTACAGGATAAACTGGCCGAGGAGTCATTTAAGTGATTAGAGACTTCCCTTTTAGATTAGGAAAACAAGAAGCATTCATAAGAAAGGACGTGTCATGATTTTCTTTTTGTTGTTTGCCTCTTTTCCACACAGGCTCTAAAAGCCTCCTGCTCTCACTGTTACAGTCAACACCACCTCTGTTAGGAAAATCTAGGTCAAGACAAGAATACTGTGTTTACTATTACTATATAAGACTAGTTCTTTGATTTATTGAGACTATCATAAACCAGGCTACCCGTTTCCTTAAAAATTCTTTGTACTTAGTTTGAGTAGACACAAGCATTCAAGGACTTCAAACTCACCATATGAATACTTCATTCCACAGAATGCCTTGGAGTTTCCTAACACCTGTTCCTTACACTCACATTTACCTACAGAAAAGAAATGAAAATGCTGTTAGTTATTTAGAAACAAAGTAAAAAAAAAATCAGCAAGTAAACCCAAGTGGCATAACTCTTTAAGGCTTGAGGGATTCATATGATATAGTCCATAAGAAACCATGAAAAGTCACTCAAAAAAAAATAGAGTCATTTTTTGAACTAAGTTATCATCCAATAAAGTACTGACCTAAGAAAATACAGACATGTAGAAACAATGATATATTTTAATGCTTGTAATTGATGTTATGATAAATATAGTCAGGTGTTAATATCCCATGCTAATGGAATGGAACAACTGAATGGATAACCTATAGGAAAGACAACTGTCTTTTTGCAATTAATGTTCACCATAATAAAAATCAAATCAAATCAAATAATTGAGAAGTCCTTTGAAGCCAGTGTTATCCAATTTTAAAAGTATTTATTACGCACTTATCATGTGCAGGACATGGTGCTATATACTTGAGAATATGTAAAGATGAGCAAGATACAATTCTTGCCTTAAGGCTTATAGTTCAGTAAGGTGAATAAAGCAAGCATGTAAACAGTGATAAGTGTTCTAGGAGAGGTACAATATGCTTGCATGGGAGGCCCATATATTTGGGAAGATGGAAAAAGTCTTCATGGGTAAAGAAGGATTTGAAGTGGCCTTTGAAGAATAACTAAGTTGTTTTCTCCCAACAGTTAAAATTGTGTATTACACTTATTATGTTTGAAAGATTTGCCAGAAGAAATCTTTGGAAGACTTTCAAAATGCCTTTGTACGTAGTCTATAACAGCATTCTTATACTAATTTTTGCATCTGTTTCCTCTCTAGACTGTGATCCTTGAGGACAATGGTTATGTCTTATTCATCCTTATATTCTTAAAGCCCAGAACAGATGAGATTTTCATTCTTACTGATTTAACAATTAGATATAATTCTATCCCTTCCTTAAGTTCTCCCCTCCTGCCCTCACACATTGCATTTTATAGGCATTGAGTAGTATAACAGCAGGTAACATGTACTGGGGAGCCCTTACTATGTGCCAGACACTATTTTAAATCTTCTACATTTACTTACTCATCTAAGATTCTAACAAATAGAAATTTGACAGGAATACATAGATGAAAGGGTGAGCAAAAAAATGTAAGAGAGAAAGGGCAGAGTGTGTTCCTGGCAGCATCAGTTGTTTTGTTTATCCTGGGTATAGACTGAGTTGAGAATAGTAGAAGGTATCATGGAGGACCTTGACTGCTATGCAATTAGGGCCTGAATTTAATTTGTTAGATAAAGTGGAATTTTCAAAGCTATCAGCTTAAATAAGTTACATGAGTTTAAATATATATTTATGAAAATTAATCTGGCATTACTATATCAAAACTATTGGAATAGAGAAAAAATGAAGGCAGGGACCAATTAGAAACTGGTGAAATTGGTAACACACAACAGTAACTAAACTGAGTACCAATGATAAGCCATAAACTTCATAAGGAATTTTTCCATATGATCTTTTTTAATATTTACAATAAGCTTATGAGATAGGTACTATTAACAAATGAAAAAAGGAAGGCTCAGAGAGGTTAATTATCTTGGTCAAGGCAGCACAGCTAACAAGTAGAAAAGCCAGATTTTAAGCCTGGGTTTGGGAGAATCTGAAGCCCCTGATCTTTCTACTGTACTGTCTTTCTAAGGCAGATGGGATGTGGGTCTGAGAGGTGGCCATGGGTGTAGCTAGGAAGAAATATCAAGGAATGCTGCAGAGTTAGGGTCTACAGGTCTACAAATCCTGTCACTGGACTGGATGAGAACAAGATAAGAGGAAGCATAAAAATGTACATGAAATTTTCAACCAAGGTGACAGAGGGGATTGTAGTTTCACTATCAGAAAGAGGGAAGTTAGGAGAAGGAGAGCATCTTAGGGGTGTATAATTTAAGGGCTTTTTTTTTTTTTTCCACAGTAATCAGTAGTCTAACTTAATTATTGAAAGTTTATTGAGTAGCTCATAGAAAGGAGATAAAGCCGAAGAACCAGAACTTTGAAAGGACAAGAAACAAGAGAGGTCCAGAGATCTATTGGGCAGTCTCTTTTATGACTTTGCCATTGGAATCATGAACTTTAATCATTTTCAGACTTTGTCACTTTCAGCTCAAGATTTAAATTCTAGGGAGAGAACATCTGATTGGCCTCTCCAAGACTGTATTGAGTGGGGGAAGGGTGGTTCCCCAAATTAAACATGGGTTGAGCTACCACAGAAATAGCAAGAAAGAAGAGGAAATGGATCTGGTCAGGCAAAAAACAACAGAGGTCTAGTATGAGGAGAATATAATGAATTAGAGATGCTGACAGACATACAAGTGAAAACGAGAGTGTGATTCTGGTGAGATCGTGTAGATAGGTATGGACAATATTGACATAATGGCTGTAGTTAAAGTTTCTTGAAAAATCAGACAATGAGATTTGCACGTGGAAAATCAAAGTGGAATTAAATAGTGAGAAAGATAAATCAAAGGTGCTTCAAATAAGCTGTTGTGATTTGTTCCATAACACTGCTTACCATCTAAACAGAGCAGGGGATTGCTCATTCAGACACTGCAGCACCCTGAGTGGATAGCTCACAGCCTTTGATGATTCCACCAAAGCAGGAGAGTATTGTAACTAGCATGCTGTAAAACCTAATGGAACTCCAAATGGCATAGGTTATTCCTCGACATAATGCTCTTCTCTTTAGTCCTTCAGCCTGCAAGAACCTGAGTAGGGAGGGGCAATCTAGGGCCGTGGGAGTGGGAGGTACAAACTGTTGGGTATAAGACAGGCTCAAGGATGTCTTGTACAACATGGGGAATATAGTGAATATTTTGTAATAACTGTAAATGGAAAGTAGCCTTTAAAAATTGTATAAAAAGAAAACAGGAAAAAATTTAAAGTAAAGAACATGAATAGGTCTGTTACTTGAAGACCCTTCCTTAGCTGCTTTCCACTTACTCCCTTTTCATATGTTAAGAAATCAGACATTAAAATTTGCTTTTGAATAAATTTTTGTTGATTAGGCTTCAGCCCATTTGTGTTTTCTTAAAAGAAATATAGAAGAGGAGGAAAACCTATTTAGTTATCCTGGGTTGTTAGAACGTTTCAAAAAAAAAAAGTACTGTTTACAGTTCTGTGGTACTAGTTAAAGCCAGTTTTGTTGTACAGGAAGTGAAATTTTACATCTGATGGACTCTACCCCACCAGAGGTGGTAGAAATTAAAGAGTATCTTGGTATAGTGCATTATATTCCTAATTATGGAAACTTATGGCAGGTAAATAGGTAGGTAGGCACATAGATTTGAAAATGAACCACAGTGCTTAGAAAACTGATTATCACTTTTTTGTTGAAAAAGGTGCCCAGGGGCACTATTTTATACCCACTGGGAATATTGCTGTGTAGCAGGAAACTGAACAATATCTTCCTCAATCCGGAGCTCATCCAGATGAATTTCAGAGACTCTCTGGGGACATCACAGACCTAACAGCTGCTGTGGACGTAAGAGTCTGGAGTCAGCCTGATGCCAGCACGCTATCTGCTTCATTAGTGTGCTGCCAGTTCCCTAGTAACATGATGACTGGCTTAATGAATGTCTTACGGTTCTAGAACCTTGGTTTTTACAGATTTGGCTTGGCAGACAAAGTTGGAGAATTCTGAAAATTAGAAGTTAGAAAAATAGAAGAAACCTTTCAAACGCGGTTATTAAAGTTAACATCATAGAATTCAGATTATGTAGCATTAAGGCACAAAATTAATGGGAACGATTTTTCCTTTTCAGATGCTAAAAAGATGAATATGACAATTCCATATTACCTTAGCTTTCCCACCTTCCTCCCTGTTGTGAATTAAAATGAAATCAGTTAGGAAAATGAGCATAAGATTATGTTACGTGAAAAAAACCATGATATGGAATTGCAGATACCAAGTCTTTCTCAAATTTGAGTTCTTGATCCTTGAAGGGTCCATAAATTCTCTATGAGAATGTATTAATATTAAAACTGTGGCCTCTTACCCTGCTCCAGCCACACTGGCCTCCTTGCTTGTTTCCTAAATAAGCCAGGCCTAGTCTCACATCAGGGTTTCTGTACTTGCTGTATCTTCTGCCTAAACTGTTTTCCCTCTGTCATCTGTATAGCTCACTCCCTTACCTTCTTTGGGTTTTTTCCTCAAAAGTCCTTTCATAGGACTTTTCTGATCACCCTATTTAAAAGTATGTCCCTCTCATACTTCTTATCCCCCATCCCTGCTCATTAAACGTCATTAAATATTTTACTTGTTTATTAGCTGTCTTCTTCTTCGTGAACATAATGGGGACTGAGATTTTTGTCTGTTCAATATATTTACAGCACTGGCACATAGTATGAGTACTCAATAAGTATTTGTTAAATGAAGGAGTCTGTGAAGAACTACAAATTAGTAAGAAAATTACAAATAGGAAATTCACAGAAAAAGAAACCAGAATGTCCAAGAAACCATGAAAAATTGCTAATCAGGAAAATGCAATTAAAATGGCAAGATCCCATTTCACGCCCATCAGATTAGCAAAAATTTAGAGGTTTGATAACATTAATTTTAGAAGTCCAATAAATATTAAATGGGTTAAACTGTGCCTAAGTTAATGAGTTAGAATACTGCTTGGCCCCTTGTATATGCTATATAGATGTTTGCTAAATAAATACAGAGTATTAGTGAGGATGTGGAACAACAGGATGTCATACTTTGCTGGTGGAATGCAAATGTATACAACCACTTGAGAGAGCTATTTGGCAATAAGTGGTAAATTGGACAGTAAGCACGCTTGTGCCCCAGCGGTATTTAGGCTGTATCCTAGAACAAGGGTTAGCAAACATTTTCTATAAAGGAACAGATAATAAATATTTTAGGCTTTGTGGGCCATGGGGAAAGATTAAAGATTTTACCTAGGTACTTATATAACCACTTAAAGTGTAACCATTTAAACCTTAGAGCAGGTAGCTTTAGCCTGTAGAAAAGTGGATGGCAGGCCAGATTTGACCTGAGGGCTGTAGTTTGCCAACCCCTGACTAGTGAAATTCCTTCTCGAGTATACAATATAACACGTATAAGAGAACATTCATGGTAGCATTATATATAATAGTGGAAAATTGGAAACTGGAAATAAACCTAAATGGCAAACAATGGGAAAATCAAAAGTGTTGCATTCGTATAATAGAATGGATAAATCTAAAAACAGTACATGTTTAACTGGAAAAAAATTTTTAAAGTGTAGGTACGTTATCATGTACATGAGATTTTTAAAACATTATATAAATATGTACATATATTAATTATATTATATATATATACACACACACATATATATAATAAAATAGCAAAAATATGAAAGTGATTGATGAACACCAGAATTCAGGTTAGTGGTTATTCTGTGGGGTAAGGGAGGCTGGTGAGTTTGTACACTGGTACATCAGGGGCTTCAAATATATCTGTAATATCTTATAACTTAAATGAAAAGAGACAATTACGGCAAAATTAAGATTTGATAACACTAGGCAGTGTTCATATGGGTGTTCATATCACATTTTTGGTGTTTGTAATGTTTAATAATAAAAAATATTTTAAAACTTATGTTTTATTTGGATGATTTGGTGAGCACTTTACAACCAAATGCTGACAACAAGATTTCTTGTCCACATTTGTATTTGTGATAAGTAAGTTGATGCTAAATAGAAGCACTTGATTTTCTATGAGAAAAGCAAAGAGATAGGATGAACACAGAAATTAGGATTTCACACCCATAACACAGCATGCCCCTCAAATGACAGAACAGATAAACATCACAGGAAAATTGAATCAGAAGGAAGAGTAGTATAGATTTGATAAACTCAAAGAATCGTATTTATGTAGTAAACAGTATTTTGGCTTCAGTAAAAATCATTTTTCATATTCAATTAATGTAGTTAATTTGAATTTTATTAGTTCTATTTGGCTTATATTTACTTTGTAAAATTATTTTTGTTTTATAGTTGGATAAAAGCTTTAAACATAAGGAGTTCACAGTTAGCTTTTGCTTTGCACATATTGAGTTACACTAGGTCTGTAAGAATGTTTTTCCTTTAAATGGATCTGTTCATAGCTCTCAACTGTGTAAAACAGTATGCTTTAGAGAGAGGCGGAAATACACCAGAGTATTAACAGTGGGATAGTGAGATTTGGGGGGTTTTGTGTGTGTGTGTGTTTTTTTTTTTTTACTGGGATATTTTGCATTTTCCAAATTTTCTACACTAATTATATGTTATTCTAACAATCAGAAAGTAAACAAAAGCTTGTTAAATACCATTTAGCTATATTTAATAGTTTTATACTTATGGGGGTCACTACTTTGTTATCTTCAGAACTAAAGAGTTCCAAACTCTGCTCTCTGATTTGTCCCTCAAGACCGGACCTGGAAATACGATATCCAGGTATATCTATTTTCTCACCTGAATGTCGAAGTGCAGAAAATCCTTGCTCATCCTCCCACTCCCAGGTGGGCTCACTCTTATTGTGCATGGAACGGAAGTCAGGAATTTCATGATACCAGTCTATGTCTGTGCTGCTAATAAAATAGAAAACGATGAGCTTATTGAGGCGTTTCTCAGAACTTGCATGAGATGAATGTACATATAGAAATTTACACCTTATCAGCTACCTTCCCATGCTTTCACTTTTCAGAAATAAACAGTGTTGTAAAGGGCCTATTGTTAAAAAGAATAATTTATTTTGCAAAATGAAGCAGACCATCTCTAGAATCTTGCAAGAACAAATTACTAGACTCTGCAATCTGACAAAAATTCTTTAAAGAAATGTGCAAATACATCTTTGTTCCACTGGTGGCATGCAAGATTTTCCAGATCACTACCAGGTCTTCAAAAGAATCTGAAAGACACATAGATGAGAGTAAGAGCCGTGCCATTCACCTGCTGATACAGTCTCCTGTGAGAGGGTCGCAGCTCCCTGCACAATCACAAGGCCTGCAGCCATAGTCTCCGAAGCCCCAGTAGCCCACCATACACCTGTCGCAACGTGGCCCTGCCACCCCAGGCTTGCAAGGGCAGTCACCATTGCTGGGGTCACAGAAGGTCACTGAGCTGAAAGGAAGGACAGCTGATCCAACTGGATGACAGGAACACACTAAAACAGAGAGGACACACAAGGACCAATGAGTGACTAGATTATCTGTGGAGATTAGGCCCAGCAATCCCAAACTGTTTCCCTTTACCACACAGCATATCTCAGAGGTTCCCCCTTTACCCACTCAGTATATACTCCATGAATGAAAGCTAATTAAATTATAAGAGACAAGAAGATATTATCAGAAAAGCACATCTGCTGCTAAACCACCTAATTTATCCTAAAATTAAAGGCATTAAATATGAATGGCTTTTGTTTGGGGTGATGCGAATGAATCAGCAAAGAAGACAAAGAAGGAGCAGTTAGTGAGAAAGGAAAAAAAAAATCATGAGTGTATGGTGTTCTGGAAGTCAAAGTTTCAAGGAGGTGGACAATATCAACTCTGTTAAATGCTGATAGGTCCAAGAAGATGAGGAACTGGGATGGATCATTGCACTTGACAGCATGAAGACCGCCAGCGTCCTTGACAGGGACATATTCAGTGTAATGGTGAGTGACAAACCTCACTGCAGAAAACTCAGGAAAGAATGGGAGTAGAGGAATTTGAGCATGAGAACAGATAGCTCTGTTGAGAAGTTTTCTATAAGGGCACAGAAATGTGGTGGTAGCTAAAACTGAATGGAGAAGTGAAGGCTTTTTTGTCTGTTTTGTTTGTTTAAGATGGGGGAAATGATACCATGTTTGATGCTGATGGAAATTATCCAGTAGATAGGGAAAAACTGACGGGTAAAGGGGGATGGGAGAATTTTTAAAGGGATACTCTAGTTTACTTGAGCGAGGAAAAAAGGATGGGATTTGGTGTAGAAGAGGAGGAGCTCCTTGGGTAGGAGCATGATTAGTTCATAGTAATAGGATGGAAGGCAGAACATATGGATACAAATGCAAGGAAGTGGATAAATGCAGTGGTGGGAGCTGGTGGGATTTTTCTTCTGATTGCTTGTATTTTCTGGATGAAATAGCAAGGTCATCAGGTGAAAGAGATGATGAAGAATGGGAGTGGGAGAGTAAAGGAGAGACTTAGGAAGTGAAGTATAATTGCCAGGCAGCATAAGGCCACCTTTTGAAATTAGTAGTCATGAATTTACAGTGACCCCAGATAAAATGGTTGGTTGTTTCTCCAGTCCTATACAGTTGGGAGAGTTCAGGTTTGGTACAGGAGGAAAGCTTGATAAGATCTGCTGAACATTTGTGTCTGCCCCCAGGTTTGTATGTTGAAGCCTAATCCCCAATGTAATGGTATTTAGAGGCTTCCGGGAGGTTTGGATACAGTTTGGGAGAGATGAGACTGGTGCCCTTATAAGAGGATGAAGAGTGCAGAGCTCTCTTCTTTGTGAAGGATGTGAAGCAACAACAGAGGCTGGCAGTCTGCAACCTGGAAGAGAGCTCTCACCAGAACCACACCATGCTGGCACCATATTGTGGCAGACTTCAACCTCCAGAACTGTGAGAAAGAAATGTTCATTGTTTAAGCCACCTAGTCTATGGCATTTTGTTATAGCAGCCTGAATGGGCTAAGACAGCTCCTCAGACTAGAATCTATAATCAGCCATTTCTGCAAGTCCTCTCTATTAATCAAGAATCCTTCCCCTCAGCCCTGGCCCAACTCCCGCAAGCGCCTGCTTCTCACAGTTTGAAAATCCCCACACTTTCTTTGTTCATGCGAGAGCAAAAATAGCTGAACGAAGTAAAAAAAAGTGTGCTTGTTGACTTTATCACAAATTCATATACCCTAACCTCAGTAGGATCTCCTAACTGATGCCCATTCACCCTGTTTATTCAATTGTACCTGGCTTTTTTTTTTTTTTAAATAAAATTCCTCACAGTGACTGTCCCAGAATTTCTCCAGGCTTTTTAACTCACCCTAACCATTTGATCTGAAGATTCTAATTCACTGATAAGGTCCTCAGATAAACTTTTATCCACCTCAAAATCTCCTTATCTTCATCTTTCCACTCTTTTCTCTGATAATCAAATGAGAAAGCTGGAAGAGATCTTGGTTTATGGCCTTGTTTCTCACAAGCTCTGTGATCTTGGGCAAGAAATTTAACTTCCGTGAACATCAGTTTCTTCACTTGGGTATCTACATCTCATGGAGATTTCATGAGGATGAGACTATTTTAAGTGAAATTACTTCAGCAAGGTGCATAGCACAGTCTCATGCCTGCCAGGCCAGCTCTTCCTTCTGAGTCTTCTCAGCTAACTTTCTAGGTCCCACTCCCTCCTTTATCCTCTTGGAAACTTACTCTATGATTACTTTCTTTGTCACTAAAAGCTCTGTTTGGCTTCAGTCTGGCTTCACATCAGTTACTAACTGTGTGACTTTTGGCAAGATACCTAGCCTCTCATTATCTCAGTTTTCTTGTCTATAAAATGGGAAAGAGAACAATATCTACCCTCATACAGTTGTTGTAAGGATGAAAGGAGATCTTGTATGTAAAGCACTTAGTGTAGTGTCGGGCATATGGTTAATTAATAGTGAATTAAATAACTAATGAATTTAATAGAAGTGTAGGCTTCTAAGCTTGTATAAATTATGGCGCCAGTTCTCAAGGAACTCATACCCTTGTGGGAGAAACAGAGGAGTAAACAAAAGATTTCCATAATCTGTGATTAGTACTCTAATAGAGCTCTATAAGAGCACAGAGGAGGGGCACACAGGCTGAGGGAATCACACAGGATCCACAAAGGAAGGGTCATTTAGACATCTGAGCTGATCCTGAAGGGTGAGTAGGAGTCTGCAAGTTAAAAAGGAGGGGGAGATAGGCGGTTGCTCATTCCAGCCTGTCTTTAGATACTCTCCCCATTGCATTTCTTTTAAATGATTTAAAAAAAAATTTTAATTGCGGTGAAAAACACATACCATAAAATTTACCATCTTAACCATTTTTAAATGTATGGTTCATCCTCATTGCATTTTATGTTTCTGCATTATATGTGGAAGCTCTTCCTGCTTCCTGAAAATGTGAAACTCTTTCATGTCTTGGTGCCCCTGGCCATGCCTGCATCGCCTTTACCTCTGCATGCTTCCTTCTCCTACACCTTCCATGTTAACACTTACCCACTCTCTCTTCTATGCTGCCTCTGTTCTTTGTATATATTTCTATTTTGTGTGTATCACAGTGCATCATTATTATTTGTTTATGTGCCTGCCTCCCTTATTACTAGACTCTGAACTCATTAACGGAAGGATCTTTATCTTCTTCTTTTTGCTTTCTATGTCCCAAATCAGAGTCTGGTACATAGCAGGTGCCCATGTAAGAATTTATGGAATTGACCTGAAGGACATTCCAGGCTGTAGGAGTCATATGTGAAAGGGCCTGTTTAGGGACTGTGAGAAGTTTAGTATATCTAGAGTGCACACTGAGTAGAAAGCAGTTGGAGCTGATGAGGGGAAGAAAAAACTATAGAATTAGGTTTGGAGCCAGACTGAGGCAGGGCCTAACCCAAGAAGTTGAATCTCGTCTTATGTGTATGAAGAATCATAGGAAGTAAAATGTTAAAAGAGCAGAATTATGACACTATAACTTAGTTACTTTGGTGGCATTGTGTGAAATAGACTACAGTAGGGAGAGACTGAAGGCAGGGTAAACCAAAGACATGAGAAAGAACAAGGAACTGGACTAAGACAGTAGATGAAGGAATGGGAGAAAAGGTTGGATGTGAAAAACTTTTTTTTTTTTTAATACTGAATTGATAGGATTCAGAGGCCATCTGGATGAGGAGGAAGAAAGCTTTGATGAGGGACAAAGAGATATTGAGGAAGATTTTAAGGTCTCTAGTTTGTGGAAGTGAATGACTAGAGCAGGCTGGGGTAGGTGAATCCATGCTGGGGTGGAGATAGGGAAGGGAGGGAGAAGAGGATGAGCTCAGGGTTAGACACATTAAGTTTGAGATGTCTGAAGGATACACTAATAAGTTATAAAAGGCGACTGGAAATAATAATCTGAAGTGTAGGAGAAGGTTGAGGTCACAGATACAGTTTTGAGAGTTGTCAGCAGATGGGAGTTGAAACTAGGAGGGTTGGATGAGATTTCCCAGGGATAGTGTATAGAGTGAGAAGATGACTAAATGTGGAACACTGATCCAGGCAGTTAGAGGAGCAGTAACTTGTGAAGCAGATAAGGACCAGATAGAGAGGGAAAAGAATCAAGTAGGTGTTGTTATGGAAACCAAAGGATGAGAAAGTTTCAAGTGATTAACAATGTAAGACAATGCAGAATATGTAAGTCACATAAGATTTAGAATAGGACAGTAATGCTGTCAAACAGGAGGGTCTGGTGACTTGTGAGAACAGGAACTGAAGAAATGGAGGTATTGATGATGCAGTACTCTGTTTAGATCTCTTTCATCTTGTTAAGCCTATAATCATTAGAGCAGTGGTTCTCAAACCAGCAGGAACGTGAGAAGTCTGCAGAAGTTCTTTACATCTTCCATCTGTGAAACATACCCTTCCTCTCCTCCCTTATGCCCTCTTTCATTTAGAATCACTACAATAAAGGCATGAAATATTGCCTTTTTTTTTTTTAAACAAAAGGTATAAATTATCTTCTTGGGAATATTCATTTATTTGCTCATTCAACCAACATGTGTTAGTTAATAGTTCTAATGTTTATAAAGCATTTGTAGTTTACAAAACACAACTACCCCTTGATCAGACATTTAAGGCCCTTCATACTATGGGCCTGGCCCACTTTTCCAGTCTCACTTCTCATCACTCTCTTGCCTGTAGCCCTTATTCTAACTGAATGGGACGAATTCTTGTAGATAACCTTTATTCTAATTAAATGGAACCCCAATCTTTCTTGTTTCTGTACCTTTATTAATTTCAACAGGGAAATCTTTTCTCCTATATCGATCTTTCAAAATTCTACGTGTCCTTTAAGATCTATTCAAGTGTCACCCCTAAAGGTTGTCTGTTCAACCATTAGGAGTAGTGGACGTGCTCAAGGTAGGAGCTCTGTTTGCGTCTTTCTTGTAAAGACAGAACTTCAAAACTGATATTCAGTGATATTCAGAAAAGAGTGAGATGCAGGACCCTTCCCTCTGCTACCCGCTTCCACCTCACCAAGTATTAAGCCCAAAGCAGCCATTCCAGTTCCCCATCTAATGGACAAGTTTACCTTCTTTTAGAAGTCACTCCTTATTTCAGCACACTTGAATATGATTTCATCCTTTCTTTGAAACCCTCTAGTGCTTTAAAAATAACATTTCTTCTTACAGCTCTGGTCACTTTTACCTTGCATTTCAGACAATCAGATGTTTACTTTTCTCTGTCAAAGCAGTATGTAAATTCCTTGAAGGTGAGCATGGGTCTCACTCACCTATGTCCTGAAGTGTTTAGTGGAGGCAGACTTGGGTTCAACTCCTGGCTAAATTTTTACCTTTATGAGCCCCGCATTGCTCGGGTTGTATTGAGAGTCAGATGAGACATAATGTATGTCCTTAGCACTTAACAGGCAATTAGCAAATAGCAGATTATGGCTGCTCAAAAAAAGACTGTTTTTGATTGTTTGTTTTTATTCTTATTCCTCTTTTGTGAAGTCTGTCTTCATGATCTTTGCCTATTTTCTATTGGATTATTGTTCTAAAAAAAGACTGAATTAAAAGGCAGTGATAAAAAAAACTATTTACAAAGGGCAGTGGAGGAAAACACCATAATAGATGTTGTTTGAAAGGATAACAGTGTGTGTGTTTGTTTAAGGCAGCATTTATTTATCTGTTCACTTACTCAACAGACATTTAATGAGCATCTACTATGTATTAAATACTGAACAAACTCCTAGGGATCAATTTGAATAAGACAGTCTTGGCCCTTAAAGAGATCCATAATTTAGAACAATAATTATCACAAGATTAAAAAAAAAAAAACTTACCTAACGCAAGGAGAGAAGTAAACATTTTGCCTCTAAAACATTGAGTTTCTCAGGAGACCAGTTTTATTTCAATTCATACAGTTACAGTGATCGCTATTTCCACATTAAATCCCCTGAGTTTTTTCCTTTTGGTTGGGTTTCATATGAAAACATTAGGCATTTTCTCTTTAAGATAGCAAAGCCCTTTTGATTTTTCATTTGTTGTTAATTAAATAATTTGGAGGTTATTACATAATGTGTAACATGAATGTATCAAAATGCTGTGACTTTAAATTAAATCCCATAATCCAATATAAACATTTCATCATTTTGAGGTGACTAAACCTATAGTTACTGTATCACTCAGTTAAGTCAACTTGGTTCTTGACAGCAGACAGGGGAGCCAGAAGAAAGACAATGTAGGACTCTCATCTAGTGTATTATATGGTATTCCACCACCTCCACCATTATCTTAAACTCTAATAGAAAATCCAGTCCTTTCTAGGATTTGACTTCTCTGTACTGCCATATATTTTAAAACCTACACACATTTCAGGAATGGCCAGAGAAGAATGTGATTCTATCACGTGTGCTAGTGGATTTCTGTCAACGTGACTTTTCACATAATTACGAGATAAAAATACCATTTGGAAACTATGCAGAACTAGCTTCAGGCAGAAGGCCCTGACACCTTTCTTGGCATACTTTTTTCAGACTGCACACTGAGGCTTGCCTTGCATACCTATCTCCTGAAGTTTATATAGTAGGCAATATCTGACACACATAATCTATATTTCTTATTTTCTTCCGAAATGGAAATATAATTTCTTCTTGCTTGGGGGGAGAAAGGTTCTTCTTAGATTCTAGTTCAGGTTCTGATCTTCCAATATATATTTCTTACTAGTTGTTGATTCTAAAATGCAACCCAAGCACTTACTTTTTATGCATTCATTATACGAATGTCAAATTAGAACCATGTCGGAGTGACATAAATCCTTTACTTCAGCTCTGTTTTCTCTTTGTTAGACATAAAACCCAATAGTAAAGATTGAACTAATATCGTATACTATTATTCTAAACTTAATTATTTGTTTCATTACCATTTTTGGTGTATTCAGCTGTGGTAAATTGTTCTTGACAGCCAAAATGATGCTTTGAGTGGTAACAGGATATGTTTAGAAGCTATGTGGCCTATCTCGGTAGCAAATCATTACTGGAGTAATTATTACCACTACCCCCAAAAGAAAATTTGCCCTAGGCCGCTTTCACATAACCTTAATGGCAAAGCAAAATTATTAAAATTGTCATTTTAATTCCTCACTATTGTCACAAGATTTCTTTAATAATGAAAACAACTTATTTTAAACAGTATGTTTCTGTACTGGTATGTCTGGTTATAAGAAAACCTGACATAGTAATACAAAACTTCCAGAAGAGATGAGATAGAGGAAATGGGTACTTTACAAAAGATTTCACAACAATTTTCCTTCAAATAATGAATTTAGATAATTGATAAATGTTGTACAAATTTTATTTACAGATATATAGTTGTAGCACTATGTCTATTTTGTGAAGTATTGTCCCTCCACAGAACATGTACAGAAAAGAGTTAGGACATGAGGCTGCTTTTCTCCCAGGAAACATAACTATTAATGAAACAATGGATGAACACATTTTTTTAATAACCTTGTGTATCTGTAAGGCTCTGAAACTAATAATTGTTTCAGTCACAAAGGCTGACAATAGATATAGCTGTCTGGAAAGTACCTGTAATATCTCAGGAAGACATAAAATAAAGGCAATGTAATAGAGTTGCTAAGGGCACACACTTAGGAGTCAGACTAGGAGAGTTCAAATTCTGGTTATGAGGCTTACTCCTTATACGACTGTGAAATTAACCCCCTCAAGTCTCAGTTTTCTCATTCATGAAGAAAGAGTAATAATACCTAGGCTAGGGACTTCCCTGGTGGTGCAGTGGTTAAGAATCTGCCTGCTAATGCAGGGGACGCAGGTTTGAGCCCTGGTCCGGGAAGATCCCACGTACCATGGAGCAACTAAGCCCGTTGGCCACAACTACTGTGCCTGTGCTCTAGAGCCCACAAGCCACAACTATTGAGCCCGCATGCCCACAACTACTGAAGCCCGTGTGCCTAGAGCCTGTGCTCCGCAACAAGAGAAGCCCCACAATGAGAAGTCGGCGCACCTCAAGGAAGAGTAGCCCCCGCTCGCTACAACTAGAGAAAGGCCGTGTGCAGCAGTGAAGACCCAAACGCAGTCAAAAATTTTTTTAAAAAATTAAAAATAAATCTAAAAAAAAAAATACCTAGGCTATAGAGTTGTTTGTGTGAGGATTAAATGAGATGATGTATATATGTAGCAATGTTTCAGGCATTTAGTGGCACCATATGCTTAGATAATAACTATTGTTATCTGGATGAAACACACTGGTTTTAAAATGTCCACCATTCATTTATTCATTCATCATACCTTTACCAAAGAGTTCTTAAGCTTTAGTGTTAACATGAACTATGCTAGGGGTTGAAAATACAAAGACAAATACAGAGTCATATCTCTTCAGAGAGGGAGGAGAGATATGCAAATAATTACAGGGCCGTAAATGTTAGAATAGAAGTAGACCAGGGTGCATGGAAACACAGAGGAAAGAATAATAACTGCCTCATTACAGATATGGGTTGTTATTTAAGGAAATTAATGATCTAACCAGCTTTCAAAATAGGCTGAAATTCCTTGCTTTGTACCCGGGAGGAATTGGTGGCAAACAGCTTTCTTGACTATTCTAAGTCCTATAGAATTAGGTTACTCTCCTGTTACATGTTCCTTTTTCTGCTTAAAAAAAAAAATTAATTGGCGATTACTCTCATTTTTTGGATCAAAGTATGTTGAGAAAAAGTAGGGTATTATCTATGATCCTGCTGCTTATAGGGAGAAAACCTGCCATGGAATGTAGACAAAGAGTCACAGCTGTCAATCTACATGAACATAATAAGCATGTAAACATGGGTACAAAATGGCCAGGAACATAATGGAAGAGTTATGGCTTCCCTTACTCTGATGCAGCTGCTAAAGCTTTTGGTGGTGGAGTCACAGGAGCCGCTGCTGCCTTTTCATCTTTATTCCCACCTTCACTAGAGCTCTGCAGGTCTGCACATCTTTCACTCAAAGAGTGATCCATGATGCCAAGTGTGCGGCTGGAACTACCTGCTGAGTTTAGCATCTCACCTTTTTTAAATGGCCAGGACTCCTTAGTATTACCTGATGGCTCTAGCTTTTGCCATTTTATTAGTAAAAGCTACACTTGGAGCAAAAGACCCTGAAAGTATTTGCTCCTGATTTAGCTTTTCTAAAAACAGAACTCAAAGTTCAAGGCCCTCAGCTGGGAAAGAAGCTGCTCGTCAAGCCCTTTCACCGTTGCTCCGCGGCCACTCCTTCAGCAGTGCCTCCCAGCCTCCCAACATTGTTTTCTCCTGAAAAGGCCAAGGCCCTAAGCAATTTCTGATGGGGAATTTTTAATATCAAAGCCATTTCAAAAGCTGCCCAGCTTCCTGCCAAGGTTCTTAGAAGGAACAAGAGATGACTTTGAGATGCAGCTCCAAACAGGAGGAGACAGTATGAACTGTCATTACTAAATTAAGTGTGAAGTTAAGTGTTACATAAAATGAAATCTTCTACCTTTTTTTGGAATTATTTTCTCTTTTCCTTCTACTATCATTTTTTCTTTTTTTCTTTTTTGCTAGTGGATGGATAGCTACAAAAAATGAAGAAAAAAGCAGTAGATGAAATTTACTCAGTCAAAGAAAATATGGTCTCCTAAGGAGCATCCTTTAAACGCTATATACATTGTATTCAAAGATAGCTAGTTCCACAGTATTCAAGGTATATGTTAATTTCAAAAAAAAAAAAAAAAATTAAACTTGAATAAATTTAATAAGAAAATAATCTAAATTAAGATTTGCCTATCAGTTACTGAAATGCAATGTCTCCTGAATTGTACATCCCACACAAAAGAAAGAGATCCATTTATGCATGAGTTCTATTCATTCTTGCCTCTATCAAATGCTTTTTAAAAACAAACATAAGGGGAATTTCCTAGGTGGCGCAGTGGTTAAGAATCCACCTGTCAATGCAGGGGACATGGGTTCGATCCCTGCTCCAGGAAGATCCCACATGCCACGGAGCAGCTAAGCCTGTGTGCCACAACTATTAAGCCTGTACTCTAGAGCCCGTGAGCCACAACTATTGAGCCCATGTTCCGCAACTACTGAAGCCCACGTGCCTAGAGCCTGTGCTCTGCAACAAGAGAAGCCATGGCAATGAGGAGCCCACGCACCACAATGAAGAGCAGCCCCTGCTCTCTGCAACTAGAGAAAGCCCATGTGCAGCAATGAAGGCCCAACACAGCAATAAATAAATAAATAAATAAATAAATAAATAAATTTATGAGGAAAAAATAAACATAAGGTATTTAAGTGTGTTTCCTATCTGTCTTCTGTAAGCTTTTTTTTTTCTTTTTTTTTTTTTTTTTTTTGGCACACGGGCTTAGTTGCTCCGTGGCATGTGGGATCTTCCTAGAGCAGGGATTGAACCTGTGTCCCCTGCATTGGCAGGCGGATTCTTAACCACTGCGCCACCTAGGAAGCCCTTCTGTAAGCTTTTAAATGAGTAATGCAAATAAATACAAAAGTCATGCCCTTTATTTTTTTATTTGTATTTTTTAAAAATTCAATTGTTTGAATATATTCCCACTGAATTTTAATTTTGTTTATTTATTTATTTTTGGCCATGCCTTACAGCATGTGGAATCTTAGTTCCCCCACCAGGGGTCTAATTGTGCCCTCTGCAGTGGAAGCACAGAGTCTTAACCACTGGACCACCAGGGAAGTCCCCATGCCCCTTATTTTCAATGCTTTACTATGTGACCACTACTCAGACCCTCAATTTGATTTCTGTATCATACCTTTCCTGTTTACTAGTTGTAACTAAGCCAGTTCCTATTTATTACTGGGTATATCTAAGAGATCCTAGAGAGCCAAATAGCTGATTTTATATTCCTGGGTTGCTACTTTAGTTAAAACTGAAGGAAGTACATACACATTTTACTGTGGGAAAATTTTTTGGTATAATTTTGGACACTGTATTTTGCTTTGGAGAGTTTGGTTTGATCATACACCATTATGTTTTTGTTGGAGACAGCCTTCTATATTCCCAGTCCACTCAGATGCCGCTCAGGTGCCTAGTTCCTAGTCAGGAACTGGGGTCATCTCTAACTCCTTTTTCCTTTGGAGAAAGAATCCCTGTTGACTCCATTTATCTCCATGGAACTGATGGGTTAGCCCCTGCTAGATTCTGTCATGATACACTTTTCTTCTTATTACTTAATGCAGTTTTTAATTTACATATTTACTTGGTAGATTTACTTATAGCTTGTTCCCATGGGTTAGGGACTCTGTTTTGTTGTATATAATACACTGTGAATACGATAGACCTGCCACATGATAGGCACTGAGTAAATATGTGTTGAGTTTTTAAAAAATGGATTAATTATAATCAGTTAATAGATGCTTCTTAATGGTCAATTGTCTTCTGGCTTCCAATGTAATTTTTTTATGATTTTTTTTGCCTCATTGCTATCTCTATAGTACATTGTGAGGCCTAGAAGGTAGGGGCCATGTCTTTTCATCTCTGTATCCCCAAAACCTAGGACCATGACTGACCCATTTTCAGGACTTAACCTCTGTTGAATGAATGTACCTCTCAATGAGCAACAACCAGGAAATGATTTTATGTTTTGATGAACCTCCTAAAAGGCTCATACTATTTCTTTTACAGGTTTTTAGCATCGTAGCATTGCAACACTAAGATATTAGAAACAGTACAAACACAACAAATTCATAAAAAACTGAAATGGTCAAACAGAACAGAATACTCTGAATCTTCCCAATGCAAGACCGTTCCCTACATTTAATGCTTCACTCAGTCAAGTATTTTTAGTTATTATTTGTAAGAAATGTTCTTTATTCTAACTCTGTGGGAGACATTCCCCACCCATAAATGCCTCTCATTGGCAGCAAAACATTTTTTTTCACATTAATCAATCTGAAATTGCTTTCCTCACTTTCATCCAATTATATCTAATTATGACTGTTCTAGGAAAGGTAAATTATTCTTTACCACTCCCTATGTTCCCTTATAGCTTTCAAGTATATGTAAAAAGTTGTATTCTCCCTGAGCAGTTTCCTAGTTGATCTGATAATATTTATCCTCTCTCATATTTCTTCATCAGTATCTTTCCCTGATTGGTTTGTTGGTCTATTTAAAGCACTCTCCATTTACCGCCACCTTTCTTATACTAAGATTCCATAAGATAAATGCAGTTCTTAGGATCCAAGAATATAAGTATACATATTATTTCTGCCTTTGTTTACTCATTTTGTTTTCATCAACTAGGTCACAGTATGGAATCAAGTTCTTTGGATCTTTATAGGTCTTTGGATCAAAGTCTTTGGGGTCAGACAAATCTGGGTTCAAATCTCTGCCTCTGACGAGCTGTGTGAACTGTGACAAATTATATAGTCAGTTTAAGCCTTGGTGTCCTCATTTATAAAACACAAAAGACATCATCTAACTCATAAAGATTGCTAAGTGAGAAAACTTATGTAAATTGCCCAGAACAGTGTTTGACCTATAGTAGGCAGTCAACAAATGCTAGTTCTCTTCTTTATACCCCATCTAATTTTGTCTAGGATTTCTGAGAGTTTAGATATTTTATAATCAGTTGATTGATTATGTAATGCTTCTCATCAAGTGCAGAATAGCATATTATTTATTTATTCAGTAAACTGTTCTGGAGACATCTTAGAGAATCCCATGACTTCTCCCACTTCTCTTCCCAAATCTGACTGACTTTTAATATTCATCAGTTCATAAAATGTCTCCTTTTTGCTGTGAATTTTAATGTTATTTCATCTTTTAAAAGGATAGTCCTAGTATGATTATTACATTATTATATGTATATTTTATCTAGCTCTTTCACTTCTTAACCTTCTGGTTTTACATCCTAAATTTTTTTAAACTGAGATTAAAGTTTCCCAACTCTTATTGCCAAGTCACTCTTTAAAGTATGCTTTTCAAAAACAGTTACTTCATATTGATTCTATGCTGGAATCACTCACAGTTGCTTCCAAAATAAAACAGAGATGTCTATCTTGTTTATACTACATAAGATGAACTCATGTGACTTTGCTAAAAACTACAATTTTCTTGAAAGAAAAAGCCCACTAAGCTACTATTGGAAGAAATGTCAACGACCCTTGGGGTACAATTCTTTTCTGAGATGGACTGGAAAACAGGCACAAGAATGAAAAATGGAAGGTGATATTGTGGTAAGGTATTCTGGATTTGATTAATTTAACAATTTTACTTCAGAGACAAATTGAAGGTAAAGAATAACCACACTAGAGGTAGAATGAAATGACTGTTAAATAGAGGTACAAGCAGAGAGAGACAGTGATTCTTCTTGGGACCATGATGAGAAGGTGATATCTGAGTAGACTGAAGGATGGAAAGATGGTCTGCGGCAAGATAGTCACCCACTCAAGGCACTTTTATTTCCATCAGCTGAACAGTTTTCATCTAAGCCAGAAAGAAGAAGGAAAAAAAAAAAGCAAGAAGGAACAAAAGAGAGATTTGAATGGATGATAGAACTCTTTCTTTACAAAGATAGCTTGCTACTTAGGGTAATGGTAACCAAGTAACCAGACAGTATCTTGGTAAACATTTGGTTTGGGTTTTAGGGCAGAGGGACCAAGTTTATTTTTATTCACTCTCTGCTTAAAGGCAGTTGACTGCATTTATTTTGTCCCACCAGGGAAGAAGGAAGGGCATGTCAGTTTTTCAAGAGGTTGTTTACTTTGACAGAGAATGAATTCTACTTTCTTTTCCATTTGCTGATTTTTCTTTAAATGTGGGAAAAGACTATGCAATAGTTAAAAATATGTCTTCACTTATTTATTGTAAAGTCCATTCATTTATTGTAAAGTAACTAACTGGCTGTTTCCCAAAAAGAGAACTAATTCTGTTCTACAAAGCATTTCTCTAAACATCTGTTTCAAACCACATGTTCCACTAAAGTAAGGGAAATTTTCTATAGAAAAATGTCACGGACTAGCTGTCAATATTCCACGCCCAATCAATTTCCCACCCATCGAACATTTAACATATCCTTTGGTGTTAAAAGAATAGGGAAGTGGGGAGGGTGGGACTTCATGAAGTACTGGATTCAATAATTATTTAAATACCAACATGACATATTTATAATAGTTTAATGCTATGTTCTGGAATATGTAAATATGGAAGTAAAAGTAAATTGTCAATGTAGTGATAAGCTAATTTTATTATAAATTCCAGTCTCATTATAATAATTCACTTTAAAGTATAAGGTATTTATGGTAAATAAATCTGTATACTATGAATAAGGGAGTTCTCTGAATATTACTGCTTGGTATTTATTTTGAAACCATTACAGGAAAAACAGACATCCTAGAATTCTTCCAGAAATTCTCTTGGAGAAAAGCAGAGGTTCTGAGCTAGACAATCTTAAGTGGGAAAAGATAGCTTAATAAATGCTTACCAGTGTTTATATCTATCATTGAGTCAGGAAAAACATGTCTAGCCAGAGTGTTAGTAATCCTTTAGGATTTTCCACCAGAGATATGGCTAACTCAGTGAGCAAATTAAGTTATAGATGATAATTAACTCAAAATCTTTGATCCAAGGATGAAAGTGAACAAAGCTCACACTAAAACAGGAATATTATGTGTAGTGGTTCTCACATGCCAGCCCGAAGACCAAAAGGCTGAATCAGAATCACCAAGGAGGCTTTTTTTAAAAAATACAGATCTCTGTCCCCATCCCTGTTGGAGATTCTGATTCAGTAGATCTAGGGCAGGGCTCTGAGATTTCATTTTTCAACAAGTTTTCCAAGTGATTCTGATCCACATGTAGGTTTGGGAACCAATGACTAGATAGCAACAGCGCTTGAGATCAGATAAGGGGGCTGTGAAAGTGGAAGCCAGACTTTGTTCAAAGGAGAGAAACCATCCCACTTTTGGTTTAGAGTCTATCTGAGGCTGAGTTCCTGATATTAAAAAAAAAAAATCTGGTAGCTTGAAATTGGCCATGGTGGGAATATTTATTTATTTATTTTTAACATTTATTATTTATTTATTTTAATTTTAATTATTTATTTGTTTTTAATATTTATTTATTATTTATTTGTTTGACTGTGCTGGGTCTTAGTTGCGGCACATGGGATCTTCGTTGCGGCTGCAGACTCTTAGTTGCGGCATGCACGTGGGATCTAGTTCCCTGACCAGGGATTGAACTGGAGCCCCCTGCATTGAGAGCATGGAGTCTTCACAACTGGACCACCAGGGAAGACCCCATGGTGGGTGTATTTAATTCATAGAAATTGACCATGCTACAGATCAGGACTTCCTTCCCTCAGATGGCCACTGTCCAGTAGAGTTATTCTTATATTTTCAATATACCTGCCATAGGAAAATATACTTAGGTTATAGGCTACTAAAGGCACATAACTGATTTTGAAGATTTCAAGTGAGTTACTCTAGAAGAGACTGCCCTTTTAGAACAAAGAGACAGTATTCCTCCAAGTGTCTCAGTACACAGAGTTGTATTTCTCATGTATCTTAACAACCAGTTTGTGCCTCCACTCTGCTCTCAGCCCTAGGTTCAGCTGGAGAGATTCATATTGTCCCTTGTGTTTACAGACCTTAAATGCACTTAAAAATTTTTTTTTCTAAGTTGTGGAAATAAATAGTTTCAATAATCTCCACTAGTCTTAAAAAACACAAGCATCTCTAAAATCCTCAGAAGTAATTTCTTGACTATGAAAATGTGTAGTTGATTGGGTTCTTAACAGTTGACTCTAGTTAAGGTTAAAATAGAGAGGAAATGAGAACAGAGATGATTTAATTTCTCACAGGAATAAATCTATTGGCTAGTAGATTTGGTTCAGGGCCCTGTTTATCCAGCTTTGGTGAATTTATGGCCATGAACTAAAAGTGTACACATAAGGACAATAGTATTTAGCATGGTGTTTGTCAGGAGGAAAAAAATAGCCTAGAACATCCATGGGGCCAAAAAAGTCCTTGGCTTATTTGGCAGGGAACTAGCTACCTAACTGTGAATAGAGTCCCAAGAATAATGTCACCAATACTTGTGAATGAATTAATGTGCCCAGGTAAGTATTCTATTAAATGTATAGTATATAGATTCTGTGAGGAAGAATGACATCAATTCATTCCCTTTTCTAGACTATCTTATTGAAGGCAACAAAGGCAATCATTGATTAGAAAGTAGGACAAACTTTGTGTTTCCGCACTTTAAAAGGAAAAATAAAAGCAGCCACCAAAGAAGTATAGAAGGCATCTCTTCAAGGAAGTCTCCCCTTAATTGCCCTCACGCCACCCCCAAACTCTCCTTAAGGCACTTCGTGTATCACTTTCATTGAATTTTCCTCATACAATGGGAGACAATAATATTTTTGTGCTATTGTGAAAGTTAAATTAGTTACTAAATATACAGCTCTTTGAACTGAACAGAAAAGAGTTGGCACTCAGTCAGTGTCAGCTATTACTATTATATCATCACCATCACCACAGTGTATTGAAATGATCTGTTACTATAAATTTCTCCCCATCTAGAATGTAAGATCCTTTAGGGAAGACCTTTTCATCTTTACAGATCTAGTGCTTACCATAGTGCCTGCCACAGAGGAGACACTCAATGAGTGTTTCTTTCACTAAATTGAGCTGTGATTTATATACTTCTAGTAAACTTAGGCTTGCTGTTTCAGGTTTTCATAGTTCCAACTCCTCAAAAGACATAAACTAGGAAATAAGGGTGAGAAGGGTTTTGATACAACGTCGCTGCAGTCCAATAGACTGTAATGGTCCAGGCCTACTTAATAATATGTTTGTGATTATTTCACTGATAAAAATATAAAGTTTATTATTTCCTTGATATACAGTTGTAGGCTCTAGCACTTGGAAATGAAGAATAAACATACAGAAGGAATCTTCTAGGATATGTCTTTGTAAGTGACTCTTCATATAGATATGGCCACTATACAATAGCAGTATTTCCAGTGTGTTTTGTAGAACACTGGTCCTAAAACATGCTCTATAAGAAAAGCATTCTCGGGCTTCCTAGGTGGCGCAGTGGTTGAGAATCTGCCTGCCAGCGTAGGGGACACGGGTTCAATCCCTGCTCCAGGAAGATCCCACATGCCGCGGAGCAACTAAGCCCGTGCGCCACAACTACTGAGCCTGCGCTTTAGAGCCCATGAGCCACAACTACTGAGCCCATGTGCTGCAACTACTGAAGCCCACGTGCCTAGAGTCCATGCTGTGCAACAAGAGAAGCCACGGCAATGAGGAGCCTGCGTACCACAACAAAGAGTAGCCCCCGCTCACTGCAACTGAAAAGAAAGCCCGCCCACAGCAAAAAAGACCCAACGCAGCCAATAAAACAAATAAATAAACAAATCAATAAATAAATAAGAAAAGCATTCTCTGGTTAAATTTGGGAGACATACTTAAGAGCTCTGTAGGAGTTTTATTACGAACACTACCATGTTAAAGGCTCTGAGAAATCCTGAAGTAAAAAAACCTTTGACTAATTCACCATTTCCTGAATTTGAAGGCTGTAGAAAAATTTCCCCATATCTAATTCCTGTTAACAACTTACAGAGTTAGTGTTCCATGAATCAAACTTTGGAAAATGCTATATCATAGAAACCCATTTATCCAGATTTCCATTTATTTTCCATTTATTTTCCTCAACAAATCTCTACGTAATTCATTAAAAAGATCTAACTCTATGTGCATACAAACAGAGATGCAAACTTTGGTTAATTTGGATGCTAAGGGAATAGTAAGATATTCTGTCTGACTGACGAATTTTTAAAAACTAACTGCAGAGAGGGACTTCCTAGGTGGTGCAGTGGTTAAGAATCCACCTGCCAATGCAGGGGACATGGGTTTGATCCCTGCTCCAGGAAGATCCCACATGCTGTGGAGCAACTAAGTCTACGCGCCCCAACTATTGAGCCTGTGCTTTAGAGCCTGTGAGCCACAACTATTGAGCCCGCGTGCTGCAACTACTGAAGCCCATGTGCCTAGAGTCGGTGCTCCCCAACAAGAGAAGCCACAGCAATGAGGAGCCTTCACACCACAACAAAGAGTAGTCCCTGCTCGCTGCAACTGGACAAAGCCCGTGTGCAGCAATGAAGACCCAACACAGCAATAAATAAATAAATAAATAAAAATTAACTGCAGAGAAAGTGCTAAGTGCATTTAACCTTTGATGAAAAGTATTCTGCAGCATTCTTAAACTTTAATATAATACAACCGCCTGAGAATATTGCTAAAGTGCATGTTTGATTCAGTAGGTCTGAGGTGGGATCAGAGGTTCTGCAATTTCTAATCAGCAACTGGATGATGCCAATGCAGCTGGTCTTTGGACCACACACTGAGTATCAGATTACTTTTCTGCCTTGGTAAGCAGGGTAGAATAAATATAATAAAATTGTTATTTTGAATAACATTGTACATGTTGATGGAGCCACACACCGAGATAATTTAAATTGTTAGAAATATCCACTTGTTTTCTTGGTACTACCTTCCTCGTAAAAGTAAAGTGGGCCCCAATGGGCAGAAAAGTTGTAGCTATAGTGATATCTCTGTCAGCACTTAGCATGAAATGTGGTGCACTATAGGTACTTAATAACTGTTAAGTACATTAACCTATTTGTCATAAACTTTATTATCACCCTTGGTAACTCTAAAGGTGATAGAGAGACACATCTGCTAAGGAGGGAGTTAATGATAAGAAAATATTACTAAGTAAAAATAAAGATGTTGAGAGAGAGACGATCAAGATGGCGGAGGAGGAGGACATGCGCTCACTCCCTCTTGCAAGAGCACCGGAATTACAACTAACTGCTGAACAGTCATCGACAGAAAGATACTGGAACTCACCAAAAAAGACACCCCACATCCAGAGACAAAGGAGAAGCCGCAATGAGATGGTAGGAGGGGTGCAATCACGTTAAAATCAAATCCCATAAATGCTGGGTGAGTGACTCACAAACTGGAGAACAGTTATACTGCAGAAGTCCACCCACTAAAGTGAGGGTTCTGAGCCCCACATCAGGCTTTCCAACCTGGGAGTCCAGCAATGGGAGGAGGAATCCCCAGAGAATCAGACTTTGAAAGCCAGCGGGATTTGATTGCAGGACCTCCATAGAACTGGGGGAAACAGAGACTCCACTCTTGGAAGGCACACAAAAAAGTGTGCTCACCAGGACCCAGGGGGAAGGAGCAGTGACCCCATAGGAGACTGAACCAGACCTACCTGCTGGTGTTGGAGGGTTGCCTGCAGGGGTGGCGGGCAGCTGTGGCTCACCAAGGAGACAGGGGCACTGGTGGAAGCAGTTCTGAGAAGTGCTCATTGGCGTGAGCCCTTCCAGAGTCCACCATTAGCCCCACCAAAGAGCCTGTAAGCTCCAGTGCTAGGTAGCCTCAGGCCAAACAACCAACACTGTGGGAACACAGTGCTACCCATTGGCAGACAAGCAGATTAAAGTTTTGCTGAGCTCCACCCACCCAGCCCTACCCACCATCAGTCCCGCCCATCAGGAAGCATGCACCAGCCTCCTAGGTAGCTTCCTCCACAAGAGGGCAGACAGCAGTATCAAGCAGTATCAGCAGTATTTCATCTTGTGGAACTGAAAACCACAGCCACAGAAAGATAGAGAAAATGAAAAAGCAGAGGACTTTGTACCAGATGAAGGGACAGGATAGAACCCCAGAAAAACAACTAAATGAAGAGGAGATGGGCACCCTTCCAGAAAAAGAATTCAGAATAATGATGGTGAAGATGATCCAGGACTTTGAAAAAAGACTGGATGCAAAGATTGAAAAGTTTACCAAAGACCTAGAAGAATTAAAGAGCAAACAAACAGAGATATGGAACACAATAACTGAAATGAAAAATACACTAGAAGGGGGCTTCCTAGGTGGCGCAGTGGTTGAGAATCCACCTGCCAATGCAGGGGACACGGGTTCGATCCATGCTCCAGGAAGATCCCACATGTCTCAGAGCAATTAAGCCCATGTGCCACAACTATTGAGCCTGCGCTTTAGAGCCCGTGAGCCACAACTATTGAGCCTGTGTGCTGCAACTACTGAAGCCCACGCACTTAGAGCCTGTGCTCTGCAACAAGAGAAGCCACGGCAATGAGTAGCCTGCGCACCACAACGAAGAGTAGCCCCCACTCACCGCAACTAAAAAGAAAGCCCGCGCACAGCAAAAAATACCCAACACAGCCAATAAAATAAATAAATAAATAAATAAATAAATTTATTAAAACAAAATACACTAGAAGGAACCAAGAGCAGATTAACTGAGGCAGAAGGGCGAATAAGTGACCTGGAAGACAGAATGGTGATAATCACTGATGTGGAAAAGAATAAAGAAAAAAGAACAAAAAGAACTGAAGACAGCCTAAGA
Source organism: Hippopotamus amphibius kiboko (assembly GCF_030028045.1). Classification (NCBI taxonomy): domain Eukaryota; kingdom Metazoa; phylum Chordata; class Mammalia; order Artiodactyla; family Hippopotamidae; genus Hippopotamus; species Hippopotamus amphibius. The sequence goes on along the minus strand of NC_080192.1, from coordinate 25,237,841 downwards.
GACCTCTGGGACAATGTTAAATGCACCAACATTCACATTATAGGGGTCCCAGAAGGAGACGAGAGAGAGAAAGGACCCGAGAAAATATTGGAAGAGATTATAGTTGAAAACTTCCCTAACATGGGAAAGGAAATAGCTACCCAAGTCCAGGAAGCGCAGAGAGTCCCAGGCAGGATAAACCCAAGGAGAAACATGCCAAGACATACACTAGTCAAATTGACGAAAATTAAAGACAGAGAAAAGTTATTAAAAGCAACAAGGGAAAAACGACAAATATACAAGGGAACTCCCATAAGGGTAACAGCTGATTTCTCAGCAGAAACTCTGCAAGCCAGAAGGGAGTGGCACCATATATTTAAAGTGATGAAAGCAAAGAACCTACAGCCAAGAATACTCTACCCAGCAAGGATCTCATTCAGATTTGACGGAGAAATCAAAAGCTTTACAGACAAGCAACAGCTAAGAGAATTCAGCACCACCAGACCAGCCCTACAACAAATGCTAAAGGAACTTCTCTAAGCGGGAAGCATAAGAGAAGAAAAGGACCTACAAAAACAAAAACAAAACAATTAAGAAAATGGTAATAGGAACATACATATCGATAATTACCTTGAATGTAAATGGACTAAATGCACAGACTGACTGAATGGATACAAAAACAAGACCCATATATATGCTGTCTACAAGAGACCCACTCCAGACCTAGGGACACATACAGACTGAAAGTGAGGGGAGGGAAAAAGATATTCCATGAAAATGGAAATCAAAAGAAAGCTGGAGTAGTGATACTCATATCAGATAAAATAGACTTTAAAATAAAAAATGTTACGAGACAAGAAAGGACACTACCTAAAGATTGAGGGATCAATCCAAGAAGAAGAGATAACAATTATAAATATGTATGCACCCAATATAGGAGCACCTCAATACATAAGGCAAATGCTAACAACTATGAAAGAGGAAATGCAAGGCAGAAATAGAGACACAGGTGTAGAGAATAAACACATGGACACCAAGTGGGGAAAGCAGGGAGGGTTGGGGGGGCATGAATTGGGAGATTGGGATACCAAATTGTACACTCTAAATATATGCTGTTTATTGTGTATTAACTGTATCTCAATAAAAGTTCTTAAAAAAAAAAAAGATGTTGCCAAACATTGCCAGTCAAACAGTATAATATGGAAAGTATTTGAAAAAAAAAATTGAATGTGCTAATAAGTGGTGGAATCTACCTCTAGCTCAGAAAAAGGAAGGTAAGAACCAGAGTAATGTTCTGGTAGAAGATGCCAGTAAGAAAACCCATGCTAGGGAATTGGACACCCCCAGGCCTCTCTGCCCCAAACATAGTCTGGAATTGTCATAAAGTGAATGGAGATAGGCCTCCCTCAGGCAGTCTACCCAGGATCAGGGGCATGGCTAGAGAAGGAAAAAAGGAAATACAGATCTTCCATACTAATCCATCCAGCTTCTACAAATTATGTAAAAAGGACTCAATTGGTACCAGTTATTTTCATAACCCCCCTACTTGGTGCATTATGTATTGTGTAAATATTTTTAACTAGGAGTGATTAGCAATATGAATTATTGGTGGTAGTTTCTAGCTGCAAGTCTTTCAGTACCCCAGATGCAGGGGAATTCTATGATGATTTAAGAGGTTGAGAAACTAATCCAGAAAAGTATATTACAATTGTCTTATAATGTTTTTTTGTTTGTTTGTTTGTTCATTTGTTTTAATGTATTAATGTGCTCTTCATGGAGTTTTCATTGAAATAGCTTTGGTACCTTCGATCTTCTGACACTTGGATATTACCTATAGATATCAATTGGTAGGTGCAGGGAACTATACTAGATGGTATTTATTGACTGATTATCACCTACTTGTGGATAGTTCAGTCTACTCCATCTCACTGACTGAGGTGTCCAAGATGAGGGCACCTCCAGCCAACCACCCATCTTCTCTACTTCTTTTATTCTCATATTCCTTTATTGTCCTCCCCTTCTTTTTTTTTTTTTTTTTTTGCCTCTATAACCATTCTGAAATTTTTTTTCAGTTCTTTGAATATGCTATAGTCTTTCTTCCTTCTGTTCCTTTTTAGCACTGGTTTTAGCACTGTCTGCTGCGAATATCCCTACCCATGTTATGTTGATTCCTATTAAACTTCAGGTCTCAGGTCTTAAGTCAGAAAATCAACTCTTCTTCATTGCCCCTTGTATGAGCTCCCCCGTACACTCTCTAGACAATGTTAGTCATATTTATGTGATCTAACACACGTATATACCAGTAGTTGCCTACACACACACACCCACACACACACACCAAGGGCCAAAAAGTGCCTTTGGTTTTTTAACTAAAATAAAGGACACATTTTTCATTTTCACCAAGAACTTTATTGAACAATGTATTCATCTTTTTGTTCCACTACCTTCTGCCATTATTCAGGCAACTTCATAATTTTACCTTCCCAAAACTTATCTTTTTGAGCAAAGAACTGTTTCAGGTGCCTTTTACAGTCTTCTAGAGAATCGAAATTTTTTCCAATAAGAGAATTTTGTAAAGACTGAAATAAATGGAAATTCGAAGGTGCATTGTCTGGTGAGTATGGCAGATGAATCAGAACTTCCCAGCCAAGCTGTAACAGTTTTTGTCTGGTCATCAAAGAAACATGAGGTCTTGCATTATCCTGATGGAAAATTAGATGTTTTCTGTTGACTAATTCTGGATACTATTCGTCGAGTGCTGCTTTCAGTTGGTCTAATTGGGAGCAGTACTTGTTGGAATTAATCGTTTGGTTTTCCAGAAGGAGCTCATACTAGAGGACTTCCTTCCAATCCCACCATATACACAATATCACCTTCTTTGGATGAAGACTGACCTTTGGTGTGGTTGGTGGTGGTTCATTTTGCTTCCCCCATGATCTCTTCCATTCTACATTGTTGTACAGTATCCACTTTTCATCACCTGTCATAATTTGTTTTAAGAACGGAACATTTTCATTATGTTTCAGTAGAGAATCGCATGTGGAAATACAGTCAGGAAGGTTCTTTCACTTATGTAAAACCCAAACATCAAAACGATTCACATAACCAAGGTGGTGCAAATGATTTTCAACGCTTGATTTGGATATTCTGAGTATGTCAGCTATCTCCCGCATGGTATAATGTTGATTGTTCTCAATTATTGTTTCGATTTGATCGCTATCAACTTCAGCTGGTCTACCTGACCATGGAGTATCGTCCAGCGACAAATCTCCAGCAGGAAACTTCGCAAACTACTTTTGACATGTTCAATCAGTCACAGCACCTTCTCTATACACTGCACAAATCTTTTTGTGTGTTTCAGTTATTTTTACCTTTCTTGAAATAATAAAGCATAATATGCCAAAAATGTTGCTTTTTTCTTCCATCCTCAATATTAAAATGGCTACACAAAAATTCACCAATTTTGATGTCTTTTTTTAAATGCGCGCTGATATGACAGCTGTCACATACAATCTAACAAAATTATTTCGAACGAAGTTAAAGACAAGTAAGTGCTACTGGAACCATGTAACGGAAAAATATGAACTTTTTAGCCCACCCAATACACACATGTATACATTTATAGGCACGCGCGCACACACACAGACACACACACACAAAGCTCTATAAAAAGACTGTCTCTCTTGCTCACTGTTATAATTCCCAAGAATTAGCACACTTAGCACACAGGAGTGTTCAATAAGAATTTGTTGAATGAAAGAATTAGTTTTTAAAATGTCCTAATTTTGTTCAAGTCTATCAACCTTGGAAATCAAACAGTATATTATGGAAAATATTGTCTCCATTGACATTTTCATGGTCTAAAAAATAATAGTTATGTGTTTTGTTAGTTTTAGCTACATTTTCACATTTTGCTTATGTTTTTATGGAAATGTAGTTTGGGGAGCAAAAACTTATAAAGCCTTTTTGGCACAAGTCCCTAGAAGAGCTATATAAGTAGCTGGGTAACTTTTTAAATAATCTCATACATTTTGTAAGAATATGAGCAGTAGCGTGAACATAGAACAGCACCAAATCAAAACAAAACAAAACATAAGGTACTTATTTTGGCTCCAAGTCTGCCAAAAAACCATTTCTATTTCTCTTTTTATTGATAAGACTTAGACATTAAAAAAAAAAAACCTCTATTTTAATCTTTTGTACATTTACTCATCTTACAATTTTGTAAAGCTAAAGAATTTAAAATTTGATTAGTAAAGTAAAATGCAATGAGTAATATGCAATGCTTTCAAATTAATCTGAACATTACATCAGTAAAATATATTGGAAATATATGAAACTTTCCTAATTAAAATCACTACAATGGCTCCCAGCACTCTAGGGAATAAATACTAAAAGTTTTAGGCCAGCATACAAGGCCCTTTAAAATCTAGCCCCAATCCATGTTTCAAAGTTTTCTTTCACTATTCTTGTAGATCTTCTACTTGTTATTCTGGTATAGCCATTTGCTATACCAGAACACAGGAGATACTTAAATGTTAGTTAGATGTTAGAAACTGGGTTTGCTTTAACCAATGTACGTAAAGTTTGGGGGGCCTTCATCTAGACCAGTGTTTCTCAGACTTTAGCTTGCATCAGAATCACCTGGAGGGCTTGTAAAACTCAGATTTGGGGGCTCCACCCAAAGACTTTCTGATCAGTTGGTCTGGGCTGGAGTCTGAGAATTTGCATTTCTTACACATTTCCCAGGTGATGCTGATGCTGATGGCCCAGGAACCACACTTTGAGAACCACTGGTTTGCTTGTTAACGTCAGCTAAACCTGAAGGCTGAAAATGCAAGTTCAGTACGAATTGAGCTGCCTTTGTTCAACAGAAGAATGATCCTTTGAAAACTAAGTCAGATTATACCACTTTTCTGCTCAAAAATCTGCACCAGCTCATCATTTCATTCCAAGTAAAAGCCGCCGTGCTATCAGTGGCCTACAGGCCCACATTATTTGCCTCACATCTCTAGTCTCATCTCCTGCCACCCTCCAAACCCCATTCTGATGCAGCCACACCAACCTCCTTGTTTTTATGTGGACACATTAGGCACCTTCCTGTCTGAGGACGTTCGCTCCAGGTATTCCATCTGCTTAGATATTCCTCTCCATTTAAATATTTGGCCAGTTTTTTTACTGTCTTCAATTCTTGGCTCAAATCTCACCTTTTTAATGATGAGGCCTATCCTAACTCAATACTGCATCTTGTTATGATCTCACTTATGTGTGGAATCTAAAAAACCAAACTCATAGAAATAGAGAAGAGATTCGTGGTTTTCAGAGGTGAGGAGTGGGGGGCTGTTGTGGCAAAATTGGTAAAGGTGGTTAAAACACAAAGCAAAACAAAACAAAACTTCCAGTTAAAAGATTATGCTTTGGGGATGTAATGTACAACATGATAGCTGTAGTTAATACCATACTGTATATGTGAAAGTTGCTAAGAAAGTAGATGGTAAAATTTCTCATCACAAGGACAAAAATTATAACTATGTGAGGTGATGGATGTTAACTTATCGCAGTGATCATTGCACAATTATCCATATACCAAATGATTATGTTATACACCTTAAGCTTATACAGTGCTGTATGCCTAATATTTCTCAATAAAACTGGGGGAAAATGAAAAAAATACTGCATCTTGTCACACCTCATTCCAAATCCCTGGCACCTTGGATCCTTAACTTGTTTTATTTTTACTTCTATGGTGATAAAAGCACTTATCACCTTCTAACATACTATATACTTCATTTATTAATTACATTTATTGTCTGTCTTCTCTGCTAGAATATAAGCTCTTCGAGTGCAGAGGTCTTTGTTTTGTTCCTGAACACATCCTAAGCCCTTGGCACATAGTAGGCACTCAGTATATACCCACTGAATGAACAAAGGAATGACTGAAGGAGTGAATATGTCAGGTACATTGTACAACATACTGTTTCAGGTCAATGCTATGTAACAGTATCTTTTTGAAAAGGTTGCCTGTTGCTGTACAAGACAGTTAATTTGAGTTACTCAATGACAAATTAATTTCGTTTCCTGTTTTATCTGCTTGTTAGTCCATACATTCTTATTTTTAGACATTTCTACTAGTGGTCTGAGGATGTGGAATACACACATACACATATGTAATTAAATATATCCTGTACAAAATGGTGTTAAGGCTGAATATGTTCTAGATTGAAACAGTTTCATAAGCAGATCCTTCAGTCAGCACATGGAGTTAAAGAAATTACATTTTAGTCCCTAAGGTACAGTGGATTTTAAAGAAGTAATTATCTTTGACATAAGGTATTTTTAGTCAATAAAGAGTAAAAACTCTATAGTATTATTTCCCACTGTCTATCTTATAGGACAACAGTTATTATAATACTAGCTTTCATTTCTTGGGGGCTTACTATATGACAGGCAACACACTAAACATTCCACATACTTTAGCGTATATAGTTCTCATTACAACCCTGTGGGGAGAAAGAAATCGAAGTCCAAAGAGCTTCAACAGCTGGCGTAGGGTTACACAGCCCTAAGGGTCGCAGGGAAAGCTTCTACTCTAGATCTGTTTGAAACCTATTAAAATGAAAGTCTGCGTACAGCAACGAGCAGGAATAAAACAGAGTTCTCAGAGAAACGTTATGATGTAAATCCGAATTTGGGGATCAGTGTCGAAAGTGATCTGTTCCACATTCTGTCTTCCACAAGCTAAGAGAGAAAGCTTGTAACAAGTAATACCACTCATATTTCATGTAAATATCTCCTGCCAGATGTTAAAACTGTGTTTTCAAGAGCAATAGAATTTCTCCTTTAAGTTAAAAACAAACCCAAGATTTTAAATGATTGTTTCCCATTGTATGGCTCCTTTCCTGTCACTGTTTTTGACCTAGAACATGGAGTCCTTGGTGGGGAAAGGAAGGGCACGATCATTCATCTCCATTACCAGTCTGGAAGTGGTTTCTGTGATCTGATAATTTCTGAGTTGACAGACCTGTAAATGCTCATGTAGTTAGAAGAACTATTCATCCACCCTGGACTTTTACTTAAGCTCTACATACATCCTTCATAGTCACGTTTCAGATAATGTCTCATTAATTGAGCAGATCCTTGAAAATTCTACTCTTTTTTCAAATAAACCTCTTGAAGTTATGCCAACAAAAAAGCAGAACCATTCTGTAATAGTTCAGTATTTGGGGGGAGAGTAGGGAATTATTGTTACATTCTAAATTAATTTATGATACAGTGGTACATTAGAGCAGAGTCAACCAAATTGCATTCACAATGAAACGAAAAACCTGTCATTTTTCAGGTGTTCAGATTCACTGCAGAGATGAACATTAGAATGACCCAAGTGCAGATAACCACTCTTTTATTTCATCAGTTTGAGTCCATTATTGTCTGCATCCTACTCATAAATTTGGTCTTAAGATAATCCTAACTGTATCTCCCTCTTCATCATTCTTTTTTCTCTTCTACTAGTCATCTTATTTTCCAAAATGTAGTGCTATAGGAAACAATTTTACTTCATGGAGAGTGAGAAAGGGGATTGTTTTTATGAATATTGTACTGTTTCCACCTAACAGATTGAAAATTCTTACCCCTTATCAGTGAAATTAGCTGATGTGTGTGAGTGGATTATCTGAGTGAATTTCATGACCTCTCTTCTGTGGGCGAGCAAGTGACGGATGGAGAGTCATCTCTTTTGTACAAATCAACCTTTTTTTTCCAGTAACCGTGCATTCACTTACATTTGCAAGCATCAGGGGCAGAGAAAGGTCTTCTGAGGTCCCGGTAGAAGCCTGGCTTACATCGTTGGCAATGCTGACCTTCTGTGTTGTGCTGACAGTCACTGCAGACGCCACCACTACGATTCCCTGATGCCTCCCACACATTAATGTCAAAGTGACAGGCATCGGCATGTCCATTGCACTTGCAGGCTGGGAAAAAGAAGCATGGGAGGAAAACAAAGAAAAATAAAATGACAGGTTCCTCTAATATTCAGGCAGTTAAAAGTAGGGTAAGCTGATTGCTAATTTTTTAAAAATTTAGTTTTTTCAGACTCATAGACATAGAGAACAGACTTGTGGTTGTCAAGGGGGGGGGAGGGGGGAGGGATGGAGTGGGAGTTAAGGGTTAGCAGACACAAACGATTGTATATAGAATGGATAAACAACGAGCTCTTTCTGTATAGCACAGGGAACTATATTCAGTATCCTGTGATAAACCATAATGAAAAAGAATATTTTAAAAAGAATGTATGTGTATGAATACATACATGTATATGTATGTATAACTGAATCACTTTGCTGTACAGCAGAAATGAACACAATATTGTAAATCAGTTATACTACTGTCATTAAAATTATTTTTTTAATAGTATACATTTTCACAGTACAAGATTCAAAACAGTATAAAAAGGTTTATACATTAAGAACTCTAGTCTCCCCATCCCCATTCACCCTGTTTCCTCTGGCCTTCAGTAGCTTCTTTCCTTTCTTCCTTCCTTCCTTCCTTTCTTCCTTCCTTCTCTTTCTCCTCTCCCTCCCTCCAAGCCTAGAAGGAACCTTCTAGTGGTCCCAGGTTAGTAACTTGGCAGATAAACTGATTTACCTTTCATCAAGTACTATTCCTCAGCTATTGTTTTACTGATGAGTATGAGTTAGTCTCTTATAGAAGCCTTAATTTTCTTATAGAAGAGGCTTGCAGAGTTTCTTATGTAACAGTTTCTCAAAGGCATTTCTAAGATTATCAGTCAATAGCGCCAAGTGACAAGTCTCTGTGTTCCATATGTATTTAGATATGCAGCTGGTTTTTGTGGAAAGGGCCAGAATGGCACTCTAGGAATTTAGGAGAAATTCTTCAGATTCTTTTGATGAGTGATTTAGAATAAGGATCCGGACTTTTTTTCTGGAGGTCAATTGTATTTGAAAATGTTTGTGCTATTGTTTTTCATTGTTTTCTTGATGTGTTATGACATTTTGACCAGATTCATAGTCTTTAAAAAGCATATTGTAAGATAATTTAAGATTTATGCTTAGAGGAAATCCTTTACATTTCCTAGAAACAAAAATAAATCAATTATGATTCCAAATTATGTATGGGAAGAGACTTCTCACAATTTTACCCACTGTACTGCCTTTAAATCCTAGTAAAATTGAAGTTTGTGAGTGTAAACATTGTTACAGGCATGTGTACTTCTCTGTGCATGTGTATTTCTAATTCATGTGTATTTCATTTTGAATTGAAAAGAAAAAAAATGATTCATGTTCCCATATTTTTTACCCTTTTATCTAATCTCCAACCTCAAACCCAAAGTTAGCCATGGCAATGTAGTCTCATTCTTGAGGAACTGGCTTAGTTTTAAATCTAATTTGTCATTACAAGTATCATAAGTGAAAAGAAAGGCATTATGGTATTACAGAAAAAAGGCATTTAATTTGGAGTCTGAAGACTACAGATCAAGTCTTGACTCTATCATTTACTAACTTTGGCAAGTTACTTAATCTTACTGAGCCTCAGTTTCCTGATCTCTAAAATGGGATTAATACCACCTACTTTATAGGGTTGTTTTGAGAACTGAATTCAAGATAGCTATTTTCATGATTACAATTCAGTATCTCAGCTATGAAGGTAATTGCACATTCTAATCCTTGGTTGCCCTTGTGTCCAGCCATGTTTTTATTATGTCAAAGTCTCAAGGAGGGTGCTTAGGTCCCACAGTGTCCCAGCAAATGGGCAACACATTCTTGGCAAAATAGTATATCGGTGACTTTGCAAGTAGTAATTGTTTCCAATATCTGAAGTCACAGTGGGCAGTGATATGGGCTATGTTTGTGTAGGTTACAGTGTCTGTCACCTACCACTTTATATTGTGTTTATAGAGACAACAAGAAGTCGACAGATGTTTACTTTACAAAGCAGACTTTGAGTCTGTGGGTTTGGTACTTACTTCTGCATTCTTTTGGAGACCCTGTTTTGCCATCAGCTGCCTCCCAGGGGCGGTCATTGTATAAAGGTGCACAGTGTTGGCAGTGGGTGCCTGCTGTGTTGTGCTTACACATACACTTTCCATGAACCTGCAAACAAAAACAAGTGAGAGCTATGAGCACAAACAATGCTAGGAAAGAACACTCTTCCCACAACCTCCTCTCATTGGTTGGCTTTAGCCATGACATTCATTCATTTTTCCGAAGAAGTTAGTCATCAAGATGAAAGATCCTTTCTTTAGTTTGTCTTGTTGTTAATTCATATCCTTGACTGTAGGATATGTGACCCGAATGAACAATTCTGAGATACTAAGCATTTGCTTAAATGTTTAATACCTTTCTTTTTTTTTTCATTCTTTACACAAAAGTAATACATCTTCAGTATAGAAAATTTAGAAATCTATAATCCCATCACAAAGTGACATCACTGTCAACATTTGAAGCATATATTTAAAGTACTTTAAAAATAAAATTATATTTAATAAAAATTTTAAAAGTACAATTATATTCAAAACTTTTTTTCACATAACAGTGTATTGAGATCATCATTTCATGTCATTAAATATTCTTGTACAACATACATTTTAATGGCTCCCTGTATGATGTAAAATTTATTTGACTAATCACCTGTTTTTGGTTATTTAGGCTTTTAAATATTTTTATATATTATATTTTAATTCTGTAATGAATATCCTTGTAGCTAACTATTTGTGTACATCTTAATATGGAATGTGTTTTCTAGAAGTAAAATTGAACAGTCAACATTTGTATATTTTTAAGGCTTTGAAAACATTTTGTCATAATGACAAGGCATCTTTTTTTTTAATGCCACAATTCAGAGTAGTTAAGGGGTTTTATTTATTTATTTATTTAAAAAGATTATTTATTTATTTATTTTTGGTTGCATTGGGTCTTTGTTGTTGCACTCAGGCTTTCTCTAGTTGTGGCGAATAGGGGCTACTCTTCATTGTGGTGCACGTGCTTCTCAGTGCAGGCTTCTCGTTGTGGATCACAGGCTCTAGGTGCGTGGGCTTCAGTAGTTGCAGCACGTGGGCTCAGTAGTTGTGGAGCACGGGCTTAGTTCTTCCGCGGCATGTGAAATCTTCCCGGACCAGGAAGCGAACCCATGTCCCCTGCATTGGCAGGCAGATTCTTAACCACTGCACCACCAGGGAAGTCAAGGGGATTTTTAAAATAGTATTTCTGGGGCTTCCTAGGTGGCACAGTGGTTAAGAATCCGCCTGCCAATGCAGAGGTCACGGGTTCGATCCCAGCTCCAGGAAGATCCCACATGCCACGGAGCAACTAAGCCCGTGTGCCAAAAAAAAAAAAATAATAATAATAAAATAGTATTTCTCACAATGAGGAATACTTTAGTGGAATTATCTGGGATCTGAGAGTTTTATGAGAATTTTAATATTTTTTGTATTATCTCACCAATAATTTCTCAAAATTTATATTTGGTATCATCTGGAATACTTCCTAATAACTAAGTATTGCCCTGAATTCCAGTAGCAAAATGCATTTATTGATACATGATGTCACGACTGTACAAATGAACACTTTGTAAAGCAGCTCAGAATGGGATTCTCAAATCTGGATCTGTGAGGTGGTGGTGTTGTTGTTATTGTTTTCTTGAGAAACAGTACAGGAGGTGAATCAGCATAAAGATAATAAATTATATCAACCAGTCAACAATTATCTAATGAACATCTACAAGAGGGAGCTGCTGTGTTAGGCAATGTTTTGTACACAGAGCATTACCAACATGATTTCTGTCTTTAAGCAAAGTACAATGTAGCTGGAGAAAAAACAATTTACATAGAAAAAAATTACAGATAAACAAGACAATAAATAAACACCTAAGAAACAAAATATTGGAATTCAAAAGATGAAAAATCACCATAGATTAGCAGTTGTTGAGGGCTTTATGAGAGGGATTGGGTTTTAAGATGGTTCTTGAAGTCGGACAGTATTTTTGACAGGCAGAAGGGAAGAGACTTTCCAGGAAGAGGAAATAAAATTAACCAAGCTGTGGTGCTAGGAGGCTAGGGAAACTCTGTGAACAAAGTTTATTTCAATACAACCAAAATATTCTGACTGTGATGATAAAGGACTACTGAAAACAACATGTACATAGATGGCCAGAAACAAAATGAGTCTTAGAGTTCCACAAATGTGGAAATAACCACAAGCAGTACATTGATGCACTACTTACTGCTGGACCTAATTTAACACTTAAGTTGTGTTGTCTTACCCAGGATCCCCTTTCTCTTCTCATTCTCTTGGTATGTATGTCTTTGGTTCCACTGGTAGAGACACTCTGAAAATAGCATATGCATTATCCAAGTGTGTTATATGACTACTGTGGACCTTTATGCACAAAGTTCAAGTGCAGGAATGATTCAGGGCTTGAAGGACCACAGGCTACTTGTGAGTGAATCACATGAGGCCCAAGAGTCATAATCTGGGAAATTTCATGAATAATAATTTTTGTGGCCATCTTGCTGAATTTAATTTCTGTGTATTGTAAAGTAAGGTTTTTGTGCTTAATGAAAATTAATTATAGCTGTCCTTTTAGTTCTTAGGGATTAGCCAGGATATAGATTTTTTAAATGGTAGAATTGACTTGGAGTACAATGATGTTCAAAAATTTTTGTTGATCTTCTTTATAGAAACTCAGCTAATATTATAGATTCAACTTATTGGTTTTGTTCTTGGAATGCCCAAATGTAAGGTGAGTTATAGTTACCTATTTTCTTGGGCTTTTCTTTGTGACTACTTCTGCTAGGAGCTGTTTATACATATAGTCACGTGGAGTTGTAAGAGTTTACCATACATCACTATTCACATGTCTAGTCAAGAGCTAAAGACAAATTTGTACTTAAATTTGGAGATCTGCAGGAATTCAATTTCTACTGCTAAGAATGAGGTCTTCTCATCCTAGCTCCTGGATATCTAATTTTTCATATATTCTGGTGAAATGCTCCAGTCTAACTGCTTTTTATTAAATATTTAAAATTCAGCATTCCTTATCATCATAAAAAAAATAGAAATTCTATCAAACAACTCCTATCAAAAAAGAATGGTGGGGATATGTATATAAAAACAGATGATTGAACTTGGTGTACCCCCCCAAAAATAAAAAAAATAAAAAAAAAAAGAATGGTAACATTCTTTTTTTTTTTAATTGAAATACACTTGATTTACAATGTTGTGTTAATTTCTGCTGTACAGCAAAGTGATTCAGTTATGCATATATATACATTCTTTTTCATATTCTTTTCCATTATGGTTTATCACAGGATATTGAATATAGTTCCCTGTGCTCTACAGTAAGACCTTGTTGTTTATCCATTCTATACATAATGGTTTGCATCTGCTAACCCCAAACTCCACCTTCTTCCCTCCCCCACCCCCCTCCCCCTAGGCAACCACAAGTCTGTTCTCCATGTCTGGGAGTCTGTTTCCGTTTGGTAGATAAGTTCATTTGTGTCATAACTTAGATTTGCAATGGTAAGAGTCTTTAAAGGCTCTCAGTAAAAGAAGGATGAGTCTTTGTTTACTTGTACTAGATCCTGATTTCAGACAAAATGGAGTCTTTTGGAAAACAATAAGAAAAATCTTCCAAAGTTGAAGGATTTAGTGAAGTGAAGGCATACTTATGTAGCTGACACACGTAAGTAGCATAATGAAGATTAGTGGAAAAAGCAGTTTTGTAATTGCCTAAATTCTATAACCCGTGGAAAAAAATAAAACAAATCACTACAGACAAAATACCCAGGATACAAATATTTGATAGAATTAGAGTCAAAATTCCTAGAATAAACCATCCCTAATTCATACTGCTGTTAAGGAGATTATATGGAATACTATCTGAGGAGGGCATTTGAAACAATGTTAAGAAGTCTAAAGTAAATATAGTAGAGACAAAGTCAATAACTGCTATCTGTATAAAACTCTAAGTATGGTCCCTGAGGCTGTGTCTTGATAGAGTACATAGGATTTTCCCTGGGGAGAAAAGATAAGGAACTGCAAAGAAATATTCTGGGAATAGTCAATAAGTACACCAGAGGACATGTGTTGAATAAGTAGGTTCTGTCTAGACCATGGAATACATTAAATAGCTTAAGAATGATGAATGTATCCTGTAATACTGAAGATCCATTAGAGAATTTTCAGTAAGGAAGTGATTGAAAGGTATATTAAATATACTTTATTTTCCTCTCTTTTAAAAGGTTTCCTTTTATCTGCTATCTTGTCTGTTATGTTTTCTTGCCCTTCCTCCTTTATTATTTCTTTTCCATATTTTTTTTACCCCAGCTTATACTTTCCAACAGCCAACAGCAGTTACATGTATTTTCTGATAATGTTCAGAATTTTAAAATGTTGTTAATTTTTATTTTATTGCTTTTTTGCATCCTTCCTATTTTTAAAACAACCATTATTGCATACTGTATAAATATAGATGCTGCAAATTATTGCTACTTTTCTTTGGAGGAACTAAGCTATCATTATAATAAGTCAGTTATCAAGTTTGGTCTTAGAATGCCCAAGGCCTGTATGTAATTTCACCCAACTCATAGGTTAGTCCTGGCCCACAAATTCCAAGCCTCAGGAGGCCACAGACATTCAGGGAAGCCTCATCAAACATTCACATGTATCACAAGATGATGTGGACAGGTCAGTTCCCTCTGGAGTAAGGATTTCAGAGCATTCCCTCGTTCCCACATGCCAAGGATTGGGATGAACCTCCCAGGGTCTGAAAGATGCCAGCCCAGCAAATATTTCTGCACACAGAAAAATTCAAGGAGCTGTCATTTTGAGAATTACCAAAAATAGCTGTAAATAATTACCTAGACCATTTGAAACAAGAAATCCTTCCTCAGCGATACAACTGTTGCTGTTCAAGCTTGAAAGATCATCCACTATTTGATGCTCGTGAAAAATGTGCAAGTAAAACTAGGTTTTCATTGAAAAAAAAACAAACAAACAGAAAAAGGAAACTTTAGTAACAGGTTAAACATAGCTCTTGTTTAGTACACAAACATAAGCTAGACAAAGCAAGAAAATGGGATTGTGTATCTAAGGCTTCGTTAAAGAAGAGTGGTGTCTAGCTGTGTAATTGGACAGTGAGAAGTCTATTTTAACAACATATCTACAACTCCTAATTATTCAAGAGGTATATGTTGGCATTTTGGATATTCTATGAATTTCATAAACCCCTCTACTATACTGAGAGTATGTTTCTCTGTTGATGTCAGAAGCTTTCCTACATATATCTGAAAATGAGCAGGACCCTGTGGGACTCCTGGGCATGAAAGCCTTTCTGTGTCCCCCATTTCTTGTTTGCAGGGAATAGCCTTCAGCCTCCATGACCTTCCCTGAGTTCCAAAGGGCAGGTCCAAATAGTTGCTAATCAGGGAAGGGCAGGGATGCAGATACAAGGGAGGAGCAGCCAAAAAACAAATAGTGCAGACTTGGGGCAGGGTCCTGGTTCTGCCTCAAGGGACACACATCACTATCTTTGAGCTCTTTACAGAATTAAAATCCCCAGCAAATGGAAGATGTTCGCATTACTCTTTCCAAAGAAACTTGTCAAGAGACTACCTGAGGCCAGATGAAAGGAACCAGAGAAGCTCATTAGGAGACTACCAGAGGTCAGATTAAAAGAATGCAGGCTCTGCATACACCCTGATCCTTATTAGCAACTCTGCCCTTGAACCATGCTATAAAACTCCTCACCAAATCCTCCCGGGTTGGGACACACACTTTTGAGAGGCACAAGCCCGCTTTGTCCCCCTTTGCCTAGCAAAGCAATAAGCCTATTCTTTTCTACTTCACCCAAAACTCTCTCCCTCTCCAAGATTCAATTCAGCACTGGTGCACAGACACCAAGTTTTAGCCATCATATCTAATAATATTTATTTGTTACTAATATTAACCTACTTGCAAGTCATTTTTAGCCATATTTATCCTACAGGGAGGGAATCATACAAACTTTGACCCAGTAATTTAAGGAGTTACTGGAACAGCTTGCTCATTAATACCTGTGTGTTTTGGTGACAAAGATTATATGTTAGAAGCAAATAGACATGGAAGAGAAAATACCACTCCTTCATATGTAAGGCTATAGAAGAAAGAATGTAGGTGGGGGCAAAATGAGGAAATTATTGTCTTCCAAGTCCATCACTGGAAGATACACTTGTCTTGCTTAGAAAAGCTGCTTTTTAATTATTCTTTTTTGGGGCAGAAGGTCTTCTAGTAGTCAGCAAACATAGAGTTGAGGAAATTAGCCATGGCAGGAGGTTGTGAGAATCTGGTCATTGGTAATGTCAAGCATATGGGTTAGACAATCACTTATGAAGATGTTGTAGAATATTAAACATTAGATGCAAGATTGGCTTTGACAGCTTGTATGGTCCTTCTAGTTTTAAGGTTCCATAATTCTAAACCCTGCTTTGCTGTATTGTGAATACTGCCTGGTTGTAGGCAATTACCCATAATCCTTTCTGAGCTACCAGATAAGACTTAAATGTCATATGGCTGAATCCTGTTAATATCTTACCAATGCAGAATGTTTCTTAATGATGTGAAAGTCAAACAAGGGAGAGCTAGGAGAATATCTCTTCTTTTTTTGCAGGCACTACCTGATGTGGCACAAATGAAAGAGTAAATAAATGTTAATAAGCTCTGAAGATGGATTTGCATTTGTCAATAATGACTGTACCTAAACTAAAATAAGTTATATTCTTTCTGATTTTTCTCCTACTCTTTTCCTCCTTCTGTACTGGATTTCCCCCATTACTTGTAACTAAAATAATCACAGACTGTCATTCTAGCACCTGCCTTCCAAATAAAGGTGTATTTCATCATCTAGTTATGCTCACCACAGACATTTCCATAATGGAATGACCAAAGCAAATAATCAATCTGCTTAAAGCTTTGGAGGACTCAAATTAACTGAATTCTTTTATGAATGTCTGATAAAATTTACTTCCCATCTGCTTTCCAAGAAAGAAAGGACCACCTGTTGTTTGTGTCCTACTAAAATTTATAATGAAAGTTAGTGGAAAAAAGCTTTTACAGCTAAATGGTCAGAAATTCTTAAATTTTATCAATTGAGTAATTTCCTTGAGCTCTTGTGCCATTATTATTTACATATACATGATTTTATTTTCATTCTTTACCATTCAACTTTGAATTTCAATGGAAAATGAATATTCTTTCATACCATCATTAGAACTTTAAAAAAATGTTTGTGAAAAGAGGATACAAACAGTGCCTATTCTATGAACCTGGAAAATGCCCACTTAAAGGCAGCTGTGGCAATTCCGGACCTCCATTTAACTATGACAAATGATTTAGAAAGTGGAACAATGCTTTGCAGCAATGTAAGACAAAATGTAAAGGCAAAAAACTGATTTAATTTCTAAAGAGATAGTATGTCTCTTTTAGAGAAAAGGATTAACTTCTAAAAGAATGAACTTCTTATGTGACAAGAGATAAATTCTAATAACGGGCTAGCCTGTTAGAACCTGCTCCTCTTAAGCAGGACAAAAACAGGCACAACAATGCTGCAGCACAAACCTTTGAATGGAAAGCATTGTGAGGAAGACGTTTCATTAACGAATAAAATATTCCCCTACCCCATTAAAGGTTTGCGTGTTTTAATTTAACAGAAGAAGTGGGAGTTCTATGGTGAATATGAAGCATAATAATTGAGTTTGACAAAAGGGGGCTTGAAACATACCGTCAGAATGGGATAAAATAGGTTGATGGCTGAGTATTCAACATCCTTGCCCAATAATACATATAGCAAGAAGGTAAGAAGTTGAAAAGTTCTGCAATCTATTCCTTGGTCTATACTTGAACACTAGAGAAAACGGGTCTTGTAAGACAGCATGGGCAATAAAATAAAGATAGGAATAGAGCAGAAACAATTACGATTAAAGAATGAAAATCATCTCTGAGAGGCCTCTCTCTTCCCAGTCAGCCTGCTGCCTGCAATTCTTCCTATCGGGACTCATTCCTTTAGCTTCTGAATGGTGTTTTAGGTTCAAGAGCTCCCTACAAAACTGTACTTAAGCTCGGAAGGCATAAATCCTTAAATTATTAGTAACAAACATATCAGCAGGGACTATAACCATCTGTTCGCAATCCTCAGACTGTACTCAGAGTTGCTTAAAGGAGGAAGTAGCTTCCTCGTGGAGGGAAAGGGAAGGTGTAAAGCGGAGAGGCAAGGAGCCAAAGACAAACTGTGCCTACTTCATTATTTTGCCAAGAACCTTGCTCTGGCTAACAAACCTGGAAAAAAAAAAGCAAAAACAAAAAACATGCATGGAACCAATACAAAATAAGAAAACTGCATTTAAGCACACTGTATGGTAATCATGTGTTTATATACCTCTCCCCACTAAATCGTAAGCTCTTGCAGGGAAGAGACATGGCTTAAATTTCTCTGAATCCCCAGTAACTGGCATATAATAGGTTTTCAATCAATATGTGTTAATTTTTTTTTCCATTCAGTCAATACATATTCAATGGAGCATTGAGAACCTTAGTTATTGAGTGTAGTTCCATTTTAAAAACTTCTCAAGAAGGCAGGGTGCTAATTATTCATTTGAAGTGGGAATAGGATACTTTTGTTTGTCACAGAGCAGGATTTTGGGCAGAGTAGGATTCAAAGACATCCAGCTTTGTCCAGAGTGCTTCTGTCAAGGCATATTGGTAAATATGATGTTATGTACGACAGTGAGTCAAAACTTATCAACACTCTGGTTATATTAAAACCTCTGTAAAGTCTACAAAGTGCGGATAATTTTTGACTCACCCTCGTATAGTGGTCATCTATAGTTGCTCTGGGAAAACTACTGTAAACCCAAGGAACATGGATTAGTCAGGGAGGGAAATGGGAACAATAAAGATGAAGAAGAAGAAGAAGATGGTGCTAAATAATAACAGTAACAGTAGTAGTTAACATTGACTAGCACTTGCTATGTACCAGGCACTCTTCTAGGCATTGTATAAATATAATTCATTGCATTTACACAAGAATAAGGTAGGTATAATTATTACTGCCATTCCACAAATGAGGAAATTGAAGCCCAAGAAGTGTAAGTAATTTGCCCAAGATCACAAAGCCAACAAGTGGTGGAGGTATTTGAATTCTAGCAGTCTGACTCCAGACTCACCACCTTAACCCTTCAACTACACTATTATAAGACCCTGGGGAGTAGGATTTTTGAGGGATCTACTTTGGCCAGATCTCTTCAGTGTGTTACTTAAATAATATTCTTATGTTTCAAACCAATTTGTCCTTGAAGAGCTCCTTGGGACAAAGGTTGGTTTGGATTCAAAGTGAGCCATTTCAAGGGTATTCTGTTCTTGAATGGATTATTTGTCCTATTCCTCTGGGAGAAGCCCAGCAGTTTTGGAGATAGGTGAATATAGGAAGATTGGCCCCCATTTCCCACATCTGGCATGAATAAGTTCAGGGCATGTACAGGTAGAGGATACTTTTAGATTCTCATTTGTTCAGTGTAAAATCTGTCTGTACACTGAAAATTCTGATGCCTCCTAGGGGCATTTCTGGGCCACTGCAAGTGTTAACGTCTTAACTTATCAGAAACTCCCCTGAATAAATTTGCAAATGGGGATAACAGGAATGTAAATGAATTCTAATTAAAGATTTGCTCTTTGTGAATAGCCTCCCTTTTGTTATCTGCTCTCCCTATTAGATATGATCTGGTAGGGATAGATAGTAATATTATGTAGTATGATGGCTTTTACAGTTAGTTTTAATTTATAAAGAATGGTAAGTGAAAACACTGCACAGCCTAATGATTCAGGTCAATTTTAGATTCAGGTTGTTGACTTATTTCCATTTTTTTCATGTACAAAATGTTGTATGCCCCAAAGCTTTGATTTATATATCTAAATGGCAGTTTTTCTGTGCCTTTGTGCATGCTATTTAGTGTAAGAAATCAAGTGTTGAAGTAGTATTCAGAAGCATAAGAACACACACACAAAATTTCCAAATGCGACTAAATCTGTGTATTCCAAGTTGTGGACATTAATTTTAAGAGTTCATAAAGATGTGTTTCAGCAGGCCTTTGTTTTGTAGTGTTACAGCTAGAACTAAGAACTAAAAATCAAGTTTTGTGGTTTATCTTTCAACATACATCATGATGCTTTCTGCAAAATTAGATGATTGGTCAAAACCAAAACAAAGCAAAAACAAATTTTCCAAACCCACTCACTTGCAGAAAGGAAGGCAGAAACTGCTCCAGGACAGAGAAAAAAGCATTTTGGGCCTTCCAAATAAATTTCAAAACACTTTTGAGTTTAAAAATATTGTTAATCAGGTAAACTCATTTAAAAGTCAAGTGAAAGAAGGTTTTAAAATATTCCCATTGTTTTAAAATGTAGTATTAGCTCAACAGTGGTTTTTGTAAGTGAGCACTTTAGTTTAAATTTGGGGTTCTTCAGTAAATTTTAGGTAGGAGTCTCTCTTACCCTTCAGAGTGATGATTGCCTAGAATAAAGAAAATCTCTCTCTGTGAGTCCAGGTATAAGGACTACTTTTATTTATAACAATGGGCTTAAAAGGTTCAAATGTAGCATCTTTTGTGAAACCACATTATCAACATTATGAGAATACTTTTCTTTGAATATTTTCCCAATTAATAAATAATATTCTTTCTACTGGGTAAAACTGTGATAAACTTGGAGATGCTAACGCTCTCCCGCCCGCCCCCTCCCTCAAAAAAAAAGAATAAGTGTCTGGCTAGCGTACCTTTCTGGGTAATCACTGACTTTTTTTTTTTATTGAAGTATAGTTGATTTACAATGTTGTGTTAGTTTCAGGTGTTCAGCAAAGTGATTCAGCTTTTTATATATATTATTCTTCAAATTCTTTTCTATTATGGATTATTACAAGATATTGAATATAGTTCCCTGTGTTATACAAGAGGTCCTTGTTGTTTATCTATTTTATATATAGTAGTGTGTATCTGTTAATCCCAAACTCCTAATTTATCCCTCCCTTACTTCCCCCTTTGGTAACCATAAGTTTGTTTTCTATGTCTATGAGTCTGTTTCTGTTTTGTGAATAAGTTCATTTGTATTTTTTTTTATATTCCACCTATAAGCAATCTTATATTTGTCTTTGTCTGACTTATTTCACTTAGTATGATAATCTCTAGGTCCATCCATATTGCTGCAATTGACATTATTTGATTCTTTTTTATGGCTGAGTAATATTTCATTGTATATACAAGGGTAAGTCAAAAATGATCCACACTACGGTTATATTAAAACTTCTGTTGGCCGCACTGTCTTATCAGCACTTTCTGTTCAAGGCTACTGTCTCCCCAGTCACTGCTGTGCAGGTGTGAACGCATTACATCAGTTCATTTGTAACTGTGGTGCGAGCAAAAATGGATACCCCCTTGTGATTTGCATGAAAGAAGAGCAGCATCCAGCGATTCATTTTTTGTGGTCTGAGGGTGTACCTGGTGCCGTTATTTATTGAAGACTTTGTGCTCAGTACGGAGAAAGTGTTTTGCTGTGAAGAAGTGTGTATGAATGGACAGAGAAGTTTAAGGAAGGTCACATAAGTATTAGCCATCAAAAAGGAGCCAGATTCACTTTTGATGAAAGAGTGAAGATAGCAGTGCATTCGTGGCTCGCAGCTCAGCCTAAAACATTTTTTTAATGAGGGAATACGAAAGCTTATTGACAAATGGTCAAAGCGTATTGAAAAGCAAGGAGATTACGTCAAAAAAGGATGTATTTGTCTTTTCTAAAAGTTAATGACAATAAATTCTACAGCCAGAATGCGGATAATTTTTGACTCACCCTTGTATGTACCACATTTTTCTTTAATCCATTCGTCTGTTGATGAACATTTAGGTTGCTTCCATCTCTTGACAGTTGTAAATTGTGCTGCTATGAACCTTGGGGTGCATGTATCTTTTCAAATTAGAGTTTTCATGTTTTTTGGATATATGCCTAGGTGTGGGATTACCAGATCATATAGTAATTCTTAAGGAACTTCCATACTGTTTTCCATAGTGAATGTACCAATTTACATTCCCACCAACACTGTAGGAGGGTTCCCTTTTCTCCACACGCTCTCCAGCATTTATTATTTGTAGACTTTTTAATGATGGCCATTCTGATTGGTGTGAAGTGATACCTGATTATAGTTTTGATTTGCATTTCTCTAATAATTAGCGATGCTGAGCATCTTTTCACGTGCCTATTGGCCATCTATATGTCTTCTTCAGAGAATGTCTACTTAGATCTTCTGCCCATCTCTGCATTTTATTATTACTGAACTATTTTACAACTCTGTAAGTTGTAGAAAATTAATAATAATGCAAATAATTCTTGTTCATAGAAATCAGTTGTGTCTTGTCTGACAGTGCAATTGATCATTGCCCTTCATGTTGACCTGTTTTGCACCTCTTTGTAAATGTATTTCTTTGTTTGCCAGTGTATGTGTGGTTCTTTGAATTTTCCTTTGAAGCAGTTGTAAGATCTTACTGGTCCCTCATTAATTATTGAGTTAAGTAAAATTGTTGACACGTTTATTTTATATCTATGTGAGAGTCATGACTTTACTCTTTAAAAATGTATCCTTTAACACTGCTATTTCTTATTCTCCACCTTACCTAAAGTTCCTCTATCTAGACTACTTGAGGATATACTTCTAAAAGTGGAATTTCAACACGTTTTATATAGCTAAATGGGTTTTAATGTCTCATATTTTTATAAGATTAATTCTACTAGCTTATTTTTTTCCTTTTCATCAGGCACTTTATCTTTCCTGTGAGGACTGTAATAAATATTCCTGCCATAAAAGTGCAAATAGCATTAAACTAAAAATTGTGATGCTCAGGAGGCTTATGAAGATTACATTTAGATAAGATGCTATTACCAATTTATGTGATTTTTTTTTCTATCATTACTTCATTACATAGAACTATTTCTTACTGGCTTTTTGTTTCCAGTGGGTTTTAAGAATTACTTCTGACTACTGGGCTTTCAAAAATGATGTCTGAAAAAAAAAATGATGTCTGTTCAACAGGTATATTTATTTAAGTCCTACAAATGAATAGTTAGGGTTACATGCATAATTTAGTTTCAGATTTGCATGTGTACAATGGCAATAAAGTGAGGTACTCTGATTTTAAGACATTCATTTCAGTGTATCTAAGGAATTGCCTCATAATATCAGATTAGCTCCTTTTCTCCTCTATAACAGCTGCAGTTTCTACAAGATGTAGAACAAAAGAAGATTGACAAATATCATTAGATTCTTGCTGCAGTTCTTGTTTATAGGCAGACTTTGACTTTCTTAAAATACTTGATAAGAAACTATCTTAGTATACAGCTAAGGCAACTGAAATTTCTTTCAAGCCAAATTACTACCTGGTTACTGTGTTGAGTTACTGGGAGAGTTGCTATAATATATAACCATGTGACCCTCTCCATCTATGCTCTTCGTTTGATCTCAGTTAAGTCTTGTTTTCATAAGTTCACTTTGCACTTGTCTTTTTATATTTAAACTTTTCCAAGGTCACAACACAAATCAGTGGCAAAACAGGGAACAGAACTCCCAAGAGAGTCCTAAAATATTAGAGGCTTCCATCTTAGAACAGTGATGTCATCAGGGAGATTTTTTTTTCCTTCCCACAAACACCTAAAATAACTTCTTATGATAAAATCTCTTGAGGGAGAAAAAGGGGTCATGTCAATTTCAACTTTTAAGTATCTATTTAATTTGAATAATTTTAGAAAGAAATTGTGAAGGTGGAATTAACAATATATAACTTCTCCTATGTTGTTAAAACTATTAACACAACAACTATCACACAAGAACCTGAGAAACTAAGTGAAGGCAAAAACTAGAACTCATTTTGTATGCAACTTATCTGTCAAGCAGCATTTGACACAGGAATGAAGGAAGGTCTTGTGGGGTTTTATTCAATGTCTTTTAGGATTTAGATGGGTTTTTTATAATTAGTTGGGACCAGGTAAATTCTATTAGAAATGCTGTGGGGGATTATTAAGTACTTTTCACCCCATTGACATTCACTTGCTCAGTGTGTTCACATAGTTTCTGGTTATTTTAAAGGAAAATTCCTTGTCACCAACTATTTTGCATTCTTTTACAAAGTTTTTTTTTTTCTTTTTAAAATTCATTCTAGTTCACATTTCCCACTGTTTTCCTTTTTCTTGACAGTTCTGTTTAACTGTCACTCAGTATTCTAGAAAGTGCAGAGGGTGTTACAAAAGTTGACTTGTTTAAGATAAATGAGCTCCTGATTGTAGTAGAAGAAGCCAGTTGCTAGGGCATGTTTTCTTCCACAGTCTTTTGTTGTTGAATTAATTCATTCGGGTCCTTCTTTTCATATTGCAAAATTGCTTGTTTCTAGGTGAATCTTGTAAAACATCGTCTTCATTATTGAGTATGCTCATATGGAAGAGCAAGATGGAAGTACTGATTTATTAAAAACTTATGCTTATTTGGCTACTCTATCAGAATGCAGTCATTACCAAATCTGTGACCATTTGTATACATCCACAGCTATTGAAAGAACTGGTTTCCTTCAATACCCATCCATCCAAAGCTATTGCTTTTTAAAACAGTCAGCTTAATGACTGGGACTTGAAAAGAAACACATTCATTTATAACCAGCCATGGGTTGCTTTGTTTTTTAGCTTTTGATTTTTTCTTATTGAGATTATATCACATAGCATAAAATGCCTCATTCTAACAATTTTAAAGCATGCAATTCAGTGGTTTTTAGTGTATGCAAAAAATTGTGCAGTCATCACCATCATCTAATCCCAGGGCACTTCCGTCACCCCGGAAAGGAAACTTGTGCCCATGAAGCAGTCGCTCCCCATTCCTCCCTGAGCTCCAGCTCCTGGCAACCACTGACCTACTTTGTCTTTGTATATTATGGATTTACTTTTTCTGGACATTTCATATAAAAGGAATAATACCATATGTGGCCTTTTGTATCTGTCTTCTCTCACTTAGTGTAATGTTTTCAAGGTTCATTTCTGTTGTAGCATGTGTCAGTACTGCATTCCCTTTTATGGTTGGATGATACTCTGTTGTATGGATATACCACATTTTGTCCATTCACTCATCAGTTGATGGACACTGGGTTGTTTCCACTTTTTGGCTACTATGAATAATGCTGCTATGAATATTCATGTACAAGGTTTTGTGTAGACATATGTTTTCAATTCACTTGGGCAGATTCTGAGGAGTAGAATTGTTGGGTCATATAATAACTCTATGTGAAACTTTTTTGAGGACCTGCCAGACAGCAGTACCATTTTGCATTCCTACCAGCAATGTATGTGGGCTCCAATTTCTCTGTACCCTCATTAAACTTGTTATTATCTGTCTTTTTGGTTATAGTCATTCTGGTGGATGTGAAGCAGTATCTCATTGTGGTTTTGATTTGCATTTCCCTAATGACTAAGAACGTCAAGCATCTTTTCATGAGCTTATTGGACATTTGCATATTTTCTTTGGAAAAATATCTATTTAAACCTTTGCCCATTTTTAAATTAGGTTCTCTTCTTAGCATTATGTGGATAAACGTGACATAAAGAGAATACATTTTGGAATTAGGCACATGGGGTTTCCAATCTCTGCTCTCAATAATCTTGGGTAAGTTCCTTAATAAACAAGACATAGTTTTTTACCTATAAAATAAGGGTAGTAGTACTGGCTCCCTGTAGTTGAGGATTAAAAGAGAAAATGCATGTAGATGTGTGACACAATCAATCAAGAACAATCATTATTATTGATATTTTTAACATTATCTGAAACAAATCTCTTAGTTTTAAAAGGCCTTTGATTAATTCATTCATATATTGACTGGGGATTTTCTGAACCCACTATATGTTAGACATCGTGACCATCCCAGTATCTGTCATTACATAATCAGATGGTTTAGCAGATAGGAAAAGCGGGATATGTAAGCAAATAACACAGTGAGGTAAATATTTTAGTTGTGAGAAGTACAGGGGACTGTTGGAGGCCTGAGGAATGACTGGGGCTTTGTGTCAAGGCCACTAATAACCTACTTGTTTGACAAAATAGGCTGTAATTCTTTGCTTTGCATGTTAGTGCAGGTGGGTTCCAAAGTGTAATCCCACAGGGTTAAATTCTTTTTTTTATTACCTATGAGAATTGAATTAAATTACAAATGAGAATTAGAAGATAAATATACTACAATTATGATCTTTAGCCTCTATTCAGCATAACGGAAATACTAGGATCCCATGTTTCCTTTAATTTTAATGGCTACTAGGGCTTATCTGAGAAACAGTGAAACTGTTGCCCTGCAGGAATTCTGAGAGCTGACTGAGCCAGCTAAGTTACATGCCTGGTACTGGTGCCCTTAGAGATGCAAAAATAGAAGGCCAAGGACACTTGATCAGTGTTTACTTTTACGAGTTTCATAATTGTTTGTATATATAAAATACTTAATAGTGGAAAAAAGTAATCATTTTTCCATTTCCATATACAATATATTGTAGTTTTTGAAACCATAATTTTCTCTGCTTTTTCTATGTAAAGAGCTCGAGAGATCTTAAAAGATATCAGAATTCCATATGATTAAAAAATCTTATTAAGAATTAACAAATACTATACTGCTTCTGTATCCCCACACATGTACTATTTTATTCCATTAAATATTTGTTTTGCTAAGATATGACTGTAGTTCCAATTATAGTATTGAGGTTTTGAATGCCAAGATTAAGAGACCTTGTTTTTCTCACTATTTGAAATGGCTGTGAGGTTTCTCCATCTTGTGGAATAATTATTATATATATAATAATACGTACATACACACACACATATATACACTTCTGTGTATGTGTCAGTGTGTATTTTAACCTTATGTATCTGGTCTGGTAACTAAAATTCACCTCATAAGAGGGAACAGGACTTAAATTACAACTTATCTTCTACTGAATGTAATTGTTTTAAGACAAATTGAAGTACATTTCCAGCTCTTACAAAATTGGCAAGACACAAATGAAATACCACAGAGATATGAGACCTGGGGTTGTGAACCAGAAGTCAGATACTTGTAACCTCAGCTTTTCTCTTTCCATGTAGCTTTGCCCTCCACACACTCCATTATATCAGCAATTAAACAGGGAGACTAGGCTTTCCGACCCAGAGATCTGACTCTAGGCTCCCAACTATCCATAGGATGGACCCCCAAATGCTACTGAACTGAAAAGGAAATATTCATAGGAAAATCTGCAAAGTGAGATATATCTTGAATATCTGAGGAGTCTTTTACAGTAAGAAAAATGTCAAATTTAAGTTGTTGTTTCCCAATTTATAGAACTAGCAGCTTAAACATGTCAAAGAAACTCATTTTTGTACCTTCACAGTGCCCAGACTTTGACCTAAATATACATGTGATTCACTTTCCATAAAGCATATTCATGAAAAGTTGAATATTATACTATTGGGAGAATCAATCTTACTTTCCTGTTGGCTTATATTTTACTTTCAGAGATGTCAGCTCTCACACTAACAGTTTAGCTTTCTGGTATTTTTATCCTTTAACCTCTCTGTGAAGTAGTCAAAAGGATATAAACAAGTGTTCTGGGGGAACCCTTGGAAGGAACCCTGCAGGGAATTCCTTTCCTGAGTGCAAAAATTATTTTGTAACACCTCTAGTTTTAAAACCTTCTGGTTTCCTAATCATCAAATAAAAAGAGTAATCTCAGGCAACTTTTGCTATTAATGGAGAGCATGTCCTACTGTTTAGGAGGAAAATAGGGCTCGATTCATTTGCAGTCTTATAAAGTCAAACACTAATAATTTCCAGCCATGAACACATTTTACTGACTTGCTCTGCTACTAGGAAACACAAGGTAGTAAATGAAGTATAAAGAACATTTTGTACACCTTCTATGGTATGGTATCTTACTGCCAAGGGACTACTGGCAAAGTTATACCACACTAGCATAGGAATATTGAAAGAACGCTATGACCTTGAAATGAATTGAGAATAGTCTCACACTGAGTGTATCAAGTTGACAGTTTCTATTTCATTAACATCAGGAATACAGCACTGCCCCCTTTGGTGATGGGATTATCCCTCCCTCCTGGTCTAGTGTGACAAATGGAATGCTCGAGATTGCCGCTGCCTTTCATTAGCAGTGAAGACGATT
Organism: Hippopotamus amphibius kiboko; assembly: GCF_030028045.1. Classification (NCBI taxonomy): domain Eukaryota; kingdom Metazoa; phylum Chordata; class Mammalia; order Artiodactyla; family Hippopotamidae; genus Hippopotamus; species Hippopotamus amphibius. Next base: position 25,209,609 of record NC_080192.1, on the reverse strand, counting down.
TAGGGCTAGAGATGGAAGTAAAGAATGGTGGATCCAGAAATCCCTCCTCCTAACAAAGCCAAAAGTACAGATCAAAGATGATTCGTACCCCTCACAAGATGGTCACTTCTAAATTATTTTCTTCGTAGATGTTCCAAACTTATTGCTTTTACTCTTTCTTTCTTCCCTTTGGGCCATTTCACTAATGAATAGAAGAGAAGAGAGAATGGATGATAATTTCTAGCTCAACATTCAAATGTAGATGACTTGGGTAGATCACCTATCCCCATAAAGATAGTCTCTTTAATGAGAGGTTTTTTTCTTGGTAGCTTATTGGGGGTGGAGGTGTGGGGTATGGTAGTAAGAACTCTGAATGTGAGGAATTGCTATCACTGTGACTACAAGCAGGTAAATTAATCTCTCTGTAACCCAGTTTCCCTTATCCACAGAAGAGAAATAAAAATGCTTATCTTCCAGGATCGTAGTAAGGATCAAGTGAAATAATGCATGGGAAAGGGCTTTATAAAATATAAAACAAGGAACCTTTGGTGGTGGGAATAGTCTTTGCTCTCTCCTGTCCTCACTTCCCTCTTTGCTCAGTTTATTTAATTAATTTATTTATTTACTTAATTATTTTTCGGTTGTGCCTCACAGACTTGTGCCCTCAGCACTGAAAACACAGAGTCCCAGCCACTGGATCACCAGGAAATTCCCTTTGCTCTAGTTTAGATCCCGTGATTCCCTGATGGTAATCAGTCGCTTGAGCCCGCCCCAACCTCCCTTGCCCTCCTGTCCTTTCTCCCCTCTTTTCTACTCTGTTCTTGGCATAATATCAAGGATAGATTAAGTATAGATTAAGGTTTTTTTTTTTTATAAATTCATTTATTTATTTATTTATTTATTGGCTGTGTTGGGTCTTTTTTGCTGTGCGCGGGCTTTCTTTTAGTTGCGGTGAGTGGGGACTACCCTTCGTTGTGGTGCGCGGGCTCCTCATTGCCGTGGCTTCTGTTGTTGCAGAGCACAGGCTCTAGGCGCGTGGGCTTCAGTAGTTGCAGCACATGGGCTCAATAGTTGTGGCTCATGGGCTCTAAAGCACAGGCTCAATAGTTGTGGCGCATGGGCTTAGTTGCTCCACGGCATGTGGGATCTTCCTGGAGCAGGGATCGAACCCGTGTCCCCTGCATTGGCAGGTGGATTCTTTTTTTATTATTATTATTATTATTTTATTTTTTACAATAAACTGCATATATTTAGAGTGTACAATTTGGTATCCCAATCTCCCAATTCATTCCCCCTTTAACCCTCCCTGCTTTCCCCACTTGGTGTCCATATGTTTGTTCTCTACATCTGGGTCTCTGTTTCTGCCTTGCAAACTGGTTGATTTGTACCATTTTTCTATATTCCGCATATATGTGTTAATATACGATATTTGTTTTTCTCTTTCTGACTCACTTTACTCTGTATGACAGTCTCCAGGTCCATCCATGTCTCTAAAAATGTCCCAGTTTCATTGCCTTTTACAGCTGAGTAATATTCCATTGTATATATGTACCACATCTTCTTTATCCATTCATCTGCTGATGGACATTTAGGTTGCTTCCATGTCCTGGCTATTGTAAATAGTGCGGCAGGTGGATTCTTAACCACTGTGCCACCTAGGAAGCCCCATAGATTAAGTTTTTAACAGCACAACAACAACAAAAAGAGAATGGACAGTGAATTTAACCTGAGCTCTACTTTTTATTAACTTTTGAGAAGTCAGTTAGCATTCCCAAGCCTCAGGCCTCAGTTCCTCATCTGTGAAAGTGATGATACCTCATTCTAGTTGTTGTGAAGATTAAATTCAATAACACGTGTAACATGCCAGCATAAGACCTGGCACACCATAAACATTTCATAAGTGGTAACTATTATTAGTAGTATTGATAATCCATGGTGATTATTTTTTCTTTGCTGAGAAGACCTAACACTAATTTACAGATGTTCATTTCCAAAAATATATGTGCATGTTTGCTATATGAAAATATTTTAAAATTCTGATCTAATGTTTTCATTTAATAACTTTATTGATTGTTTTTAAACCCTCTGTTCTTTTCCTTAATACCTTTGAGAGCCAAGAGCTTTCTAATGATTACCTTTGGCTTATTCATAGTACAGTAAAGAATTTTTAAAAAGAAGATAAAACTATGGTCTTAAATCTGTCCTGAATTTCTAAAACACGACATATAAGATGTGCAGATATAAACCCAAATGAACTTTTTGGCCAATCCAGTACATGAATAAATGTATTCAGGTTCAGATGAGAAAAATTTTTGTAATGAAACTATATGCATGATTTTGAAACTTGCCTTACACAGCTAGGTAGCTGAGTAATACTTCCTCAAACCCTACAATATGGTTCCATAGATTTCAGTGTTTACTTTTTGATTTAGAACACCTTAGTCAAAACATTGACACTTTTTACAATGAGTTTCCGGTTACGAAAGAAAAATCCACCTTAGCCTAAGTGTAACTCAAGGCATTTAAACAATTCTCCGTGGCATTCTAAGGCCTCTGTGTTATCCAATGAATGATATTTTAGTGAAACAATGAAACGTTCCATGTTTCTTCTTATTACTGTCCATCATCCAACAGCTGTAAAATCACCAGCTGCTGGGAAAAAGAGAACTAAATCAGTCCTCCCCAGCTGCAAAGAGAAAAAGCTTAAGATCTCCTCTTCACATAATTTCTGGGATCCCAGCAGGCTGGAATCAAAGTACAGTTTTCCTTGGTTTCGATACACAAAACCTTGTAAACATGTCGAAAAGCACATACACTATGATTTATTCTTGTCGTTATTGGGGAAGAAGTGTCTGTGAGAGAAGAAAAGGCTGAGATAATACAGGATAACAACAGCAATATAAATAGTGGCTACCATATGCCAGGCACTGGCTATCATATTTTTAAGCCTCACAATAACTATGTAAGGTAGATATTGATCTCATTTTCTTAGGGAACTGAGGTTCAGTGAGACCAAGTAACTTAGTAAATGCTGTGGTGAGTCAAATCCAGATCTATTTGACTCCAATGCTAGGGTCTTAAACACTGTGCTGTTCTGTCTTCCAGTGACGTGAACAGATAAGGAAAAACTGAACTGGTGAAGGGTAAATGGAATGGACTGGGAAGAAGGGGAAACATGGGAAAGGTGGTACTACCTTTAAAGGTAGTGTTTAAAGGTAAATGAGGCTGCGAACTTGTACCCCACTTCATGCCTTTTCCTACTTCCATCTTCCAAAGAAGAAAAATGGCCCTAAAATCTTATATAGCTTAAGAAACAGACTAAGTAGCATTTCCATTAACTTCCCTAGTTCTCTTTCATTGGTCATCAAAAATTCTAGCCCATAAAACCAGATTTCATTAACTAATTACTCATCCTCACAGCATTGGCTGCAGGTGATTTGGCATGGTCTATAAAGCAGCAGCTCTCAAACTTTAGCAAGCATTGGAATCACCTGCAGTCTTGTTAAACACAGATTCCTGGGCCCTGTCTCGAGAATCTCTGATTCAGTAGGACTGGGGTAGGGCCTGAGAATCTGCAATTATAACAAGTTCTCAGGTAATCCTGATGCTGCCGGTGCAGAGACCACACTTTGGGAATGAATGCTACAAAGAAAAACTGTGCTAAAGGAAGTCGGATTTATACACACATACCTATGACAAGCTGGCTAGTAAAAGAAGAGTCTCTTAAGAGGCTACCTTCCATTCTTCAGGCACAATTTATGAATCCAGTTATTTACAGCTGCATATGTGTAATGAATGGTGTTCACAGATACACAAATGTGGGAGGACAACTGACCTTATGACCATGCGCTTAATGAAGCAAAAGGCTATGCTTTTCATGTGCAATTTGCTCAGCTAAGCAAGCATAGGGATAAGAATATCACATTCAAAAGAGGCAACTATGTCCAAATTTAATACCAACTCTTTATAATCCAGAAAAAAATATACATAAAAATAAAATGCCCCTAAGCTCAGGGATGGGAAAAATCTGAAACCAGAACCATTCACATTTCCAGTCATAAGCCTCTGCTGGTCCAATTGCTATGGACTTTTTTTTAAGAGTAGAGACAGCAGGAATTCTTCTGGAACCGGATCCCTGGAAGCCATCATGGCCTTGGCCACTTACCTGTTTCTAACCCCTTACCTGGCCCTAGCTCCATGTTTGACTTGGTCTTGCCTGGTTTTGCTACATGCTATAGTTACAGCACTGGGGGCTACAACCATTGTGCAGAAGCTGAAATCAGCATGAAAGCTGGGGAGCAGGATGTCACAAGATGAGTATTATTTTAAGATGAAATTGCTTCCAACTTCAAAGGAGCCTGAGATGAGTAAGGAAATGAGGTTTCCATCTCATAGCGTCTTCTAGGATGGAGACTTCTCATTCTAACATCCTTTTGAAGTGGAAAAACACTTACTATAGAATCCCCTTTACTTGGTTATCCAGATCCTCTTTTTAGGTTGATATCTATTTGGGGGTTGGGGGGGAGGGTCTACAGTAACAGAGAAACCAGGCTGCAGTAAGTCTATATGACTAGAGCAGATGAAGGTTATCTTTCCAAAGGATAAAGCTTAAGCCCAGCTGGCAGCACACAAAGACGAAAACCAAAGCCCAGAGAATTCTCTTTTCTGGTACAACACTGCATTGCCCTACTCATGATATGAAATGAGCGACTGCACAACCACACTGAATGAAAGTATGAGGTCCAGCTGGGCAGAGGCAACATTGCGACAGGAGATAATCATTGACGAGGCTGCTGAAATAAAGTGTAGCTACCCACTCTCCGCTACTCCTTGCTGAGAGAGGTGAGGGTATGGCATGAGCAGTAAATGATGCTCTTCATTTTTCAAGTAAGTAAATCCTGATAGGATGGAGTTGATGTTCAATCAAGTAGTAGAACAGAATGAAAATGTGGGCTAGTTCTAGATCTTTCTAAGGAAAAGAACAGCAGTGATAAGGGAAAAGAGAGGAACATTAAAAATGCTTGCAAGTATTAAAAAGGAGAGCCTTCTTTCTTTTTTCTCATGTAAGACAGGAAGCAGCATCTTTTCTTTTTCTTGCTTCAGACTTGCTGGCAGCAAGACTTGCTGGTTTTCATAGAACACGATTTCTGTAATGTGGTCTGTTGATAAGGCTCCTCAGTCACGGGAGGACAAAGCAGGCTGACCGTTAACGTCAGAACTAGGTCTCCTCATGAAGCCTCTAATAGGGGCTGTTTCTCATGCTGGACCCACAGAGGAACCCCCAACACCGCAGGGTGCTTCAGTTAAAGCTTCTGCAATATTACAGTGGAGTGATTGGCAGGTTTTGGTGGGCTCTGACTTTCTTGCACATGTAAATTCTTAGAGAAGAGCTGGAAATATAAGGATGAGTAAGAATTTAGTTTAGAGCCACAAAGTTCCAGACACCAGCCACGGATGTCTCTGTCCCACTTCACTACATGCTCTTTTCTGAGAAACACATCGCTAAGTGTTAAGCACTGTGGTTGAATGAAATGATTCGCTTACCACCATCCACCCTCCCTCCTCCTCTGTGTGAATCTCACAACTGCAGCGGCTGAAGGCAGGAAGGTGGTCTCTGTTCCCTCTCTTCAGGGGCCTCACTTAGTGACCTGGTGGATGTCATGAGCAAGGTAGCCCAGTTGTCTGTGTCCCCTAACACAGAGATGTGGCTGACCTTTGTCATGTAGATGGAGAATTCCTTGGTCCGCCACTCCACCTGTTCCCGTGTTAGTTAGCCCTGTGAAATAAAACATGCTAATTTGGTCAGGGATGTGCTGCCCGTGGTGGGAGAAGCCCTCTTTCTCGAGGCTGGAGACAAGCTGAATCCGAAGTCTAACGACACAGCCAGCCTTGCCTTTCATTTCTTGCAACCATTGTTTTTGCAAATCCAGGCTGGTCACAATGGTCAAGGCAGTCGGGGCTCCACTGAGAATACGTGGGATGGGTCGAGATCTTCAAATGTGACTCCACCCTTCTGGCTTCATCAACATCTTTCTAGGACGACACTGAGGGCTGCCACACATTCACCATGTACGCCCATGTTCTTGGTACAGGATTGGCAGAGATAAACATTAATGTCCTCTTTAATGAGGTGGTGCACAGCCCAGACATCCTTGTTACCATCACCACTGTCAAAGCCTTGGTAGGCTGGTAGAAGATTGTGGAGAACAGTTGTATTATAAGACTTTTGCCATCAGCAGACCAGGTCAGGGAGGTGTACTGGGGTGGCTCTGCTTTGCTGCTGATACTGATAACTTCTTGCTTCAGTTCGTTTACAATGATCTTGCCCTCCAAGTCCCAGATCTGGATGCTGGGGCCTGTGGTGGCACAGAGCCAGCAGTGGTTGAGGCTGAAGCACAGGGAATTGGTGATGTCCCCACCATCTGGCGTATAAAGGTGCTTGCTTTTGTTGAGGTACCACAGCGTGGCCTGGCCATCCTTGCCTTCAGGAACACAGAGGGATCCATCTGGAGAGACAGCCAGTGTTCAGGTAGCCTGGGGGACTGATATGCTGATATGGTCTTCAGTTTGCAGTTTTCCAGGTTCTATACCTTGACCAACTTGTCCCGGGCACAGGAGACAATGATGGGATTGCTGCTATTGGGTGAGAAGCAGACGCATGACACCCACTCCCAGTGGCTCTCACCCTGGACAGTGTATTAGCACACACCCAGAGTATATAATAAAAACTTCCAGAATTTTCTCTTCAGCTTTAGAAAATGTTGCTAACCCATTGAAAGTTGACATTCAGAGGATTTACTTAAAAAAAAGAAAAGAAACTACTGTTTTTAAATGCATACTCATGAATGCTTTATAAGGCTCTTGAGAACTCTGGTAATTTAGTTTGGTTGATCAGAGCCATTCAGGTTGTCTCATAGGTCATGAGACAAATAAAATATGGCCTATTCTGGGCTATGTGTTAGGGACCTCTAAGCTTGTAACTATCCTTTTGCTCAGGACTCTACCCTGAAATGATCCTGTGTAAAGCTTGGTTTATAAGAGACAGTTGAGGAAACAAAAGTCCAGTGTTGTAGTCCATTTGGGCTGTTAGAACAAAGTACCATAGACTGATGGATTATAAACAACAGAAATTTATTTCTCATTGTTTTGGAGGCTGGAAGTCTGAGATCAGGGTGTCAGCGCGGTCAGGTACTGATGAAAGCCTTCTTCCAGGTTGCAGACTGCAGGCGTCTCACTGTGTTCTCACATGGCAGAAAGAGAGTTAGCTAGCTGTCTGGCCTCTTCCTTTAAGAGCACTAATCCCATTCATGAGGGCTCCACTCTCATGACCTAATTACTTCCCAAAGGCTCCATCTCCATACACCATCACATTGGGATTAGGGTCTCAACATACAAATTTGGGGGTGGGGACACAAACATTCAGTACAGTGCAGCCTGCAGGCTCTCCTTTCACTAACGCACTTAAACATAATGTCAGAAATGTATTAGCATCTTACCTCATACAAACGTTCTTGTTTTCAGTCTAGTTGGCTGACCTGTCTTTAGAATATCTAGGTTATTTTGTATTTGAACAATACCTGAACCCAATTAACTTAGGTATAACAAATTATCCCATCCTTTATTTGAAACAATATTGGTTCAAAAATCCATTAATGAGTAGAAACTAGTAGATGTTTGTTGAATGAATATTGCACTTTCTTCAACTTGCGAGCCCCAGCTTCACTTCTAGAAGTAATAGCATTGTTTCAGCCCAGCTAACACAGACTATCCTGCTAGCTAACTGGTTCATGGTCCTTTGTGGCCCACTCCTGTATCGGGGCTGGGAGAAATAAGACAGATGTGTAAGTCTACTCTTTGGGAAGTGAAGTAAGGATATTCTGAGGCGTTTTGGGTTTTATTTATTTATTTTTGATTTGGTTTGATTAGAAGTATCAGAGCAAAATATAAAATTATAGAATTGGAGTGCTCTCCTACTTGCCTAATCCTCATTCACAGCTCGCTCTGGATGCATCCCAACAAGGTACTTGCTGTCTGAGCCACTTTGTATCTTTTTTGGAAGAAGATGAGGTGAGGACAAATAATGACAGTAATTTTCATCATCTCCCTATTCCTATGTTGCTATCATTCAACCAAACACCTACTGAACACCTTCTTCTGGCTCAGGTAATACACTAGGTCCTGAGGATACAAAGATCACACAGTCCGTGCCCTCAGGGAGTTTGTGATCTCCTGGCAGATGCAAACAAGTAGAAGTTCAGAGGAAAGTGCAAGGAGAAGTGCAAGCCTAGAGGAAAGAGTGTTTAAGTCTGCCTTAGGGTGAGAGGCCACTCTTCACAGAGGAGAATTATTATTCATTCTACTGGCTAGCCAGCAAAAGATACCAGGCATTAAACTGAGGTTCTTATTTTTTCCACTCTAAAATCTACTTAACAATGATACCCATTTACTGTCAAAGCTGGTTTCTATGTGATAATGCCACAAATATGATTGTCAACCTCTCCTACTGCTCACCTTACAATTTATATCTGAAGGTCATGCTACTAAAAACTGGCATGGATGTTTTCCAAGGGATCTGGCTATCATGCTTGACTATTTATAATTCTAAAATGGAAGATTAAAAAACAAGTTAATAGGCACTTTATAGGATGGGCATGGAGTTGGAGGAGTGAATCAGCAGAGGAAGAAAGAAGAAGCACTATGTATGCATAGAGTCACTCTAAGGGAACTTAGATTACCTAATAATTTTTTTTTGTAAGTGAGGACTTGTTTTACATACCACATGGAATGCTCCAGGGGCCTTGACAGGTCTGAAGCCATCAACAGGTACGCATTGGTCAGCATGGCCGTTACAAAAGCAGCTGCCCTTGACAATGAAATCATAGATTGCATAGTGTGTAAAATGTTGAGGCTTTGCGTTCAGGTCGTTTCTCTGACAGGGACAAGACTGTCGTTTTAGCAGTTGCACACGGAGGTTGGTGATCTTCAGCTGCTCCTGCGCTTTGGCACTGTAAGGGTTCTCCACATCATACGGTGGTGACAAAGCTCTGAAAATCACCTGTAAAGAAAAAGAAAATGCCGTACATATATAGGACTGTGTGCAAACCCTGAACTATTTGCCCCGTGTAGTCCTTGTTTGATTTATACCTTTTGTCATCTATAAGTGATAAGATAACCAGAGGTTTTCAGACCTTGATCACACCTGGGGAAGAGCTGCCCAGTTATTCCAAGGAACAGATGTGCTGCCTGATGGATGCAGAAAAAGTATAAATTGAGTAACCAGCAGACACCTGACTCTTGGGATGAAGGCAGCCATACAAAGATCTTGGGGGAAGAGCATTCTGGGCAGAAGGAACAGCCAGTTTAAAGGCCCTGAAGTGGAATCAAGCTTGGCTTATTCAAGGAAGAACAACAAGACTAGTGTGACTAGAGACCAGGGGACAAGGGGACAGTGTTCGGAGAGGAAGACAGAGCCCGTGTATGACAGATCATGAATAGAGAGCCCTTTAAAAGCTGTGGTAGAGTTATTCTAACTGCTGGGAAGCCACTGGAAGGTAATAGGCAGAGAAGTGATGTTATCTGATTTGCATTTTTTAAAAAGGTAACTTTCTCTTGCTTTTGTGAGGAGAATGGATTATAAAGGGTAAAGAATAGAAGCAGGAAGACCAGTTAGGGAGCGATTGCAAAATAAAGATCCAGGCACATATTTCCAAATGAGGTATGACCCTTTCAAAGATGCATCAGTTATTTCTCGGGGCCAGTTTTGCTATGAATACTTTTGGTTCTCCTTCTCTGGATCTGCCTTGCAAGCTTGTGGCATATATTTGGAATATTTTTCCTGGTAGTAAATATACAACCCTTTGAGGGTTTGATTTCTGAAATTAGTCAAAAGTCACTTAAATCCAATTCAGTAAGTAATGTACCTGATCAAGTTAGTTAACAGCGCTTTTGGTTAAATGCAAGGTATAATTAAGTAATGAGACTTCTTATTGTGCAGGTTATAGATAGACTCTATAGGCAATTTAAGGCCTTAGTTCTGAGAAGGAAACCAGAGGGAGGAAGGCTCAGAAGGGCATGTGTGTGAGTCTATAGGTTATATGGGGGTAATAAAATGGACCCTGGGGTGGGGTGAGGCAAAATTCTCTAGCAGACCTGTTACTTTGGAGGAGTAGAGGTTAGTGGAAAAGGAAATCACTGCCTGTGGAAACCAATGAATATAAATATAATGTAACATGAAATATTATTGTAAGGAGGGCAACACTAAGTTACACCTCATTATGCAGTTATAAAAACAACAACAGACAAAACCTCAATCAATCTCATTGATTTATATAGCAAGGAACACAAAGCTCTCTTGAAAAATTCTTAAGTATCTCTTGGCTTTTTAAAAATATGTCAAAACCCTATTTACAAAAAAACACCAGAAATATTCTTATAACCACGTACAGTCGTCCCTTGGTATCCACGGGGGATTGGTTCCAGGCCCCCCGGATACCAAATTTTGTGACCGCTCACGCCCCTTAGTTGGCCCTCCATATCTGCACATGTGGAGCCTGCGGATAGGAAGGGCTGATGGTAGCATGAAAGTAGAGTAATTGTGAAAAAGTCAGCTTTGGAGAAACTCCCATTTAGAGAGAATGTATCTTTTCAAAAAATTTTTTCTTTAAGGAATACTTTCGATAGAAAAATTTCATTTTGCAAATCGATTTTGCACAGAAAGTATGAAAAGGCAAGAATCTGCTGTGTAAGATCACATCTCCACGTCTACTGGTACAGAACTGTCCTCAATGAAATATAACTTAAGGGAAAGTGATAATTCAATGGACACTAGGCCTCCTATAGCCAATTCTTCATCCAGCAGCCAGAGTGATGCTCTATTAACAGAAATTGGACCATGTCCCTCGCTTTAATCCATGCCCACCCAAAGACCTCTCATTTCTCGCAGAATAAAATACAAAGTCCTTATAATGGCCCTGCTTTATTTTATTTCTTAGTGCTATTACCACTGGTACAACATAGTTGTAGTTGTTTAATGTTCTACTGTCCTCCCAGTCTAGAATGTAAATTTCTTTTTCTTTCTTTCTTTCTTTCTTTTTTTTTTTTTTGGCCACGTGGCATGTGGAATCTTAGTTCCCTGACCAGGGATCAAACCCGTGCCCCCTGCAGTGGAAGCATGGAGTCTTAACCACTGGACCACCAGGGAATTCCCTAGAATGTAAACTTCTTGAGGGGAGTCACTGATGTATCCCAGGACAGTGCCTGGCACAGAATAGGTATTCAATAAATTTTTGGTAAATGAATTGATTAATTATAACATTGTTCTTGGCATTCAAATAATAGGTGAGAAATTCAAATAACTTCCTTTTACTGGGTCCTAAACAGATTCACATACTGAATTCATGTCATAGCACCAGAAGGGGACAGGTAAGAAGTTGTATTAAAGCGATAGTTACAAGTAATGAATTATTAACCAGTATCTGCACATGTAGCTAATTTTGAATTTGCACAATCTAAAAAAGTTGTATCAAACAATATTTTGCCCCATTTATTCACATGCAAAGTGTTAGAAAGGAACATATTATGGAATAAAATTTTCCAACAAGCAATATGTCACCTGTTTGAAAGTCAATATAGAATTAATGTCTTTTTCTTTTAACAGCCTAAATCAGACCATGATTTTATATTTTGAATCATTAAAAATTTTTTTTTAAAAATTGAATCCATTGTGAGCTTTACATGGGGTTTATTTTCCATATGCCTCAAACACTGGCATTATGTTAGACATTTGTGAAGAATTCTTGCTCTAAATAAGATCAGTGATGTGGCTCCCTCCCAATTTATCAACCACAGTGGTGCAAGGACATGGAAAAGGGTAACCCGTGCTAACTAAATAAGCATTCCACTGAAAAGTCTGCTGCATACTACAGTGTCACCCACCCATCCTTTTCCTGAACATTGGTGGCAACTGTTTGCTTTCTCTACTCCTGGCACATGTTTACCCTTGACATTTATCCTAGTTCCCTCTCTCTCCCTCCCTGTGAGAATTGTTCAGCACATGCAAGACTACAGGAAGATCTGTCAAGGTCTGTAGGAACTTAGAAGCTCTTTTGCTTCCCGAACCCAGACTGTGGAAGCTGAATGGCGGCTCTGTGCTTGGTGTGCATGACACCACAGTTGGCACACTGATATCAGCAGGGAACGGACATCATGACCCCTGAGGCTGGGTGCTGGAAAGGAGACAGCGGAGTGCCACAGACACAAAAGTGAACAGGAATTTAAACCATGAAATCTTTTTTTCCAGAAAGGAGACGCCTTAATCTGATACCCTGGGAAATGGATCTACCCTGTGTCAGGAAACAAAGCATGTGCCAATCCAGATGCTTCAAACTCCTGCCAGGTCGCCTTTTGGGTCCCACCCAGTTTTTCTTCAAACATCCCCAGAAGAAGCCTGTACTGCACGACTAACATGAAGGAAGAAAAAGTATAGAAGCCCTCTATATTATAGCAGCCTCTTCTGTTTCATCACTGTTCCTCTGGCTGCGATCGCTTCTGAAGATGCACTCCTATCAAGCCATAGTCAAAAAGCCAGAGGCGGACTAGAATCAAGCCCACTTTAATGTTTCCAGCTTGTTAGTGCTATTGGTCAGGACTTCATGGTCTTATTTTTTTAATTAAGAAATTTGATTATGTTTTAGTGATTAATACTATGCTCATTACAGAAAAATCTGTCACTCAAAATGTAGAGGACATTAAGAAACTACATTTCGATCCACCTGAAAGACAACCAGGGATACCAACTTGATAATATTTTTCCATCTAAACTTCTTTATGGATACATATAGAATATAATGTAAACAACTTTGTTTCAACTTAGCAATACCTTGTGAATATTCTTCCAAATCATTAAAAATAACTCTACACCAGTTGTTCTCAAAGTGTGGCCCCCAGACCAGTATCATCCTATCAACCTGGGAACTTGTTACAAATGCAAATTCTTGCCCCCTACACCAGACGATGAATCAGAAACTCTGGAGATGGGACCCAGCAATCTGTGTTTCAGCAAGCCTTCCAGGTGATTCTGATGCACAGTGAAGTTTAAGAAACACTGCCACATAATTTAAACACCTGGTTAGAATTCCATTATGTGGATATGACATAATTTATTCAGCCAGGCTGCTATTGTTAGGCATCTAAGTTGTTTCCAACTTTTCAGTATCACTAATTACAATGAACAATCTTGTAGCTAGAATATGGGAGTTTATAATAATATCTTGACACATTTCCAAATGAGAACATCAAGAGTTAAAGGAATTGCAGAGTTTTAAAACCCATCTGATCTTCTTGAACGCATCATGGACCCTTTCTTACCTAATCTTTGGAATCTTCACATTTCTCTGGTCTTGCCTCATTTCTCTAAGCCTGGAATCCCTCAAACTTTGCCTGAGGATCTGGATTTTTGGCTTGGGTTCTGCCATTTCTTATGGCCTGCTAAAACAAAGAGATCTTTAAAAAGTTCTGAACAGGTTAGAATCACCTATATGTTCTTTCTTTTCTAGAATACAAAAAACTCTCAATAATACTGAGAATTAGTAAAAGTAGCATTCTATATGTGTTATCTATACTCTGAGATAGATATTTTCAACAGAGTATTAACACAGTGTGAACAGAGTAAGAGGTAGAGTAAATATTAGGTACGTAATAATCAAAGAGTTCTTTCAATATTGAACTCATACCTTACATATTGCTTTGTACCTAAAATTTTATTGCCTGTGTTGAATCACAATAATTTGAGAAACTTAGTTATCACATTAAAAAAAAAACACAAAACTTTTTAGCTACTAGCTTGAGGAATATTTCAGGTCCAAGTTGATTACCCATCCCATGGACTCCCCTGGCACTTGTTCTTTCCCTGACAGCATTTTTACACTAGTACATTGTTATTGCCTGTTTACTTGTCTGTATCTCACATTAGACTCTGCTCAGTGGGCAGGGATCTTGTTTGTCTGGTTAACAGCTGTGTCCCCCAGCATGTTCCACAGTCTTTGGCATATTGTAGCATTTCATAATTATGTTGAATGAATAAATGAATGAACGACTTCTCCAAATAGCATTTTTAAAAAAGGAGAAGCCAAATAGGGGACAGCGTTTAGAAAAATAAAGGAAGCAAGATGTTCTTACCACCAGTTCTGCACTCTTGATGAGGAGTATGTGAACACACACATTTGTGTAAATACCTATGTAAAAATAGGTAATACATTTCAAATGGCTTTATGGATTCTTTCTCTTCAGTAGCACACAAGATCTTTCATGTTTCTTAAAAAACAAATCAGGCAGGTACGAGCAAGCACCCCAAAATATACAAATACTAGATATTTCCCATGGTTTCTGGTCTAGTTTTCTTACCAAAAATAGAATAACTGCAATTGTTATTTAATTTTTTTTAATGGTTTTTGAAAACCTAGACATCTTCATGTTCTCAAAAGAGCAGCTTTTGGTTTCAATGCTTTTCTCTATTTCATTTTTGCTTTCTCTTTATTACTTTCTTCTGCTTCCTTTGGGTTTAATTTTTTTTTCTTTTACTAGTTTCTTCAAATGGAACTGTAGATCATTGATTTAAGAACTTCTTTTCCCCTAAAAGCTTCTTTAGCTGCAGCTCATAAATTTTTCTTTGTTGTGTTTTCATTTTTAATTTAGCTCAAATTCTAATTTTCCTTTTGATGTCTTCTTTGACTCATGGGTTATTCAAAAATATGTTATTTAATTTCCAAATATTTGGGGATTTCCCAGATACCTTCCTATTATTGATTCCTAAGTAATTTCTTTGTGGTCATATACTTTGTATGATTTGAGTCCTTTTACATTTATTGGTACTTGTTTTATGCCCTGGTGTATGGTCTATCTTGACAAGTGCTCCTATGCCCTTGAAGATTGTATATTCTACTGCTGAAGTGTTATATAAATGTTAATTAGATCAAGCTGGTTGACAATGTTATTCAAATCACCTATATCCTTACTGATTTTCTCTACTTTTTCTTTCAATTTCAGAGGGAAAGTTGTTGAAATCTCCAACTATAGTTACTAATTTATTCCTTCTTGAAATTTTTGCTTCATGTATTTTGAAGTCTTGTTATTAGGTACATAAACATTTAAGGTTGTTATATTCTCTTGATAAATTGGCTTCTTAATCAGTACGAAATGTCCCTCTTTATCCCTGATAATATTCTTGATCTGAAATCTACTTCATCTGATAATAATATAGCCATTATCGAAGCTTTTAATTAGTGTTAGCATGGTATACCTTTTTCTATTCTTCTCCTTTTAACTTATTTAAAGTGGATTTCTTATAAGCAGCATAGTTGTGTCTTTTAAAAATTTTTATTCAATCTGATAATCTCTGCCTTTAACTGGAGTGTTTAGACCTTTTAAATTTAATGTGATTATTGATATGGTTGTGTTTAATCTATCATCTTGTTTTCTGTTTTATTTTCTAGCCCCCTTCTTTTTCTGTCTTCTCTTGGATTGAACATCTTAGGGTCCTTTTTGTTTCCATATTTTGTTTACTAGTTATAACTCTTTTATAAAAAATAGTGATTGCTTTAGGATTTGTAGTATACATCTTTAACTTAGCATAGTCTATCTTTAAGTAATATTTACTACTTCACATATAGTTTAAGAAACTTACAGGAGTGTACTCCCATTTCCTCCCCTCAACCTGTGTTATTGTTGTCATGCATTTGACTTCTAAATATATTATAAACTCCACAACACACTGTTAACATTTTTTCTCTAAAAAGTCAATTATCTTTTTTTTCATTTTTTTTCAATTATCTTTTAAAGAGATTTTAAAAATAAGAAAAAAGTATTTACATGTAGCCACCTGTTTTCCCTTTTTGATGATCTTCATTTCTTTGCATAGATCTAGATATCTAGCTAGTATCATTTTTCTTCTGCCTGAAGGGCTTCTTTTAACATTTCCTGTAATGCAGGTCGGCTGATAATTTTTTTTTCTTTTTATGCCTGAAAAAGTCTTTATTTATTCTTTACTTTTGAAAGATATTTTTGCTTGGCATAGAAGTCTAGGTTAACAATTTTTTTTCTGTCAGTACTTTCAGGATTCTGCCCCACTGTCTTTTGGCTTGCATTATTTCTGTACAAAAGCTGCCATTCTTGTATTTGTTCTTTTGTATATAATGTGTTATTTTCCCCCCTGTGGCTGCTTTTAAGGATTTCTCTTTATTATTGGTTGTTAAACTATTTGATTATGATGTCCCTCGGGGTAGTTTTCTTCTCATTTCATGTGTTTAAGGTTTGTTGTACTCCTTGGATCTATGGATTTATAGTTACAATCAAATTTAGAAAAATTTCACCCATTATTTCTTAAATTTTTTTCTGTTCCTCTCCTCTCTTTTCTCTCCTTCATGGACTCCAACTACACATATATTAGATTGCTTGAAGTTGTTCCACAGCTTACTGATTTATTTAAATTGTTGATTGATTTATTTATTTTTCTGCCCTTTTTTCTCCCTGTGTTTCATATTGGATCATTTCTGTTGCTATATATTGAACTTCACAAATCTTCTCTTCTGTAGTGTCTAACCTACTAATCCCATTCCATGTATTTTTCATCAGAGACATTGTATTTTTCAACAGTGGACATTTGATTTGGATTTTTTTTTTTTCAGAGAGAAACTAAACAGAATCTTTATAAGTCTAAAATATTTTTTCTTTTAAAAAGAGTTTTATTGAGATATAATTGGCACACAATAAATTGCATATATTTAAAGTGTACAATTTGATATTTTTTTCTTATTAGTAATGTATATATGGCAATCCCAATCTCCCAATTCATCCCCACCCCCCACTTTCCTCCCTTGGTGTCCATATGTTTGTTCTCTACATCTGTGTCTCCATCTCTGTTTTGCAAACTGGTTAATCTGTACCATTTTTCTAGATTCCATTTATGCATTAATATATGATATTTGTTTTCTCTTTCTGACTTACATCACTCTGTATGACAGTCTCTAGGTCCATCCATGTCTCTACAAATGACCCAATTTCATGCCTTTTTATGGCTGAGTAATATTCCATCGTATATATGTACCATATCTTCTTTATCCATTCCTCTGTGGATGGACATTTAGGTTGCTTCCACATTGTAGCTATTGTAAATAGTGCTGCAATGAACATTGGGGTGCATGTGTCTTTCTGAATTATGGTTTTTTCTGGGTGTATATGCCCAGTAGTGGGATTGCTGAGTCATATGGTAGGTCTATTTTTAGTTTTTTAAGGAACCTCCATACTGTCCTCCATAGTGGCCGTATCAATTTACATTCCTGCCAACAGTCCAAGAGGGTTCCCTTTTCTTCACACCCTCTCCAGCATTTATTGTTTGTAGATTTTTTAATAATGGCCATTCTGACTGGTGTGAGGTAATACCTCATTGTAATTTCAATTTGCATTTCTCTAATAATTAGTAATGTTGAGCATCTTTTCATGTGTTTGTTGGCCATCTGTATTTCTTTGGAAAAATGTCTATTTAGGTCTTCTGCCCATTTTTGTTTGTTTCTTTAATTGAGTTTTCATTTTTTATCAGAGTAAATTTAATTACAATGTTGTGTTGATTCTAGGTGTACAGAATTTGGTTCATTTCAGCATATACAGATATCTATGCATGTATTCTGCCCAGTTTTTGATTGGGTTGTTTGTTTTTTTGATATCAAGCTCCATGAGCTATTTGTGTATTTTGGAGGTTAATCCCTTGTCAGTTGCTTCATTTGCAAATGTTTTCTCCCATTCTGAGGGTTGTCTTTTCGTCTTGTTTATGGTTTCCTTTGCTGTGCAAAAGCATTTAAGTTTAATTAGGTCCCTTTTGTTAATTTTTGTTTTTATTTTCATTACTGTGGGAGGTGAGTCAAAAAAGATCCTGTCATGATTTATGTCAAAGAATGTTCTGCTTAAGTTTTCCTCTAAGAGTTTTATAGTGCCTGACCTTACATTCAGGTCTTTAATTCATTTTGAGTTTATTTTTGTGTATGGTGTGTTTTAATTTCATTCCTTTACATGTAGCTGTCCAGTTTTCCTAGCACCACTTACTGAAGAGGCTGTCTTTTCTCCATTGTATATTCTTGCCTCCTTTCCAATAGATTAGGTAACCATATGTGTGTGGATTTATCTCTAGGCTTTCTATCTGGTTCCATTGGTCTATATTTCTGTTTTTGTGCCAGTACCATACAGTCTTGATTACTGTTGCTTTGTAGTATAGTCTGACATAAGGGAGCCTGATACCTCCAGCTCCATTTTTCTTTCTCAAGATTACTTTGGCTATTCGGAGTCTTTTGTATTTCCAAACAAATTGTAAAATTTTCTGTTCTAGTTCTGTGAAAAATGCCATTGGTAATTTGATCGGGATTGCATTGAATCTGTAGATTGCTTTGGGTAGTATAGTCATTTTCACAATATTGATTCTTCCAACCCAAGAACATGGTATATCTCTCCATCTCTTTGTGTTGTCTTTAATTTCTTTCACCAGCATCTTATAGATTTCTGTGTACAGGTCTTTTGCCTCCTTCGGTAGATTTATTCCTAGGTGTTTCATTCTTTTTGTTGCAATGGTAAATGGGATTGTTTCCTTAATTTCTCTTTTTGATCTTTCAATGTTCTTATATAGGAATGCAAGAGATTTCTGTGTATTAATTTTGTAAAGTTGCAGGATACAAAATTAATACATAGAAATCTCTTGCATTCCTATACACTGACAATGAAAGATTTGAGTGCCAAATTTGAATAATGTATTTTCAGTAATAAATTTACACCAACTGCAAGAATGACGACACATCTAGAGAAGAATCCCTGGTACTTTTGCCTAATATAATCTAATAAAAAGATAAATCACCTCTGCAGTAAAAACTAACTATAGAGTTTTTATTTCTAAACTAATATAGATTAGAAAAATAATCACACTTCTTCCCTACTCCACTTAAGCCTGGTTAGAATAACATCTGTATTAAGGAATATTTCCAATTACATTGTAAAACCATCATTTGTTTTATATGGTTGTTTACTAGTTCTTTACAAATAGCATCTGGTTAATTGTTTTGAATCTCGTTACTACACATTGACAACTGTTCTGTTGATTGTTAGGTTGATGACACTCCTAAGATCTAAATATAGTAACTTGATATATTTGTCTCCATTTCTACTGTCTGTCATGCTATCTTAAAACTACAAACTCCCCTACTTAAAAAGTTCCTACAATTTAGTGGGATTCACACACTCTAGTTTTGTATTGTCACCACACAAACAAGGAAGGCTTTATGTCACTTGACTTCTGAAACTAGTTGCTGGCACCATTTAAGCTGAAGTTTTAGGAATTTGAGATGAAAAGCTCAAAGAGCACAGATTATTTGAGCACATGTACTGTAATATGTTTTTGAAACCAGCTTTCTGCTTTCCTGGGTAGGTAACCTTTGGGAAAGTATGTGAAGTTTCAGGCTTTTAAAAGGTTGCAGTGAGTGGAGTTCTGGTTTCATGGAGCGACAAGGCTGGACAAGGAGAAGATAGCATAATTAACAGGTGGGTGTCTGTGGCAGAGCAGCTGGTTGGTTTAATTTTAGAATATTTGTCCTTGACTGTGCCACTTTAAGTGGAGCACCTACTTGTCTTAGAGAAGTGTGTCTGTCTTTGGGCAGCGCCAAAATCCTTTTGCTTACAGTCTGGAGCATTAAGCACCCTGCTTCATCAGATAGCCCACCTTTTAAAGTGGGAGAGTCTTATCTACTCACCTAGTTCTTCTAAGATAGGACAATATAACCTAATAAAGCTCTCAATGGAGCAAGCTGAGGAATGCAGTGCACTCAAGTGACTTACTTGTACGATAATAACCTCGATTTGTAAGTACACAAAAGCCTCTTTGCATGTTTCAAGGGCATATTTACAGTTTTAAAATGATGAAAAGGCAGCTTCTTAAATATCTTCAGGGGGAAGGGAAATGACAGACTGCCAGGAGGAACAAGAAACAAGACAGAAGACCAAAATAAAAGATTGAAGCTAAAAGAAAATTTTAAAACATTCTCCAATACAGTTTGGAATCCTAAATTTCCTTTGCCCTCTGTACTTGAAGACATAGGATTTGAGTGTCAGAAGAGTCCTTTGCAATTGATGATCTAGTCCGACTAGTGGAAACTGAGGTGTGGAGTGCTTAAAATGATTTGCCAAAGGTCAATCAATAGGTTTGTGACAGAGCTAAGAGGAGTACCCAGTTTCCTGGCCCTCAATCTAATGATTTTCCCATTATATCTCAATTTATACTTGTCTGACAGCTAGCCATTCCTGAATTAAAGTTAAATTTAAAGTGGAGGATTAAGGAAAATATTATATATGATTTATCCCACCTCCACTTGTCATCCTAATAATGGATGTGACTAACTGTGCCCTCATAAAGGTAACAATACCTACTCCTGTTTGGCTCACAGGGATGCAGTGACGATTTTTAAAAAGATATCAGATGTAGAAACACCTTAAAAAATCACTGCTCTTTATAAATAAAATTGATTGATGAATAGCCTTTTATTAGGGACCTGCCTTGTTTTTGCCAGTCTCCCTTCTTTGGGACTAAGCCCTATCAGTAAATGCAGCCCAGTGGCCAGGATTCATTGACGGGCCCTTGAGATGTGGATTGTACATCAACCTGAGTAACTTCTCAGTATTTCCGTTCTGTTTCCTAGCACCATGTTCAGCCTACGGTCTGGAATACCCTCTGCTTCATCTTGGATCATTGATACCTTCTGCCTCACCTATGCTGGAAATTGCATGCATGATCTCTCTCTTTCACTGCCTGTCCCTTCTAACTCCTGCTCCCTCTCTTTGTACTCAACTTTATATACTACAGTCATGCTGAATTCCTTTCTGTTCCTAGAAAGCTCCAAGGTCTCTCTTCCTTCCCCTTCCTAGGCTTTGCCCATGAAATTCCACTGCCTGGAATACTTTTCATATGTCTTTGCCACTGTCACCCCCTGCTTGACCCCCTTACTTGGCCAATTCATCACCTATCTCTTAGGTGTCACATTAGATGTCACTTTCTTCACCATTCCTCTCAACTGCAGGCCTAGACGAGATGTTCTTCCAACATACTACTTCAAGCAGCTGTTATTTCTTCCAGACTTAAAACTTACCATGTATATTTTAATTGCTTATATTCCTCTCTCGATTGTGAGCCCCATGAGTGCAGAGGGCCTTGTTTGCTTGTCTGCCAGTATATAGCCGATGCTTGACACATATAAGAGTTAACACATATTTGTGGAAAGATGATACTCATGCTTAATAATGATTTACATGTCACAAACTGCTTTCACCTTTATTTATCTCAGTTCATCCTTACAGTAAACCTATGGTGTGGTAGTATTCTTCTCCATTTTTCAGATATAGAAACTCTGAGAAGGTGTTAATTGACATGTCCAAACTCACCTACCTAGTAAGTGGCAGAGCTAGTACTTGAACCCAGGTTGTTGGAGTCCAAGTTCAGTGTTGTTACCATTACATCACAACGAATTTCGTTTGGTTATGGAAATAATTAAAAGTCTTAAGTGGGTGATCAGGGGAAAGAAATAATTGGAGCTTCTCTTCAGGAGAATAAATCCGGTGAAGAGAAGAGCTTGAACCATCGTGGAGGTGGTGGGGGAAGGGTGGGGCAGAACACCCATAGGTGAGAGGCAAAAAAATGAATATTAGAACAAAAACTAAGAACTAAAGGCTAAGCTTTAAGGGCCACTCATAGTTAGAGGTCAAAAGAAGGATCAGTGAGCAGTGTAGGAAAATAATGAAAATTCATCTCCCTAGACGCTAAAGGAAGTGAGAATGCAAAGAAAGAAAATGTAGTTATTAATGGCAAATTCAATTCAGGAGGCAAGAAAGAAGATTAAGAAAAGATAGTGGGGGGGGGGGTTAGCTAGCTCACAGAAGACTTTTGAGAGTCTAGATAGAATAAGGGACAGTTTGTAAAGATTTCAAGAAAGAATAAGGGACAAAGAAATGGAAGCAAGAAAGAAGTGATTGAAGAATTTTGGCAGTTTATTCATTCATCAGTTGATAGACATTTGGGTTGTTTACAGATTTGGGCTATTATGAATAAAAGTGCTATGGACATTCACACAGAAGTCATTGTGAGAACCTAAGTTCTTAGGTTCATGGGTACTTAGGACAGGAATTGCTAGGTGGTATGATAAATTTATTGGGAACCACAAGTCTGTTTTCTAAGGTAATTGTACTATTTTGCTTTTCTCCTAGCAATGTATGATGAAAGTTTTAGTTGCTATACATTCTCACCAACACTTGGTATTGTCAGTCTTCTTAAGTTTAGCCTTGATGGTGAATGTGAACAGTCTCTCACTGTGGTTTTAATGTCCATTTCCCTGTTGACTAGTGGTGTTGAGCATCTTTTCATGTGTTTATTTGATATACGTCTCCTTAGGTGAAGTATCTGTTCAAATCTTTTGTCCATTTTTATTCTTGTTTTTCTTCTTGTTGAGTTATGAGTCCTTATAAATTCTGATATATATATATATATATTCAGATATATGATTGGCAAATATTGGGTTGGCCAAAAAGGTTGTTCAGGTTTTTCCGTAAAATATTATAGAATATCTTCTCCCAGTCTGTGTTTTGTCTTTTCATTTTCTTAATAATGTCTTAAAAGCAAAAGTTTTAAATTTTTATGAAATTAAATTATCAATATTTTGCTTTTATGGTTTGTGCTTTTTGTGTCCCATCTAAAATTTTTTGCCTAACTCAAGGTCATAAATATTTTCTCCTATGTTTTCTTCTTGAAGTTTTATAGTTTTTAGCTCTTACATTTAAGTATACAGTCCATTTTCTATATACTGTGAACTAAGTGTTGAGAACTAAGTTGTGTTCTTTTTTTTTTCCTTTTTCTTTCTTTCACCTTCCTCTTCCTCTTCCTCCTTCCCCTCCCTCTTCCTTTCCCCTCCCCCTTCTCCTCCTCTTCCCTCTCTCCCTCCTCCTCCTCCTCCTTCCCCTCTCCCTCCCCCTCCTCTTCCTTCTCCTCCTCTTCTTCTTCTTTTTCAGTGTGGATATCTAATTACTCCAGCACTGTTTGCTGAAAAGACTACCTTTTCTTCATTGAATCACCTTGACGGCTTTGTTTGGTATAGTTTTCTTCATGTTTCTTTTGCTTAAAGTTTTTTGATCTTATTAGATCTGTGGATTTATAGTTTCCATTGAGTTTAAAAAAGATTTGCCTGTTATTCCTTTAAAAAAATTTTTTTTTGGTCCTCTGCTTCTCCTTTTAGACTCTAGCTACGTGAATGTTAGATCACTCAATATTGTCCCACAGTTCACTAACGCTCTTTCATTCAATTCTCTTTTCTCTATGTGCTTCATTAGTTTTTAGTTTCCATTGCTATGCTGTCAGGTTCATCAGTCTTTTCTTCTGCATTATCTAATCTGCTGTTAATCCCTTTCAGTATAATTTCATTTCAGATATTGCATTTTTCATCTTTAAAAGCTCCATTTCAGAGGGGGGCTTCCCTGGTGGTGCAGTGGTTACAAATCCTCCTACTAATGCAGGGGTCACGGGTTCAAGCCCTGGTCTAGGAAGATCCCACATGCTGCAGAGCAACTAAGCCCGTGCACCACAACTACTGAGCCCACATGCTGCAACTACTGAAGCCCACGCACCTAGAGCCTGTGCTCTGCAACAAGAGAAGCCATGGCAATGAGAAGCCCGCACACCACAATGAAGAGTAGCCCCTGCTCTCCACAACTACAGAAAGCCCATGCACAGCAACAAAGACCCAAAGCAGCCAATAAATAAAATTAATTAATTAAAAAAATTTTTTTAAAAAGCTCCATTTGGATCTTTTTAAAAATCTCCTCTATCTTCAATGTTTGTGTTTTCTTGAACATATGGAATATATTTATAATAGCTGCTTTAATGCCATTATCCATTCATTCTATCAGCTGTGTCATTTCTGGGTGTGTTTCTATTAATTGATTTCTCTTCTGGTCAGGAGTCATAGTCTCATGGTTATTAATCTTTTTTTTAATATTTATTTTTTTTATTTTTATCTGTGTTGGGTCTTAGTTGCAAAACGCAGGATCTTCATTGCAGCATGCGGGATCCTCTGCTGCGGTGCACAGCTCCTCCTTGCAGCACATGGGCTTCTCCCTAGTTGTGGTGCATGGCCTCAATAGTTGCAGCATGGGCTCTCCAGTTGTGGCCCGTGTGCTCAATAGTTGCAGCGTGTGGGGTTAGTTGTCCCGCAGCATGTGGGATCTTAGTTCCCCAACCAGGGATTGGACCCACGTCCCCTGCATTGGAAGGTGGATTTTTAACCACTGGATGACCAGGGCAGTCCCCTCATGGTTGTTAATCTTGATTGAACATTGTAAATATTATGTTGTTGGTTGCTGGATTTTGATACATTTCTCTAAGAATGGTTAGACTTTGTTCTGTAGTTAATTTACTTGGGGTCAGTTTAATCTTTTTGTTAGGGTGAATCCAGTCTACTCTTTATTCTAGAGCTGCTTTAACCCCACTGATAAGGCCATCTGAGGACCCTTCTGGGAACCCTTCCCGGTGCCTATGAATTATGAGGTCTTTCCACTTTGGATGGCAGGAACATGTACTATTCTCAGCCCTGTGGGAATACTAGGAATTTTTCAGCTCACATTTACATTCTAGCGGTTCTCTCCCCACTCTTGTAGAATTTTCATGCACACATAAGCAGCTCAGTATTCAGCCAAAGATTTGAGGGGGCCTTTGGACAGATCTCTGGACTTCTCTCTTTACACAGCTTCCTCTTCCCCAGTATCCTTCCCCACAAATTCTAGCTGCCGTGGCCTCCTTGAGCACTCATCTCCTCACGTCAGTGAGGTCACTGGACTCTCAGTTCCCCTTCCTGTGCCAGGCCTTAGCAATGCCCCGTCAGTAAGCCGGGCAGTCCCAGGGCTTGGCGTGTCTGTGTCCTCTCCAGAGATCAGTCTTGCGCTGCCTGTTGGACAACGTCTGAAATAACTCTACCATATACTTTTTCCTAGTTTTCTAGTTTTTTTTAATGAGGGAACGTAATTCCTACAGCAGTTAATCCTTCACAAGCAGAAGCAGAAATCCCATTTCAAATTGCTAACTTTTAAGATGTTGCAACTTCTAGAGTGTCAGAAGTGAGACAAAAGGAAAAACTATCTGCCTTTAATATCCATTTGAATACTTAAATGTAATTATTCTTTCTTTTTTATTCCTTCCCCACCCATCTCCCCTTCCTTCCTCAAGGGCAGAGGATTCTACTTGAGATTTTTTCCCTTGAGAAAATGAAACTTGCAAAAGAAACTGCTTTCTATAATCTGTTGTATTTGGAGGTGTACTCAGTATTTAAGGAGCAGAAACCTTTACAGATATACTTTTTTTTTCTTTTCTTTTCTTTTCTTTTTTTTGTTCAAGGTAGATGATATTACAGTAGCTCTGGGTAGCTATTTCACTTACTGAATTAAAAGTTCCTAGGATTTCACTTTGGCCCTGTTATCATTCAACAAGATCAGAACAAAGCTATTTATCCTCTTCTAGGCCTCAGTCACTTAATTGTAATGTCAAGGTACTTTAATGCAGAATGTAAAATTGTGCACATGGTAAAAGTGAATTTTCTTGCAACACAGCAATTGAGATATTCCTTTAAATGAAGTGCACTAAAAGAGTCATCCTTAGATCTCCATTTTATTTACAAAACCTAGCCACATTAAGGAAAAGATAAACCATGAATATCCAGAAGAATTCTCTAAGTCTACTATATCTACATTTCTATAAATACATAGTTCTTTTTATTTATCCTCCTCTTTAAGAGTAAGACAACTCTTAAACACTAACAAGACCAAATGCCAGTAAAATTGTCCATTGTGGCAAAAACTTTGAGCCATTTTTTCATGTTAAAGGCTTTAAAATTTTTATTCCCCTCTGTGTATCCACTCAATTAATCTTCCTTATAAAAATGCATATATACATATAAGTTAAAAATAAACAGTTTCCCTAACTGCGTACCGTAGAAAACCACAGTTGGCAATTAGTTTGACTGTTTTTTTTTTAACTTTTTATTTTATATTGGAGTATAGCCGATTAACAATGTTGTGATAATTTCAGGTGCACAGCAAAGGGACTCAGCCATACATATACATGTATCCTTTCTCCCCCAGACTCCCTTCCCATCCAGGCTGCCACATAACTTTGAGCAGAGTTCCCTGTGCTATCCAGTAGGTCCTTGATTCTGACTTTAAAAGTAGCTTTCTTGTTGAACATTTGTGTGCCTATTAGAGGATTTCCATAATGCAAACCTATGCTGAATGTGCTTTCAACTTTTCATTCGAGAGACTTAATCGGGAGCAACCAAAATGTCCTGCTTAAGGTTTAAAAAATATATCAAACTTTAAACACTGTTACCCTGGTGGGGAGATCCTGGCTACCAAACAAATAGACTTCAAAGGGACCTCCTGACTTTCCCTAAACCACAGACAAATATTTGCTATTACTGTGGTAATAGGTAGCATAGGGCCACTTTGTCCTTCACTTGTAGGAGACCTTAAAGATAGGTGTTACACTACCAAATGTAAAATAGATATCTAGCGGGAAGCTGTTGCATAACACAGGGAGATCAACTCGATGATTGGTGATGACTTAGAGGGATGGGATAGGGAGGGTGGGAAGGAGTTGTGGGAGGGAGGGGATATGGGGATATATGTATAAATACAGCTGATTCACTTTGTTGTATAGCAGAAACTGGCACAACAGTGTAAAGCAATTATACTCCAATAAAGAGATTAAAAAAAAAAAATAGGTGTTGATCGCCACCATGAGAAGTTTTCCCAGTAGAGATGAATCCCATATACCTTTTCCCATTACCGTTCTAGTCTGACATACAAGGATTAATTAAGGAAGAGAGCTGAAAGCTGAATTAGGAAGAGAAACTCGCAGAAATAAACCAGCAAACCAGCTTAAAAGATAAAAAGTAGATATTATTTTCTCTACTTTGACCTACATGTAGTAAAGTACAATCAATTCAACTGAAAGACTGGTATCCCTAATTTATATGATTTGTAAAGACTGAAAACAATAAATACTATAAAATTAGTCTGTGTTTCCTTCTGCTGCAGAGTAGAGATTTATAGAGAAGAACTGGAAGTACAGAATTTTCAGGATGTTTAAGCCATTGAGCCAACAGAGCTTGAAAGCCCATAATAGAAATTCTGACCTCCAAAGAGAAACAAATTAAATCTCATTTCAGTTTCTAAAAATGTTTCTTTCTCATATGTTAGATAAGAAAGAGACATTTCCAACCCAGATAGATTGCAAGATTGACAAATATAAATCTTAACTGTGTCTCTTATCAGCAGTGTCATTTCTGTTTCGAGTGATGACAGAGCTGTGATTAAATAAGATAAAATCCCAGGTCTATGTGACATTAAGCCTTTTAATAAAAGAAGTATTTATTTATTCATTCAACCATTATTTATTGAGGAGACTTTGTATCAGGCACTGTGCTAGGTACTCTGGATACAAAACTGAAGAAGAAAGAAAACTCAATCATGCATTGGATTTCAGTTGTTCCCTCATTCTTGAAAATTGAGTGAGCTCTGTCAAAAATGGTGTTAGAAAACAGATAGAAAAGAAAATTTTTTTAATCAGAAGAGCACATAAGACCATTTAACCCAAATTTCTCCATGCTGGAAATTCCTCTAGAATACCCATCTGTTCTCTACTAGATCCCACACCCTCATCAGGCAGCATGTTTCATTTTTTTGACGATTCTAATTATCAAAAAGCTCCTCTGTGTTAAGCTAGGATCTGTCCGCTGTAATTTCTAATACTGATCTTGGAGCTACACAAAATAAGTCTATTTTAACTTCAATAAGGAAGTCCTTCAAATATTTAAGGGCAGCCACGAACTTAACTTTCATTCTCTAAGTAAAATATCTACAGTGTCTCATATCACATAGTTTTTAGACTATTTACCACTCTGGCTAGGTAGCAAATGACCTCTGTTTTATTTATATATGTAAGCTACCAATGGCACTATTGTCTCACATTTTCCCCTCTAAGATGTGAAACAAATTCTAACCTCTGCTGCTGAACATTTTTTTCCAGTTCTTTTTCAGTACAAATGCATTTCAAAGGTTTTTCTGTAACCTAAGGAATATTCAGGAATAACCTAAGGATTTTAAAACACCTATAGTATTTTAATACAGCTATTTGGGAAGAAATGGAGTTGATGAATGGAGACAGTGGTATTAAAGTAAAAAAATGAATTCACTATGAGAATATTATTTATGTAGCCTCCTGAGCACTCACCTACAATCATGGTAAAACAGGAAGGCAAGATTGCAGTCCCCGTGTCATTATTTTGGGAGGTGGCGAAGGGAAGGAAGGAGTCACTTCTATGTCTGAATAGAATGTTGTGATATTATCTGCATATTTCCATAGCATCTGTCATTGTATTACTTAGTTCATGAGAAAATAATATTTCTGGTTACATACCAACTAACCTGATAGGCAAACTGGCAGGTAAGGCTGAGGTAACCAAGGGGGGTTGAGGGGAGGCTGCAGCAGTCTAAATATTCAGTAGTTACATATGAACAGAATTGGTTCCCCTCGTCTCCATAAGCCGTTGAAGTGATGAAGGGGACTTGCTGGAAACTGACCAGGAGATGAAAATGGCCTTTGAGGATGAAAGTACCAGGGGCCAGCTCCACAAGTAACATATCCTTTTGGTTACACTTACAGCACCTGTTACACCATCCAGAGGTAGCTAAATGCTTTCTCAAGTGGGCTTTTTCAAAAGGAGAACTAAAAAGAAGCAGAAATAATACATCACTGAACTCCTGGCCCATGAATTTCCACAGTGTGCCTGGTGCATGTTTTGTAAAGTTCTTGGAAAACAGGTGTTTTCCACATGTTCTGGTTACAGTATTTCAAATTGATAATCTTTTGAACATGTTGTAACTCCCTGACTAACTTTAACTGTACTTCAAGAGAGACTTTTTCAAGCATATTGTTTTAAAAAACCATTAATTTTAACAACAAACTTACCATACAAAATCACAAAGAGTATCTATCCTTAGCAAAAGAATAAAGGCAAGTTCAAATAGGGAATCCAGGCCAGGGCCAGGAACTGAACTTTGCTCACTCACTCTGAGTTCACTACAGAGCAAGCTCTTACTAGAATCACTTGGAAATTCCTCCCTGAGTCTGAAATATCAACAAGGTGTAGGTGGATACTTTCTTTTCAGTTTTGATAAGAAGTTTTACTTTAAGCTCATACTTGTGTCTTAACATAACTTTGCCATCTAAAAATATCTTTAAAAACTTAGTTCCTTATCTTGTACTTGACATTCATAATATAGTTTTAAAAGAATTTATAGCGTCACAATAGATATGTAGAACTAAATATGGAGTGAAGAGACATGAATTGTTCTTTGTACATCTGATTTGTTCCTTCTTCTCTAAATCTAACTCCTTCTGGTCTATTTTTGCCTATTTGTGAAGATGACTAGGCTACTGCTTTAATAAAAAGTATATAATTCTTTATATTCACTTTATCTACTATGAAGTGACTAAGACTAATGTGTTCTCTAACTAAATATCTGTCCAAAAGCACTAAGCAAAAATGTAGACCCTTGACGCTCTTGAAAAACATGGACCGTTAACCAGTGTTAGTACAGGATGTCCCTAACTTACAAGTGGTTTGTGTTCTAAAAATTTACTTGTAAGTCAGTTGCCTGGGCTTTAGAATGCATTTTATGTCTATTTTTGTTTACTACTGTGTCCCCAGAGCCTGGGATGGTGCTAGACACATAGTGGGCATCCAAATATTTGCTGATTGACTGGATGAACTGGCCCAAAAGCGCACTTCACTAATAATGTCATTGAACTATATTATTATTAATAATAATTAGCATTGATACAGTACTTAGCCATTTATAAAACACATTTATATGTGCCTTATTTTACCCTTTGTCACACTGATTCAATTTATAAATGAAGAGTCTAAGACCCCCAAATTAAAGAGAGCCATTTAAGATACTTGAGAGGATTGAGTGTGAGATGAGAGAGCTTAAATTCAAGTGGTGACAGTGGAGGTGAGAACCAACTTGGAGAACCTGGTGATGGACCTGATATGGGACTCCAACACCTACACTTATGCTACCACATTGCATCTAGTAATATAAGCTATAGATAAAATAGCATCTATTCATACAAAACAGAGCCTCAGAGAGTAGGGATTCATTTCTTTTTCTCCTGTCACCTGTTTCTTTAGCAGTTAAGTGACTTCCTTATGTTCAGTGGTTAAGAAGGACCCACTCACCTTGCAAGAAATGAGATCTCCCTAAAAATATTACACCAAAATTGAAGGCTCCTGCCTAGCTAGCAGGAAGACTGATGTGAGTAGCTAAGCAGTATCCAACCCAGGACCCCTGCTATTGGAGTAGTTTGGATATAAAGAATTTTCTTAAGTCATTTACTCACTGTACGGCATACTCCATGTATTTAGAGGTGGATGAGACATTAAGGGGTCCTGAGACAAGTCTTCAAATCTGTACACAAATCCTCTCTGTAACATCTCTCACAGAGGCTCATTCAGCCTTTGCAGAAACATTTCATGGGATGAGAAAGTCAAGGGATCTCACTTTGTCTTTTGGATACATCCAGTTTTTTGTTTTTTTTTTTTTTTCTTTAGAAACTTTTATTGAGATACAATTGACATACAATAAACTGCATATATTTAAAGTGTACAATTTGATTTTTTTTTTCTTATTAGTAATGTATATATGGCAATCCCAATCTCCCAGTTCATTCCTCCCCAGCCCCCCACTCTTTTCCCACTTGGTGTCCATATGTTTGTTCTCTACATCTGTGTCTCTATTTCTGCCTTGCAAACTGGTTGATTTGTACCATTTTTCTATATTCCGCATATATGTGTTAATATATGTGTTTTTCTCTTTTTGACTCACTTCACACTGTATGACAGTCTCTAGGTCCATCCATGTCTCTATAAATGTCCCAATTTCGTTCGTTTTTACAGCTGAGGAATATTCCATTGTATATATGTACCACATCTTCTTTAGCCATTCATCTGTTGATGGACATTTAGGTTGCTTCCATGTCCTGGCTATTGTAAATAGTGCTGCAATGAACATTGGAGGTGTATGTGTCCTTTTGAATTATGGGTATATGCCCAGAGTGGGATGGCTGGGTCATATGGTAGTTCTATTTTTAGTTTTTCAAGGAACCTCCATACTGTTCTCCATAGTGGCTGACACATCCAGTTTTTAAGAAAGTCTTTCTTTGGTCAAACTCTCGCTTTCTGAAAGCATCAGAGTCCATTTAATCCCTCTTCAAACATCTGAAGAATGCTAGCAATTCCTGAACATCCATAAATCCTCTCTCATAGGCGAAATATCCCAAGTTAATTGTTCATTATATAATGAGGTTTCTAATTGATCTCACCAGTTCTGCCCAGCTTTCTCTAAATAGGAATATCTTGACCTGAACATAAAATTCTAGCTATGCTTTGATTAGAGAACACAGCAGAAGGACTATTCTCTTTTGTTTGGAGCATTTTTCTTCTACTAACGCAGCCTAAGATTGCATTAGCTTTTTTGGCAGTCATGATGTATTGTTGACTCACATTGAGATTACAGTCAACTGAAACCCTCAGGTCTTTTTCACATGAATGGCTGATAAGTCACACCTCTTTGGTGGTAGTACAGCTGATTTTTGAAAAGAGGAATTTATCACTATTAAGTTTAATCTCATCAGTTTTACTCAATCTTTCACACTGTTCCCCGAGTTGTCTTTCTTAAACAGTTCTGATTATGTTATCCTTACCCAGAAGAACTACTGATTGATCTCCGCTACCCACAGGATCGAGTCCAAAGGACTTAGCACACTAGACCCTGTATAACCAGACCTGAGCCTTCAGGGTTAGCCTCATCTTCCCTCATCCCTCTCTCTTCTCCACTCCCCACCATTCCATACTCTCCAACCATTCTGAGGGTTGACTTTCTTCTTATATTTGCACTTTTCCATGGAATTCCCTTCTCTACCTTTCAAATATTTTTTATACTTTAAAGACAACAATTTAAAAGTCCCAGTCAGACTGTGAACTCCCTGAAGGCAGGAATATAATACAATAAAGTTTAGGTAATAGGAAAGAGACATAGCTTACAAGTTTTATATTTTTAAGTTGTTTTTGTTTGTTTTTCAAAGAAAAGAATGTTTAAACCTCTTTCTTCAAAGCTAGTTTCTCCTCCCAACTCTAGAAATGCAGGTGAGTGGGATTTGGCTTACTTGAAATAGCAGTTCTTAGGGAGAGGGAGTAACAAGCTTGGCAGTTTATCTGAGTGAATCAAATAGCTGCATAGGCTTATCCAGAGGCAATGTCACAAGGCAATTATTTTCCAGAATCACCTTTGCACCCAACACAGCATTGTGAAAAGAAGCCCAGCTGGGAGCAATGCAGAAGCAGAAGCATGAGGCCCTCTTTTCAATCATTTCCAATGATATTGATGAAAAACTAAACAGAATTCCCCAGTTAACCTTTACAGGTACCTTCCACTGTTTTCTAAGAGGTGTTGATAGATTTGCACCTCTCCCTCTAAACTGCAAGCCTTTATGCCAGGCCTTTGCAGATTAGAAATAGAGCCTGTGGTTTGGGTTTGCAAAGGGATGGAAGCTATGAAGTTGTTCTTGTTGAGAGACTGTACTAATCAACTATCTGCCTTAGGATCTGTCATCCTAAATGGCTAACTTAATAGACAATTGGCAAGTCCTCTCTCAAACAGACTGTTTAGTGTGCCTGCACACCAGGTACTCTGCCATAAAAATGCTTTAAATAACAAAAGGTAATAAATAGTTATTGTAGATAATATTAACCATAATAATGCCTCAGGGTTCATATATTTGATAAATAGCTAGTAATCAGGCAACATGTTAGATGCAAGGGTAGTGTTTCTCAAAGTGTGACCTGGACCACCTTAAGGAGCTCACAAAACAATGTGATAAATGCCAGGATAGAGGTGAGCAGGTACTAAGGGTGCACATGTGTGATGCAGAGACCTAGTGCACCTAACCCAGAATTTTGGGAAGAGGTGAAGTTTAAGCAAAGCCCTTAAGGATGAATAGGAATTATCTATCCTTTCATCCATCCATCCAAAAAATATTTGAGTGACAACTTAGCCAAGTGGATAAGAGGTAGGACTCGGGGAGAGGAGCAGAAGAGAGGAGCATCTCAGGAAAAGGAAGCATGTGTGCAAGGGTCAGAGGATGAGAAAGAGCATGGCACTTTGGGGTAATACAGGTAGTTGGGCAGATGGACCTGGAGGCTGGGGTGTAAGAGGCAGTGATGAGGATGAGGCAGCAGACATTCAGAAAGGGCCTAGCATGCCACAGTAAACAACGCAGACTACAGTATGAGGAAACCTGAGAGTCATCGAAGGGTTTTATGCAGAGAAGTGACATTTTGGATTTCACAAAGATCCTTCAGAGTGTGGTATAGAGAATAGATTGGGAAACAAGCAAGACAGAATAGAGAGAACCTTCAGGGGAACATTGCAATAATGCATAGAAATGGTTTGCACCACCATCTGTAGCTGCAGGGATGGAGAGAAGCATACGTACTCAAGAGAGACTCCAGGAGCAGAATGGGACGGGCCCTGGCGAATGACCGAGGCTGGTGAAGGAGAGAAAGGAATCGAGAATGAATCTTAGTTTTTGTCTTGCTGGGCCTTTCTGGGTTAGACAGTGATGCTATTTGTTTAGGTTTTTATTTTCTCAGTGAGGTGAGAGACAAGCCCTTTGGCTGAGAGCAAGCAGTGGGTGTGAGGAGGGGTCTTAGAGAGAGGAGAAGACACATTCAAAGAGTCGCTGCAGAGATGAAAGGGAGCTGAGGAGCAAAGGATTTCCAGGGAAGTTTGAGGGGCAAATTCAGGCTGCAAAACGTAAATTTGTAGAGGCATCTCTCAGCACAATTGTATTATTATTTTTCCCATTAGCGTTCAACTGTTTAGCTGAAGGAGCAAGAAGGTGAACAGTAAAATTGATATAGAATTGGGATGCGATGGACAGACAAGGGGAGCAATGGAGCTGAGAGAACTGATAGAAGATTCTAGAGAGAAAATTATGTCCATTTTTGCAGACAAAAAGATATTTGGGGGCAAGAAAAGAGATAAAAGAAGTGGCCTAATGTGACATAACTAGATTATTAAAGGGAAGAAGTAAAAATTAGAAAGAAAAATGGCCAACGTTAACAAATAGGAATTGATAGATGATCTGGGAAGAAAGGGAGGTAGGGATTTGGGGAGCAGGAGCTGACAATCACCTTTTTGCTTTTGCGAACTACATCTGTTCGCTGCACCCCCAGCCCCAGGAAGGCTCCTCCAGTGGGCCTGTGTTGTGCTGAACTTTGGTGATCATCAGAGAGAGAGCTGCTGTCACAACAGGGTGAGTGCAGTGTCCGCCCCCTTCGGGTGTGCTGGAATGGGCAACGGGGGTTGTTGGAGAGTGAGGTGCCTAGTGCTCCTGAGAGAGCACTGGTTGCCGTGGCCTCCATTTACCTTTGCTTTGTACTTGGAGGGGGGCGTGGAGTCAGAGGGTTATGCACTGGGGCACAGGATATGAGAAAAATGTGGGCATCAATTACAAGAGGAACTAATGGAAAACCTCAAAGACCTCAGAGAGGTCAGGTTGGCTGAAATAAAAAGAAACACGAATTCTTAATGGAGATTAAACAGAATAAGAGAGTGATTAAATTTTCTCTCTTCAGTTTAATTTTAAAACACTGAAACCTTTTTCAGTAGCTGCCGAAGGAGAGTGTTAGCACACATGATGTCATGCAGAAAGCATCTGAGTGTTTTCCATAATTTTTTTGTTTTGTTTTAGGAACTGTGGATTATGAAGTGTGAAGTAACATCGGCAAACATAGCTGATGCCTTGAAAGACTTCTGTTCCTCTGTCAGTTACAGGAAAGTTAGCAAGAGAAGTGAAATATGACATAGAGAGAGGGTTGGTGTTTTGTTTTTGTTTGTTAACAAGACAAACCATCCAGGAAAAGACCTAGTTTCTTAGAAATAAAGTGAGATGTATGCAAAACGCCCAATATAGAAACGGGCACATTCTACCCTGATCTCTAAATGATTGTTTTCTCTTCTCCTCTTTAATAGAACAACTAAACATTAATACAGTAAACGTTAATTAAAACATTAATATTTTTCAAGATTGTGAAAGTGTAAATACTTTTACATAAATGGGATTAACTGCACAGCGCCGTTGCTTTAGATGTTCTCCATCACATTCTGCAAATTCAATTTCACAACACACTAAGCAGAAAAAATCTGTACAAGGCTATATTTTAATTTAATTTCCAATACTGTGATAGCTGAAGGGCATTTTAAACCGACTTTTTTTGGAATCATTCCAAAAAAATTGCTCCTATAGCTCGAATTTTGGGTCAAAAAAGGATTAAAAGTTGGATGAGTCAAGATAAAAATGGAGGGGCTTCCTAGGTGGCGCAGTGGTTGAGAATCTGCCTGCCAATACAGGGGACATGGGTTCGATCCCTGCTCCAGGAAGATCCCACATGCCGTGGAGCAACTAAACCCGTGCGCCACAACTATTGAGCCTGCGCTTTAGAGCCCGTGAGCCACAACTATTGAGCCCATGTGCCGCAACTACTGAAGCCCATGCGCCTAGAGCCCGTGCTCCGCAACAAGAGAAGCCACGGCAATGAGAAGCCCGCACACCACAACGAAGAGTAGCACCCACTCACCACAACTAAAAAATAGAAAGCCCACGCACAGCAAAAAAGACCCAACACAGCCAATAAAATAAATAAATTTATTAAAAAAAAAAAAAAGATAAAATGGAGGGACTTCCTAGGTGGCACAGTGGTTAACAATCCACCTGCCAATATAGGGGACAAGGGTTAGATCCCTGCTCCAGGAAGATCCCACATGCCACAGAGCCACTAAGCCCATGAGCCATAACTACTGAGCCCGTGTGCCTGGAGCCCATGCTCCGCAACAAGAGAAGCCACCAAAATAAGGAGCCCATGCACCACAATGAAGAGTAGCCTCTGCTCACCACAACTAGAGAAAGCCCGTGTGCAGCAACAAAGACCCAACCCAGCCAGTAAATTAATTAATTAATTAATTAATTAATTAAAAGATAAAATGGAATGCGAGGCCCTTAAAATCTGAAAGCCCTAAGATCAACTTTTCTCTTTCAGCATGGTATCTTCAAAGGTATCTTTTTCCTTCAATACTCTTCCCTCTCCCTTTTGTAACATCATTCATTATCTGATTAGTCCCTCCCTTCTCCCTAGTTGTTTTGGTTTGTTTTCTGCAAACCTAAAGCTGCAACTCTCGTGCCTTCCTTCTCACTTTTCATTTTGGAATTTGTACCTGCTGTATTGCCTGTGGCAAGTCAATGTTATTCGAATTCATGTTGTTGCTTATTTACACAACCATTGGACCTGCAGATTGGTAAGACTGGTTCTTGTATAAGCCTGGGCCTTTGCAAGTGTGTTTGGTAATGGCAGCATCAGTGGACTAACTTTGATCCTCCCCTGGGCTCAGTTCTTGCACTTTCCTCTTTTCTATCCACACCCACTCCCTTGATGATCTCATCCAGTTTCGTGGCTTTAAATATCATCTCTGTACTGATGACTCCCAAATTTATATATTTAGTCCAGACCTCTCCTTTGAACTTTAAACTCACAGATCCAACTGCCTACTCAGTATTTCCACTTGGATGTCTCACAGGCAACTCATACCTGACGTGTCCACATATGCGCTCCTGGCATTCCTCTCCAAATCTGCTCCCTCTAGAGTCTCCTCCACCTCAGTAATTGGCTATCCCATTCTTCCAGGTGCTCAGGCTAAAAACATCCTTACTTCTCTCCTTCTCTCGCACCCTGCATCCAACCTGTCAGCAGATGCTGTTGGCTTTATCCATAAAATTGATCCAGAACTCAACCACTTTTCACCATTTCCACTGCTACCTTCTGTCCATGCACCATCAGATCTAGCTTGAATTATTGCAACAGCATTCTAGCTGGTCTCCCTGCTTCCCCTCTTTGGTATTTCCTTGGCCCACAAACCAGAGAAATCCTGTTAAAAATAAATTGACCAGGGCTTCCCTGGTGGTGCAGTTGTTAAGAATCTGCCTGCCAATGGGGGGGACACAGGTTCGATCCCTGGGCCAGGAAGATTCCACATGCCGCAGAGCAACTAAGCCCTCGTGCCACAACTACTGAGCCTGTGCTCTAGAGCCTGTGAGCCACAACTACTGAAGCCCACGTGGCTATAGCCCGTGCTCGCAACAAGAGAAGCCACCGCAATGAGAAACTGGTGCACCGCAACGAAGAGTAGCCCTTGCTGTCCACAATTAGAGAAAGCCCACGCTCAGCAACGAAGATCCAACCCAGTCAAAAATAAAAATAAATAAATAAATAATAAAATAAATCTTTAATAAATAAATAAATAAATAAATAAATTGACCATATCACCCCTCTGCTTAAACCTCCAATGGTTTCCAATATCATTCAGAGTAAAACTCAATGACTCTATAATAACTTATTGTCCAAACTGGGACCTCTTTGAGAGTGAAAGGGGATGCTATGAATAATTAACAGGCTTTAAGTGATCTAGGTGTAAATTTGGGCCATTCTGGGCACCTACTTATGAGGCTCTACATAATCTCCCACACCTCCCCATTATCTCTCTGACCTCTGACCTCTCCTGTTACACTACACCTCAGCCCCTGTGCTTCAGCACCAGCCTCCTCACTGTCCTGACGCAGGAGGCAGACTTCCTCATGGCCTCTGCTTTTCCCCTAGACATGCCCATGACTCATTTCTGCTTCCCTTCAGGTCCTTGTTCAGAAGTCCCAGTGAGGCTTTCCCTGTCTAAACATTTAAAACCCCCTTCCTACTTCCTAACCCCCTTACTTGCTTTATTTTTTTAATTTACATGTATTACTATCTAACATTCCATATATTTTTACTTATGTAATTTGTTTAACACCTTACATTTAGAATGTAATCTCAAGGGCAGGAATTTTTAACTTTTTGCTCCATATCCCCAACTCCTAAAGTAGTTGACATATAGGAGAAAAACTATATAAATATTTGTAAGAAGAATGAACAAATCATGAGTAGTTTGAAGGATACTTAGGAGTTGTGTAACATCCAACACAATTAGTAAATAGTATTATCATTTTACAATTATTTTCATATAATTCAATTCAGCACCAGCCTCCTCACTGTCCTGGAGTATTGTCCAAATATACTTTGGACATTTATGCTTTGTGGGGAATCTGTGCTAGGTGTGGAAGTTGAGGGGTCTGGGAGCCACAGAGCAAATGCAATGAAAGAAGAGACAAAGTTCCTCAAGAAGTGAACACTGCAGGAGTAGAAGAGATGGGGGCATGATATTACAGTTACATGTGAGTGACACGGAGTGCATGCGAATGCAGAGGAGAGAGTGATTACATTCAATGACTTTTCAGACACTCCTGATTACTGATCAGCAGTAATAACTTCCCTGTTCTCTGGCATGATTCATTTTCCTCATCTTTCAGAACCCCCAACCCCTAATATTCCCATCCTGGTTTGTGTGTTCCATTCCTTGGTAGGAAGCTACCCTGTATGCCCAGATATACCTGACCTCTAGGTGTCTGTTTCTCATTGTCTGGCCTTACTTTTTCAACATGAATCATCAGTTATTAACGTGGCATTTTGCAATCTGATCTCTCAAAGTTTCCAAAATATTACAACCAAATACTGGCAAAGATAAACCATCAAATAGAACGAACACCAAGCAGATGCGAAACAGATTTTTTTTAATAACTAGAAAGAAGGTATCTGGGGAGGTAAATCTACCCATTGAAATCAATAAATCAAAGTTTATTGATTTAATCTCTGGGTTCTAATTTTTAATGTAGATTTGAATAATTTTGATAACCATCCTGTGGGTTTGCCTTAAACTAAAGGTTTTTTTTTTTTTTCTTAATGTGCTGTTATAAGTCTCTAGCCCCAGCCCTACAGGAAGGGAGTTGCCCCAGGGTGTGGATAATCGAAACACTCTAAACAAACATATACAACATTTTATTTTCAAAAAAGCTCAACAAAACTAGAGCTGAGAATATGCTTCAAAGCATAACATTAATAATAACTTAGAAAAATTACTTAAAGCAGTTACCAACTAGATAAAAAGTATTTCTCTTTCCCCCCAAAAACAAACCAATCAAATAAAAAGTATGCTAAATGGTACTGAAGAACTATAATACTTATTCCCATAGAGTTTAATTTAAATGATCCTGGGTAACATTAAGTGGAAAGAGTCTTTCTTTGTTATTTTTCTGTCAAATGTAAAAAAAAAATTAAATTTATTATGCAAAGTTCACATACCCATATTACAAACTGTCAATTAAACTGTAAGTTTTACGGTTTAATAATTACCAGAGCAATTTAGTTTTAGTTTTGTTTTGTTTTTAATTTTGGAGTTATAATAAAACCTAATCATATAAATCATTTTAAGGCAAGCTAATCATCCCAGCTCTGGCATATGTTAGCTCATTACTTACTCTGACCAAGTTACTCTGACTCACTGTCTCAAGTACTTTGTCTGTAAAATGGGGTCGATACTGGTACCCAATGAACAGGGTTCTTGTGAAAATAAGGGATGCAGAGACCTCTACAGAATGCCTGGTGTATGGGAAAAGGGAAAGCTTCAGTAGATAAGAACTACCAGCCTGACTCACGACTGATGCTGCTGAAAAAACAGGCACAAGCACATTTCAGTGATTGAAGGGAACAAGTAGCTAGCCAAAGAGCAGTGTTCAGAAAGCATTCCTACTCATGTATTACTCTGTTTTATCTTTTCAGTTCAAAAATTCTAATTATTGCTTAGCACATTATACATGTAAATACCTATAAAAACCTGATTAATTTATCATTTTCTGCACATCCATGCCATACTGACTTTCTCACAAGGTATTGAAATGTAATCCTTTTCAATGGCCTAAAGAGACAAACAAACACTCAGACCTTGAAAGGCATATTCCTTACAAGACATACTTGGGAATTAATCATGCACTATCTCATATTATTTAATAAATCAGTCCATAAATTATCACGTTTAATCTCTAACCCACTAGACGGTAAGGACTGCGAAGGAAAGGAATGTAT
Organism: Hippopotamus amphibius kiboko; assembly: GCF_030028045.1. NCBI lineage: Eukaryota > Metazoa > Chordata > Mammalia > Artiodactyla > Hippopotamidae > Hippopotamus > Hippopotamus amphibius. Next base: position 25,169,392 of record NC_080192.1, on the reverse strand, counting down.
GTAGTTTTTGTATCCTTCACACTACACGGCTTGGTACAAAGGAATTTCAAACTAGTATAGTGGAAATATCATTGGGCTAGAAGTCAGGAAATAGGAATTTCAGCTGAGTAATTGCAGACTAGTCACTTAACTCTCTTCAGGCTTCGGATTACTCATCAGTCATGTGCTTTTCCATCAATGACATTCAGATTCCTTTTCAAATGCTCTCATTCTAAGAAACACTAGCAAGGGGCATTTTTACCAATGGCAGTCATTTTAGTACACAACTTCATTTTTCCATATCAACAGATTGAAAGAAATGGGACCCTTAATCACAGATTTTGCTCACTCATGAAAACTTACCAGGAACTCAGAGTTCTTGTCACTGTCTATTCCGTCAAACACAAATCCTTCAGTCTGTTTTAAAAACAGCAAGCCCTCTGCCACCAGCATTCCCCATCCCCTACCCTGTTTTATTTTCTCCTTAGTACTTATCACACTCTGGCACACTGTATGTTTTACTTAGTTACTTGTTTTCTATCTCCCCCTTGCCCAGCCCCATTCCCAGTACCATGCCAAGCACCAGGCCTTTCTGTGCCTTTTTTTTTTTTTTAAATGGAGGTATATTTGAAAATTAAGAATTGTGTGTATTTAAGTATACAATTTGATGATTTGATATACATATTGTGAAATAATCACCACATTCAAGCTAAGGAACATTTCCGTCACCTCAGATAGTCACCACTTTTCAGTGTGTGTGTTGAGAACACTCAAGATCCACCCTCCTAGCAAATTTCAAGTACACAATAAAGTACTGTTAACTATGGTTATACTGTGGTACGTTAGATCTCCAGAACTTGTTCATCTTGCATAACTGAAGCTTTGTACCCCTTGAACAACATCTCCCCCGTCTGTGCCTTTTACCAGGATTTTAGAAGCACTTAATATCTCCACCCCAACATTTCCCAAGCTGTGCTCTGAGGATCTCTAGCGTTCTGAAAGATAGTAATCGGAGTTCTGCAAAAAGAGGGTTGCATGGGCAAATAAGTTGGGGAATGTCCCATACTACACTTCCCACTCGGAGATACAGGACACATGATGAGAATATTGACGTATTTATAAATGCCTAATTTTGTTAAACCCAGTCAGTGTTTCCCAACCTAGTTTGGCCCTGGGACTTTTTATTCCCAGCACACCACTGATGTCTCAGAGGACATTCCTGCTCAGGACAAAGCTGTTTGGCACAGTCTTTTTTACCTTCGTGTCACACCCAAATGAATAGCAAATGTGAGGGCGAGTGAGGAGAAAGGCACGTATCTCTTTGCTAGCAATTCTTCGCGGTCAATAATGGAGAGAAGACATGGTTTTATGAAACAAATACTATGCTTAAAGTCAGAAGACTAGTGAGTTAGTCCTAGCTCTGTCACATAACTAACTGTATGTTGCTGGGTGACTAATCCTTACCTGTGAGCCTCAGTCTCCTCTCCTGTAAAGGAGACACATTTTAGGAGAACTATAGCCATTCTTTGAAACTGCTGACCAGTTTAGAATGTTTCTGTGTAGTGGATTTAAAAAGTATCCTTCTGGGTAGACTTTTTGGGCCTATATTTTTAAAGTCCTCTCTCAGATGACTGGTGCCTTCTACTCTGAAGATGGATGTATCTGATTTCTTAGACGTGAAACTACAGGACTCTCTAAGGCCCTAAAAGCCCAAAGAAATATTTTAGAATGAACAGTGGAAACAAAAATTAAGTCTGGGATATATTTACGTTAGCCTGAGTAGTAGGATAATACCTAGAGTAGGCCTGAGAAGTCTTACATAGAATGGAGAAAGATACAGGTCTATAGTATTATAAATGAGGAGTAAATGAAATTTGAGACTACTTATATGATGCTAGGTTAATTGGCTTATTTTTTTGATCACTCAGTTTTCAAAGATAGTGATTGATGACACAGAGTTGTACTGCAAAATTAATTTGTAGCTCAGCACTAATTTATATTCCAAAGTAACATAGGAGAAGTAGATAATAATCATTTCCAGGGAGGCTTCCTCTGGTCCTTATCTTTGAGGAAGACTTTCTACTCTCTAACTCAGGAGGGAAAGGTTCGTTCCCAAACCTGTCTCTGAAGGGAAGAAATTCTATGATGGTTTAATGTACACTTGCAAATAATGCTCTAGAGAGAACTAGGTGGCACTTGATGCTTTTCTTGCCGTTGAAATATGTCTGCTGAAGTAACAACTACAATAAAAAATTTTTTAACTGGATATAAAAGGTGATTACACATTGAAAGATCTATCTAACATAAATTTTAGTCTCTATCTGCTTGAAATTTGATATACGCATTGATGACAATAAGTAGTTTGGCTTTAAAGAAGACAAGATTTTGCTCTGCTATAGGTTGAATAAATGTTATTTTAGTCATCTCTAAGTAATTGCTGGGCCACTGTAATACATTCAGTATGATATTTGCTAAGCAAGCATGCCTGCCATCTGGTTACTGAAACTCTATTTCTGCTACTTCATAGATACACATGGCCCAGTAGCACTGAGATGTAGGGAACTGATATGAGCCTGTGGAGTGATTCCAAAGCAATTTGAGAGTTCAAGCCATTCATTTGTTTGCAACACAAAGTGTTCTCCACAGAAGAAAACAATGAGTCTAGCTTATCTGTCTTTTTCCTGTCCCGGTATCTTTAAAATGTCCATCATGACAGGGTGCATTCAGGTTTACAATATTAAGCCAACTTTAGGGAAGGATGGAAAGAAGAATAAGAATGGAAAATAGTCTATGTGCTGCTTGCGCCACATCCTACTTGGTTCTGGTGCAGCAGACTGGCACTGGTGCAGACTGTTCCTGGTCTGCAGAGTATACACGGAAGAAGTAGCTGGATAATATGGCAAAAGTCCATATGTGTCTATGGCAGTAGGGGGAAGAAGTACTCAAACCAATCTTTCCATCAAGTCCCTGGCAAGCACCTCTGTCCCCCAAACCAAAGACTGAATTAGGAGCACTAAGTACAGTGCCTGACACATAGTAGGGACTTAATGAATGTTTACTGAATATAGTCATCTGGAAAGTCTGTGAATAGTTATAGAAATGACTGCTAGAAGAATGAGTATCTTAGTCTCTGTAGCCATTATAATGCATGCATTGGAGATATGCTTAACACTTGGTCCAGCCTTTCTCAACTTTGACACTATTGACATTTTGAGCTAACAATTCTTTTTTGGGAACTGGAGTGGGAAGGGTGCTGTCTTGCACACTGTAGGAGGCTTAAGTGGCCTCCTTGGCCTCCATCCACTAGATGCCACAGTGTCCCCCCACCCCACCCCACCCCCAGCAAAAATGTCTCCAGACATTGACGGATATCCCTTGGGGGGGGGGTGGTAATAAAATCACCCCTAGTTGAGAACCACTTATCTATTCTGTGTGTTTGTGTCATGTATTAGAATTAGAAATACTGTATTCTCTTCTTTTTTTCTGCACTGATATTTCTTGATCTACACGTTGAAGGTATTTTATTCTCTGAATCTGCTTTTACCCAATTGTCTCTCAACTCCATGTTTTCATATGTCTCAGTGGGGGACGGCTTTCTAGGTACATCCATATAAGTTTAAAAAACCTTTCCCCCTTACAGGAGGGGGAAATATGAAACAAAGAGTAAACATTCCATACAGAAATTGAACTAGTAACTCAGGAGGCTGTTTTACAGAATGATATTGAGATGGTCTTGCACCCAGGATAGACCCAGGACCCTGGGCTGCAACTGATGTGCATGTGTGTCCAAAAAGAATTTCTGCATCTTAAGAGAAACTACCTTCATTTGTTTGGTAATCTTAACAATAAAACTCCTCTGTTATAGAAAAGTATCATTCTCACAAACATATTATTTTTCTCCCTTGGCTTTGTTTTTACTTACTTCCTATTTATGTTAACAGTTTCAGGAAGATACTAGCATGGGCTCCAGGAACAGGTTGTCTCCATAACTCTTGCCCCGTCATAAGTATAGTAAGAAGCCCCACTAACTGAAGAAGTCAGTAGCCTCTTAAACCTCTAAAGTAAAATGATCATGTTGCATATCTACTCTTTCTTAAAATGAAAAAATTAAAATCTTAGAATTGTGACTTAAACCTAGCCAGTGGGCAACCTGCTTGAGAATGACTACACATCCATGTCTAAGGGTGAGAAATAATTTATGACAAATAAAGCTTATGAGAAATTCTAATTTCATTCATGTTGCTACAAGTAATCTTCATGCTTTAAAAAAATGTGGGCTGGTAACATTTTTCTACCTTACTTACAGTGTAGAGTTAAATGTGTGCCCTTACCTCTCCTCCAGTGCACGGAAAAGGATCGGAGTATCTAGAAGTGCAAATAGCTCCCTTCTTGACAACATCATCTTCCAGGCCAAATGCAGCTGAGCAGTTAGTTGCAAAGTACTTGTAAGGCTTCCACGTCTTCCCAAAGTCCTGGGACCGGTCCAGCACCATGGCTGCCGGCCTGGGGGACTTGAACACCATAATTAGATGAGTGAAGTAGAATTCAGCTTCCAGGTCTAACTGGATCTTTTCTCTGTGTACATCTTCAGCAGACTGCCACCACGTGCGAGGAAACCTGAAGGACGAGTCTGCCATGGCAGCTGGCAGGTGAGCCAGGTGAGGCTGGGCAGCATTGCATTTGTCACATTTGGGCTGCTGACAAGTCAGATCAGTGTTCTCACTATAGAAGCAGTACAGTTCAGTGGCGTTCTGACCACAGGTGGTGTCTGCCCAGAGTTTTCTCCCTAAAGCCAAATTTCCCATCCGAGGGTTACAGGCTTTTTCACAGCGGGAACTCACTCCAGCCACTCCGCTCAGTCCTAGAGATAGGAAGGCATATGTTATTCAAGACAAACCCATTTGGAAAGCTCTTCTGTCTACCTCGTCCATCTTTAACAGTCAGGTTATCCCCATATTGCCCAAGGCTTTCAGTTAAGAGGAAATTCTACCAAATTTGAGCATGAGTACTGTTCTGCATTTATACTATTTGCATATGCAAGTGTGTGAATGTGCGCATGTGTGTGTGTGTATCTGCATGTGCGTTTCATGTTCAGATGTAAAATTCATATAAAAGAAAATAAAATCACCGGGTAAAAGACGAGAGGAAGGAAAGTGGAAACATTGGGGTAAAGATAATGGGCCTAAACATTTTCAAATACGTTGCTTTCTAAATAGTCTCTATTTTTGAAATACACTCAATTGTTTTTGAAGTCATGACATAATACCAAAGACCAATAATGTTTTTAGCATCAGTCAATTTAGTCTTTCAAATATAACTTCAGTCCTTAGCATTATCTAATGTGTTTATGAGAATGCATTAAGGAGGAACTGTAGAGTTCTACTATATTTTTAAGACAAAAACATGAAGGGACAAACTCCCTTGGAAAATCAATATGAGACACTTAATCAGTGTACAATGGGATCTCATTTAGAGAGACAAAGCTAGAGACTACTGGAGCTCAGATGTGCAAGATCTATTTTTAATATTAGGTAAATGTACCTAAGAAAAAACTCTCTAAACCTCCAAATGACACAAAAGCTTTGACATGCTCTCTGCCTCTTGAATGCTTCTACCTATGACAGCTTATATAGTAGTTACCTGTTTGTTTAACAGGAGAATGTTTACAGTGTGGCAGCCACTAACAGCACCTTTAAACATTATCTGTGAACTAAAACACCTTCTTAAAGAAACATGCGCTTCCACCCAAACAAAGGTCCAACAGACTTTGTTTCAAAATTACTTAAAATGACAAACATTATCCACCTATTAATGTCCTGGCTACATAATATAATCCTTTAATTTGAGCTTGTCATTTTAATTATGAATACCTTAAGCAAAATTATCTATTTTAAAAGTTAAAACAGAGAGGGAAAGAAGGAAAAGGAAGTCAACCCCCAAATTCCGGCTAATTGAACGTTTCTGCTTCTTAGGAAGGAGCATCTCTGAATTGTTATCAGTGTACTGTTGGAGAAGCCAAATGACAGCTTAGACCAAAAGAGACATTTCACACACTCACTGACTATCACAGTCTCTACATAGTCTTTGCAACCAAAAGAAAGGGCTTTCTTCGGCAGGTTTTTAAAATGTCACATTCAAGTGTGCATTATGCCCGGACTCCGCCACCTTTCTGATTAGCTGGGGCAACAGTTGCTTGTGGCCAGGATCACCCAAACACACAGTGTGCTATGACTCACCTGTAAAGCATTTCAGGGAAAATCATATACTGCCCGTACAAGTATTTTTAACTTGAAACACTTGCCTTGTGATATTTATTTACAACCTCTTGATTGCTTGCATGTTTTTGCCATAACATGGTTTGAAAAGGGAAAATTTTATTAAAGTTCGCTTTGTGGTTGGGGGTGCACACATAAGTGCATGCAGGGGTTCATAAGTAGCAAGAATTAAAGTAAAACCTTAGACTTTTAACGGCTCCTTGGGAAAAGTACTGAATAATTTTAAATGCACGCCGCTCCAAACTAAGAAGAAATCCAGAAAAGACTGGAGGCTGATAAGTGACTGGTGGATACAATACTTAGAGATCCCTAAAGAAGTGGCCTTTCAAGTAGAGCAAGGATGCTCCTAGGAGTCCGACTTGTTTGGGAGGCAGAGTCTAAAGCCGGGCTTTTACTTCATGCTGGCTTCCCTGGGGGCAGAGTGGATGAAACCGAAGGGAAGGGAGAAGTGTGCCAGTGCTCTCTCTCCACCAGTCCGCCCCTCTAGCCCACACTCCCCTTTCTGGAGCAAGAGAAATCCGTTTGAGAAACCAAGTGGCCAAGAGTCCCTCTCTTTCACCTCTTACTCCCTGAACTGCACTTACCCCTAATTGGAAACCTGGTGACCTGCAAGAGGAGGGAGAAGAGCAGAAGGGGTTCCCGAATTTATTAAAGGCAACCTAGGAATGGGTGGTCAAGGGCAGCCCAAAGTAGCCGGGGTGGGAGTGGAAAGGAGAGAGCATCTGACGACGCCTCTGCCGGTCGTCCAGTTACCGAGACAGGAAGCAGACCCGCCTCCGACCTCCCGCAGAGCCTCGGCCAGGGTACCAATTCCCCAAGGGCGGCAAGACAGCTCCGTGCAACCCAGGGTGATCACCACCTATCGTCCCAGCCCGGGCTCTCATTGAGTTCTAGCCACTGCCCCGGTGAGAGGGCCCTCACCCCGCCCCAGGTGTCCCTACCTGGCTCCCTAGTACCCAGCATGAGGTCGGGGACGACGGCGATCGCTCTCAACAAGAGAGCGGCCCCGGCCCACGCGCGCCCAGGGTCGCTGGTCCACCCCTCCCCATCATTCCTCAGGCCATGTAGTGCCGGGGGATGGCGAGCTTGGTCCTTTGTTCCCTCACAAAGTGGAAAGGCAGTTTTTTTTACTAGTCCAAACCGAGAAAGAAACCAAGGTCGCGCTATCTCTGGCAGGGCGCACCCAGGATATCGGGTTATCCAAGGGCATGTGTATCGCAGTTGCGGAAAAAAAAAAAGAAAAGAAAAGAAAAGAAAAAAGAAAGAAGAAAGAAAGAAAGAAGAAGAAGAAGAAAAATCAATAGTGTTTTAAACTGCGGAGACCCCGGGGAAGGAGGTGGAACATGGCCACTCATTTCATCCTTGGGAGCTGAGCTCGGCGCTCTCCGCCTGCACTGCCCTGCACCCCCGAGTCCCGAGGTGGGGAACACAAGGAGCGAAGGAAAGGGGGTGGGGGCCCGGTCGCGTCACCACCCACCTGCGGCCACCGCGGAGCAGCCCCAGAGCAGCAGCAGCCGCGCGCAGCTCCCCATGGCCGGGAGGAGCCGGGAGGACCCGGGCCGGGCCGGTGCGGGAGGGAGTCCAGCCCTCGCGGCTGTGGGATGAAACGCCAGCAGTCCTCGGGAGGAACCGGGGCTCTTTATTTCTTCCTCCTCCTGGGGCGCCAGGCTCGGTCAGTGGGCGCCGGCGGCAGGGAGCCGCGGGCTGGGGCCGCGCCGGGCGGTGGGGTGACCCTCGCGCACCGGCCTGGAGGGGCCCGGGCACCTCGTGGGCGGCGGGAGCCCGGGGACCATAGCCCGCCTGGCCGCGCTGCCCCGCGGAGCGGTCCTGCGGGCTCCTCCGCCGCTAGCCCGGGGCCCGGCGCCCGCAGCAGCCGCTGAACTTTGCGAGACCTTTCACTTCCCGGCCGCCGCCACCGCCTCCTGGGCGTCCTCCTCCGCTTTTACCACCTCCTCTCGCTGCTGCGTCTCGGCCCCGTCCTTCTCCATGGGCAGTTCCACGGGATGCATTTTTATTCCACCGACGCCGCGGCGCTCCGGTGCCAGCCCTCCTCCTCTCGCACCTCCACCCCTTCCTCCCGCCCGCCCCCCGCGCTCGCTTGACAGCCCCGGCGCTGCAGCCTGCGCGGTCGGGTCGCCGCCGCCGCCGCCGCCGCCCAGGGAGGGATCCCTTCGCCTGACCGGCCGCCCCCGCTGCCAGGCTGCCAGCTCCACCCGCCCGCCTCAGCCCCCGCGCGCGCCCGTCACCTCGGCCCCCAGCTTCCCTCGTGCCCCTCCCGGCTCTTGCCCTGCATCTCCCTGCGTGACCCCCCTGGTGCCCTCCAGCACCCAGAGGCCTCCTCTGGAAGCAGTCTCCCACCTTCTCCCGGAACATTCCAGAGAGCAGTTGACTCCCTCTTGATCAGGTCAGGGCATGCCAAGGGGCTTAAAAAACCGCGAAACAGGCTAGCGCCTACTTCCCACATCCCCCAGCAAAAACAAGCCCTCCCTCATCTCCCGCCACCCCTTCTCCCAGTCTCACGACCCAGGGATGGAACCCCTCACCCAGCCCCGGGGTCAAGGGCAAGGGAGAGCTCATTAACTGCTAAGTGGCATTCGCCGCTTCTCTGCTGATTTTCGGGGGTGGGGGAGGGCATCTTGGCCAAACAAGCGATGCTTACGTTATCCGAGGTGTATTCGTTTTGACGTAAAAGGTGTTCCCCAATTCAAACTCAAGGTGCTAAAAGAAAAGGGTCACAGGATAAGCTGTTGCCCAGTTTAAGAACATCTTTGTCTAGGGCCAGGGGCACGAGAAAGAGAACCTCCTTGGTCCTTCCAAGCACTCTCACTCCGGTTGTGCTGCGAAACAATAATGTTGTGAAATAACATATAGGGAACAGTTTGGCAGCAACCACCAGCAGCTAACTGTGGATAGGACTGCTCAGGGCTGCTGCTTATGGAAGACGATTACAAAGCACTTGAGTCTGGGGCTTTCGCAAGTTCTATGAAAATATAATTCTATGTACACATCCAGGGAAATTGGCAAAAGTTAAGCAGAAAGCAATTTTTTATTGCAGTGTTCATTTTGTGCCTTTAAATGTTTTCCAGAAAATAAACTGCTTTACAGATACCATTCAGTGGTGTGTGTTACTGAGGACAATTCAGAGCTTCGGAGTGTGTGTAGATATTCTTTATGACTCAGATGGGGATAAATGAGTAGTTTATATCTCCCAGGAGGGACTGGGGCAAGGTCAGCATCATCCACTTGGGAAACATTAAAATTATTCTGGCCAACACTGGGAAGTGGCAAAAGGTGTGGAGCAGCAATTTATGTACGACTTTAGAAAGTAAACCTTTTAAATGTTCAAATATTGGCAATGTTGGGACTTTCTCCATATCTTACAGACATGCTTCCAGGGAAGTCAGTGAAACACGGCTCCAAATTATTCTTCTTATCAAATAAATAATAGGAAATTATAACAACCAAAGGCTCTTAGCACCAATATTAACCTAATAACCAAAGCAGATTTTAAAAAAAGAAAGAAAATGCACATTTATTATGAACTTCTGATTCCACTGTATTGAGGCAGAACTACTCCATTTCTCATAACAAATGTTAGGGGCATTACTATCTGCACCAGTCCTGCCTTGATAATATACTTCCTCGATTGCTCTATAACTGGTTCCTGCTTCCTTTAACAAGACAGTAAGTTCCTTAATGGTCAAGCAGTCTTTTATACTTAGTCTATACAAAACGTTATTATGTTTTTCTTTTATTCTTAACTGAGAACACCTGCTAGGTATGTAATAAATTTTCATTAAATGTTTTTGACTGAGTTATGTTAAAACTATTCTATATACTTTACAAAGAGCAGGGATTAAGAAGAACACCAGTGAAATCAGAATGATTCCCCATATTCTAAAGAAATCTGTACCTTTACACCAATATTTTATATATGAAGCAGCTCAAGAGAGAAAAGTAATTAGCATTCTAATCAATTTCATCTGGTTCTATAGTCTAATTTAGTTACAGATTCTATTTTCATTAAAAAAAATTTTTTTTCTACTTTCATTTTGAAGAAGCTATACAGGAAAAGTTTACCTACATAAGGAAAATCTTGCTCAGTGATAAGCATATATTGCCTATGATTAAGTGTTTTTGAAAATGTCAGTAATGAGTTAAGAATTTTTTTTTAATTTATGAATTAGTAGGAAGCCTAGCAAACCTATGGAATTTTGATAACAAGTTTCCAGGAGCCACATAATTGACAAATCTAGAATACTCCTGAGAACTTGAAAGAAAACTAAAAGGGCCTTTAAGAACTAAAATAGATGGCAAAAAGTCCATGCACCAAAGACCTTATTTACAGTAGAGGTCTTTAAGTCCTCACTTAAATTATTTATGCAATGTTCATAAGTTTGGTTATGCTATTGTCCTAGACCATAGCATATTAGAAGTAAGAAAATGGAATGAAGCAGGATCCTGTTAAAACAAGGAATGAGTTGAGGCAACCTGGTAATAAGCAGAATGGTAGAACTATAAAAAGTAGCCATAAGGACCAAAAACCTCACAGCAATTTGAGGCCTTTTAATTCAGAGACAAGGCACTAAAAGGCTGCAAACATATCACTCTATTATAACTTAATACAGTAAGTGAGGCTTCTAATGGATCATGGGATTATTTAGTATCAAAAGAGAGTCTGGGGGTCCTTGAGGCCAACTTCTTACCCCATCAGGAGTCCTTTGCACAATATCTCTGTCCAATGGTCATCCAGTTTCTGTTCTAGAAATCTCAGTAAACAAAGCCTCAAAAGCAGCCCTTTTCACGTTTTGTTTAACTGTGACATCTTTCTTCTTAAAATTCTACCTATGTTTATAGTTTAGTTGCCTGAACAATACAGAATAATAGGTCCAATCTCTTTTCAAATAGGTATTTGAAGATTTGAAGTCATCTTATTGCTTTACCTGTTTTCTTCTCCAAGTGTTTAATTGCCCATGTAGCATGATTTCCAAGCCTTTAACCATCTTACTCACCCCTTTTCAGATATACTACAGTTTGTCAATGTTCCTCTTATACTGTGCACCTAGAACTCAACTCCAGGTTTGTCTGAATTGGTGTAGAATGAAAGTGAACTAGTAGTTCCTTTAACCTAGGTCTAGAGCTTATATTTCATTGGTTTGAAAATGTATTAGAAGCTTTATGATGTCAGCTGATATTACTCTTGAAGCAAACTAAAATCCCCTTTTTATATACCGATGTCTTCAAGAGTCATTAATAAAAGGTAAAACATGTTTTCTTTAACCAGAAGGAAAGAGTTCCACTAAAATACATTGCAGATAGTAAGCATTCAATAAATATTGAGGAAAAAAAATTAACAAATTCAAATTGTTAAATTTGAAAAATGGTTAAATTTTTAAAAGGAAACTGTTAGTTCTGAATGGGATAAGTATCTATTTTCTGAGAAAAATAATCACTTCTATGGAAAATTTGATTCTTCAACAACACTGTATACATTGGTATTACTATACATTTCCAAGAAAAGGAGGGACTTCGAAATAGTGGTTTTTTAGTATATCTAGTATCTTTCCTCCATGGAACTATAAGCATTATCTTGTTTATCCTGGAAGCATCAATGTGTGGGAAGGAATAGGAATAATTTTGCACATTTTTTTTTTTTGGTTTCATCTGGTCTTAGTTGTGGCAGGTGGGCTCCTTAGTTGTAGCTCATGGGCTCCTTAGATGTGGTACGCAAACTCTTAGTTATGGCATGCATGTGGGATCTAGTTCCCTGATCAGGGATCGAACTTGGGCCCCCTGCATTGGGAGTGCAGAGTCTTAACCACTGCTCCACCAGGGTGGTCCCAATTTTGCACATTTTCAGAGAGAGAAGGTGATGTGAAAGATAATGTCAAACTTAGATTATCCAATAAATATACACTAGAGATAGGACATGGGTTTCCAGATTTGTTTGTTTATTTGTTTGTTTTAATCATTGCTTATCCATCAGTTTTCCATGAGTACAATCTTCTCTTTTTGAACTAGAAAACTATTAGGAGAAAATGAAATGGAGAATTGTTTCCATTGAAATAATCCTATATTTTGTTTTCTACCTGATCTATGCCCTTAGAATGCCCTTTAAAAACATCATCTTGGGAATTTCCTTAAACTTTAATCTAAGCCTCCTGCCACTGGCACTGTGTTTCTTATTTCATCTGCTTCCTGGCTACAGCTGCTCATTCCTAGGAAGGGAGTAAGAGGCTTTGAAAATACATGTGCTCTTCCAGGAAGGTAAGTGGTACTTTTCTTTTAAAAAAAAAAAATGCACGCATGCTCTCTCATGTTCAGATTAATTATATGGAGTCTAGAAAGTTCAAATAAACAAGAGCAGTTCTGCTGTTACAGAGATAGATACTCTGGACAGCACTATATTGACACAAATTTAAAACACTTTCTTTTCAAAATAGCTACAACTTTCTATACATATTGCTATTTCTGACACTAATGAAAAAATGCTCAGAGACAAATAACTACTTTTTTAAATGTAGGAAAATAGTTCAACAGCTACCAAAGGCCTCATGAGGACGAAAGAACAGTAAGCAATATGGGTAATTTCTCTTATTTATTTATATCTTTTATACAGTAGTATAGTAATTAGGAGCACAGACTATAGGGCCTGACTTCCTAGATTTGAAGCCTGGCTCTGCCACCTGCTAGCTGTGTGACTGTGGGCAAGTTATTTAACCTCTTGGTGCAACCATTTCCTTATCTGCCATATGGAAATAATAACAATATCTAATTAATAAGGTTATTATGAATATTAAATGAGTTAATATTTATGAATGGTAGAAAAGAGCAAGACACACTGGAAGCACTTGTTTTGTTAAATACATAAAATAGTAAAATACAAATGCATCAAGTATGTACAATCTCTTTGACCTGCCCTGGAATTCCATCTTCAAGTTATATATGGATATTTAATAGGTAGAAATGAAATCGTTGCCCTGGCTTAATTTTAAATGATGTTTTAGCTGTATAAAATGCACTACACAGGAGATGAAAGTATGAAGCAACAAATCTTTTCTAACTAGAGGCAGGGGGGGGTTGGCACTGATGGAGCAGCTGCAATTTACCAGGTACAATGTTGAATACTTTATAATTCTCACAGCAACTCTCTAAGCTTAGGTTGTTAACCCCTTGATGAGAAAACTGAAGCTCAGAGAAGTTAAATATCTGAGCCAAGGTCAAACAGCTAAGCAAACTGACAAGGCAGGATTTGAACCCCAATGTTTCTGACTTTAAATATAGTATTCTTTTCATTTTCTCTTTCAAGAGAGGTGGCATAGCAAGGCAGTTAAAGAAAGGGTTCAAGACTGCCAATCTCCTCATTGGTAAAGACACTCATAAAGCATTTTCTACTTTAACAATTACAGTTTAAACCATTGAGGCATGGATTTAACCACCACCTACCTTGTTTATTCCCAAACATCGCTCGAGAGCTTCAGGGCTGTCAATGGACAGCTCCATTTAGACATCTCAAATTCAACACATTTAAAACTAAACTCACTGTCTTTCTCCCCTAGCATGTTACTCCTCCTGTGTTTCCTATCTTACTAGAACGTCACAACTGTCCATCTGCTGGATCAACACAAAATGAGCATTATTTTCCAAACTTCTGCAGAATATTCATGCTTGGTGAGATATACTAAATGTTCTGAGGAAGAAGTTCTGTAGTCAAATGATATCAATATTAGGTTAAACAAAATTAAATAAGACTTCTCAGAATCTTTCATATGCTAATTTCACTGCAAATCTTTAAGAAACGCATGTAACATTATATTAGATAGGATTGCATTCATTTGCATGGACTCAACTCTGTAGCTTAACCAGACTGAGACTGATTTTCTTCCCATGACAAGAAGTCAGGAGGTAGACAGTCCAGAACAAGTGCAGCTGCTCAAGAAAGTCATCAGGACCTGCATGGTTTTCTTCCTCCTGGTCCCTAGATGGCTGTTCCATTCTCCAGGACTGTATCACCCTTCTAAGCAAGAGAAATGGAAAAGACAAAAGGAAAAAAGATAGACAAATGCCAGCTGAGTTAGATAAATGCCAGCTGAGTTAGTTAGATAAATGCCAGCTGAGTCAGATAGATGCCAGCTGAGTTTTAAGTAGCTTTCCTAGCGACGCTGCCCACCTGCTTATATCTGCTTGTCCTGAGCTGGGTTACGTGGCCTCTGCAGAACCTGAGGCCGTCTGAAGAGCTAAATATTTTAACTGGGCACATTGACACCCTTAAAAAAATCGGGCTTCTATTAGAAAGAAGAGGTGGTTGAGTGTCAAGTAGATGTACTGTATATGTCATCAAATGTTAGTAATTTTGCCAGTGTATCTGGCCCGAGCACCTGTTAACATCGTTCATGGCTCCCCATCATTGACAGATGGAATTCATGCTGCTTGGCTTGGCACCCAAACCTTCTGTGATGTACCAGTTCCTGCCACAGGGTCTCTGGCTCCACCCAGAGGGAACTTCCTGCAGTCTCTGAGTTGACATCGGGCTTCACGCCTCCTGTTTCTGCACATTCTCTCCCTTCATCTCCTCTTCTCTTCTCCTTCTGGCTAACTTTGGCAGGTCCTCAGATCAGTTCAGACAATAACTGTTATGACACGTTTCTCTCCTACTCTCTCCTCTTCCAACAGGGTTACTTGTCCCTCTGTCGTCCCATGGATCACTTCATTATCCTCAATTATAGTTTTTTTCCTTATATATTGAGTGAGGAAAAAACAGAAAGAAAATTATATTCATGCTTTAGTTAAAACTATGGGAAATGTACATATAAGAAAATACTAGAGATGAATGTTTCTCTAGCTTCGAAACTTTCATCAATACCATATAATTGTTATGATCACATTTTTATTTTAAAATTGTAACAACTTAAGGCAGAATATGATAAAGCAGTACCTGCTTAGTGACATATAGATAGGTGATTAGCAGCAGGTGGAACACTGTGGGCTCAGGAGGTGAGAAGAGCTACATGGAGGATGTGGACATAGTTGAGCACTAACAGTTGGATTGGTTTGGATGGATGAGATTTGCTTGTAATGGTCAGGTATGAATATACAAAGTGCCTTCTGGGAGAGTGAGTGGAGACTAATAGGAGAGGGGATTCAAGAGGCTGGTAGGAGAAGAGGAGGGAAAAGTAAAACTAGGGCCAAACAGTTGATGCTTTGCTGAGTCCAGCTGATCTGTGTGGGAACGTTGCATGATTACAGCTGTTACTATCCAGATGTAGCATATAAGTAAATTAGAAGAAAGAAGACCTAGTAGGAGGGTTAAGAGCTACTTTATGAGGAGACTTGGATATAAACCAAGACGATGATAGGGAAAATGGAAAGAGAGAGAGGGACTGAAGGAAAAACAAAACACCAAGGAATTGACAAGACTTTGTAATCGATCATGGGATTGATGGAAGACAGGAAGAAGTTAGAATGACTTGGTGACTCTGAATCTGGTTAGTTGAATAAAATAGTAGTTTATTTTATCAGGAATAGGGGAATCAGGAAATTTAGCTGGTTTAGAAGGTGGGACAATAGGAGATGGCCTTGAACAGGTTGAACTAGAGAGAATGGCAGAGCAGTCAAGTGTCCAGATACAGGTTTAGAAGTGATTTACATAAAGATACAGCTGAGGGACTTCCCTGGCTGTCCGGTGGTTAGGACCTGGTGCTTGCACTGCCGCGGCCCTGGGGTTAATCCCTGGTCGGGGAAATAAGATCCCTCCCATCCGTGGGGTGTGGCCAGAAAAAAAGATACAGTTGAAACAATAAGCCATAAACAATAAATTGAAATCCCCAAGAGAAGTGGATAATTTAAGAACATTTACCATCAGTATTGTAACTACCTAATTTACAATTATCATGATAAAACATTGACATAGGAAAAGACTTTGAAAGTTATTAGGCCAACCTCCTTTTTTGACATGTGAAAACTGAGGTCAGCTGAAATTATACATTTAAATCTATTATTCTATGGGCCCCAGTCTATCCAAAGTTATACAGCTAGTTAGGACCAGTGACTAAGTTGGGGTTGAGACTTCTCTGTGCCTAGTACTCCTAAATCAGCAACCTAGAGCGCAAAGTTTCTACTCAATTTTTCTAGCTCTTTAGCTTAAAATTAGAAAGCCAACTTTAAAAAGCCCATAGTCTCCTAAAGCAGCAATTTTTAAAAAATTTATTTTATTCAAGTACAATTTACAGTGTTGTGTTAATTTCTGCTGTACAGCAAAGTGATTCAGTTATACATATATATACATTCTTTTTTATATTCTTTTCTATTATGGTTTATCACAGGATATTGAATATAGTTCCCTGTGCTCTACAGTAGGATCTTGTTCTTTATCCATTGTATATATAATAGTTTGCATCCTAAAGCAGCAATTTGATTTAAAAAAAAAAAACTTTGCAAGTGGGATTTCAAGACAAATAATATAGGACAATGTATTCAAGCTGCTAATTAAGCTAGGTATGCTTCTAGTTCAGTTTTACCTATAGATCTTAATTTCACTGGATAATTTTTAACCCTAAACTTGGTCTGCAATTTCAAACACAAGCACTTTCCTGTACTTTTTTATTTCAAACCTCACAAGATTACAATGCAATTTAGAGGGCAAATCTATGACATAATTTGCTTTAACCCTAAATTCAGTATTTGTAGAAAAGAGATTCAGTTACCAGGAACATCAGAGAACCTCATTAAATAATGTCGAACCATAACACCATCCTCAGAGCTCAAGGTGACAGCTTCAGGGTGTTAATAGATTTCAAAAGCCTGTAAACTGAGTGGTAAAAGAAACTGGAAGGCCATAGCCACTCAAGGTTACAATAAAATTTTCATTTATATTCTTGCAAAATTCAAAATAGTATCTCCAATGTTCTGCTTTAAACCTTTTCTACTTGTAAATGCTATTTACTCACAGAAATAGTACCTACTAAACTTGAGGAATAAAGGCCTTAAAGCCAAAGTTAATACAAAATTAATATGAAAATAGTCACTGCTCTGGTGAAGTCTAAGCACTTTATCAGATATGCAGTTACATCTCTCTAACATAACTACAGAAGATTCCTTCATCATAAAGGAATAGGAGTACATAATTTTCCCACTTTCTTCCCTCCTTCAGGAGTGTTTGAATGGAGGCAAGTTTTGTTACAAACAGAAAGGAAGGAATTCTCTTTAAAAATGATTGATTATTGTTAGAATACATGAAATCCCTATTACAGACAGAACTCTGTTTTTGGTAATGAAAGCATATAGAACTATATTAACACTTTTAAAGCAGTATTAGAATTTATATTAAAAAGAATCCTTGGACTTCCTAGGTGGCACAGTGGTAAAGAATCCGCCTGCCAGTGCAGGGGACACGGGTTCGAGCCCTGCCCTGGGAAGATTCCACATGCCATGGAGCAACCTAAGCCCGTGCGCCACAACTCTTGAGCCTGTGCTCTAGAGCCTGTGAGCCACAACTACTGAGCCCATGTGCCGCAACTGTTGAAGCTCACGTGCCTAGGGCCCGTGCTCCGCAACAAGAGAAGCCACTACAATGAGGAGCCTGCGCACCACAATGAAGAGTAGCTCCTGCTCGCAGCAGCTAGAGAAAGCCTGTGTGCGGCAATGAAGACCCAATGCAGCCAATAAATAAATAAAATAAATAAATAAATTTATTAAAAAAAAAAAAAAGAATCCTGAAGCAGGGACTTCCCTGGCGGTCCAGTGGTTAGGACTCCATGAGTGGGCATGGGTTTGAGCCCTGGTTGGGAAACTAATATCCCACATGCCACGTGGTGTGGCCGAGAAAAAAGAAAAGAAGAAGAAGAATCCTGAAGCAGTAGGTGATTTCTCAGTCTGCTAATAACCCTTTAGAAAGTTTGCTCTATGGAACTATCATATTCTCTGGCTTCCTACCCACCCAACATGGGAAAAGAAGGAGGTACAAATTACTGTCTTTCACTCTGAAAAAAAAAAATCAAAATCTGCAGCCTTTAAGTAATAAGTAGCTAAATCCAGTAGCTTTGAATCCTTTTCTCAGTCTCACTGGTGTAGTCCTGGGTGTAGTACTTTTAAACACATGAAGAGAGTCAAATATATTTGTGGTTTTCTAGTATGTTCTTTTTTGTATACAAAAAGATACTTAATTGCCCCTTTAGGGACTCAAAATATCATGCAACCAGTAAACAAATATCTTGAATATGCATATAATCCAAAGGGATCAGTAAACAGAAATAAAAACTCCCTTATGCAAATGTGGATGAACCTGTCCTAATGTGCTTACTCTAGATAGGACTTTTTTTTTTTAAAACTATTATAACCAGCAACAATAGCTAGTATTTAATGGGGACCTAAAGTATGAGAGGTCCTGTGCTAAACAGGTGACATGCATCATCACTTTCAGTCCTCACAGTCACACTAGGGAGAGACCTTCAGTCATCATCCCCGCTTTATAAAAGAGAACTGACACTCACACAGCAGAGCTGAGACTGTAACCTAAGCCACTGTTCTCCAAAGCCCATGAGCAAAGACACTGTGTCCATCATGGGTCTTTGGGAAATATGGAAAAGCAGCAAAAAGGGCAAACCCATCATACCAAGAAGCCAGTTTTCATTTTGGTATATTTCTTTCTAATCGTATTTTTATCCATACAATTTGTTCTGTACTCTTTCACTTATTATTATTAAGTTATTAGAAATTCCTTCAAAATATCGATTTTCATGGCCATTATCTATTTCAGTGATTGGATATTCCTTGTTCAATTTAATGCCACGCTTATTTGGACAGTTGGGCTATTTTCAGATTTTTGCTACAAATAATACTTTTATAGCTATTTATGTGAATTAAATATTTTCTTAATGTGGGATTATTTCTTTATAATAATTAAAATGAAAATACCAGCTCAAACACATACATTTAAAGGCCATATTAAATACATTTAAGGTCACATTGCCAAGTTTCTTTTCCAAAATTGTTATATCAATTTGTACAATTACCACTAATATGGTGCCTATTTCACCTCACCCATACCAGCACTGGGTATTATACTTTAGAAATATAAATTTCCTAATTCAGTATGTGAAAAGTGATTTTTTATTTGCACCTCTTTTACTGGATTATATGTAAAATTGAACATTTTTTCTACGCTTGCTGATCAGTTTTATTTCACCCTTTTCACTAGATTCCTAATGTGGAAGCTTAGATTATTGATTTTAGTTCTTCTTTTCTAACATATACATTTAATTCTGTAAATTTTCCTCTAAGCAAATCGATTTTGCTGTGTCACACAAATTTTGATAAGATGTACTTTTATTTTTCTTTAATTCAAAATATCTTAAAATTTCTCTTGAGAGTTCTTCTTTGGCCCATGAGTTATTTAAAAGCAGGTTGTTTAAATTCCAGACATTTGGGGATTTTCCAGTTTTCTTTCTGTTATTTTGTTCACTGTGGTCTCAGGACATACCATGTTTGATTTCTGTTCTTTCAAGTTTATTAACATGTGTTTTATGGCCCAGAATATGGTCTATCTTGGTGTATATTTCTTGTGAGTTTGAGAAAGATATGTATTCTGTTGTTGGGTGGTGTATTCTATAAATGTTAATTCGATCAAATTGACTGATCTGTTCAAGTCATCTAATACCCTCACTGTTTTCACCCTTTTCAAATTATACTCACCTTTTGCAACTGGTGGACAAAACAACAGAAGAGAAAAGTAAATTAAAAAACCTTAATTACACTTAAAGTTTATAATGGAAGAAACAGATTTCCATGCATGCTTTTCATAAAGTTTTTCATTTTTGCCTATTACCTCTTTCTAACTATGAAAAGGATGTATGAGAGGAAAATCTGGGTGAGAGGGTAAGCCAGAAACACAGAAGAAAATGTTGAAAGGAAACACCAATCACGTCACTAGTCTGGGATTTTTCCATATTCTAAATGATGCTTTCATGCCTATTGAAAAAAAAGCTTATCTTTGTCTTCTTGAGAACTCACATTTTATTAAAAAATAATATTATAACTCTTAAAAAGAACATTTATAATCTTATGTTGTGAACTGACCCTGTTTTCACTGTAAAATACCACAGAATCACAGTTTTAGAGTTGTAAATGTAACTGTAGTACAGAAAGTTTGGCTGATTACATAGTGTTATAGTTTTAAGAGCTCCTTCAAAAGCAATCAGACTATTTGGAAGACCTTTTTCATGATAAATGTGTTCTTCCTTTAAAATGTAAACACTGACCCAATCTTAGAAGCAAACATTGCGTACTTATATCATCAGTTGTTTTAAGTATTTTAGTTATAACAATCCAAAAACGTGAACCATAGGTTTACTTTTTAACTCCAACCCTGTTCAAAGATCACTTATTGGCCTCTGAAGGAACAGGTGGCATGTCTGTTATAGTTTAACAAGTGGCCTTCGGGTGAGGTATAGTCATTCAGATACCTCTGGATGCTTTGGATGCCCTCATGTGTGGCAGGGTGCACTTGCTAAAACATTCTCCTCTCTAGATCTGGAAACCTAGAGTCTGTATCTTAGGCACTGGGCTGGTATTCCAGACTTCCCTTCTGAGTCAGATGAAAAATGCCATCTTGCAACTGAAACAGCAATTCCTTTGCCAAGAAATCACATTCCTAATTTCCTAATGTTGATATTAATATCCAGTTCTCAGTATATAAGATAACTTTTCTGTTTGCATTTGCAGTGTACGTGTATCTGAGCATCTTTTTGATAACAAACTTTACAGGGATTTTTTTTTTTCTATCAGAGGTACCATTAATTATATTAGGCTCCCCAAAGAATTTCAGATTCACTTCAAATACCAGCAACTCGATTCTATTCCACTACTCACATCTGTTGAGTTAGGTTGAACTGGAATTGTATTATATTAAAAGTTAATTCTGGGAGTATTTACTTTTTTAGGAAATTGAGTTTACATTTTTTTGAATATGGTATAACTCTCCATGTATTTAGGTCCTCTTTAAGACATTTCAATAGAGTTTTATAATTTCCTTCATAAAAATCTTGTCAATCTTTAATCAGGCTTATTCCTAGACACTATTTTTGGTTATTTTCATAAATATATTTTTAAAATAATATTTTAAAAATCATTGTTGGTAATTGAAACATAATTGATTTTTGTGTGTATTGATCTTATATCTAGCAACCTTCCTGAATTCTTGGTTCTGATAATTTCTACTTTTTTGGATTTTTCTGTATAAACAACCATATCATATGTGTATACATATGGTGTATGTCCAATCCTTACAACTTTTATTTGTTTTTCTTTGCTAATTACACTGGCTAGAACACTTAGTACATTTTGAATAGTCACAATACTGGAAGACTGATGATTTCCCTTATTATCTTGTGAGGTAAGCAATGCATTTAAAAGATTTTCTTTTAACCCAGCACTAGGTGTTTTGTAATGAGAGAAATCAAGTTGTCTAATCTGCCCTATCGCTAGAGTCACATCCTACCTTTAATCATTCCCATACCTTTACCTACCTTTTCTAATAGGTGAATTGCTCTTTATACACTTTCTAAGTCTATTTTTTAAATTCACTTTTCTCATTTCCAGTGGTTTATTTTTGTGAAATTCAATATTGATTATGAAATCAATATCCTACTGAGAAATTGTCTTTCTCGTTACATTCAAATTACTTCTTAATATCCATGGCTTCCAGGAAAAACTTAAAGAATGCAAGTACTTTCCAAGACAATGAGATGGCCATGGGTCTACCTAGCATGTATGGTGAACTGTTCTTTATATCTTCCTACAATATTTCCAGTACTCCAAATGTGCAGCTTGCTTTGTTGCACAACATCAGAGTCACCACTCACATCACTGTCCCTGTGAATGGCAGTCCCTGAAATTCTGCAGTGCACAGCCTGCAAGGCTGATGTGGTGGCCTTGCCTGTGTATTTCACTCTTCTGTCTAATTAGGACTATGGGGTCTCTCTCAAGCAAGTAGTGATAATCTGCAAATGTCTGACTCCAAAAATAACCCTAAATGGGTTTCAAAAAGATTTTTTGGCTGCAAACAGAAAAATACTAAGTCTAGGAGACGTGTTACTATAATATAGCTTTAGTAGGGTAGCCTCCTTCTTCCATTCCAAGTCAGTATTGATTCAGTGTTCTTTAACTTTAGTATTATGTAATTAAACTGTCACTTCTGTTTATATAAACACACAATTAGGATGAGGTTAAAAAAATCGAAAGAGTTGGGGGAATTGCTTGGGGAAAGAGTCAACATAAAACTAATAAATTACAAATCTCACTAGTAGTAATAGTCATATTTGTGATTATGACTCCTAGCTGTTTGGCTTAGTTCCAAATTTTTTTTAATATTATTTTTTTTTATTGACGTATAGTTGATTTAAAATGTTGTGCCAATCTCTGCTGTACAGCAAAGTGACTCAGTTGTACATCTATAGACATTCTTTTTTAATATTCTTTTCCATTATAGTTTATCACAGAATATTGAATATTGTTCCTTGTGCTATAGAGTAGGACATTGTTGTTTATCCACCCTATGTATAATAGTTTGCATCTGCTAACCCCAAACTCCCAATCCATCCCTCCCACACCCTTCCTCCCCCTTGGCAACCACAAGTCTGTTCTCTATGTCTATGAGTCTGTTTCTATTTCATAGATAGGTTCATTAGTGCTATATTTTAGATTCCACATATAAGTGATAGCATATGGCATTTGTCTTTCTCTTTCTGACTTGCTTCACTTAGCATGATAATCTCTAGTTGCATCCATGTTGCTGCAAATGGCATTATTTCATTATTTTTTACAGCTGAATAGTATTCCATTGTATATATGTACCACATCTTCTTTATTCATTCATCTGTCAATGGGCATTTAGGTTGTTTCCATGTTTTGGCTATTGTCAATAGTGCTACTATGAACATAGAGGTGCGTTTATCTTTTTGAATTATAGTTTTGTCTGGGTATACACCCAGGAGTGGGATTGTTGGATCATACGGTAATTCTATTTTTAGTTTTCTGAGGCATCTCCACACTGTTTTCCATAGTGGCTGCACCAACTTACATTCCCACCAACAATGTAAGAGGGTTCTCTTTTTTCCACACCCTTTCCAGCATTTGTTATTTGTAGACTTTGGCTTAGTTCCAAATTTAAACTGCATTGTGGCTTACTTTCTGCCATAAAAAGTTCTCGAGAGAGAGAGAGAAGATTATATACCATAACTGCTACCTTCTCACTAAGAAATGTCAGTGTTAATGATGTATGCCAAACATACGACGACACCAGATTTTCAGCTTTCATTGAAAATTCACTCATCTCATGCCCAAGCAATGTTGAAGTTAATTTTATCTGATTGAACCCATGAAGTTCTCTTTAGAAAGGCAGGTCTTTAGTTATAGACTAAAAAGGGCAAAGATTATAGCCAGTTCACCTTTGTAGCTGTACATCTGTATATTTCACTCACTCATTCATTCAGTATTGGATAGCACAGTTTTAGACCTCACAAGGAGTAATACCACAAAGGGAATAATATGTGCTGGATGCAAAGTAAGCGCATGCAACCAACTTGCACGATCAGAAAAAAAGCACTGGATGGAGCCAAAAAAGGCGTATAGATCAATCATGACTTTGATAGAAAAGGATAAAGTGTGAATGCTTGGTCACATTTGCAAATAATCATGCTAGCATAGGGGCTAAACAGAGAGCAAAAATAGAGACCAGGGGTTATACAAAAAAGTTATGAATAGTTGAGAGTTGGAAAGCAACTTAAGTTAAAAAAATGGAAACAGTCTGCCCTGGCAACCTATGAGGTAATTAAGTCGCAACTGTATCACTTCAACCTTATATCATCAGTGCTGGGCACAGAATAACTTCTCAATAAATATGTGTTGAAAACGGAAGAAGAATGATCCATTAGATAGCTATGTGACCTACTTTAAAATATCCCAACTCACAAATGTCACATGTGGTTAAAGAAAATCTGTTTCTGTGTTGTTTTTGTGGGTGTGGTTCAGTGATCCTTGGTGACACATCAGGAGAGATGGCAAGCTGACTGAGAACAAGCTGCAAAAAGTGATTTCACTGTAAACAGCGTGGGTGGGCCCGGTAAGGTCAGCTCTCATACGAGCACATTCATTCTAGAAAGTTCTCATATGACTAAGAAGAAGCTAACAGGAACAGATTTCATCATGAAACAAACAAGAAACGTCAAATCGGTAATGGAAAATGTTGAATGAGGACAGGAGGAAACATTTTTTGATACTTTTATGACCTCCTGTCTTTCATTTCCTTTCACATATTGACTTCTCTCCTCCTAGTCCCCTTGCCCTCTTCCATCCCTACCCTACAAGGCAGGGATGTTTCCCTGTAATCCATTCAAGAGGTTAAGTAACCATCTTTGGTGGTTAGGTAACTTGCCCAAGATTACCTACAAAGAGACAGAGCCAGGATTTGAAAAATTGGGCTCTAGAGCCCGTGACCATTTCCATTCTACTAGATTATACATGGCAGGTAGAAAGCAAAATGCCTTAATGTTGTCTTGGGTTTTTTCCTTATTCTGTCATTAAGCAGCATTATCCTTCAACTCAGTCAAAGATTCCAATCTTCCTTACCAGAAAAAAGCCACTTAAAAATTTTCTAAACTACCCAACAATATAAAACAAGAAAACACCAAAGATCCAGAAATCTCCAGGAATAAATAGAGGTGGAAGGGGACAGGGTGAGTATTTTACCACCCACTTAACCTCATTCATAAAATGGGAGTAATAATGACACGTATTTTGTAGGTTTCCATGGGATTAAATAAGTTAATTAAAGCACTGAGAATAATGCTTGGCACATAGTAAGCATTTAATAAAAGTTAACTATTGTTTTTCTTTTTATCGGGGCAGTGGATTGCTTTTCTAATTTTTTTCTACAAAAAAAATTTCAGTATCACTATGTGTTTTCAGTTCCTATAGCACAAGAATGTGATTTCTAGCATGTACTTATATTTTTTTAAAACTCTATAGGACTTATTTGGATAGTCCATATTTTAATACAACATACCTTAACTTACTGTTTTAACCAGGAATTCATATTGCTTTAACAAAAGTGAATTAAAAGATTATTGATCATGTTGCAAAAGTAGACTAGTGAGATGCTTAAGAGCCCAGACTCTGGCATTCTAACTCTAGAAGAATCCCAGATCTCCCACTCACTAGCAGAGTGACTTTGGGCAAATTTTCTACCCTCTGTATACCTCAGTTTCCTCCTCTGTAGATTAGGATAGTAGTAGTATCTACTTCAAAGACTTGTTATGAGGATTAAATGTCATTACCAGTAAAGTTCTAGGAATATGCCTTGCACATAGTGTGCACTTATGTGAGTTATTATTTCTTTCACAGTTTTTCCATATAGTTGAAAAATGTATTTTGCCAATTGATTTTTTTTAATTTATCAAAAAAATGTCTGTAAGGAAACATTCAAATTTTCCTACTCTAAATGCCTAAAGTATATCTAATATGTCATTGAAATTCAAGCCTTTCTAACTGTCTGCCTAATTTTAGTATACTATAATTATTGCTTTAATTCACTTTTAATCCTCAGATACTTAGATCAGGTAGTTGCCTTTTATAGTCTCAGCCTGTTACTTTTCCTAAAACCCATGCTTAGGTTTAAACTTGTTTATATAATTTTAAAGCAAATTCCCTTACTAACAAAGCAAACTGTTAAGATATAGTAAATGTAAGTGCTTAGACTATTTTATCTTTTTGTGCAGACTCTGCTAAACATCATAAGTCTTAGGGCTCAAAAATTAAACAAAATACATGTAATATATTTTATTTTTATGCTTAACTACTTCTATGAGTATTGAAATTAACAACAGGCTCAAATCAAGCAGAGAAATATGCTAGTGACTCATCACATTTTAATGCTGCTTAATTTTTAGGTTTCCTGGGTGAATTAGCTAAGAGATAACAGCAATTTAAATCATAATGACTAAAATCTTTTCCATTTCCTACTTAATGTCTTTCTAAAGGAAAGTATTGGTTTTTAAATATTTCTCAGACATTCTCTATATAAAGAAAACCAGGGAATTAGAATTTTCTTAACAAACATATCTTCTAGAGCTAAGAATTTCAGCTGAAGGAAAAAAATGAATAGAAAAAGAAGTATTTTTATGAGTTTAGAAAGGATAGGTCTATGTAGATCTAGAGTTTAAAAAGTTCAATCAAATATTGTCTGTGTCATGTTAACAGAATATTATTTTGTGAATTCTCCAGTCTTGTCCCAATGTCTGACATCATTCACATTCCTGCATACCAGGGAGAAGGTGGCATTAAGGCAGCACACAGTGACAACCTCCCCTTGGAAAAAAGATGAATGGAGAATATTTGCTGGGACTTCCCTGGTGGTCCAGTGGTTAAAACTTCACCCTAGCAATGCTGGAGGCCTGGGTTCCATCCCTGGGCAGGGAACTGGATCCCGCATACTGCAACTAAAGATCCCGCATGCAGCAAAAAGATCCTGAGTGCTGCAACTAAGACCTGGCGCAGCCAAATAAATAAATAAACATTTTTTAAAAAAGAAAAGAATATTTGCCATTTGGGTCACTCCTTGGAAAACATCAGCAGCATCATAGGAAAAAGAATTAAAACTACAAAGAAATTTTTAAAAAATTAACTTACAAAGAAGTCAAAGTGATCAGCTTTCTTATTTATAATTATGGAAAACATTATACTCACATTATTAAGGGTATAGATAAGACTTTCTTTAACTACAGCTATGTCCTTTCATAGAACTGAATATTTTAAAATATAATGCACAAAATTTTAAAACTCTACTTATCCAAAATCAATTGACTATTCAAAAACTTGTGTCTTCTGCTTCCATTTCATGATTTATAAGAAATTAGCTTCAGCACTCTTTTTTAGAGCATAGGTTGAAAAGGCATTTTAATTTCCATCTCAGGGTAATTTTAAAACCACATCAATTATTTTTCATGTGCAGCTGTTTTTTATCCACAAATTATTGCTCCAGGCATTTTTACTTTACCACACATTTCAGGAGAAAAGGAATGAAGGGAAACCAGCTAATCTACAAATGTTTCACCAACAGTAGATCAGACCACAAAAAATGTGACGGGGGAGTTATGAACCAACATTTCTCTAGGAATAAGAACTGCTCATTAATAGTCTAAACGCTGGATATAGAATCCATTTTACTTGCATTTAATTATCGCTGAAGAGTTGATTCCTGATTCACTTTCCCCCTAGCATTTATTCATTTAATAAATAATGAATTTATGTGCTGAGAAACATAAGTGAAGTGTAAGACTGTTCTCAAGGGGCTTACGATCTGATTGGGAATACAATAATTGCACATAAAACAAAGAGAGAATAATATAAAGCAATAAAACACACCAGAGACTGGGATGCCAAGAAGAAGAAGAAGAGAAGCAGCAGCAGCTGGATGGAGGTGATGTTAAAATTTGCATAAGCTAAAGAAGAGCAGGGAAGACATTCTCTAAAGCCATGAGTGAAGGTTTAAAGTGAATAAGGAATGTTCCGGATAACTGGGTAGGCATGTCATAGGAGCAGGGTACACTGAGGTGAGTAAACTAATAGAATTTAGCTCTGGAAGGGAGCTTAGCTGTCATCTTTCTGAATGTGCAAAAATCTCTTTTATAACATCTCTGGATGATAGCCATTTAACATCTGCTGATATAAATGTTTCGTTTGTCTGTTTAGCAAAACACTAATTATGTTCCAGGTACTGCTGGGAAGACGTCACAAACATTAACTCAAGTGGTCTCTTAAGAGCCCTGTGGCAAAGGGATGATCCTCATCCCTACTTTACAGACGGGAATGAGGCAAGGAGGGGATAAGTCATCCGCCTCAGGTCACGTTGCTGGTGAGTGGCTGATGCGGGATCCTCATGCGGATGGTCTGGCCCCAGAGTCCACGCTCTGACCAGGTGTTTACCCTTTTCTAGGGTAAATGGCCCTTCCACTGTTGGCCAGGTCGAATGATTAGACATGAGGTTGAAAAGCTTCTAAAATTTTTCTTATATTTCAGCATTATCTGTGATGTAGATTTGCCTCGTAAAAATTCAGATTTCAAGCGAAGAACACTGTGGAACTCTACGGATTTGATGCAGATCTTCCTTGACTTACGATGGGGTTACAACCCAACAGACCCATTGTAAATTGAAGATATCACACATCGAAAATACATTTAACCTACCGAACATCAGAGTTTAGCCCAGCCTACCTTAAATGTGCTCAGAACGCTTACATTAGCCTACAGTTGGGCAAAGTTGTCTAACAGGAAGCCTATTTTATAATAAAGTGTTGACTATTTCATGTAATTATTTGAATACTGTGCCGAAAGTGAACAACAGAATGGTTGTGAGTGTACGGGTTGTTCCCCCGCCTTATTGTGGGGCTGACTGGGAGCCGCAGCTCACTGCCGCTGCCCAGCATTGTGAGAAATCGTACCGCATATCACCAGCCCAGGAAAAGATCAGAATTCAAAATTCCAGATACAGTTTCTACTGTATGTGAGTCGCTTTTGCATTACCGTGAAGTCAAAAACGTAGGTCCAGTCATCGTAAATCAGGGATCTTTTGTATAAGCAAGTTAAGATGGTCAGTCACAAAGTATAGTTACCTAGTATTTGTTTGATACTAAAACCAGTGGTGTCTATGATTTTTTAAAAATGCTCTTAAAATATATAAAGTGAATCTAATTCGACAAATCTAGTGATTCTGTATGAAAAAATAAATGTAACTGATCTATTAACTTGTGAAAGTCTTTAAATAACCCAGTGACTCAGGATACCAGAAAATATGTAAAGACCATGGATCACCTCAGAGGTAGAATTTTCTCTGTGAATTTGACGCATGTTTAAAATTAAGAATTCTTCTTGGTAATCTTTGACAATTGTGATGCTACTTGGGGAGTGGAGACTGCGAGGACTGAGACAGGCTTCTCATTCCAAAGCCAGAGTCACATAATCCTAAACATTGGATTCGCTCACTCATTCATTCCTCGATGTGCCAGGCATTCTTTCAGGCACTGGGGATCCTGTGGGAAATTCTGTGAGACACAGACCAGGTCTCTGCTCTCGTGACACGTAACGTTCTTTGGGGGTGAGGGATGCAGGTGGGATTTAATCAGGAGTGTAACATATTTTCTGTTTGGCCAAAATGATACTGTATTGGATTCCCATCTGTCCCCAATTACTTCTACTATGTTAATAAGAAGAGAAAAGACGGCAGGACCTTGAGATATGCTTACAACTCAATGAAAAGGAGACATAACTTGAACCAGAAAGAAAGTCTATTTTTCCAAGGAGCAGCGCGAGGAAGTGGAGTCAGCTTTTAGGAACACGTGGGTCTGATGCTACCCCCAGCAGTCCTCACTGAACTTCTCCCCAAGCTCAGAAATTCTAAACTTTAAAACATGCTAATAATTTTTAAAGTGTCAGTGATGATGGTAACACAAACACTCAAATTTAGCATATGGTATTAGCATATAAAAACAAAATATTTTCATCATAGAACCAGAAATTGACAGAATGATCAAATGTTATTACAAGATTTTGGCTATAGAACTGGACGTACGAGTCTATTGATTAAGCCATGACTCATATAAGATGATTTCCTCCAAGGAAAAAAGAAAAAATTGGTATTCAATTAAGCACTTGTGGTAACAGTTTTTATGAAGGAAACTTCTAAGGCCAGAGGAAAACAGTTAAATCAATAACTGAAAATTTACAGATTTTATTGGATAAATGATTAAATATTTTGTTGTGAAAATATGTTTTTCTCCATTGAGTTAAAAGTTTATATCGATCATTTTCTTTAAGAAAACATCCTAGGGACGTCATCAATTATAAAGAAGGATCAGAATTCAGGCTTTTTGCTTTGAGGAAACAGAACTCTGAATTTTTCTTTAACTGCCTAAATAAAACAGCTACAATGCAGCCTTTTATACCTTTGATAAAGGCCATATGTTCTTCTGTATCTATTAGAGTTGTGAAAGTTTTTGGTGGACAAATGATTAGAACCCAAGATAGATTCTGTTCTCTTATAGCAGGTTCCATTTTCTACATGTAATTTCACAGTGGATGCTATAACACAGTGGGTGCTATAACACAGTCATTGCACTAAATCAGGACTCTGAAATACTCTTAGTTTACCTTACTGTGGCCTGGCACATGTAGTAGGGTTGCATAATAGGAGAAAAATAAACTCTGGTACAGTTCTCATGGCGTTAACATAATCTCTATTGAGTAAAACCACAATTTTCAAAAATTGGCCCAATAAATCTATTGTAACTATGGCCTAAGTTGTTTAAATAAAAAGGATTGTCATATTAAAGAAGAATCCTGTTTGTCATTCAACACTTGATATTGGTAGATTGAGAATATGACTAACGGAACTGAGAGTTCCTGGAAAGAGGAGGCCATTTGAATAAGGAAAGAATCAGAAAGAAGATAAAGAGGTTTCATACTTACTTGATTTTGAGTATCTTTACACCATGTAGTGAAATGTCATTAAATTGCATTCATAAAATCAACTACTATCACCTAGGTTGGTGCTAAAGAGTACTTTTGAAATATTTATGATGCAAGGAAATCAATAATAAAAATTTAAAATAGTTCTTTCCATTTAGAATGCATAAAATGAAGAGAGTTGGACAAGGAGGCTCAAGGAAATATTTTTAATTTGTGGAGCAATTCCTGGGATTTAGTTTGCTCCACAGGGAAGAGCAAGCTTCCAATAAATATTTTAGCAAATAAATATATTATTACACTTTTTCTTTTCTTAAATATTCTGATAGAAATATATATATATATATATACATATACTTTGATTGCTATCTATAAGCCAAATATTTCCAAAGTAGATATTGCCCAGCTTTGGTTAATACCTGAAATTACAGGGTTTGTTTCTATACCTTTCATTCACTCGATCAAATCGTGAAGCCCCCATCATGTGGGCAGGCCTCAGCCGCACATTCTGGTGATTGCCAGAGTGAAAGTGGAGTTTAAGAGGCTTGGGAAAAGCACCGAGGCAAGTGCTTTTGCCTATCTCAAGGAAGGGATCCCAATCTGGGGCCCATGCATGAGCTTTAATGAGCCAAGGTCTGCAAATCTGCAAAAACTGCATGAAAAATTTTTGTGTTTATATGGAATTTTTCAGAGTCCATAGTGTTCATGACGACCAAAGGTCCTCATCCCCCTAAAAAAGTAACAAATATTGATTTAAGGAGTCTCTGTTCACGGACAATCCAGTGCACCAATAAAAATGCAATAAAACTTTGCATTAAAGATGTGAAATGGGAATTCCCTGGTGGTCCAGTAGTTAGGACTCGGTGCTTTCACTGCCGGGCCTGGGTTCAGTCCCTGCTCAGGGAGCTAAGGTCCCGCAAGCCTCATGGTATGCCCCCCCGCCCCCCCCCCCCCAAAAAAAAAAGATCTGAAATGAAGTTAAGCTTTGCGATTAGAGTCACAACATTTCCCTGGAAAACCCTTCAGATACCTAGCTGCCATTTGAAAGAAAAACTGTTCTAAATGTAATGTTATACATTTTGGTAATATTAAACACTTCTTCTGCTAAAGTTTCTTGTATCTTTTGTTCGGCTAACAGTATTTTTGCAAGCTTATTGTGTGCAGTAGGTGTTGACGATAAAAACGATGAACCAAACCTTCCACGATGGATATATAGCAGAAAACACTCTCAGTTTTCCTCATTTTCTATATGAACTGGAGGAAAAAATGTATATGACACACTCAGATTCATCTAATTTAACTAAAAGTGCTCATATTAAATTGAATGAAGTAAAGTGACATCTAGTGTTGGTTAAGTTGCAGTGAAATATGTATGATACTAGCTTTAACTTATTCTTGGAAATAATGTTAAATTTGACTTGACCAACTCTTAAAAGCATTGTTTTGTTTTCATTCTTTTTTATATTTTAGAGTAATTTTGAAATAATCTGAATGCAAATGTTGATAACATTGTTTTCACTTTCATTAAAAAAAATCTCAAAGTGCAGAGTGAAGTATTGTATAGAGAACAAAATAACACTATGTATCTATCACCCAGTTTTGGCATTTGCTGTGTTTGCTTCAGGTAGCTTAAAGTAAAACATTACAGACATATCTGATGCCCTGTGAACTCTCTCCTGGTTTCATTTTCATCCTTTTCTCCTCAGAAGTAACCACTATCTGGTTTACTATTTCTGTGACTATTTTTATATTTTTATTACATATTTGAGTACCTATCACATTTATAATATTGCACTTTCTACACTTGATATAAATAATACCATACTGTATAAATCCTCTGTGACTTGCTCTTTCTGTCTCAATATTATGCTTTTCAGATTTACTCATATGGATCATTAGCTCTAGTCATTTATTGTAACTGCTGTGTGTTAGTAATCGATTGACTGAATTATAGCATCATTTATTTATGTTACAGTTGATGAACATTTAGGGTGTTTCCAGTGTCTTGCTCTTTTAAACCATGCTACAGTGAACATTCTTGTTGTGACACCTTGCATGCACATTTGAGAGTTTCTGTAGGCTGTATGCCAAGAAAGTAGTGCTCAGGTGTATACTTTTAAACATCTATAGGTATTGAGAATTTGCTTTCCACAGTGTCTGGAACAATTTACACCCTCCCCAGCAGTGTAAGAGAATTTCTGTTTCTTCACTACCTCACCAACACTTGTTATTGTCAGGCTTTTAAATTTCTGACAATCAGCTTGGTGTAAAAAGTCACCTCACTGTTATTCAATTTGCATTTCCCTGATTAGTAGTAACACTGAGCTTCTTAAAAAATATGTTTCACCACCCAAGTGTCTATTGGGAATTGCCTATACCTCTCATGTGTCTTTTGGATTGCTGGCATTTTCCGTACTGAATTGCTGGAGTTCTTTCCATGCTCCTGATGCCAATCCTCTATAAGTTCAATGTACTGCAAATATTGTTCCCCACTTTGTGGCTTGTCTCTTCACTATGTTCATAGGGTCTTTTCTCTTAATATAATCACCTTTATCTATCTTTTCTTTTTTGTAGCTTAAGAAATCCTTTATTAGTTTTGCTCCTTTATTTTCTTCTAGAATGTTTAAAGTTTTGATTTCTGTATTTAAGCTTCTGCTGCTAACTTTGGTGTATTGTGTGAGGTAGACAATTTGTTTTCTTTTTTCCTATGGATAATAACTATTCCGGCATTACTCATTGAAGAGACTATCTCTTCCTTATTGTTCACCGTAAAAATCAGTGTGTCAAATTTCTCTTGTATAGTGCTACTTGAATAGGACCTTGAGTTTCCCTCAGTTGAGTCAAGTTTATCTACTGACACGCTCTATCTGTGGGCTTTTCCCTACTCACACACTGAGCCTGGTTTGCCATCTGCTTGAGAAATACTGGTCAGTCTCAGGACCATTCTTCCTAATGTTCCCAGACTGTATCTGTGTTCTCATCAGTTTTTTTGTTTTTTTCCTTTCTTGCAATCCATACCCTTGTTTGCACTCCTGTTCCGGATTCTGAGTTAGGGTGACCAACCATCCCAGTTTGCCCAGGACTGAAGAGTTTCCCCAAAGTAGGACTTTAAGTGCAGAAACTGGGATAGTCCCTGGCAAACTGGGATGGGACGGTTGGTCACTTTAGTTTCTACCTCCAGTTTCAGCTTCCTCCTGTGTTGACCCCTTGACTCTTTAATTTGGAGTTATCTCTGTGCTCACGAATCATCTTCACATTGAACTTACATTTGTTGAGCACCTACTATATCAGAGGCTGTGTGAAGCATTTTCACATATAGTAGCTCACTGAACAGTTACAACAGTTCCGTATGTCTTCCTTTTATACATGAGGAGAATTATATATACTCGGCAAGGATCACAAAATTAGTGATACAAAAGATTGAAGCCCAATCTTCTTGGCTGAAAATATTTTACTTCTACGAAACTTGCTCTCATCCTAGCCTGAGGAAAACACAGCTGTAATTGCATACATGGGGTCTACCCCTGTACTAACGGAACTTCTCAGTGGAACCCCATCATGCCTAGCCTCTCACTGTCCATACCTTTTTGGTCGAATGTTATTCCTGGTACATCTCGCAGTACATGAAGTCAACTTCATATATGATAAAGCAAAAGTCACAATTCCATTTGTTATGCAACAGTTTCAACATCTCAAATGTTTCATTCAGATAAAACCAAGAAGAAGGAGAAACATGAATGTTATAGCATGGCACATCACACCTCCACATCAGATTGTATCGCTCTAGTCAAAACGTCACTGCGTGGATGTGGGATCTTTTCATTTTATTGCATCTGCTTTATCAATCTTTCCCTTTTTATAGCTTAAGAAATCTTTCACTAAGTTTCCTCCTTTACTTCCTCAAAATCCCAACTCTTATTTCTAGATTATTAATACCAAATATCGCTCATGTGATATTAGTTCCCCAAATATTAACAGGAGTTAGGTGGGGGAGAAAATAATCCAATTAGTTTGGGAAACAAATTTCTTTATTGTAGAACTTCTCAATCTTTATTTTGCTAGTTTGCATTGTTACTTCCTTACACAGAGATAGTATAGCATCTTTCAAATGATTTGACCATGAAACCTTTCTGTTTTTTCATAACTTTTCCCATGCTTTGGAATGTACATGGGGAAATTCTGTTTTCATCTGTCACAGCAGAATACCCTCCAGAGGGCAGCAGATTCCCTTGGCATATGGCCAATCACCTGTTCATTGAACAGGTTGAGAAGGGTCCTGGACCATGTTCTATTATTATTCAGCTCATGGATGTAAAATTTCTAGTTCCTATAGCAGGAATAGGCTTTCAAATTTAGCTTGGGCCTGATAATAAAATAAATGTGTGGCACTAAGATATAATACTCAAAAATAAACCAATCGAGTCTCTGATCACAATTACATCATTGGATTGTAAAGTTCAGATAACAGATTACATCTTCTCTTTCTTATCTTCCTTTTTATCTCTATCAAACTACAAATATTAATCAAATGTTCTATAAGGAATAAAATGAAGTATTAGAAACAGTTTCTTTCCCAAGGAGCTTACTAAAAGATTGGGGAGATATTTAGATAAGGCAGCATGTTAGCTTGTTGACTTTCACAACTGCCTGCAATTTAGAATCACTTAGGGGCACTTTTAAACAATAATAATGCCCAGGTCTCACCTCAAACCAATTAAATTTGAATCTCTGTGCTTGGTCTCAGGCACGGCATTAAAAAAAATATTCTAAGATGTTCTGATGAGCAGCCAGGGTTGAGAACCACGATATTATAATGATCAAATAATGTTTTAGGGAAGTAGTTTCTGACCTTTTCAAAGAGAAGCAGAAATCTAGGCTTCTTTTCCCAGAGGAAATGTTTTTTGTTTGTTTGTTTTTGTTTTTATTTATTTATTTTTGACTGCATTGGGTCTTTATTGCTGCACGTGCCTAGTTGTGGTGAGTGGGGGCTACTCTTCGTTGTGGTGCACAGGCTTCTCACTGTGGTGGGCTTCTCTTGCTGTGCAGCAAGGACTCTAGGTGCGTGGGTTTCAGTAGTTGTGGCACGCGAGCTCAGTAGTTGTAGCTCGTGGGCTCTAGAGCATAGGCTCAGTAGTTGTGGCGCATGGGCTTAGTTGCTCCACGGCATGTGGGATCTTCCTGGACCAGGGCTCCAACCAGTGTCACCTGCATTGGCAGGCGGATTCTTAACCACTGAGCCACTAGGGAAGTCCTGAGGAAATGTTTTAAATGTGTAAGAATACAAAATGAAAATAGTCATTCTTTTATTTTCTTTATTTTTTTTTATTTTTTGGGGGGTACACCAGGTTCAATCATCTGTTTTTATACACATATCCCCGTATTCCCTCCCTTCCTTGACTCCCCCACCCCGAGTCCCCCCCACCCTCCCTGCCCCAGTCCTCTAAGGCATCTTCCATCCACGAGTTGGACTCCCTTTGTTATACAACAACTTCCCACTGACTATTTTACAGTTGGTAGTATGTCTGTGCTACTCTCTCACTTCGTCTCAGTTTCCCCTTCACCCCCTGCCCCCTCCCATACCCCGAGTTCTCCAGTCCATTCTCTGTATCTGCATCCTTGTTCTTGTCACTGAGTTCATCAGTCCCATTTTTAGATTCCGTATATGTGAGTTAGCATACAATATTTGTCCTTCTCTTTCTGACTTACTTCACTCTGTATGACAGATTGTAGTTCTATCCACCTCATTACATATAGCTCCATCTCATCCCTTTTTATAGCTGAGTAATATTCCATTGTATATATATGCCACATCTTCTGTATCCATTCATTTGTTGATGGGCATTTAGGTTGCTTCCATGTCCTGGCTATTGTAAATAGTGCTGCAATAAACATGATGGTACAAGTTTCTTTTGGGATTATGGTTTTCTTTGGGTATATGCCCAGGAGTGGGATGACTGGATCATATGGTAGTTCTATTTGTAGTTTTTTAAGGAACCTCCAGATTGTTTTCCATAGTGGCTGTACCAACTTACAGTCCCACCAACAGTGCAGGAGAGTTCCCTTTTCTCCACACCCTCTCCAACATTTGTTGTTTCCAGACTTTGTGATGATGGCCATTCTGATTGGTGTGAGGTGATACCTCATTGTGGTTTTGACTTGCATTTCTCTGATGATTAATGATGTTGAGCATCTTTTCATGTGTTTGTTGGCCATCTGTATGTCTTCTTTGGAGAAATGTCTATTTAGGTCTTCTGCCCATTTGTGAATTGGGTTATTTGCTTTTTTGGTATTAAGCTTCATGAGCTGCTTGTATATTTTGGAGGTTAATCCTTTGTCTGTTGTTTCGTAGGCAATTATTTTTTCCCATTCTGAGGGTGAAAATAGTCATTCTTACATCTGCTGTCCAACATCTTTATTCTTTCTTAGCCATCAGGATTGCCTACAACAAAATTAAACAAAAAATCCACATCTTATAATTCCTAAACTTAACTTCAGAAAACATTTCCTAGTATTAGAGCAAAAGACATAGTTTTTTTTTTTTTTTTTTGCCTCCCAAAATTCATTATAGGGCAAATAGCCTTAGCACATTCCAAGCAGATCACTGGACTCATGGGGGCCTCCTCTGACAAAAATGACTTCTGTTCACTTGCTACCTGAATAGAGCTAAGAGGTTTATTTGTGCAAAGACTAACTGGTGCGACAGAGGAGGAGAGACCAAGAGATCAAGAAAATATGAATGACTACATGTCTTCCAGTTGCAAAGAGAGATGGAACAAGCACGTGCCTGGATGGCTGGAATGAGAAGTGTAGGCTGTAGTTACAGATTGGAGGTTTCCTTTACGCAACATTAACTGGTTTACAGCAGGAGGTGAATGCATGGAAACGTGTCTCGTTAGCATCACGTTCTTATAAGGACCTCAGTTAGTGTCAGTAACCTGATAGGATGGCTGTTTTTAGGGCATCACAGAACTGGAGACCTGAAGACAATGACAAGTCTTTGAACCAAAAGATAGTATTTGAAAATAAAATACAGGCAGACGTGTGGGTACAGTTCTTCTGAGAGCTGATGGATATTTTTTTTTTAATTTTATTTATTTATTTATTTATTATTTTTTGGGGGGTACACCAAATTCAATCATCTGTTTTTATACACATATCCCCGTATTCCCTCCCTTCCTTGACTCCCCCCACCTCGAGTCCCCCCCACCCTCCCCGTCCCAGTCCTCTAAGGCATCTTCCATCCTCAAGTTGGACTCCCTTTGTTATACAACAACTTCCCAATGACTATCTGTTTTACAGTTGGTAGTATATATATGTCTGTGCTACTCTCTCGCTTCGTCTCAGCTTCCCCTTCACTCCCTGCCCCCTCCCAAACCTCGAGTTCTCCAGTCCATTCTCTGTATCTGCGTCCTTGTTCTTGTCACTGAGTTCATCAGTACCATTTTTAGATTCCGTATATGTGAGTTAGCATACAATATTTGTCTTTCTCTTTCTGACTTACTTCACTCTATATGACAGACTGTAGTTCTATCCACCTCATGACATATAGCTCCATCTCATCCCTTTTTATAGCTAAGTAATATTCCATTGTATATATATGCCACATCTGATAGATATTTTAAACAAAGAACCAGATCCATCTTTTGCAAAAGGCTTTAGAAATCAAACTAAAAATGCCTTGCTAGGTCTAATGAAGTGTGCTTTGAGTGATCCAGAGGAAAATATTATTATCCCCATTTTATGGATGAAGTATCTAAAATCAGAGAAATTAAATTTCCCAGGCCTGCAAGCAAATAAGAAGCAGACTGTCTTCAAAGTCTGAATGCTTGACTACTACACTGTATTGTCTCAGAACTTACAGAAAAAACTTCACATTGCAATAAACACATGTATGCACATATCACGCATATTACCTGTTCTAAGGCACATATTTCAACATCTCTAAAACTGGGATATTACCAACAATCAGTGGGGTCTACAATTATAATTGACACCTACATTGATACATAAATGATACCTATAATTATAACTGACACATAATTGGTACATAAAACAATGGTGCATCTTTGAAATATAGTAAAATGAATCTCACAGGCATAGGAAGGTGTTCGTAAAATCAGAAATCCTTTTCTTTTTAAAGAAAAGTGATGAAATAAATAAAAAGTTCTGCGAATGAAAGTTCATTCACTCTTTTAACTACCAAATATTTATTGAGTTTGGTGATCAAAGTAGCAAACACTGGAATCAGACGGACCTGTGTCAAATTCTGGCCAAACTATTTTCAAGAAACATGACCTTGAATAAGTTACTTAATCTCTCTAAACCTCAGTCAAATGAAGATGTCAACAGTAACTCAGAGTTATCACGAGGATTCAATGTAACAATTCATCTAAGGGACCAGCACAGTTTGGCACATTGATCAATGTTATCTACTATTATTGCTATTAATTTAAAAAATCTGTTACACACCTCCATTGTGTCACACAGGGTTCTAAGGTTTGGTAATGACCTTAAAACAATGAAATAAGCAAAGGATTTTGCTCTCATAAAGCTTATATATATCCTAGGAGAAAAGGGCACAGTTATTATTTATTTACTATGTGGTCAGCACCAGGCAAATCACTTAGAGTTTAAAGTGAAGATGCCTTGCCTGCCCTTGAGTGATTTATAGTACAGTAACCTAGTTAACTAATAGTTAGAATCTAATTGTAGAAAGTCTCTTTGAAAGTAGTTACGTCCTTAACAAGGTAATTAAGACATTTCTATTTATGGTCTAGTAAGAGATTCAAACTAGGTAATCCAAAAATATTTGTTGAATCAAATTGGGCTACGTATCTCTTCTTTCAAGTTTGCTGTGAACTGGGAAACCACAGGGGGCCTCATCCCAGTTTTTTAAAAAACCAGTTTTCCTTTAAAAATCCTACTATAGAATCACAGGAAATTTTAAAATATCAAATATGTAGCATCCACCTTCCAATTACACATTCAGGTGTTTCACTCATTGCCGTATGTATTGTCCTCACATATTAACTAAGTTCTCCTTTATCACTATAGTATTAATAATTATCTTTTATTATCAATGGTATGCTGAGTCGCCAAAAAATTCAATATACTGCATAAGGTGAGTTAGAGCCCAAAGATTCATTCTTTGTGATCTTTTACCCAACTCTGACAATCTGCACCTTTGTATAAGATCAGAACAAGAGGAAGTGAGATGGCTTAGTGGCTCATTTTCTTTATATCAGATGAAAACTAGAGAAATCATGGTGGTTTCATGACTCTTACTCATGGCTCAGGAAAAGTGGCTGAGCCAACAGTTTTCCTGGTTCCAATCTAAGACCATGTTCCACCTAAGTAGTATTGTAGAAAGCCTCTTTGAAAGGAAATAGAGAAAATGAAAGAGATTTTTTTTCCTTCAAGTATTTTTTGTGACTATGTAAGTAACATATACACTGATTTCGAAATATTTGGAAAAAAACAGAAAACTATAAAAATAACCCATAATCTCATCGCCCAGAGAGAGACAAATATTAACATTTTAACAAATTTCTCTCTAGAAAGAGGCAAAGAGAAGACAGGTGAGCACATATATATATACACACAAATTAGGAATGGGATACGACCAAATGTATAGGTGAAATCAACAAATAGACTATCTATTATTGGGTTGGCCAAAAAGTTCGTTCGGGTTTTCCAGTAAGATGCTACCAAAAACCAAACGAACTTTTTGGCCAACCCAAGACTTTATGAAAGTAAATAAAAACAAATTATGGATGATTCTTGGGAAAATATAAATTACATTAGTTGACTCAAGAACAAATAGTAGAAAACCTGAATAGATCTATAACTATGAAAAACACTGAAAACACTTGCAGAAACATACTTCTGTGAGGTAAGTACCATTACAACCCCCATTTTACAGAATGAAGAGGTTACATGTCAAAGAATTCGCAGAGCTGGGACTTGTCAATGGTTTCCATGACTGCAATCACCATACTCTAAATAGGTCTGGACCCCATCGAGAAAAGACTCATCCGATGGTAGGCAAGTCATTTAACAATCAGTAACTCAGCACCGTCTCTGTGCTAGGCACTATTCTGGGTGCCAGGGATGCAAAGATGAATAAGTATGCCATGGTCCCTGTGTCCAAGAAGCTTCTAGTTGAGTCATGACAGACAAATAAGTATACAGACTATACTGCAACATGTTAATTACTATAATAGAGGTAGAAAACAAAAAACAAAAAAGCATTGCCAGAGTCCAGAGGAAGGAGTGATGCCATGGGAGACAGGGAAGGGATCATTCTGAAAATACCATTTGGACTGGCCCAGGAAAGTTCGGCAGAGAAGGGAGAGAAAGGCATTTCGTGCAGAGGGAACAGCATATGCCGAGGCAAAACACTATAGACAATCCCTACGTTGGTGTGTCATTAAATCTCTCTTTCAGAGCAGTGCAAAGAGACATTATGCGGCTTTTGACAGAAGGCAGCAGTTCTTTTTCCTTCTTCCATTGTGACAAAAACTGCTGTTAGTTCACGTTAAAATGGTAGTGGTATTTGGCAGAAATCTACTGTATTCTTTGTTAATGAGTTGTCAGAGATTCTGCCCTGCTGTTTGTCTTCTAAACAAGTTATTATGAAGGCTGTCAGTGAAGAGTAAAGGTGAGGATAAGCAACACATTCACCAGTCAGCAGGGGGCTGAGAATCTGCTCATTCAGAATCAGCAGGGGGCCGTGGGAAAATGCCTGTTCTTTAAGCAAGCCTATGAAGGACTACCATTCAAAAGAGAGGGCAGGTTTGTAAGACGCTAAGAAAGTCTTCCTCTAATTTAAGTCTTCCTCTAATTTAAACTCCCCGGTGCTTTCTGTGGGCCCTCTATCTGCTTACAGACAGAGAATGAAATAAAGAATAGCAGACATTCTGATATAAGAGTGATCGTGATTTTGACCACTCACCAAAACCTAATGTGGAGACTGACAGATGAATCTGATACTATACGGAAGGCCATGTGTATGGGTAATTAACATATGGACAATCCCATATGTCAAAATAATTCACACTCAGGCTGCAGGATAGAAATTTCGCTCTCTTACTTAGGCTATTAAATATGTGTGGAATTAAGAATTAGGATTGATTGTCTGTGTTTGTTTGTTTTCCTTGAGTTTCTTACAGTTTGGATTAGACTAAGGAGTGAAGGAGCGAAGTCTGGAGAAAGACAGATCCAGGCTCTGAGGCTTATTCCTTGTGGGACCTTGTGCAAGTTAGTTAGCAAATCTAGCTAATAATCCCTGCTTCACAGAACTGCTGTAAGGATTAAATGAGATAATATATGTCAAGTGTTGGCACATAAGTGCTCAATAAATGGTAGTCATCGTGCTGCTGCTGCTGGCTTAAATATTATTATTATATAGATCCAAGAACAGTTTAGGCTTTCCCCCCAAACACGATAAGTTCCTGCAAGGAGAAGAAAACTTTTATTGTCTAAATAGTTATGGATAAGTAAATTATATTATGAATAACATATTTTCTGCTGAGAAGTTTAATCTTTTGTCAGTAATAAAATCTCATTTGTTATCTATAATTGGATAGAAACAGAATCAGTTTTAGTTCCCCTTCTCAAATTACTACATTTCTAACTGCTCTATCATGCTTTGAGAATCAAGACACAGATGTTAACAGCATCATTGCAAAATCTCATTTTACAGTGTATGGTTTTAAAAGAATTACATTTTACTGCCTAATGTTCTCAACATACATGGAAAACTGAAAGGTTTAATCTGTAAGACACTGTTACGTAAACTGAAAAGCTATTCTGTCTTTGGGAGGGTGAAGAGTTTGATGTCCTGTAATTGAAATCATAGTTTCAACTCAAGGCATATTCTTTATGTTAATCTTCAGTTTATTCCAGTTATGAATTTAAACTATGGGAGAATAATAGTATATTAAAGCTGGAAATGTCCTTAAGATGATCCATTTCAATCCCTTAATTAGATTAATGCAAAACTAAGGCCTACAGAGGTCAAAGGACTTCACCAAATAACAATGGGACCAAGTGTAATATTAAATTTTTTTGTTTGTTTTCAGAATTGCAGCAACTATAAATAATATAACCTGATAATTGCTGGAAGCAAATAATAGAACTAATTTGGTGTGGAATAAACCTGACTTTTTTCATCTTAACTGGTTCTCACACCTAGGGATAAATACCAGCTGTTTGGAACATCGTGAGTAACATTAAGTGCTTCATTTCTACAGTTCCTTGAAAAATAGCCCCCTGTATTTTTACAACACATGGACATGTTCTTCAGTGCCTTAAAAGTTAAAGCGCTCCTCAAAGTCCATCATTTTAGACCCTGGATAGAAATGGATGTAGAATCATATTTGGCTTTGGGAAATTTCACATTTCTTGGCATATAATTAATATATCCCTCAAATATTTATCTATATTGTCTTATTCACTGTAACTACAGTATATATTGGCCAACAAGGTCAAATAAAATAATTTGTTAACAAAGGATATTCTTTGTGTTTGAGAATAACACAGAATGGCTATTTTCCTGTAAGCCGGTTGATGTCACTCCATAAAATATGCAGTAATTATGACAAAAAACTAAAATAGACTTCTTAACCTTATACTTCAACAATTTTTCACTCATACACATTCAGTCATGCATGTAAAGCTGTCATTTCCAATCTAGACTATTTCTGATTAGTCTTAGCTATTCTGAAGCAATGCCAATCAGAGTGATTGTGTTATCACTGTTGTGGCAATTAAATGCTCTATTTGTTTACTACTGAAAGCATGACTGATCTGATACATAGTCAAGTCACAAATAGTTCTGTGTCTGATATTAATGAATGCCCATAATGCATCTTCCCAAAGTTATTTCTTCACAGTTAAAATGACATAATTTACAATGA
Organism: Hippopotamus amphibius kiboko; assembly: GCF_030028045.1. Taxonomy (NCBI): domain Eukaryota; kingdom Metazoa; phylum Chordata; class Mammalia; order Artiodactyla; family Hippopotamidae; genus Hippopotamus; species Hippopotamus amphibius. The sequence goes on along the minus strand of NC_080192.1, from coordinate 25,125,708 downwards.
AAATTCTTCCTCTTTAAATCAGTGGTTCTCAACTTGGGGCAACTTTGCCTCCTGGGGACATTTGGCAATGACTAAGGACATTTTTGATTGTCAAGACTTGGGGGAGGAGGGATGCTTCTGGCATCTAACGGGTAGAGGCCAGGGATGCTGCTAAACATCCTACAGTATACAGGACAGACACCCCTCTCCAACCCCAACAAAGAATTATTTGATCCAGAATGTCAGTAGTGAAATGTTCTGGAGACTGATGGTGGTAATGGTTGTACAACAATGTGAGGACACTTAATGCCAGTAAACTGTACACTTAAAAATAGTTAACGTGGTAAATTTTATGTTATGTATATTTTACCACAATAAAAAAATAAAAAATCAATAGTGCTGAGACTGAGAGCTCTAGATCACTGCGAGTCCTTCTGTAAGGAATGTATTTCAGTACTTCTAGGAAGGCCAGAAGACTCTGCACCTGATGAAGTGACATTAATAAAGCAAACAACTTTACTTTCTTCTATTAATTCATATTTTGTTCTCTCTTGACTTGCTTCCAAATTTCTTTCATCCACTAGTGAGTGATTCCAAACAATAGTTCAATAGTTTCCTCACCAACATGCATACCTCTGCAACAAAAATGTAAACAGAAACTATAATTAGGTCTTTTTTTTTTTTTTTTTTTTTGCTTAGGCTAGTTTGACTTAGGTTTCAGTTACATGCAACCAAAAGTCTTGAAAATATAAGAGGCAGCAAAGAAACTTGGACAAACACAGAAACTTGACGCATGGGCTGTACGAAGAAGAAAGAAGAACAAAACAATAAGAAGCAACGTGCTCCAAAAAACACTAAAGAGAGAAGTAAAAATTTATTTTCTTTTTCTGGTGTTAGTTCCAAAGGATGCTAAATGCAGGCGTCCACTCAATAGTTTTCCATTAAGCAAGTTTATCAAGTATAGACTCTGGCCTCAACTTATGACTCTTTGAATCTACCTTCCCACTACTTTAAATATCTCACCTGTGTTCAGAGTTGAACCCAGTAGTAATTAGTCCCTTCACTTGTATACTATTTCAACTCTGAAAATATTTTTATCAGTACACCCTCTTCCCCAATTTAGTCAATGGTAATTAAAACATTTCTTATTGGAACAACACATATTATTAATAGCTCTTGCTGAAGCTGGATTAGAGTATATCAGCAAACCCATAGCCCTTCAAAAGTTTTGATATTAATACGAATGAAAATGAAACTTTAAAATTGGAACACAATAATTAGAACCAAAAGTTCTTTCTCACCTACAACATAGACACATCATAAAAATAAATATCTTACACAACTTTTACTAAAATTACTCTTAGTTCCATTACAGCACATTGGGAAAAAAAGATGCTGATAATCTGTCAAAATAAGAGTTTTAGTCATATATGCAGGGAAATTCTTGTCGCAAAATTTCAATCTTCAAAAGAGATGGGGAGAAGAAAATATAAGGAAATATTTTAATGACATTGGGTAAAGAAAAAAAATTAAACCAAATAAAAAGCAGACACTGTAAAGGAAACAATTAGTGAATTGAAAACAAAGTCAAAATTTTCTGTGTGGCAGAAGATACTATAGGCAAAATCAAAGTTCAGGCCACAATCTGGGACAGTGTTTCTCAGAAGCATGTAGTTAGCACCTGGGGAGCTTTTAAAAGTACTGATTCATAGGTCCCATTCTCAGAGATTCTTATTTTAAGTGGATGAAGATGACTAGAGGTGCCTAGAGTTTTAAAAGCTCCCCAAATGACTAAAATGTACAGCCAAGATGAAGAAAGTTGCAATGTATATACCCTACAAGGTATTTTTATCCAGAATTATGAAAGAATCTTATGTCAATGAGACAAAGTCAAAGAACCAATACAAAATTGGACAAAGTATTTAAACAGGCAAATAACTAAGGAGAAAACTCAAACCAGTAAACATACAAAAAAGACGCTATTTTCTAGTAGTCAGAGAAATCCAAATTAATATGAGATGCCTATTGACACTAAGCAAGTTGGCAAAATGACAAGAGTTTGTAATACTGTGAAGTAACAAGAACTCTCAAACGGTGCTGGTAGGAGTGTAAATTGGTACAACCCTATGATCGTTACTTTAATGTGTCATCTTGGCTAGGTTATGGTGTTTGGTTGCTTGGTCAAACAGCAGTCCGGATGTTGCTATGAAGGTATATTTTTAGATGTGATTAACATTTAAATCAGTAGACCTTGAGTAAAGCAGATTACCTTGTATGATGTGGGTGGGCTTCACCCAATCAGCTGAAGGACTTAAGAGCAAAGACTGAGGTTTCTTGAAAAAGCGATTCCATCCCAAGACTGCCCTGCCTGTATTTTCAGTTGCTGAACTGCCCTGCAGATTTCAGGCTCAAGCCTGTAACATCAACACTTACCCGAATCTCTAGCCTGCTGGCCTGCCCCACAAATTTTGGACTTGTCTGCACCCACAATCTTGTGAGCCAATTCCATAAAATCTGTCTGTCTCTCTGTCTGTCTCTGTCTCTCCACATTATATGTATATGATATAATCTGTGTGTATGTGTGTGTCTGTGTGTTTGTGTGTCTGTGTCTGTGTGTATATGCAAAGAATCTCTTGGTCTTGTTTCTCTGAAGAACCCTAACTAATACAAATCCATTTTGAAAAACAGTGTGGTAATTTCTGGAAAAGCAGAAGTTGAACAAGTTCTAGAAAAGCTAAAGATGGGGACAGTCAATTTCAGATCTAGGTACATAGCCTGCAATCCCTCTCCAAGGGGGAGTACTGGCATTATGGTTGGGAGGTGTAGAATGAGATGAAGGGATGGAACTTCTATATGTTAGAGTGTGGGGTGGGGTGGGAAGCAAATATGGCAAAATGTTAGAATGTGCTAAATCAGAGATGGAGTGTGTTTCTTGTTGCCATATTATTTTCTGCACATTTTCTGTATGTTTGAACTATTCTGAAACTTTAATAAAAATAATTTTAAAGCAACTTCTGTTAAGCATAATGGCAATAGAAGTGCCCTGACTGGTAGGTCTAATGCACTTAAGCTCAAAGTGGAAAAAGTCTCAGCAGAGAGCAGGGATGAATGAGGAGGGGGTTTAAGGTGAAAGCAAATAACACTGGAGAACCCCAGTACTTTCAGAAGTCCCTTTGTGCAAAGAACTTCCTCTGATTTCAAAGATGGCTCATTCGTCATTAACTGGCAGAGGAGAGAATACACACTTGGCAGATCAACATGAGATCCACAGACATCACTGTTCATCTTGACCTTCATTACTTAGTTAAGGCAGTGTTTGCCCAGTTTCTCTGCTGTAAGGTTACAGTTTTCTCTTTTCCTAGAAGTTTCTGAGGATCAGCTGAGAAAATATTATAAAATAAATGGTTAACTTGCTGTAACATCAGTAGAAGCCTTTGATGATTATTGCAAGTGGGATTATGAGGAGCTGAGAGAAGACAGCACACAGCAAGGAAAAACTACAGGAAGATTTGAGTAGGACTGAGGTAGGAAAAAATAAAAGTTGCTTACTCCCTTGTAGTTCTCTTTTTTCCTACTCTGCCTTCCTTTCCTTGTCTTGAAAGTGTTTTTTCTTCTTCCTTTTGTTAACTGGGTCCAGCTAGGTTCACATGGGCAGGAACCACACCTCTATTTGTTAATCTTTGTATTTCCAGAGCCTATAATAGAGTCAGTGATAAATAGGTAACTTACTGAAGAAAAGGAATGAACGGGGAGAGAAGAAAAGAGAAGAGAAAAGATGGGAAAAAAGAGGAAGTAACTGCCATAACGGATTATCAATGTATTCTTTAATATTTTATGTTCCATAATCTTAATATTGAGCTGCATTGATTTATAATAGTTACTCTCTCTCTTAAAATATTTTTCTAAAGCTAGATTTTTTTTAACTTGATATCACTTTAAATTTACATTTTTTCTATTGGTCTGTTTCCCTAAATAAAGTTTTACCATGCTTGCTTTAACCCATAGGAATTAATTTTGAATGCTAAAACTTCTAATTCCCTAGAAGATAAATGGGCAAAACTTTTGGCTACCTTTAAAATATGTACTATAATATATTAGACTACTATGTTCTTTTTTGTCCTTGTTTGTAGGATATGTACGCCAAAGTACAACCCTTGGGTGTGATAGAGCATCACGTTGGCAACTTACTAGCACATGATTTAGGAAAAACAAAATTAATGTGCTAAGCTTGCAGCATTTCTATAAATTTGAAGTCATTTCAAAATGAAGACAAAAACATTAACTTCCCTTACATGAATGGGACTAATTAATGTCCTAAGGGCTAGAAAAAGCATACACAGTTAATTTACTGTAGGTGGAAGCGAGAAAAAAAAGGCCGCATACCTGGTCACCGTTGGCAAGGTTTTCCTTCTCTGAAAGCATCAACCTAAATTAAGACTAGAAAGAGCAGCGAGAGGGAAGATGGGGATATGTGTATAAAAACGGATGATTGAACCTGGTGTACCCCCCCAAAAAATAAATAAATAAATAAAAAAAAAAAAAAAAAAAAAAAAGAGCAGCGATACCTTATGCTTACAAGTGCAGCCTCTTCCACGGGGCTCCCTATTTGGAAGAAGAGAAACAAGTATTAAGACTGCAGTCTCAAAGCTTTATTGCTTTCCTCACCTATAATTCTATCCTATAGCATGCCTGTGGGATAATCTAGATCAGAGCTGAGTCTGGGCATCATTTTCTTCCGTGTGTTTATTCATTCACTCAGTGTTGGCAAAGTGAAACACTACCTTGGGTGCCATCCAGTTGAGTGAAGGGCTAGAGCCAAGCAGTGCCGGCAGGAATCCGCAGGCAGAAGGTTCAGCAGCCTGTCTGGCATCCCATGGACAGATAGGTGTGGGCTTGGTGTGGCTGGATACTTCAAGGGTTTTGCTCCAGAAGAGCAAACTTGCCTGCCCTCTCCTTGTGAGAAGAGCCTTGCACGTAGAGGAAAACTGGTCTTCGAGCTTGGTTGCCGGCTGCTCGGGGCGGTTCCATACCGGTGCTGGGAACACTAGCTGCCCAGCTGTGCTAGCACTTGGAACCCCTGTAGAGAGAGGGCAAGGAGCCACCAAGCCCAGCAACCTTATTACCAAGCAACCCAGAGTGAGCCACAGGGCTGGTCCAGCAGACGCTCATGCTTGCCTCACCACATTCAGTTAACATTTATTAGTAACCAAATACTGAACTATTGTTTACCTTGCGCCTAAGGAATTTATAGTAGGATATCAAATAACGTATACAAATATCACAAAAAAGAACAATCTGTAATATGTACTATGTGTAGTCCTAGTATTACTAATAGAGGAGTTTTTTTTATGCCTTTTCATATTTTTGATCTCAGGTTAAATATCACCTCCTCAGAAAAGTCTTCTCTGACTTCCAGAAGCAAGTCGATTCACTAAACACACACTTGCTGAACTACTGATTGCTTTTGAAATTTTCATTACAGACAAGTTTCACTGCAGTCATTTTGCCACAGCTGTTTTCCCCCAAGGATTATCAGCTCAGCTCAGTTGATTATCAATTTTGCATGTATTTCGTATGAGGATGCCTAGCACTCTTTGAGGGTAAACGTTCCATCAAAAAGGGTTTACTGTCCTCTCTATTTTTGTAAACTGGAGCTTTGCCTCTACCCTTGCCACTCACTGACAGTGAAACCGTTGCAATCAACAGTCTGAAAAACCTATTTCAGGTATTTGGCAGTTTTTGGTATATTCGTCATTTGGCAAACTGATCTTTAGACAAATTTAGGCAAAATAGAACTTCCTTATGTGGGTTGGTTTCACTTTCCACCATACCATTTCTCTATCTCCTTGACCAGGTCATTTCCTTTCAGCACACAGTAGTTGTAATTATTTCTTTGCTTTCTGGTATGTTTCTCCCCCAGATTGTTCCTTCCTTTTGGAACAGTTGCATCCACCGCCCCTAGAATAATGATCGGCACAGTGTGACACAATACACAATACAACAAATGTTGAGTAAATGAATGAAAGTTTCAAGAAGGAAAATATCTCTTTTAATTATTAACTAATTTAGTCGTCCCAAACCTTACAAGGTAGAGAGTATTGTTGGCCCCACTTTATAGATGAAGAACTCAAAGTCAGAAGGCCTCCAGTCACTTAGTTAGGCAATGAAAGAACTTGAACTCAAGCAGTGCCTATTCCAGAGTCCACATACTTAACCACTACACTAAACTACCTCTAGTGGGACAGAGGCATCATGTTACAGGAAGACTTGCACAGAGATACACAGGCATAGAGGGAAGAAATATACATACAAAGATATTCCTAGAATATTCCTAGATTGATATTTTGAATAATAACAAATCAAGAAACAACTCCAATCCCAACAATTAGGGTATATTATCTAAGTACATGATAAATATTTTGTAGCCATTAAAAACACTGATACTGAAACATTCCTAAGAATAAGTTATTTTTACTATAATGTTAAGCAAAAAATAGAATAAAAAATGTATATATTACTTCAACTATAATAAAATACATACACTTATACACAGAGAAAAGACAAGATGATAAAATTTAACAGTAGTTATTTAAGCATTGGAATTATAGTTGGTAAATACAGGATAAGAAAGGTGATAACTGATAAAGCTGGATAACAATATTGATGTTCAGCCTAAAATAGAATGAGTGAAAACAGATGGCATATAAGAGAGTAGGTAAAATTATAAAAAGTAACCTAATTGTTAGAGTAGAGTTTCTGAGTGTGGCAGAGACCACTCTGTGCTCACACTGCCTTTCCCTCCTGTGCACTGACGAACCACATTGCCCAGCCTCCACTGGAATTAGGTGAGCTCAAGTGACTGCTCTAGCCAAATGAATGTGGAAAATGATGTGTGTTGCATTAGGCTTGGCCCACAAAAATCTCCCATGGATGGTCACCTGTGTTCTTCCCTTTCCGACTTGATGCAGATGAGCAGGGTGACCACACGTTGAAGAAGGAATCTTAGTCCCTGGGTCACCACTTGGAGAAGAGCCCTAGGTAGATCAGGAACACCTGTTTTGGGCTTTACATGAGTGAAAAATAAACTTCTGTTAAGAAAGGTATAAGGACTTATCTTTAATATATTGAGCAATAGTTGGTAATGGAATGTAAAGGAGAAAAATAAGTGAACAATAGATGTGTAGGACAATAAGCTAGATTACTAAAGAAATGCAAAAGCATCTAAATATGCTCACCCCCCTCAAATATTTTACAGTGAAATTGGGAGACTATGATACACACAAAATTGCCAAATTAATGATGCAGACAGGAAATTCTTCTTAAGCATTTGGGATCCCTTTGCCATAGTTGGGGTGAGAAGAACTTACATAAAATGAGGCCAATTCAGAACAAGAAGATTAGCTAGATTATAGACTAAAAAGGAAATTGTCAGTTTAATTTCAAATTACTATGAATAGAATTTGTTAGATCTAGTAAGAATTTCAAAAGATACAGTAACAGAACACAAAGCATTTAGTAAATTTAGTAATAGATAACATTATAAATACTGCATTCCACCACCTTGCCTCCATAAAAGCAAATAATTCCAGTTCCAATTCTCTGCCATTCAGTTATTCTATTCTTCTGAGTGAGGAGGGTGGACACCCTGCTTCCCTTTGTTTTTGGCTTCACTATATATGTTTTTAGACTGTTTGAAATGGTGCAAATTCTTCAAGTCCAAGTCTATCATTTATTATTTATTTATTCAAGAAATTTTCTATTACATAAGGGAGCCTATTATGTGCTATGGAATGAAATGTAATAGCAACAAAAGAGTTAATGGACAAAATCTTTTTTCTCTAAAATAGAGTGTAGCTAGCATTAAAACAAGATAGATGGTATAGAGCCATGTGACAGAATAACGACCTGGGAAAGTTTAAATGAAATCTTCAGACCCAAAGTGCCCATTTGAATTGGATCATGGAGATAAGAATTTTCCAGGCAAAGCAAACAGGAAAGGGATTTCTAGGTGGAGAGAATATCATGTGTAAGTACACAGAGCTGTAAAAAAAACATGACCTGTGATGGAAAGGTGAGATTTGTGGTTTGTGTGACAGAATGCAAAGACATAAAGCTGGAAAAAAAAAACTTTGGCAAGGAACTTGTTTTAGGCTGCTGGTAATGGGAACCAACAAAGGCAGCAGGGTAGTACATCCAGATTTTCATTTTGTTTCGGAGAAGGAGATGTTAGAAGTACCTCTAGCAACAAGGTGGGTAACAGATGAAAAGTAAAATAATAAGCTTATATTTAAAAATTTGATTCACTGGAAACATTTGAGGGATGAGGGAGGTGGGGGGACTGTACAGTATAGGAGACTGTGGGAGAAGTTCTATGTGGTTTTGTTTTGTTTTGTTTGTTTTGAGAACAGTGAAGTCCCCTTCTGTACAGATGAACTTCCAAGTGCCTGTATGATTAGAAACTTTACTCAAAACTCACCACTGCCACCCTGTGGAAGTACGGCAAAGAACCGAACTGTTTGAAGTCAATATTTAATGCTGGTCACTCTCACAGATGTGGAGAACAAACATATGGACACCAAGTGGGGAAAGCGGGGAGGGTTGGGGGGGAATGAATTGGGAGATTGGGATTGCCATATATACATTACTAATAAGAAAAAAAAAACCAAATTGTACACTCTAAAAAAAAATATTTAATGCTGGTCATCCAGCTGAGGGCTTCCCAGCCTTTTTACCCACAATGGGTTTTATTATCTACCCTCCCCTCAACTTGAACCTATGATTTATGAAACTAAAAACCATCATTTGTTGACAATTTGCTTTCCCATTTTTATAAATCAGATACATATATCAATGCCAATCAGAGCTTCTTATCCATGATTATCAACTAGTATTTATTTGTATTTTGAGTTGATTTCATTCTAATTAAAAGCAAAGACGCATGAGGTTTTAGTCAGTCTTATACAGTCTCTATTAAATAAATGTACAATTTGTTAGTTGTTTTGCTTATTTTTTAGTAATACAAATAGTTTGTAAAGCCTCAGTACTACCTGCAAAGTGATCCAAGTCTATGGCCTCTGTTTATAAACCATTAATCTAATCCAGTGGTTTTCAACAGGGGACGACTGTGCCCTCCAGAGGACACTGGGCAATGTCTGGAGACATTTTTGGTTGTCACAACTTGGAGGGAGAGGGCTGCAACTGGCATCTAGTTGGTAGAGGCTAGGGATGCTGCTACAATACATGCATCCTACAATACCAAGGACAGCTCCCACAACAAGAATTGTCTGGCCCAAAATGTCAGTAGTCTTGAGGTTGAAAACCTGGATCCTGTCCAATCCCTTCATTGTATAAATAAATAAAATGACACCCAGAACAGATAAATGACTTTTCCTTTTATTTAAAAAAATTAATTTTAAATTAGGCAATACATTAAAGGATTCCAGATAGAACATATAAAAATGTATACAGGATTGAACATTTCTCCAAAGACATACAAATGGCCAATAAGAACATGAAAAGATGCTCAATATCATTAGTCATTAGGGAAATGCAAATCAAACCCACAGTGAGATGGTTTATTATTATTAGGATTACTAGGATGACTATGATAATATTTTTTTAATGGTAATTAAGTGCTGGTAAGAATGTGGGGAAATTAGAAATCTCATACATGGTGCAGGCATTCTAGAAAGCAGTTTGGCAGCTCCTCAGAAAGTCAAGTACAGAACTATCCTGTGAGCGAACAATTCCACTCTTGCATTAGAAGGTTTAATCCGTGATAGCGTAAACATCCTCCACCTCCTGAGCAATAAATGCAGTATAAAGACTGTAGCGGGCCTCTGCTCGCAACGCAAAAGTAACGGGTGGACAGGGAGACCACCACACTCTATTCTAGACTCCACCTGACCTCATCTGAAATATATTCTATACTTGACTTTCTTCGGTGGGTTTCACCTCCCTTAGTCCATCTAGTCTTGCTTCTCCCACTTCCTCTGAAGTGCGTTGAAATGAGCATTAAGCATCGCAGGCTAGAGAGAAGGGGACCGGGGCAGAGGAGCCCCCACAGCACAGATTCTGTGGGAAAGTGAGGAAGAAACTCGAGAGCCCCAAACTCGTTCTGCCAGGTGTACAAGGACAAAGGAAACCCCAACTAGCCAAGCTGGCGAGAAATCACATCCACTTCACAGAGCACACAGTGACCCCTCAGAGGGAGGCGAGCAAACGAGAAACCCGAGCCGCCTCCCTGCCTCTGCAGCCTCGCAGACATCTTCCAGGCGGAGTGGAGTAGCAGGTTTCTGCTCGCAAGGCGCGCAACCGGCTCGGCGCCGCTGGTTGCTAGGAGACATTCCCCAACCACCTCCTCCAGTCAGCACGCGTCTCTTTGCATCCAATCACAGAAGCCAGTAGAGCGGTAGTCGGAGGTGAAAGGTCAGGCTGCAATTTGGCGGCCATTTCTCTTGACGCTCCGCGGCTGGGCCCCTGCTGTGGCTACTCCAGTCACGAGGGTCGAACGACAGCCGGGTCGGCGGCGAGTAGCCCGCGGCATTTGCCCACTCCTGCAGCAGTAGTCGCGATGGTAAGGAGAAAGAGAACGGCCAGAGTCCCGTGAGAGAGGGGGGGAGGGCGGGTGACCAGCCTCGCCGGGCCTGGTGGTTGGTTCGCGCGTTTCCCATTCATCCGCGTGAGGCGCCGTGCGCCGGGTGGCCGGCCCCTTTCCCCCTGCTCTGAGTGTGTGGGGCGCGCCCTCCTCCCGATGCCCTCCCCTCCCCAGGAGTGCCCTTACTCCCTTCCCCGTCTTCTTCGTTTGAATCTGAGCCTGAGGTATCCTCGCCGCCTGGGGCCACAGGGTGGGGGTAAAAATGCAGCGGTTGTTCGCGTCCCGCTCGTCACCCTCCAAAACCCGCTTTCGTCCCGTGATGTTGGGAGGCCCCGCGGCCCTTTGGAATACAGAGCCCAGGCTTTGAGCCCTCTTTTGTTCGTTTAACAAATGTTTACTGAGCGCCTGCTACCTGCCAGGGCCAGGTAACGTTCTAGGTGCTAGGAATGTAGGGCGAAAAGTACCGATGCGGACCCTGCTTTGGTTACCTCAGTCGGTGTAGGAGACAGACATTAATCGAATAACGGTAGATATATAATTTAGGATAATGTTAAGTGCTAAGAAGGGAGCAAACAGGATGCTGTGAAGGGGCGCCGTGGTACGTTAGAAGAGTTGTTGGGGATGGCATCCCTTGGAGGAGGGATTTCACCTGAAACCTAAATACAGCCCCTTAAAGAGCAAGAGGAAGCGTGTGTACACCAAGCTCGGGGAACAGGAGCAGTCTCTAAGGCCGGAAAGAAAAGCTGACTAGTTGGAGGAATTGAGAGAAAGCCACAGCCGCTTGCAAGGGTAGTGGTTGTGAGACAGGGTCAGGCAAGTCCTCTTAGGCAGGATTAGGAGGTCTGGCTTCTACTCCAAGTGCAATTGGAAGCCATCGAAGCATTTTAAACGGAGATATGACATGATAAAAATAATACTTGCCGTGTGGCTAATAAGTTGAAGAAAGGCAAGAGTGAAAACTGGAGACCCATTTGAGATCACTCTGAGTGTGCTTATTCTACAGGGGTTTAGTAGCCAAGTTGCTTGGTTGTTTTCTTTCTTTGAGCTGATGAGTGAGCAGATGAGAAAAGGAGAAGTCTGAATTCACCAGGGTTACTATTGGTTTGCTGAATAAACAGACATTAAGTGATTGCCCATATGTAGGAGGCACTGCAAAGAAGACCAGTCCTAGCTCCTGGAATTCAAAGTTAAGATCGTGGATTGTGATCTGCTTCTGTTTCCTTCTGTAGCCTTTTACAAAACTAACTTGTATGTCCCTGAGATCCCTTGTTGATTCACCCTTCCCTCCTCTTACATAGGTACCCCCGCCCCCATCAGCCCTTTTCCCTCTGGAAATACCTCTCATCCTTTAACACAGAGGCATTACTTATTTCAGACAACCGTTTTCTTTTAACCCAATGTAATAAACATATCTCCCCTTATTACATTGCAAAATAATTGTCTGTTTGTATATGTTTTGACCCTCCCCCTTCCCATTGGGCTTGAGGACGGGGACTGTCATCTGCTTTTTCTTTTCTTTTTTTCTTCTGCCTTTACCTTTGTTTCTTTATGGCTTTGGAACAGTGAGTGATGCATATTAGATATTCAGAGTTTCTTAAGTGAACAATGAACACTTCTATAAGTCTTGATGGATGAAGATGAGATTGTCTAACTGGGTATTTAAATTTCTCTGATGCTCTTCAACAAAAGTGAAAATTATGTAATAAAGCGAAAGGGAATCGAGTTTTGTTTCATTTGGCTACCACAGAATATTGGTGATTTGGTAAAGACAGTAGGTAGTGGAAGCCAAGCTAAGGGAAAATAATCAATTGGGTTCTTTTTTTGTTCTTTGTGCAGAGTTTGCCCCTCAATCCCAAACCTTTCCTCAATGGATTAACAGGAAAGCCTGTAATGGTGAAGCTTAAGTGGGGAATGGAGTACAAAGGCTACCTGGTGTCTGTAGATGGCTATATGAACATGCAGGTAAGCTGAAGACTTATAAAGATCATTAAATTGTATTTAATTTTCTTCACCTGAGTCCTCAAAGGTGTAGTGTGACTTACAAAGATATAATTAATTTAATTGACAAACATAAAGCAAAATTCAGGAATAAAGTCAAAGCCAGGGAGGATGTTGTAACTTTGATAACTATGTATGAGGCATACTAAACCAAAATTCAGGCACAGATTTACTCCTAGTGGTTAAAAGTAAGAAGAGCTTAGACATTTGTTCACAATGCCATAAGACAAATACACTAGAGTTTGCAGAGAAAACAAAACTTTTCCCAGCACTTAGCTCTGAGAGAAACTTTTCAAGTGAAATTCTTAAGTCTTCTGATGAATGTTAAATGTGTAACATCAAAGTAATTTGATTAAAGCAGTTCTTGAGGGAGAAGACAGACTAACCAAAGGAATTGATGAACTGACTACATGTCTGTTAAGCTAGCTTCTGTAACTCTTTCAGCCAGGTTTTATTTTTTGTTTTTAATTGTGGTAAAATGTGTATAACATAAAATTTACCACTTAACTGTTTTCAAGTGTGCAACTCAGTGGCATTAACTACATTCACATTGTTGTGCATCCATCGCCATTATCCATTTCAAAACCTTTTTATCATCCCAAAGTGAAACTGTTATTAAACAATAACTCCCCATTCCCTTTGCCTATTGGTGAACACTATTCTTTTTGTCTTTGTTCTCGGTACCCCATGTAAGTGGAATCCTATAATATTTGTCCTTTTGCGTCTGGCTTATTTCATTCAGCATGGCGTTTTCAGGGTTCATCCATGTTGTAGCAGGTGTCAGAATTTCATTCCTTTTTATGGTTGAAGTAATATTCCATAGTGTGTAGCAGTTCCTCAGTATCCTTGGGGGATTGGTTCTGGGACCTGCCTGGTATGCTGAAATCCACAGATGTTCGAGTGCACAGCTGGCCCTCCACATCCATGGTTCTCCATCAGCTCATCCATGCAGTTTCAGACCTGTGTTGTTCAAGGGTTGACTATATATACCTCATTTTAATCATTCTTCTGTTGGTGAATATTTGAATTGTTTCCACCTTTTGATTATTATGAATAATGCAGTCAACATAGGTGTACAAATATCAGTTAGAGTCTCTATTTTAAGTTCTTTGGGGTCTGTATCCAGAAGTGGAATTGCTGGATCATACATTAATTCTTTGCTTAAGTTTTTGAAGAACTGCCAGATTGTTTTCCACAGCAGCTGCACCATTTTACATTTCACCAACAATGTACAAAGGATCCAGTTTCTTAACATCCTTACCAACTTGTTATTTTCTGTTTTTTTGGGTGTTTTTTAAAAAATAGTCATCTTAATGAGTGTGAAGTGGTGTCTCCTTGTTTCAGTATGCATTTACCTAATGATTAGTGATGTTGGAGTCTTTTTATGTGCTTATTGGTCATTTACATGTCTTTGGAGAAATGCCTATTCATGTCCTTTCCCATTTTTAAATTGGGGTGGTTGGTTTTTTGTTGCTTAATTCTAGTAGTTTTCAGCCAGGATTTTGAAGAAAGAGTTTGCAGTTATATTTTCCTGAAGCTCAGGTATTTATGTGATGGAGTGATGGCTGATGAATGAATAGGTGGTCAATCCAGTCGTGACTCCAGGTATCCATACTGGTAGTGCTTGTAGGCAGTATACTAATAGGAACACTTATAGGCCCAAAGCTGAGATTTTCCTTAAGACTTTACCACCTGAACAGACGGTGCTCAGGTCCCCAAAGTTCTTATAGAGCATGGTTTTGGCCTGGAAAATTTCCTAAGCAGGAATCATTTACCAAGGCCATAGGAAAATTTGAAGACTATACCCATTGTGCTGAAAATGTTCCAAACTTAAATAGTGGTGATAATTAAACAACTTTATGAATATACTAAAAACCACTGACTTGCACACTTTAAAAGAGAATTTTATGCTATAAGAATTATAACTCATTAAAAGAAAGGAATAAAGAATACCCATCAAATATTTGGTTTTAGAAGTAATCTACCTTCCTAGTGAACCTGCCAGACTTATGAAATGTATCTCTCAGTAACTAACCACATTGGTGATGCTTTTGAGTTTGTTCACTCAGTGAATATTGAGAGCCCATTATGTGCCTGGCACTATGAATACACCAGTGGACCAAACAAAGTCCTTATCCTCAAGAAATTTATGTTTTAGTGATGTAAGATGGTAATATGATGTGATGTGATACCAGGTAAGGATAGATGCTAGGGAGAAAAAAAAAGCAGAAATAGAATAGAGTGAGAAGAGTGTACAATATTTGGTAGGATAGCCAGGGAAAGCCTCTCTGAGGAAGTAAATTTATGCAGAGACCAGAATTGAGTGAGCAGCTGAAGAGAGTATCTAGGGGAGGAGGATCCCAATTTGAGGGGACAGCAAGTTGCAAAGGCTTTGTGGCAGAAACATGCTTTTTCTGTTCAAGGCACAGCAGGAAGGCGAGGGCAGAGTGAGTTACTGGAAGTATGATAGAAAGGTTGGAATGGTAGTCATGGAAGGCCCTCTAAGTGGTAGTAAGAATTTTGGATTTTATTTAAAATGTGTTAATATACAAACAGCCCATACAACTCTATCAAAAATAAAAAAAATTAGAAAATGGGCAGAAGATCTAAATAGACATTTCTCCAAAGAAGACATACAGGTGGCCAACAGGCACATGAAAAGATGCTCAGCATCACTAATTATTAGAGAAATGCAAATCAAAACTACGATGAGGTTATCACCTCACTCCGATAAGAATGGCCATCATTTAAAAGTCTACAAATAATAAATGCTGCAGAGGGTGCAGAGAAAAGGGAGCTCTCCTGTACTGTTGGTGGGGATGTAAATTGGTGCAGCCATTATGGAGAACAGTATGGAGGTTCCTTAAAAACCTAAAAAGTAGAGTTACCACATGATCCAGGAATCCCACTCTTGGGCATATATCTGGAGAAAACTCTAACTCAAAAAGATACATGCACCCCAGTGTTCATAGTGGCACTATTTACAATAGCCAAGAAATGGAAGCAACCTAAATGCCCATCGACAGATGAGTGAGTAAAGATGTGGTGTTTATGTATCTCACACACACAATGGAATATTATTCCCCCATAAAAAAAATGAAATAATGCATTTGCAGCAACATGGATGGACCTAAAAATTACCATACTAAGTGAAGTAAGTCAGACAGAAGACAAATATCATGTCCTGTCACTTAAATGTGGAATGTAAAAACTA
The DNA here is from genome assembly GCF_030028045.1 of Hippopotamus amphibius kiboko. Lineage (NCBI taxonomy): Eukaryota > Metazoa > Chordata > Mammalia > Artiodactyla > Hippopotamidae > Hippopotamus > Hippopotamus amphibius. The sequence goes on along the minus strand of NC_080192.1, from coordinate 25,109,920 downwards.
ATACAAATGAACTTATTTACAAAACAAAAATAGACGCAGACATAGAAAATAAATCTATGGTTACCAAAGGGGAAGGAAAGGGGAGAGACAAATTAGGAGCTTAGGATTAACAGATGCATACTACTATGTATAAACTAGATAAACAACAAGGACCTACTGTATAGCACAGGGAATGATAACTATTCTCAGTATCTTGAAATAACCTATAATGGAAAAGAATCTGAAAAATGTATGTGGAACTGAATCACTTTGCTATGCACTGAAACACACAATATTGTAAATCAGCTATAGTTCAGGTTTTTAAATTGTGGTAGAAGGCCTTTGGAGCATTACTGTACAAGTTAGAAACCAGTTAAATGTTGATGAACATCTGCCAGAAATAATTACTTTAAAAAAAATTAGTTGATGTTAATACATTATTTCTGAGAGCTGTTGCATGCAGAACTAATTGTTGGCAACAATTTCAGACAAAACCATATCCTCTGAGTGTAAGAGGTTATTCTTTGTTCTCTATAGGAGAAGGAATAATAGGCAGTAGCATTATTAATTCATTAACATGTTTTAAATGCCTTACCTTACGTCCTCTCTAAGCCCTGTTTTTCTTTCCCTTTGCCCATTTGTCTAGTTAATGAAGGAAACTTCCCTGTTTCCTTTCTCTCTTGTTCATTTCTTTTGAGTCCCAGTAGCACTGATTGTAATTTTTTAAATTACAAGTAAAGTTTATTACACCTATATGTAAAAGGAAAGCTAAACATTTTGATGTAAAATTAGAAATAATAGAGTTCTCTAAAGTAACTATAAAGGTCACTCTTAATTATTTAACCTCCTCTTAACAACTAATTTTTTCCTGTTTATTAATACATAACTTTTAAAAATCCTTATTCAGTTCTTTCGTTTGGTTGTTGACTAATATAAGAGTATTTGGTATTTTAGCCATAGCTTTTGTACGTATTGAGTTCCTCAATATGATATAATACTATTGCTTCCAGAAAAGTTAGTTTGTTTCTTTAGAACTGAATTATTCACAGCTTATTCATAAATTGGAGACTGTCTTCCTTGACACGTTGTTTTGATGTTTAATAGAAAGAAATACTACATTATTGAGATATTTTAAAAATTGTGGAGAAACGAGCTTTATTATATATTAGTTCTACATTCATCAATGTGAACTTTACTGAGTGTTTATATGAAACCAAAAGTACTACAGTGGTAATAGAAAGCTAATTTTCTAATTACTGTAGATAAATGTGAATCATTGGTACCGAAAGGTCTCAGTTAATAAGTTCTCTCACCAATATTAGGTATATAATACTGTTTTCCTCTTGTGTGATTATACTAATATATTTTCTTTTTTATTTAAAGCTTGCAAACACAGAAGAATACATAGATGGAGCATTGTCTGGACATCTGGGTGAAGTTTTAATAAGGTAACAAAACAGTAGTAGTGTGTATAAGGAGTTACTGGTAAACATTAGAAATACCTGTTTAAATAAACTATTAGTACCCAATCTCAGAATAACCTTTTTTTAATCACTATTAGTTTAACATAATATTCTACAACTAGACTTCAGGAGGCTTGAAGTTGTTAAACTTGTTAAAGCAGATTTAAATATTATGGAGCTGTTCATTCTTAAGGTTTCTCTAATATTGATATTGAACTTTCTAGCTCTTAACTGTACCTTTTTCAGTGGTTTTAGTTGCAAGAGCTTGGTTTTGAATTTTAGGTGGGTCTGGCTGCTGTTAGGGATTTGTTTTATACTTATTTTCTAGAACTAGTTTCACACCTCCAAATTCTAGTCATTATTCCCTTTGAAAGATCATAAAGATACCATTTTATAACAACCACATGGTATAAAAATGAGGCCATGTGCTCTTTAACAAACCAAAGGTAAATTTTTTTAAAAAAGGAAAGAAAAGATGTATTGTAATTTTTCATTAATATTTTTGTAATGAAAAAATCTAGTAAAAGTAATAATTCAGATCTTATATGGTTTCTCGTTGAAACAAAAAAATGGACTGTTTTTCTGTTTACAGGTGTAATAATGTCCTTTATATCAGAGGTGTTGAAGAAGAAGAAGAAGATGGGGAAATGAGAGAATAGCATCTTTGGGGGGAGTTTTTTATATATATTTGTAGACAATAAAAATTTGTTTGTTTTTCAACTTGACTGTGAGCGATTCATATTCAGATATTTACGTGCAGAGCTCAAATGTTGAAACATTTGGAAGGTTAGTCACAGAACTAATGCTTTAAAAGCCACCCAACTTTATTCAAGCTGGTTTTCATGTAAGTCCAATGCTATATTTTTTTTCTATAAGGGAAATTTATTTATATGCTTTATAAATGTTTATGAAAGTCAATTTCAGCCCTTTTCTTGTAATTGTATATTAACTGAGACCTTTTAAAAGCAACTGTTTCTTTGAAAGTTTTTTGTAAGTCACTTGACGTATAAAGTTAAATATTTTCTTAGAATTAATATAGACTTATTTTACTTAGGAGTCAATAAATTACATGTTAATTCTATATCATTGTGAGCTAAATGATATACACATTACAGCTAAAATTGAAACGTCACCTGAAAATTAAAATGGTTTTGAATATACAACACAACAGAAATTGTGAAGTGACATTTAGGCTGAAGACATATGGTTTGCTTACTTCATAGAATTAAGTTTTCTGAACAGAAACCCTTAATGTGAATTAAAAATCAGTCGGTTATGTTCAGAGAACATAATCTAGTAGTTTTCATTTGTTTTAAACTCTTCAAAATCAGTATTTTAGAGTTGCACATTGTTAAAATGTATACAGTGATAAAATGTACACTATGAACTTTGCTGTGGACTGGTTGGAAAAAAAAATTACTTTTTAAAGTCTCGTGAGAATGCCATTATTGCACTTAAATGGTCCTTCACTGTATAGTTAAATCAATTAGATCACTTTGGATGTGTATCCCCAACTGGGACAATAGAAAGTATAAATGTAAGTGTTTAGCTATATAGAATAATGGTTAGGATATGGATAATAAAAGTCTTCAACAAAAGAAAATAACTTCCGTTTCCAATCCTAAGGGCCTTTTAGAGTAAGGGCCTGTCTTCCTGAAATTGGTTAGGCCTGTATATGGGGCAGAATATTGCCATTACTGAAAAGCAAAAGCTACAAAATATGCCTAAAGCATTCTGGTAATAAATGTCTTATTGCTCCTGTTCAAGTGAAAAAATATTCTTCCTCCAGTGATTTTGTTCTTGTATCCTTGACTAAAAGTAGTTCATGTTTGTTACCAGATGGAGGTTTTGAGCGGTAGATAAGTCGTCTTCCCATCTGAAACAAAAGAAAAAGTATGTAATATTTTTATATAACCATTTTCTATTGAAGTGTAATTATAATACTAATATTAACGTGATTTTTCCAAAGAATAATATACTTTAAAATAATAATTAGTAAACCCAGTTACAAAGTGATTGATAACCCAATGGATGTCCAAACGCAGGCAAAGTTAAGTAACAAATGGAATACCATGGTATGCAGAAGACAGGGTGGTTAGGTTTTATGGGGAAGTGGGAGGATTTAGAGAAAGTCATCAAATAGCTTGTATTTCGGATATGCTAAGCCTAGAAAAACTCCGTGTTTGAGGCTAACACTTCATTGCCATAGCAAATTTCTCCATTGGTTAGAAGAGATCACTTTCCTCGCTAAGCAACAGTTGACTGGCATTTAAAAATCCTGTTAAACAAAAACTTGAGAAAATCATGTATAATCTTCTTAAGCACTAGCAATCCTATTGGCTCTTGGAGGTGTTCCCAGCAGGAGAGGCTTAGGAACACCCTGATTTATACCTATTTAATCTCTCTGGGACATATACTCAAGTATATCACACTAGTTTTTCTCTTTGAGTCTTTTTCTTCCCCTTCTATTTTTTTGTTTATCTTTTGTTTTGACTTTATATATCTGAATTTGTATAAATCAAATGAATAAGAATACTCTTCTGTTGGACATGAAATTTGATGGGACATCTCCATTGTGTCTCAGAAGGGGCACCAACCCTATGTGTGACTGTCCCGTGCATTGCAGAATGTTTAATATTCCTGACTCCAGGGAACTAAATAGCACTAGCTATCCTCCCCCTCATTGTAACAACAAAAAATCTTTAGAGGACTGGAATCCTTGAATTCCTTTTCTAACGTCAGATTTTTTTTCCCCACCAGCGATGATCTCCTTTGATAACCTTTGTTATTAATTTTTCTCTGAGAAAATTGCCAGTGATGAAATGTCCTAACAGAGTAAAAATTTCTTTCAGAGGTCTTCATACATTGTTGACTTAACATTCTTTTTCCAATTTTCTTCCAGACTTAGTTTTCATTCTCATTTTTAGTCTGTTAATTCAGTAAGCATTTGCTGAGTGTCCACTCTGTGCCAGGCATTGGGGATACAAAGGTCATAAAACTCATTCATGGTCTAAAAGGAAAGATGGGTATATTAAAAAATAATCACTTTAATTTGGTGGGTTTAGTAAATAATAGTATATACATGTAGCAGGGTGATGAATGGCTAATTCTCTCTTGGAAGAAAAGAAGAGGACAAGTTAGGTCTTCATAGGCAGAGTTGAACTAGATAAGTACAGACCCTATTAGAGGTGAAATGCTTATTTAAATAAATCTAAGGTAATCATCACTTTTTGACATGGTACACATGAACAGTTACCATACTTCAGAACTTTTAAGTACTTACCTTAAAGGCTGGTTGTGAGGCCCACAAACATTCATTATAGGTTAGCTGTGACTATGGTAAGAATCAATGTCCACATTAGCTTTGCAGGTAACTATGAAATTGTCTTCCTGGAATATATTTCAGACTCAACTCAGGAGGGAGAGTGGCCTATAGAAACAAAAGGCCCTTCACACCCAGGGGGAGCCACGATTGTAAACTTCTTATTGAACAGATAATCTTGAAATATGAAATCTGAAGTGAGTCTGGGTAAATTATTTTAACTCCAACTATAAGTCTCATTATTTTTACCATGTGAGGATTAAAAGACCCTTCCAGTTATATGTAATTCATGTACTGTTTTTTAATTCTCTGGTTTCATTGCACCTGGAGCCAAAGAAAAAGAGGGGGGAGAGGCTTCTTTCACCAAAAAAGTGAGTCTAACGGAGAACTGTAGACCCAGTAATTTGAATTATTCTAAAAGTAGCAAGGAACCAGAGAGAGATCAATTGAAGCTGTCAGCAACCTTACTGAAGTTTAACCTGGATAAGTTAGGTGAGTTAGGTATTTTGTTTTTATACCACAGAAGCCCTCATACATTGATGTAGTGGGACCTATTAATAACAAAACACAAACCTGCTTTTTCTTTGGTTGTGCTACTGCTCTTTCCAGAGCAGCTTTTAGCCTTTCCTCCTGGTGTTTTTGTTTTTCTCTCATTTTCTCTTCACGCAGCCTGTCAAGAGGGAAGACATTGTTCTGACTATAAATTACAGAAAGTAAAAAAGACCTACATCATTACTATTTGGTAAAGAACTATCTAAATATTATAAAGTCTCCTTTAAGGTTAAATGAAAATAATGCTTCATCTTCACCCAAAACTATGGGTTTTGAATATTCAGGTGAAATATCAACAACAAATCCTGTTTGTGTTGAAATGGGAAGAAAGTTAATGTCACCATTTTTGAAGAAGTAAAGTCTACCCAAATCTTGGTCTAGAACAAGCACCTCAGCAAAGCCTTCTCATTTACAGTTCAGCACTTCACAGTTAATCTGTATTGACAGCCACTTGAATTAATTTGCAGCTATTTCCCCCTCTTTTTAAACCTTTTTATTGAAGTATAATGTGCAGAAAATACGCAAATCAAGTGTATAGTTCAATGGGTAACTACAAAAATATACTTTCCAGTAAATCTTTTTGAATGTTATCCTCAAATTAAGGCCAAGAAATACTCTTTGTCTTTGTCCTCTTCAGGGTTGTTGTAAGGATAAAATTAAATGAGCTGACCTATGCAAACTGTCCAGTCCGATGCCAGGTGCAGAATAACCACTTGACAAGTGATAGCTATTTTATGGATGTATATAATTATCAATGTAACATTCACTGAACATTTTTTTTACACACAATTAGGTGTTAGGTGCCTCCAAACCATAGGAAAAAATCCACTAAAATTCTCCTTTTGATAAGAATGATAAATAATTGGAATTAGATTCATGTATCACTCCTGGAAATAGTAGTAAGATGCAAATGCCCTTAGTGTAATTAGTCAAAGGTCATCTGGAAGGAGTGATCTTTCATTTATAATTTCTTACAAAATTTGCTTCATATTCAATAAAATCCCATCAGGAACACCTTAATATATTCTGGACTTTGTTTTTATATGGGGAATACAATATCCCCCACACCCCAGTAATCTCGTAAGCAGTAACAGACTAATATTAACAGCTACTATTTGAGTACATTATATGCCAAGCTTGCTTTAGTGCTTTTGCATAGATTATTTAATTTAATCCTTACAACAACCCTATGAGATAAGTTTGCTTCCTTATCTGCCATTTTACAGATAAGGAAACTGAAACTTAAGAGGGGTTATGTGGCCTACGTAAGGTCACAAAAGTTGTAAATGGTGGAACCTAAATTAAGCCCAGGCAGGTCAGTTCTAACGCCCATGCTCATAGCCATAGTTCTAGTATGCCTCCCAACATGTTTTTTTGCTATAACATGAACATTCCACCTATAAGCATTCTCTATTTGCTACATTATACTAGGGATACGTTATATTTATAATAATCATTGCCTCAAAGGTAGTATGTACATAAAATCCTTATTTAACTTGGTATGGAAATTCGTAAATCAGTGCATTCTCCTGAAAGGTCCCAAGCTAGGCATAGAAGTGGGGACATGGGGGCTGGGCAGGGGTGGAGGTGCAGGTGGCGGTGTGTGTTCCAGCAATGATAATCTTCATGAGATGGTCTGGAGGAATAAATGAGTTAATGAGTAGTTGCTGTGTATGTAAGTGTGGCAGTTAGGAATGGAGAAAACTCTCATTACAAGGCTCTGACTTTCAAACAATTCCTTCGTAGGTTGAGTCTCCCCGTAGTTTTCCAATGAAGGGCTCCTAATTCTAGTCTTTGGCCCTTCACCACAGGTATAGTTCTCCTTCCACATAATAGCCCTTTGAAAATTTTCATAGAAGTAGTGAATATTCACTCTGAAAATTTACTGTCTCAGGCTAGAAGGACCCCTTGCCCATCTGAAACTATGTCATTTGCCCCTGGTGAGCTCTTCTTTACAGTGTTCATTTAACCATTGATAATGACATTTATTTCCTAAGAATATTGATGAATGTGTCTCCACACTAAATAATACCTCTAGGAGGAGGGCAGGGCTGGGTTTGCTTCCACTGTGTTTCTATATGGTGTATAATAGAGACTTGCCATATGACAGACTTCCTTAATGTTTGTGCAATACAAGCAAAAACAACTTATTAAGGCTTGCACTACATTTATATCATAAGACAGTGACTGTACTTTTGCCGTCGTTCTTTCTGTTTCATCCTCTCAATTGCCTCCACATTTTCTTTGGGAACGGATTCAATGAGGTCACTCAATTCCACCAGGCGAGACTCTACTTTTACCAGCTTTTGAACTGGGTTGAGGCTGCCAACCTCAGCATCTCCAATGCAGACTTTGTATACTTGATTAATTTTTTTACTAAGAGATTCTATCAGTTTTTCCTGAGATTGAGAAGAAAAGGAGAGTGGAAAACATAAAATTCCATTACTATTTGCTTGTCCATTCAATAAATGTAAAATTCCCTTTTACTATATGATAATGAAAAGGCTTTTATGTTCTAGTAAATATTTCCTTTTTTAGAAGAAAGACTTTAATACCACATAAACAGAAAATGCAGCGGTGAATCTTTATCATAATTTATGGTCATATCATTACTATAGTAACACTTTGGATTATTTTCTTTAAAAGTATTTCAGTCTAGGTATAAAAAGTAATTTAATGGGACAGACTATCTTTTTCTTGAATGTTTTTGTGTATCATTCTCATTCAAGTAGACACTATGTAAACACCTTAAATCCTTTTTTTTTTGGCCACTGCAGTGCATTTCCTAGCAGCACAGTGTGTGAGCTCCCTTTTTTTGCACTTACTATTCTAATTGCTAAAACTATAATCCTGTATGATAGTTATTTGCATACATGCCTTATCTCTGCTTCTAGACTGTGAGCACCTGGAAGGCAGGAGCTGTTTCTTATGTTTACACTTATATCTAAAGCAGCGCCTTGCACATAACTGTGCACTTAATAAATGTTTGCTGAATAAATGAATACATTCTCTCAGAGGGAAAAAAAAAAGTTACAAGCAAACAGATTGCCGGCTGGCATACAAAACCTTCTGAGGGGTTTTCATTCTCTCCATGGGGAAGCCACTCTAGTATTCTAGTCTAAGCAGAGGCTTAGGCCAAACCTTGCTGATCCCTGTACCTGGCCACTGCGCCATTTTAACTGTTGGTAGAGATGCTCGAGCTTGTAGGTAACATGTTTCGGGACTGAAAGAAAACTCTGTTTCTGTCTCTCCACTGTGTACCCGGCATTCGCAGATAAAAGGATCTCAATAAACTTCTGGGCAAAGTAAGTCGCTCTCCAGGTAACATCCTGCCTCCATTCCTGCTTCTGCTCAAGAAGATGAGAGTCATGGTAGAGCCAAGGACAAATAATACTCAAGACAGGTGTGGCTCCAGGGGCCACGGGAAATCCCTCCTGAAACCACAGACTCATTACAGAGCCACCGACACTTTATTACAAGTCAAGATCTGTTACTAATAGTTTACTTCAAACAGCTTGTCTCTCCCACCTCTTAGTGTAACAAGCTTTCTGATGGTCCTATTTACCATAGAGTCCCCCTTTTTCCTTCTAAAGTAACTCTTATTGTATTCCCCATTTATATTTTAACACATGCTTCTTTTAGGAAATTTGGGAAAGTACAAAATAATGTAAAAGGAAAAAGTAAAAAAAAAAAAAAAAAAAAAGCAAAAGTCCTATTTGCCGTAAAGCTTCATTTTTCTCTCCCTTTCTAAATAACATTTATTGCATTTTCTATTTATATTAACAATACAGTCCTTTTAGAAACTTTAGATATATAGAAAAATATAAAAGAAAAAAGTATAAGTAATTCATCAAGGGGCTAAAATATTGTGCATTGGATATGAAAAAAATTACTGCAATGTGGGCCATTAAAAATATATAGTCTGAGAAAACACTTTTAATATGAGAATGATTAGTAGTTTGTTGAAAGTTTTTGGAGGAAACCTCTTAAACACTTAGAGCCTTAGAGATGGACAGGCAGCAACCTTTCAGCATGTCTTATTTTCTTTTTAAGTTCCCCCAGTTAAACAGGAGAGGAAAAGACGAGGAGAGATATTTTATTAAGATAACAACTTAAGAACAGTGTAAGAAATAGGATTGGGGAGTGAGGCTAAAGAAAATACTCATGTATGAAAAAGAGATTGAGGGCTTGACCCGACAGAGCAGAAGGGCAAGGGAAAAGGGAGCTCAAGGCCCAGGTCTATGGATAACAGAAGTGAAGTATCAGTCCCATCCCTGGAGCTGCCACCAGATGGCGAGCCCAGCCAGAGCACCTCGGAGGAGGGGCAGCCAAGAGAGGCTGCAAGAGGTGGGAGGAACTGCTGCTTTGTGCTGTGTAACCGGACAGGATCATGAAAGGCTCTGAACACTGGTACGAACTCTGAATGCCTTCAGCAGTGAATGAGAAGTGATCTGACCAGAGCAATGTTTAGGAGGAATAGTTGCATCAAAACTGGATAGGGGAAGGGGGAGATGTCTAGATGACACTGCAAGTCCTTTCCAACTCAAGGATTCTGTAATTCTGATCTGTGTCACATTCTGCTGATGCTGTGTGCTGACTGTAAACAGCTTTTGCAATTGAACTTGATCAGCTCCCTGTGCCAAAGAACAATGAAATCAGAGATGAGGACGTTCTGTGGATTGAACCACGGAATAGCTTACATTCCATTTCATGTTCAATGAACAAACTGCACAAAACGACATGTATGAATCTCACAAACATAATGTTGAGAGAAAGAAACCAGACAAGCCAGACACATTACGTGATTCCATTCACATGAAGTTTGAAAACATGAAAGCTAATTGATGGTGAGAGAAGTCAAAACAGTGGTCATCTTGGGTGTGTGGTGGAGACTGGAAGGGGGCATGCAGGAGGCTTCTGGGGGTGGTACATGGTGTGTTCACCTTGAGGAAATTCCTGGAGAGATAAACTTGGGATTTGTGTACTTCTCAATATTATATTATAGTTGAATTTAAAATTGTATTTTAAAAGTAAAGTATTGAATCAAGGAAAATGTTTTTAGGGGATTAAGTACATTAAGAGTGTGGAAGTTTTGAAAGAAAATAATACTCATTTTATAGTTATAGCTCCAAAATACCCATGAAAATTTATGAATATCAAAATTAGGCACAGCTCTGCTTATTCACTCATAAAGGATTATGTTTTGCACGTTTCAATATATGAAAAGAATGGGAGTGAGGAAGCTGGAAAATTCTTAGAAAAGAACACTGTCCCCTGCTAACTTTCCTGCTCTGCTTTTCCTTCTCTGCCCCACATTTCACATCTCTAGGAAACTATGAATTTTTAGCTCCAATTCCCCAGAGTGTATAATACATGAATGCCAAAATTACACTGTGACCAAATTGTCATAGTCTTTAAAAAAGTAATTTTCAGATCCCAAGTGTCCAACAGTTGAACGAATAGACAAATTATGGTATAAAAATACAGTGGAATATTATTTGGCCATAAAAAGGAATGAAATTCTGACACATGCTACAACATGGATGAACCTTGAAAATATGCTAAGTGAAATAAGCCCAGGCACAAAAGTCCAGATACTGTATGCTTCCATATATGCGAGGTACCTAAAACAGGCAAATTTATAGAGACAGAAAGTAGAACAGAGGTTGCCAGAAGCTGGAAGATGGGGGAATGGGGAATTCTTGTTTAGTGGGTACAGAGTTTCTACTTGGGATGATGAAAAATTCTGTAAATAGTGGTGATGGTTATGTAATATTGCAAATATGCTTAATGCCACTGAATTGTATGCTTAAAGTGGTTTAATTGTAAATTTTATGTTATGTGTATTTTAGCACAATTTAAAAAAAGGTTGAAAAAAAAAAACCCAACATTGAAGAACTGAAAGATGGCTGTCATCACACTTCTTGCTCTAGCAGAACAAGAGGATGCACAGCCCCATCCTCTTCTACCTCAGGGTGTTATACCACCCTAGGAAATGTGAGCTGTGAAGGAGCCATAAACAGGTTTGTTTTTCATAACTCTGACCACTTATGGGTCGAGGAGCACAGTCACCTTCTGATAGAGTTCCCTTAAGTCTACCTCTGTTTGAAAATCAAGTTCATGACTATAATCGTGATATGTCTCACATATGAGTTTTGAATTTTTATTTCATTTGAGATTTTTACAAGAAAACCAATGTCAGCTGGAGTTTGTTATGGGTCTTAAAACTAACCTAATCATTCATTCAACAAACATTTATTGAGCAGCTACTTTAGGAGGACACTACATTTAGCTGACTAGAAAGCATAAGACAATCCCTGCCCTGGGGTTTGCATCCAGCTGGGAGAGACCAGCATGTAAACAGATAAGCACACTAGCGTATGTCACAGGTCCTCTGCTAATGGATCTATGCAGACCCCAAATAGGACATGATCTATTACAAGCTTGGTATTGGGAAGATTTTCCATTCAGTGCTGATTCAGTGCTTCCTCTGTTACTTATTTGCCCCTCAAATTAATACCAAAATGATCACAGGCAGTGAACTACTTCATATGTATAGTAAAATGTAAACTGACTTAAAGAAATGTATTTATAGGCAGAGAAATCTCAGCATCACACTTTGTAACATTTTAAGAGAACTCCAATGCCAGTTTGAATGCCTTCTACCTGTACTGTGTGAGTTGGCTTTTACATACTGCCAAGGTAATTCCAAGCTGGTCTGGTGCCTCTGACACCAGCCTGGGACTTGTGGTTTGCTTTAATCCCCCTATTCCAATGCTTCGTACACAGGGGATGCAGGTTATTGTCATGAGCCAAAATAAAATTACCGCAGGCCAAGAATGATTACCTGAGCATCTGAATTAAATTCTCCAAAACTAAATAGCCTGGATCTTAATTCCAGTTCTGCTGCTTTTTCTTCTTCTCTTACACAGTTAGTCTTAAGCATTTCCTTGTGTTCCAAAAGAAACTCTATGTTGGTATTTCTATTGCAAAAGAAGAAAGAGACCCTTGTCTGTAATTTGTGGTTTAGTGAAATAAGCCATCAGTCAGGAGCTTCAACACTCCCTCCAGATCATGTGTCAACATCCTATGTCTAGCGGGCCAAATACGAGTTTATATTTTAAGACATTGACAAAGTACATGCAACTTTTCAGGTTAAAATAAGAAAAATAAATCCACGGATGCTTTTTAACTTCCACCAGGAAGCATTTTCTCACCCCCCCTACTTTTGTGGTTCCCCTGAGTCCCCCACATAGAAAGCAGCAGAGCTGAGGTATCGGGAAGCCAAGCTGTGTGACCTAGTATGTCACTGTTCTCAAACCTGGCTGGTAATCAGAATATCTGGGGAGCCACTGGGAAAAGTAGAGACTCCTGACTCCTCACTTAGAGATTTGATATAGATCCCCTTTTCCTGCCCAACCATACCCACCCCATCCCCTCAAATCATATTGTTAGGGTGGGGGCACCATACACTGAGTATTGGGGAAGAGGAGACAAGGATTAAAAGGATACAGTAGTCTACTAGGTGGTTATGAGATTATGGGTTTTGTTTCAACTTATAAACAAGTTAATATGTTCTGAAGTTCAATGTAGTTTGACTTAACTATTTAAAAAGATTGCCATCATCTGGTCCAAAAGACTTTTCCCAAAAAGGTTCTACACATTTTTATGATGAGTAGATATAAAGATCTATTCTCAGCAATTTGAAGCTATTTTCCAAAATTGTAATAAAATAAAATTTTAGAGTAGGAAGGAATTTTGTGAGTCATCAAATCCAGCCTCCTTCCTAACAGAAACCCCTTTTATAATAGCTCTGATATATCAATATGTATGTTATAAAATGATATAATATTTGTCACAAAAAAACTTTTGCTGAGGGTCACAGCCAAGAAAAATGCATCTATTAGCATTAACATCCAAAGTATGAATTGATTCGCCAGATGAGGGCGTACAAACTGCATTGAAGAAAAATTAAGGCAGTAGGTAACATTTTGATTCTTTTTAATCTTTTAAATTGTCTTTTATTATTGCTAGTTAGGAAAATATTTTGACAAGTGAAGGGAGTAGGGACTGAAATTAAACTAAAGCCAGTCTGTTCTGTGTAAATATAACTTCTACCTTTTATACTCTGCAGTGTAAACTATTAGTAATAAAAAACCCCATCCTAAATACAGAGAGACCACAAGGAAGGGCCATATATAAATGAGTTGGACTTTATCTCTGGTTAGAAATCAGTTAATAGAATAAGTCTACTTGTTTTTAGTGACTTACATTTTATCCTGTATAAGTTTTTCTCTTTTATTTACATCTTCAAGATTTTCATCTACATCTTGGGAATATTGTACCAAAGTAAGATTCTGCTCTTCCAGCTCTGTAAGGACTTGAAGTAACTCTTCGGGTTCTTTGAAATAAAGTTCTGGCTCCTAATCAATCAATAATGAAGATAATTCACTTAAAAACATGCTGCCTGTGCACATGTGGCTTATCTAGGAAAAAAAGCAGTGGGGTAAAGGAATACCATTCTGATTATGAGGGAGACATGGGCAGAGAGTGACAAAGGAGCCTTTTTCCACGTAGAGAGCTGGCCTTCGGGAAGAGAACACTTTGTGTGTTGTGGGGAGATGAAGGTTACTAGAGAAGGGGAAAAGGAAGAAGAGGGTGAGGAAAAGAGAAAGAAGAAGGGTTGGAGCAGAGGAGGAGGCAGCGGCAGGAAGAAGGGAAAGGCAGGTCTAGGGAAAGGCAGGGAAGAAGGAATAGAAGAATGAGAAAGACAGGAGGCTAAGTGAAGATCATTTTCTCCCCACATTTTAATGATTTGCTATTTTCCAAAATTTTAAGTACAGGTTTATATCACTTTCGGTAAATTTAATTTTTAGCATGATATTTGCACACCCATGTTCATCATATTTACTATAGCCAAGAGGTGGAAGCAACCTAATTACCATGGATGGATGGATGAATGGATAAAGAAAATGTGGTATATCCATTCAGCTTTAAAAAAGAAGGAAATCTTATCATTTGCTACAACATGGATGAACCTGGAGGACAGGAGGAAATGAGGCCAAGTGAAGTAAGCCACTCACGAAAAGACAAATACTGCATGATTCCACTAAAGGCAGTGGGCATAGGGGAGTTGTTCAATGGGTGCAGAGTTTTCCGTTTTGCAAAATCCAAAAGTTCTAGAGGTCTGTTACACATCAATGTGCTTATAGTTAACACTACAGTACCATACACTTTAAAATGGTTAAGATGGTAAATTGTGTTTTTTCCACAATAAAAAAAAAAAGATGACTTGGATAAGGTATGTTATATATAATATATGGATGGTGTTTTTAAGTGTTTTTCGTTCCTTTTGAGTTTCTGTGGTGGTGTTTAGGGTGGGGTTAGCTCAAAGTCAGGCTTGTAGCCATAAAGGGCTGTTTTGTTGAAGGTCAATTTATTTCACAGTCTAGCTACCCAATATATCTCAAGCCCCAATAAAATGATTAGCAATCAGAAGGTGGTTATTTTTTCAGGAAGGTTGTAGATAATATGTATCTCCTAAATTGTTACCTTCTTACAGACATTCATTTTTCATTAGTTGTCCGATGACAAAGATGAACTATATTTATAACTGGAGAACAGTATCAAAATCATATTTTCTTCTGGAAGGTTGTGGAATATTTGGAACAGGACATTTTAATTTTATTTATTTATTTTTAACAATTTTTATTGAGATATAATTGACGTACAATAAACTGCATGTATTCAAAGTGTACAATTTGATATTTTTCTTCCTCTTAGCAATGTATATATGGCAATCCCAATCTCCCAATTCATCCCACCCCAACACCGCCCGCTTTCCCCACTTAGGACATTTTAATTTTAAAAGAAGAAATGAGCATCTATACTTTTCACCAAATACAATATTTAAATCAAGAAAGATATCTGGTTACCAGATCATAGTCCATATCATCATCTAAAAAGAATTCCAAACTGCCTTCTGAGCTGATGCTTTCAGGTCGGCTGTGAAAGAAAAAGAAAATGCCTGATTTCTGAGCCATTTTCTGTCAACAGATTTGCTTTCTTTTCTAAACTGTCTTTGGAACCTAACTGTAACATGTAATAGTTCTTTTGGGTAGCCTGTTTAGCCTTTTAGGGACTTGCTGATTGCAGGACTCCATGGATCCCGTGAGTATGAAAAAGAAAATCAGATTCAGTCTCAGACAAGGGTGACACATGCAAACAGTGAGACCACGAGGGAGGGCCATACCACATGGTACCAATTATTTGAGATGTGTCTATAAAACTTCAAATTAATAAAAAAATTTTAAAAAGCATGTGACAATCTGCATTGTTACATCTGCTTTGTCCCTTTTAAGGCAGTCTTCTTGAGAAACTAATCATGTGCTCTAGTGCTCAAGACAAAGGTTGTGCTCTGAATAATACAATATTTGTCTTTTTAATGGCAGGTTTTACCTTTTAAAATATCTTCTGATCAGGCTGAGGAAATGTTGGTTGGGGGTGGGGTGGGGTGGATGATGAGGTACATCCTTAAAGAATAATTATGTGGCTTGCAAGCTGGCCCTGGAGAATCCTTTAAGAAGGATAAATTGAAAATGATTGGATTATTAGAGGCGCAGGGACTAAGGAGAGAGTAAGGCGGCTGTTGGTGTGATCCAGGTAAGTAACACGTTCAAGTAGAGGGTGTTGATGATGGGAAAAGTGAGTAAGTGGATGGGGGTTGGGAGGAGAATCTAGAGATGCGTGAAAGAAAGAAATCATGGGACCCAAGAATAAAAAGCGCTACTGGGGCCAAAAGAGAAGAGACAAAGGTGGCTCCAACGTTTGTAGTTCGCGAGCCTGGAATAACAGAGGTTGCACTAACAGGAAGGAAAATGATTCAAGGATGGGATAAAAACAAAATTAACATTTGCTTTGTTCATGTTGAGTTTGAGGGGACAAAATACCTCCCTGGAGCTGCCTTTTAAGCAATGGGAAATAGGTTGTAGGAAAACTGAGAAAGGGCCATAGAAGTAAATGAATATTTGGGAAACATCCCCTGAGAAAGCATTTGGCACTACTGTCCATCCCACTCTTTTTGGATTCAGTGATATCATTTTCTAATCGACCTTCTCCCACCTCTCTGATACTCTGTTACTGTTTTGGGTTCCTTTTCTTTGGGTCTGTGGTTCCTCAGCCTTCTTCCCTCTCATTCTACCCATTCTTTTGGGCTGATCTCATCCTCTCTTACGGATTCGACCACTACTAACATACCGACTCCCACATCTGTCTTTCTCTTGAGCTCTGGACTTCAATGTCCAGCTCCCAGCTGGACATCAATACCCACTTGGGTGTCCTATAGGGAGCTCAAATGAACACATCCAAAATCACACTCCTTTTCTTCCTCTCAGGGCTGCTACCCTGACTGTGTTCCCAATATCATTGAATGACAACATCACACACCTGGTTGCCACACTAGAAATTCGGGAGTCATCTGTGGCCACTCTCTTTTCCTTACACTTCCCCCAAAGCGTGGGGGAAGCCTGTCAGTGCCACATCCCTGATGTGTCCCACAGCCTTTCCTTCTCTGTTACTGCTGCTGCTGTCTGGTTGAGGCAGTCCATTAATTCTCACCAGATGAATTGTGACAACAGGCTCCTAACTGGCCCCTCTACCTCTAGTTTCATCCCTGTCCATTTTATTCTCTAAAAAGTACCATATCTAATTTTCTGATTAGGTCTCTGTGACACACTTGCTAAAACCCTCAGTGGCTCCCTGGGGCACTTGGAACAAAACACGGACTCCTTTGGATGGCACCACAGCTTCCCTGGTCATGATACAGTAAAAATTTACCCCTCAAGCCTCGCCCCCTTGCACTCTGCGGCCCAGCCATTCTGAACAGTGTTGAACGCTGCCGTCTCTGTCCCAGGAGCCCTCTCCCTCTTCCAGAGTGTGTCCTCACCGATCCCTCCTCCTCTCACCAGACGCAGCTAAGATGCCACCTGATCTGGAGAGTGTTCACTGATCCCGTCCTTGCTTTCCCCATCCCTCACCTCTCATCTGGGCTGAGAGTCCTTCCTTTGCATGCCTGTGGCACCCTGAGCTTATCCTTCCAATGGCCTTGTCATATTATAGTGTAACTGACCAATTCCTTGTCCGTCTTCCTCACTAGATGGTAAGCTCCTTGAGTGCAGAGACTGTCTTTTATTTATTGCTGGCCCTACAGGACACTCAATAATTATGTGCTGAGTAAATGAAAGAAACTAGGAGAGTGGTGAACTTTCTGAGAGAGCCAGTGTGACGTTTGAGTATTTCTGTGTGTAGCAACATGAAGAATCCTTATGGTGATATTTGATGTCAATATCCTGGTTGTGATATTATACTACAACTTTGCAAGATGTTACTTTTGGGGGAAACTGAGTAAAGTGTAGTGGGACCTCTCTGTATTTTTTCTTACAATTGCATATGAATCTACAATTATCTCAAAATGAAAACTGAATTAAAAACACAACAAAACAGTGACTCCTAAATGCCACAGAAGTGGAGTAACCCCAGGGCCTCTGGAATTCAGAGCACAGTGTCTGTGTTGGCTTTTGTCGTGGATAATACAGTGCTGGACCAGGTACTTCCTTTGGTGCCGGTGTACCCATCCTAGACATGAAAATATATGTTGTTAAAGCTCCCCTGGGGTAGCTAGGGTTGAGAACTACCAATTTATGAAATAATGAGTATAAATGAGTTAACAATCAGGTAAGGGAAGAAACAAACAAAAAATGCGTTATAGTCCTATTGCAGCAATTTTGAATGACATGATAAAGCTGCAAACACACAAGTCAGCAGAGTAGATCATAAACAACTGGGCAGCGGATTCTGAGAGGTAAAGACCAAAGGTGCAGGGTATAGGCAGTTTCTGAAAATAGCAGCTGTAGGCCCTCATCAAAGGATGCAGGGAGGCCTATGAGGGCTTGGTCACCTCAGGAGTGCATAGAAAGGGCACCCACTACCTCCAGCATCTGTCACAGTGGATGTGGATATGTGGTACATATGTTAAACAAAGGCTAGAAGAGATATTTGCTTAAAAAACATCCATAGTTTCCAAGAGAGTTGATCAATATGTACTATACTTTGATAAGGGTGATTTCATTTGCTCCAGGGTGGAAGTGGTCATCTTGCGTGGTTTTGCTGTTCAGGATATCCAGGCGAAGTCCATGTCATTGGTGATGGTGGAAGTGAAAAGAAATAACATGTACTTAGAAATGAGTCCTTGTTATTTGATGCGAGATATTCATTTTTTTCTGCACCGATATGCCCATTACTTTAAAAAAATTATTATTAGAATAATAATCATATAGAAAATGGAGCTCTGTTATTCTACTGACTTTTGGTTCCAAGCATAAAATCAAAGGCACTGTTTGGGGTGGGGGCGGGGTGTGCATATTGTCAAAAACATGGCACAACTATTAAAGGTCACAAATCAGGGACATAAATGGTGAACTATACATCATGGTGCTATTTTTACCGAATCATACGTATGTCTAATCACAGATTTTAAAAAAGCAAGATGTAAAATAAAAATGAACGACTTCAATTATTACGTCTTGTGGAGAGACCTACCACAGACCCATACAAGTCGCCCATGCGCTCATTCCCCTGACATCAATGGGCGGGCATGACCCTGGTCTGAAACTGAGACGTGGGCAAAACTGGTCTTGGATTTCTGCATCCACTGGCCCCCAGGTTCCCCCACCACCACCCTCAGGTCATGCTTCCTCATGCCTGCACTCTTGTGACTTCAACCACGCTTCCTGCTATTCTGTCTTGAAATCACAGCAGGCCTCATTGCCCTACCCTCTACCTGGGAAGTTCCTACTTGTTCTTCAAAATCCAGCTCAGATGTCACCTCCTCTTAAAGACTCTTCTAAAGGCAGAGATCACACGTTTGGCTTTGGCCCCCAGACCTCTCACTATCACTGCTGTATCATTTGTCCTATTGTATTGTATTGTATTGTATAGTTCCAGGGTGCAGAATTATGTCCTATTCATCTTTGCGTACTCAGAGTCTTGAAAAGTACCTGATACATTGTATGCCTCCAATATATATGTGGTGAGTAGGGGAAGGAAAGAAAATGGATGAAGAACCAATGGATTCTACCACCAGCATAAGTTACTGTCTTAAGCTTTTAAGCTGATACTGGAATATAGATTACTAAAAAGTCTTGTTAAGGGATGTTATTTAAACTGAGTGACTTCTATATTCAGGATAGTAAAGAGAAGCAAACATTGACCCCACCACCTACTTTCTCTAACCACCCCCCCCCCCAGATTCCCTAAGAGGCAAAGTAACATGTCTTAGATAATTTGGGTCCAAACTGGCCTCACAATCTGAAGGAATTCACTTTCTCAATCCACTGGCAAGTGCACTTATACCAGGGTTGTTTCTGGGCAGGCAAATCACAAATTGCACTTTACCTGCATCCCTAAACACCTCCAATGGTTGACAGCAGGATAAAGGAGAAAAGGAGTCACCCGAAGTCAGCTTGCCGGGGTAGGGACAGGAGGGTGGGGGGGAGTCACTTGAATAACTACCAGATAGGGCCGCCTGAGGCTGAAGGCATTCTTGGAGTTGATTACAGGTGTGGTAGAGCTTCCTCAGTTTTCCCAGTTACTTCCCTGAGTCACTGGCCAATGGCAGTCACCTGGTTGCCACTGACCTGGTTTGCAGGGCCCTGGGAACGGGTCCATCAATACCAGAAGGCAGGCCTGAACCAGAGGAACGAGGAGGTCCAGCTAGGAAGGACCTCAGCAGATGTGCTAGTCAGCCAGGGACAACTCGTGCCACATCCTCTGCCCCTGACTTCTCTGCCAGTTCTGAACCCTCACCCACCTCTCTGAGTTTTGTAATAATGTTGAGAGAGAGGGAAACAGAACTCCTAGCTCCCCGGGATTAAGGGTGATGTGGACACTACTCTCTGTTTTGCAGGTTAGCTGATAGGTCCCAGACCTCCACTTTGAGATGGGCACCTTCTCTGGCTTTGCTTTTGTGAGTGAAGCACCAAAACTCCAGTGTTACCTTGGCTACCCCTTCCCAGAGAGGAGTCTTCGGAAAATGATGTCCTCCTGGACTCCTCCATGTTTCCCTCTCTTCTCCTTGCACTTAATGCTAGAATGGAAAATAAGCAAGGTGTGTGGGGTGGGGGGAACACTTCTGAGAACGAGAGCTTTGTTTCAGGGTGAAGGTCGAGTTATTGTGAAAACTTACGGGGACAGAAATAGAAGATGCAGACGTGGTAACCAGAAAATATATTATGCAGTCGGCCAGGGCTGGCCTCTGGAGCAGGCAGGGTGGGTGAGAACTGACCTGGAGGGCCTGAGGATCTCTCTCTCTCCCATATTAGTCTGTCAGACCTCTAAAATCTCAGTGTTACCCATTCACTCCTCTGGACCGAGACTCGCTGCTTTCTGAGAATCCTCAATTTAGATGGCAAGTCTGGGAGCGCTGCATCTTAAGCTGTCAAATGCAAATACTTCCAAGTTTTCCTTTCCAGGTGTTTTCCCTCTTGTCAAACATCACATATTGAGTTTAACCCAGTGTCATCACTGTGCTTGATACTTTACACACGTAATCTGATTTAATCACACTCAGCACAGTGACAGACACAAGGGAACTGAGCAGGGCAGCCACCCATGGTGTGCTGATGAATGCTTAACAAATGGCTCTCTGGGAAAAAGATTCTCCTGATTTGTAATTTGCCAGTTTCAGAGGTGTGAATGCTCTCACCCCCAAGGCTCAGGATCAGCTCTCAGCTGAAGACCCTGCAGATTGTCAGAACCCTCTGTATGTGGCTCTCTCCCCTCCAGCGCTCTGCTCTGGGAGATCCAGCCACCAAGGTCTCCCTACCACCCCCCTCCCCCCCCCCCCCCCCCCGGCTCTATTTTTTCAATCCACAGGACTGCTGAGCACGCCCTCCCCATGCTGTGTCCTGGAAACGCTCTCCAGGCAGTACACTGAGGCCAGAACAGGGCTCTTCTCATTTGTTTCCCCTCCCTCGGGGATTACGTGCTTTGCTCCTTGATGTCCGCTGTCTTAAAACTGTTGTTCCATGTATTTTTCAGGCAAGAGGGTAAGTCTGGTCCTTGTTACCCCAGTGTTGCTGGACGTATAAGTCTTCTTTGATTTGTGACCCTAGGTTCATCACTTACGAAATTCTTACATATAAAAAGATCTATTCCTGGTTCACTGAGCTGACTTCCTAATGCCAGTACCATACTGTTTTAATTTCTGAGACTCTGTGATAATATGTTATATAACATCTTAAAGGATAAGTAACAACCCACCTCCCATTACCTGCTTTTGAACTTTTATTGAGATACAATTGACATACAATAAACTGCATATATTTAAAGTGTACAATTTGATATTTTTTTCTTATTAGTAATGTATGTATGATAATCCCAATCTCCCAATTCATCCCACCCCAACCCCCCCCCACCCCCCATTTCCCCACTTGGTGTCCGTTTGTTTTCTTTACATCTGTGTCTCTATTTCTGCCTTGCAAACCGGTTGATTTGTACCATTTTTCTATATTCTGCATATATGGGTTAATATATGATGTTTGTTTTTCTCTTTCTGACTTACTTCACTCTGTATGACAGTCTCTAGGTCCATCCATGGCTCTACAAATGTCCCAATTTCATTCCTTTTTACAGCTGAGTAATATTCCATTGTATATATGTACCACATCTTCTTTATCCATTCATCTGCTGATGGACATTTAGGTTGCTTCCATGTCCTGGCTATTGTAAATAGTGCTGCAGTGAACATGGGGTGCATGTGTCTTTTTGAATTATGGTGTTCTCTGGGTATATGCCCAGTAGTGGGATTGCTGGGTCATATGGTAACTCTGTTTTTAGTTTTTCAAGGAACCTCCATACTGTTCTCCATAGTGGCTGTATCAATGTACATTCCCATCAACAGTGCAAGAGCGTTCCCTTTTCTCCACACCCTCTCCAGCATTTCCTGTTTGTAGATTTTCTGATGATGCCCATTCTAACCGGTGTGAGGTGATACCTCATTGTAGTTTTGATTTGCATTTCTCTAATAATGAGTGATGTTGAGCAGCTTTTCATGTGCCTCTTGGCCATCCATATGTTTTCTTTGGAGAAATGTCTATTTAGGTTTTCTGCCCATTTTTTGATTGGGTTGTTTGTTTTTTTGATATTGAGCTGCATGAACTGGTTGTATATTTTGGAGATTAATCCTTTGTTGATTCATTTGCAAATATTTTCTCCCATTCTGAGGGTTGTCTTTTCATCTTGCTTATAGTTTCCTTTGCTGTGCAAAAGCTTTTAAGTTTCATTAGGTCCCACATATTTATTTTTGTTTTTATTTCCATTATTCTAGGAGGTGGGTCAAAAAAAGATCTTGCTGTGATTTATGTCAAAGAGTGTTCTTCCTATATTTTCCTCCAGGAGTTTTATAGTGTCTGGCCTTACATTTGGTCTTTAATCCATTCTGAGTTTATTTTTGTGTATGGTGTTAGGGAGTGTTCTAATTTCATTGTTTTACATGTAGCTGTCCAGTTTTCCCAGAACCACTTATTGAAGAGGCTGCCTTTTCTCCATTGTATATCCTTGCCTCCTTTGTCATAGATTAGTTGACCATAGTTTATCTCTGGGCTTTCTATCCTGTTCCATTGATCTCTGTTTCTGTTTTTGTGCCAGTGCCATATTGTCTTGATTACTGTAGCCTTGTAGTATAGTCTGAAGTCAGGGAGTCTGATTCCTCTTGCTCCATTTTTTTCCCTCAGGATTGCTTTGGCCATTTGGGGTCTTTTGTGTCTCCATACAAATTTTAGGATTTTTTGTTCTAGTTCTGTGAAAAATGCCGTTGGTAATTTGATAGGGATTGCATTGAATCTGTAGATTGCTTTGGGTAGTATAGTCCTATTACCTTCTAATTTCAAAAATATTTGTTTACCTTTCTAGATGAACCTCAGAATCATTATGCAAAGGTCTCCCTAACCCAACACCCAACTCTGTGACTAATTTTTGGAAACATTTTTATTATAATTCCATAAAGCTTATAATTAATTTCAGAAAAATTGACAGCTTTACAAAATCAACCTTCCTATCTAAAAACATGACATATTGGACTTCCTAGATGGCACAGTGGTTAAGAATCCACCTGCCAATGCAGGGGACGTGGGTTCAATCCCTGGTCCAGGAAGATCCCACATGCCATGGAGCAACAAAGCCCGTGCACTGCAACTACTAAGCCTGCACACTAGAGCCTGTGAGCCACAACTATTGAGCCCACGTGCTGCAACTACTGAAGCCTGCACACCTAATGCTCTGCAACAAGAGAAGCCCCCACAATGAGGAGCCTGAGCACCACAATGAAGAGTAGCCCCTGCTCACCACAACTAGAGAAAGCCCACATGCAGCAATGAAGACCCAATGCAGCCAAAAATACATACATACGTAAATAATAAAATAAATAAATAAAAACATGACATATGTCTCATTTGTCAAATCACCTGGTCACACAATTAAGGTTATTGTGTTCTTGGATTTAATTTACTTGTATATTTTCTAATTAATAAAGTTGATCCACTTAGCTTAGTATATTAGGCTCATAAAGTATAATTGACTTTGTGTCCGCTTACTCCACAGAATGCTTTAATAAGTCAAATTGTTTTTCAGGGTTTTTTTATTGGGGGAGAGGTTTGTAGGTATACTATCATACTATCTACAAATATTTTCTGTTTCTCCATGTATGTATTTTTATTGCTTCATACCTGAAATTAACCTGAGCTTCCAAATTAATAATTTATAACATCAGAGATAGTGGGATTGTTCAGGTTCTGCTTAAAATAAAAATTCTGACTATTTAATAAAAAGAAACATTGAGGCAGAATACTTTAGAGTTAGTTGAATTTAAGAATAGGGGACTTACTTGTTATTACACTTGGAAGCACGACATTCACATTTTCTTTGCTCTTTGACATCCTTTTCATTGCTTGCTGGATTTGCCATTGTTTTGGAGATAATTTCAGCAGAAAAAATCCGTATTTCATGTACTCTCTAAGAAGGAATTCTGTTTTTGCTATTTCACTACTCAAAAGAAATAAAGACATGATTAGATATACCTGTGTGAAAGCATGCTCTCTTTTTAAAAAAGGTTTTACAAAACTCATTCTCTTGATCATGTATTTGAGTAATAATTTGCTTAACAAATATTGCTTATGGCCCTAAAAATATGGACTTCAATAAGATATGAGACAAGAGTCAAGAAACCTGTAGGAATGTTATGTGAAAAAAACATGCCCGAGGACACACACACACAGAATAGACTGATGATCGTGTTACTGGACGAGGGCTCACTGCCCAACATGCATAGACGCCAATACTGTGGCACTGGCTTTTGAGAAAAGAAAGAGCTTTATTGAGAGGTCCACTGGCAAGAAGACAGGAGGCAGGGCTCTCAACCCTGTCTCCTTGCCGGTCGACCTCTCAATAAAGCCCTTTCTTTTCTCAAAAGCCAGTGCCATAGTATTGGCGTCTATGCGCATTGGCAGCGAGCCCTTGCCTGGAACAATTTTGGTGACCACAAAGGGACGTAGGTCTTGTGAGTGCCTGCCAGAGACACTGTGGCCCCTAGTGGCGTGAGTGCCTCCCCATCAATCCAGAGTATCTTCCTAGACTGAATTCATCTAGAGGGTCACCTGTCTGGTGCCTGCTTCCCCAGCCTGCCACTCCAAGGCTCCTTGGTTCTATTTTCACTTTTGAGAAAAGAAGCGACTCCCAGATCAAATGTCTTTTGGGTGAATAAGCTCATTAAAATGCATCTGTGCCTGTCTTAAATAACCTTGTTGGCATTATAGGTTAGAACCCCACCCTGGGGAGATTTTTGTTAGGTTAGAGTCTCAAGGCTAAGATCATGGGTTAGAGTCCCACCCTAAGGGAGAC
Source organism: Hippopotamus amphibius kiboko (assembly GCF_030028045.1). Taxonomy (NCBI): domain Eukaryota; kingdom Metazoa; phylum Chordata; class Mammalia; order Artiodactyla; family Hippopotamidae; genus Hippopotamus; species Hippopotamus amphibius. The sequence continues at coordinate 25,084,654 of NC_080192.1, read as the reverse complement.
AATATAAAAGGTTCTAGCCACTGAGGTACTCAAAGGATGGGGTTAGAGTCCCAAACCCTGGGTTAGAGTCCCAGGCCTTAGGTTTCATTGTTTGTCTATGTCTGACTGTTTTGTTAGGATTGGCTGATAGGGGTTGGCTCTCGGATGACTATAGCAAAACTTTATTAAACCAGATACGAGTGAGGGCCTTCTGACTCAGGAGACAAAAGACATTGCTCCCTGACTAGAAACATTGCCTTATGGAGGTGTGGGTTTTTTTCTCATTTGTGCCTAATGTGATTGCCTGAAGGTATTGATACAGGTGTGTATTCTTAATGGAACCAGCCCTGATTACTTTGTTGGGTGAGAGAGTAAAGGAGAAATGAGGGAGTGTGAAGCAGGAAATCCTCCCATCCCAGAGGAACGTACCCTATTCTTGGATTAAAGGAATTCTATATAATTGGACATATTTTGGTTTTCCCTCACTGAGAATTTTAACCCTCTTTTATATGAGCCAAACTAGCAGGGAGTTAGCACTGAACTACTTTAGTTAGTTAGTTAGTTGGTTAGTTTTGGCTGTGTTGGGTCTGCGTTGCTGAGCATGGTCTTTCTCTCGTTGTGGTGAGTGGGGGCTACACTTCACTGCAGTGCACGGGCTTCTCATTGCAGTGGCTTCTCTTGTTGCAGAACACAGGCTCTAGGCATACAGGCTTCAGTAGTTGTGGCACATGGGCTCAGTAGTTGTGGCTCATGGGCTTAGTTGCTCTGTGGCATCTTCCTGGACCAGGGCTCAAACCCGGGTCCCCTGCATTGGCAGGCGAATTCTTAACCACTGTGCCACCAGGGAAGTCTCCAGCATTGAACTGCTTTTAAGTCTCCCTATATATGAAAGGAAAGTTGGCTTGGAGGAACAAACTTTGGTGGTGGTGCTAAAGGCCATGGGCTACACAGAGGCCTTGAGCTGAATGCATTGCACATAGAAATAGCCCAGACATCTAGCTTAGCTTGTCTGTGATCTCTGCTGGGGAGGTAAAATGTTTTGGTCATCTACCAGGAAGATTAAACACCAACACGCTCAGAAAGGAAGTGAGGGCTTGGGTATTTCAGCCTGTATCTTCCTGAATTCCTCTCTTAAATTCAGCTCTGAGTCTAAGACAGCCTCCTCACTTCACTTTCTTCAAGGTGGTACAATCACCTCTTTCACCCCCCTCTACATCAGGTAAGTTTTCCAAGTTGGCGAGTGAGACAGAGCCTGTACTTTCACAGGCCCCTCTGCAATAGGCAAGCCTGCCCTAAGCACACGGGGTAAGACTATTAGGTGCCTCTGGCCAAACTGACTACAGTCTTGGAACTGCTGGTAGCACACGTGCCTTTCTGGCCACAGTTCTTTGCAATCTTCTCTAATGGAAAGCTTTTCCATGTTCCCTCAGAGAATCCTCACTTCCAAGCTGGCCATCTTTGACTCCTCGATGCCTTCTCTGGGGAATTCTTAGAGCCAAGTTGTGAATAGTCATGACCACATTTGCTTGCTTCTTCCCAGAAACCAAACTAGGACATGGAATTGGTTCCTAAATTGTACAGTTCTTGCTTTCTCTCTCACACCTTTGAGGCTCTCTGATTTCCTTCTGCTGTTTTGCGGGGGCAGTGAGAGAAGGCCATTTTCTAAAGGTTTGCAATCCGTAGACTGTCCTTAGCTCTTGGATCTGAAACCTGGGGTGTTGACTAAACCTTTGACATAGGAGTTGCTTGTTTGCACAGACTCTAAACGTCCTTTTTTCAGTGAGACTGGCTGACCCCTCAGAACCAGCACTAAGGTGGAGTCGTTGAGGGGGCAAGCCTCGAGTGAACCCAGGTGCTTCCTACAAAGGAATTAAGTGTGCTCTTAGCCCCAGATTGGCAAACCCTGGTGCTTTCCTTCATCTCCCATGAATTCAAGGGTTTTCCAGGTGCAGCCAGCGTTGCAACATCCCACAGACCTCGAGTCTCTGATAAGACTGACGTCAGGCCCAATCCATGGAGGCTGGGAAGAGGCGGCAGGTGTTTGCTAACGGCAGGTGTTCCAGGCTCTTTCCTGTTTTGCCGGCCAAGAAGTAAAGTACTTTGAGCACAACGATGGAGGCAACCCACTCAGCCAACAACAGAGCTCCGACTTCACTAAGGGCTTTTTTGTTTTCCTCCAGAGGTTGGACTCCCACGTGGAGAAATCCTGGCTGTCCTACCATCAGCTCTGCCTTACACTGTGATTAGCAACTTTCCTTGGATCAAGGGAAAGCAGGTACAAGTCATTTGACTGGTTTTTCTAACTTACTTTGCACTTTTTTCAGCAGCTAAAACCAAATTGGGTCTTTATACCAGGTTAAGAATTTGCTGAAGAGATATAAAATGATGGTTTAGAGGCAAGACCCTCAGAAAAAGCCTGTCTTGCCTGAAGTTGGAGCCTAAAGATGATCTTGACTTTGACTCCTCGTTGGGCGCCTCGTGTGGCTCCCCTGCCGCGCGAAGGGGGATTCCCACCAAGGCTTCTACCAACAATCCTCCTAGAGCCACAACCAGCCCTACCCTCGTTCCCTCCTTACCAGACAGTCAAAAGGGATCAGACACTCCTCCCCGTACACACCGGGGTATTCAATTCAGTCCACAGGGCCCTCTGCCTCAGACAGGGCAATATCCCTTAAGACGAGTTCCTGCAGATCTAGATGACCAAGGTCAACCCAGGGGATTAGTATCTGTGCACGCCCCCCTTTTCTACCTCTGATCTATATAACTGGAGAAAAACATATTTAAAGCCCAGCTTTCTGTACATGCCTGGCTGTTCCCTTGTTGGGACGAGATCTACTAACAAAATTAAATGACTTTCTCACCAGACATTAAAGTACTCCCAGGTCAAGCCTGTGCCCTCCAAGCTGCACCATTGCAACTGGGAGATAAGTCCATGAGGACATTCTACAAAAGGTAAGAGCAGATGTTCGGGCTGAAGCGCGGCCAGGGAGAGTCAAGACGCCTGACGCAATAGTCGTATAATTCCATCCAGGGCCCGAGGCGCCAAATTTAAAGCAATACCCTTTAAAGAGGCAGTCAAAGAAAGGTATAAACCCTTTGATAACCACCTTTCTTAAATGCCAATTAATCAGACCTCGTCACCCCCATGTAAAACTCCAATCCTGCTGGTACAAAAACCCGGGCCCGGAGATTATCGTTTTGTATGGGATTTGAAAGCCATTAACCAAACTGTCGTAGAGAAGATACATCCCGTGGTGCCAAATCCTTATACTTTGCTTCTAGTAAAACTAAGAAAGCTTCAGAACAAGATGCAACCCTTACCTTAAGCGTTCTGGCAGACGGGGACAAAGTCTCCAGGGGAAAAGCACAAATTTCTCAAACAACTGTAAAATATCTAGGATTCGAGTTAGCCAAAGTAAAAGAAACTTACTTCTGGATTGAAGGGAAGCATTAGCTAGGGTGGCTGTAACCACGACCAGAAGGCAATTTCGAGGATTCCTAGGAATGCCTGGGTCTTGTCATATTTGGATTCCTCGCTTTGGACTCATGGCCAAACTCCTATATGAGGCTCTTAAAGGAAATGACAGTGAGCCTTTAAGAGCACTGTGGAGAATGCCATAAAGCCTCTCATACTATACAAATGAGTGAAGAAGTCTATTCTGGCAGTCCTGACCTAACTGATCAGCCTTTGGAAAAGCCAGATACGGCTGTGTTTACAAACAGGAGGGGCTTCATGGACTGGGGACTCCAGAAGGCGGGGTACACAGTAGTAACTCATCAGGAAGTCTTAGAAGCAGAAGCCCTCCCTCCAGGTTCATCTGCCCAGAAGGCAGAGCTCACAGCCCTCATAAGAGCCCTGTACCTCAGAGCTGAGAAAAAAGCAACCATTTATACTAATTCCAAGTATACTTTCTCCATCATACATGCACATGGGGCCACACGGAAAGAGAGACATCTACTAACATCAGGAAGGGAAGACATTAAACACGCAGAGGAGAGACTGGCTTTATTAGACTCTGTTATAACACTGGAAGAAGTAGCCATATAGTACATTGCCCAGGCCACATGATGGTAATACAACTAAAGGCAATATTTTGGCTGATCAGGCTACAAAATGGGCAGCCAGAACCCCAAACCCAGATTCTAAGGCCCCAGCATTCATTCCACCTACCCCTGTTTAAGCCTCAGAATTTAGAAATGGATTTAGAGAGAGTAGAGGAAGAGGGATCTCATACTGACTTTCAAGACTTCCATGGTGATCAGTACCAAACAACCAAACAAGGCGTGGATTTATAATGAACCAGGACTAGTGCTTATATGATGGAAAGAATTGCTACTCATCTATATCAAGGAGCTCATCGTGAGAGGGAGGCAACATACTGGCTACAAAAGTTTATGATTGGTCCACAAATGCAAAGCAGCATCTAAAAGGTAATCAAGATTGTGTGATCTGTGCCAGAAACAGTTCTGAAACAAGCCACCCCCAGTAATAAAAGGGCTGCAAACCCGAGGGACAGAAGTAGGAAATGACTGGCAAATAGACTTTAATATATGCTGGTATTTGTGGACATCTTCAGAGGATGGGTCGAAGCTTTTCCACGTTGGACAGAGAAAGCTTCCAAGGTAACAGAGGCCTTACTAAAAAAAATTGTCCCTTGTTTGGGGTTGCCTCATTCAATACAAAGTGACAGCGGAGGAGCTTTCACAGCCAAGGTAACTCAAGCGGTGTCTGGGGCCCTTGGAATACAATGGAAGTTACATACTTCATGGAGATCTCAGTCTACAGGAAAGACTGAAGAGATGAATTGTACCCTTAAAGACAATTGCTGAAATAGGTCAAGAAATTCACTTGGTGTTAAAGGTTGTTGTTAAAATTGTTTTGGTTGGTTACAAAAACAAACTTTGCCATTGTTAATTTACTGTTTGTTTCACGTGTCATTGATTTACTCTCATAGTTATTTTCCTTCTACATTCTTTGGATGTAATTTGCTTGTTCTTTTCTAGCTTTGTAAAGTGAACACTTAGATAACTGATTTTTGGCCTTTACTTCTTTCTATTATAAGAATTTAAAGCTATATATTTCTCAAGCATATTTTTAGTTGCCTTCTACAAATATTGATATGTAATGTGTTTCATGATTTGTTTAAAATATTTTCTAACTTCACCTATGCTATCTTTTTTACCCATGTGTTATTAAAAAGTGAGTTGTTTATAAAAAAAAAAAAAAAAAAGAAATTCACTTGGGACAAGGTCTTATACTGGTTTCCCTGATTAGAGTAGGGGTAACCCCTAGAAGCAAGTTCCAATTGAGCCCTTATGCAATGTTACATGGGAGACACTTCCTTAAGACTAAGTATTATTGTAGTCCTGAAAATGATTGTATTGTAAAAGAATTAGATACCACAGAATGTGTAGTCTCTAGGTGTTACTTTATCAGCTATACATAAATATGTTTCTAGTCCATAAATGTTTCCCACGGACGTTCCCCTGCACTGCATAATCTCAGGGGATCTGCCTCAAAACTTGGAAAAATCAGCACCCTGAGAATGAGCTGCAACCTAAGTGGAAAGGACAATTCCCAAACAGGGCACACTCTCCAGAGGACACAGGAGGACGCCACCGTCCTAGCACAAGAGGGAAACCCACCCGATTTCCCAGCCCCTCATTACTGGTGAACCCTCAACTGACTTTAAGTTACTTTTCAAAGAGAAACAGGAGAGCTAAAACTCCACCTGGCCAGGAAGAGAGGATGAAGACATCTTCAACCCAAGATCCCAGGTCAGGCCTCTATAAACCCAAATTCCATCATTAAAAATGTTAAAAATAACATGTTTTCATGCATTTCCAAAGAAATAAGGTCCATTTTTGGATTGTTAAAACTAGGAGTCATAGTTCTGTGTATCTTAGAGTTAATCCTTTTATTCATCAAATTTTATACTTGTTTGCATTTTATTTTAAAAGGCCCCCCCAATTCTCATGATGACTGCCCAAGACTTAAGTGTTCAAGATGGGTCTCATACATAGTTACAGTTAAGTGCAAGACAATTTCATTCCTCTAGTAAAATCCAAGCCCTTTAACTAGCAGGGAGCAGCTAGGGCGGTCTTGCCCTCTTTCCCTCAAGATTGAAGAATGTACAAAGAAAAAGGAAATTGAAATAGCATGTAAAACATTGACCAACTTAAACTGGTTTTGCCTCAAATAGGGTGTTGATTAATCAAACTCTGAGTTATTTTAAACTCAGCACTGCACATGTGCAAGACAGGAACCCATGTTTCCAGGCTGACCCCAGAACAAAGAATCTTCAGTCTACAGAATTTAGAAATGTTGCCACGGGAGCCTTTGCAAAGAGAGAAGTCCTTAAATAAGGAAAATCTGGCTTGCAGCAGCCCAAGTAGCTTATATGGACTAGCCAATCAGCTTATTCCCCGAACCCCTTAAATGTCATCTCAAACCCTGAATCAGGGAGACAGATTTGAGCCCTGCCTCCTGTCTTCTTGTCGGTTGACCTCTCAATACAGATCTTTCATTTCTCAAAAGCCTGTGCCAGAGTATTGGGTGCTTTGTGCACTGGGCAGTGAGCCCCTTGTTGGTAATGATAGTTTTACTCTCCTTATTTCTGAGAGAAATAGTGTATTAAATTTCAGACATAGCGAGAAATTAGAAGATACCAAAGATGGTGCTTATGTAAGGAGAAGAAGGGAAACTAACACTCAGTGAGCATCTAGGTACCAGGTAATATGCAGGACACATTCCAGATACGATTTCATCCTCAATGCAGTACTTTTAAATGCATACTTTTTTTCCTATCTTTTGGAAAAACAAATAAATGACTTGCAAAGTCACCTGTCTGGTAAATGAGCAAAGCCAGCATGCAAACCTGGGTCTCTTTGACTCAAATGCCCACACTCTCACCGATAATACCCGGTGACTTGGACAGAACGCCTTCCCCCAGCCTCGCATTGCTTTCCCATAAAATCATGTTACAAAATGGACCCAGAAGGAATGTTGAAAATAACAGTGGAGGTGCTTGTGAAGGTGAGCTCTACTCTAATCCTTCAGAGCCTGCCTTATTCATAACCTCGGCAATATAGTATTACTCGTCTATCAATATCTTCAGCCTCAGTACTTCTTTTGCTCCAGAGCCTCCCTTAAGCCCTGTTGGGAGTGATATTCAAGAGTCAGTAAATGGAGGGCTCAAGTATCACCCGTCGAAAGGTGCTGGAAACCCCTTATTCTACCACCACAGTGTTTTTAGATTGAAGGCCTCTCAGATGTGCTACAAATAGGGTTAAAACGGCTAGTACTGCACAGCTTCCAAGCAAAAGCTTCAGAACAAGCTCCCTTACTCTTTGTAAACAGATGTCCAGCCCTCCCTGCAGCAGAGCACCTCTGTGGGTCATCCCAAGCCCAAAAAGAGAAGAGGAAATACAGAGCAGGTGCTTGCATCCCTTGCTCTGTTACCAGCCTGTTTTTCATGACCTTTTGCACATGTTTAGGGTGATGAGACACTTAAACAACAAGCAAGTTCTCTATGGCCAGGCTGTCCGGAGGGTTTAACTGGGTGGCGATTGTGTATAATTACTGTACTTTATGCAAACATAGAGGCTGGTACTCTAGTTCTACAAAATCTTCTAATTACATCATGGAGGGAAGGAAGGAAGGGAATTCTTCGCCTTGGAGCACCTTCCACCTTAGGCTCCTGACAAAAGAGGCTGCTGAAGCCAGACTGTGTTTGAAACACACATTTTGTTAGTAGCAGTAGGTTTCCAAGAAACTGTCATCCAGTTCATTTGCTGTGTTTTAGACAAGCTATTGTCTTCCTCCCAAAATAGTCTAAGAGAGAAACATCAAGTCCTCAAAAAGAAAAAACAAGTTTTAGCATGACTCAATACCAAGACTGTCTCCTGGATCATGAAGTTACTGTATAAGTATGTGGCAGAAGGAAGCTTCTTAAGATATTTAAAATTAAAGCAAGTGACATCCACTTGACCATAGAAGAAAATATCCAGGTTTAAAAAAAAAATTAGCAGGTATTAGAATAATTTTATCCTGACTCCTGCTCCTGTATTTTTGTCATTATAAATCCAGATTTTTTTTACTCTTGTAAAAAATTTTATTTTACTATAGTTAATTTACAATGTGTTAATTTCTATTGTGCAGCAGTGATTCAGTTATACACACAGATACATTCTTTTCATATTCTTTTCCATTATGGTTTATCTCAGCATATTGAACAGTTCTCTGTGCTATACAGTAGGACCTTGTTGTCTACCCATTCTATATATATTAGTTTGCATTTACTAATCCCAAACTCCCAATCCATCCCTTCCCCACTGCCTCTCCCCCTTGGCAACCACCAGTCTATTCTCTATGTCTGTGAGTCTGTTTCTGTTTTGTAGATAAGTTCATTTGTGCTGTATTTTAGATTCCACATATAAGTGATATATGGTATTTGTTTTTCTCTTTCTGACTTACTTCACTTAGTATCTTACTATGATAATCTCTAGGTCCATCCATGTTGCTGCAAATGGCATTGTCTTTTTTTTTTTTTTAATGGCTGAGTGGCATTCCATTCTATATATGTGCCACATCTTCTTTATTCATTCATCTGTTGATGGACATTTAGGTTGTTTCCGTGTCTTGGCTATTGTAAATAGTGCTGCAATGAATACTGGGGTGCTTGTATCTTTTCAAATTATAGTTTTCTCTGGATTTATGCCCAGGAGTGGGATTACTGGATCACACAGTAGTTTTATTTTTAGTTTTTTGAGGAAACTCCATACTGTTTTCCATAGTGGCTACACCAATTTACATTCCTATCAACTGCGTAGGAGGGTTCCTTTTTCTCCTCACCCTCTCCAGCATTTATTTGTAGACTTTTTAATGATGGTCATTCTGACTGTCATGAGGTAGTACCTCTTTGTAGTTTTGATTTGCATTTCTCTAATAATTAGCAAAGTTGAGCATCTTTTCATGTGCCTGTTGACCATCTGTATGTCTTTTTTTGTTTGTTTTCTTTTGTTTCTGGGGGATTTTTTAGGCCTTGCCATGCAGCATGAGGGATTTTAGTTTCCTGACCAGGGATCAAAACTGTGCCCCCTGCATTGGGAGCGTGGAGTCCTAACCACTGGACTGCCAGCGAAGTCCCCATTTGTGTCTTCTTTGGAGAAATATCTTTTTAGGTCTTCTGCCCATTTTTCGATTGGGTTGCTTGTTTTTTTGTTATTGACTTGTGTGAACTGTTTGCATATTTTGGAAATTAAGCCCTTGTCGGTTGCATCATTTGCAAATATTTTCTCCCAGTCTGTAGGTTGTCTTTTCATTTTGTCTACTGCATCCTTTGCTGTACAAAAGCTTGTAAGTTTGATTAGGTCCCATTTGTTTATTTTTGCTTTTATTTCTATTGCCTTGGGAGATTGACCTAAGAAAACATTGATATGTAAATCCTGGTTTTTAATATCAACCAAGTTAGTTTTAATCAAGTGTAAGTATAAATATAAAAAATACTGCCAATTATAATTGTAAGATGATTGAAAGTATAAAAGCATCCCGATTTCAGAGATGTTAAAATGGGGGAAGAACAGTGCCTTAGAATGAAGAAAAAAGGATACATAGAAAATAATTTATTTTTCTACCCCTAATATTGGTTTACTTCTTTTCAACTAATTTCTTGGTTTTTGTAATGATAAGTTAGAAAAACATTTCAGCCAGAGGTCACTGTGTCCTGGTACCCAGGTAGAGACAATCCTTGATCGACAGATAACTTATTTTTAAAATGTGATCATACTTATGCAATCGTCAGCTGATCAGGGTTAGTCCCACTTAGGCCTTGCCAGGCACAAGTAGGTTTCAGTGGGGCAGGGATACTTGATGAGGAGAAGACGGTGCCCGGCCTCACCTTTTCACCGACTGTATCTCCATACTCGCCTTCTTGAGCTCCGCTGTCATTTGGAGTTTGTTTATAGTTTCTTGCGCTGCACTGAAAAGAAACAGATTTGTTAGTTTGCTTTGTATTGGGCCATGTTCTGAGAAACTAAAAAGAAGAAAGAGGGAGGGAAAAAGGCAATCTGGCCAGAGTGAAAAAACGAACATTTTAAGAGCATCTACAGATCTCTGGTCGTTTTCTCGAAGGAACTCTTCAAAGGCCATTGCGTCTTCTTCGAGCTTTTTTTCTGCTTTCATGAGTTGCCTTTCCTTCATTGTTGTGTGTTTTTCAAACTTTTGAATTGTGTTTCTTTTGGTTGACAGAGCATACTAGGAATATTGAAAACAGAGATGCATCAGGGACATGACCCCACGTTTCTAGCACATTTCAATGATCTCACAACAAAGGGAAAGATAACTTCCCTGGTTGGTGATCTTTTGTATTGGAAATAATAGTGTGCCCAATCTCGGGGCTATGGCCTTCATTTCATGTAGGGCTTTTGTTTTGGGGGATAGTTAGAAGGGCAACTAATGCCTCTCTTTCACTTTTATATTATAAAGACGCTCAATATTGTTCCAAAATGGTGCCACAAATCAAAATATCTATGTGTCTGCTCAGGCTCTATCCTAAAAAAAAGGGAGGGGGTGTTCCATATTCCTCCAAAGAGCAGGTCTGCTTAGTACTATCGGTCCCTCCAATACTTTCTGGGCCTTGGGAAACTGGGCTGTCTGTAGCCACAAAGGCTTTCCTATGGGAAGCACCATGGGAGACTCAGGTTCCAGCGATTCCTCCAAGCCAGCCCAAGGTTGGGGGGTGGGGTTGCTTAACCAGCCTCAAAGCACCCTGTTTAGATCCCCAAATACAACTGTGATAGCTAGCTTCTACTTTTTTTTTTTTTAGTACACAATATAAGAATCCACTTCGGTTTTTAATGCCATGCATGAAAAATAAAGTATAAACAAAGCCACATATATTATAATATAAATGGATTAGAATATGGAAATGAGATAACTTTAAAGAAACAACAACCAAAAGTGAGATACTCCAAGTTTACAACCCCAAAATATTTCATTTATTACTTTGTCAAGCAATTACTGAGTGCCTACTGTGTGCCAGGTCTGTGTTAGGTGGTACTGATAGAGCAGTGAACACAATAAACAGAATTGCTTTTAGGAGGTATTCATTCTAGTGCGGGGTGTCGATTAAAGGGGAATAAGTGGTCCGGTGGGCAAGGGCGGGGGGTTAACACCAGGTATAGCCCAGGAAAGCCTCCCTGATATGGTGAAAATTAAACAGAGACTGAAAGGAAGTAGGGAGCAAATCATGCAGGTATCTGAGGGGGAAATGTGCCTCCCAGAAGGAAAAGCCTCCTGTGCAAAGGTCCTGAGGCAAGAGCATGATTGGTGTGTCCCAGGAACAGCAAGGAGGCCAGTGTGGCTGGAGCAGAGGGAGCAAAGCAGAGACGGGTAGGAATGAGGTCAGACAGCGAGTGAGCTGGGGACCAGAAAGGTCACCAGAGGTCTTCAGCTGAGGGGGGGCAGGGTGGAGAACAAACTGACTACAGGGAGCAAACGTGGGAGCAGGAGACCAGTGTTCAGAAGTTATAATAATAATTCACACAAGAGCTACTGGCGCCGTGGGCTACAGTCGCAGCCGAGGAGGTCACGAGAAGTGTGATTATAGATCTATTTGGAAAAAAATATATTCCAAAGGATATTTGGATGTGGGCTGTAAGAAGGAGGAGTTGAGGATAACACCAATATTTTTGGCATAAGCAACTGGAAGAACAGAATTGCTGTTTACAGAGACAGGGAGCACTGCCTGAGATTCAGATATGCAGGTGCAGGGAAGGGTATAGCAGCGGCAGCTTTGGAAATGTGAAGTTTGAGATGCCTATGAGGCGTCTAAGTAGAGATGTTCAGAACTACGGTTACAGCTGTTAAGTCTGGAGTTGCGTTTGTGAGTTTGGACTTTAGGAAAGAAGATCAGGCTGGAGAAGTAAACTTGGAAGCTGTTAATAGGGCAGTGGAATTTAAAGCCTCCAGCCTGGAGGAGGGCAGACAGAGCTCAGGGTGAGGTGTGAGCCCTGGGGCATTCCAGCATTTGGAGATCAGGGCGAAGGGGAACAAGAAAACTGTGAAGGAGTGAGCTGCCAGTGCTGTGGAAGAACCAAGACATAGTGAGTCCTGGAAACCAGCTGAAGAAAGAGTTTCAAGGGAGGGTGATCACCTGGGCCAATAGCTGCTGGAAGTGAGTAGAAGGAAGACTGTGAAATGACCATTTGAATTTGGCAATAGAAGTAGTGTTGGGGAAATGATGCAAACAAAAGCCCCAATTGAAGTGGGGTTTAGAAGACACTAGATCTTTAGGGTAGGAAGGGGAGTGTATCTGGGGCATGTAAAATGCCCATGGAAAAATAAAATGTCCACGTGAAAATTTGGCAGGTACATGCAGGAAGTGTTCTATTCAGCTCATGGGAGAAAGAAATTATTTTAACTACCTCGAGCATAAACCTCTCTCTCTGGTCATTAATAAATTCATGGATAGTCCTTTTTGTGTCTGCACCTTTAAAGAAAAGTGAAATAGATGTAGGTTTAGTTCACTATCCCTCAAAGATGTATAAGATAAAAGTTATATAATAAATTATTGCATATAATATGTATCAGACTTAAAAAAAAAAACCTTCAGATAAACTTTTTTCCTAACCACTGAAAAATTCCCTAATGTTAACTACCACTTATTTTATGTCCATATTCCAGGAACTTTACTAGACTCTTTAAATACATAATTTAATTCTATTAATAACCCTGGTAAGGTTCTTGTCACTATCCCCATCCCTCATGTGAGATCCTGAAGCTCAGAGATGTCAAGATGCTTGTCCAAGACCACACAGCTAACAAGTAGCAGAAAGGTATAGTCACTATCTGCGTGTTGCCCAGCATTTGCCTTTTTCATCCAATTACAGTGCAGACTATGCACCTCCAAGAGCCTCTAAATAAGTTAACACGGCTTCTTTCTGTATTAATTATTGAATTCAAAGTCCTTTCCTACGTGATTTTCTTGTTCTCCAAAGATTTTTTTTCCCCCACAGTTTGGGAAAGTACATGGATTTTGGGAGCCACAGAAATTTTTTTTAGTTACCAGAGCAAATTCTGGGCACTCCATGTGTATTCACCCTTCCTTCTCTCCTTTTAATTTTCAATTTAAAAATCTGGAGAAGACACATTTGGGGGAAGATTTTACGACTCCATCATCCTAGCATTAGCCACATTAACCTCATTAGCTTCAAACTGCTATTAATCTCATTTATAGACACTTCTTGATCTGATAGGTAAGAGACGACTATGACATTCTGATGACCAGATTGCCCTCATTCATAGAGCAGTAATGAATAGCTTGTAGTATTTTAACAGGTTGCCTTCAGAGAACATTGTTTGTTTTTTGTTTTTTCAACAACAGGCAAACTTGTTTAATTCTGTGAGCTTCCTATTCTAGACATATGAGTTTTATGGCCTGGACAGTCAAGGCTCTTCTTTAGAAAGTATCTGTATTTCTACATCTAGAACTGAGCGTAAAAGGCCAAAGCTAACACCTCTAATACTGTATCATTTTGGTAGTGACTTTCTTCCTTGGAGCCATAAAAATGAGTAACAGTCTGTATATATATACATATACATACATATACACATTTTGGCCATAGCTCATGGCATGCCAAACTTCCCCGACCAGGGATGGAACCTGCGCCCCCTGCAGTGGAAGCGTGGAGTCTTAACCACGGAACCGCCAGGGAAGCCCAACAGTCTGTTTCTTGGAAAAATTATGTTTTCTTATTTAAAATAGATTTTTCTCCCAACTCTCAATCCCCGTTTACAAAGACTCCCTACCATATTATGAGACGGCAAACTTTGTTTTTCTCACCTCCAGAAAATCCCCCAAACCTGATATTAACAGTAAATATTCAAAACAGTATTCTTAACCAAACAGTAATTTAGACTTACCTTCTGTTAATCTGAGAATAAGAGTGGGATCTAGCCCCAATTTTTCAGCTGAGGTACCACCTGTGTCAGCAAAGATTGCTATTTGGCCCAGATGTGAACGATTCTTCATTCGGGACGAAAAAGTAGACTTTTGGTAGATTTTCATGTTGCGGTTCATAAACTTTTCCTGCCCAATCAAAAAAGTTTAACAGAATTTCTAATATTCCAAAATAAGATTGTCTTAAAATAGTGATGGTGTATATAAATATCATCTGCAACAAGCCCTCTTCTCATCACTAATTCGTTAAACAGGAAACTTCAAGTTCTTTTGACTGAAGGATTGTGCCTAGTTTTCAATTCCTTCTTATCTGAAGCTGAGCACAAAGATAGGAATGTTCAACCTTGACTAAACTTGAACTTCCCAAACAAGAGGCTGGAAACTGTTCTGGTTTTATTCTCACAATCTCATCTTGCTTAAAAGGCAGGTCGCTTGGACATTCCACTGATTTGAAAGGATTAGTTTTGTGAGCTCTGAAATGTAGGCATCAGAATCGATGACGTAGGGTGTACTGTACTTGTCATACCAATTGTTGTGCTGTACCTGTCTTACCCCAGTAGGTGGGGACCACTAGGTCCCCACCACAGAGGGACGCTGTTACACCGTTTCTCAGCACACCGGGTGGCATACACTCTGACATCTGACCCCATTTCTTAACCCAGCGAAGTTCATAAAAGCGATGGAGAAAAGGGCGAGTCCATCATTCATTGAGATTGTCATTTTAATAAAACCTTACCTTTTTCTTTGCTGCCATTTCATTTTCTTTGAAAAGAAAGAGATCTCTGAAAAAGATCTTATATGGTCTGTCCTTTTTGACCGTCTCATCTTTTACTTTCTCTGTTAAAAAAAATAAAAAAAGATAAAGGAAAACTTCTGGCATTCCTCCTGTTGACCAGAACAGCAGGGCTCCCACCAGCCCGGGGGGAAATTGATTAAGATGCATGGGTATCTGAGGAGGAGGATGCAGGCAGCCTTGCCTCCCCACAAAGCTGGGAGGTAGGGCCTGGATCTTGGGGGCAGGAGCCACAGCTCCTCTGTTTCCCAGGGGTAAAGAAAGGACCCACTGCCCTAAACAGTACAGGGTGTCTGAACATATAACACCCAAGACTGCTGAGGTGAGACTGGCAGCAGTTTACTAGTCATATACGCTCACACCACAGGGTAGGAGGAGGCCACAGGCCATAGAGGGCCACCTCACACATGCACGTGGGAGCAGGGGAACTAGAAGGAGCTGCAGGAGGCAAGGTTTGTAGTCACAAGAGGGTGGGGTACGCTCTGGTTCCCACAAGAGGATGCAAGTGACTTGTTTAAATAATTTGACTAGCTGGCAGGGAAGTGAAACCCATTAGGCTGAAGAGCAGTGGAGCATAGCTGGTCCAGCTGATAGGGGAACTAGCGGTGTGGGGGGGGAACCTTTCCCACTCAGTGGGGGTTGTATCTGGCAAGGGCAGAAGGACTTACAGTTAGGCCTTTGGAGCCCTCTGAGGCTCAAAGGTGTCAAGGCAGCACATGAAAGTTTAGGCCTTCTAAGAAATGAGCAGAGACAGCTGAAGGTGGGTCCAGGCAGCTGGGCTTGGAGATGCAGTGTGGAAGAGTGCAGGCAACAGGCTTGGTGAGGGAAGATAAGGTACGGGGCGTACAGTACTGCCAAGATCCTAGCTTTTGTGGGTTCTGGTGGGTTCAGAGGGTCATGTAATGTTATTAATACATAATTTTGTTAATTGAAAAAGAGGGTCATGAGCTCAGGAAACTGGTCCCAAATATCGCAGTGCTCATGCTGTTTGTTGCTCTGTAAGTGATACAGTCCTTTCACTCTGACCCAAGTGTTTTGCATCCCCTGGCAGCATCCAGGCAACTGTGGCAAGCTAACTTATTAGTTTGTAAGTAGGGGGACATCTAAGATCCCTCACAGTTCTTGACAAAGTAATACAAAACTTTTAATAAAGAAGGGATCATCCAATACATACTATTCTATTATTCTGCATCTTGGTTTTTTCAGTTGGCAATATATTTAGGAGTTCTTTTTATATCAGCACATGTGTATTAACCTCATCAAAAAAAACAAAAAGCTACCTAGTATCCCATTCCTTGGATGTATTATACTTTTTATTTTATTATTTTTTTTGGGGGGGGGTTCACCAAGTTCAATCATCTGTTTTTATACACATATCCCCATATTCCCTCCCTTCCTTGACTCCCCCCCTCTCGAGTCCCCCCCACCCTCCCTGCCCCAGTCCTCTAAGGCATCTTCCATCCTCGAGTTGGATTCCCTTTGTTATGGATGTATTATACTTTATATAACCAATCCCATACCAATGGACATTATATTCTATGCCAGTCTTTTGCTCTTATAAACAATGCTGCAGTGAATATTCTTATAAGCGTATCTTTAATCACTTGTTCAAACATATTTGTAGAAGAAATTTCCAACATGGCCCTATTTAAATGCTTTTTAAAATTTGATAGTGGAGCAGAGGCTGCTAATAGTTCTCTGATACCCATTCTCCATTATTCTAAGAAAGAGAGCCCTTAACTCTAGCTTGACACACGGACACCCAGAGTGGAGACTACATGTCTCAACCTCCCTTGGAGCTAGATATAGCCATATGACTAAGTTCTGGCCAAGGGGATGTCAGGGGAAGTCGTGAGTGCAGCTTCTAGGAAGTGTCTGAAAAAGGAGGGGTGTGCACCTCCCTCCCCTGTTCTCCTTCTTGCTGGCGGGGATATGGGTGTGATCGTTGGTGCAGAAGCAGCCATCTTGGATCAGCACTACGGGCCAGCAACAAGCTAGAAGAAGCCTGGGTCCCTGCTGTGAGCCTGCACAGGAGCCCTGGAATGCTTACGTCCAGAGTTTGCTACCTAAGCGAGAAATAAATTTCTGCTGTGCTTAAGCCCCTGTTGTTTTATATTTTCTGTCCGTTTCAGCTAAACCTTTTAATTCTAAACATAGATGGGGCCACATTTCCTTCAAAGAGATTGCTTATAGAGTGCCTGTTCCCCATAACACACTCTTGGCGTTGTGCAATTTTTAAATCTTTGTCAGATCTATAAGTGAAAAAAGTGATTCTTGTACACAGATCAATATGAATTCCTTGTATATTTGTAAAGAAGCGGGAAAATAGAGAAAGAGTGGTAAAGTAAAGAAGACATTTTGATAAAGGGTAGTTTCTCAAGCCCTTTATTAGGATGGATAATTGAGTTAATTGTTTTATGTCATGAAAGACTCGAGCACTCTAGCTAACTCTGACAACTTACTGCCCCTCTGATTTGAAGATTTGTTTTTTCAGGAATAAAAAGTAGGAGAGAACCTCTAAGCGGGGAGTTTATAAACTCTTTACATAGAGAGACCAAGTCTGATCTTACTGTGCCGTGTTCTCCTTTCCTTACTGCCCAGCCCACTACGGAGACTAACTGTACTAGTCACAAAGCAAGAACCCAGCCATTGACTTTTTCTTTACCTTCAGGAGTCAGTGATAGCGGCAAAAAATGGGATGACATTTTGTCTCCTGGCCCTGTCCAGAAAAAAGGAAATATATTAAAAAGAAAAATCTGTAAACATTGCATAAAGGCACTAAATTCAACAGCCAGTGACTCCCGAATCAGCTTTATTGCTTTTAAAAGCAGTGCACACACAAACTCTTTGACCAGCAATTCCAATTCTAGGAGCTTATCCCCCAAAAATAATCAAATAAGTGGGCAAAAAAGTATGTACAATAATGTTTGTTGACATGTTATTTCATACAGAGGGAGTTGATTACAGAATGCTGGTGTACCCATAAAATGGCCCCTTCAAATGATGCTCTGGTGACTCTTTACCTCTGTCCACGATAGAAGTGAAAAGCAAAACATTTCAAAAGAGTAGGGATAGTGTGGATAAAAAAAAAAACACGTAAAATCAAAGAAGTATTTGGAGAGTTGTTCATGAACATCAGTAGCGGATATCTCTGGTTTGGAGCAATCTCTCCTTTCACTTGTAATCAGGTTTGGGATTTGGGTTAGGTGAATGAAGTACTTACTTTAAGAAAGCTACCTTACCTCAAGCAAAATTTAAGGAAGTGCCCCCAAACTCAGTTATAGAGATAAATAACATGTTAATGCAATTTTTAAAAATCAAAATTAATGCAGGAAAAAAAATCCATGAGAAACAAAATATCAACATTTTAAACACAGACAGGATCTGCGTCTGTACTAGTATGATGCTAAGAGCGAGTGCCTTACTTGCCACAACTTCGTCCCGGCCCACTGATCTTGTCTTTATTTCAAATTCTGATATTTTGTTCATCATGGATTTTTTGACATTAAGTATAATTTCTTAAAATAGTGAATTAAAATGTTTCTTATTTTGATTGCTGAGTTTTTGCCTCCCCTTTAAATGTTGCACCGAAGGCAAGTACCTCCCTTGCCTCACCCTAACCCTTGTCCAGATTTTTATATATACTTTTTGTATCATTCAAGTTTCTCGATGAGCTTGTGTAATTTTTACAATAGAAAAAGATAATGATGTTTTCATGTGAGGGAAAGAGGATATTCAGGAGTTTATACAAAAGGGTATGCTCACAATGGGAACAATGAGAGAAAACCTCCTATCTCAGGCTGCCCATCTAAATATTGATATAAGCCTCCCTCATCTCAAAGAGCCACATTTAAGACCCAGGTGTTCCAGCAGCACTGAGGCAGGTGATTAGGAACACAGACTTTGGAGTGGACACACCTGACTTTGGATCTTGGTTTGGTACTCACAGATGTGTAAGCAAGTTCATTTGACATTCAGAAAATATTTGTACCTACTATGTGGCAAGCACGGTATGAGTGCTGGAGAGAGGGCTTTCTTTTTGTTTTTTTTTTAAAGAACAACAATAAAAAAATCCGACAAAATCTACTGTTTTCATGGAGCCTACATTTTAATCACTTAGCATCTCTGAACCTCAGTTTCCTTTCATAGGATGGGAATAAAAGTTCCACCTCTTAAAGCTTTCATGAGGATTCAATGAGGTTGTACATATACTAGCCAAGCAGGGTGCCTAGAATACAGGATGAACTAAGTGGGAGCTATCAGGTGTTAATAATTACTAATTAGCATGTGATTTTACTTCTAGTGACTAAACACAAAGATGAGCAGGAAAAAAAGAGACTATGTTAAAGTGTATAAAAGATAAAATATTAATAAAAACCTACAACATTGATATTGTACTTTTTCAGATTATTGAAGTTTTTTCACAGGCATTAGGTTCATTCTGACAGGTAGGAAAGAAAGGTTGGTGAGTAATTGCTGACAACCTGTTGGGCTGATGTATTTGGAATTTGAATGGCTGATACTAAAGATCTGTAGGAGATTTTCTTAAATTTTCACTCAGCACTCATCCCCACCCTTAAGATTCTGCTCACCTCTTTCTTGTCACTTTTCCATGCCCTCTTCAATCCTTCTGTCTGTTTAAATTCGCTCCCTTCCTCATCCCTACTCCCATTCTCTTTATCCTAAAAGTCTATCTGCAATAAACATCTTTATCCATGGGCTCTGGCACTTTTTCACTCATAGAAAAGCTGGAAGTTCTCATTCCTCTCAGCCAACAGCTAATAGCTCTTACTTCTGCTCTTACTCCATTGCTTGGGCAATTCATAGTATGTGTAAAAGGAATCAGTAGTCTCTAGAAGGTGTTATACTTCTATATTTCCAAATGTATTAACCCCACTATTGATTAATGAAGGGGTGGTGATAAATATAAAGGAGAAGAAGAGAACCAGCTATTCTTAGGAAGGGATTATAAAGTTTCCGAACTAAACCAATATGATGTACCAACCAGGAAAAAAATTAATCGAAGCCAGTGAATGTCTTTGTTGTGCAAAATAAAAATAGGAGGATGACTAAACAAAGGCTCTGTACCCAAATGGGAGGGAATTCAACCCAAATGCTGTTGGATTGAATGGCAAATGCCTGCAAATTCACGTCTAAAATACATGTACAAATCCAATGGATGGATGAAAAAGATAAGGAGCTCAGAAAACCAGGGATTTACGGTGGTGGTGTGTGATTGTAATCCATCACTTTTAGAGGCAGCATAGGCTTGTGATTAAGAGCATGGATTCCCATTACGCTCCTTCATCCTCACCCCTCAATCTCCCCATCTTTCAGAAGGGATGGTAAGAATAGCACCTACCTTGTGGGATTGTTAGGGGAGTTGGCATATGTCCCACACTTTGGACAGCATCAGGAGCACAGTAAGTGTCCTATTCATGTAAGCTCATGGAGGGAAGATACTTGGTGTATTTGAGAAACAGCAAGGAAACTAGTGGAGCTTAAGCACAGTGAACAAAGCGCAGAGTGACAGCCAAGATCAAAGAGACAACGAGGGCCCTGTAGGTCATTTACTCAGTGGAATAAAGATCATTAAATGAATCTCTCTGACTGTTGAGCTGAGAAGAGACTATGGGAGAGGTTGAGGGTCAAATAGGGAGACCTGTTGGGAGGTGACAGCCATGGGGAGCGAAGAGCTAATGGGGCCTCTTGAGATAGTAGTGGAAGTGGTGAGAGGTGGTCAATTCTAGATATATTTGGAAAGTAGAGACTACATGACTGGCTGATGGTTTGGATGTGGGGTATGAGATAAAGAGTCCATGAAATAAAGGATGGAGTTGCCATTAATGGAGGCAGAGAAGGCTGTGGGGGAAGGAGTGGTTGGGAACAGCAAAGGTTCAGTTTGGAACATGATAAGTTTGAGGTATCCACTAGACATCTAAGGGGCTGTGGGTATAAAATATAGTGTTCTTCCAAGTGAACACCATGCTGGTTGCTTTAATTAATTCTTGCATTCCTCTAACATTATGTAATCACATGAGGTCACTATATGATATAAAAGACTAAGGTCCTTGGCTGCACGTCATCGTAGGGGCAGCGTGAATGGCACTGTGGAAAGACCTTGGCCTTTGGGGACAGGCAGGTTTGAATCCTGCCTCTGACTCTCCTCAGCTCTTTTTCTTAGGCCTACCTGAGTAAACTCAGCACACTTTAGCTGCTGCTTCTACCAAGTATGGATACTAGTATCTTTCTTATAGCCTTGTTCCAATTTCCAAGCACAGATAATGTATGCAAAGTGCCTACGACTGACAGGCTGGTAGGGAAATAATTGCTTATACTTTCTTCAAAGTAGATATCCAGATCTGTCCTCTTTCTGGTCCACTCTGTCTTATATTCGAATAACCACAGCACTTGAAAAGAATAGGAGGGCTAAGTGACAACTAGCTTTCATAAGAAACCCTGAATTAAAGTTCTTGAAACCACCTCATTTGAGAGGAAATGACCACCAATATCGATGCAAATGTGGGGAACCTGACCCACCTTAGGGCAGAGTCTAAAAATTCCAGTCTTCATGGAAGAGGAGAAAGAGGAATGGGTTTTATAATATCCAAATCTGAGGTCCTAGACCAACTCTATATAAATTCACAACAACACCTAGCAGATGTTATCTGAAGCAGTTTGTGTTTGATTTTCTTGACAACTCTCTCTACAATTCAATGAAAATGGATTTGCAGGTTCTGTCATTAGGAGATAGAAAGCTTTGTCCCCCACGTGCAAATGAAGATTTAGACAGATTCCCTCAGACCCAATGCCTTTCGACTTTTTCCCACCTCCTTCCCGCCCACTTGGACAAATAGTGGGAGAAAGGGCTGTGAACTGTGTCCTTGGATGGTGCGTAGAGACCAGAGCTAGCAATTTTTTATTTACCAGAAAGCTCAGAGCTACTAGGTCCGTGGCCTGATTCGTGACCTGCCTCTTTTGATCAGGTCAGAGGCAGAGCTTCAGGATGAGGAAATTACCTTCAGCTTAACCTTTAACGACCTGCTGGCGTCAAGCTAGCTATTTGGTATGGGCTTTCCTGTTGACGTTTCTGACTGCACCTTTTGCAAGCTGAAAAAATTACTGGAGGTCAAGAGGAAGGAAGAGTAGGGGAAAGAAATCAGCCAATGTGAGTCCCACAGTGTGAAAAGTACTTTGTAAACTAAAAAGTACTACAGAGATGCTGGTTATTTCCAAGGAAAATATGTTATCCTCACCCATCTATAATTATTTAACAATGACCAGAGGAGAGAAGTCCACTTAACCTTCTTGCTTCTGTGTGGGAAGACATTCGGGAACCTTTTTGTAACCTTGAAAATGTTGAAGTATGTGGGCCGAGCGATGGGATTCAGAATGTCCTGCTTGAGCAGTGGAGGAACTGAGGGTGCGGGGCGTGGAGACTAATATCACCCTGTTTGGTCCTGGAGGACGGCTGGTTAGCCAAAGACGGGTAAGATTCCTCAGAGGAGGAACAACCTAAGACAGGCACAGCCGCAGAGGGGCCAACAGGGGTGATGCATGAGCCTTCCTTATATCACTGTGTTTGGCCCTGGAGGATGACTGGTTAGCCAGAGACAGGTAAGATTCCTCAAGGGAGGAACAACCTAAGACAGGCAGTCGCAGAGGGGCCAACACGGGTGGGGCACAGACCCCCAATATCTGAGAGAGGTCTCCTGCCCCCAGGGCTGTTTTGCTCTCCACCCCCAGCTCAAATCCACACCTGCTCAACTCGGACCCAGGAAGTAAACAAAGATAATTGCCTCAGTCATGTGAGGCCTTTGATTGTTTATGGGTGTAACCTGAGAATGTTAGCCCACGAACTCAATAAAAGCAACCTGGGATGAGTCAGCGGGGCTCTTGATCCGAGAGGTCTTGAGCCCCCCGGTCCCACTTTTCTCTTCAGTCTGTGTCTGTGTCTTCTTCAAGCTTGCGGCACCCGTCACTCACCTCGAGTCGCCGAGCTGGTCTCGGCACTTCTGCAAACTTCTTGTTTGCGGGGGCTTTTTGGGCAACGTTGTCTATCTGGACTATAATCAGATACACTCAGTTCACCCACAGATATAAATCCCCATGAAGAAAAAGTACAATTTCTTTTAGACTTATCAAGAGCTTGTAAGCTTTAAGTATATGGTATATTCTTTGAAGGACTATGGGTTGAAATCAAATCTTTAACTTGACCAGCAAGACAAATAGAAGGATTAAAGTAAACTAATAGTAATAATAATAATAATAATAATAATAATAATACTTTCTCAGAGCTAGGCACTGGGCTAAATGATTTACATTTCATCTTATTGAAAGCTTAAACAAGTCCATAAAGTAGAAACAATTTCCCCCATGATAAAGATGAGAAAACTGAGGTTTAGGGACATTAAGTAAATTGCCCAAGGTCAAATAGCTCATAAGTAACAGAAGTGGGATTAAGACAAGTTTATTGAACCCCAAAGCTGTCTATGTTCCTATAATTTCACCCCATCCTTGATACCTATAATTGTATAAACCTGCAAATATGCCTACAGTTGCAAAATGTAGCAGATTCAAGTCTTTAGCAGAAAGTTTATAAACAAAATGTTAATATTTCTCTATGAATTAGCGACTTTACGCATTTCTATTTTCTGTTTCTATGGGTTGGCCCAAAAGTTTGTTCCAGGTTTCTTGAACAAACTTTTTGGCCAATCCAATACTTATAGGATTATTTCTCTATATATTTTACCTTTCTTTTTAAAATTGTGCAAGACACATCTGTTTGTGTGTGTCTGAGCTGTGAGTAACCTGTGGATTCTATTCCCCTTTAGGGTTTCTTTTATTCACATTGTCTATTTAATTCTTTCCCAATTTTTTTTCTTCTCTCTTTTCTACCTGATGGAGCTGTCTCTTTTATGGCCATAATATGAAGTTTCAGTATATTCTTATTTATTGTGTTCACTTAAAGGAGTTTTGGCTCTCTGTTCTTCATTTTTAAATGGCTTTATAATGACACAAAACTGACTTCTAGATTTTGTGGTTCTGCCGGTGGCAATTTTCTTTGATAGTATGTTATTCATAAAGTGTCTTCCTTTTGATTGTAAAGTCTTTGTTGGGCAGGGAAAGGGCCTTCCTATCTTTGAATGTCCTACAAGGCCTAACACAGAGCTTCTAATAAAAGTGTATAAACAAAATAAAACATTGGATAAACTCAAAACCCAGTGCCTGACAGTGTATTCACAGCAACTGACAGGCAGGAAGAGATGTGGCTAAGAATTACAGCCCATCTTCCTTAAACAAACATAATTCGGTCTCCAATCTTGGTGGCTAATTGAGGGCAGGCCCCACCGGATACAGCTGGGGTGGGGGACACCGAGTTGAAACCAATTTTACCTCAACGAGTTTGGATCCAGGAGTCGTTCCAACCTATCCTTCAGGAAGGCGTTAGGGAAAGATGGGCGAAGGCGCCAATGGATTCTCTAGTCTCCGCTCTATCCTCCCCCGCCCCGGTCCCCCTTCATCTCGGAGACCTTGCGGTAGGGGATCCAGGAGCGGAGCTGGCCAACTGAAAAGTGCGCGGCACCCGCCACCGTGCTCGCGGCCACGCGGACCCTGGAGGGACTCCCATACCGCATCCCTCTCCTCCGCATCTCCAGGCTCCCGGTGCGGGCGGCCCCTCGCGCTCCAGGCTGCCGCTCCAGCCGCCCCGGGCAGAGGTTTCTCCCCACCCTGCCCCTCGCGGGGCCCTGTCTCAGGTTCCCGGCCCTGCCCCTACCAGGTTCCCTCTCCCCACCCGCAATTCTGCCCTCTGCGGGCGCCCTCGCCCTCGGGGTGACTCCCTTCCTCCAGGTCACGTAATCGTCGCAGCCCATCTCTCTCTCTCTCCCCACCGCCGACCTAGAGTTTCCTTATCTGTAAAGTAGGGGCAGGAATCTCCACCACATTTACCCGGAACGTGACAAAGCGACCAGGAAAGAGAAGATTTAATTATACTATTCATTACGAATCATCATTCTCATTGTGGGTACTCTTATTGCCGTCTGGATGGTGGCGGGAGGCGCGCATCTCAGCAGGTGGGGAAGGGCAGCGGCTTCGAGCGCCCGCCCCTGCCCCGCCCCGCCCCGCCCTGCGGGACCTGCCCCCCAGCCGAGCCCGCCTTCCGCGGTGGGAGCCCCGCAGCCACCGCCAGACCCGCGGGGCGCGGCGCCATGGCGGGCGGCCACCACCGCCTGCTGCTGGAGAACGCGCGGCAAGCGGTGCTGGTGTGCGCGCGCGGCGAGCGCTTCCTGGCGCGGGGCGCGCTGCGCAGCCTGGCGGTGCTGGAGGGCGCCAGCCTGGTGGTGGGCACGTAAGTGGCCGCGCGCTCTGGGGCTGCGGGCGCCCCGGGTCGTGTGCTGGGGGGACCTGTCAGCCGAGGCCCCGGCCTGGTGCTGTTTCTGTAACCGGTGCGCTGTGCAGGGAAACGCGGTAACGCCCTTCCCGCACCGGGGAGACAGTGGCACGCCTGCCTTTTAGGCGCCGGTTGCAGGCGTGTCGGACCACTTCGGGTTGTCCTCCAGTTGAGAAAACGCTCTTAAGCTGCACATGCCTCTGGGACGGAACAGGATCCCGCCTCTGCTGATAAAATAGACGATGATTGCCGCAGTCAGAAGGGGCGGGGGTTCTCTCCAGTGCTTCTGAAAGTGCGGACAGATGACCTGAGTTGGGTTTTTGTTTTTGTTTTGACACACTTCTTATCCCTCCCTTCCCATCCCCAGATCTTTTTTCTTTCAAGTTTTATTGCAATATAATTGGCATACAGCACTGCATATATTTAAGGTGGACAGCACAAAGATTTGACTTACATACATCATGAAATGATTACCAGTGAGTATAGTGTACATCCAGCCTCTCATACAGATTCAGATTCAAAGAAGTAGAAAAAATTTTTTTTCCTTGTGACCAGAACTCTTAGGACTTACTCTCTTAACAACAGTCATATATGACATATAACAGTGTACGTTATATTTATCATGCTCTACGTTACATCCCCAGTACTTATTTATCTTGTAACTGGAAGTTTGTACCTTTTGACTACCTTCCTCCAATCCCTGCCACCCCTCCCCACCTAACCCCAGGTCCTTTGAAGCAGGATCTCTATGGGTGGAGTTCTGAGATCTGAATTTTTACAAAGCCCCTCTCCCACCCACTTAATCTGTACCCCAGAGCTGGAGAACCATAGAAAACAGTTAGATGGCAATGGCTTGGGGTGATAGGAAATTAAGATTCAGCCACCAGAAAGGACATTTTCAGTTATTTTCATTTAAACTTCTGAGAATAAAAGAACAGCCAAAGTTTGGGAGGGCGGACTTGGAGTGGGAATGGGGGTTGGGCACCCATCTGAATTGGAGAACCCATGGTGCTGCGATTACACAAGTCTCATCCCTTATCTGAGGCTGCTTAGAGTTGTGTAAGAGCCCAGCTTTTGGGGACTCGTGTGTGTGTGTGTGTGTGTGTTTGTTTTTAATTAACAAAGGAATAAAAACATTCCCAGTGTTACTGTCAAAAATTTGTTAAAATCAGTTAACAGATTGCATGGATATAGGAACCTAGGGAGTGGATGGCCATACTCCATGGAGTTCTGAGGATCTAGATCCCTATGGTCTTGCTCAGTGGAGCAACCCTCTCTTCCTCACAGTCACTCCATCATCCAGGCTGGCTGTACCGCCTCTCATTATGGCATCTACATTCCAGCCAGCAGGAAGTAGGAAGAGAAAACAATCCTATTGGCTAGAACTTAGTCACATGGCCACACCTGGCTGATGGGAGACTCAGAAGTGTAGCCTTTATTCTGGGTGGTCATGCCTCCAGCTAAAATTTAGGAATCTTGCAATGTGGGAAAAGGGAACATTGATCTTGGAGAACAACTAGCGATCTCCATGACACGTGATTTGACTTTTTGCCTTGCATGTGGCTTGAGTCCATTTCCAAATACACAAGCTCAAGAAGGAGATACAATAAATAATGATGGACACCAAAAGGCATCCATAACATATTTTAAATCATTGGTCAAAATTTTCACCATATTTCCCCCAAAGTTAGTAATAATTTCTTGATTTTTCTTCAGAGATGGGTTCATAAAAGCCATTGGTCCTGCTGATGCTATCCAAAAACAGTTTTCAGAAGAAACATTTGAAGAAAGAATTGACTGTTCTGGGAAATGCATCTTGCCAGGTATTAACCTCTTTTTCAGTAAAGCCCTGAAAGCAGTTTTAGTAGTGTAAAGGGGAAAAGTAGCAGGTTGTTTTAAATTAGGTCTCACAATAATATGAAAAATATAATAGCTACCATTTATTGAATTTCTGCTAATAAATGTCTAGCTGCTTTACAAACACATTTTCATGCTGAATGAAACTGAACTGCCCTGTAAGGTTATCTACATGGTACAGACTAGAATACGGATGTTTAGGGGTGAAATATCTTACCCAGGATCTCTAAACAGGTAAAGGGCTAGCTGGGAATCAAACGCATTTTCATTCACTCCACTTCTTCCCCCTCACATGGTGAAGGGAAACCAGCTGTGTTGGGTTTGGGTTCCAAACCTGTTGAAAGAATTTTATTAATCCATTGCATAGGGGAGGCAAAGAGGGCAAACTGCTGTCTGTAATTCCAGAATATACTCTAAATTTGTAGAGAGTATGAAACAAAGGACCCATCTCCAGGCAGAAAAAAACATAAACCAAAAAGCCCTAGAGATGTCACTGAAGTTCGTTTGTATCTTTACTGATTGATAACAGAATCAGTTTATTAACCATCATCTACTATGTTATCTATGTTTTATGGCTTTATGTAATCATCTGAAACAAATTTTACAAATTTTGAGTTCTGTGCGAACACAGAGGTTAGGATTTATACTTTTATAATGTGTGCTGTGTACATCTGACAGAGCTTCTACTATCTGGCTCTTGGGGGTCAGGAGAGAAAGTCAGGGTGAAACCTCATGAGAAAGAGCAGAGTATGGTAGAGACAGCAGTGTGAGTAGGGACTTTTGATTTTACTCCAGTCAGAACCACTAATGAGCCATTTAAGCCACAAGGTATTCTGAGTGTTCTGGACTCCCTTTACCGAATTATACCTGGATAAACAAAAGTTCCAAGTGATCGCTTTATAGTGTCTCTTTAATTAAAATATATTTCTTTCTTGAAGAAAGATTCATCTTTCTGATTTCATATTTTTCCTTCTCAAAGTTCAGGGTAGGGATTGTATTATTCTTTTCCACCCAGATTATTCCTTGGTCATATAGTCCTTGGTTTTACTCAACTAATAGATTTGACACCCTGTTGTAAAAGCTTGCTTGGTGAGCATGGATTTATTGCGCAAAAGGAGCTGTATTTCTTAAGGGGAGATTTTCGTCATGTTGAGTCACCCTCCTCTCTTAGAGCCTTCTAGACCAACCGTGCAGAGGGTCTTCTTGGAACCACACAGACAAATTCTTCCTCCTCCACTCTCCTCCAAGACGGCCAACTACCACGCTGCTTTCCCGAGAACCATATAGTAGAGTCTGCCTGCTGTCTAAGTACTTTGTTTCTTAACTTTAGACACGATTTGATTTATTGATTACAGGTTTGGTGGATGCACACACACATCCAGTATGGGCTGGTGAAAGAGTTCACGAATTTGCAATGAAGGTAACGGCAATAAACAATGGCAAATCAAAATAGAGCACAAGTACAGACAAGGGTTTTTCTCGAGTTTGTAGGCTGTTAGGCTTTACAACACTTAGGTCTACATGTCTTTTTAATGGATATTTTTACTGGCTTGGACTATGGAAATAAATTACAACAAAATTAACTAATTTATAACTTGGTTCCAAATCTTTATACTATGCCCAGGGCTAGCAATCCTTTTAAGTATAGTCATTTTCAAGATGTTTTAGCTGCTGAATCCTCCTTTTAAACTAGGGTTGACCTGCTTTGCTCATTAATTTCTCCTCTCTTTTCTTTTCCCCTTTCCATCCCCTGGTAGCCATCCCCAGGAAACAAGTTTGAAAATCACCATTCATTGGGGTCAAAGTTGGAAAAATATATTGCTAGTCATAAAAATAAAATGTCTTAATTATTCCCACTTTTTTTTCCAGCAAAATGACACTGATTAAGAAATATAAATTGCAGTCTCTGTTGGTCATTAATTAGCCACAGTCAACCCTTAAATCCCTGGCTAGAGCCATTTTCACATTGTTTGTCTATTTGTTTGTTTCTAGCAGACTTTATTTTTTTAGAGCTGTTTTAGGTTCACAGTACAATTGAGTGAAAGGTAGAGAGATTTCCCATATACCACTCCCTGCCCCCCCCCCCCCCCAACACAGCCTTCTTCATTTTCAACATCTCTGACCAGAGCGGTACATTTGTTACCATGAATGAACCTTCATTGGCACACTATTGTCACCCAGAGTCCATAGTTTTCATTACTGTTCACTCTTGGTGCCGTGCTTTCTCTGGGTCTGGGCAAATGTACAATGACATGCACCCACCATTGTAGTGTCATACAGGGCAATTTTACTGCCCTAAAGATCCTCTGTGCTCTGCCTCTTCATCCCTCTCTCCCTCCAGTCCCTGGTAACCACTGTTCTTATTTACATGGTTTGTAGCCTTTTCAGATTGTTTCCTCCATGTTTTTTCTTCACACTGTTTTTTTTAAAAACTGTACATCCTAACAGCTAAATTGGATTATTTCAGAAAAAGAAAAATTTCTTCAGATATTGTCTTTCTCAACAATCTAGAACTGCTTTTAAGACTTTATTAAATCATTGAACTTCAGAGCCAAAATCAACCTTAGAGATTTGCAGTCCAATTCTCTCATTCTGTGATGCAGACACTGATGCCAAAAAGGCCAAACCCATCAGGGTTTTTGTTGTTGTTTTTTTTTTTTAACATGAAACCAGATGAAGATCATTCATTATAAAACCACTGAGACTTTCCGTAAAAGCTCGAGTTTGCAATAACTTGAACATGACAGAATTAAGAACAGAGGGAAGGGTGTGACTAAGGGAGCCCCCCAGGTGGGCACACTTTGCACCAGGCTCCCTGCTATGCAGAGTAACAGGATCCCAACGGGATCCCAGAAAGAGCCTCTTTATTTGCTTGAGTGACAGAGGTCAGGCCTGCAACCCTAGGTGACCAGATACTGAGGGGTGGAAACGCTCTGGGTCTCTTAGTGGAGACTTGAATAACCGCAGTGGGGTTCCCTAGTCGCCGAAGCTTTGCTTTCTCATGGGTACTGAGGGGTAGGCTGAGGCTAGCTGGTACACACTGGGACTGACTGGGTTGTTAAAATACCGAAATACTTTTGTACCTGTTGGTAACCTGTCGCTACCCTGAGACCCCAAGCTCCCACCACATCTCCCATTTCTGCCACCGGGGTCCCTTCCTGGCAGACCTCTGAGCCCAGCAACTCCCCACCACCTGGCAGAGCAGGGCCTTCCAGAGCTGTGTGTCCCAGCATCCCTTCTCGTCCATGGGTGCCTGTGCCGTGTCGATTGTCAGTCATGTCGAATGTCACCCCCGGGGTGTGGGTTCTGTAGACCCGCCTGCAACCTCCCCGCATTTTCCAGACCTAAGAGGGAGCCGTGTGTTCAGTTGGCAGGAGCCACGTACATGGACATCCACCAGGCTGGAGGAGGGATCAACTTCACGGTGGAGCGCACGCGCCAGGCCTCGGAGGAGGAGCTGTTCAGCTCCTTCCAGCAGCGGCTTGGGTGCATGCTGAGGGCGGGGACCACGCTGGTGGAGTGCAAGAGCGGATACGGCCTCAGCCTGGACACGGAGCTCAAGATGCTGCGCGTGATTGAGCGCGCCCGGCGGGAGCTGGACATCGGCATCTCGGCCACTTACTGCGGGGCTCACTCGGTGCCAAAGTAACCGCGGCCGAAGGGACCGGGGTTTAACGCGCGGTATTGAGAACGCAGAAGGGGTCATGTGGCACCTAAGTGCGGGCTGCGTTCTCCAGGGGGTGAAGGGGCACCCGTACTTTAGCTCTTGCAGAGCGACCGGTGCAGCCACTGCTGTTCTGATTCTAACGGTCAGTCATCTCACACGCGTGGGTTTAGGAAGGCTGTCCCCACCAGACCCATCCTTTTGCAAGTCCCTGAATAGTGGAGAAGAGATGTTCAAAACTCTTGGTTAACAAAAAGAAATTCCCGATAGGTGGTTTAAAATGAAAGATATTAATTTAAATAGTTTCCCATAACCATGAGCACAAAGGCACTTCAGAGATTAACACCCTGTGAGAGGTAGATGAAATCTTGAAGTCAGCATAACTCATGGTAATTTTTATTTTTGTTTATCTGCTTGTTGAGCAGTAAACATTTTTGTTTTATTATTGTAAATTTTTTTTTTTTCAGCTTTCCTCTTTATCTAAAAATTTCCTCCTGTATGGATTCGCTATAGAGAATTCTCTCACCTTCTGCTTCTGCATTTTATCTGTCCCGGAATTACTAGATCAGAGGGCCCACAGTTTCAGAACCAAAAGATGCAAAAGAAACCCAGGACTTGAAAATTCACAGGGCGTCTCCAAAGTCTTAGTGCAGTTTTAAGTTGTGATAATTCAGATAATAAATGCTGCAGGCTTACAGAAACGACTTAATCATTTAAATAATTAACCCATTTAATTAAATCATTAATACATTAATAAATCATTTAAGGTTGAATCATTTAAAAATTGTTTACATTTATTTAATTTTGTGAACTTTGAAAACTAAAATCTTAATGTTAATATTTTGTTTACTGTATTTAATCAGAGGAACCAAAAAATTAACATTGAAAATTATTATGAAAAATTTACAAAACTAATCAAGCAGAAAAGAAACATAAATACTTAATATTGACAGTGATGTTTATTGTGTGTTTTTAGCATTTATACTTCTGAAATTAGTAAGACTTCAAACTGCACTAAGACTTTTGGAATATCCTGTCTATGATAGTCTGTTTTTTTTTTTTCAGTAGGAAAGACAAAGTGACATGGTAGAAAAGTCTGAGGCTTTGGAGGGACACCAGACGTGGGTTTGAATCTAGCTTAGCTACTTCCAGCTAGGTGATTTTGAGTTAAGTTTTGATCACTTAACTCTTCTGAACATGAATTGTTCATCTGTAAATCAGCTAAATAACACCCTTATCCTATATGGTTGTCTCGAGAATATGTTAGAAACAACATATGTAAGTACCTGTCTCCTCAGAGCCCATCTGTATCTACCCACCTAGATGGTTTTTGCTGAGTGAGAGCCTTCTGTGTACCAAATACAAGAGTGAAGTTTTACAGAAAATGTCTCCATCTGCCAGTGAGCCTGTGAGGTCTGGTCTTGATCCCCGAAGATAAAGCCTGAAGCCCAGAGGATGCCAGTGACGTCTATATCACGTGTCCAAAATTATACAGTCAGCAAGTGGTGCAGCTCTGTGTCTGACTTCAGAAGCCCAGCCCTTTTCTCATATATAACTGCCCCAGAACCTTGAAAGAATTTCAGGGCCTCCTACTATCTTCTTCCCCTTGTGTGTGGTGAGACAAAAAGTCTTGGGCAGACGATTCTAGAAACAGTGTGAAGGAAGAAAAAGTCGGGGTGATAGCTGGGGCCAGGTAAGGGGCTCATGGTTGGGTTGTCAGGGAAGCATTCAGGATGTCCGCTAAGTGTCCTTGATGAGAAGATTCAGTTTTTCAGCCAGGTGGCCTTGCTGGCATTCCCAAAGGAATCCTGACGTGGCAGAATGGGTGAGCCGACTCAGTCTCTGCCTGTAGGTCAGCGTACACAGAAGTCTTATCAATACCTCTGCAAAGTAGGCTCATCTCGATTGTTAAGAGTCCTGAGTTACAGCTTTGATTTTCTCTTTACCTCTCTGGGGCTCGAGGTCATTTACCTACAAGTTCTCAGGTTCTCAAAGTGCCAAAAACCCCTTTCTCTAATGTAAACAAACAAACAAGCAAAACTTGCCCACGATAATCTCATTTTCTTCTTCCCTCAGAGGAAAAACTGCTACTGAAGCCGCTGATGACATCATCAACAACCACCTCCCAAAGCTGAAGGAACTTGGCAGAAATGGGGAAATACACGTTGACAATATAGATGTGTTCTGTGAGAAGGGCGTCTTTGATCTCAATTCCACCAGAAGGATTCTTCAAAGTGGGAAAGATATAGGGTTACAGATTAACTTCCATGGGGATGAACTCCACCCGATGAAGGCTGCTGAGGTATGGGTGACATTTTGCTTTTCCTTTGTCAACAGTTGTGCTGTGGAAAACTTAATGAGTTTGTTCAAAGGAAGGAGTAGCCTTCTGAAAAGATAGAGAATTGGGAAATTTGTTTGAAATATGTGCAGGTTGGTCAGGTTGAGCCTTGGAATCCCTGACTTTTTTTTCTGATCATTTACTTTTATTATCTCCTCCTCGTGATATGAGTAGAAAAAGAAGTGCCTTTGTGATCTCCTTTCCTAAATTCACAACCTATGTTGATTGGCACACAAAGCCACCCCTAGCTCAGTCTGTTAATTTCACAGGTAGCTTCTAGGGTCTTTCTAGGGCAGCATCCAGATGACTTTCAGTGGAGCACACTGTTAACAGCCACAGGGTGATTTTCAAATCTATGTGTCTTTCCCAGATTCATTTATTCATGCTTTATATAAATATTTGTCTGTCTACTGTGTGCCAGGCACTGTTCTAGGTGCTGAGAATTCAGTAGTGGGTAAGACGCACAAAATCCCTGCAGTTGTGAGTCTAGCTGTCTTTCTTCTAATAAGCCCTGGAGCTAAATAAACAACTGCCCTTGGGGCATATATACAGATGTAGATACTCCACATGTGTCTCCACCACATGTCTAATGTGACCTCTTAATATCAGGTTCAAATCTTGTCCTGTGTTCCCCTCTCCAGTGAACAATGCCATTATCCATCTATTGCCTAAGTCAAAACCCTGGACATCATTTTGACTCCTCCCTCCCCCCTCACCTGCCACATTTCAGCCAACAAGCAAGTCCTCCCAGTTCTCCTCCTAAATATCTTTGGGTCCACTTCACCAAGCTGCCTGGTTCAAACCACCATCAGCTCTGACCTGGATTCCTGCAACAACTCTTCTTGCCTCTGAGCTTGTCGTCACTGTCATCTGTTCCTTTATTCCATGCTCTCAGTGCATCTTCTCCTTTCTGTCCATTTCTTAAAACCACTGAAAGGCTTACCATTGCTCTTAGGATAAATTCTAAACTCTGTACACAAAGGCTTACCAGGATCTAGTCCTTGCTGGCCTCTCTATCTTCCTTTCTCTCTTTCATCCTGCTCCCCTTTTCACCTCCTTCACCCTCTTTACCATGAACCAGCCACAGGAAACTACTTTTAGTAAGCTAATCCCACATGCCTCTGTATCTGCTGTTTCTCTAATACGAACACTCCTCTTTGGCTAATTCTAACTCCTCTCCACGTTTCATCTTAGCAACCACCTCTCTGGGATCCTTCCCAAACCTCTCCAAGAGCCGGTTATAGCCTCTCCCTGTCCTTGTCCCACTGTGATCCCTACTGGACTGTAAACACACTGAGGACTACACCCATGTCTTCTTACCCAGCCTTATTCCCTGGAGGTTAGCACAGTGCCTTTTGCATAGATAGTCATTAGAAAGTGAATATTTGTTGAAAGTTTTTTAAATGACTGTGAACTGGGTGGTCAACAAGATGCTTTGGACCGTAGGGAGTGACTGGTGAATTAAATCAGTAGAGATTGGTATCCAGGATGAGCAGATCAAGTTTGGAAAAGTTGAGGATGATTCCAAGATCAAAAAGGAACTCCCTCCAGGGAGCATCGTCTGCCCTGTCCTCAGGAGCCCCCAGAGCCCCATCCAAATGCCTCTCCCCC
Source organism: Hippopotamus amphibius kiboko (assembly GCF_030028045.1). NCBI lineage: Eukaryota > Metazoa > Chordata > Mammalia > Artiodactyla > Hippopotamidae > Hippopotamus > Hippopotamus amphibius. Next base: position 25,050,058 of record NC_080192.1, on the reverse strand, counting down.
TGAGCCAGGTGCTGATGGGGGGGCCCTCTTCCCTGCCCTGGTGGGGGCATCGCAGCCTCCCTGGACCACAGGGTAAGGTCAACTCTCAGTCTTCTTTCCTTGGAATGCTCACCATAGCACCTTTCAGCCTGGGGTACTCTGTGTGTATGCATGCGTGTGTGTGTGTGTGTGTGTGTGTGTGTGTGTGTGTGTGTAAATTTGTCAAGTTGAAAAGAAATCCAGGGACTTCCTAGGTGGTGCAGTGATTAAGAATCTGCCTGCCAATGCAGGGGACATGGGTTCAAGCCCTACTCCAGGAAGATTCCCACATGCTTTGGAGCAACTAAGCCCGTGAGCCACAACTATTGAGCCTGTGTGCTGCAACTACTGAAGCCCACACACCTAGAACCCATGCTCTGCAACAAGAGAAGCCACAGCAATGAGGAACCCACGCACCACAATGAAGAGAAGCACCTGCCGGCCGCAACTAGAGAAAGCCCGTGTGCAGCAACGAAGACCCAACACAGCCAATAAATAGATAAATTAATTAATTAATTAAAAAAAAAAAGAAAAGAAATCCACTTTAATGCATTCCTGTCAGAACATTACCTCTTCTTGGTTTTTTTTTAAACAATCTAGCCCAAACTTTGCATCTGGAGAAAAACCAAGTTCAAGAAGATAATCTCAAATTATACAAGTGATTCCACATTCCTAAAGTTTGTTTTCTTAACTGATCTGTTTTCACTGAGTGCAGTGGCATTCCAGATACCTTTCTTGTGTTTTTTATGATGCTATAATAATCAGATTTTACTACCAGTATTACTCAATGTTTTATTCTGACTCATAAGATTCATAAAATTTTCCTTTTTTAGCAAATATTTGAAGATCCCAGTAAGCATTTGTATGTAAGAATAGTCTTTGAAGTAGCATGCTAGCTAATTTTCAGATGAATGTCCACTACAAATACTTTACCCATTCGGGGGCTTGTGCTCACGAGAGGTAGTCGGCAAGAAATCTTAATAATAGAGTGCTGTTTATTTTTGCAGGAAAAACCATTTGATGGCACTTTATTGATTTGTTGTTGCTGTTGGTGAAACCTCTCTCTCTCTCTCTCTGCTCATTCTGCGTAGCTTGGGGCGGAACTGGGAGCCCAGGCAATCAGTCACCTGGAAGAAGTGAGTGATGAAGGCATTGCTGCCATGGCAAAAGCCAGGTGCTCTGCGGTCCTCCTGCCCACCACAGCCTACATGTTGAGGTGAGATTGTTTTACACCCCCACCCAAGAGCTCCAAGTACGAGCCGTGAAGGCACAGACTTCCAAGATGCCCAAATATTACTTCATTGCGCTTACAAATTCCTTAAAAATGCAGATGAGGAGAACTTAGCTCATAGAAGATGCCAATTCTGGTATGATATTCATAATGAATTACCCTGAGGAAGGGCCCAAATTGCATTTGAGTGGTGGCATTACTGGGGAGAGTGGAACTTTCTTTTTCTTTCTTCCTCATTTTTGGATTTTTCCAGTTAAAAAATCAATATGCATTACTTTTATAATTATAAAATAGTGATATAGGCTTTATACTTTAAAAAAACATGCATAAGATGTTAGGGATATTTCACAGTATTCTGAATCCGAATGAGCTGCTTTCTAAGAGGATGCAAGTAGGGACCATAATCCTCATAAATCCTGGGAGTGGGAGGAACGAGGAGATGTCTAAGTATATCTTGTGGCATCTCCCCGTGGATTTGGCTGTGTGTCCTCCATGGGTTGAGTCCATGTAGTCCATCTTTTATCACTGCCGTCGCTCCAGTTCAAACACGAGACCTGAGGTCTCCTGACTCATTGTACTACCTGCGTGACAGCCACCGAATTTGTGGTCAGAAGGCCCACTATTCAAGAGGCAGTTGATTTTCTCTGGACTGGGTGCTTTCTCTGTGGTTGGGATACATGGTTTTGGGGGGGGAGGGGCATGATTTCACAGTTATGGCCGAAGGACAGTGGTTCTCAAACTTGGGGTGATTTTGCTCCTCAGGGGATGTTTGACAATATCTGGAGACATTTTTAGTTGTCACAACTAGGGGATGCCACCGGCATCTAGTGGGTAGAGGCCAGAGATGATGCTAAACATCCTGTAGTGCACAGAACAAACCCCTATAGCAAAGAATTATCCAGTCCAAGACATGACTTGTGCTGAGACTGAGAAACTCTGCCTTAGGGATTGAAAAACCAGGTTCAAGTAACTTTTATAAGGGAGAGGAAAGGAACATTGCAGTGCTTTTCTCAAATTTATTATGATTTCATACTTGTGTATATAAAATACACACTTCTCCTATTACTCTTCTCTTAAAGAGTAGACATAATGTAGGTTACAATCAGGAAATATCCATCAACAACTGTTCTCAGTATGATCAGCTGCTTTTCTTGCAAATCTCAATAGTCATCAATCAAGACTTAAGCTGGTTAATTTTCCACCACCCAAGGAATAAGTTTTTACCAAAAAAAGGATTCCTTTAATTTACCGTGAATCTCTTAAGACAGAGCAAAAATCTGAGGCTTGCTGTGCTGGAGGGCAGTTCAGCATTAAAAGTCTGAACTCTGTCCCTCTGCCAGGGGCGGCTGCCATCTGCCGTCACCACAAGTAAGTTTAACATCCTGTTTGGACGACAGGGGCAACCAAAGAGAAGGCTACGCTCTTGTCTCTGGCTTCTCTGTTCCCGTACTTCTCTGGTCTCTTGACTCTCATTTCCAGAAAAACCATTGCCTTATGCCACTCGAGGGCTTCCTTGAGTCCTTGTTTTATGTATCTTTGTCTACAATATTTAAATTTATACAGGACACATTCACCTTAGTTTATCTGGAGCCCCCTTTATACTTTTACTGCCTTGTATATATACATGTTTTCCTCCTTAAGTAGTTTGGGAAAGGGCGGGGAGGCCATCAGAATGACTGGCAGGGAAATTGTAAGGTCTCCCCCTTCTCTGTATCTCTGCTTCACCCACCTCCTCTCATGCATTGTTCTAGCGGAGAAACACTATTTTAAGTGGTCCTGGAAACTGCCTGTCATAGAGTGGGAATGCTTCGAGGACAAGAGTCAACTCTGCACCCACAATCATTGATTAATTTCTGTATTCGACACACGTGTTGAGGGCCCACTACTCGTCAGGCGCTGTTCTAGGCACTGTGGATCCAACCACAAGTAAAACAGAGTCTTGTCCGCAAGGAGCTTACATTCTAATGGGGAGAGACAGACTGTGCAAACCAACCAATGAACATAGAAAATGTCGGATGATGCTTGGCACTGTGAAAAAAATCCAAGTGAGGCAAGAGGAGAGAGGGTGTTTGAGGGGAGCGTGCTGTGCTTTTAGGGTGGTCAGCGAAGCCTTTCCAAGGAGGGGACATTTGAGCAGAGACCTAGAGGAAGTGAGGGAGCAAGCCGTATCTGGGGAAAGGAGCCGGGATATACAGAAGAGTGTTCTGGGTGGATGGACAGTGAGTGCAGTGGTAGAAATGCACTGAGTGTATCTGAGGAACAAGAAGAATGAGGCCAGAGAGGCACAAGCCAGGCAGGAGGTAGGAGACGAGGCCAGAAGGAGGGGCAACTCGTGAAGTGCTGTGTTCGTGATGCAGACAGGAAGCCCATGGGAAACCGCTGAGAGTTTTGGAAAGCACAGAGGCATGATCTAACTTATTTTTCTAAAAGATCTCTCTGGCTGCTAGGTAGAGAATATATTTTAGGGGGCTAGAGGATAGAAGCAGAAAGCCAGTTAGGATGGTCCTAACAAATATCCTGGCAAGAAGTGATGGTGACTTGGATCCAAGGTGGTAGCAGAGGGGTATAACAATGAGTTGGATTCTGGATATAGTTTTAAGGGGGAGCCAACAGGATTTTCTGATGGGTTGGCTGTGGACTGTGAGAGATGACTCAGAGATGACTCTGTGGTTTTAGTGCCTGGCACAAAGTTTTCACCAATGGGATAGTTTTAGAATGACTGGCTGAATTAATGACCATGGAAGTTTTATTGATCTCCATATGAAAGACACCATATGCTTTTCATTGAGGCTGTAAAGAAGTCCCTATAGTTTGGAGAGAAAACAGGAGTGCAATGAAAACATAATAAAAAAATTAAAGAATTCCTTTAACAAAACTTAATTGATTAGCTATTAATACCAGGCACTGTGTTGGTACTAGAGACACAGTGGTGAATAAGACACATGTGGTCCTTCATGGAACTTGCAGTCTAAGCATATGAAACATGATAAATGAATAGACATAAAGACCTATAGAGGTTCTGAAAAAGACTATCACTTCTGGCTGAGTGACCAAGGAGATTGAGCATGGGTGGGTGAGATGTGAGCTGGGCCTGGGAGTAAGAATGCATTTCAGGGAGGGGTGGATATTCTGGACAAGAAGAACAGCAGACTCAGAAATGTACAAATAGAAAACCCCAGTTGTTCGAGTATAGTATTGGATAAGGTGGAGATGAGAAAGGAGGTCCTGAAAGAAGGTTGGGCTTACTTTGTGTGGGGCCTTGAATGCCAAACTTTGGTGGACTTTGTATGAAACATAAATAAAACCTAGTTTGAACACAGCTAAAAAGCTATCCTATTCTTTGCCATATTCAGCACACTCCTAGAATGTAACAGTATCATTCATTCATTCAAGAAAAAATATTAATTAGCCAGAGACAAAGCTGGGTACTAGGACAGATGATAAGAAGAAGAAATAATCCTTTCCATGATCCTTAGCCCCTGCTGGACTTTCCAGCAGAGGGGCAGGTGCAATAGTCTCAATACTTGACAACCGACTACTGATCAATCAAATTGAATTTAAGGCTAGAGAGAGAGTAGGGTCTCAAAGGAGGGGCCAGGGTTACCCTCAGAAGCTTTTTTTAAGACCACTCCTGGGCAGTACGGCTTCATAATGGCTAAGTACCAGTCCACCATCGTTGTCATGAAACAATAGCTATTGTTTCTAAAACAGAGGAATTTAGGGTGTCATGGGGGAGCCAGAGGAAATGAGGCCAACAGGGATGACTGGGAAGGCTTCCCAGAGGAGGTCTCTCCTTGACCAAACTTTTTTCAGGCTCCTCTGAGCCCCTGTCTCCACTCAGCCTCAATCTTGCCTATAAACCTGCAGACTCTCAGCACAAATGGTTTTTATTCACCGACCTTCCCCAACATTGTAAGACTCAAACAAACACTGGCATAGTTTCTAACAGCTCAAGTCTGCACCCCTAGGATGAGCCCAGGCCCCCTTAGGGTGCCTGTCTGAGAAAGCCCAACCTGCCAGCAGAATTTACTGTTTGTTCCAGTAAAACCTGGTGATAGGCAGATAGGCCCTTGAACTTCAGTTACTTTAAAAAGCTTGCAATTATAAATCCTTTCTCTCCTTTGAGATGTAAATCTTCTACCACTCAGAATCTTCTCAAGGACCTGAGAGCCATCTCTCTTTTTTAATTAATTAAGCTGCATTGGGTCTTCATTGCTGCGTGCAGTCTTTTCTCTAGTTGTGGTGAGCAGGGGCTACTCTTTGTTGAGGTGCGTGGGCATCTCATTGTAGTGGCTTCTCTTGTTGTGAAGCATGGGCTCTAGGAGTTCGGGTTTTAGTACTTGTGACACACAGGCTTCAGCAGTTGTGGCTCACGGGCTCTAGAGCACAGACTCAGTAGTTGTGGCGCACAGGCTTAGTTGCTCCAGGGCATGTGGGATCTTCCCGGACCACGGGTCGAACCCATGTCCCCTGCATTGGCAGGTGGATTCTTAACCATTGTGCCACCAGGGAAGTTCCTGAGAGCCACCTCTTTGAAAAGCAAACATACAAGGAGATAACTCTCTCCTTGAATTTTAAAAATTTTAAAAATTAAAAAAAAAAATTCTGCTTCCCTAACTCTGTTCAAATCTCCTCCCTTGCCCTTCCTGACTCCTTCATTCTTCCTTTCAAATATCCAGTCACCCCTGCACAAAGCAGAGTTCAGTTTACACTGGACTCTTCCCTTTGGCAAGAGTTATCACTGAATAAAATCTGTCCTCACCACTTTAACTAGTGTCCAGCTTTGTTTATCTTTGACACAACTTTTGAGACACATCCTAAAGAATGAATATTTGGCCAAGGAGGTCAGGGAGATACCTAGTCCAGGAAGAAGCACAAACATTTTACATATTAGATTCTTAGGCCTTCAAAATTTTAAAGAACCTATAAAAATGTTTGAGACCCCCCCCCCAAAAAAAAGGAGAGGGAGAGCTATGAATAAAAAATTGAAAAATGAAAGTTAATTTGAAAAGCATTATTTAAACCTTGTTTCTATTTGGGAGTCAAAAAAAATTATTACGTTTGAAAACAATTTTCAGTTATACTTTTCTTCCTTCCCAGGAATCTCTGAATGTACCATAACGATTGTCATCATAATCCCAAATTAAAGAAGCTACTCATAGCCCAGTGGTTTCAAAACACAGATGATGAAAATCAGGGCTCCTGGGGGTCTGCTGGACTCCACCACTAACCACTTAATCTTCAGTGTCTGCTTCTTCTTCTAGAACACGAAGGGGTTGGATATCTTACGTCTGCTTCAACTCTGAACATCTGTTCTTCCAAAGTTTCACTTCTAGAGACTGACATCCCTTTTTTCCCCCTCTCCTTAGACTGAAGCAACCTCGAGCCAGGAACATGTTAGACGAAGGGGTGATAGTTGCCCTGGGCAGCGATTTCAACCCTAACGCGTATTGTTTTTCAATGGTAATTATTTTTAATGTGCCTTCCTTAGCAGACTGTGAAACTTCTACCAAGCACACAAATAAGTTAAAACTATTTCACTAACTGTTAAAATGTACCAAAGATCTCACAATATTTTCTTGTGAAACAAGAAAAGAACTATCGACACAGCAGTATAATTGGGCATTTCTGCACCACTTGAATACCTCCAGGCTTAGAGAGAGGAGAGAAGGTTCTTTTATACTCTGATGCAGCCTTGGGCATCGTGGTTTTACAATAAGCTATTTCCCTTCTCAGAACTGCATAAGCTCAAAGAAATATTAGTAAGTAAGCATGGAGGTGAGCTTCATCTTACACAGTAAGTGGTCTTGAAAAGTTGTGAGTAAATATTAAGTACATGGATGGGTGGGTAAGTAAGCTCTGTAATAAAGGAATCTTCTTCAAAGCATGAGAATCTTTAAGTGTAAATATAAATTTATATTTTCTCATACTAATTTAGTCAGGTCCACTTATACATTTAACTATCACTATTTGTTGTGCTGTGTTGAGAAATGTCCTAGGTGGCAGCTGCCATTCTGTTACTTTTCCTCAATGCTTTTTTTCTCTTCCCATCTTAGCCGATGGTCATGCATCTGGCCTGTGTGAACATGAGAATGTCCATGCCCGAGGCCTTGGCCGCTGCCACCATCAATGCTGCTTATGCCCTGGGCAAATCTCACACACATGGATCTTTGGAAGTTGGCAAACAGGGAGATCTCATTATCATCAATTCATCCAGGTGAGTGTCCTCCCAGCTGAGCCATTTTATTGTATGCCCTTGGTTTAAATCCCTTTCCCACTTATTATTAGTGTCAGGCTCTGTGTAAGCTCAGAAGCTACCCAGTCTTCTCAATGTCACCCCTTTCTAAGCAAAAGATCTCCCTCCAGGTCTCAAACTGCAGAGTAGACCAACTTTTCTGGCCTCTTCATCCATCTTATATCGTTCATAAATCTCCAGGTTTCTGCTCTGTTTACCTGGACTTTGGACTTGTGCCCTCTGGACTGTGTTTTTGTCTTTTTTCTTGGGTTCTGACCTTTTCTGCTTGTGCTGGGCCACGCAGGTCCCAACTCTGGCTTGTCACCCTGGTTCTGATTCATTACCTCTCTGACTTCTCATTCCTACTGGATCCCAAAAGCCTTGCTTCAGTTTTCCTGCCTCTGGTTTTGTATTACTCACCCACAGTCTGCTGCCTCCTGGGCCTCCAATGTAACAAGTTGAGTCTTATAGTTCTAAATCTTAAAGTTGTGAATCTTATGGTGTCTGGACCCTAGCAAGCCTCTCCCAGCCCTTGGACCTTGTGTTCAATAGAAGAGAACGGCACCGTAATTCTGCTCTCAAGGGTCATAAGCCATTGTCTATCAAAAGTGAAGCTGATGTTACCATTCATGCATCAATTTAACTGAATCAAATATTTTAAGATCAAATACTTAATATCATTGAACAATATTTGATTTATCATAGACTAATTATCATGGTACTCTACCATTTTTTAAAAAGCCCAAATATTAACTACTAAATGTAAAGAAATTTTTAGAGAATGTCTTTTGAAATTAGCATTTATTGACAATGATAATTTTGACTTGTATGTGTTAATGTTTGATTTCTTTCTAGATGGGAGCATTTGATTTACCAGTTTGGAGGACATCACGAATTAATTGAATATGTTATAGCTAAAGGAAAAGTCATCTATAAAAAATGATAGATCTGTAAGGAAAGAGCAGACTCTTCGACTGTATAAGTCAATACAGTTTATTAAAAGTTAAAATACCTTAGTAGTTTACCAGAATGATGTCACTTAAATATATTTCAGTATTTTGTTTAGCCACTTGAAAAACCCAAGGGATTCACTTATTTTAACATGTGCACCTGGACATTTGAGCAGGTAAACCATTTGTGATGATAATCTCAAAACATTGTTACTTCACAAAGATTTGTTGTAAATATTCTGCAGATTAATATGCTGGAGTACCACAGAAATGCCTTTGTGGGGGAAAGCAGATTGGCAACTAGGTAGACATGGCTTAAAATTCCCATTTTGTTTCGACTTTTCAAATTTCAATTCTTAAACTATATTTAGTGAAAATTGTGGGGTAGTGGGAAATCCAAGTCATATGCCACAAACTAATATGTAGCCTTTTATAATAAGCAAATAGTTTTTCTTTTCCCCACTTGGTTTGTCTTTCTAGATGCTCTTCAGATGCATCAGTGTCTCCTGAGGGAGGCTGTTCTTCTGTTCCTGATTTCTTCTCAACGCTTGCAATAGAGCTTCCCAGCAGAGTTCAAGATGTCATTTTATTCATAAGCACAGGGACCTTCCTATAATGGATGCATTTTGACCAAATCCAATAATGTAATTTTTAAAAAATTGATTTTAAGTTTTTGATTCTTCACATTACAAAAGTATAAAAAATTTTTATAGCTCTCAATAAATATTTGCTGTCACTGTTATTGCTGTTGTTGTTTACAACCCTGGAAGCTGATCAGTGGTGCTGTCTATCAGAACTTTTTAGAAAATGAACAAATTACAGAAGAAAGTGGATTACAAAAAAAAAAAAAGTGGATGATTATGTAAATTGGCATCTTTAAAACCATGTGAGTTTACTTGAAGTCTTTTTAAATGCTTTGATCATCTTAATAATCACAACTGCATGATCAAACATTGTCCTATTTATGAAGAAATGACTAGAGAAGTAAACGTTAACTGCCCAAATGATCACCCATTCACGTTAATAAAGCCTGAACCAGTGAGGCCTTACTGTATTTAATGTAGATCAAATCAGGACACCCCTTGTCAGAAGGTTAAAGGTAACAGTGCACACTGCTGTCACTGCCTAGTGGCATGGGGTCTCTGGAGCTCTGTTCCTCACAGGCTTGGCAAAGAAGCCATGAGGGGGTGTGGGAAGCACGTGTTTGCTGTGGGCGGCGCCTCCGCTACGACCGGTCTCCTGGCCGATGGTGGGAGTTTGAAATGCAGGAGATGGATATAGAGGCCAAAACTAAAGATTAGATCTGCCCTGGAACCCAAGCCATGCAGAAGTACGAGGGTGAGTCAAAAATTCCACACTCCGGTTATGTTAAAACTCCCGTAAATTCCACAGCCAGAGTGCGCATAATTTTTATTCACCCTCGTATATTCTTCTGTGGCGTGAGAAGGTGAAGCACATCCTCTTTTCCTTCTAGGAGACATTCACTGTAAACAAGTAGCATTCGTGTCTTTTTTGAATGTAAGCAAAAGAGGATACCCACCCGGAACTGCCCTAGTCCTCCCAGGCCAGTGTTCTGGAAGCCCTTGCAACTCATGGGAGCTGGCTAGAAACACAGAACCTCAGCCCCGCTCCAGGCCCGCTGAATCAGAATCTGGTCTTAACCAGCCCCCAGGTGATTTGTATGCCTGGTGGAGTCTGAGAAGGGCTGCGGTCTAGACCCTAGCCATGCAGACTTCCACATTGTGCTTCAAAATCTCCATTTACTTTCACTGCTCCAGGCCTTGCAGCACCATTCCTTCTGCCTGGAGTGCTCGCCCTCTCTTCTCTAAGTGGGAAATCAGAGCTAGTCACTCCCCACCCCCACCATGGTCCCATTCCTCTACGATCGCCTCTATAGGATTGCAATCAAACTGTCTTTCCCTTTAGATTGTGCGTTAGTAGAGGCCAGGGGCCTGGTCATGTCCCCAGGACCTAGTATACTGACTAGTTCATAGTAGATGATCAATGAATGAATGAGTGAGTAGCTGTACAAGCATACAGATGGTTCTAATGAAGACAGCTTATTAAAATACACTCAGCTTATATGCTGCCTACAAGAGACCCACTTCAGACCTAGGGACACATACAGACTGAAAGTGAGGGGATGGAAAAAGATATTCCATGCAAATGAAAATCAAAAGAAAGCTGGAGTAGCAATAGTCATATCAGATAAAATAGACTTTAAAATAAAAAATGTTACAAGAGACCAGAAAGGACATTACATAAAGATCAAGGGATCCATCCAAGAGGAGGAGATAACAATTATAAATATACATGCACCCAGTATAGGAGCACCTCAATACATAAGGCAAATGCTAACAACTATGAAAGAGGAAATGCAAGGCAGAAACAGATACACATGTGTAGAGAACAAACACATGGACACCAAGTGGGGAAAGTGGGGAGGGTTGGGGGGGAATGAATTGGGAGATTGGGATACCAAATTGTACACTCTAAATATATGCTGTTTATTGTCTGTTAACTGTATCTCAATAAATGTTCTTAAAAAATAAAATAAAATAAAATAAAATACACTCAGCAGGCCAACCCATGCTTATGGGGGAATAAAGTGGAAAAGTAAAACCCAGCAAGAAACAATTCCATGGTTGGGCGGAAAGGGATGTGGCCATCTTCAGCTTGGGAGTTTGGAAGGATTTTGATGTGAGGGAAAGGCTCTGAGATGGAGCACCATGGGGTGTTCAGAAGGGGGGATCCCGAGTCCTCCTAGAGTGGAGGGTTCAGGGCGGGGTGGGGACTACAAGGTCAGATCGACTCAGGTTTCGCAGGACTTGGACTGTCAGGCTCACGAGTTGGAACTTCATTCTTAAAGTCAGGAGAAGCCACTGCAAGTGTGTGAACAGGTTAGGACGAGGACAAGAGTGTTGTAGAAAGATTAATCTGGTTTTAGTGAACACAGCACTCAGGTATGTGCTGTGTAAGTGGACTCTGGTAAGACACCTTAACCAAGCCCTTAGTGGAGAGAGTAGGAGGTATCAGGTGCTAGAAGTCTGGGTGAAAAGCTCTTGAAATGGCACGATGAGATGTAAAAACCCCTGACTAAAATTGGGTTGAAAAATAAGGAAGTTCATTGGCTCCCCCTTGGAATTCCACAGGAAGGACAGGCTTCAGGACTGGTTTATCCAGGAACTCAGTAATCCTGAAGACCCTGATTCCTTCCCTCCCCCTGCTCAGTCCTCCAGTGTTGGCGGCGCCCTAAGGCCAGGTTCCCCCAGGTGTGGCCTACTGGCAATGAAGGGCCCTGTGCCTCCTCATTCAGGTCAAGCAGGACAGGGAGAAAGCCTGGCTGTCATGGTCAAGACAGAAAGCGTTTTCTCAAAGCCTCCAGTAAAATTCTTCTGTCTCACTGGCCCAAATTACAACCTCTGCTGTCTTTCCCTCTCTCTCTCTCTTTTTTTGATTTAATTGTTATTATTTATTTATTTAATTTAGTATTTTTGGCTGTGTCGGGTCTTAGTTGTGGCACACGGGATCTTCGTTGAGGCATGCAGGATCTTTCATTGCGGCGTGCAGGCTTCTCTCTAGTTGTGGCGTGAGGGTTTTTCTCTTATTTGTGGCACACGGGCTTCTGGGCATGTGGGCTCTGTAGTTGTGGTACAAAGGCTCTCTGGTTGAGGTGCATGACCTCAGTAGTTGCAGTACACAGGCTTAATTGCCCCGAGGCGTGTGGGATGGTAGTTCTCTGACCAGGGACTGAACCCGCGTCCCCTGCATTGTAAGGCAGATTCGTTACCACTGGACCACCAGGGAAGTCCCCTCCACTCTTTCTTGATCACCTAGTAAAGGGAAAAGGGCCCTCTTGAGATGGACCAGGGCTGTGTCCTGAGCTGAAACAAATTTCCTCCAACTTTTTTGTGGTGTTGTGTTTTGGTAATGTCAATGTTTACATTTAATAAGTTAATATTTTCAAATGAAGTAAACCCCCAAATGCAAAATGATCATGCTCTTCATGAGATAATTAGAAGGTTTAATAAAAAAGATAATAATTCAGTGACCAGATTCAGAAATGAGACACATGTTTAAAGTAGTAATGAAAAGTAGCTTCTCTGGAACTTTTCAGATTATGTGTGGGATTTTACATATGTGGCAGATTGTTACAATAACAGCCCCCAAACCACATGCCCACCCCATGTGTTACTCTCCCAAACTGACTTGGGCTTGACATGTGACTTGCTTTGGCCAACAGGACATTAGCAAATGTGGCACAAAAGAAGCTTGAGAAGCCCTTGTGCTTTGGGGCGTGCTCTCTGGCTGCCCCAAGACAGCAGGTGAAGAAGCCTGGGTGGGCTCACTGGGGTCGAAATCGTGATGCCTATAGCTCACTGGGCTCCTCAATAGGGAAAAGAGAAAATGTCTACCTAATCAATCACATTTCTAAAGATACTTTGTACCATGTGAACATTCATGGATGAAATCTTTCAGAAATGTAATTAACTGCAGTTAGAATACTCTTTCCCTGATGAGGTGTTAAACTGTTATAAAAATCTAAGGATACAGGCTTCACAGGCGAATTCTATCAAACATTTAGAGAAGAGCTAACACCTATCCCTCTCAAACTCTTCCAAAATATAGCAGAAGGAAGAACACTCCCAAACTCATTCTACAAGGCCACCATCACCCTGATACCAAAACCAGGTAAAGATGTCACAAAAAAAGAAAATTACAGGCCAATATCACTGATGAATATAGATGCAAAAATCCTCAACAAAATACCAGCAAACAATCCAACAGCACATTTAAAAGATCATACACCATGATCAAGTGGGGTTTATCCCTGGAATGCAAGGATTCTTCAATATATGCAAAGCAATCAATGTGATACATCATATTAACAAACTGAAGAATAAAAACCATATGATCATCTCAATAGACACAGTAAAAGCTTTTGACAAAAGTCAACATCCATTTATGATAAAAACTCTCCAGAAAATGGGCATAGAAGGAAATTACCTCAACATAATAAAAGCCATATATGAGAAACCATCAGCCAACATCATTCTAAATGGTGAAAAACTGAAAGCATTCCCTCTAAGAACAGGAATAAGACAAGGGTGTCCACTCTCACCACTAGTATTCAACACAGTTTTGGAAGTGTTAGCCACAGCAATCAGAGAAGAAAACAAAATAAAAGGAATCCAAATTGGAAAAGAAGAAGTAAAATTGTCATGCTTTGCAGATGACATGATATTATACATAGAAAACCCTAAAGATGCTACCAGAAAACTGCTAGCACTAATTGATGAATTTAGTAAAGTAGCAGGATACAAAATTAATGCATTCCTATACACTTAACAATGAAAGAGCAGAAACAGAAATTAAGGAAACACTCCCATTTACCATTGCAACAAAAAGAATAAAATACCTAGGAATAAACCTGCCTAAAGATGCAAAAGACCTGTATGCAGAAAACTATAAGACACTGATGAAAGAAATCAAAGATGATACAAACAGATGAAGGGACATACCATGTTCTTGGATTGGGAGAATCAACATTGTGAAAATGACTATACTACCCAAAGCAATTTACAGATTCAATGCAATACCTATCAAATTACCAATGGCATTTTTCACAGAACTAGAACAAGAAATTTTACAATTTGTATGGAAATGCAAAAGACCCTGAATAGCAAAGCAATCTTGAGAAGGAAAGACGGAGTTGGTGGAATCAGGCTCCCTGACTTCAAACCACACTACAAGGCTACAGTGATCAAGACAGTATGGTACTGGCACAAAAACAGAAATGTAGATCAGTGGAACAGAATAGAGAGCCCAGAGATAAACCCAAGCACATACGGGCACCTTATCTTTGACAAAGGAGGCAAGAATATACAATGGAAAAAAGACAGCCTCTTCAATAAGTGGTCCTGGGAAAACTGGACAGCTACATGTAAAAGAATGAAATTAGAACACTTCCTAACACCACACACAAAAATAAACTCAAAATGGATTAAAGACCTAAATATAAGGCTGGACACTATACAACTCTTAGAGGAAAACATAGGCAGAACACTCTATGACATAAAGCAAGATCCTTTTTTGACCCACCTTCTAGAATAATGGAAATAAAATCAAGAATAAACAAATGGGACCTAAAGAAACTTAAAAGCTTTTGCACAGTGAAAGAAACCATAAACAAGACAAGAAGACAACCCTCAGAATGGGAGGAAATATTTGCTAACGAAGCAACTGACAAAGGATTAATCTCCAAAATATGAAAGCAGCTCATGCAGCTTAATACCAAAAAAGTAAATAACTCAATCCACAAGTGGGCGGAAGACCTAAATAAACATTTCACTAAAGAAGACATGCAGATGGCCAACAAACACATGAAAAGATGCTCAACATCACTAATCATTAGAGAAATACAAGTCAAAGCTACAATGAAGTATCACCTCACACCAGTCAGAATAGCCATAATCAAAACATTAGAAACAATAAATGTTGGAGAGGGTGTGGAGAAAAGGGAACTCTCCTGCACTGTTGGTGGGAAAGTAAATGGGTACAGCCACTATGGAAATCAGTATGGAGGTTCCTTAAAAAACTAAAAATAGAACCACAATATGATCCAGTAATCCCACTACTGGGCATATACACTGAGAAAATCATAGTCCAAAAAGAAACATGTACCATACTATTCACATTGCAGCACTATTTACAATAGCCAGGACACGGAAGCAACCTAAATGCCCATCAACTGATGAATGGATAAAGAAGATGTGGCACATGTATACAATGGAATATTACTCAGCCATAAAAATGATTGAAATTGAGTTATTTGTAGTGTGGTGGATGGACCTAGAGTCTGTCATACAGAGCAAAGTAAGCCAGAAAGAGAAAAACAAATACCATATGCTAACACATATATATGGAATCTAAAAAAATGGTACAGATGAACCCAGTGACAGGGCAAGAATAAAGAGAGAACGGACTTGAGGACACGGGGTGGGGGGTGGGTGAAGGGGAAGCTGGAATGAAGTGAGAAAGTAGCACTGACATATATAGACTACCAAATGTAAAACAGATAGGTAGTGGGAAGTTGCTGCATAACACAAGGAGATCAAACTGATGATGGGTGATGATTTAGAGGGCCGGGATAGGGCGGGTGGGAGGGAATCGTGGGAGGGAGGGGATATGGGGATATATTTATAAATACAGCTGATTCACTTTGTTGTACAGCAAAAACTGGCATGACAGTCTAAAGCAACTATGTTCCAATAAAGAGCTTAAAAAAAAAAATCTAGGGATACAGAAACGACACAAGACAAATGAGACTTAGGTTAGTCCACATTTACCTTGAAATTCCCTTGATGGCACAGTTACTCACCCAGCTGTACAGGAAACAATGACAAAGGGCCCCAGAGAACCGCAGGGGCTTGTGGGAAACCAGCACGCCCCATACCAAAGTGAGAAAGAGCCATCCAACCTGCGGGTTCACTGGCTCCACCGCAGCTCATGAGTAAGAATGAATAAACTTCATTCGTGTGTTTACATTTCAGAAAAAACAGCATCAGGGACCACCTTTTGGTAAACAGGTTCCTCAGCACATTTTGGTTCACTGAATTTTGGTTTTCACTACTCCTGTCTCCACCTTTCCTTGCACAGGTTGCAACCTAAGAGAAGACTCTATTGTGAAATGTACGTTGGACCCATTTTAGGCTGTGATCAGGTAGGCAAGCTGGCACGTGTGCCTATCCGTTCCTTGACCAACTGCAGTTGTAGAGCCACGGTTTCAGACTCCTGCACTTGGAAAGTGCTTTGCTCATGTTTGCACAGAAGGGTGCAAAGTCACAGCTTCAGGAAGCCAAGAAGTCATGTGACTCATCCTTTGTCCGGACAATTACACTAAGCCTTTCCAGGAGATTCTTTATCTTCTTTTGCGGGAAGGGAACACATTGGGTAACATCCTAGGGTCCATCGGACTTTTGTCAATGGGGCCTTGTTTTAGTGATTACCATTATGGAGGGGGGGTTGGTTTACTTCTGAACATCAGATTCCTTACCTGTGAAATAAGGAGCCTTCTTATGCTGGGTTATTACAAGAATGTGACTAGAGTACTAACACATGGTAAGGCAGCAGTAGCACTAACCTCCTCCTCCAGTTTAAGCATCTGAATCCTTTTTTTGATATGTGTAGTGACATTTGATAAATATGAAATGCACAGTTCTTTGAGAACCACTGCAAAAGCAAATTTTATTTTCATTCCTTAACTCTTTCACACAGAATCTCTTATTGACCTATTGACTATTCTTTACTACGATTCAATTAATAAAAGAAAAAGCAGCTTGAGAACAAATTATGACTTAAACAGTGTTGTTTACAAAGACATATTAAGGAACAGTGGTCATATCAAGGCATAGTACAATCAGCCAGAGTTAACTAGTGGAGAGCTTGTCAAAGCAAAAAACAAAAACAAAAAACAGACAAAAATAAACCAAAACAAACAGATTCACAAAAGTCTAATTTCTTGGAAAAGAATGCCATCAACCTGTTTCAAGATTTGAGTTCATCTAATGTCAAGAGTCAAAGGTCCATGAAATTGTAGTTACTCTTCTCAGCCTTAAGAGTGAGTGGCCTGTAGTATTGTTAAGAAACAAGAAAACTCCTATAATCTGGAAACACTGGCTGTGTCTCTAACCAGCTCAATAAGAACACAGTGCTAGATTTAGTAAATGTAATACTGTCACCAGCCTAACCAGAGCAGGTATTAAAAGAACTGAGCTGTATAATAGATTGATCCATCTCAGAAAGTTCTCAGGTTTTTCCTACAGCATAATACTGTTTGCTGTTAAACTATGTACCATCTGATCTGCTAATTCGTGACAAAAAGCATTAAAGATCCTCAGACTCTATGATTTTGGTAGATTTCTTGTGCAGAAGTTCCAGTGAAAATGCTGTTGGGGAAACAGGTCTTGATTCTGGAATGTGCTCCATTCTGTATTTTTCGATGTATGGTGCAGCTACTTCCCAAACCTGAAATGCAAGGACAAAACAAAGTCCAAGCGTTGACAACATTGTTTTCACAGGCCATTAAACATCAACTTGTCTGGAGTCAAAACATTATCTCTACCTGGCTAGATACATAGCAGCTGTTCGCTTGCTTTTACTATAAGCCATCTGACACATGATCTGTCAATTCGTCTTTGGTTGCTTTAACAGCTTTTAAAATACAAAGTCCAAAATGTTTCTCAAGTTACCAGGGAGGTTTTTAGCTGCTTACCCTTCTAAAGCAAAAGGAGCCAGAAAACAAAACCTAGACAATTCAGTGTGCATGGAATTAAGGAAAGTTGCTCAAGGAGGGGACTGTGTTTTCTAAGGCAAGCCTTAAATGATAAGAGGCAGTGGATTTCCTCTTTGCTCTATTTCCATGCCCTGTGCGCTCTGTTCTTTGGACCCTTGTTACTTGGGTGGGGTGGGGGGGAGGGGGCCCAGACCAGCAGCTTTAGCATCAACTGGGACAACTCAGAATGTCAGCCCCACCGCGGACCTACTGAATCCAAATCTGCATTTTAACAAGATCCCCCAGACATTCACATGCACTTTACAGTTTGAGAAGCAGTGCTTCACAGCCTTGTTTTGTGTTTACCTCCATCCACCAAACTATTCCCTTTCAAGCATAACATCTTCTCAAGTTAAGGTCCAGTTGTTGGTCTATATTATAGCTGCTTTTTATCTGGTTGCTGCTAGCAGGGAAGGAGAATTTCCTATTCTTTTGTATTACCTTAGAAAATATATTCTTTCAAAAGCTAACCTCCTTGAAAAGATATCTGCACCCCCAGGCTCACTGCACTATTATTAACAATAGCCAAGGCACGGAGGCAACCTAAGTGTCCATCAATGGGTGAATGATAAATTGGGAGATTCACACACACACACACACACACACACACACACACACACACAGTGGAATATTATTCAGCCACAAAAAAGGAAGTCTTGCCATTTGCAACATCATGGATGGAACTTGAGGGCACCATGTTAAGTGAAATAAGTCAGACAGAGAAAGACAAATATCATATGATCTTACTTATATGTGGAATCTAAAAAAAAAAAAAAAAGAGCTCATAGATACAGAGAACAGATTGGTGGTTGCCAGAGGCAGAGGTTGGAGGGAGTGGGTGAAGAAACCAATGAAGGTGGTACAAACTTCCACTTATGAAATAAGTAAATCCTGGAGATGTAATGTACAGTTTGGTAACTACAGTTGATAATACTGCATTGTATATTTGAAAGTTGCCAAGAGAATAGATCTTAAAAGTTGTTATCTCGAGAAAATAATTGTAACTATGTGGTAGTGAACAGCTAACTAGACTTACTGTGGTAACTATTTTGCAATATATACAAATATCAAATCATTATACTGTAAACTAATATATGTCAATCACATTTCATTTAAAAAAAAAGGCTGAGCTCTCACACACCTCCCTTCTAGCACCAGAGTTGGCAGCAAGCAAGGGAATTCCCCTCAAAGGGTACAGGGAATACTTAGAAACGACAGGAGTGAAGGTCAAAGGAAAAAATCATTCCCCCAGAGTAGAGCAATGGTTCCAGAGGAAATTAAGCAATTCTAGGAAACATGATACCTACCAATTAAAGGCTTAAAGAACTTTAAAAATATATTTTTAAAATGAGTCAGCATTCTAGGCATCTGTCCCTATTAGACCCGTCTGCAGTCAAGGTAGCCAGAGGGAAGAAGCACTCAAGAGAAACTGCATCTCAGCCAGCATGGGGCAGTTCACGCCAGCGCACTAGACACACCCAGAGCCCTTTGAATAAAAACTCAGGAAATGTGTTTTCTCTTCAGGTCTATGCAGTCATTGGACCAGGAAGTCGTGGTGGTGATAGCATTACAGAAGGAGAATGTACTTTGGAATAAAAGAGAACCTTCTTGATGGGGAAGAGTCATGACACTTACATCTCATTTTCTCCCCACAAATACTCGTCCCCCAATTCCATTTAAAATTCATTTCCACTTCTAATCCTTAGATAGTCAATGTTTGGGTGCAACATGGAACACGGAAGAGTTTATCGAATAGTTTCTTAGTGACCTTGAAAGTCTCATGAGTACCTTTTGGTTCACTTCCAAGGAACAGCCAGGAAACAAAAGAATAAGAGAATGTTTCTCCACTCTCCACTCTCCCTTTGCTTCCCCACAACAACCTCAAACTAAGAAACAAGCCAAGTAGCCAACTTACCTTCTGCTCTATGAGCAGCCTGTGTGCTGCCTCAATGTCTGGGGCCATGAAGCGATCTTTTATCCAGGGCCTGCAGAGAAAGCACATCAAACCATCAGCCACCGTTAAGTGCTGCCAGGGTTCACAGTTCCAAACCAGTGTTGCTTTCCAGGGATCTGTTTGACTTTACCTTACAACAGAGCGCACCAGGTCATAAACCTTCTCCAGCGGAGTGGTGGTTTTCAAGGGGCGTAGAAACTCTATGCCCTGGCAGGCTGCAAGAAGCTCGATGGCCAGCACTGAAACAAGGAAGGAGGAGGGAAGGCTGATTAGAGTCCGACTTCATGCTTGAGGAATATAAATCCCATGCAAGCTGATGGCCATTGCCAGCCAACTAACAGATGGTTGTTGGTTCTCAGTCTGTGGGTAGCATGAAGCTGCCTTGGTATTTGTTTACCATCTTAAATCTGCTTTTCTAACCTCTTGGCTGCATCTGTAACAGTGAGAAGGACTGGAGGACCATCCAGGTACATCAGCTTTCCCCTTCTCCCCTCAGCTGATCAAGGTGGATGACCTCTGTTTCCTATTTCCACCTGTACATTTCAGTTTGTTTTCAGTCTTGCTATTCCCTATGGCCTGAAATACCTGGCACATAAAAGACCTTCATCAAAGGACTGAAAGAGCCAGTGAATGAGCACATGAGTCTTTGGTTGCCCTGAAACTAATTCTTTAATGTCTGTTTCAAACCCTCCAACCCAAAGGCTCCCAATTCCACTAAAACTGAAATTCTAAAAATTTATATCTCGCTAACTTTAAGTTTTTTCATAAAACAATCTTTACACTGTATTTTCCTAGCTATAGATGATTATGGAATGCATCATACCTTGCGATCCACTCTGAATATTGAAACCTAAATCTCCCTGCATTTGATATAGTCTAATGCAGGATCTTTTAATAGAAATGTACTTCAAAATTAAACCACTTTGGGTTGCATTATTTGTCAAGAAGATAATTTAGAAGCTTAGAGTTGATCAGGCCACTTAAGCGCTTAACCAAAATGAAGTCTTAAAAACATTTGACTTCTTGTTTTAAAATTTATGAAGCACACTACAAACTCTGGTGAGTACAGACAGGTCCCAATGGGAGAGGAAGAAGTTACGGAATCCCTTTGGACCTGGAAGAAACGTCACACCTTCTAGTCCAGTCCCCTCACTTTACACATAAGGAATTGGAAACTTCGAGAAGTAAAGCATTTTATTCAATAAGTGCTTATACTTATTTCATAGAGCTGGAGCTCAAGATCAGAGCTGGCTAATCTTTCCGATTGGCCCCTCACCCACATGACACAAACCTGGCTGAGGAAATGTGAATACGGAAATGCAGATTTTGCTAGCGCATATCACAGGCAGCATCTTAGGTGGGTTTACAAGATAAACTCGAAACATGTCAGGAGAACCTTAAGTCACCACCTCTCAGCATTTTAACTGCTCTTTGTTGCTATTCACAACCAGCAGTTTCCCTGATGCCATCAGCTGGGATTTACAAACCACACACTTCATTGTTAGAAATGCGAAGGTCTCAGTGTATCTTGATTTACCTGGATTTTAAAAAATACAATTCTCATTTATTTTGAAATAACCTGATATTCTGTGGCCTAATAACCACCTTCACCCTTTCCTTCCAAAAATTTAAACACACTTAAAATATCCTAAGAATCATGGGAACACCTTCTAGTTTCACATGAATATTTTCTTCACCTTAACAGAGTATGATTCATATGAACTAAAACCATCCTGAGCAAATAACTAATAGTTCTCCTTAGATATATTGCAAGAACCTTCTTAAAGTTTTCAAAATTGATTCTATTCATTTTATCAACATCTGAGGTTAATTTATACCTGTGTTCCTTTCACTAAGAAAAGACTGCTTCTCCTGACCTTACATCTCCCTCCTTCCCATCTCTCCACCACCCAAGGTCTCGAGAGATGTCTGTGCTTATTTCTTGGCCTTCAAACTCTCTTTCACTCCAGATATTTTTTTGTGTGACTGCCCCGCGGGGCATGCAGGATCTTAGTTCCCCAACCAGGGGGATCAAATCCATGCCCCACCTTGGAAGCATGGAGTCTTAACCACTGGACTGCCAGGGAACTCCCCACACTGAGTTTTTTAAGCTGCTCCCTTTGAAAAGGTTTCCCTCCTTCCTCCAGTGGGCTGACTACGTTCCATGTCTTCTTTTCCCCTGAATGCAACCGCCTCTCTCTTCCTGGTCTTTTTCTTGCCTGACCTCCTGCAGCGGTCCGCTGCCTCCGTGCAGACAGCGCTGTCCTTCATCACCCATCCCAGTACTTCCCTGTATGGGCATCTGTGAGCGCATCCCAGAACAATTTATTCTGAGCACACACCCCCTTTCCTTATTAAATATGGCTCCCTTCCCCTCAATTAGCTGGCCCTATTCGTTTCAGCACTCTCTCTCTTTTTTAATTTGTTTTTTGGCTTCGTTGGTCTTTGTGACTGCCCGTAGGCGTCCTCTAGTTGCGGGGTGGGGGGGGGGGGCACTACTCTTCGTTGCAGTGTGCCAGCTTCTCATTGTGGTGGCTTCTCTTGTTGCGGAGCACACTTCAGTAGTTGTGGCTTGTGGACTATAGAGCACAAGCTCAGTAGCTGCTCCGTGGCATGTGGGATCTTCCCAGACCAGGAATTGAACCGGCGTCCCCTGCATGGGCAGGCAGATTCTTTTTTTTTTAGAGGCATTGTATAATATTTTAAATCACAGTAATAAGCAGTAAGTTGAAATGCTCAGAGGAGAAATCGTCGTAACAGCTAATATTTGTTGAATACATAGATAAGCCACATTTTAACCACTGGAAATATTACCTTTTAAAGGTTGGTCCCATTTTCCATTTTTTATTCAACACTTTGCTTTCTCATAAGGTGACCAGCTATGTTTTAGGCCCAGCTTAATTTCTTTCTGTCCTAGGTATGTGGGCTTATGCTAATTTTCGTAGTCACCTTAATGGTTTTGTATCTTTTAATAGCGTTTCATCAGATGCTTCCAAGGATCTGCCAGAAAATTCTGTGCTCCATCTACCTTGTGTTTCTAAGCCACATTCAGTTCTCCATCCCTGAACATCTTCAGTCATTGAACTGATGAATCTGAAGAGCTCATCAAGGCACTTCATTTTGTTAAATGTTCCCAGTGAGCCTTCATGTACTATGTGGAATTCCATTAAATTGGAACTTGATGTTACTGCATTCAGACAGGGCCAGTCCAGATGGCCATCAGAGGAATTCACAGAAAAAAGAAGCTAGAACACCCAAACATAGAGGAGCAAAGCGGTACTAAACCAATACTGTTAATTGACCAGAGAGGATGGGCTTCAACGGACATTTAAACCATTTTAAACCTCTTTGTATGAAAAAGCTGGTATATGAATTTATTGAATTTTTTTTAACTTTTTATTTTATTTTATTTTTTTTACAATAAACTACATATATTTAGAGTTTACAATTTGGTATCCCAATCTCCCAATTCATTCCCCCCCAACCCTCCCTGCTTTCCCCACTTGCTGTCCATATGTTTGTTCTCTACATCTGGGTCTCTATTTCTGCCTTGCAAACCGGTTGATCTGTACCATTTTTCTATAGTCCGCATATATGTGTTAATATACAATATTTGTTTTTCTCTTTTTGCCTCACTTCACTCTGTATGACAGTCTCTAGGTCCATCCATGTCTCTACAAATGTCCCAGTTTCATTACTTTTTACAGCTGAGTAATGTTCCATTGTATGTATGTACCACATCTTCTTTATCCATTCATCTGTTGATGGACATTTATGTTGCTTCCATGTCCTGGCTATTGTAAATAGTGGGCAGGCAGATTCTTAATCACTGTGCCACCAGGGAAGCCCCCTCATATCAGCTCTTAAATACTCCCTCAGAAATGCCTTTTCTTATCCCTTCAGACTAGGTCAGGTTCACTTATAGCCTCCTAAAACTCAATTCTTTCGTTAGAATTTCGTTAAGTGCTGCAAAGATTTGCCAAGTTCTTGTTCAGTGTCCTCTTCTTTAGTTAGACTCTAATTTCCAAGAGGGCAGAGAGAGGGAATATCTCATTCACCATTTCATCCACTGTGCTCAGCGATACATGCCTTTCCACCCCAACCAGGCCGGACAGGGAGGATGAGGGAGTGATAGGTAAAGGGTATAAGGTTTCTTTCTGGGATGATGAAAATGTTCTAGAGTTGATTGTGGTGTCCGCTCACAACTCTGAGTATATTCACAACTCTATTAAAACCCACTGAATGGTACAATGTGGATGGGTGAACTGTATGGTATCTGCATTATATCTCAGTAGAGCTGTTATCAAAAAATAAAGAATACTTAACTCTCTCACAGTTCTCTTAAAAGAGTGATATTCTTTTGTCAGCCAGTTGTTTCCAATACAGTTGCAAAATTTTAGGAATTTAGAGAACAATGCCTAAAGGAAGGCAATTTCTCTTTAAGAAACAAACGAGCTGTGATTAAGATGGTAGAAGAGGTTGACCCAACATAGCTCCGCCTATGAACTACCTTTGCCCGAAAAAGCTGGAGCTAAATTTTGTCAAGCCTTTAGGACCAACTGCGACTCATGGAAATGATGGGACAGGGAACAAAAGTACCACCACGGGGAAGCTCACAGGTAAATGCAGAATGTCGGTCTCTGTCAGAAAACTGAGCTGGTTTTTTAACGATGGCATGAATTAAAAAAAAAAAAAATGGGCAGGGGACTGTTCTAAATGAAAAGAGGCTTAAAACTTTGACCATCAAATTTAAAAGGTGGGTCTTGAATCCTGATTTGAACAAATACTGTAAAGACAGTGAGATAATTGGCAAAATTTGGTTATGTGCCCGATGATATCAAGACATTGATTTTTGTCGGACGTGATAACGGCATTGTGGCGGATAAGAAAGTGTATCTGAGGGAGAAAGTATGCAGGAAGAAAGCACGACAACGGGGATTTGCTTGAAAATAATTTGAAAAAAAGTTAACAAAAAATGAAGCAAATGTATTAACTGTTGAATCAGAGTGAGGTGTAACATGAAGGTACTAATCTCTCCACTTCTGAATATGTTTTAAAATTTTCATTACAAAAAAAGAGCCACCCGATGAACTGGATTAGCCAGTTCTTATTCTCCAGCGAGCCATCAGAATCATCTGGAGGGCTTGTTAAATCCAGATTGTTCACGCTTTCCTAGAGTCTCTGAGCCAGCAGGTCTGGGACAGGCCCTGAGCTCCCAGGTGATGCTGATGCCGCCGGCGGGGATGCTACTCTGAGGACCACTAAGCGTCTAGTTTATCAGTGAGGCCTGCATCCTGGGCTGGCGGGGGTTACCTTGCTCCACGTGCTCAATGACCCTGAGGGCCTTCCTTGCTGCCCATCCTCCCATGGAGACGTGGTCCTC
This sequence comes from Hippopotamus amphibius kiboko, assembly GCF_030028045.1. Lineage (NCBI taxonomy): Eukaryota > Metazoa > Chordata > Mammalia > Artiodactyla > Hippopotamidae > Hippopotamus > Hippopotamus amphibius. The sequence goes on along the minus strand of NC_080192.1, from coordinate 25,024,953 downwards.
CGTGGCAGCGCTGGTGGAGAGAGAGTCCACGGACGAGGGGTGGCACAGGGCCTTGTTCTCAGAAACTGAAAGAGGCAGGAGAAGTTAGTTGCCAATTGACACATGGCTTCCCAAAGAGCTTCTCAGCATGGGATGCCCTCTTCAGGAGCTCTTGGTCACTATCAAAGCACCAGATGGTCCAAAGTTACTTTGGGGAAAGGAAGAAGGTTGTTTTTTTTTCTTTTTTCCCAACGTGAGAAAGACTCTCAAACTCTAGTGAGTTCTGAGATAAGACTGGGATGGGAACCCTCATATTACAAAGCCAAGTTGAAAACACTGGAAGCATTTAGCATGTCAGGGAGACTAGGAACAAAAAGAAGTGATGCTCATATCAGGTACTGTAGAACAAACCGGTTACGTCACCAGAGGAGGTGCGATCAGAATTCAGGCGCGGCATTTGGGGGTTGAGGCTGGACCCACAGATCTTAAGCAAGAAGATTTACAATTGAGACTGTTCGATGAGGACATCAGTGGGTGTACTGTGTTTAAGCAAGGCCTTGATGACTGGGGGGACGTCTTGGGGAGGTGGGGGGAACCCCAGAGTTGGCCTGGGTTGCTGTCCCTCAACCTTTATTGTGCAAATGAATCACGTGGTCTTGTTTAAGTGCAAATGTTGAGCTTCAGGTGGGGCCTGAGATTCTGCTGTTTTAACAGATTCCCAGGTGATGACTGTATTTTTGGCTAGAGAACCACACCTTAAGTAGCAAGGACCTAGATTACAGAGTTCCTGCTCCGCAGCTTCAGAAGCCAGGAAAGGTCAAACTCAGAGTTTTTTCCCAGCTTTTGAGAGCAGCTCTGAGTGAAGCTGCAGTTCTTTCCTCTGCTAGAGAGGATCATGAGATAATGCAGTATAAACTACGGGGATCCACTCATCCTGGTTTGCCCAGAACTTTCAGGTTTCAGCACTGCAAGTCCTGGGCCCCTAAACCTGCTATACAGATCACCTGGTTTGGTGGGGCTTGTTTGGAAAGGTAACTTACACGTGGCCAAAAAAAGAACACCACCAGTTTTATTATAATGAAGCAAGCTGAGGAACTTCTAAGGACAGCTAGGGCAGCTAATCACTTTCAAATGGGGCTTCCCAAGTTCATAACAGTTCTCTAAAAATCAGTCACCACCCCCCATGTTAATGTGAGAAGTCGCTGCCCTTGAGAGGGGTATTTCAGTAAGGAGGTGAGTGAGCAAATAGCAAATACTGGACAGCAAATGAACTCAGTGGCTCTTTGTTGGCCGTGTTGAGCCTTGGTGTGGCACTTCGGAAGGGGTGAGGAGGAATAGTAGCAACGACGAATCTTAATTTAGTGCTCCCTCCACGCCAGGCACCGTTCTAAGGCGTTCCAGGCATTAATTCATTTACTCCTCAAACCAGCCCCACCTGGTAAATTTATCACCCTCATTTTACACAGGCATAAACTGAGGGTTAACAGGATTAAGAGGCTTGCTGCCTACCAGGCTGCTGGTAAATGGGCTGGGCTGGGATTCAGACCCAGAGTCTATGCTCTTAGTGACCACTATACTATCCTGCCTCTTGGATAGGTTTGCCGGAAGAAATACCAGGTGCCCAGGTAAATTCGAATTTCAGATTAAAAAATCAAATAATCAAATAATTTTTAGTATCAAATAATATGCTGAGTAATTCACATTTGACTGGGCATCCCGCATTTCTGTTTGTTAAATTGGCAACCATATTTTAGGATTCAGTATTGATTTTAAAAAGGTCCTCATTAATTGAAGTGAGAGCACAGATTTGGGAGCCAAAATGCCTGGGTCTGAATTGTGCTTTACTTCTTACTAGCTGTGTAATATTGAGGAGGTCACTTGTCGGAGCTTCAAGTATTCATCTTTGAAATAATAGTACCTGCCTCTTGGTATTGTCTGATGATTAACTGAGTAGATATAAGTGAAGCCCTTTGCTCTTCCTTTGTGCCAGACCCTGTTCTAATGCTACTTCTCTGTCCCTTACAGTCTTGAGTCAGAAAGCTGCTTTTTTAAAGCTCAGTTTTCATGGAGGGCATTTTGCTTCTCATAAGCATTTTTGCATGCTGTAATCACATCCTTATACCTTTAGTGGTTGGTATATCTAATGGAATGTAAACAAACTTTAATCATTTGGGTCAGTTCAAGTTTCACCAGTAGCTATAAACATCTCTGTCTTTTTCCTTCTGATAGTCTTCAAATCGAGATTACAGGAAAACCTACAAAGATGAAGTTTGCATGTGATGTCACACTGCTTTCTACAGAGAAATTGTGGAAACCTTATTTACAACTTTATTTGTGTGTTATTATGTTTTGGTGTAATGTAGCTTAGGTTTTACTTTGTATTTTTTTCTCTAAACCTTTTGCATTTGAATTGAGAGAGGTAGGATGCACATGGAGGTGGTGAAAAAGATCTCATTCAAAGACAAAATGTGATACTTTCAGGTAAAATGGAAAGGCCCTTAGGTGGACAGGCTTGCATTCTGGGCTAAGGGCAGTGTCCTTACCCAGGGCTGCAGCTGTGCAGTGGGCTATCATGAATCCAGAGTTCAGTCCACCTTCAGCCACCAGGAAGGCAGGCAGCTCGCTGAGGGAAGGGTTGCAGAGCCTTTCAATTCTTCTTTCACTAATCGCAGCAAGTTCGTGGACGCCAATAGCCAGATAGTCCAGGGCCTGAAAGAGTGTCTCGATTCAGTTGGACTATCTAAGGATATGCTTTCAGGGTCAGAAGCAATTCTTAAAAGCTTACTTTGGCTGGGTATTCACCATGGAAGTTTCCTCCAGAAATAGTCTCTCCCCTGCTGGCAAAGACCATCTTTCAGAACAGGTTAAGGCTTTTACATAACACTTGATCACCACCTGAAGTATAACTCTTTCCCCAGCTGCTCATTTCTAACACTGAGGTGACAGCCCTTGTACAAAGGGAGGGTGGAGAGGAGAGTCTTTCCACAAGCAGGTGTTGACATAAAGGGATACAAAGGTAAACGAAATGAAACAAAAACCTTAAAGATGATGGTGTCCACCCAATCGGGGGTCAAAGAAACATGCAGCATGAAATGTTTTCTCTTGGGCTTGAGAGATTCTCAAGCACCATAACATTATGAACCTGGTGGTCAGTACTTGCCCTCAAAAAGTTTATAACCTGAAACTAAGAACAGAGACCAGGACATCCGTTTGAAAGTAAATTCTGTTTCTTCAGTGGGCACTGTGAGCTTGTGCTCCATCGAAGAACCTGCTGAATGGAAGATTTTGCTGATGAGCAACTACCAACCTGTTGGAACAATCTATTCTGGGAAAACTTTCAAACTCTCTACTCACTGATCCTGTGCCAGCCTTCACAGCAAATGGAGGCCAAGAGGTTGCTGCAAAGTCAGTGGCAACTTTGGGAAAAGTTCTGACTTCCAAAGAAGTAGAGGTGCGTGTGTTACATTAACTTAGTCAGGTCTGGAGTTACCTTTCTCTGTGTGTATAACTATGAGCCTCTTAGGCCTGGCTCCTGACCTTTTCCAGGGACCTGCCTGCAACCACAGGCCTTGGTCTTCTCTCCATTCTCTGTATCCTTATAGCAAGTGATCCCTGCACCAGTTTACAACTTAAGCATCATCTATTGTTCTCTAAGTGTTCCAAATTTGTTGGCTACTAGATTACAGCAATTAGAAGTTAATTCCCATAATATCCAGCAACTATGTAACAGATGTTCTATATCTGCAATAGGAAATTGAGAAAAAATATTTTTTCAGGTAACACCAGTATTGCAGAACTCCCAAATATTAGCCTACTGGAAATTCATCAACAATTAAGAATCTTTCACTGAGAAAGTAAAGGACTTTTGGTCAAAATTTTTGCTGAGGCAAGTGGTGGGGGAAGAAGTTAGCAGGGAATCATCCCCTCTCCCATGGCCAAGAATTCAATGATATTTTTGTTTGTTTGTTCTGCTTTTTATTACTCCATAAGATACCCTTTCAAGTCTACATTATGTAAGTGTAGAACAGATACCTCTGCTCTACAGTGCAAGAAATAACAGATGAGACAAGAATACACAGAGGTCATGAGAACTACTCCATTTGGGAGGGTGGGATGGTGTTGAGGAGGGTTAGTGAGTTAAGGATTATTTAGCAGGGGTTTGACTTAACTGTAAAACAATCTGAGAGGATAAAAAACGTACATCCTGAAGTAAGCTTGTCAGAGAAGCCACACTGAACAGGTCTTGTGGGAACCCTTACACAGCTGCTGCCTGCTAACCCAGACTGTGCACGGCTCTCAGGGCCGCTAATTCAGCTCTTTCCCCCATGTTAACAAATGAGGCAGACGTGAGGAAGGAGAAATAGATGCCCAAGGGGTTGGATGGTCTTCAAAGGCAGTATTGTCTCTGTGAAGACGTTGCCAGTGTGACTTTGGACTGATCTCATCACAGAACATTCCATAGCAAAAACGAGATGATGCTGAGATACCTGCACTGTGAAGGAAAGAAGGGCTCCATCCTTGAGAGGTGGAGGTATTCTTATTCTTCTTTGTACAAATATGGGAACACGGATGTGAGTAAAGTAAAGTCCATGTCAGAAATAAACTCAGGATGGGGAAAGCCATACGTCTTTGATCAATACTTAGGTAAATGTTAAACTGAAAGGTTGCCTCTGTTTAGTGCGCCATGGTGTCTCTTAGCACCAAGAAGGCTCACATAAATGCCATCCTACACAGGGTCTCCACAATCACACTTGTGACATAGGTCTTCATCCTTCTACCAACAACCTCCGCAGTGGGTTTTAGGGCAAATGACTTCGTGAAACCCTTCAGCTGATGCTGGAGATACCCCCCTTTAATCTTTCATCCATTAGCCTTGGAAGCACAGCATGTTAGAACCGTACCCGAGACTAGGTTCACAGACCTGCCTCTGCAAATTACCAGCTCGGATCTAGAGCAAGGCATTTAACCTCAGAGCCCAGGTACGTACTCTGTGAAATGGAGACAGAGAGGCTACACACAACGATCACTTAGATCTAAAAATTACCAGCTGGAATTCTATAATCACAGTTTGGTAAAACCAGCAAAAGATACAGGATTGTCTGTTGCACTGTTAATTTCTATGGTAATGATGTTCTTCACAAACGTTATTGTATCATTCACCACGCCGTGGACCTAAAAGATAAGATCAAATGAGGTAATACATGGAAGACACGGATAATGTTGCCTGTCACATAGTCTGATATTCTTATCAGAATAGCAAGGACATTTATACTGGGATTTATTCTTACTGTAGAGCTAATTTGGCAATTCTTCCCCATAGACATTTTCGATTACTCTAGGGAGGACTCTTTAGTACACTATAGATTGGAACTTGATACAACTTGAAATATTGTTTCACTCTTGAGATGCATGTTAGTCCCTCATTCGACTAATTGCCATTTGCAAATGAGTTATAACATCTGCACTACTGGGTGCCTCAGGCCAACCCAGGACATTTGCATTTTATATTTAAAGTTAAGCCTCACAGATTCATTTATAATGGTTTATGTCTGCCTATGAAGTGCAGATGCAATCTAACCATGGATACGCCCCTGAACTGTGGTGAGATTTCCAGTGAACATCCCTGGTAGGCTGGTTCTAGTTCTAACAGGGAGAAACAGTAAAACTCCATTAACTGGTTAGGATAATGCTATTATTAAGAATTTTTTAAAGTTAGGGCACTAAACCAAAACAACAAGCTATCTGTTGGACTTCTCTACAAGGGGGTTGAGCAAAGCAATTCAAAGGGGAACAAGCAGCTTACCATATAGAACAGAAATTCCATGGACAAACGGAAGTATTAGATACATCATTTTTAATGGAGACAATAAAGAAATTTAGATTACCATTGACCATTACATGATTTTCCAACACCTTCCTCTCTTTCTATTCCCTGACCCTGCAAACTTGGGGAAAGAATAGAAACTTGTGGGTTTTTTGTTTACCTGTGGACAGCAGCGCAAGGTATAAGCATCCTGAACACGATCACAGAACCTGTGACTTTCTGTGGAAAAGGCAGAGGGGACAGCAGAGGGCATGCTAGCAATTCTTTCCAATTCTTTCCAAAAGCAAATAAGCTCACTCACATAGGCATGCCCAGACCTGCTATTTCAGATGGGTGGTGATCCGAGTCCAAGAGGGACCGAAACCGAAAAGCAACTTCAACTTGCCCACGATGAGGGCGAAGAGCGTGAATGTCTAGAATTGATGAAGGAGGAAACGTCTGAGCGTTTCTTATACTGAATGAACTACTACCATTACTGGTGCAGGACTGTCCACTACGCTGACACGTCTCTCAAAAGTCCCAGGGGTCCTTAGCCATTACTCAGGATTAGAAACTTAACTTCCAAAGCAAGATTTTCCTTATGGACTTTATTCTTTCTACTTTAAATATCTGAGTGCAAACTGTGTGTTGAGACCACTGGGAATTCAACTCAAGACACTGGGCCTGCCCTAAAAAGACTTAGACTCATGATGGAAGGGAGTGCAATAGTGGCCTCATTTAACCAAGTCATTTCTAGACAGTTTTCTTTGGTCCTACTACATATAAGAGTAGGGAGTCATTCAAAGTCACTACTTTCTAGAAAAGCTATCACTTCTATAATTTTTCTCTCCGGATTTTCTAATGGGGACCAGCCCTAATCCTGCTCTAGTCCTCAAATCCTGCCAACAGATCGCTAAGACAACATGTAGTGTGATGGGAGTCAGAGCTGGTGATCTGGGGCAGGTCACTTAACTCTCTGGGTCAACATTTGTCTGCGAAACATGATTGTTTCAAGGGTCAAGTGTGGCGTAACTTTGATGAAGCTGCAGCAGTCCTGCAAATGCACGGGCACTTGGAATTTCTCCTTCCCCACCATCTACCTCCACCACTCCCGTGTCTAAAGACCTTGAACACCCCCACGCCCCCCCCCCCCCCCCCCCACTCCCAGCTCTGGCTGAATGAATAGCAAACAAACGGAAGAACCATGCTGACCAGTATCAGAGGCTTTGGTGGTGCCCTTCAACACTTCAAGGGTCAAGGCTGCCACTACGTCAGCCTGCCGAGCAATGGCACTGGCTCTCTCCACAGCTTCACAGCCCAGGGAGGTGATCATCTGTGTCCCGTTGATGAGTGCCAGACCCTTTGGAGGAGGGGAGAGAAGATTCCTAACGCTTTTTGTTGTAACAAGTGTACATGCAAGATGATTTCATATCTTTTGCTTTCTTAAGAGAAATGTCAGCCTGTCAGCTGAATGATGTTGATTCATGGTTTCTAAAGTGCAGGGCAGGAGTGCTTATTTAAGTGCTCAAGGATGAAGTGCTGTCATATGTGAAATTATTAGTATAAATCTAGCAAATGGAATAGCTGTTAAGTATCCCCCTTGTTAAGGCAGCAGTGGTGCTCCAATGTAGATGGCCTATAAAATCTTTAGCTCTTAATTATGCTGCATTTCTTCTTTAACTTCTCATCATTATGGGCAAGACACCTTGGAAAATTTCTGTTCTAAGACTCTTGGCTTAGAGCATCCTAAGGGATGGTGGCGGACAGCATCTCTTAGGGGTCCTCAGAGATCCTGATTTGAAGTTTAAGTTCTTCTGTGAGAAAACCCCTAGGCATCTGTGGCCTGAAGAGGCCTTTCGATGCTTACGGCAGAGTCCTTTCTTCAGCGACCACCTTAAGCAAACATGGAAACTATATTTAAGAAACCAGTGAGGCTGACATTAAGACTGAAAGTAGTGCATAAAGATTTGTTAAAAATGAACAAATTTTCTTTGAGTCTCCTTACCTCTTTCGGTTTCAAAACAATCGGTTTCAAACCATGAGCTGCCAGGACCTGTAGAATGATTCGAAAGGTAAAAATGGGAATCAAATGAAATACCAGAGTATTTCTAATTTCATGTGGAATTCAATAAAAGATTTTTTAAGCCCGAAGTTCTGTCTTATAAAAGATTAGACCTACGTGAATTGGCTTGGTTCATATTTACCAGTCTATTCTCTAGTTCTGTTCTTTAGTCTGCAAGTAGACTTAGCTTTCAAATAATTTTTGTGCCTAAATCAGGGGCTAGTGTCTACAAAATCAACCCTGAATGTTGGTTTCTAGGTCTTTTGTATTCAGTTTCCCCTTTAGTGATTCACTGTTGTGTTTTGTTTTGTTTTACACGGCTGCCTCCTGAGCAGATGCACATCCAGATACACATACACTAAGGCTGGGCTCTTTACTCTGTCCACACTCCCTGGCCTCCAGAGCTTGTCCTCAAAAGTCTTCCACCCTCATCCTACTTGTCAAAACATCAACAGAACCTCAGAGTGGAGTTTCTCATTTGTGTAGCAAATGTGTGAGCACCAGTGAAGAGGGGCTTATGGGCCCAAGAGACGGACACAGAATCTTGAGGGGAAATGGGCAGAATGACCTTCCCTTGAAATTAAAGAAGTGAAAGCAGTCACTAGGTTAATGTCCCTCTAGAGAAGAAGGAAGACACAGAGGCAGCACCACTGACTCTGTCAGTTTCACAAGCTTATTAGAATACCTATTACATGCCTAATTCTGTCCCGAGTGTGGGGCTGAGGGTAGGAAAAATGGAGACAGACAAGCTCAAGGGCAAATACGGTCATAGTATGTTGAGTGCTCCAGAAGGTGGGAAGCGGGTAAGGTTTGGTGGAAAATAATCACAAGATGTTGGGAAAGCAAAAAGGAGGGGCTAAAGGGACTTGGGGGGGGGGGGGGGGCGGGTAGGGAAAAGAACCAGAAGAGCAGAGAGGGAAGTTTCTTAGAGGACTTATCAGAAGCAAGAACAGGAGTGAGCAGGGAAGAGAACAGACATAGCTGGTCCCTCTGCCTATGACACAGGGCACTCCAGCTGCAGGGAAACTCTAGCTTCCGTGATGTACAACCTTGGCAGGGAGGGATTAGGGGGTAACATGACAAGCAAGACTCCTGTAAGCCATTTTCATTTTAGCTATTATCCTAAGCACAATGAAAGCATTACAGGTCTTGACCAGCACATGCTCAGACTTGCTGTGTGAAGGTGGTTGGGAGAACACTGTATGCAAAGAAATAATCAAGATCATTCTGCATAGAAGGAAGGTGATCTGGAACCCAAACCCCCAAAAGGACAATCTGTTCCCTTAACGTCTTCCTCCTTGGTCCCCTGCCCCTTCACTTACTGTTAGGGGACCTCCCAGCAAGAGATCAGAGACATCACTTCAAACAATTCTTTGGGATGCTCTGATGGATTTGGAGATGAATGAAGAAAACATTAAAGCTTTATCAGAAACAAGCCTTTCTGATTGGCCACCAGGATGAGAGCTTGGAGGGGAGAGGGGAGTGCAGCCTCCTTTCCAGAGGCTAGAAGTCAGTGCTATGATGATCCACAGCTCTGTACCTATAGACCAAACAACTAAATAACCTGCTACAATGTGTGACCTCCTGGATAGGCACTGGAAATGTTTTAGGTGCAGAATAAATTCCGGCGAGTAACGCTGGCTGCTGATCACCAAGTCCTGAACCTTGCCTAGTTTGACATCCGTACTGCACTAAGGCTGGGCTCCTGATGCTCTGTCAACACTTCTAAGCTTCAGTTGTCACAGCCATAGAATAGGGATAACAGTGGCTCCCTCATCGAGCTGCTATAAGGATGAAATGCTGGAAAGCATGCAAGCACACCTGGTGTCCAGCGTCGGGGAATTACTACAGGTGGAAGCTGTATTAAAGTCTTACATATTTAGCGTCAGCCCAGCCACTCTTCGGAGACCACATCTTCCCTTCCCCAATTAGCCCAAGAGCAAGATGAGAGAGTGGGGCAAGGTCTCCACTGGCACCAACAGTTCCTTTCTCGGGAACATAGGGCAGGCAGGAGGCTGGGAGAGAAAGGGGCACGAGTTACTTCAAGAGTACTTCATTCTGGCCATCCTCACTTTGACACTGAGACCAACCTACCCCCAAAGGATCTAGTATCACGTATGATACAAACACCCAGGGAAAGACAATTCCTCAAGCATAACTAACGCTTAAGGAACCTGGCTGAGTTACTATAGAAAGAAAGAGGAGAAGGGGAGAAAGAGAAAGAAAGGCAGCAAAGAGAGAAAGAAAGGAGGGAAGGAAAGAGGACCCTCCTGGGAGCAAAGCTTTCTCCGTAACCATTTTTAGTTTGGACTTTCTCCTAAACACAACGGGAAGCATTGTAGGTTTCAGCCAGGACACACTCAGATAGGCTGTGTGAAGGAGCTGGGAGAATGCTGTACATAAAGAATTAAGACCAGAGTTCATGGAAGAAAGGTGGTCTGGAACCCATATCTCCATAATGACTATCTCTTCCCTTAACTTCTTCCTTCTCCTTGGTCTTCTGCCCCTTTGTTTACTGTTATGTGCCTGTTCTAATCTGACCTAGAAATTTCTAGAAATTCTAGCAATGCATCTTAAAGATGTGATCAGGAACTAGCTGTTGTTCATTGCCGCCTTATTTCTAAGAAAAAGGTAAAAATGATCTAAAGAGGAAATTAAGAGACTTTCATAGGACCACATGGTATAGGTAGCCATTAAGAACTTTTTTGGGGAATGTTTGAAAATATGTAAATGTTTACATTAGAAAAGTAATACAAATTGTTCTAGAAAGATAAGGTGCCCCAGGGTTTTAACAGGAGTTCTCTGCGGAGGTAAAGTCATAGGCAACTTAGTTTCTACTTTTTTGCCTGATTCCTGGTGACCCAGTCCACCAGCTCACTACTACTTGTAAGTGGACGTTGTACTATTTTGGAAGAAACTTCCATTAAATTACTCAAAAAAAGAGGCTAGATTTTCAAGGTAAAAGACTACTGACAGCAGCATTTTTTCCAGCTGCTAAGTAATGTTAGAAGGATAAAGCAGTGCCACCCTTCGGTCAGCTTCCAGGTCCCAGTTCACCCTGGGGAATCCTCAGAACTCTAGCACCCAGAGGTGCCTTGGGCTCACCCAGAAAGCATAGGTAGATTCATGGCTGAAGTTGTACGAACTGGGATCTTAGGCAGACCAGGTGGGAGTAGAAATAGGGGGTGACTCACTGCTGGTCTACTCAGCACAGCCTTGTAGACCATGTATTGTTCACTCAGCTGCTAGTCGCTGATGGGCATATCACACTGATAGGTCACGTGTGCCCACAGCACAGGGGATCTAGCATGCGTTTTGCTCTATGTGACTGCCCAGCCCTGCTTCTCCTCCCACCCCTTCACCCCAAAGTTCCTGAGCTTCCACGGACCTAGAATGTTTATCCTTATCAGTGGGGAGGGACAGTGGCCTCCCAAGCACATCAGATCTCATCTCCACACTGGAATTATCCCAAGAAGCAAGCTCCAAAGAGCTGAACTGCCTCACATCTTGGCCCTAGACAGCTTTATGATCACAAGCAAGTCTTGCATCTCTATGTTTCCGTTCTATCTTCGTAAGAGCCAGGCTCAGGTCTGGCTCTCCCACCACCCGGGGAGCACGAAGAAATCAGATTCCCAGGCACCAATCAGAACGGCTGTCCCAGCCTTTGGGATGGACAGCCAGAAATCTTTATGTATCCCGGATGGTTTGATGCAGCTTCTCTAGCCACATTCGAACACCACTGAATCCAAGGTTCTCTCCAGCCCTGAACTTCAGGCCAGACTTCAGGGGCTTGTTCTAGTCTTAAAGATGCCAAATGCTAAATGAAAGCTGATAGAGAGCGGGTAAAAGTCTACAGAAGTAAGAGTCTCGGCCCCACTCCTACCTTCCACCCCCATCTAGCCATCCTCCTTTTTGCCAAGCCCATTTTCCACTCATCTCCATTATTTTATGTCTTCTTGTCTCACCAATTCCTCACCACCCCGTCAATCAAGTCTACCTGTGGTACACGCCCAGCCCCCATGGGGATCCGTTGCATTACCATTAAATACTTCGATAACTTGTTTGAGAGTCTCCAGGGAAATGCCACTGTATCCTTTGGCTAAGACGTTGATCCTTAAGGCCAAGAGCATCCGACATCTCTCAGGGATTAGTGGTTTCCCAACACCTACAAGACAGAATTTCTCAAATTTCTCTCCATGTCTTGGCTCAGAGAGTTGCATCGCTTTCCCTCCTGATTGTCTCGCTTCTTCCAGTCTCACCTTCCAGACAAATGTGAGACTCCAGTTTTGCCTTCTCAGTTTCCCTCCTTGGAAGCTTCATGGAGCCCCCTGCCCTCCCCAATACCCTTAGAATAGCTTCTGGACTCCTCAGCACAAGCTCTCTTGCAGTCAGATAGGAGGCGATTCTTGACAGACTTCCCCATCCCACCTTGTCCCGATCAATTCATCCCTGAGTTCCAGTCTTAATTTCATCCCTTGACTGCACCACTCTCTTGGCATGAAGGTATTCATGCTCCCATCCCAACTTCTTCCTTCCACCTGGCCCATTCCTTTTTGTGAGATTCAGTTGAAAGCTCATCTTGTCTGATGCTTTCTGTGTCCCTTCCCGGCAGTATAATTGGCACCTACTCCTTGGAATGTGCTAGCTGTTCACAGCTTTTACAGGATGTCTGACACTGCCTCATGGTCATCCCTAGGTATCCCTGTGGGGTACTCGTTCCAGGGCCCTCCGCCCCCTGCAGATACAAAAATCCCTGGATGCTGAAGTCCTTTATGTAAAGTGACGTAGTACAGTCCGCCCTCAGCATCCTCGGGTTCCCTGTCTGTGAATTCAACCAACATCCAAGGCTGGTTGAATCTGCAAATGCAGAACCCAGAGATGCTGACTGCACTTCATTCATCAAAATAAACAAGATCTAGGAGGCACTGAATGTTTGAAGTGAGTTACCTGAAGAATGTGAACGTACGAGGTTGACCTGGAGCTCCCTGGAAGAGATAGAAAAAACCCTCTTAGATACCTCACCTTGAAAATGTTCCCTCAGCTCAGAAAATGAAGGGAAAACAGTTAAATCTTTGGAGGGACAGAATAAGGCATGATGGGGCAATGGAAGAAACCAGCAACTCTGTGTTTTCTATATCAATTCATGTGTGAGTTAATCCAAGCCTTACCCTCCTTATCTGTAGATTGGGGCAAATGTTAATTATTTCCGTTGTTGAGAGAAATCTCCAAAATGAGAATAGGTGGCATGTGACTGTGTGTGTGTGTGTTTGCAGCGGAAGAATCAAACTTACTCTAGTTTATTGACAGGAATTACAGTTCTGGCGAATTTCCCAAAACCTGTAGTAATGCCGTAAACAACTAGAATAAAAACCAGATGTTATACAGTTAGATGCAGGCCGCATTTTTTAAGTCTATGAAAAGAACTGCGTAACACAAAAAGAAAAAGATACCAGTTTTTTCTTTCACAATGCTGTCTATGACCTCCCTGGATTTTTGCACCTTCTTTTCAGCAGTGGGGGTGAGCTAGGAAAACATTGGTCAGAGCTGAGCATGTTGAAGATTTTTCAGAAGGCATCTTTCCCCTCCCTCCAGCATACCTTGATTTTGTAGCGTCCCTTGCCCAAGTTGACCAGATCCTCTGTGGTCAAGTTGTCCCCATCTAAGGCGATGTACTGCATCAAAGAAGGGAATCTCCATGAAATGTGAACAGCTTAGTGACTCAAACAAAGGAGTAGGGAAGCCTTGAGCAGAATTAAGCTCTGACACTTCAGAGATTTTATCACTACTATGAAACATAAATGTGCCGGTTACAAAGACAGCTTGCTGAAGAGGAGGCTGAGGAAGGAAATTTAGAAATGGAAAAGCATAATGCTTTTCCCTGTTGCACAGAGCTGGATAAAGCCCTGTCCTCACTGATGACGTTTGCTCATGAAGTTTGCTCCTTTAATTGGGGGTGGGGGTAGAGGGGAGGCACTTAAGTTTCTTAACAAAAAGGATGTGGTTTGAAACTTACCTTTTCAGGTTCCCGGTATTTGCTGTATCTGTAGCCAGGTAAAGGAGCATACTGGGTAGTATGGAAAAGCCCCAGCCCCATCACTGGCAGCAGTAGCCCCCAGAGCAGACCAATGAGCCTGCAGGAAAGGATACAGGTAAACTCCTTCGGGTTGTGATGGAATGAAGTCAGGAGACATGGCATCCCCCTCTATAACTGAAACAAGAGTGCAAAGAGACTCCTTACAGATCACAATGGAGAGCCACTTTTGCCGTTACTGCTAAACCAAGAAAAGGGCTCTTCAGGCCTTTGAATTCTATAGAAATGGCTGCTTTAAAATGACTTCAGATGCTTTCAAATTTACAAAGGAGGAGAGCAAAAGCTAGAGATGCAGGAGCCAGGCATGCATGAAAGGGTCCAAATAAAAGCTCAAGATCCAACCCCACCTCCGTCCCCATCACCAGCTTTATTTTGTTTTAAATCCATTGTCTTAATATTTAATATGTTTAAAATACTTAATAGTTTAAATATACTTAACATTTAAATCTATTTTACTATTTGTTTGATAGTTTTGTTAAACGAAATGGATTCAACTTTGTTTTAAATCTATGCTCCTGGCCCCCAGTCTGGTAGGTTCTTTAGAAGGGCAAAGGGATTTTCAGAATGATTCAGTAACTGCAAAGGGCTTCAGCCCTGCAGTCTTGCTTCAAATCTAGTCTTTGCTACGAGTAAGTCAGTCTCCTCCTTTCTGAGCCTGCTGCCTCACTGTAAAAGGTGGGTAAGAATCCTGTCTTATTTTTCCAGAGTGTGGAGGACAAGGGCCGGTCCCTACCAGGGATGCCCGGACGAGTGATTCACGCCCCACCCCTCTGGCCACTCACCCACTTCCACGAACTCGTTGTCCTCCAGGGCCACCTCCAGCAGGTCCTCATTGTCCAGCAGGCCCAGGCCCTTGCAGCGGCGCACGAGGAAGCGCACATCGTCCACCGAGGCGAAGCCACCATTGTCTGGCTTGTTCTTGATGTACCTCCGCACAGCCTCCCGGCCCAGCCAGCCCACGGTGAGCTGCGCATCCTGGCAGGGCACGGCCAGCCACTCTCCGCGCACGTGCACTGTGTACCTGGGCATGGCTCGTCCGCTGGCGACAGTCACCGGGAGGGGAGAGTTTTATCCAGGGGGGACTACTGAGGTGTGGTTGACAGGGAGAACTAGGATGGACTTTCAAAACACGCCCCTCCCTTGCCTTTACTCATTCACGCATTGGACAAATATTTATTGAGGGCCCCGCGGCGTCCCTTTGAGTTTTTGCAGCTGAGCGAGGGGCAGGAGAGGGGGATGCAGGCCGCCTGTCCACCTGGTCCAGGTCTGCTGCCAGCGAGGCCTGGGTTCTCCCACCCTAGGGTCCTAACGCCTGCAGCCTCTGCTGCGGCCCCCTCTGCGCAGGCGCCCTGATTCCTCCCGCCCTTGTTTTCTGTGTGCGTTCTCCTCCATTAAGGGCAGCTTATAAACACCATGTTCCTGTCTTTATCTGGAATTACTCAACTCTAAAATGCTCTCCACCGGCCAACTATGACACCAGGGAGTGTGGCAATCTTCATCTATTTGTTTATTCCCCAAATATGTGTTGCGCAACTCCGCCCTTACCACCACGAAGGTTTTCCGAAGCTGTCCCTCCACAAAGGGAGACGGGAAGGCCGGAGATCATTTTCAAAACTAAAGGTCATCATCTGGGTGACAGAGCCCCCACGGGTTGGAGGTTAACAGCTCAGCCAGCCATGGGTGGGGCTCTGGCTCCACCACTTATTAGCCTGGAACAGTAAGTTATTGACTAGCCTCTGTTTCCTCATCGAAAGGCCGAGGGGCTAATTTCCTCACTGCAGTATTTGCAGGATCTACTTGGGATCAAATCCTGGTCTTGCCATTTCCTTGCTGTGTGACCTTGTGCAAGTTACTTGACTTCTCTGGGCTTCAGTTTCTTCATCTACAAAATGGGGATGATAATAGTACCTATTGCAAAGGGCTTTGGGAGGATTAAGTGAGTTCATATATGCCCTTAGAGCAGCACCTGGTACAATGGAAATGCTACAGAAGTGTTTTTTGATGACCATCATTTGGACTTTAATATGTACCTATCTTGCTTTATAAATGTTCTTTCATTGTGGTATCCTTAATGGATATCTCCAATGCAAGTAAGCTTCCTCAACACAAATAACTGCTCCCTACACCCAATTCATCACACTAGTATTAAAGAACTCTGAAGAACGTGAAAAGGGAATTAAAGAAATGTAGGCACTGTTTTAACTAGGCAGCATTTTAATAGTAAGCCAGTGTCTAGAGATTGGAGTATTCCAATGGAAAAAAATCCTGAAAATTCTGTTTCCACTAAAACAGACTTCTGTTGGGAATAGAGACACAGTTGCTCATATCATAGAAAACACCTGCACCCAGAAAGTCCTTCTCTGACACCTTGCTGGGAAGTGTACAATGAAAGAGCTGCCCCTCCTTGAGCCTCATTGAAACTTGCACTTCAGCCACCCACATCCTGACTGCACTCTGGAATTTGTCATCACCTGAATTTCATCCACATAAGAAATCTTAAGTTCCAGTACCCCACCTCTGACCACAACCTCCTAGTCTTGCAGTTCTCTCCTTACTTCAGTCATCTCTGACCTTGAAACTGGCTTCTGGTCAGTTCCTTCTTCATTGCACTTCCCACTGGCTTTCTCACTTTTCTCGGATGCTGGTCCCCTAGTTACTCACCTGGACAACTTTCTTCAGCACTTTGAAATTCCTTTATAACCCTAACCCTATTCCTACATCTTAGTAAACCCGCCACCCACTCCCCCTCCCAGGTTATCACAACAAACTTCCATCTGTGTTCACCCAGGAGGCAGGCTCTGCTACAGAAAGTCTTGTGATGGGTAGATCATGGCGCTGCCTCCTACGTGCCCCTCCCCCTTAGAGAGTTCCCCAAACATTCACTCCACTCCTCAAGGACCTTCTCAATAGCCACCTCTTCTAATTCTCAGAGGAAGCCCTTACCTCCTCCATCTCAGAACACTGAGGCCCTTATATGTGAAGCACCTTCACTTTCTGTCCTCCTCCATTCACTCATCCGACACATAATTCTTGAACGCCTGTTATGTCCCAAGCAATATGCTCAGTGCCGGGAATGAAATAAATAAGATTCATCCTCCACCTTCATGGTGCTTACTCTCTGGTGATGAAGGCTAGTGTGTAAAGAAGATTAAAATGAAGTCCAGCTACCCCCTGTGCGATGCGAAAACCCAAACAACTTGGGCACTCCAGTTGCCAACCCCAGCTGAGCCCAGTTTCTGAGGAATCCCAGGCCAGACATCAGAGATGTGAGGGAAAAAGCCACCCGGTCATACCAGCTCCCAGCAATGTGAGTCATGCCCAGCTGTTTGAGATGCCAAACTCTGGCCCTAGACACAGTGGAGCAGAGACAAGCTATTTCCACTGGTTCTGGCCAAATTCACGACACGAGAAAACCATAAGTCAATGCCTTTACTTATATTATTCTTCCTTCACCCAGGTGGAACAAACTTCTGATTTTCTTTGCTTGGCTAGATACTTCTTATTCCTCAAGACTCAGTTTAGGCCTTCTCTTCTCCAGGAAGCATTTCCTAAACGCTTCAGTTGGGGTAAGTGGCCCTTCTCTGGGTTTCTTTACTTCTGTATCATTATATAGAAATTACTTATTTTTGTTCACCCAGAAATTGTATGTATATGCAGCCTGGCACAAAGACATTCAACATATGCTCATTAACTGAAGTCAGCGTAGACTCCGCTGAGTGGACCCCAGGAAAATCCCTACAAATATTTGTCTTTAGCACCCTCTATCTCCTTTATAGCATCCTTCAAGACCACCCTCAAGTGTCCCTTGCCACAATTCACTTTCAGTGTCACTCATCAGTATAACTGAAAAATGACTTTAGCTTAGAGTATGGGGAACACTTATAGTGCGAGGGAAGCCTCCAAAAGCATCACCTGGGTCCATGGGTTTGCTAAAGTCTAATCACTTAGACTGTGATTATATACCAGGGATTTGACCTGAAATCTCTCCTCTGATGTTCCTGGCGTGGAGACAAGTGACAGCAGAGCCTTAAGAAATAAAAGCGCACTGCAGTGTAGAAACATGTCTGGAAGGAGAGAACTGTTTGGGAGAGTGAGAACATGGGAGAAGTCTCAGGATTACAGGAAGGATTTTTTTTTACACTACATTAGCACTTTTGGAGGGTATTTAACAATGATATACCCCCACCCACATTTATGCTCTATGACACTATTTATTCTCTTTGCTAGAGTTTATTTGGCCAGGCGTGGACCAAAGCTCGGTCAGAGTCTCACCTTTGGGAATTTGGAATTGAGGCAGTCCCTCCATGTGGTAAGAACTATTGTAGAAGTAAATCTGGGGGGTAGCCAGACTATACAATTTGGACCAGAGAGACAGAAATGGGAGATGAGTATTGATGTCTCTGCTGTCCTGGTGTCAGTTCCCTTCTGTCTGTCCTCAGATTCTGACAACCTCCCCTACCCTGTATCCTTAAAATAATCCTCCTTTTCCCTTTCTGACTTCTAGTCGTTGGGGTTGCTGTCACTTACAATCAGAGAATCCTAATACAACAGTCGTTCCCAAAGTGTGTGCTGAGGCACCCTGGAGCACTGCATTACACTCATGGGGGTACTTTGTTACTCTCTCCCTTAGATCAAGTTGTTGTATTGCTTTTAATTCTTTCTTTCTCTGTGCTGTATGCTGTTTGTGGGTGGAGGGTGTTTGCTGACCACTAAGGAGATGAGGCAGGTTGAAGAGATTGTCAGGTACATCTGAGGGGCTGATGAGAAGCAGTGGTATTCAGGTTGGCCATCTGACCTTAAGGGACAGGAGAACAGGACAGCAAGTGGATCCGGGTGTGGGGAGCAGAGCACTCCCACTAGTTTATACATTTTGGTAAAGGAGTTCATCCTGTGTCCACCAGCTGGGTGGTGAGCAAATCTAACCAAGGATTCACATGTCAGGTTATTTAAAAAGCAAAATCCTAATTGTGTTGAATTTTTGGTGTGCAGCAGGTGCAAATTAGCTTAAAATAAGAGGTAAATAATATATTGACATATTTTGTGACCATAGTGGGAGAAAATGAATATGAAACAAATGAAAAAATTGACATTTATGAATCAAAAGTTTAAGCTTTGCTAAAATTCACTTCACAAAGAAAATGCCACTTGGGGTGGGAGGGGAGGTAGCTCAGCTTTATTTATGAAAACAATCACTGACAAAGCAATAAAAAGCCAAAACTGAAAAGACATCTTTAGTTACAATGTAAGCTGAAGTTTTGTATTTCTTTATGAATTCAATTTTAAAAAGAGAAATGTCTGAAATCAGCAATGGGCAGGTCTTTAATCCACTTTTAGATCTTTCCCCACAAGCATGGCAGTCACAGGGTGCATACACGCCTTGTGCTCTTGGTAGGCACGGATGGCTTGATCGTGGGATTTGTCAAAGGCAGCAAGGTCCCTGCATTAAAACAAAAAAAAGATGGATAATGACTTGTTGATTTATTTTGGCAAATTTTATTATACTTGCAAAGCAAACAGATTCATAATAGATATTTGTCATGGTTATATTTGTTTCAGAATTCCTGCCAAATTCATAGTCAAAATAACTTCACTGAGATAGTCTTAAATTGTATCTTGTAGCCAAGATACAACTTTTTTCACTTTTATCCAGCATTCCTTCATTATATGTCAAGCAACCTATTCTTCTACCTTATTGCGACATTTGAATCAGAAAGGTTTGGTTTACCCGCTTGATCCTTCTTGCATTTAACTTCAGATACTTTTTCTTGTCCTCCCCTACTCACCAATCATCTTCTACTTACTTTTAAAGATTTTTCTGTGTATATAAGATCGTCTTCAAATTATTTCCTTTTTACAAGCATCTAAACCTATTTGGCCCATATGGTAACCTATATATAATCCTTCTAAAAAAAACTAATGAAATCATCTCAAATTTTAAATATTTAGAAGTGTTAATTCCTATTCCAAAATTATGTCCATAATCTTTAACAAATTTAAAAATATTATTTTTAGATTGCATTTTACAAAGTATTTTAGCAACATCAAAAACATCTGTTTAAGATTTTTCTTTCCTATTCCTTATATGAAGTCAAAGCATAGTGAGACTTGGTTCTTACTTGAATAAGGGTCGTGTAAACTTCATTCTTCCTTGTTCAGTAGCCATTTTTAGAGCCAAAGGAATTGCTTCCTCCCATTTCGATTGAATGCAGAGTCGTAACCATCTAAAAGGAGGATTTTAGGGGGTATGGAGTAGAAAATGAGGAGGAAGAAGCAGGATATGACAGGTATATCTGAAAATTACTTTTGTAATGATGAATAATCCCATTACAGTTACATTGTACACCACTTTATATTGTGTCTTTATCCTAAGAATCTCAAATCCTTATATACACCATTCAATAACTCAATAAGAGGAGTTTGTTCTTGAAAAAGATGATACATTTTAAAAGGTTTGGATTATGTAGGTGCTCATGGACGTTACATATGCAGTTTCTGAAGGAATTAAACTTTGATTTAAGCTCATACTAGAAGTTTGAATTAAGAAAGATGAACAGAATCAAAGATTTCTAACTATTTCCATTTCAGAGTCCATTTGGCTAGTTGTGGAAGAATGCCTATTTACCACTGAATCCTTAATTCTAATTTTTTTAAAGGCAAGAGGAGCTTAGAACAAATTCTAACAAAAAATTAATATTATATTACAGATATTGCAACTATTCCTTAAAGATCATCATAATTATATATATAGATGCAGTAAATTTGAGAAGGATGTCTCAAGACTCATATATGTCTTATACACTGTTTTCCCTTTCTCCACCTTTTAAACTGGTTTTCCACTTTCTTCCACAGAGACAAGTTAAAATGATGTACCTGAATCGTATTTCAGAATTGTTAATGGCATTGAAGTTGTACACCTCTTGCATTCGCTTTATGTGCCCCAATGGAAGAGGTGCCTAGAGCAAAATAAAGAAGTATAACGTATCATTTCAACAGGATTCCTTGGAAGAAAGGAGCTGGAGAGAAATTCTTAGCCAGATTAAAATCCTCAATATTTTATAATATAGAAATAAGTTAGATAAAAATAAAAGAAACAAATGCACACTAAAATAAATTTGGTGCAAACTTATCCTGAATAAGGGTATTCTACTAGGAGCCAAGGGATAATTTAATTTGCGAGCCACTTGGAGAATTAAATGAGAAGTACTCTCTTCAGACTTTTTGGTATAAATACTAACTTTCAGATCCTTTCCAGAGTCTTTCAAGTTCTTCTTTACACCCTAACTATCTCAAATTTATTCTATTCTCCAGATTCAATCACAGTTAATTTTTTCCCTTACTGACTCCCCCCAGCTTTATCTTTGTATGTTTCCTCCGAGATCCCTTTTAAATTATCTATATCCCTACAAAATAGCAGTTTTTAAACTTTTATATTACAGACCTTTTTCAGAATCTGATGACGAATACGGACCCTTTTGTGATGAGGGAAAAATACATTGACCATATAAACACACACTTTTATGTACAGTTTCAGGGGGTTCATAAACTCCTGTGCCCAGATTAAGCCATGCTAAAGGGGAAAAATGTTTGGGTGAAGGAGAGGAAGAAGAGCTCAGTTTGGGCAGGCGGCGCGTCTGCGGTGCCTGCAGGGTGCAGGCAGAGGGTCCACTCGGGAGATGGTGACCCTCTGCTTCAGCCACCTCATCTCACAGAACCCTGCTCCACACTCGTTAACCATCGCTGCTCTCATGACTGCTGGACCCGTCTCAAGTTGTTTCTACGAGGCTCCAAGTCCGGCCGGGTAGGCCAGCTGGTTAAGGTCACCTCCTAGGCACCCTTCCTTTCCCAGTGTCTGCCGTGCCGCTCCCCAGTCATCCCATCGTGCTTTCTCTCTTCGTGGTTCCAGGCCACGCGGCAGGCGGGGCCACAGAAACGTGTGAGACCATGATGAGGGCTTCATGCACGACAAATGCTTTAAATCCCTCTTCCTCATTTTGTATCAATTCCATAGGAAGTTCTGTTCAAAGTCTTCTCGGTCCCTCTCAAGGTCCTTACACCTAAGAGCTCCCTGTCATGTAATAGCAAAGCCCCCGTCCCTATCTCCCTCTCAACATACAGCGTCTCCTCTCAGCTTCGCATATTCTTTTAACTACCTGGCTTTGACACCTTCAAATCTGCTTGAACTCCTTCCCGTTAACCCCCAATGCAGTCAGTCCCTAGACCTCGTGCTCCACGCTATGCGTTCTCCCTCTAATGTCCTGTGTTCTCCCTCCCCGCCAGCTCCCTCCCTCCTGTCCTGTACTCCTGCGAGCCTCCCAACTAACTTCACCACCAGCGTTCCTCGTGTCAGTCTAGCCTCCCCAGCACCAATGGAATAGTCTTCACAATCCACCATCTTATCAGATGACTCTCTTGTTAATGGTAAATCCTCGCGACTGCCGAGAATCACATCTAACATTCTTAGCTTGGCAGTCGAGACTCATCTCGTCTGATCCTAGCAGCCTTTCTGGTGTTCTCTTCATTAACCTCTTTCCCAGAGCTACGACTTCCTCCTTCTGCAACACTGGCCCCGCGGGCACCTCCTGCTCCTTCTGACTTGAACTTCTACCTCCCTGCTGCTCTGCTCCGCTCAAATCGAGCCCACGCCTCCAAAATCCTTCCTGACTACCCGAGTTGCAAGGGAGTCCTTCCTCCCTTTTTTCTCAAATGACACCTAAAATCCCTTTTTTTATTGCTAACTTTTGCACGTGTGACCTTTCCTACTACATTATAAACTTTTTGAGGACACGGCATATTTTTCTCACATATTTTTATATTCAGCACAATACTAAACATAGCAGGTGTTCAACACATTTGTAAGTAAACGAATGGATTTTAACAAACCATTTTTTCTATTAGTTTCCACATTAATATTTTTTCCAAGTGGGGTTCAACCATGAATTCTGTGCCTTTATGCCCATTTTAATTTCTAATGTTTTGAGCTAGTACTTACTCTCTGGAGCATCTGGGCTAAAAATTCATTTATCTGATGAGAAGAGAAGTCTTTTAGGTCTGCTGAGCTGAATGAATTTAAATCATCTTCTTTGGCCTAAAATAAATGTTGCCTGATTATTTCCATTCCTGTACAATTCAATAACATGCATTGGTTTATCTGACATAAAAGTAAAAGTTCAGAAAGAGAAATACAAGGATGCATTAGATTATAAAAAATAAATTTAAGCGTTAGCTATTTTAATCATTCTGAGATGGCATCACTCTAACTTAAAGAGCTGATATGACTCCTAAATCTATATTACTCAAGAAAAATTAGACTATTAACAGTAAGATTGGAGGAAACTTTTGACATCCTCTGTACCGTTCATGATATATAGATTTCCAAAGTAAAGAAACACTACAAAAAGCATGTCAACTAATTTATAGGCCAATTCAAAAATTTGGGTACATAATCAAATTGCATATTCTTTTAAATATCACACTACTGAACTCATAAGGCCACAAACGGATCTTTCCTTTAGTCTCCACACATTCAATTTTCCCCACTTAATCTTGGAAATCATCTAAGGAAAAAACAAGTGGGTCTATACTTTTCAATTTAGGATTCATTGTGAATTATCTTTGAGGAAATGATTAAGGAACATTAAATAAAGCTTATCGAGATAAGTATTTTTAAAATCATTTAAAATAGTCTTAAATTCTTTTAAACTAGGGTTTCTTTTAACTTTAAAAGAAATATATGCAAAGGTTAAAAAAAAAATCAAATAGGAGCAACTGAAAAATTCCTTTGCTTTTGCCTACTCCTTAGGTCTCAAAGTCCCACTCCTTAGCTCCTTGCATATCCTGCCAGAAAATTTAATGTATGCATATACATTCTTGTACAGAAACATTATTTTACACCTTCTTGCCCCTTCAAAACACCCTTACTATCAGAACTTCTTCCCTCTTTAGAACCTCACCTAAATATTAGAACTTACCGATCTCATTCTCTCCTCAAAAACATGCAAATTTAAACTACCTATTGAAGAGGTATTTATTAGCGGTAAAAACATAAAGAGCAGGGGAATGATAAACCAAAATTCATGGTCACGGTGACGTGGGAGGGCGAGGTGGGTAGAGAAGCATGAGATGGGGAGGGCAAAGTACTGACAGAGGGGGTACATATGCGCCACAGCCAGTCTGCTCCTCTGATAGGAAGCTGCTAGAGTTTATATTTGCTTACAAAAAGAAATCTTGAACTTAGATCTAAAAAGTTAGTAATGATCTTTTTTTTTTTTCTTTTTTTAAAAAATTTTATTTATTTATTTATTATTTGGAGGGGGTACACCAAGTTCAATCATCTGTTTTTATACACATATCCCCGTATTCCCTCCCTCCCTCGACTCCCCCCCCCACCCTCCCTGGAGTCCCCCCCACCCTCCCTGTCCCAGTCCTCTAAGGCATCTTCCATCCTCGAGTTGGACTCCCTTTGTTATACAACAACTTCCCACTGGCTATCTATTTTACAGTTGGTAGTATATAAATGTCTGTGCTACTCTCTCACTTCGTCTCAGCTTCCCCTTCACCCCCCGCCCCCTCCCAAACCTCGAGTTCTCCAGTCCAATTCTCTGCATCTGCGTCCTTGTTCTTGTCACTGAGTTCATCAGTACCATTTTTAGATTCCGTATATGTGAGTTAGCATACAATATTTGTCTTTCTCTTTCTGACTTACTTCACTCTGTATGACAGACTCTACGTCTTTCACCTCATGACATATAGCTCCATCTCATCCCTTTTTATAGCTGAGTAATATTCCATTGTATATATATATGCCACATCTTCTTTATCCATTCATTTGTTGATGGCATTTAGGTTGCTTCCATGTCCTGGCTATTGTAAATAGTGCTGCAATAAACATCATGGTACAAGTTTCTTTTGGGATTATGGTTTTCTTTGGGTATATGCCCAGTAGTGGGATTACTGGATCATATGGTAGTTCTATTTGTAGTTTTTTAAGGAACCTCCAAATTGTTTTCCATAGTGGCTGTACCAACTTACAGTCCCACCAACAGTGCAGGAGAGTTCCCTTTTCTCCACACCCTCTCCAACATTTGTGGTTTCCAGATTTTGTGATGATGGCCATTCTGATTGGTGTGAGGTGATACCTCATTGTGGCTTTGATTTGCATTTCTCTGATGATGAGTGATGTTGAGCATCTTTTCATGTGTTTGTTGGCCATTTGTATGTCTTCTTTGGAGAAATGTCTATTTAGGTCTTCTGCCCATTTGTGGATTGGGTTATTTGCTTTTTTGGTATTCAGCTGCATGAGCTGCTTGTATATTTTGGAGGTTAATCCTTTGTCCGTTGTTTCATAGGCAATTATTTTTTCCCATTCTGAGGGTTGCCTTCTAGTCTTGTTTATGGTTTCTTTCGCTGTGCAAAAGCTTTTAAGTTTCATGAGGTCCCATTTGTTTATTCTTGATTTTATTTCCATGATTCTAGGAGGTGGGTCAAAAAGGATCTTGCTTTGATGGATGTCACAGAGTGTTCTGCCTATGTTTTCCTCTCGGAGTTTTACAGTGTCTGGCCTTACATGTAGGTCTTTAATCCATTTGGAGTTTATTTTTGTGTATGGTGTTAGGAAGTGTTCTAATTTCATTCTTTTACATGTAGCTGTCCAATTTTCCCAGCACCACTTATTGAAGAGGCTGTCTTTTTTCCATTGTATATTCTTGCCTCCTTTGTCAAAGATAGGGTGCCCATATGTGTTTGGGCTTACTTCTGAGTTCTCTATTCTATTCCATTGATCTTCCTTTCTATTTTTGTGCCAGTACCATACTGTCTTGATCACTATGGCCTTGTAGTATAGTTTGAAGTCAGGAAGCCTGATTCCACCAACTCCATTTTTCTTTCTCAAGATTGCTTTGGCTATTCGGGGTCTTTTGTGTTTCCACACAAATCGTAAGATTTCTTGCTCTAGTTCTGTGAAAAATGCCAGTAATGATCTAACTTTGTTATGATGTTATGAGAATCTCCAAAAAGATGTTTATATTTTATTTAAAATTAAGAGTATCTTTTGCCATTGTTTCTTGTTCCACTTTCCTGATTTGCCTTACTCCTGATTTGGTTTCTCTTCCTTCTTCTGGCTCTGACTGGATTCTCCCAATACCTGGAGCTTTCTACTCCTCTCTCTTGTTCTCCACACCCAGACAAACTTTGGTGCAAACTATCATACCTCCCTATCTATTCTTTTAAGAGCCCATTCATCTTTCCTAAAAATCATTTACTCTCCCCTAAGAGGCCTATATTCCCCCACCCTTTTCCCTTTCAAGAGCAAGAAAAATCAGAACTAACACTATCAACATCCATTTGTTTTCCCCCTCAAATTTAACTTTACACATTGAGGGCTGGTATGATATTTTGGACAAACTTGACTTAACGAATAGCCTTTCCAAATACATGAGTTCATAAGTAAAGCAGCACTCCTCCACTTTATTGAGTAGAGATGCATTTGTACAATTCAAAAAGGAGTCAAAAATCATACGTTACTACTCACAGTAATCCATCTTTGACTTAAGGCAATACAAGCATTTGTCAGAGTCATATCGTAACTGCAAAGATTAAAAATGTTAGAGATTACATTTTATAAAAAGACACATGCTTTTGCATCAATGCCATTTTGAAGTTACAGAACATACTTAAATCTCAAAGTTCTTTGAAAATAAAGATAACTCCAGAGTGATGGAAATAGGAAATCTTCTACCTGACTTAAATATCACGGGTATCATCTAAGAACATGGAAATCCAAGTGGATACCAAATTAATGAAACACTGGATTATTCTTTGGAGAGAATGCCAAAACATCTCAGCAGAGACCGTCACATGCTTCAGTAGTGTAGGCTGAAGGGGCTGGGGCTGAGCGGAGCGTGTTCAGCGTTTCCTGGATGGCAGGAGCAGTTCCAGGCACAAAGGACGACGTGGTAAACACCACAAAGTCCTTGCTCTCATGGCTTTTACTTTCCGTTGTTCCAACCATCTAAACTGCGGGCGGCTGCTATGTGACAGGCACTTTTCTAGACAATGGGGAAATAATGGTGACACCCTTGGGAGACTCCAAAATCATGTGATTTTGTTCCTCTCTTTTCAGAAGAAAATAGGATTGACGAACTCTGACCATTAAGCAAAGCAACTTATGCTAAGGTTTATGTATTCTTAACTTGGAAAACAAATCATACATTTTGCAACAATGGAAGAGACCAGTAATGTGTGCAAGATCCTTGTAAAACATCCCTCTTTGTCCATAATTCACGCTTGCTTGCTGTGAAATGTTTCTGTTAGAGAACAGAGGGGTACCTGCCCTGCAGGGCCTAAATGGGGTAAGTTTTGATTAGAAGTGACCACTAAACTTGCTTTCAGAGAGTTTGTGCCCTGGGAGAGATAATAAAGGGGTCAAAGCAGTGACCTTCTTTGTATCAGCTGCCAGTTTATTTTCATGAAGTAGGCTGTGGACAGTAGACAAGCCTTTTTGTTTGCCCTCAAGACCAAGTGGAGAGACTTCCCTGGTGGCGCAGTGGTTAAGAATTCGCCTGCCAATGCAGACGACAAGGGTTCGAGCCCTGGTCCGGGAAGATCCCACATGCCATGGAGCAACTAAGCCCGTGAGCCACAACTACTGAAGCCCATGTGCCACAACTATTGAAGCGTGCCCGCCTAGAGCCTGTGCTCCACAACAAGAGAAGCCACTGTGATGAGAAGCCAGCACACCACAATGAAGAGTAGCCCCTACTTGCTGCAACTAGAGAATGCCCACACGCAGCAACAAAAACCCAATGCAGCCCCCCCCAAAAAAAGTGATGACACTATTAATTAGGGGTTAATACCAATAAAGTTTAGCAGTTAATCACCTTCAACTAGAACACAACTTAGCACTGATTTCATAAGGAACAACGGGACAGTAAAACCTTTGGCTGCTGTTTCCTGGTACCTGAAACTTCCTTCTCGTTGTAATGAAAAATTAAATAAGGATTCGCCCAGTGAGGGGAAGCAACCCTTACTTAGGACAAGGTCCTAAGAAAAGTAATGATTGAATTAGGTATGAGCCCCGTTCCCATGGTGCTTCAATGTCATGAAGGAGAAAGACTTAACAATCACAAATAAATCTAAGATTATGACTGTGGGCTGTGAAGAGGCGATACACAGCACCGAGAAACCCGAAATGGGAGACTTGACCTGGCTAGAGAGGTTAAGGAATGCTTCCACGAGGAAGCGGTTCTTGAGTTGATATTGGAATTAACTGGGTAAAGAGTACTCAAGGTGGAGGGAACAGCAAGGTCCTGGCTGCAGCATGGAGAAGTTAGCATCTCCTGATACGACTCTTGGGAGACCAAGGTTCAGGTCCCTGATTTGAGGAAGGTGTTTAGTTTAAAAGACAGGGTAACGGAGGGCTTACAACAACCAGGGTTTGAATCTCAACTCTCAGCAAGACACTTTACCCTAGCTAAGCCTCCTCTGGAAGTGGGGACACTGTTGTAATGATGAACATGATGCTTCCATGTTATTTTTCTTACTGCGACGGTTTTCAGGGAACAGGCAATATCAACTCTTCTCTATATCTCTCACCATCCTTGTGCAGAAAGGAGGTATGGACTCCATAATTACCTGCAATGAATTACACTAATTTATAATATCATGGAAATTACTTTTTTGACCTCAGGGTTAAGGTTCTAACTCCTAAGAACTCAACTCTCATCACAAACTAGCTTAAGGAAGGCATAAAATGCTTTCAGATATTTTGAGGAGCTCTAGGATTTAGGAGAATGAGAAGGAAAGCATGAGTAGGTAATACTGACTTGGGCTTCACGGGGGGCAGTCCAGGAGAGTACAGCCAGGTGTTCCAATCCACTTGATTGAGAATATCAACCTGAGAACAGAAGGAACACCCAGTTTGCTAGAGAACAATCTTTTCTATTGAAAAAAAAAAATCTAAAACAGACTTTTAGGTCCTCAAATCTATAATTCTGTCTACACTGAATAAATCTCTTTTCTAAAATAAATTTATATTAACTAGTAATGTTCTTTTAAATAATAAAAATAGGAAAATTAAGTACACACACAAATTTCTGAAACATATTATTGCAGATTGCTCTGAAATAGGAAAATTCTACACATTAGGTCATACTGTTGAGATTACATTTTAAAGAGGAAAATGCTGAAAGATTGAACCTTAAATTCTAAACTAATACTACTATTAAATAATTCAAAGCAGCCTAACAAATAGCCTTTAAATAAAGATATGGGCATGAAAAATAAGAAAGGTTTTAAAATGCAACCTTATCTTTAAAGTGGGAATACAGGAAATCCTTCCAGTCATCAGTGGTTATGCTCTTGTAGGAAAATTTCTCAACATACGCCTTTAAGAATTCCAGGAAAACCTCTAAGAGTTTTTAAAAAAGAAGAAAAGAAAAAGAAGTCAGTTAATGGAAAAGTAATTAGTTAACACATTTTTTTGGTGCCTTGCAGTGTACCAAACCACAGAGAATGGAGAACAGTCAGAAAATAGGGAAACTAGTGAGGACTTTAAAAGAATGTTCAAAAACAGAGGTAGGACTTAAGTTGTACCTTGAAGAACATATGTAATTTGGTGGAAGGGAGAAGAGAAATCCTAATTAGAGGTAAGGGGATGACACAAGACACAGAAAAGGAATATATAATACAAGTTCCAAAACCAATGATCTTTGTATAACTAGAAAAGAGGGACTTCCCTGGTGGCGCAGTGGTTAAGAATCCGCCTGCCAATGCAGGAACTGGGGTTCAAGCCCTGGTCCGGGAAGATCCCACATGCTGAGGAGCAACTAGGCCCGTGCACCGCAACCACTGAGCCCACGTGTTGCAATTACTGAAGCTCGAGTGCCTAGAGCCTGTGCTCCACAACAAGAGACACCACCGCCATGAGAAGCCCACACACTGCAACAGAGTAGCCACCGCTGACACAACTAGAAAAAAGCCCGTGAGCAGCAACGAAGACCCAGTGAAGTCATAAAAACATTAATTTTTTTAAAAAAAAGAGGAAAATAAGATTGGCCATCCAGAATGGATACAGATGAGAGAGGGCATTCAAAGTCCATTCACTAAGGAGAGCACACCTATATAATGAAGTACTATGATGGCATTAAAAAGCATAAGATAGATTTGTAAGTTCTGACATGGAAGGACGTATGTGAAATATTGTCGAATTAAAAAATAAATCTAGAACAAATATATAGTATTCATTTTCTGTAATAAAAGTAAATATATATATACATACGTATATATACACACACATATATTTGTTTGTTTATTCACTTATACTCAGTAAAAGCTCTGGAGCCATGCACACCGAACTGAGGGACTCTCACTTGTCACTCTTATAAACTTCTGCACCACACAAAATTTTTTTCAATGAGTACATACTAGTTTCCTAATTTTTAAAATACTGACAAGTTTTTTTTTTTTCAAGTCAAGCAGCGTAATTTAGAACTCGGAGGTTATTCAAGATTTTAAGTAGAAAGGTAACATTAGAAAACGATACTGATTTCTTCAGCAACTACATAAAATGAACTGAAAGAATAAAATGGGGCAAAAACAACAGTTAAAAATTCTTTCTGTTACCCTCAAAACAAAAAATTCAGAAAATGCCAACCACTTACCTGGTCCTCCAAGAAGCTGTTCAAGGTAAAAGAGTAAAGCAAAGCCCTTCTCATAGGGAACTGAAGAATACGCCACGTCAGGGTCTACATTCGTCAGATCAACCACAAGTTTGGTGAAAGGATGTGTCTCCCCAAAAGTATTTATCTGCGAGACACAAAATTAGAGGACTGTTCGAATATGAAGTCTGGTTACCAACATGTAAACAAGCTAGTAAGGAAGTGTTATTACACTCAGTGGCATAACGTTAGGGGAATCTAGAACTTAAACTTAGAGACTGGAAATTGTAGGATATGTTAGGGCAGATTTCCGGAAGTCTGTTCATAGAATGGCTACTAGCGTAAGGTTCCGTGATATTTCTTGCCCAATAAAAGACTAGAAATATGTTTCAATGCCTGGTTAGCAAATTCAGCTCTCAGGAGAGAGCATTTAAAAATGACAAAAATAGGGGCTTCCCCGGTGGTGCAGTGGTTAAGAATCCGCCTGCCAATGCAGGGGACACGGGTTCGAGCCCTAGTTCAGGAAGATTCCACATGCCACGGAGCAACTAAGCCCATGTGCCACAACTACTGAGCCTGCACTCTAGAGCCCTCAAGCCACAACTACTGAGCCCGTGCGCCCAGAGCCCGTGCTCCACAACAATAGAAGCCACAGCAATAGGAAGCCTGTGCACTGCAATGAAGAGTAGCCTCAGCTCTCCACAACTACAGAAAGCCTGTGCACAGCAACGAAGACCCAACGCAGCCAATAAATAAAACAGAAAATAAATAAATTTTTTTTAAAAAAATGACAAAAATACACCAAATGAAATTCAGAGTAACCAACTCCATTAATCGCAAAGCCCCAGTGAGGTCCTACGGTCATGAACACGACTTTACAGGGGATAATGACACATGTAACAATAGAACATCATCACACCAGCATCTGTTTGATTTCCCACATGGGTAAAAATGACTTTCTTATTGCTACTTGCTGCTTTACAACACCTACACAACTTGGGATGAATGCTTTTAAAAGTGTGACTCATTTACCGAATTCTGGAGTTCTCCCCATCCTCCCAGAGCATGAAAATGTCTGAACTTTTCACCAAACAATCGTCCACAAATGTGGCGTTCCAAGTACACAGTATGCCCTTCATTTAACCTGGAAAAAATTGAAAAATAAAAACACTGACAAGGCTGAGAGAAAAAGGCACTGTCATCAATAAGATATTTTCTAGATATTTTCTTTTTGGTGTTTCCATGTAGCAAAGCAATTGTAAGGCATGAATACTCCAGTCTAAGCAGACTGCTCTGCGTGGCTTCCTTGCATTCAGTTCAGAACAATGCGAAGCTCAGACCAGAAGATGGCAGCAGGGGAAATGAAGCCATGGCTCTGGTTTTATGTGTCCACGTATTAAAATGTGACCATACCAGGAACTAAATAGCATCAACTGAAAACATCTATTCTACTTGACATTATGACAAGTGTTAGAGAATTTTTTAAAAATCCCTGTCTACCAAGAGATGATAACAAAGATATACACACAAAACAACTCAAGGTGGTGGAAGTCAGGGAAAGAAATTAATCAATAACAAGAACCAATTAAGAAATAGTAATAGTAAATCTTACCAAAAGTGATCCCAAGTTTTGTTGGTTACTAGATTTCCTGTCCAACTATGAGATATTTCATGTGCAATAACCTAAAGGAAATAGTGGAAGTGATTAGTGGTAAAATTGATTATCTTAACCTAAAATAACTCATTATGTAAGCATTCTAGTTCTTCCAAGTCCACATTGTTCAATTTATTTTTTTACACATCATTCAATTTTTTTTAACATTAGCTGAGATATTCAAGGCAATATTCAGTTTGGCAAAAAAAAAAAAAAAAACCACCCCCAAAAAACAAAAAAACCCCACAATTTAGCTAAAGATAAAAAAGTATAGCATAGTTTAAAAAATTTGAAACAAAATATTATTTAGAAAATGATACACCACTCCATTAAAAAATATTTATAAACATATGAAGAGATCAAACCATAAAATGTTCTTAAATCTGTTAAATCCTATTGATAATGTAGTAATGTCTTGCAACAAGTATCCCCAAGTTATCTTTTATAACTATGTCTTCAATATAACGACACAATGGATATTTTAAAATCAGTTGACTTCCAATAAAAAGCTTAAAAAAAAAATCAGTTGACTTAATATTTCTTGAGGGTAAGACCATGCTAATAAGTTTTAACTTACATTGGAGAGTGACTTGTCACCTGCCTAAAAAAGAAGAAAGTTACCTTAGTATTTCAGAAATCAAATTACAGACTACATTTAAAAGGCTGCGTATGTCAAGACGTAGTATTCTGGCGTTTATGGTCCACTGTATTTCTGCTGTGGCACTCCAAAGCGTTCAAAAGCAATGTGTATTGAGGAAATTTTTTTAAAACGCAGGACTACAAAATAGCATTATTCTTTCTCTCCCTAATTTTGGGAGTTTTTCCAATGCTACAAGAGCCAGTATACCTGTCTCTAACTCCCAGGAAACATTTCTCCCCTTCCATTTGTTTAATATCTGCTCTTATTTGCCCCTATGTACCTTCATTCTCTCCTTACTACCTGCAGTATATTTAAGAAAAGTCTGGAGTATCCTATGTCTCCTATGGTGTGTTTTATTTAGTTAGTTGTTACTCCATTACTCACTAGGTTCTAGGAAGGATTTTAAATAGCTAACAAAGGCATCTAAAATATAGCTATACGCTGTGGGCTAGTTCTTTCCTAGTCATGGTAAACTGAATTTTGCTTTGTTTGTTTTTTTAAACCAGTACCTATATGCCAAGTGTAAATGGTATAGTTTCTTTGTCTGGACACATAATTCATCAATAGACTGTTGTTACACAGCCCCCTCCCTCAGCATCCCCAAGCACCGTGAATACTATATTCTTTTCTCCCAAGTGGCCAAATTAGTTTCTTTAGAAAGCTGAGGTGATGATAATAACACAATAAGCAGTAAAATAAGGAACAAGGGTTACATAAATAAGTGAAAAGACTTTTTAAAAAATATTATTAGGAGTCTAAGGTTCTGCACATCTAAGTTTATGTTTGAGGAAAACTCAACTTCAAATGAAGAAAAATTTACACTTACCAGCAGAGTAGGAGTTACAAAAGTGAGGCAAGGATTTTCCATGCCGCCGTAAGGGAAGGATGGCGGCAGGACCAATAGGTCATACTGCCCCCAAATATATGGACCTCCCAGATCTTCTGCAATTTTAAGCATAGATTCAGTCTGGAAAATTAATGCATATACATTTGTATGTCTTAATCGTTGCCAGAATAAATTTCCTGAGAGTGTACATTGCTTTCTATGAAGGCTATGCATTAACGATTGTTTATTTTAGATGAAAACGACACCCCAAAATGCATAAACTGCAAACTCACATAAAATAAGATATACTATTTGATTCTTTTACCACATTACTGAAAAGCATCACATTTCATACTCAGAATCTTAAATCTACTATCTACCACAGTTATTAAAAAGGGTAACTTATTGACCAACCTCAGAAAATTCGTAAGCAGACTTTTCCACCTGCTCTTTCTCAGACCATACCAACGTCCTTGGGCCAATTTGCCTGCAAAATGAAAAAGCTTAATAAAAATGAAATTCAAGGCAAATTACTCACTTGGTTCTAGGAAAGATTTAAAGTGTTGTACAGAAATCCTTACAGAAGGAGTGTGATTTACCACGTGCTTATGGGGAGGAGGTGAGGCTAAATGGCTTCTCTGAGGTACAAACTTCTTGTTGTGAACGTGGCAATAAATCTGCATGTCTGTAAGGGGATGCAGTCTGGGCAAGTGAAAACTGAGACATGAAGTGCCCCCAAAGGTTAGCTTACTAGTTCTGGTAAGACCTTTAGGCATCTAGTTTCTTCCCTCAATCTTACAACTATAGAAACCCAGTCACAACTCAAAAAGAGATTATTCCAGATCGGGGGGGTGGATATAAACTCTGTTATGCACTTAAAAGTTGAACACTTTTATATAAGAAAAGACAAATAGAAAAAGAAGGAAATCCTGTCACATGCTGTAACATGGAAGACACTTAAGGACATTATGCTAAGTGAAATAGGGCAGTTACCAAAGGACAAATACTCTATGATTCCACTTATGAGGTATCTAAAGGAGTCAAACTCAGAGAAACAGAAAAATAGAACAGTGATTACCAGGGACTGGAGGGAGGTGTAAATGGGAGTTATTGTTTAAAGGGTACAGAGGTTCTGTTTTCCAAGATGAAAAAGTTCTGGAGATATTTCACAATGTGAATATACTTAACACTAGTGACTACTGAATTATACATTTAAACTGGTGGAGATAATAAATTTTGTGGGGTTTATTTTTACCACAATAAAAAAAGAAGAAATAGAGCTACATATCACTTATATAGGACTACAACTCAAAAATACTTTTTTCATCTAAATTTCATCTTAAAACTGTTAAGCCATGCTAAACCCCAAACAATAAGTCCTTGCCTTGATATCCTGCCCCAGAGAGGATTCTAGTGCAGTGCCTCTCAAACTTCGATGTGCACGCAAATTATCTGGGGAGCTTGTTCAAATACAAATTTTGATTTAGTAGGTCTGGGATAGAACCCAAGGGCTTGCATTTCTAACCAATTCCCAGGTGATGCCAAAGCTATTGGTTTGTAGAGCACAGTGAGTAGAAACGGTAACCAGTGCTATCCAACATAAATAAGAGCTACAAATGTGAGCCATGTGTTTAAATTGTCTAGTAGCCACATTTTTTAAAAAAAGGCAAAATGAAGCAGATGAAATTAATTTTAAATTTTACTAAACCAATTTGTTTTTTTAAACCAATATATCCAAAATATTATCATTTGGACATGTAATCAGCATAAAAGATTATTAATGAAATATTTTGCATACCTTCTTTTCATATTAAGTCTTTAGAAATCCAGTGCGTATTTTACACTTTCAGCACATCTCAAGCCACATGTGGTTAGTGGCTGCCGCTCCAGGCAGCAGAGTTCTATGCCAGGCTCTAAAGCCAGATGGCCTAGGATGGGTCCCGGCTCTGACATTTCCTAGCTCTGTGACTCTGAGCCAGTTATTTAAACTCACCAAACATCAGCTTCTTTATTGGTAAAATGAGAAGGAGTAATTGTATCCATTCCACAGAGTTGTGAGGATTCAAGGGGATACTGCACTGGAGTTGGTACCTGATGAGACCTGATAACTGTCAGCCACTGTGACAATTATTATAATTATCACTTAGTGAGTGCCTCCTACAGGCCAGGAGCTTTCCATATGTTACATTTGTTAATCCTCACAAAAATCCTTTGAAATCAATATGATTATTTCTAGTTTTTAGGCAAAGAAAAACTCAGAGAGGTGAGCTGCCCAAGGATGTGGATAGTTAACTGCTAGAGCTGGAACCAGAATCTGTGTTTGCCTGATCTGTCTACCGTGTTCACATTTCTGGCAATTTAAAGAATGTGATTACTACAGCCATTCTTAATTTTCAGCTGTTTAGAAATAAGAACAAACAATAAATTAAGAAAGAAGGGCACTCTAGCTGCTGGTAAAATTTTAACAAAATATCTTATATTTCTGTAATATTTATAAGGCTTCCAAGTGCTTTCAAATAGTTTATCTCATTTGTTGCACATAATCACCTGATGAGGAAGGAAAGGGGGATATTACAATTTCAAGGAGGAGGAAATGGAGGTTATGAGATGTGACTTGTTTGAACATTTTTTAGACTCCAGGTCTATAAAGGTAAGAGCATGCTCATTCTATAATACTTGGAAAGTCTAAGGGGGTGACTGGTAAAGATTTTTTAATTTAAAATTAATTTGCCACTTACATTTCATGATTATATTTGAATGCTTCTAGAGTTGTCAGCTTGGTATCTTGTGAAATACAAAAATGATCTACCAATTAATCATGACAGAGGTTCGAGACACTTAAGGTTTAATTTTTTCATAAACTGCAAAATTTGTTCAAAAGCTCACCTGCTTTCTAAAGCTCCAACAACCAAAGCAATCAAGTAGCAGGGAATCGGAACCTAAAGGGGGCAAAAAAAAAAAAAAAAACCCACGCACACCACATGCTTAAATTAGTGTTTTAAAATGTTACAGAATAAGACAATTTGTATTCAAAAGTAAGTAAATTTCCTTTCAAATCTCCAGACATTCGTGTGGACTACTTTCCTCTTGAACTGCCCAAATGGTTCTCATTTTTGAGAGGTCAAATAGTTCAAACTTGAGATGTAAAAACATTTCAAAATGTCTTATTTCCCTTTTATCCCATTACGAAGGAAAGCTTCTGAAATGTGAAAAACATGATTGTATATAGAAGCACAAGGTACGTTTTAAGCATTTCACAAAAATTAACATATAAGAAGGCAACTATGCTTTTAAGTTGTCATTTTCTCTTGAATTAGAAAAACTTTGTTTTAAATTCCTTTTTAAAACCACTCCTGGTACATTTGAGAGACATATAAAATAACCCAGCAATGAGCAGATGCTGAAGGTTTTGGGAGCTGGGTTGGGGGTAAAATTGTCCATTGCAGCTTACTTACCTGTTCTGCTAAGGGAGGATTTTAGAAAGCATCAAGAAACACCGCCCCCCCCCCCCCCCCCCCGCCCCCCATCCCACACACACACTATTCACTAAAGGTCAAAGATACAAGTCAAACTATCAGCTAGGAATTTTAACTTAAAGGACTGTAACAGAGTGCTTTTTGGTCTAAGACAGCTCTTCCATCTGTAAACACTACACCACCACACGCCCGCACTCTGGTACCAGGGCAGGTCAAAGCGTAACTCAGAAACAGGAAACTTATACTCCAATAAAGATGAAAAAAAAAAAAAAAAAGAAAGACGAAAGAAACAGGAAACCTGCTACTAAGTGGGATGTAGAGAAACGGGATTAGGTGTGCCCCCTATCATGCCTGTCCAGCACCCTCCTGCTTCAATACAACGCTGCAAATAGAACCAAATATTTTAAAAGCACAAAAGGAAAAGAAATGAAGAGAACAAAAAGCAGAAGCTGCTTTCTAAATTCTGAAATATTTCAAAAGCCATTTTGCTCTCTGGATGGGTAAAAGCTATTTGTAGTTCACCACCAACTAAAACACAAAATATAGACCCCAAAAGATCTTACTTTTTGGCTGAATCTGTATATCTTCCTGCTCAGGTCTTCTGGGTCAGGTGCTTCTCCATCACGAATGGCACTCATAAGTGCCACCAGTTCTTTAGGGACAGACACCTAATCGAGAAGGAACGTTATTGCCAGATATAAATAAAAGGTCCTATGTAAAATAACCTTTTCCCCCACTTGTTGACTATCGATACAATAGACTATGAACCCAATACATTCGTATGTGTCAGTTTTATTAAATAGAATTAGCAATATGTAAAACTGCCTCTTTTAAAAATGAAGGTGAAATAGCTACCTGTTGATTCATCCATCCATATTAAAAGCATTTGTTAGAAACTAGATTAAAATCCCAGCTCCACCACCACTTACTAACTGCATAGACGTGGGCAAACAACTTCCCTAAGCCTTAGTTTCTCCCAACAAATGAGGGTAATACTTCATAAGATTGTGTCAAGGAATAAATAACATAAATGAAGAGCTCAGCACCACGCCTGGTAATGGCAGCCACCAGCCCTGCTCCCTTCCACACTCTCAGAAGAAATTCAAAAGGATGCTATACTCACTTTAGATCAGAGAATACAATTCCTAAAAATTTAATATTTAAAACATAAACTTGGAGTTACAAATTCTACTTTTTAAGGGTCATGAGTGTGAGAAACTTTTAAACTTATTGCTGAGAAATGTGAAATAATTTTCTCTGGAACTTTGTATGGAAAAGATCCTTACGGGGCAAACCATATAGTCACTTAAGTGTGTACCCTAGCTCCAGGATTCTGAAAGTCTCACTTCTAATGAACGCCAGAATAAAGGGCCATCCTCTAAGTATCAACGATCTAGCAAACATCCATGCCGACAACGCGAGACTTTTCATGTTCTTCCTGCACGGCCCAGTCCTCAAAGCTATTAATGAGGCAGCCACGGAATCAGGAGCTCCAGAACCAGTGCTGCAACAACCATAGATCCTAGAGCTAAAAACCTAGGAAGTACTT
The DNA here is from genome assembly GCF_030028045.1 of Hippopotamus amphibius kiboko. NCBI lineage: Eukaryota > Metazoa > Chordata > Mammalia > Artiodactyla > Hippopotamidae > Hippopotamus > Hippopotamus amphibius. The sequence continues at coordinate 24,986,221 of NC_080192.1, read as the reverse complement.
TGGTTCCACTTCCTCCTTTCATTTAGGCAGTGATATGCTACACAGATGAGACAGCTGAGGTTGTGAGGTCATACGATTTGCCCAAGGTCATGCAATGATTAGCTGGTGGAGAAGAGTCCAGAACCTGGGATTCTTGGTCTCCAAGTGTAGTTTTCTGCAGCACTATGTAGGGGTGGTTGCTTGTGGGATGATGTGGGAATCAGGAAGGTCCCGTAAATGCTGGTTGGTCCTCAATTCTATTTGCCTGGTCTAGGTGAGTCTAGCCTCTGGGATAGTATTTATTTATTTATTAAGTATAGTCGACCTTTTCCTGAAAGGATTAGCAGTACCTATGACAAGAATAAGCTGGAAATGTGTACAGGTAAGTCTGCAATATATGCCCATTAGGATTCCTAGACAGATATCTACATGGCTATAAAGTGCATTTTTAGGACCTTTAATCCTACAAATATCAGTTTTTCAAAGTTAAAAAGAGTTGCTCCCAAATTCTTGGTTTTAGGTCCAGAATTCTGAATTCCTTGTAAAATCAAAATGACACTCATTTCCTTTTTTTACACGTATGTTTGAAACTGCCTTTAAAACAGAGATTCAAAATGAGATCCACTGCCTTTTCTAAAATATTTCATGGAATTTAATCAAGTAAAATATTTCTAGCTATAAAAATTCAGTTATCTCTGCTTATCATTTATACCATGTTTACTTACGTGGATCATCCGTGTTCACGGACTGGAAGAATTAATATTGTTAAAATGTCCGTATCACTCAAAGCAACCTACAGATTTAATGTGATCCCTATCAAAATACTTGTGTGGATCATTGATTTCGGCGAATAATTTCAGTAATATTTACCTCTGCGCTGTAGGTTAATTTCACGGAAGGAGTGTCCTGGCAAGGCAGAATGGCTCTACAGTGGATGGCCTGGGAGGGGGAGGGAAAAAAAGGAAGCTATTTCCCTGTCTCATAAATTAAGCCATTAAGAAATCATTACAATTGCAGCATTGTTCTTAGACACATTCCTTTTAAAAATAAAAATGTCTCATATTTCTTCAGCTCTTTTAAAGTAGCAAAAGTAGATTCGTGGATAAAAAATCTGATTTTCCCTTTTAATGTACGGTCAACCCTCATTTCAGCTGAAGCATGAAGCAACTTTAAGCAGTGATTCCTGAGTAACAGCAGTGCCCAGTGAGAAGCTATTAGGAACCCTGACAAAAAAAGAGAGCTCTTCAGTGAAATAAATTTGAGAACCATGGCATATTACATGCCTGTCTGGGGGAGTCACTAGGAACCTTAGCCTCCTGAGGGCTCTGAAAAGACCTACGTAAAGAAACCTGTTTGAATTCTCATACTTATTTCAACATGAAACCCATCTTCCTCAGGTTAATTATTAACATCTAATGGGGCACCAGCGTTCTGAGGAACACAGCTTGGGAAATGTGGTTAGAGTTGTGACATTTTGAACTTGCAGCAAACTTTGAAAGTAAACACTGGGAAGACAAGGAAGAAAGAAAAGTCTCTTTCAACACAATCTAGACATACTCACTCACATAATATGTAGAGTGTTTCTTTGCTTCCGCATCAATCTGTCATAAAGGTCAGTTGCATCAAGAGGAGTGACCAGAGTACCTACAGTTTCACACCCTGGCCTGTGTACAGATAAGTCTGCATCTACTGCTGGTGAGCAAAGGAACCCCAGCCTCACTGAGATGGTCTACTGAGCTTCAAGGAACACTGATACTAACATCGCTCTCTGAACTTGTTATAAATCCCAGACGTACTTCACGCCTCTGCAAACTTCCTTCTATCCTCCAAACTCCAGCCCTTTTCACTTCGGATCTAACAGATTCTCCAAAGACAGGGGATCCCCAATGACCTCTAGATGGATTAAGTAGAATTAGAAGAACCACTACGTTCTCTCTCCCAAAAAGTTTCCAAGACCATGCTTTTACAGTTCCTTAAAGGTCCCTGGTTATGTGACTCAGCAATGCCAGGGGTGGGGTTTATATGTATCTCACCGGATGAGACCAAACCCAGGAAAACATGCATAAAGAACAGTCGTAAGCAAACTCATCAAACAAATCATGTCTACCTGCTTCCTATCAACTGTAATAATTTCTTATTTGAAGTGAAATCTTTCTTCTATTTCAAAAACTGTTTCCAACAGGAAATGGAATAGTGTGTTCAAAATTCACAATCTTGGGACTCACAAATCTTGCATTTCTTGCCAACTTTATTTTTCAGGCATTCCATAAGAATTACTGATGAAAATCAGATAAGAGAGAGTGCATAATGGGTACATTCTTGCCTAGAACACGATATCTCTGCCAGATCAGTGAACTATGGGTTTCTTAGACAAAAAAAAATTCATTTGGCAATAGAAAGTAAACATGTCTAAATCAGGTGTCAACATTGCTTCTTTTTAGACTTGTTTTCAAATGTGAGCCTACCACAGTATCTATCACAGAAGAATAGTAAAAGGATTTAATACACAAAGTACCTTACACAGTGCTTGGAAATATAGTCAGTGTTTAATGAAGTGAGTTCCTTTAATTGTAAACTATTTGACTACTAAAAGAATTCGTTTTTTTTTCTTTCAGAAGAGAGTTTGATTCTTATTATCCTTGTGACAGATTGTCTCTAATTATGTGGTTCTTTATTCTTAGTTTTTAAACAGAAAACAGATGTAGTCTAAACCATATCATTTTAAAGGTACATTCAATATATTTACATAATATGTACACTTGTCAATGTACAAGAAAAATCTGGAAAGGCTACACACCAACTCGATGGTTACCTCTGGGCAACAGTGTCTGGAGAGGAATGGGAAATCTGAACTTTCCCTTTCTCTTTCTTTATTGTTAGCAGTTTTCACAACCAGTACGTATCTTGTTTAACAGTGTTTTCCTTTCACTTAATGACCATTTATTGAGTGCCCATTCTATGCCAAGTTCCATGCTAGGTGCTGAGGATGTGAATATAAATGTGATCTAGATAGTCCAATCTAGGTAGCCATGCTTTCAAATTAAAGGAAGTTTCTCTTTAAGAGTAATATATGAATGTGTTAATAGTGACAGATACAAAATGAAAACATAGTTTCCATAAGATAAAGTACAATGCTCTCTTAGGTAAGATCCGTAAGACCACTGTCCATTTTGCTTCATTCAACTGCATGAACTGGGAATAATAAATCATTCCAAGTTCTTTTTACCTGGCACTGACTAAAGAGATAGGGGTATTCCTTTCCAGAAGTTTGTTCAGGAGTGAGCCACTGAAGAGCAGAAGATTTTGGAGATGTCTCAAAAGAAATTTCTATAACAATTTCTTGATTTCTGTATGAAAGGAACAAATACATTAGTAGAGTACATTTCAATCTAACTAAAATTTGAATTCATAATACATAAATAATACAAATAACAAGTAATATTTTATGAGGTCTCATTACTGATTGAGAGTAAGGTCTAGGAATGCTGGTCTCGCACATTCTTACCTGAATGCCAGCCTGTGAGTCCTTTTCTCTACATGGTAACTGCTTATAAAGATGTAACAGGAACTAATATCAGTTGAATACCCCAACCTTTTTTCTGTGATATCATGTAACCTTTTACAGTGGCGGGAAGGTAGAAGAAATAATTTTGGAACTCTGACTACCACGGTGGTGGGTACCAGAGCATGGCATAGGGCAGTGCTAGTCTGCAAACTGTTACCGGACAAGTTAAATCAAGAACTTGAGAGTAAATTTTTACATCTGTTGAATGTATAATAAAATATATGTGTTTATATTTAACCTCTTCTCCCTAGGAATAAATTTTTATTGCATTTCACAAGCGTATCAGCCTGTGGCAGACTGGAAAACAAAAACTGGTCCTTCACCCCAGACAGACTGAGCAGCACTGTTAATGAGGAAACAGCAGAAGCCCTGGAGACCAGAGGCCATGCCTGTGCTTGAATCCTGACTCCACCACTGACTAGTGCTGTGAATGTGGGCAAATTATTTGACCTCTCTACACCATAGTTGCTTCATCTGTAGAATATTATTAATAATACACCTCACAAATTACGTGTGAGTGTTTCCCTTCTTTCTCTGAAATGGGAAGAAAAAGCATGAAAACACTGGCCACTGAAAGGTTGCAGTAGATCGACCTTGTTCTAGGCCAGTGGCTTTCCACCCTTTTTTCCCTCCCCAGTATGGCAAGGAGTGGGATATATTCCCAATATGACAGTTCTGGCTACCACTTTCTTAAACAAGTCGTCTTATCTCTCTGAGGTTCCCTTTCCTCAACTGTAAAATGTAGATCATACCACAAAGGGTTAGTAGAAGGATTAGATAAAAGAACACATCTACAGCACTTATCTCAAGACTGGTACCTAGCAATGCTTCTATGTTTGTCATTATTGCTATTCCATTAATAAAAGTGGCTGGCCTCTGGGGAGGAGGTGAAAAATGTGCAGCTTGTAAAGCTTCCCAGGTGATCCTGAAATGCCTCCCTAAGGTGGTGCGCTCGCACCACCACTCCAGGTGTTAATAAAATGATGAGTGAAGAAGTGACAGTTATCAAAAGCCCTTTCTTGAGTATTTCATGCAATGAATTTCTTTAGTATCTTAAGAACATGTAATTTTCACTATACGCTTCAATTGCAACAGCAGATTGGTAGGAGTAGTGTACCAATTACTACGTACACACCAACTAAAGATAAGAAATGAAAAAAATATCTAAATTAAGTGAAAATACATATTCCCCTTATTTAGCTACAAAAGAGAAAGTTGAGAATTTTCATACTTGCACAGAGCAATAGGAAGAGAGATTTCCATTGGTGAGCCTTTGTAACTTTGTCTTTCTCCAAGAGCATATTTGACTTCTTGTCCATTGATGACCACTTTTTCTATTGTAAGGTCCTTTGTATCCAGAATCTAGAAATAAATTAATATTTTATATGATAAGAAAATAGTTTTATGCACTAGAGAAAACTAATATTAGCTATAGGCTAACTACAATGATTACAGAGTAGAACTAGTTTCTTAGGGAGAGGAAGATACAGAGTGCGTATATATTGTCAGGTAATTCTGGGACAGTCGCACAGATTTCCTGCTTTAAGTAAAAGATCTAAATTAAAATGCCTTTTCTTCTGTCTCCTAAAACTTAATTTCTCTACTATTAAGAAATTCACCTATAACTTGTTTCTTTCATCATGACTCCTCAACATATCTTACCATGTATTTCTTCCTAGAATTCATATAGTCCTACTGCTCTGTACTACTTTCACATATCCTCAATTAAAACAAACCTTGGCACTTGTTAGGCAAATAAGCAGACTGTACATCACCACTGTTGTGTATCTAGAAAAAGCCCAACCTGGTATGCCAACTCTGACCAAATGACCCTAGAGAGGATTAGGAGAGCATACCTACTTGCCATGGCCGATTAAAGACAACTTCTTTGGGTAGGAAGCGAGTGGCAGCAAGTATCTGAGGATTTTCCACCCCAATAATCCTCTATCTGAGCGCTAGAAACCATACCCTTGCATTCTCTCGCAACTAATCTCTTGGTCTAGAATCTTCAGCCTTCCTATGCCACAAGATTGTTTCCAAACAACCTAAATCAACCTCCCGTATCATCCCTCTGCCTGCTCTGAGAACTATTCTTCTCCTTCCTTTCTTAAACTCCAAGGGAGATCTGTGGCTGCTATTTCCACTGGCTATTCAATCTCTCCTCCCTTCCCCCTCCTCAGGCTGCCTTCTAGCTCCTCTTGATCACAGGTCTTTTTTTTTTTTTTTTTTTTTTTTGCACCAGGTCTTAGTTGCAGCAGGCAGCCTCCTTAGTTGTGGCATGCATGTGGGATCTAGTTCCCTGACCAGGGATTGAACCATAGGCCCCTGCATCGGGACAGTGGAGCCCTAACCATTGTACAGCCAGGGAAGTCCCTCACCAGGTCTTTTTTCTGTTCAGTAACCTTGACCTCTGCTGCTCATGGCCCTAATGGACCACACTGTCTGTTCGAAGCCCTCTCCTTGGCGGCTTTGACTTCACACATCAGTGGTTCTCCTCCTTGTCTAATGCTTTTTCTTCCCCCTCCTTTCTAACTCCTAAATATGGATATGTCCCTAGGCGCTAGCCTTGCTCTTTTGGTTTTCTTACTGTATTCTTCCCTCCCTAGTTCTTGCTCATGCCCACAACTTCGCCTAGAACCTCTGTGCAGATGACTGTCCATCTATCTGCTAGAGGGGATGCAGCTGCATCCCCTCCAGCAGATATCTCTAACTGCCTGCTTGGTATTTCCATGGGAAATATCTCATATTCAACAGGCTTCCAGAAATTCTGAAAACAAAGCCACCATTAAGTTTGCTCCCCTAAGTTTGCTCTCTCTGCTGATTTCTCTATTTTGTTGATGAAATGCCTCAACTTTCCTAAGGTTTAAAACAGAAAAATAATCCACAATGGATCCCACTTCCCAATCCCGCACAGCTAATGAAGAAGTTTTTCTTTCACACTGTCCTCAGACTTTTTCTTTCCTTCTACCACCACCCTAGGTCAGGCCCTACACTATTAGAACTGCTCACTTTCTAACCTTCCTACCTCTGGCATCCTTCCCTTGAAATCTGGCCTAGAATAGCATTGGGAGTTAGAATGCCAAGAAACAGCCACTTTCCAGTCACCTCTCCTTTGTATCAGTTAACTGTGAGTGATAAGCTCAGGAAAATTTAACAGTTTTATTCTTACCTCTCTAGAGTCAACAATTTTTAGTTGGGAAGAAATTTCCACCCTGGTTTCATTATTCTTTCCCTTTCTTCTTTTTAAGAGCAGCCCAATTTGTTATGAGTATCATCTGTGTCCCTCCCATGGGCAATTATTTCTTTCGGGGTCTTTTTGGGGTCCCTCAACTGTTGCTTTTCTCTAAATTAAACTGATTGATCTTCCTGCACTTGCATATTCAGTAATATTAGATTTTATATCTTAAGAATAACGAAGTTACTCCTTTGCTCATATTGTAGCACCTATTTCTGAATATCTGATTTGTTGTAAAAACTTGATTGGAATATCTTATGTATATAAACTACTTATGTCTTTTATTACTCTTATAACCATAAGGGTGAATTATTTGGGTCATTTCACAGTGGAACATATTCTATTTTCTGTATTGCCTAAACTTTTCAAATCTGTTCAGAATCAGAAGACTATTGTAACTATTTTTTGTGAAACCATTTTCATATCTTTTGTGTTTGTTACAGCAGTTGCCCAACTGTTTCCAGCAGCACTTACTGCACCACATGATAACAATTTCTCCATTAGACTGAGGATCCTTAAAAAGAAAAAGTTACTTAGGCTTGCATTCCCAGGGTTTAACACAGTGCTGGAAAAATAGTAGGCGCCAATTAATGTTTGAAGCAAGTCCTGGACCAAGAGAAAATAGACAATGCAATGTTTAAGCTGTATATCTCAAGTCCTAACCTCAGCTGTCACTCCCAAATTACTTAAGAAATTCCCCTTCAAATTTCACTGGTAAATGTTATTAAGCAATTGATCAAAAATAGTAATAAGAAAGAAAAACAAAGGAAACTGGATAGCTGACAAGTTGGAATTAATAATTTAAAAATCTTCTCTTGAGATTTGGGGAATGTGAAAACAGGCAGGTTTTTAGATTGGGACACTGAGGGGACATTCTCTTCAAAATTTAAGTGTCCTGACTCTTGCTTACTCATGGATCAGAGGTAAAGGTTTTGTTTTTATAAATGAGTGTGCAATGTCATATTAAGCAGTGATAAACTATCAAAATTCACTGTCTTTTAATAAAAAGAGAGATTGCATTGAAACAGGACTTCATTTCCGCCAATCCTGCCTGGGCAAAGTTGTCTGCAATAAACGATATCCTGGCACTTCAAGCAGACCAACGTACAGCCTATAAGGAAATACTTATCATCTTGCATATAATGCTTTTATTTATTTATTTAATTTCCTTATAGTACTTCTGGTGACTACATATCAATACATAGAGGAGTCTACCTATTTTTAAATCAGAATTAGTCTAGCAAAATGCTAAATGACAAAGTAAGAAAGTTACATGCTATATTAGTTCATATTTATGAACTCAAAATACAGGTCTATTACTCAAGCAGGAAAAAGTCATGAAAACCACCAACTCTTATCTAAACTTATTATACCCAATTAATGACCCCACTGATTTCATCAAGCCTACAACATACCTTATCGCTGGGCTTCAGTAGCTATGGCCACACTACTCTATGCAAAATACACTGTGGCTGGTCTTTTCTTGTTCCTCTTATTTCTAAAATGCATATGTATGAAATTCTTCAGGTGAAAGGTACAATACAAATACTAACAGACAACTTGAGAGAGAACACTGAAAACAGGTTATGTTGTACAGATAAAATAATTTAATAACACTCCACAAATCTAAACAAGTTTTTCATCATTCAAGTGGCTAGAGAGCTTGTAGAAGTCCTTATTTTCTAAGAACGGCAATGTTACTTGCTTCTGGGAACCAGCTATTAATAAATTGTATTGAGACATCCTTAGAAAGCTTGAATGTCCCACACGTCCTTAAATAATTAGAAGAGAAGGGTGATAAGAATCAAAGGTAGGAAGGACCATGAACCCGGAGAGAGCTGCACGTGGAGTCAGAAAGCGGAGATTGAAAGTTATCAAAGCAGGGCTGGGAATTCTAGTGGGTTTGAGAACTGGCAGAGAGAGGGTGAGCTGTCATAACCTGCAGACCTGCGGGTTGAAATAAAGAGGCCTGGGAGGGAAAGGTGGGGCTGAGAATCTGCAGGATGTAGGGCCTGGGACATAGCTGAGACTGTGGACTGAATAAGGTGCACTGGGGACTGGAAGAAATCTGAGGCCTGAGGAGGGAGTTCTGGGCTGCAGGCCGAGGAAATGGGGAGACCACAGGGGGCATTAGCGCTGGGAACTAGGATTAGCGGGGGAAGGATTCGTGCTAAGAAGAAACTTGAGCGCTGGGTGAGGAGCGGGGCGTGGAACGGGCACTAGATATGTCCAGGGACTGGGAAGGAAGCTTTGGGGGGAAGCGATGGAGGAGAAGGCAGGTATACGTGGCGAGTGAGGAAGGAATGCGGAGACTTAAGTTAGGTTGGGAGGGATCGATATGCGGCGCGTGGGGGCTGAAGAAGGGGACGCTGAGAAATGAGTGGGGGCTGAAGAGGAGGGGCAGACCATGGGTTGATGGCTGCGAAGGAGCACCAAGGGATGCGCGAGGCAGGCGGGGGCGTGGGGCCTGGAAGGGGCCGAAGCGGGGCGAGGGACGGGAGGCGGGTGGCCAGGGAGAGGCGGGCACTGGGAGCCTGTCCCACCGTACCAGGCTGCGCAGATTGTCCTCCTGGGACTGGACGGTGAGCGCGGCGGTCCCGGTCAGCACCCGGCGAGCAAAGTCGACGCTGCAGCGCAGGTGCAGGTGCTTGGTCCGGCAGACGGACGCCGGGGAGGCCAAGGAGCAAGTGTCCACTACCTCGGGCATGGCTGTGGCGAGTCCCGATGCACGCAATTGGCACCCCAACACTCCGCTGCCTGACTACTGGACTGAGAGCGAGAGAAGGAGGGAGGGAGGAAAAGCAGAGGAGGAATTCGCGGCGCCCGCCGGGAAAGGAAGTTTCTTAAAGTCAGAGAAGAGTGGGGTACAGCACGGGTGGAACTACAAGTCCCGTGGTGCAGCGCGACAAGGAGTGCGCTTTGCTCTCTGGGAGTGTGTCGAGGGGCGCAGAGGTGGATAGATTTGGCTCCGGGAGGGGGACGAGGAGGAAAAGGAGGCGTGTGGAAGTTAGAGGGAGGGTGAGCCGAGGGAAATAAGTACAGCGGGGAGATCGAACTGAGCCGTTTCATTTTAGTTCCATTCAACTTCGATGGAAGTTGCAATGGCAGTAGAAGAATGTCAGGCCTACTGGTGGTTGCAGATAGTAAGGGAGGGGCGGGTAAAAAGGGATAAGAAGCCTGTTAGAAGGCCTGCTTCTGTGCAGTTCCTCGTTAGTATAGTGGTGAGTATCCCCGCCTGTCACGCGGGAGACCGGGGTTCGATTCCCCGACGGGGAGGCACGAGATTGTTTTTTTTTCTTTTCCTCGCCAATAGAACGAAAATCTTCATACAAATATTTCAAAAGCTGCTGTGAAAGAGTCATCGTCAAGATTTATATTTTAAAGCTGTTTTGTTGCTGCTTTCCATTTTGGCAACCCAGTACAAGTGAGCTCACTTCTGTCAGTTCAACAAGCATTTCTTCAGTGCTCATATTGTACATTTCCAGGCCCTGGAGATCTAAAACAGAAATAAGCCACATTTCCATCTTAGAAACTTAGAAAGATTACCTCAATATACCCTAATGAGAGAATTCTATGATATGAGTGTGCAGTGGCCGCAAGGGGAATGCAGAGCTGGGACACCCTGGAATTGAGGAAGGGGTGAAGGATGACTTGCCTGAAAAATGGAACCTCAGAGCCGAAACTGGGAAATTGGAAAAGGACGCGCGCGTCTCAAAGGACCTTAAACAGCTGGACCTTTAATCTTGAATGCATGAATGGGGGACTTATTGAAGAATTTTAAGCAGAGGAGCGACATGGTCAGACTCATGTTATCAAAACAACACTGGTAGTATTCAGAGAATGGTATCAAAACCAGAGTCAGGAAAGTTGGGAAACTACTGTTAAAAATAGTCCAGGAAGAAGATGCTGGGAGTCTGACATAGGCATGTAATAAATATGGATAGAGAGGAAGGAATGGAAGGAATACTTAAGAGATAAGTGGTTTCACATTAAGAAGGAGCATAAGATGATTTCTTAGGTTCTTGGCTTCAGTGGCTCGGTAATCATTAACAAGAGGTAGAGACCATGTGAAGAGGACAGATTTAGCTGGGAAAGATTTAAGTTTAATTTGGGACAAATGGAATTTGAGAATGTATGGAAGTCGGAGTGAAGATGTCCTTGAGATACTTGGGTATTTAAGTCAGTAGCTCTGGGGAAATTTTCAGGTAGATATGAGAGTATCACATAATGTGGTCAGTGAAACTATGACAGTGGGTAAACTCAGCCCAGGGATAGTGTATAAAAAGAGCAGTGAAAACAGGTGGGAAGCTGGGAGAACACCAGAATTTAAGAAAAAGGACTAGAGGATGGGAGGAATCCTTTCACAATGTATATAGATACCAAATCACCATGACACACACTTTAAGTATCTCAACATTTTATTTGTCAGTTATACCTCAATAAAGCTGAAATCTTTTTTAAAACAGGGGAGGTGGTGCTCGAGTAAGAGGAACTCATGACATAAACTAGAAAAAGACAACCAGAATGTCAAATACAGCCTAGAGGGCCATTACGATAAGAAATAAAAAGTCTTCCTTGGATTTGGGGATGGGATGGAGGTGAGAAGATGGTGAGTGTGTTGACTTTTGTGGTTTAGTTGAAGGTGGGCGCCGGTGAGCAGCGACTGAGCCATAAGAGAGCAGAGAGGAAATAAGGCAGAGGCTGCTCTCTCAAGATGCGTGGCGAGTGTGAGAAGAGAAGAAAAAACAAGAATAGGGAGGAGTATGGTGCTGAGAAAGCATTTTTTATGTTTTTAGGGAGAGGGAAACTTTAACATGTTTAGAGGTGAAAGGATTTCTAGAGAAGACGAATGGATCAGTTAGAGAGCGCTGCAAAGCTCCATTCTGTATCAGAGTGATCTAACAATTACATTTGGCCCCAGCAACCGAAAGAGAGGCTATACATTTGGGTATCCTTTTCTTGGCCCCTGCAAGCCAGAAGAAAACAAAATAAAAACATTCCAAACTATGAAATCCAATACCTTACATGTGCATAAATCCTAATTCCGAAGGCCTAAGAATCCATGACATGATTGACGTTTGCAAACACTTTTTGAGGCCTAAAAGTGTTCCAGGTATCACCAAATCTAGGGTGACAAAGATATGCAGTAGAATCAATTCAGTAAAAGAATACACAATCAAATTATCTTCCTCCTGGAGAAAGGAAACTTTGTTTCTTTTAATAAAAGAATGTCAATGTCATCATCTTCCATTCTTGATCACCAGGAACCCACAGAGTTTATGCCTCTGTGTTCAAGGAGAGATATCCACAGACAACCACAAATGAATTGCTCAAATTAATAGATTAATCAAAAGATAGATATACAATAGAAATTGTTTTCTAAGATAATACTGACTCCCAAATGTAGAGTATAAAATTAGCAACTCACAAACAATAGGAGAGTTATTCATATCCAGTGGTAGATTGAGTTTTTAAAATGAAGCTTTCCATTGCTTCTAAAAAGTAAGGATAATATGAGGGTGTATATACAAAAGATTTTAATTTTATATTTTTAAATTTTATTGAACTATAGGCAATTTACAACATTGTGTTAATTTCTTCTGTACCACAGTGACTTAGTTTTTTTAATATATATATATATTTTTTTTCTTTTCCATTATGGTTTTGTTTTCATATTCTTTTCCATTATGGTTTGTCACAGGATATGAATATAGTTCCCTGTGCTATACAGTAGGACTTATTGGTTATCCATTCTCTATATAATAGTTTGCCTCTGCTAATCCCAAACTCCCATCAAAAGGAGATTTTATTAAAGATGAAAAAGATGGTTTACATAAAGTTTTATGAAAAGAAATGCACATATATTTATAGAGCTGTATGAACAGGAGGTATTCCAGCTCTGCTGCTCTCTGACTTGGCCTGGAAAAGTTGCTTAATCTCTCTAGACCTCAGTCCCCTCAGGATAATTGAGATACCTCTGCCTTATGGGGTTGTTGAAAGGATGAAGTGAGATCATGTATGTAAAGTGCTCAGCACTGTGCTTGGCCTACAGTGATCATTTGTTACGTGTTAGCTAGTATGATTATTTCGGCTGGATTTTATTTTGTCTTTTTGGATAATTTTAATACTTATTTTTCCTTGTTTTGTTAGCATGAGTTCTTAGGAAGACCTGGAAAATGAGAAGCAAATTACACTGAATTAGGCCTCTGAAAAGAGTTTGCAACATTAGCAATGATCATATGTTTTGAAATGCATTTACATTTAGGAGATTCAGGAAATTGTAATTGTTGCATTAACATTTTCCTTAAAAGGGCGTAAAGACTGCTCATTGCTTTTCCCCCTTACTTCACATAGACCTTTCCCTTCTTTGTTTTTTTAAATTTCTTTCTTTCTTTCTTTGGCTACAGCAGGTCTTAATTGCAGCAGGTGGGCTCCTTAGTTGCAGCTTGCAGGCTCCTTAGTTGTGGCATGTGAACTCTTAGTTGCGGCATGCATGTGGTATCTAGTTCCCTGACCAGGGATCAAACCTGGGTCCCCTGCATTGGGAGGACGAGGTCGTAACCACTGCACCACCAGGGAGGTCCCTCCCTTCTTTAAATAGTCAGTTTGCAGATATTAAGTGCATTCTACTACACTATGCTACCTAGAGTAGAGTGAGAGGAGGTTCTGTCCTACCTGCTGGATAATTTACCCTCTGTTATAAGCTATACCAGTGACCGAGGATAGCACGGTGTTGAGATAAAGGCCAAGGCCCAAGGAGAACTATAAATGAAGCTACAGAGGGACAGGTTCTCTCCCTTTAGGGAAGGTCAGGAATAACATCAAGGATGTATAGTATTTGAGATGAGGCTTGAAGAATGAGCAGGACTTTAATGGGAAAAGTGGTAAGGGCTGTAGGATTGAGCATGGGAAATGGGAGGTAGGCAGCTTTCCAAATAGAAAGAGAAGCAAGAATCAAGGCATGGAGCCAGAAGCAGAGATGTGTTTGGGCAAGAACGATTCTGGGCGTACAGAATCCTACACGTTGATCCAATGCCTCACATGCTCCTCAACAATTTGCCTTCCTTCTTTCCTCTCCAGGTTATACATTTAACATGGTAGAGACCATTAGTTTTTCCCCAATATATATATTTCTTTTCATCTTTAAGTAGTAAACCCCTCATTGTTTAGCTGGACACATGGCCCCCCAGAAGACTACATTTCCCAGCCTTCTTTGAAGTTATGGCCATGTAGCTAAGTTCTTGCCAATGGAAGGTAAGCAGAATTGTCAATTATGACTTTTAGGATTTCATTTCCTTGAGAGAGAAATAAGCTTCCACTTGGTTTAAGACAGTTATCTTGGGTTTTCTGTCATCTCCTGGGAACTCAGCCTTTACCAAGACACCTGGCCTCAGTTGGATGCGTGTATCAGTTTTGCCCCAGGTACTTAACCTTGTCCATCTGTTTGTCACCACTTTGTTGTAGACTATTGCATAAGTCTGAACAAAGTTATCAGATAGGCTTTCTTCCCTGTATCTTGTGTTTTCTGCTAGGGCATTCTTTCTAATCATCTCACTATCCTGCTTAAAAGCCTTCAAGGTCCCATCAATATCTACACTAGATGTTCTCTACCTTTTTGGTAGACGTGGCTGCCTGGGGGTGGTTTAGCCAAGAGAGTGTGAAGACTGGTCCAGGAGTAGACACCAGAGGTGTGAGAGACCCTGAAGAGGCAGCGGACTGGAGTTCCTGGGGGCCCAAAGGACAGTTGGAATCAGAGTCCATAACTGGAAAGATAAGGGCTTGTGTGTGGTAGGGGAGTCTGACAGAATAAGATCATGGATGACTGTTTATTTTTATATAAAAGGGGGAAGGAGAATATATATAAAAATTTGCTCATATCTACGTAAAATATTCTGGAAGGATTCTCAACAAACTCGTGGTAGGGTTTGCCTGTAGGGAGGGGAAGTGAGGTGACTAAGGAACAGAGGTGAGAGGTACATAGTATTTCAGCCAAGTAACCTGTTAAACTTTTGAATTTTGATGTATGTGAATATATTACCTATTCAAAAAAAGTTTTTTGTGGATATTTAAGAAAATAATGTCATCAGAACCAAAACCTGCAAAAGAACCAAAAACAGCCTTCTGTGACTTCTCATTTACGTGAAGCTCCCTAGCACTGGATCCCTGCCGTCTCACCTCCACCTGCCCTGCTTCAGCCGCGCTGAATGCAGCTTACCCAAGATTTCTGCTTTCTCCTGCTCTCCCTTGATCCGGAAGCCTCCACCCCCACCCCACCCCCCACTGCTCCAAGGCAGGGCCCTCCTCTGCCCCGTCAGGACTCTGCCTCCCTTCCCTCCAGTCTGGGTCTGGGTGGGAGTCTAGTAGAATCTCTTTCCCTAATGGAACGTGGTGTATGCGATGCCCTTCACATCCTCCTTCCAATGGGTGAAAAAACAGAAGAAATGATTTCAGCCACCTTTTTTCATATTTAGCTCCTAAAAGGATTGAGGCAGCCCTGACTCGTTTCTGCCTTTTTCGGTCAAATCTGGTTTTGCTTGTGCAGCCCTGTGCAAGAATTTTAGATTTATATTCACATCTCCAGTCTGTTCTTCCTGTCAAGAAAAGGTTCAGCAGCTGGGGAGGCAAACATGAAAGGAACACGAGACACAGTTCTTCCAATTCTGTAAAACAGCTTAAGCGCTGCCACTCTCCCCTCCACCTGCCCCCTCTCCTTCCACCCCCTTTCTCTCCCTCCTTCACGTGGTTGACAGCACGCAGGGTCTGGAGAGCCTCACCAGTTGCCTTGTGCCCTCAGGAGAGACCAGCCTGAACAAGAGAGGTTGTCAAGCTGTCCTGGGTTGGAGCCCAGGGATCACTGCTGATCACATGACAGTCTCTGGTAACCCACACAGAGTGGTTCTAGCACCAGCAGATCTCAGCCCCGCCCCCACACCGGACCTATGGGATCAGATGTGCATTTTAACAAGCTCCCCAGGTGATTCCTGTGCACCTCTGCCTTATAGGCTCAAAGGATACTTTGGGAGTGGGAGGAAATTCAGTTCCAGAGCTCATCAAACTTGGCAGGACTCCTTCTCCTGGAGTTCACAGCCCTGGACCCTCAAATTAGTACTCCCTTAACACCTCGATGTCCTCCCCAGCACAGCACCTACTGCACTGTGCATAACGTCAGTTTACGTAAGTCCCAGATGTTATCTGTTCTCTGAGCAGGTTTGCCGTATGAATGAACAAATGTGTAAATGAACGAATTACATTCCACATGAGGTTCCAGGCATCCTTGTACTTGGTGCGCTGTTCTGTGTTGACTTTGGGGCAAAGAGAAAACTGCCTTCTGAGCCCTTCCTTGTCCTCTGATGTCACCAGGCAATATATCTGCTTGCAACAGGGAATGCCCTTAGACCCTCTTGCTAATGGTAAACACTTCAAGAACATTTTTTTGAGGCAAACTATCTGTTCATAAAAGTGCACCTATCATAACTCTCTGAACTTTATGAACTGAACACACCAGTGCAAGTAGCAGCCAGATTAGACACAGAACGTGACCACCACCCCAGATGCCCTGTCGAATTCCCTTCCAGTCTCCATAAATCTCACTCCCTAGGGGTAACCGCTGCCTGACTTGAAGTAATGCTACTTCTACCTGTTCTGCTCTTTGTATTTCCTTTATGTGAATGGAAACGTGCAGGAGGTCCTCTCGTGCTTGACTTCTTTAGCTCGAGATGTTTACGGAAACTCCATGTTGTGGTGTGCAGTTCCGGGTTGTGTGTTCTCATTGCTGCGTAGTATGACGTGTGTGGACAGACCACGATTTATTTATCCATTCTACTGTGGAGGGACATTACAGTGATTTTCAGTTCTGGGAATCACGCTGCTATGGACATCCCAGAACATGTCTTTGATGAACATCTTGTAGCCAGGTTTTGATGTGCTGCTTTGAAGTTTGGACAGCTTTTTTCCAGGAAGTTTCCTGTGGGACCCCTGCACCAAGCCAAAAATCAGTCATTGGGGCAGCCCAGGATCTCTAGTCACGAACACAAACCCACCAACCCTCCAGCTTGTATCAAGCGAAGGTGGATCAGGCAGGGAGGGACGTTGTTTTCAAGTGACAGGAACAAAATTCTTTGCCAATTCTGGTTTAGATCATACTTTATTTTCCCCTCTGTCCCTTCTGTTTCTTTTCTAGGTGTTGCTGATTGCAAGGTTTAGCTCTATCGGGTTTTTTCCTGTCTCAGAGATTCCAGCTCTACTAGGATTTTTCCTACAAAGTAGCCAGTGGTATTTCCTCAGAACAGGTACTTCCACTTTTTGTTCTAAAGCATGAGTTGGATTTGACAAGTGTCTACAGGGTTGTGTTTTCAAAAGGAACGTATCTGTCTCATATTGGTTGGCTTTGAGCCCAGTTTCACTTGTTTTGCCAACAGAACTGGTTATTACTCCTTGCCGGTGAAATATGTTTTCAGCAAAGACTCCCCTGATGGCTTTCCTCCTGAACATTCTTCTCATCTACAAATCTGTGTTTGAGAAACTATTAGTTTGTCATTTCTTACAAAAGGCCTCTCTTACTTAGTTTTTGGAGTTGAGCAACTCGTGTAAGAAGCTCACGTAGGTGACATACACTTCACCTTCACCTGCAGACACGCGTCAGGTATTTCTCAAGCTGAGGCACTTACTTCCTCCTGGTTCCCACGGCCCTTCCAAGCTGCTTCCTCTTGGCTCACAAGCGCAGCTACCTCTCCAGCCAGACCGCACTTCCTTTCTCACAGACACTCCTCACCGTGCTCAGCTGCACTCATCCAGGTCCCTTCTAGAAGACCTCCTTCTCTCACCTCACCTCTGGTCACCGCCCCCTTTCTCCATGAATATTTTCCCAATGTATTTTCCTTTCCCTTTGGGTGCTTAAATTTTCTCAACGCAAATTTCGCACACACACACACACACACACACACACACACACGAGTCAACCCTAAGTTGCGGATTTCGTATTTGTGAGTTTGTCTACTCACTAAAATCTATTTTCTGCCCCTACATCGATCCTCGTGGTCGCCTGTGCACACACAGAGCTGTAAAAATTGCGACTCGCGCGGCTGAGGTTGAGCCCAGCCCTCTCGTTTCTGCTTTCTTATACTGTGAACACGTGTCATCTTCGTGGTCTATTTAGTGTCACATTTTTCACATTTTCATGCTTTTTGTTGATGATTTCGCTGTTTAAAATATCCTCCACGCCCATGCTGGGGTGCTGTCTCGTGTTCCTAAGCGCAAGAGGGCTGAGATGTGCCCCACGGGGAACACACGTGTGTTAGATACGCTTCGTTCAGGTGTGAGTTCAAGTGCTGCTGGCTGTGTGTTCAATGTGAATGAATCAACTGTATAGTTAATAAGGTGTTTTTAGACAGAAACACACATAAAACAAGGTTATGTATTGACTGGCTGATGAAAATGTTGTGATCAGAGGCTCTCAGGGACCTACTGTTTCTCTCCCTGGAGACATAGTTCAGGATTCACTAATACAGTGTTTGTGACTTTATGAAACATAATTGCTACCAGTAAGGAGAATCAACTGTATATATTTCTTGTCCTTCAGTTAGTTTGCATTTGTTTCTTTCAACCTCTCTCCATCTTTCCCAAAGGAGTTAAGGTGGCAAGCTTCTTCCAAGCCTACCTTAACTGTCTCATAGCACCCAGCTCAGTACAAACAAGGTGGTAGGTCCTCAGTGGATGTGGAAGGAGAAACAGAAGGGAGGGGAGGAGGGAAGGAACAAAGGAAGCAGAAGGGCAGAAAGAAAAGCCCTAATCATGGAAGCTGAGGTTACTGCTTTGTCTAAGACGGTGTGCATTCCTCAATCTCTCAGTTCTCAAACGCTTCCTCTTTATTTCTGAGCAGAATCATTAAACTAGAATAATGTAAAATTGGAAATTGTGATATTTTGTGATCGATTTGGCCTTTATTTCTGCTCTTTAAGAATCAGACTGAGCAAATCTTCCAGATTCTTTTGCGTTTTTCGATTTTCCTTCTTCTCACCTCCTCCTGTCCCCCACCCCTTTGGTCTTCACTCGGAGAGAGAGAACCGCAGAACTCCCAAACTTAGGCACTCACAGCAGGCATAACTGCAGCTTGGCAGGAGCATCAGACACCTTTTGTGGGCACCAAGCAGCATGGATGCCTGCTTGTCCCTGGGAAGTTCATGAACCTGTTGGGAAAATGGAGACCATAAATTGAAACTGCTATAGATCAGTGTGGGAGACTGAATAGTTACAGAGCATTCAGGTGGACCAGTCTGCAAGTGCTGTAGGGATTCACTAGAGAGATCAGTGGGCATCTTCCTGGAAGCAGTGAGGCTTGCCTTGAACCATAAGGCAGGGGGTCTCTAAATTTTTTAATTGCTAACTAATATCAGTAAAACTTCAGGGCACACCCTCAATAAATGTTTGCTTATTTATAACTTCTCTACATGTGTTAATATAATTAATGAATATCTAAGGCACAAAATGCACTGAGGGTGAAGTTCATTCTCAATGATTGTGAATATAAATATTTATTTATTATACATTTATTTATTTATGTCTTTGGCTGCATTGGATCTTTGTTGTTGCATGTGGGTTTTCTCTAGTTGGGAGAGCAGGGACTACTCTTTGTTGTGGTGCCCGGGCTTCTTAGTGTGGTGGCTTCTCTTGTTGTGGAGCAACGGGCTCTAGGCACGCAGGCTTCAGTAGTTGTGGCACACGGGCTCAGTTGCTCTGAGGCACATGGAATCTTCCCAGATCAGGGATTGAACCCATGTCCCCTGCATTGGCAGGCAGGTTCTTAACCACTGCGCCACCTGGGAAGTCCCAAATATTCATTTTAAATAACCATCTTAATAATATTGATTTGGCGTGGTCGGGGGATACCTTCTTGCCAGATCTGATTTTGATCATCATTGTTTTCTTTTGTTCCTTAAGTCAGTGTGCCCACTTCATCTTGGAGTAGGAGAATCTTTAGTACTGTCATTTTCTTGTTGCTTATTTATGCTACATTCTACCTTCTGCACTGAGTCTGCAATTAGTGAAATGTGACCCTAGAACTTTGAGTGACCCGAGCATCCAGAAGAGTCATGAGTCTGCAGGAGGTTTTCACCAGGGGCAGGGGAGACACTCCTCACTAAAAGAAGTTAAAGGAACAGTAGAAGAACAGAATATAGTTGCATATGATTACATCTCAGAAGTCATGCCTATGAAGCAGAGCAGAGACATAAATAATATTAGAGATTTACTATTTTCTGCCCACACCCAAATGATTGCTGTGTGTATGTGTTCATCCCACTCTGGAGACCCTTTCTGGATGAATGTGCAAAGTTTGGATGGGTAATTAAAAGGGAAATTACTCCCAATGAGGTTGATGGTTAAGAGGAAAGTCAGATACCAAAGGCAAATTCAGAAAAATAACTCATGCTTCTTGAACCTCCTGATGTATTTCCAAAGAGTGACTCCACTGCATTTTACATGAGATGACTGTGTGCCCTGGGACTGCCCACCCTGGCCTGGTGATCAGGGCAGGCATTCGTTGAGGCTTCCTGTCCCCTTGAAGAGGAGAAATTAGCAGGTACTGGAAAGCTATCTTTCCAGCTTTAAGCTAGCATCCTTGACATAGCACCCCTTTGCAGTGTTCTGTTGGTCACACAGAAAACCCCTGATACAATAGGAGGGAACTACACAAAGCCACAAATACCAGGACATGGGGATGGTTGGGGCCCTTGGGGGGGGGGGTGTTGGCTGCTACCATGGGGTTGGCACTATTATCACCCTCATTTTACAGAGGAGGAAACCGAGGCTCTGATAAATAACTTATGCAAGTCACTCAGTTTAAAACAGGCAGAGCTGGGGTCAAAGCCAGGCGGTGTTATCCCAGAGCACATCCTTTCTGAGCACTACCCTGTACTCTGGCCTCACCATGCGCCCTTTTCTAACTTCCTTTCTTTCCCCCACTGCACCAAACCTTGTGAATAAGGTGTATTTCCTTTTGCTTAGACCACTTGGAAAGTCATTGTTTCTTCAGGGTGGAGGTCAGAGGGTTTCCAAAGAATGAAATATAATGGGAACATCTGCCCAAAGTCCCTAATGTGTGCACATTTATTATTAATTAAGAAAATGTAACACAGAGACCACAAATAGCAAGATCATTGACCCAATTTCAGAGCCTGACATTTACAAAACATGCACAGGCAGAGTAGGTTGTGTGTACATTTTTGTTAAACTCTTTTTATTGTGGTTTTTTGGGTCAGCTTGTTGTCTCATGAGGCTGGGTGGGCTCAACTGAGTCACATTTTGCTAAAATAAGTCTGCAAGATTAGACGTTAGGATACAAAAGCCGGAAAGAGAAACTACATTTCCTATAAAATGCAGAACCGTGGGATAACAGCTTTGACAACAGTGTGACTGGATAGAGGCCAATTCATATATGAGAAGGAATGGGATTATATATGATGTCACCTGTATAAATGATTGGGTGAAAGTTTTGTCGTTCTTCTCCTGTGATTTTTTTAAAACCAAATTTGTGCTGTTCCACGTTCCCATCATAAGCGTGAAGCTGCTGCCAGCCTTCTTGTCATCACTCTGTGCTTGAGAATGAAGCCAAAATAAGGAGAGTGAGAAAGGAATGAGAGAGTAGGAGTCTGCTGGTGACGTTGCCGAGCCTCCGGATCACACCCCACCTAAATCCAAGCTATTCTCTTGGACTTTATGAGCCAATGAATTCCCCTTTTCAGCTTATGCCAGTTGGAGTTTTCTATCATTTGCAACCAAAGGAATACTAACCAACACATATATTCCACCACATATCTATATGTCTATATCTAATTCATTATATCAATATGTCTCCCTACTTGACCATAATAAGCCTTTGAGGGCACTAGATGCTCAATGAGTATTTGTTGAATGAATTTAGTTGAGGAGTGTTTTGAAGGGGACTGAGCCTAGAGCAGGGATATCTTTTTTTTTTTTTTTTTTTAAATTGAAGTGTAGTTGATTTACAATGTTTCAGGTGTACAGCAAAGTGATTCAGTTATATACATGTAACCGAATGTATATATTCTTTTTCAGATTCTTTTCCATTATAGGCTATTACAAAATATTGAATGTAATTTTAGAGTAGGGACCTCTTTAGGGAGGATAATGAACTTGGTGCGAGGTGTGATCAAAGGATTCAATCAGGATGGAGTGGGGTTGAAAGGGAAGTGACAGCAGATGAGGAATTCTCGAGGCAGTGGAACAATAGTTAGCTTAGGTGCTACCCCATTCGATGTGCTTGTGTCTGTGTTGTTTTAGTAAGCTTTTTCGGGCCTAAATTAAAACGGAATTTTACCAGCCTGTCTACATCACCCATCTCTGCCAGTTTATTACAAGTGGAAAAATTAGTGTTGGAGAATCAGAGGCTCGTGGATGAGCAAATAAGCATGATGGTCACACACACAAAAAAAGCTTCTACTAGACAAACGCCTTCAAGTCTTCATAAGGGCAGGGCCAGCCTCTCAGAGGCCCGCGCAGCTCAGTCTGCAATGACAGGCAGCTCCTGGACAGTTTCATGGAGCGTCGGCTGTAAGCAAAGGCCCTGAGCTACATGGAGACTGGGAGGTGAGGTTGCTCTTGCCTTCTCTGTCCACCAGCCAAGAAGGAGACCTGTGGAAGGTGTGAATAACAACACCCTCCAAGCAGCTCCAGGATCCAGTGGAAGGGAGGAACAAGGCCCCTCTTTCTTCTATCCCCTCGTCTTAAAAAAGGAGCCGAATCCTATTGAGAGTCGGCATCTTCACTCTCAGCCCAGTCCTGGGACAGGCCAGCAGGAGGGAGAGGCCCTGTCTGTTTTGCTTTGGGATTATTGCACTCCACTCTCCAACTTTGTCACCCATCTGCAGATTGCCAGCTGTGAGGTCTCTTTGTGACCCATGCATGAATCAACCACGGAGAGAGACCCCACTCTCCAGGATAAGGGAGCTACAGCAGAGCTGTCCACTGGAACTCTCTGTGATGATGGAAATGTTCGATATTAATGCAGTCCGCTATGGTAGCGTCAGCCACATGTGGCTATTGAGCACGTGAGATGTGATTAGTGCACTCGAGGAACTGAATTTTTAATTCAATCTAATTTAATTAGTTAAAATTTAAGCAGTGACTAGTGGCTGCCCTGGTGGATAATTCAGCTCTCACGTTTCTTTCTCTCGCTCCCCCCTCTCCTGCTCTCCCTTCTACTTATCTTCCGGCCCATCCCTCTCCCTCTTGCTAAAATAGCTCCTGTGGAATGTGGACTTTCTATTTTTTAAAACCCTTCCAGTCTGGGCCAGTGCCCTAACCCAGTGGGTGCACAGTGAGTCAGTTGAGTGTGGCCTCTTTTAGTGAAGAGGAAGAGTCTTGATGGTGAATCAAGACACAGAATCCATAAAGAATAAAACAACATGCTGACATTTTAAATTATTAGTATTTTGCACAACTCCTTTAAACTGGTTGTTTATCTCTTAATAAGAAGAAACTGTAAGGGCAGAGAACATGACTGTAAAGAGTTCTGGAGCCAGACTCCCTGGTTCAAGATGACTCTCTCACTTATTAGCTGTAGGCTCTTGGGCAAGTTATCGAATTTCTCAGTATTTCAGTTTCCTCCTCTGTGAAACAGAGATAATGATACCCAGAGGGTTGTGGTGAAGCTTAAATCATTTTTCTATGTAAAGCAATGAGACAGAGCTTGGCACATAGTAGGTGTTAATCAGTATTTACTAATATGCCCTTTGCTTATCACCCTTCCTTGCACAGAGCAGGCGCAGTTGATGTTTGTGGCATGAAAGAATGACTGGATTATGTTGCCACCAGGGGGCAGTAGTGCCTCACTAATGGGGTTTGCACGAAAACCCAGGGACAGAAACTCCCTCCTGAGTCCCTGATGCACAGTATGAAGAAAAGAACTGGACTTCTCTCTCCTGCCCCTCCTTTTTCTCCAGTCTCTGCTCTCGCTCTACTGTGATGAACTTTTCTCTTTTTCCCACTGTATTACTCTACTCGGGCTACCATAAAGAAAGACTCATGTGGCTTAAGTGACAGACATCTATTTTCTCATAGTTCTAGAGGCTAGAAGTTCAAGATCAAGGTGTCTACAGGGTTGGTTTTCAGTGGGGCCTCTCTCTTGGCTTGTAGACAGCCTCTTCTCTGTGTACACACGTAGAGAGAGAAATCTTTGGTATCTCTTCCTCTTGTCATAAAGTCACCAGTCATATCAGATTTGGACCCCACCCTTATGACCTGATTTAACCTTAATTACCTCCCTAAGGGCTATATCTCCACATACAGTCAACATATGAATTTTCAGTGGGGTGGGGGTGTGGGGGGAGGGAATGACGCAATTCAGTCTATAACATCATGTTTATTTCTCATCTCTATTCTTATACTTTTTACCAATGTGGCTTTTATTTCTTATTTCCCATCCTCACCCCCATCCCTCAACCTTTGTGTGGCTTTTCTAGGACTGGTTGTACAGGTTGTAAACTGAACAACTCTGGGGGAAACCATTCATATCGCACTCAGCATATGTTCATGTATTATGACCATGCTGAGACAGGTGGCAGTAAAGTGTCTTGACAAAGGGGAGTCTTTTTCTAATTCACATAAAGTGTTGGCCTCCCTCATTTCCCTCCATTGTCTTCCTTTCCTCCTCCCCATCACTCTCTTTCTTTGGCTTCTCTCCTTCCTTACTGTCCTCTTCAGGCTGAACCTGCTCCCTGTTCATAAAGAGATGATGTAATTCATCACACCACACGTTTGTTCAGTGCCTGGGGGGAGTCAGGCTCTGTGTGAGTGCCAGATGGTGCTCTCTATCCTTACACCTTTAAACCAGCCAGTCCTTCTACATCCAAGAGGCGGGTACCCAATGGAATGAGTCTCCAACATCCTTGGATTATTCATGGTCTACACTTACCTTGGAGCAGACATTAGTACCCAAGAATGGAGGGGAAGAGGGGAGACATATAGTATTATGATATGAACTAGCATTTACTAAACACCTACTGTGTGCTACACACAGTTCTAGACCCTCTCTATGTATTACATTTAATTGTTAAAACCATGCTCTCGTTTTGTAGACGAGAAAACTAAGCTGCATGGAATGTGGCAGAGACTCCTAATTGTTACCTAATTTCCATTTTCTCTTCCTTTCTTTAAATAATGGAAGCCCATGAATTTTGGCCGGATCCAGGGCTGCCCAAGAATAGTCACATTTCTCAGCCTCCCTTGCAGGTTGATGTGGCCATGTGACTAAATTCTGGCCAATTGGATGTGAGTAGAAATGACATATGCGAGTTCAGGGTTCCGTTCTTAAAATGAAGCTGGTTGCTCTCTGCGTCCTCTTTTCTTTGTCCCCAGGCTAGGACAAGGATGGGGCAGTAGTGAGCCAGCTTTGACCACGGGAGCAAGGCTGGGAAGAACATAAAAGGAGACTGATTCCTGGATGAGCTTGTGGGACAAAGCCACATGCCCACCCTAAATCTACCTCGAGATTATTATGTGAATAAGAAATAACCTTCTCTCTTGGTTGAACCAATGTATTTTGAGGTGTCTTCCTTACAGCAGCTTAGCCTATACGGTAACTAACATGGAGAGGTTAAGTAACATGCCCAAGACCATACAGCTAATAAATGGCAACAAAAGGATTCAAACTCAGGCAGGATTTGATTCCAGAACCCAAACTCCTAACCAGTACCTGGAAAATGACGTCTTATTCCTGCAAAACTTCAGGAAGACAAAATCCTGTTGTGGGCTTTGAAGGACAGTCAAGTGGTCTGTAAAGCACCATTTGTATAATCTCACCGACTACCGGAAAGCCCCATTCTTGTTCTCTTCTTTGAGGCGTTAGCAGTCTAGCTAAAACGTAACGCAAGGTGGGAGCAGCAGCACAGAGAGTTGTTATCTCCTTTGGACCCCTTGCTATTAGTTAATTCCTCAGGCTTTCTGGCCTCTCCGAGTTGAGATAGAGTAAGATAAAGGACAGATAAAATTTGGTGGAATGCTGTGAGGGAGACAGGTAAAAGAGAGTGTGGGGGAAAAGAGTATCGGGAAAGAACACAGAGGGAACCTTTGCCCTGAAGGAAGGTGTGATAGAATAATATGCCTCCCGCCCCAAAGATGCCCCTGTCCTAATCCCCGGACTGTGAATATGTTACTTTACATGACAAAAGGGACTTTGCAGATTAAGGATCTTGAGAAGGGGTGATTATCCTGGATTATTTGGACAGACTCAAAATCAAGCTAATCTCAGAGAGCCTTGTTGTCACCAGCAGAACAGCCATTCCTTGGTTCTTGTCCCCTCAAAGAGAAAAAATTCAATTGAGAGACATAGAGCAGTTTTTTGTTTGTTTTGTTTTTATTGGCTGCATTGGGTCTTCGTTGCTGCACGAGGGCTTTCTCTATTTGTGAGCGGGGGCTACTCTTCTTTGTGGTGAACAGGCTTCTCATTGTGGTGGCTTCTCTTGTTGCAGAGCACGGGTTCTAGGTGAGTGGGCTTCAGTAGTTGTGGCTCACGGGCTTAGATGCTCCGAGGCATGTGGGATCTTCCCGGGCCAGGGAGAGAACCCATGTCCCCTGCATTGGCAGGCGGATTCTTAACCACTGCGCCACCAGAGAAGCCTGAGACGTAGAGCAGTTTTAAGTAGCAAGAGTTTTATTAAGCAGAGTGAAAGTACACTCCTGAGAAAGGATGAGAGGGAACCATCTGGAAAGGAGAAGCAGCCCTGCAATGGGGTAGGGTTGGGTTTTTTAGAGTGGTGGTTCCTCCCTATATCCTGTCATTTGACTGACAAGCTGATTGACAGCTTTAGGTTATATGACTTTTCTCCGGGTGCACCGGCACTCACCCATAAGCACCCAAGTGGGGGGGGGGGCGGGTAACGGCAAACCGCAATGCTAATTTATTGTAATTACGGCATAATGAACCCTGGGTCACTTTGCGTCTTAGGTCTTGGTGCACCTGCACCAACCTGTGCTGGTGGTTTTATCTTGCTTGGTCGTGATATGGCTGGAAACCTAGCGGTGGTCCTTGACTACAAGGGGGAGGATCTCTGGGCATATTCTGATCACCAGCGTCCAGGTGGCAGAAGGAAAGAGGACCCCGTCCAGGACAGGGCGGGGACCCGCTCCTGTCTGACTAGCTACCTAACATTATAAGGGAAAGAGGGAAGCAAAAGATCGTGAGTCAAAGAAGGCAATATGACAGCAGAAGCAGAGGTCAAGGGAGAGAGGGAGAGAGATTTGAAGATGCTACACTGCTGACTTTGAAAATGGAGGAACGGGGCATGAGGTAAGGATGTGGGCAGTCTCTGGAAGCTGGGAAAGGCAAGGAAATGGACTTTCCCTTAGATCCTCCAGAGGAATAAAGCCCTGCTGACACCTTGATTTTGACCCAGTCAAACCCATTTTGGACTTCTGACCTCCAGAACTGCAAGATAATAAACACCACTAACTTTGTGGTTGTGATATTGTGATTTAGAAGAAAAATGTATATTTGGTCACGCAGATCAGCAACATATACTTCTCACATATATATTTTTTTGGTTTTCTTCCCCAGTTCCTAGCTCACAGCTCCCCAAACCCTAGGAATTTCCCAGGTGCTGCGATAAAGATGTCTTTTATTATGTTAGTGGTGTCTTTTGGAAGGTACCTGAGGAAATGCCAGTGGAGCCAATCTTGTGATCAGAGTGGGAACTTTCAGTCCCATCCCCACCTCTGGGTGCGGAGAGGAGCTGGAGGGTGAATCAGTCACCGAGGGCCAATGGCTTAATCAATCATGACAATGTGATGAACCCTCCATAAAAAGCCCAAAGGGTGGGATTCAGGGAGCTCCTAGGTTGGTGAACACGTGGGAGACCGGGGAGGGTGCTTGCAGACGGTGTGGACGCTCCTCACCCTTTTCCCATGCCTGGCCCCAGGGCCTCTCTTCCATCTAGCTGTTCCTGAGTTATATCTTTTTATAATAAACCTATGATGTAGTAAGAAAAATGTTTCCCTGAGTTCTGTGAGCCTTGCTAGCGAATTAAAATCCGAGGAGGGGGGTCTTTGGCATCTCCAGTTTGTAGCCAGCGGGTCGGAAGCACAGGTGATAACCGGGGCGTGCCACTGGCACCCGAAGAGGGGTGGTCAGTCTTGTGGAACTGAGCCCTTACCCTGTGGGGCCTGATTCTATTTCTGGGTAGACAGGGTCAAAATTGAGTTGAACTGTAGGATACCCAGAAGGTGTCTGGAGCATTGCCTGTTGGCGTGGGGGAATAACCTCCACCCCTCCAGGATACGCACATTGAAATTGAGTCCAGGAACCCCAAAGAGTGGGAATTTGTTAGAAATGCAATAGGAAATACTACAAGAAGTGTGGTTGCCAGAGAGCCTGCTGGAAACACGTGGCGTACATACAGGGCTTAAGGGACCAAAGTTTGACGATTATGTTTTATGGAGGGATGGGCAGGGTTAAGAGGCTGCTGTAAGGGATTAACGATCGCAGGTCGCAGGAAGCTGGGACCACCGTGAGGCCTGGAGGACTAAGTGTCATTGGAGGCCCGTGAGAGATAAGGTCACAAAAAGGCTGCAGAACAGAAGCTGTGGCCACAAAGATGGGGCTGTGGGTGGCAAATCCTCCACAGTTTTCCGGTGCGTATAGTGATCTCCAACGGTGAAGAAATCTTCATAAAAGACTCCTGTCCCAGAGATTCGCAGTGAATTCCTAACTCATCGTCTGAGGCCAAACCAGATAATATGAACAGTTGACTTAATGAGGAAGGAACTCCATTAGACCTGCTTATTTCTGTGACTTTAACTCTTGATCTAGCTTTTACTTTGTTTTGAATATGTAAAAATGCTCTTAGTGAATACAATCTACGCTTATTTCAACAGATCTTTTTAATGGAAAAAACATGTAAATGGAGCATAGGGTATAAAAAGAAATGCGGTTATCCATGCATGCAAAACCCCGTCTAATTGGCAGAAGCTATAAACTGAGCTCTGCTGTACGCCTCTGGGCAGGGACCCATATTTCAGGCAAAGTAGCAAGGGGAAAATGTAAAGTTCCTCTAGTTTTAATATAGGAGTGGTTACCCTAATCTCACAAATCATACCCAGAATCAGCTGGGAGAATGTGCAAGGGGGAATGAGTGCTTTGATCTTTTCATAGTTTCCTTCTCGGTAAATAAACTTATATTTTCAAGCCAAATCTCATCTTGCAGTTTCCTGCCAACTTTAGTTCTCTGTATAGCTTACCTTTGCCTTTTCTACTTCTGGCCTCAGGCATTCAACAAACACCTTACTTTTTTGTTTTCCCAGATTTAAATGAAACATTTTAGAGAAATGAGACTTGATAATAGTTCCTGCAGCTCTCCCCTACAGCATGACATTAATTTTGGCCTCTGTTTTTTCTCAAACTTTCAGTTGCCCCCTGATTTATATTAAATCCAGCTACATTTGAAGATTTAGAGGTAAGTTAAGTGGAAACAGCTTGATTGTCTAAAAAATATATACACTAAAATTCAGAATAAAATAATTACAAGCAAATTAGAACAGACTCAATTTTGTCACCAATAATTTTTAGAATGTTAGATTGTCATTTGTTATTACTCCGCTTCCAATTCTTCAGCCAAAACAAGTTCTAACAAATTTGACTCTACTTCTGTAGGTGAAATTGAAGTTAACATAACTTTACAGAAATTTAAAACATAGAAAAATTACATAGCAGAATCCCATTCATTTGGATCCTAATTATACTTGCCATAATTTGGATATGAATTGGTTTAAAGGTTACTTTTCCAGTCCATGGAAGAAACAGTTTACTAAAAATAATGTAAATAAGATTTCAATCTATTTAAGAGGTCAAATGGCTTCCAAGCACTTGAAGAAACTTTGATAGTGTTAATTTGCATATAAATCAATTATTTTGACAATGACAAATGACTATCAATGTTCCTGACTTCACTGACATTTACATGGAATTTTGTAGTTCAAAATATTTTTGTGAGGGCTTCCTAGGTGGCGCAGTGGTTAAGAATCCGCCTCCCGATGCAGGAGACACGGGTTCAAGCCCTGCTCCAGGAAGATCCCACATGCCACGGAGTAACTAAGCCCGTAAGCCAAGAAAAAAAAAAAAAAAATATTTTTGTGAGTCAGAATTTTTATTCTCACTGTATACAGATATTCATTCAACAAATCTTTTGTTGAGCATCTACTATGTGCCAGGCATCGATCCAAAAGCTGAAAAGAAAACTGTAGACTTAAGCCAGGACCTGTGCCCAGGTTATGTGCATCTTCCCACTCTCCTCCCCCACCCCAGCACCACACCACTAGATATTGAATGTGTCCCTTTAAGGACAGAGTGTACATCTTAGTTGTCTGACTCTCCAGAATGCCCGGTATCTAGAACCGAGCTTGGCACATAGTATATGCTCAACAAATGTTTGTTGAATGAAAAACTTCTGACTCCCAGTCCAGGGCTCTTTTGCTATAACACAGCTTACACTTATTTAGAGATAATTATGTGTTTGGTGCTTAGCTAAGGAGTATACCTCATTTAATCCTCAAAATAACCCTAAGAGGTGGATATATTAATAGCTTCACTTAATAGATAAGAAAAATGAAACTCAGAGGGCTGAAAGTAACTTGCCCAGGGTTATGTACCGGATAAGTGGCATAACCAGAATTTGGGTCATCCCAGATTAGAGAGTGCCCACACAGTGTCTAAAACCAGTTACTTCCACTTTGCTGGCACGAAAGCCTCACCCATAGCCCTTCAGGTGCACTGCCTGGACACTCCCTGAAGCCACTAATCTCCTGCTAACAGGTTTGCGAGGTGGGCAAACTCCTTAGATGATCTTAGAAGGAGAGTGAAGGCTGTTCCCTGGAGGCAATGGCAAATCCCTTTGCTCCCCTGTGGGCAGGTGATTTAGAGAAAGGCCTCTGTTCTCTCCCCAGGGGTTCTGCTTTTCGCCATCTGTGCACCAACCACTGAAGGGCAAGTGCTGAGGTGAAGTTCCATTCACTTCCTGCCAGCTGCCGGCTCCTCCTTTCGGATTCACCTCGAATTGTTTGCCGGACCAGCCAGTTAGCCTCCTCACCCTTCCTGAAGCTTTTCAGGGAAGTACCATCACAACCAGCGACCCCCTCCTTATCCCACTTCTAAACTCTGTAATTCTAAGTGCCTGCCTTGGGGGTGGTGCAGGGGGGGAAGCTACTTTGCACATGACTGTTTAACCTTTCCTTGAAAGACTTCCATCACACACACACACACACACACACACACACACACACACACACACACACACACACACACGCACCCCATCTACAACCTGATCTGAGAGAGTAAACAAGGTGAGAGGATGCCGTATTCAAGAATGCATTTAAAAGTGAGACATAATTTCCGGTGGATTGCAATTTAAAGAGAACACAATTCTTTTTGAGTACAGTGTGGAAGGAAAAACACAGTACCTATATTTCCTGATCCTCACTGCAGGACACAATAAAGACTTCTTTTTTCTAATTTTCGGATTTGTTAGGGTGAGAGAAATCGCATGAGCATAAGATCAAATTAAGTTTACAAATGGTTAATTGTTAATTTAACGAATTATTTTTATTAGGAAGGAGTATAATTATATTGTGGGATCCTTCATCCCCGAAACCCAGGATGAATGGTTACCCTCCAGGCTGGGCCAGTTTTATTTGTGGAAACGCAACCTTGTGATTTGTGCTGGGGTCTTTCAGCTTTACGTCTGCCTGACGGCTAAAGTAGATGCATTTGCTCAGGGTGTCCATTTGAATGCTGTGTCTTCTCTGATACCTAAGCAAAATGTCCACAGGCTGGACAGACAGGGCAGATGCTCCAACTCTGTGGCCCCTGGGGGTAATGGAGAGGCGTTTGGAGGGAAGGTTACTGTGGGGCAGGCTCCGTGACAGAGGAGTAAATGTGTTTGTATGTCTCCACTTCTCTGCTGTTGTGACCACAACTTCTTGGTGTTCTGTGATTACTGCTTATGGGAGAGAGCGAAGGGAGGAAGTTGAATTTTCCCTTGATGGTTATGTTACTGAGCAGGGGCTTGTGCGTCTGAGGCGCAGAAAGCCAAACTCTGACAGGTGCTTGCAGCAAAGTAAGGATTTATTTGCAAGGTGCCAAGCAGGGAGAATGGGCAGTTCACGCTTAAAAAACTCGAACTTCCCGATGGCTTTCAGGCAAAGGTTTTTAAAGACAGTTTTAGGATGAATGATCAGCTCATGGACCTTCTTCTGACTGGTTGGTGGTGAGGTAACGGGGTGTTGTTTCCCGGAATCTCAGTGATCAACCTTCTGGTTCCAACCAGTGCAGGGTCTACGGGCTTGTGGTCAGCATGTAGTCACCATCCTTCACCTGGGTGGGGGTGGGGTTGTTTCATTTTCTGAGAACAACTCAAAGATTTGTGTCAGATTGTCATATCCCTTCAGGAGGAACTAGGAGTCCTGCGACTGTTGTCCTAATCGTTAGCTGCTTGAGCTTGCTCTTTGGAACTCAGGGAAGGCTTAGGAGACCAAAGCCTTTTTTTCCTGAAAAGAGGAAATGGGGAACATGGAGGTGCTTTTGTACTCAGGAAGGCCCCACAGGGTCCTGTTGAGTTCCAAACCCCCCTTTTCTGTGATACTTCTCAATCCTGAGGGGACCAGGCTGGGGCAAGAAAGGGAATAAAGTTTGGGATAGAGAGATGAATCATAAACTCAGTGAGGGAACTTGGTTTTAGGGGGACTCAGTTTCAGTTGGGGTGGTGGATGAGGCCTGGACCCAGGGTGGACCACATCGTAGACGCGTCCACCCTGAGACAAGCCCATTTTCACGCAAATAATCGCAGGCTGTTGTACTTCAGTGGGTTAGTAAAAGGCAATTAGTGCTGTACATAGGATACAATACCCAAAGCTCAGCAGTTACCACCTGCATTCTAGTCTAGGGCCTCGTGCAAACATGCACTCAATGCACGTTTGCTGAATGAGTAACTGTTAAACTCTGTGCCACCCTGGTGGCTCCGATGGTCTCAGGACTCTCTGCCTCTTGGTTCGTTCTTTTTCCTGTACCCTTTACAAAAAAGGGGCATTCGCTCAACACCTGACCCCCAAATCTTGAACAAAGGGGCCAACCCTCCCACCTCTGTTCAAAGCTGGGAAACTTGTAGTTTTGCGGTGAGCTGGGGACCCCTGTTGGCAGCCAAAGAATAAGGGAAGCGGGAACCAGGTGGATAATAAAACTGCTGCAAGTCACTGCAGGAAATAGCAGCTGTCTCCAAAAATGCAGTTGCACCAGATTTTCTAAACAATAAGGAGGGTTATTCCCTCTAGAGAGGAGAGAGTCAAGGGTTGGAACTAACTCCCTCTGTAAATCAGGGAACCTCAAAGCAGTCACTGGCCGAGGGGAGGCCCGGCACCTCCCCAGAGAGATTCATTTGCTCCCACTGAACCCAGAAGCTCAAGCCCAATTGGGCATCTTCCTGGGAACCCTTCCCTTCCCCTTCTCCCCAAGAAGCAGCTCTACACCTTTCACAAGACAGCCTTTGGTGCCCAGTGACTCCCTTCCCCATTCATTCACAGCCTGGCAGCTCCTGCCTCCTCCCTGGTGAGCCCTGGCCTAATATGCACCGTCTTCCGTCACCTGGAGACGCATTCATCCTCACGCCTGTCTCTCTGAAGCCCTTTAATTGTGAAGCCTTCCATAGCACAAGCCAATTAAAGGCGTGCGATGAGGCTTGTACGCAGGTCCTGTGCGTGACTCTTGCGTTTCCCTCCTTCCCCTCACGCCAGCCTCACCGTGGGAAGCGCACCATTTTTGAAGAGACCAAAAGTAAGTTGCTGAGGTTGTTTAACAGGTTTGGGCTTTTCTTTTGTGGTAATGAATACGCTTTGGAACTGGATAGAGGGGGCGGTTGCAGGGTATGGTGAATATACTAAATACCACTGAGTTGTACACTTTAAAAGGGCTACTTTTATGTTATGTGAATTTCATCTCAATAAAAAATTAAATTGCTTTTACCACCAAATGTTGGCTCAGATTCTCAGGCAAACGTGTTCAGGGAAATACTGTACGTGGAGGAACGGGGAGCTACCTGGAGGGAGCAAGTGGGGCTTGCCCTTCTCAGGCTCTAAGGCAGAGGCTGAGGGGGCAAGGAAAACAGAGAAAACAAGGCCGGCTGCCTGCCTGGCATATGTGTTCCCGTGGAGGAGAAAGGGCTGGGCTGGGCTTGGCATTTCATCTCTAAGGCATCAGCTTACCGTTGAGATAAGCTACCTGAAGGTTTAATTATTATAGAATGACAACAGCATTTCTTTTTTGTATGTGAAGTGTCCCTTTGACTGGGTTGGTGACAACTGGCCATTCGGGTTCCTTATATTAAATTGTTCATCCCATAAACAAACACTTCTGGAGTCTGAGAAGAGTTTAAAGGCTAATTATTGAATAAAGAAGGCAGAATTCGTAGAGGGTTGCCTTCTACTTCTGTCTTCAGTAGAAGCTTCTGGAGGCATCCTGCACCTGGGTTTGAGTTGCCAGAGAAAAGACAGAGTAGCTGTCAAATCTGAATTTCAGATCAAGAAAAAATACTTTTTAAGTGTAAGTATCTCCAATGCAGTATCTGGGACATATTTATACCCAAAAAAGTATTCGTTATTTATTTGAATTTCAAATTTAATGGGATAGTCTGCATTTTTATTTGCTATATCTGCTAAATCCGACTGATAGGATTACAGATGACCCAGGCTGCTAGCTCAGAGAATGGATGGTGTCCTCCGGGGACCCATACTCCCCTCATCAGCTTTCTCCCCTCTGAGGACTCAGGCTCCGCAATGATTATGCAGCTTCAAGTCCTACGAGCCTCAACTTTGTAACAAACGGACAGTGGCTGGTTCTGTTTGTTGCTACCCTGCTGATGGCAGCAGTAACCCTTATGATATGCATGAGGTGGAAGCCGCTTGCAGCATCGAACCTTCCACCTGGAAACAAGTTGTGACCAGGTGGAATGTGAAGAGGGCCGTGCGCAACCCACTTGGAAGCAGCAACTCAGCTCCGTAAGACGTGCTCTGTGCTGGCCCGACCCATTTCTGGTGGAAAACTTCCCGGAGAGTTGCTGCAAGTTGGGAACCCTGAATTTAGACAGTCTCCTCCTGCTTTTGTTCTCATAGGTTATGCTTAAGCCATAAGGGCTAGCTGATGTCAGGAAGAAGTCTAACCACGGTGGAAAGTCCTTGTAAGTAGTTAGGAACTCAGCCCAGCCTGGTTGATGCTCTCCTGACTGCAGCCTTAGAAGTCCCACTTGCTTCGGCTCAGACCTAGACCCTGGTTCTGGACGATAGAAAGAGAAGGAATCTCTATCGACATCTAACCTCTGCAAACGGCTGGCAAGACCGGTAATTAACAGCACCCTCCCACTTCATCAAGCCCACCATTCAGCCCTGGTGCTTCATTTGCCTGAAGATTGAAGGAGTGAAAAAAAAAAAAAAAAAAAAAACAGAAACACTTGGCTCTCCTGGTGGAACTCACACCCATGCCCATTCTCCCTGCGAAGTTCAAACAAATCTGCTCCAGGCTGGGGCTGCGGTCTTGTCATGGATGTCTCCCTGGTGGAGGCAGTCGGCCAGACCCCCTGAAACACACCATGCTTTGGCCCCGGCTCAAAAATAAAACACCAACATTGATTGCCGACCATGCCCCCACCTACCACCCATCCCCACCCACCCCTTCCTGGAAAGTGTGATGGAGGAGGGGTGGTGGGCCAACTCCAACGCCACCTGGGCCTCAGGGGCAGACCTGGACGCGGGTCCGGAAGCAGCCCTGGCCCGGTGCACAGACAGCTCCTCCGAGCCGGGCGCGGGGGTGGCCCAGCCTTATTCTCACAGCTTTCACTTCCTGCGGGGCTGTGCAGTCATGTCTGTTGGCTTGGGTCTCTCTGACCTCAGATGATGTGGGAAATGGAGGCCAGTGGGTGACACTGGGAGGCCGAGCTACGATATGCCACCATCCGGCTTAGGGTGGGGACACTTTGTCCCCAAAGAAGGGAGGGTGACGTCCCACCACACCCAGGCCCAGCACAGCCTTTCCAGGGCCAACGGCCGTGCCTCCTCTCCACGTAGCTCTGAAAATACAGGCCACAGACGGTGGCCCGGTTGCCGTCGGAGGTAATCCGAACCTGGCCGAGCGACTCACACTCAGTGCTTTGTCTACTGCTTCAGGAAGTCCTAACTCCCTTTAGGGTAGCTGAGTGTTGGAGACTTTGGGGGGTGAGTAGGTGGAAAGCATAAAAGCATACTTTCAGAGGGTTGCTCCCGAAACAGCGTCGTGCTGAAAACTCACAGCGAGTCCAGCAGCACCGACTGACATCCTACACGCGCATGGATTTCCACTAATCCAGAAATCTCGTCAATACAACATGTTTTTCTCAAATGTTTCAAACTGGAAGTGACTCTATCACATCTGCCTGGTCAGACACAACACCTGGCAGCTTCAGCCAGATCCCAAAGGGAGAAGAGTGTGAATGAAATTTGACTCACTCAACATGGTCCTTGAAAAGACTACACAATACAACCACTTAAATAGCAGAACCTGATGATAAGGCAGACCTTCCTTCTTTCAGAGGCTCCACGGAGTAACCGAATTTCCTACTCAGCACGATTCGGATTACTGAAGGGACACGAGAGACGGTTTCTTCTCAGGTTTTCTCTAGCCAGCCTTTGCGGAGGGACTTTTATGTGCCTCTTGTCGAGTTTCTCCTCAGCCAGGAGCTCCCTATCTGTCATTCCCCTGCCTGGGAGCGCTCCAGCCTGGAGGATTTTCAGGTCTCCGTTGAAGTGTCCGTGCCTCAGACACGCTTCCTAACCGCCTCCTTCAACCTTAGCTCAGCTTCTCCTGTTGGAATTTCTTCTTGTTGTTCTTGTTACTGTTAGAGCATTTACCACAAATGGAGATCCATAGTTAATTGTGTGATGATACGGTTACCATACAGCTCCTTCCTAAGCTGTAAAAGCAATGTTATGGGTTGATTGTGCCATTATTATCATCAATATTATTATTATGGGTTGAGCAATCCCCCCCTCCCCCCCAAATATGTTGCACCTGAATTCTTGGAACATGGGAGTGCTACGTGGCAAAAGGGATTTTGCAGCTGTGGTAAAGTTAAGGCTCTTGCGATGGGAAGGTTTTCCTGGGCTATCTGGTTTGGCTCAATGTTATCACTTGAGTTCTTATAAGTGAAAGAGGGAGACAGGGGAGGCTGAGGCCGAGGCAGATGTGATGATGGAAACAGAGGTTGGGATGCTGGGGTTGCTGGCTTTGAAGGTAGAGAAAGGGGCCGTGAGCCAGGGAATGCAGGCGACCTCTAGAAGCTGGAAAAGGACAGGCAGCAGATACTCCCCTGGAGCCTCCAGAGGCCATGTAGCCCCATGACAACGTGACTTTAGTCCAGTGAGACCCGTGTCTGATTTCTGACCTACAGAAATGTAAGAGAATAAATCTGGGTTGTTTTAAACCACTAATTTGACTTATGTGGTAATTTGTTATAGCAGCAATAGGAGACCAATAGTTATTATTATTATTTAATGTTTGTATGCTGTCCATTCCAAAACTTGACCTGAGGAGGTTACAATCTCCATCAGTCTTTTCTGTCCGCCCAGCCTCATCACCTGCCCTTGCCCTTTCGCGTCCTTTGCTTTGGCTTCATGGGTATTCTCTCTTCCTTCAACTCTCAGGCTTTTGGTTTGCCATTCCTTCTGCCTGAAATGCCCTTCCCCCAACTCTTCACACAGCCAGCCTATTTGAAGGATTTGGGTTTTGGCATGAATGTTACCTCCTCCTCAGAGATTTTCTCTGACCATCTTTCAAAAGTCATCCTCTCTACCCTTCTCTCTCCCATTGCCCTATTTTATTTACTTCATAGCCTTTATTACTTTAAAAGAAAACTTCATTTTTTTAGGATAGTTGTAGATTTACAGAAAAATTCCAAAGATAGTACAAAGAGTTCCCACCTACTGCCGCTCCAGTTCCCAATTTCCTGTATTATTAACATCTTATGTGTGGAACATTTGTCATGATAAATGGACCAGTATTGATACATCTTAACCTAATATCCTCTTTCTGTTCCAGGATCCAATCCAGGATACCACAGGACATGTAGTTCTCTTCTTGGCTGTGATAATGCTTTTGATGACCTTGACAGTCCCTTTTTTTTTTTTTAACCTTGATGGTTTTGAGGAGTACACATCAGGTATTATGCAGAATGTTCCTCAGCTGAGACTTGTCTGATGTTTTTCTCATGACCGTTCTGGGGTTCTGGATTTTGGGGAGAAAGACCACGGAGGTAAGTGCCATTTTCATCACATTATGATTTATGATCTGGTTTGATTTATGAATATTGATGTTGGCCTTGATCACCAGGCTGAGGTAGTGCTTGTCAGATTCTCTATAAAATTACTTGTTTCCCCTCGTTTTGATAGGAATGGAAGGAAGTCAGCACGCACAGCTCACACCTAAGGAGTGGGGAGTCATGCTCTTGTTATTTTTTAAGTTGTATTTATTTGTTCAGTTATGTGTTTTGGGCAACACCATTCCTGGGCTGACCCACAGCCGCTCTCAGCCTCCTTCTTACTTGCTGCTTCCAGGCAGATGCGGGAATGTCAGAGGCCCATTTTCCCGTCTCTTTCCTAGCAGTGTTTGGGGGAAGGCGTTTGTTTTCCTCACAAGAGAGGTAGACGCTGTTGTTCTGTTGTTTCTTTCTTCTTTCTACCTTGAAAGTGGAATCCTGGAGCTGCCGTGGCCTCTTGTGACTACGAGTGACAAGCATGGTGGCAAAAAGTCAACATGCTAAAGATGCCAGCACAGAAAACTAGAAAGAGCTTGGTTTCTTAGCGGCAACTGATGCCAGCAACTGCCTATCTTTGGACTTCCTGTCATGTGAGAAGCGTTTAAGCCACACCTAGTGGGGTTTCCAGTTCTTGCAGCTCAAAATATTCTTAACTGATAAGGTGATTCTTTTATGTCTTCTTCTAAAGATGAAGTTCTATAAGGACAGAGACCTTGTCTGTCTTGTTCATCTTTATGTCTCCAGGGGTTGAATTAGAGTAGATACACAGTATGTTCTTGCTGTATGAAGAGATGGAGGATTGTTTAAGGGAGCGGTAGGATCTCAGGGAGATTTTTTTTTAAGAATTAGGGACACTAGAGAATAGCTGTAGGATCATAAGGTACCAGAAGAGAGAAAGAGATGGAACGTATAAAGGGGAGAGAGGGGAGAGAGAGAAGATAATTCACGAAGGATGGTCTCAGAAAAGGGAGAGGGGATAGATTGCCATCCCTGGTGGAAGTGTGTGTTGGATTATGAAAGGTGAAAAAATCACACAGAGGCTCCTAATCTTGTCAATCAGGGTGAGTTCAAGAATCAGCCAGGAAGCTGCGAAGACTCTCCTCAGAAAAAAGCATGTAGCCATATAGCCATCACTTGACATTTAGTTTCATGAGGCTCACAGATGCTGGCCCCTCCTTCCCACCGTATGTATCCATGGCTCCCTCACTTTGGAATTTCTGTACCAGTGATTAAAAATAGACGGGGAAGACTTGAAATCAGGTCATCAACATTTAATTGTCCTAACTAAAGATATTACAAAATAAAAGGTACAATTTACAGTCTCTATCTTTTCATTAAAGAACGGTTATTTTAGTCTTAACAAGGCAGGAAGGAGCCGATCTCAAATAGTATAGTACTCATTATTTATATCAAATAAGTTTAGCATCACAGATAACTCACTGCATCTTCCTCAACACAACCATAACACAGGTTTTAGGGTCAAACAATCTGAGCTCAGCCTTGCCTCTTACATGCTGTGTGATCTTAGGGAAGTTTCTAAACCTCTCTAAGCTTTGGCTTCCTTAATAGCAAAAGAAGAAAACAATAGAACCTAACTCATAGGGGTTGTATTGAGAATTAAATAAGGTAATATCAATGAACCTATCCTAACACCCGGGGATAACCAGTTAACTTTTGGGGAACATCCTTCTAAATGTGGGTATGAAAATGATTATAGATATAGCTAGAAACACACACAATTACACACACAAATCAGATACTTATGTATATTCTGCTTTCTCCCCCTCTTAGTAATATACCCTGGACATCTTACTGGTCACCGCATATTCTACTACAACATTATTCTGAGTGGTTACGTGGTAGTCTGTAAAATGACATAGCTTCATTTATTTATTTGATCTTGTTGGACATTTAATTTACAGGGATACCTTGTTTTACTGTGTTTTGCTTTATTGAGCTGGACAGATTTTTTTTTTTTTTTTTTTTTTTAGTTTTTACAAATTAAAGGTTTTTGGCAACCTTGCATCAAACAAGTTTATCAATGCTATTTTCCCAACAGCATTTGCTCATGTCTTGTCTTTGTGTCACATTTTGGTAATTCTCACAATATTTCAAAATTTTTCATTATTGTGTTTGTTAGAGTGATCTGTAATCAGTGATCTTTGACATTATGAATGCAAAAAGATTATAACTCGATAAAGGCTCAGATGATGGTTAAAATTTTTTAGCATACAAGTGTTTTTTAATTAAGGTATGCACATTTTTTAAGAATGCTATTGCATACATAATAGACTACAATATAGTGTAAACATAACTTTTATATGCACCGAGAAACCAAAAAATTCATGTGACTCACTTTATTGCAATATTTGCTTTATG
This sequence comes from Hippopotamus amphibius kiboko, assembly GCF_030028045.1. NCBI lineage: Eukaryota > Metazoa > Chordata > Mammalia > Artiodactyla > Hippopotamidae > Hippopotamus > Hippopotamus amphibius. The sequence continues at coordinate 24,945,732 of NC_080192.1, read as the reverse complement.
GTGGTGGTCTGGAACCAAACCTGAAATATCCCTGAGGTGTACCTATATTTCCAACTTTAAACAAAGATAAACAACTCTGCAATAACACTCTTTCTAACTGAAGTTTTCTCATAGCCATGACTGTTTCCTAGAAAAAAATTCCTCGTTGAAGAAATGTTATGTCAAAGACATATGCTGTTTAAATTCGTTTGCTTTATAAAGCCACATTGACCTCTAAAAATTTTGTGCTAATTTATATTTTTTCCAGCAATCTATGAAAGTACCCATTTCTGAACTCCCTCATAGTACTACATATTTTCCTCTTCTAAATTTTTTCTTTTTGAGAGGAGAAAGATCATATCTGTTATTTTAACTTAACATTACTAGTAAAGCCAAATTTTTTCAAATGTTTATTGATTGTGTTAATTGTTTTGTGAATTTGCTATTTGTGTCTTTTATGTATTTTAGGAATATTTTCAATTTCGTATTGATTAGTAGGAATTATTTAAGAAGGCTAGTAATCTTTTGCCATTCAATTATGTTGCTAAGGACTAGGTCACATATATTTCTGAAACCTAACCAGGAGCAGAGGACAATGAATGACTTTGACTGTTCAGGAAGTCAAGGGGTCGTGGTGTTTTGAAGTGATGCTCTTCTCTGATCTGGAGAGGGCAATAAATAAGCCAGATCGGAGCTGATGGATGGGTGAATTGGGAGAGGTTGTCCAAAGACCTATAGAAGGACTTGGATGCTGACAAGAATCTTGTCCTTTCATAGAATTGGAGTCTTTAAGTCAATACCTTGGGGTCGGATTGTTCAAATAATTTTAGACCCACAAGCAGCTGTCATTGATTGATGAGACCACAGGACTTTAGCATTGTTCTTGTTTCTTATGTCAGTAGTTTCCTCCTTTTGTAATGGTTCCCTTTCTGCTTATTCATATGGTATAGCATTCCTTATACTAAGCATATAGTATATTAAAAACAATGCATTCCGTAATTATCACGACATTTTGCAGAAATGCATAAAAACAGCCATGTACATACTAGGCCCTTAATAAGTATTTGTCAAAGTGAATGAAATGAAACTTCTCAAAGTATCACAAAGCTACAAATTCTGATATGAAATAGCAAGTTTTACTTTAAAAAGAACTTATTTCAGAATGTAAGCAAAATGTGTCAATAATTGACTTTTCTTTTAGAATGTGTTCAAAGAAATTATGGCATGCCTTACCTTTTTTCTTAGATTGGTAGGGGACCAAACTCAGCAAGTTTGGCAGCTGTGGGTAGAAATGGGTTCCCATTTTCTGCTGCAGTGGCAGGCAGTATTGAAAGTGTTCACCTTTCTTTTAGTTCTGTGAAACTAAGTGCCTTAACTTACCTGGATATTTGCATAACACACATTGTCCTGGGTTTGTTTGAGGGATTCTAAAGTAAATAGTTTTTTGGCTTTTAAACTTACATGGCACTAAAGGAGTGGGAATTAGGATTGGCTCAGGAGACGGATTAGACTAGGTATTATAAATACCCGAATGTGCCCCCGGATGAGGGTCTGGCCCCTTCAGACTCCCAGACTTTCCAATTACAGCTCAGAATACTATGCTGAATTATGTTGCTTTCCACTGCTGCTGCTGCTTTCTGCCAAGCCATAGTTTATGACAAATTTTTGCCTGTTCTCAAGCAAATGATAGTAGCCAAGACTTATATAGAACCCTTTTTCATATATCTGGCACTAGGCACCATTTTTTATATTAACTCATTCAATCCTGATAACAAATCTATAAGATAGGTTGTATGAGGACCATGATTGTTTCCATAACAAAGAAACCCTAACATTTTATTGGCTTAATCCAAGAGATGGTTATTTCTCATCCCAAATAACTCATCTGCAGCTGTTTAATAGAAGGTTCATGGACCCAAACTCCTTTCATCTTATAGTTTTCAAATACCCTAAGAGCTCCAAAGTCCTTCTCTTCCAGTCAGCAACTGGAGAACAAAAAAGGAGGATTTTTTGTTTTTAATTGGTGAGGCCTGAAAGCAGTGCACCTCTTCTACTATGACATTTACCAGAACTCAGACACTTGGCCTCATCTAACTGCAAGTTTTTAAGAAATGTGGTCTCACTGTATTTTGAGGTAAAAGAGGAAATGGTTTTGCTGAACTGTGTATCTGCCACAGTCTGCCCTTTGGTGACCAAATAACCTCACTCACCTAACCCTTCTTCCCTCACAGATGAAACACTCATCCCCTCCCCAAAGGAGACAACTCAATGTCCTTTACAGTTGTTACATTCAGCTGAAAATCCAGGATTTCTGGGTGACGTGTGGCTTTTTCCATCAAGACTGGGGTGTTTGCCTCATTGTCCACTGACCTCTGAATTGAAAGGACAAGCTGCCGTCTGCTCCATTCATATTCAATATAAAGTGTTGGGCGAGGATGGGATAAAGTGATACACATGCCCATTTGGAAAGGGAAGGATGGAGGCACAGAGCACACTTCCCTGGCGATGGCGGAGTCCTGATGTGAAGACATTATGTGGTGACCCTGTCCTAGGAGTAGGAGCAAGTTCCTTGGCTGCACCCTTCTTATTGCACCCTGATTTGTCCCTCCAAGAAGAGTTCCCTGTCCTTTGCTCTCTGTGGTCCACCTCTGCTCTCTGGAAGGCTCTTCCCTCACTGTTATCCTCCATGGCCACCTGTGAGCCTGTGGGGCCCTACGGAGCCCATCCTCTTAGAGGGCCGCACAGCTTTTGAAGCCCACTTGAGCAAGTTTGAATACTCAAGGGTTGGTTCAACGTTCTAACTGTCAAAGACCTTTGAATCTAGGCTCATTTTTTCTTTGGCAATATAATTCCCTAAAAACTTAGAAAGCTCTAATCTTTGCTTCTCAACAATTCCATGAGCAGAAGTTCAGACCCAAAGTTTTTTCCTATACATAATTCAAGTTTCATCTGTTTATTTGCTTCCTCATTGGTGCCTGTCTCTTGAGTGGCTGTCTTGAGAGTATCTGAAATAATAGGTGAATGGGAAAATCACATTCTTAGTCAGATCTTTGTTAGTAGGTCTGAGTCAGAAAGGGCCTTTGCGTCTCAAATAATCTTACTATGTGGGATCCAGACGTAGTAGTAGGCTTTTATAACCCTTGAGATCCTGTGTTTCTGGATTCTCAAGCCTCTTTCATTTCTTTTGAAAACCAGTCAATCTTCCCTGAACTCATCTCTTTCCGGTAATTCCTTGCTAAGAGCAAAGTTGTGCAAGTAGCTGCCTCCTTAATCTTGGGCCCCAGGTGCCTCACTCACCTCACCCGGGTCCCCGCCCTGGGAAGGGTCAACATACCCTATTACTGCGACTCTTCCCAGCCGCCTCCCCTGAAACTAAAGGCTTAGTAGGCATGCTGTCTGCCACTGAAGACAACAGTTTTACCAGGTGTTTTGCCCCTTTATAAAACAAGTCTCCTTTCCAACATTTTCTGTCACTTTCCTCACCAATTACCACTCAACTGCTTAGCCAATGCATATTATTTTAGGTTTTTGTTATGGAGTATTCCACTTCTAGGTACCAAGTGTATTGATCGACGTAACCCTAGATGCTATAACAAACCCTGGAATTTCAGTAGCTTAAGGCAATGATAGTTATTTCTTCTCACAGGCAAGTCAATGTAGGCACCCTCTACATGGTGCTTCAGGCCATCAGGCTACTGCCACTTGGAGTCCTGCTATGCCCTGGGGGCATGGAGTCCTTTGCTTCCAGGCAGTAGATCAGTAAAGACACAGAGGATCACCCATGGGAGAGTGTTTTTGTTTTTTTGTGGTTTTTTTTTTCCCATGGGAGGGTTTTAATGGCCAGTCCTGGAAGTAGCACTCATCACTTTTGTTCACATTCCACTGGACAGAACTCAGCCACATCCGCATCTAATACAAAGGGGCCTGAGGGATATAATCTAGTCCTGTGCTCTGTGAGAAGGACCATGCTTTGGTGAACACCTACAGCACCAAGAAAACTGAGCCACAAACCAGGGAGTCCTTTGTATCATCATAGTATGATGATCTCCCTAAGGTATGGATGTGTCCTTGCAGAGGTCTAAGTACTTGATCACACTTGAGAATGAGTAAGGTCTTTTTTTTTTTTTAAATGCTAAGTCACTGCAGCCATTTCTTGGGGGCAATTTCTATAAGGATAGAGGCAAACCTAGGGTAAACTTGATGTGTACCTCCTGCCTGCACTTTTTGTCTCTCTCTGCAGATAACCCAAGGATTCCTTGCCCGCACCCGACTCCCCATGGATGTGTCTCGTGCCAGGGAGCTGGTGCTGATAGACCACAGGCAAGATGTGTCAGGATGGGAGGCGTTTCTGGCTTTGTCAGACTAAGGGGCTGGGCAGCCATCCCTCCAGAAATGTTGAGTGGTGGTGGTTTCCCCCACAGCAGGACTTGAGTGCGTGTAGTTTGCGGGAGTGATCCAGAAGTCACAATTAAGGAAGTGGGGGAGGTAGGTCAGAGAAGAGAGAAAACCCAAAAGTAGGTTACTGTTGGGGCCACTCAATCCCAGTGGGGACCTTCTGAGAAACAAGGTGGATCATGCTTCAGAACTGTCCCTCTGGAAGGCAAGCAGGTTGGGACATTTCCCCAGCAACTCCCATCTGTGTTGACTGGTGGTTGGCCCCAGGAGCATTAAGCATCCTCTCCCCCATCTATGAGCTGCCTTTACAAACAGCCTAGCAAGCTCCTGTGATGGGCATAGAAGAAGACATCTGTAAGCACTTGAGATGGAAAGCTGTCAGCTGGCCCGGGAGCTGTCCACAGCCACAGGGGAACTCAGGTGGCCCAGGGAACCTATGGTACCTGCTACAGGTGGGAAGAGGCCCAAGGGGTGAGAAATAAGCACCCGGACATAGCACAGCCACTTGAAACCCACCTAGCAGACCTCAGATATTCTCTCTCCCCTCTGGGTGGAACCAAACTCTGCCTCCCTCATGTACGAATTAGTATTAGCAGGCAGCATTGACTAAACTGTCATCATGTGCCAGGAACTGTAATAAGGGCTTAACATAAATCATCTCATTTAATATTCGTTGACCATCTTCCATGTTCGATGGGAGAAGCAAGAGGCAAGCAAGACTTACTTCCTGCCCTTAATTTAAACTCTGGCAGGAAGGATAAGATGGACCCAAGATTTTACACGACAAAGGCTATAATGGGGGCAGAAGGGTGATGAATAATGAGGAGGTCTCTGGAGTATGAAACGAACTTCTGAAAGCTGGGTCAGTCATCCTTGAGGAAGAAGGAGGCATCTGAACCTACTCCGGAAGGATGGGCATATTGGGGAGGTACATCTGTGGACAAAGCCATGGAGTGTTTGGGAAGGTGGAAGGGAGGGAGACAGGACAGAAGGTGAAAAGGAGGGCAAGATGGGCGTTGCCCGGAAGCTGTCACAATATGATCCTACCCAGGAATGAGACAAATCCGTAACCCGGATGTGAGGCCAAGGTGGGAGGAAGCGGGATCGAGCATTAGACTGGTGGATGGAGAAAGTATCCCGTGGAAAGCATGTGGGAGAGAAGTTTGGAGAAGAAGCGAGGTACAGAGGGGTGGAGGCAAGTGACCCGTTCAGGAACACTGCCGTGATTGCTAAGTGTTTGGAGCAATCCGTTCCGTTGCTCAGTATCTACCCCTCATTCATTGTTTTCATACATTCAGCAAATATTAAACACCCACTGTGTTTCAGATGCCCATTTATATCATGGGGGTATAGTAGAGTAAAAAATCTCTGACTTCGTGGAGCAGACACAGACGGTATCATATAAGTAAAATGCCTAGTATGTCAGATGATAAGCGGTATGGAGAAAACTAAGCAGCGGGGGAGGGGGGGCAACAGGAATGCTGTCTGGGGAGAGAGGTCGGTATTTTAAAAAGGGTGGTCAGGGACGGTCTCCACTGAAAGAGAGATGCTTGAGCAAAGACCTGAAGGAGGGAGGGGGTGAGCCACGTGGGCCCCTGAAGAACGAGTGCAACGGCAAAGACCCCAGGTGGGAACATGGCTTCGTGGTCCGGAAACAGTAGGGAGAACCAGCATGGCTGGAGCAGAGTGAGTGAAGTACGTGAGGGCTGGTGTTGAGGTCAGAGAGAGGAAGCCAGACCAGATGATGCAGGTCACTGGTTTTCAGTGGGGTGGTGAATGTTTTTTGGAATTCAGGGAGATGTTTTTGACTTCCGGTATAGTTGTGCCTGAGTGTTAAAATACGTATTTTCTTGTGGATTACTTTCTCTTAATTTGTACCTTATTTATTTATTTATATTGAAATATAGTTGACATTACAATATTATGTTAGTTTCAGGTGTACTACTTAGTGATTGGATATTTGCATGTGTTATGAAATGTACTGCATGCTAAGTCTAGTAACCATGCGAAGTCTAGGAACCCCACACAAAGTTGTTACAATATTATTGATCATATTCCTGATGCTGTATGTTACATCCTCAAGGCTTATTTATTTCATAACTGGAGCTGTGTACCTCTTAATCCCCTTTACCTATTTAGCCCCCACCTCTTCTCTCCGGCAACCACCGATTTTCTTCTCTGTATCTGAGTCTGTTTTTGTTTTGTTTTGTTTGTTTGTTTTGTTTTTTAGATTCCACTTATAAGCAAGGCCATATGGTATTTGTCTTCCTCTGGCTGCTTTATTTCACTTAGCGTAATCCCCTCTAGGTCCATCCATATTATTGCAAATGGCAAGATTTTTTTATGGCTGAGTAATATTTCATTGTGGGGGGTGTGTGTGTGTATGTGTATTAAATGTCAAGTCAAATGGGATAAAAATTCACCCTTACATGCAACCATAAAATTATTAGAATAACTGTTCTGATTTTAGACAGGGTTTTTTTCAGTTCACCCTAAATATTCTTATAAGACTGAAGCATCTCTAGGGCAAACAGTATGTTTAATCTCTGAATCTGCAGGGCCTAACATCTAGGAGGTGTTTGTAGAATGAATATTTGTTAAATGAATACACTTTAATGTATTTTTTAGAATATTTTTATTAGACATATTTTTATGGTAGTATAATCACATTATCCATTTCACTTATTTCCTAGGTTTTTTTTTTTTTTTTTTTTTTTTTATATTATTATTATTTTTTTTTTTTGGGGGGTACACCAGGTTCAATCAATTGTTTTTATACACATATCCCCATATTCCCTCCCTTCCTTGACGCCCCCACCTCAATTCCCCCCCACCCTCCCTGCCCCAGTCCTCTAAGGCATCTTCCATCCTCGAGTTGGACTCCCTTTGTTATACAACAACTTCCCACTGACTATTTTACAGTTGGTAGTATATATATGTCTGTACTACTCTCCCGCTTCTTCTCAGTTTCCCCTTCACCCTCCGCCCCCTCCCATACCTCGAGTTCTCCAGTCCATTCCCTGTATCTGCTTCCCTGTTCTTGTCACTGAGTTCATCAGTACCATTTTTAGATTCCGTATATGTGAGTTAGCATACAATATTTGTCTTTCTCTTTCTGACTTACTTCACTCTGTATGACAGATTGTAGTTCTATCCACCTCATTACATATAGCTCCATCTCATCCCTTTTTATAGCTGAGTAATATTCCATTGTATATATATGCCACATCTTCTGTATCCATTCATTTGTTGATGGGCATTTCGGTTGCTTCCATGTCCTGGCTATTGTAAAGAGTGCTGCAATAAACATTATGGTACAAGTTTCTTTTGGGATTATGGTTTTCTTTGGGTATATGCCCAGGAGTGGGATGACTGGATCATATGGTAGTTCTATTTGTAGTTTTTTAAGGAACCTCCAAATTGTTTTCCATAGTGGCTGTACCAACTTACAGTCCCACCAACAGTGCAGGAGAGTTCCCTTTTCTCCACACCCTCTCCAACATTTGTTGTTTCCAGACTTTGTGATGATGGCCATTCTGATTGGTGTGAGGTGATACCTCATTGTGGCTTTGACTTGCATTTCTCTGATGATGAGTGATGTTGAGCATCTTTTCATGTGTTTGTTGGCCATCTGTATGTCTTCTTTGGAGAAATGTCTATTTAGGTCTTCTGCCCATTTGTGGATTGGGTTATTTGCTTTTTTGGTATGAAGCTGCATGAGCTGCTTGTATATTTTGGAGGTTAATCCTTTGTCCGTTGTTTCATAGGCAATTATTTTTTCCCATTCTGAGGGTTGCCTTTTAGTCTTGTTTATGGTTTCTTTTGCTGTGCAAAAGCTTTTAAGTTTCATGAGGTCCCATTCATTTATTCTTGATTTTATTTCCATGATTCTAGGAGGTGGGTCAAAAAGGATGTTGCTTTGATGTATGTCAAAGAGTGTTCTGCCTATGTTTTCCTCTAGGAGTTTGATAGTGTCTGGCCTTATATGTAGGTCTTTAATCCATTTGGAGTTTATTTTTGTGTATGGTGTTAGGAAGTGTTCTAATTTCATTCTTTTACATGTTGCTGTCCAATTTTCCCAGCACCACTTATTGAAGAGGCTGTCTTTTTTCCATTGTATACTCGTGCCTCCTTTGTCAAAGATAAGGTGCCCATATGTGTTTGGGCTTACTTCTGAGTTCTCTATTCTGTTCCATTGATCTTCCTTTCTATTTTTGTGCCAATACCATACTGTCTTGATCACTATGGCCTTGTAGTATAGTTTGAAGTCAGGAAGCCTGATTCCACCAACTCCATTTTTCCTTCTCAAGATTGCTTTGGCTATTCGGGGTCTTTTGCGTTTCCATACAAATCGTAAGATTTCTTGCTCTAGTTCTGTGAAAAATGCCATTGGTAATCTGATCGGGATTGCATTAAATCTGTAAATTGCTTTGGGTAGTACAGTCATTTTCACGATGTTGATTCTTCCAATCCAGGAACATGGTATATCCCTCCATCTGTTTATGTCATCTTTGATTTCTTTCATCAATGTCTTAAAGTTTTCTGCATACAGATCTTTTGCATCCTTAGGCAGGTTTATTCCTAGGTATTTTATTCTTTTGGTTGCAATGGTGAATGGGAGAGTTTCCTTAATTTCTCTTGCTGCTCTTCCGTTGTTAGTGTATAGGAATGCAAGAGATTTCTGTGCATTAATTTTGTATCCTGCTACTTTACTAAACTCATCAATGAGTGCTAGCAGTTTTCTGGTAGAGTCTTTAGGGTTTTCTATATATAGTATCATGTCATCTGCAAAGAGTGATAATTTTACTTCTTCTTTTCCAATTTGGATTCCTTTAATTTCTTTTTCTTCTCTGATTGCTGTGGCTAACACTTCCAAAACTATGTTGAATAACAGTGGTGAGAGTGGACACCCTTGTCTTGTTCCTGTTCTTAGAGGGAATTCTTCCAGTTTTTCTCCATTGAGAACAATGTTGGCTTTTGGTTTGTCATATATGGCTTTTATGATGTTGAGGTAATTTCCTTCTATGCCCGTTTTCTGGAGAGCTTTTATCATAAATGGATGTTGAACTTTGTCAAAAGCTTTTTCTGCATCTATTGAAATGATCATATGGTTTTTATCCTTCAATTTGTTGATATGATGTATCACGTTGATTGATTTGCGTATATTGAAGAATCCTTGCATCCCAGGGATAAACCCCACTTGATCGTGGTGTATGATTTTTTTAATGTGCTGTTGCAGTCTGTTAGCTAGTATTTTGTTGAGGATTTTTGCATCTATATTCATCAGTGATATTGGTCTGTAGTTTTCTTTTTTTGTGACATCTTTGCCTGGTTTTGGTATCAGGGTGATGGTAGCCTCATAGAATGAGTTTGGGAGTGCTCCGCCTTCTGCAATATTTTGGAAGAGTTTGAGAAGGATAGGTGTTAACTCTTCTCGAAATGTTTGATAGAATTCACCTGTGAATCCATCTGGTCCTGGGCTTTTGTGTGTTGGGAGATTTTTAATCACTGCCTCAATTTCTGTACTTGTGATTGGTCTGTTCATGGTTTCTATTTCTTCCTGGTTCAGTCTTGGAAGATTGTATTTTTCTAAGAATGTATCCATTTCTTCCAGGTTATCCAATTGATTGGCATATAGTTGCTTGTAGTAGTCTCTCATGATGTTTTGTATTTCTGAGGTGTCCGTTGTGACTTCTCCTTTTTCATTTCTAATTCTGTTGATTTGCATCTTCTCCCTTTTTTTCTTGATGAGTCTGGCTAATGGTTTATCAATTTTGTTAATCTTCTCATAGAACCAGCTTTTAGTTTTATTTATTTTTCTTATGGTTTCTTTCCTTTCTTTTTCATTTATTTCTGCTCTGATCTTTACGATTTCTTTCCTTCTGCTCACTTTGGGGTTTCTTTGTTCTTCTTTCTCTAGTTGTTTGAGGTGTAAGGTTAGGTTGTTTATTCGATCATTTTCTTGTTTCTTAAGGTAGGACTGTATTGCTATAAACTTCCCTCTTAGAACTGCTTTTGCTGCGTCCCATAGGTTTTGGGTTGTTGTGTTTTCGTTGTCATTTGTTTCTAGATACTTTTTGATTTCCTCTTTGATTTCTGTAGTGATTCCTTGGTTGTTTAAGAGTGAATTGTTTAGCCTCCATGTGTTTGTCTTTTTTGCAGTTTTTTTCCTGTAATTGATATCTAGTCTCATGGCGTTGTGGTCTGAGAAGATGCTTGATATGATTTCAATTTTCTTGAATTTGCTGAGGTTTGATTTGTGACCCAGGATGTGATCTATCCTGGAAAATGTTCCGTGTGCACTTGAGAAGAAAGTGTAGTCTGTCGTTTTTGGATGGAATGTCCTATAAATATCAATTAAGTCGAGATGGTCTAATGTGTCATTTAAAGCTTGTGTGTCTTTATTTATTTTCTGTTTGGATGATCTGTCCATTGATGTAAGTGGGGTGTTCAAGTCTCCCACTATAATTGTGTTACTGTCGATGTCCCTTTTTATAGCTGTTAGCATTTGCCTTATGTATTGAGGTGCTCCTATATTGGGGGCATAGATATTTACCATTGTGATATGTTCTTCTTGGATGGATCCCTTGATCATTATGTAGTGCCCTTCCTTGTCTCTTTTAATAGTCTTTACTTTCAAGTCTAATTTGTCTGATATGAGTATTGCTACTCCAGCTTTCTTTTGACTTCCATTTGCATGGAATATCTTTTTCCATCCCTTCACTTTCAGTCTATATGTATCCCTTGGTCTGAAGTGGGTTTCTTGTAGGCAGCATATAGAAGGGTCTTGTTTTTGTATCCATTCAGCCAGTCTGTGTCTTTTGGTTGGAGCATTTAATCCATTGACATTTAAAGTGATTATTGACATGTGTGTTCCAATGACCATTTTCTTAATTGTTTTGGGTTTGTATTTGTAGGTGTTTTCCTTTTCTTGTGTTTCCTACTTAGAGAAGTTCCTTTAGCACTTGTTGTAAGGCTGGTTTGGTGGTGCTGAATTCTCTTAACTTTTGCTTGTCTGGAAAGCTTTTGATTTCTCCCTCAAATCTGAATGAGATTCTTGCTGGGTAAAGTATTCTTGGCTGTAGGTTTCTCTCTTTCAGGACTTTCAGTATATCCTGCCATTCCCTTCTGGCCTGCAGAGTTTCTGTAGAAAGGTCAGCTGTTATCCTGATGGGTTTTCCCTTATATGTTGTTTGTTGCTTTTCTCTTGCTGCTTTTAATATTTTTTCTTTGTGTTGAATTGTCGTTAGTTTGATTAATATGTGTCTTGGTGTATTTCTCCTTGGGTTTATTCTGTATGGGACTCTCTGTGCTTCTTGGACTTGGTTAATTATTTCCTTTCCCATGTTGGGGAAGTTTTCCACTAGAACCTCTTCAAATATTTTCACAGACCCTTTCTTGTTTTCTTCTTCTTCTGGGATGCCTATAATTCGAATGTTGGTACGTTTAAGGTTATCACTGAGGTCTCTGAGGCTGTCTTCTAGTCTTTTTATTTTTTTATCTTTTTCCTGCTCTGTGGCGTTTATTTATTCCATTCTATCTTCCAACTCACTTATTCGTTCTTCTGCCTCAGTCATTCTGCTGGTTAGAGCATCTAGAGTATTTTTAATTTCAGTTATTTTGTTATCCATTGCTGTTTGTTTTTCTGAGTTCTTATGAACTGTTTCTTGTACTTTCTCTAATTTGTTATCGAGATTTTGTATCATTTTTACTATCATTACTCTAAATTCTTTTTCAGGCATTTTTCCTATTTCCTCCTCATTTATTTGGTCTTGTGGGTTTTTTTCCTGCTCCTTTGCCTGCATGGTGTTTCTTTGTTTCCTCATGGTTGTCCAAGCTTTTGGGGTTGCTTGTCCTGGTGATAGAGGTGTTTATAGAAGACTGTCCAAGCCTCAGACTAATGTCCAAGTATTGGATTAGACGAATATTCAGTCTAGGAAACACATACATGTATAAGACACACAATTATTGAATCCGTTAGGACATAAGGCTCTAGAAAGATCTGACAGAACCCCAGTGTGCTATCAGATATTCAGAGAGAAACCCAGCAGAAACTGACAACTGAAACAGAACAAATCAGAGACAAAAGCAAAAGCAAACAAACAACAAATAACACCCTACACATACAAACATCAATCCAGGGAGATTTTGTAAGCTAGGATCAAATATAGAAATGAGCTGGAGTACCACCAGAGAGAATGGAGATTCTCAGAATGTAATTAGACAACTGTACTAAGAACTAAGATAAAGACAAAAGCCTAATATTAATACCAAGGCAGTGCATCATCTGGAGAATAGAGCAAGGAGTCTGAGCAGACCGATAGTGTTGCTTATAAGTATGTTAAGATAAAATACACTTAAAATGGCTGGAAGAAAGGGGAACAGAAGAGCGTAATGTGGTTGGAAGTATGCAAAGAAAAAGAAAGGAATAGAAGTGTATAAAAGAGAGGGATGAAAGGAAAGTATGAAAGATATTTTGTCCGTACTACCAAAAACTTAGCTAGATATAGAAGTATTTTAAAAGGCAAAAAAAAAAAAAAAAAAAAAAAGAGTAAAAAATATCCTTATAAAATTATGTTGTAAAACTTGTAGATCCCTTAGGGCTAAGATCGTATTTAATAAATCAAAAAAAAAAAAAAAAATCCAGAACTGATCCCCGAATGGACCAGTTCAATAGGTATTGATACTACTATTTCTGTTTCCTTAGCGTCTCAGCTGTAAGTGTCCTTTTCCTTGCCTTGGGTTTTTTTTTTGCGTTATTCTGTGACCAGCAGAGGTTCCTTTACTGTTCGTCTGTAAGCCTCGGTGTGTGGGGAGGGAGAGGGTGCAATAGTGGCTCCTTCTCCTGGGAGGGAGTGAGCAGTGGCGCACTGTTGCTTCAGTCAGGCTTGGAGGTGCCTGTTGCAGAGGGCGCTGGTGGCTCAGGCATACACAGAAAGTCTTAGAGTTGGGCCTCTCTCGGGGTTTTTTCTTTTTGATGCTGGTTTTTTTTTTTTTTTTTCCTCTCAGCAGCCTCCCTGCTGCTGGCGTTGCAAGGAGTTTTAATCTAGCCCCGTCCGAGCGCCTGAGGGTGCTTGTTATCCCTGAGCGCCTTATGTGGCCTCACAGGGCGTCTCTCCGCTGCCTGTTGCAGAGGCGCAGAAAGAGAGAGAGAGGCTATGCGCGCGGCTCCTCCCCCCCGCCCGGGAGCCTGCAGCCTCCAGCCGCCATCATGGCCGGGCAGCTCTCAGGGATCGGCACTCCTCTCCGCGGACCTCCTCCCTCCTGTCCTCTCGGTCCGTCACCCTACCGGCAACAATGTTTCTCCCCCTGAACCAGCTCTCCGGTTCCCACGCTCCCGCTCCTGGACCCTCCGTTCAGCCGCGGATCGATGTCTCGGTCCGGGAACACTGAGCTGCGCTGCGGACCCTCCGTATGTTTCTCACTCCCTCCCGTCTGCCACAGCTCCGCCGCTTCACCCTCTTTGAGCCCTCGTAGGTGCCTCCCTACCGGCTATGTCAGGTTCTCCGCAGCCCTTTCCGGTGTCCGAGGCCGTCTGCTGGTGTTCAGCTGGTTCTCTGTGGGAATGACTGTGTCCTTCCGTGCTTTCCCAATGCATCTGTGGAGAGGGATGCACTCCACGTCTCTCTACTTCCTATTTCCTAGTTTTTACTTACTATTTTATTATAATTATATATATATTCATTAACTATCATTTTTATGACTGCATAATAATCTATAATATGAACTGTGGTTCTATTATCTATTTCCTCATTATTCAACATTTGTTTCTTTCAATCTATCAAATAATAACATTAAAGAACATTTTTTTCTTAATGTAGCTCTTTGCTTTAGATTATTCCAGTAGGGTGGTAAGATTTCTTGATCAAAGGTTATGGTAGATATTAATAATATTTACCAATATCTGTTTCTCTACTCCTTTTGGGCATGCAGGAAACTTCATTTCTTAGCCTCCTTGCTGTTGGGTAGGGCTGTGTGACTAGTTCTGGCCAACAAAATGTGAGGGGAAGTGACATGTAAATACTACCTCTCTACCAACCTGAGTTAGGTATGTTGAGTGAGCAAGGTGTGAACCTTTGTTATGGTAATCTACTAGGATTGCAAAGTTAACTTGTTACCACAGCTAACCTAGTTTATCCTGACAAAAACATAGACTTTGAAACATTATGGATTAGAGTATATATTGGAAAACTGCACAATGGTTAGTATATAGTACCCAATAAATATCTTGTAAATAAGTCAATAAGACTAATAATGTGTGAAAATACCAGTTCCATTGCTTTATCAAGAGCAGTGAATTTATTATTTGATTGTTCTTGCCAACTTAATAGGCAAAAATATTATCTTGGCCAACAAGAAATTGGCCAATTTCTTTGCTTTTTGGAAAGGTTGAACATTTTTTCCTCTGTTAGCTGTTTCCTCTTTTGTGCCTTATTCATCTAAAATCTTTCATTCATTTTCAATAACTATTCATTGAATGCCTTCACTGTTCTAGATATTGGGGCTATCGTGGTGAATAACCTTGCTACCACAGAACTTTTATTCTAGGAGGCGAGAAAAACGACATATAAACAAATGCTTAAATATCTCAGGTAATGGTAAGTGCTATGAAAAATAAAGCAAGGTCAATGGCTTAAAGAGAGACTACGTATGTTTTCACACAGGGTAGTCATGTAGCACCTTTCTGATAATATCACTTTTGAACAAAGGGAATGAACTAAGAAGATATTGGGAAGAGGGGTGTTGCAGACTTTGGGAAGAGCACATACAAAAGCCTTAAGGCAGGGGCATACCTGGTACTTTGGGAGTGCAGCAAGAAGCCAGTCTGGCTGAAGCAGAGTGAGCAAGGGGAGAGTAGTAGGAGATGCAATTGAAGACATAACAAGCTGGAACATGTAGGGTCACCTAGGCAATTGCTATGCCTTTTTAAAAAAATTAATTAATTGATTGATTAATTAATTAATTTAAGCTGCATTTGGGTCTTCATTGCTGTGTGTGGGCTTTCTCTACTTATGGCGAGTGGAGGCTGCTCTTCATTGTGATGCGTGGGCTTCTTATTGCAGTGGCTTCTCTTGTTGCAGAGCACTGGCTTCAGTAGTTGTGGCCTGCAGGCTCAGCAGTTGTGGCTCATGGGCTTAGTTGCTCCATGGCATGTGGGATCTTCCCAGACCAGGGATCAAACCTGTGTCCCTTGCATTGGCAGGTGGATTCTTAACCACTGCACCACCAGGAAAGTCCCTGTTATGCCTTTTGACTTTTCTTTGAAGTGATATGGGAGGATTTTGAGCTGAAGAGTGACATGATATGACTTACTATTTAAAAAAGATTACTCTGGCTTCTCTGTGGACTAGGTAATGGGGGTGGGGCGGGGGAGACAAGTAGGAGGAGACCAAGTAGGAGGCCATTGCAATATTCTTATGGAAGATGATGATAATTTAGCCTGGGGTGACACCATGGATAAAGTGAGAAGGGGTCAGATTCCAGATATATTTTGTAGTAGAGCTAACAGGGTTTGATGATTGATTGGAAATGGGCCTGGGTAAGGGAAATGAAGGAGTCAAGAATGACTCCAAGGTTCTGACTTGAGCAAATAGAAGAATGCAGGTGTCATTTACTTTATTGTTCTATTAAACCATATTTGGTATTTTTAATGACTCCAGAAAAAGTCATGTCAGAAATTAAAGGAACAGTGTACTGGGGTGGGCGTGGTGCTTGCTTCCCAGAGGCAGGGGTAGGTTGAGTGAAAGCAGTCATGGTGATCTGAGTTGGGTCCCTGCAGGAGGGCAGGGGCCTCATTGTCTCCGGCTCATCTTGCCCCGTCCTTCTCACTTCTGGAAACCTGGCCTCTCTGATGCGGCTGTCTCTGATGGCAGCATCAGGGATTCAATGACATGCAGGTATGCAACTGCTGAGGAGGAGAACAAGAAGGGGTGCCTTCTGCCTGAGTGAGGACAAGAAGATCCTCTGGGAGGAGGGCCAGGAGGTGCTAGTAGGTGATGTGGGCCAGACTGACGATGACCCGTTACCAGAGAAGGACTGCCACTGTGCCCTCTGTGGCATAAACTAGGAGACCGAGGAGAGTGAAAGGAGGACCTGATACTTATCTTCTGGACCACTGAGTCTACATTCCTTGAGAGCAGAAGGATCTATGCCAGCTCCAAGGACCCCATCAAGAAGAAGCTGAAGGGGATCAAGCATGAATACAAGCAAACTAGTACGAGGAAGTCAAGGATGGCTGAACCCTAGCAGAGAATGAGGAGGGAGGTGGTGGGGACAGCGCTATTTCTCCCTAGAGGGCAGCCTTTGTGAGTACCCCCCAGCCCCCTGCCTGGGGCATCTGGCAGCCCCAGACCTACCCATGGGGGTTGCAGGCTACCCACTTCCTGACCTGAGGGATTTGGGGGACTCCATCAGGGAGGGCAATCTCTTCACTCAGTTGCAAACAGCCCCAAACCACATGGACCTTCCTCCTCCCTCCATCCCTGGTGGCCTGGCCTTTTGATCTTCTGATTCCTCTTGAGTTGAAGCAGACCAAGTGCCTCCCCAGCACTGCAGTTCAGGGAGGGTCTGCAGTTTTTCAGTGACACCCCCTAGTCCCCACTTGTTCCTCCCCCTTCCCGTACTGCCAGCTTCCACACACAGTAGTGACTCTGTGCTTGTCTGTTTACTTCTGTGTATAAAGGGAAAGTGGAAGAGATGATCCCTCCATGTTACCGATGTTTGCAGCCACTCATGGAAGCAGGACCGGTAAGGGACTTTCAATTAAAATATACATGTGCGTGTGCATGCACACGCACCCAACAAGTTTTTAAAAAATCATGATCTGCTTATTGCGCATGGCTACAGTGATTGGTTCAGAGTTGGGCATATAACCTTAGATGATCCAGTTAGAGGCCCAGGACTTTCAGTTAATAATTTGGGACAGCTTTTCCTGCTAGAAATGAACAAGGAAGCCAGCTTGGCTCCCTGAGGCTTCTAGAAGTCCCCTTGCTCCTTTGATAGGAACTAGCCTTAGAGTGAACTTGACATCACGGAAAGCAGAGAAAAGAGATTTTTTAAAAAGCTGGGTTTCTTTTTGAGTCCTTAACTATCCTCACCTGAAATCTTCCCAGAGCTGTTCAGTTACACAAACCAACAAACTCCCCTTTCCTGTGTACATCAGTTTGCGCTGTGTTTTCTGTTACTTGCCACCAAGCACCTCCAGACGAACATGAGCAGCTTTCCATGTAAATGCTGTCCACAGTTCTCAGGCAGAATGCTCTCACCACCTGGGATCTCAGAACACAGGAAATAGTCACCCCAGAAAATCTGCAAACCATTTGAGGCTTAGGATTGGAGAGTTACATCATGTTCTGAGAGAGGAGAGGCCAGCTTCAGAGCATCCGCTGTCCAAAATCCTGGAGGAGTGGATCCCAGGAACTGTCAGAGCAGTGCACATCACCTGGCATCAGATGCTCTCAGCTGCTCCCCCCGGTGTTCTTCCTGAAACAGAGGGTCTTTGGCAACTGGCTCTGGATACTGACGTGTTTACGGTCATATTCACCAATTGCCGGAAGCATGGGGTGGAAACTGATTCTGAATGGGGAGTCTCCGTGAATACCGACATCCTGCTTCAACATTTGTTTCTGAAAATCTTTTACCTCTTTGTGCTCCTTTCAAGATAGTTTAGATTCGCGATGAGCAGGACAGGCTGTGCAGTCAGGCTGCCTGGGCTTCCCTCCTCGCTTCCCCAGGGCTGGTGAACCCAGAATGGGGTCTCAAGGCTGAGCTCAGCTGGGAGATGTAGGCCCTACATTTCAGTCTCAGTAAATCCTGTACACAGGGTATTTGCTTGAGATCTTAGAGGACTGCTATATGGTGAGCTTCCTGGAAACTGTTCTCCCCAACTGTCTTGTTTGTCATCAAGTTTGAAAGGAATTCTGGTCTAGTGACCAAAAACATCAACAGCCTACAGCCAGACTGCTGGAGTTTGTATCTTAGACCCACCACGAAAGACTGCAAAGAACTTTACCTCTCCATGCCTCAGCTTCCTCCTCTGTAAAATGGAGATAATAAAAAACTATCTCTGGGACTTCCCTGGTGGTCCAGTGGTTAAGATTCTGCACTCCCAGTGCAGGAGGCACGGGTTCGATCCTTGGTCAGGGAACTAAGATCCTGCATGCTGCATAGCACGGCCTAAAACAAACAAAAAACACAAACAACAACAAAAAACCTGTCTCTATCTCCTAGAGTTACTTGGAGGAGAAATTAGTTATTACAGGCAATCTTAGAACAGTGCCTGGCATCAATGAATAATAGCTATTAGGTTGCCTGCAATTTGAAGTAAGTAATGATGCAGAGACTCCAAAATAAAAATGAGTTGGAAGAGAAGAAACAGAAACGTGTACAAGAAGCAGAGAGTACCGTAGAATGTCTGACGAAAATGAGCGTGGTTGGGGTGCCTTTCGGAAAGGCTCAACCTTCTCTCTCCAGCCTGGGTGGAGTTTCTGGGCTGGAACCAACAAGACGGAAGGGGAAGCCCAGCCACCTCCTTCCTGTTGCTGCTGTAGCCTTTGCGGCCAGCAGCCTGTGTGGCTTTTCTTTTATGCTGCGTTAATCCTCCTCATAATCATAACTACTATTCCTCACTTTAAAAATTCACTTTAAGTTTGCAGAGCCCTTTCGCACCTCTCTTTATTCCCCTTCCAAAATGATGCTCAAAACAGAATCAGGTAGAATTTATTGTTGTCCCATTTCACAGATGGGGAGAACAGGGCTTGGGCTTGCCATCCAGCTTCAATAATATTTAAAACTTGCAAATATCATGGATTCCCCCCATATATATACATATATGTATAGTATATATAATACTATATGTATAGTCTCAGGGCCCCTTTATTGTGTGTGTCTGTGTTTTAATTTTCTTACTGCCCTAGAGTTTCCTAGGGCAGTTTGCAAACTACACACCTACATGATTTCTCCAGGGGCTGGCTTTTCAGCCCTGATTCTCAAACATCATCAGCATATTTGATGGCTGTCCCCACTGACCTAGAACCTGGGAGATTTATGAAGTTTAATTGGAGGTACACTTTGTATCAAAGTCACAGTCAAATAAAAACAAAGTACTAAACCTCATTTCATATCTTAGACCCTAAAAATATTTATAACAGTAAACTGGATAAATGGATACCTGTTAGCTATTCCTCAACCAAGTTCCCAGAGTACAGACCTCTGCACATACACTTACTCTCAGAATCACAAGTATCTATTTCTACCAGCATTTCTTACTCTCAAGTATTATATATTTTTTCATTTTCAAAATTTTCTACAATTAAATACTATATTGCTATTCTTATGTTTTTTTTTAATAGTGAATTTTATTGAATGTAAATTATACCTTAACACCTGAATTTTTTTTTTGGCTGTGTTGGGTCTATGTTGCTGTACGCGGGCTTTCTCTAGTTGCAAAGAGCAGGGGCTACTCTTTGTTGCAGTGCGAGGGCTTCTCATTGTGGTGGCTTCTCTTGTTGCGGAGCACAGGCTCTAGGTGCATGCGGGCTTCAGAAGTTGCAGCACATGGGCTCAGTAGTTGTGGCTCGAGGCCTCTGGGGCGCAGGCTCAGTAGTTGTGGTGCCCGGGCTTAGTTGCTCAATGGCATGTGGGATCTTCCCGGACCAGGGATCAAACCTCTGTCCCCTGCATCAGCAAGTGGATTCTTAACCACTGTGCCACCAGGGAAGTCCCTTTCCTTATGTTTTAATAATAATGTGTAACTGATACTGAACATCACATAGGCCAGGTGCTGTCTTAAGAACTTTATTGTATTAAATAATTTACTTCTCATAGCAATCCAGTTAGGTAGCTACTATTATTATTCTCCTTTTACAAATGACATCATTGAGGCACAGTGACCTGCCTCTATTAGGTTTAAGCTCAGGTAGTTTGGTTTCAGAACCAACAGTTAACTGCTATGCTAGTCTACATGTTTGAGGTAGAATTTTAAAAACACCAGCAAAGCAAAAAAGGTGAAAAAAGTGTTTGGGTATAATCCTAGCACTCAGATATAACTACTGTTAACATTTGGTGTATATTGATGATAAGTCAGGCAGGGGGTGGGGTGGAAGGTAGGGGCATATATCAGAATTATTTGGGGAGCTTTGAAAAAACGCATATGCTTGAAGTATTCTACCCCAGGGGGCAGGGCAAGCATGAGGATTTGGTGGAAAAAATTAGGTGATACTCAAATAAACAGCCTCCTCTTTTCCCTTCCACGTTCCAAATGCCTCCCCGCTACACTCCATCCCAACTGAAAGTGATTGGTGTGTCTTTCCAATCTTTTTCTATGCATAGCTACATATATATATACACAAATACACACTTATATATGACAGATCAAAAACAAATAAATGGTTGTAAAAAATATACCAGGGCAAGCAAGAGATGCTGGCACATAATATGATAAAATTCCTAATTGCCCCCGATTCTTACTGTACCTCCAGGGCACACCAATGAGACAGAGTTTCCAGTTTGGAACCTGGTAGACTTTTCAGCATCAGTCGCTCTTCCTGTGAATTTGTTGCTTTGTGATTTGGCAGGTGAAAGCAGCCAAGTTATTTTTCTGCCCAGGTTTTCCCAGGGGCCTTGTAGCCTGGGCTGATTTGTGCTTTGCTGTCTTCCAGACACAGCCCCATGCCAGGGCGATGGACGGCTGCCTGGGCTCATAGTATTCCCCGTTCAGGCTAGCGCAAGAGCCTGGGGAGAAGAGGCCAGGCAGACACAGCAGGATGCCTGGCGTGTGCAGGAAGGAGTGAGACCCTGAGCCCCAGAGGGCAGAGCCAGAATGAGGTGCTTCCTGTCTCTGCTCCCATAACACCCCCTCATGACGTTGCTCCCAGGTATTGATTTCCTCTCCTTTCCGCCTCAGTGGACTGTATGCTCCTTAAGGGCAGGAAGCCGGTATGGTTATTTTGTCTTTCTTCCTCTTTGTATCCTGACTGCCTGGAATGGCGCCTGGAACAGAGTAGGAGCAGCAGCTTCTTGTTAGGATGAATAATAGGCGTAACTGTATCCAACACTGAGGGGCCCTCTGTGCCTCAAAGGCAGATTAACAAGACAGTTTCCATTCCAATCTTCACAACAACTCCTTAGGGGAGAGTCTAGATTCTATTATTCCCCCTATTATAGAGCTGAGGAAATTAGGCAGAGAGACTTTGAGTAACTTGCCCAAGGTCACACAGATAAGTGGCTGGCTACAGTCGAACCCAGGAAGCTGAGCTCCAAAGTTCAAGTTCTTAATCCCTACCCTGTGCTACTTCTCTCATCCCTCCCTCTCCTTCAGTTCATCGGCCAGACGGATCACC
Organism: Hippopotamus amphibius kiboko; assembly: GCF_030028045.1. Lineage (NCBI taxonomy): Eukaryota > Metazoa > Chordata > Mammalia > Artiodactyla > Hippopotamidae > Hippopotamus > Hippopotamus amphibius. Next base: position 24,924,019 of record NC_080192.1, on the reverse strand, counting down.
TAAGGTTTCAGTGTATCCCGTCCCTCCCCTGATCAAGAACCTTCAGGGCCAGACTCCCCAGCATGGTATACAGACTGTCTACAGTTGTCGCCAGTCACCTGACCACATCAGAGGCAGTAGGAGTTTGATACCCACTCTGTTTTCACGCTGTGTAACCTTGGACACGTCACTTGACCTCTCCCCATCTCATGCTCCTCAACTGCACAAAGAAGGCCATAATAGTACCGACCTCATGCCACCCTTGCAAGGGCTTAATAATCATCGGGTGTGGGAATTGCTTAGGACATGGGTTTGCAGACTTTTTCTGCAAAGGCTCAGACAGTGAATGTTTTCGGCTTTGTGGACCATATGATCTCTGTCACACGTACTCAGCTCTGCTGCTGTCGTGCAAAAGCAGCCACAGACAATAGGAAAAAGTGTGGCTGGGTGCCAATCACACCTTATTTATGGACACTGAGATTTGAATTTCAAAGAATTTTCATCTGTCGTGAAATATCCCTTTTTAAAAATTTACCCCCAACCATTTAAAAATGTAAAAACTTTCTTAGCTCAGTACAAAACAGTACTGATAGTACAAAAACAGGGATAGTACTGGGCTAGATCTGGTCTGCAGGCTGTAGTTTGCTAACTCCTAGTTTAGAACATTGTCTGGAACAGAGCAAGAGTTTATTAAATCCTAGAGAAACAGTGTGAAGTAGGGGGATAAAGTAGGACTTTGTAAGATGCTGAGGGCTTTGACTTGGTGGGATGTGTGAATAGAAGAGACAGGCCAAATGTCAGAGACTTAATCAAGGAACCGACATCAGCTGAGCACCCAGTTGGCCAGGCACCACCTCCTACACATCTTCCCATTCCATCCTCATGCTGATGACCCTGACCTTGCATCCTATTTACAGAGGAGGTGAGCAAGGATCAGAGAGGTTAAGTTACATGCCCAGAGTTGCACAGCTTTTAGGTATTAGAGTCAGGATCTGAACCTAGTTTTTACAGGATACCAAAGACTCTGCTTTTTCTGCTGTACCATCATGTACTACACACAATGAGAACCTACAATGTGTAAGGTGCTGTGCCAAGTCTGGGAACACAGGGATGTAAAAGGTTTAGCTTTGACCACGTGGCATACATAGTGTGGTAGGAGACGAGACATCCAAATAAGCAATTATAACTCAGGGTGAAAACTCTGATGATGAGAACACATGGGAGGGGCTCAGATTTGAAGGTTCTAACCCACATTTGGGAAATCAGAATGGGCTTCCTGAAGGAAGTAAGGTCTAAACTGAGACTGCAGGTCAGCAAGGAAAGACCCAGGGAATAATAACATTAAGCTACAGTTTCTCACCTGCTCGACCAGGTTGTCAACGGGCACCCCCTACCCCTGAGAAATCTGGTTCTGAGATTCATGGCCTTTGATGGTCCCTTCTGTCCCCAGGTGTTCTCTGCCTCCACCTCTCTCATCCAGAAATGCTATCACAGTTTTGCCTCACAGCTCCCTGGAGATCCAGACTCAGCCCCTGGTCTGTTTTCCCCATCACTTACTTCAAGTATTCCATGAATTGGTAAACCTGACTCAAGCTTTTGGTGGAGGGAGGCGGGTGTCACGGGGAGGAGTCACTTCTGGAGTGCAGGGTTTCCGCCCTCTCCTGGCCCCCCACCCCCTTCCTCTCTGGAGCTGCAAACAAAATCCTCCCTTTGTCTTGTTGGGAACGTCCCGCCCATCTCCGGCCCTGAGGATCTTGGTTTTTACTTCTAGCAAAGTATTTTCTCAGCAAACACAGCTCTTCCTTCCTAAGAGGAATTCTAATGAACAAAATGCTCTTCTCTTTACACATACATTGTCTCTTTTGATGCTTCTAGCAAACCTCCAGCATAGCTATCATTGTCCCCATTTTACAGATGGGGAAACTGAGTAGCCCAAGTGATGGCACTGAGAGTTAAGAGCAGGACTGTCTGAATCCAAAATCTCCATTCTCAGCCACTCTATCCTGCTTTCTCATACCACTTTGATTAGGTTTGGGGAAGAGAGGGGTTGGGAGGGAAGGCAGGGAAGATGAACAGAGTCAGAAACTGGGTCCATAAAAGAATATTGATTTTATCACAGATGCTAGTTTCCAGTACTTACATCTCCACAATCTTAGGGTGAATATTTCTTACTCTTGTTTTTTTCAGAGCTGGAGAATTGGACCAGATTGGCTAAGTCACAAACACCCCAAACAAACAAGGCTCCTTTTTAAGAGGATTAGAATTGCCCTCACAGGTCAGGGTTACCATGCTCCGTTCAGGGAGAGAGCTGTGACCTGGCTGTGGACATCCCAGAGCCCTCAGGCCTGGGGCTCATTCCATTGGCTGGGCCTGAGGACCCTCCTGAAAGTAGCGCTGCCGTTTGCCCTTAAGTGAGCAGAGGCTAGGGAGACAGGGAGAAGAGGAAACAGGAAATGAGGAGAGAGGAGAAGAAGCAGAGGAGAGACAGTTCTGTATTCAACAAAGCAATTTGAGATGTAAAGCGAATCCTGATAGCGAAGCCAGAAATCTCAAGACATTCACACAGGCCAGGGTTTGGGGCCAGCTCTTCTGGGAGCTTGGTTCCAAGTCGGCAAATGAAGTTATTATGAAGCCAGAATTTCAACATAGGAAAGAAGGCCTCATTTTCGGCATCCAGAAGAACGTGGGGACAGAGTCACTAGCAGCATCTCGGGTGCTGTAAGCTTTGAACCTCGCCCACGTGTGGGTATGTGAGAGCCGTGAGCCCAGAGGAAAGCTTGACGTGCAGCAAAGGACAGGGAGCCCCGCCTTCAGGAAGCCTTGAACGAGGAGCAGCAAAAATGTGCTTCCTCTTCCCTCCTCTCTCCAGCCCCGAAGGTCACTGTAGGCTGACAAACCCTTCCCCCACACCCTGTGACGGGTGTCCGGCTCCCCTCGCCCCACCCCTGCCCTCTGGGTCCCCCCACTGCTGAATCGGGCCAGTCTTCAGACCCATCTCTATGCTGGCTGGGCTGTCTAGTCTTTGCACTTTTGTTCTCAACGAGGAAGGGAACCAAAGGCCACTACCACAATGGCAGATGGGCACTGGCCCCCGTAGGTCTGCATCTGTTTCATGGGGGCAGCAGTGGGTGGTATACTGTGTGGCCCAGGAAAGTAGGAAGTAGGAAATCCTCTTCAGCATCCAGGGCAAAGATGGCTTAGAAGAGTGTCTGGTCCATGGTAACTGCAGAAGAGCTATTCTCTATCATTCTTGCCCCCAGCCCAGCTCTGAGGTGTGCGAGAGTGAGCGGGCAAATGAATGAGGTGGGGATTGATGGGGCCTTGAAGGTTAAATATTTGAAAGGCTGGATGGGGCAAGTGCATGTACAAAGGCCCAGCAATAGGAATTAGCGAGGTATCTTTGCAGAAATGTGAGCGGACCAGAAGGAATAGAGTGAAGCGTTCACAGTAGTGGGAGCAGGTTTCAAACTCTCAGATTGTTTAGGGCCCTTGATTGCCAGCCTAGGGTATTTGAATTTTATCCTGGTGGCAATGGGGAGTTAGCTGATCTGACATCATTTTGCTGTCATAGAGTAAGATTTGGTACTTAACTCCTACAAAGTTCAGAAGTACAAAGTTCAGTTTGGTACCAACCTGAATTCCGACTTTGCATTTGGGTTCTGTGTCTGTCCTTTCCTTTACTTCCTTCCTTCCTTCCTTCCTTCCTTCCTTCCTTCCTTCCTTCCTTCCTCCCTCCCTCCCTCCCTCCCCCGCCATCTCCCTTCTCTCTTACTTTCTCTTCCTGAATTTTCCCAATTCAAAAATTCTATGCATTGTATCCTTCATGTAGTTGGTAACTAACTACCATCTCCTGGGAATCTTCGCATCAATTGGTGAGAAGTTTGGAAATGTGACAAATTCTTTTTTTCCTTTTTAAAGCAGGATCAACCAGCTAATTATACATTCTATACAGAAGGGAGAGCATCTAATTTCTCACCTCTGAGGCTGTCAGATCCTGTGCTGTTCCACCAGAAACTTAATTTATGCTGTTAGGGTTATCATTTGAAACTCTAATTTGGGTTACCAGTGGCTCCCACTCTCCCTAGTCCGAATAGACAAATGGTTTTCAACCAGGGACCATCTGACTCTCAGGGGACATTCGGCAACGTCTGGGGACATTTTTGGTTGTCACAGCCTGGGGGTGTATGTGTGTGTGGGTGGGTGAGGGTGATGTGCTACTGGCATTTAGTGGGAGGGGCCAGAGATGTTGCTAAACATTCTACCAAGCACAGGACAGTGCCCACAACTCTTTGGATAACAAAGAATTATCCAGCCCCAAATGTCAAAAGTGCTGAAGTTGAGAAATCCTGGATTAGACGGGAACCTCTGACCAAGAAAGGAAAGTGAAGTGAATGGGGTGAGAATCTGTGTGGACAGGATCAGGATGGGGAGGATGGCTGATCTGAGGAAAAGACCCACCAAAAGCAACTGTGCTGAGAAGGATTTGACATCAGAAGGAAAACCAGAATTTTTAAAATAACGCTTTTTATGAGCAAATACAATTTGCCTATTTTTAATTAGCTCTATGGAGATATTAAAATTTATTTATTGGTTCTGAAAGACTCCCAGCAAGAGTAGCTGTGGCTGTGTTGGGCTTTGCAGTGTTGCCAGTAACAGCATTTGAAGCCCCTTGTGGCTTTGATTTTCAGGAAATATAGGTAGTAGTCTTGGAAGAAAGCAGGTACCAGACACCCATTTTGCTGGGGAAAATGTAGCACCTAAAGCATTTTTCTATCCAAGTGGCAAGACACTGACCCTGATCCTCTTAGTAAGAAAGCGGTTATTTTTTTTCTTCTTCAGAACTGTATTGGAGTATAATTGCTTTACAATGTTCTGCTAGTTTCTGCTGTACAACAAAATGAATCAGCTTTATTTATACATATATCCCCATATCCCCTCCCTCTTGAGCCTCCCTCCCACCCTCCCTATCCCACCCCTCTAGTTCATCACCAAGCCTCGAGTTGATCTCCCTGAGCTATACAGCAGCTTCCCACTAGCCATCTATTTTACATTTGGTAGTGAATATATGTCAATGCTACTCTCTCACTTCATCCCAACTTCCCCTTCCCCCCGCTGTGTCCCTAAGTCCGTTCTCTATGTCTGGATCTTTATTCTTGCCCTGCCACTAGGTTCATCAGTGCCGTTTTTCTAGATTCCATCTATATGTGTTAGCATACTCTATTTGTTTTTCTGACAACTTCACTCTGTATGGCAGACTCTAGGTCCATAAGAAAGTGGTTAATTATTAACTCAGTTTGGAGGAGTGGGGACTCTGATCCCAGTGGTTCCCTGGATCAATAATGTTGCTCACAGATGCAATGGTCTTGGCTCTCTCCACAGTAAGCTCTGCCTACCTGATTCGGTCCTTGACCCCATCCTCTCTTGGTCTGCACTCGTTGCCTGGTGCTCTCATCCAGTCCTGAGGCATTCATCCTCTCCACAGGCCAGCTGCCCTTCATGCTAACAGGCAGTCCCACTGCATTTCCCCGGTCCTTTGACTCTCCTGCTTCCCTGGAGGACCGTTTCACATCTTCCTTCTCCACAAACCTCCAACATCCCCTTCCCCAATACTCGGCACAGATAACCTTACTTCCTATTTCCTCGAGGAAACAAGCCATCAGAAGACTCTTCCACCAGTTCCATCATATATACCAGCATCTGTGTCCTTTTGCCCTCCTTTCCTTGCAGTTACTATGGTCCAATTTTAGCTATGGTCCACCCCCTCTGCCGGCACAGGGACATCGTTGCTTCTTTCTCCTGGATTCATGCTCCCCTCATTCCCTCAACTGGATTATTTCTACCAAACTTACTTACAATACATCTCGTATTTTTAAAAAATCTTCCTTGACCTTACATCTCCCTTCAGCTGTTGCCCCAGTTTCCAGTTACCATAACAGCAAAAGAGTTGTTTCCTCATCCTCTCCTCCTCCTCTGTCCTGAACCCTTTTATTTACACTCTCACCCATCAAACCACCAAAACCTATCCTTGTCAAGGTCACTGTGACCTCCACTTGGCCAAATTCAATGGTTACTCTTCAGTCCTTATTGAAATGCTCGGCGGCATCCACCCCGAGGCTCACTCTCCCTCTTGACACACTCCTGACAGCCCTGGAGAGTGTGGTTGTTTCCTTAGTGGTGTAATGTCTTCAACCCAGGGAAGGCTTGCAATTAAATACAGAGATGGTGAAGTAAATCACACCCATAGCATTAAATTTTTTTTTATGTTAAGTTTGGAAACAATCTATGCGTTTGATATTTTAAGTTTGTGTAACATGTAGATGAATCTGGTATATTGGAGGACAATTTGCTATAAGAGACTTACAAAAGTAAGTTTATAATCAATTATGGAACATTTAAAAGAATTTTGAACCTGTTTGACTACACTTATAAGTTTAATTTTATTAGTTTTACAAGAATGACTGAAATAGGATTCTTTTTTTTTTTTTCAGTTGGTTAATTCAGAGTTAGCTAATTAACATACAGGGTTAAGAGTGAAAAACCTTCAGGATTTCTGAAGCCAAACTGTATGGTTCACAAAGTAATTCAGGTATTATTAGCCCACCTGGTTCGGTGCTGGACCTGGTCCTCCCCATCCGTATTTTGAAAATTACTGTCTGTACCTCAGTTTCCCTACACTTGAGACAAAGTTTCCCTACACTTGAAACAAGGATGCTATCAGATATCTGCTTGAATTGCTGTGAGAATTAAAGGAGTTAACAATGTAAATTGTTTACAAGTTTCTGAGCCTGGTGAGGACTGTTAGCTGTCACTGAAAAGCAAATCAAATATATTAAATTTATAAATGCAGTTAAACACCTTTAAAGTTGTTTAATTAACTAAGTCTAAGTGGAACCAACCCCTAATTAAAGCCTCACATAAAATAAGTTAAGATTTTCCTGATAAATAGCACAAGATTTATAAAAGTGGCTTAAAAGCTTAAAGGAAGGAGTAGGATTCAAACTTTCTACTCCAATAAATCAAATATGGCTTATGGGGAAAAAAAAAAGCCCTAAAGCCATCTTTTTTGTGTACAATAAAGTTGTCCTCTGGGGCACAGAAAACTCACAAAGGCACAACTAACTTCCAAGGAGCCCTGGCACCTTCTGGTGTCCCCTGGGCTTCTGCGGGGACTGTGGTGCGAGAGGCTCACTCAGCGGGCTGGCCCTGAGCTCCGCCTTCTCCTAACCGCCCTGAGCCTTAGCAACTCCACTTAGATCAGCACGCTGTGGGGATTTCGCCTAAGATTTCAGGGTTTGGGGTCCAATGAAGTTCTGAAGTATCTTGTTTTATTTGCATGATTGCATCATTTTCTTTCAGCTGAAATTTTTGGAGGGTCCTGAGGACCATTGCCCCGAAGGTAATGTGTCTTTTAAGCAAAGTCACAATATGGAACTCCTTACAGGACAGGAACAGGAAGGTCAATGTATAAATTCCAACGATGAGGCTCTGCTACAGACCCAAGCGCCAGAGCTGGGAGGGGCTCTCTCTTATTACACACCGGCTGTTGCAAACCAAGGAGGTTCTCACTTCTTGCAGTGGTGAGAATCAGGCATCCAAACAGATCGCGTAGTCACTGAGCCGCACTTGCTGGGGTCTGGTGCGTAGAAAGAGGATATTGACGATGTAATTTGATTTGTGCTGAATTCTCATCAGTTCCCAAACTTTTTTTAAGAAGAGGGATCTGCAGACTTTTGGGGTAAAGGGCCAGAGAGTAAATATTTTAGATTTTTGCAGGTCATATGGCCTCTGTCACAGCTGCTCAGCTCTGCCGTTGTATCACAAAAGCTGCCACATGTAAATAAGTGGGCATGACTGTGTCCCAATAAAACTTTATTTAGAAAACAGGTGGTGGGTCATATCTGGCCTGCTTTAGAGCAGTGCTTCTCAAATGCTTTCCGCGACAACTGTGAGGTTTTCGTTCAACAGTTTAGTTCAATGGATGATTGTTCCCTGCCTAACTGATGCTGGGCTCTGTCGTGTGACTGGCTTTGGGCAATAGGATTGTGCATTCCACTCTACCTTGACTTTCAGCCAGTGGTATGTTTGCAGACAGGAGGCAAGCAAAGGACGCAAATGTGTTTATGGGGCAAGGCTTGCTCTTTTGTGCTTTTAACATTGTGACGAGAAGAGCTACTCCCAGGCAGCTGTTGCCCCTTTAGCCTGGACCCCCAAACTGAACAACAGGTGGAACACACCTGAGTCCAACTGTGATGGGCCAAGCTTGGCAGGACCTGCAGCTTGAAGCAAAGCTGCCCAGCCGAGCCCAACCTAGATTAGCCAATCCTCAACTGACCTACAGGTGCGTGGGCAAGTACTTTATAAACTCATTTAATCCTTACACTAACTCTATGGACTATGTAGGTATTCCTCTTCAGGTGAGGAGACTGAGGCTTGGGAAAGTTAAGTAATTTGCCCAAAGCCACAGAGCTAGTAAGTGGGCACACAGTGGAGGTTCACAGTCGGTAGGTCTGGCTGCAGAGTCCATGGTTAACTGCACTTTGACATTGTCTATCCTCATACAATCTATCACACTTTAAAAAATGGATGGTTGTAGTGCACTACATTGATTTCATGGCCCTGTGATTTTTAAAACCTCCTCCAAGGAGTTTTTCCGTGAAAACAAGAGCTAAAAGCCAAACTCTCACTCAGGAATCTTGAAAACAAAATTTCCATAGTTGGATTGTGTTCCTAGACTTTGTCATCACTGTCTTCCACCCCGCACGGCTCCCCACCCCCCCACCGCTGGCCCCCAAGAAAAGCACTCTGAACATGCTTCTTTGTGCCTCGGTGGTGAGGAACTCAGCAGATAGAATAATTCAGGCCAGACCTCCTCTCCCCCTCACTCACCCACTTCCCTCCAACTCCCAGGTGCTGCAGAATCAACAGGAATTTGCAACTTCCTGGCGAGAAAGAACGATTGTCACCAGCATTTCAGGCAAAGAGAGTGGCTGCCTCCTAGCGCTCTCAGGGGCTCTTTAAGCTTTGGCCTCGGGAAGAAGAGCTTGGGTCTAAACAGGGAGATGAAGTTTAATCCAAGGACAGGAGTTTCTGAGGGGTCCAGACCACCCACAGAGTCAGGGCAGGGAGAACCTCTGACAATTTTAGAACTTGACTGAAACAGAGGCTAGAATTGTAGCATTACAAATCTGAGATGGAAATGGAAGTAGTTATACCTCTCAATCCACTGTGGAGAGAATGTACAAGACCAACCTTGGGCAATAGAACAGCTCCTTGATTTTTGTGGGTTTTGTTGGGTTTTTTTTTTTGACACAATAGAAAAAGTTTTCATAGTTTTGTTGAGAAATAATTGACATACACCACTGAGTGAGTTTAAGGTATGCAGCATGATGGTTTGATTTACATATATTGTAAAATGATTACCACAATAAGTTTCCTTATCATCCACATCTCATATAGATACAATAAAAAGAAAAAAATTTTTTCCTTAGGATGAGAACTTTTAGGACCGCTAACAACTTTCCTATATGTTATACAGCAGTGTAACCTGTCGTCATCATGTTGTACGTTACATCCCTAGTACTTATTTATCTTATAACTGGAAGTTCATAACTTTTGGCTGCCTTCATTCAATTCTCCCTTCCTGTACCCACATGCCTCTGGTAACCACAAGTCTGATCTCTTTTTTCTATGAGTTTCATAGAGTTTTTTTATTTGTTTTTGTTTTAGATTTTACATATAAGTGAGATCATACAGTATTTGTGTTTGACTTATTTGACTTATTCGCTTAGCAACATGCCTTCAAAGTCCATCCATGAGAAAAATATTTGTACAATATATAATTAACAAGTTTCATGTGAAAAGGAAATAGAAATACAATGTCAGGTTTAGATATATCTGAATCAAACTCAACTAATATCAGAGAGTACTGTTTTAGGAAGAAAATAAAGTTAAACAAAGGCAACTAGAGGTATATAAAAAAGGTGGTTTATAGAATAATCTTAAAAATTTTCTCATATAACTTGGGTATTTAAAGTAAAATTAGCAAATCAAACTCTGTTTCACTGTATCTTACCTCGCAGGGATTCTTTAAGACACTGGATTAAAATCTTGCTGTAGTCAAGAAACTGACAAAATCTTCCATGCCGAATGTGGTTCTCTTTCTCCTCCTTTTTTACTTGTCAAAAGACAAACCCAGAAAGATGCATCAGATTTGTGTAAATGAGGGTAAGCTGAGAGAGTAGCTAGTTTTGTTTGATGATCTTACAAAGCAAAATTTGTGACCCTTACAGATATACACATATATACATATATATATCCTGAACCAGCAATGGTACTTTGTTTATATTGCAAATAAATAATTTTTTTCTTTAAAAAAATTTCTTTAATGCAAAATAGCACCTATTCATTTTTGGTGTTAAACATACCCAGAGTCTCTAATTAATAGTATTGAATTTTAGGGTCCCATGATGTTCTGTATTCTCAGCTGCCTTTTCAGTTGCCCTCCCAGCAACCTCTGGGCTGTGATTCAGTTTTACACCAGTTGTAATAAACTCCACTAGAGGAAGGGCTGATCTGCTGGTGAGATCTTTCAGTTCCAGCTGACCAATTTTTGCTTCCTTGTTGTTTCTTGGACAGTCTTTGTCCCAGGATCTAACTTCGTAAATTAAAAATTGTAGCTACTTTTAAAGAAATCTCTTATGACTTGAAAGGGAGTGAGTAAAGCACTCTGATTGCCAATCAACGATCATCAACCCATTTTTACCAAGTAACCTTAAATCTTCCATGAACTGTGGAAGACACCAAAGTGGAGATCCCTATTGGGATTTAGGAGATGTGAGATACCCATCTTCTTTTCTAGTTTTGAAAATTTTTATTTTGAAATGATTTCAGATTGATAAAAAACAGTTGCAAAAATACAAAGAACTCCTATATGATCTTCATTCAGAAATCTGGATTGTTAAAAATTACCTAATTGTTTTTAGCATTCTATCTTCGTGTGTGTGTATGTGTGTGTGTTATTTTTTCTGAACCATTGGAGAGTAAGTTCAGACATGATGCCCCTTCACTCCTAAATACTTCAGTGTGTATTTCCCAAGGATGTGGACATTCTGTCAGTGTGATAATAGTACAGTTTTCACTTTAGGAAATGGAGATTGATACAATATTATCCTTTTTAAAAAAATTATTTATTTATTGGCTGTGTTGGGTCTTTGTTGCTGCATGCGGGCTTTCTCTAGTTGTGGAGAGCAGGAGCTACTCTTCGTTGTGGTGTGCGAGCTTCTCACTGCAGTGGCTTCCCTTGTTGCAGAGCATGGGCTCTAGGCATGCGGGCTTCAGTAGTTGTGGCACTTGGGCTCAATAGTTGTGACTCGCGGGCTGTAGAGTACTGGCTCAATAGTTATGGCACACAGGCTTAGTTGCTCCGCAGCATGTGGGATCTTCCCGGACCAGAGATTGAACCTGTGTCCCCTGCATTGGCAGGCAGATTCTTAATCACTGCGCCACCAGAGAAGTCCCATGATATTAGCTTTTAATTGACAGTCCTTATTCGAATTTTATCAGTTTGTTTTCCTTTGTAGCAAAACCAATTTATTTTTGTGGTCCAGGATCTAGTCTAGGATCACAGTTTGCATTTGGTTATCATCTCTCTTTAGGTTCCTTTCCTCTGTAAGATTTCCTCAGATTCTGTTTTAGGACCTTGACATGTTTTTAGGAGTACTGACTAGTTATTTGCAAAACGTTCCTCAGTTCAAGTTTGTCTGAGCTTTCCTCTTGGTTCTGATTCAGACACTGTATTTTTGGCAGGAATACCACAGAAGTAATACTGTTTCTTTGCATTATCATGAGATGTATCACGCCAATTTGTTTTAATCCTGGTGATATTAACTTTGATCATGAAGATAGTGTCTGCGTGGTTTCTCTACTGTAAAGAAACTATTTTTCTCTTTATAATTAATAAGTGATTTGTGACAGGTACTTCCTCATCAAAATTTTACTGATTTTAGAATACAGTTGATGATTCTTTCTGAATCAAGTATGACAGTGACCAAATGATGACCTTTTTCCCCCAGCTTTATTGAGGTTTGATTGACAACCAGAAGATGTGTGTATTTACAGTGTACAACCTGACATTTTGATAGATATACACATTGTGAAATGATTACCACAGTCAAGCTAATTAACATATCTGTCACCTCACAGTTACATTTTTCTTCTTTTTCTTTCAGCAAATTTCAAGTATATAATACATTATTATGAACTATAGTCACCATACTGTACATTACATCTCCTGAACTTATTCACTCAAAACTAAAAATTGTACCTTTTGATCAACATCTTTCCTTCCCTCTCCCACCCTGCTGCCCAGCCTCTGGGAACCACTATTCTACTCTCTGTTCTGTGAGTGCGACATTTTTATTTTTTAAATTTCCTCATATAAAAGAGGTCATGCAGTATTTCTCTTTCTGTGACTGAATTATTTCACTTAGAATAATGCCTCCCTGGGTCATTCATGTTGTCAAAAATGACAGGCTTTCCTTATTCTTCAAGGCTGAATAATATTCCATTATATATGTGAGATATGTATATCTCACATTTTCTTTATCCATCCATTCATTGGCAAACATTTGTTTCCATATCTTGGCTACTGTAAATAAAGCTGCAATGAACATGGTAATGCAAATATATCCTGGAGATGATGATTTTACGTCATTTAAATATATACCTAGCAGTGAATTGCTGGATCATATGGTATTTTTAATTTTTTGAGAAACCCCCATATTTCTTTGTATAATGGCTATGCCAATTTATATCCCCACGGTGTACAAGGGATCCCTTTTCTCTACATCTTCACCAATACTTGTTATCTTTTGGCTTTTTGGTAATAGCCTTCCTCAACAGGTGTGAGGTGGTATCTCATTCTGCTTTTGATTTGTATTTCCCTGATGATTAGTGATGTTTAGCATCTTTTTATATACCTGCTGGCCATTTGTTTGCTTTCTTTGGGAAAATGTCTGTTCAGGTCCTTTGCCCATTTTTAAGCTGGGTTTTTGTTTTGTTTTGTTTGGCTATTGAGTTGTATGAGCTCCTTATATATTTTGGATATTAACCCTTTATTGGGTATATGGTGTACAAGTATTTTCTCCCATTCCATAGATTGCTTTTTCATTTTGTTGATTGTTTCTTTTCCTGTTCAGAAACTTTATAGTTTGAGGTAGTTCCATTTGTTTATTTATGCTTATGTTGCCTGTGCTTTTGGTGTCAAATCTGAAGAATTATTGCCAAGACTAATGTGTAGGAATAGCTCCTTCATTCTGATGTTCACCCAGACTGCCCTGGAACTTACCCACTCATTTCGCCTCCACAGGTCTTCCTCTCAGTCACACCCCACCCACCCCCAAACACATACACACAACAGTTATATGAATCCTTTGTTTCTAAATTCAGTGTCTACTGTCTACTCCTGGACTGTCTTGATTTGAAAATCCATCCACTTAAAGGATTTAAAGAACTCTATTAAAAAATTAGATATGTTAAGGCAGTGTTAAGTACTAAGAATAAAATAAAATAAGGATGGTGAAAGGCTGTGTGAGTGGGGGATGGGGCTGCTTTAGGCAATGTGTTCAGCATTAGCCTTCCTGAGCTGAGACGTGCAGCATGAGAAGGAGCGAGCCACCGAAAATCAGGGAAAGAGGTTTCCATACTAAGGAAATGAATGGTGCAAAGGCCCTGAGGCAGGAACCTACTTGTCTGTTGTAGGAAGTAGAAAGACGTGGCTAAGGAGGCTAAGACAATTCAGTGGGCAGAAAATAGTCTTTTCAACAAATGAAGCTGGACAACTGGATAATCACATCTAAAAGAATGAAACTGGACCCCATTCATACTATACTTTAAAAGTAACTCAAATCATAGCCCTGTGTGTAAGAGCCAAAACTATAAAACTCTTTGAAGAAAATATAGGAGTTTATTTCCATGATGTTAAGTTAAGCAAAGCCTTTTTTAGATATGACACCAAAAGCACAAGCAGCAAAAGAAAAAATAGGTAAATTGGACTTCATAAAAATTTAAAACTTTTGGACTTCAATGGACAAAAAGTGGAAACAACCAAAATGCCCATCAATTGATGAATGGATAAAGAAAATATGGTACACCCATAAGTGGAATACTATTCAGCTGCAAAAAGGAATAAAGTATTGATATGTGCTACAACATGAATGAACCTTGAAAACATCGTCTAGTGGGAAGCTGCTGCATAACACAGGGAGATCAACTCGATGACGGGTGATGACTTAGAGGAGTGGGATAGGGAGGCTGGAAGGAGTCGTGGGAGGGAGGGGATATGGGGATATATGTATAAATACAGTTGATTCATTTTGTTGTACAGCAAAAACTAGCACAACAGTGTAAAGCAATTATATTCCAATAAAGAGCTTAAAAAAGAAAGAAAAGAAAAAAAAAGAAAACATCATGCTAAGTGAGAGAAGCCAGACACAAAAGACCAGATACTATATGACTCTATTTATATGAAATGTCCAGAATATGCAAATCTATAAATATAGAAAGTAGATTCCTGGTTGCCTAGGGCTGCAAGGCAAATGGGAAGTGACTGCTAACAGCACAGTTTCTTTACAAAGTGATAAAAAGTTTCTAAAATTCATTGTGATGCTGGTTGTTAAACGATGTGAATATACTAAAAACCACTGAGTTGCATATTTTACTTACATGGGTGAGTTGTATATATGTGGGTTATATCTCAATAAAGCTGCTTTATAGAAAGAGAGAGGAGGGAGGGAGGGAGAAGGGATCCAATGAGGGAGACAGAGGGCTACAGCTCTATCTAAACTTTCCTTGCTACTGTTCTAGCTTCTTTTAGAAATCAATTTACAAAAATCCAGTGATACAGTAGTTCAGATAGTACCTGAAGCACGTGCATAAAGAAAGATTGGAACTCACTACTAAGGGTCTCAAGGTAAGAAGGAAACATTTTGGATCAGATGTCTTGAGTGAGACCAAGGGCAAAACAC
Source organism: Hippopotamus amphibius kiboko (assembly GCF_030028045.1). Taxonomy (NCBI): domain Eukaryota; kingdom Metazoa; phylum Chordata; class Mammalia; order Artiodactyla; family Hippopotamidae; genus Hippopotamus; species Hippopotamus amphibius. The sequence goes on along the minus strand of NC_080192.1, from coordinate 24,909,017 downwards.
ACAAGTAGATCAAGGGCCGTGTAGAACCATTCCCTTAAACACATTTCTTTAGCATTATCTCTGGCCATTAGTGAAGAGGAATTAATAATTATAATAGCAGGGAATATTTATTCAGAGTTTAGTATGTGCCAGGCAGTGTGCTAAGCACTTTACCTGTACGATCTTGTATAAACCTCACAACAATTATGAGCCTTTTTGTACAGACAGGGAAACCTGGACACTCCATGAAGTTAAGGCTGGTCATTCAGCTGGGCTGCCTGGCTCCTGAGCATGTGCTCTTTACCACCTCCTTAGAAGGCTTATTATCATTTATTTTCTATTAGTTCTATATATAGAAAAACACAAAGCAAGTTGTACATAGCTCGCATTACAGAATGTAGGGTAAGTTCTTTACAAATAATTCTCTGGTGATTGTCACTAAGTTCCTAGTTAACAAATCTCAAGTATTGTCATGTGTGTGTGTGCGTGCATGTGCCTGTGTGTGTATTGTCTGTCTGTCTGTCTCCCTATCTCAAACAATATATCAATATATATTTTCTACTGAATGAAAAAATACTTGAATTACTAAAGTTAAGGTTCCAATGCCCAAAGAGTTAGAATATTAGTTAGGATACCAGTTTGACTACTGTTATAAAAGTCAAAATAATAGCAGCTCAAACAAATAGAAGTTTATTTTTCTGTCCTGTAACAGTTGAAGCATAAATAGTCCAAGGCTAATGTGGTGGCTCTGTGATAATGGAAACCCAATTTCTTCCACCTTGATTCTCTGTTATCCTCGGCAGAGGACTTCTGTCTCATGACTGAACGTGGCTGCTTCAGATCCTGCCATTGTGTCTGCCTCCCAGCCTATAGGATGGGGAGAAGGAAGACATGGAGGGTGGTGTTATCCTTTGCTTATAAGGTCGTGGACCAGAAATGGTGCACATCGCTTCTGCCCACATCTCATCAGTCAAAACTTATTACTTCCCTCACCTAAGTGCAAGGAATGCTAGAAAATGTAGTCTTTAGTGAAATAGTCATAGGTTTGGCTAAAACTCAGAAGGTGTATAATTAAAGGAAGAAGGAAGGATTGGCTGTTAGGGGACAGCCAGCAATCCTGTCACAGGGATAAAACCAGGTCAAAAGACCCTTGTATAGAATTCTTCCTCGACAAGACTTATTTCTTACTGAGTATACACCGTTTTGTATTCACATCAGTGATTTTACTGCTTTTCTATACCTTTTAAGAACAAAAGGGAACTACTAATTACTGGTGCCTCTAACGTGAACATTTGCAGAGAAGCTAAAAACTCAATGGATGACAAAGTCAATCTACGTTCTTGCTCGCACTTAGGGTGTAAGCATAAAAAGTTAAAGTATAAGAACAAGAGAGCCCAAGGAAACACACGAGCTTGATGCGCCCACGGTACATGATGTGAGGCTTCCATAGATTGGGTACTTTTCTATCAGCAATTTAGTAAATTCCCTTGGAAATGGAATGGAGTCATTTCTGTACAATGCTAGAAACAGCGGGATCACATCTTTTTCCCCCAACACCCCACCTGCCACATTCAAACTCAGATGTCGGCTTCAACACAAATACAATAAGGAATTCCCTGGCGGTCCAGTGGTTAGGACTCTGTGTTCTCACTGTGGAGGGCCCAGGTTCAATCCCTCGCAAGCCATGCTGTGTGGCCAAACAAAAAAATCCCATGAATACAATAATACACTCTGGACACAAAGAGTACACCCTTGGAACAAATTGAAAGCCTGGAACCATTTCCTCACTTTGTTTACTCTGGTCTGAATGACTGGTTCAGGTTACATTAAAGTGTGCATCGGTATCAGCGTAAACCAGTGTCTCGTAAAACGGAGCTCCTAAATGTTATGGTCAATACAAGGCTGACTCGATGACCCACAAGCATAATATAATTTATAGGTTCATGTCCAAGTTCAAGGAGTAAAACAAATGTTATAAAATTACAGGCTCTGTCAAATGACTCTAAAACCACCAGTCAATTTAATAATACAATTAATGGAAATGCATCAGATGGGCTGTTTAGGAAACTTGCTTATATAGGCCATACAGTGAAACGTCTGAATTTTTCACTCATCAGTGAGTTAGCTGTGCCTTGTGAAGACAGAGGCAAAAAGAATGATAAAATCAGGGGACTAGAGAAGTCATCACGTCCAGTCCCCTGTCTGTAGTCAGGTCAATATTTAACCTATTTTTAGCAATCTTGAGTAATGGGAATTGAACTGTCTTCCTCTGAAGTCTGTTCCAGGGTCCAATTAGGAAATGCTTTCGTATTCATAACCACCATTGTGCTGTAATCTCAGCCCATTTCCTATAATTTGCTACTCCATGGAGATGGAAAACAGCTGGCCATTTTTCGCCTTGTGATAATCTTTCTTGTTCAAATCCACACACACTCAGTCCTCTCCTTTCCATGTTAAAAAACCCAAACTCCTTTTGCCTGTATTTAGAACACTTATTTTCCAGCTCTTATGGTTCCTTTTCTTTGGGTTTCTGCACTAAGCAGTTTGAAATGGCCTTGCTCAGTCTCAGAAATGCTGATGCAGTCTCTCAACCTTGGTATCTCACAGTCTCAACCGCAGGTTTAAATTTCAGTCCTCTGTGACCTTCAGGTCATGTCCATGACCCATGAGCCTCACAAATTTTTCTCCAATAAGGATCCCATTCTACTTTTGGAAAACTACTTCTCTTGTTTGTCAAGGTGACTTTGGACATAATTTTCCTCCTCCAGAATACTAACGTCCCCAAACCTCGTGTCCTCTGTGACCAATAAACGTAACCTAAATGAATTACTCCAGCCTCAGACAAAGGTTGCTAACAGCCCTAAACGAGCACATTTGAGTCACACCAATATGTCCCCTACTGGCTGGTTCAGAGCTTGAACCTCCACAGATGCAGCTGGGTTCACTTGCCCTATCGACTAAACACTGTGGCAGAACAATGAAGACCCAGGTTTAGGCCAGGCCAGGGTTTCCCAACCTTGGTGCTATTGATATTTGGAGCCAGAGAATTCTTTATTCTAAGAGCCTGTCCTGTGCATGGCAGGATGTCCAGCAGTGGCCTTGGCCTCTACCCACTAGATTCCAGTAGCAACCCTCCACCCGACGATGACAACCAAAAATGTCCCCAGACATCACCAGATGTCCCCTGGCAGAGGGGCAGAATCAACCCCAAGTTGAGAACCACTGTTCCATTTGTATGACTTCCCTTTCCAGATAGAAAGTAAATTGGTTCAAGAAGATTTGCTCATGACAGAACCTCTTTCTTGACCACCCAGCATCCCAGGAATTATTGGACTGAGCACACATCGTATGCTGAGGTGCTTTTCCCATAGTCTCATCTCATGCTTTGAGATCAATGTTATCACTTCCGTTTCATAAATATTGAGTGGTTGAACTAAGAATGAAGTACCACTTAGCTACTCAAGGGGCATATTTGAACCCAGATCAGGCAGGGTCCAAAGCCTCTGTTCTTTCCATCATCTGATAAGCCTCTTCTCTAGATAGTGGATGACTTGTTATTTCTGGGGTCATTCTTTCCCTTTGTACAAGATGCAGATTTCATCTTGTAAGAACTCTGCAATCTTCTTTTCAAAAAAACCCACACCGTCCCACTGAGGTGGCTGAGAAAGAAACCCCAGTGGAGAATCCCCTGCCGAGGCTGACCTGGAAAGATCTGGGTTTACTTCATGAGTTGAGATGGCAGTTTCCTTGTGTGTCTTTAAAAAGCTGTTCCTCCCCACCCACCCACCCCCACCCCAGTCTTCAGAGTTTCACTTCTGGTTGGTATTGTCTCTGCTCACACAGTCCTCACATCGAGACCAATTCGGTCCCGTTCAGTTGTGCGGCGGCTATTTTAGTCTCCTTTACCAGCTTTCCCCACTGTCGGGGGCATTGGGTTACACTTGCTTAAGACTTTGTGATTCCCAAAGCGCTGTCCCCTGTGCTGTCACATTTGATTCCTGCCACATCGGTGAGCGAGCCCGGGCAGTGGGATTATCAAGATGAAGAAAACGGAGGGGCAGGGAGGCTCTCGATGGCTGGGGAAGGCCTGTAAGTAGGGTTAGACCTCCTGGCTTTCACCTCCGGAGCGCATTCAAGGGGACATCGGTTTGGTTAGATGGTGGTGGAACTCTTTCTGCAAAGGCTGTGCTTTGGTAGTTGTTCACGCTCTCCTTTGTTTCAGTGTTTCTCTGAGAGGGCTGGTTCCCTGGGTCCTCTCTTTTTATCTAATAGTCCGAAGGACTGGTTTTTAAATTAGTGATCATATCAACCTTTAAATAATGGCATCATTTTCTGCCTTCAATTGTCCCCTCGTGGTCTACCTTCAAGCCGAATTTCTTTCTTTATGCAGGTACTCCTGGGTCTAAGAACTCTGTTTCAGCTGCATCTCTCTCTATGCAAAGGATCTCTCCTGCCAGGCAGCACATGGCACCTCCCCGCTTTACCCTGCTGGCTGTAGCCACTAGGGATTTCCTTCTCCTTCTTTCTTGTGCTGCATATCAGGTCCCACCCCAGCTCAGTGCCGGCACCTTCTGGAGCCCCAAAGCCAGGTCTCGCCCACTCGGTCTCACCCATGCCTATTGCACTGGACTGAAGTGAAAATTGGATGAAACGCTGCGTGTGAGCTACGTAATATACACAAGAGGCGTATTATGATGAATTTAGTGTATGATGTGAAAAGGGCATCCTGTTCCCTCAGACCCTTTGTCCCTCAGATTTCGTTCCCATTAGCTTTTCTTGCCAAAACCCCGAGCTTGAAGAAATGCACCTTCCTGCAGCCTGTTTTCTTTATCTCGCTGATTTCTCTCCTTCCTTCCTTAGAACCCTGAATGTTATCATTCTATAGTCGTTTCCACCAAAGTTCCTGGGCACTTTTCTTCAAAGATGGGGCTGAGCAGAACTCAGGAGGGAGGGAAAAGTTAAAGACATAGAAGACAGAAAGGATTATTGAAAGAACAAAGTCCTAGAAGAGGTAAGAGAAGATGGATCCCAAGAATAGGAGCAAGGACACACTGAGGTAGGAGGGAGAAAAATAAGATGGATGCAGATGTGGACAGATTGGAGGTGGGGTAGAGGGAGCTTGTAAGGTCCTAGACTTAGTGCAGTAGAGGCTCCGTAGCGTTGGGCATGGGGTGAGGCATTGGTTGGCTTGTCAGCAGCCAGTGACTCAGCATAGGATGGAGGGGGACCAGTATAGGATGGAGGGGGACCAGTATAGGATGGAGGGGGACCAGTGTAGGATGGGGGGGACCAGTACAGGATGGAGGGGGACCAGTATAGGATGGAGGGGGACCAGTGTAGGATGGGGGGGACCAGTACAGGTTGGAGGGGGACCAGTATAGGATGGAGGGGGACTAGTATAGGATGGAGGGGGGTTATCAGTTGAGTGAAGGTTGGTGGTTTGGAGGACAGGCATTGGAAGAGAAAGTTGTGAAGGAGCAGATCACACACGTTCAAACTGATAACCAGTGGAATCCAGGCTGGGCAGGAAGGAGGCGAAGCAAAGAGGGCTGGTAGACTTGGATGGAGTCCTCAACAGGAGAGCTGAAAGGCGAGAGTTGGAGGTCTGCCGCCTCGAGATGAGAGTTTAAGATTTCTGACAGAGAACACCTAAGTGTTTGCCCAAGGACAGTAGAAGTGAGGGCCACCTGACACAATTGCGTGAATGTTCTGCTCCCGTGACCTTGCCGGCATCCCGTAAAGTGGGGAAAACCTTACAAGCCCTGTCCTAGGAATAAGTCTTGAATGACCTGAGCCATGCCTTGCCCCATCCCATCTGCACTAACCCTCTCGGCCATCAGTTTCACCTTCACCTTCGCCTCTCTCCTCATTTCTTGCGTGTTTTTCACTCTATTTCATGTCATGGCTTTGACTATTCCCACCAATGGCCCCACCTTTCCCTCCTGGTGTTCGGAGCCCCTCAGTGTACCCTCTCCCCAGGGACCCTCCTTCTTGGACACCACCCCAGAACAGGTGGATTTCACCCAGCTGGCCTTGGCCCCAGGTGGGGTGTGGACAGAACTCCTAGACGCTGAAAACACCCAGAGGACAGCAACCATCTGGGTGGAGGGGAAGATTCTAAGGCAGGTTCTCAATGAATGCAGGGAACTCAGTGAATATCATAGGATAGTTTTTCTCCACTTGGACTCAAATTTCTACAGGAGCCAGGCAGGTAAATACACAAGTGATGCCACCCAGCGTCGCAGGATAGAAACCAGCGGGGCCCACGGCCACCTGGCGGACACATGTTCTATCTTTGTGGAACAAGAGTGTTCAGCTCCCAAATTGTTGCCACGCAGGAATGTGGGCTCCGTGTTACCAGAGCTTTTCCGCATTCAAGAGAAGCCAGAAATCTAGGTTTGTATGTAAAATCTCCTGGTTTTCAAATGATGACAACTCATTCAAAAGAAAATGTTAGGCAACTCGTTGGACAGACCATCGCTGATGATTGAGTATCAGCCGCGCGTTACCGGTTTGCCTGGGTAATGGTGTGGCCACGGCAGAGGGGAGCCAGGAGAAAGCTTGTTTCCGAGCCTGGAAATCGGGGGGCAGGAGTGGGGCTGGGGTGTGCCAATGAAGCGACCCCCTATGAAGGGTATAATTCTTCCCCCCCCCGCCGCCCCCGCTAAGACCCAAGAAAGAGAGTCGACAACAAATTTTAAGTGTTTTTCCCCTCTCAACATTTTACTTCTTACTTTCATCCTTTGGAAAAAGTCAGTTAAACCCACACGACCTCGATTGGTGCTGTTTTGGAAAATTGCGAGGTAAGCAATAAAAAGAAGTAAAACTTCCCTGCCCTCCTCTGGGGTAGCTTAGCTACACTACGTTGTGGGGAGTGGAGGGCGGACATTCGGCCTGGAGAACCAGGAAGGCAGCAGCGGGTGAGTGGGCAGAGGTACCAGGCGCCGCTGGGAGAGTGAGAAGAAGCAGGAAATGAGAAGAGACAGCTGAGAGCGGCACTGACCCTGCTGAGACCCACGGTAAACCGCCCGAGAGGATGACCATGATCCCCGAGGTTGGTGGAGGCTGACGAGAGGAAAGATCTTCGCCATGTGTGGCTAGGTGGAAGCGCAGAGCCTGAGAACATTACAGAATGATCCCTTTTGTGAGAAACAAAAGCATATTTAGTTGGCTGTGCATGGGGAAAGTTTGGAAGAATATGTACAAAAATATTTTTTTATTACTTTTAAATTTTATTATTATTTTTTGGCTGTGTTGGGTCTTCGTTGCTGTGCACAGGCTTTCTCTAGTTGTGAGTGGGGGCTACTCTTCATTGCGGTGCGTGGGCTTCTCATTGTGGTGGCTTCTCTTGTTGCAGAGCGTGGGCCCTAGAGCACACGGGCTTCAGTAGTTGTGGCACATGGGCTCAGTAGTTGTAGCTCGTGGGCTCTAGAGCACAGCCTCAGTAGTTGTGGTGCACGAGCTTAGCTGCTCCATGGCACGTGGGATCTTCCCAGGACAGGGGTCGAACCGTGTCCCCTGCATTGGCAGGCAGATGCTTAACCACTGTGCCACCAGGGAAGTCCCTATACACAATATTAAATGTGGCTATGATTAGATAGTAGGGTGCTGAGTGGGAGGTGGTGTTTGCACAATCCACAGGGATTGCTTTGTGGTAGAGAAGAAGCAGGTCTGCCACCACTTTTTAAAAGCTTTACACGTGTTAATGGATTTGACCCTCACTACCACTTTCTGACGTCAGTACTATTATTTTCACCCATTTTATTATTGAGGAGGAAAAGAAGGGTGAGGAAATTGAATAACTTGTCCTTGGTTATACAGTTAGAAGTGGTACAGTGGTATTAAAAATGTTAGAACTGTTGTTTTTATAAAGAAAGAAATTATCTCCACACGGGAGCACGTATTTGAAAATCTGTGTCATGCAGTATTTTTTTTCCCGGTGATAATTATGGGGGTTCAGAATTTCTCACCTGATCCTAACCTAATACAAAGCAAAAGTTCCCTTGGTGAATATATCCGAGACATCTCTGTCTGCTTTCTTCTAGGTTACGCTTGGTCCAGACCCTGTTATTAGTCTTCACTTCTTTCCCAGTTGTTCACTGGGTGCATGTTTATTATGTGTGTAGAATCCACACTCTCCTGCTTTTATTTCTTCACTGTTTACCTCAATATATACTTTATTATGAAAAAGGATAGGTTAAGATCGAGTTCTTACTACGTATCAGCCATCAGACTAAGCACCTTTCAGAACACATCGTATTTAATTCTCACACCACTTTATCAATAAGGTGCTCTGATCAGCCCACAGATGAAGACTGTGAGGCACAGAGAGGTTAAGTCACTTTAGCAAAGCCACACAGCAAGTAAATGATGGAGCCAGGATTTGAACTCCAGTCTGATTCCATACTGTGTGTCTTTAAGAGCTACACTCTACTGCTAGCTCTCCTCACTGGCCAATATAGTAAGGGAATGAATAAGTCTCCTTTGTCCAGGGCCTCAGAGTATGCAGAGTATCCTTGAGGCATAAGGCCTCCTGCTTTCCTGCCCGGCTCTATTACTTTTGGCTAAAACTCATGGCAACCTGGAATAACCCAGGCCCCTTTGGCCCACATTCTTGGCATGTTTGCCAGGCCACTGTGTCTCGCTTATGCTGATTACATCATTACCCTGGTCCTGGGCTGAGAAGTCAGAAGCTCCTTCTCTTCACGTTTATGTATGACCCTTTTCAGTCAGTCCGTCTGTCAACATGAGTTTTCCTTTTGCTTTCTTTTCCCTTGGCTCCATTCTGGCTCTGTTCTAACTTTCCATGACTCTACAGGAGCTTGATTTCCCTTTGGACATGGAAAACCCAGGCTGCCTTTGACTTAAACTCTCTGCTTCCTTGGTCCGCCAGCCTGCTCTTGAAGACACTCTCCCTTTCTTGAGGACACAGACCCCTGCTCTCAGATCACTCCTAGAGGAATCGGAAACGCTCCTCCAAACCACATGCACAGGAAATCGTGTAGGGCGTGCCTACTCCTCCTTTCTGCTTGAAGATCTAAAATTCCTCCTGGTGTGACCAGTTAAGACTGGTCAGTATCATTTAGGCAAATATGGTACAGAAGGCAGTTAATACTCTGGAGAAATGCATAGCGACAACATGGAGGTGGGTGCTTGGTAGGTACCCACCTTCCAGATACATTGAGTGATTGGATAACCGATGTCTTTCCCCAGCCCCTCTTGCTTCCTGTTCCTCTTCTCTGGTAGGAAAAGGTATGCTCCTAGAAAGGCTCCTTTTAATGGACCAGGAACATTCCTTTTTAGCCACACTGTTCTAGAGCCCAAAGACCCCTTCCCTAAAGTAAGAACAACTTGGTGCAGTGGGAAGAGCAATGATCAGAAAATCAAGGTTGTAGAACTGGTTCAGCTGGTTAACTGTGTTCTGAGCAGTCACTTAAGCCCTCTGAGCCTGAATCTCTTCTTCTATGAAATGCTGGATCATCCACCCAGTGTTGCAGAGTAAAGTGATTAAGCCAGCCTTAATGACAAAGCAAATGTAAAGTCATGTTATTCCATCACGTTTTCTATTTTGGAGGCCCATGGTGTAAAACCGTCAAAACTGATACCTTGACTTCCAGGAGGAAAGTAGAAATCCTAAGGCAGTTAGTTTTAAGGGTAGAAGCTATAGTAGTGACAAGGTACAACTGGGGGTGCTTAGGGCTGCCTTAACCCCTCCCGTTCCATGATGTGGACAGTTGTCTGCTTCTCAGTCTTAAAAGTGCAATGCAAATGCAGTTACAAGACCTCACCCCTACTTCCCATTTAATTGTCACTTTTAAGTCCCTAGAAATAGAAATTATAAAATCATACCAGACTGGAGTCTATTAATTTGTAATGTAAAATTGAACAAAAAATAGATATCATATATTTATATATGAGATAGCTATGTGAATAGCCATAGTATTTGTTTAAGTAAATAGTCATAATGCTTATTTTATAAGAAGTAGATATAAATAGTGAAGAGTGTTTATAATAGGACACAGTGAATTTTTAGGCTTTTCCTCAGCCATACTCTCACATTAATGCTCAGTAGAATCCCTATTACTAGGAAACAGAAGCATTTCTAGTGTGGCAAATCCAAGAAGTAAGAGTGTAGATCAAAAAGAGTTATTTGTCACAGGTCTGTCAGGTAGGAATCCTTTTGACAGCAATTTACAGAAAAGCCCAACAAAGAATACTTTAAGCCATGTGGATACCTATTATTTACTTAGGAAATCCAGGATTGATTTCTGTGTTTCAAGAATGAAATCAATCAAAGAACCAGGGGACTTCCCTGGCAGTCCAGTGGTTAAGACTTTGCCTTCCAGTGCAGGGGGTGCAGGTTCGATACCTGGTCAGGGACCTAAGATCCCACATGCCTCAGGGCCAAAAAACCAAAACATAAAACAGAAACAATATTGTAACAATTAAAATCTTTATTAAGAAAAAAAAAAGGAACCAGGCCTTTACCTTCTTCTATCCAACCATCTTCTGCATGATGCTCTTACATTTATCACCTCATATTTGCGAGACGGCTGCCATTGCTCCAAGTAACATATCCCTGTATGATAGCATTCCCACCAAGAAGGAAGGAAGAAAAAGTACAAAAAATCTTTATCTTCATGTGACTCATCAGGGAGGAAAATCTTTCCAGAAGTTCCCAGTAGACTTGGCATTATTTTTCACAGCCCAGATTTGGGTTACATGTCATCTTTAGTCCAATCATAGGCAAAGGAGTAAGAGGCTTCCATTGTGATTCATCCCTGGGGTTGAGTGAATTGAAGCCCCAAGTGGCTGTTGGATAGACAACAGTATTAGCCACAACAAAGTAATCCACATGTGGGTTTACAGAAAATAAGGAATTTGGGTTAAGTGAAAGCACACACATTTTTCAAATGTAAAGTAGCTGTATGTTTTATTCATGAGCTAGAAAATAAGAAACAAATGTACAAAAAGATGTACTGGAATATGCCAGGCAGGGAGTACATAGATCTGGTCTACAGAGTGAGTGTATCTACCTCTTTTGAGCAGGAGAGAATTTTGAATAGATGATACCTACTTAGGTGGAACCTATGGAGATAAGAAAAGTGAAAGTAGGCAAACAAACTTTTATAAAGATATCTCTAGGAAGCAGAATTGCTATATCCAACTGACAAACCTCTAAGAAAAGTGGTCACTATGCAGTGGATGTCTGTCTGGTAGCCATTTCTTTGAGGACCTGCCCTCCAACCTTCCACATGAGGCTCTGCAACCAAGCCCAAGACGCCACCATCACAGCCTCTACAGTGGGCATGCGATCCTCATCTGAGCTGGTTCAATTCTCCATCCCAGGCATGCGAACTTGGAGCAGAAACACTGAGGGACAAATTCAGTTGGAGTTAAGTCATCCCATGGAAACACCTACAAAGAAGGTTCAGAATTTCCTGCTACTGGTCATCCCTGTCTCCTGTCATTCCCAGGGCTTAAATTTTCAGCTCCTCCTTCTACTCATTGATTCAGCCCACAAATATTGGTGAGCAAGCTGTATGTGCTGGGCCCTGTCCTAGCTTCTGGAGTACAAACAAGAATGACCATGTCCCTGCCCTCATGGAGTGAGCCGTCTAATAAGGAAGACTGATAACAAACACGTCAAGATTATTACACACTAGACAGGTCCCGTGAAAGAGAGGTAGGGTGTACGTTGGAGACCAGCTGGAGAGGCCACTTCAGATAGGATGGTCTACCGTGATCCTCCCAGTAATCCTCTTTCTTGCTTTATGCAACCAGGGTCAGTTTCTATTGCTTGCAATCGAACGCTTCTAACAGACACATGGAACAAAGGGAATTCATCAGACCCTATCACAGCCAGGAAACCCTAACCTCCAGGTCAGGAGCCCTTTTTGCTCTGAATCCATAAGCCCAAATAATCTTTGATAACTAATTTAACTTACTAAGAAAAAAAATCTAGATGGCATATTAATACACATACACCACTAATGTAGGGAAAAGGTGTTCTGGGTAGCAGATGGAGGTCTTCTTGCTACTGCATATTCATAAAGGAGCTTCCTGGGACAAATCCAACTTGTCTGAGCCTGGGCAGTATGAGTCAGTTCTCCCAGGGTCTGATCTCATCCCTGAATGAGATGGTGGCTTCAAATGGACAGCACTGAGAGAGCAGAGTTAGTACCTGGATAACTCAGCAAAGTACCACAGCCCATGAAGTCTGGCTTGGAGAGTCTGCACATCTTATCCGTTATCTTTAATACCGAGAGTAGTTTTGAAGTCGTCTTGGCCTCACGGTATTAATGAGGCCTGAAGAAGTGAGGGCCAGCCAGACGTCACACAGCTAGGTAGTCTCAGGGGCCTGGCTAGGACCCAGATTGACCACTCAGGGCAGCCATGCCTCCACATTTACCTGGGTTAGGAGACAGTGTATTTTCAGTTTGGAGCCCCAAGTATGAACCCCAGCTGCTACAATTATGGAACAAAACACCTTAAAGCATTTCTTAGTTAATGAGTGGTGATGGAGGACCTAGCATGTGGTAGGAGATGGGGCTGGAAAAGTAAGTTTGAGTCAGATGGTGAAGGGCCTTGAATGCCTTGCTGTAGGATGTGGACTTCCCCTTAGGAATAGGGAGCCACTGAAAAATTTTAAGTCAGGGAAGTGATGCAATCAGATCTGGGCTTTAGAGAGTCAAGTCTGATGGGAAAGGGAAGGAAGGTACTGGCGCAGGACTAGGAAGGATGAAAACAGTTCAGGTGAGACATGATGAAGTCCTGAACTAGGGCAATGGGAACAGAGAGGAAGAAGAACATTTGAAAGACCTCGTAGTGGGGACTTCCCTGGTGGTCCAGTAGCTAAGACTCCGTGCTCCCAATGCAGGGGGACAGGGTTGGATCCCTGGTCAGGGAACTAGATCCCACATGCTGCAGCTGAGGGTTTGCGTGCCGCAACTAGGATTCCGCGTGCCGCAGCCAAATAAATAAATGAAAGCTTAAAAAAAACGAAAACAAAAACCTTGCAGTGATATCAACAGGCCTTGGGGGAAGCAAGAGAGGGAGGGATATAGTTTGGGGGGGTTACAGGCAGATGAGGAGAAGGAGGACCAGAGAATTCGTAGTGGGAGTGAGAGGAATTGAGGGTGGAGGTGATTTTAGTTTTAGCCTACGTTAGCCCCAATGTCCATGGAACATTTACCTAGAAACATAACCCCTGGGCTGGCTAAACCACAGTTTGTAAAATAGCCTCTGATACTACACACAGAGAAGAGGTGCTTTTTAAGAAAATCCTACTGAGAACAATGGTAGAAATGAAAGAAGTGGGGAAAATGTGGTTTAAACAGAGAGGAGTTGATTTGGGAGGGATGGCCAGGGTAGAGCAGAGGAAGGAGGAAGGAAGCAGCAAGAATTGCAGGAGGGAGCAGGTTGAAGTGAGCCAGAAATAGACATGGGGCAGGAGTAACCACACAGGAAGGAAGGGAAAAGATGTGAACGTGTGGGTTGGGGCAGGGAGTGGGGGGGGACGGTGGGAAGTAGAGGATTCGAGTGTGGAAGGAACATCTCTGTTGGAAGGGTCCAGGATACAACTCTTTTCAAAGTTGCTTCCGCCCACCTCTCTCTTCCAACTACTTGCCTTAGCTGTGTGTAAAACATGATTTTATGACAAGGAGCCTGCCTGGATCAGGGCCGGGAGGTGTCGTCTGGCTCACTTGGTGTGTATCAGTAGTCTTTGAAAAGACCACTTCTACCTTAAAAATTTTGTTGGCAAAACGTGGAAGGTCTATAAGAGGCATAGATATCAGTCCCACCGCCCCTCTCCCCGCCCCCCCCCCCCCCCCCATTTTTCTTTATCGCCTTCCTCCTCACCTTCCTCTTGGTTTCCCGGGTCAAAAGGGCAGAACTTCCTGTCTGAATTTTAAAACCTCTGTCGCCTTGATTTTGTTCCTGGCTCAATGGAGATGAATTCCAAGTCGAAGACAAACAATTGTGCCTTGTGAACAGTCATCGTGAGTTGAAAAGACTGCGCGAGTGCTTTTTTGCAAACCTGTCTTAGGGAAACTTTCCAGTGGGGGAGGGCAGGAGGGTCAAACCCATCCTAGAAAGAGGAACTCCTGATTACTCTGAGAATGTGATTTTCTAAGTAAATTCATAAAAGTCAAAAATGTCTAGTAAGAAAAGAGACGCAGGGTTGATCGCAAAGAGAGAAACAGCATTCCACAGAACAAAACCTCCCTGAGCAGCGATAAGTCTTGATATTAGAAAAGTTCTCCCATGCTCTCAGCCTGCTGGCAGGCAGTTTACACCCGTGATTGCTGGCTGCCCAAAGTAACCGTCTCTTCTGAATCATGAAAGTTGCAGCTTAAGAGCTTTCTGGGTAAACGGACATGCAGTGCTGTGCAGACATCCTACATGCCCAGCCTTGTACCTCTCGCCTGGGTGGAACCCACTTCGACTTTCACTCTCCTGATTTTCAAATTACTGCAGAAAAGCAGAAGTCCTGATCTAGGAAAAGAGAAAAAAAAAAGTCTCTTGAAATTCCATTCTCAGGATAGAGTTTACCTCTCCTGGTACAAGGACCGACACTCAACAAGAAATATTCAAGCAGTATCAGTCATGTTGAGACCAGCCCTCCGAGATCTTTTCACCAAGTCTTTGCAGAAATTATTTTCCAGAAACTGTGATCCTCTCTTCTCCTTTGTTCTTGCCCCAAACAGATACAAAATAATGTATCATCAACAGCATATATGTAATGACTGCCTATCGTATACTATCCAATTGTGCTAACCACTGATGTGAAATTATTTTTAAAAGCCAAAGTGATTCAAAATTAATTTTCTTCTGGATATTTGAAGTTACCTAGAAATGATATAAATTCAAGTTTAGATTGCGCTGTCACAGGGAGATCTTTTGTTTTTACTTTTAAAGTAAAAATATTTTAAGGGTTCCCTCTTTACAATATTATCTTTGGAATCCTCTGTTAAAATACTTATTTACTTAATTCATCCAATAAGTAATTGAAGGGTACGCTAGGTCAGGCATTAATCTAGATGCTGAATAATTCAATGGTAAACAGTAATAATTGTAGTTTGTATATATTGAGTACTTTCTATGTACTCATTGTATTAAGCATTATGTTAAAGGCATTATGTGTATTCATTAATTTATTCCTAAAACAATAGTGTAGATGCTATTACTGTTATTATAAATTGCTACATATTAATATAAAAATTTTAAGGTGAGGAAACTAGGGCACAGAGAGGTTAAGGTACTTGCCCCAAGTCATACAGCTAGCTAAATGGAGGAGCTGGGATTTGAATCCGGCAGTCCAGGTCCAGCTCCCCAGCTCTTAACTGCTTGGAGAACCCCTACTGTCATGGAGTTTACATTCCTAGTAATTCAAACACGTCCTGGTATAAATTCTTTTGCCAGTGTTACTGAGTCCAAGCTCACTCTGCTCACTGCACAACAAGCCAATGTGTCAGATGAAGTATTGAGGCAAGGAATACAACAGTATTCAGAAAGCCAGCAGACCAAGAAGATGGCAGACTAGTGTCTCCAAAAAACCATCTTATTGGGGTCTGGATGCCAGTTTGTTTTATAGAATCAGAGAGGGGAGAGACAGTGAGGAAGTAAAGTAAAAAGGCAGAATAGAGAGGGAGAGGCATGGGGAAGTAAAGTAAAAAGGGCTATCAGTCTTGCAAAGCATCTCCTGGAATGACTAGCTGTGGGGAGGACATGTGTTAATTTCTTCTTTTCTGCAGCCATTCACAGGTGGGCAGGGTTCTCTGAGGCAGGCCGTTATGTATGATTATAATAACACAAGCAATGAGAAGCAAAGGTTAAAGTCAAAGAAACAGATCCAACATGGAGTCTGATTTAGCTCTTCCCTGTTACACAAGCGTGCAATGGCCTCTGAGATGTCCATGCTCTTCAGACTAAGGGAACCAAGAGAATAGTAAAAATGAGCACTAGATTTGGAGTCAGTCCAAAAATCTGGGTTCAACACCTCAACAAATCATTTAACCTTTTTGAGACTCAGTTTTCTCGTCTTTAGTTTGAGAATAATACCCCTGATTTGAAGTTATGTGAACTGACACATGAGAATTTTCCTTGTGGATTCTGAAGCACTATACACCCACAAGGGATGGTATCATTAATTGCCTCTGTCTGTGAGGTTGACCTGTAATGCTGTCTATCAGCTTGAGTGCTGCCGGTGATTTAGAGACTCGTTACAAGGGGTTAGAGTAGCAAGAACAGCCCCAGCTTTGTGCAATGCCAAGCTGAGCTCTTTCATCTAAGCTTTAGACATATAGAAGACATATAGCAGATATAGTTTCCTGCTCACACAGGAATGCTTTTCAAGTGGGAAGAGAAGTTAGGTTCAAAGATACTCAAAATTTAAGGTAATTAGAGCTGGACAGTTTCACCCTAGTTAACATCTGTGTTAGTAATAAATGGTCCATGGATCAGTATAAAGTTGAAAAAAATTTTAGAAAGTATCACATGGGACTAGGAAGTGTTTCTGTCAGTATTAACAGTATGACATTCACCATAAATGATAGGAATAATCCTTGTCACCTATTAATCAAGACTTAGAAGGTAGAGAATTAGGAGGTATAGGTTTAAAAATCTATAAATATTTATTCACAAACTTTTATAAATTAATCCTTATTTTCCTTTTTTTTAGTTGTGTGCTTGAACAAACTACACACCCCCTGAGCCTCAGCTTCCTCATCTGTGAGATGGAGAACTAATAATTATATTGCAAAGTTGTTAGGAGGGTTTGAGATGACACATGTTGTATTAGTTCTGGCTGCTATAACAAAATGCCATAAACTGAGTGACTTAAACAACACATATTTATTTCTCACAGTTCTGGAGGCTGGGAAGTCCAAGATCAAGGTACTGGCAGATTCAATTCTTGATCAGGTTCTTCTTCCTAGCTTGTGGATAGCCACCTTCTTGCTGTGTCCTCACATGGCTAAGAGAAAGAGAGTGGGAGCAAGCTTTCTGGTGTCTCTGCTATAATGTTACTAATCCCATCATAAGGTCCCCACCCTTATGACCTCATCTAAACCTAATTACCTCCCAAAGGCCCCATCTCCAAATACCATCACATTGTGGGTTAGCGGTTTAACATAGGATTTTTGGAAGGACACAGTTCAGTCCATAGCATGTGTAAAGAACTCAGTTCAGGGACTAATAGGTGCTCAATAAATAATAACTATTTCCAGCTTTGAGAAGGGAAAATCATGATATTTCTTTTTTTCCCAGACATTTCTAGTTAAGTCTAGGTTGCCTCCATTGGGTTCCTGCTGCAAGCAGTTCATACCATAGTTTGTAGCATATAGCACAAACATTTCCTATACTTGACTAATACCCAGGTGTATTTTAAAAGAAAAAAACTTTAAAGGTTGATTTAAATTGTATTTTGTCCCAAAGTCTATAAGCATAAAATCATGTCTAAACTCCTACACAACTATAAAATCAAGCTGAATTTAAAAAGCCAAAACTGTTACACAATCAGTATAATCCAGAATAACAACATTAGCATGAGAGATGGTGTTTGCATTCACATAAACTACTGACCATGAGGAGATGATGGCTCTGACCTCCTGGTGCCAGTTCTTTGGCGTACACACCCCCCCACCACCAGGCTGCCGACTTTCCTTATTTGTACAGTGTTCCATGATGTCACCTGGCTTTCATAGGTGCCACTTAGGAATCAGGTCCATCCATGTTCCTTCCTCATTAGCCCAGGATAATCACAGTGCTATTGCTTTGTGCCAGTGTGACCGTGAGTGCAAACGCAGACTTGGGAAAACAGTCCCTGTTTATGGGAGAGGAGATCCAGGATGTGATAATATTAACTTTTTAAGACTATCTTTGAAATGACTACACTAAATCACAAAATTTTACAATTATCATGGCAAATTCGTAGACCTGAAGGGATCTACAGACCTTGGTTTAGGAACGTTGATGTGACCTTAGACCTGTGAGCTTAGACCTGGGTTCAAATCCTGCACTACCACATGGTACTTGTGGAATCTTGGAGGCATTCACTCTCTTAGTCATTCAACAAACACATAATGAGCACCTACTATGTTCCAGGCACATTTTTAGGCCCTGGGGATATAATGGGATTCAAGACAATGTCGCTGCCTTTATAGAGCTTACATTCTCGAATCTAATGAGACAAATCATTTAAACTCCTCTCCAAGCCTATGCTTCTGTATTTATAAAATGGGGATAGTAATTGGGCCTAATTGGAGAATCTCTGGAGATCTAGATAAATTGATACACGTCTGAAAGGTGTGCTGGATTTCCCTGTTTGGCTTAGTTTCACTCTTCATCCTTCTTACCCTGCTCTGTCCTTCTTACCCAAGCTCCTGGTTGGGCTTGGCTATAAGGACTCTCACAGCAGAGATCAGAGGGTGGAAAAATCAGGTTGGGGTACTTATTCCCCAGGCTTCTTGCCTGTTGGGCTTCTGGTAGACAATGGCCACAGCTCCTGCTTCTGAATCATACATAAAGCATGAATCTTATTTCACAAACGTATACATGCAAGAAGGGTCACGTAATCTATTTGCATTGAAAAAAATTAAATTTGCCCCCAATCTTCCATTCCACTGAGTTGGCAGGAAATACTGTGGCAATTCTCTTCCCTAGGGTCTCACTAGAGTAAGAACTGTGCTCTTTGGCCTCCAGTGTGTCACTGCTGCTGCCGAATTCCTCATCCTCCAAGCTCAATACAGTTCAGGCTGCGCTCTGCACAACAGTGTCTCCTCTGAAGGGGCACCACTCACAGCAGAGACCTCTACTAAGGTTTGTGGGACTGCGAGGAGGGGCATGGAGAGCCCGGCCTCTGGCTGAGTCCTGCAGCAGCAAGGTCCGCTCAGCTCTGCACACATTCAGTAGGGCACAGACACACACACTCACTGGCACATGGGGCCGTGCCCTGCCACCCCTCATTCCAGTGGTGGCTTCTTCTTCCCGCCCACAGCCCTCGGAGGCCCCATTCCTATGTGTCCCTCCCTCCAAACCCGACAAGCTCTCTTCACCTCCCAGCAGCACCTGTCCAGGTGTACAGCGTGTATGTGAACAGGAGTGAGCACGCAGTCACGACTGCTGCCCAGCCCAGGCTCTGCAAAGACGAACCAGGGAGAGCTCAGACTGCACCGTAATTGTATTAGTCTCCTGGGGCCATAACGAAGTCTCCCAGGCTGGGTGTCTTAAACAGCAGGAATTGATTCTCTCACAGTCCTGGAGGCTGGAAGTCCATGATCAAAGTGCTGGCTGGCTGGTTTCCTCTGTGGTCTCTCTCTGGCTTGTGAGTGGCCACCCCCTCGCTGCTTCTTCCCATGGTCTTTCTGCGCCTGTGGGCTCCTATGGCCTCTGTGTGTCCAAATTTCCTCTTCCTATAAGGACACCAGTCAGATTGGATTAGGTCCCATCCTATGATCTCATTTTAACTAAATCACCTCTTTAAAGACCCCATCTCCAAATACAGTCACGTTCTGAAGCACTGGGGCTTACGGCTTCAACATATGAATTTGGGGGTGGGGGGTGGTCACAATTCAGCCCATATCGGTAAAATGCAAACTTTAAATGATTTTATAAGAGGAAGAAGGTTGCCTATTTCTAATTAGCACAAAGGCACCACATGGACTAGTGGCCCAGCTGGTGATCCCTTAAAGCTCAGTGATTCCCGGGTGTGTGTGTCATGCTTGGGCCGTAGAAGCTTTTGCAATGGCTGGGAGCCTAGGGCCTGAGTCCAGCCTTCCCGGGGACAGACAGCCATTCCTCTCTGGGAATCTTACCAGCAGTGCAGTTCCAGGGAGTGGGGTTTTGTTTCCACTGCCACAAGGACTTTCTGACCTTTGCCCCCTTTTCCATCTGGGGGACTTGATCCATTCTCCTTCTCTCCTGCTTCTTTCTCCCCTCACTCCTCTTCCAGTCCATGAGATCCAGCACAGTCTCCTCCATGAGCTTAGCTTTTTGGCCAAAGACAAGGAAATATGTTCAGTTGACTTTGACTTTCAGCCCTGCAACACCAACCTCTCCTTACACAGGAGCTGATGGTCACTTCTCTCTTGGATTTTTGAGGTGGGGCGAGGGAAAAGGCAGTGATGAAAAAAATTAACTTCTCAATGAATTAACCTGCCAGATACGGAAAGACTTTAGCACAGTGCCTGGCCAAGCCAGCCCATCATCACAACATTATATGAAGCAGCACTGAGAGTCTGTGATCTGAGGAAAAAGCACCAAGAAGCCAGTGTCAGAAATAGCGCTGTCCAATCAAACTTTCTGCCACAATGGAAATGGTCTCAATCTGCCCTGTCCAATGGAGCAGCCATTAGCCACTAATGGCTACAGAACACTTGAAATGTGGCTAATGCAAGTTTAAGTTCAAAAAGCAGTGCAGCTGGCTGCTACCCTGTTGGGTGGTACAGATTTATAAGATTTTTTGTAGCAGCTGACAATAGAGAATGTTTGAGCATTTTCAGTCCAAATAATAGAACAATTTCCATTTCATTTCCTGGCCATGCCCTGAGCCCAGTTTTGCCTCTCTGCCCACTACAAAGATGAGGGCTGCCCCCCTACAGTTTCTACAAGCAAACCAAAATGCCAACAACAACATTTGGAAGCCTCGGGGGGATCTTTCCATGTTGAAACCTTGACCTTCTCAGTTCATTCTGCAGAGCAGGAACGGCACGGAGTGATGCCACCCTCTCGTGACTTCAGTTTAACGACATCCCCTTTCGCAAGTTTTATGTGGCATCTGAAAAAATAAAATCAAAGTGGAATTCTAATGAATTTTGTTTTCATGCATCGGGGCTGACTTCCACGCCACCTCCCGAGACCCTCCAAGATGCTACAAGGCTCCGCTTAGCCAGGCCAGGGAGCTGCACATTCCACAGCTCGTCCAAGCTGCCAAGCTCTATGAAAATCCTTTGAGCACAATTAGGAGTTTTTACTAGATGCCTTAATGGTGTGCCCACTGGAAATGTGTACCTTGGCACAGCCGGGCCTCCAGGCTCCTGTCACCTTCTTACTGCAACTGGAATTGGCATTGCAGCCCCTGGAAAATGGGCACCTCTCATCTCGACATCCTGCATGAATCGCTCCGTTCTGTGGAGAAGCAGGGCTCGCCTCAGACGCCTGCAGACAAAACAGACAGGCTGCTTTTCCTGTGTCGGGCTTTTCCCGGGGGCTGGAAGGAGGCCGAGAATCTCTCCTTGAGCTGCTGTGATTTTTCCTCTCTTCCTTCCCTGCCTTTGCAAATTATATAATTTCCTTGGAGCCACATGTTTTTAAAGTCTCTCGTTCACACACCTTTGCAAATGTTCTCAAATAACATGCATGGGTCTGTGCGTGTTTTAAAGGTATACGCTTGGCAAATGCATAGAGTTGAATGAAATCTGATGGTGCCACCCCAAGTGAAACACTCCTCTCACTCCCCATCACATACAGAATATAGTACAAGCTTTGTTTTTTAAATGAATTTACTTATTGATTGATTGATTGGCTGCATTGGGTCTTCATTGCTGCACACAGGTTTTCTCTAGTTGCAGCAAGCAGGGGCTACGCTTCATTGTGGTGCATGGGTTCCTCATTGCGGTGGCTTCTCTTGTTGCAGAGCACAGGCTTTAGGCGTGTGGGCTTCTGTAGTTGCAGCACACAGGCTCAATAGTTGTGGCGCACGGGCTTAGTTGCTCCACGGCATGTGGGTTCTTCCTGGAGCAGGGCTCGAACCCGTGTCCCCCTGCATTGGCAGGCGGATTCTTAACCACTGCGCCACCTAGGAAGTCCCAGTACCAGCTTGTTAATTACAGTAAATGAGGCCCTTTATGAGCTGGGTTCTGCTTATGTTGATAGCCTCATCTCCCTCTGGTGTTACGTTGGCTCCAGCAATTCCGAGCAGCCTAAGCTTCCTCAAATAAACCCTGCCGTTTTGCTCCTCCGTGTATTTGCCTGTGCTGGTCCCCCTGCCCTGTACCCACTCCTTGTCCACCAGGGAACGGTCCTTCCTTCATACACAGGCCAGCAGGCACCTGCTCTGGGAAGTTTTCTCCTCTTCCTCTCTCAGAGAGTTCCTTTCTCCCCCTGCATTGTTTCTGTGTCCTATATCTTACATATATCTGTTTCACTTGTCTCCCTATATTGTATCCTATTTCCTTGCCCATCTTTCTCCATTCTTGGGCTATGAGACTGTGGAAGGCTAGGTCTATGTCTTTTTCATCTGAACGGCCAGAACCAATCATAGTGCCTGCCTCATAACCGCCAATCACAACCCATTGTTGAAATGAGCTGAAATGAGTAGAAAGAGCATCTGATGTGAGAAGGTTGTATGTTTCCCACACTTCATCTTCTCTTCTCAACGAAGTTTTCTTGAATCCATTTGAGTTGGCTTGGGATGTAATTATCATCTGTGCATTTAAATAAAAACATGTAAATCACTGTGGAAATACCTTTTGCCAAAGCTCAACAAATGAAATGCAGGAGATTGCAAAGGAGGAAAGGAAGAAAAGTAAACACACGTGGAGACATGCACTCAGAGCCTGTCCTGTGGGCTTCAGCTCCAAAGGACAACCGGATCTGTCTGCATCTGCCCATCCAGTTACATCCACCCTGGTCCGGGCCCCACCATCTCTCACCTGGACCTCTGTAGCTGCCTCTTCTCACTGTTTCCACCTGCCCTGTTATGAACTGAATGTTTGTGTCTCCCCAAAAGCCACATGTTGAAGCTCTATCCCCCAATGTGATAGTATTCGGTGGGGTCTTGGAGAGGTAATGAGATTTAGGTGAGGTCATGAGAGTAGAGTTCCCATGGTGGGATTAATGTCCTTATAAGGAGAGGAAGAGAGATCAGAGCTTACTTTCTCTGTCATGTGAGGACACAGCAATAAGATGGCCATCTATAAGCCAGCAAGTGGGTCCTTTTCAAGAACTGAGTCTGCTATCACCTTGATCTTGCACTTCCCTGTGTCCAGAACTGTGGGGAGAAATATCTGTTGTTTAAGCCACCCATTCTATGGCATTTTGTTGTAGCAGCCTGGGCTAACTAAGACATGTTTCCCTGCATTCTACTCTCCACCCAACAGCTAGAGTCAGCTTTTCCCAACATAGGTCAGGTCATGTCATTCTAACTTAACCTCCCCATTCACTTGCAAACCCACACTCCTCTCTCCAGCCTACAAAGACCTTCCATGATCTGGCTGCCACCTCCTTTCTAAAATGCTGTCTTCGCTTCTTTCCCTTGTTCACATTCCAGCCACGTCACTTTCTTTACAGGCTAAGCCCATGTGAGCTACTGCTCAAATGACATTCCTGCAGCCATTTGGATGACTGTCCCTTAAAAGAAAGACTTCTTGTCACAAGACCGCCGCTGGCTACTGTATCTAAAGTCGTTTCACAGTCACTTTCCACCATGTCACCCGTTTCATTTTCTTCATAGCTCTTTCCAGGACCTGATACCCCTTCTTGTTTATTTCCTTGTTCATTCCCTGTCTTCCCCAGCTGGGCTCCTTGAGGACAGGAGTCTCACCTTGTTTTGTTTGCTGCTCTATTCCCAGCACCTAGAACAGAGCCTAGCCCAAGCTGTGCTCAAAAATGATTGGCTATCCAAAGACTAGTATGTGCCTGGCACTGTGCTAGACACTTCCACAAACAGTATTTCATGGAATCGTGTCCAGGAGGGTGTCTTGCAAAAATTAGTGGGGAGTGGCCTGTGATTTCCAGTGTTTTGACATACCTGGTGTGGTTTCACTTATTATTCGTTTCTTTGAAGTAGAAGTGAGTCGGAGGGGGTGATTTCATACCTAAGTCTATCCATATCAAAGGGTTTATGGACGAATGCCAGGGTAGCAAAATTAATGTGACCTTAACATGGAAGGTGCAGGAAGCTGCAACCTAAGTAATGTGGTGTGTGGTGACAGCACCCACTGGGGTCTACGGCCCAGCTCCTGGTCACTCCAGCTCTGATGCACCCATAAGTTGTGCTAAGGTTTGTCCACTTCAAAAGCAGGTTTAGTTCTACCTTGCCCACCCCTTTAGATGCTAAAAAGGTGAATACAATTTCCGAAACACTGAGTCTCTCAGAAGCTCAGTTTAATATGAAGGTTAGGTTGTGTCTTTAGGAGAGCTCTGTCACAGGGCATCATGGAATTTTCTTCAGCTTTTACAAGAGCACGGGACTTGCAATCAAATACCTGGGTTTGAGTCAGATTCTACTACTTGAGAGCCCTGCGACTTTGGGCAGTTCACTTAACCTCACCTAACTGATCTCTTCTGTGAAAAGAAATGCTTGCTCTATCTGCCTCAGAAGTTCGTTCTGAAGTCCAGAATTAGAATGGTGCTCTGGAGGAAAGTGTAAAACTGTGAAGTGTCATGCATTGGAGTTTGTTATTCTAATTATTATCAAGGTCTACTCCCTATGGAGTCAGAGAATGACAGAATATTAGAAATTATTAATTCAAACCCATTTATGTGATATATGTGTGCATGTGTGTTTATATGTTTCATGGTTTATAGAAATAATATGCTTTTTTCAAAAAATACTATGTTACCTTTTTTTAATATTTTACGTCCGCTTTTTTAAAACTTTGATTGATTGTGTTGGGTCTTCGTTGCTGTGCGTGGGCTTTCTCTAGTTGTGGTGAGCGGGGGGCTGCTCTTCATTGTGGTATGTGGGCTTCTCATTGCGGTGGCTTCTCTTGTTGTGGAGCATAGGCTTTAGGCACATGGTCTTCAGTGGTTGTGGCACACGGGCTCAGTAGTTGTGGCACACGGTCTTAGTTGCTCTGCTGCATGCGGGATCTTCCCGGACCAGGGATCAAACTTGAGTCCCCTGCATTGGCAGATTAAGTAGATTCTTAACCACTGGCCACCAGGGAAGTCCCAGAAACAATATGCTTTTGATTATTTCTTTTCTTTTGTTTTTAATTGGGGTATAGTTGCTTTACAATGTTGTGTTAGTTCCTGTTGTACAACGAAGTGAATCAGTTATACGCATACATATATCCCCTCCCTCTAGGACTTCCCTTCCACCCCCACCCCACCCACCTAGGTCATCACAGAGCACCAAGCTGACCTCCCTGTGCTATACAGCAGGCTCCCACTAGCTATCTATTTTACACATGGTAGTGTATTTAAAATGTAATCTTCCAATTCATTCCACCCCCTCCCCACCATGTCCACATTCTCTACGTCTGTGTCTCTATTCCTGCCCTACAAATAGGTTCATCTGTACCATTTTTCTAGATTCCACATATATGCATTAATATACAATATTTGTTTTTCTCTATCTGACTTACTTCACTCTGTGTGACAGACTCTAGGTCCATCCACATCTCTACACGTGACCCAATTTCGTTCCTTTTTATGGCTAAATAATATTCCATTGTATGTATGTACCACATCTTCTTTACCCATTCATCTGTTGATGGACATTCAGGTTGCTTCCGTGGCTTGGCTATTATAAATAGTGCTGCAATGGGTTATTTCTTCTCCACTTGAGAACACCGATACACATAAGAAAAGCTGACAGTAGCATAAAGGACCAAATAAATACTTTGGACAAAATGCTATGTGAGTTTGGGGTGGTGGCCTGGAGGATAGTAATAGTCTCCTAATCAGCTTTCCTGCCCCTTAAGGCTCTCTCCTCCCCAAACTACCCCAAGTAGTGGCACCAGAGAGATTTCTCCAACAAAAGGTAGTAAAATACATTGGTTAAGGGTGCAAACTTTGGACCCAGACTGCTTGGGTTCAAATCCCCGCTCTGCTACCCAACTAGTCAGTTATTTCAGCCCTCTGTAGAAATGGGAAAGTATCAGTAATCTCCTCTTAGGGTTGTTCTGAGGATTTAATAAGTTAGTATCTAAGAAAGTACTCAGCATCTTGCCCGACACTTTATAAATATCTGCTATTATCATTCATTGCTCTCTGACCCTATCGCTGAACTACTCCAGGTTTTCTCATGGGGTCTTCTTTCCTCCCAAACCAAGGCCACAGCCCTTAGCAGGCTGTCATGAGGCCTTCCCCTCCCCAACGCTGCAGCTTCATCTGCTTCTCCCCTTCACTCCAGCCAAAGAGAATGATTTGCTTTTCTTGATGCCCTTCTTGCCTTCAAGACTCGCCTCTGCTTCCGGAGTTGGAAGTGCCTTCTCTGAGCTTTTTCTCTGAGCTCTTAGAGCATCTTGTCTCTGTCTCTTAGCAGCTCCTGTTTAGTTTCTGAGGTCACTTTATCTTCCCCTACTAGACTGTAAGCTGTTTTTCCTCTTTTTAAACTTATTTATTTTGTTTATGGCTGCATTGGGTCTTCGTTGCTGCGTGTGATCTTTCTCTAGTTGCTAGGAGCGGGGGCTACTCTTCGCTGTGGTGCGCAGGCTTCTCATTGTGGTGGCTTCTCTTGTGGCAGAGCACAGGCTCTAGGCATGCGGGCTTCAGTAGTTGTGGCACGGGGGCTCAGTAGTTGTAGCTCTCGGGCACTAGAGCGCAGGCTCAGTAGTTGTGGCGCATGAGCTTGTTTGCTCTGCAGCATGTGGGATCTTCCCAGCCGAGGGATTGAACCCATGACCCCTGCATTGGCAGGCAGATTCTTAACCACTGTGACACCAGGGAAGTCCCTAGACTGTAAGCTCTTAAATAGCAGGAATTGTGGTTTATTTGACTTATATACTTTGCAATATCCCAAACAGACTCTTTGACCATAATAGGTATTCAGTAAACGTTTGTTGAATGAATGAATGGCCTGATGAAGTCAGAGTGTGCATCACTCAAATGAGAGTTGAACTGTGTCTTGAAGGGAGAACAGGCTTATTTGTGTTGCTGTGCAGTGACTAAGAGCGCACAACATGGAACTAAACTACCTGGGTTCAAATCCTGACTTGACATTTACTAACTCTGGGTGAATCGCTTCACTTCCCTGTCCGTGTTTTCTTATCCATAGAATAAGGCTGATAAAAATACTTTCTTCATGACCTCACAGTGGGATGAGTATCATATGAACTTAGCGGCATCCAGGCACATAGTGAGTGCTCTGTGAACAACAGCCATTAGTACTATCGTGTAAGAGTAAGAGGTCCAGGAATACAGTAAAAAGTAGAAGAGTTCCTCACTCCACTCCAGCAATCTTAGCCCACAAATGTAGCCACTGCTATTGGTTTAGTAGGCATCCTTCCAAAGCTTTCACGAATGTAAAATATGTTCAGCAATGTAAACAAAATCATAGCACGTATACTGTTCTTCAAGGTTTCTTTACACAACCATATATCATGCTTAACTGTTTATGTCAATACATATTACTCCAATTTACTCCTTTTAACACTTGCTCAGCATATCAGTTTATGGAACTATGCTAATCGATGTGGTCAGCGCCGTATCGGTGGCCACTGAGGCTTTCCCAATCTCTTACCTTGATGAACACTGTGCAGTGAATATCTCAGAGATGCAATTTTGCACGCTTGTGATAGTGCAGGATAAGGTCCTGGATGTGACACCGTGGCCAATAACAGCTATTCATACTGATGTGCGAGGACCTCAGTTGTACATCATAATCCGTCTCATGTTGTCATCTTTGGTCCTTGCCTGGCCCTCTTGTATTTTATTTGATAACACAATAATCATGTTCTAAAGTTTCATAGTCGTTTTCCCATTGCCCTCGGGAAAGATAGTAACAATTACACTCAACGGATAGGATTTATTTACTTTTTTTTTTAAAGAACTTTTATTGAGGTACAGTTAACATACAACAAACTGCATGGATTTAGAGTGTACAGTTTGGTAAAAGGATAGGATTTAAATAGGCAGTGAACAGTAGTGAGAGCTGCTCTTGTTAGGGAAACAGTTTGAGTACTCTGGGAGGTGGGAATAAATAAGGCTTACAGAGTTTCCATGACAACGAGTGTAGTCTAAGTTGAGAATATTTCTTTACTGAAGTTATGGGACAGGAAGTCAAATCTGAGACTGAGAAACAAAGCCAAGGAGCTAAGATCTCACACCAGGCTGTAAGATGAATCTCATAACACAAGAGGTATTTTACAAAGATTTACCTGGGGACAGTGGTCAGGATGGACTTTCACTATTGTAATTCAGTCTTTCCGTGTACAAGTAGCTTTTTACACTAAAGACACCTGTATCAGTCACAAGAGATTGGGTTATGTTGCAATAACAAATACTCCCCTAAATAGCTGCTTTACACAGTAAGCCTATTTCTCTCTCCTGCTACCTGTTCATTGGGGATCAGTTGGAAGTGGGAGTGGGTGGGAATGAGGTGGTTCTGCTGAGCACTGATCAGGCATTGAGGGATGCAGGCTGACGCACAGTCACCACCTGCAAAGCTGCTGGCTTCCAAGCCAGCGGGAAGGAGAGGATTGGCAGGTCTTGCATTGGCTAGTAAATGCTTCAGCCTGGAAGGGACACACCTCACTGCTTTTCACAACTCATTGGCCAGAACTAGCCACTTGACCCCATCCAATGCCCCAAAAGGGACCAGGAGTATAAACCCATCATGTGCGCAGGAGGAGGGTTGGAAATAATTGACAAATGTTATTACTAACCATCTCCTTTCCATTATCTAAAATATCCTTTTCAGAAAATCCCACGACAACTGAGAGAGAAGGGCAAAATAATGCTGTTGTATCCAATGTTGCTTCAAAATATTAGGCTACAAAAGAAAAAAAAAATATTAGGCTGCAAACAGGGCTTGAATATGCTTGCAAACAGTTTGGTTCTATAGGCCAAATACTATTTTGAGAGTGGCTTCAAATGAGGTGGAATAGCATGAAAAAGCTTTGGGGATAAATGAAAACCTGTTCCACTCTCCTCCCACCTGGCATCTTTCCTTTTCCATTTTCTCTTCCCTGGGTCCTAGAGCTTCTTTGGGGCCTATGTGGAGCCTATTCAGTCTCCAACAGATTCCCTGCCTGAGGGCAGAGTACAATTATCACACTGGCAACGCTAACAGTGGTAGTAAACCCTCAGTACTGTTTCCCATGTGCCACCGCTTTCCATGTGTTAACTCATGTTTCCTCACACCAACCTTATAAGGTAGGCATTTTCACTACTCCCTTTCTACAAATGAGGAAATCGAGGCACAAAAAGGTTCAATAACTTGCACCAAGGTCACCAAAATCAGGCAGTGAGCCTCCAAGATGCACGTGATTGCTAGGGCACTTGCTAGAAGAAATGTTCTAGAGCATTCCCCTTCCCCAACCACAGACGCCTAGCTACCATAATTTGCCACAAAAATTTCTGTATTTTAATAAAAGCTTTCCACACCCACCCCACACCCCATTCATTTCAGCCAGCATTCAACGCAGAGAAACGGCACCACAATGAAAGTTCACAGCCCCGACGGATCCTTTAATAGACTTCATCTGAAAAATCTTACCTCACCATCAGTCATGCCGTCACCCTCGTGGAAGATCTGCTCTGTTTTTGCTAACGAGTCTGCTTTCAGGGCCGCTCATAATCCCTTGATGTTTGCTTCTTTCCTTTTTTTTTTTTCACTCTGAATACTTTTATAATTTCACCGTGAAAAATCTCCTTGCACGATTAACGTCTTCACCTCAGGTAGTGGTAGCCTGTGAAACACACACCAACATTCCTATACCTTTACATCTAGTTAATACCCACTTGACCTCAGGCTAATTTAGGGTCTGTGACGGTGCTCCTTCTTGCAGTTTTATCCAAACGTCCATCTGAGACCTGTAGAACGTTTTATCGTCATTCATGAAGCCTTCATCTCTACGAAGCAGGGACCGGCAGGGGAAAGTGCACACAACGTGCTAAGTACGTGACAGAAGCTGGAAGTGTTCCTGCCGCTTTATGTTTTCCACGTTCATTTTTTCAGTGTAGACATGATCAGAGAACTTGCTCATTGAAGAATTACCTGGTTTGGCTGCACCCTTTCTGCTCTAGTTTAAAATCTTAGCTGTTGCCACTTGCTGGCAGGCCCATTCTGTGGCCCTCTGGACCTTACATCTAGATTACAGGAGGAGCCTTTCCTTAGGGTCTGGAGCCACACTACTACCCTCCCCCCAGTGAAGAAGAGGATGTGCTTGGTCCTAGGATGGTCTGACCATACCAGTCCCATGGGAAGAATGCCATGTTGATAAGAAGGGATCCAGGCCAGCTACTAGTTCTGTTAGTATAATACCTTTACCCATCCCAGGTACAACCTCCACTTTCTAGTACTTTCAGTGTGGACCTGAGGACTCCGTTTTGTCTGTAACTCTCTCCATCTTAGGGAAAATGAGGTATGGTGGAGTTGAGAGTCACAGAAGTTAGGGAACCTCTAATTGTGTGATTGATGTGCCCATGAGAAGGAGGTTGACTGGGGCATTGGGACCGATATCCTAGTGAAGTGGAAGAGATGGAAGCTACACAAACCCTAGCCTGGGAACTGAGGAGGGCAAGGTTCTAGGGTGAGGGGCATGAGAACCAGGAAAACTGGACAGTTATCCAAGATCAAGATCAAGTTCAAGGTTAGCTCAGAAGCTTTGAATGCAAGACAGGGTAGAATCACCCAAATACACCACTGGACCAGCTCTGTGGGAAACAGTCCAAAGTTCTTCAACATAAAAGAGCAAGGTGGCTCCCTTTCAAAGAACTAGAATGTCATCTAATCAAGAGGACTTGGGGGCCTTAACCACCATTTTTGTTCAGGGAAAACCTTGAACTGGTGTCATTCAGCCTTCAGCTGTAGACACAGGGGACTTTTCCTTCCACAGCACGACTTTGCCAGGTACCCGAGGGCCCCATCGTCCTTGTGGGTTTAAAAGTACCCTGAGGTATTGTATGTTGGGTTGATCGCATGGCCTAAGTCTAACCACAACAACACAGCCAAGTTTGGGGGCACAGTCATTTATTATTCCTGCCAAAGAGTCTGCGAGAAGTCTTCCCCAAAGGCAAAAGGCCAAAGTAACTAGAGTAGCCCCTGGGTGGGGGTGATGCACAGGGTCACGTGAGTGGATGATGGGTGGTCTGTGGATGCTATTTCTGCTCATGCCTCTGGAGTCCCTTCAGATCTGGCCTTCTTGTCCCAGACTCCAGCAATTTTTCTCTCCCCTCTGGTTCTCCCCAATTCTTGAAGCTCATTTTGTAGGGCTGTTGGAGAATTTTGTTCTCACTCATGATATTTCTGCCAAATGTTTTGTCCTCTCTGTGAGTCTTTTCCATTTCCCTAATGGCCTACCTAAGCTTTTGAAACTCCAAAGTCAGGAAGAATCTTTTCCCGGCTCTGTTTTCCATTGTAACATCCTTTCTCTGAGGCAGTCAACACAGAAGAGCCCAACTGCTTCACAGGGAGCGGGGACATGAGGGAAGCACCAAGGAGAGAAAGGAAATGTGGGGATTGGGGGAAAGCATTGGTTAATACAATACAAGGATGTTAAGTATTTTCCCCCACAAGTCTAATTCCTTGGAGGCTGATCTAAAGTTGCTTGCTTCACTTGGATGGAAGAACTCTCTGGGGCAGCTCTTGACAGATGATCGGACTTCTGCATCTGAAACATCAGTTGGGTTCCCCAGGATGAGCACTGCCCTGTGGGCCACCTGGGACCCACAGGAAGCGAGTCAGGAGAGTTTCTCCCTACATGCAGATATCCTCACATAGCGGAAGAGGAGCTACAAACAGCTGCCAGGGTGAGCGGTGGGTGTGATGAGCTGCAAGTTCCAGAACAGGACTGGGCGGGGGCAGAGTCTCTTTGATCAGAAGCAGGGCCCTGGATTGAGGACGATCAGGCCTGGGAAAACCAAGACCCTACTAGAGTGGAATCAGATTGCTTTTTCTGGTTTTTATGCTCTTGAGGGTAGTTAAAAATAGATTGTTTCATGATTCCATCTAGTAACTGTCCAGGTTTTGAGTCTAAGCTCCAAAGTGAAAGGTTGACATTCAAAGGAAAGATCCTTCTGTTTATGGAATACTGTGGTTCATATAATTCCTATTTTTAAAGTTTATCTATAGGCAGTAAAACAACCGATTCCCTTAAAATACAATAATCTGAGGTTGATTTTATGAGATGAAGCATCTAGATGAACCTTGAACCTTATGCAAATTGACTGAATTGGCTGAACTGGGTTAAATGGAAAATACTGGGTCAATTACAAACACACCATGATTCTTGAGAAACTGACTTATTTTCTGTCTGGATTCTACATCGCCCCATCTGTAATGTGTGCTCTCAGGCAGCTGTTAATGTGAACCATTTCAACTGATATGAAACCCTGTATGAAGGATTTCAATTCTCAGAGTGTATATGCCATCCATGGTACACACACACACAGACACACAGACACACACACACACACACACACACACACATGTTGCAGTCAGTCAAGGTCCACAGCCCCAAAAGGCACTTTATCAAGGGGTAAATGAGAAAATAAAACAAATCTGAGATCCTGAGAGGTAATTTATGGCAATCACCAAGCCCAAAGCTCTCCATTGAAGTTTGATTCATTTCCAATTTTGAAAGATGTCATTTGTGTAAACGCAGGACACATTCGTTTTGGGGTGAGCGGAAATGTCCCCAACTTCTGGTGGTAGCGGATACATCTGAAAAATGGAATCGAATCAATTTTGCTCCCAAGAGGGACAGGTAGAGGACTCCCATTTCCTGCCAATTCAGTTGGAAACAATGAGGAGAGAGAAAAAAAAAGGAGCCCTCCCTTCTCTTTCTGGCCTTAGACATGAACTCTTGATAAGATCCTGGAAAACAAGTCTCGTTTTTAACAGCCGTTTGCCCTCTTCAGCTGAGAAAACAGCAGGAGCCAAAACTAGGAACTGGGGCCACCTCTGTTGCGAACGTGGCCAGGCTGACTTATTGTCGCCAAACAGCAAATCATGAAATGACTGAGATAAGGAATGTAATCACATTTTCACATGAACCTTACATTCTTACCTCTTCTATAGGAAAGGATATCCCTGCAGGAAGAAGGAAGGTGGGGCCCCGCCCATGTCCTACAGCAGTGCTGGGACTGCATTGTCCAGGCCTTTTGTAGGGACACAGGAAGAGGGTACGGAAGTTTCTACAGGAAAACAGAGAAAAGTTCAAACATAAACAGCATCCAAAAAAATTTACCAATAGTGAACTAGATTTCCTCTCTGGGCCTTCCCTGCTTCCATGCACCACTGGGCTGGCAGATTTTAATCTCGGATTCTGTTCACCTTGGTAACCTCCAGCGTGTGTAATTGTGCTGTTTCCCTACTTAATAAGTTAAGAGGATGTGTTTTCTATGGCACTGGAGACAAAAACAACCTCTTTCCAGAGACTGTATCCTGGCCTGGCTGCAGTCTGTTCTGTCTTTTCCATTTGTCATTTCTGGGGAGGGCACAGCTTCCCTGAAGTCCCCCATGCGGGACAGGGCGGCTCCCTTTCAGGAGGCTTTGAATGAAGTTGAAAGTGGCCAAATCACTGCTTCCCACAAGGCGAGGGCTTGGGTTCAGCTCCCCAGTTTTGGCCAGAGACGTGCCTCAAGAAACACATCCCTAAGTGATGCAAGAAGAGCTGTACCACGTGGTAGTGAGGGCTGGAATTTTCCCTCCCCACCCTCCTGCTGTCCTCTACCTACCAGGGCTCAGAGGAAGCTGCTACAAGAATCTCTGGACCCATCCTGAGGCCACATGGCTCTCTGGCTTTAGGCTGGAGTTATGAAAACCCCAGCTCGAACAGGGAGCAGTGGTTCCATGGTTAAATCTGAAAGAAAAGGGCCAAGATAAAAAGAGAGTGTAGCTTTTGGGTGGAGGGGTTACTATTCCTAGTACATGTGTGTGAAACCAAAATGACTCCGCTTCTCAAGCTACAGAGATGGGTGACAAAGAACGATGGAAAACTTTTACCCATTCCCTGCTTGCGGGCTCAAGGGAAAGGGTCTTCTCAAGGGCAACTTCTGAAGTGTAAGGAGTTTCTCTCTACTTTTCCCACTGATTGAAATGCCTTCAAGTTGGCTAGGAATTTTGGAAGCCACTTCCAAAGTGGCTCTAACGGGGGCTGCCACACGCTAAAAGGAGCATTCGTTACATCTCAGATGGGGCCAATCACACACTGCAGAAGCAAATGGTTACAGTGAATAGACAGACTTCCTAGAAGATGCCATTAGGGAAAATTAAAGCACCCATCATCTCCCCCATCCCCCAACAGCTCTTAAGCCCTATCTTTCACAGCCCATCACAGGAGAGAGTTCCGAGTAGACTGCTGTAGCTTTTTAGGTGCTATCTTTTTCTGAATTGCTTTTTCCAGAACAAATGACTTCCATTATGTTCAGCCAGGGACCAATTCTTCACTTAAGTATGTAAAGCAAAAGATGGCTTGTGCTCCAGATATGTTTCTCACAACAGAAATCTTTTCTGACAGTTTCCCCAGACAGGTGATTGAAGTGTGTTACATAAAAGCCCAAGTACAAGGATGAGGGTGACCTTGACTTCTGAAAGCAGTTTAAAATGCTGGTGAAGATGTACTCAGACTGCTCTGAGACTTGGAAGGAATACCTGCATTTTCAGAAAACAGTTGATGGAGACCTCCTTCATGCAACACAAATTTCTGGAACAACTGTTACCTATATCCTCCCATTCATTCATTCTCCCATTCATTCATGCATTTGTTCACTTATAGAATAAGGTGCCAGGCACTGGGTTACATTTTAAGTACAATCAGGGATGGTTTTCAATACGTTTCACAGTAAGGCATTGGCTCTTGGACATTCTGCTGGAGGTCCCCCCACCCCTGTGCCAGGTGATAACCCTTTAATTGCTTAGTGCATTTCAATATTTTAGTAACTACTACAGCTGTGCTGGTGCATGCACGCTAAATAACAGCCCCGGTTATGATGATGGACTAAGCACAGTCTCCCAGCTTTAGAAACCAACAGTCTAGGGCCTGCTGCTCTAAATTAGTAGCTACTCAGAGAGAGACTCGGTGCAAGAGTCTTTGAGTCTCAACTGACCTGAGTACAGAGTTCCATCGGGTCCCAGGAGGGTCTTAATTCCCACCAAAGGGAAGCAGTGGGAGTGAGGAAGGGCCCTTCTCATCAGAGACAGGACATGAGATGGGGCTGGAAGCAGCCAGAGTTATGTTAAGGAAGGTGAACCAGGAGAGAGACTGCCCTGTGCTCTGTTCCCCACCTGGCCCAGCAGGGGTGCAGCTGCCTGTGGAGTCAGGCCTGCCACACCCCAAGAACAGCAGGTGCCCCAGCCTGGGTGTCCCTGGGCTCTTGTTCTGCTTTCTCCCCAGTCTTCATTCATTCAGCATTCAAGCATTATTCAATAAATATTTATTGAGCACTGATCATGGCCAGGCACTCTGCAGGTGCTGAGGACACAGCAGTGACCAAGATGGACATGACCCTGCCCTCAGGGGGCTGATAGTCCGGCCAGATATCAGAAAGGTGTCAAATTGTACTTGAATCACTCGAAAAGTTCTCATGAATCATATTTAAATATGCTAGTTAGAAGCTGATATTCTAGATTGGTGAGACAATCTTTATTGGCCAAATGATTTATAACATGTTGATATGCTTCTATAATCTATAATAATAAGTAAAATAGAATTTTATTAATATTATTTATATTTAATTGTGTTGGGGTTTTTTTTTAACATACAGAGTTATAAAGCCATAAGCCTTGAAGAGCAAGGCCATCTGAACAAGATCAAGTCTTCCTGAGGATAAAAGGGATTCAAGGCATGACCTTTTGTCAGAGTACCTAAATTAATACTCATAGTAGCATTTATGGAGGGAGGGTTGCCATGTTTCAGGCCCTGTGCTAAGCACTTTACGTGGATTCTCTCATTTATCACAACAGCTCAAGGAGTAGTTACTAATATTATCCCCATTTTACAGGCAAGGAATCTAAGGCTCAGAGAGGTTAAATAACAAGTTTTAGGAGAACAAAACTTTTAATGATTGAATCTTCAACTTATTTGGCTTTGCTGCACCTAAGTGCAGAGGTGGTAAGCAAAATATTTCACAACTGGTATGGTGTGGACACAAACCAAACAAAACAGATGCCAGGTCATGGAGCGGAAGCAAGGTCTGAGGGACGGGGCCACTGGGGGAGAGGCTGAGGTCACCGGGGTAGCCAAGTCATAGATGCGGTTGGCTAGGATAGCATCTATTTATGGAGCAGTATGACGTGTTTTAATGTAACAACTTAGCCGTACCTCTAGAGCCTGCCCAGGTGACATGGAAAGGTCCTCCTCTCCTGTGAGCCAGCTGAGTGACTCCTGGGACAGTTGTGTTCACCAGAAAGCTGGAGAGTTGCTAAGGGTCAGACTGACCTTCACACCCTATTCCAAAGACTTAGTGTGCTTTGGAGTATGCTGAGATGGTGAGTAGAGTAGACACAGTAAAATTACACTATACAAACTGTCTTAGGTTACCAAAGCCTGCTTTCCTGCTTCTAGACCAGAGCACCCAAATTGGAAGTTTATGGGTCTTATATAGCCTGCAGATGTGTTTTATTCAGCCCATACAGTGATTTCTCATTTTAAATAGCAAAAGCTAATATCTCTATAGCTCTAACCACACACCAGGCATGTCTATGCTTTAAATATATTAACTCACTTAATCTTCACATCAAACCTATGAGGTAGGTACTATTATGACGGTTCCCATTTTATAGATGAGAAAAACAGGCACAGAGAGGCTGAGTAACTTGCCTAAAGTGGCACAGTTCATTAATAAATGGCAGAGGTGGAATCTGAACCCCAGCTGTCTGGCTCCAGAGTAAGAGTTCTTGACTAGTATGCTCCTCTGCCTCTCTGGTATGCTTGAATTATTTGCTGACCTTTAAAAATCAAGAGAGGTAAGATAAAAACCCAGATTTCCAGCTTGTAAGAATTAAAAATCCTAAGTCTAAATAACCCTGAGATTATATTACCCTATGGCAAAAATCAGCCCCCTTTCTGTGGGAATGTGTTCTTTGACTTTCCCCAGTCCCCACCATTCCCTATTGCCTTCCAGCACTGAGGCTGACCATCATTTGCCATTTGTCACCAGGCCGACACTGTTGTTTTCTTGCAAACAGCCCTCTTCAGCCCTCTTCACTCATTTATGTGACCTGCCTGGCCCCTCAGCTAGACTCTTCCTAAAGACAGGATGCACTTTTGCTCCGGTAACACATATATCGGGATGTGCAGGAGATCTCCAGAGCTTACTTATCTTGCAAATTGTTACTAAGTACCAGAAAATTAAAAGATAACAGGAGAGAAATTAAGCAATGATGGGCAAATTTAAAGCAATTACTGAAGAAAACTTTTAACAATTGGGAAGAAAATCCTTGATCTCCTCAAGCCCAAATCATATAAGACCTCACATTTCTACTGAAAACAAAACAAAAAAATCTGATTAAGCTAAATTCCCTGCAACAAAAAATAGTTTTCTATAGAAGTCCAATATTATACAAATATCACTATAAAGCAATGTGATTCTCTTTTAAAACTCATCTACCGGAATTTTTACATTCGGATGCAAACCTGCTAAGTAATCCCTTTGGGAGATAGGCCCCTTTCCCCATAATGC
Source organism: Hippopotamus amphibius kiboko (assembly GCF_030028045.1). Classification (NCBI taxonomy): domain Eukaryota; kingdom Metazoa; phylum Chordata; class Mammalia; order Artiodactyla; family Hippopotamidae; genus Hippopotamus; species Hippopotamus amphibius. Next base: position 24,871,520 of record NC_080192.1, on the reverse strand, counting down.
CCCTGAGAGAAACATTTTGGGATTCCCTATGGGGGCTAATCTTCAAAGCAATTTATGAGTCAAACAGTAGACGTCAATCTAATTATTTTATATTCACATCTTGTTTTTGATCCAAAATAGTAACACCCACTTTTTTTTCACTGTTATTCAAATAACATCTCTGTTCCAAAGTAAAATCCATTAAAGGTTGAATATTTGTTCATACTGGGAATAAAATAATTAGCAACAATCTTGGAAGGCAATTCCATAAGTGTATTAGCAACAATAACATCTTTGAAATGAGAGCATAGCCTCCCAAGGTGACCTCCTTGAATGGGCCATTACTTTTTAAAATATGTTTTGATGTGTTTAAGGAATCTGATAAGAGAAAAATACATATCTAATTCTGTTTTTATGGTGTCTAAATACGTACAAATAGAAAGCATATACACTGAAGCATATACACTGAATAAATAATCATTATTTCGGGGTACCACAATTACACGTGGTTTTTATGTTCTTCATTCATATTCATTCAACAAGAATTCAGTGCTTACCGGCACTCTGGTAAATGCTAGGAACACACTGTAGCGATTTCCTTACTGTTTTGTGTTACAGTGAGAATGTTTGACTTTGTAATCATAAAAATTTTAACTATTTCCATTCTGAAAATGACACATCTATGTATCTATCTGTCAGATGAAGAAAATGAGAAGGGGGAAGAGGGTTTGTCTCCATCAACTAGTTGATGGAGACAACTAGTTCTCTATGAAATTATATAAATTTGGCTTAGGAGAAAGAGGCAAGTGAAATCTCGGGTAAACCCAGTTGGGTGAATTGGAAAACTAATAACTTGAGGATAGAAGAATGAGAGATTCCAGATCCACACCTGGCATTATTTGTGTGACTTTAAACTATAAATTTAATCACCCTGGCCTTAAGCTCCTTCTCCTAAAATAAAGGCATCCGACTAAATGATCTGTGTGGTCCCTGGCAATTTTGACATTTTATGATTATTATAAAGTTAAACCATTCACTTCAATCACATGACAAAATATGTTAGTCACGTGGACATGCATCAGTCACAAAGAAAACAGGGCTGAGCAAAGAGATGTAGAGATAGACCTACAGCAAAGAATCACACCAACTCTTATCATAGGAAGTTATTTTTCAAAACGTTAAACTGAGGTGCTTTTTGTTTCCTGAAAATTATGAAGCCCCTGCCCCTGAATGGATGAATTCAGAGAGGGTGGATGCCAGCTAGGAGAAAGAAGTCACTGCCCAGCCTTGAGGGTCACACTCGATTTTTGTTTTTATTTTTATTTTTTTAAGTTTTTATTTTATAATCGAGCCTTGTTGATTAACAGTGTTGTGTTAGTTTCAGGTGTACAGCTAAGTGATTCAGTGATACATATACATGTATCTATTCCTTTTCCAAATTCTTTTTCCATCCAGGTTATTACAGAATATTAAGCAGAGTTCCCTGTGCTATACAGTAAGTCCTTGCTGGTTATCCATTTTAAACATAGCAGTGTGTACATGTCCATCCCAAACTCCCAATCTATCCCTCCCCACCACCCGTCCCCCCAGTAACCATAAGTTCATTCTCTAAGTCTGTGAGTCTGTTTCTGTTTTGTAAAAAGCTCATTTGTATCATTTTTTTTAGATTCCGCATAAAAAGGAATGATATTTGTTTTTCTGTGTCTGACTTACTTCATTTAGCATGATAATCTCCAGGTCCACCTACCTTGTTGCAAATGGTATTATTTTGTTCTTTATAATGGCTGAGTAATATTCCATTGTATATATGCACATCTTTTTTATCTGCTCGTCTGTTGATGGACATTTAGGTTGCTTGCATGTCTTGACTATTGTAAACAGAGCTTCAGTGAACATTGGGGTGCATGTATTCTTTCAAACCATGTTTTTCCCCAGATATATGCCCAGGAGTGGGATTGCCGGATCATAGGGTAGCACTATTTTTAGTTTCTTAGGGAACCTCCATACTGTTCTCCATAGTGGCTGTGCCAGTTTACATTCCCACCAACGATGTAGGAAGGATAGGAGGGTTATCTTTTCTCCACACCCTCTTGAGCATTTATTGTTTGTATATTTTTTGATGATGGCCATTCTGAGTGGTGTGAGGTGATATCTCATTGTAGACACTCGAGTTTTAGATCCACAAGACAATAATCCTAAAAGGCAGGCTTTGTGGGAGAAAGAAAAAGTGTGAGTTGGGGGACGTGTGTGTGTGTGTGTGTGTGTGTATGTGTGTGTGTGTGTGTGTGTGTGTGTGTGTGTGTGTGTGTGTGTATGAGGGGGTAGGAGGTGGTGGTTAATTTCCAAAGCTTGCCTTTACACGTGGAGAGGAAAACCTGGATCATGGGCTTCACGGACTCCCACTGTGCCTCCACAGAGACCGTTTCACAGGGTTGCAGGATCTGGCAAGATTTGGAAAAGAAAGGAAAAGCTCTATTCCACCAGGAGGAGGAGGGTGGAGGGAGAAAAAGATGTGGGTCCCTTCATCCTGAACAAACATCCAGGCAGGGATGAGAACAGTCCAGATGGTGCAGAGCGAAAGTCAGATCAGAGGAGACTGGGCTCTGCTTTCTGCTTGGCACTTAGAGGAACCTCTGTGCAGGCCCCTTATCACGCAGAGTCAAAATGGTGGCGGGTGGGTTTCTGCGGTAAGGGGCCCGAGATCGCTGCCCACTTCCTCATGGCCTGTGTGTGGCATATAGGGGAAATAGAAGTTCCCCACGAGGATGCCAGACTGTGAGCTCGCACAGCAAACTAAGATGTGGCCTTGCAGCTGAGGTCTGGAGGGTGGAGCTGACCCCCCAAATTACAGACATGGAGGCACTGGGGGTGTATGTGGTGTCCAAGGTACCCTGAGGGTACCCGGGACCAGCGAGAGCTGAGCTGAGTGTTTTCTGGGCAAGAAGAGATCCTTGGGGTCTCCCAGAGCAGAGTCTGTGCAAGGCCAGCAGCAGGGGCTGACGCCCAGGGGGACAGGGGGCCTCTTAAGCCCAGGGCAGCCCACCTGGGCCCTGCGCAATGCCCTGAGGCCCCCTGACGCACCCCTCCCTGCAGCCAGACCCCATTTTGGGAAGGAGGACTAGCAGGGAAAGCATTTGAGAGGGAAGGAAGAATACCTGATAGGAAGTGTCAACCTTGAATCAACTGATTATTGGAGGGAAACAGCTTTAAACCAGAAGAGGCTGTTATCTTCCATTGACGAGTTGAAGGTTTTTTTTCCTCCCCGCCATCAGCAGGAACGGGAGACTAGTTATAAAAATCAAAAATTTAATCTACCTTCAAGAAAAAAAAAGAAAGAAAAGAAAACCTGGCCTGTAGTATGTATATTTCCACCCTGCTGGGTAAGTATGTAATTATAATTACCATAAGTCCTATGAAAAGTCCCTAGTGCTTTGAATGCATTTAATCAGGGCACGGAGACTGGCAGGCAGCCCTTAGGGACAGCCTCAAGAAGGAAGTGATATTAGAGCTGAGATTTAAAAGAGGAGTTAGGTAAGCAGTGGAGAGCACCAGGTCCCCAGGAGGAAGGAGGCTGGTCCCTGGAGGAGCTGGGAGGGCGGGGTGAGTGGTGGCAGGTGAAGAGGTGAGGCCAGTGGCACTGGGCACCTTTTAACAGCTCTTAACAGTTGGCAGGTGCACTTCAACTCAGTTTAATTGATTTAAAACGCTCGGCTTTGTGGGGAAAAACAACATTAACGAACTGTGTTTTAGCAGTCAGGGCAACAGTGAAGCATTTAGAGATAGTCTGAGGAGAAGTCAAGATAGGACAGCAGCCTAGGAAAATGGAGTGGGGATCTACAGCTCAGCGACTGGTAGGAGCCCAGACCACCACCACTGCTGCCCACACCTGCCAAATCCCGCAGCCATCTCGGCTTTCAGGCATTCCTGTGCCCTGCCAATCTCTCCAAATTTCTGAAGGGCTGGCACAGAAGCAGGGCTCTCCTTCTTGTAGGGCTGAGCCAGAAAAAAAATGGGGCCAAGGAGACAGAGACCAGAGGACGTGGGCTTCTGGCCAACTCTGGGAACCTCTCGCCCACCGCACGTGGATTTCTCCTGGGCCCTGGGCACGCAGTGGCGTCGCTGAGAACCCTCCCGGCCGGGTGGATGGTTCCCACTGGTAGCGAGAGCAGACAGACTCGAGCCTGGTGTGCATAGGCGTCATCTTTGCTCCCTCTGTGAGGCCAGCACCTGCTCTAACCACCGGTAACCTTGTCTGGACCATTGTAACAGTCTTGTAACTGGTCTTTCTGCTCTCACTCTCTCCTGCCTACATTTTTTTTTTTTTTACAGAACTGTTTTTACAAAATAAATCAGATTGTGTCTCTCCTCTGCGTAGAGTCCCTTAATGGGTCCCCATTTTGCTTTTAATAAAATCAAAAGTCCTTCCACGCCTGCAGGACTCCGGATGCCCTGGCCCCTGCTTACCTGCGTCGTGTTCCACGTGTTCATCCCACCCAAGGCACGTGTGCTCCTTTCACTTTCTCAATATGCCCCTTTTCCGGGAGGGTGGGGGGGAATCGAGGGGGGGGCGTCAAAAGGAAGGGAGGGAATATGGGGATATGTGTATAAAAACAGTTGATTGAACCTGGTGTACCCCCCAAAAAAATAAAATAAAATAATAAAAAAAAAAAAAAAAAGAGTGATGCATCTTCCACATATCACATTTTGTTTATCCATTCACCACTTGATAGACACTTGGGTTGCTTCCACTTTTTGGCTACTGAGAATAATACTACCATGGACATGGGTGTACAAATACCTGAGTCCCTGCTTTTCTTTTGACAATAAACCTGGAAGTGAAATTGCTGGATTATATGGTAATTCTACTAACATCTTATTTTTTAAGGTACAAGCTTATGTTCAAGCTATTGTTTGTGTCCCTCATTTTTTAAAAAAAGAAAAAATATTTCTTAATTAAAGTGAGTCTTTAAAGGTTTGGCAGGAAAAGTGAATTTTTGGTATAGATTTTCATTAAGTTCTGTCATCTATAGCTGCTTTGTGATTTTCGTCAATCACAAAAGAATACTGAAAAATGTCCTTCATTTTTTAGAAGATTGGTAGTTGGTTAAATGGCACCAAATAAAGAATTAGAGAATGAAAAAAAAAAAAAAAAAAAAATATGCCCCTTTTTCCCGCCTGTGCAGGCCTGTTGCCCTCCCTGTTGCCCTCCTCGGGTCTCTCCTGGGCCTCTTTGTGCCTTGTACCCAAAGTGCCACCCCTTCTGCTCATATTGTATCTTACCCCCCTGTGTATTCCTTTCGTAGCACTTATCGATCTGATATTCTGATAGTTCCTTGCTGACTTATTTATTTGCTTGTGGATTGTCCATGTCCTCCATGAAAATTTAAATTTCTTGAGGGGAGGGTTTGCCTTGAGTAATGCCTGGCTCAGATAAGGCCCTCAATTAGTGCTTGTTAAATAAGTACATGAATACATGGGTGGATTAATGAATGAACTTTGACCAAGAATGGACAGAGGCAAGGGCATGATTTTGGACCACAAACATTTTCATTATATGATTGGTACTGGAGAGTGTTGGTGGACAAAAGACAAATAAAATGTGCAGAGAGATTGCTGTCAGTCTCACGACTGAGACAGGCACACTCAGCTAACCCTAACAGAATCGCTAAAGGAAGTGTTGTGGTCTCATTAAAAAGTGCTGTCTTCGAATGGGGAATTGGAAAAGTTTCCTAGATCCATATTCAGCTCAACCGTTCAAGAAGTAGTATTTGGGCTTTTAGTGCTCTGCAAAATGTAGGGCATGTAGATGAATGAGTCCTGGACCCTGCCTTCAGGGAACAAGCTGTCTAGCAGAGAAGACAGACACAGACAAAGCTAATTATTCTATAAGGTGATAAGTATGGGAGTAGCCCAGGGGAAATACCTGAGTTCAGAGGAAGAAGTGACTGGCTCCACCTGGGGAGGTTGGGGCTGACTGTCCGGAGGAGCTGGATGTGAGTGAGCTGTGCCCTGAAGGTGAAAGGGATTTTAGCTGGCGGAAAAGGCTGGGGTGGATGAAGGCAGAACTAAAAATATGAGCAAGGGGTTATGAATGGCAGAGGCACGATTCTGGGTATGTTGATTACGACGTCCTATAGGGAGCTGGAACGCTGATGTGATGGGACAGCTAGTTTGGGAATCCTTAGCAGGTGTTGGAGCCACACAAGAGCTTTTAGAAGAGTTCCCAGGGAAAGAGTACAAATCCAGAAGGGGAGGAGGCAAGCTCCAAACTCTGGGAATCAGCAAGGGAGTGGTCAGAGAAATAGAAACTACAATCTGGAGAGATGCAACTCTCAGAAACCAAGCGGAGAGAGACTCACCTTTCAGAGTCCTTCCCCAGATGCCTCTTCATAACACCCATCCTGCCGGCTGCTCCTTACTCAATGCCGGTCCATCCCACTAGACAGAAAGGTCTGTGAGGGCAAGAAATGTTTCTGACTTGTTTATTATTATATTGCCTACACCTGGACCAGGACTTATCCCCTAATAGAATGAATGTAGGAATCAATGAATATTTTCAAATTATACAGAGTTGGAAAGGTTAAAGGCTGTAAATAAGACCTTGGATTTGGCCATTGGACACAAAGATGACACGTGAGAGACGAGTTCTAGGAATGGGGACAGCAACAATACCTATGTCACGTGGTACTTATGAGAATTAAATGAGCTAATATGAGTAAATGCTGAGCCCAGTGCCTGGATGTAGTTAAAGCTCAATAAATATTAGATGATTATTATTATTCCTTCTAGTCTTCACTTTCAGAAGCTATCCTGGTGAACTAATTCTTGATGGTTGTATTGTGTCTAACATATTTGTATACTACCCTTCCAAGACATACTAGAGACATATTGCCTTAAAAACTACCACAATTACAAAGCGCTATCTTATTAAATGGCTGTAACAGAACCCTGTGAAATGAGATTTTGCTGTCAAATCTGGCTATGGCCTGGGAGCCTGGCAAGCTCCCAAGAGGCCAGAAGATGGAGTGGAATCTCCTTTCCCATTAAGGAGACTCAAAGCACAAAGGCAGCTGCAGCCAGACTTTGGAGCTCTGTTCTTAAATCTGATTTTGTGCTGGTCAGTTAATCCAGGGAAAGAAGCCTGAGAAGTGGGGTGGCTCCAAAGAGTGGCTCTGTCACTAGGTTTGGATAAAGAAGATAGCGGCTACAGGAAGAGGTCTTTGAAGTGTGGAAACATTGAACTTGAACTGAGATGCAGGAGACCTGGGTTCCCATTCTGGATGTGCCACTAACTCTCAGAACTTGACCAAGTCACTTAGCCTGTGTGTGTCAGAGTCTTCTCATTTGCATGAGAGGCCTGCATGAGCCTCAAGGTCTCTGCAGTAGATTATTTGCAAAGATGGCCACAATTTCTCCCATACCTGCTGTTCTCCTCCCTTGCAACGTAACTTTGCTTTTTCTCCTATCAAGAAGTAGAATCTATTTCCTCTCCCCTTGAAACTGGGCTAGCCCTGTGACTTGCTTTAACAGAATGTCGCATGAGTGACATTCTGTTTGAGTCTAAGCATTGAGAGGTCTTGCAGCGTCTGCTGTCACTCTCTTGGAATGATGCTGTGGCCATGTGAGCAAGCCTAGGCCAGGCTCTTTGAGGAGGACAGCTCACATGAAGAGAGAGGCTCAGCCAGCAGCCGGCACCAACCACCAGACCATGTGAAAAAGGCCATCTTCGACCATCCAACCCCAGTTACGCTGCCAGATGGACAGTCACATGACCCATGCCAGACAAGACCAGCAGAGGAACCGCTACACCGAGCCCAGCCAAAACTGCTGAGCCACCAAATTGTGAGCAAATATAATGGTTGTTGTTTTAACCAACCAAGTGGTGGTTTATTACACAGGACCGGATAGCTGATACAGCCCCTTTTATAGCTGACATTCTAGAGACCGATTGTATTGCTCTGAAAAAGAAATCAAGCTGTGTGATCTTTTATTTGTATGTTAGGGTTGGCTGCAGAGAACTCAAAGGTTAAGAGACTGTTTCATTTCCTCCCCTCCTCCCCCGACCCCTGACCCTGAAGGCCTTTGCTTTGCGACATTGTTGCGTATGGACCCATTAGAGCCTAAGCTCTTTGCCATCTTCCCACTGGTGGAAGGACACTGAACAAGACAGGAAGTGGCTTGGTGACTCAGTGGTCCTTTCTTCTGAGTCACTTAGTTGTCACTTCCTCCTCTCTGTGGTTCCAGAGGACATTCCTTCATTCAGCCAGTACTTTGTGAGCAGCCTCCGTGCGCCAAGCCCTGCCTGGGAAACAGTGTGGTGATGGATGGTCTGGCCGTGGAGTGGATCAGTCACAGGATCTGAGTGGTTCTGCCCGGAGAGGGGCTCACTCATCACTCTCTCCTCAGCCGCTTTCCTTTAGCATCTCATGCATATGCTTCTGGGCTTCCAGAAGTGGCCCTGTCCTAAAGGCGTGGAATTTCAGAGCTGGACAACTTTTAAGGCCCAGTTAGTTCAGCCTTTTCTTTCTTACACATATGAAGATATTAAGGCCTGAGAAGTTAAGGAGTAGAGGTAGCTCATGGTAAAATTAGGCCTAGAATTCAGACCTCTTACTCCAAATCCCAAACTCTCTATATTGCATTAAAAGGCTTCTCCTAGGGACTTCCTAGATGGTGCAGTGGCTAAGAATCTGCCTGCCAATGCAGGGGACACAGGTTCGATCCCTGCTCCAGGAAGATCCCATATGCCGTGGAGCAACTAAGCCTGTGTGCCACAACTATTGAGCCTGTGCTCTAGAGCCTGTGCTCCACAACAAGAGAAGCCATGCAATGAGGAGCCTGTACACCACAAGGAAGAGTAGCCCCCACTCTCCGCGACTAGAGAAAGCACGTATGCAGCAACAAAGACCCAACATAGCCAATTAATTAATTGTTTTGTTTTTTTTTTAAAGGCTTCTCAGAGCTCATACCATCCTTTCCTCTGATTCCTGAGTTTCCCACACATTCTTCTCAGCTTGTGTTATAGGGATGAAACTAGTTCCCTCTTTTGGCTTAAGATTCAGACATTACCTGTGGAAGATAAATTCCAACCATTAAATGATAATGGTAATTATAACAACATAAATTCAAAGCATGTTTTTCAAGCACCTGCTATGTGCCAGGCACTGCCTCAATTTGGGGGATATAGTGAATAAGAGACGCAAGGAATCTACCCTGAGGAATTTACATTCTTGAGGGAGGTAGGGCAGACAATACACAAGGAAGTAAAAAAGAGAATTAGGGGCTGGTGTTATAAAAGTAAACAAGAAAATGTGACAGAAGGACTGAACTAACTGGGAGATGTATGGCCAGGAAAGGCCTCTTTGACAGTGTGGCATTTGAGCTGATACCTGATTGGTGAGAAACTAATAACTCTTCAGAAAATGCAGAGAGCAAAGGCCCCGAAGTGGGGACAAACTTATTTGAGAAAACAGAGAGGAGGATGTGGTCTCTTGGAGGGAGCTGTGAGGGGATAGGAAGGAGACAGAGCAGGGAGGAGGCAGAGGTCAGATCATGCAGGGCCCATAGGCCACAATACAGAGTCAGGAATCTATGTATTTGAGTGGGCACATGGGAGGGTACTAAGTGATATGACATGATTTATATTTTTAAGAGATCGATCTGGCTGCTTAGATGGAGAATGGATGTTGAGGATTAAGAGGGAAATTGGGAGGATGATTTATTAAATGCTATCTGTATGTGGGATATTTCGTATATTTTACCTCTAATCCTCCCAACACTTCAAAGCAGATCTTATTACGCCCATTCTATGGACAAGGAAATGGAGACTGGAAGGGATAAGGGAACTTGCCCAAGGTTGTGGAACTGAACTTGAACCTAGGACCATCTGACTGCACTGTAGGAGACCTTCCCATTTAGCACGTGGCCTTACTATGATGGTTGACCACCCTGTGCTAATAAGTTTTCTGATTATCATTGTATTTTGAAGAGCGAGACTTTAGAGCTGAAAGCTATAGATTGAAAGTTCCTTGAAGGCAGGAATCATGTATTACTTATCTTGCCATTTAGTTGTGACTCAATCCCTGACACACAGGGGGCGCTAATTCACATATGATGAATGAACGAATGAATGAATGAATGAATGAATGAGTGGGTTTCTGTCATGAGAAGTTTACTGAACCACTTCCCACCTCAGGCCTACCATTTTCAACACAGGCATATGTGTCCTTCCCCAAATCACGCGACAGGGCTGGAATGAGAGTCTATGCCATTAAATCATGATTCTCTCCACGCTTCCAGTTTATCTGTTTAGGACAGATTTCTTTGTTTAACCTACCATTTCAGTTTGATAAACCCTCAAGGTCAGGCACAGTGTCTGTTTTGTACCATAGTACATTGGGAGTGTGTGGAGCCTGCAGAGAGGTTCAACCTGGGGCTTGGAAGTGAGTTTTCTTTCAGAAAATGAAACCAAAAAGGTTAAGTCCACATGTGATGGGAAAAAGAACAAACATCTTCAGGTCCCCCAGAACAGCTGCTTCACTGGAGTTTAGTGTCTAAAGAAAGAATGTTCAGATAGAACAGGGTATGGTTGGGAATGCAGCACAAAAAGAAAGTCCATCTTTGGCTTGACTGTCCAGCAGAATGTAGCGTGGGGACAATGTATGTGAGGAATGGGCACTTTGTGGTTTCCAGAGATGACCCTCCATGATAAGAAATTCACCTCATGTGCTTTCCTTGTTGACCACCAAGCAATACATTCTCAAATGTTGATTTGGCTTCCTGGTTATGTAGGGGGTCCTCTGGGCAGTAGAGGCAAGCATTTCAGTCACTTTGAGAAAGGAATGTTCTCCATTATAAGTAAATTCACTTGTAGATGTTCAAGAAAACTGTGTTACCGAGAATCTGGGGTGGGAAAGGTATAGACCACTGCCGTTTGTTGAGGTTCTGTGTATATTAAAAACTGAACAAATGCTAAAAGAAGGGTATAAAACTTGTCGTATATTGTAACATTTTACATTTTAATCGTTAACATACAAAACAATGTGATATTGTGCTAGTGACAATATAATTAAGGACCTACAAAATATTAGTTCTTAGTGTACTTTAAGCAGTGGTTGGAGGATGGGATGTATGTTTAAGGATATGTGATGAACGCCTTCTACTTTCAACTTTATCAGGCTGTCTCTGTACCTGCAAGAATAAGATCGTTTGGCGACAATGTCAGAGCTAAATATGAAGCCTTGTGTGGTGAGGCCGTGCTCAGAGGTGTAGGTCCACTTTCTGAGATTGTCAGCTCAGGCTCAGACCATTACCAAAGTGATGGTATCCATGGACCACGAGCCAAACCAGCCTTCCCATGGTGACATCTGGATCTTGTCATGTGTCCGCCCCTTAAAATATCACACATCCCACCATGGTAAGTATAGTTGTCCATTGGTATTTGCATAGTATTTACGTATAACCTATGCACATCCTCCCATATGTTTTTTTTAATCAGTTTTTGACATTTATTGATCGATTGACTGATTTACTTAATTATTAATTGAAGTGTAGTTGATTTACAATGTGGTGTTAGTTTCAGGTGTACAGAAAAATGATTCATATATATGTGTGTGTGTGTATATATATATATTCTTTTTCAGATTCTTTTCCATTATAGATTATTACAAGATATTGAATATAGTTGCCTGTGCTATACAGTAGGCCCTTGTTTTTTATCTATTTTTTATATAGTAGTGTGTGTATGTTAATCCTAATCTAATTTATCCCTCCCTCCCTTTCCCCTTTGATAGCCATAATTTTGTTTTCTATGTCTGTGAGTCTATTTATGTTTTGTAAGTAAGTTCATTTGTATCATTTTTTAGATTCCACATATAAGTGGTATCATATGACAGTTGTCTTTTCTGTGTGATTTACTTCACTTAGTATGATAATCTCTAGGTCCACCCATGTTGGTGCAAATGCCATTATTTCATTATTTTTTTGTGGCTGAGTAATATTGCATTGTATCTGTCATATATATATTTTTTGTCATATATTTTAAATCATCTCTAGATTACTTATAATATATAATACAATGTAAATGCTATGTAAGTAGTTGTAAATACAATGTAAATACTATGTAAACAGTTGCTGGGTGCACAGCAAGTTCAAGTTTTGCTTTTTTGAACTTTCTAGATTTTTTTCCCACAAATATTTTCCACCTGTGTTTGGTTGAATCTGCAGATGCAGAACCCACAGACACTGAGGGCCAACTGTACAGTTGCCGGCTACACAGCAGTGACGTTTCCTCCAGAAACATGTTGGCTGATGGGCTGATAAACAAAGCTAGGACATTCAAAAGTATCTTTTGAATATTGCATTTGGGGAAGACAGCTTCATGACAGAGGTGGGAACGTGCTTGGTGAGATGGCAGACAATGAAAGTGTAGGGGGATGTTTAGGACACTGACTCATACATGCACAAACACTCTCCTTTTTATATGAAGCTCCTTCTCTCAGGCGACCTTACCTGGCTTCTGGGATCCTGCTGTCACATGGTCTGCCCCACCACTACCCCTCAGTTTTCAGCTTTCCAACCTGTGCCTCTCAAACCATTCATGGATCATGAAGTCAGACTGGTGGGCTGCAATCAACATTTTCTAAGCAAATAAAACAGAATAGAAAATATCAAAATACATCACACGTAGTAAACATTAAAAAGAAAACTATGGTTTTGTGAAGCCTGTTTCAATTCCTTATATGTGTGTATAGGGCTTAGATGTAAACTGCATTTCCTCCTGTGGGTTGGAGTTAAAGTTTTCAACCCGCTGCTCTAGGGGGCAGATTAAAATGCCCCGGTCTTCTGCTGAGCAGATTCTGTGACCGGGGGCTTCTTAGGCAGAACTGCTGTGAATAACTACTGTAGGAGGTGAGTTACTGCTGAGAACCATCCTGGACCTTCACAGCATGTCAGGGTCTCAGACACTCTGGTACAACACCCTCAGTTTACAGTTTGACGAGGGAAGAGGCTGAGTCAGAGAAATTCGACTGAATAAGTCAGTGGTAGAACCTGGACTCCCAGCAGTTTCCCTGCCTCTCCATCCTGGGTTTTTTCTCTTTACTTTGTGTGGCCCTCTGTTGTAACTCAGCAAAGAATAAAAATGATTTGGGTTTTGGTCAGAAAACCTGGGCTTTAGTCCCAACCCCACATTACTGTGTAACTTTGAACTCACAAATTATTATATCCCCTCCTCAGTAGTATCAAATGTAAAACAGGATTCATACTATTAGAGACCAGTTGAGTTCATCTATTTAATGGCACTTTTTAGACTGTGCAGCATTATACACATTTTCTAATAACTATTTTTGCTCCTTGAGTATCTATGACATTTATTTAAGAGATGTGTATTGCTGTGGAGATGAAGGGGGTGAGGAGGTGAATGTAATATTACCAAGTCTCACCCCCCTCTTAAGAATATTCACTGATACTTTCTAGGGAGAAGATGCTTCTCCCATTCATTTCACCCAAGCATCTGCTTCTGTGCTCAGAGCCCTCGCAGAATCTTACAGAAATCCTAGTTAACTTAAAGCTAGTTCAACGACATGTCATCGCCCCAGCTTCCTTTACTTCCAGACCATGGTACCTGGTTCCTGACAGCAGCCTGTAGATGGCGTGTGTCTTCTCCATCCTGGGTTACATCTGTAGCCTTATCAGCCTCTGGGTACACATGAGGCCCTGTGACCATGGACACCCCACTGATGACATTGTTGAACCTCTACATGCACTCAGGACTGTACCTGAGCTCCCCCTAAACCCAGTCTTCTCTGGTTATTTCTCAGAATTCCAATTGCTGTGTCTTGCACAAGCTGGCTGGGTAAAAGCCCAGCCCACTAAATTACTCCTCTTTCCTGTCCAGTTTCAGAACCACCTGAGAGAGAAAGCAGGTGCCAGGCTGCAGGCAGAGATCAAAATAATCGTCTTATTACTGATAACAGCTAGACTGGAGGATGACCCTTCCATCTACAGGTACAGTGGGCTGGCTGTCATTTCGCCCCCAGATTAAACGTACCTAGCTGGGCTGAGCTGGAAAGCTGCAGGCACCCCCAGCGTGGAGAACAGAGACCATGTGTTCTCGGGACAAGCTGGGTCCAAAAGAGGGGGCAGGTGGGAGCTGAGCCAAGCCTTGCAGTTTTTTCTCCAAAACTTGCCAGTCAGAGACCTTCCCTCTCCCCTTCCTACTGGAGATCCTTCCAGACAGAAACATGAAGGCTTATTCCCTCCTGTTCTTTGTTCTCTGGCTTCCTTGTTCAGGGGCTTCCTCGTGACTACAAGCAATGTCAGGTTCCACGCCTTGTGGGGAAACAACCTCTCATCTCTGTGCTGGACCCCAAGCAGAAGGAGTGCCTGGGTTCAGAATGTCCCTAAGTTTCACAGGAAACGAGTTCATTTGTTTTGATTTTGCACCAAAATCTGCCCTTGGCTCCAGCCTCCGCAAACAAATCCTGTCACCCCACACGCCAGTAGACCCTTGAGAAGAAATTAAACTATTACGCTTGTACCTGGGAGCTTCTGCTCCCTCTGAAGAGCCCTGCTCTACCATCACCCCTGGCAAGCCTGGTCATGGCCCCAGGCCTTCCTTTCCTGCTCTCAAAGTACTATTCTCATTTGAGTTTCAGGAATTTTTCAAAGGTGATAATCTCCACTTTATTAGATTTTTCCACCATTAAGGAGTTGGTCTTGCCTTGCCCATCTTTGCCATTATTTTTAAAATTTTTAAAGTTTATTTATTTGGGTGCATCAGGTCTTCATTGCTGCACACAGGCTTTCTCCAGTTGCAGCAAGTGGGAAATACTCTTTTTTTTTTTTTTTTTAACATACAATGAACTGCATATATTTAGAGTGTACAATTTGGTTTTTTTTTTTTTCTTATTAGTAATGTATATATGGCAATCCCAATCTCCCAATTCATTCCCCCCAACCCTCCTAAGTGGGGACTACTTTTTGTTGCGGTGTGTGGGCTTCTCATTGCAGTGGCTTCTCATGTTGTGGAGCACGGGCTCTAGGCACTCAGGCTTTTGGGCTCTAGAGCACAGGCTCAGTAGTTGTGGCGCAAAGGCTTTGTTTCTCCGCAGTATGTGGGATCTTCCTGGACCAGGGATCGAACCTGTGTCCCCTGCATTGGAGGGTGGATTCTTAACCATTGCGCCACCAAGGAAGCCCCCCAGCTTTGCCATTAAAGCACAGCACAACATCTTACCCATGGGGCGTTGCCTGGGCTTCTGTGATTGTCTGATGCTGTGGGGAAAGAAAGTCTGCAGTTTCCTTCAAAGTCTTGCCCAATAATTTCTAGGATCAAAACAAGACATAAAGCACCCTATTTTCTTTAACTACACATTTAAAATCCAAAGCAGCTGTTTACATAGAAACTCTGGGCATCACTGAAAGAAAAAAGGCCCAAGACCATTTGCACCTTTCTGGACAAATCAGATTTCTATTATGTAGGAAGTGATTTTGACCAGTAGCTGGTCAGGACGATTTCTTAGTTGTATTCATCCTGGAAATTACAGCACTGACTCACGGTTTTTGGAGTTGTGACACCCTATCATTATGTTTTAATCTCCTTTCCTTTCTAACGATACAATGTGGATTTGGGGATACAAAGTGTGGGGTTACAAAGTATTAATAAATTTCAATCAATTGTGAATTTTAAAAAATCTAAAGCTTGGAATCAGTGTTAATTTCTTCCAAATGTTGTCAAATATTCTCCCTCCTAGCGATGGTTCACGTTTCAGTACTGTACAACATCATTTAGAAAACTTCATTGTATACCACAACTTTTATTGGGTTGGCCAAAAAGTTCCTTTGTTTGTTTTTTTTTTTAAATAAATCTATTTAGTTATTTATTGGCTGTGTTGGGTCTTCGTTGCTGCACACGGGCTTTGTCCAGTTGCAGCGAGAGGGGGCTACTTTTCATTGTGGTGTGTGGGCTCCTCATTGTGGTGGCTTCTCTTGTTGTGGAGCACGGACTCTAGGCTCGTGGGCTTCAGTAGTTGCGGCACATGGGCTCAATAGTTGTGGCTCACAGGCTTAGTTGCTCCACGGCATGTGGGATCTTCCTGGAGCAGGGATCTAACTTGTGTCCCCTGAGTTAGCATGTGGATTCTTAGCCACTGTGCCATCCAGAAAGTCCACCTTTGGTTTTTAAGTAAAAATAAAAGATACATTTTTCATTTTCACCAAGAACTTTATTGAACAACATAGTCACCCTTTTGTTCCACTACCTTCTGCCACTTTTCAGGAAACTTCATAATTCCATCTTCCTAAGACATTTTATCTTTTTGAGCAAAGAACTGTTCCAGGTGCATTTTACAGTCTTCCAGGAAATTGAAATTTTTTCTATTAAGAGAATTTTGTAAAGACCAAAACGAAAAGGAAATCCAAAGGTGCAATGTCTGGTGAATACAGCAGATGAATCAGAATTTCCCAGCCAAGCTGTAACAGTTTTTGCCTGGTCATCAAAGAAACATGTGGTCTTGCGTTGTCCTGATGGAAGATTATGCGTTTTCTGTTGACCAATTCTGGACGCTTTTTGTCAAGTGCTGCTTTCAGTTGGTCTAATTGGGAGCAGCACTTGTTGGAATTAATCGTTTGGTTTTCCGGAAGGAGCTCATAATAGAGAACTCCCTTCCAATCTCACCATATACACAACATCACCTTCTTTGGTTGAAGACCAGTCTTTGGTGTGGTTGGTGGTGGTTTGTTCTGCTTGCCCCACAGTCTCTTGTGTTCCACATTATTGTACAGTATCCACTTTTCATCGCCTGTCACAATTTGTTTTAAAAACGGAATGTTTTCATTACATTTCAGTAGAGAATTGCATGCAGAAATATGTTCAGGAAGGTTTTTTTCGCTTAGCTTATGTGGAACCCAAACATCAAAGCAATTCACATAACCAAGCTGGTGCAAATGATTTTCATTGCTTGATTTGGATATTTCGAGTAAGTCGGCTATCTCCCATGTGGTATATTGATTGTTCTCAATTTGATCACTATCAACTTTAACGGGTCTACCTGACCGTGGAGCATCGTCCAGCAAGAAATCTCTAGCACGAAACTTTGCAAACCACTTTTAACATGTTCAATCAGTCACAACACCTTTTCCATACACTGCACAAATTTTTTTTTGCGTTTCAGTCATGTTTTTACCTTTCTTGAAATAATAAAGCACAATTGGCCAAAAATGTTGCCTTTTTTTCTTCCATCTTCAGTATTAAAATGGCTACATAAAAATTCACCAATTTTGATAAGTTTTTAAAAAATGCACACTGATATGACAGCTGTCCCAATACAATCTAAAAAAATTGTTTCGAATGAAGTTAAAGGCAACTAAGTGCTACTAGAGCCATCTTACGGAAAAAACCAAACAAACTTTTTGGCCAACTCAATATTACTGATGACTTGATTGATTAAAAAAAATTTGTTAGCACTTCTTTTTTTTTTGCAGGCCTTAGGGATAATGCTAAGTGGTAAAGTTCCCCTATGTGGTGGGGACGCAGGAGAAATAGGCAATAGACTTCAACTGGTGGATCTTGGAAGACTTCTTGGAGGAGGTGGGGTTTGAGCTTAGTCTAAAGGGTGAGTAAGACATTTACAAGGGTTTCATAAGGAGAGAGGTCACCTGGGTGGAGCATTGGAGATATAAAGATTCTTAGACTCAACCTCAGAATCTCAGGGGTGAGGCCCTGGTATGTGTGGTTCTGACGTGTAACCAGGGCTGGGAACTCAGGTTTGTTCAGAGATCAGAGAAATGTTTGAAAGGCTGTCTCCGGGGCTGGGGGAGTCCAAGCCAGCTATTTAACACCTCAGCAGAAGACCAAATAAGAGGAATTAAATGAAGCACAACAACTTGGTCTCCCCTGAAGATGAAGTTCCTGGTTGTGAAGTTTGTTAAAGACACTAAGAGTTTTACCCCATTATGGTAAGGAAAGGCCTTCTCCAGAATCAGAAAGAAAATGCAGTTAAAACCAAATGAAAAAACAGGGCAAAATCTCATTTGTCTTAGACGGCCTGTGCCAGGCGTTGACAAACTTCTTCTGTAAAGAGTCAGAAAGTAAATATTTTCAGCTTTACAGACCATAACAGTCTCTGTCACAACTATTCAGCTATGCTGCTGTAGCACAAAAGCAGCATTAGGTAACGTGTAAATGAGTGAGCGTGGCTCTGTTCCAGCAAAGCTTTATTTATGGACACTGAAATTTGAATTTCATATAATTTTTACATGTTACACAAAATATTATTCTTGCTTTGATTTGTTTTCAATCACTTAAACACATAAAGTCTTATTATTCACTAGAGCCAGAAGGTAGGAGCAACCCAAATGTTCATCAGCTGATGAAGAGTTTAAAGAAAAATGTGGTATATGTAAACAGTGGAATATTACTCAGCCCTGAAAAGGAAGGAACTCCTGTCACATGATACACCGTGGATGAAACTTGAGGACATTATGATAAGTGAAATAAGCTAGTCACAAAAAAAGATAAATACTGTATAATCCCACTTACATGAGGTCCCTAAAGTAGTAAAATTCATAGAAAGTAGAATGGTTGTTGCCAGGGGCTGGGGTAAGAGAGAATGGAGCATTGTATCTAATGGGTAGAGAGTTTCAGTTTTGAAACTTTTGAAAAGGTTCTGTAGATCATTAGCACCACAATGTGAATATACATAATACCCTACTGTACTGAACACTTAAAAACGATTAAGATGGTAAACTTTATGTTATGATTTTTACCACAATTAAACATTTTTTTGAAAAGAGAAAGTTAACTCTTACCTTGAAAGTCATAGAAACAGACAGTGGGCCCTGTGGGCTGCAGTTTACCAACCTCTGGCCTATCGATGGCCAGTCCGAGGGCCAAAGAGATGGTCCAAATCAATGCTTCTCAAATGTCCCCATTGAAAGATCTCTAACAATGCAAAAGGGAGAACGCAGACTCCCAATGGGGTCTGCCTGCAAGTCTATAAAATTATTTTAAATATTCTTTCAAATGAGGTTCACGAAATTTCTTGAATCCAAGTCCATAACACATGTTGTTGTAATGTAAAATTAGCATTCACTGTAAAAATCAGTAAAAACTGATGTTCATGCAGGCTCAGAGAGGGTGAGTGACTTAGTCAGGGTCACAGAGCTAGAACAAGTCAGTATGGGACTGGATCCCCAAATTCTTGATTCCAAATGAATACTTGCCATCCGAGTGGGCTGCCTTCCCATCAGGCTTTGGCTGTCTATTCCCAACTCCTACCCACAATGCCCCAACAGTGAGGCAGTCTCCAAAGTAGTGAGGCAACCCACTTTTGAGTTTCTACCAAAATTCATCAATTAATAACTTTAATACCATCAATTCATACATTTTATATATTATTTGCTCAGCTATGTTCTAGAATATTTTAGTTTGATATAGTCTAAAACTCTTTTTTTTCCCATCCTATCTAATTATACTTCCTCATCCATCTGTATTTTTTAAACCATTCACAGCATCCCATTCTGTTAAATACTATGGAATGTTAAATTATGAGGGAACCAAGAGATTTGTTGTTTTTGTATATCTAATATCCATTTTCTGTTGTGGTAGATTATATTATTTGTTCAGAATTCTCCCTTCTTCCCTCCTTTTCCTTCTCCCTGTCCCATTGACTTTAGACTTGGCCATATGACTTGCTTTCCCCACTGGGTTGTGAGTTGACAGGAGGGTGTGCTAGTCCTAAGCAGAGGTTTTAAGAGGCTCCATGTGTCTCCACTCATTGAGCCTGTTCCTTCAGCTTGAGTCCCAGAATGAGAAAAAGGTGTGAAGCAAACATGAACCAAGTAAACCAAGACCCATTTGTTGTTTAAACAAGCCAGTGACTGTTGGAGTTGTTTGTTACATAGTATTATACTAGCAAAAGCTGACTAATATACCCCTTCTTTTAGAACCAAGGTTTTAATTTTCTTCTGGAGACCCAGTCACCCCCCTCCACTCTTCATCTATAGGGTTTATTTGAGCTGATCCTCTTCCATCCTGCCCCAAGCATCCTCCAACACATCACACTGACAAACTCCAATCTCTGGGAAGATCTCTGCTGTTCTTTTCAAAGCTGAGCGAGGCTCACCATCTCTTGGCTAGCAGAAATGAATGATCATGTCACCTGCTATAAAGGGTTCCTGAAGCAACTTTACTCATGACCCATATAATCCTAACTCCTATCTGTTTAATAACAAGCATAAAAAGGGTGTGCATCATACAATACTAAATGCCGTATCTCTTGGCTGCTTTTAGATAGAAAGAAAGCCCAGAAAACAAATAGCAGTTGTTATGAACTAAATGTTAATATCTCCCCTACATTCATGTTGAAACCCTAACCCCCAATGCAATGGTATTAAGAGGCTGGGCCTTTGGGTGGTAATTAGGTTTAGTTGAGGTCATGAGGGTAGAGCGCCCATGCTGCGATTAGTGCCCTTTATGAAAAGAGACACCAAAGAGTTTGCTTCCTCGCTCTCTTTCTCCTTCCACATGTGTGTACTGAGGAAAGGCCATGTGAGGACATAGCAAGAGGTGGCCCTCTACAAGCCAGGAAGAGGGCCCTCACCAAGAACCGAATCTGCTGGCACCTTTATCTTAGACTTCCTAGCCTCCAGAACTGTGAGAAATAAATCTCTGTTGTTTAAGCCCCCCAATCTAAGACATCTATTATAGCAGCCTGAGCAAAGACAGCAGACGCTATCTTAGGCAAAGTACAGAAGCTGAGGACACCTACAAGTAAGAAGTTATTCCTCGTGCCTTGAGGAAGAACAGTGTCAGCTCTGAGTTATCCACGCTGATGAAGAGTGTGGCATATTGGTGTGGACTACTAAAACACCAGGAAAACTTAAGGAGGTCTTCATGTGGTCTGGGAAACCAGGGCTGCTCATGAGTGTTTCAGAGGTGTGCCTTAGACAAAGGGACATTTCTTCAAAACAACTAAATCCTGATGAAAACATGTACGCCTTTTCTCTCTTTCATATTAGGGGTCAACAAAGGTTTGTTGTGAAGATATACAATAAAAAGTATGAAAGCCACTGGTTTAAGATTTGCTTGGCTTTGGTATACCCTTTTTAGATAAAGCAGCATGGTGTTCTAAATTGTATGTGTGAGATGTTTTCTCCCTAAGAAGAGTAATAAAATAAGTTTACATTCTCCCAGTCCACAGCTGGATCATACAGGGACACAGAGTGAGCTCTGCTGAGTGACAGGAGACGCCCACTAGGGATTAAAACAATAATCCCTAAAGTGGAAAATTAGCTGTGGAAAATCAGAGGTTGATAAACCCTCTTCCCCATACCTTCTCCTTTTCTACTCCCCTACCTTCCCCCTAGTCCCCCACACCTCATGCTTTCCCACCCTTCTCAGAGGTTTGGTGGGCAATGTCCCACTTCTCAGTGAACTATCCACGCCATCCCCAAAGCAAATGCTGCCAGCTGGACTGTCTTGAGTCAGGTGCTCTGATCGGCACTTGGGGGTGGGACCTGGTACTAACTAGAGTAAAATACAACCCTGCCCTTAGAAGCCCACAGTTAGTAATAGTGAGAGATTTGTCAACAAATAATCTTCAGAAAGGTTGCAGAAATAAGAAACAAATAAGCAAACGGGGGAACTCTTAGAATGCCATCCTTTGGAAAGCACTCACACTCTGCCCCAGGGAAGCTGACTTAATTGATTTGGGTTGTGTATAGAGATCAGTAGTTTTCGAAACACTGCCCAGGTGATTCTAACCTTAGCCAGGGCTGAGAACCACCCCAGACCTATTGAATCAGGAACTCTGGCGGTGAGGTTAAAACCCGTGTTTTAACAAGCCCCCAACGTGATGCTGGTGCACGCTCAGGTTTGGGAGCCACTGGTCTGCGCTGCTAAGGAGCGGAGGCATGGACATGGAGGGGTCTGGGAGGTGAGCAGTTGGGGCTGGAGCACTGGGCTGGGGTGAGGGACACTTCCACTAGCACCCTCCTCCCTCCTCTAAGCCTCAGGGCAGTGGACAAGCTGTCCTGCCAGAGCCTGTCCCGAGCCCTATCGGGGTGGGCGGTCCTTGAGACATGGTGTGGTGTGGAGTCCAGTTTTGAGACCACAGAAGGAGCCTCAGTCCCTGGGCCCCGTGGCCTCTGCTCATTTCCCTCCGGAGTCTCTTAGCAGGCAGGAAAGGCTGGGACTGTGGTAGCCCATAGCGAGCGGCCAGAAAGGGCTCTTCCTGGAGGATCCAGGCTTCCAGTTTATGGCCTCTCATCCTTTTCCCCAAAGTGGGCCCCCTACTCTGAGCGCTGGCTTTTTTTCTTTTTAATCCCAGACAGGAACTATGTCCATCCCCAGACAAAACCCGTGCCTCCTTTCCTGCACATGCAACGTCTTCTCATCCTAAGCACTCAGGCCCCCACCCACGATCAAAGCAGCCCTTGTCCCGGAGCACCCGGACCCCACTCCCGATGCCCCCTGGCCCCACCACCCTTCCATCCCAGCTGACACAAAACAGCAAGTCCAGCGGCCTCCCCACTTCGGGGCCTCCCCGCCCAGGCCAACCGGGCAGGGCAAGACCCCACTGCGGGGCCCAGCGCGGTCCCCCGGCACAGGGACCCCCGGGGGGGGGGGGTAGACGAGGGATCCCCCGCCGCGACCCGAGGTCGGCCCCTCAGCGCGCAGGGGGCAGCTTCTCCGGGTTTCTGGCCGAGCTGCCTGCCCCCCCGTGGGGAGGGGCCGCGGCCACTCGGAGTCGCCCAGGGTCCGGAGGCTCCTCCCCGGGGGTGGCCAAGCAGGAAGCGGGGAGCGCGGCGGGCGGGGGCGCGGGCGCTGTGCGGGGCCCTGGGCGGCGGGGTATGCGCGGGCCTCGGCGGCCAGCCCCGGCGCACAGCCGCGGCCGGGGCGCGCGGCGCGGGGCGGAAAAGCCTGTTTACACAGACTGCACACCGCCTGGGGAATAATGCAGTAAAGGAAGTGAGCCGGCTCGGCCTGACTGCTCCAACTTCCTGCTCTCACACACACCAGAGGAAAAAAAAAAAAAAAAAAAGAGGAGCGAGAGAAAGAAAAAAAAAAGGGGGAAAAATCAGGATCTCATTACAAGAGCAACAGACCGTCTGCAGACGCCTGTCAGCATGGAAAGTCGGGGGCTTTCGCCCGGTTCCTCCTAGAAAATCCCCCGAAGAAGGATCTTGAAAGCTCCCCCACATCTGGGTAGGTAGTAGGGTTCGTGCCTGTTGCTCGGACAGTTGCAAAGTTTCGTGGGGGTTGGTTTTTTCTTTCTTTCTTCTCTGTGGCTTGGTGGGGGTGGGGCGGGTGGGCACCGCGTCGGAGGCTGCAGGCCCGGGGCTGGGGGCGGCCGCGGGGAGTGGGCGCCGCGGGGATGCTCCTGCGCCGGGTCTGCGCGCCGGCCCGGGGGCTGCGGCCACCCGGCGCTGGCACACCCCGCCCTGGGCTGCGCTGTGAGCCGGGAGGAGGGGGCGCGCGGGGCACCGGGGGGGACGGTGAGACTTCGGGTCCCTGGGAGGAACGGTGGAGCGGGCTGTGTGCCTGGAGGCTGGACCACCGCTGACCTTCTAGCCGGGGCTCGGGCTCTCCTCGGGGTGGCAGTGGGCACCGATGCTCGGAGTCAGGGAGAGAACAGGGGTAGAGAGGGCAGCGGAGGGCGTAGGAGGCAAGCCGCGGGGCTGGGGGCCGCGTGCCCTCTCATTCGGCAGGTGACCCCCGCCCGGGTCGCCGCCCCAGGCGCACGCCCAGCCGGACCTTTAAAAGCCGGTGGAGTCATTATTGGACATGGTTTCAGAGGAGGACTGGGCAGGAGATGGTCTTGGAGCCCCCAGCACTTTGGGATGGGGCTCTTCAGCTTGCAAGTGAATGTTGGCCTGTAATGCTACCGTAACTTTTTGCGGAGGAATTACCATTTTGGAGGGTTAAAAAAGAAAAATCAGAGGTCTCGGTTTTGTTAGGTTTTCTGAACCGAATTATCCTGAGGACAAGCTGCAGTTAGGCGGCGGGTGGGGGTGGGAGAAAGAAATGTTATTTCAGAAACTGCAAAAGGGGCTTTTTAGAAGAAAAAAAAAAAAAAACGAGTGTCGGGAGAGTTTCTGGCTTGTCTGGAAACGGCAAGACTAATTGCCATGCGCTTCCGCTTTGAAACTGGCAGCAGACAGCATCTTGAAAATGACTCACTAGAGGAGCTCACAAAGAAACTGTGGTTTGCTCCTTCTCAGGTTTATGTATTTGTGCCTTTTACAGTTTCCTTTGTAGTGTTCGAGGGGTCACCCGCCCCTTCCCCGCCGGCCCCCTCCCACCCTCCCGCTTTTGGAAGCCCCTAGCGGGTCTTTAACTACCCCCAGCACCCCAGCCGGGAGGTGGGGGACGCTGGGGGAGGCTGAGTTGTTTTTGGAGTTGGTTGGGGAGAGGGTTAAAGGGATTCTGCTGCTGCAGGGGGAAAAAGTTCCCTGAATTTTCCACTGGCTGCTGCAGGAAGAGAGAGCCCCTTTAGTCATTGCTAAGTAATGTCTGCACACACACCAACTAATCTCATTAGGAGTTTCCGCTGCTCGGCACAGGAGGGGTTTTGTGCAGCCACTGTCAGCCGGGGGAGCCCTGCGCTGGAGAGGGAGACAAGTCACGGCTTTATTTATTTAGAGGGGCAGCCGCCCAACGAACCTTTTCAGGGCAGCATCTTGAAAACTTTGAAGTCACTTTGGCCATTTTGGATTTCGAACTTACAGGTTTTTCTCTCCTAGATGTGTGTGTGTGTGTGTATCTGTGAAGTTTCTATTGCCCAAGCAGCTCAAACACACCCATCCTCTCGAGTCTGTGCTTCAGTTGTCGGGGAAGGTGGGGGCGGGGGTCGGGGGGAGGCGGAGGTGATGAGAAACCGAGCATGTTTCAGACATCTATTAATGAGCTCAAATTGATTTGAGTCTTATGGCCAAACAAAATACCCTCTGATCTCTCTCCCTTTTTTTCTGTCTCTCTGTGACACACATTTATTTGGGAAAGGTCAGTTATGAGTTTCAATTTATGGGAATTATAAAATTACAAATTGTGTTAGGAGAGCGGTGGGTCAGACAGTTAAGAAGACTGTCCCTAAGTGTTTTTAGAGTTTCCAGTAATGATCCTGCCTGCAAAAAACCCTGATGGTCATTCTATGCCAAATATAGCAGGGCCTTCTGGCCCCCCTTTTTTTTTTAAAAAAAAAACCTTTAAATGTTGGAAATGTGTAGAGTTACTAAAAAGGGTAAAGAGTTTTAAGGAACCTGATTGGAACTGTAGGGCTTCTTTATTGACAAGGACATGCTGCTCTCTTGAAGGTCTTTTAAGGTGTCAGTGTTTCTTTTCTGGTGGCAAAGCATGTCCTAAAAACAACCCAAGCAGCCCGACCAGGGTGTGAGTCAGTGGACATGAAGTACAGGATGTCCCTAACACCACACCTGGCACAGAGTAGATGCTCAATAAATTGTTGCATTGAAAACTGTTTGAGTAGGATAACAACTTATAATAAATAGATAAGAAAAAAGCTTTCCAAAGCCAACAGCACTCTGCATAAGCATTCCTTAAGGATGAAGGTTGTTAAGTATTCTCCTTTCAAGACTACATTTCCTTCGAAATAAAAAGGGGGTAGAGTTCTTCATTCTAATAAGTTATTATTTGGAATGCATAATGTTCATTTAAGTCAGCTGTTCTCAACTGGGAGTTAGTTGGGTTCCCAAGGGACTTTTGGCAGTATCTGGAGACATTTTGGTTGTCACAATCAGAGGGGGAGCTACTGGCATCTAGTGAGTAGAGGTCAGGGATGCTGCTAAACGTCTACAATACCCAGGACAACCCCCCCACCCCCCGCAAAGAATTTTCTAGCCCACCATGTCAAGAGTACCCAGAGTGAAAAATGCTTGTTTACATTAATAATGATGATGAACTTTTATATGCATTCATTCCACAAATAGGATATTTAAAAGTCATCGTTGGCGCTTCTCTGCCACATGAATAACCCAGTATGCATGAATTTTTTCTCTTTTTGGTTAGTAATACGCGTGGAATGACATGTCAGTAATAACAATGTGATGGTATACCTTTGTGAGCTGAGTTAGACCATCTCTGAACCTCACTCACTTGGTACTAATGCTTTTTAGACCAGAATAGCAATAGCCCAGATGGAGGAGAGCAGTGATTTTTCAGCCGCATTTGAATTTTGAAGTTTGCTAAACATTTATTAAACCCCTTCTCTTATTTAAAAAAATTTACTAATTCAAACCTGAGAATATATATAACTCTAACTCTGAGATCATATATTGAAATTTATATTTCTAATAACTTTAGAACTTGAATCTTTTCGGGAAATTGGCTTTAAAGGGCCTCCAACCAGTACGTATAAATTAAAATATTCCTTTCTTAGATGTCACGTTTTGGATTCTTTGTGTCCTGTGCTACCCGATTTTATATCTGTCGGATTCAAAAAACCAATATGGTTGCAAAACATTACCTAAAACAAAACAAACCTAAAACACTTAAAAAAAAAAAAAGTTAACTAAGGATGTGACTTCCTGGAGTAGAGTCTTTTTTCGCTGATGGTGAATTACTGCTTACTAATTAATGGCTTTACTCCTTTCCAGTCCCAGGGAATGATTCAGCCATCTTCATGTTTGCTAGACCTAGGGTTCCTCATTAAACTTTAAAAGAAATGGGTTCTCTGTCCATTCTGGCTGTGACCTGGCTGTAGGCAGCTGGCTTCTGCTCCTAAGGGCAGATGAGCGGTTCTGGTCATTTGAATGAAGAATTCCACTCCTGGCAGATTTTTCTGTATGTTTTAAGGCAACATTTTTTTGTTTTATTATTTAGCCATAATTCCCCTTTGCATTTGTAGATTGGTGACATATTTGAGATCACATTAGTATAGCAATATGTTCTAAAGGGTAGGGATTTTTTGTTATAAAAAATATTAATGTGATTTATCTTAGGAAGATGCAGAAAACCACAAAGAAAAAAAACATCTCCCATAATCCCTCATTAACGTTTTGGTATATATTTTTCCAGTCTTTTAAAATACATATACACACAGCCACACGTGCACATGCATAAAATTTTTAATTGGAGTCACACTATGCTTGCTGTTTTGTAACTTATTTTCAGTTAACGTATCATGTAACACAGTTTAATAACTAGTACTAAGACCAAAATTACCACACATAAAGCTCGTATTTATTGATCTAATAAATGTGTTGACTCAACAGTGGATTGACCTAATTTCTACATGAACTTGTTCAGTGTTTTTGTCTCTGTGGCTCCAAGTAATGTTCTAAGAATGCTGTCCTCTTGAAAGACTGAATTCATATGTGCTGTGAAGTTTGGGATTTTGATGAGTTTCTCTATGATTTAAGGATGAGTCATGATTTGCAGTAGAATATCAAGATGTAGTAACAGGAAGTCCAGGGTGCTACACATCAAAATAGAATGTTCAATGATGAAAACAGAGAAACTAGGTTAGACCAAAAATACACCTTGAACTTCTCTAACTATAAAGGAGGGAGGAAGGTGCCTTTTGCACACTTGGTGACTCTTATATATTACTGTTTCATTTTATATCAGTAAAGTTTCCAAACTTTGAAATTGATATTTTAAGTGGATTTTCAGTTCAAGAGTACTATTGCCCATGGCGAGTTTGAATTGAGGTCATCCAGCTTTTTGGTTGAAACCATGGCAGTGACAACATGAAAACTCCAGTTTTGCCACTTATAGTGCAGCCCCAGTAAATTGAATTATCAGTGTGTGCGCGCATGTGCGTGCACTGTTTTCGTTTTTTTATTGATGTATAGTTGATTTACAATATCATGCCGATTTCGGGTATACAGCACAGTGATTCAGTTATACATACATACATGTACTTTTTCAGATTCTTTTCCCTTATAGGTTATTACAAAATATTGAGTATGGTTCCCTGTGTGATACAGTAGGTCCTCGTTGGTTATCTATTTTTTGTATAGTAGCGCGTATATACGAATCCCAGCCTTCTAATTTATCCCTCCCCACCCCCATTCCCCCTTCGGTAACCATAGTGTGTTCTCTGCGTCTGGGGTGCACTGTTAACAAATCCCAAGGGCCTTCAAAAATGGTAGATCATTCAGTCTTTTAAGTAGAAATTTGACACCCCATTATCCCTACCCACAGCCAAAATGCAAATGGCCTTTCATCCATTACTGGAAACTTATCTATATGTCAGCAGTTTGAAAATATACTTTGAATTGATCGTTTCAATAAATTGTACTTTGGTTGAAATTGCCACTAGGAATTACTCATTGACCGCTTTATATGTTTTAATTTACAATTGCTGGAAAGCAATTACATTATTAAATTGGGAATTACATGGGGTTGTTTTATAATTGGCTGTGAGATTTATTTGCATATTTTTAAAGAAATTAAGATGGTTATACTAATATATTCTGATTTGAATTGGACTAAAATGAATTTACTCACATACATGTTCTAAAAAGAAGTTCTAAAACACATAGCATCCTAAGTATTTTTAAAGCTGTTATATCTAGGAACAATTCCTGATTTTCCAGGTATAAATATGGGAGCGATGGGGTAGGTATAAAACACACTTATCTGATACCTTCTCTTACACTGTTTGGAGTAAATGACCCCTAACCTCACCAAACAATGGAATGAATGTGAGACCCTTGGTGTCTTTTTATTTCTTTCACAGATGTATCACTTACATGAAACTGCACAGATCTTAAATGTTATTGTATACACCTATGTAATCCCCACCTCCTACCTCTAAGTAGAGAATATTTCTATCACCCCAAAACACTCCCTGGCTGTCTTTGACTGTATTATGGCAATTTCATGATTCTACCATGTTGTTATACCGCAGAGCACCTGGATAAAACACTGCAGTATTTTTATTTAATCTACTTGCTTAAAAATAAATCATCAGAATGTGTGGATTTCCTCAACATCCAATAAGAGGGAAAATCTCTTCTACACTGTTTAATATCACTGAAGCTAACCAAAAGTAATATGTATGCTGCGGGGAGAAAGCAGATTCCTTTAAAACCAATTGTGTCTAGAGGATATCACTTAATCTCCCTGGACCTCAGTTTCCCTGGCTGGAGGGTGAAGTGGTTGGAGCAGAGAGGTAGGGGTAGTCCCTTCCAGTGCAAAGTCCTATTCGTGGATGATTTTTTTAGAATAAAGAACTTGAATTCTTCTAGGAGCTGTGAAGGTGTAAAGTGAAAGTTTGTTGTCGTCCCCAAAATGCTGATTTTGAGACATATACAGCAATTTTTAAAACTTGTTTTGTAGCGGGAAAAGGGGTTCCCCTTCAGTTTCCCCTACAGTCCCATGTCGGCCCCTTATTGAATAAGGAGCACCTAAGGGAAGGTCAGTATCAGCTGCTGTGCCTCCTTTCCTTTTTTTGAGGTTCGTGACAGGCACGACTCATTTCTGAAGACCACGACTGCCTCATTCTTGGGGACACCAGTGACTGTCTCCAGCGTGGGTGCTGAGTAGGCCCAGATAAGATTTTGATCCCCAAGTCGGCTCTCTACTCTTCCCTCCTGGTAGTCTTTGAAAAATGCTGTCCATCCTCCACCGCTGGCCCTGAGGGGTTCACATTTCCCCTCACCCCCTCTGGTCCCGTCTCCACCCACAAGCTAGAGCAGCCCTTCAAACACAGATCCGACCTTGTCGCTCCTCTGCTGACGATCTCCCGGTGGCTTCCGCTGGGATAGAGACCAAACATCTCTAATGTGAGCAGCACACTATGATTTAGACCAACTACATTGGCCTTTCCTCAATTCCTCAAAGGTATAACGTGGCCCCTGGCCACGGGGCCCTTCCAAATGCTGTTCTCTCTTCTGGGAATTTCCTCCTGGTCTTCCATCCCCATCGGTTTCTCTCAGTCCACTTTCGAGCCCGTGTGTAGTCATCCGTCAGGTCTCAGCTCAACCATCTCTTCCCTGGGGAAGCCTCTGCTGGTCTACCAGACTAGATCTCCCCAGTCATCCGTCTCTGGCCTTCAGAGCCCTTGCCTCAGGCTTTTTATTTACAGGTTTCCTTGTTACCTGAATTCTCCCTCTGCAGATTCTTACGATCCAAGCACAGGTACCAAACAGTTTCAGGTACATATTTCTGGAGATAGGGCTGGTGTTCCTCATTATTCATTAATACTCCTTATCCAGGTACAAAGTAGATTTGATAGCAGGCTACCCCTTGTTATCTGAAATCACTGTCCAAACCCTGGAATTCATTAGATTCAGAAACTTAGGGATATCTGCATGTGTAGGTATCAAGATGTGTTTCACATCTGTCTTGCCCATCAGTCTGTAAGCTCCCTCTGGGCCTCGTCTGCTTTTCTCATCCTTGTATTTGACCCAGCCCTTTGTACAATACCTGGCGTTCATTGAGTTAAAAGCAATCTGAAGGGGGAAAACTTTGTCAGTATAGCTCCTCTCCTCCCATTTTGCCAGTGGGCTTGCTGAAGCACTTTATTGCTATGCCTAAATCCAACTCTTTTCTAGACAGTTATTTGAATTAATAAGAGGCATAGCTCTTGGTTAGACCAAAGAGACAGCCAAGAAGATCCTCTAAAGAGGATATGTCATTTTCCAGAGTTTTTGTCCAGATTTCTAGGAAAAGTGAATGTACAGAAATCAGGTTAGTGTGTTAAATCTGAGAGGACAAACTTTAGCCCTGTTGTTGATATCAGTGTTGTACTCAGAGTGGTTGGTTAACAGTTAGCTAATTTATAGGACAGTACAGCTTGAAAGAATCTCAATATAAAGTTTTTTCCATACTAAAGTTAATCATTCTACAGCAAGCATGGTAGTCCTTTATGAAGACTTCAGTTGACCAAATCTTTGTCGGTCCCTTGGGCTGAGTTCCAATAATGTTCACTGTTGAAAGTGCTTCTTCCCTTACACCAGAACCTGTGTGTGTGGCTTTTGTCCATAATTTTTTATAATTAACAAGTGACATTGCAGATTGAGTTTCAGAATAAGACACTGCCTGTGTGATGATGAAAGGATGAATAATTAAATACCGAAATTATTTTCAGTCGAGGGCTAGAGCTGCTGTTAATTTCAGCTGGGTTTTGCCAAGGAGTGGTTTGTTGATAGTCAAACCTTGATTAACCAGAATGTGTAATGAAGCAGATTTTTCTTCTCGCTGCACGTCATTGTCTGGAAGAGAGATTAAGACAACAACAATCACAACAGAACAAGCCCCAGAATTTATTCCAGGATGTGCTCCCAGGTAACTGCAGGAATCCTTACATTGTCTACACCTGTACATCCTCCTCATCGTCAGAATGGTGATACCAGGGCCCAGAAGGATCGGAATGCGCTGTTAGCTCTATTAGGCGAGGGAAAGGGCTGTAGATGTGAGAACAGTTTCCTAACACTAGTAGTTAAGAAGAACACGTCTCTGGTTAATACTCAGTGAACTGGAAATGTGACTTCCCCACTGTCCCCTTACTGGAGTTTGGAAGGTTTGCATTTGGAGGCTAAAACATAAGCCCTGCTTGTTGGAGATAAGATGAGGAGTGTGTGCGTGCGTGCGTGCATTTGGGTGTGCCTCCGTGGATGTAGCTACAAGAGGAATGCGTGAGTCTAAGAGAATGGGACCACATGTGATCAGTTTTTGCTCCTTCCTTGTAAAGTCAGTCTTCTCGTATAGGATTCAAGCCCCAGTTCTGTACAGAGGATTGGAGCATAAGGGAATGTTTGCTAATCCCAAAGAATCATTATTTCATTATGAGAACTCATCCCAAAGAATCATTATTTCATTGTGAGAACTCAAGACAGAACTTGGATTTCTGATATAATTTTCAGGAGTGGGGAGATCTCAGATGCCTCACAATGTCAGCAAGCCCCAGAAAGAACATACGGGAAGGGGCCAAACCGTTTAGTATTATTTGAAGACTGTGCGTGGATGCGGCTCCTCTATCTTCTCATGTGGTCTTGCATTTTGAAATCCTCTGGAATCTAGAATTCATGAGTGTTGCGGGGAAGTCATTTTTGCTCATGTTCCTGCCTGTTTTTCAAGCTCCAGATACTGATCATTTGGACCAGAGGGTGTTGGGTGGTAGAGCATGGCTGAGTTATTCTTTTTTTCTTTTTAAAAGCATTTTAGAACAAACATCTTCAGATTCTCCAAGTGACATTCTGAGACAGGGTTGGAACTGATTAAACCCTAGGCAGAGAGAGAGAGAGAGAGACGCTGTTGTATCCATGCTGAGCCTCTAGAGGAGGGAGGAGCGTCATTGATGTGCCCACTTCCTCTGATAGTCGGGGCAAAACCAGAAGCATTGCTCAGGCAGCCACTTGGCATTCCTGACTTTGCTTCATTCACTTCTTTAGGCTCTTTAGCGCTAATTCTCAATTCTGCATTTATGATCCTTGGATACACTGAGTAATTTTGAAGCGTGTTAACAATTTTTAATATGTATATATATTTTAAGTGAACTTTTCTCCTGTTTTACTGTTTATTTTTTTGGCCTCACCTTGTGGCATGTGGGATCTTAGTTCCTCGACCAGGAATCGAACCCGTGCCACCTACGTTGGGAGCACGGAGTCTTAACCACTGGACCACCAGGGAAGTCCCCAACAATTTCTTGAGGTGAATTACTTTCATTACCAAAGTATGTGCTGTTAAAAGATGTCTTGAGTCAAACAAAATGACCCAAGAGTACCAGGGCTCTCAAAAGCTCAGTGTCTCACTCTCAAGCGCGTTGCCCTGCTTTGATTTAAATCAGAGCTGAACCACAAGGACAGCATCTTCCTCCAGGCTTTGCCACATCCTTTGTTTTGTTTTATTTTTTAACCTAAATATTAAGACCTACCAATTTGTCTTTAGGAAAGTAGAAACTTCAAGACCTTGATGTGAAGATCGTACATGTACCAAATGATTAAAATACAGAAGGGGGGGTTTTCTTTAGCAAAGGGGAAAATCATCTAAAGCAGAAGCTGGCATTTATTTTGTACAGTTAATGTATTTACGTGGAACAATTACTGGAAGAGTAAGCAGAGGAACAAGTCATATGTGACATTAAAAAAAAAAAGGCTAAGCTGACTTAGTGGATCACACATTCCCAAATGGGAATTAAGGGCCATGAGGAGGCCTGAGGTGCATATCTGATGTTGGATGCTGGTGCCACCAACAGCCGTTCTTTTCCGTGGGATGCTTTTGTTGGCTTCTTGAAGGAAACGTGTGTGCACAACATCAGCCTGACACGAATGAATGAACTCTCGGTCCTGTACTTGATGACAGTTTCAGTGTTATTTTGTTCATTTATTCATTGCAGTTTGGAGGTTAATCAACAGGTTTTAAGTATAATGTGCTGGGGAAGATTATTTAGTTTTGAAATGGCTCACTGTCTATTTTTGCAACCTTTTTTTTTTTTTTAACAAATAATTGTACTCAACAGAAACATCAAGATATTTTAAATGTGTTCCACTTACTGTAGTTTGTCTACAAGTCAGGCTAGATTTTAAATGGATGTTCTGTGAAAAACGAGATGCCTTTTGCTTGCTGTTTTACCTTAACGCCATTGTAGTTTTGCTTCATGTGAAGAAGAATTTTATTAGCAGTTATTTAAATTTAGAAGAAACTCTGCATTTTGGCACTGTACTCATCATATGTAGCTAAACTTGATATCTGTACAAAAATGTGGGAGAGAGATGTACATGGAGACAGTAACGCTGTAAAAGGGAGAGTCTACCTTCATGACTTTAGATGCAGCTAAAATCCCCCACAGATGTCCACCACATGAGCAGGTGATGATATTTTGAAGACTGCAGAGTCGCTTTTTTATAGATCCCTTCCAGCGTGAATATATTATCATACCAGATTTATGTTTAAATGTTGAGGCCTAGAATTTGCATTTTCTAAACCATGCAAGAGTTTTGCCAAGAAGAGCAATGAGGAAAAACAGTGATTCTAAAGTGACCGCAGGATCTGGAAATGTGCAGGTCTTTGCTTAGGTAACCACCCCCTGGAAGGCAGCGCTTTGTGCTTCTCCAAGATCCCTAAAGAAGATATCACAAATACCAGTAACTTGTAACTATTTTTGCAACAGTACTATATATAGTGGGACTCAAAGACTAGCGAATGTTAATATTTTCCAGCCAAATCGTGACATTTCCAGAAACTAGCACAGTTTGTGAAATGTTATGCTTCACAAAAAGGGGGAAAAGGGGTTTATAACACTATTAGCCATTTGTAAATTATCAGTTCAGATATGCTACATTGTAACATTTTAACACAGATCATATATTTCGAACCGATGTCAAAATCAGCTAACTAGTATCATTTTCTGTTTTTAAAAGACACATAAAATGGTTTTGGTGGATTTATTCCAGGAAGAGGGAAAGATAATTTTCCCAGGAGTGCTGATGTTGGGGACCATTTTCTTCAGGGACTTAACCATCCAGACGTGATTGAAGAAATGATACTTTATTATGTTAAATTCTGTACAGAAGACGAGAGAGCTCCCAGTTTCTCTGGGAAGATCACAGCTCTTTCCCTCTCCTGGCCTCTGCTATGGCTCTCTGGGAAGGAAAGCTGGAAGGAGAGGGTCAAGGGTTCCTGTTGCTCCATCCCGTTCCCAAGATCAGTAGGCTGATGTGTCATGGGTGCGTGAGAAGCAGTCACTAGTGAAGAGACATGTTCTGATGATGGCAGGGAGTGAACTGGAGACGGACCGAGATGACCCATGGGAAGCTTTGGTGGGACAGGGGAGCAGAAGCAGGGTCACCGTGGAGAGAGTTTGGGGGGAACTAGAGAGAAGGGCCACAGGGGGAGGAGAGGCTCTGAGCCTTTCCCCGCGGGGACCGAGGGAGGTAGACGTGCCTGCAGATGTTGGAGGTGGCCCAGACTGGGTGTATTCAGACCAGGGAAAGGGGAAGATGCACAGATGGTTACCTTTCTGCCAGGAAATGCCCGACAGTGCAGCTGTACTGAGACGCCGAGCACAGCTGTGCAGATTTCCTGGTCCCCACGGTCCCTTGGGGATCCTTCTGAGAGGAAGGGATGGTGTCGCAGGCCATACCTGACCCCACCCGGGACTCCTTCCTCCCTGGTCGTGGTGTCGGCCCAGTGCGTGTGCACACTTGTGAGACAAGGCAGATGTGATGCTGACGATCATTTGTGTGGGTGGCATTTAAGGAATGGCCCAAGGAAGACGGGCACTACTGTTAAGCAAAGCATATTGCTGGTTGCCATTGATGGAAAAAGCACACTGTCCAGATTTTTAATTAGCAGAGCTTAGGACATGAATTTTCTTTTATTAAAACATGCTTTATCTTGCCTTTTTTTTTCTCTAATGTTTCCACTGGGTGGTGCTGCAGGAATTCCTACCTTTTGCCTTGGATCTACCCTTCCCAGAAAGACGCCTCTGAAGCATAATAGGAGGAAGTCCTGATTTAGAAAGATTTTAGAGTTTCAACACAATAGAAGAGTTTGGAGGATGCTCTGGCAGGAAATGTTTCAGTTTCTGGATGTGGAAAAACCACCATCATTTTGTATCATGCAAAAGTGTTCGTACTGCACTGGGTGGTAATATACTTGTGGCCTTCACCAACTTATTTATTTAGCACAGAAAAGCTTTCAAGTTTATCTGAAAGGTTATGGTTTCACTCTAGTAGAAGTGGCATGTAAGATTTCCTTTATTTTCGATTTTTGCAAAACTAAACAAAGTAAGCAAATAAACATTTTTTGACGTTAAGGCAACCACAGATTTAAAAAATCTCTGTGAAGGCTTTATTTGAAGCTGAAGGCATTATCCCATTTTTTAAAGAAGATCATTTACATGATGTATTGATCAAAAGGATATCTTAGATTTTTACTTCTGAAATACTCTTAGCCATAAATATTTTTTTAGTTTGCTAAGCCTCATGTACGGAGGGGGATAGGGTTGGCCTTACTTAAGAAGTTAAAAGAAGTTAACATCCTGCCTGAGATCACGCAACTCTTTAAGGTCATGGCTACGATGAGAGTTTATATGTTCCGACTTGCACACAGGATCAAATTTTATTAATATTAATAGGATAAAAACTTAGGCAAAAGATTTTCCATTCAAAGGTCTATGAAATATAAGAATCAAGAGTAGTGTGGGGGGGAAATACCCACTGGAAATTAGGGAGCTCATTAAATTTAAGCTCAAATTTAAGAACAGTTAACAAGATTTTAAGTAAGTTTTACTGAATGCAAAACACCTTTTTAATTTTATGTGCATATCATGAGACGCCATGAAATCCCAAATATTGCTTTCTTAGAACCTGAAACAGGGCTTCCCCAGAGGTGTTTGTTTTTAAAGGGGAAATTTTTAGCCCATGCTGGGTGCTCACCAAGTCCCATCAGTCACATCGTTTCAGTGGGGTCCGTGTTCCCTGGGGGCCTCCCCCAGCCTGTCCCTGTTCGCAGTGAAGTGTTTCTCATGATTCATGTCATTGTTACGTGAGATGCATGCAGGTCTGGGGCCCGCTCTGGGGCCAGGGGAGATCACCTACCTTTCATTTCGCACTTTCCTCCTCCTGTTCCACCGTCCATTGTGCGCACACTGAACGGGAAGGTGAGTCTTTCCTGTTGAGAAGGAGCTAAGTTACAGAAGGCGCTGCTCCTCACGTCCTGTCCTCATCATCAAGAGGCAACCTTGATTATTTAGCATTGGATGAAGCTACTGCATATTTAAACCAATAGTAGATCTTTTCAAAAGGGAAAGTGTTTTTTTGTTTGTTTTCTAAATGATAGTGGGATGGATTCACACTTTCTTAAAACAGAACCAGTTGGAACAACTGGAGTCACAGATGAGGCAAAGCCAGAGATGAACAAGGAAACTTCCTGATGTGATTCCTCATGGGAATGTCCTATCATCCTCTGTGTTAAAATAGGACTTTTAGGAGCAGGGCAGTGTGCATATAAGAAGTGAAGCATCTGCTGGGGGGGGGGGGGGGGGGGAATATGTGTGGTGATTAAGAAGCTGGATGTTGGAGCCAGATGCCCCTGGATACAAGTCTCTGTTTTCTCATATTACTCCCGTGGCTGGGTGCGCCTTATTCTACCTTGTTAAGTCATGGAGTATCAAATTTAGACAACGTGTACGAGGCGCTCAGCACAAGGCCTGGTACATAGTAAATGCTCATCAAATGTTAGCATTAAAAAAAAAAGCTCCTCTTTAAAGAAGTTATGGATTTTTTGCTAGGAGCCCTATTCTTGAGAATTCCATGGACACTCAGTATTGCTGGTGGGGAAAGATATAGCTAACATTTCCCTTAGAATGGGGCTCTTTGAGATTTATAAATTATCCTTAGCATTTAAATATATCTTCTTTTTCCCCACTAGAGAGAATGTTAGATTCTCAAAAAGGGTCCATGGCCCAAACATAGGAAGAAGATACTGCCCTGGGGATGAGTGTGTATGTGTGTATGTGGATCAGTTCTCTGGGTGTAGTTATACTTTAGATTGACTCTATGAGATTGCTGGTATTTGACTGTTTTTGACCCATAAAAACAGTTTCATGTGGTTCAACCTAATAGTTGGTGATATGGTTAAGAAACATAATTTGAAATAGCATTATGAGAGAGATTATAATGAGGGATGATTATAGTTTATTTTCATATGTTATTTATCACAGCCTCGAAAGTTAAAATTTGTCAGGCAGCCTTGGACCACTGGTAATCATACTGATATAAAATAACTTCTGCCGTATACAGTATTATGAAGCAGTCTTAAATTATCACTGGGGACTTAGTAGTAGTTTTATCACATTGAATGTGTCATTTCTCTAGCTCCATACTCCTTTGATCCAAATGACTTACTTGTTAGGAGAATTTGCTTAGTATTTTTTTCCATGTTGAATTCATATGGTTAATTACTCTGAGGAAGAAAAAAAAAGTCTCAATGAGTTTCCTTGGGCAATAAGAGTAGCAGTGTTCTTTCAGAAAGCAGAGTTTGGCCGTCGTGTTGAGGGTTAAAACAGAGCTGACACACAAGGCAAAATGAAACCAGAGCTGCACTTACAAAGTGGGACAGATGTAGGAGGCCAGGTTTCCTGTGGCCCATTTTCCAGTTTCCTGCCTGCAACCTGCAGAAGAAGAGGAAGCTGAATGTTACCGAGTATGAGAGCTGAAGGGGGACGTGCTTCAAGCCAGAATTAAGGTCCTTGCACACAACACAGACAACAAAAACAATTGCAAAGAAAGTGAAGGTTTGGGTTTTAGTCCAGAAACGTCTGGGAAGGAGCAACCCATCTGTTTAAAGGGAAAGCATTGTCAGCAGAGCCTGTACTTCTATGGGAGGACCTGGGGATTCTCCCAGGTTGTAGGAACCTCTGATTTTTTACAGCCCTACTCATCGTTCAAGACGTGGTCTGCTTTTTTAATACCGGTGGTTACCTGACAAGATGTTCCCTGCAGTGCCCAGGACTTCTGAGTCTGTTTCCTGGGCATGTTGATATACGAGGGAGGTGAATGCGGTTAACCGATTGGCTGTAATGAACTACAGCCCCACTTTGGGAAGGCTGGGTGACCAGTTGGCCGCTTTGATCTAGCAGGCTGTGTTCCTCTAACTGCCCAATAAAATTGTGTCTGATGTTTTCAAAGAGGAGATTAAATCGAGATGTCTCTGTATGTGGAGGACTACAGATCGTACACTCTGTGCGGCTACCTGATAAGCCACTTGGGGAGATGAAGTGGACGAGTTCGTCCTTCTCCCGAGGAAAAAAGGGAAAAATAAAATTCTTCTGTATCTGGGCTTTTTTTCTTTTTTCTTTTTTTTAATATCTGGGCTTTTTAGCACATGAGAGAAGAGTCTCTGAAGTCAGGTATTACAGTCCTTACCTTAAAGGTAAAGAAATTGAGATTCACAGCCCACTTTTTTATTGAATGCCTGGTGTTTGCCAGGTGCTGTGTTGGAATTGCTGGGTGATGCTGATATCGTGATGACTAGCAAGAAACAGCTGCATTTGTGGGAGCCTTGTTGACGGCTTCATAGAAGGCACAGGTGCGGGCCGCATCTAAGCCCTGTTGAAGGCTCACAATGCACAGGGCAGTGTGCCATACACCATCCCATTCAAATCGACCTGTTTCTCTCAGGTGCAGAGAAACAGGTGGGTGCATCTGGGACAACCAGTTATTTTTTTTTTTTAACCCTATGGATTGATCACCACCTCTTCTTCTAGCCCAGGAAGAACACACTCAGCACCAGGAACATTGGGAAGTTTGGGGATGTTGCCAGATGAGGGACCCAAGGGGTATCCATGTGAGGCAGCCTAGAGCAAGAATAGGCCCTTTCCCATCTCCATGTGGGCCTAGCCTGAAAATGTGGGATAAGATAGGGCTGAGTGTGCAATAGTGGGGTGGGGTGGGGTGGGAAATGGCCTGAATATACGGATGTGGGAGGAAGTAGAATGGCTGGCACACACTTTCCCAGCCAGAGTGAATGTAGCCGTCCATTTACTTTTCCAAAGGAAATTCACCCATGTAAAAGTCATCAACAAACCAGTTGAGTTGCTTCTCATTTACCCACAGACAACAGTTTCAGAAGGAAGGAGGGGTGGATCATTCACATGGTAAATAGCAGATGTTGTTATTACAGTGGCTATCTGTAATTTCCCCGGAAAAATCTCTGTCCTCAGATAGAAGAGTTATTTGAAAAACCAGATTTGAAAAACATTGTGAAATATAAAGGGTAAAAAAGTAGGCTGAGCGATGGCTGCTCTCCCTCTTTTCCTGTTCACTCTGCTCTTCAAAGCATGGACAATCTGTAGATATTCACAGAATGAATGAGAATATAAACATTTTTTAATAGATAAAAAGAGCTTTGAGGGACTTGAACTTGGCCTCACAGATTAGTATTTTTTTTTTACATGCAGTGTTTGACAATTAAAATGTCTTCTGAAAATAAATGTTAATAATCTTAGTTTCACCTCAAAAATAATAAAAAAAAGACTTCAGTTTGTGCTGCTTAGTTACCAAATATCCTTATTGATTTAATGACCTAAAATTATTCTGTGCTGAGTTATTGCAGACCTCAAATGGTACAGATTGTTGTTTTGCAATTCCTTGCCTTAAGTACAGGTTTTTTGGGTTTTGGGTTTTTTTTTTTTTAATATTTATTTATTTAGCTACTTCGGTCTTAGTTGTGGCCCGTGGGATCTTCGTTGCAGCATGGAGGGTCTTTAGTTGCAACATATGAACTCTTAGTTGTGGCGTGTGGGATCTAGTTCCCTGACCAGGGATCGAACCTTGGCCCCCTGCACTGGGAGTGCAGATGGTTTCTGATGTTTCCCTTGGACACATCAGATAATATAATATAACAGTACAGAAATACTTAGTAGATGTTGCTGTGGATTGAGGAATTGAACTTAAGAGAATTTTCAGTGTGAAGTGTTCACATTCATACTCACTTCTGTAACCGTGCAAGTTTTAACAAGTAAAAAAACATGAACTTGCTGAGCGC
Organism: Hippopotamus amphibius kiboko; assembly: GCF_030028045.1. Lineage (NCBI taxonomy): Eukaryota > Metazoa > Chordata > Mammalia > Artiodactyla > Hippopotamidae > Hippopotamus > Hippopotamus amphibius. Next base: position 24,831,079 of record NC_080192.1, on the reverse strand, counting down.
CTACTTTGTTTCTTACACAGGAGTTTTTCTCCTTTCCTTGGGCTCTCTCATTTCCCACTAATTGAGTTTTTTTTGACGTTAGCTAATTTCTCTAGTTCCCACAATACGTAAGCTTTACTAAGATAATCATTCTGACCCCCCTCAACCCCCAGCTGAATGTAACTTAAAAAAATGAAACCAGGAACACGCAAAGAGAAGTGTTAGGTTGCCACGGATATAAAGAAGAGCAAATAAGTGGGTATTTCGACTTCTGAGAATGGAAGCAAAAACCTCATGCTTTGCGTAAATATTCGGTGCAGTCCTGTCTCACGTTAGGATGTCTGGCGCCACCTTGTGGCAGATACAGAGAACGCCTGCTTCTGAGAAGAAGAAGGCAGCTTCCAGGAGGGAAGAGGCAGCCTGAGAAGGGGCAGGTCTAAGTTTGGGGTGGGGGGAGGTGAAGCTTAAACAATCTGGGGAAATCCTGTTTGTACAGGCCCTCACCAAATTATAGATACAGACTCACTAGGGCCCCTAGACTTGTGCAAAGCGGTGGTCCCTGAGGCATTAGCATCTACCATCAGCTTCACCGTGAGCCCTCCTTGCTGCAGGGTGACCAGGTGATGCTGACAGCCATGGGGCAGGACTGACTCTCCTGGCAGCCTGGCAGCTGCTGGAGACTTGGCGGAGTTTGAAGGAGCACAGTAACCTCTCCACTGGGTGGACTTAGTTGTTGTTGTTTTAATTGAGGTATACTTGATTTACAATATTAGTTTCCAGCATACAACAGAGTGATTCAAAACATTGTATAAACTGCATTTATAGTTACTATAAAACTGGCTATATTCCCTGTGCTGTACAACATATCCTCGTAGCTTATTTATTTTATCGGTGGTGGTTCAACAGTTAGTTGTGATTCTGGTGTGTCCGTGAGAGGGGGTGAGCTCATGTCCTTCTACTTTGCCGCCTTGTCCCTGCCCTGTGCTTCTTTATTTTATATGTAGTAGTTGGTAACCCCTCCCTACTGGTAACCACTATTTTGTCCTCTGTACCTGTGAGTCCCGGGTGGACTTTGTTTTTCAGGCACAAGTTGGAGGTTGTCTCTGGGTAGATTGCAGGTCCTTTTCCTCCAGGGCCCCACACTGATTCTTGCTCCGGCCTTTGCCATTGCTGCCGCCACGCCGCCCTGCCCACTGTGGGGAGCGTCTGCCTCTCTCCTCTCACCCTTTTCTTTTTTAAGGTGGAAAGGACGCATAATTTTGGAAATCTGTTTTCATTTTTTAAAAAATCGAAGTATAGTAGATTTATAGTGTTTGTTTCAGGTGTATGGCAAGGTGATTCAGGTGTGTGTGTGTGTACGTATGTGTGTATATATATATATATATATATATATATATATATATAGTTTTTCAGATTCTTTTCCATTATAGGTTATTACAAGATATTGAATATAGTTCCCTGTGCTACACATTAGGTCTTTGTTATTTATCTGTTTTATATATGTGTATCTGTTAATATTTTTTCATGTTTTGATGATAGTCTTTAAAAAAAAAAAACCCACACCAACATATTTCAGGTCGCCTTATAAAAAACAGCCGTCAAATAGCTGAAGATTCTCCCTGGATTTCAGTGCCTGTATTGAGGTCATTGCCTAATGAACAAAGAACCAAGGTGGATACAATAGCTAAATGATGCCTTTGAGCTAGGTGAAGGCTAAATGTCCTCACAGCAGGCTCTATGAAGAGGTTTTCCTGTTGCTTAAAAAATAATAGTAAACATTTGAATAACATTTACTGTGTACCAGGTATAGTTCAAGTGCATTCTTAGTAATGCATGTAATCCTTGCAACTGCCCTGTAAGGGAGATACTTTTATTATCATCATTCCCATTTTCCTCATGGGGATATTGAGGCACAAAAAGGTTAAGTAACTTACTCAAAGTCCCACAGCCAGACAGGACTGGTACTTGCCTTTGAACCCAGAGAGTCTGGCTCTCAATATGCTTTTACCCATTATATAACCTTCCAAGTAGACGGAAGTGGTTCATCCTCTCACCTGCTGCAAGTTGTAGAAAATAATTGTGCTTCCATGAAAAACTGCACTGTCTAGTCTCTAGAGAAAAACCCGTTTGGGTGATGTGATTCTTGTTTTATGGAAGCTATTTTACAATCCTGTTAATTATAGATAACTGATAGCAAAATAATTATTGTCTATAGATATGCAAATTCTATTTTATCTTATAGTGTTCAGTTGACTCCTCTCTCACCCCTATTTGTGCATTCACTTTAATATTCCTAATTTATAAATGGCTTTATTATTTGGATTCTTTTTTGAACTCTTTAGAACATCTGCCAAGTTCCCTGCTTGACTGATGAGTGAAATAAAATCTTTAACATGTCTTCATTTTAATATCTGTAGGAGAGCCATGATTTTACCCATTTTGAAAATTATTTTTTAACAAAGGTATTTCTCAACTCAGTTTCTCAGTGAAGCCTTCCGTGACCTTCTGCTCACACACCCCAGGCTCCCACTGCCTTATCCTGCTCTGGTTGCATTTCCCCATCACACTATTCTTCCAACATACTATGTATTTTAATAGTCACATGTTTGTTGTTTATGGCCGGTCTTTTCCCATTGGAATGTAAGCTCCGTGAGGACAGAGGTCCTCATCGCCTTTGTTCTCTGATGTGTCCCAAATACCCAGAGGGTGTTTTGGCATAAAATGGACACTCAGAAAAAAAAAATTGAAAAAAATGGAGAGAGAATTGAGTCTCTCTCCTTTTTGTAGGGTATAATCATATAAACACATCTTACTTAAAATAACTTACATCGCCATAAACTTTTTGTTGGTTGCCTTTCAACAAAACATCATGTGTCATATACAAAATTAACCATTAATCTGAATAGGGTGGGAGCAATCTATTATATCTGTAAATTTCATCTGGCTGTATAAGAATTATAAACATTGAGGTGCTCGTATCCATTGTTCTTCTTTGTATGGAAGGGAGTATATAATAAAAAATTTTAGTGAAAATCATGTCAACATGGGAACCTATTTTTACCTCCTGCTCTTTTAAAAGGAGGTATATGTATTATTCAGATTTGACAAACTGTTCAAAATGATCTAACTATCCTCCACAGTGGCAAGATCTAGGCTATAAATTACAAAGGAAAAGGAACAGTTGGGGCAAATAGCAGGTAGCTTTGTTCTCTGGAGAGGCCTGGAGGAGGTCTTACCAGCTGCTGTGGCTGTGGTCTTGGGTGAGTTCCAGTAGAAGTGGTGAGAGAGAGACTGTGCACAGCAGACGGCGGGATTGAGGTGCAGTCGGGGGGTACAGAAAGTATCTAATGCAGAGGGCACCTCTTCCGGTAAGAGCAGTGATGCTTTGTAAGTGGATCCTCCTGAATATAAAAATACAGAGTTTGATTTCGCATTAAGGATAGCATTACAAGCACGACAGAATTGAGAGACTCTTTCAGTCAATAAAAAAATTAAAATTGAAAAAGAGGAAAAAATAAAATAAGAATAGAATCATGTGCTTTCCGTGAAATTAAAAATAATTTTAAAATCATCAGTTGATGGTTTTGCAGCTGTCAAATCATTTTATGAGATTTAAGATTTCAAAGGATCATGTGTTCATATTGAAAATTAAATTTTATCAACTAAAAAGAAAAAAGGAATGGCATTACAATACCTGATAAAATTTCAACCATTCAAAATAAGGTCTGGGGGGAGAAAAAGCATTTTCTAGTTAGCCAAAAATTTGATTTGGAAAATATATTTTTCAAAAATTAATAGCATTTCTTTCATGTATTCTGTGTATTTTAAGTGGAGATTTGTGGGAAGTCAGCTAAATGAGGCTAGGCTGATGAAACATTTTAACTTAAAACAGACCCCCATTTGTATAATAATATATCAAACATAAACCTCAAGTATCAGCACTTTCTTGAACTTTTTATTTAATAAGGGTCACAGGAGGCTGTCTGAATTATACACATTCCTTATAATGGCAGCCAGATAAATTGGACTTGATTGTATCCGCATGTTAAAATACAGGACTTTATTAAGGATTCTAGGCATCAAGGAATTAATTTAAAAAAACACACACAAATGTTTTTTCTGGTGAGAGAAATCTTCACTTGGGTGAGTTTGCTAATATGTGTTGGTGGTTGTGGGGGAGAGTTGTATTCCCCAGTCACAATGTGAGACTCTTTTTCTTTGCCGGTGTCCCCGGGGGGGGCAAAGTTTGTTGCTGGTAGAGGTGTCATAGAACGTGAAGCATGATTGTATGTGAAAACAACTGTGTAAGTGATGAAACTTAATCCTAGTTAAAATAAGTTAAGGTTGGAACTAAAATCAAAGGAACAGGAAGTACCCTTAATGGCAGGAACAGCAGCAGTGACGTCAACTGGTGGCCTGTCCCCGCATCCCCCCCTGCCCTTGCCGTGTCCCCACTCGCCCACTGACTCGCGCCCATTTCCATCACACCACTGGCTCTGGCCAGAGAGTATGGAGGGTTCCAGAGCTGCCGTGGGGGCCCACTGTCTCCCAGAATGACTTCTGCCGAGTGTAGAAGGGGGTGACAGGTGTTTGTAGATTCAGTAAGCTCACAGGGAAGTGTTGTTGAGACTCATCTCTGACTAACGAGTAATGAGTCTCATCTCTGAGGCTCATCATCCAGTAAAGCTGGATTTCTAACAGTAATGATTGGTGTGACTGCACACGCATTGAAACCGGCAGACCCACCGGGTGGAGGAGTGGCCGAAGAGCTGGAGGAGGAGAACGAGGCCCTCAGCACTGGGCTTGACGTGCTTTAGGCGGGGGTGGCTGATGCCTTAGTCACCTCAGGTGCAGGCCTGTTACTCACATCAACCCTCTGAGGGATCCTCCCATCCTTGGCTGTAGCCTGGCTCTGACACCTTAGTGTGGGGGAGAGAGGGGGAAGGGAAGGGGCATTCTCCAGCTTCCCCAAAACTCAGAGTTTGTGGGGAGCAGTTCTGTGATTCCTGGTTCTCAGCTTGTGCCTCCCCTCAGTCCAGTTCACCTATTCCAGAAATCTAGGAGGCTCCTGATGAGGAGGTCTCCATCTCCACCATTTGCTCCTCTGCCTTTTCACTTTCTACTCTTTTACATCTCCCTTTTCTTTCCCTCTTTCCTCCTTCTACCTTTGCCATGGGCCATGGCCATAGCACCCGTGGTCATCTGTGTGGCCCACTTGTAACTCTCTGAGTAAACATGTGACCAGCCAATCCCCCTGCATAGCGTGGTTTTTCATGTCTAGACACACTTCATGACTGTGAATGTAAGTTTACAGTGTGAAGATATTGCACCCCAGCAAAGAGAGAATTATTTTAGACCAAGACGTTGGGCATTGTGATTGTCAACTCTTGCTACAATGGTGCCGCATAACAAATAGCCCTGGGGAGTCACTGGCGTACAGCGACATTTATTTTCCTCATTGGTTGGCCTTAGGGATGCTGCTTCAGACTGTGGGTTGTGGGACTTGGCTCCAGGCTTTGGGTTGTGCTTAGGTTGGCTCCACATGCCTCATTTTTGGACAGCAGCTTCATGGTAGTAACAGGAGCACAAGAGGAAGAGTGCAAACATGGGCAGCCTCTTAGACCTCGGCTGAGAATTGGCACAGTGTCACTTGTACTCAGCATTTCATTGGCCAAATCAGATCACACGGCCAAGCCCAAATTTCAGTGGGATGGGAAAAAAGTACTCCACCCACTCTGGGGCACTGCTTCATGGTCACTTGAAAGAAAGAAGGAGTGGAGGATTGAGAATGTTTATCCAGTCTACCATACAAGTCGTCGTTATTTATGCCCGGGGCACATGGCTCCGATACACAGGGTTGGAACGCCATGGAAGGGGATTCCAGGAAGCACAAGAAGCTCTGAGGAGTCCTGGTTGGTAGAAGCACTAAGTATAAAACACATGGAGATGTTTACATTGTCCTCCTGTCCCATTTGGAACAGGGTGGCTCATGTCAGTTAAAGGTGCGGGAGGTGCAGGTGGCTGACCACTTTCCTACCTGGCATGAGCCACAGACCCAGAAATCCCTTCCGTCCAGACGTCTAAACCCACTGACAGCCTTCTGCCCTTTGGAGCAGGTTCCTCAGAGCATCCACTTAAAGTTTTAAAGATATTTTAAAGCTTACTGTCTGAAGTGTTTGGCTGAGAAACCACCAAAGAATTTGAGACAACTGTTAGCAACTCTTAGTGCCAATGATGGGAAGAAAGTTGTGGCTGGTCCTCAAATCATCAGAAGTTCATATTAGGAGTTGGAGCTGGCAGGCTGCTGTGTATGTAGTACCGCGGCTGTGCTTACGAGCCTCGTGAGATGCAAAGGCGGTTTTGATCCAACAATGAAATGATTTACTGTCTTACAGACTGAGTGGCCATTGTGGTGAAGATTGATTTCTGTAAAGAATATCTCCTTTAAAGAGCCATAAATAAAGTGCCCTCTGGGTATTTGAAGAACATTCCTAATCTGCTTTCCTTTAACTGAGAAACCCACCTTGCTCAGAAAAACAATAAAATGTATCCTTTTGGCTAAACATGTGAAAGGAAACAAGGAAATGAATACTTATTGGAGGGCTAGGTATTTTCATATCCATTCCCGTGTGGAAAGGGAGAAAAATGATTTGTCAGTCTGAAAGCTGCCCCTTTAAGAGAAACATAAGAGAGGAGGTGTGGAGCTGACAAAAATATGGGTACAAATAAGACTCCCTAAGGCTGTCATTCCGGCTTCCGGGCCTCCCAGAGTGCTGTGTCTTTCTGACTGCTCCCTTGTTCATGTCCCCCCGGCTGCCTCCTGGGGCTTCAGTGTTTCCTCCTTGCAGCATAGGGGATGATCCCTAGTTCTCTCTGCCTTTGTCCCCACCTCTCTACTGGCCTTTGAAGCTTCTGTCTGTGCCAGAAGCCAGTTTTCCACCCTCTGGTCATCCCTGGCTTCCTCAGCTCAGCACTGGAATCTCACCCCCATCTTTCCCAGATCAAAACCCAGGGTACTTCACATGTCCAGTCATGACAGTTGATCTGTGGTGAAGCTTTTGAGGCCAGCCCAACCTCCTCTTCTTTCCTAATGTACAAATGTCAATAAGACAAGTGGGTTGTTATTATTGTTGTGATTATTTTTAGAATCAGTACCCATTGCCACGAAAGTGCTCAAATGTCGGAAGTTGGGAACTGCCTGGGAGAGTGGGGAAAAATTTCCTTGAGAAGGTCCCATGTGAACTGGGTTGTGATGCATGAGTAGGAGTTCACCAGGCTCCAAAGCTGGGGAACAGCATTTTAGGCAGAAGGAACAGCACCTACAAAGTCCACACCAGAGTCAAGGGGAAAAAGATAACATTTGATAGGCTCTCCTCTCATAGTGGGCAAAGAAATGCTTTTCCCATCTCTGTGCTTGTGACAAATGGGGTTTTTATCTGCAACATGACAAGTGCCTGGGAAAGAGAACGACCCTTCAAGTGGCAGTGACCGATTCCTCAGGTCTATAAACATCTGTCAGTCGGGTGCATGCTACCCCCAGGCATTGGGCTGGGTTATCAGAGCGCTGGGATTACAAAGAGTAACCCAACAAATTCCCTTCCTGGCGATGCTCCTCATGTGGACACATTAATTGATATACCCCAGGCCCCACGTAAACGCACGTTTTATCACGGGATCCAGCATTTCATACAAGTCATGGCCTAGAGGCTGACCAGCGAAGGAGCCCATAGGATGTTAATGATAGGATGAACACGTTAATCATCGTGAGCCGGGACAAGGATAACGTGGGGCATCGTTTGTATGAGGACCGGTTCTAGGAATGGGCAGCTCATTAATCCTCTTTTCACATTATTCTCAGTGTCACCCTGGTCACCTGCTGGGATGTGTGTGGTGAACACGAGGGTCACAGGGCTTCCCTGTGTTTCTGAATTCTTGGGTTTACAAAACTGCAGGCAGAAGGCACCTGATTGGGAGTGGCCTGGTGGGATGGAAATGAGAGCAACTTTTGATTAGGTTCCCGGGGGGCGGGGGAGGTGCTGAGGTACCCGCCCTGAGCCCCTGACGCCCCCAGACTTGGCACCTGCACTGACGTGACCCTCCCTCCCTGAGCAGGTATGGAGAGTGCAATCACGCTGTGGCAGTTCCTGTTGCAGTTGCTGCTGGACCAGAAGCATGAGCATCTGATCTGCTGGACCTCCAACGATGGTGAATTCAAGCTCCTCAAAGCAGAAGAAGTGGCCAAGCTGTGGGGACTGCGGAAGAACAAAACAAACATGAACTATGACAAGCTGAGCAGAGCCCTGCGATACTATTATGACAAGGTAAACTCTTGCCCTTACGGGAAGCTGGCTGTCATGGGGAGGGAGCCACCTTTACCAACCATTGATGAAAGCAGAAGATAGCATACAGTAAAGCTAGTTAGGACATCACACAGAGGCAATTTATGTGGATTTTGTTATGTGGATTTTGTTATTGTTGCTGTTTTTTTTTAATTTTTTTAAACATGTATTTATTTATTTATTGGCTGTGTTGGGTCTTTGTTGCTGCACACAGGCTTCCTCTAGCTACTGAGAGTGGGGGCTACTCTTCATTGTGGTGCGCAGGCTCCTCATTGCCGTGGCTTCTCTTGTTGCAGAGCATGGGCTCTAGGCGCGTGGGCTTCAGTAGTTGTGGCACACAGGCTCAACAGTTGTGGCACACAGGCTCAACAGTTGTGGCGCACAGGCTCAACAGTTGTGGCGCATGGGCTTAGTTGCTCCACAGCACTTCCTGGATCAGGGCTCGAACCCGTGTCCCCTGCATTGGCAAGCGGATTCTTAACTACTGCGCCACCCAGGAAGTCCGTTGCTGTTGTTTTTTAAGAAAAACTGTGCTATAGGGATTTTTTCTCCTGGAAGCCCTTTAGGTATTACCGTGGGTCAAATTTTGTTCCCTCTGCGTTTTTGTCTGTGGTTGCTGCAAAAATTTGCTAACAGCAGAAATTAGATGCAGGGAGGTTCCGTGGCCTCCCTCACGGGTAGTTGCTTGACTGACAGAATGAATGTGACGATCTAGAAAGTCTGTTTATCCTGTCTGGTTTGTGATTCACTCAGACAGGCTTTTCGGGGGTGGGGGATGGCACCTGGGGCACTTAATTTAACATTTGGGAGCCTGCGATCCTCGTTTATAAGATGGGACTCATAATGATGTGGGCTCAGGATTGCTGTGAAGAACTGCGCAAGACAGCACACGTGAAGCACTCAGGACCGTGCTTGGTACCTGGGGCCTGCGACTCCGTGGGAAGATTCCCTAATGAAAACAAACACCATGCTCATTTTGAAGTCACAGAGATAAGTCAGAGTGCTTAGTTCACAGTAACACAGCATAGTTTCCAAAGCCAGGACAGTTGGGGTGAGTCGTAACGCGCTTCTGGAAAAGCAGTGGATGTGCCTGTTAGGGCAAAAGTATTGCTCTTTAGGGGTAATCGTTTCAGGCCTGTAGCTGTTGACCATTTCTGTGGGGCTCTGTTGTTGCTGAACGTTTAGCCTCCTAGACATAAAGATTCGGAGTCCTGATGAGTGTAAGCTTTTGTTCTCGTTTTTCTCTTCATGTTGAAAGGTGAATTAAAAACTGATTTAAATATTAGTTCCGGATCTATGTTTAGTGCCTTCCTCCTGCCAGCCTCTTTGGAATTCAAGACAGAAGGATTACACATTTCAGGAAGTGGAGGCATCATTAATTATAAAGTGTTCCTTTGTGTGATCGTAATTGCATAGGATTATGTCATTGAAATGTTAAAGGTGCTTCCCTTTAATGTAGCAATTAATTAATGCTGGCTTAATGCAGAGTCCTACCAAGATGTAAAAGCACGTCTCACAAATTGCGCTGTCTGAAAGCCTTGCAGATGGTTTATTGTTTTGCATTTTCCCCCAGGTTCTAAGTTACACAATGGGAATGGGGGCCCTCTGAAGGAAAACAGTCGTCTTGCTGTCTGGCAGGGTGCCTAAGAGCATGGCTTTGAGACTGACAAAAAAAAAATAATTTTATTGTTTTAAATCAAGGTGTCACAGAACAGGAATTTGGTGTCTGTGACTTGGTTTCACCTTTTCACGTGGCCCAGGCCTTGGGGCTGAGGGTTGTGTATCTTCAGCACAAAGAGGGACCATGGGCTGAAGCTGACTCCCCAAAAGACAGGCAAAGCCGTGCTGTCCAGACTACATCTGCTCTCCCTTGGGCAGACTTTGAAAATCTCTGGGGAAAGCAGTTGCAGAGCCTTCAATCGCCCGGCATGCTTTGGGACTTTCTGTGTCTAAGGGACTGTGTGCCAAGCACTTCCTACCCCTGGTCTCCTTTAAAGGATCACACCCGCCCCGAGACAGTCCTGCTGGTATCTCCTCCTTTTACAGATAAGGACGTGGGGGCGTTTGGTGGAAACCTTTCCCATGCTTCTGCAGCCAGGAAGTGGTAGAGCCAGGATGCCCACCTTCCTGGTCAGAAGGCATGTGCCCTGCCTTCTGGGCTGTTTGTTTCCTTTGCCTCTGAACCCCTGAGTTCCAGGTAGGCAATCAGGCAGCACCGTGGGCATTGCAACCTGAGAAATTTTTGTTTACTGTGAAGCCTGGGGTCTGAGTGGCCAGGGTGGCCTGCTCAGCCCAGGTGTCCCTTTCCTCTCCTGCTGGGGCTGAGCTAAGGTCTGGCCACGTGACCTTTGTGCAGCCAGCTGGCACTGACAGGGAGGAGTGGCTCTTGTCCAGCATGTTGTGCAGGCCTGGCCACCAGGAGAAGATGCCCTCCGTCCTTCCTTGGAAACGTGTACACCGCATGCGTACACATACACAGAGGCCTCTGAATCTTTCTCATGAAACTCATGAGATGAGTAAGAGTGGTTATTAGACACCAAATATAGTTTTAAGTGAAAAGAAAAAGAGGGGGGGGGAGGAGGATGAAGGAGAAGAGAGGAGTAGGGCAAGAGCCGGTGAGGGGAGAGGGAGAACAGAGAGAGGAGAGAAAGAGGGCGGAGGAGAAATAGTGACAGAAGGTTAAAAAATTGTATTTTACATTTTGTGATGAACACCTACTATTTAAAATTTTTGCCAGCGTTGCTCTGGGACTGTGTGTATAAGTTGAATGGTATGAAATTGCCAATATCTGATCATTTTTGACCCACAGAACTGGCAGTCTTAAATGGTTTGGTCTCTCACTTGAGAGACAGATTTGAGGAAGGTCTTTGTGAATGTGGAGCCCCTGGCCACATGGGCACCCCTTGCTGTGCCCACCCTGCACTGCACGTGCTTCCCAGGGTCACCCAGCCCTCCTGTGACCCTGTCTGCCTTTCAGTGTCATCTTCAGTCCCCTTCTCTCCTGTCCCCCTCCCCCCACCCCTCCCGCTGACACCCAGAGCCTGCTCTGCACGTGGTGTAAATCAGGTGACTCCCCACCTCAGCGACTGCATTCTTTGTTCCTGTTGCCTTTCCTCCTTTCTGCCGTCATCTCTTCACTGTTGGCTGAAACTGCACATCCCTTGGTTTGTCCTAATACGGAAGTTTTCCTGCCAGAGTAGGCAGGCATGAGGATATCATTATTTTTATGTGTTATATGTTATATTTTTAGCTCATTCCAGAATATTTAGAAATGGGCAGAGAAGAAAAAAAGTGGAAAATGCGTGCGAAACTTCGCAGAAGGCATCAGAGAACAATGTATGGCCTAATGGTATCAGGTTGGGGCTGAGGTGCTTTAATCACTGTTCCTCAAAAAACATTCCCCCTGCCACCTGGGGGCAGATCACCGCAGTGGGAATGATGATGACAGCATGAACTCTGGGCTTCACAGTCTGGATTGGAATCCAGCTCCACGACTGTGAGTGCTTTGCGTAATCTCCTTTGGCCTCAGCTTCCTTTTCTGTAAAACGGGTGTAGGAGTGGAGTCTTCGTCATAGGGTTACGGTGGGGATTCGCTGAGTTAACACGTGGTCACTGCTGAGAACAGTGTCCAAACACGTTAGGTCTGCCAGGTATTAGCCAGACTAATGATACAGAGGATAGTTTCCTTATCGCTAATTCAGGCAGGTGCCAAGAAGAAAGTTGGGACCCTTGTGCCAGCATCCTGCATCCGGGGTGGGGTGGGGGTGTTCGGGATGTTACCGGCTCTTCTCACCTGTGAGCGCTCAGGAGCCCTTTGTGGGGCTCTTTAATGATATCTATTTTGGCTGTTTTGAAAATTCAACTTTCAAAGATGCTTTCATATTTAAACGACGCTTTGTGCCCCTCTGGATCAAATACCTCCCCGTGCTCCCCCAGGTGGAGCGAGCCTCCCCCCTCCCCCCGCGCTCCCTTTGCGCTCAGTGCCATCAGGGTATCGAGCCCTGCTGTGCCTCCATCCCTGAGTCCCAGATCCCTGACGGGGGAGCGGGCACCAAATAGCACTTTCCTCCGTGGGACTGTGGGAGGCGTGCACGTGACCATGTGCAGGAGGCACTCAGCACCTGGTAAGGGCGCACAGTACCTGCCAGTCCATCCTGTCACCTGCACTTGGAACACTCACTTCCTGGTGCTACCGTCATGTCTGTGGCCGTCATGCTTGGAAAGCCGACCTCACCGTGGGCTCCGGGCTTAGCCACTTGCGTCCGTCTGGTGCCGTGCACGGGGTCTGGCACATATTAGGGGCTCAGTAAATACTGGAAGCAAATGAATGCGCAGATGGATTGCATAATGAAGTGGCCGCCACCCAAATTCAGATCACTTCTATCATGTAAGCTGATGCCAAATGAGTGTTAACAACAAAAAGTTACTGCCTTTGTGTTATTGTGCTGTGTTAATTATCTAGGGGTGCTGTAACAAATTACCACAAAGTGGGAGGCTTAATACACCCAGAAGTTTATTCTCTCACAGCTCTGGAGGCCAGAAGTTGAAATCAAGGTGCTGGCAGGGCCGCGTTCCTCCTGAGACTCTGGGTGGAATCCTTCCTCGCCTCTTCCCGGCTTCCGGTGGCCGTCGTCAGTCCTTGGGGTCCAAGGCTCGTAGCTCCGGTCTCTGCCTCTGCCATCCCGCGGTGCTCCCTGTGTGTCTTTGTGTCCACGTTTCCCTCTTAGAAGGACACTAGGTGTATTGAATTAGAGTCCACCCTCGCGACTGCATCTTAACTCGCTTACATCTGCAAGGTCACATTCATAGGTACTGGGACTGGGGTTTCAACCTACCTTTTTGGGGAACACACGTCAACCTGTAAAATGTATATATATTTCTGACACTCCTGGGCTTGCATTTAGATTTTCAAAATTACACACCGAGGGAGAGCTTTGGAGATGATGGTTTGATTCAATGACTCCTAAAGGAAAACTGCTCCCCGTGACATGGACAGCAAACTAGATTCAGCGGCAGGTGTGACATTAGACTCTATGACAGGTACATCACAGTGTGCCCACCGTGGGCCAGGCGCTGTGCTGGGGCCCCTGGGGTGGAAGCAGAGGTCGAGAAGGTGAGTCCTGCCTTAGAGGGTTTCAGAGTCTTTGGAAATTCAGCGGTTCCCTGCTCAGCAAAGGAGTTTAATGCATGACATAGGTTGGAAGAAAAGCCGACGGACCCCCGTGGCCCCAGTCCTGGATTAGCAGTGGCTAAGGTCTGGCCTTGGCCTCTGAGGCTCCTTACTCTGCCTGTGTTCCTGTGGCTTGCCCGTGCCTCCTGCGTGAGGCTGGGGAAGCAGGGTTTTGCAGCCAAGCACTGCCAAGGACCCACTGCCCCCTCAGAGCTTTGGAAGAGGCAGCTGGACAGACCCAACTTGAACTGCAAGAAAGGAGTGGTGCCCAGACTGGGACACAGCATATTTTATTCCCTAGACGTGGACTGGAGGCCCTTGTTCAGCTTGGAAACATGCAGGTAAAGGGAAGACGTCTGTGTCTGAGCCCTGGAAGGGCAGAAACCGGAGCTGACAGAGACCCAAAGGGGACGTTTAGTTCGTGCCTGGGTATTTCACTGTCACCCTCTACCAAACAGCTTGTTTCCCTCAGTCTTGCTGTGAACCCTCAGAGATGGGTTGGTTCACTGTCGTTCTGGCAGCTTGCACTTTGGGGTAGGTTTTTTTTTTCCCCTTGTTAGTTTTAAACGGAGTCTTCCAGAAGGTGCTTTCATAGCCTGATGTAATAATAAGGATCTCTTACAGAGATTTTATTTATTAAAAAGTTTAACAACTCTTAGTAACATAAAGGCAGGCTTGGTTTTTAAACCTCTTGTCCTGGGTGGGGAGGAGAGGGCTCTGTGCCCCGTGCGCACCTGTCACTGGCCCCGATGACTGCCTGCTCCCACGGACCCAAGTGTGACGGCCGTGGGGCATGAATGGCTGGGATTCACAGCACTTCTTCTCTTCTTGAACAACTTCTGGGTGGTTTTTAATTATGAAGGAATACCTCGTTTTATTATGTTTTGCAGATACAGCATTTTTTACAAATTGAAAGTTTGTGGTAACCGTGTGTGGAGCAAGTCTGATCATTTCACAGTATTTCAAACTTTTTCATTAGTATTATGTTTGTTATAGTGATCTGGATCAGTGATCTTTTTTTTTTTTTGGCTGCACCGCTTAGCTTGTGGGATCTTAGTTCCCTGACCAGGGATTGAACCCAGCCCTTGGCAGCGAAAGCGCTGAGTCCTAACCACTGGACCGCCAGGGAATCCTGATCCGTGATCTTTGATGTTACTGTTGCAAAGAGATTGACTTGCTGAAGGCTCAGATGATGGTTAGCATTTTTTAATCAATATTTTTAAATTAAGGTATGTACATCGGTTTTTTTAGACATGATGCTAGTGCACACTTAATAGACTACACTCTAGTGTAAACATAACGTTTATATGTACTGTGAAACCAAAACATTTGTGACTCACTTTACTGCGACAGTTGCTTTATTGTGCTAGTGGCTTTATTGCAGTGATCTGGAACCGAACCTGCAGCATCTCTGAGATACGCCTGTACCTCTGTCTCCAGCTGACGTGGCCCCTTTCCTTCACCTCTGCCTTTTCTTCTGTGGTTCAGTCATTCCTTTGAAAACATCCCACCGCCCCCCTTGCGTGGCTTAGCAGCTGGTTGGGGAGACAAACGTGCAAACAAACTATACTAGCGGCATCTTGTAAAGTGCCAGCTTGGCCATGATTCCAGCCTCTATCTTCCAGGAGAGATGGGGAGGGAAGTAAAGGCAGAGACAGAGCTGCCAGAGATCAAGACATCTGATCCGGGTCTTGAGGAATAAACATGCATTTACCAGGCTGACAAAAGTTGGGAAGGGACATACTGAGAAAGGGGACAACGTGCTGGGAGGTGTGAAAGAGTTTGAGTGTTTATTTAGGGCATGAGGGAAGGATGAGGCTGGAAGAGTGAGCAGCAAATGGAGGATAGAGAGAGTCGTGCTGAAGAGTTGGAACTTGATGGTGAGGGCAACAGAGAAGCCAGTACAGGGCTGTCAGCAAGAGAGTACCGTGGTCAGGTTTGCATTTTAGAAATAAAAGTCTTTGTCTCCTCTTACTCTTTGTGACACTGATGGTGTCACAGTCCGACCCACAGCCCTGATCTTTTTGGCTGGTTAGCACAAATCGATTGCTTTCTTCTGGCTAAGCTGGCACTGTCACACCTTCAGCATCAGGTCTGCACGTCCTCCCTCTAGAACTGCCTGGGAAGGGTCGGGGGAGAGAAGGGAAATGGTGGCGTCTGCCTCTTGCAAACACCAGCCGACTTCTGCTCAAGGGAGCCCAAGCCACGACTCTGTTGCTGCAGAAGGAGACCTGGAAGCTTACACAATCCTTCATCCTTTTCTGTCCAACAGAGCTTTTGTCCTTGTTGTTGTTGGCGGTGAACATTCATCCCAGGGGGAGGCTGAAAGCTTTGCCAGCTCCCTTCTCATCAGGAGATTGAAATGGTGATATGATGAAAACTCCTCCCGTCTCCACGGCAACCTCCCGGCTCATCCTCACGATGTGCCGAGCGGTCTTTACTTAATTGGAAGGGTTTTAGGGGAGAACAGTCAGTGCAGAGTCACTGGCAACATATTCCTGGAAGCAGAATGCATCACCTTCTTAACATAATTGGATAATTCATTTTAAATTGGGTGTGCATCACGACAGGAAAATGTTCGTATTAATAATACATATCTGAGCTCAACTGCCTGCACCAAGAAACCCGGCCCTGGCAGAATTCTTTAATTTTCCCAAATAAATTTTGTGACGACAGTATGATGTATTGTCTGTCAGTGTGGAGAAAGAACAAAGGTCCAGCAAGCATTTGTATCTTGGAACTTTCTAGAACACCTTTGTTGTGACATTCCACAGAAGACCCATCTATCCTGGACTCCATTTGGGGGTCTTTTGTATCTCAAAGGGGCCCTCTGTGCTGAGTGTTGAGGGCCTGGTGTGTTTTGTTGGGTGTCTTTTTTTTCTTTCGTGTCCTGTCAGCTGCTTGGATGGCTTGAAGTACAACAGATGGCAACTGGGCTTTGCCTGGGGGCCGAGGGGGTGACCGGGGCCTCTCTGCAAGCTTTTGGTCCTGGATGCTGCTGGAGACCCGTGGGGTAGCTGATGGCCTCGTGGAGGGCTTCTAGCCCGGCCGCATTGCACTGGGCGAGAGCAGCTGGCGTGGGGGAGCCAGGCAGCATGGGGGACCCTGCGTGTTGACTGGGGGTGCCTCCTGTCTTGCACATGCTTCCAAGCCAGCTTTCCTGTGGCACTCAGTGTTCCCCCAAATAGGGCCGTTGCTAAGAAACACCCAGAGTCTTGGGAGTAACTTCAGCCCTGTGTTGATGAGGCTGCTGTGCGCGGCAGCCCGGCCAGATCCACTGACGTCAGGCTGTTGCCCGAGCCCGCACCGGATCGCAGGCATGAGCCTTCCCGCTTCTGCGATGCTAGCTGCAGGAAAATTTAGTGGTTGTGTAGACAAACTGACACAACCCCTAACGTTCACATCATGCCGCCCACCACCCACCATCCGCCCACCAGGCCCAGCTGCTCCTCTGAGTGGCCTCCTCCCCACCTCCTGCCTGGGCTCCAGCAACAGTTTATCTCAGTTCCTGTCCCATGGTTGTGACAGAAGGAGGGGAAGCTCACATGCATGGAGCATCTGTCTTGAGCCAGGCCCTGTGCTAGATAGTTTTACATTTAGCGACTGGTTTCCTAACCCGTGAAATGCCTGTTGGCTCTGTCGGCAGTGGGTCCGTTTTAGAGGTGGGGCGACTGAGTCTCTAAGGGATACTAATCTCTAAGAGGTTAACTAACAGGTTCAAGATGAAGCGGTGGTGAGCAGCAGAGCGTTCTGCCTGGGAGTCTTGACCCCAAGGCCCAGGCTCAGGACTACGAAGCTGGAGGGTCACACAGTTGCAGAGCCATGAACTCAAGTTTGAATCCCATCTTCCTAACCGTGCTGGTTATTGCCCCAGGGCGGACAGGGAGGGGGCCCAGCCTCCCGTGTTCGTCGTTTAAGATGACAATGGGAAGACGGCTGGCGAAAACGTGAGGTGGTGGTTCTGGACGTCCCAGAACACCCTGCCCTTCCTGCGCGTCCAGGTGACGCTTCCTAAAGAAAGCCAGATGGGAGCACGGCACCCCTCTGCCTGCGCGCCTGCCTGGCTCCCCGCGGCCTCCAGGAAAGGCTCCAAACTCCCTTCACCATCTGGCCCCAACCCGACTGCCTCCCCCGCAACTGCCCCAGCCCCGCCGCCCTCACCCAGACCTCATTGTTGCCGGGGCTCTCCCTCTGCCTCTCCTGCCGGGCCCAGGTCATCCTCCAGCCCCTCTCGGCTTCACCTCCTCCTGCTGGTGCCTGCACGCGGTGATGCCTCCCCTGCGCGGTTCCCCTGCCTCACTGACGGGGAGCTAGCTGGCTTTCCCAGCACCTTCGCAGGGCTGGGGCCACACGAACGCAGGGCGGAGGGAGGATGAATGAGCACAGAAACATGCAAGCGTGCAGAGGTGGAAATCCGTCCTCTTGGAACGTCGGCGCTGGAAAGGACCTAACACACCTTCCTGCCCTGCCTGCCCCTCCTTTAGTATGTGAGGACCTGAGAGGGGGAGTGAATGTTCAAGAAAACTGGCGACAAAGCCAGGATGAGAACCTACTCCCAGACCACCTGTGGTTCCCGATCCCCAGCCGCCTGCCAGCGCTGGAGGAGGTCGCTCAAAGCAAGGTCACTGTCAGCAGCTCCCCCACCCGCAGGGGAGATAGGGGAGCAGTTATACATTTTATTTTATTAACACTCCAGAGGCCTTTTAATAAAAATACCCTTGAGTGTTGAAAGGGAGCCGGGGGAGACAAGATTCCGGGTCCCGTGAGAAGCAGCCGCGAGCCCAGAGGGGGTGGGAAGATGCCCTTAACCTGAGCAGTCTGGACCCCCGGGTGGGGCGGGTGCTCCCGGGGTAGCAGAGTTCCTCGGGACAGCAGGGCCAGGAGCCCTCCCCCTCCAGGCCAGGAGAATTTGGAAGGACGGTTCACCCTGCAGCTTAGCAGTGCCAGAGAATAAAGAGATCTCAACCCAAACCACAAGGAAACCTCCCCCGGGAGCCGGCCAATTCCGAGACAGAGTTGGAGCCCTTTATTGGCAGCCTGTTATTCTTAGAAGTTGGAAGTGCGGGTGGGTGTGAGTGCGCGTGTGTGTGAATCTGCGCACTCCAAGCTTCAGCTTTAGACCCAGGACAACCCAGGCTGCACCAGACCCAGTGCTCTCAGCAATGTGACGGCATGAAGGCAGGCTGAGCTCTTGGAGAGGACAGGGCAGGCCTCCCCGCCCTGCTGGGCGGAGATGTTAAGAAAGAGAAGGACGTTTCCTAGGGCTGCTGTAACAAATTAGCACACATGTTGGTGGCTCAAAACAATAGAAATCTACTCTCTAAAAGATCTGGAGGCCAGAAGTCTGAAATCGAGGTGTCAGCAGGGCCGTGCTCCCTCTGAGGGTTCTAGGGGAACATCCTTCCTTGCCTTTTCCAGCTTCTGGTGGCTCCCAGAAATCCTTGGTTTCTTGACCCGTAGCTGCATCTGCCAGTCTCCGCCCCGTCTTCCCATGGCCTTCCCATGTGTGTCTCTGGATTTTTCCTTTTCTTGTAGGGACATCGGTCATTGCATGGAGTGCCCACGCTAACTCCAGGATGATTCCATCCTGACATCCTTAGCTGAGTACACGTGCAAAGACCCTATTTCCAGATAAGGTCTCATTTTGAAGTTCTGGGTGGATGTGGATTTTGCGGGGGGGGAAGTGCCACTCAACGCACAGGCGCTGCCCCGGGCCCACAGGGGGGTTGCAGGAGGCCTTTCATAGCTGCTCTGCAAGGTGGCCGGCGTGAGGCAAACCTGCCCACAGCAAATTCCTAGCAGAGCCCAGGGCAGCCAGCCTAACTGCTGTGTCCCCTCGGGTTCAGGTGGCAGGGACGAGAGAAAGCAGGGTCTGCCACTGCCATCCAAGCAGCAGTCAGACACTTAGAGGATGAGGCCAGAGGCCAGATTCCCTTCCTTTGCTGTTGCTCAGAGCCCAGCAGGGAGCTTTGCATACAAACCCATCTTCAGTGTTTGCTTGTTACGGAGGAGGACCTTTGAGCATGCCTTCTACAGTGAGTACTTGTTCTGACTTTGGAGAGAGGACAGTTAGGTTCTGTGTCGGGAAAGAGTGAGTCAGACCATGGTCTGGATGGGAACCCAAAATGAGGAGCTGAAGACAGGGTGTTGGCTGCGAAGCTGGGGGCCCGGAGACTCGCCTTTGCTACTTAACTGGGTTGTGAACCCAGCTTGGAGCCCTGGATCCTTATCTGTGAAATGGGTTTCAGAGTGCTGTGAGGCTTACGTGAGATACTGCGTGAGCCTTCTGTAACTGTGAACCAAAGTACCCATATAAGGCATTTTGATTACTTGAAGGCAGAATAAAATGCGAAGACACTGTGATATAATGAGGATGCTATTCAATTAGATCATTGCTTGCTAGGCGAAATTCCACTGCGTGGGAGCTCATACTTTGAGGACTTCTCTGAGTGAGGCATTGGCATACATTGGCCTTTTAGAAAAAACTGCCCTATGAGATATTATCTCCCTTTTAGGAATAAACTAAACATCTAATTTTGGGAAGGCAGCTATCTAATACATCTTCTTGTGACTTCTGAACTTCATTTGTATGTTTTTCAAAGATGCCACCATCCTTTATTGTGTGTTGAAGGTTGTTTCAAATTCATTGTCCTAAATTCATGTGAAAATGTTGCTTTGAGAATACCAACATTTTATATTAAATGTGTTTCCAATTCATTGAATTGAGGTGAGCACACTGAAGCCTGCAAAGGTTGAATACCTTTTCAAGGTCATAGTAGGTAGTGAAGCTGGGATTCGAACCCAGGTCAGTTCATCCCAGTGCTGGTTGCACTTCGCATCTGGCCCATCAAGGCTCTGGGCGTGTCTCCTTGTGTGAGCAGCTCTGCTCAGGTCTGTGGATGTTGGGAGGTGTTGCCTGGCGCTCTCTGTGCTCCCTCCGAGCCCTTCTGCTGCTTGGTGAGGGACATCAGCTTCCTGTTATTTTCCCGTCACTCTTGGGTGTCCCCATTTAAAGGTCGGCTTCTGATGTCCATCCTGCTGTGGTGGGACCGCTGGGTGCCCGGTGTCTCATGCAGGGGGTCCCATCAGAGCAGGCACCTCCTCTGCCCTGAAGGTGGGCAGAGGCAGCTCTGTTTGTAGTTGAAGAACAGCCTCCGGAAGGCCAGCCTTCCTCAGGAGGAGCTAGAAGTGCCCCAGCTTCCTGAGCGTGGAGCTGGTTTTCCCAGGCTCCCTGCAGTTACCCCGAGATTCCTCTGGAACGTGGAGCCTGTGGTCCTGGCAGGCTGGCTTAAGCAGCAGCCTCTGAGCCAGCTCAGCTGCTTTCTGGGAGAGTGTGTGGTGGTGGAACAGAGACGCCTTCGGTCTTGGCTCTGGACAGAACTGGGTTCAAACTTCAGCTCCTCCAGCGACAAGCTGTGTGATCTTGGGCGCCTAATCTTTTTAGAGCCTGCTTCTTTCTCTTAATTTGACAAGCAATGCGTATGAAACAACATAATTTTTTTTAAATGTGAAAATGCAGATACACAAAAAACAATTGCAAATCAATGGTAATCCTACCTCTGCCAAATTTGATTATACATCTTTCAAGATTTTCTCCTTTTATTTGATAGATATAAAATTATTTTGTTAAAGTAACGGAAGCATCCCAGGCATGCTGCTTTCCCCGCTAATTTTAATTTAAAGACACAGGAAAATGTGAACAATGTACTGACCTCTAAAAGAACTCCGAGGGATTCCACTGTAAGGCCGCCCAGTATTTAGCCCACCCCTGTGGGGTGGGAATTGGGTATAACCTCACTTCTAACCGAGAGCCTCGACTTCTTCATCTTTAAAATGGGACCACAGTGCCCATCTTGCAAGGCGGCCGTGCGTGTACAGCACGTGACAGGCCCATGTAAATGCTTGCTTTTTTCTTGTGCCCTTTCTGGCCACAGGTTCCTTTCATGTAGCACATCTTCCCTGGCCAGATGAACATCCCCCACATAAATCCTTCCCGCTTCCCCACCCCGGGATCTCAGGGACAGGCGCTCGGGGCCAGCGGCCCCCATCGCCCTCCCTGAGAGCCGCAGCCGTAGCAGACGCCCTGGCGCTGGGCCGCTCCCTCCTGCCTGGGCCGGGGTCCCCTGCTCTGAGAGGCATCAGAGAACCGTGAGATCGGCCGGGGTGTCTGGTCAGTGTTTGCGTCGGCCGTTGGGCGGGACGTGCAGCATCTCTGCCGAAGCTGCGGGCGCCTTCTGAGCAGGACACTTGGATGCCGCAGTTGCTTGCATCTGCTCCCCTCGGCGGCCAGGCCTCTCCTCCCCTCAGTCCTGAATCAGTTGGCACGTGTGAGGTTTTCGTCACCGTGGAGGTCACGTGCTGGCCGCGTGAGGCGTGACAGACTGAAGCCTTGCGTCTACTTCTTGTCTGAACCCAATTAAATAGAACATTGTGTTTCCCCTGCTCGGTGGAAGTTTGTAAACCAGATGTGTTTCTGACTGCTGGACGGCCCCCCGGTCACCCAGACCTGTGGGAATAAGCACAGCCTTCTAAAGGGTTTAATTTTGACTCTTCAGTTGTCATGAGAGCTGATCGAGGGTGGTTTTTATGTTCTGTTTTGGTTTTGCTTCAATGGGAGTGTAAAAATAATAATACTAAGAGCTGGTATATACTGTGGGCTTATCCCATGTGCCTGTATCAGGCGTGCTGCTACACGTTATGTGGATTCCACAGTCCGTCCCAAGGTGACTGGTAGGTCGGTCCCCATTTTATAGATGAGGAAACAACAGATGAGAGACAGGGGTGGCATCTGACCTCAGACCGTGACTCCGGAACCGCTCCTTGTCATCCCAGTGGCAGCTGTTGTGACAAGGTCACGTGGGAATTTAAGGAAGGAGCTCCTGAACAAGGACATGACTCTGTCCTTGTCGCCCAGCCCTGCTGCCAGTGTGGGGTTCAGAAAAGAACGGGCTGTCTGTCGTGAGCTGCAGACGTTTCTCAGTTTTGAGCACAAGAAAGGAAAACTGTGGAATCGGGGGGTGGGGGTCCTGCTGTTCCTGGGAGCCCTGAAATGGTGGAGAATGAAGGGAGCCGCGGCCCTGCTGATGGGGAGCCCAGCTCCTCCTGGGGTCAGGAGCAGCCCCAGGGGAAGAAGGGCGCTGCAGAGGAAGGAGAGCTGCGGAAAGAAGTCCGAGCACAGGCAAGCGCCGCGCGTGACCTCGCATCAGAATTGGGGTGCCAGGCCAGAGCGGGCACACGCAGCAGATATTTGCCGGGGACTTGGATACGTGGAATCACAGTGTATGAAGCTCTCACAGAAGGTGTGAGGTTGTGGGGGTTTGCATTAAGCCCTCTATGTCTGTCTGGGAGGTTCCCACTTAAAAGTGCCCGCAAAAACACATGCGCGTATACGTATGGAACTCATCACATCGAGCTTTAACCAGCCTGGGGATTAGCCACGGAAAATTGTGTCTGCCATGGGGTGAAGCCTCTGGCTTCCTGCCTTGGTTGGTTCTCTCCACAGTGAGAGTCCTTCATTCAATAAACATGTAGTGAACTTAATATTATCCTTCATAACATCAACATGAAGACGGTAAATTCAGTTCCACAAGCATCTCGTCGTGACCCTGCATTGTATGTAATTTAAAAAAAAATCACTATGCTGAATAGTTCTGACTTCTCCACTATATGGGAGTATTTACACAAGCTCCTTCTCCTTCAGTGGGAGGAGCAGGCAGAGTTGGGTGTGTGGATACATATTTGAACATACCTACGGACACACCCAATTTCATCGGTAAGCCTGGAACCTGTCAGGCCAGCAGGCAGCACTGAGGGAAATGGAATTGGGGCCCACTCTCTCAGCATCGTCTGTCTCGTTAGAGTGAAGTCACCTCGGAGACGCTCACAGGACCAGAGGGAGCTGGTGCCTTAGGAAGGATTCCTTTGCACATTCCTTCCCCGGCTGGACTGCTTGCCCTGTAGCCTCCTGCAGCCTTAAAACACCCACTGGGCAGGGGTGATGGAGGGAGTGTTTTGGGGACCTGAGCTTCTACTTCTGTTGGAACTGCCACTTGGGGTGCGCTGGGTGGATGTTGCTTTCCCCTTTGTTGAAGTCAGTCCCGTCCTTGCCTCCTGTAACCTCATGTGGGTTGCCAGGTCAGGAGTCCACCCTGGTTGTAAATACACATTTGATGGGAAATTACGAACAGAGGCTGGTCCCCGGCGTGTGGGGGGAAGCAGATGTGTGCAACTGTTGCCCTGAAACCGCACTAGAGTCACTCAGCCTAACTGGACACAGGCACCGTTTGTCAGGTTACCAGGCAACCGTAAACAACAAATACTTGTGAGTCTGGGAGGAAGGGGTGGAAAAACCAGACTTCTTCTAAATATCCTTGTCACTTTTCATAATAAGAGCCCATACCCAAGTGTTCTTGTGTCCTGGGCTATGTCAGCCCGAGTCTTGTATCACCTTCTGTTGTGGCCAGGTACTCTGGAGTCAGACTGCCCAAGTACATGTGGGGGTGGGATTGGGGGATTTATACTCTCTGAGCCTCAGTCTGCCCATCTCTAAAATGGGAGTATATAACAGTTCCAGTCTTTCAGAGGATTAAATGACTTGAAGGTGGCCAAGTTCTTAGCACACAGCCTGACAGATCATAGTCAGCAAATACTACCTAATGTTATTCCCCTATACTGTGCTTTTTCTCAGCAAGCCCCTAAATAGGCCAGACTCTTGCAAGGAAACCTCCGTTTGGATGCTACAGAGAGATCTTCAAACAGACATGCCACCGATATGCTCCTGGGGTCTGCCCTGGAAGTCAAATACGAAGGGGCTGTCTGTTCAGCTGCCAGGCACACACCTCCTCTGAGTCCACCTGCCCACCTAGGTCTCTGGCCTTGGGCATCCTGGTGGAGCCTTCCTCACTGGCTCCCTGCATGTGAGCAGATAACCCCGCTGTGGAGTTGGACTCCCAAATGGCTGGCCTGCACACTCTGATCTCCTTCCTGCACCCCACCCTTCCCATCCTTGCAGAGATTTCAAATTGCCCAGGTAGCCACATCTAATCCATCTTTCCTATGGGTTTCTAGAGAAGTAAGACCCGCCCTCGTTCTTTCCAAAAGCTGTTTCTCCTTTCGGTTGTCAGCTCCTTCGGTTATCTCCATCCTTATCACCGGGTAGTCTTTCCCTAAAAAAAAACTCTCTTGGTGTCCAAGCGGCTCTTCTCACAGAGGCAGCAGCTGCTGAAGGGCCCTTGCCGCTTTCGGCTGAGCTCAGTGCCCTATGCAGCGTCTCCTTTTTTCTGTTCAGATTAGGGTTTAGCATGTTCTGGTAGCTGCCGTCCAGCCGTCAGAAGGTCCCACCAGCTTCCCTTTAGGCATGCCAAAATTCTTAAAATTCCTTATGTTCTGGATGGACCTTGAGGGCATTGTGCTAAGTGAAACAAGTCAGTCAGAGAAAGAGAAATACTGTATGAGCTCACTTGTGTGTGGAATCCTCACAAAAGCTGAACTCATAGAAACTCAGAGAGTAGATGGATGGTTACCAGGGGCTCGGGGTGGGGAACTGGGGGGATGTTGGTCACAGGGCACCAATTTCTAGCAGTAAGATGGATAAATTTAGGGAATCTAATGTACAGTGTGGTGACTAGAGTTAACAATACTGTAATATATACAGGAAAGGTGCTGAGAGAGTAGACCTTAAATCTTCTCATAACAACAAAATGGTAATTACGTGGGTATAGGATGTGTTAACTAACCTTATGGTGACTATTTTGGGATATATATGTGCATCAGATCATCAGAGTGTACACCTTAAACTTCTACAATGTTTTGTGTCAATTATATCTCAGTAAAGCTGGGGGGGAAAAGATTCCTCATGTTCTCTTTTTAAAAAACAGCTTTACTGAAGTATAATTCACATACCATCTAATTCATCCATTTAAGGCATATAACTCAATGGCTTTGCATGTATTTAGAGTTGTACATCCATCACCACAATGAATTTTATTTTTATTTATTTACTTTTATTTATTTATTGGCTGCGTTGGGTCTTTGTTGCTGCACACGGGCTTTTCTCTAGTTGTGGCGAGCAGGGGCTACGCTTTGTTGCGGTGCTCGGGCTTCTCATTGGGGTGGCTTCTCTCGTTGCAGAGCACGGGCTCCAGGCGTGCGGGCTCAGTAGTTGTGGTACACGGGCTTAGTTGCTCTGTGGCATGTGGGATCTTCCCAGACCAGGGATCGAACCCTGTCCCCTGCATTGGCAGGCGGATTCTTAACCACTGCACCACCAGGGAAGTCCCACCACAATCAATTTTAGAGCATTTTCACTACCACCCCCTAAATGTCCTACCTTTCAGCTGTCACCCCTCAGTTCCCCCATCCCACCTAGTCATCCCCTAGGAGATGACTCATCTACTTTCTGTCTCTACAGATTTCTGTTCTGGACATTGTACATTATAAATAGAGTCCGTCACACAATATGTGGCCTTTGGTGTCTGGCTTCTTTCACTTAGCAGGATGCATTCAGGGTGCACCCATGCTGTAGCTCATGCCAGTGCTTCACCTCCTTTTATGGCTGGATGATGCTCTTCCCTATGACCAGCCCCTGTTTTGTTTATTTCTCAGTTGATAGTCACGTGGGTTGCTCCTTATGTTCTTTTTAACACATCAAGACCCAGCTCTCTGAGATCGCCTTTCAATTTCCAACCACTCATTTTTATCACAGCCCCAAATGACTTTTTGGTTTGTTTGTGAATGTAATCCCTGCTCAGACAGTATGTTCTGAATACCCATAATAAAATTAAAGGTTGGTTCTGTTAAAAAAAAAATTTTTTTACAAGACCTTCCAGAAGAAAGGATTCAGCCCATACAGTTTTTCTTCTATGTAATTATTTAGGCTTTAATGATTCACTTAGTTTAGATGAGTGTTCAAACTGACTGAGAATAAAATGAAGTCTTCCCCCAGGGAGAAAAATAGTATGAGTGAGAAACAAAAATACCTTGGAATTTTAGCAGGGGAACACACCACGGACGCACGCTTTCGTTTTATGGGTCAAGCAGCACCAATAATACCCTTATTAACCCTTTCCTGCTGGGAGCCGATTTCTCCCAGGCGTGCTGCCTACCCAGACCTGGTGTGTCACCTGCAGAGAGGCTGCCGGTTAGGCCCAGGTGGAGCTCTTAAGTTTACCAGACCTCACTGAAGCTCCTGTAAGTGGTTTTCAGTGTTGTTAGTGTCGCGTGTGAAAATGAGGTCATGTGGAGTCAGTGGGATTTGGTGGGTTAAATTGCAGGCCAGGACGCCGGGCACTGGAACTGCTCAGCTTTGAATCTCATGTACTCAGGTTTGAACCTCCTGTGTGCTGGTGCTGAGCAGGGATTCGCCAGGATGTGCGTGTTTGGGATTTCCGGTGCTGCATGGGGACCTCGTGGGTCCCTCCCTTAGATGCCTGCCCTGAGGAATTCCTCCTTGAAAATCTCAGTGGCTTGGTAATTATGCCTATCCCTCCTGACTGCTAGATAAATTCACTTCCGGGGCTTGAGGATCCATTTAAGGAGGACAAAGGCAAGTAATGTAACGAGAGGGAAGGCAAGAGCATGATATATTTATACACCAAAGTGATCACAAGAGGAACAGCAAAATTTAATTAGAGTTCCTCTTATATATTTGAAAGTTGCTAAGAGGGTGGATCTTAAAAGTTCTCATTACAAGGGAAAAAAAAATTTGTGTGTGTTGACGAACCAGACATTGTGGTGGTCGTTTGCAATACAGACAAATGTCGGTCATTATGTTGTACACCTGAAACGAATGTTATATGTCAGTTATATCTCAATCTTTTTTAAATTTTAGATAAACATTTTTTTAAAGCAATACTGTGTTTTTTTAATATTTATATATTTATTTATTTAGGCTGTGTTGGGTCTTCGTTGCTGCGCACAGGCTTTCTTTAGTTGTGGCGAGCAGGGGCTGCTCTTCGTTGCGGTGCACAGGCTTCTCACTGCAGCGGCTTCTCTTGTTGCGGAGCACAGGCTCTAGGCGCACGGACTTCAGTAGCTGCGGCACTTGGGCTCAGTAGTTGTGGTGCACAGGCTTAGTTGTTCCATGGCACGTGGGATCTTCCTCAACCAGGGATGGAACCCCTGTCCCCTGCATTGGCAGGCAGGTTCTCAACCACTGTGCAACCAGGGAAGTCCCTAGATGAACTTATTTTAAAATGTCGTCTCTACTAAGGCGCTCTTTGATTCTCTCCCTCCAACTTTGAGTGGAAATGGGACAAAACTTAGGTTTTAGAATTCATAGATCTTGTGGTTCTTGAGCACTTCATTTCCCATCTCTGAGCTTATGTCATAAGGATGATACCTTCCAGCCTACAAGTGGGTTCATGTGAGATGAAATGGGATCACTTGTGCGTAACACCCAGGACAGAGGAGATGCTCAACAGGAGTTGCTTTTAAAGCCCCAAAAGATTTTTTTTTTTTACCCTCGTTCATACCCAAGTTTTAAGAGGAACAGTTTGTAAGGAAGTCTTTTCCCACAGGATGGTGCTGCTAGTTAGTCTCTGTGCCTGAGGGAGACCATCTTTGGCTGCCTTGAGTACCTCGGACCCGGCAAGCCCTTGATAGATATTTGCTAATGTTCTGATTTAATAAACCTCAAGAACAGTACAGCCTTTAAAATGAAGTCTGTTCTCCCAAAGGAGGGGGGGGCGGGGTCCTGGAAACTTTTGCAGTGATTATTGGTTTTCATTTACATCCTAGTGTTTGAGGACGGGAGCCAGAAGTAGATAGCAGCAACTTAAAATACTGTATGAGTGTCAGAAACATCCAAGGAGACACTTTGTTTTTTCCTCCAGTGGCTTTCTTGGCAGAAAATTTAGAAGGAAAAAAAAATGGCTACACGATTTAAGAAAACACTGTGGTGTTTGGTGATAATAACTTATATTTCTAGAATGCTTTCCAACTTACAGAATGCTTTCCCATTATTATTTCATTGAATTCTCACAAGTCCCAGAGGTAGGTAAGACAATACTATATTATGGTTAAGGAAACGCTGCCTCTACCACTTACCTACCACGTGGCTTTGAGGGTTATTTAAACGCTCTTAGCTTATTTTCCTAAGGTTTAAAATGGGAGTTGAATAATCCCTTTCTCTTAGGATTGCTGTACAGATTATATGAGCTAATGCATGAACAATGCCAGTGACACAGTAAGTGCTTAATAACTGACCACTGTTATATTCTTAGGTATAATAATCCGCACTTCACAGATGAGGAAACTAAAAATGACCATCAGTTTGCCAAAGATCACACCATTTGTAATTAGCAGAACTGGAATGCAGATCAAGTTCTTCTGCCCTCAGCTTTAGTCCTCTTTCTGCTACCCTTTAGCCGAGATATGTCATCAGGACTCTTTCGGTGCTTCTGCCAGCAAAATCCCCCACGAGAGTGACCCTGTTACCAGTTGCTCTGATGCACTCATCCTTTCCATGTCTGCTTCTGTGTTCACAGAACATCATCAAGAAGGTGATCGGGCAGAAGTTTGTGTACAAATTTGTCTCTTTCCCGGAGATACTGAAAATGGACCCTCACACAGTGGAGATCAGCCGGGAGAGCCTTTTGCTGCAGGACAGCGAGTGCAAGGCGCCGCCCGAGGGCCGCGAGGCACACAGACATGGCCTGTCCGCCCTCAAGAGCGCCAGCCGCAACGAGTATATTCACTCGGGCCTGTACTCGTCCTTCACCATCAACTCCCTGCAGAACCCACCCGAGTCCCTCAAGGCCATCAAGACGGAGAAGCTGGAGGAGCAGCCGGAAGACAGCCCTCCCGTGGAAGAAGTCAGGACTGTCATCAGGTTTGTGACCAACAAAACCGACAAGCACGTCAGCAGGCCTGTGGTGTCCCTGCCCTCCACGTCGGAGGCCTTCCTGGCCTCGTCCGTCTCCGCCAAGATCTCCTCTTTAATGCTGCCAAACGCCGCTGCCAGCATCTCGTCCGCCTCACCCTCCTCATCTCGGTCCCCATCCCTGTCCCCCAACTCACCCCTCCCTTCCGAACACAGAAGCCTCTTCCTGGAGGCCGCCTGCCATGACTCGGATTCCCTAGAGCCCTTGAACCTGTCATCGGGCTCCAAGACCAGGTCTCCATCGCTTCCCCCAAAGGCCAAAAAACCCAAAGGCTTGGAAATCTCTGCGCCCCCGCTGGTGCTCTCCGGCACCGACATTGGCTCCATCGCCCTCAACAGCCCAGCCCTTCCCTCGGGATCCCTCACCCCAGCCTTCTTCACCGCCCAGGTAAGCGCCGTCCCCAGCATCCTCACCACACCCAGACTCAGTGGCTTAGCAGAAGAACAACTGAAGTGACCTCCTTCTGCCCTTCAAAGGATAATCCTAGGGCCCCTGTAGCAAAATCACTGTGTCATTGTGCAGGGAAATTACTTTTCCGTGCCCAGACGGAGGTATACACAAGAGAAAAGGGTTAGGGTGTTGGCTATAGCAGGATGCTTGATTGGTTTCTGGCTTTTAGGGGCCTAAAGCGATTGTAAGATGGGATATGCGTACTGGCCGTCAAAGGAGATCCGAACAGTGATTTCCTAGGGAAAGCTGAGCAGGCCACTGACATTTCAGAAGGCACTTGGGCTTTATGAAAATTCTATGGCAGCCTCCTCTCTCGGGGGCCCTTGATAAGTAGTCATTTGTTTTATGTTAATAAGAAAATAGATGCTAACCAATACGGCCATTGCGATTGTCAGTGGGGAGCTGGCTTGTCCTATAGTCTCATCATAATAAGAAATGCAGGGGCCACGTCAAACGGTGAGAAAGATACTTCAGTAAAAACAGTGCTAGTCTGAGAAGGCCCAGGCCCACAGCACACGGGAGAGGAAAGCAGGCTTGTAGAGCAAGAAGAGTCTTCAGTGCTGTTAGCTCCAACATGAAGGTAGGCTTTTCCTCTGAATTCAGTATTCAGATGCTCACTTTTGTCCAGCTGGCAGCAGTAGGGCAAAGGCAGAGCAGGTACTGGTAAACCTATTTCTGCTTCCTCTGGAAGACTGGATGCATTTCAGTGGCGGAGGTTAAGTGCATTGGCTTTGGGGTCGCAGACCTGGATTCGGTTCCTGGCTGCACTGCTGGGTAGACATGTGACTGCGGTACTTGCTCTCTGAGCCTGTTCCCACACCTGTGCAATGGATGGCTGTGAGGAGTAAGTATGAAGAGAGCTGGCTACAACCGGCAGGTTTTAGTATCATGTGGCTTTGTGGCACCAGAGTGGGGACATGCTTGAGGTGGGTAGGAGCTCTCTGTCCCCCACCTCTGTACCCATTGCCGTGGGTGTCCTTGCTGTCACATCATGAGTGGCAGCATAATTGAGCTTTTCATCTGTGCCAGGCACTGTTCTAAACACCATTCAGGCACCATCTCAGTTATCTGTCATCACAGGCCCGTGAAGGAGATACTATTATTGCCTATTCTTCCAGTAGAGGTAAATGAGGCACAGAGGTAAAGTAACTCATCCAAGGTCACACAGCTAATAGGCCATAGAGGTGAACTTGAACCCGGTTAGTCGGCTCCAGAATCCATGCTCTTTAAGTAAAACGCTCTCGGCACGTGCACTGGGAAAATGCCCACTTGTCCCTAATCATGAGCTGTCTTTGGAGTCTGCAGACAGCTGAAAGCAGCTCCTGGCATTTTCCTCTCCATGGCTTCTCCCATATGATCGTGGCCCAGGGATTTCGTGTCAGCTCGGCTTGTGGGCTGGTGGTGACGAGTGTGCTGCCGCGGAGGGGAGGGCTAGGCGCTCGGTTACAGGGCAGAATGAGCACGTGTGCTCTTACATGGGGCACTGCCTAACCAAGCAAACTGTCCAGTGACTAAGCAGTGCTGAGTAAATGGCTCAGACACAGTGGCTTCCGCTGTAGCTCAGAGAAGTAACTGGAGAAGCGAGGCCGGGGTGGACAACCTAAGGGTCTCCTCCCCGGCCTCCTGTGTCCCCAGCCGTGCACTGTAGAGACGTCTAGAGCCTGGCCCAGGCCGGCTCTGATTTCAGTCTCTGCTTTCTCGGTGAGCCGGTACCTGAACATGTCCCAGCCCTCAAGTCGTGTCGGAGGAGAGCAGCTCGGGCTAACGCTGTGGTTTTGGACCCGAACAGTGAATTTAGGGCGGCTCCATGCAGAGGGGCTGAGGATGGGTGGCTGGGCTGAGGGGAGAGGGGACCTTGACACCAGATAGGGGTGGAGGATGGATGTGAAGGAATGGGCGCAAAGCTCAGGACTGGGAGATGGAATCTACTAGAACGCCCTAACAGCAGGCTCAGGGAAGCCGGATGTTTAACAGGGGACCGGTGCCTCAGGGAGGTGAGAGGGCTGGTCCTCGACCTGTGAGCGCCATGAAGTCCAAGACAGGGGAGGGGGCTTCCTGAGGGGAGACAGGCACAGGGCAGGGTCTGGACCTAGGAAAGGGGAGTGGAAGTGGGGGCCTGGACCCAGGCAGAGCCTTTGGATTAAGTGTTGGGGGTGATGTTGGGGGTTAGGTAGTGTCTGAAGCCATTCAGAACTAAAGGAGTCAAAGGCTGCCTTTGGAAGATGGGTCAGCTCTGCACCTGCCGGCCAAACATGGCTGACAGGGAGGGAGAGGTCAGGAGGGAGGAACCAGAGAGAGCAGAGAAAGGGCAGGACTAGGGTGTTCACTCAGGTGGGTTCTCTGAGAGCAGACAGGAGAGTCAAGTAGTTTTATCTTGACTTGAGAAGCCTTGAGTCAGTGTAGGATTTGGACCCTCAGCGTCCTGGAGAGCAGGAGCTGTTTCAGGTGTCCCAGAAACTACCCCACCAGCCCCCACGGTTCTCTCTCCAGTGGACACTCAGACACAGCCTGTGCGCTCTCGGCAGTTCTGCTGAAGTCCACGGGGCCGCAGCCAAGGATGTCATCTCCCTGAAACCGCCCCCAGGGACAGGAGCAAAAGACTCCCCGTTGCTCCCAGGTCAACTCTGGGTGGTTCCTCTCCACCGGAGGGGGCTTGGGGCGTTTCTCTCAGGCAGCAGTGGTGTCTCAGTCCCGCAGCTCAATGGTTTCCCTCCTACCTTAGCACTCTCTGTCCCAGAAACTCCACTTTCTGTGGGGAGTGCAGTGTGTGCCCAGAAACGTTTGGTTACCTGCGGGCGCCTGCTATCAACTTTCTTCACGGCTCGCTTTAAAAGAGATAAAACTGTGCTGTAATAACTTGATACCCTGAAAATGAAGTTGGCAAGAACTTGCATTTATTCTAAGGATGATTTATATTTTATTTATTCATTTACTCCAAGAATAACTCTCAGGTGGTTTCAGCTAGAAGCATGGCAGGAAGAAGGGTAGGATTAAGCATGTCTTGGCGTGCTTAGGGTCATGTGGCTACAGTTCTCTCCAAGGACCTTCTTAAACCACATACCTCGAGGAGGCCCAAATTCAGACTCGAAATTTCAATCTACAACATGGTGGGCATGAAAAATCAGCATTCTGCCACTCTCCCAACGTCATAACCTTCACTCCCATCAAGAATACTGTGGTGCATCTGCTGGGATCTGTACGAAGTGCGGTTGAGATTACGCGTGTGAGTATTTAAGAAACCAAGATTACTGATGTAGACAGACATGATGCTCACCCAGAGATGCCCCCCAGCATGGACTATGAGGAAATGAAAAAAATGAGACTACAAAAGCCAGCTGGGTACCAGGGAGTGAGGGAGTTGGAGCTCGACCACTGAGGTCACGTTGGACGCTTGTTAGAAAAGCAAGAATGTTATCTCTGATGGCATGAGCTAAAGAAATTGAGACGAGGGTGGGGGGGAAGGAGCCAGAACGTGAAACCCTCTTGGTTCCCGGCCAGGCACCATGGAAGCACGAGTGGTACCAGCTGGAACTTCTGATTCTCTGTATCTTTTTATTTTTAACAACATGGAATTTATTTATGTATGGCTGTGTCAGGTCTTAGTTGCAGGCACACGGGATCTTCGTTGAGGCATGTGGGGTCTTTACGTCGTGGCATGCAGGCTCTTCGTTGCAGCACTTGGGCTTCTCTTTAGTTGTGGCACAGGAGTTCTGGAGCACATGGGCTCTGTAGTTTGTGGCATGCAGGCTCTCTAGTTGAGGCCCGCAAGCCCAGTAGTTGTGGTGCGAGGGCTTAGTTACCCCGTGGCATGTGGGATCTTAGTTCCCCAACCAGGGATCAAACCTGCGTCCCCTGCATTGGAAAGCGGATTTTTTACCATTGGACCATCAGGGAAGTCCCAATCGTCTATATCTTCTGCACCTGGGTGTCATTTGTCCCTCTTTCTTCCATTTGCCTTTTTTGCTTAGTCTCTCCCTCGGCCTTTCTTACCAGTGTAAAGTTAGTTCAGAATTGGAGGTTGGCTTATTGCATGTCCCCCATTTAGCCCAAGACCTCTGCTCATCTCACACGTGATGTCTAAGATGTTGAACTCAGATATGTGTGGGCACCAGGGCTTGAACTTGCCATGAGAGTCTGAGCATGCATGTCCCGGGCTGTTTTATTAGCAACGGCCTTGGACTAACACTAATTGAGTAGAGACAGCTTGCTGAGGACTGAAATGCTAAAAACCTTCCTGCATGTACTGGTGGATGTGACAACCGTGAGCCCAAATCATAAGTTGGGAACTGGGAGTAAAATGGGTATGTGTAGTGAGGAGTCATCAGGGTGAACTGCATCCTGCCTCAGCTCTGGGGTGGCTTCTCATCTTACTGTCTCTTTTGCCATGATCACAAAAGGAAAAAAGTTTGGGTTTTTTTCGCCTCTATCCCACTCTATAACACCGCCCCAGCTCAGCCTACAGCTTTCTCCATACTGGCCCTACAGGAGATGGAGTCCTCATAGGAGCTCTCTCATTGGTAGACTTGTGTGACTTGACACTCCAGCTGAAGGTTCCTGCTCCTCCCAGCTCTAGTCTGCCTAGGATGAACAAACCATGAGAGCTGTCTCCCTCTTTCCACCCTGGGGCCCGTCTTTTTTTGTAGTTACTTCATGGATTAACTGAGTCCTCCCCAGTTCTACCCTTACTCTGTTTTTCCCCCTCTTACCATAGCTACCCTTGACCAATAGAGAATTCTCTTCTTTGTCCTCTTTTCCTTCAGATCAGCACATTCAGTGCTACACGAACTTCTGTGTGACTCTACTTTTTGCAAGTTCTTAAAACCATGTTTTTATTTGAATTCAGATAACTCTAGGAGTTTCCAGAGGTTCATTGTCACCTTTTGAGGATTTTTTTAACCACAAAATGGCATTGTCCTAGATTCAGTTGGCATCCATGGGAGATTAAGATCAGAGATGTTTGTTGCTACAAGCTGCCCAGCCATCAGCTAGGCGCCTGGAGATACAGAGGTGAGCAAGACAGACACAGTGCCTGTTCTCACGAGCTTATAAGCTTGCTGCCCAGTAGGTAAAGAATAAGGGCAGTATATAATTTAGGGTGCTGTGAAATTACAGAGGGCCCTGGGAACTCATTGAGGAATTTAGACTTGTTTTGATGGGAAATTAATAGCTGCTGAAGGTGTAAATCAAGAGAAACAAAAATTCCTATTAGAATCTGTCAACAAGTAATTATTGAGCATTATTTTCAAATCACAGGAAGGACACCCAAAGTACAGGTGCTTATTTTTATGACCTTAGGACCTGGCCATGACATGGCATACACATGGACAAGACAGCACATGACAAGAGCAAAGCATACCGTGCAGAGAAGTACCTTAGGAACAGAAGGGGGAAAGAGCCAACATGGATTGCACACCTGTCATGCGTCACGAGCTTTGCTTCGGGCTGGGGGTGGGAACATGAATTAGACAGCCCCCGTTAGTGGGGAGGGAGCTCGTAACTTATCTTAAGTTTGTTAATATAGTATCCCGGGCACAGTACAAACGGAATTCTCAGGTATAAAAGGAATACTAAGGAAGAAGCTATTAACTTTGTTGGGGATGGGGAAGGGTGTTGAAGGGCTTCGTGGAAGGGGTGATCACACTTGTGCAGGGTGTTAAAAGAATCAGTAGTGATTTATCTGGCAAATGGGGTTTAGAGGGCATTGTAGGCAGAGGAACAGCTTGAGTCAAAGCACAAAGATGTGAAATAGCTTTGTGCATTAGGGCAGCACAGTAGTTCAGGAAGAGGGGAGGATACATTCCAAAGGTAAAGGAAGTGGTGGGAGATGCAGCCTGAGTGAAATAGTGAGGATGGTGTTTTAGAAATCATCCTGATGACGTGGATTAGCGAGGGGTGAGGCTGGAAGCAGTTAAGATATGACCATAAAATTCCAGGTGAAAGACAATGAGGATCTATAGGGACTGCCACCAGCAGGACTTGGTGATGGGTGTGGAGGTGTCAGGGAGTGTGGGGAACGGTTACAAAACCAGTTTGGGCCATGTGGAGTTTGAGGAGCCTGCGGGACATTCAGGAAAAAACACCAGCTGCAATTGGAGCTAAGGAGAGACTTTGGGGTGATTAAAAACCATAGGAACAGATGAGATCACTTGTGAAGCAGCTGTAGCCCAGGGGACCATGGGCTAAGTGGTCAGGGAAGTTGTGGAATGAGTGCTGAAGAACTAGTAGGTTGGAACTATGTGGTGCTCAAGCAAAGTGAGGGGTGCGGTTTCACATGAAACCAGGCTATGGGGGAACCTAGAATTTTGGCCAAGGAGGTTGTACTTTTTTTTTTTTTTTTTTTTTAAATTCCCTGAATCTGTGAAACACAGTGTCTTAAGGTGATTGATTCAGTGGCAGTGCTCAGACTGGGAGAGACCGGAGGCAGCTGGACTGATTTAGGTGGCAGTTGTCGAATGCCATCTAAGTTGCTGGGGCTTGGATGCTGCAATACTGCAAATGAGGGGATAAACAGGAGTGTCAGTTCAAGAAAGGATCCACAGGCCATGCCCAGAGGTTGTGGCAAGGGGGTGGGGGATGGGGGGGCACCTCAGTGACTGGGATGCTGGGTTGAAGATCGGGCTGTGAGCACAGGGATAGTGTCTTGTTTTATCGTTGTTTCTCTGGCACCTGGTATGTACGATGTACTTGGTCAGTATTTGTTGAGTGGGTACATCAGTGGTGGTACTGTTGATAGAAGTGGATGCGTCATAAACACTGGATTTGGAAAGAAGGTGGCGAGCTCGTGCTGTCTCATTGAGGGGAATGCAGGACGTCTCCATTGAGGAGGTGGAATTTTGATGGTAAGAGATCATGATTCAGGCGGAGGACACCCAGGAGGGGCAGGTCTGGACAATGGTAGCCCACCAGGTTTAGCTCAAATGTGAGGGCTTTCTAAAAGACTCAGTGTTAAGTGTAAGAAGAACTGAGTGGGGAGGATGAAATGAGGTCCTGACAGGAGGGTCTCTCCCCTTGAAAATGAACGTGCATTGCCCTTGGGCCTTAGGGCATCTCCTTCCCTGGCAGGTGACAGGAAGTCCCTGTCTGCCATTCAGAAGAGCTCATTTGCAAAGACGTTCTTTAGTGAAGGAAGAGGAAGCATACATTTTGCTGGTGGCTTCTTTCTTTAGCCTCTCTCAGGCTCAGCTTACCCTCCGTGACTCAAGGTGCTTGCAGACAGAGGCACTGAAAACTTACACGGTACCAGAGATAACTCGGGCCAGGCTTTATACAAATTTTCCCTAAAAGAGCAACCAACTAGTGTTTTTCTCTGCGGCCGCAGGATCTTCAAGCAGAACAAGGATGGGAGGGAGAGGAGTGAATGAAGTCATTTTACAATATTTATTTGCATATATTATAGCAGACATTTCAAATGTATTTAACATGAGAAACAGAAGGCTACTGTCTTCTGAGTACATCCTGTATCCCTTAGAAACAAATGTACAAACATCTCCAATCCTGACATGGGTATGAATTTTAGACTATGAAAATATATTCTACACCTTCATATATTACTCAGAGGATTAAAAAGGAATCAATGTATATTTATGGCCATGGATGAGAGAAAGAAAGCTATGTTTTGCAATTTAGAAGATTCACTGTCTCTTTAGAGCTGTGAGGCTTTCATTGGTAGGTAAACTACGAGGCCTTGAACACACTGGTTAGTAAATGTGAGTGTGGCATATTGTGACTGGAACCTGGCTTCAGAGTAACAAGCAAATATTAGTTCTCGGATCCCCTGAGCTGTGGGCTTGACCCTAATATGACTGAGAGGAACCTTAAAGTAACAGCTGATTAGGTTGGTTTGTCTGTTTCAGAACATTAAGTACTCTTCCAGATACAGTTGAGGATTTCTCCCATGAATAGGTGAAATAGTCAAATATACTTTTAATTACTAATGATAACAGTCTTGAATACTTATTGAGCATTTGCTATGTGCCAAGCACGTATTAGGAGCTTTACATAAATCATGTACTCTTCCTCACAATCCTGTAATGTAAAAAATGTAGGCATTTTTCTCCCTATTTTACAGATTAGGAAACTGAGACAGAGAGTTTACCTATCTAGTAGTAGTGGTTCTGAGACTGCAACCCTGGCAGAGCCCATGCAGAACTGCTAAGTCTGAACCGTTAGGCCAGATGGCCTGGCACGTTTGTGAAACTGCCTTGGATTAGAACAAATGGGAAACTTATCCAAAACACGTATTTATCTTAGTAACCTCATAGGTCATTCAACATGTAGAAATGCTGTGGAACCAAAGACTCAAATTATTTGAGTCTTTTCAGCAGCTTCAGTTTGAGAACCTTCAGGTGTTTGTCTCCGTTCCACTGAACAGAGCAGACCTTTCAACTTAGGTTTAAGCCAAATGTCCTGGATAATTAACGAAGCTGCGAAGGCCAATTCTAGGAAAAAAATAACACTTTAGTATCCAGCATAATGCAGTCTGAAATGCTGGTGCCCTTGCTGTCGTTCTTCCTGCACAGAGCACCTTATTGACATCACAAAACCACTGAGGGGTTCCTTCTAGTCACCAGAGGTGCAAAACCACCCTGGCCAGGGAGTTTGGCTCCGCTGAGAATAAAAGCCATGCAGACTTACCAGCTGGAGCGGGTTGTTTCTTCCGCACTCTTGCTGGCTTGCAGGCCAGGACTCCTGCTGCGTGTATGCAAGCAAATGCAATTCTTGGCACTCTCCCAGGAAACCCAGAGTTTTGGCTTTACACCCAATCTGACAAGAAAGGATTTTTTTCCCTCCACGAACTATTGCCAGGGAGATGAATTCTCATCAGCCCCGTATCCGGAGTGAAATCTGGAAAATCCAGTCCAGAGCTTCTGATGAAGCTGCTACAGAGTATTTTAGCAGCAGATCCTAAAGTGTTAAAGTGCTGTTGATCAGGAAAGTGAGCTTGGGATGTCCTTTTAAAAATATGTGCGTGTGTGTGTGTGTGTGTGTGTGTGTGTATATAGCCCAAAATACAAAAATACAAATAAGAAAAAATAAAGCCCTCTCATGGGATCCCATTTGCTTGTACACTAAATCTTGTTTAATGTGTGAGGAGGAGCAAACTGAAGAAAGCTCGTGGAAAGAAGCTGCTACACACTTGAGTTTTCTACTAGGATGCTGGAGGAAGGTAACTTTTCCATACTTTCTTCCTTGATAAAATTGCTCCCACAGTTAGCAACGAAGGAAACTGAACTGTGCACAGCCCCGCAGAAGTAACAAAGTTGTCAGATTTTCCTAAAGCGGAGAGGCTTGTCTCTTGGTTTGTGGCTAGTGCCCCTGGCCTGCACTGCTCACCCCAGCTGGAGTCAGGTGATACAGTATCAAAAACTGTGTATGTGCTTTCTTTCCCAGACACCAAATGGATTGCTTCTGACCCCGAGTCCACTGCTATCCAGCATACATTTCTGGAGCAGCCTTAGTCCAGTTGCTCCACTGAGTCCCGCCCGCCTGCAAGGACCAAACACGCTGTTCCAGGTGAGCGTTTGGAAATGAACTTTTAAATGTGGAATTTCTAAGGGATGTGTTTTTCCCAGTAAATCCTGCACGGTAACGTCTTCAATAAATGTAGGGAAGAACTCACTGTTTAAGTTTCCAAAAGGAATTCATGTTAACACAGCTGCAAAAGGCCACCTTCAGAGGCAGGTATTTTCATTGAGGCGGCATTCTCATGTCAGATACCCCTAAATGCAACAATTAGTTCTTGAAGTGTTTTGGATATTTTCACTGACTATGAAAACTGGAAACTTATTAAGGAAAAAGACCTAATTATCCTTATGTATAAAATTATGATTTTATAGATAAGGATACTTAGGGTTTTTTTCCCTTAATACTAATCTTCTTGTTCCATAATAAAAAGTTCATCTGGCAACCTCACCAGTTAAATGGTGGGCTCTCAAGCCACAAGAGCACCTTGTTTGCTGTGGTGTGCACCTGGCGCCTAGCACATTGCTTGATACACAAAATGATGTTCAGTAATTATCATTGACTAAAGGAGTGGATGCCTAAGAATTCATCAAGGATGTCTAAGAAAG
This sequence comes from Hippopotamus amphibius kiboko, assembly GCF_030028045.1. Taxonomy (NCBI): domain Eukaryota; kingdom Metazoa; phylum Chordata; class Mammalia; order Artiodactyla; family Hippopotamidae; genus Hippopotamus; species Hippopotamus amphibius. The sequence goes on along the minus strand of NC_080192.1, from coordinate 24,791,190 downwards.
TTAAGATCAAGTCTCCAATGCTTTTCTGAGTTGATCCATTTTGCTTGTCAAGGTTAATGTTTTCCTCTGTGCAGGGGGCTGTACATGCTGGTATTTAGGGTTTCACTGGGAGAAAGGTGGAGCTAAAGAGGTTTTGATTACTATCTTGCTTCTCTGGTCTCCTGGTCGGGTGTTATGACATGACTGTGTCCCTGGAGTTGTCAGGTTTCTCTTCCTGGCCTGTCTTCTCATCACAAGAAATTGAGATATGGTCATGCACAGCCAATGTGTTGATTCTTAGCCATTTTAACTAGGCAAGGAAACAAAAAATAGTTTGCTCACTAGATATAGTGAGCAAAAAGCAGTGAGCAGTATTAGGCAAGTTTTAGATTAGTAATCTTTTGGTGTGGGAACTAAAAGACCTTATTTTCTGGAAGCCTCCAGATGGGAGCAGCAGAGAGTTCCCAAGTAGAGCAGAATGGAGTTGTACGGTGCATACGTACAGTCAGCTCCATGGCGGTAGGGACTGTAACACTACTCTAATACTAGAATCTAACACAGGGCCTCTCTAGGCTTCCCTGCATACTTGTGAATAATGAATGGACTCTCACTTCCCTCCTCACAGGCAGTTCTGCCACCTGATTGTTGCAGGGGTTGCTGAGCTCCCAAGGAAGCTCATTTGAGATCTCTTGCTTTAGACACTAAACCTTTTCCAGCCCATTACTCCCAACAGTAGCAGTGGTTGATGCCCACAGTGATTCTACACATTAACAGGATATCAGGAGCTCTGGGAATTGGGAGATATGCACATCCCTTCTCTTCAGTCTCCACTGTAGACCAGTGGTTCTCAAAGTTAATGTGCAACAGAATCAGCTGGAGGGTGTGTTAAAATGCAGTTTGCTGGGTCTCACCCCCAGAGTTTCTGATTCAGAAGGTTTGGGATGGGGCCTGATAATAACATTCTTTCAGGTCCTAGTGATGCTGCTGCTCCAGGAACCACACTTTGAGAACCACTGAGGACCAGTGGTTCATAATTTACATTTGGAATTTTGCATAAGTGCTGCATTTAAAGGGTACCTGCTCGGAATTTTGATTTCACAAACTGGACCTGTCCTCTCTCCTGGAGGCATTCAAAACACAGCCCTGAAAAGGAAAATGCAACCAGATTTGGCTACCTGACAGGTTGTGTGGCCTTGGGCCCTCTTTTTGGGACTGGGAACCATGAGACTAAGGAAAAACAATTTTGTATCTTTTAAAGTATTATTACTCTTTCTATGCTAAGAGCACTGAGCTGGTGAAAGTTGAAATTAGCAGTTTTGAAAATGGTAAATAGCATGGTAAGAAGAATTTGATTTTTTAAAATTAGACATTTCAAATGATGGATTTTCAAAATTCAGACTTCTATCAACAGTACCCCTTTTTAAACTAATGAAAACAAGTGTCTTTAAAAATAACAAGCCTCTTTCACATATGCTATGTGAATGTGTGGAGGAGGAAAAAAATTAGACTTGGCCTATAATAAAGTTGTAAATGATGCTGGCAAATTTCCTATGATGATGAGAAAAACAGATCAGAATCCTTAGGGTAACAGCTGACAGAGCTGAGGAGTTTTGGCACAGAAGGTCTCCTGATATTACTGTAGTAAGTAGTAGCAGATACTGAAAATTTTAAGGTAAGGCGAGTGAAGATATTAGTCTTTCTAGAAGAGGTATGCTTTGTAATCTAGACATGTTTCAGTGGAGAGAGAGATGCCAAAGACATTGTGCTAAATCTAAATATACAATCTTGATTTATACATAGAGATGGGTTCCAGTTAGACTGTTTAGCATTTTAAGCTTATCTTTAGGATGTCTGTTCCACTTTTGAACTAGATTTTGATCAGATTTGGAATACACCTAAAAGGTACAGATATATCTTGAAATGAGGTAATTTTCAATGGAGAATGTTTTCTGTAATTTTTAACTCAACAAATCTAATCCAGCAAATATTTTCAATGCTCTGAGGCAGGGACTGTGGGGATATACAAAAGGTGAATGATAGTTGTGTAAACAAAGTGCTTTAAGAACCCAAAAGGAGTAGCTCTTTCCAGCCGAGGACCGGGCAGAGACTCCAAGGCAGAAGTGGCACCTGAGCTAGGAAGAAGAGACAGGGTTTTGGCAAAGTACCTTCTAAATGAACAGATCTGCATCATTTGGATATGAAAATATATAATCTGTTCTGGAAGGGACTGGGTGATAGGAGACTGGTTGGAAAAGCAGCCTGGGACTTGAATACCAAGGAGCTGCTGTTATGTGACAACCACGGAAGGCTTTTATAGCTGGAAACAGCATAAGATCTCCATTTTAGAAAGATATTGCTGATATCACAGTGTGCAGAGATGACAGAAGAGAAAGCAGAAACATAAGGGGCAGGAAGACATGAGGAAATTTATACGCCTCCAAATTCTGAGGGAAGAATCATCTTTTAGATAAGAACAGTGAAAATAGGTATATATTTCAAAGACATTCCAGAGGCAAAATCGAGAGCATGACTTTTAGTTAGGTGTGAGGAGTAAGTAGGTAGTGAAAATTAGGGAGAAGCAAGGATTGTTAAGTGATTAAAAGACTGGGAATGCTATTGATAACAACAGTTATTTTTTGAGGGCTACTGTATGCCAGACATTGTCCTAAGCACTTTTCATGGCTTCTTATTTAATAGTCCCAATAGTTCTATTTGAAAAGATAACCAATTCCATGAGAAAAAGAAAAAAAGAAAACTAAGGCCCGGAGGTGTTGCTCAATTTACCCAAGATCACATGTGAGTAAGTGGCAGAGCCCTGATTCACATCTAGGGTCGTGCTCCTTACCGCCACTCTCGCTGACTTAGTGAGTGGGGAAGAGGCATAGGTGGGGATATCTAACTGAGTCCAGTAGAGGAGAAAGGAAGGCTGAGGACAAAAGCTGGCGAATGCCGTAATTTAAGAAAAGGGACTGTATGGGGGTGGGGGGAGGCAACGAAGAGGACTATGAAACATGTCAGAACAGCCAGGCTAACCAAGAGAAACTATGACAGCTGAGTATATAGAAACAGCACAGGACTGAAATCAATAACAAAACCAAAAGCTGATTCTTTGGAAAACACCAATAAGATGGACAGAAACTAAAATGAGAGAAGATGTAAATAAACTGAAAGAATGAAAACAACATCTGCTCTTCTTCCAGTGTTCACTCTTAATAGGAATAGTGGTTAGGAGCACGCCTTAAATAAAGAGTATAAGCTAAATGCAAACAGATTTGATAACCCGGTTGAAATGGGTAAAATTCTGTATAACATTAAAATTCCAAGTGTTAGGAAGAAAACAAAAACCTTGAATATAACCATTAAAGAAAGTGAAATGGTAATTAAAGAGCACTATCCACCCCCAACCCCTGCAAAAAAATAAGTTGGGCAGTTTGGTACAGAAAGCACAATATCTTTCAATCAGAGTTTAAACTTGGCTTTACTGCTTATAAGCTATGATCTTTAGCCAATCAGAAGTTAATTGAAGTCTGTTTTCTCATCCATAAAATAAGGATAACTGAACTTTTATAGGCTTTATATATCAAGTGAAATGACAACCATTGATAAGCTCTAAGGGACTAGACACATGTTACTGAAATAGTTTGAAAATTGCAAAAATATACTGTTCTACAAACATTTATTGTACTTCTAACACATACCAGGCTCTGCAGTTTGTTAAACGTCAACACTAAATAACATTTAGGTGATCTAGACTAAATAGGGGTTAAACTAGAAGACAGCCCAGAGATCATTGTGACACATATCCTAGACAATGAACACCTAGTTTCAAACAGTTTTAAAAGGAGATCTTTAATTATGTCATGTTCAGCTGGGAGTACAGCTGCTGTATTTTAGACCTGACAAGGTATCAAAGCATATACCTTTGTCCTATTTATCACCTTAGTTACCGACAACACACAAATTAACTTTACTCTTTAAGTCCTGATCTCTCGATGGGTGATCTCTCTATTCAGTTTGATATTATTTGTAATTTTAATTAGAATAGTTTAAAGATTTAGAAAATAAACTTAGAAAATAAGAATATCATTAAAAATAAAAACATTCCTCATTTTTAACAGTTACTGAGATGCATCACTGTAGTACTCTGGAAAACTAACAGCCAATTTCAAAATACAGTATGAGAAACTGCTGATTTGCATGCAAATAGTCCGTTTCCTGGTTTTCAAAAGTAATTTTTCTTAATATTTAAAGCGAATTATCATTCTGAGTAGATTGGAATCTTTTAGAAGTAATATTAGAACATGCTTTAGCAACATATAAAGCATATTTTTTTCTAGTAACCTAGGCACATAAAATAATTAGGGACACTTTCTAAGCCTTGGCCTCTGTTTGCTGTATGTAATCCTTTTTCATTGTCATCTTCCAGTTACTCATTCTGTAAAATAATTGGCAACTGACCTCTATCAATCACAGGGGTAATGAGAGAGCTGATCCACTGTGGTCTGTCTAGGAATGTAAAGAACTCAGGTCTTCCCAATGGATCTGCAATAATTATTTTAAAAATCTTTTGTCCCCTACAGTTCCCCACACTGCTTAATGGCCACATGCCAGTGCCAATCCCCAGTCTGGACAGAGCTGCTTCTCCAGTACTGCTTTCTTCGAACTCACAGAAATCCTGATGACATCTGGCCACAATTAAAGACTCATTAACTGGTGAAACAAATTTGCCCCCATGGGCTAGTTTACCTGTGTCATGAGAAGGACGTTGTGAAACCTATCTGTTAATTTGGTTTGCACTTTTCATAACATGGATGGTCTCGATTTATGTTACCATTTTAAAAACTTTTTTATATTCAAGTATATATGAAAATCTTTTGCATTAAGTGAATTTTAATGTTTTTGTTTTTTATATCTTCTTAGCTCTTAAGTGTTGAACACTGTTGACAGTGAAGAACTTTTCTTAATGGTTTTCAATGTAACTAATAAGGATGTGAAGCTTCTTTCCTCTTTAATTCTGCGTATGCTGAACTGTGCTTATATACACTATAACCAGCTGTGCCTTCCTTTGCATTTAGTTTAATGTAAATGATTTATATATTTTTTAGTATTAAGAGAAAATGTTTGAAAGACAAAAATTAGCATCAAACATCTCTCTAGTAGAATTTCATTATTTTTCACAAGTAGGCAATATGAAAGCAGATTCACATTACTTTTTCTTTTTTGCTTTCAACTGTGTGAGAATTGCCTTAGAACCTCTTTTGAACTGAAATTCAGTGAATATAATGTCCAACTAATGTTTTTATAAGAAAAAACTAAGCCATATTTAGACAATAAACTTTCATAAAAGAAAATGTTCTAAAGTGCATTTTTTGAAAAATGAATGTTGAAAGGCTAGTCTCCTGTTTAAAATCTTTTAGACTCCTTCCAAACTAAAACCTGGGATGGAAAAACTACATCAAGTTCACTCTCTCCATGCCCCTGGAGTATTTCCTAGGTTAGCACATTGTTTTAAAAAATTAACCTGGTTCTCCCAGTTTTCCACAGAGACTCACACCTCTCTGATGCATTTACTCTATCATTATGAGTTAGGGTTTCTCTAAACCCCAGGAACTATAATTAACATTTAAAAAGCCTATGCTTTGGAAGAGGTTCACAGACTGGTGATGAATACAAATGACAAAGAAACGATTGGGTAACATCAGGTACCTTCACGTGTATAGGTACAGATAGCCTTGCCTGTGGAAACTGAGAGGTGTGAGATACACTGCTTTATGTATTACTGTTTATGGTGAGAATGAAGGAAAACTGATCAAAGAAATATAAAAATCTTCAGGAACCTCATCATTGTGGAACTGAACTGATTATATAGCAATCTGGAATACTCAGCAGTAAAGTCATAGTGTATTTAGAGCAGTGATAATAGAAACATATTTTCTGTTCCGTCAAAAAATCAGGCATCAGTCTAAGGCGCCATTCTGTATATGAAGTAGTAAAGTTCTAATATAAAAGAACTGGAAAGTGCCCAGTGCTTTCAAGGTTGTTAATTATCATCCTTAACTATAACAGAAACCAGTTTGAAATGTGGCTAATGATTCATTGACCCAAACAATGCATTAAATGGCAGGGATTATGAGAAAGGGTAAAAAATAAAGGCTGCAGAAACAAATATTTCTTGAATTTTCAAGAAATTTAAAATTTTGTTTTGACAATTACAAAGCTTGAGATTGTCCACTGGAATTGAGAATCTCTGTGTTTGGGGGTATATGCCCTTATCTGGGGGAAAAAAATCTAAACACTCTAATATGCATCTTTGAATATAAAGTAATGGGCCTGGTTTCAAAACCTGCAGATAGACACTACTGTCACTCCCTCACAGGCTAAGGATAATTCTGTACTAAAATAAACGAGCAGGTCCAGGGGACTGGTATTTACCAAACATCAAATGTTAGAAGAGGCCATTGAGAATGCATCCAACCACCATTTCCAGGTAAGGACAACTGCACAGGAGATGTGGGAATTGCCTAAGGCTACATGGTTCACTGAAGGTAGAACAATGACTGATTGGTGCTCAGTCCAGTTCTATTTCCCCATGCCTAGCTCTAGATTCAAAACTGTATGTTAAGTAGAAAACAAAACAAAACAAAAACATTAAAATGACCCTCTATTTTGTCAGATAAGAGCACACCTCAAATGCAAGATTCTTACAGAGAAAAACTAAGTTAAGCAAAAACCTCAACCAAAAATATTATTTTAAATGTAAACGTTGACTGTAAGTCTGATTTTTGTATTCCCTTCCTCCAAATACTATGATTAACATACACTCCAGATCCATTTATTAGAAATGGAAAAATACAACAATTTTTGATGGATCAAAAAACTCACTAAAACAGAGAACTGGAGGTATTGACGTATAACTCGTAGCTCTGCCTCATTTTGTGTGTGTGTGTGCTGGGTTTGTCTCTTTTAAACAATTATTTTAGTCAGAAAATAGGTTTCAAAGAACATATTAAATAACTTTGTTTTCCCCTTTTTATATGTTTGCTTGATCAGTGTTAAAACGCGATGGTAAAGTTTTATAGAACTATAACCTAAATGTTGGTCTCTCTGTACACATCTTTTCTATGACTGCAAATCTTCATTCAACTTTCATATATGTATCACTTTTACTGTTACATTATTTTTGTTCAATAAATACTTTGTGATAAAAGGTGTGAAGAAGCAATTAACTTCCATTTACTTGGGATGATCCAAATCCCACTATTCTCTAAGGCATAAACTGGAAAATGAATTGTTATTCAGCTTAAATATTGCACACTGAAACACTATGTATGTATAAATCTTATTTAAACACATATTTAAGGAAACAAATATACTTATTGGGACTGAATTGGGTGGAAGGGAATGGATCTGAAAAGTGGTCCTCTGATCTCTTAAATCTGAAGTTCTGTCATTCTGTATTGAGATAGGGAGGTGAGAATGGGAAAAACTAAATTACCATTTATTCTTTTAGCTGCAAATAATATCAAGAAATTAAAGCCACCCTGCATTCATGGATTAGAACCCTTAATATTGTTAAGATCACAATACTTACCCAAAGTGATCTACCAATCCAATGCAATTCCTATCACAGGCCAAAGAAACTTATTTTCCATAGAAGTAGAAAATCCCATCCTAAAATTTATACGGAATTTCAAGAAACTTGAATATACAAAACAATCTTGAAAAAGAAAAAGGTGGAGGACTCACACTTCTTGATTTCAAAACTTATAAAGCTACAATTAATTAAAACATTGTGGTACTGGCAGAAGGACAGAGATGTAGGCTGAGAGAAAAGAACTGAATAAACCCTCATATCTATGGTCAGTCAACTGATTTTCAACACGGTGCCAAGACCATCCAGTGGGAAAAGGACAATCCTATTAACAAGTAGGGCTAGGAAAACTAGACACTCACATGCAAAAGAATGACCCTCACTTTATACCACAAAAATTAATTCAAAATGGATCAAGGCCCTAAATGTAAGTGCTAAAACTATAAACCTCTTAAAAGAAAATGGGGAAAATATTCATGATCTTGGATTTAGCAAAAGCAATTCAAATATGCCACCAAGAGCAGAGGCAACACAAAAAATACACCAGGCTTTAAAGCTTTTGTATATCAATAGGACTCCATCAAGAAAGTAAACACAACCCACAGAAAAAAATAAATTACAAATCATACACATCAAAAGGGTCTAATCGAGAACATACAAAGAACTCCTACAACTGAAAAAGACATACAACCAAATTTTAAAAAGAGCAAAGGACTTGAATGGGCATTTCTCTAAAGCAGATATACAAATGGCCAGTAAACACATGAAAAGCTGTTTAACATCCGTAGTCATTAGGGAAATGCAAATCAAAACCAGGAGAAACCACTTCACAGCTATCAGAATGAGTACAATGGGAAAAAAATTTAAAAAGCAAGGATGAGGAGGAATTGGACCTCTTACATTACTACTGGGAATGTAAAATGGTAGGTCACTGTAGAAAACAGTCTGGTGATTTCTCAAAAAGTTAAACATAAAATTACTAACTTACCCAACAATTCCACTCCTAGGTATATAAACCCAAAGAATTGAAAACAAGGGCTCAAACAGATGCTTATATACCAGTGTTCATACCAACATTATTCTCAACAGCCAAAAATGGGAAAAAACAGTGTCTACCAACAGACAAATGCATAAGCAAATGCTGTATAGTCGTACAATGATGTCATTCAGCCATGAAAACAAGCTAAGTTCTGACACATGCCATAACATGGATGAAGCTTGAAAACATTATGCTAAGTGAAATAAGCCAGACACAAAAAAACAAGTGTGGTATGATTCCACTTCCATGAAACACCTAGAATAAGCAAATTTATAGAGACAATAAGTACTGGTTTGGCCAAAAAGTTCGTTTGGGTTTTTCTGTAAGATGTTATGGAAAAACCTGAATGATCTTTTTGGCCAACCCACAATATATAAGAGGTTACCCAAGGGATAGGGAAAGGGGAAAATGGGGGATGGGAAGGGGAGGGGGTTAAACCTTAATGGGTACAAAGTTTCTGTTTGGAGTGATGAAAAATTTTGGAGATAGATTATGGTAACTGCTTTATAACACTGTGAACATAATAATTAATGCCAATGAACCGTAATCTAACAAAGGGTAAAAATGGCAAACTTTATATGTATTTTACCACAATTAAAAAAAAAGAGTGAAAACAAAACCACACACACACAAAACAACCACATGAACTGTCTTGGGTCAAAAAGATAGATCATTATAACATGTTAACAAGTAGCCTTTGAAACACAGGCTGATAAAGCACCAAACACAGCACAGCCACTTCTATATAGAGTGACATATCCAATGTGTTAACAACATCACTTGCAAGGAAAACAAAAAAGGCATCCTCTCTTACCTTTAAGAACCTTGTCAGTTTACGATGAATCGTGTTCAAGATTCAAAATTTCTGAGTTTCAACTCTCTTCACTGCAAAGTTTTCAATATCTGAATGGTGCTCAAGTATCAAAAAAAAGGGTCAAATTCCTTAATAAAATGAAGAAACATCCCTAGCTTTTCCTAGAAAGAAGAATTTTATGTAACTGCTGGATACAGTTCTTCACCTTTTATATACAAGAATCAAACATATTCACAACAAATGAAATATATAACCTTTGAGATAAAAATCTGACAATGATACTTAAAAGTGCTATCCTATGAAATTACAGTAAAGATTACTAAATGAATGGCCAGCACAATTATAAATTAACTACTATTGGCACAGTGAGATTTCATTATCTTAAGGAGATTCATAAAAGAAAATGATCCCATTCTGTACAGCCTTCTTCCCCTAGAAAGAACTGACTCAACAAAACCACACTTTAACAACATGAAGATTTTGTTATTATAAATTTCAAAACAAAATGGAGGAATTTTCACATAATATTTATAACCTTCGAAGTACAATATTAATACATGTCTGTCAGTTAGAAATAACAGCAGTTTGTTAGGCTACAGGGTTTAACATAAAACCAATTTACAAATGTGAAAAGCAGTAGTGGTCCAATATTCACCATTACACATGAATCTGTTTCTTCCAGAAAATTTTTCTTAAAAAATTAAAATTTCAGTATCATGAAATATTAAAATAACACCCCAAACATGCCACAATCACTATTCACAAATAAAGTTAAAATGAAATATACAAAAATTCACTTAATACTGTTAAATAACAATAAACTACAAGATTTCCTGAACAGAAATGGTAGGACCCCTGAATGTTTTACAGTGAATGTCAGGAAAGGAGTTAAGTTATGACTATTTTCATGATATATAAGCCCAAAATTTACATGACCATTTCAAAATATAGCAATCAAGATTTGCAGTTGGTAAGATGCACTAAACAAATAGTCCTTAAAAGTGAACACAAATGCTTAAAACACTGTTACCAACACCAAGGTGTATTTATGATGTTCAAAAAGATGCATAATTAAAACTATAATATTTACTATCTCTGGTAAACAGATAATATCTATAATGCTTTAAAACAATCTTCCAAGTTCTCATTTCTCTCATTTGTATTTATCATGGCTCATTTCAAAGACATATTACAGCTTTCAGCTGATTTCAAGCGAATAAACACACACATACACACAGCTCCCAAATGAAAAAAAACTGTTCCCCAATGAAGTATCATCCATTCTAATAAAAGAATTGTATTTAAAACAAATAAACAGAACAAGACCTCTCATGTTTGACTGGACTTGTATGGTTTAGTTTTAACTAAATTAAAGCACAATGTAAATAGGTAAGTGTATTAGTATACAAATATCCAATAATATGCAGTAAATATTTCTAAAATGAGGAAAGGTAAAAATAAATAATTTGGGTGCTTTAATTTACTGGTATTTAATGGGAGATCCCCAAAATGTCAGGTATTCACTTGCTTGAATCAACTTCTGCATCACATGCTTTCCTAAAAATGTGCTTATCAATTTCTTAGCTACTCTATTTGCCAATGTTCAATAAAAAATTATATAGCATGAACGTAAGAGTGTTCAAGTTGGCTCACATATTTTACTGTTAAGCAAAGCTGAATTTACATTCCAGGAAACACTGCAGTTTAATTTTAAAAACAAAAAATGCAGCAGTAAAACAACTTGTGAGGAAAAACAGATGCATTCACATATAATAAAGCCACTGCAACTTCTTCAGGCATTCAACTGTTGAGTTAAATAGACAGTAGTTATTTAGCAGCAATGATTCCGCAATAAATAATGCACTGTGTTTCTCAGTCCTGCACAAAAATTGCAGCTACAATTACATCAATAGCTGTAACCTACTGGCTCTAATGGCAGAGAAGACCGTAAAACCAACTGTACAAAAAAATTGTCACACTGTGACAACAAATATAAAAACAATTTGTAGGTCTAAAATAAAAAGACTCCACTGTGAAGAGGACAGTGTAGACAAACGAAGATTCCAAGTCCACCAAAAGAAATAATTGCCTTCAGATCTGAGTCCTTGATTGATAAGAAAGGCTGGGGGCTGGGCTTGAAACCATGTTATCAGACTTAAAAGAGCATGCTCTGTCTTCTGTTCTTCCCATGTCCTAAAATATAAAGTCATCTTATGAGGCAGTTCAAGGTTCAGTTTTATCCCACATACAGTATTTGGTGACTCTATGAAGCTAATGTTCCCACCAGCAAAAGCTAATATTCCACGGTAAGAGTGATCAGCACTGTCTTAAATGACCCTTTTGTTGATGGGGTCAGTCTACAGCTTCTATGCTTCGAAGTGATGAACCTGATGACTAGAGAAGCACAAGATGTGTCTTCTGCCTCAGGTGCCAGGGATGCTGTATGCAGTGATCAAGCCAGGCCACTTGTAAAAGGTCTTTGTGCCATCTGCAGCTTTCAGGATCCCTGATTTGACTGAATCAGATTTCTCTCTGAAGAATTACTGAGCTGCCCACATCATACAGAAAAGTGAGTACGTGCAATGCTAAACATACACAGCTGTGAAATGCACTGTACATTGGTTTTTACATCAATAATTTTACTGATCAATTTATAAACCAAAAACATGGTTCCACGCAAAATTTCATGATCGACACGTGAAATGGTTTATGACAAACACACCTGTCTCTGGATAAGAAGAATTTCGAAAACCCGGGTCCTTTTGCAACTGAATCTCTTTCAAACTGAATATTGATACACCTAAAATGCATAGACAAAAATTATCAGATGAAAGTCTATCATTAAAGCAAATATAACCCAACTATAGACAAAATGTCTAAAAATGTATACTTATTCAACATGAAACATTTATACTACATTTACAAGGATACAGCCCTGCTGAAATATTTTCCCTTTTGTCCCAATGTTTTAAGAAAAACAAACCAAATAATTTCCCTCTAGAACCTTTCTCCCCCAGTTCTGCTTTAAATCATGCTTTGAGTATGTGTTTCTCTGAGGAGAATGTACACTGTCTATTTCTAGGGCTTACTGAGATTAGAAGAGCTAATCAAAATGTATTACTCAGTTTTGTTCTCTCTGTTTTTCATCTATCTGTCTCCTTACGATGGCATGAAGGTCAAATTCTCAAACTACTTCAGAATTTTAGAAAAACAAGAAATAGGTTTGTACACGCTACCCACACCTCATACTATAAAACTTGGTATTAATAATGAAATGTAAATATCATCTTAAAAAACACTTGTAATTCATCTTTCTCATTTCCATCTCTGCCAGAGAGGTAGTCTTTCATTAAAAAAATATCCAATAAGTACTAAGTGAAAAGTCTTGAGGAGTCTTGACTCCAATTAGAAAACCTTAGTGAATCAATACCATCTAGTAAATGAGAATGGAAATTAGTGAAAACTTCTGGCAGTTCAGTTCCCAAATATTCTCTTAATTCCCCACTCATCTTGTTTATTTTAAAGTAAAATATCGGGGTAATTTATAAGAAAGTTCTGAGTAAAATTAAGCAGTTACCTCAGACATAAGAAATCAGTTACTTTAGTGACAACATGCTCACCACTGTCATGGGGATAGTAAAGTCACAGAAAAGGAAAATCACCTTCACATCTTCAAAAGGAAGTTTACTTCCATAAGAAAACAACCTCATGTTTCAGATGTACTTCATTACTATTCGCTTGAAATCCATTTTTAACAACTCTGAATCAAAGCAATCCAGATTGGGCCTAATGACAATGTCTATCATCAGGTGGCATTTTCCAACTTAAGTCCAATAAGACTGACGACCCACGTCTAAGCGCTATTGATTTCTTACAGTTCTGGCAACATGCTCAGTGTTAAAAGAAATAAATTAAAACAGGCAAATAAGACATACACCTCTCTTCAAGGAATTCTGATCTAATTACAGAAAGACCAGAATTTCAGGTTTAAAAACGAACAATCTTCCTAAACCCCACAATCTACCTAAACCCCTAATTCACCCCAGTCTCCAAACCTGGATAAAAATAAAAGGGGTCGGGGGACACACTCTAGAATTTCTCTTACTTTCAGGTAAAGCATGTATTCTTGGTCCCAGACTTCGAAAGTACACATGTTTCATGGCCTCTTCTGCTGAAACCCTTTTCTTAGATTCATACTGTGAAAAACCAAAAAATGGCTTCATTAATTTTTTTTTCTCTAAATACTGGAAAAAGTGTATGCTTACACACACACAAATTAGCATCTAAGCATTTAGAGCTACTCTTGATTACTCAATACAATGACTATTATTTTTAAGAACCAATTTGGAGTACTATGCTCTAATTTGAGTTACTACTGAGATTATGTAGAAATGATTATATCTCAATTACAAATTTCCAAGATAAAGCTGGATCTTAACTAAAAATTTAGATTCCCTATATTTTCTGAGGTGATGAAAAAAAGCAAAATATCTGACCTTTGGTGTTACTTTTCTTTATGAACACCAAAGGATTACTGGAAATATATCTAATACCTTTATGAAAGATATTATTAAATTACCTATTCAATACCCATTTCCCTTTCTTCCTTGATGAGATAATGTAGATTTGTTTAAGGTATCCACACTTCCAACTCTTACATATGAATCATGACTAAGTTTAGGCTAATTATGGCAATCCTGCTCCCCAATTCTCAGCCCCTCTTACAATTAATATTCTGGCCTTAGGAAGATTTTGGAGACTTGGGAAGAAGCCTTTACAGGAGTTTTTGGAAAAGGGGTTTCAGATACAAGAGGACTAATGTGACTGACACACTCTTATCCTCTCTCTTCTTCCTGCTCTGAATGAAGATATGGATGATATTTAGAGGTACAACAGCCTGTAAGGCAATAAGTATAAGGAAAAGAAAGAGAACATAAGAGAACAGGAATTGCAGAGAACATGGCCTAGACACAGTTGATCAATGCCAGCAGCTAACTACCTCAGACTGTTCTAGGTTACAGTGAGAGACCCAGACACATTAAGAGAAACCATAATTTTTTTTCACCTAAGCACATGTCTTAAACATGCCATATACTACCATAAATAATCTTATTTAATTGCCATTATAAATTTTTGAGGGAGTTATTACTGATGCCATTCTACAGATGAAGAAACTAAGGCTCACAGAAGTTAAGAAAAGATTTAACAATTATAAGATATAACTTACCTGAAGAAATTTTGTTATCAACTCAATTCCTTCAGAGTCTAACCTAAAAACAACAAAAGACAAGTAGCAATTTATTCTTTTTTAATCTTTTATAGCTGACAGCAACTTTTCAAATAAAACTGTTTTCCAAGTGTTTTTATCTGCTAAATTCAAGTGCCCTAAAATAGCACACCTTGCTGCTTTCAAGCAGACTCAAATCTGTTTAATTCTTAAAAGATTTATCTTGCCACTTATTTAAGAAGAAACCACAAATAACTGGGCATCAACTCAAATTTCAATATTCAAGAATGATATTATTAAAACTATAGAATTTTTTTAAAATTACCATTTTGTCTCAAAACAAAATAACCTGTATTATTGAAAAAGCCTTAGTAAACTAGATCTATTTTCACAGTGTTCCAGTGAAGGCAAGAGTACAAAAGCATCATTTTCCTATTATACAGGTGAAAACAAACAGATAAGTGACCCCAAAATATATCACTGTGGTTCAAGATAAACAGAGATGAGTCATTCAAAAAATTTTTACAGGACAGTCTGCTGAGCATTGGGTACTACAAGCTATAGAGTTCAATTTAAATATGCCTCAATAACTTAAGAAAACTTTGTTAAAAAAGGGATACAAAACCAATGAAATAGTCAATAAAGACAGATAATTGTAAGGATGAAATTAATAAAATAGAGAGCAGAGAGTTTAGGGGTTATCTTAATGGGATAATCTATTGATCAGAAATGACAAATTCTATCTTGCACTGACTTTCACTGGCAAAAGCACAACTATGGGGGGGAAAGGAATTTCCCTCCTGAGTGCTCTTAGTGGGTACTGTGGATGCTGTGGCCTAGAGATTCTCCAGTCTTCAAATCCTTCGTAGTTTGCCATTCTGACAAGTATCCAAACCTCTTCGGCCATAGATAAGCTAGGTGCTAAGGTCATGAAGAATCTGCTTTAAAAAGCTGCAACCTTTTACACTGGACATTACAACATATAAATATTTATATCCAGTGTAAATATATATATATATAAATATATATATAAAATGACAAAAAGGGATTTATGCTATTTGGGAGAGATACCTACAAAAAGTCTAACACATTATATTATTCTTCCTAAGAAAACCTACTTAGAATGTTCTTAGTTGTTATAGTGACAAGAGTAACAATTCACATAAAAACTTTCAAAAATTTTTGGTACCAGAATGGTTTTACTATTCTTCCCTATCTTGAGAATAAGTGGAACTAGAGTGAGTGTGTTATGTTGTGAGGAATGTAAATGGTTTTTGATTAAAACAGATATTGGCCTTGTTTGGTATCTTGCTGCCATTTTAATTTTTTCTTAATGAAAGAAAAAAATACGGTCAAAGGGGTTACTCTATGTTACTTACTGAAAATGTAATACACTCCATAAGTAAAAATGTTCTGACTTAAATTTTAATGGGAGTCTAGGATGGATCTGAGGGTTTGAAAAGAAACTTTAATTGGATGGCCAACATATAGGATATGAGGGATCAGAAAGTGTTTATATTCTTCAAATACAAACTGTCATTAATATTGGCCAAAATACTGATGGGTCATCTTGTGTAAGAGTCAAGATTTTACTTATAACACATTCGTAATACATATAGAATAATTGTGCAGAAAGCAAAACAAATTTCATCATGGTCTTCCTAGTACTGAATAAGGCATTAATCAATGTCTTCTTTCTGGGAATGGAAAAATCTACATAAGCCCTAGAATTCTATTATATATATTCTATTATATATATTCTATGTTCATTTTCTTTACAGCTCAATTCTGTGGAGTTACACACTTTGGTGATTCTTGGTCACTGAATTATAAAATTAATCTGACATAGGAAGAAATTAAATTAAATTAAATCCTAAAATATTTAATAACTGTGTACGTATATCATGTATTTTTCCCTGAATCCTTACTGAAGCTAATGCTTCAAGAGACTGGGGGGGGGGAGTGGGTTTCCCCCCTTTCACTTAAAGAGAAAAAAAAAGTACCTGGGTGCATGGTTAATTAGAGGCTGTGGTTTATATTTTGGAAAGTTGTAGTTCTTGAACTCATCATTTGAAGAAACACCTGGCCAAGTTTCCTGAGATGGAGTTCCTGAATTTAAAAAAATATATATTTATAAATAATAGAAATTTTTATACAGGCAAATACATATAAATAGGTGGAACTAAGAAAGTGTCTTAAACAACAATTTATATTTAGTAGATAATCTGATTATCTCAACTGAAACTAAAATGATAGAAACAGTAAACATGCAGACTTTTTTTTGGACTAAGAAATGATGCCATAAAAATGATGTCTAATTGACACCTAAGCTAAAATATTTCCTAATAATGTGCTAAGTCAACTTTCAATGATACTTCTCTGTTCTTCCATACAATCATTACTGCAAAGGTAAAACTCAGTAAATAAAAAACGGAAGTTACCTAGAAGGATCTGGCTTTATCGTAATTATGCTAATTATAATTCTTATAATGGCTATTTATGTTAGTCTTAGTATCAAATTTATAAATATATTTTTTAAGATATATAGTCTTATCTAGCTACTCAATTATAGGTAACAAATCACTGGAAAGAGAGTTCTTCTGTTACCTAACAGTCGGAAAATTAAGTGCAGTTCATCTTCCACAGTTGATCCTGGAAACAGAGGTCTTCCAGAAGCCATTTCAAAGAAAATGCAACCAACACCCCTACAAAATGCATCATTTAAAAAAAGAAGAAGAAAAAAAAAAAAGATGAGCAGTCCATTTATATATTTTTAAGCACAAAAATCTTTTCCTTAAGGTTGCCTCTCTGGAGAATTTTGTACTAGGCCTGCTAGAAAATATGCAGAGATTTTTTTTCAGATCCAACTAAACTAATTTAACACCTATCCTATTTGTCTCTACTTCCATACTGCTATACCCATTTTCCCAACTCTGCATGAACTTTGAAGAACACCACTAACAATAGCTAATAGTGATTTAATGCTTACTATGTATTAGGTAGTGGTTAGCAGGGAT
The DNA here is from genome assembly GCF_030028045.1 of Hippopotamus amphibius kiboko. Classification (NCBI taxonomy): domain Eukaryota; kingdom Metazoa; phylum Chordata; class Mammalia; order Artiodactyla; family Hippopotamidae; genus Hippopotamus; species Hippopotamus amphibius. The sequence continues at coordinate 24,773,523 of NC_080192.1, read as the reverse complement.
AGGGAGAAGCAGATGATTCAAGATGTTTTTATGCAAGAAGCAGAACATGTAGATGCAGGGTGAAGAGTGTGTGAGAGAGAGTGTGTGTGTGTTGAGAAGGAAGAGAAATGGATAGAGGCTCACTAAATAGTTACTGTCTTCTAGGATCTGTGAGAGTACATATGAGTTTAAGATATAGTCCTTCCTTTAAAGGGCTCACAATCTAGCTATTATATATATAATTTAATTTTACCTATAGAAAAAATATATAGAAGATTAAATAATGGAGCCACTATGGAAAACAGTATGGTGGTTCCTTAAAAATATGTAAAATAAAATCACCATATGATCCAGCAATTCTAAGTATATGACCAAAAGAATTAAAAGCAGTGACTTAGATATTTGTACACCCGTGCCCACAGCAGCACAATAGCCAAAGGGTGGAAACAATCCAAGTGTCCATGAATGCATGAATCAATAAAATGCAGCATACACATACAATGATTATTCAGCCTTAAAAATGAAGGAAATTCTGACACATAAAAGAGTCAAATATCTATCTACAACATGGGTGAATGGGTTAACCTTGAAGACATCTATGCGAGGTAAAATAAACCAGTCACAAAAAAACAAATACTGGACTTCCCTGGTGGCATAGTGGTTAAGAATCCACCTACCGGACTTCCTAGGTGGCGCAGTGGTAAAGAATCCGCCTGCCAATGCAGGGAACACGGGTTCGAGCCCTGCTCTGGGAAGATTCCACATGCCATGGAGCAGCTAAGCCCGTGTGCCACAGCTACTGAGCCCATGTGCTGCAACTACTGAAGCCCACGCACCTAGGGCCCGTGCTCCACAACAACAGAAGCCACCACAATGAGGAGCCCGCGCACCACAACGAAGAGTAGCCCCCGCTCGCAGCAACTAGAGAAAGCCTGTGTGCAGCAATGAAGACCCAATGCAGCCAATAAATAAATAAATAAATAAATAAAAAGAAAGAAGAAAGAATCCACCTGCCAATGCAGGGAACATGAGTTCAATCCCTGGGCCAGGAAGATCCCACATTCTGCGGAGCTACTAAGCCCGTGCACCACAACTACTGAGCCTGTGCTCTAGAGCCCGAGAGCCACAACTACTGAAGCCCATGTACATGGAGCCGTGCTCCACAACAAGAGAAGCCACCACAATAAGACCTCACACTGAAATAAAGAGTAGCCCCACTTGCCACAACTGGAGAAAACCTGTGCGCCGTGACGAAGACCCAAGGCAGCCAAAAAAATTAAAAAAAAAAAAAAAAACACTGGGAGAAGAAATTAATTAAAAAAAAATACTATGATTTCACTCATATGAGGTACTTAGAAAAGTCAAATTCAGACACAGAAAGGAGAATGGTGGAGGGAGAAGGAAATGGGGAGCTATTATTTAATAAGTACACAGTTCATTTTGCAACACGAAAAAAGTTCTGGAGATCGATGGTGGTAATGCTTGCACAGCAACGTAAATGTACTTAATGCCAGAGAAGTGTACACATAAAATGGTTTAAATGGTAAATTTGGTTATATATACTTTTCCACAATTTAAAAAAGTTTAAAAAAGAAAAAAATGTTACATAACACAAAAATTAATTATATAAACATTCAACCCAAGACAAAACAGAATGAAGTATATGATTTATCACTACACGAAAAGTACAAGCAGTAAACATAACCACAGTTCAGAGGAAGGAATTACCATGGAAGGCTAGATTGTATTCAGGAAGAATTTATGAAAAACTATGTTTTGAAGGCCCTAGGCACAGGCCCCAGTTATAGAACAGAGCAGGCATTCCAGATGGGTGAACTGGTATAAACACAAGAGCAAAGGTGGCAAAGCCCAGGTTATTTATGAAATACAGTGAGCAGCCATTTGGCTAAAAAGAAACATCTGTGGAGAAATAAATAGTCTGAAATAAACTGAGAAAGGTTATAGACATTTCATGGAGATCATTGAGTATCAGATTGAAGAATTGTGCCTTACTCTATAGGTAATGAATGGGGAAGCAGCAAACACGTTTGAATAAAGGAGTGTCATGATCAAAGTGCTTATGTGAGGAAGATGCCTATGGTATTTTATCAATATTATTTCTAAATCAACTTAAAGCAAGTGGGTTGTGGTGAATATTAAACGATGATAAAAATAAATTTTGTTTTAAATTACTATGTACCAGACACTCTTTGAAGTGCTTTATATACATTAGCTCATTTGGTCTTAACATTATACACAGAACAGCCTTTTAATGTAGTTATTGTTACTATTCTCATTTCCTTAAATGAGAAAACTGAGGCCCAGGCCAATAATTTCAATAAGGTTATTATATAGTTATAAGTGGTCGAATTGGCATTTAAACCTAGGTGATCTTATGTGCCAGAACTCTTAGTCGTTGCTTATACTATGTCTCCTTAAAGCCAAATATCTATCAGTATGGCCTGTGTTAATGGCTACATTCTTTCAAAGTTGTAAATGGCAGTAACATCTGCATATATTTACCACATGTCAATCTGCGTTGAGTACTCTGAGGAACCGAGAAGCACATCAGGCGGCCGGTACCACAGTGTGACAACTTCATTTGAGTAGGTCTTTGTGGGAACTGACTTGGCTCTGGCTAGTCCTTCATAGGGAAAAGAAAACAATTAAGAAATAGTTAGAATGCATTTCCCAGTCCATATTCTCACCACCATATTCTCAGTCACAAGGAAGCCTGAGATGACTACTCTATACCTTTTTGAAGCTTAAACAAATTAGTTTTATGAATTTTTTTTGGAGTGTGCATGGTCTTGGGCCAGCAAATCCTTATGTAATTAAACCTAAATAATAATCCCACAGTCAGAGACCATGCTTACTTTTATGACAGAATGCACCTGGTACAGCATCTGGGCTAATCTAAACTTAAGACATCTTCCTCCTTCTATCCATGAACTATTATGCCAAAATTATTTCCCACTTGAATTTAAATTAATGCAAAACAGGCCAATGACATTAAGATAAACAGTTTTCCTTCTTACAGCTATAGGTTTTTGTCACCTTTTAACCTGATTCCAACTTTCATTTGCTATATCAATTCTTACCAAAAACCATGAAGTTACTGGTCCATAATCCTGTTAAGTTTTATTGACAATTCCCTTGTGGAAGTTTCTATTTAGAGAAAGTTTCCTTGGAATAAACTACATTGTCATTCTGTACTTTCTTTTTAAGTTATATGGTTAATTTTAAAATAAGATGAACCTCACTGTCTTTGGATATTATTAGTTGCTGTAGATGATATAAAACACGTACCATTCCTTTGCCAATTTAATATGGAATTCACTGATTATCCAGAAACAAGGCAAGAGTTTACAACCTTATCTCTTGAGCCACTGGCCTAAGAGAGTTGCTTTTATTACCTCTATGCCTCCAAATTCTGATCAGTAAAGAAGTAACTTTAAAAGATAATCTGAAGAAATATAAATTTATTTTAACATACAGTTTATTTCAAACAACAAGGAATAATTCATTTTTAGGCTGTGATTTCTGTTGGGTGTAACTATTATATCTGATTAAAATATTAAATAAGAAAAATGTCATAAAAGGATGACTCAATACTTTGTTAAACTGGATAAAGTCACCCAAATGAAACCAGAAATTTTAAAAATTAGGCAGTACTCATACTATTTTCATTAAGTATAAGGACTAAAGGATTAACTGAAACAATGTTGACACTATTTTATTTAATTATAGGTTTTACTCTACCACCCCAACTTGGTAAAATAAATTCAACAAATTTTGGTAATTAGCAAATGAGGGCAGCTTTCTCATTTCTCTTCCTCATACAATACTGGGTTATATGGGGGAAAGCACAAGGCTGCAAGTTTGCTATTGCTATACACATAACACCAAAGCAAGTGCAGCTATAGTTTCCTCAGTACCTAACACTCCTCCTCCTGAGAAAATTCTAAACTATGGTGCTTGTTCAAACAGGCTTCTGGTTTAGTTCACAATTAGATTTGCAATATTGGCATGAAATGAAAGGCAATAATTTCTTTCAAAGCAAATTAATTAAATGTGATATGGTATTGTTATATAAGCCACTTTCTATTATTAATGAAAATGTCTATTCATATTAATACTTCCCTCATTACAGGACTCAAACTCTCAGAATGTGGAATATTAAAAAAAAAAAAAAGAAAGTTACTATACAAAGTTTCTTCAATATAAAAAAGTTTACTCCCTAGAAGCAAAAGCCATGTAATTTTATTTTAGTCCCTTAAAATTGGATTAACTAAAGAGACAGACAGCTACTAATTAAATTACTAAGCATATAAATAAATACAAAGCATGGTGGCAAGCATATTAAAGAAATCACTTTCAGTAATGGCATTTAAACTCTTTAGTCTCAGGGCCCCTTTCAGACCCTTAAAAATTATTGAGGATTCAAGAGATTTTATTTATGTAGATTATTAATATCTGCATATTAGAAAAACTGGAAAAAAAACAATGAAAACATTCATTGAAACCATTTGTATGTTATGAATATTTTTATGAAAAATATTTTTCAAAAATAAAATAAAAATTAGTATGAATGGCTTGTTTTACATTTTTGTAGTCTATTTTAATAGAAAACAACTGGATTCTCTTATCTACTTTTGCATTCAATCTATTGTGATATGTTGCTTTGATTGAAGTTACAAATAAAGAGAACCAGATTTCACACAGATGTGAAGTTGGAAAGGAGCATTTTAACAGCCTTCTTAAAGATTATGGGGTAACTGAAACTATATCAATCAACTTCTTGTACTTTTGCTACGTTAAAATTCACTGGTCTATCCTGCACTTTAAATGGATATTTAACCTATGCATGATTCTGTAATACTATGCATTGGTCATTTGGAAAATATTGGTTCCCTGGGCTATTCAGATATTACAAATGTTTACACATTTCTTTAGCATATTAAAAAAAATCATATTTGTTAATATCACCACTGATCTAATCAGAAAAGTCTTCAAGTATTGGGTAGCTGTCAAATTCAAAATGGCAGATCCAAATTTCTGAAATCTAATTTTTGCTTGAAAATTCAAATTTTACTATTGTCAAGAAATACTTTCACAGTTGTTTTCCTTGAAATAATAGGCTCACTTCATTCATTTTTCAAGAACACATGTGCCAAATACCTAAGTATGAGTAACCATAGTTTGTCTATTGGTCATTTTTTTCAAGTAAAAATGATACTTCTTTAAAAAAAAGGGGGGGGGGGGCAGTTAGTTCAGTTTGCACTCATATAATTACACAAGCACTTTTCCTTGAAATAACCGTAGTATTTCTGTGTAGCAAATGTGTTTATGTATATTTCCCATTTCATCACACAAAATACTAAAAAGACGTACTCAAAAATGGAGGTTCAATAAAATTTAATAAATTTTGCTGCTTCATCAGATACCTCTTAAAAAGTGTTATTTTCCACAAGTGTATAGTGGTGAAGAATATGACTACTAAGTATAGTTTGGTATGAGTGCCTTGATTTATACTAATGGCACTGTAGCTTTACCCCTTCTTACTTTTGGATAATCAATGCAAATATTAACACAGTGAAATAGGCAAGTAAACTTTTAGTATGATTTTGATAATATATTATACCTTCAGAGATCCCCTGAAAGAGTCTCAGGACACTTAAGGGTCTATGGACCACACCTGAGAACGGGTGCCTTTCAGCATTCCCTAACATAACTCACCACCAAAATTTTCGAATATCTTATTCCATAAGCTACAGAGAAAACTTCCAAACCCATATAAAAGCAATCATAGAGTGTCAACGGTTGTTCTTTTAAACTTAACCACCTGGAACTATTTAGAAATATCTCACACATTCCATACCAAAATCTGCTAGCTTTAATTCTCCTTTTTCATTAATGAGGAGGTTCTGTGGTTTTAAGTCTCGGTGCAACACCTTTCTTCTGTGGCAATATGCCAAACCACGTAGAATTTGGTATAAAAACAGCTACGGAAACAAAAAATAGAAATTAGTCTTACAGCTAAGAAGACACACTCTGGTATAAGTTATGATAAAGAGAAAAGCAATTGGCCTAGAATAGTAAAAAAAAAAAAAAAAAAAAACAGAACCACATCCTTTTCCTTACATACTTGTCTGAATTTTACAATTTATTATTCTATTTGAAGCATTTACCTATTTTTTCTAGCATGAACAAAGCAAAATGAAATTTTGTCTTAGAAGTAATAGTTCACTTGTTACTGAAAATGATTTGAAATAAACGTACCTCATAAACTTACAGGTCTACTAATTAGGCGTACAGTTTAATTATGAAATTCTGGCAAAACAGTCTTCTACCATTATCTCCCCCTACTCCCCTCAAAAAAAACCTGATGTGGGACAATGTCTTTAAAATAAGGCACTGGAATTGGTGGCTTTATGAACATTCTGAGGTGTCAAAGAGAATGGTGCTGCATAGCTCTGGCAAATTATGTGCTATAAAAATAACCTAAAATAACCTAAACCAGCTTCTAACACCCACGTCCTGGGTACTTTACTTTCAGCACCTCCTACTCGGCCTTCATATCTGCTATGATTCAGAAAAGGGAATTAGCACTGTAGAGCTCTGAATGGCTCTTTGAAAAAAGCAATTCCTATAAGGCTAACGGTAGACTTCTTGTTACGGATTTTGGTGGAAAAAGGAATATGAAACACAGGCGGTCTTTGATTCTTTGTGGTTAACAAAAAAGAGCTTCAAGTCCAGAGGATTCAGGAGTGTACCCTTGGTTTTCTTGAAGGTGAAAAATAGAATTAACTTTGAGAATAAGCCAAGGCAGCAGGTGAACAATGGGCCTGAAGAAATTCTAATCAGCAGAGTTTATATACTCTACGTATTTATGTGTTTTGAAAACTCTTAAATTACTATTTCTAAATATTCCCATTACTTTTTATGTTTGAAAAAATATAAGAGGCTATTTAAACAGAGAATAAAATACTTTACAACTTAAGCCAGGCATGTAAACCTGGCTTAAGACATATAAACTTCTCATAGCTTTGTCAAATTATAATTAAGGACAATTTTCTTTCCAAATTGTTGCTAATATGAAAGCAGGAAAAACAACATAAAAGCCACAAACAAATAAACACAAATGAGACTTACAATACCTTGCAAAACAAAATGTAAAATATGATAAAAACAATTCTCATAGAAAATACATGGAAAGAGACTTAAAGCCCTATTCTAAAATTCTTAGCTATGTGTTATCCATGTTTGGAACTGTTTTTTAGTAAAAGAAACTGGTTCTCCTTTACACCAAACTGAACTATTTAAAAAAGTAGGTAAGTGCAGTTTATTGTATGTTAACTGTATCTCAAAAAAAGTTCTTAAAAAACAAACAAAAAGTTTGTAAGTTTAAAGTTACTATCTACAGAATTAGAACTGTCTCAAAAACACATCTGGGACAGCCTATTTCCAGAACAATTTCTCACAAACTGTTGACTAAGTCTGGCTAAATTTAGAGTATATCAGGTCAAATAAACCTACTGTAAGAAGAGCACAACCGTATCAAAGGTTTTTACTAGATTTTACTTTTACTCTTGGGTTTCATCTGGCACTATTATATCAAACTTTTCTAGTACTACTTGCATCTTTAGATATTTTTCAGATAAGAAAACATATAATTATCTTACTTTTCCTCCTGACGTTACAGAATGGTATTTCCAGCCTAGCATTCATAACACCTATGCTGGTTTCCTGGCCTTACTCATTAGATTAGTACCTTGAAGAGTTGTTCTATAATTAAATACCATTCTAAATACGTTAGGGGAGTTTGCCATTTAAAAGGGGCCTTTTGCAGAATGCACTAATCATTTTCATTTATCTTAAACATCTAGATTTTGATATAATAGGGTTGCTGTTTTCTTTTTAAGCAGAATATACCTATAAATGTATTCTATACATATCTCTCTAAGAAAATCAATGTTATAATGTAAAAGGAAATGTCAAAAGGTTTTGTTCTTGTTTTTTTGGAACAGAGAAAGGTTTATCACAGGGCCAAGGAAGGAGAACAGGGGGCTCATGCTCGAAAACCTCAAACTCCTCAAAAGTACTTTCTAAAACTTTTAAAATGAAGTAGTTCTACAAAAAGGTCCGTTTCTCAGAAATACTACAGTGTAGTAAACAGAAGTTCTAAATAAATATGTTCGGAGGACAATAACCTATTTAAAATGCCTAACAGAAAATTCTGAAGCATATTTCATATGTAATGTAGTTCATCTATGCTTAAGTATTTACCTCTACTTTAAACAAAATTTAAAGTGACACACTAAAGCATACCTTCACATTGTGCATACTCATGATGTTCCCACAGTCATCCATGTACTGTTTTAGATCTTTATCCTGAAAAAATACAGCACTTTACTATGTCATACACAGTTTTGAGAAGGCATGACTAATTTACTTAGTATTTAGTTTTTAAAAATAAGTTTGTTTTTGTTTAATTGAAGTACAGTTGATTTACAATGTTGTGTTAGTTTCCGGTATACAGCAAAGTGATTCAGTTATAAATACATATGTATACACATATAGTTTTTCAAAAAAATAAGTCATTTTTTTAAGAAAGATACTGAATTCACCACACATAATTTAATTAAATACTAATAACAATTATGTCCCTGGGGCTGTTAAAAAAATCCAATTTGCTATGTTTTATTATAGCAAAATTAGTGAAGTTTTATTAAATGCTTACCAGATACTCAAAGACCAGAGTCAAAGATTTATCTGTGTGAACAATGTCATGTAAGGTTACTATATTTGCATGTTTTAGATCCTTTAATAGTGAAACTGCAAAACAGAAAAAAAAGCCAATTAGTCTGAGGTAGCTAAGTCTTAAAAAAAAAAACAAAAAACCCTAAGTTTAACATATGAATGGTTGAGTTTAGGAGTCTCTTAAATTTAAAACAATAATCCACCAAAGGGATTTGTAGTAAAAACGTTAATAGAATCAATTTTTTTCTTTTCTTTTATGGTTCTGGGTCTGATATTTTTAATACTTAAATTATGCCCAATATTACATTAATACTCTCCATGACATCTTTTTTTTTCTCAAATGTTAACTTACTGAGACTTCTAGGATTAATTTAGATATAAAGTCCAAGATACCTCTTTTCCTCCAAATTGCTTATCAGCTGCCTCAAACTATCTTCTGGATAATCTTTTTTTAAAAATGGTACCATTATATAAATTTATTTACATCCTGTAAATACTATTTATACTTAGCTTTCCCCCATGCACCAATATATAACATTTCCCCACGTCAAATATTTGCCTATGACAACGATCTTTAATGACTTCACAGTATTTCATTTTAAGCTGCACAATAAGATATATAACTAATTCCTTTCTAAAAAATATTTCAGCTTTAGATATTGCTTTTCCAAGGCTTCGTTTTATTGTATTCTTTTTCCTCAACGAAATGCCATAAGCTGTGGTGGCATATATTTTCCAGTCATGTACTATTTCTATATATGAGCTCCTTGTACTTACAAAAAATGAACTCTTATTACATAGCTTTGGTTTTAAAATGTTCTTTATAAATTTCATAATACATTCTGCTCATGAAAGTACAAATTATACCTTCTCTTATTGCTGTGCAGGGTGCACCTTCTTCATGTTCCAACCGGATCTCTTTCAATGCCACCAAATTCTCTGTTAATTTACTTCTTCCTTTATATACTGTTGCATATGTACCCTTTAAAATATATTTTTGAAAAATACATCAAAAATATCATGAGTCTATGTCATCTATACAATAAAAGAGCCCTAACTAAATTTCTAATTTCTAAGCATGTGCTAAATTCCATCTTGCACCATGATTAGTCTTGGTTTTCCTATAGCTAAGAAAACTTTCAGTTCCATATGTACAGCTTCCCTACTCTTACAACCCTACAGAGACCTTCAAAAGTATGAAAACATAGGGAGAATATTTAATTTACTTTTTTGTACTTCATATCCAATTAATAACTGAATCAATCGCTTTAGGATCAAAGGTACTTTAACTGCAATGGTACATGGAGACAGAGGAAATTAAGCACATTAAGTGAAAACTGAAAATGTAACTAACATATTTTAAATTTTACCTGTTTTCAGACTTTTCAGAATCTTTGTATGCTAGAGCTCTCCTTTAAAAAGCAAATACATTCTACAGATTTCTTCTATCATTGCCAGGAGAGTTCTCAAATTCCCTTAAGGCCTCTCTATTAACTAATTCTATTATTTTCTTTGCCCTTTCTCACTCTGGGAGGTAGTCCATTTCAAAATTAATCAGTACTAGTAGCAAGTTCAAGACAACTAAGGTCTTATGAGGCAAGAATTTCCTTAATCTTTAATGTGTCTTTAACCTTAAAGACAGTATTTTGATTTTTCACAAGTTTGAACACATGCAATTTCCCACATGACAGCACAGACACAGAGTACCAGGAAGCTAACTAACAAATAAATGTCTATTTTGTTACCAAGAAAGCACAGTGTTTTGTGTTTCAAAAGAAGGTTACAAGCCTATTAAAAAAACTCATTTCTTCTCACACTGATGGGATAATTTCAAGAATTGAAGGATTTTTCCTTCTAATATTGTTGCCTTTTCAGAACAAGATATAATCTTTTAGATGAACAAAGAAAAAAATGCACCTTACATTTTTGAAATAAGTATTAACTTACCTCCCCAAGCTTTTCCAATTTGATGTAGGTTTCCATTTTTCCAAACCCAATTTCTGACTGAAAGCAAACAATTATAAATTTAGTATTCTTAAAATTTCAATTCATCTCTGCCTCAATGTCTAAAACTCCTCTGCTCTAAAGAGTGTCTTGGAATAGAAAAATTCGATTATAATTAAATTGTTGAACATCTGTCAAATTTTAAAATAAATTTTTAAAACTGGAACATTCAAACGTTCAAAAACATCAAAGTTCACAATTAAAATTGTCAACCCATCTTTTATATAGATTAACATTCTGCTATGAAAAAAATCTGTTCTATTTTGAGACCCTGAGATTTTAAGACAGCACAGGCATTTTAAGATATTAAAGAACAACATAAAAGATAACTACATGATTTTCTTTTTAACAAAACTGCAAAATAAATTGTTTTCCTACATATTTTCCTTCACCAATCTTTGTGTTTCCTAGGAGGACCTGTAAATGAAAAAATACTATTTATTTCAGGTTTTCCCACCCAAAAAAAAAAAAAAAAAAAAGGACAACTGCAAGTCACACTCTATTATGAATCAGGAGATGGCCAACACAGAAGAAGCAATATAAGTCTAAATCAGCCTCTTCCATTCCCCAAAAAAGGCTTTAAAAGTGAGTTCTTAAAACCACTGCTTTTAAACCTTGAGCTTGTTTGCCTGTTTTGTATGGAGTCAATAAATATGGTAGATGGAATATTCAAACATGTAATGGAAACTCAGTATTTAAAAACTAAAAATAAACAAAACAAAAAACCCTAACACAAAAGATTTAGGAAAAAAGAAAAAACAAAGTAATAAAAATTTAGGGATTGAGAGAGCAGAAATTGGGTGGTAGTTAAACAGAAGAGCAGAATAAGAATTTTCCTAAATTGCTTTTTACTACCCCTTTGTAGATAGTGGAAAAGGCAATAATAATCTAAAAATTCACTTCTCAGAGTGATACTAAGGCCCTTAAATAAATAGCCAGTGAAAGGACTAATGTTCTTTTATATATAACCTCAGCTCTCAAAGGTGTATAAATAATGCTGGGTTGCTAAATACTATGTTTTAGTCAAATTCTGGACGTTCGAATACACAATTTTTTCTGGAAGTGTTGAATAAAATAAAAATGATACTTGACAATTTGACTTAACATTACTCACCACTTGGAACAAAAGGATAATAAACTGCCCTAAGCTGAATGGCCAAAAGCAGCAGAGGCCTCTCAAAGGAATTGTTTTTATCCTTTTGTTACAATGATCATTTTAAAAGCCATGAGGAAAACTGCATATCCCACAGTACTTCATTCAATTTTGGTAAACTAATAAAAACTGTGTTCACAGGTATTACTGAATGACTGAAAAACTGCTTCTTTCTGCACTCAAAGACTTTTTTCTATATATGGTATTTTCAAAAACAAAATTAATTTAAAAAGTGAGATTTTGGAACCATCATGCACCACTCACCCATGTACTCTTATATATGATTCTCAGATATTAAGTTCTTGTTTTCTATTATCAATAATTATAAAGAATAATAAAGTAAAACTACACTAAACAACACTTTCCAAATACAAATGAGGTTTTTTATTTTAATATGGAAAATGTGGAAAACAGCCCACCATCTGGTACATGAGAACCCGATTCTGAATAATCTTCTGATTTTGCATGATTTTTATAGTCTATTTACATATGATCTTAACTAACACTTTAAAAAGGCTAATTGCCAAGGTCACACAAATTATGATAGAATGTGACTATTTTCTTATACCTTTCTCTAGAATTCAGGTGATTAACAAATATGGAACTATTTTGCCATGAATTTTAAGTCTCACATCACATTTCTTCATGAAGGTAAAAGAACTATATTAAGAATGAGAACTAGTATGAACAAAATAATAAATGTCCCTGAAAATAATATAATAAAAATGTAGTTATCTGTAACAATGAGCAGCACATAGAAAAATATAACTATAAGCTAGGAACTTTTTTTTTTTTTTTGGTCTCACCGTGCGGCTTGCAGGATCTTAGTTCCCCGACCAGGGATTGAACCCATGCCCTCAGCAGTGAATGTGCCAAATACTAACCAATGGACCACCAGGAAATTCCCTGGGAACTTTTTCCTATCAGGAGTTGGGAAATTTTCTCATTCATTCTTTTACCTTAAGTGAATAAATACTAGCATGCCCTTAAAAGATCAAGTACACTTTGGTCCAATGGGGCTATGACAAAAATGCTGAGGTTTGCTTTAAAGAGTGCATAAATGAACTACAAATTCAAGACTATAAAGATGTTGTAGAGATTACTGTATCATATAAAGTATACAAGGAATAAACTCTATCATATGAAGTATATAAGGAATAAACTCTACGAGATGCATCAAAAATTAACATTATAAAGAGTCACTCTTCAAAGAATGAACTTTAGTGAGAACATTAAAATATGTTGAAAGTCTGCTTTTTAAAAAGAAGGTAAATACTGGAATTGACTGCCACAACCCAATTCAAAGAGTAAAGTGTAGCCATCTCACCACATTTTAATGATTCCCAACCTTTAGGATTTAATAATTACACCCAAATATTACTTACTGAATCTTTATATGGAATTTCTAGAAAATTTTGCTTGCATTTTTATCTGCTGAACATGACAAGATTAACAATAGATATAATGACTAGCTTGTTGACACACTCTCCTACAGAAATTATTCAGAGGACAGAGGACAAAGCTCATTTATTCAACACTTAACAAGCACAATGCTAGGTACTGGGGATATAGTGAAGACGACAGATATGATTCCTGCTCTCATGAGTTCACAATCTAGACTGAGTTCCATCCTAGATTATTTTAGCATATTTTTAAAGTCTCATAAAAACAGAAATAATGCTAAAGGAATGAAACAATAAGCTTTGTATTTCAATACAGCATAAAAATCTTCTTAATTCTGCTTTACAAACAAATGAAGATAATTTTTTTCTGATACTTCACTGCTCTAAGAGAATGCTTGGCTTTCTGGAAAACCAAGCGAATTCCTGTTCAAACAGTTTTTATACCATAAGCACATGAAAATTAAACAAAACAAAAACAAAAATATAATTTATAATAGCCTGCCTATAATTCATGGAAACTTGCAAGTAGCATCGAGTATCATGGAGTACTTCTTGATTACTTTGGCTTTGGCAATATAATCACTATCAAAGTTATAAAGATGTATTAACATGCTGGCCATGCAGTTCTAATTGAGCTTCAAAACAACTGAAATATGTGCAAAAGTTCTATAGATGCCATTCCAAAAGTGAATGTGTATACAAGAAACACTGGGGGCAAAGGGAGATTTTTCAAACATTCATTTCCCTCCTTGTGAGATTTACCGAGTTACTTTTAACTGATAGAAATGTGTTCTTAGATATGTGGGGGGCAGAAAAGAACTGGAGAATCTCTATTCTACTTGATCATGTGACTTAGAGAAGCGTGCGGCCATCATCATCATGATACCTTAACCCTGTCCATAATACTCCACAGGTAAATTAAGCTGTGGGTGAACTCTGAACCTCACTTCCACACCACATAATATACTTATCATTTCTGAGAGACATCAGGACTTGATACCCTATTTTCTCACCTGTTCTCAGAAATAAGAACTACATATGATCTATATTGATAAAGTCATGAATGAGGAATCCAAAACTCATTGTTTAGGAAGAGGCAGATTCTTAAAATGTGTATAACCTAAATTTCAATAATAAAATTCAATACTTTTCATATATAGGCTTAGTCTACTAAAGTTTTACTTAACACTCTTACCAAACTTCCACAGGACATGCCACCATTGTAAGTGTAACAATGTTCTACAAATCACTATCTGTTTGTGGGCTTTCCCGCTAGTCTAATGTTTAACTAAATATGTTAAGAGTTAGAATATTCCATTTCTTATCAACTGTAAATGAATATTAAATAACACTTCACCAATCCAATAACCAGTATCTTTAACATGAGACAATGACTAAATGTAATGTGGTGTCCTGGATGGGATCCTGGGGAAAAAAAGATATTAGTGAAAAATTAGGGAAATTTGAATAAAGTATGGAGTTTAGTTAATAGCAATGTACCAATACTGGTTTCCTTAAGTTGTGACAAATGTACTAAAGTAATGTAAAATGTTAATAACAGGTATGTGGTATATGGGAACTCTCTATATGATCTTTTAAAATTTTCTGAAAATCTATAACTACTCTAAAATTAAAAAAAACTTATTTAAATAAAAAATCAATAGAAAGGATTTAGCAAGAGAGGGAGACTGACTATACGTGAGTGTATAGGAATAGCAAATATTCTAAGCATCCTGAGGAGATGGGATAGGAAGAAGGACAATCCCTCCATATTAAAGAAAGAGTAGAGTGAGTATAGCTGTAGGTAGGTATGCACATCTGTAATTCAGAAAATGAGAGGATTTCTGGTTAGTGGCTTTTCTCTTTGGCATGTAGTGGGAGAGGTCATCTGCTCAGAGTGAGAGGGGAAGAATTAACCAGAGAAATACAATACAATAGGGTAGCCAAGCAATACTAAGAATCCAATTAGGCTGATGATCATAAATTTACAGAAGAACCAATCAGCCCTACTGCATGTCTTTCTCCACCACAAATGAACTCTCTGGCTCGTTTCTTACCTCCTACTCAAAGGATTTATGTTATTTTTACTAGTCATTATACACTGCTATTGAAAACAAAAAAAGTTTTATCCTTTAAGAAAGACAAAATTTCATATTTTGTCTTGAAAAAATACTTTTTTTTTTTTAGATAAAGAATATATCATCCATGGAAACATGAGCTCTAACAAATGTGAAGAATATTTTTCTTTTCCCATCTCCTTTCCATGCATTCCCTAATCCTTCCCCTTCACATATAAACCCAGGGTGTTTAATAATAATTTCATAATATACCTCAAAAGAAACCACGGCTTTAATAAGGTAGATAAATAATGAAAAGGATAAATCAAGAGAAACCAAAACAGAGCTGGCATGATTAATCTGAAATCTGTAAGAAGCCATTTCAGATCAAAAAACAAGGGAGGTAGATAGGAACACTCAACACAACAAAAACTCCAGTCACTTAACATTCATTAGAGGGCACTGTTTTCCTTAATTTCATGTACACTGAAAGAGATAGGTCTTAGATGATAGCTTTGGTAATTAAACCACACCTTTAATCATAATCTGAAATATTTACTAACTTCAAAATTTATCCTAAGTACGAATCTTTAGTAAAAATTGATAACCAAAGAACACTTTCAACCTGATAATTACATGACAAAGTTATGTGAATAAAAATGTCTTAAGCAGTGATGCAAAACTATGATGATCATAAACCTGTACCAAAGTCAAACTGGTATCACACTTTAACCTTATTGTATATTGGTGAATGTCAAACAATACTGTGCTCATTTTATATACAGCATTAAGTAATTTCATTCTTTAGAATATGTAACCAAAATAGAAGTTGCTGGTGGATAAAAACATTTCCATGATAAAATACGTAAAAAAGAAGATCTAACAGCTGTTAGCGATCCAGGACTCCTCATCCATTGCTCCTTCTTCAGACACAAAGTTTAAGGGGTATCAGGTACTGCCTATTTTATCTCTACATGGTCCCTAGGATCTGGGTTCTACTTTCCACTTCCACATGACTACCACACCATCCCTAATTATGAATAAATTCCTAATTCATTTCCCTGCCTCTAGTCTTTCTCTCCTTCTACTTCATTGTTTATACTTTTCCTGAAGCTATGGTTATGAAACAAAAATGTGATGTCAGCCCTTGTTTAAATAGATGTCTCTGAGGTCCTTCTTTTTACACGGGATGAAGTGCAAACTCGTTGGCCTGACATCTAAGGCTTTTTACAGTGTCGATCTGTCCTATCCTTTCAAGCCCTATTCTTTAATATTATTCCATATCCACCCTTCATAACAATTATAATTTCCCCAACATACCCACATTCACACCTCTGCGTTTTACCACATGAAGTTTCCTCTGTTTAGAACACCGCCCTACTTATTGCTGACTTGACCAATTCCTACTCATCCTTCTAGAGCCAGCTTAAGCACTATCACCTCTGTAAGCCTCTGATGTGCAAAGACATTTTACTTGCTGTCTCTTTAATTGTTCCATAGCATTTTATATATACTTCTACCACAGAACTAAAGTCATCCAAAAGAGATCCTCACATACACAATAACCTGAATTTATGTCAAAGGTGACACTGCAAAGGGGAAAGCTATCCTTTGAAAGCAGTGCCAGGTCAACTGCTACACACTGGGAGAAGATATTTGCAAGACATATAACTGACAAAGGTCCTTTATACAGAATGTATAAAGAATTCCTAACAAGTCAATAAGAAAAAGGCAGAAAGGCCAACATGAAGGAGATAATACACTTGAACAGTTAATTCAAAGAAGAGGATATCTAAATGGCCAATAAACATTAGAAGGGTGTTTAACTTAGGCCATCAGGAAAATGAAAAATAAAACCACAATGACATATCACTACATACTCACCAAAAAAGTTTAAAAAAAAAATTTTTTTTTTTAAAGAAGAAACAGGGACTTCCCTGGTGGAGCAGTGGTTAAGAATCCACTTGCCAACACAGGTGACGCAGGTTCAAGCCCTGGTCCAGGAAGATCCCACATGCCACAGAGCAACTAAGCCTGTTTGCTGTTACTAGAGCCTGTGGCTCTAGAGCTCGAGAGCCACAACTATAGAGCTCACGTACCACAACTACTAAATCCCGTGCACCTAGAGACTGTGCTCTGCAATATGAGAAGCCACCGTATTGAGAAGCCCACACACTGCAACAAAGAGTAGCCCCCACTCTCCACACCCAGAGAAAGCCCACACGCAGCAACGAAGACCCAACGCAGCCAATAGATAAATTAATTAATTTTAAAAAAAAAAGAAAGAATCTGCCTGCCAATGCAAAGGACACAGGATCTATCTCTGGTCCAGGAAGATCCCACATGCTGCAGAGCAAAACTAAACCCATGCACCACAACTACTGAGCCTGAGTTCTAGAGCCTGTGAGCCACAACTACTGAGCCCACGTGCTGCAACTACTGAAGCCCGCGCACAGCAACAAAAAGTAGCCTTCCGCTCGCCACAACTAGGGGAAGCCTGTGTGCAGAAACGAAGACCCAATGCAGCCACAAAAAAAAAAAGAAAAAAAAGAAAGAAGAAGAGGAAGAAGAAGAAACAATATCAAAAAATGGCATGGAAAACAAATAGAACTCTCACATACTGGTGATGAAAGTGTAAAATGGTATAATCACTTCAGAAACTATTTTGACAATGCCTAGAAGAGCTGAACATATGTATACAACCTGATCCAACAATTCCACTCCTAGGTATTTCCTTATTACCCAACAGAAATACTTACATGTGTTAACCAAAACAGGAATGGTGATAGAAGCAATATTTCCTAATAGCCAAAAATAAAAATAACTCAAATGTCCATCAACAGAAGACTGGATAAAATACAGTATACTCACACAATTGAATATCATGCAACATAAAGAATAAATGAATTACATAACCACATGCAATGACCTAAATGAAAAACACATGGCATAACACTGAGCAAAAGAAGTTAATCACAAAAGAATACATTTTGTGTACTTCTATATATAACAGGATATTTATTGTATACTATATATATAAACTTGTATAAATACACATTTTATATATTTGTATAAAATGTATTTTAATAATTGTATACTCATAATTATATAAAGTTAAAAAGTTTAAGAATAATAAGAAAAAGAATATCAAATGCATTTTTAAAATAAATAAGAATGTGTAGTAAATGAGGATAAAGAAGTCTTTCCTGATATTAAAATACTATAAACATAATATAATCAAAACAGTGGGAAATATAGGTAAAACTAATCTTTGGCATTAGAAGGCAGGGATAATGGCTAAAGTTGAGGAAGTGAGAGTAGAAAGCGAACGAAGAAGTGGCAAGACAGGTTTTCTGGGATTTTTGGAATTTTATTTATCTAGGTACTGGTTACACAGGTATGTTAACTTTGCAAAAATTCATGGAGCCATACAATTATGGTTTATGTACTTTTCTGTATATCTAGTATATATTAATATATACATATATATCTAGTACATATTCTGTACATCTAACATATATCAGTAAAATTTACCAAAAGATAAAATACATCTTAAGTTCTATTCCAATATAACATCTTTAAACCCTTAAGAAGGGAAAATGACAAAATCCAGAAAGTAATGTAATAAACTTTAGCTATTCAATGATTAAATATAGAAATTAATGTAACATGTTTATACCAAGAAAATCAAACAACCAGATCTGATGGTATAGGTATAGGAGAATTTAAAACTTACTAATGAAGCTCTCCGAGACCTTCGGCTCATTGGTTGATCAAATGGTGGACTGCTTATCTGCAACTTTTCAAGATATCCATCAGGTATTCTGATATCTGCAGGCAGTGATAACCGCTTATTTAAATCCTTTAAAAAAGCAGGAAAAAAAGATATTTGTAGGTAACCACAAACAGAAAAGACAAGGGCATTTGACTTTTGAATTCATGGGTGCTACTATATTATTTCTTAGTGATCAGTAACTTGTTTTATTGCCATTGCAAAGTTACCAACACTGATTATATATAATATACTGAATGCAAATGTATTTATTTACTGTAAGCAAAAGTATACAGTATAGTTTAACAGAAATGGTATTCTACAACTCAGTTACTTCTGAGGCCCTTCACTGATAAATTCAACATGGAATTAATTTTGACATTATTACCATATAGTATAACAGGCAAAGTCTATCACAAAATGGGATTGGTTTAAATAACTAACCAAGTAGATATCGTATGATTTTGCATGCAACACAGTAAGACAATTAAAATATTTTATTACTGCTACACCAACGGAAAGAAGTAAGTAAAAGGCATTTCTATTTAATTATGTGAACTGGGAGAAACATAAAAAGAGATCTTGCCTGTATTATCACACCAAGAAACATAAATCCTATAAAAATAAATCGCCACTAGTCACAATAGTAACCAAAGCATGAAACAAAACTGAGATTATAGGAATTGTACACATATTTACTGAGAGATATATGGCTTAAGTATAGAAATATATCATGTTCTCAAATGATGAGAAATAATAAAATAATAATTCTCCCATATTAGTTTTATATTTTATATAACGCTAAACAAATCACAGTAAGATTATTCTTGGAACAAAACATTTAAAATTTATCTAGAAGAATAAACAGAAAGCAATATCCAAAAACATTCTAAAATAAGTAAAAGTATACATGTGGGTACAAGGATAAGAAAGAAGTCTTTCCAGATACTAAATTATACAATAAAAAAAAATATAAAGGATGGAAGATGCCTTAGAGGACTGGGGCAGGGAGGGTGGGGGGACTCGAGGGGGGGGCGTCAAGGAAGGGAGGGAATATGGGGATATGTGTATAAAAACAGTTGATTGAACCTGGTGTACACCCCCCCAAAAAAAAAACTAATAAAAAAAAAAAAATATATAACCAAGAGTGTGTCATCTTTGGGGAAAAAAATATATAGCTCAATGGAATAAAGAGAAAGTCCAGATATAGATCCTAATATTAAACTTTTAAACATATGATAAGAAAATCACATATATGGTGAAGAAAAATATTATTTTTCTTACTATTGTGATATAATTTATACAATGATATGAATAGATATCAAGTTGCTTTCAATAGTTGAAAGTGCTAATTTTACCATTTAGAAACTGATATTGCTTTCCATAACTGATTCAGAAGCAATCTTTGATGAGAGAAAATGCAATTAACCAACAGGATAAATACCCTAATCATCATCAACTCAACAGCTCTGAAAAAAATAACAATATTATTTCAAAACGTTCATTTTTTGGGAGAAAATTATTTTAATCTACAGTATACATGAAACTAATAATATTCATAATCAACTTCTGTTCTCAAGGTTATACATAGCATTGACAAAGAAAAGGAAATGAGCTCTTCATTCTTTTACATGGAGAAATAACGTATATGTGCTATAGAGATTAGCAGGTATAATAAACCATAAAGGAAATGATATCCATATTTATAATATAAAGCAAGAAAAAAAACCCTGGTGCTTATTTTATGTATACCTTTTGAATCTGAAATAAAATATTTATAAAATGTGAAGTACCAGATGAATCTCAAAAATATAATTAAAGGGACTTCCTAGGCGGCGCAGTGGGTAAGAATCTGCCTGCCAATGCAGGGGACTCGAGTTCAATCCCTGCCCCAGGAAGATACCACATGCTGCGGAGCAACTAAGCCCGTGCGCCACAGCTACTGAGCCTGCGCTCTAGAGCCCGTGAGCCACAACTATTGAGCCCATGTGCTGCAACTACTGAAGCCCACACGCCTAGAGTCCGTGCTCTGCAACAGGAGAGGTCGCAGCAATGAGAAGTCCGCACACCACAAGGAAGAGTAGCCCCCACTCGCCGCAACCAGAGAAAGCCCGTGTGCAGCAATGAAGATCCAACACAGCCAATAAAAAAAATTAATTAATTAATTAATTAAAATACATATATATATATATATAATTAAAATTTCTAAAAAGAAGACTTTCCTAATGGGTTAACCTGGATTTCTGAAACTTTTGAAAATTCACATTTCCCTTATTTATAGAGACCCTACACAGTATTTTGCAGAATGTTTAAGTATGATTAATGTATACTTGCCTTGGGATAGTAGATAATTAGAAAAAAAAATTCACAGACTAGTTTTTACTAATGCAAAGAAACAACTTTCTTACAGGTGTCATTGCCCTCATGAAAACTTTCAAAAAGGCATTTATTCTGTTTGATAAATATATGCATATTTATACATATATATCTACTGATACACACAAACACAGGCATATTTATATTTTTTAAATGGTACCTCCACTGAGATCCGTCTATGAATACGATTTCTAAGACAAACACCCGTAGGTGACTGGACTTCATCAGATGATGTCCCAGAAGCCTGGTCACTCTCACCATCTGATCCCATTTTTAGATTTTCATGAACAATATCTGTATCAGAAAATGAAACATTATTTATCTTAGAAGAGATGTATTAAATTCTACTATATCACAATTTATTATCACCACAGGTAAGATATAGTCAGCCAACATGTAAAAATCACAGCATAAAAAGTCCCTTACTTTCTGGGTACCATAGGTGCAGTAATAAATCCTTTTATGCTCTCTGATTATGACATGATTTTTAAAAATTAACATTCAAGTTATTACCAAGAGTTGAATGATAAAATTATAGATCAAAAATAACACCTGAGAATTACTTAGTCCATTCTCTTATTTTCCAGATCTGGAAACTGAGACCTTGAAAGCTTTAATGACTTTCAAAGGTCACAGAGCTCAAAGGCAGAGCTAAAATAGAAATCTGGTCTTTTATTTAGTATAGTATTCTTTCCATTAGATAATGTGCCATTAGGTCTACAGGCAAATGAACTGGTTCTTTGAATACTCTTTTTAAAAACTGTTTTACAGCTGCTAATGCAGCTCCCCACTCCTCAGTGTTAAAAAACAACAGCAATTCAAAAAGTACTCACTGAGCATCTACATTGTATCATAACTACAAAACAAGTACCACAAAATTTGCTGGGGGCAAAAACATACATATTTCACCTAGGATACAGGTGGATTATGACATTTTAAAAATAGGGATAAAGTTAAATGGAAATAGAGGGGAGGGAGATTAATTCCATTTGGAAATATTAAAAACAAACTTGTGTACTAGTGTATCTGCTCATAAATGTGCATCAGTCAATTATCCTCTAACTCATCTAAGCAAGAGGAGCCCACCAAAAACAAATGCTAGATCTTCAAATACATCTCTTGCCACCAGTCCTCTTCACAGAATCATTCACTGTCCAAAAAGCATCATGTTGTTTCATGCTACAGCACTCTAGCAAGTTCTTAAGAGATGTATTTCTTCATTTTATCAATTTGGTGAACTCATTCTTCAAAATTATGTGGATATGTCATCAGCACTCAGTGAAGTATTTTCTACTCTCAGACACAGATGACTACTATGCCCACACCTAGCACACCTACTGCACTGAAGAGCATTTTCCAAGTTACGAGATCCTTGGTGGCATAATTTGGCTTATTCACTTTTCTCTTCCTAGAACTGAACAAAGTTCGTGGTACTTAGAAGGTGGCTCAACAAATATTCAGCTGAATTAAATATTAACCAAAAAAAAAAAAATCAAAGAATGGACTAGACAACTGGACCTTTTCTTTCAAATGAAATATTATATGAAATGCCAAAATGTAAAATAAATATATTATTTCATAACTATAAATTTGAGCCTTTAGTTAATATTTACTTATAAAAATATGAGAACTGTTTAACAAAAAAATTCAACTCCAGGGTCTCATCAAATCAGTCTTAGAATTTATACATTTCTGTATTTTTGTCTTGGTAACACATTATTGAGAAAATTCTTATTCACACTGATAAGAAGTTGCAAATAGTAATAATGGTTTTTAATAGACCAATATGTAATTTAAGAATATACTTCAATGACAAAGAGATTTCTGGAGAAATTTTATACTGAGATATGAACAAAAAATAAACTTTGCAGTGAAAGTCAATGTGTTGGGTGATTCATTCCTTTATCTGATGGTATTTTAAGCCATCTAAGGCCAAGCATTATTTTCTGCCACATTTTTAATATGTTAAAGATAATTTAACCATGCCTTCCATTTCCCGCAAAATCTAAAAACCTTCCTTCCTCAAGGGAATGTTGAATAAAATATACTTTAAAATATATAGCTGTTTGCATGAATGTATGCTTAATACCCAGAAAGCAAAGACAAAGAGAGAACTGAAAGTCCAAAGTTGTTATGCAAAAACTGTCACTTTCTTGGGAGGGGCTTATCTTGGTAAGAATGTGCTTGATTTAGCAGCCAAACTGAGATAAAAGATGAAGCCTTGGGTATCCCACCTGCAAATGAAAGCTTCCTACAGAAAGGCAGGAGACTCTCAAAGAGCTACATCTTTAGAAAAAGGCAGACTTAGAAAAGAAATCTGCTCTCCTGCATGAGGACTACAAAGGAGCATCTCAGACAATGAATAAATACTTGAGTAGCATTTGACTCAACCAAGAAACAACTCCTGGTCATTAACGAGCAAGTATAGTTCCGACATGAACACCAGTTGGTATTTTCATTTCCGTCAATAAGACAGAAGTGAAACAATGAAGGCTTTTGTCAAGACTTCATTCATTTGTCACTGGTATGAGCAACTTCTCTTCCTAATCAGGTAATAGTTTTTGAGTAATAGAAGAATATTTACTTCTTCAAAGACTCAAGTTTTTGTGTAACTCACAATGTAACAGCTATAGACAAACATAACACACTTTTAAATTTAATCTGCATTACTATGTTTTTCAACATCACTTTCTTAAGTTTAGACCAAGGATCAGCATATGTGATCTGTTTTTGTATGGCCCTGAGCTAAAAATGGTTTTGGCATCTTTAGACTTGTTTTAAAAAGATTATGCAACAGACCATATATGGCCCACAAAACCTGAAAATTTTTTACTGCCTGGGTCTTTACAGAAAAAGTTTGCCAAGACAAGAGAACAATAAATTAAGCCCTGATGTGAAGTGTTTTCTAATTTCTATGGGGTAAATACTCCCTTCGCAGCCAACCTCAAGCTACCAACACACATCACTGAACACGTAGTTGGGAAATGTGCACAGCATGACATAGGATTTTGACTATACAGATAAAATAGAAATAGATAACCCCCAAAGCATAGGCAACAGTAAAGTGTAGTAAAATAACTAGGAAATAATGACTTTTGAGTATTCATTACCTTTGTTTTTAATTTAGTTTACTTAATTGTAAGTTTATATAATTTAAATTTCAATAACGGCTATGTTTAACAATCAGCTTGCAAAATTTCTGAAAATTTAACAATCATCTCTCATGAACCAGTGTGAGCCATAGACAACCCCCCCTTGCAGATAAGCTCATCCTCCTAAAATTAAAAAAACACCTGAGAAAATAATCTACCATGACTAGAGTAAGCAGATAAAGCAAGAAGCAGAATAAAATCCTCAGAAAGTTCAGTAAATATAATTATGTCCTAAGACTTTAAAATTATACCTAAAATTATTTAAAAAACAAAACATGATAAGTAAATAAACCATCAAAATAGACCAGAGAAATAAACAGAAACACGCAGATATATATTTTTCCTAGATATTTAAAATGACACTGTGACATAAGAATAACAACTGAGGTAATAATCACATATACTCATTATTACACTAAACTATCAAATGGTGATAATCTGGAGTTACTAAGTATGACCCTATATAAGCACCATCTTAAACTGCTATTCATCTTGAAATCCTGCATCCACTTCTTAAGGGCTTTGTTTTCTTCCTGTTCAATAGGTTTTCAAATATTACTTCTCTGTAGTGTCAGCACTACTACCTTTCTAGAATGTTCCACCTTTTTGCTCTCTCTCTCTTATTCTCAACTTGATTTTTACCTTACAAGAAAAACTAGATAATAAAGGCTTGCTAACTTGCATACAACTAAAACCTAGCTACACACATAACATACAGTTGGAAAAATTTTTAAAAAACACACAAATTACCTAATCTGCTTCCATTTCTGGGCATTGCCATGAAGGAGCCAAGGCTTCCTCCAATAACGCTATGTGGTCTCCGCAATGGAGGCTTCTTGAAGGACCCTGTGTACTGATGGAGGAAGGAATGCATACTGTGAGAGGTTGGAGGCCTGCCATTCTTCACGATAGGCTCTGTGGTTCACAGTATCCAAAAATCATTTCATTAACAGCCCAAGATCCAGGATCACATGAGAAGGATTGAGAAAGCAAAAGAGAAAACAAAACAAAAGATTATGATAGAGATCATTACATTTAACCTCATTTCTTTGGTTATGTATATAAAGTACTAGAATTTCTATGAAAAATTTCTATGAAAAAAATTCATAAAATACTTCACTATTTCGCACTGATCTAATAATTATCTATTTTTAGTATGGTCAAAATTGGTTAGCAATCACAAAACTACCAACATAGCCCACAGATTTTTGATCTATTTTAATACATCAAGGCTGTTTTCATAATTCTCCTACATTTACTGACTGCCTCATATACGCCTTATGACTAGGCATGCTGTAGAATATAAAAGACATGGTCCTGGCCTGAAGTAACTTATATCCCTATTTGCTAGACATTCAAAAATTATGTCAAGTTAGTAAATAAAACAGAAGTACTTAACTACAGATCAATATAGAGGTTCTGAAATTTATTAACCCAAATTTGGGACTTTTTAATATAGAGTTTTTTTAAAACTCAGACCTATAACCAAGCAGAAACATTACAAAAGTACAATACTTAAAAATTATTTAATTTTAAATGAGGGAAATCCAGTTTTATAATGTTTACAGGGAATCTCATGATTCCTTTCTACCTCCAAAGGAGAGTTTTGATAAACATTAAGGACATGAAGTCTTCTGTGACACACAATTAGTCTTTTGTATTAGAATTACATTTTTACTGGCAGTAGTCAGGAATTTTAAAGGGAAGTGGGCTTCTCTGAGTATCTTCTCTAACACACAGCCAGCTCTTCTTCTGTAGCTAATAATCAGGAGTAAGAATTATCTCCTGATCAGTAGATTCCTCTACATGTAAAGGTTTATCAGACACTGAGAACAACTGGCAGGAGTGGGTGGCTCAGATCCACAGACCAAGACCAAGGCATGGGTTTAGGAAAAATGAGCCAAGAAGGCCAGTTGGCTGTGCCTCTACTAATAATGGCTGCCTAAAAAGAGGAGAGAGATGGAGGATGGGGCAAACAGCCTTCAAGGATCACACAAGGCCTAAGTCATCTGGGTAGAACACCAGACTGGAGGTAGGGGAAGTGCATAACT
Organism: Hippopotamus amphibius kiboko; assembly: GCF_030028045.1. Classification (NCBI taxonomy): domain Eukaryota; kingdom Metazoa; phylum Chordata; class Mammalia; order Artiodactyla; family Hippopotamidae; genus Hippopotamus; species Hippopotamus amphibius. The sequence continues at coordinate 24,746,813 of NC_080192.1, read as the reverse complement.
AGTAATGCAGAGCATTGGACCATGCCCCATGCCTGTATATTCCTTGGCAGTAGCTAGCTGATCAAATATTTGGGGATCTAAATTTAAGCCTAGCAAAACAAACAATGATTTAATAATGAATCGGTAGAGGGTATCTGACATAAATGCACAAATTAGTTACAAACAGGGATACAAGCTAGAACTATAAGAAACATTTTCTCTTTCTAGGTTATAATATTTCATACCTGGAATCATAATATATAAATATTCTGCCTAGAGACATTTGTTTTAGTTGCTCTGTAAAGTCATCCTGGGAAACATAGCTTTATAGTACTGGGGAATACTGCAAAACAAAACAAAACACAGGACTTCCTAGGTGGCACAGTGGTAAAGAACCCACCTGCCAATGCAGGAGACACGGGTTCGAGCCCTGCTCTGGGAAGATTCCACATGCCACGGAGCAACTAAGCCCGTGCGCCACAACTATTGAGCCTGTGCTCTAGAGCCCGTGAGCCACAACTATTGAGCCCATGTGCCACAACTATTGAAGCCTACGTGCCTAGGGCCTGTGCTCCATAACAACAGAAGCCACTACAATGAGGAGCCTGTGCACCACAATGAAGAGTAGCCCCCGCTCGCAGCAACTGGAGAAAGCCCGTGTGCAGCAACAAAGACCCAATGCAGCCAATAAATAAATTAAATAAATAAATAAATTTATAAAAAAAAAAGAGTAGTACTGTATCACAGATAACATGGTGGGTAAGGAACTGGGCTTGGAGTCTAGCAGAATTAGGTTCAAAAAAAAAAAAACACAAAGATCATAAATACATTCAATTATTCAGGGGATACTTATTGTGTATTTACCATTTGACAAGCACTCTTCCAGGCCCTGGGCATGAAGAGGTAAACAAAATAAACAAGGTACTACTCTTTGAAACTATAAAATCTATTGAAGGGGAAAACAGATAAGAAACTAATGAATAAGAAATATATCAGACAGTGATATTTAATATGCGAAAGATTAAAATAGAGAGATGTAACAGAAAATAAATCAGCAGTTATTTTACATTGGATATTGAAAACAGTTCTCTCTGTAGAGGTATGTTTAATAGAGATATAAATGCAAGAAAGAGCCAGCCATAGGAAGATGGGTGGGTTTGAAGATATTCCAAAGGGAAAAGCTACTGCAGAAGTCAACATGTGGCAAAGAGTTTGAATGTTAGAGCAATGGTCCTCAAACTTTAGCATGTTTAACACCTTCAAAGAGTTGTTAAAACACATGATTTCTGGGCCCCACCCCCAGACTTCCTGATTCAGTAAGTTTGGCATGCAAGCCAAAGATGTGCATCTGTAAACAATTCCCAGGTGATGCTGATGTTACTGGTCCAGGGATCACACTTTGAGAAACACTGCATCAGAGAAACAGAAAGAGAGCAAGTGTAGCTACAGTAATAACTGTGGGGGGAACAGTGTTATTAAGAAAGATCAGAGAGATAAGCAGATTTGTATGTCACCATAAACATCCAAATTTCACTCTGAGATTGGAAGCACTTATGGGAGCTCTGAAGCAGGAGATCTGATTCATGTTTTAAAAATATCACTCTGAGGGGTCAGGGATAGTGGGAGGTAAGGGGGCAGGGATGACTATAAAGCAGTAGCATGCAAGGGGTCCCTTTGCGGCACCTGAATAGCTCTTTATCCTGACTGTACTGGCAGTTACATGAATCCACACATGTGATAAAATGACACAGAACTATATATCTCATACTTTATCCCAATGTTAATTTCCTGGGTTTGATAATGTTCTATAGTTACAGAAGGTGTAACCAAAGGGGTGGGGGGTGGTACTGAGAGAAGGTACAAGCGACCTCTCTGTACTACCTTTGCAACTTCTGCTGAAACTGTTAATTCTTAAAAATTAAAAAGAAAAAAATTTAAACATCACTCCGGTTGCTGCTGGCGAACAGACGATATGAAAACAACCGCAGGGAAACAGAAGCAGGAAACTTATTTTATAGTACTTGAAGCAACAAATGATGGTGGCCTGGACTAGGATGGAGAGAAGCAGGTAGATTTAGGATATAATACACAAAGGCAGAACCACAGGGCCAGCAGACATGGCTGCAAAATTACTTTCATACATACTCACCGCCCCCAACCCAAGCTTTTAGTGATAATCTACATTAAAAAAATTTATCCAAAGAAAAATTTTAAATCTCCAGCAGAGCAACTGTTAAAAATATATGAAATATGTGAAAGGACAACAATTGGAATCATGCATCAAGTATACAAATGACTATCATTAACAGTGAGTTTTAAAAAGTTATTTATGTAGTAAATATACAGGAAACGACAATGGTGGGGGGGGAGAAAGGGTGAACACAAAGGTAAAAGACAGAAAAGAATCAAGGATAATTCCTGGATTTTTAGCTTTAAGTGGTTTTAGGTTAAGCGAGGGAAGTTGGAGTAGAAGCTGCTGATTTGGGGGGGAAAGGGCATCAAGAATTGTGGTTTGGTCATCTGTATTAAGTTTAAGGTTCTTATTAGACATCTATGTGAAGAAGCCAAGTAAGCATTTGGATATGAACCTAAAGGTCCAGACAAAAATCCTGACTGGAGAGACAAATTTAGGTGTAGTCAGCATATACATAGTGGCTGAGGTCATAGGACTAGATGAGGTCAAATGTTCAAACATTTTGAAATGATGACAGCAATTAACTGGACAGTTCAGTAAGATAATAACATTTTGTATTTTAAAAAGTAGTGGAAACCACAGGACTTCCCTGGTGGTCCAGTGGTTAAGAATCTGCCTTCCAACGCAGGGGACAAGGGTTCAATCCCTGGTCAGGGAACTAAGATCCCACATGCTGTGGGGCAACTAAGCCCATGAGCTGCAACTACTGAGCCTACATGCCACAACTAGAGAGCCCACGCAATCTGGACTCCATGTGCCGCAATCAAAGAGAAGCCCAGGAACCACAACAAAGAGCCCATGCTACAATGAAAGATCCCATGGGCCACAACTAAGACCCAATGCAGCCATAAATAAATAAACAAATAAATAAATAAAAATTTTTTTTAAGTAGTGGAAACCTTTAAGGCATTATGCTAAATAAAATAAATCAGACACAAAAGGACAGACAGACTAGAATAATGGTTACCAGGGGCTGAGGGAGGAGGAGAATGGGGAATTACTGTTTAATGAGTTCAGAGTTTCAGTTTGGGAAGATGAAAAAGTTCTGGATATGACTGGCTGTGCAACAATGTGGATGTATGAAATGCCACTAAAACTGTATGCTTAAAAATGGTTAAAACAGTAAATTACAGTTATATATATTTTATCACAATATTTTTTAAAAAGTAATGGAAATCTATATGAAAAATTTCACTAGATCTTTCTCATTCTATAAAGTAATTAGTTTCAAGAAAGGATTTCCAATGATTTTTGAATATCATAACATGGCAAACATTAGATTCCACTAAGAAATATATTTGACCTCTTATTTATTTGGATCTTCTGGTTATGTGAACTACTACAATCAGGAAAATGCAATTTCTTAACCAATACCTCGTAGCCTTACTCATTCCCTGGTTCCTAATCCTGCTCTTGTAAACTCTTATTATTAACCTGATCCTATTCCAGATCCTACATACAACCAATGAAGTCTGTGCCTTCAGCCTCATCCTCTCATGGACCTTGTGCTATTTGTAGGAGTTATTACAGCACTACTTACAACACCCTATGTCACCCGCTATTGTGAAAAACTGTCACTGCTACCATGTATCAGATCACCAGGAGAAAGGGAGAAACCTGGAAATAAGATAAGGTCCCACAATATCCATAAAACTAGTCTTATTAACTCTGAACAACATGATAAACTGTCCCAGTGCACAGACTGAGGAATAAGGACAAGAAGTCGAATATCTGGGAAACCAGACCATTTCAATCTTTGCCTTTTGGGTTACTGCAGATCTTAAATAATCATCAGAAGTAACATTCTGTTAGATTTGTTTTAATAAATATTTCCTAGGAACATGAAAATGCAGTTCATTTTCTCAGCTGAAGAATTTCAGTTGTGTCAAAAAGCAGTATCTTTTTGTTACTGCTGCACCTGGAAGCCTCAAAGAGTTTATGTATAATAAAATATTACTTTTGCCTTTCCATAAATACAACTGTGATCTATTCTTTTCCTCATAATTAAATTATCACCTGTCTTCCTCATCAAATCAATAATTTCAATACACTTCTCATTACAGAGTAAGGCTAACTAAAGAGAAGATCATGATATATCATAACTTTACATCTAAAATTTTATTAAGACTTTTAGCAAGCAAATTAAGAACCTATGAGAGGGGACGGAGTCAAGATGACATGGGAAGACGCGGAGATGGTGTCTCCCCACAAACAGATCAGTTGCCGGAGGCCGGCAGGGGACCTGAGGCCCAAGCAGACCGCAGGAACCCTGGAGCAACTGGGTAGGACCTGGGGGAAGTCGGGGGGGCAGGGAAGGGAAAGTTGGAGGGGACCGGGCCCCTGGGGGGTGGCTGGGTGAGGGGGGAGGTTCCCACCTGGAGGGACCGTTGGGAGCTGGGGAGATCGGGAAACTGCAACTGGGTTTCTTCCGCACAGGAGGCCTGCTGAGCTCCCCAGCCTGGGGGCCTGCTGGGCTCCCCAGCAGGGTCCTCCACTCTCCAAGGCCCCCTCCAGGCTGCCTGGGTCCTGGGGGTGTGGGGAGGAGGGAGGAGGGGCGAGGAGATGGAGAGGCGGACAGGTGGGAGTGGGGGCTTTGAGACTGGGGGACAGGGAGGCAAGAGGGCGTTTCGCCTGCCCTCTTGGCCAGGGAGGCCGACTGGGCTCCTGGGCCTGGTCCTTCACTCTCCAGGCCCCCCTCCTGCACAAGGGTCCTGGGGGCCTGGGGGGGAGGGAGAGAAGCAGACAGTGGGGGTGGGAAGGGATCTCTCCAGATCAGAAGAACAGGGGAGGTGCCACAGGGTATTTCTTCTGGGTAGGTCCTCCACCTTCCAAGGCTCCTCCTGGTCCTAGAAGTACAGGAGGGAAGCAGTGGGGGGAAAAGAAGAGAGGCGGAAGAGGGGAGGGACCCTCTGGAATCAGAGGATTGGGGGAGGAGCAGAAGGCATTTCCACTGCCCACTGGCCCAGGAAGCCTGCTGGGCTCCCGGGCCTGGTCTCCAACTCTCCAGGGTCACCTCCCAGAAGCGCTGGTCCAGGGCACGTTGGAGCGTGGCAGGGGAAGACGAAGAGAGGCAGACTGGTGGTGGGACATTCCAGGAGCAGAGGACCAGGGGAGGTGCGGAGGACCCTTCCTCTGCCCACTTGGGCCCAGTGGGCCTGCTGGGCTCCCGAGTATGGTCCCCCGGTCTCTCCGGCTGAGTGGGTCAAACAGGCATGGGAGTGAGAGAGGAGAGAAGAGGCAGAGAAGCAGACAGTGGTGTGGGGCGGGGAACCTTGCATGACCGGAGGATGGGGGGGGGGGGGGGTGGCGTGTGACGACACTGTGGGAAATCTCCCTACCCACGTGGCACTGGGAGGCCTGTTGTGCCCCCAGGCCTGGTCTTCGGTCCTCCAGGGGCCCCTCTAGGTCTCACTGGTCCTAGGGGTGTAGGAGGAAAGGAGGGGAGAAGAGGAGAGGCAGGCAGAGGAGGGGGCCTTCTGGGACTGGAGGATCAAGGGAGGTGGGGAAGGTACTTCCCCTGCCCACTAGCTCTAGGAAGCCTGCTAGGCTCATGGACCTGGTCTTTCACACTCCAGAGCCCCCTCCAGCTGCTTGGGACCTAGGAGAGTGGGGGGCAGGGGAGAGCAAGAGAGGCAAACAGGGACCCTACCAGACTGGGAGATCTGGGTAAGTGCTGCAGGTGTTACCCTAGCCCAGTTGGCCCTGGGAAGCCTGTTGGGCGTCAGAGTCTGGTCTCCTGCCTTCCAGTGCCCCCTGCAGCTATAAGGGTCCTAGGGGAATAGGAAGGAGGGGATGAGGAAGAAGAGAACCCAAGGGGGAGGGACCCTCCGAGATTGGAGGACTAGAGGAGGTCCCTAGCATTTCTCCCACCAACTCGGGCACAGGGAGCCCACTGGGTACCTTGACCTGGTCTTTTGCCCCCAGGACCAGAGGCATTCCTAGGCCCCTCTGCCTCATTGGGCCTAAGCCCCATTCCCCACCACCCCCAGGGCCTTTTCTAAGCGTAGGCCCTGCCATTGCCTAACTTCCCCAACCCCTGCTCTTCTCTAAGCCCCACCCCCACAGCCAAGGCCTTTTCTGGCTTCTTTCTTTCTTTTTTTTTCCTTCCCACCTCCTCACTTAGGCTATTGCAGTTGTTTTACCTTCCAATTGTTGCTCCATCTTCTTTTTTTTTTTTTTTTTTTTAATTTTTTCTAACACATCTGTTAGTTTCCTATTATCGTATTTTTTTTATCTTGCTATTGTTCTGCTGTTCTCCTACTTCTTTTTTTTTTTTTAATTTTTTTTGTCTTCCTGCTCCACACAGCTTGTGGGATTTTGATTCACAAGCACAGGGTCAGGCCTGAGCTCCTGAGGTGGGAGCTCTGAGTCCAAAACATTGGACTAACAGGGAAACCCAGTTCCCAGGGAATATTCTTCAGAGTGAAGTCTCCCAGAGATTCTCACCTCAACACAAAGACCCAGCTATACTCAACAGCCTCCAAACTCCAGTGCTTGAAACCTCAGGCCAAACACCCAGTGGGACAAGAACACAATCCTGCCCATCCAAAGTGAGGGGAAAATGAGACAACAAAAAAATATGTCACAGATGAAGGAACAAGGTAAAAATACACAAGACCAAATAAATGAAGAGAAAATAGGAAAACTGCCTGAAAAAGAATTCAGAGTAATGATAGTAAAGATGATCCAAAATCTCAGTAACAAAACAGAGAAAATACAAGAAACAGTTAATAAGGACTCAGAAGAACTAAAGAGCAAACAAACAGTAACAACAAAATAACCAAAATTAAAAATACTCTAGATGCTATAAACAGCAGAATAACTGAGGCAGAAGAACGAATAAGTGAGCTGGAAGATAGAATGGGGGAAATAACTGCCACAGAGCAGGAAAAAGAAAAAAATAAAAAGAATGGAAGACAGTCTCAGAGACCTTGGTGACAACATTAAGCACACCAACATTCGAATCATAGGCATCCCAGAAAAAGAAAAAAAGAAAGGGTCTGAGAAAATATTTCAAGAGGTTATAGTGGAAAACTTCCCCAACATGGGGAAAGGAAATAATTAATCAAGTCCAAAAAGCCCAGAGTCCCATACAGAATAAACCCAAGGAGGAATACACCAAGGCACATATTAATCAAACTAATGAAAATTAAACACAAAGAAAAAATATTAAAAGCAGCAACAGAAAAGCAATAAATAACATATAAAGGAAAACCCGTAAGGATAACAGCTGATCTTTCTGCAGAAACTCTGTAGGCCAGAAGGGAGTGGCAGGATATACTGAAAGTACTGAGAGAGAAAAACCTGCAGCCAAGAATACTCTACCCAGCAAGAATCTCATTCAGATTCGACAGAGAAATCAAAAGCTTTCCAGACAAGCAAAAGTTAAGAGAATTCAGCACCACCAAACCAGCCTTACAACAATTGCTAAAGGAACTTTTCTAAGCAGGAAATACAAGAGAAGGGAAAGACCTAAAAAACAAACCCAAAACAATTAAGAAAATGGTAACAGGAACACACATGTCAATAATCACCTTAAATGTAAATGGATTAAATGCTCCAATCAAAAGACACAGACTGGTGGAATGGATACAAAAACAAGACCCTTACATATGCTGTCTACAAGAAACCCACTTCAGACCAAAGGACACATACAGACTGAAAGGAAAGGGATGGAAAAAGATATTCCATGCAAATGGAAGTCAAAAAAAGCTGGAGTAGCAATACTCATATCAGACAAATTAGACTTTAAAGACTATTACAAGAGAGAAGGAAGGACACTACATAATGATCAAGAGATCCATCCAAGAAGAACGTATAACAATTGTAAATATCTATGCACCCAATATAGGAGCACCTCAATACATAAGGCAAATGCTAACAGCTATAAAAGGGGACATCGACAGTAACACAATAATAGTGGGAGACTTGAACACACCACTTACATCAATGGACAGATCATCCAAACAGAAAATAAATAAGGACACACAAGCTTTAAATGACACATCAGACCATTTCAACTTAATTGCTATTTAAAGGACATTCCATCCAAAAACTATAGAATACACTTTCTTCTCAAGTGCACACGGAACATTCTCCAGGATAGATCACATCTTGGGTCACAAATCAAGCCTCGGAAAATTCAAAAAAATCGAAATCATATCAAGCATCTTCTCTGACCACAACGCCATGAGACTAGATATCAATTACAGGAAAAAAAACTGTAAAAAATACAAACACATGGAGACTAAACAATATGCTATTAAACAACCAAGAAATCACTAAAGAAATCAAAGAGGAAATCAAAAAATATCTAAAAACAAATGACAATGAAAACACAACAACCCAAAACCTGTGGGATGCAGCAAAAGCAGTTCTAAGAGGGAAGTTTACAGAAATACAGTCCTACCTCAAGAAACAAGAAAAATATTGAATAAACAACCTAACCTTACACTTAAACAATTAGAGAAAGAAGAACAAAGAAACCCCAAAGTGAGCAGAAGGAAAGAAATCATAAAGATCAGAGCAGAAATAAATGAAAAAGAAAGGAAGGAAAGAACAGCAAAGATCAATGAAACTAAAAGCTGGTTCTTCAGTGACAAGAACAAGGATGCAGATACAGAGAATGGACTGGAGAACTCGAGGTATGGGAGGGGGCGGGGGGTGAAGGGGAAACTGAGATGAAGCGAGAGAGTAGCACAGACATATATATACTACCAACTGTAAAATAGATAGTCAGTGGGAAGTTGTTGTATAACAAAGGGAATCCAACTCGAGGATGGAATATGCCTTAGAGCACTGGGGTGGGGAGGGTGGGGGGGACTCGAGGAGGGGGGAGTCAAGGAAGGGAGGGAATACAGGGATATGTGTATAAAAACAGATGATTGAACTTGGTGTACCCCCAAAAAAATAATAATTAAAAAAAAAAAAAAAAAGCTGGTTCTTTGAGAAGATAAACAAAACTGATAAACCATCAGCCAGACTCATCAGGGAAAAAAGGGAGAAGATGCAAATCAACAGAATTAGAAATGAAAAAGGAGAAGTAACAACGGACACCTCAGAAATACAAAACATCATGAGAGACTACTACAAGCAACTATACGCCAATAAATTGGATAACCTGGAAGAAGTGGATAAATTCTTAGAAAAGTACAATCCTCCAAGACTGAACCAGGAAGAAACAGAAAATATGAACAGACCAATCACAAGTACGGAAATTGAGACTGTGATTAAAAATCTCCCAACAAACAAAAGCCCAGGGCCAGATGGCTTCACAGGCGAATTCTATCAAACATTTAGAGAAGAGCTAACACCCACCCTTCTCAAACTCTTCCAAAATATAGCAGAAGGAGGAACACTCCAAAACTCATTCTACGAGACTACCATCACCCTGATACCAAAACCAGGTAAAGATGTCACACAAAAAGAAAATTACAGGCCAATATCACTGATGAATATAGACACAAAAATCCTCAACAAAATACTAGCTAACAGAATCCAACAGCACATTAAAAAAATCATACACCATGATCAAGTGGGGTTTATCCCTGGAAGGCAAGGATTCTTCAATATATGCAAATCAATGTGATAAACCATATTAACAAACTGAAGGATAGAAACCATATGATAATCTCAATAGATGCAGAAAATGTTTCTGACATAAGTCAACATCCATTTATGATAAAAACTCTCCAGAAAATGGGCATAGAAGGAAATTACCTCAACATAATAAAAGCCATATATGACAAACCAACAGCCAACATCATTCTAAATGGTGAAAAACTGAAAGTATTCCCTCTAAGAACAGGAACAAGACAAGGGTGTCCACTCTCACCACTATTATTCAACATAGTTTTGGAAGTTTTAGCCACAGCAATCAGAGAAGAAAATGAAATAAAAGGAATCCAAACTGGAAAAGAAGAAGTAAAATTGTCACTCTTTGCAGATGACATGATATCATACATAGAAAACCCTAAAGATTCTACCAGAAAAATGCTAGCACTAATCGACGAATTTAGTAAAGTAGCAGGATATAAAATTAATGCACAGAAATCTCTTGCATTCCTATACACTAACAACGGAAGAGCAGAAAGAGAAATTAAAGAAACTCTCCCATTCACCATTGCAACAAAAAGAATAAAATACCTAGGAATAAACCTGCCTAAAGAGGCAAAAGACCTGTATGCAGAAAACTATAAGACAATGAAGAAAGAAATCAAAGACAATGCAAACAGATGGAGAGAGATACCATGTTCTTGGATTGGAAGAATCAACATTGTGAAAATGACTGTACTACCCAAAACAATTTACAGATTCAACGCAATCCCTATCAAATTACCAATGGCATTTTTCACAGAACTAGAACAAGAAATCTTACGATTTGTATGGAAACGCAAAAGACCCCGAATAGCCAAAGCAATCTTGAGAAGGAAAGATGGAGTTGGTGGAATTAGGCTTCCTGACTTCAAACTATACTATAAGGCCATAGTGATCAACAGTATGGTACTGGCACAAAAACAGAAAGGTACATCAATGGAACAGAATAGAGAACTCAGAGGTAAGCCCAAGCACATATGGGCACCTTATCTTTGACAAAGGAGGCAAGAATATACAATGGAAAAAAGACAGCCTCTTTAATAAGTGGTCCTGGGAAAACTGGACAGCTAACATGTAAAAGAATGAAATTAGAACACTTCCTAACACCATACACAAAAATAAACTCCAAATGGATTAAAGACCTACATGGAAGGCCAGACACTATAAAACTCCTAGAGGAAAACATAGGCAGAACACTCTATGACATACATCAAAGCAAGATCCTTTTGGACCCACCTCCTAGAATAATGGAAATAAAATCAAGAATAAACAAATGGGACCTCATGAAACTTAAAAGCTTTTACACAGAGAAAGAAACCACAAACAAGACAAGAAGACAACCCTCAGAATAGGAGAAAATACTCGCCAACGAAGCAACAGACAAAGGATTAATCTCCAAAATACACAAGCAGCTCATGCAGCTTAATACCAAAAAAGCAAATAACCCAATCCACAAATGGGCGGAAGACCTAAATAGACATTTCTCCAAAGAAGACATACAGATGGCCAGCAAACACATGAAAAGATGCTCAATATCACTAATCATTAGAGAAATGCAAGTCAAAGCCACAATGAAGTATCACCTCACACCAGTCAGAATGGCCATCATCAAAACATCTAGAAACAATAAATGTTGGAGAGGGTGTGGAGAAAAGGGAACTCTCCTGCACTGTTGGTGGGAATGTAAGCTGGTATAGCCACTACGGAAAACAGTTTGGAGGTTCCTTAAAAAACTAAAAACAGAACTACCATATGATCCAGTAATCCCATTCCTGGGCATATATCCAGAGAAAACCATAATCCAAAAAGAAACATGTACCATAATGTTCATTGCAGCACTATTTACAACAGCCAGGACATGGAAGCAACCTAAATGCCCATCAACAGATGAATGGATAAAGAAGATGTGGCACATATATACAGTGGAATATTACTCAGCCATAAAAAGGGATGAAATGGAACTATACGTAATTAGGTGCATAGACCTAGAGACTGTCATACAGAGCAAAGTAAGCCAGAAAGAGAGAAACAAATACCATATGCTAACTCATATATATGGAATCTGAAAAAATGGTACTGATGAACCCAGTGACAGGGCAAGAGTGGGGATACAGATGTAGAGAATGGACTTGAGGACATTGGGCTGGGGTGGGGGGCGAAGGGGAAGCTGGGACGAAGTGAGAGTAGCACAGACAGAAACACTACCAAATGTAAAACAGATAACTAGTGGGAAGTTGCTGTACAACAAAGGGAGATCAACTCGATGATGGGTGATGCTTTAGAGGGCCAGGACAGGGAGGGTAGGAGGGAGTCACAGGAGGGAGTCACGGGAGGGAGGGGATATACATATAAATACAGCTGATTCTCTTTAGCGTACCTCAAAAACTGGTACAAGAGTGTAAAGCAATTATATTCCAATAAAGAGCTTAAAAAAAAAAAAAAAAAAACCTATGAGAAAAAGGTACTTCTCAGATGAACTGTTTTTACTGAGATGAAATTTACTAACATAAAATAAATCATTCTAAAGTGTACAATTCCTGGCATTTGGTAGATGTACAACCATCACTTCTATTTAGTTCCAAAATATTTTCATCACCACCAAAGGAGATCCTGTATCTACTACGCAGTCACTCCACATTCCCACCTCTCCTGAGTCCCCAGCAACCATTTAGCTGTTTTTTGTCTCTATAGATTTGCCTATTCTGGATATTTCTTACAAATGGAATCATAGAATATGTGCCCTTTGGGGTCTGGCCTCTTTCAGTTTTCAAGATTCATCCATATTGTAGCATGTATCAGTACTGCATTCCATTTTATGGTTGAATACTATTCCACTCTAGGAATATATCACATTTTGTTCATCTGTTGATAGACATTTGAGTTGTTTCTATCTTTTGGCTACTATAAATAATGCTGCTATAAATATAAACATTCACATACAAGATTCTGTTTGAATACTTGGTTCAATTATCTGAATACATTCCTAGGAATGGAACTGCTGGGTTATATGGTAATTCTATTTTTAACTTCTGAGGAACTAAGATGACAAGGGTTTCTTTAAAATGAAATATTCAATACCTTCTCAGTTTCTAAAAAAAAATCTTATGTGCTCAGAATTCTTTTTCATTGAAAGTACTTTATAAAAAATATTTCTTATACTTCAGTTTGTAAATTTTAGTACAAAAATGTCATTTTATAATTAGGAAAAGCTATATTGAATTAAGGGCAGTATGCTTAAATCAACCAAGTTTGCAAACTTTCAACCTATTTTTAACATACTAAATATAAATTCAAGATTCTTCTTTCCCTGGGTTCAATCCACTGATCAATCTGCAAACACACAGCTTATTTAGAAAGGTACTCTAATGTGGCCTATAATTATGTTATATATTTATAACTGAGTTAAAGCCTTCACAGTATGACTCAATTATCAAAATGACAGAGATAACAGCTCAAATTCTCTTTGGATGGAGGTAGAACATGTATGAGTGAGAGTGTATGTACATTTTGATACAACCATATGTATCATATGTATTATAATTTTTCCAAGATTTTTACAACATTATCCCCATTTATGCGTACTTTCTCATTCGATTTGTCCTAGAGTATGCATGAGTGCCACCTGCCTATATATAATGCAAGAGTAAGAGGATTCTGCTCATACAGGTGATTGAATGAGAGGTAGGAGATCAAAACTTGGTTTTGTTTACTTAGGAAAGTTATAGATTATATTCTCTCATTATACCGTTGTAAGACAAAGATCATTTGCTTCACAAACTGGTTATATGAGAAGATCATTTAAAAAGTACAGTCTATCTCTTTTCATTCATTAAACCATATTCAGATGCAGACTGTGTGAGTTACCGATCTCAGGATCTTTTTTACCCTTTAGGATAAGCCCTGTAAAGAAAGAATATGTTGGAACCAGCTATCAGGTACTGGCAGATGACCAAAAAGGTACAGAATCTTTGCAAAAGCTGTCCCATGTGCTGTTATACATAGGAAATAAGCAATAGCAGATTATAACTCAGCAATCTCTGTAACTCAAGAGGAATCAATGTCTATTACTACATCTTCCAGTGTTATTTCAAGTAATTTGGAAAACAAAGAGGAAGCTCAGTAGAGTTTCTATTTTCTCTTCTTTACTAATTGTTAATGTTACTATTGCAATAAAAAGTAAATTTTAATAGACTATTTTCTATTTGAAAAAAATATTTTCAATGGTTCACCATTCATTATAAATTAAGCATGTTTTAAGATAGTTAATACTAAAATATTCCAGAAAATATGCCATGAATCTAAAATATTAATTAGCTCTCCAAAAAGTATGTACATTTTCTTTGACTCACACTCTTTTTTTTTTTTTTTTAAAAAGAAGAGGTTTGTCTTGTAGTCCAATTCACTTCAAGAATGCGTCCCAGAAAGCATACACCAAGATGTATTCTGTGCTTACTTTACTCCTGAATGTCACTGGCAAACAGCTAGCAAGACTCTTGGATCATGAGAATGAACATACAGGGCTTAATTAATACCAAGAATTCAAAGGGGATCTGAGAGAGAATTAAGTAAGAGGAATAAAAGTAAGACATTTTAATATCAGCTTTGAGATTTGAACCAAATGTAAAATATTTCCCTCCTACAAAGAAGTAAATTATATCCGAATTATTATTTTAAATTTTCTACCAAACTTATCTATGTTTCCCTTCCTATAAGCCAGATAACTTTGAGTAAAATAATGACCTTTCTGAGGAAAAGAGATAAACTAAAGCTTGGGTAGGATAAATTACTTACCCACAGTCATACAGCTAGTAAGTGCATAAGTGTGTAAGTGTACTGCAAATTCCAATCCATGACTTTTAAGTCCAGAGGGCTTCCCATTATACCTTTCCCTCTCTCACAGGACATTTCCATTTCAGCCAGAGGGGATGAGGGTATTCATGTTTTCACCCACTGCCACAAATCTCTAAGAGAAGAACTTCAGGCAGAGGCAAGGAAGGCTTGCCAGAGAATCTGCACATTATGACACACTGGCAACCATTCCTCTAAGCTCCTTCCTGGTTATTACTATGACATCCCTAGGGCTATTTCAGTTTTGAATATGTAGCCTTGTTCTATAATTTCATCAGGATTTTGCATTTTAATCCATTCAATTTAACAAATTATTTTATATCAATATCTGTTTAGTAACTACATTGTAAAAAACTGTCAAACTTGTGAAACATTATATGCACATTCACTATCAGTGCTCTCAATACTATGGATAGATTCTTTGGTGAATATAAAATAAGAAAACAGTATGATTCAGTCATGTGATAAACTGTCTATGCGGATAG
This sequence comes from Hippopotamus amphibius kiboko, assembly GCF_030028045.1. Lineage (NCBI taxonomy): Eukaryota > Metazoa > Chordata > Mammalia > Artiodactyla > Hippopotamidae > Hippopotamus > Hippopotamus amphibius. The sequence goes on along the minus strand of NC_080192.1, from coordinate 24,731,711 downwards.
TCAATATGTATGTAAAATGTTATAAAACTTATGAGGAAGTCTCAAACAGGAATTTCACAAACGTTTTTTTTTTGGCTGCACCATGAGGCTTGTGGGACCTTAGTTCCACAACAAAGAATCAAAACCGGGCCCACAGCAGTAAAAGCACAGAGTCTTAACCACTGGACCGCCAGGGAATTCCCAGGAATTTCACAAACTTACTATGCACTTTTAAGCTATATTAACTTTGGTTATATGAATAACAAAAATATTTAAATGTTACCTTAAAAACAGCTACTTAACAACTAGGATAATGTTATACATTGTATTCTTATTTAAGAACCAATGAAAAATGGGAAGATAAACCGGACAGAGAATTCATCAGGGTTAGAGACCAGGTATAGTAACACTGTTGGAGTAAGAAGGGAACATTCCAGTAAGCAAGCAAAAGGTACTGAACTAGAGTAGGAGGTAGAGAAATAAACAAAAGGAAGCTATTAGGAACTAATCAGGAAAGTAAATTTACATTCAATTTATAAAGTAATTCAAGGGGGAAGCATCTCTCCTCCCCTTCCCCAACCCCTAAAAATTTACCATTATCCTTGCTGCTGTTTTCTTCAATAGTCATTTGCTCAGCCAGTTCAGACAATGATTCATCAATAGTCTGGCTTCCTCGAAGCGTGAGGGATAGCCTTCTCTTAAATTTTTTCATCCTATCCGCTGAATGTGACTTGAAAAGTCCTGAAAGAAGAGAACAGAATGAACATAACATTAAAGCTATGAGTATCTTACAGCTCAAGAAAATGTTGTTCTGGGTTTACTGGGAATCTTCAAAATAAGAATAAATGAGGAATTCTCAAGTCCATCAAACATCACAAAATCCAATCTCTTCCTTAAAAAGAACCACTCACTATGATTAATGCCATATTTACAAAGCATCATCAGAAGAGCAAGAATTCTACAAAACTAAAAATTGAGATTTTAAGCATCACAACTAAACTTAGAAGGATCAGAAATTTTCCTAAAATGAGCTGTGTAAAAACCAATTTTGTGAAAATATATTATTTTGATGTGTAGGTTCCATTATTATAAATATCAATCATCATATTGGAACCAGTCAGTGACATCTTTAGATATAACTGAGGGGATAAGACAGGTGAAAGAGGTGGGGAAGGGACAGAATAAAGAATGCTGTTTGACAATTTTTTAAATAGCTCCAAAAGAAATTTTCTTTTTTATTTTCAGCTCTTCTTTAGCTAACATATTGGAGTTTTGGTTTTTTTTCACCCCACCCCACCCCAGTCAGCTGTCAGTCTCCTATTATTATAACAATGCCAAATTTTAGAAGGGAAAAATGAAAGTCAAATTAACAGGTTTCAAATGCCTACTCCATACTAGACACTTTCATATCTCTTAATTCATTTAGTTTTCCTAATTTTAAAGAGTAGACTATACTATCCCATTTTTACAAATAAGCAAACATGCCCAAAGAAGTTCCCTGACAAAAGGCAAACAAACAAAGACAGAACTGAGACTTAAAATTAAGATTACCATTTTACCTTTTCCCCCACATTTTAACATCTCTGAAACCACGAGGTATCACAATTGCAGTAAGTCCCCTAAATACGAACGTTTCTGTTCCAAGAGCATGTCCGTACGCCCAACAAAGTTAGCCTAGGTACCCAACTAACACAATCAGCTATAAAGTACTGTACTGTAATAGGTTTATAATGTTTTCACACAAATAATACATAAAAAATAAACACAAAAAATAAATAAAACATTTTTAATCTTACAGTACAGTACCTTGAAAAGTACAGTAATACAGTACAACAGCTGGCACACAGGGTCTGGCATCCAGAGTTAATGACTAAAGGAGGGAGAGGAGGTAGGAGATGGCACAAGTGAAGGATCGTTAGCAACAGGAGATGGATGGCAAGCTGTAATTTACTCATGCCTGATGTGGATGGAACACATGTTCACAGCTTTGAAAGTCTGCAACTTGAAGGTTCATATGGAGAGTACTTATTATAATGGGATGTCAATTATAACTGATGGCTTTCTTTTTTCTTAGTAGTATATACACCAATGGCATAATTCATAGTAGAGTCTTAGATATGATCAAACAAGGTATTTGCTGCCAAAACCAATTCCTCAATTATTTACCCATAACTTCTTTTCTAATTTACAGTTTTAATTGTGGTGAGCTAGTTTATCAATTACCAAGCATATTATAACCATTAGCCCAACTAAGAATAAGAATCTTCTAACTCCCCTATGCTAAAATACCTGTTTTACCATCCAGTTCTGGACATCTATTTTGAATCTGTAAGTATTCTGCTTATTTCTTCATTCTAGGGCTCTATTCCAAAGCTGCTGAGTGTACTGAACAAGGGAATGCTACATAAGGTATTTATAATGAATAATTTTTATTTGCTCAAAGGCTGGGGGAGAGGGTATCAAATACAAATTGATCAGTGATAATATGTTTTATCAACTCTGTTTTACATACTTAAAGACAAATCAATGTTGCTGAATATTTTCTACTAACTAATCTTCCAGTTGACTAATCCTCTTTTCAGCTATGTCTAAACTAAAGTTAAACCAATCTATTGGGCTCTTAATTTTAGTTGTATTTTCAGTCCTAGAATTCCTATTTAATCCCTTTCTATAGATTCAAGTTCTCTAGTGAAATTCTTCACTTTGCAATCTGTTTTCATGACTAGGTTCTAGTATTTTAAAGATCTTGTTTATAACTCCAAAATTACATAACCTATGAATAACTTGCATAACCTGTTTCTACTGCTGGTTTTTCTCTGCTGGTCCTGCTGCATGCCTAGTAATTTTTTTACTGAATACTACACATTGTAAGTGAATGACTATATGAAAATATGTAAGAAAAAAATGTAGATACTCTGGATGATGTTATCTTCTTCCAGAAAGGATTTAATTTTGTTCTAGCAAGCAGTCAGAGTAAGAACAGTTCACCTCAGTCCAATCAGAAACAGAGCTGACTACAGGCTGAGTTTCAGATACTGTAAGGACTGGCCTACTTCTGTTTGTTCCCACTCCTGTGGTGTGGCCTTTTAAAAGATTCCAATTGCAAACCTAGGACTAAAACAATGACAAGAACTATTGAAAGCTCCACTCAACTCCCTCAGCTGCAATATTTGCTCACCTATCATACACTGCTCAACTTTTATCCTCTTATCCAAAAGAGTTTAAGAGCTGGAAAATACCTGAAGAGGAAACCCAGCACAGAATATGTCTGTTTCTCTTCTCTCCTGAATCTTTACTCTTTAAGTCTTGACTGACTCAGAAGCTCTTCAATGCTTTCAAACTATATTTTCCCCTAGTCTGATAGACAGCCTTAGTCTGATACAAGTTCCTCCAATCACAGGCAGAAATGGAGGTTCAGATGTGGATTAGAGCAGATAACATGTATTTTAGCAAGTAAGGTGAATTTATAGGAGAGAGTCAGTAAACTTTAAGAGTTGATTCCAACTAAGAAACCTGTAACTATAAGCCTGTCCTAAATGCTAGATTCTTTACTTCTCAAAGTCAGGCTTTATATAGCTCTACCCTGACAGTCAGTAATCCATGCCATTTGCTTAAAACATTAGCTATTTAAGATGAACTGAGCTATTGCCAATCTTCATCTACCCTTTTGTTTAATAATTTATTCTAGAGACACCCTCCTTTATAAAGCTCCAGAATTACCCTGTGTAGTAGAGGGATAACTCTGCAAGCTTGGGGGGGTCAAACTCTGCACATTCCAAAGAAAGGAATCACCTAAGACAAGCTCCTAGGAGATAATCTCTGACCCCTTACAAAATCCTGCCTGTTAAATTTCTTTGTATACCTGAAATCTTGGGCCACATCAGATAATTTATATTAACAATGTGAATTATGTAAATCCCTATCTTTGTATGCCTGGGGCTTAGAGCCACACTGTATCAGTTTGACCTCTGGGGAGAGGAGGAATAAGGGAAGCTGGAGACTGAGTGACTGAAGACAGTCATACAGGTACTTCCACGCCTATATAATTGACCCCTAAAAAAACTCTGGACACCAAGATTCAGGTAAGCTTCCCTGGTTGGCACCACTCTGCTATGCTGTCATACAAGACAACTGGAAGAATGAAGCACTGTCAAGCAACTCCACTAGGAGAGGATAAGTAAAAACTGGCACCTGGTTTCTCTTGGACTCCACCCTACACACCCTTTCCCCTTTGCTGATTTTAATCTGTATCTTTTCACTGTAATAAAACATAATCATGAGTTTAACAGCTTTTCTCGGATTTCTGTGCCCTTTTAGCAAATTATCAAGCATGAGGGTATCTTGGGAACCCTCAACACACACTCCTTCAAGAAATCTGTGTGCCCAAACAAAACCCCTAAGAACTAGTAGCTCAGTTACCAACTTTTTGACTCCAATTTTCTCAAACATAGTCACGTGGTCACCAATGTTCATCTCACTTATAGTTACCACTTCAGAATTTTGCACACCATTTTGCTGACCATGTACCTGCTTCTTATTTTAGATGACAAATAAGGATAAAATAACAAACTATAACAGACATTATCCAGAATTAAGTCACATAACATAGTAACATCCCATTCTGACCATTTGAAAACTTGTCAGTCCAAACTGCCTTGTACTATAAATAAAAAATACACACTGGATTTTAAAGACTTAATACTTTAAAGCAATGTATAAAAAGAAAAATCAATTGTTATATGCATAACGATGTTTTAAAATTCTAGACATATTTGATTAAGTAAAACGTATTTCTAAAACTAATTCTACTAATTAAATACACCTGCAAAATACTTCAATGCCAATATAGAGCGTCAAGTAAATCTTGGTGGTTTTAAGTGGGTACATAAACAGGGGGGGAAGGGAAATCATATAAGCCTTAACTTTTTCTTCATACAATGCTTTTGAACAATATATTAGGAGAAATTCTGTGTTTTTATAACTCAGAATAGTATGCATTTTCATAAAATAACTAACTATATGTATTTTCTATTCTGTCAGGAATAAGAAAGACATTTCTAATGCACATCAGTAAGAGAAAAAACACTTCATAGTAAAACACATCACATCCTCAAAAAGGTCCTATTTTTAGGTCCTATTTTTATCTTCCATGCAGTAACTGTAACCTTTTAATTAAGTTACAACGATCAGTAAACACAGATGTTAAAGAACTTCATCAACAATGCCTAGATCATTATTAAAGAAAAAATACTCCCAAATTAAAGATTCCTGACATTTCTAATTATTTTTAAGTAGAATTATGCATATCAACTTTTTTCCCCATTAGCTTGAGGACAAAAAAACGTACAATGCAACAATAAAGCACATTTTGTGAAGTAAAAATTACTATTTACATCAGCTTTAAGGTTAACTAACATCTACTGTCTTATAATAAAGCAGTGCTAAATTACTGATTTTCTAAAACCAACACCCTCAAGAGTTGAGTTAAAATATTTTTTCTATTTTAGCAAAAACTTTTACTTGGGATTGTTAGGATCCTTACACTGTCATTTTCATGAAGATTAAGATATGTTAACAAGGTGATTTATAGTGAATGCTTAAATATTTAATTTTATATTTAATTCATGTCACTGAAAAAGCTATTTTTACCTTAGAAGTAAATGTACTGTAATTTAAAATAAATCCTAAATAAAAACTCCACAACTGTTTGGTTTTAATATTTTAAAGATTTAGCTATCTACAGAACAATTATAAATGCTTAAATTTCAGCGTTAAGTATTACTCTTCAAAGGGCTCTTTCCTGACCCTGACCCTCTCTATTCCTTTACCCTTTTTGTATTTTTTTACTCTCAGCACTTATCACATATATATAATACATATATATCCCGTAGATCTATCCATTCAAATATATCTGTGTGCATGTATAATACAAAACAACCTTTATGCCTTTCTAGTTTTCAGAATGATCTCCAGATTTTTGCCATAGCTAGACCAAATTTTAAAAGGTAAAAGGGCAATAAATGATACTCTGAATGACTTCATATAAATCCTGCCTCTTTCTCCCCCTCCCTCACACACACATACACCCACAGCTGAAAATGTTCAAAATCAGTTTCCAACTACAAATGCTTAAAAGAAACATGTAATGTGTTAGCTTACTTTATCACCTGAGGCTAAATTTGAACTGGGATTGCCTGCTGTACAATTAAGAAAAATTTTCATTTTTTTATCATGTTTTTTATATGTAACTATAGGTATACCTTCTTTTATTGCATTTTGTTTTATTGCACAACAATAATGGAAGGTTTGCAGCAACTCTGAAAGTGCCATTTTTCCAACAGCATTCATTGACTTCATGTCTCTGTGTCACATTTTGGTAATTCTCACGATATTTCTAACTTTTTCATTATTATTATTATATTTGTTGTGGTGATCTATGATCAGTGATCTTTGATGTTACTATTGTAAACTTCTGTAGCACCACAAACCTTGCCCATCTAAGACAGGAAACTCAGTAAATGTTATACCTGTTTTAACTGCTCCACCCACCAGCTGTTCCCCCATCTCTCTCCCTCTCCTCAGGCCTCCCTATTCCCTGAGACACAATACTGAAATAAGGGCAATCAATAACCACAGAATGGCCTCCAAGTCTGCAAGTGAGAAGAGTCACACATCTCTCACTTTAAATCAAAAGCTAGAAATGAGTAAGTTTTGTGAGGAAGGCATGTTGAAAGCCAAGACAAGCTAAAAGTTAGGCCTCTTGTGCCACACCGCCAAATTGTGATGCAAAGGAAAAATTCTTGAAGGAAACTAAAAGTACTACTCCAGTGAATACCCAAATGATAAGAAAGCAAAACAGCCTTACTTCTGATATGGAGAAAGTTTTAGTGGGCAGGATGGAAGATCAAGCCAGCCACAACATTCCCTTAAGCCAAAGCTTAAACCACAGCAAGGCTCTAACTCTCTTCAATTTTGTGGTGAGAGATGAGGCAGCTGCAAAAAAGTTTGAAGCTAGCACAGGTTGGTTCACCAGGGTTTAAGAAAAGATGCCATCTCCATAACACAGAAGTGCAAAGTGAAGCAGCAAGTGTTGATGTAGAAGCTGCAGCAAGTTATCCAGAAGGTCTAAGATAATTAATGAAGGAGGATACACTACATAACAGATTTCCAATATAGACAAAACAGCATTCTACTAGAAAAGGATACCATCTAGGACTTTCACAGGAGGAGAAATCAATGCCTGGCTTCAATGCTTCGAAGGACAGGCTCTCTTGTTAGGGGCTAATGCAGCTGGTGACTTTAAGTTGAAGTCAATGTTCATTTACCATTCCAAAGATCCTAGGGCCCTTAAGAATTATGCTAAATTCACTCTGCATGTGCTCTGTAAAAGGAACAACAAAGCCTGAATGACAGCACATCTGTTTACAACGTGGTTTACTGAATATTTTAAGCCTACTATTGAGACCTACTGCTCAGGAAAAAAAATTCCTTTCAAAATATTACTGCTCACTGACAATGCACCTGGTCACCCAAGAGCTCTAATGGAGATGTACAATGAGATTAATGTTGTTCAAGACTGCTAATACAACATCCACTCTGTAGCCCACGGATCAAGGAGTAATTTTGATTTTCATGTCTTATTATTTAAGATATACACTTCATAAGGCAATAGCTGCTATACATAGTGATTCCTCTCATGGATCTAGACAAAATAAATTGAAAACCTTCAGGAAAGAATTCACCATTCTAGACGTCATTAAAAACATTCATGATTCATGGGAAGAAGTCAAAATATTAACATTAACAGTAGGTTTGGCAGAAGTTGATTCAAATCCTCATGGATGACTTTAAGGGGTCTAAGACCTCAGTGGAGGAAGAAACTGCAGATTTGGAAGAAATAGCAAGAGAACTAGGATTAAAGTAGGACCCGAAGATATGACTGAATTGCTGCAATCTCATGATAAAACTTTAACAGATGAGGAGTTGCTTCTTACAGATGAGCAAAGAAAGTGGTTTCCTGAGATAGCACCTATGCCTGGGGAGGATGCTGTGAGGACTGTTGAAATGACAACAAATGATTTAGAATATTACACAAACTTAGTTGTTAAAACAGCAGGAAGGTCTGAGAGGGCTGAGTGCAATTTTGAAAGAAGTTCTCCTGTGGGTAAAATACTATCAAACAGCATTGTATTCTACAGAGAAATTGGTCATGAAAGGAAGAATCAATTGATGTAGCAGCTGTTATCTTAAAAAACTGCCACAACCACCCCAAATCAGCAATCACCACCCTGATCAGTCAACAGCCATCCTCCAGCAAAAAGATTCACTGAAGGCTCAGATGATGGTTAGCATTTTTTAGCAATAAAGTATTTTTTAATTTAGGTGTACACACTGGGTTTTTAGACATAATGCTATTGCACACTTAACAGACTACAGTATAAACATAAGTTTTATATTCATTGGGGAAAAGAAAATTCATATGGCTCACTTTACTACAGTGGTCTGGAACCAAGTCTACAATATCTCTGAGGTATGTCCATATTCTATTTACTTACAGAATATAGATTATCATTTTGGAATGCCAACTGAGTTTTGCCCTAGGAATGGGAAACACTTTTTTTTTATTGCTGTTATTATTTTTAAGACCACAGCTGTGTAAAGCTATAAAAACTCGCCAACTAGATCCTCTACTACCAATATTTACCTGTAAAAATGCTGTCATTTTGTGATCCTTTTGGTACTTTCAATAAAAAAATTTTTGTACACAGATTTACCTTATAATCCAAACTTCTATTACTTAAAGGACTTGAGTGGCAATTCTCTGCTTATGTCCTTGAAATATTCTAAAAGCAATTTCTTATTAATAATTGCAGGAAAAGTTGGAGAAAAAACTAAAGATTGTTTTAAAAGTGCCTATGACTTTTCTTTAGGTAAAGAAGCAAAATTTACATGCAGAACAAATTAAGCATTTTAAAGTTTGGATTAAAATCCAAGACTGAAATGACAGACTAGTACTTTTCCACTTAGCGCTGCTGTTGTCATCTTTCCAAAATATCAAGCAGAATAATATGACTTCTCAACCAAGAGAGTTTTATTTATTTCTTTATAACATTTTCTGCAGTGACTATAGTTTTATTTATTTTTTATTTTTTTTAATACTTTTAAATTAAACCTTCTGTAAATGAGGTAAACTCACGGAGTGGCCTGTAAACAAATTTCCTAATAATTTTTCCTCAATAATTAAATCACAATAAATATCTAGCACTTTCTAGGACACTTAAGCTACCTATTCTTAATGAGGAATAACTAAAAATTAAGTTTTTTCCCTAAAGACACAAATTTCTTATTTGTATAAAACCCGAAGCTATTGTACTAAAGACTGACAGAGCAATGAAACAAAATTTCAATCATGCTTATAGGTTTTTTTCACCAAACACTTAAATATCTTTGTGTTCAAATCTGAGACTGATTCTTTTCCTTTCAAAGTCTGAGTAGTCAAACACACAAACCGGAAAAAAGACACCTACCAAAGACTTTCCTCTATTCATAAACACACATTAGAAAGACAATATAATACTGTGACAATTGAGATGCAAAATGTCATAGTAGGAAGCTCTTGGGGTTGGTCTCCCCACCAAACACAACCACCAAAGTCGAAAAAAAGGACCAGAATCAACTATCTCAGAACTCTGGAATCTGACTGAACACTTATAACAATAAGGGGAGTGCTTGCTGAAGGGAGAGGCTTTTGATCCTGATAGGAGAACCACGTGTGCAAACCAGCTGCCCTTTCCTCAGCCTGGTCCCAACAACGGAGATAGCAACCTGCATTCCTAGAGCAGCTGGCTGGTGCCATGGCAGATGCTGGGGAACCTTGACAAAAAAAAAAAAGTGGGGGAGGAGGTGCAGATTTTGGTCAGTCTGGCAAACCCTTGAGAGACTGGCACAGATGCAGACACTTGCCTCCCTTATGGCCCTTCTGGGCTGCACAGGGTGCCTGCACTGGCATCTACTGGGAGACTTAGAGAGACAGCAAGGGTTTTTTTGCTGTTGCTTGAGCCAAATATTAAAGATCTTCATCAGGTCACTAGCTGACTGCAAAGATAATGGAATAGAAACTTCAGCAACCACACACAGGAATACACATTTGCAAAAATCATTTGGGAAGTCACAAGTAGATGGGAGCAGACCTCAACAACCAAGAACACCGTGCAGGTAATGGTGGAAAGGGCTGGTGATCGGTGTTCTAAGTCTGCTCCTTCCAGTATCATCTGTGTGACTTGAGGCAAGCCTAAATCCCTCGACACCTTAGCTTGCTCATCCGGAAAACGCAATATATTTCGTCTGAGCTGTCTCACTCACATCCGAGTCATATAAAGAGGGATGAATAAGATAACGTGTTAGGATGTGTTCTGAGAAAAACGAAAGAGCTATTTATGCCAACACAGGTATTAAAAATAAAAGATGCCTATTTGCTTCCCAAAGGAAAAGTTGTAAATGATTTAAATCATATTTTAGTGACTCCAGAAATCCCTTTATTTTATTATTATTTTAAAAATTATTTATTTATTTATTTAAATTTTGGCTGCCTAGGGTCGTGGAGTGGGAGAATCTGATTTTCAGAGTTACCACATTAAGTACAAAGTCCAGGTCTCAACAAAAAACTACACAGCATACAAACAAACAAGAAAGCATGGCCCATTTACAAGAAAAAAAGCATTTGACAGAAACCATTCCTGAAGAAGCCCCGAATTTTGGAATTAGTAGCCAAGTATGTTAAATAAACTGCCCTAAATATGCTCAAAAAGTTAAAGGAAACCAAGAACAAAGAACTAAAGGAAACAAGGAAAACAATGTATGAAAAAAGTATCAATAAAGAGACAGATATTATAAAGAAACCGAACAAATTCTAGAACTAAGAAAGTACAGTAACTGAAATGAAAAACTCACAAGAGATTTAAGTAGGCAGAAGAAAAGATCAGTGAACCTGAACATAGTAAAGTCAAAACTGTCCAGTCTGAGGAACAGAAAGAAAAAAGAATGAAGAGAAATGAACCAAGCCTGAGGGATGTATAGGATATCATCAAGTGTACCCACAAAAACATCTGAGTCCCAGAAGAGAAGAGAAAGAAGAGGGTAAAAATTTTTTGAAGAAATAATGGTTGAAAACTTCCCAAATCTGATTGAAAACATGAATATACACATCCAAGAATCTCAATGAACTCCAAGATGGATAAACTCAAAAAGATCCATGCTGAGACACATATTCAAAGTGTCAAAATCCAAAAAGAGACAAAAAAGAATCTTGAAAGCAGCTGGAGAGAAGCAACTTGACACACACAAGGAACCCTCAAAAAGATTAATGGCTGACGTCTCATCAGAAACCATGAAGATCAGGTGGCACTGGGAATAATGTATTTATAGTCTGGAAAAAAAAAATCTGTCAACCAAGAATTCTGTATCCGGCAAACTATTCTCTAAGAATGAAAGAGAAAGACATTTCAGATAAACAAAAGCTGAAGAGGTTCATTATTAGTTGACCTGCCCTGCCCTGCAAGAAATACTAATGGGAATGCTTCAGGCTGAAATGAAAGGACATTAGACAGTAACTCAAACCCATAAGAAAAACTAAAGAACACCAGTAGAGCTAAGCATATGCAGTTATAAAAGACACTATCACTGTACTTTTGGTATGTAACTTCTCTTTTTTCCCCCTTTTCCTATATAATTTAATGGACAATGCACACACACCCACAAATGATAAATCTATGTTAATGGACACATAGTGTATACAGAGGTAATCTGTGACAATAACAATATAAAGGGGGAAGGATGGAGATATACAGGATCAGAGTGTTTATATACTATCGAGGTAAGTTGGTATTATTCAAGCTAGGTTGTTTTAAGTTGTTAATTCTAATTCCCAAGTAACCATTAAGAAATTAACTTAAAAGTATTACAGAAAAGGAAAAAAGAAGAGAATAAAAAAATCAACTACAAAAAAATGAAGTGTAAATAAAACATGGCAATAACAAGGAATTGAGGAACAAGAAACAAAGATATACAGAAAAAAATAGCTAAATGGAAGAAGTCCTTCCTTAGTAGTTACATTAAATGTAAATAGACTAAACTCTTCAATGGAAAGGCAGAAGTTCGCAGAATGGATTAAAAAAATATGGCCCATCTATATGCTGTTTACAAGAGACTTATTTTAGATATAAAGACACAAAGAGATTGAAAGTAAAAGGATAGAGAAAGGTATTCCATGCAAACAGTAACCAAAAGAGAGCTGAAATGACTAAATTTTTGTCAGAAAAAAGAGCATAAAATAGTGAAAAAAAGGTTATAGGAGACAAAGAGAGAGACTGTATAATGCTAAAAGACTAAGACATAACAATCATAAACATACATACCTAACAACAGAGCCTGAAAATATATTAAGTAAAAATTAACAAAATTCAAAGGACAAATAGACAGTTCTATAGTAGTAATTGGAGACTTCAATACCCCATTTTCAACACTGGATAAAAGAACCAGACAGAAGATTAATAAAGAAACAGAGGACCTGAACAACACTACACACCTAGTGTATTAGACTCTACAGACATGTATAGAATGCTCCACCTAACAACAGGAGAATACACATTCTTCTCAAGTGCAAACAGAACACTCTCCATGATAGACATTAGTAAGACCATAAAACAAGTCTTAATAAATTTTAAAAAATTGAAATCATAGAAAGTATACTTTCTGATCACAATGAAGCTGGAAATCTGAAAACAAAGAAAACTGGAAACCTCATAATATGTGTAGATTAAACAGCACACTCTTAACTAATAGATTAAAGAATTATCATCAAGAGATATTAGAAAATACATACAGACAAAAGGAAACAATTCCACTCCTCTTTGGATATATCCAAAAAAACTGAAAACAGGGACTCAGATATTTTTCCACAAATGTTAATAGCAGCGTTAATAATAACAGACATCCCCCCCCCCCAAAAAAAAGACAAAAGGTAAAAATAACCTAAGTGTCCAACAAGTGAATAAACTATGTACACATACACACATACATATATATGTATATATATACACACAAAAATACACATATACGATGGAATGAATACTATTCTGCCATCAAAAAAAGTAATGAAATTCTGATACATGCTAAATCATAGACGAACCTTAAAAACACAAGGCCAAGTGAAATAAGTCAGACATAAAAGGACAAATATTGTATGATTCTACTTACATGAAATATCGAGAATAGGTAAATTCATAGACACAGAAAGTGGAATAGAGGTTACCAGGGAATAAAAGGGAGGGGGCAATGAGGCGTTGTTTAATGAGTACAGAGTTTTTGTCTGGGACAATGAAAAAGCTCTGGAAATAGACAATAGTGATAGTTACACAACTTTTTTAATGTTGTTTTCTGGGGGGTAGGGTGACTTTTTTAATTAAGGTATAGTTGATGTAAGACATTATATAAGCTTCATGTGTACAACATAGCGATTCACAATTTTTAAAGGTTACACTCCATTTATAGTTATTATAAAATACTGGCTATATTCCCTGGGTTGTAAAATATATCCTAATAGCTTATTTATTTTATTTTTTTCATCTTTATTGGAGTATAACTACTTTACAATATTATGTTAACTGAATGTATTAATGTCACTAAATTTTACATTTAAAATGTTTAAAATGGTAAATTTTATGCTATGTGTATTTTACCACAATAAAAAAAAAAATCAACTATTGTGCCAGCATGCATTTATATCAGTTTTTTATCAAACTTACATATGGTCGATACTTTATTTTAGTACAATTTTATTAAAAGAATGGGCTAAGTAATTTCAGTGAGAACTACACAAATTATTTTGAACACAAAAGAGTAAATACGAGGACTACCGCTTATGGTTAGGATGTAGAAACTCACAAAAGACTATTGTTGCTTTCACCTCAACAATAAGAGCAATCCAGACAGACTCTAAAATCATAGTTTTTTAAACTCAGAGAGCTAAGATGCAAAAACAAACAAAAAAACACCGGGACTTCACTGGTGGTCCAGTGGTTAAGACTCACAGCTTCCAATGCAGGGGACATGGATTCCTGGTGGGGGAACTAAGATTCCCATACACCGTGTGGCGGGGCCAAAAGATTTAAAAAACAACAACAAGAAAAACAAAACATAAATGAACTAAATTCCTAGAGAGAACTAGCCCTTTCCAGGAATGAAAACAGGAATAGCTGGGGTCACAGTGAAACGAGGAGTGTATCTTGCTATAAAAGGGGAAAACTAGCCCAACTCTGAAGAAACTTGTAGGGGTTCATGGGGGCTGGCAAGACACTGAAACCCTGAGCAGCTTCAGTCACAAAGCATATCTGCACTTTCTCAAAAGGATCCTTTCCAAATATTGGAGCTGTACTAGGGAAGTGTGGGAGGGAGGACTGGGGACAGCAGCAGAGCTAAGAGAAAAAACTCTGTCCCCAAAGGCATAGTAGTCCACGTCTACTACAGAAAGGTGCCAGGGTATTGGGTGAATTCTTTCTCCAGAGGTGAGGAAAGCCAGGGGTGGGGCTAAAGAGAAAAGAAAATGGCCCAGCTGCTCAAAACTCCAGCATCTGAGCTGTGAAGCAGAGACCTCTTACAGTTTTACTAACTGTTGGCTGTGCTTTAAAGCATGAAGAGATTTCCTGAGTGTCACAGGTGGCTCAGATCCCAAGCCCTAACGAAGGGAAAATTCTGCTTCTGCACTCAAAACTTTTAATACCAGTGGTGAACTAAATATAATTAAAGCTATAACAGAGTTAGGACCCAAACTAGGCTGTTTTCCTATCAAATATCCTATTTCAGCTTTTCCCCCACAACTATGTAATAGCGACTTATTTACATACATGAATGTAGCTATTCAGAAGAATTCAAGTCTAGCATCTGGGAAAGTTATCAAGGAGAAAATAACACACATATCTCCACTGCCTCCAAACCCTGCTCCTCTTGTAATCTTCACTATCCCAGTAAATGGTAACTCTGGTCTATCACCTGCTCTGGTTGTCCTCCCTTTTTTCATACCCCACAATCAATACATCACAGAAACCTGTAGGTTCCTCCTTCAAAATATATCCACAGTATGACCACTTCTTACCACCTGAACTGCTAAAATCCTTAGCCAAGTCCCATCATCTCTTTGCCCAGAATATAATATTTAGAGCTTTCTAACTGGTCTTCCCACTCCCACCCACCACTTTCTCCCTCTCTGCCCCACTGCACATAGTATATTTTCTATACAGCAGCCAGAGCAAACATACTAAATCATAAATAACATTATCTCTCTTCTCCAAAATCCTCCAACAACTGGCACTTTACTCAAGAGTTAAACCCAGAATCCTTTAATGGCTTACCAAACCCTATAGGACCTGTCTGCCACTCTCCTTTTTAACCACATCTACTATCATTCTACTCCCACCCACTCTACTCTAGCAGCAGTCTCTTTGCTGATTCCTCCTGCCTTTGTCCTTGCTCTTCCTCTGCCTGGAATGCACTTCTCCCAGGTATGCTTAAGGTCAACTTCCTTCTGGGTTCTACTCAAACATCACTTCCCTGGTCATCCTGTATAAAACAATGACAACTCTACACCCAGGTTACACATTCCACCCCCCTTGCCTGTTTTAATCTCCTCCATAGCCTCACTGCTTGACATTCTAAATACTGGTTTATTGCGGATTCCTTCCACTAGAATTTAATCTCCTGGAAAACAGGGACTTAATGTTTTGTTAATCGTATTTAGTACAACTCACCATTTAGCACAAAACCTGGCACTCAACAGGCACTCATAAATACCTGTTTGAATGAATGAATGAAAGCAAATAATAGAGATAAGTCAGCTTTTATAACCGAAGATCTTTCTCCTATCTAAAGTCAATCTATCAATTGGCAAAGTTTTAAATCACTGTCTCATTCTGATAGCTCTGCTTAGGTTTTCCCCTTTGTTAAAAAGTTTTATTCACTCATTCAACAAACATTCACACAGAGGCCCTACCAAGTCCCAGGCATTATGAGGCAGAAAGATAAATAAGATATGAACTCTGCCCATAAGAAACTTAGTTTGGGAGGTGTTATATCATTTTCAGAATGATGACGCTATAATACTTCAAGTGAGTGTGTAACTTTTGGTTAATACATTAAATGTTTTAAAAATTGTTACAAAAGCCAAACAATTTATTCAACCAAGAGAATACTCAAATTGCACATTTTGTGAAAATTGTTTCACCAATATGACAACTTATGTGAAATTTAATTTGATTGGCTAACTTTATTAAGGTTGTAAAGATCAAGACATTTAGTTCATTATACTGGAACCCCTACAGGTATATGAAATGATTAATTATCCCCTGTATTCAATAACAGCTTAGTTGAAACCTAAACCAGTTGACAAGAAGCCTCTAACGGGCTTATTAATGTTGTATCTCAATACAGTCATTGGTATAAATAATCCCCCAAACCCTTCTGGCTTTTAGAATATAATAGTTTTCCACTAAAAGTTATTTTAATTATTTTCTTTAAGCATGTATTTTGCATACATTTTCTGATGGGAAATAAGTTAAAATTCAAAATGTGATTAAAGCCTGATTTAAAAATCACTCAAAGTGTAGATACTTTCATCATGAATAATCATCAATTGATTTGCAGATGATAAATCCTCACAGAAAGGGCATTTGTTTGAAACAGCTGTTCCAGTTTCAGTGAATTCAGAAAGTCCTCTATTAAGAAATGTCATCTGATGCTTTTGACAATAATGGTCTTACTCAGAGCAGAACCAAGAGAGCAATTGTAATCACTTGAGGTAGTGCCTCATTTTGATACACAAGTGGTTATATATAAAAAGGAAAAGGCCCACTGAAAAAGCAGCCAAGATTTGGAAACAAAATGGTATACGAAAAATGTACGACCTCATTAATTTTTATCTATTTCCCTGTAAATGAATCAAATTCTCTTTTAATTATTTATTCCAGCTAGATTCGTTATACCAAATTCTCTGTGATTTAAAAAAAAGGCTTGAAATTAAATTATAAAACTAGGGGCTCACTGAAAGACACAAAGAGCTGCTTTTAAAACACTTGCTCTGCCAATTATCTCCTACACTTTAAATCAATCATCATCTCTGGTAGCTAATAAAACATTGCTACACACAAAAAATTTATATTTCTCCACTGTAATTCAAAAACAAAGAAGGCAATTCAGATTACCATTCTATAACACCTAACCATGGTATTGTATACAAGCACTGTATTTCTCAAAGTATAACCACAGGAAGGTTATAGTAGACTTGATTAATCTGAGCTCCAATTACTTTACTTAGTCCTTTGAAAACTAACATTTTTAGACGAGAAAGGAACATGGGGATTTTACAGCTTTGTGTAGTACCAGGCCTATCATCTCTCTCGAGCAATCCAGCTGATTTCATGAAGAGTGAACTATTGATAGTATTAGAACCACAGTTTCAAATTATTCTTGAGGAAGGTAAAGTGGTTTATATAAAATGTTTCTCAAACATTAGTACAGAAAAAACAGTATCTCACCAACTATCATGAGATAAATATGCTTTTTTTAAAAAAAAAATCAGAAAATAATGGCAAAGAAACTAATGAAAGAAAAAACTGACGTAGGCACTTTTAACTACAAGGTCAGAAGAAGTAACTACATTTACCTCCCTAATTCACATACAAGCTGGAAACTCAGAAGTCATTCTTTATCCTTTCCACTCCCTCAACTGCCATATCCAATTCGATCATCAAGTCAGATTGTGCTGCTTTCATATTCCTCAAATTTCTCAATCCTTTTCTCTATTTCTACTGCCAGGCCTTAGCTTAAACCACCATAATTTATTATCTGAATCACTGCAACAAGCCCCATAATTATTCTCCCTGGTTCTTTCAAAAGTGTAATAATAAGATAGACAAACCTTTGGCAATCCTGTCAAGAAAAAAATAACATAAATGAACAGCATTATTATGACAACAGCAGAAATTAATTTGGTACCATCTTGTAAAGTTAAACACTGCATACCCAATGGTCCTGCAGTTCTTACCCTTGGTACCTATCCAAGAGAAAAGTTTAACAGAAGTATGAATAGAAATACTCGTAGCAAAATGTCTGTTATAGCATAATACTGGAAATGACACAAACATCTATAGTCAGGATAGTGGACAAACTATGGCAAATTTGCAGAAAAAATTATACAGTGGTAAAATGAGTGAACTACGACCACATGCAATAAGAATGAATATTAGTGATATTTAACCAAAAAAGCAAGTCCAGAAGACTACATTTAGTATACTCTTTTTATAAAAATAAAAACAAGAATAAAACAATACATTGTTTAGTAAACATACATATGATAAAACTTTTATAAAATGCAGAAGACTAAAATACAAAGTTCAGGATGATAGCTACCATTTAGGGAGAGGCAAGAAAAACACAAAGAAGATGTAAGTTACTAGCAAGGTTTGATAAATTGGATTCACAGATATTATTTTATTGAGGTACATAAATACATACACACTAGATAAGCAGGCCATGCACAGACCAGAGAGGATAATCATGAACCAAGGATTATGATTAGCATAATTCTGTGCAAACTGGTCGAAAATGTTAATAGAGTTAGGGGGAAAAAATAAGGAATGAAAAGACAGGAATGGATTAAAAATCTTCAGAGAAAAAGTGAAATCTTTTAATTATAAAAAGGACAGGGGGCTAGAGTCAAAGGGGCTGATTTCTTTTTCCCAGTCCTGCCACTAAGTAGCTGTATAATCTTAGACTAGTCACTTAACAGGTGAGTTTCAAAAACTGACTATGCTCAGATGGATTAAAAAAAATTTTTTTTTCCTGAAACAAATGGACTATATTTAATGTTATCAGATATGAAATCTGGTCTTTTTTGGAAGATGTGTCATTTCGTTTTTGGCTTCCCTTCCATTCCTGGCCTGCCAACATTATCTAATACTTGTCACTGTACTATTTTGCACACAAATAAGGCACCCAACTGATCATCCCAGCAGATTCTCTTCATAACTTATACTGATTATTACAAGCACTTAGGCTGAACTTAAAAAGACACACATACCTTGGGAGAACAACTGTGAAATAAATGTTGTTACTAAAAAAGTATAAGTCAGGTTTAACTAGGATATGCTACAGTAACAAACAAATCTTGGTGGCTTAAAATAACTAAGATTTTATTCTTTCATGCTATCTGTCCATGGAGAGTTGACTGGGGCTCTGCTCCAAGTCTTCAGGGACCTAATCTGAATTAGCAGCCACACAGGAAGGGAACAAAGAGTGTGGCAAAGAATACACTAACTCTTAAAGCTTCCATCTAGGAGTATCACTTTTACTCACACTTCACTAGCTAAATCAAGTCACATGGCCATGCCTAATTTTAAACAGACAGGAAATCCTACCATATTCCCAAAAGGAAAGTCAGAACATATGTGAACAATTTTCACAATTTCACAATGTTTTAACATTTGGAGACAAAAGTCAAATGTGATGTTAACATACTATTATGTATTAAAAATTCAAGATTAGAAAGAAATAACCAACATAATTGGTTTTTTAAAGATCTAACAACATAAAAATTCAAACAGCAAATAAAGAAAAGGCCAAATGCAAACCAAATCCCCATCAAAATTCCAAAGATTGAAAAAAACAGTCTATAACCCTCAAGAAGCATAAAGACATTTCAAGGAAATATTTACTTTTTCCCCTAAAACCTCAGTATTGCTAAGACATTCAAGTTGTCCATAGTTAGTTGTTAGGAAATAAAATAGGAATAGAAAGATGCCCCCAAAACTCTCGTTTTGGAAAATACTAACTATAGATTTAAATTGTTTGATTTAAACTGAGGGGATGGTAGCCTGTACTAAAGGGTATTACAACAGGAATGACATGGGTCCCGTAAGATGTACCACGATGGAGGAAAGAGTTTAGAATCGGGATTGATATAGGCCAGGAAGATCCCACCAAATACTGGAGAGGAATGTATGTTGCAGTCAACATAACTGGAAGACTTGGAAATCCTCTGGGTAACCCTGTATCTAGCATACACTTAAGTAATAATGATGAAAGTACACTGAAGAAATGGGGTTCACTCTATGAACACAATGAAGGTGGAAGGGAAAGGGAAGTTTCAAGGCTTAATCAAAAATGAGGCATGATAGGCTTGATAACCTGAGAGGTATCATGATTTGGATTCTTCCCTGGAACAGAGTTGTGTAAGAGTTGGTAAAGATGTGCTATTAAGAATCTGGCATATTCAATCTCATGAACAACTAAACTGGAACAACTGAACCAGAAAGATCCAACCAAGCCTCAAGTATGTGACTTCTGGAGAGGTATCATATAATCTTTGATGTCATATTAACATTTGGCTTAAACATCTCAATATCTGAGGAGCTTCAGATGCCAAAAATAATCAAAATAAGATCCTTCCCATCATCAAATAATTTTTATCATGACTTCTGCCCTTTATAATCATTATCTACAAGCATGTTCATTATTTACAATACTCACTGAACATCCAGTATACATAAATTCTGTGTTAGGAACTAAGGACAGAGAGTCAAAAGACAGATACTATCAATGGCCTAGAAGTGAGAAATAAAGAAAAGCAGACAACAACAGTGAAGTGTGATAATGATGATTCTCAAGCAGCTCTGGGTCCACAAATGAGGACGTCTGATAGCCAACGCAGAGAACGAAGAAAGGCATGGCATATTACAGAGGGTCAATAACGACTAAATGAAGAGTCGCCTAATCTGATCTCTAGGATTTTAGTTTGCAAAGTCCTATTACTTTGACCAGTGTATTAGTCAGGAATCAATCAGAAGACAGAAAATGACACCAGTAATTTTAACAGAGAGAATTCAATGTTAGTTGTTAATCAGGAACTGGAGAACTGAAAAGCTAAAAAAGAGTTCATAGCTGATAGTAACTGAAGGAAGCAGCTGTGACCCCCAGAGCTGAGGGAAACAAAGGGAAGTGGCTGGAATTATTAAAACTCAAAGGCTTGGAGAAACCTTATGAAACTGGGACCCAAATCTCTGAAAAGAAAGCATTCTTTGAAGCACACCAAGAATTTGAAGGAGTGTTCCTTCAAATTCTTGCACATGGCAGCTATTTGCCACTCCTATTCCTGCCAGGGTATAGTCCTGTTGCTGTGGAGATACTGACAGGAAGAAGACGTAAACAAGGAGGAGCAAATCCTGTCTCTTCTCTTGCTTTACTGTCTCCTACTGGTATCTCCTATTGGCAGAATGTGACAGGGAACCAGCTGGCAAAAGAGAAATATACACCACAAAATAAAGTTTAGAAAGGTGAGCCTGAAGCTGACAGAAAGTATTCAATAGCCAGCACCATCTATATAATTTTACTTTTCCATTCTAAATATTTAAGTAACATTCTACAAAAATTTAGAATTACAAAATTCTAGTTGAATTAAGCTATTTGAAGTCTTCTCATGACTTGTGAGGAAATTAATCAAGACCAAAATGAGGGCATTTATTTTAAAACCCAAACTTTAAAAGAACAACCATTTCTGTACTCCATAAATTAGGCAATGTATGCATCTTAAACAAAATCAGAATCTCAAGAGTTCAGCAAAACCTTGAAGGCTCAAATTTAATGTCTATATACAAATTTTAAACTTTCACCTATTCAAAAATCAAAGGAAAATATTAGTGTGGATTAATGAAAGGTCTGAATGGCTAAAATTTTAGATAAATGCTATTTCATTACTTTCAAACGTAAGAAGCTTTTTCTTTTAGACCAAATCTTAATCCTAGTGATTAATTTTAATATTTTTATTGTTTGAGATGTTCTGCATCTCTGGAATAGCTGACTTATGGATACATCATTTCAAACACACACACTTCATCAAATCTAAGATGCCGTCAATCATGAAGCATAGCATTACTACATAAACCACTACGGAAAAAAAATGCTATATAAATTAAACTATGACTTTATGAATTCTTTCATGGACTTTTAAAACTTACTGAAAGAACTCTACTCAGAACATACTTTGATTGATACCTTTTTTATTGTCAACTGCTGTTACACTAGTTTTTGAAGTATAAGTATTTTGGTCTCTTAAACTTCTTTTATTTTTCTTGTAGCTTTGTTTACCTTATTATTTATTCAACAAATCCCTTTTTTTCCAGAAAGAGCATAAAGATTAACCTTACTTCATTTCAAACTAGTGAGCTAAATAATATCACAACATTTGCAGGGCAAAGACAAGAGGTGGGAAAGGATGGCGAGAAATGGGTACAAGGTTTTTATTTTGTGGGGGAAAGTGATGAAAATATTCTAAAATTAGATTACAATGATGCTTGTAGAACTGTACATATATTAAAAACCAGCGAATTGTACATTTTAAAGGGTGAGTTTTATAGTACATAAATTACATTTCAAAAAAGCTGTTAAAATACATTTATGATCAATTCTGTTTTCTCATATCAAAACAACTGAACATAAAATTTTTATAGCATATTTTCAAAATCACTGAAAATAACTATACATTAGAGGATTCTCTGGTTCAGGTGTCAGCAAACTTTAACTGCGTATTA
Organism: Hippopotamus amphibius kiboko; assembly: GCF_030028045.1. Taxonomy (NCBI): domain Eukaryota; kingdom Metazoa; phylum Chordata; class Mammalia; order Artiodactyla; family Hippopotamidae; genus Hippopotamus; species Hippopotamus amphibius. The sequence continues at coordinate 24,709,101 of NC_080192.1, read as the reverse complement.
CCCAACAGAAAACATTTTAAGCTTTGTGGACCACATACAGTATCTGCCAAATATTTTTAAAACAACCTTTAAAAATGTAAAGCCATTCTTAGTTCTAAGACTGTAACTTGTTGACCCTGCTCTAATCATATACTACTTTATTTCAGAAAGCAAGCAGTCCAAAGTAGGCTATAGTGGTGACAACACTAAGGAGGAAACAAAACAGAAAAGCAGTTTTAGTCTTTTGAGAAATTCATCTTTCCTCTCATGTACTGCTGCGGGGAAGGGTGGGAGTAAGGGGGGTTGGATACAAAAATTACTTCCACATCATAAATCAGATATTCTAGATGTATCTTTTCAGTATCCAAGGTGCATTAATGGAAGAAGTCAGCCCTCAGATGTTTATAATTAATAACTCATGCTATTCACATCCAAAAAATACTTGAGGGGACAAAGACAATTATAAAAGTGACTCACAGATACACACCCTATACGTCTAATCAAAATTCACATTTCCAGTTTTGAAAGGAAATAAATCAATTAGCATTATTATAATCAGAATGGGCAATACAGATTTTCAAATGGGATTCCAGAGAACCCTAGGGTTCCATGAGGTGCTACTTGTTCTAGAGATGGTGACTAAAAAAAATAAATTTTTTTTTTTTTTTTTAACTCTGCACTCTGAAAGACAGCTCACGGTGCTGGAAGGTGATCACAAGACCTCCATTAGCAGCTTACTGTGAGCCCCTTGAGGTAGTTACATTCTTTAGAATTCCATGTAAACTAAATCACATAAGAGTATGTACTCTTACATGTATGACTTCTTTACTCAGCATAGTGATTGTGAGATTAACCCATGTTGTATGTACCAGCGGTTTGTTTCTTTTTGTTGCTGAAGAGTATTCCATTGTATGGATATACCACTTTCTCTTCATCAGCCTGTTAAAGAACACATGGGTTGTTTCCAGAGTTTGAATATTCCTAGGAACATTTTTGTACAAATCTTTTTTGCTGGGTCATGTGGTAGATATATGTCTAATTTTTTAAGGAATGTCCAGTTTCCCAAAGCAACTGTACCAGTTTTATATTCCCACCAGCAATGTATGTTCCAGTTGTCCCACATCCTCATAAACATTGGTTATTATTTATCTTTTTAAATTTTAGCCATTCTGATGAGTTATATCTGTCATTTTAATTCGCATTTTCCTAGTGACAAATGCTTTTGACCTTTTCATTTGATTATTATCCATATAATAATATAACCCGTCTTCAAATCTTTTGTCCATTTTTACTCGAGTTGTCTTACTAAAATTCCTTTATGTATTAAGTTCTCTATCAAACATACATACTACAAATTTTTTTTTCTTGTTCTGTGGCTTGCTTTTTTGTTCTCTTAATATTGTCTTTTAAAGACCAAAAGTTTTTAATTTTGATGCAGTCCAGTATTTCCTTTTTTATTTTATAGTTGGTTCTCTTTGTGTCCTAAAAAATTTTCAGTACCATAAGATCACAAATATTCTTCTATACTTTCTTCTACAAGTTTTATAGTTTTAGCCTTTCATTTTAAGTCTGTTCTCCATCTTGAATTATTTTTGTGTTGGTGTGAGGTAAGGGTTAGCTGTATAGGGTGTGTATCTGTGAGTCACTTCTATGATTGTCTTTGTCCCTTCAAATACTTTTTGGATGTGAGTAGCACGTGAGTTATTCATTTCTTTACTGATTTTTTTTTTTTTTTTTTTTGTCTGCATGTCCTATCAGAGAGGTCTATGAGAGAGGTCTAATAAACCCACAAGTATAATTGTGGACTTACCTGTTTATCCTTTAAGTTCAATTTTTGCTTTATATATTTTGAATCTATGTGATTAGCTGCATACAAATTGGAACTGTTGTATCTTTCTAATGAGCTGACCCTTTTAACATTATCCCTTTTTATCTCAAATAATATTTCTTGGCTTAAAGCCATTAACATTAGTGCAGTCACACCAGTCTTCTCTTGGCTAGAATTTGCACAGTATGTTGTTTTCCATCTTTCTACTCTGAACCTCTCTGTTTATAATTTGTAAGCATCTCACAGTTAAGTTGTACTTCTTTTTTCAGTCTTATGATGTCTTTTAATAGGAACATTAAATTTCATTTAATTATTGATATGGTTGAGTTTACGTCTACCAACTTTCTATTTATTTTCCATTTGTCCCACTGTTCTCTATTTTTTGTTCTTCTTTTCCTTCCTTCTTTTCTATTAATCAAGTATTTTTTATTATTCCATCTTGTGTATTCTATAGGCTTGTTATCTTTTAGCAACATTCTTTCAGTGGTTACTGTAAAAAACACACAAAAAGCATCTTTATTTTCTATCTTACATTAGTACTTTTACCACATTCCCCAAAGTGAAAGATTCTTACAACCAAATTTACTTTCTTTTTTTGCTACTGCTATCATATAATTCTACGTATAGTAGTCCCCCCTTACATGCAGTTTCACTTTTTGTGCTTACCTGCAATCAACTGCAGTACAAAAATATTAAATGAAAAATTCTAAAAATAAACATAAGTTTTAAATTGCACACCACTCTGAGTAGTGTGATGAAATCTCACAGTGTCCAGCTCCATCCCTCCTAGGATGTGAATCATCCCTTTGTCCATGCTGGATACACTACAAGTCCCATTAGTCACTTAGTAGTAGCCATCTCAGTTATCAGATCGGCTGTCATGACATCCGCAGTGCTTGCATTCAAGTAACCATTATTTTACTTAATAACAGCCCTAAAGTGGAAGCACAGTGATGCTGGCAATTTGGATATTCTCCTGCTGTGCTTAATTTATAAACTAAACCTTATCATAGGTATGCATGTATAGGAAAAAACACAGTATATATAGGATGCAGTACTATCCACAGTTTCAGGCATCTACTGAGGGTCTTGAAACATATTTCCCTGGATTGGGGGGAGGGGGGAACTACTGTATCTTACATTGTTTCCTGATATAACACTGTTAGACATTGTTCATACTGCTGGTTTAAGCAGTCAATAATCCTGCCTACCATATTTAGCCTATCTGGCGCTCTTCATTCCATCATGCTTCCATCTGAGATTTTTTTTTCTTTAGCCTGGGAAACTTCCTTAAGGGCAGCTATGCTGCTGATGGCTTCTCTCAGTTTCTGTTCACCTAAGAATATCTTTATTTCAATTTGCTTTTTGAAGGATATATTCAGAGTACAGAATTACCGGTTGGCAGTTTTTTCTTTCAGCACTTTAAAAATGCCTTTCCACTGCCTTCTGACTTCCATAGTCTGTTGAAAAGCTGACTTGCCAAATTCTTATTTCCTTCTAAGTAACATGTCTTTCCCTTTCTGACAGCTTTTAAGGTTTCTTTTACATGTAGATTTTAGCACTGCAATCCCAAACTGTGTACTGATGGGAGCACAGCAACATCTGTCAAACACTGTTCTAACTGCTACTACTAACTTATCTGGACCTAACTACTTAATAAATAGAACTATTAGTTATTTCTTTTGGATTAGAAGTGCTATGAAAAAGTTTCTAAGAACTAAGGCTAAATGCAGTTTTCTTTGTTATCTATCCTGTTTTGGGTTCACTGAGTTTCCTGTGAATCACTGGTTTGCAGTCTTAACAGTTAAAAAAGTCATTATTTCTTCGAATACAGTTCTGCCCCTTTCCCCTATTTCATCAACGTCTTAGTCTGTTCAGGCTGCTATAACAAAATACCACAGACTAGCTTATAAACAACAGAAATTTATTTCTCACAGTTCTGGAGGCTATAAGTATGAGACTGAGGTGCTAACATGGCCATATAAGTTGCTGAATTCCCATTGTATCCTCACATGGTATAAGAGACTGGGAAGCTCTCTGGGGTTCTCTTTAAGATGAGGGTTAATCCCTTGCATAAGGGCTTCCACCCTCATGACCTAAGCACCTCCCAAAAGGTGCTAACACCAACACACTGGGCATCAGGACTTCAACATATAAAATTTGAGGAAACATAAACATTTGGAACAGCACTCTGGGACTTCACTTATATACAGGTTTTTTTAATGCTGTTCTGCTTCTTTCCATCTTGTTTTCTCTCTGTGCTTTAAACATATCCTTACAACTACTCTACCAGGTGGTACTATCAAGAAAGATAGCAAGTATTATGGGAAATCACTTTACTATGCTTGGTCTTCTACTCTACTCCCTAAACGGGGGTAATGAAAATATTTTCCTCTATGTTGCATAAATGAACCTCAAAAACTGCCTTGAAAAAAAATTTAAGATCAGAAAATTACTCCTCCCTTTTAGGGAGAGAACTAGGAATCTAGCCCTACCATTAGTCTCATCCATGTAAAAACCTATTTAATATGTTCAAGGACTTAAAAAGTCACCACAAATATAAGACAGAACAGTATATAAGGAAGGTACTGAACTTACAAAAGCATTACTTGGTTACAATGAAATCTTTTTCAGACACCAAACCTTTGTCTATTTACCACAAATATTTTTTGCCAAATTAAAAACCCTCTGAATATCTGTTATTGTGTTAATATCTACTATATTTATCCATAAACATTTTTCAGCTTAACTGTCCTTAAGAATATCAATGTTAAAATTAAGATAAAACTGCTTTTCTCTTCAAAGACAAAATACGTATCAATAGCTACAACAGAAAATTCGTTTACCAATTTACTGTTAAAATAACATGAATAACACCACTGTGTACCTAGCCTTATGGAGTACAGTCTTCACATCTTATTTGATTCTTAGAATAATTCTGTGAAATAAAAAAGGTATTATTATTTACCATTACCATTATACAAATGAGAAAATAAAAGCCCAAAACTTAATTAACTCACCAAGGAATCATTACATTAAGTAAATCATGATAAAGTCAAAATTCAAATCCTATGTGCTCTTTTCATTAACCTACACACAAAATAAGTTGGTTCATGTGCAGATTACAAAGGAAACAAACTGCCTTTCAATTTCTGTGAAACAGTAATATTCTTGAGTAAAGTAAGTCAAAGCATTTGTGATAATTCTTTTCAAAAGAAAACCCAGAACTTAAAGCAACTTTAGAAATATCAAATTAGCTGAAAGTCAACAGCTTTCACTTACTATCTTACTAAAATGTGCTTAACAAATTATTTCCTAATGAGTGTATCATCTGTTATTTCTTTTAAATATAAACTAGGTTTATACAAAGTAGACAATACTATAAATAGTACATTTGCAGGAGACCTGTGACTATTCCTCCTTCCTCCTTCAGTAGGTCTACAAATATTTCTCCTTGCACAGAATTGTAAAGATAAATTCCAGATTCAGTTCCAGAAGTGGTCAGGAAAATTTTTCAACTATTCCTGGTTATATTTCTACACTTCTGAGAAGAGTTATTTGACAAAGGAAAGGACAAAAAGTTTCTAGCAAACCTTTGACAGCTATCCAGCCTTCCTAGTCAGTGTATTTTTTAATGAAGTTATTTAAAATTATTAATAAACTCCTTTTGAGGACAGTACTGTCAAGTGTTAGACATTCCATCAGAGAAACAGGCCACACCCATTATTGTATGAACACAGCAAACCATTTCTGTCATTACTTTTATGGGCAGTATAACCCAGTCCTTCACGTAAGAAAAAGTAAAATAAATATCCACATGAAAAGCTCCCTTAGTTCTAAGTATAATAAATCATAGCCACTACCTGACATATTATAATATCTGATATACTATATCTAGTGTATTGCAATATATAGGCTGAACAGGCATGAAGAAAGTAAAAATCATCTCTGAAAAATAAAAAGCAGAATTAATAAGCTATAATTTAAATTCCACTATCCCCCCCAACCAAAAAAGTCAATTATTAGTAACTCATGCTTGTTTAAAGTATTTAGTTAACGCTAAGACCCATAATTTGATCCTTATATAAATCAATTAGCTTTGCACTACTAGGAATATAATGTATCCATAACTCTGGACACTAAGAAATGGAACTGTATACCATTGGTCTTATGAGAACTTAGCCAAGATTACAGATAGCTCAACCTCATAACTGACACAAAGGATGTGACCTTGGTTAGATAGCTGGATCCTCTTCTCTTTTCTTAGTAGAAAGATATTAACTACTAGGTCAACAAAATTTTAATACAAAACATCTGAATATATTTTTTACTTCCTTATATCCTTTTATCCTCTCATTGCATGACATTTTTAATGATTTCTACTCTTCTAATTTTGTTCTAACTCAGTACGTCCTCCAAGAGCACTTGAGCACTTGAATTTCTAACAGTTGAAATAAGAAATATGTGACTTATACTTAATGAATTAGAGCAGATTCAGGGTTATTTCAATAATAATGTCACTCCCAAAAATGAATGGGAGAGAAGAATGGTTTTACAGTTCATGAATTAGAAATTGCTTACAATTCTCAGTCTCTCTTACCTATAGTTTCCCATATGTGAAATTATCTTTGCTGTCATGTGAGTCATAGCATAAGCAAAGTTGAAACCTAGAGAAAATAAAGCTCAATAAAACCTCTATAGTGACTGGTATGTGTATTCAGAGAATGGGAGGCCCAGATTTATCAAAAGAAAGCAGTCCAAAAATATGTATGTCAAAAAACACCGGTCTGCTATCTGACACAGACAAGAGATTTGTCCCACTCTGGTGTGCTTTTTTAGGAAAAAGGCAGGTTTACAAACACAGTCTCAGATCTATTTTATCTATACTGTATCTATAGAAATGGTCTAGGAAGATTTCAATAGGAAAAATGAGTAGAGGAGGGGAGGGATTGTTTCTCTATTCAACAAACAGTACATTAAGACTTGTTCCTTTTACTGTTCTGAATCCACCTGTATAAAGTATAAAGAAAGTCAAGAGGTCACAATCTTTAGATGTGGCTATATGTTCCCATTTATTTTGTGGTTAGAAGTTAGGGAAGTGACTGGAATTGTTCCCTCTATCAAAGGTAGGAAATGAGAGGTTATCCTGAGGTCAGGATCTTCTAATGTGGCTCTTGATTTAAATTGTGTTAACTTGTTCTGCTCCAGGATGAAAGCAATTATGACCAGATCAATGTGCTCTGCAGCTGGTTAGTCAGCTGCTCCAGAGTAGGCAGCCAGCAAAACAGCTTTGGGGCCCTCTCCAGGCACTGTGCCTCCTAAGATTCGAGTGCAGGCCAATCCTGCTGACATTAATTCTTAAAAGGTATTTTTAGCTCCCCAAGATAAGAAGTAAAATAAACATAAATAGGAAATATCCTCCTTTTAATTTTCCAGGTAAGCTATAATTGTTGAACTGTTCCACATTTTAGTCCAACATCCACCAGAAAATGAAATATTTTGACACCTCTGTATGAAACTATTGTACTGGCTCACGAGTCCCTTAGAAGTCATCAGCTGATTCCCTGGAAGAGGAAATTCAAAAGAAAGCCATTCTGGGGTTTTTTTATTTTTGTTTTTTTTTAAAAAGGGGGCAAACAAGGCTAGAAAGGAGAATAAGAGGGTTCCCAAACCTACGTAACTAATACAAAATCTTCTTAAAGGACACGGCTTGAATACAAAATTTTATGACCATTGCTATAACCACAAGTTAACTATGGAATCACAGCATATTCCAACTTTACTACAAAATCCATGTTAAAGCTTGAAAAAGTGTTCAATCCTACTGCTAACTTTCTTTCAAGTTAGAGTTCAAGAAAAATGTCTGAGATAGAATGGTATAGTCACTAAAAACAAGAACTGGTGAACCAACTAAGGACCCGTCCACTAATCAAGTCAGTAATTCAATGAATCACAAAAAAGGCAAAAAATTACACCTAAGTACCTTACACATTTTAATTTAAAACATTCAAATGTGCTTACCAATCTTTTGCTGTAAAACAAAGGCCATGCATGATAGGAATTTCTTACATAAACCCATGTTCCAATGCAGAGTCTACAATTTCTAGTTGATTTCTTTCAAACTGATGGGACAAGCTGAAAACACCTGTAAAGCTAAACTCTTCTAGATTTGTATGACCTTTCCAGGTTTTTAGTTGTCTTCCTTACATCTAATTCCACAAGTTTTGTTTTGATTTAAAGCAACCTGCCTTTATAATTCTCCTTATACACTGATATTTCATTGGTTTAGGTAGTATTTGATTAAATTATGTAATTACACGTAAAGCTGGCATAAAACAACTGATAGGAAAAGAATGTAAGGTCAAACTAAAGATCTTTACTAACTACTAGTCATCAGTTAGTATTAAGCATGCCATGATCATCAATCAGTAGTCTTACAGAGGGACTAAATGCTGCAAATCAGTCAGAGCTTCTACTATACCCTCACTTGCCTTTTTATTTAATTACTATTTTTTAAGAACCTTTATTGAGATAGTTAACATACAATAAACTGCATATATTTAGAGTGTACAATTTGGTTTTTTTTTTCTTATTAGTAATGTATATATATGGCAATTCCAATCTCCCAATTCATTCCTCACTTGCCTTCTTAAACACCGCACACAAAGGTCTCTGCAAGCATGCAATCATCTATGTCATCCAAAATACTTTAAACGTAACAAATTTCTTAACTGCAATATAGGTGGATGATTTGAATTTTCCTTTCTAAATGGAGTAATGACAAACTGTAATAAATTCCTACACAATTTTAAATAACATTCTTAAACTGGAAAAGAATTTAAACAGAGAAAAGAGAACCAAACTGAGTATTATAAACAAGAATTTTATTGCAAAAGCTTATCAACCCATCTCTGTTAATGTCATGATTTCTTTTTTTAAAAAAGGTTAAATTCCATTATGAGAAACATTTCCTTATTTCACTCCTGCAACAAATACTGTTTAAAATGTGGATATCAGCTAAGATTTGATTATTTTATATAGCAATTAAAAACAAATATTTATTATAGAATTTGACCTGATGCTTGAAAATTGATTCTTGTTTTTATCATGATTTGGGGCAAGGTTTATAGTCAGCTCCTAGGCACCTGAGTACATGTTCATTTATATGATTGCTTCCATAATAACAGGCTGAATATGTGATTAAAATCCAAGTCATCAGGTGTGTAAAGAATCAATAGGAAAGAAAACCTAACAGTACTCACCAGGGCTCTCCAGAACTCACGAGTAGTAAGAGACAGTAAAATGGGTATGAATTCATTATTACTGAACTCCAAAATGTATGTTACTCTAACTTTATTCAAATACTGGGGGGGGGGTCATCATTTAATTACAGTGAGTGAGTGAGTACGTTCAATTTAATGTATTTTTTTAAGTGCCTGGAGCACTGAAATGCTTCTCAAGGAGTCCAAAATAGACTCTTCTTTGTGGTTCCAATTGCTTCCAAAAATATGGCTTCTTTCACCAAGGAGGAAATAAAACTTTTTTTTTCTGACACTCAAATTTGATTTTTTTATCTGGAAATTAACAAGTGGCACCAACAAGTTATAGGCTTGTTTTAAGCATATAACACCAATTAAGCTTTTCCTGAAACCCTAATGTGTATTTGCCCTCTGTGTACGCATTTCACTAGCATTACTATCTCTCCGACATCCTCAGTAACACAAAAGGACAGAGAAAGGTTTCTACTCTTTTTCTATTATCATGTAAGCAGAAGGCATTAAATTTAATCACAATTTTCACTGATTGTTCAAAAGCCTCTTACCTATCAATAATCATTGCCCTAGAAAGCAATAGCTGTTAGAGCTTACTATTCAACCTGACACTGGTTTTGATCCAAAATTTAATTTACCAAGAACAACTTGAAAGATTTGTTCAAATAAATCAATCTCAACATTAAAACTATGAGCAAGTCTCTGTAAAGTTAACCAGGCAATTCACAAGTTTATGTCCCTATACACTGGCAAATGATTAGAAATGTACAGAAAATGACTAGTACCCAGTGATATTAATGAAAAATTTTACTCTCAATAAGTGAGACTTAAGTCTAGGTACTTCCTTACCCATAAGTTTCTCCAGCAACATCATATAAGAAGGCATTTATAATACACTCAATGGGAAAAAGTACTTAAGATTATGAATGTGAGTTTAGGTAAAATATATTTAATTGTTAAGAGATCTGGCCTTTTATCAATTTTCTCCTCTTGTGCAAGTCAAAGTAATAAAATGTGCTTTAAATAACAATAACAAAGAAAATGAAAAAAGAGACAAAGTTAACCTTTCACATTATTTAATTTTTCAGCAATCCTTTTGAAATAAAAGATCTCAGGCTTCCCTGATGGCGCAGTGCTTAAGAATCCGCCTGCCAATGCAGGGGACACAGGTTCGAGCGTTGGTCAGGGAAGATCCCACATGCCACAGAGCTATGAAGCCCGTGCGCCACAACTACTGAGCCTGTGCTCTAAAGCCCATGAGCCACAACTATTGAGCCCACATGCCATAACTACTGAAGCCTGCATGCCTAGAGCCTATGCTCCACAATAAGAGAAGCCACTGCAATGAGAAGCCCGTGCACCGCAAAGAGCAGCCTGCGCACCGCAAAGAAGAGCAGCCCCTGCTCTCTGCAACTAGAGAAAGCCCACACAGCAATGAAGACACAACACAGCCAATAAATAAATAAATTTATTAAAAATTTTAAAAAATAAATAAAAAAAAAAAGATCTCTGTGAACCTACCAGAAGTTAATATTATCAAGGAAATGATGTCTTTTCCCAATTTTATGTAACACGAAAAGTAGTGCTTTATTTACATTAACTCCTTTTAACTATCACAGTAACCCTACAATATTATTTAAATTATCCCCATTTTACGTATCTAAGGAAACTCAGTCACTGAAGAGTTAAAAACTCACTCAAGGTTACAGCTAGTAAGCAGGAAAGCCAGCTGGAACCCAAGTAGTTTAAGACCCTACTTAGTCCACGCTTTTAACTAATATCACCCAGAACAGGGTTCAACACATTGCTTCACTCAATAAATATGAATTGGCGGAGTGCTTAATAGCTTTTCTTTCTTCTAGGAGTTATAAAAATCAGTTTTTGAGAAATAAGGCACATACTAATCCTTCTTCCTTTCCTTATTCTACTTCTACCTAGACAGAACAGAGTATTCCCTACATTATGCTCTCATAATCTTCATATACATCGTTTATACAGCATTTTCCTATTTGTTTCTAACTAGTTTAAGTACAAAATTAAGAACACTGATTTTCAGAGAAAGAAGGTTGTTTTGCTGTTCATGTTCTTAAATCCCATTTCCTTGCATAGGACCTAACTCTAAGAAGGAAGGTCCAGATAAGTGCTGGACAGGACAGAAAAGAGGGCAATTTAAAAAAAGTCATTCTCTATAGTAACTTATAAACAAGAAGTGACCTAAAATTAGAGCATACCTCAGGTACCATTTTTTTTGCTAAGTTCTATAAGACTTTAACGACTGTGTATAACTTTAATTATCTAATTTGATTTCCATGAAAGACTTATGAGTTGGTACATATTGCTCTGCCCATTTTCACAAATGAGGAAAACAGACTCAAAAATGTTAATGAATTTGCCTAAGATCATACAGCTAGCAAGTCTTGTCATTTCCACATGAGGGAAGGGAACATAAGAATGAAAGCCTACAGCTCCAAGGCTATTCACAGAAGACAGCCAGGAGTAGATCTGAGAATTAGAATTCAGTGAGTTACTACAGAATAATAGACATAGCCCCCAAGAATATCCAATTGAGAGAGGATGATCAAGGGCAGGATTAGGATCCAATTTCATTTTGCTCTAGAGCAGAAGTTCTCCAAGTGTAGTCTGTGGGAATCTTTAAGGCAAGGGTGGGGGTGGGGCTTCCTGAGGTCAAAACTATTTCTACAATAATAATAAAAACTTAAAACCAATCCTCAAATCTAAAATCTAGTCTTATAAACTGATTTACTCACCAGCATAAGTGGGCTATGTAAATGGAAAGTTCCTGAGTTTCACCATATTACAAACTCCTTAACGACAGAAACATTTTAAAATATCTTTGTGTCCCTCCCTACCTTTGTCACATTACTCATATCCAAAAAAAAAATTTGTTGTATCAAGTCAAATTACTTCATCATACATTTCTAAATTAAAACTATACTTTATACCTATATTAACATAAAAGACTCTATAATACCACATCACCTCAAAATAAACTGAACAGGAATGTCAACCCACAGAACTGAAAAGGTCAGACTTCATCACATGGTGACACATAATGACCTCACTAATGTAAAGACATCCTGTGAGTCTCAGCTAATAATTCACTCTTTGAACTACCTCCTAACTCCAACAGTAGGAAACTTAAAAATCATTTTAGGAGAACTATATAAAATTTATGTTTAGATATTTAAAAGGTCACATTCTTATGGCTACTGTAAGAATAAAACTTCAATACCCTTCAAAAATAATACGTCACAAAACATTTTTCAATTACCAAATAAAAAGTTACATATTGTTTGTATATGTTTTCAAAGTACAAATTTCACAAAATCTCCTACTTTCTAAATATCCACGTAGGTTTCAAGAGAATGTTCTTAGCATACTTGGCACAAGATACACATGAACTTGTTTTTGATGTTTAAAAAAAAAGTGTGCAGGCAACTTTCTAGCCTTTTTCTCCAAAAAACATCTGAACTACATAACTGAATGTGCTATTTTGTCATTCTGTAACTTGTGACAGTAATAGTTTATCACTTAAAAAAAAATTAACACTTTATTAAAGCTTTCCTAAGACAGATTCTACTGGATAGTGGCCAACTTTCCTCAGCAACAGTGACATTAAAAACGTCAGCACTCTTCAACCTCTGGTAAAGTTTTTCTTTGGCAAAGGAAAGGGCTGTTTAGGGGGTAAAAAAAAAAAAAAAACTCTTATAAAGTAGTCAGTTAGTTTTGAAGATACAGGAAATACCCTCAAAAGGGATCTTCCGAAGGCTGAATCATGTATCAGTTGATCTCAAGTTTTCAAAACTATCATCACCCTCAGAAAAGCCTTCTTGCAATTTTGGAGGAGAAAAGAAAAAAACAAACAAAACAAAAAACCAAAAACTTAATCTTCTATGCCACATTACTTGCTAAACGGAAAATTAGAAACTGCTCACATACCAATCCTAAGACGGAGGGAGCATAACAACAAGCCAATTCACAAGTACACTTAATTTAGTTTGTAAAATCTATAGTAGAGGCCAGGGTGTAAGATTTCAATCAAAAGATTAAGAAGAAAATTTGCACCTGACTAAACTCCATAGCTACAATTTTGGTATTTTCCAAAAGTTTTTGTATTTTGTCTCTAGCATTTTTTACTCCATTAATTCTACTTATTTATGAAATCTTTGCATACTAGAAATAAGTAAACCACTAAATTAGATTAACACAACTGAAGAAAAAGAGGGTAAAATGTACCTTTTAAAAAAATGACAGGGACTTCCCTGGTGGTCCAGTGGCTAAGACTCTGCACTCCCCAGGTCATCGAGCTAGAGCCCACATTCTGGGCAACTAAGAGTTCGCATGCTGCAACTAAAAGACCCAGCACCATGCAACTAAGACCCTACGCAGCCAAATAAATGTTTAAAAAAAAAAAAAAAAGACTATACATAAAGAAAGTGATTTTTAAAAATTGACAAAAAAAAAGCTTCAAAGAAAGGTTACCTATGAGGGTATAGAAAAATATTTTAAAATGATAATACCTGAAATTAAGCGGAATTCTGACAATACCTGAATATTTCCCTTAAGTGGAATTAAATGGATTCTAGTTAATCAAAGATTCTAGTTAATCAAAGCTTGACTATAAGAGCCTAGATCCTCTCTTCTTTGCTTCATTTTTGCTTACTACCTATTCATTCAGTCTCAATCTCAAAAGCTGAGAGATAACATATCCCTACATTTAATTAACACCTGTGGTAAAATGTTAATTAGATACACATTTGGCACTGTTTAATGAAGGGTTTACAGCATACAGGAAGTCCACTGGGTGTAGGAGAAAGTAAGAGTAAGCCTAACACAGGTTAAAATCCTTTTTCTTTCTTATAGAGGTTGGGGAGAGTGAGAAGCACAACACTGAGAAAGCCAATCTTGGTTTCCTCTTTGAAGAAAGTAATTAACAACTACCTCAAAAGAATATGAGACACAGGGCTTCCTAAGTGGTGCAGTGGTTAAGAATCCACCTGCCAATGCAGGGGACACAGGTTTGATCCCTGCTCCAGGAAGATCCCACATGCTGCGAAGCAACTAAGCCTGTGCGCCACAACTATTGAGCCTGTGCTTTAGAGCCCATGAGCCACAACTATTGAGCCCACGTGCCACAACTACTGAAGCCCACGCGCCTAGAGCCCTCAATAAGAGAAGCCACGGCTATGAGGAGCCCCCGCTCACTGCAACTAGAGAAAGCCCGCATGCAGCAACAGAAGACCCAAATTAGCCAATAAATAAATTTATTAAAAAAAAAAAAAAAGACTGAGATATAGATTAGAATGTGTGTGTGTATATATATATATATATATATATATATAGTGCCCAGCACATAGTAGGCATTCAAAACTGTAACTTCCTCCCGAATTATGAACAGCAAATATACGTACTGTATATAAAATTGCAGGCTACACACTAATGACCTCCTTTCCTCAGTCACAGTCAAAATGAAAGGTAAAATAACTTTTATGGGATAATGTAGGAGCAAGATAGTAAAATTACTTTTAAGAAAATATTCTTAATTCCAAATAACTACTCTGCACACAGAATTGCCCACTAGGCAATTCTTACGTGAAGAACATCATGACAGAATAAATAGTTTCGTGAACAGTTTATATTTCGTACATGCACAGAACTGTTGAGTGAAAATTCATCACTGGGGACAATAGATCTTTCTCCATTTAGGCATGAAAGGGTTTTGTGTACTGACCTCACTACTTTACATCCACACCTCCAGAGATCACAAAACAATACCCTGTTTTTTTTCTATCTCTCTGGCCACACCTCTGTAGGAGGAGTGTATTCCCTCTGTCCCCCCTCCTCCCTCTCTCTTTCTGTTTCACACACACACACACACACACACACACACACACACACACACACACACACACACACACACACACACACACACACACACACACACACTATAGCCATTAGGCACTAGAACTCTTTAAGACCCAAGTATTTTCCTTACTATGCTTCCTCCTTAGGCAAACTCACCTAGGCACAAAGGTTCAATCTAAACACTAACTCCCCAAATTTCCATCTCTGATCCTTTTCTCTCTTTTCTGAGCTGCAAACTCATATATCCAACTACCTACCTGGGTGTCTCAGATACCTTAACTGTCAAAGTTAGAGGCTTCATTCCTCAGGGGAAAAAATTCAATGTCAAACCCCTCACCAAGAGAATGTATTGTCTTTGTAGATGGGCCTAAGAATTAGACCTTTTATAAATACATTTGCAAACTTATTGTGGTTCTGAATGGCTACTGAGAACTGAAACCATGTGCACCCGGAGTTCACAATCTACATTAACATCACTATTCAGCTGTCTTCAACAAGGCGACTTTACTATTCCAGGAAACGCTTGCCCAGGCAGATAAGAATTGCAAATAACTTCATTGTTCATTCCAGGAACTTCCCCAAAACCCCATATAAACCAACATCAGACTATTCAACTTTTCAATAAATAGCAGCAAATGATTGTTAACTTTCCAAGACTGAAAAAATCTCATCTTAAAACCCTTGCTTTGCTAAGTCTATCAATCCTAAACTATTACATCATGATCCCTACTAATTCTAATCAAGCTCCTGCATTGAAGTACCTGCATTAAAGATTCCAAATCCTCAATAAATATCCCAACTTTGCTCCTCCTCCTAATTTTGCTCATTTTCACCCATACACATACCCCTCTTCCCCCAGCAGATCCTATGAAGTCAGGAAAGGTGGTCTTCTCCTTTACTACCATAAGCAATAAACTCACCAGGTTACTTTGGGTAGTATTTTCTAGGAGCCAACATTCTAGAGCACTACCAGACAGCTTCTCAAATGTCTGTTAAAATTCAGTTCAGAAATACTAGTTTCATCACAAGTAGTACGAGGAAAATATGAATACCTTTATAAAATGTTATAAGAAATCACCACCCTACATTAGGCAACATCTGCTGACACTATTGATTCCAGTTACTTAATGAGTTAAAACAGCTAACTGGCCTACTAATTAAATTTCTAAAAATAATACCAAATAAAGAGATTACTAATATCAAAGGGGCCAAAAAACCAGTGAGGAGGTCTAAGGAAGATGGAAGATAAATCACAGAAAGGTTTAATAATCTAAACTGGAATCTTAGGAGAAACAGGATGGGGAAAAAACTAAATTAATATACGAATAATCCACAATGCTAATAATCTAGAAGAAAAAAGTACTGTTAAATATACTACAGTATAACAGTAAAAAGAAGCTTTAAAGGAGTCTTCATTATTGTAAAATTATTTTTAAACCATGATTAAGATATAATCAAATGCTTAATACATTTTCTAGAAAGCTGAAACTTCATACCTACCAAGAGTAAATGTATAAACATTTCTTCTACTTTAAATCATTTAAAGTACCTATAAGACCACAGATATGCTTATACAGGAGCAATCTGAAAAAAAAGGTTAAGCATTTAAAATGCCTCAATGATTGGGAGGAATTGAAGAATTCAAATTTTAAAATCTAAGTGTAAAAAAAAAAGGAAACCACAAGTACTGCAAGAAAATATGGATGAATTCCTTCATAATCTTGGAGTGGTGAAGACTTTTCCAATTATATTTCAAAATCCAGGAACATTAAAAAAATTACAATATAAAAAAGGAAAAAATTTGCATAAAAAAAAATCATAAAGAATCTAAATAGGTACTTCTCTGGTGGTTCAGTGGTAAAGAATTCGCCTTCAAATTCAGGGGACGCAGGTTCAATCCCTAGTCAGAGAAGTGATTCCATGTGCCATGGGGCAACTAAGCCTGTGTGCCACAACTGTTGAGCTCTTGCACCTCAACAAGAGAGCCCACGTGCTGCAAATTACATAGCCCACATATCCTGGAGCCCACGCACCACAACTAGAGGAAAAAAACCAGCGCAGTGCAACTAAAGAGAGGCCCGAACACCACAACGAAAGATCCCACATGCCTCAATGAAGATTCCTCATGCCACAATTAAGACCCAATGCAATCAAAATAAATAAATAAATAAATAAATACTTTGTTAAGAAAAAGAATCTAAACATATATATTTGCAACCCATATCACAAATAAAGGGCTAATCTCTCCCTATAGAGAAATCTTGAAGAAAAAAGAAAAAAAAAAGGCCAACAACCAAAAAGAAAAATAAAGAACATGAGAGTTCACAGACAGGAAAAACAAGTAAAATGCCCATTAAACATTAAAAAAAAAAAACCTCGATGTCATTCATAATGAGAGAAACACAATAGTCTGAGTTATACCAGTTCTCATCTACAAAATGGACAAAATTCCAAGTCTGACAACACATTCAGCTTGTGAGGGTATAAGAAAACAACCCACAGGGACTTCCCTGGTGGTCCAGTGGCTAAGACTCCATGCTCCCAATACAGAGGGCCCAGGTTCAATCCCTGGTCAGGGAATTAGATCCCATATGTCACAACTAAGAGTTCGCATGCTGCAACTAAAGATTCCTCATGAGGCAACTAAAAGATCCCACACATGACAACAAAGACCCGGTGCAGTCAAATAAATAAATTAAATAGATAAATATTTTTTAAAAAAGAAGAAGAAAACAAGCCTCTCATACATTCAGATAGTAAAAAAATGGCAATTTGACTACATCTAACCGAATTACAGAGGCACCTTTTTTTTTAAGTCTTATTTTATAATAGTTTGACTTACAGAAAAATTTCAAAGATAGTATAGCATTTCCCTACACTACACACCTAGTTTCTGCTAGTGAGATCTTATATTAGTATGGTACGTTTGTCACAATTAATGAACCAAAACTTTAGTTAATTTAGTTATAATTAACTAAAATCCATCCTTTATTTAGATTTCATTAGTTTTTAATCTAACGTCCTTTTTCTGTTCCAAGATCCCATGCAGTGTACCACATTATAGTATAATCATCCTCTTAGGTTTCTTTAGACTGTGACTGTTTCTCAGACTTTCGCTGTTTTAGATGACCTTGACAGTTTTGAAGAGTACTGTTCAGGTATTTTGTAGAATATCCCTCAATTGAGATTTGTCTGATGTTTTTCTCAAGATTAGACTGGGTTATAATTTGGGGGGAGGAAGACCACAGAGATGAAGTCATTCTCATCACATCATATTATCAATGTAATTTATAACTGCTTAAGTTCACTCTCTCGGTCTGTTCAGGCTGCTATAACAAAATGCCTTGACTAGATGGCTTATAAACAACAGAAATTTATTTCTCACAGTTCTACAGGCTAGGAAGTCCAAGATCAAGGCCACTGCAGATTCATATTTGGTGAGAGCCCACTCTCTAGTTCACCAATTGCCATCTTCTCATTGTGTCCTCACACAGCAGAAGGAGCAAAGGATCTCTCTTAGGTCTCTTACAAGGGTGCTAATTCCATTCATGAGGACTCCACCCTCATGCCATAAGCATTTCCCAAAGGTCCCACCTCCAAATACCATTACACTAAGGATTAGGTTTCAACATATGAATTTTAGGGAAATCCTTGTTCTTAGAATCTGAATCACACATTTGCTTATGCAAATGTTATATATATGTTGTTTAGTTGGCAAAGTAATAGCAAAAGAATAGGAAACAACCCAAGGATCCACACAGGACTGAGTGACCATGTATCCAAGGGAAGTACTACAACTGTTAAAAATAAAGATTTTTAGATATGGAAAAACCTCCAAAATAAAATATACACTGATTTACATTTGCAAAAAGAAACACTGGAAGGATATGCAGGATGCTATAAGAAATGTTTACCTATAAAAGATGTGGGAGGAAAAACAGGAAGGAGAAAGCAAAAGAGGAAACAAGACTTCTCTGTCTCTCTCTACATACTTCTGAGTTTGTTATCACATTACTTATTCCAAAAAATCTAAGTTTAATTTTTACAGGGAATTTAAAATGCCTACAAAAGTAAAAGGATTTTAAGAATTCAAGCAGTAAGAAAGAGTGGGGAAGGGAGACAATCATTTCTGAAAAGTACTACAAGACAAGGTAGCTCCCACTTAGGGACAATTATATACCAAAAACCTCACTGTAAGCTTTAGTAAGATGAAAACACTGAAATGCACTTATAGCTGCTAAAATTAGCCTTTTCTCAGAACTTAACTGAACTACTGTAAATGAAGTGTTGTATAATCACCCATGTTATTAGTAAAAAGGTGAAGTCTAAAAAACTATAAAATCATTTGCAGAGGCAGAATTAGTATTTGTATTATTGACGGGTATGCTGATATTCATAGTTAAATAAAAGGATCTATTATTTCTACAAGCTATAAATTTCCTATTTTATTTCTTATTTCCCCAGTAAAATAGTGAAGCCAATTTCTAACATATGAAAACATATCCTCATTGGAAGATAAAAATGACAGAGGGTTTGCAAATTAAAACACATGTCCAAGTGCTCCTAAGAGACAGTAGAATAATTTTCGTATCTCTGAGGTGAACCAAACCAGGAAAAAAGGGCACAGGTAGCTCTTTTTAGTATTTCCAAAGTAGGAAAGTAATCCTTTGAGGCCACCATCACAAAAAAAAGTTGTCCATTCAACACTCAGAAGTAGCTCATTCACAGCTGTTCACAAAACTTTCCCAAAAGTTTCACCACAGAAAAGTTTACATTCTGCCAAAAAAAACTGTTCAATAGCTCAATTCCACTTATGAATAAAATCCAAACTCCTTGCTAGTGTATCTTCCTCTCTGATCTCATCTTCTACTACTAACTCCATAAGCAACCTCTTTTTCTCTGTTTCTGCTATTGATACAATAGGCTGGTAGAGAATAAGAATTATTTTAAAAGAATATAAATCTTTTTTCAAAATAAAATAAAATAAAATAAATTTAAAAAATAAAAAAAATAAATCTTTTCTCATACCTTTTTACGCACTGTTCTCTTATCCTAGGAAATGCTTCCCTTCTTCTCTATTTGTAAAGCTAATTATCTTTAGCATCACCTTCTCTGAGAAGTCTACCTAATACCGTTGGCTAAATGTCACTCCCTCATTCTCTTCAGGATAACTATTAAGTCCACCTTTAGTGAGAGCATGAAATCGATAAAATCTATCATAAGTTACCTAATTTTACTGAGATGCTCTTTACATGGTACAATGACATGGACAATGAGTAAACAGAAGTCTAGTCTGATTCCTAATGCAACTCTTATAGATGTGCTGACATATTTTATAGTAGAGAGACCAGTTTTGAAGAAAAAAATAGACACCTACATCTACTTTTTTTTAACTTGTCATTTACAAAAGTAGAATAAAAACACATATATAGTATCAAAATTACTGGGAGAAAATATTCAGTGTCTTGCCATACCAGATAGCAAGATATATTATGATGCAGTGATCATTAAAATAAGCTGGAGTTAGTATAAGAATAGAAGAATCACCAAAACAAATTACCTCTGACTTAAAACAAACAAGAAAAACAACCACTTTATATGTAGTAATTTAATATAAAACAAAGAAAATATAACAAAATAATGAAAAAAGAAACTGTAAGGATTCAGGCAATGGTAATAGTCTCCTCCTCAGCAATTTGAGGGGACAATATGGTGCGAAGGAAAAAACCCAAAAACCAACATTGTAACAATCAAAGAAATTCAGATACAATATCTTTCTACAAATTATCAAAAGCAAATATTTAAAATATTAGTATCACTAAAAATAGATGTGGTACATTACTAGTGGCACTGGTACAACGGGCATTACCAGAAAAGGTTCACAGGCTTTGATTTGGGAATTTCAATTCTTAGGAATCCCACCCTAAGGAAATGTAAAATGCAGGTGGTGTGTCACATGCTAGAGTTTGTTCTTGCACAATTTAAAATACTGAAAAATGAAAAGTGACAATTTAATAATTTAATAATTATATCAACCACAATGAAATGTTTAAATTTTTGATGAATTGATGATTAACCACTGAAAATTGTAGCCATAAGAATTATTACCATAAAAACTTATGTTACATTATAAAAGGGATCTTAAAAATACTTAACTCTATATATGAAAAAAGACAGGAATTATTTGAAGATGATAACTAACATTAGGGAATTTAGATTACAGTCTATTTTCTACATTATTTGATGTTCTTATATTTAAAAGATAATTTTTAAAACATAATAATTGAGACCATAAAAAAAGAAAACAGTAAGACACTGATAAGAAACTAAAGTAATTAAACAAGAAGGGCATTAGACCAAGGTAGCTCTAATGTCTTGGCAGTCTATGTAAGCAAACCAGAACCTAAGCCAGAATCAATACACTTGAATCTGAGAAAATGAAACTTAAGAACAATCAATCACAACCAACCAACTAGGCTTTCCTAAATAAGGCAACCACTTAAGCTACAGCCAATCAAATAATTTCCTTGCTTTGCTTGCATGTCTTCTCTATAAAAAACCTCCACCCTAGCTCCTTTTGGTGGAGAGCTCCTTTGGCTTGGCACTGCCAATTCTAATCAATGTATACTCAAAGTTGAAAATTTTAATGTGCCTCTGTTTACTGTTTCACAAAACAAACTAAAAAAGCGAGACAAAAACATCCACTAAAGGGAAAAGTAAATAAAATAACTGGAACAGAAGACTTTTACACAACAAATAAGAAAACCTCCCCCCCAAACACGATTAAAGTAGGAAATCCAAAATAGAATTAAAAGGGAGAAAAAATAAGATGGAATGATGAAAGTTTTAATCACTTTGCCTTTACTTTAAATTTAATTGACACTGCTAAATTCTAGAACAATGACTCTAAAATTCAAGAATACTTGGAATGTTTTTAAAAAATCCAAACCCAGAGTATCCAATTGCTCTGGGACAGAACTTGAGATTTTATACACACACAGGTTCTATTTTTCTTTTTTTAATCAACAAGAGTGCTTCCGAGGTTCAGGTTAAGGCCACTGACCTATAAGAACATATGATAATAAACAAAAACATAATAAGAAAACAGTAAACATCTAAGCAGATTTTATGACAGAGGAAAAATGCAAAACCAGTTTCTTCTTTTGATAGATAAGTTGTACTACCTGTTATTCTATTTTGATTTCAGAAAACCTGAGTTGCACACAAAAGTCATTAAGAAGGAAAGCAAATATTGTCTAGACTGTTAAGATGTCAAATAAATGGTACAGTACAGGCCTGAAGAAGGGAAACAGGGCAAATGGTTACAAGTAAACTTTCGTTGGCCCTAAGGAAAAGCTTATCAATGTGATCAGGAAGACTGTGACAGTTTTATTCCTAATGATCATTAGATAAGAAACAGCAATGACTATCTTACATTATTTAGTCCACTAGTCTATACTATTCCCCTCCTGCCAATATACATAAAGGGTGTAACATACACCCACTAGTAACACTAACTCACTAACACACTGACTCTCAAACTCGGTAGGAGAGGCACATTAGAAAATCCAGGAGATATGTATAGTTTTAAAAGCCAGAGATGATTTTGATTCAAGTGTCCTTGTGAATCACTTATTCAGACATTCATCAACCTCAAAGAATGGATGTGCAAAACAATTCTAGTACCATAACCAAGTTTTTCCCACTATAATACAGAGTAAAAACAAAAATAACTGCTGTGAGTGCTCACTAGGCGCAAGGTACTTTGCAAAGTGCTTTATAGCTATCATTTAATTTCTACAATCCTATGAAATTCTGTCATTCCTGATTTTATAGAAGAAACTGACCCTGAAGAGTTTAAGTAACTACTCAAGATGACATAGTTATCAGTTATTAGTGAAGTAGTTTTTATGGGGAAAAAAAATGAAAACTATAACCAATTCTAAACTTTGTATAATAGAAGTGAATTGCAGATTTTTTTCCAAAAAATTATACATAAAATATAAAATGTCAACCGTTTTATGGCTTCTTGGAAAGAAAAGGGGTCAGAGGAAAACAGAAATGTAAATAATAATACTTGGAGAAGGAAGAGTAGCAAAAATCCATGCTCACAAACTTCTGGGCAAAACTTATTGCAAAATACAATGCTGACTCCTCTGTTCCTGGAGTGATAAAATATAGGTAAATATATCAAGATCTTGAAAATTTAACTGATCTAAACACTTTTAGCATCTTAAGACTATATAATAAATTGAGGAATATGAAAAAGCATCGAATCTTACAAATTGTGAAAACTCATTTTTAAATGTCACATTTCAAATAAGATGTTATCAAGCTATAATTTGATTTCTCAAATAAATCTAGTTTTTATAACATACTATATCAGAGATATAATTTAAAACTCTATTTTAAAAACCTAAATAAAATGTCTTTAATTTTAAAAGTAGACCATAAAGCAGTTTTTATTTAATTACAGTAATTCCAATGAAAACATATCTCCTGGATAACTGTATGCATAAACTATCAGGGTAACAGCAATGACATTCAGTGCCCTGTTCTGAGTGCAATTCTGTACTTTAGTTAATGAATTTAGTACTATACAGCTAAAGAGCTCATTTCACTAAGGATGAAATTTTATCCAAATCTTATTACTTTTGATATTGACCAATGTTTTTAGACCTTCAGAAATACATATTTTTAAAAAATACATATTTTATTTACATATAGATATTATAATTTTATATTCTGTCTAAAAGACAATCTTTGAAGACTACACCCCTTTTCTCTCCATTTTCACTAACAAGTAATTAAAAGGCCCAATAATCCCAAGTTATTGCCCCTCCAAATTGGCCTACCAACTGCTTCCTGATTACTCTCATACAAACACTGCCTACATGTAGCACCAACACTCAAAACTTTTGATAGCTTTTTATTTTCTACACTGTCGAAATTAATTCTTGACGCTGACCCTAATTTACTAATTCAGTGTTGTTTCTAATTCCACCACTTCGTTCACCCAATTAAACAATACATGATATGGGGTGAATACCAAAATTTAAAAAGCATGGTCCCTCTACAGCACAGAGCCAGATAGAAGAGTAGAGGATTTGTAAATAATTAATTACAATGTATTAAGTACTACCGTAGGCACAAATGTAGGCATAAATGGTAAAACAAAATCACCATAACTGCCAGAATGGATCAAAGAAGACTTCAGAGGAAGTGACATTTGTCCTCAAAAATGGGAATTTCTCTGCAAGTGTCACAGCACTGTAACATCAACACACCAGTTTCCTCATCTTTGTATCCTAGCGCTTCGATCACTCCTAGTGATAGTACAGAGTAGGCACGCACTTCAGACATGGATGCGATGGCTGGATGGACAGAAAGAAGAAGAGAGGGATAAAAAGACAGACACAAACCATCAACAGATAAATGGAGAAAGAAGATGTGGTGCATATATAAAAAGGAATATTACTCAGCCATTAAAAAAAGAATGAAATATTGCCATTTGCAGCAACATGGATGGACTTAGATATTATCACACTGAGTGAAGTAAGGCAAGACAAAGAAAGACATATATCACTTATATGTGGAATCTAAAAAATAATACAAATCAATTTACTTATAAAACAGAAACAGACTCAAGACAGAAAACAACCTTATGGTTACCAAAGAGGAAAGAGGGGGTGGTGGATAAATTAGAGGAGTATGAGATTAACAGATACATAACAGATTACATATAGTAATACTCAGGAAACTATATTCAATATATTATAATAACCTCTAATGGAAAAGAATCTGAAGAAAAAAATATATATATATATAAAATGGAATCGCTTCACTGTACACCTAAAACTAACACAATATTGTAAATCAACTATACTTCAAAAAAAAAAAAAAAAGACATATAAAGTAAGAATGAATAACTGTTAGACTTAAATAGGGTAAAATTAGAAGTAGTAATTCAGATGAGGCATTCCAAAATCCTGACATGTGAAAGTGGCAACAGAAAAAGATAAATCTAAAAGATATTTAGGATATAAAGTTAACAAGATTTGGTGTGACTAACTGGACTAGGGGGAGAAGAGCATAATAGAAAAACATAAAAAGCTGCCAAAGATTTTGGCTTAAGTGAGTAGGCTGATGGTGGCGCATTCACTGTGGCTAGGAATGGAGGCAGGGGACAATAAAAGAGCTCAGCTCTGGTAAGGGAGCTCTAAGAGGCAATATCTGGGAAGTGGCTAGAAAAGAACTCAGAAAAACAGGTCTGGATTAGAAACAAAGATGTGCAGATCATCAGCACATAGGTGATAAGAACAAAGCACTAAATATGGATGAGAATGCCCAGGGAACATGTAAAACATGAGAAAAGTGCTGGAGGACAGAACATTCCAGACAGCCAATGTTGCCATTACTGCACCCATTAAAGTATATTTTTATAATATGCACAATAACTAACACAATGCTGAGGACATGACAAATGCTTTAAAAGTACTTATTGATTACATCTCTGAATTAATTGAAAAATCATATTTATTAAGCATAATAAAGTCAGATAAAGGATCATTTCTTAAAAACAATTAAGACAGGCTCAAGAGACTAACGGTCTGCTTAAGGAATCCAAAGCTTACTTCAAAAATCATTGAAAAGCTTCCTTCTTACCAGAAATAGCAATACAAATCAGTAATTAAAATATTACACCCAGAAGTATATACTTCAAAAAGTTTATTTTATAAAATACTTTAAAATATATATTAACTAATTTAAAGGATAATGCCTCTAAATTTGGAGTGATAAGAACTTCAGTGTTGTTACCTGATATTCTTCCACAAATATTAACACCAATTTTAACCAACTTTTGTTTATATTATTTAACATTAACACACACTAATAACAAATATTAACCATCAACTGTAAAAATAGCAGGAATAAATATATGATGAGAAGACCAAAGCAAGTTAGTAATGAATATAGTGAAAGAAAAATTATTCTTGGGTCCTTTTCCCATTGTTTACAAATATGCATACAAAATTCAGAGCATTCTTGAAAGTATTTACGCTAACAAGAACATGCTATTAAAAGGCTGACAAAATCTTTTTTTTTTTTTTTAAACTTACGGCAACAAACAAAAGAAAGCAAATCTTCTTTCATTGTTTTTCACTTTAATGGACTACCCTTAGGTCAAGTCAATAACAACTTCTGTTTTTTAAATCTGAATAAGAGATAATAATCAACAATACTGATGTGCAATTTTTATATTATAAGGATCTGTTTTTAATACAAAAAATTATGACCCAAAATGTACAATTTTGTCTGATACTTCCATTTTTCAGTGGTACATAGTCACATATCAATAAAAACACAAGATAAAAATTACACTTTATTTAATTACAATATGCAATATCAAACCAAAACCCAATAGGCACTTACACCTGTATAGATATAGATATAAAATTTATCTACCTTAAGGCAAGTTTTCCCCAACACTGAAGCAATGTACACCATATGTATCTGGCTATCTTCCCTTTTGTGGCACATAATCAAATAATGTGAACTAATTTTAACACATTAAAAAATCAAAATAAAGATAACTTTTGCTTATCCCAATATGTCACAGATCCATAAATCTACCTCCTTAAATACCGGATTCAATATCATATGTTACTGCAGACCATAACATTACTTAGGCACCCAGCCTATTAGATTTACTGGTAGATGTCTACTGATTTTCTAAGTTGGCCAACAAAGGAAGGAAAACAGACTAGGAAAGGTAAGCTACACTCAGATATATTCAATACATTTTTCTGGTTCTTGGCAATTCCTCTTTTCATGTCAAATATTTTGCAGATATCAAAAGTAACTGCTAACTAAAAAAGCCTCAGAGCAAAATAATGACAAAGAATTCACTAATGACAGTAAGAATTTTGGGCTTAATATTGTAAATATCTCACAGAAAATTTTTTTAAAGTCAGTCTAATAGGTCCTCTCACCACCAGTTCAAAGAAATTGCCAACATTGCAGGCTGAACACTAGTAAGTTATAACAGCTTTTCTACTGCAGGCAGTTTTTTAACCTCACAAATACTATTTTAAACACATTTTAAAATTCCATAAACCTACTGTTTATCTTCATCGTTTCGAATGCAAAATGCCATAATCAGTTTACAAAACGCATTTAAAATAATTTTTCCACTTAAAAGTTTAAGCAAAGTGACTTCCCTGGTGGCGCAGTGGTTAAGAATCTGCCTGCCCATGCAGGGGACACAGGTTTGATCCCTGGTCCAGGAAGATCCCACATGCCAAGTAGCAACTAAGCCCATGAGCCACAACTACTGAGCCCAAGTGCCATAACTACTGAAGCCCGCGTGCCTAGCACTCCTACTCTGCAACGAGAAGCCACCTCAATGAGAAGCCCACACACAGCAACGAAGACCCAACGCAGCCAATAAATAAAATAAAGTTTAAGCAAAAATTCAAAGTTCAAAGAACATTCAAAATTCAAAGAACTTAAAACCATGTTTCCTTCACATGTATAAAAGGGGGCAACTTTTAAAATAGATAAAATACTCTAAGGAATACCTTACAAGCTGAATTTTACATATAATGTCTCTTTTCTACAATACAGCAAGACTTTTATTGTAATTACACATCATGGAAGTATAAAAGCTATATAAATGAATGCCATGACATGATGCTATAATTTTTATTAAGACTAGAGAACAGTAATGAATTCAAAATGTAATAGCCTATAAATATTCAGTACTATTAGACAATAAAGAAAGTACCAGGGCAAAAATTTTGTATTCATAGGAAAATTTTTTTATTAAGGAATATCATCATCTTCACTTTTGAGTATCTACCTCAGTAGCCACTACAGAGTTCTATTGTTCACAATAAAATGTTTGCAGTTTTTTAGTTAGTACTATTTCACCAATAAAGGAAAAGGAGAAAAATATTGCTGAAAATAAGGGAAAAAACAAAAGCCTTCATAGAGTAAATAATTTTATATGCCATCTTTTTCCTCCACAATCGTAAGACTAAACCAGTAACTGAAAACTAAATATATCAACACTTATGTACTTTAAAATCTGCTTAGTTAATGCAGCTATTCTGTACTACAGAAAAAAATAAAATCTAATTTTTCTATTTTTGTAAAACCAAGATTTATTACAACAAGATCGCTGGTGTACAAAGCTACCACACTGGATTGCTACCATACACTGAATTAATTATTCTAATTTCATCTTTCCTTACTACGTATCTCTCTTTTTTCCTTCAGGTAACCAGAGTACATTTGGCAAGCTGCACTATTTCAAATACCTAACACTAAAAGTGACTTTAGTGGGCCTGAATCCAAGGATGAGAATTATACATTTTATAGAAGCTTCTTTCAGTAACAGGCAAATTAGATATTAACAAAACTTTAATTCTTTTTTTTAAACAAGACTTTAATTCTTCATATACTTTTTTACTGATTGTAAAAGTAATGTGAAAATTGGAAAAATACATAAATGTATTTTTATACGTGCATAAGTCCCACTATCCAGAAATCTTTGTTAACTTTTTGGTAGATTTGCTTCTAGTGAGAATAAAACTTCAGGTATCTAATTAGACACTAATAAATATGTAGGGGGAAAAAAATCAGTGTATCCTCAATATGGCCTTTTGATAAATATATAAAACATCAATTATTAATGAATGACTTAATTTCACAAAGAATTGAGGGAGTCCCTCAATTCAGAGACAGGTCCCTAAACTGAAATCCCTTTCACAATTTTTATAGTGTCAACATTTTAATGGCAACAAACAGCAAGATATGACTATTCTTACGACATCAACAGTAATGTCCCTACATCAAACAGGCTTTCCTTTCCTTTCCATTCAAATTTCAATATGTTTTTATTTTCGCTGTTAAAAAATCAATAACAAATTATATTTGCATGGTAATTTTAAAAACTGCTTAAATTCAAAGACTAAGCTATTTTCTTTGAAGCCCAGCATTTAAACTATTAGTGTTCCTGGCCAATGAGGTAATTTACCAAATAAAAGGTTACCACTTTTACATTCCGACAATCTCTCTCATAAAATAAAATTATTCCTTAAAACATAGCCACATTTTTTTCTTTTGTTCCAGCCCATTGTTTATGGAAATATGCAGATGTTAGGATTACAAAGACTGAAACGACTTCATTAACAAAGCAACATCTCAACATTTAATAAACCAACTACTTAATCTAAAACAAGAACAGAACAAAACCAATAATATTAATGCTAGCAAATTTTTTTCTTAAAATGTGGCTGATCCTTACTTCTAACTTCAAGGAAGACTTTCCTTTACTCAAGGCATCAAAGATCTTAAATCCCATTCATTTTCTTCTGTCCAATGGTCAACAAAATAAGTCTAAAATACAGCAACTCAGGTTTGTTACCCTGACCTTCTCATGCAAGCGAATTTTAAAAGAAATCCTTTAACAAAGACTCGAGAAAGAATCAGCAAAGTCTGAGGAAAGAATTGTCTAAGTCAAGCATTTCCTAATAAGTGACAGAAGGTCTAGCGGCTGCCAAGGGATACACTTTGCTGACCCTAGGAACAGTCAAAACTTAAAACAAGATTTGACACTGTCATATCTAAAAAGTTAATTTGGCTAATAAGTACAAAGGTGGTAATCCATGACCAATGACGTGTCTTCAGTGGACACATTAATATAAAGAAGGAGCGCCACGGATTTCAGCCAAGTGCTTTTGCCATTTTTGCAGAAGAAAAGCTAATTGTTAATGGCCATGTGACATTATAAGGTCCCAGAAAAGGAAAGGGTGGGAGGAAGAGAGAGGAGTTCAAGGCAGTTCACGGTCAGAACAAGCTCAGACATCCTGTCATTAACAAACATTCCCCAAGCTGAAGGCAAAATACTGCTTATCCGAAAAGGAGTGGGTGAGAAGCAGGGGGAGAACAAGGGGAAAACCAAAGAAGAGTCAATGTGGCAGGGAGGGGGTGATGGGAGGGAGCGAAATCTGGAGCTATCCAGCTGAGTTGGGGAGCAAAACCTAGGGGCACAAAAACCCTGAGAAAAGCAACTGCGACGAAGACGACAATACTTGGCAGCCCCCCATCTCCCCCTCCCCATCTTTGGGTTCTTTGGGTTTCCCACCTTCCCTCCACCTCTGCGCTGACCAACACGCGGGTGTGACCCGCCAGCGGGAGGCTGCCCAGACCTTTGTCTCGGCCGGCTCCCCACGCGAGGGCTCCTCCTCCTCCCGCTCCCCACCCGCGCACACCCCCGGCGTCTCCAAGGAGCTGGAAACGCTGCGGCCGCCGCCGCCTCCTCGCCCACCTCCCGCGGACCCGCGCCCCTTCCTTCCCCTCGGGGCTGCGCCGCCCGCTCCCGCAGCTCCACCCCCGCCGAGGGGACCTTTGTGTCTCGGGGGACTTTCTGCCTCTTCCCCTCCTCCGCGTCGCGGGGAGACCGGCCTCCCCCGGAGACCAGAGCGGCAGCAAGCACGGAGGCGGCGGCTGGGGGCGCCTCCCGCGAAGGAGCCCGAGCGTCAGACACCCACACCCCACCCCATGCCCGGAAATGCCCCGGCGACCCGGGTCCGCAGCGGACCCGAGGGGCGACCGGCACAAGCGAGCCCCCTGCGGCGCGCCGCCCTCTCTCAACTTCCCGGCCGGGCCTGAGCCTCCCGCGCCCCCACCAGCCGCCCGCCCCGGCTCCCAGTCCCACGCACCCTCCGGCCCCTCGGTCCGGGGTCGGCGTGGCAGCAGGGAAAGCCCCGCGCGGCCGCCCAGCCGCCAACTCACCAGCAAGTGCGGGGGCCGCGTCCCGAGAGCAGGCGAGGCGAGGCGCAGAGGGAAAGCGGCTCCGCCGACGCCCGTGGCGACCGGATGCAGGTCCGGGTCCCAGCGGCTGGCCGACCCGAGGCGCCTCCGAGGCGCAGGCCTCCGCCGCCGCAGCCGCCTTCCAGCTCACGCCGAGGGTCCAAGCCTCCGGGAGGGGCCGCGGGTCCCTCACGCGTTGTCAAGCCCCCCGGACAACATGGCTCCCGGGCCGCCGAGCCGCGCGGGCGGCCCACTAATCCCCTTGGAGGAGCCGCGGCGGGAGCGAGGCGGGGAGGGAAGCGCCGACGCCTGGCTGAGGCGGCCCGGCCGAACACGGGCTCCTTCTTCTCTGGAGCTGGACCGTGCGAAGCTGAGGAGACGCTCGCTGCGTATGCGTCGCTTTCTCACTCGGCGGCTGCGGCTTGACGCCTCCGCCTGTTCCCCGGGGGAGAGCGAGCGAGAGAGAAAAAAGACTTTTATTGAAACGATCCAACCAGCAGCGGCAGAGAAAGGCGACCGGTCGCGGGAGCTTCCCCCACCCCCTCTTTAGCCGCTTGCCGCGGGCAGCGCGACCCCTGCCGGCGGCGGCGGGGGGACGGGGCCGGGGCGGGGCCTAGAGGGCGGGGCGGGGTATCCCCGGGAAACCCCCCGCCCCGTGGTGGGGGGGCCTCCGTCTCCGGTACCTGGCTTCCCGAGAGGTAGGAGGGCGGTGGGAGGGGTGAGGAGACCCCACCACAGAGAGAAGGTGAGGCGGTGCCTGTCCACGGCGAATGGGGGAGAGATTATCTGAGTAGTTCAGCCCCTTCATCTTCCAAGCCCCCAACAAAACAAAAACTGTTGCTTAAATTATCCAGGTAATTATGTAATTTAGATACCATTGTCGCAGTTCTCTACTGGTT
This sequence comes from Hippopotamus amphibius kiboko, assembly GCF_030028045.1. Classification (NCBI taxonomy): domain Eukaryota; kingdom Metazoa; phylum Chordata; class Mammalia; order Artiodactyla; family Hippopotamidae; genus Hippopotamus; species Hippopotamus amphibius. The sequence continues at coordinate 24,677,419 of NC_080192.1, read as the reverse complement.
CTCTAGAAAGTGGATGTCAAAGGACCCACACCTGAGCTTGATTGCGGCAACTTTTCTCCTTTATTGTGAGTGGCTGGGTGGGTACCAGGACGGCAGTCACTCACACAGGCAGCATTTATTCATTTAAACTACATACTTCTTTATATACTGAGAGTCTCGCTGGGATGAAAGATACTCCATAAGCAATTATAATAAAAATCTGAGCTTTACGAGAAGGGAAATAGAAGGTGCTATGCGAACAGAAAGGGACTTCTGTTGCAGAGTTGGTTAGGTTTTGTTTTCCTGGACGAGGGGGGCCGCCGAGAGGTTGGCCCAGTTTCTGTAAATGTTTTTACTTTCTTCTTTCCCAGAGGCTAAAAGCTAGTTCAGGAATGAGCAGCAGAGTGAAAGTGAAGACAAACTGAAGTAATACTGACCCACTTTTTTTCCACTAAAAAGATGAAAGCAAAAAGTATACACAAACATAACCCCCTAGAGGGAGATAATGAGAGGATTGGAAAGAAGAGACTGGAGACCGGATGTAGACAACCTAAACAAGAAAAAAAATTAAAACCACATAAAAGGCATGCTGAAGTGAGATAGATTTTTCCATTGTAATACCTGGAAATAGACAATAAATTTTTAATGTAACTTCAAATCACATTATGTCCTAAGGACTTCTGACAGTTATTTTCTTGGATTCCTGGGTGAATCCTTTCCCCCTAAAATAATACCTGACTTCTCTTATTTTGTTGGACAAAATTGAATGTATTTACTGTAATATTCAACAGTCATACAATCAGACTTCTCCCATACCTCTAAAATTACCAGAATCGGTAAGGTAGGGAGATTTGTGCTCTACAAGTATTTAACACTTGTTTATCATACAAGAACACAAATATATAACAAGCTCTCCTTTAAAACAAGTGGGCTTTAAAAAACAGCAACAACAACAACACTGTAATTGATGCTTTTTATATTTGTCCAAGTCAAAGAACTTTGTAATGTGGCAAGAAGTAGCATCATTCAGAGATTTTTAAAGTTGGAAAGACAGAAAAGTTGATATTTTTATAAGACCTACTTATATATCAAATATTTTTCACATACTTGCCTTATTTTAAAAAATAATTGTATGCCTTTTCTTGGAGCCTTAGTAAATGTTAAAAATCATAATAAAAGTGAGTTTACAAAATAGCATCCTGAGTTTCACATCAATCATTCCCCCTTCTATCATTATATTGGAATTATTCCATTGGAAATCAAAAGAATGTTTTAATTCCCTCATCTAAAGCTGCTAAAGAGCACCTTTTCCTCTTCCTACACCTTTTATTACCATAATAAAGTTTTCATAATTAGAACTTAGATGATGATTGTTACCGATCTATTTATTCTTTCCATCAAAAAGTATTTACTGACTGCTCCTAATGTGCCAGGCACTGTTCTAGGCACTGAAGAGATAGCAGTGAACAAGACCAACAAGGTATAGCCCTCATGGAACTATTTCCTAGTGCTAGAAACAAGCAATAAACCTAATTCCTTTAAGGAATTCATAAGATAACTCATAATCATGAGAAAGCTAATGAAAAAAGTGAAACATTAATGGAAAAGAAATTGAGGGGTGGGACAGAATAGGTGGTGAGGTCAGGAAAGCCTTGATTATCAGCAGAGTCTGAATGACTTCTTTCTTTGTATCACCTCAGTAAATGATTTGATCAAGAAAAGATCACATGAAAAAAGAAAATGTGGTATTTACATACAGTGGAATATTATTCAGCCGTTAAAAAGAAGGAAATGGTGCTACCACAGGGATGAATGAGGAGAACGTTACACTAAGTGAAATAAGCCAATCACAGAAGGACAAATACTTCATGATTCCATTTATATGAAGTGTGACAAATAGTCAAATTCAGAAGCAGAAAGTAGAAGGAGGATTGCCAGGGGCTGGGGTGGGGGAGGGGGAAGTGGGGAGTTGCTATTCAATGGGTATAAGGTTTCAGTTATGCAAGATGAAAAAGTTCTAGAGATCTGCTGTACAGAATTGTGCCTATAATTAATGATACTGTACTCTACCCTGAAGAATTTCAGAGGGTAGATCTCTTTTTATCTGTGCTTATCGAAATTTTAAAAAAATGACATTCAATCAAAATAATGGGTGAGTGCATCTATTTAGTTACTTTTTTAAATTGATTTAAAATTCACACGTCATGTTTTTGGCATGTTGGCCTTTTTCCTAGGTTGTAATATAGACTTTGTTTTAACCTTGTAAAATAAAGTTAAGTTATAAAATTACTTAGAGCATTTCTTAAACTGTGTTTAATAGATATTCCCTAAGCTCAGTGGGGGGAAAGGGTTGAGAAGGATCTCAAGATCAATTCAACTACTTGATCTCTTTTGGAAATTCACAATACATATTTACATATTAAAAGCTCTGAGAAGTTCTGATATTACAAGTAATTTTCTTTCCAGTTTAACCAGTGTATCCCAAAATGTTAAATAGCTTTAATCTTTGCAGTGATGCACACTTTGAGAGTGACATAGCCTGGGAAACAAATGTGAAACATGACCAGATAAGATATGGAAAAAAGACACTCAAGCTGATTTTCAGTTGCTCAACATCAGTTGTTCTCAAATGATGGTCCCCAAACTAGCGGCAGTAACATCACCTGGGGATTTCTTAGAAACAAAAATTCTCGGGACCCACCTGACACCAACTGAATCAGAAACTCTGGGATAGAAACCAGCAAGCAGTATTAACAAGTCCTCTAGGATTCCACTGCACAAGAAAGTTTGAAAACCATTACTCTGCACATCAGTACATAGCTTTACCTATCTACAAAACAATTTTACACATGTATGAATTTCTGGACCATCTCCAGTTATTAATAATTGTAAAAAATTCTCAAAGAAATTAGTTAACATACCAAATTGGGAAAAAGCTTTGTGTCTACATTCCTCCCTATTTTGCTAGGCTGAACCATGTAGTAAGTCTTTTTTTGCAACAGGAGTGAAGCAAATCGGCTAAGGGCAGCAATCAACTATCTTCCCCCTAAGATCCCACTTGAGCAAAATAATTTTACATTTGGTAAAAGTGAAACTATAGGTGAGAAAAGTAAATTTTCAAAGGATCTTTTGAAACTGCTTTGAAAGCAAAACAGCTAGACTTACCCCAACATTTATTTTTTATAAATATTTTGTACCATTCCAACATTTGCAAAACAGCTTGATACCAATGCATAATGATACGGTTGTAGCCCATCACTATGAAAGTTAACTCTAGTGGGTAGTTTACAGTCAGATCTATTTAAAATCATTATCAAAATATCTCCATAGACATACAAGTTTTAAATTTGGGGAGGGAAGTTTCTTCCCTGCCTACATCTAAATTTTCAGATTTACAATGTTTGAAATATTGGATTTAACTGTAAAGTGTTGACAGATAGCATCCAAGATATTTGGTACAGTCCATGCAACATTGTTAAAAGCTTTCAGGAGAGTGATGTCAGGTGTCCTTACAAGGAAAATAAATCCAGAAACCAAACTCAGTCTTGGCAGTTAAGGAAGACAGTTTTCAAACATTTCCTTTTAAGATGAAGTTGTTCTCTATTTGTTGACAAAATTGCTTAGTTTTTCTGGTCTCCAGGCTTCCAGTAAGACTCCACACAAGGCTCTATTAAGAAACTAAGAAGGGATTAAATAGTTTTTCTCTTTCTTTTTTAAACCTTGTGATATTAATTGCTTTTAGCTAAAGTGATGGTCTGTCTACTGAAAAACAAGCAGGGGGGGGCTATTAATCAATATTTGAGCTTCCTGAGAAATGAAACACAACATGAAGCCACCTTTAAGATTTAACAAATTCCTCCCCTTAAAAAAAAAAACCAATGACGAAGAAACCTTGTTGAAAAGTGGGAGCTAGGGCAGTAAAGGTTTTCCCCTCTTAAGCATATTAAGAAGGAGGATGTGGCAATTAGCCACTTTCCCAAGCGCTTGTCAGAATGATTATTGACCTTTTTTCCTCCTTGAAAGAATGAGAGAAGAGAGGGAGTAGCAGCAATGGCCTTTTGGTTTTGTCATCTTTGAAGTTTGGCCCAGTGATTTGCTTTTAGAGACGTTTATAACATGTGCTCTTCTAGTCTTTGGCTATGAGTTCAGAAGGGCAAGTTTTTCAGTAAATTAACTTTGCCTCGCCCAAGCCAATAGACCCCTGGGAGCATTTTAGAGTTGATATGACCTGTGAAGAGGAGACTAGAGCAACTGTTTGGCATTTAACATCGGAAAAGTGCAAAAATTAAAAACAAAGGAAGAGAAAAAAGGTGACAAGAAAGGTAAAACGCAGGGGCAGAGGAGAAGGAGAAGAATTAAGCCTTATAAATGTAATTCTATTTCAGCAACAAGAAAGACGCAAATGTTAATTAAGATTAAACTTCGTGTAATAGAAAGTCTAAAAGAACATGGGCCTGCTTAGGGTTCTAGCCCTGAAGCAGTATTGCAAAGGACCTGAACTTGGCAATCAAGTGTTTGCATGGGAGTCCTAGCTTTGCCACTGTGAGGATTTGGTTGATTACTTAACTAAGAGTTTCCTCATATGTAAAATTAGGATCGTAACGTACCTGCCAGATTATAGGAGTTAAATGAGACAATGAATGAAAAACACCTGTATCACACCTTTTTCTTTTGTGACATAAACAGCAATCCAAATAATCTATACGAAAGGGGAATTTTGTTGTTTACATAACTGCAAAGACCAGAGTAGTACAGGCTTTAAGGATATCTTATCCAAGAAGTCCACGTGATGTCATGAAGACCTGATTTTTCTCCTTCCCTGGGTTCTGCCTTTGGCCGACTTGGCTTATTCACCCATTAGGTCAAAAGATGGCTGCAATATTTGTAGCTCTAAACTTTCCATTTCAAGCCTTGCAGATAAAAGAGAGCAACATCCCCAGTAGCACAAACATTACTCTAATTAGCCCAGCTTGAATCAATGAATGTCACTGTGGCATTTGCATCTTTCTCGTTGCTGAAATAAAATTACTTTTATAAGGCAATTGAGTGATTGGCCACATATACTCCAGCCTTAAAGCCAGAGTGGAGTTTGCTTCATCTGGATACCATGCACTGAGAGTATGGGAAGAGAGATTTCCCCCAAAACAAAATGGGGGTTTATTCTTACCACAAGTAGGGTAATTAAAATGCAAAAGGCCAGGGATGAGCAAGCTTTCTCATCAGCTGGATCCAGGAAGTCTGCCTCAGAACAATCACTCCATCTCTCATTTGGGCTTCAGCCTGTGCCTGCTTCTTTCTCTCACTGCTTCTTTTCAAGTTCACTGGCATCTCTGGGATCACACCCTCACAGTTCCTAATCTAAAGGAAAGGAGTTTCTTTCAGAAAATTCCAAGGAAGAACTGGGATTGGTCCAGCCTGGGTCATATGTGTCCACCCTGTAATCAGAAGAGTCCCACCAGACCATGTGCAGTGGGGGAGATGAAGTTGTCCAAGGAACAGCAGGGTGCTATGAACAGATGGAAGAGGGAAGGGAGACAGGACTGTCAAAAATCACAGGTGTCCACTATACCTGGGTAAATGCCAAGGGTATTTGCAAATTGCAAATCAGAGAAAGTAATTTTGGCATGGAGGACAGGGTGAACCAAGAGGATGAGTACATGAACGAATAAATGGATAAACAAACTGTGGTGTGTTCATACTCAGCGTAGGATACTACTCAGCAATAAAAAGGAGTAAATCACTTATACATGCAACAACGTGGATGAACCCCGTAATAATAACGTTGAGTGAAAGAAGTCAGATCAAAGAAGAGCGTGCGCACCGTATGTTTCCAGTTTTATAAAATTATAGGAAATGCAAACTAATCTATAGTGACAGAAAGAAGATTAGTGGCTGCCTGGGTCTGGGGGAGGAAAAGATTAAAAGGAGCATGAGGACACTTGTGAGGTTGATAGACGTGTTCTCTTTTTTTCTGTATTGTGATTTTCATGGCTGTATACATATGTGAAAACATCAAATTGGACTCTTTAAATATGTGCAATTTATTTTATGTTAATCATAACTGAATAATACTCTTTAAAAAGAGAGAAAGAAAATGTGTTCCAAAGGCATTTGAAACTATTACCTCACCTGTCTCTACAAGTCTGAATTTTTTACAGGGTTATAAATGCAGGCTGTCTGTAAGTACATCTATATAGAAGTCACAGCACTTAACCCATAGGTACTATCTAGCCTCAGGGTCAAAGAAGAGGTTAATAAAAGCTACAAGTAAGATTAGATTTTTTTGACAGATTTCTCTCCATGGTGAAAAAGGATGTAGCAGTGGGCAATAGTGAGCGAGCTACGTCTCTATAAACCTACTTGACCCTGTATAAAATACTGACCTGGTAAATCTAGAACACGCTTTTAAAGCAAATTATAGTATTCAATAAATGTCAGCTCCCTTCTCCCTCTACCTCTTCAATGTGAAAAAATCGAAAAAGTTTCAAATATTGTTTATTTCATACATTTTCTGAATATATATATACATTTTTTTCTTTCTGTTTTTATAGAAAGAATCTCCTGAAATTCCAGATAATCTCCTGAAATGTAGATTATCTATGCAATTGAAGGTGCTTTTCCTCTAGGCAAGGGGAAGCTTGCCACTGGCAGGACATCCTGTATCTCTGGGCACCCTGAAACTCAAGCCATCAGGTAGATCACAGCCAGAACTGCTTTCCATAGCTCATAACAGTTACCCAGCTGCAAATCCTAGTTTGATTGGAAGGCATCAGAAGTGCTAAATATTTCAGTATTACCTCTCATACACCTAGAAACACAAAGACATTTCACAAGGGCTGCTTTATTCCTTCACTACCTTCTATTCACTATTAAGAGGAAATGGAGTCAAATATTCCAGCCCACTTTTATTTTGCATACATTTTTACAAAAATTTTATCATGATATAATAGAAAGACTATAGGAGTCAAAGTGAAATGATTTAAATCTTAGCTCCACTATCTGTTGTAAGACAATGAGAAAGATAGTCAATCTTCCTGAGCTTCAATTTCTTCACATGTAAAATGGGCTTATCTCATGGGGCCTTTCATGAGGATTCAAGACACCAAATATAAAAATGCCTAACAATATTTGACACGTAACAGGCAATGAATAAATGTTAGTGTTCTTCCTTCCACTCCTGCGCACCATGACTATAAAAGTCATGGAAAAATACTTTGATGAAAATGCATCTAGGAAGGCAGAGATCTAAGTTTATAATGCTCAAGAGAAATAATCTGTCTTCTAAGAAGAGGAGCCAAAGTATTTAGAAAAAGGAATAGAGACTGTTGCTGGAAGATTAGCAGCTCCATTTAGAAAAGAATTAGATGTTTCTATCCTAGTGTGTTTCATCAGAAGCATTAACATTCAGAATGTGAAGGGTCAGTAATAGTTGTTATGAATAAAACACATGTACTTTGTGATCTGTAAAGATTTTCCTGTAAGGGAAGCAAAACACAGGAACATAGATTCCTAATTTTTCTACTTCTTATACCTTGTATTTACAAGCATGCCTATAAACCTCAATTTATTTTATCAGAGATAAACAATTTTAGGGTTGGGAACTGGAAGAAGTCTTTCAATTCTCATATTTACTTTTCAATGATCTTTTCATTCAAGTATTCCTCCAACCAATATGCGTTTGGTGTCCACAATGTACTAGGCACTGTAGGGAATAGATAATAAGCAATGTTTCTGTCCCCAAAGGGCTTAGTGTCCATCAGGGGCAAAAAAGGCCTCGTCATAGCTCAAAAAGAACTAAGGGCGTAAAAGTTTGAATGTGCTGCTCAGGGGAGGTGGAAGACTTCTCATTGAGAGAAGTGGAGGATGTAGGAAATCAAGGTTACACTCTTACAGAAGATAAGTCAACAAGCACTTATTGGTGACGAATTAGGAGTCTAACATTGAGTGCTACAGAGAATGCAGAAGTACCTTATGTGGTAATCCCTGGCCACATGGACTGCACTGCATGTATTTGACAGAACATCCTAGCGCCAAGCAGAATTTGCAAGGTGGGCAGTCTACTCCTTCTATAATTTTTGATATATTTATTTCAAAAGCCAATTGCTTATTAATAGTAATTCAATTATTAATAGTAACCAGTTTCAAAAAAACCCCAGCAAATCTGTGATATGTACAGACAAAAGGCAGATGTTTTTCTTTGTATGAGTGATTTGATAAACAGATAAAGAGGGACTTCCCTTGTGGTTCAGTGGGTAAGACTGTGCTCCCAATGCAGGGGGCCAGGGTTCAATCCCTGATTGGGGAACTAGATCCTGCATGCATGCCACAACTAAGAGTTCACTTGCTGCAACTAAAAGAGCCCACATGCTGCAAAGAAGATCCCATGTGCCACAACAAAGACCCAATGCAGCCAAACTAACTAAATAAATAAATATTTTTTAAAAAATCAAAAAGCAAAAACAGATAATGAAGCAAAGAAAAAAGAAATCAGGACTTTTTTTTTTTAGTTTTTTTTTTTTTTAGTTTATTAATTATTTTTTGGGGGGTACACCAAGTTCAATCATCTGTTTTTATACACATATCCTCGTATTCCCTCCCTTCCTTGACTCCCCCCCTCCTCGAGTCCCCCCCACCCTCCCCGCCCCAGTCCTCTAAGGCATCTTCCGAAATCAGGACATTTTGAAAAAGCCTCTATTCCTTTGCCAAATTGTGGATGGGCCATGCCATTGTTTAGGAATCTTGTCTGCATGCCAATATTTTGAAATTTAAATTTTAAGTTAGTTATTTGGTTACTACCTAGGCATTTGTTTTTAGAGAATAGTATAATTATAACTGTTTAGAGTCATATAAAGTTTTCATCTAGTGTTTATGCAAAGCAAGATTAAGATGAGTACTAAACTTTTGTTAGGTTAAGCATTTTATTTCACAATAGATGTAAATGTTACATTTATTTTAAAATAATCTTCAGAAATAAATTTAGTTTTCATTTGTATTGCAAGCCCATTAAATGTGAAGCAATCTATTTCTTTCCCTAGAATCAAGTTTCCAACTTTCCCATTCAAAACAACCTCACTGCCCAAGTTTGGCATCTAAGTTTTTCGATTTTTCCCCGAGCAACAGTGTTCATCCTTTTGTATCTGATTCATGCCTTCTGCTCTCTTACAAATTGGATGTCTCAGCTTTTTTTTTTTGCAAGTCACATACTTCCCACTCAGATTTAGGCATGTCTGTATGGCTCACACAAGTGACACAACAGGCTCAAACTATATCGTAATTTAGCCCGAGGGGGAGTAATATGTTTTATTTGAAAGAAGGAATGGATTGGAATGAGAAGCAGTTAAAGACAGACTTTGAAAAGATGACAGAAGATGGATGGAAGAAAATATTAGATTTTTTTTTTTAATTTTCATGACAGTTTTCTTTTTTTTTAAGCTCTTTATTGGAGTATAATTGCTTTACACTGTTGTGCCAGTTTCTGCTGTACAACAAAGTGAATAAGCTGTGTTTATATATATATAGAGAGAGAGAGAGTCTCATATCCCCTCCTTCCCTTGACTCCTTCCCACCCTCCCTATTTCACCCCTCTAAGAACTTTCTCTTTTTCTTATAGAAGATAAAAATGTTATTTAAATGTTCTCTTCACCCATTTCCTTTTTGGTAAAAACTCTAAAAATTATAATAATATCACAAAAGGCTCAGAAAATAAATGAAAGAAAATCACCCATAACTCTTCAATTCCAACACAATAACTTTGACCATTTTTAAGTATCTCTCTGTAGCCTTTATTTGATATTCATATTTTTTGATAGTGTACAGGTAATTTTGTATCATATTCTTCACTTTGGTTATCACAAACACTTGTTCCTGTTGTCTTTATGATTAACCTATTTATTGGCTACTTAACACTCTGTAACCTCTATTTCATGGGCCCTCCCCACCTCTCTGCAAAGTCTTCCCCAGAGTGTGCTTGGGTGTTGCTGCAACGAATGGGTTCCTCACTTGTGTTCCTGCTCCGTCAGCTGTCACATGTACTATGTAATTACTCTTCTCCATTGCTGGAGACAACCATGTCTTCAGGCAAGCTGAGTTTTTGAAAACTGATGCTGCCTCTGTCATCGTTTCCCCTGGAATACTGTTGACTTCCGTTTGTTCATCCTCTCAAATCTCCCCCCTGATTTCACCCAGTGCTGCTGCTTCAACCTAAGGGGTTCCTACTTTCAGAGAGGGGAAATTGGACTGGGGGCCAACAAGTGCCTTTGGGGTTCCCTAGAAGAAGGCACACATTTTTTTCTGAACTACCTCTAAACTATGCACATTTTTAGTGATAGAAGATGTGTCTAATTGTTGGGCTTGATACAAATTTTTTAAAATATTTATTCTGGGTAACATAATAATAAGCAAGTCACTTCACCTGTTTGACCTTAATTTTCTCATCTATAGATTAGGATAATACTTTCCACTTTGCGGAACGATTATAAGGATTAGAGACAGGCTTATACAGCTCCCAGGACCATATTAATATTGACAGCTACTATCGTTATTATTTATTGTTCAGGTACTAGAAACAAATCTAACTAAAATGGTCTACTCCTTCTTCAAAGCAGCAGACAAGGAATTGTAGGCTAAGAGGCAAACTTTCAACTCTGTTTTGTTGTTGTTGTTTTTATAAATTTATTTATTTATTTATTTAATTTATTGGCTGCGTTGGGTCTTCATTGCTGCACACAGGCTTCCTCTAGTTGCTGAGAGCGGGGGCTACTCTTCATTGTGGTGCGCGACCTCCTCCTTCATTGTAGTGGCTTCTCTTTTTGCGGAGCATGGGCTCTAGGTGCGTGGGCTTCAATGGTTGTGGCACATGGGCTCAATAGTCGTGGTTCACAAGCTCTAGAGCACAGGCTCAATAGTTGTGGTGCACGGGCTTAGTTGCTCTGTGGCATGTGGAATCTTCCCAGAGCAGGGCTGGAACCTGTGTCTCCTGCATTGGCCGGTGGATTCTTAACCACTGCGCCACCTAGGAAGTCCTGTTTTGTTGTTTTGATTAGCAATTTAAGAAAAATTCTTGAACTCAAAATAATTCATATTATAAAAAAGACATTATTAAATTAGATGTGAATAGTATGTGACTTTCATATATTTGAAGATGAAATGGCTTTAAATTAGCTTTTCCTTTTTTTTCTTTTTAAAGCAAAGGGTCCATTTCAGCATATGGCCACAAGATGTTCACTACAGAATTCACTAACTAGTATAAGCTATTTGCTATAGAATGAATGTTTATGTCCCCCTAAAATTCATTTGTTAAATCCTTAACCCCCAAATTAATACTATTAGAAAGTGGGAACTTTGGTAAGTGACTAGGTTATGAGAGTGAAGTCCTCATGAGTGGGATTAATACTCTTATAAAAAACCCCAGAGAGCTCCCTTGTCCTTTCTGCCTTGTGAGGACACAGTAAGAAGATGGGTGTCTGTGAATCAGGAAGTGGGCTCTCACCAGACACAAAATCTGCCAGCATCTCGATCTTGGACTTCCCAGCCATCAGAACTGTGGGAGAAATAAATTTCTGTTGTTTATAAGCCAACCAGTCTATGGTACTCTGTTTAAGCAGCCCAAACTGACTAAGACAGTGTTACAGAGTTCAGACAATGGCAAAATGACACAGAAGGAAAAACTAGGGTTTGGGTTTAGAGAACAGAGACACACCCAGGTGAAGGCTGGTGTTGGTTATTTAAGATACTAGTGGATTTGAAACTGGGACATCTGTCATTAAGGAAGAAAAACAGGCAGGAACAAGATGGGGTAGGTGGCAGACGGATTTCCCAAGCAACTGACAATCAGTGCAGGTCTAGACAGGTTGGCGGTGATGGTTGGGAAAATCCGATAGTAACACATTTGGAACAAGAGCTTTCACTTTCACAGTTTTGTTTTTTTGTTTTTTGTTTTTTTGGTTGGTTGGTTCGTTGGTTGTTTTGTTTTGGTTCCAAAGAACTTTCTTACGTGACTGTCGGATGTTCCACTGAGGAAATTTAATGGCAACATAGTACAGTGACCTTAGACACAAGAGGGCTGGACTCAAATTCCAGTTCTAACACTTACTAGCTGTGTGAGTTTGGGCAATTATTTCAATGTTCTGGAGTCTCCACTTACTCACTGTAAAATGAGGTGGCCATATTAGATCGACAGTTCTTAACTATTTTGAAGAGGGGGTGTCACTCACCTCGTTTGAGCTGATGAAAGAAAAGAATCATTGTCTCACAAAAATGCACATAAACATCCCCTCAAATTTGGGCACATACTTAATTTTATCGCATTAGAAATTAATTTTCTTCACATAGGAAAAAACTTACAAAAATTTTTCCTTTTCTCATTCTTATTTATTCATATAAATGAAGTAATTTGAAATTAATCCAAATGTGCAAAAGCAAAATAACAAAATTAAAATTCTTCCCCAAAGCAAATTTAAATGAGAAGGCTACCATCATTTGACTTGAAGAGAAGAAATTATGGAATAGTCCTTGTATCACAATGCTTGTCATTTTTGCTATTCTATCAATTTTGACTTTTAATTTTGAGAGCAACAATTGAAAGTAAGCCCCAATTAACAAAGCAGTTAGTAGCAAATGGATAGGCTTATTATGCTAAGACACATTGGATTTCTCCAGGATTCTTCAAGCTGATACAGTTGCATCATTTCCTCTTTCTTGGGTCAATGAATTTGGTCATCTCTGCAAAGTCTGAATCATCTCTGCTGTTTATGTCAGCAAGAAAATGATTAAAATCCACATTTCAATTTTAAAGTCAAATGAGTATAACTAACCTTCGGAGAAGTTCTTCAGTGTTTCCAGGTGTCTGTAGGTTTCTGCCGTGTGAGAAACTGACAAGTTTTATCACTCTTGAGTGGGGCCAGGAGACTCTCCTCCTGCATGGGAAAGGTTCATATTTGTCTGTTTCCAGTCTCTTCTCCCACAGTGGTAACTTGGCCAAAAGGGCTTGTGGGTTTTTTTGGTGTGTGTATGTTTTGGTTAGCTTCCAAAATGGTGTCCTCAGGACCTTATGCTGGGAAAAAAAAAAAAAGCCTTATCTTATTCTCTTGAACAAATAAATCAAAGCTACAAATGACTTTTTCCCGGTGGTATTATTTTAGGAGGGAATTTCAAAGAATAACTTCATATTCTGCTTCCATTTCTCAACAGAAATTCCTTTAAATCCCAATGAGTCAAATCCCTGTGTGTGGAGAAATTGATGACTTCTGTAGCAATAGGCAAAACTTCTTCAGGACTATTGGCAAGGGCTTTGGTGCCTCTGCAAGGTGATATAGAAAGCTGTGACTCATGGTGATGTGTTGAGCTTCTTTCCTCATCAAAGCAGAAAACTCACATGTGTTGCCAAACACTGCATGGGCACCATAGTTCCAAAATTTTGTTTGCAATAAGGGTTTTAATTTGAAGAAGTAACTTTACCATTTCAGGTAATCCTGGGCCTTTGAGGTTTCTAAATGGGGCTAACAAAAATAAAGTTCTTTAAAATGTTTTCAATACATATTTGACAGATAGATATTAGAAAACTACTGGTACTTTTTGCTCAAGAGAATGGCATAACTGCAAATTTCTCCAAAACAACAGATGGAATGTCAGTAAATCCAGGGCAGAGTATGTCATTTGGCAAAGGCACTGGTTCCATATTATTCCTTTATTCCAAGCCATAATTTAACTTGACCATTTAAAAGCACAAGGTTTGTGTATGGCTTCTTTTGCCTAGCAATGCAATTAGAATCCTTCAGACAGGAAGTGTTGGGGTAAAGGCAGGCTTTTGGAAAATTCCAGCCTTACCAATTTCAGTCCTCTTAAAATAAAACAAAAACAAATAACAACAAAACCACCTCATGGTCTCATGTACTTTCAGGGTAGAGAGATATAGAGGTGTTTCTTCAGCTCTTTACCTGCTGGCCGCCATGAGCGAGAATCTTAGTGCACAATAAGTAACCTGGCTTTCACATCCTATAGCAATAGAGCAAAGCATATCAAACCAAATGATGCCATGTCTGTTTCCAATCTCTTTTCCCACAGTGGCAACTTAGGAGAAGCACTTTTTTTCTTTCAGTTTCAGCTGGATGCCATATAAACAGATAATCATAATATTAAGAATAATTTTAATTTTTAATGATTGTGTTCTGAGAGCAAAATTGAGTTACTGCTTCTTTCCTTCTACTTCCGAACATTTCCATAATGCTATTATATTATTTTTAGAATATGAATTACATGTTAAAATGAAACAGAATATTGGAAAAAAATGAGACTCGCAGAAGTCAAAAAGATCATATACCCCTTGGATATGAGAGCAGATACTTTCAGAATGTAATAGTTATGCTAGCTACAACTAATTGTGCTAGCTATTTAACACATATTGTCTCATTTGATTTTCATAATAATTCTTATTGTCCTCATTTTTCAGATGAGGAATTTGAAACTCAGAAAGGATAACCAACTTTCCCAATGTCACATGGCTAGTGGCTGAGCCAAAATTCGAAATTGGATCTCCTTCGCTCCAAAGCATGTGCTCTTAATTACTACACAAAGGTGAAGGAATCAGAGATGTAGGTGAGAAAACAAGTATAAGCAGAATTCTTAGCTGAAGGGTAAATATGGGATCTTCACGGGAGGGGAGATTAAGTTAAAGAGAAATGAATAAAAGTATCTTTGGAGAAGGTATCACATTACAAACAAATCCAGCTCCCTTTGCTCTTAAATCTACACTCCCAAAGAGTCTTCTGATTTGTGTCTTAGCCTCCACAATCATGTTTATCAAGAATGGAGTCCCAATTCACAATTCAGGTCCTTAAAAATTTCCATTATAATCTAATGAATTTCTTTCATGTCAAACAAGCTCCTATGGGGTTGAACCGTAGGAGACAATTTTTCTGAGACCTGATCACACCATCTCCTTCTCTTATCTTCCTTCTTTTAATCATCCCTGTATCCTCCCAGCACTTTACAGTGTCTGGCAGTTAGTGGACATCCCAGTAAATATCAGTTGACTGATAAAATACTGAAAAAGGTTTTGAAAGACTCACCAAGTCGAGTTGGCAGACTCTAATATCCAGCAACGTGTTGAAATTGTGCTTCAGGAGAAATATTTAGATAAACTTGATCGGTTACTCCTCCCACCCCCATCCCATTAACAACGCAGTTTGACAACGGGCAGAAGCATCTTGCAGTTCTTGCCTGACAAACCTTTGTTTCAACAAGCACGTGCCTGAACTGAGCAGCCCTTACTGGTGCTGACTCCAGTGCATCTCCCAGTCCCTGCTGTCTCTTGATTCTTTTTGCAACCATTTTATGCCATCATTTTCTTCTCTTTATAAAGCATATTTTATTTCCACTGCCCTTAGCTATACTAAAAGTTGTTCATTTGAATTCTGACTGCTTTGATAATACGCTACAGTTAATTTGTGCTTTTTCTATTAATGCCTTCCAAAATGAAAGAGAAGAGCTAAATTTTCTTCTCAGTTGCAAATAATTCTTTGCCCCTCCCCAAGCCCCCAATCATATTATCAGGTAATCTTAGGGACAGATAAACAAAACACACTATGCTGTAGAAGTGCAAATATTCTACCTTCCTCCTGAATTATTCTTCAGTAATCCAGTTTTTGCTGTTTTCCAATCGTTAGCTTCGCTAGGTGACTCTGCAGGGTTTTTTTCTGGGGAAACACCTGTTCTTCCTGCAAAAGAAAAGCCATTGCTCTCACTAAATGAGTCCGAATGCCCTGGGAGGATTTCCTTCTGTGGCTTTGTTTGTTCCTGAAACAGGTTCTCCTGCTGAGCTTTCTCGCCTCTGTAGCTTTGGTGAAGGGAAATCAATTTTGCTGGCAATTTTGTCGGTTCTTAATATATTAATAGCCCTATTTTCTTACCAGTGCCAGTGTAAATGCTTGTCCTGAGTGAAAAAGAGATAGCCTTGAATATCATCCTAAAAGATAGCATTTGCCTTGGGAATAAACTCTAATACTGTAATTCCCTTCTCTCTATAAATTATTTCTATAAAAATGCAAAAACAATCTTGGCTGACAGAGAATGCAGTTATTTAAGTGTTAAACAACATAAAATTCTCCTGATGAGTTCAACTTGAGTGTCTGAAAGAGCCAGGAACCCATGATCCAATTCCTTATTAGGAACCAATCTTACATTAAAATATGGCAAACATTAAGGAATTTTACCGCAGTGCTGCTGGGAACTCTCTCCTTGAAATTTACTTCAGTGCACTGGGCCACATTTTGAACTTGGTAGTTTGAGGGATTCTTTATCCAAACTCATGTTCTGAAGAAATTTAAAAATAAAATTTCTTACATCTTAAATTTAATTGTGTACTAAAACCGCATTAAAACATACTGTCATTTAGGTCCCATTCATCTATATCAAATAAGCAAAGGGTTTGTGGACTCGATGTATATTTCTTTATGATCACCAGAGATAGGTCATCAACATCTTCCAGTCTTTTGGGAGTTTTTTTTGTTTTTTTGTTTTTTGGCCATTCGGCATATGGGATCTTAGTTCCCCCACCAGGGATCAAACCCGCGCCCCCTGCAGTGGAAGAAGGGAGTCTTAACCACTGGACTGCCATGGAAGTCCCCATATTTTATATTTTTAATTCGATTCAAATAACTTTATGTAAATATACATATGTACACTTAAGCTTATGCGTGTATTTTTCTCCTTCTCTTTCCTGAAATTATTTTAAGAGATTTATAACACCTCACATGATATTAAAATACCTCATAGTGGGGAAGTCAGATTTCCTGGGTTCCATCCAGGCTCCAATACTTCCTATCTGTTTGACATTACTCTAAGTCTTAGTGTTTTTATCCATAAAACTTGGGATTGTTGTAAAGGCTGAATGAGATGATTCATGTAAAACACTTGGCACAGAGGCTAGCAAACTGTGATACTAATCATCACCAGGAGAAAAGTCAGAATCTGGGAAAAAGAAAAACACAAATGTTATAACCATATAGATAAACACGTTGCTTTAATTGTTCGAATTAAATAGTCAAATTGATCTTTAGTTTGCTAGCTCCCACACTAGTAAGGTGAAACATAATCCATTATATGAATCTTGGGTACAGGAAGGAAGAAGCAAATTAGTTCATAAGTAAAATTTTTGCTAACAGTGAATTTCAAAACTCCTAGAGGGTACATTGAATAATATGTTGAATAATGTTTTTAATACCATTTAACAGCAAATACTATAACGAATTTAATACGGCTGTTATAACAACCTTTGGTAAAAAACCCGAAGTATTCGGTTAAGATGCAGCTCAGTAAAAGGCTGTGTAATATGCAACTTAGTCTATGGGCTAAGTAACTATGGCCCCAATCTGTCGTCTTATGGAATTCAAGACATAGTTACTGAGCATCTAATTTGTGCAAGAGACTATCCTAGGCACTGTAAAGAAAAACATAGATAAATTAGACTCATTCTTACCCTCAAGGATGTACTAATTGTAAGGCATGCAAAGGAGAATAAGAAAATAACAAGAACTATGATTAAAGGAAACTATTATAAACCCCAAAGGAAGATGTAAAATGCTCTAGAGTTTCAAAGGAAGGAAAGATCTGTTCCTCAAATGCATGAACTCAGCCCCATCTCATGGCTTTTGCACATGATATTCCCTGTGCCTGGAATGGTCTTCTCCCCACTCGGCACATATAATTCCTCCTCTCCCGTCAGGTCTCAGCTTATGTTTTCACCTCTTTGTAGAGGCCTTCCCTGACCACCCATCATAGAGGAGACTCCCCTCTATAATTCTCTATCTCAGCTCCTTGTCTGTCATTGTTGTTGTTTTTCTTCACAGCATGCTTTACAGTTTACCATTATTTCATTCATTGGTTAATTTACTTCATTTTTATTTGTCTCCCCATGTAGCATGTAAGCTCCATGAAGGCGGGACTATGTCTGCCTGTCTTGTCTGCCGTTTAATCTTTGATGCCTACAACAGGGTCTGGCACTTAGCAGGCACTCAGTATATATTTGTTGAACAAACCACTGAACACACAGAAGATCACATTTGGTTGGTAGGACCAGGACAGGTTTCATGAGAGGAAGGAAGGAATCCTTAGAAACTGGATAGTTTGTAGGGAAGGGTAGGGAGAAGAGAGATGTTCCAAACAGAAGGAAATGCATAAGCAAATGTTGGGAACTCAAGAAACACAAAGCATTTTCTAAGAGCAACAAACACTGTAGACCTTTGAACTTTAAGATATACACTTCATCTTCCTGCTTCCCCTTTCCTTTTTTTAAAAAAATATTTACTTATTTATTTATTTATTTTGGGGCTGCATTGGGACTTCGTTGCTGCATGCAGGCTTTCTCTAGTTGTGGTGAATGGGGGCTACTATTCATTGCAGGCTTCTCATTGCAGTGGCTTATCTTGTTGCAGAGCACAGGCCCTAGGCGCACAGGCTTAGTTGCTCTGAGGTATGTGGGATCTTCTCAGATCAGGGCTCAAACCCATGTCCCCTCCATTGGCAGGAGGATTCTTAACCACTGTGCCACCGGGGAAGATCCCCCCTTCCTTTTTAATATTTCCAAATAGGTATATGTCTTATAATCACTATCCGAACGTACTATAGTTAATATCCTTTACTCTCTAAGAGGTTATTTAATTGATAGTATGTCTTATAGTCACCAGTTGCATTTCAGAAATGGGAAAAATAAAGTAATTCAATTTTACTGCGATGTAGAGAACGTGTAGGAGAGCTGAGAAAGTTCTGTTGTAGGAGTTATGCTGTAGGCATACAACAAGGACAGTGTGGTGAATATATAATATACTTAATTTATCAGCAATGGGGAGTTTGTACTGAAAATGTAATACTATATTATCTCACAAAAGAGTCTAAATTTTTCTATAAAGATGTATTTTTTCCTTGGCTATTTACATTTAAGCATTTAACCTCAAGACAAAAGCTCTGTATGAGGCACAGGAGAAGATAATTTCTCCCCTACTGGACTATGAGCTGTTAGAGGGCAGAGACAGTATCTCTGGCAACTACATAATACTTGATATGGAGTGGAGGCTCCAGCAATACTTATGGAATGTGGAATTAATAAAGAATTGTTAAAGAAACGACAAATGGCATTTTACCATTCTTTATACAAAAAAAATTTATTAAGTGGGTAATGGAGATGAAGGCAGTGGTGAGTAAGAATTTTTGAAGTCAAATGGAATTAATCCAGGGAATGGCTTTGGAAGAGGTAAGTGCTTGCTTAGCCACTGTTTGGAAGTAGGGGAGAGATACAAGTTGGCAGAGAGGAGTATAAAAAAATCTACTTGGGAGACAGGACACTTAAGTCCTGTTAAGCTTTATGCCCAAAATGGTGAAGTATGTGTGGGAGCCAGAGAGGATGGCAGGGAGAAGAAAATGCACCCAGTAGCAATTCCCTGGCAGTCCAGTGGTTAGGACTCTGCGCTTTCACTGCTGGGGGTGCCGGCTCAGTCCCTGGTCCGGGAACTAAGATTCCGCAAGCCATGATGAAAAAACAAACAAACAAGCAAGCAAACAAAACAGAGAGAGAGAAGAGACAGAGAGAGAGAAATGCACCCAGTGAGGGCAGGGAGAGGAGGAAGAGGTGAGCCACGGAACCAGAAAGGGCCTAAGTCTGTCATGACTCACTTTTACAGAAAGTCAGTCATGAGCCAGAAAATACACGTGGAGGTTTACATGTGGCTACAGGAGTCATCCAGAAGGCCGGCAGGGTCTCTCGTGCACCCTTACAGTTTCCACAACGCTAAACACAGGGGATATTTCAGTTCTCCCTACAACGGACCTTTCAGCAACATCTCACTCTGTCGACCTCGCTTCCCTTTCTAAAAAATCGTGATAAAATACATATACCACAAAATTTACCATCTCATCCCCTTTAAGTGTACAGCTCAGTGGCATTAGGCACATTTATATTTTGTGCTACCACCACCACTGTCCATCTGCAGCACTCTTTTTATCTTGTAAAAGGAAAACTCTATACCCATTAAACTGTAAGTTCCCATTCCATCCTCCCCGGAGCCCCTGGCAACCACCGTTCTACTTTCTGACTCTGAGTTTGACTACTCTAGACCTTTCATAAGAGTGGGATCATGCAGTACTCGTCGTTTTGCAACTGGCTTATTTCATTTTGTGTATTGTCCTCAAGTTTCATCCATACTGTAGTATGTGTTCAAATTACCTTCTTTTTTAAGGCTGAATAATATTTTGTTGTACATATATACCCTGCATTTCGCTTATGACCTCTCTTTACTTGATGAGGCCCTGTCTTCCCTTAACTTTCACAACCATTTTTCCTGGTTTCACTCCTACCTGCCTGACATCTATTTCTCTGGTTCTTTTCAGGCTCACTCTCTGGCATTCAGCCATTTAATGTTGAAGTTCCCTAAAACTTGGTCCTAGGTCCCCGTCTCTCCTTCCTCTCTACTCTTTCCTTAAACAAATTCACCCAAGACCATGCCTTCCCTTCCTGGTTATCTGCCAGGGTTTCCCCATGTGCAGCCTCAGGGGGAGGGGTGCACAGGGAAGAGTGAGGAAGGGGAACATCTGCCTCCCCGATCAGGTCAGTAGCATCACCGCTGGTGAACAAAGGAGCAGCGGATGTCTCAGCCAAATTGCTGTCACATCTGGAGCAGGAGTTTAAGTATGACTGTAAAGGCGCGAGGCCAAACAATGCTTGAGGAAGTTGACTCCTGCTATGATTTCATAGAAAAGAATGGAGCAAGAGTAAGCTATTGGGAGCTCAGCCACAGGGTGACTGGTATCCAGGCTGTCTTTGATGATAGAAATACATTTGAAGGAAAAAATCTATTTGTAGGGGAAATGGACACAAATTGGTGGTTGAAAATGTGGGATAAAAGGAGCGACATACAGTGAAGTTCATGCTTTCTCTAAGGTTTTTGCCTAGAGATGCAACATGCAATCTCCTTTTTGATCATGCTTATGTCAAAGGAACACTCCCCCTGAAGATTAAACAAAAAGACCCAATTAGACCATTGAAATCGTTTTCCTACCAGATTCTCCTATCTCTTTTTACTTCATCCTCTAGGGCTGAAATCTATGCAAAATTCAGAAAAGGATGAAGAAGACAGGCTGGCGTTGTGTCCTCAATTGTCTATGCTTCCCTCCACTGTTTTTCTCTAAAAGTGGTATTTTTTGTTAACAACCTCACTTTTACTCTGCTTCCTCCACCCTTCAAAAACAACCTTGTAATATCCCTTTATAATTATCAATGACAGGCTTCCTGGGCTTAAAAAACCTCAAAAAAAGAAACATTTGCTTTTGGATAGAGCCCTTAAAAATACAAATAATCAGTATTACCAGTCAAGTTAACTAAGAACAACCAACAAACCTTGATGGGCTGGGCTTTCCCATTCCATGAGCTAATGCAGATTGGAACGTTCCTTTTTGGCCTACCTTAGCTAGTTTCCTTTACTTCTGATCAGCATTTTATCTTGAATGCTTACAAGTGCCAGGCACTATTCTAAAGGCATTGTGTGGATGATGTCATTCGATCTTCACAACAACCCTACAATTATTATTCCCTTCTGATAGATAAAGCTGAACCTTAGAAAAATGAAAGCTACTTGTCAAAGTTGACAGAGTTAGCAAGAAATGGAACTGGGATTCAGACTCAGGTAATATGACCCCTGGTCCTCAGCATCTAATCTCTGGGGAAGAATTATTTAGGAAAACTCATTTAGTGGGTCTTTTGGTAATGAAAGGGTTGGGGAGGGACCCTGGAGCCTAGGTGGGAGAAATTGAGATAAGAAGGAAACTAACTGTTCTCCATAGTAAAGCAATAGAATCTGGGGAGTTGTTCTCTGACATTTAGAGAGAGTAGATTTGAGGAGCCTGGGACTCAAAGAAGACTACAGGTGTTAGGAGAGTGAAACCGTGCAACAGCAACAGGCTGGAGTCTTAGGAGAGAGAGGCCAAAGTGTCCATTAGGATACTTTGCATCATAAACAACAGAATTCAAACAACTGAATTCAAAATCAGTATAATTAATAACACCATTATTCCAATAAGTCCAGAGGTAGGAACATTTAATGTTAAATACTTTGGTGGGCCTAAAATAAATACCAGTTTTTTACTATCTTTTCTTTTTTTCATCTTTTGTTGTGTGGTCGTTGTCCTCATGGTAACCCCCTCATGGTTATAAGATGGACACAGCAGTTCCATGTATTATCTTTAAACAGAAGATGAGATGTTCAGAAGAAGAGATTCCTCTTTCCGCGGATCTCTGTTAGGAGGAGGGAACTTTTCCTATGAGCATCGCAGAAGATTTCCTTTCATGTCTTATTGGCCAGAATGCATCACATTCCCATGGCCAAGCCAATCACTGCCGACCCAAATTTCTAAGAAGAATCAGGATGCAACTCTCAGGATGGGGATTGAAGAGGGTGGATTTCTGGAAAAAAAAAAAATCAAAGTTCTACGAGGAGGAAAGAAAAATGGAGTAAACCTTGTCTATGTGGTCAAAAACACTAACTGCGAACAGTGAGAGATTCTTTGAGGGTCAGGGACATTGGTAACAGTAATGATTATGGCAGACACTGGAGCCAAATTGGATTTGAATAATCGCTCCCTAATTTACCAGTTCTATGATAGTGGGTGTAAGGATGCTGTGACAGTTAAATGAAATAATGCATGGAAAATGTTTGGCACAGTATCTGGCACGTATTAAATACTCAGTAATTGGTAATTACTTTGAATATTATACAGAACTTTTAATCACTTTCTGTTCTAAGCTCAATTATTCTCTATTATTTCCAAATGTTTAGTACAAGTCCATTACGTGGAACATATTTGAGTTAGTGATGCTTTAAGGAGTGGAGGAGAAAAGATTGTGTCTCTTCTTGAGAAGAAGGAGTATTAACAGAAGACTGAAAATACAGGAGGCAAATGGTAAGAGACAATCAAGAATTGATCTGGGATAGAAGTTTGAAGCAAGAGGTGAGACTCGGTAAATTCATGTGTTCTTCTCAGGAGAGCAGAGCTACGTGCACTTGATTTATTCTGTGATGCTAAAGGGAAGGCTGAGGTCTTAGAAACATTTAGGTTACATGCACATTTAAAAAGAAGACTAACAGGACTTCCCTGATGGTACAGTGGTTAAGAATTCACCTGCCAGTGCAGGGGACATGGGTTAAGTCCCTGGTCCCGAAGATCCCAAATGCCTCGGCGCAACTAAGCCCGTGCACCACAGCTACTGAGCCTGTGCTCTAGAGCCCTCGAGCCACAACTACTGAAGCCCACGTGCCTAGAGTCTGTACTCTGCAACAAGAGAAGCCACCGCAGTGACCAGCCCACACACCACAATGAAGAGTAGCCCCCCGTGCACTGCAACTAGAGAAAGCCCACGTGCAGCAACGAAGACCCAACACAGCCAAAAATAAAAAGTAAAGAATAAAATAAGAGAAGACTAACAAGTCCCAGGCGAATGCGCATAATGAGTGCAGCAGACACAGAGAGCTATAGGAACTCGAAGGCAAGAGAAACCACTGTGGATTATAGTGGTGAGGAAAGGCCTCACGTGACATGGGAAATGGATTTAGCTTTGAAAATGTTTAAGATGTAGTGAAGGGATGACAAAAGAGCATTCTAGAAGAATGACAAGAGCAAAGCTGTGGAATCAAGAACATGCAAAAGATACGAAAATACCAGTTGGGGTTATTGCAGTGATTAAAGCGTGAAGTGATAATGCTATGAACCAGGAAGCTGGAGGAACTAAATAAGGCTACGGAAGAAATAAAGTTCTGATTTTGCAATTTAGAAAATCTGGTTATGAAATTATAAAGGTGGAACTAGTTAAAATGATTACCTAAAAGTTAATCGTAACAAATAAAAATTCAAACTTAACATGTTACATTTACCCAAATCTTTTAATTTACTAAAATCTATAGCACAAATGAACATTTTCTGATGACCATTTTTTTTCCTGATGACCATTTTTAATGGTGTTTATCACCATAACGTCGTAAGACTATAAAAACATAGTTTACTAGCATAAAAAATGTTAATCTGGATATAACTTAATAACAGCTATTTATTGCACACTTACAATGACATTTATCTAATCAGTAGATATTGTCATATCTACTAATAAGACACCAGTCAATACTGTCTTCTAAAATATATGATACAAGGTAAAAAATAAGGTAAAAAAACTAACGTCTATGAATAAAGAGTTCTTGAACATTACTGCATGAAAGATGTTCTAAGAACTAGGTGAGCCAAAAAGTTATGACTTGGAACTTTCCTGGGGGAGCTACAGTCTAGTTAGAGATGTCCATGAGTGGCAAGATGGTGAAGAGCTTTGTATATAAGGCTAAGAAAGGTGGAGGCACGTTTTAAAATGAGGCACCGTTGCAGGTTTCAGAACGCGAAAGTGACAGTGTTGGTGGTTAACCTGGCTACCATGTCCATGATGAATTGGAGGGTGGAGAGACCAAAGATTGGAGATGGGTCAGGAAACGTGTAAGATTCCAAGCAGGATGCAACAAGGGTCTAGACTACTGTGTGCTATCTGGAAAAATAAAGGAAGGGGTGAGTCTGAAAGATATCTAGCCCTGCACTGCCTCTTTAAGCTGCAGTCACGCCCCTGTTTCATACAGCCAGAAGCACATGGAGGGAGACTTCCAGGAACTCTCCAGGAACAATCCCAGCCCTGACCTTTTCCCCAACTATTTCCCACACTGCATTCTGACATGCTCCTGGCCCCCGCCCCCACTTACTGATCATCTTTACCCTTTGGACCTCACCCCAACACTTCTTCCCTGCTTACTGATTTGGTTTCTACCACTTATAGGATGTGTTCTCAGCTACAAGAAACAGACAACCTAACAAATCATGGCCTGAGACCATAAGGATATTTGTTGCTTACTTAATAAGAAGCCTGTCTCCAGCTTGGTTTGGTAATTCAACAATGTTATCAAGAAGGCATATCCAGGACTTCCCTAGTGGTCCAGCGGTTAAGACTCTGGGCTTCCAGTGCGGGGAGGGGGGTGGGGCGCGGGTTTGATCCCTGGTCCACTGACGGTGCAGCCAAAAAAACCAAAAAGCAAAAAAGAAGGCATGTTCTACCTTGTCTCCTTAGTGAGTCAGCACTGTCTCTCCTTGTGTTTGTTAGATGGCAAGGGGAGGGAGACAAAAGGGTTTTCTCTTCTGCTTTATTTTATCAAGGAATATAATCTTTCCTACAAGCCCTCAACCAACTTCTCCTTACACTGCACTGGTCAAGTTGGGGTCACATGCCCATTCCCAGACCAATCACTGGCAAAGGAGAATGGGTTTGCTATGACTGGATGAAACCAGTCATCCTGTGTGCTGGGCATTTTTCCCTGAACAAAGTTGAGGCTTGTTGGCAGGCAAGAAGGGAAATGGCATTTGGTCAGGTGCCTCAAGGTGACTGTCATGGATTAAGGAGTACAGAACCTCAGCCTGCCTATCCCAACCTACCCCATTATTCACTTTTCAACTAGCTCTTGGAACCCCAACCTCAGTGCAACTATCCATTACCTCCCCTACTACTCCAATGGGAAGTTCTTGGCCTGATTTGTCCTGAGTCCTTAAGCAAGCAAGATGTAGACAGTAGTCATTACAAAGGAAGAATTGCCTGGACTAACCATTGCCTAGATCCTCAAGGCAAGGCTGAATGATGCTCTAGGACAGCAGGGGGGTCACCTGAACCTCTGTTACTACTTTTACCTTATGTGCAAATATTTGAGAATATAGTTCTTTTGTTTTTAATCCCTGGAGTCTGCAAGTTGTTGGATTTTAAAGAGGTGGGTAGGGACTTCCTAGGTGGCACAGTGGTAAAGAATCTGCCTGCCAATGCAGGGGACACGGGTTCAAGCCCTGCCCTGGGAAGATTCCACATGCCACGGAGCAACTAAGGCCGTGCGCCACAACTGTTGAGCCTGTGCTCTAGAGCCCATGAGCCACAACTACTGAGCCCATGTGCTGCAACTATCGAAGCCCACGCGCCTAGGGCCCGTGCTCCACAACAAAAGAAGCCACTGCAATGAGGAGCCCGTGCACCACAATGAAGAGCAGCCCCAGCTCGCAGCAACTAGAGAAAGCCCGTGTGCAGCAATGAAGACCCAACACAGCCAATAAATAAATAAAATAAAATAAATAAAAATAAAGTTATAAAGAGGTGGGAAATATAAACATCAAGGATTAGAACAGTTTGAGGAGGAGCTGAAAGAAGAATAGAGGGTGCCAACGTGTCTGCAGATGACAGGGCTTTTGTAAGCCTCTCTCTTATTATCATCTCTTTCCCGCATTTCATTTCACATTAAAATTTCCCTCAGCGTTTTGGCATGGATAAACCTTGGCAATGTCTCTTTGAAAAAATAATTATGGTGTATTTTTTTTCTTTTGAAAGCCAAGCAGATTTTTTTTAAATGGTTACAGCTCTGGAGTACTCATTAGTAAAATCTATTGGGCATTTAGGAAGTGGGTATCATTAGAGTTCTGTAATGTAGCTAATTTCACTCCACTGACCCCTCTTTACATCTACCTTTTATTGTTCTTTATTCTAACAATTCTAATAACCATAAGTATAAAAGAGGTATACACTTCCTTATTTTTTAAAGAAGCTTTTGCTTTTTTCCATCCCCCATGCTGTGCTGCCCTGTCCTTGCAAATACCCCCATTAGCCTTGGGATTGATTTTTGATTTGAGAGGAAGAAGGGGCCTTGTGACTAGTAGGGACCAACTCTCTTTGACCTAGTGAGCTTCTCTACTTCGTCTACTATTTTCCCTAAAATAGGTTATCTGTACTTTATTTCAAGTCATATTTTTGCTAGGACTTTTTACTTACGCCAAATAAAACATATAAGAAAATCTAAGCTCAGTTGAGAAAAACTCTAAGGAAGAAAAGCTTTTATTTAAAGAGTGATTTTAATTTCTC
The DNA here is from genome assembly GCF_030028045.1 of Hippopotamus amphibius kiboko. NCBI lineage: Eukaryota > Metazoa > Chordata > Mammalia > Artiodactyla > Hippopotamidae > Hippopotamus > Hippopotamus amphibius. Next base: position 24,650,487 of record NC_080192.1, on the reverse strand, counting down.
ATTCCATTCATCTTTCATACCCCTCACCTACATACACAGCATACACACACACGTACACACGTGCCCTCCCCGTTATCTGGCCACTCTTGATCAGTCATCATTCACAGAAAAAAAGATCTTGGACCTCCAGACCTGTGTTCATCGTATTCCCTTTGCATAGAAGGGCCATGACTCTTTGCCTGGTTTTTCCACTTTATCCTGTTCAAAAGTGTGAGAACTTTATCGACCTCACCTCCATCCTATTCTCCATCTAGTCCCATAAGAATCTGAAAGTAGCTTTACTCTAATGCTTGTAATGTTCCTGCCTGTCCCAGCCCTGTGCACTGTTGGCTGGAGTCTGGCTTTATCCTTGGACAGTTCTTCTTAGAACCAGGACACTCCATCCCCCTCTTAGCCCTGATACTGCTTAGAGATGCCAGCTGCAGCACACCAGCAATCGGACGGAGTTTTGGGTACCAACATCAGCCCTCGTCAGCCAAGTGTGCCTGCTCTTTGGGCATTATCACTGGGACAGCTGGATATTCTTTAGCCTGATTTACTCCCGTCTCTCCACTGTCTTCTTGTGTCGCTAGACTGTGATATAAACTGCAGTATCTCAAGCAGTGATAGTGAGAGTCATGTTAAAATCCTCATTTAATTTGCTTTGAGTCATGGTGCACAGGGTTTTAAAAATAGAGGCTCCAAAGACTGTTCCCTTGGTGAAGACTTCTTCAAAAATAAGCGGTTCACAGAAAAGGAAAAACAAATGGTTCTTGAACATCTGAGATTATATTTAACCTCACTCATAATAAAAGTACAATTTAAGTATATGCTGAGATACTATTTTTCACTAGCAAAACAGATAAAAAGCAAAAACCTTGTTAACATGCTGCGTTGTTGAGGATAGGTCACAACAGATGCTTTTATGCAGATGCACAAACTCTCTGGCCTACAAATATCACTTCAGAATTTTAGCCTATAGATATGCAGGTATGCGTGCAAAACAACTGCATATGATGTTACTTATTTCTGTATTATTTGTGATAGGATCAGAGTGAAACAATCTCATGTTCCATCAATAATAGATTAAATGAGTAAATTATGGTACATCCATATGTTGGAATACTATGTAGCCAAAAATGTTGGGGAAGTTTTTAATGTACTGATTGAAACCATTTCCAAGATACCTGATTGGGAGGGTAACAGAATACGGAAGGCATGATGCACCAGGAGCATGTGTGTGGGAGGGAGGATTTCACTGTTTACCCTCTTGTGCCTTTACTTTTTTGAACGCTATGAATGCATTACCTTTTAAGGAAAATGAAACAAAACAAAAAAAGAGTATTTGTGACTATAGAGGACTATGTCTTTTCCCTAACACCAGCACAGGGTTTAGTTTCTGACAGATGTTCAGATTCCCTAGAAAACAGAGCCTGAATGAGAGCTTACATATCTATCATTTTAGAGAGGGGTGTAATCCCAGAGGAGAAAAAGTGAAGAGAAAAAGGGAGTGAATCAAAGAAAGAAGGAGAATGACTACAAGGTGGTGTATCATTGAGTTGGCCTCAACTTTGCAACCAAACAGAATTGATTGTTTGGTGTCCAAAGAGGCCATAGGAAACCAGGACAGTCCATGGATGGGATGATTTTTAAAAATTAATTTTTATTGGAGTATAGTTGATTTACAATGTTGTGTTATTTTCTGCTGTACAGCAAAGGGAATCAGGTATACATATACCCATGGATGGGATGAAGGACAATTTGTTTGTTGGGTTCTCCCGTTCTCCTGCCTCTCACTGGGTAAAGTCTACCCTACAGGGGCAGTGACTCCTTTTGCTTTTCTGTGATTTCCAGCCAGTCCAGGCAGACTCTGGTGAAGGCAGAGACTCCAGGGTCCAATGCAGCCTATGTGCACATACAGTGGTCCCTCTGTGTGAGGTGACACTGTTCACAGAGACTCCTCTTTCTATTGCAGCAATGGTGGAAGCACGTACAAGTGACTGAGGTGTGGGAACGGGGACCAGATACTGTTGAGTGATCTGATACGGTACCTAAGTGGCTCAATACCATAGGTGTTCAGAAGTTTTTGTTTGTTTTGTTTTTTAATATACTTTATTTTTTAGAACAGTTTTAGGGTCACAGCAAAATTGAGCAGAAAGCACAGAGATTTCCCATATTCTCCCTGCTCCCACGCACTCACAGCCTCCCCCACCTTAATATCCCACTCAAAAGTGGTACATTTGTTATAATTGATGAATGTACATCACTATCACCCAAACTCAGAAGAGTTTTTTATGTGCTTTTGTTTGCTTAATAGGTTGGTTGATTGGTTGGTTAAAATAGTCGAGGTATTTCCTACTAACTATAAATCTCAGGGTCTGTAAGAACCTAACCTATTTAAATCCCCCAAACACATGATTATCTTGTTGCAGTGCTAGATTATTCCACTCCACTTAAGTTTATACATGTTCCTGTTTAATACTATGCATATTCAGTGAATTAATCTAAAATACGTATTGCTGAATTGAAGGCACTATTCTGGGTGGGGTACAGGCATATAAAGGAGTACAATAGATCACCTTTCTCCCAAAGTTATTACAAAAGTATACAGACGTAAACAGGAATGCAAGAATTAAGAAAAAGAATTGTACAACAAAAGAGCACAAAATGTGCTCCATCAGGGAAGTGATCAGTGGCCAAGTGAGAAGTAGATGCAATAAATACTATAAGGTTTATACAATTCCTTTATACCTGGAGTAGTCAGGGAAGCCCTAATGTTGAAACAGTAAGTTGAACGGGTTTTCAATTATGGACAAGATTTAGGAGAATAGAAATAGTGAGGTCATTTTGTATGACAGCCTAGCCTAAGCCCAAGCCCTGAAGCTTGCGACACCATGTGCAGACTAGTGGGATGGTTTGAGACCAGTTCTGGAAAGTGGGTAGATACTATGTTGTTCAAGGCTTTCAAATTATTTGCAAATAATAGATATTGAGGGGTGGGGGTGGGGTGGGGTTGGAGGGTACCATGAAGGAAATAACTGTTGTTTCTGTATATCTTACACAGCATAAGCATTTTAAAGGTCTGGGTAGTTAAGGGGCGGTCTTTAAAGTCTGAATCTAGATTAGATCAGTAGAAACCTGTGAATCACTGGCCACTGAATGGAAGGTGGCCGCGTTTATCAGCAGCATCTGGGAATCTAAGGCCAGCACTCATAACATCATATCCTCTCCTTTCTGCTATCAGTTGGATGCAACAGGAAACTGACGAAGGAGCTAGGCAGTTTCCTTTCTGCTCTGACCTGACTCGTTTCCTCTGCAGCTTGCTCACAGCTTATTGTAAAGGAAAATCATGAAATACCAGTGCATTTCCTCCAGTTGGATCAAGCCGAGGACAAGGAAGGAAAAGCAAATTTCTAAGATGAGTCAATTTCCCTTTGCAGCTATAAAGTTGGTTCAGGGCCTCCAGCTGACCCTTCTCTTTAGACCTGTCTCTCTTACTGCTCAGCTTTACATCATAGGCAAGATAAGGACTTGTGGCAAAGTGAGCAACGCATATTTTGTAATTCTTAAAGGAAATCTTGGGTTCGTTCATGGGAAAACTGCCTACACAGAACAGCTTCTTTGATAAGCTTTTCATTCTTCTTTGACTTCTATCAAGCTCATTAGTTCAAGGGGGTTATACAAAATACAGGTAATTCTCATGGATATACCCAGCAGCCAAGCTCTTTTGCTCTTTTCTCAGTATGACTAAAAAGGAGCTGCTTCCATGGAGAATGTTTATGCAAAATTAACAAAAGAATTGAGTTAGTTTAGTAAAAGAGACAGGGTTGGACTACTCAAAGGGTAAGAAGTTATGTCTGGGGTCTTAGGAGGTAACATGAATTTTGCTGGATGTGAGAGGGAGACGCCATGGCCTGTTGAAAAATGTAATGACGTCTGGCATCTGAAGAATGTGACTGGCTTACTTTGTGGAAGTAATTCAACTTGAAAATGGAAATTACCATTTAAAATATCTTCTCAGCAAACTTAACAATGTGGAGGAACAATGCTGTGCTGGAGTTCACATTGAATGAGAATATATTAATTTAGCAGGTAGACGATTATTCCTCTTGATATTCAGTTTCCTGTTATGTTAACTCACCAGCTTTTAATTTCCCTTTGAAAATTCCTCTCATTTCTGTATTTATTATTATTAAAATAACACTCCTATAAGTTTCTCTTTTATACATTTGCCTGATTTTTAATATTTAGGCTGTAGAAATTCCTCTAGCCCAAGCATAAATTGTGATTGCTGAAACTGATAATGTAAAAAAAAAGACAAGAATACAAACGTATGGAGCTTTGAAATATGAACAGTTGATAAACAGACTGGAAAATAAATAAGGTAAGAATTCAAGGTTTCACTTTAATAGCATTTGGAGCAGCCGTTGTAACAGGCATCTGACAAGTAACAGATTTGTGGGGGCTGTGTCATTCTACTCCTTTTTTTTCCTAGGGACTAATTATCTATTATTTTACAGACTTGCTAAAATACTGTGGAGCTCTTAAAAACAACTTGGTTGATCAACCAGCAGCAGCATTATTAAACTAACAAAAAAGAACTTGCATGTAATAATGGGCCTAAGAATCTTTTCAGGGGATCTGTAGACTTTTTCTTAACACTTATGAGAACAATGTACCTTTTATTTTTAAAGATAAATCAGATCTCTGAGCAGGTGGCTATACCCAGAAGTTTTTACTTAATTGGCCTGAATCAGTAAAATGGTTTCCATTATCATCATTCATAAACACTTTAATAGTGGGTTCTGGGGACTTCCTAGGTGGCGCAGTGGTTAAGAATCTGCCTGCCAATGCAGGGAACACGGGTTCGATCCCTTCCCTGGGAGGATACCATGTGCCGCGGAGCAACTAAGCCCTTGCGCCACAACTATTGGGCCTGCGCTCTGGAGCCCGTGAGCCGCAACTATTGGCCCATGTGCTGCAACTACTGGAGCCCGTGATCCTCAACAAGAGAGGCCGTGGCAATGAGAAGCCCGCGTACCGCAACAAAGAGTAGCCCCCACTTGCCGCAACTGGAGAAAGCCCGTATGCAGCAACGAAGACCCAACACAGCCAATAAAATAAATAAATAAATAAATTTATAAAAAAAAAAAATAGTGGGTTTTGGGTGAACTTGCCTAGCTAAAATCTTGGACAAAAATAGCGCACCTGACTAATGCCATGTAGTCAAAATTTCAGCGGATCTTATATGCAATCAATTGAACACATTTTCAGAACAACCAATGAATATTTTATAATATACACTTCAATAGGCCTACAAAAATTGTGAAAATGTCTTAGATCTGCTTTGCCCTCCTCCCCTTGCCCTGTTCTCCTCCCTCAGGTGTTGATGTCAGGGAGCTCATTAATAAACACCCTGCGTGCTATAAATGCTGTCTCAGGACCTGCTTCTCAGTGAACTCAGTCTTGGACCATGACTCTGTTTAAAAGCAGCTTTGACCGACTGGAATGTGAGTCAGCGGAAAGGATGAAGGGTTGGAGAATCATGTCATATGAGAAGGGGCTAAATGGAGAGCAAGAAACAGGGAAGAAAAGTTTGTATGAATAGACTCAAAAATCCGAGCTTGAAGGGACTTCCCTGGTGGTCCAGTGGTTGAGACTCCACACTTCCAATGCAAGGAGTGTCGGTTTGATCCCTAGTCGGAGAACTGAGATCCTGCGTGCTGCATGGCGTGGCATCTGTTCTAGTAACTGAGAGAGCAGGGCAAGTTTCTTAACCCTCTGTGCCTCAGTTTTCTGTGGGGCCAATGATAATAGTACTTAGGGTTGTTGTGAAAGTTAAATGAATTACTCTAGAGCACTTTGCATAGTGCTTGGCACATAGTCAGCATTACGTTTGTTTGCTATTATACTCTTACTTGACTCATCAGATATGCGAAAGATTATGTACAGGAGGAATTTGACCTATTTGAGTGGCTCCAGAGAGCAGTTCCTGGACCAGTGAGTGAGAACGGGCAGCAAAGTTAACTTTGGCTCAAAGATGAGATCCGTCCCGGGAGGGTAGGGCTAATTTTCACTAGAGTGTGAGACTTCTCTTGATAGGGATGTTGTGGGGTGGGAATAGACTGGGTAGGAAACTGGACAAGGTGAATCCTCTCACTCTATTTCTGCGGCCTCTCCTCCTGTTATTGAAGCTGCCCCTCCTTCCTCAGATCAGCTGTGTGCTTGACGGAAGGAGGAAGCGGAAAACAGAGCCCCAGCTCTTTTCAATGATTTGAACAGCCTCCTTCCCACACAGGAGCAGAATGCCCCACCCACCCAGCCATCTTTTCACTTCCCCTGTCTTTCCACTTCCTCTCTTCCAAAACCAGATAAAGGCAGGTGGTGGGTGTGTGGGTTTCTGCTGGTTAAAACTATGAACTGGGGCAAATATTTCTTTCTTTTTCTCCTTATTAGTTTCTCTTTGGCATTTCCCCCCCCCCCCCCAACTTTTGACAGAGAAATGATCTTGGAGTTAAAAGGCTTGTGACTTAGACTTAGCACAGTTAAAATATGCTTATATGACTATGAACAAATGGAGGAATCTTCTGGGGTTAAGCTTCTGCTTTTGTATGGGGTATATTTTTGGTGGGTGTGATGATGAAGGGGATTGTGATAGGTAATATTAAAGGTTTCCTCAAATTCAAATATTCCAGGACTTCCCTGGTGGCGCAGTGGTTAAGAATCTGCCTGCCAATGCAGGGGACATGGGCTCAATCACTTGTCCTGGAAGATCCACATGCCTTGGAGCAACAGAGCCTGTGTGCCACAACTACTGAGTCTGCATGCTGCAACTACTGAAGCCTGTGCTCCTAGAGTCTGTGGTCCACAACAAGAGAAGCCACCACACTGATAAGCCCATGCACCACAACGAAGAGAAGATCCTGCTTGCCACAACTTAAAGAAAGCCCACATGCAGCAACAAAGACCCAATGCAGCCAAAAATAAATAAATAAAAAATAATAAATAAATCGTAAAAAAAAAATTCAAACATTCCATTTCAGGTGGAGATACTGAAACCGAGCAGGACCCTGTGGGGCTCCTGGACACGGAAGCCTCTCTGCGTTCCCTCTTTCTTGTAGGGATTAGACTCCAGCCACCACTACCTTCCCTGAGTTCCAAAGGGCAGATTCGAACAGTTGCTCATCAGGGAAGCGAAGGGATGCAGAGACAAGGGAGGAGCAGCCAAGAAACAATTGTGCAGCCTTGGGGCAGGGTGCTGGTTCTGCCTCAAGGGATACACAGAACAATATCTTTCAACCCTTTACAGAACTAAAACCCCCAACAAATGGAAGATGTTAGCATTCTTCATTCCAGAGAAGACCACTGGTGAGGCCAGATTAAAGGAACCAGAGAAGCTCATCAACAGACTACCTGAGACCAGATTGAAGGAGTGCAGGCCCTGCACACACACCCTAATCCTTACCAACAACCCTCACCCTTGAACCATTGCTATAAAACTCCTCACCAATTCCTCCTGGGTTAGGACAGACAGTTTTGAGAGGCACACACCCACTGTGTCCCCCTGTCCCCCTTTGCCTGGCAAAGCAATAAAGCTATTCTTTTCTACTTCACCCAGAACTCTGTGGCTGAGATTTGATGCAGCCCTGGTGCACAGAGGCCAAGTTTTTGGCAACAATATCAAGACCACAAATCATACATCACATTTATGGTATACTTCACCATCCAGGTCCCTCCATTATGGCTTTCCTCCTGAGAATACTTGATTCTTAAAAGACTTTTACATTATTCATTTAAGTATATGTAACATGTATCTCATTCCTTTGGGAATCTAATTTGAACAGATTGTAATTAAGCTGTAGTTTATTTTGTTAAATTGACCTATGGATTAGTTAATGATAATGTCTCCCTCACAAGAGACAAACTTTACTGATATTTTAGGGGACATTACTTAACCCCAAAATCACATAAATTGTAGCAACATTGCAGAATGTGGAAAAGATGTTTGGGGATAAGAAAACCCTTCAATGGCCTCTAATGTACAATGTAATTATTACTTTAATTGCACAATGTAATCAACTATTTTGTTCACCTGTACAAATGACTAGCCCATGAAAGTAAATACTGTTAGTGATGGTAAATGGTCTAGCACAATATTCAAGAATGTAGACTTCAGATTCAGACAGCTCTTTAAATAGTATCTAGGTTAACTCTACCTATGTGGCCACTAGCTATCTCTAATCCTTAGTTTTCAAATTAATAATGTAGGGTTGTGAAAATTCTTTTAAATAAGTGAATATATATAGCATGTCTGATATATTCACTAGTACTCAACAAATGGTGGCTATTATTCTCACCACTATTAGAAACTTGAAAATGGCTAACTGGTTGATTTTTCCCTTCACCTCAAGCTCAGATTTCCCCCACCTATAAAAAATAATGCAGTCGGCTCTTTTTTTACTCACAGTAATTTACAGGGTCAACATTCCTAACCTTAACTCAGTGTATATACTTAGGAAAGAGTTGGTGAATACGAGTAACTGTGGCCAAGGCTACGCCTCCTGCTGCAATTCTATCGAAGCTTGGCAGGATATTCCCAACAGAATGACATCCCAGGAACAGCTTGTCTTAACTCTCAACATTCAGGAGTAACTCAGAGAAGAGCAGGACTTTATTTCAATGTCAGTGATTTATCAAGGAAGGGTAGATAGATCAACCTTGAAAGCTCTTGGCAGAACAAACTGAGTGGCTTTTGTTTATTTTATTATTATTTTTTAAAATTTATTTATTTATTTTATCTTTATTTTTGGCTGCATTGGGTCTTTATTGCCGTGCACAGGTTTTCTCTAGTTGTGGTAAGCAGGGGCTACTCTTCGTTGAGGTGCAGTCTTCTTATTGTGGTGGCTTCTCTTGTTGTGGAGCACAGGCTCTAGGCTCACAGGCTTCAGTAGTTGCAGCATGTGGGCTCATTAGTTGTGCCTCATGGGCTCTAGAGTGCAGGCTTTGTAGTTGTGGCACATGGGCTTAGTTGCTCTGCAGCATGTGGGATCTTCCCAGACCAGGGACCGAACCCGTGTCCCCTGCGTTGGCAGGTGGATTCTTAATCACTGTACTACCAGGGAAGCCCCTGAGTTGCTTTTAATTGGTTTGGTGTTGGCCATGCTGGCTGATAATGTAATCAATAACGTAGCTGGTTAATAATGGAGAATCAGAAAAGTTTCTGCTCTGAGGATACAAACTATTATCTGATAGTTGTTGTGAATCATTTTCATATGTTTTATATTTTTAATGTAAATATGTATAAACCCACAGAAATATATACATTATTTTGCATTTTAACTTTAAAGAAATAGTATAATTTTGTACATATTATTCTGCAATACTATGTTTCTGAGATTTATCCATGTTGATAGATTTTTATTGTTCGTTTCTCTATTTATTACTGTACTGGAGTCCACTTAATGAATATACTGTTTTGATTGTTAGGATAAAGTTTGTCTAAAGATGACCAATAAAAAACAAAGTAACAGGGTCTTAAACAAAACAAGCATGTTTTCTCTCTCATGTATAAGTCCAACGTAGTTTTCCAGAGATGGTATGGAGTGCCACAGATTCGGGAACCCAGGCTCCCTCTATCTTGTTACTCCACTCTGCATAGACCTTAACATAGAGGTCACCTTGAAGTTTAGCATGGCAGCTCCAGCTCTAGTGGACACACTTGCATTCCTCTCATAGCAAGAAGAAGAGAAAACATTTCATTCTCTAATTTCACTTACATTCTATTGGCTAAAACTTAATCACATGATCACAGCTGTCAAAGAGAATAGGAAAAAGAATCTTTATTTTAAGTGACCATATGCCTACAATTTGGTTGTTCAATTAGAGATGAAAAAGGGGAAGGTAAATTGGGGGAACCAAGTACGAATCTCTACCTCAATGGACATTTAAATGATTTTCAAATTTTGCTATTAGAAATAATGCTGTGACAAGTATTCACATATATATCTTCTGTGCTCATTTGAAACAGTTTCTCTAGGGTAATATGTTGATAATTTATGTTTTCAACTTTACCAATTGCTTTCCAAAACAGTTGCATCAATTTTTACTCCAGCTGTAAGAAAATTCCTGTTTTCCCACATACTCCTAATATATGGTATTAGACTTTTTAAAAAAGTGTTTTTACAGTCTCATGGGATTGTGGGGTGGTGACTTTGGCAAAGGCAGTTTTGGTAGAGTGGCAGGAACAGAAGTCTGGGTTGAGAGAGAGTGGACGATAGTGAAATCAAGCTAGTGGGTGTAAACTATGCTTTCACCAGGCTCAGCAGCAGAAGGAATTAAGTAAAGTATTAGAATTGGTGGAGCATTTACATTACAACTGGGAAGTCCTGAGCTGTAGGAATAAAGCTGTAGAAAATATACCTAAGAAATTGGGGATAGCAATTGCAGCAAATTTCCATACAGTTTAAGATCTCAAATGTGGGACATTTCCAAGTGATTGAAGTGGGTGTTGAAGTTGATAGCTGCTCTTTGGTATTCCAAAGGACCAGACGCTTTGAAGCTTGAAGGGAACCAAATAAATTATTCATTCAGCAAATGTTTTCAAGTACCTCCTAGGTGTCAGGCATTGTTCTAGAAACTGGAGTTGCAAGTGGAGTAAAATAGATAGGCAAAATCTTCTCTGAAAAGGGCTGACAGACAACAATTATGTAAAGAAATGAGATAATTTGTGAGAGCAAAAACAGTTATTAAGAAAAGAAAACAGGAAAAGATGCTGTTTTGGTTAAAATTAACAGGAGTACAGGTGGTATATTACTCTGGTGCTTCCAAATGGAGACATCAGTGTCAAGAGGTGAGCGGCTGGCCAGGTGATTAGGGGTGGTGTGGAATGGGGGGTTTTGCTGATTGCAAAGAAGTGCATCTTTTGAGAGAATTGTGGGTGACCTGGATGTCCCCAAGACAGTGTTAGCAGATTTTCTAGCTCTAGCTGGAGATAATCAGGGAGAGAATATACAGGTGTTAATTGACAAGAATTATTGCTTTTTATCTTGAATTTATAGCTTATGAGCAACAGATATTTTAGAACTCAGTTCCTATTATGCTTCATGCTTCTAAATAGAGATTGAGTATCTGTAGCTCTTTCTTCCTTATAACAAAGGATAAAAAATTATAAGCTTGTTTTTACCTCCCCTCCTTTCCTTCTATAACATCTACTTTTGGTCCTGTACAAGGTCATTTTTTTTTTTTTTTTTTGGCCTCACTGTGTGGCATATGGGATCTTAGTTCCCTGACCTGGGGTCGAACCCATGCCCCCTGCAGTGGGAGTGTGGAGTCTTAACCACTGGACCACCAGGGAAGTCCCAAGCAGGTCATTTTTATTTATTTTAGGATGTGAAATATTAATCTCTTGATAAATTATGAAATATCTCTTAATCCTCCCCCTTTTCCTTTATCTCAAGCCCCTTTCTTTAACCTTTCAAATGTTGCAATTTCTGGAACATATCTGTAACTCAGAAAGTCAATCGCTAACAGGAAAAATAAGAATTGAGAAAAAGCTTTCACTTTTCAAATTCCGTTAGCAGAGGGGTGATATGGGTTACCCTAGGAGCTGACACAAAAACCTGATGCTTTTGGCAAGTGAGTCAGTTGAGGTGAAAATGTTAATATATTTGAACAGATATGAGTCAGTGCTATTCAGGGGATGAAAAGAAGCATGGGTTACTGTACAAGCATGTGTAACACAGAAAAACCTGGAAAATATTGCAGGGAGCTAGGACAGCTATGACAATCACTTTTAAAGTTTTCCTTTAGAAATGAGATACGAATTTTCATTAAAGTATGGGTGGAGATTTAGATCAAACCTACATAAAATAAACATTTCTAGATGAAAATCTAGATAATAATATGATTTGAATGATTTTCTCATTCTGTTCCCAAAGCAACCAAATAGAGAGGCAGTGAGACCAAATAAAAAGAACTCTGAGTTAGGACATGGGGTGGTAATTCTGGCCTTATCACTAATTATACTAATTAGCTTCGAGATGATGGGTGAATCACTTGATCTCTTTGAAATTAGTTTTCTTATTTGGCCTTGGGGTTGTTACTGTTCCTTACTGATTTAAATAATATGATTTGGGATTATATACTATAAAGGGATGCACTCTATGACCCTGAGGTGACCCATAATGGACCTACAATGGAGTGTCCAGGGGCTGTGTGCAAATTTCCACGGTATAATTTCCTGCTTTTATGCCAGATCTTTATCCAGCTTTCTAGATTGATAAAGCAGTGGGAAGTAGTGTGTGAATGTTTGCATATTAGCAAGCATTGGCTAAGCTTTAGACTGACTACATGACAGAAAATAATCCTTTAGACTAGAAATCTTCTTCAAAATGACAAAACGAGTTTGAAAAAAACTTTTTTGATAAGCTTCTGGTTGAAATAGTTAACTGAACTCATGAGTTAACTTCTTCTTCCACTTAAAACCCCCACAGAAATGACAGAACTAATATAGAAATGCTAAATCCAGAACAGCTCTAGAGAGTCAGGAAGAGTGCTATTGTCTGATATGAGCCATTTAGGTGGTGGTTAAAAATATGAGCCCTGGAACCAATTGCTGGGTTCTTGGTAAGCTGCCCACTCTTTGGGTCTTCCAGCCAAATTTGGATAAAGTACTTTGCCTGTCTATGCCTCGGTTTCTATATCTGGAAAATGAAAGTACCTACCTCTGAGGATTAATACAAGTAAAGTGCTGAATAGTGCCTAACACATACGTTCTCACATCTCATCTATAATTATTGTTATTGTAGGTTTAATATTGAATGTTAAAGCAGATGGGGTTAGTCATGGATGATAACACCCACCAGGGATTAAAAAAAACAACAACACAAAACCTGTAATCCCATTTAGGTGAAAGATAACAGCTCTGATGACCCCTGAAAAAGGAACCTAAGATGCTAAATAAAAAGGGCAGCGGAGGGCAGCCAGTGGGACAATTAATTACAGTGATGTGGAGTAGCTGGAACAATCTTTTATTCCCCAAGTGGCTGCTATAGCATTTGCGCCCAGGTTAAAGCCGTTGAGTTCTGCTCTCTAAATTAACTGGGATATTTGCCACCAGATACTCCCAAGGTGGGTGCCGGGGCCAAAGAGAGAAATGGGACAATATCCCAGCTAACTTCCATCTGTTGTAAGAAGGACAAAAATGTAATCTGTTGTCTAAATTGGGACACTTTTGAGTAAAAGCGAGCACTATTAATAATTATGCCAGGATAAGAAATGTAACCTGTGACCGTCCTAGGCAAACCAGGACATCGTTTCCCTTGGTCATAACGGATAGAGGAATACTTAGGCCCCCAAAGGAAAGCCCACTTGGCCACATTGTCTCTCTCCCCTATCCCCAAATTGCATAGATTGCCCAGAAAACAAGGATTTTATGCGCTCAAACATTCCAGCTACCTAAATAGGTCAATGTAAACCTGAAATTATGTGTGACTACATGCCAAGGATACCTGAACATTTGAGGAAAACCAACAGCCTGAAAGAGTGATACCACACTATAGAAACAAAAAAAATTTCCTGTGAGGAAACAGAACTTTTTAAAAAATAAATTTATTTATTTATTGGCTGTGTTGGGTCTTCGTTGCCAGGTCGGCTTTCTCTAGTTGTGGCTTTCTCTTTGTTGCAGTGCTAGCTTCTCATTGCGGTGGCTTATTTTGTTGCAGGGCATGGGTTCTAGGGCATGCAGGCTTCAGTAGTTGTGGTGTACGGGCACAGTAGTTGTAGCTTGCAGGCTCTAGAGCGCAGGCTCAGTAGTTGTGGTGCATGGGCTTAGTTGCTCTGTGGCATGTGGGATCTTCCTGGACCAGGGATCGAATCCGTGTTCCCTGCATTGGCAGGTGGATTCTTAACCACTGCACCACCAGGGAAGTCCAGGAAACAGAATTCATGCAGGAAACAAAGAGATCCATGCAAATTGATTACATCCATAAAACAAGAATTGGTTGCTATTTTTAAAAGAAGCAATTTAAGTTCTGGGAAATTAAAAAAAGAATTGTCCCTCCCTTAGGGTTGCCAGACTGAGCAAATTAAAAAAAAAGGACACTCAGTTAAATTTTAATTATTTTTAATTGCCTATGCATAATGCATTAAGTAAAAAAATGTAGCAAGGGGTACACTTATGCAAAAATTACTTGTTTATTTGAAATAAATTCTAAGTATCTAAATTTCATACTTCTTTTAATTGTATTTCCTTTGGCTATCCTCAATAATTCTTTGTTATGCCGAATTTGCTTATAAAATGTGTTGCAATTACAGTCTATGTTCCATTTATACAACATAGCTTCTACAGTTGTCAACTTGTTTCATTCCTTTGTCCACTGAACATTCATTACTGAGAAAATATACTCAACATTAGTAATATGAGCCAGTGTACTGAAAGCTAACAACTTCGGGAATATTGAAACAGATAGTACAATATTTCAGGCACAACTTGCTTTTCCATTCTTCAGGATTATGCTGTGATGCTTTCTTTGATCAATAACATTTAAAAATGTTCACTGACAAAAAAGAATATTGTCATTGATTTTATTCCCTCTTCTACAACGCTACACATGATTCCACTAGTTGCCATGTTGGAAGAGAATTTAGCAACATCCGTGTGAAAGAACAGACTTCTTCAAGGGATGAAATTGTCGTAAGGGCCACAAGAGTTATTCACATCACGTTGGAATTCCTTTTCCTGTCCGCAAATTGTGCTATTCCATTTACAAATAAACTTTACACTTAAAGGGATAAATATTTAATCTTTTCCTTTTTTAAACACATTCAACAAGGCTTTTTGTTTTGTTTTGTTTTTTGTTTTTTATTTTAAAGCACTGGGGTACTTCAGGTAGATCATTTGAGCTAAAAGACTGATACTGATACAAGGTGTGAAAGGCTATTACAGCTTCTGTTGTGATTATTTTATCTTCTTCATCTGAATTTCTCTTAATAAAATATTGTCCTTTTATCACTTCCTTTGGTAGTAGTTTGAGTAAGTGATACATCTCATATGCTTAGCTGTTGGTATATACTGATTTATATCTGACTTTCTGCTATTTTTGATATTGAGTAAACAATTGCATACCGAGAGCTTCAAAATGACTGTTTCCTTATTTCATAAAAGTCTGCTGTTTAGAAAACTTAGCACAAAATTTACACTTGGGCTTTGGCGTGTGGGATTCAAACACACACAAACAGATAATAGATAATGGCAACCACTGCCAGAATTGAGAAGATTGAATTTGATTATCTTACAGCATCAGTATGTCTGTCACTCACAAGTCCAACTCACATAAACAGGGTTTGAACCATTGAAAAGGTTGAGAATTAATGGACTAATGATAAATCAAACTGTCTAATGCAAAAAAAAAAAAAAAAAAGTGAGCTTCTTGTTTGCCTGCAAGAGAGAACTATGCTCAGAAGGACATCTTCCCAAACAAGGCCAAATCTGATCTTATGTAAGGTTTTGTGAAGCTTGGCATTCAGGGTTTGGTGGGCTTTTAAAAGCTGGAGCGTTTAGGGATGGACAGATTTTCAGGTGAGTTCCTGTGGTCCCAGGAGTCAGGCTGCTGTTCATCTGCTGGCTTTGAAGCACTAGCTGAGTGGCTGTTGTCTAGCAGGGTAGAACCGTCATCGGTTGGCTGACTGTGGGTTTTATCCCTAACTGGCTGGTTTTCAGAAGCCGGGTGCTATCACTAATTTGTCAACTTTCAGAAACAGAGTGAGGCTGTTGTTTTTTAGCTGACTTTTACAGCATTTGCACTGATCTGAAGTTGTCTATAATTAAGGGTGGTTACTTGTTCACAATTTGGGTCATTGGCCAAAGAATAGTCTTATCCTTTCTTGAATATGAAAAAAATAAGTACTTTTAATTCTCAGTCCCCTTTTTGGTCTTCCTTCAGCCAAACCTACAGGAAAGATCATAGGGGACTGTCGAGATCTTCACTGTGGAGGTGTGTTGCCCTTTCAGTGATTTAAGCACCAATTACTGCTTTGAAAAATATAGCTCTAATTGCCCATTGCTTGTAATTTATTGGGGGGAAAAAACCCAAATAAACAACATGTAACATGTCTTGACAAAATTAATCCAGGACATAGGACAAAATCATTAAATAGAGAACATGTTTTGTAAACACGGGACACCTGTCAATCCTCTTGTCCCCCTCAAAACCCCTACAATACAGCAACAACTGAGTAGCTCAAAAGGTGGGCTGAATAACAGAGTGGCTCAGAAGTTGAATAATAAATGTATATTGTTGGGACTTCCCTGGTGGTCCAGTGGTTAAGACTCCGAGCTCCCACTGCAGGGGGCATACGTTTGATCCCTGGCCAGGGAACTAAGAGATCCCACATGCTCAGTGGCCAAGATACAATAAAATAAAATAAAGTATATTGTTGACTATAGATATGTCTTAAATCATAAACAATTCAGATTTTTTTTAAATGCTGAAGTAACATTGTCATTTAACAAAGAAACATAATGATATTTTAGTACCTAGTTATAGCAAGGTATACTGGAAAAACAGAATACTGAAAACCGGTAGTCATTTTTGTGCAGGTCGAATACCCTGAAGTCCCTAAACTCCTCCCTTTTTCTTTCCACCTCACATTCCCATTATGAGTTCTACATTTAAAATAGAACCCACCTACCTTCATCCAACCGCTAGCCCTCCACGAACCCCCATCACTTTCACTTCAGCCTCTAATGTCCCTTGCTGCTGTGAGGGCCTCTTAACTGGCATCCCTGCTCCTGCCCTTGCCTGTCTACAGCCTATGATTTCCTCCTCAATAGCCAAAGTAATCCATTTAGCATGTAATAAGGTCATGTCTCTACCCTTCAATACTTTCCAGTCTAAGATCTTTATCAAGGCTTACAAGCACCTACATGAATTAGCCCCCAGATACCTCTCTACCTTCGTATGCCCAGTGGCTCCGGGCATGCTGGTATTCTTGCCATTCCTTGAAAGGCTAAAGATTTCTTCTTTGGGGCTTTTGCTTCTTACTAGGATGGTCATCCCCCAGATATCCATCTGTCTCACTCTCACTGCATTCTGGCCTCTGTACAAATGTCACCTCCTGAGACAGGGCTTCTGTGGCCAACTGTCTAAATAGTATACCCCTATTTCTCTTTCTTGCTGGCTTATTATATATCCTTACTAGAATGTAAACTCCATGAAGGCAGGAACTTTGCTTTGTTCTCTGCTATATCTTTAGTGTTTACACCAGTACTTGGCACATACTAAGTACTCCATAAATAACTGTGGAATGAATTGACTAGTTTAAATCAAAGGAGAATTTATCATAAGGATCTGAGGACTAGATCTCACAGAGCCTAAACAAAGGAATACAGTTGAGCTTCAGAATCAAACTGTGTTTAAGAAACCATCTCCCTATCTGATAACTGTGTGTCTCTCTGTGCATCTGCTTCCTTCAATCTCTTTTCAGTTTCTTTTACTCAGCTGGTGGCAGGGCCTGTGCCACCTGTGTTGTACATGTTACAGCTTCAGTTACTGGCGAGTCTCACAATCCCAAGCCAGGATTCTTAGGAAGAGATCACTGTCTCAGCTGGTAAAGTACTGACCCCGGACCAATCCACTGGCCAATGTTGAGGTTACATTGTAACATGACTGCTCCCCAAGCAAAAAGTTTTCATGAAATAGAGAAAAAATTTGGATTGACAAAAATAAAATCCATTAAAAGATATAGGAATAAAAGTGCAATATCATCTCAACAATATAGTTTTAAAATCTATGACGCAAAGTTATTGGAAACTATTAGAAAGACAGAGAATTTGAAAAACTATAATCATGGTGGAAAACTTTAAAACACACCTCTCTCAGGAGCTGACAGACAAAGCAGACCAAAATTAGGCAAACGCTTGGAAGATTAGGATAAAATAATCCACAAGAATGAATATACAGAATGCCCAAGCAATCAGGCACCTAGGATAAACTTGTGCAGATAGGATAAGCTTCAACTCACATGTTCAACATGTTTTACTTCAGCCTCGAGACATCTTTTCAGGTGAAACACCACTAACTTTAAAGCAATGTATCAAAATTTCAATTTGACTGAGAAAAAAATAAATAATTTTTCCTGTTTCCACACTTTTTAGAGTTTTTGAATAAATGCTGATTTTTTGAAAAAATCCAGTTCGAATATACAAAACTTTGCCTATCCAATATGGAAAAGAGAGAGAAGATTTATATAAGCAGTATTAAAAATGTCAAAGGGTACATAGCTAGAGACGTGAGATAAATTTTTAAAAAATTAGAAGAGAATATTATGTAAACTTTAAAAAGAAAGCTTTGGAAAAATAAATGAAATATGTACTTTTGTAGGAAAGTAAAAATGATTTAATGATTCAAGAAGAGGTAAAGAAACTGAAGTAGTTCAATAATTGTAGAAAAAGTAGAAAATGAGCAAATATCTTTCTCCACTAAAGACACTCTCACTCCGGATAATTTTACAAGTGGGTTTTTCATATCTCGAAGGAAGAGGTATCATATTTAATTGATACAGCATAGAAAAAGGTAAAATGTTTAATATTGTCCTACAGGGTAGAATATTCCTTATAAGAAAACTAGACAAAAATTGTACACACAGACACACAGATACAAACACACACACACCCCTATTAACCAATCTCTGATATGAAAGTATGTGTATGTGCAAAGATATTAAATAAATAATTAGATGAATGATGCTATACATTAAGGGTATATATCAAGACCAAGATGGCATTACTTAAAACGCAAATTTTTAAAAATTAAATTAAGAAAACTTTTTTTTGGCCATGTTGTGTGGCTTGTGGGATCTTAGTTCCCCAGCCAGGGGTTGAACCTGGGCTCTTGGCAGTGAAAGCACAGAATCTTAACCACTGGACATCCTGCAAATATGTTTTAATATCTAGGAAATATATAAAATATGGTATACTATATTAAAGGAAGTAAATGGTAAATTATCTAAACAGAGAGAGAAAAGGTATTTGAATAAAATTCAAGATCCACCTTGATTTAACAACAGAAACACACCTTTTTTGAAGGAAGTAATAAAAGAAGATTCCCATAATTTGACAAAAGACATTTATCAGAAATCACTATGAAACATTATATTTAATGGCTAACGCCAAAAAAAAATTTATTTAAAAGGAGAAGCAGGGAAAGGAAGCTATCACTGCTATTTTTCAATATTATTTTTTAAGATCCTAGCTAATGCAATAACATAAAAGAAGAACTAAGAAGTATCAGTGTGAGGAAGGAAGAGGCAATTTGCTGGAAATAATACAAAAAATGAAACCAATGAGCCAATGGCACAAACAAGATTCTGTAAGAAGATAAAAGATAAACTTATAAAAGTAAATAATCTGTTTATGTGTAAGTGATAATCAAACAGAAAATGTAATGGGAAAGTATTGCAGACACAATACAATAAAAGTATGAAAATGTATAGGAATAAACTTAGCAAGAAATCTTTAGGACCTACATAAAGAAAACAACAAAGTTTTATTGAAAGTTATAAAAGAAGACAGAATAAATGTAAAGATGTGATTTTTCCTAGATGTGAAAACTCAGTATTGTTAAGGTGTCAAGCTCTCTGTAACCTAATCTGTAAATAAAATGTGATCCAAATTAAAATCCTATCTGGATTTTTAAAATGCTATTTGCAATACACCATCTGTATAGTAGCAAATGTAGTAGATAAATCCCCAAACCTTAGTGGCTTAATACAATAAAGGATTTCTTTCTCACTCACAGTTAATGCAAGAGTTCCTGGTTAGGCTGACTGGAAGCCAGGCATCTTTCATTCTGTGGCTCTGGCCTCCTGTTAGGTCCTTGGAGTACCTGGATGGGGACAATGACAGTGAAGGCATACCTGCTTCCCCATCACTTTGACCTGAAAAGGACACACTAGCAAGAACTAGTCATATGACCCTCATTAGGTGGAAAGGGAGCTGAGACATGTAGTCCCCAGCTAGGTAGCTTTCTTCTGGCAACAATGCTTTGACCTGAAAGCATTAACCATTGCTTTGATCATTATGAAAGAGGAGGATGGGTTTTTGCTGGTCAGCTGGTTATCTCTGTCATAATCTGCAACAGTAAGAACACGGAATAAAGTTTTTACTGTCTTATTTATTTATTTTATTTTTTATTTTTTGGCCGTGCTGCTCTTTGGCGGGATCTTAGTTCCCTGACCAGGGATTTAACCCTAGGCCCTTGGCAATGAAAACACTGATTCCTAACCTCTGGACCACCAGGGAATTCCCACGAATAAGTTTTTAAAAAAGAATATAAAATTAACAGATATTAAAATATACTACAACATTATAGTAGCTAAAGTAATGTGGTACTCTCAGGGAAAGACAAGTGTATCAATAGACAAGAACAGTGAGTAGAAACTGAGATATGCATATGTGGAAATTAAGTGTACAATAAGAGTGTCACTTCAAATAAGTTGGGAATGGATACACTGCTTAGTAAATGGTAGTGGAACAACTGGCTACCCATCTGGACAAAAATAAAGTTAGATTTTTACCTTATACCATACAAAAAAAGCTGGGTTATTAAAATCACAAACATGAAACACAAAATAGTAACAGTACCATAAATAAATAGAGGAGAATTTTTTTCATAATCAATTTTCAGCCCGCCCAACATACACACCCCATATAGGGAAAATGTCACTTCTGTATTTTATGGTGGGATATAAGTTGACACATTTTAGGAGAGAATTTCAAAAACATCTGAAATATACTTTAAAATATGTATTGCTTTTGATCCATCTATTTCTTTTCTAAGCATTTATTCTTCAGAAATATTCAAGTATGGACACAAAGATATTATTTGGAGCATTTTTTGTGAATACATAGCGCAAGCTGTATGAGTTATAGCAGGAGAATGTATTACATGAACTATAATAAATCTGTACCATTTGGTCTTCAAAAAAAGTGAGGAGCAGAAGGAGGTCCACAATATAATCTTGAGTAAAAATAACACAAGTTGCATAATAATAGCTAACATGTATTGAATTATTATGTTTAAGTGATTGCGTATTTTCACAACAATGCTGTGAGGTATGTATTAATATTGTTCTGATTTTAAAGATTAGAAAATTTTGGAATTAAGATGTATGGTAACTTGCAAATGTAGCTCAGTATGTGTTAGAGCTGGGATGTGAATCAAGGTAGTATTACTTAAAGCCCAAGCAGTATGCTGTACTGGCTCTGTGTGTAGCACAATACCATTTTTTAAAAAAGTATTTGTGTGTATTTGTACTCTTATTTTAAGAAGTGTGAAAAGATACCCTACAATGCAATATTGGTTACCCCATCTAGTGGTGGTAGTTAAGGAGAGTCACTTTTTATTTCTCTATAGTTTGAACTTTAAAAAAAAATGTATTCCTTGTAACATAATAAAAATCTTAAAGTAAAAGTTTAAATTTGGTGATGTATGTTGAAGTGATCCAATGCTACAATGTGATCATTAATATTTAGTGCCTAGCGAGGTATCTTGTTTATGGCAAATACTTGATAAAAAATTGTTAAATGAATGAATGAATGAATGACCAGCCTCTTCAGTTAGTGTCTAAACTTTTCAGGCCCGTGGACTGCATTTTATATCTTATCGGTCTCTACTCTGTTACTGTGGTTTCCCTCAATAAATATTTGTTAAACTTACATATATATTCCCATTAAATTTAAATATTCTTACTTATTTCTTGACATAGCTCCTCCCCCCACCTTTTTAAAATCAGTCTTAAACTTTTGCCTAAAATTTTGTTTACATTATTGAGTTAGAAAAATGAAAGTCTCTTGTAGTATGTCTCCTCAATAGTAATCAATGCATATTATGAATAAATATTTAGAGGCATATTATGATTTTTGTTCCTAATGAAGTGAAGCTAATAATGCAAAACTAATCTAAAAATCTTTAAGCTCCAAGTTGTGAAATAATATTATTGAATTTTAGAGCTTATAAGCTTTCCCTTGTTTGGGGAAATCAGTCATTTTGAACTGTTTGAAATCTAATGGGTACTGTTTCTTTGTTTTTAGAGAATATTTTATTTGAAAGACAAGGATTTTGCTTCCAATTAGAAGAACATCTTTTGCATTTGAGAGAAATCTAGAGCCTCTGGAACATACTGTGACAATTCAGTGCACTTAGCAGCTGAAAGAGTGTGGGCTGAGAGTGTGTGCAGCCCAGTGACATTAAGAAATCAATTTGCAAAGAGGTGGTTTCAAATTTGCAGACTTTTTTTCAAGGTGTTGTGAAGAGGTGTTGAAGCCACGACGGGATTAGAAAATGACAGGCATTTCACTGCTTGTATAATATTCTGTGGCTCAAATTTCCTCTATATGTCTTCTGTCCCATTTTCTCTTATTCTAAGAGAATTACAACATGCCTTGTGGACATGTGTACAAGAGAAAAACCCTTGGTCTATAGTGTTTGTCTCTGATAATCATACACCTTTTGAAAGCCTTTCTTCCTTCAGGACTATTTGCTATAAAGGGATAGACATCATAAGGTACTCAGAAATTTGGGAAGCAAGGATACTTTCTCTTCTGAGGTTAAGGTAGTAAAATGCACTTGTGTTGTAAGATATCTCCTAACAGGACAGGAAGAAAAGGGCCTGGTAATTTACTGAAGACATAACGAAGAGCATAGGAACACTTTGGGCAAATAAGGTAAAAAATATTTCTGAAGAAGGAAAGAAAACCTAGATTTAACATGCCCCCAAATGAATCAATCATCTACCTCCCTGTCTAATCAATGATTCCGGGCTCAAAGCATCAGAAAATAAAGCTGGTTACTTCCCCTTCTCTCCCCAGAAGATGAGTTTATTATAAGGCTTTCCAGAAACAGTGACACGAAGGCAGCTGGGTCTCTGGGAGGGAATAGATTCAGGAACAGAAAACTCTCATGAACAAAGGCAATACTCCTCTCTCCAGCTTCTGCCTTTGCTTTTCTGAGACATATTGCTTCTCTCTCTTGAGACCAGATTTCTCTGGTTCTCCAAGCTCTTGGCAGACTTGACCACTTTTACAAGCAGTTCTACTATGCCCAGCAGAATCTCAGTTTCAGATTCCCAGGAGAAAGAATCTGATCGGTCTAGCTAGGTCAAGTGTTCATCCTTGGTTCAATCTTCTGTAATTGGTAGTGGATAGTGTAGACAAGACTGCTGGGTGCCTGGGGAATGGTTTTTGGAGTAAAGTAGCTTCATGTGCATTGGTTATCCACTGTTGCCCTGCAAGCTCCTCAAGGTCTCTTATGGCCCTTATCTTGAATATTAACATCGTTAGGATTCTTTCTGTTGCCCAGGCTTGAAAACTTGGATTCTTTCTACATCTTCTTTTACCTTCCATACTTGTCGTCTAATTTTTTGTTCGTTCATTCATTCATTCATTCACACAAACAAATGTTTGTGGAGTGAATAGTGTCAGGCACTGTGGTAAGCACTTGGGGATACAACAATTAACACACCAAAAAAAAAAAAAAAAACCATAATCCCTGGACTTGCTATCAAGTTCTATCGATTCTTCACTGTTTCTGGCTTTGCTTTTCAGTTCCTTCCACTACAGCCCTGATTCAGGACCACTGTGATTGATCCTTATGGTTTAATGGAATCATAGTTAAGCAGTTAGAGATTGATATATAATTGATTAACTTCGGAAGTAGAACAAGTGGATCAAAGGGCCTGAAAATTTGGGGAAAATATTCTTAGCAATTCACATAGTTTCTGTTTATTCTTGAAATAGAGTCATATGAAAGGGGGGAATTCTAGGTAAGATGATGAAGGGTTCACTTGTGTGCCCTTGGAGTAAGAATATATTATTTCAGTGGGCATATGATGTTATTTGGGGCACAGAGTTTTAGGAATTGCTCTAGTGATATATATGTCCTTGACTGTTTAAGAGTTGAGATGAAGATATGTGTGTGTGTATATATATATAATATACATAGGTAAATATTCTGAGGCAGAAAATAAAACTTGTGCTTGTTTTAATCTGTGTTTCCTGCTCAACGATCACCTTAGAGAACTGAGGTATCATCTGCTTCTCACCCACAGATGCTTCTCATCTGTTTTCCTCTACTTTATATGTACCTGTATGTTATGTTTCATATGTCATTTTCTCTAGTTCATTGCTTCACAAGTTGAGTTTCTCCTTTCATTGTGGGTATATTGCTATATACTAGAGATGACCAAAGTTACAAGGTAAATATGGAGTAACATCTAAGACAGGGTTAGTAAACCATGGCCTGCAGGCCAAATCTGACCTGCTGCCTATTTTTGTAAATAAACTTTAATTGGAACAAAGACATGGTCGTTTGTCCACTATTGTCTATGGATGCCTTGGGGTTACAATGGCAGAACAGAGTAGTGGCAACAGAGAGCTATGGCCTGAAACGCCTAAAATATTTACACTCTGGCTTTAACAGAAAAAGTTTGCCAGTTATGTTCTAAGAAATTAAACTACTTGAAGATTTTTGGGAAGAAGATTTTTTGAAGTTGGGGTTTTAAAAATTTTCCACACTTGAGCACACAGGAGGCTCCTAGATAGCTTCCTCCACAAGAGGGCAGACAGCAGAATCAAGCAGTATCAGCAGTATTTCGTCTTGTGGAACTGAAAACCACAGCCACAGAAAGATAGAGAAAATGAAAAAGCAGAGGACTTTGTACCAGATGGAAGGGACAGGATAAAACCCCAGAAAAACAACTAAATGAAGAGGAGATAGGCACCCTTACAGAAAAAGAATTCAGAATAATGATGGTGAAGATGATCCAGGGCTTTGAAAAAAGACTGGATGCAAAGATCGAAAAGTTTACCAAAGACCTAGAAGAATTAAAGAACAAACAAACAGAGATATGCAACACAATAACGGAAATGAACAATACACTAGAAGGAACCAATAGCAGATTAACTGAGGCAGAAGGGCAAATAAGTGACCTGGAAGACAGAATGGTGAAAATCACTGATGCAGAAAAGAATAAAGAAAAAAGAATGAAAAGAACTGAAGACAGCTTAAGAGACCTCTGGGACAATGTTAAACACACCAACATTCGCATTATAGGGGTCCCAGAAGGAGACGAGAGAGAGAAAGGACCTGAGAAAATATTGGACGAGATTATAGTTGAAAACTTCCCTAACATGGGAAAGGAAAGAGCTACCCAAGTCCAGGAAGTGCAGAGAGTCCCAGGCAGGATAAATCCAAGGAGAAACACGCCAAGACATAAATTGGTCAAGCTGACAAAAATTAAAGACAGAGAAATGTTATTAAAAGCAAGAAGGGAAAAACAACAAATAACATACAAGGAAACTCCCATAAGGTTAACAGCGGATTTCTCAGCAGAAACTCTTCAAGCCAGAAGGGAGTGGCATGATATATTTCAAGTGATGAAAGGGAAGAACCTACAACCAAGAATACTCTACCCAGCAAGGATCTCATTCAGATTCAATGGAGAAATCAAAAGCTTTACAGACAAGCAACAGCTAAGAGAATTCAGCACCACCAAACCAGCCCTACAACAAATGCTAAAGGAATTTCTCTAAGCGGGAAACATAAGTGAAGAAAAGGACCTACAAAAACAACAACAAAACAATTAAGAAAATGGTAATAGGAACATACATATGGACAATTACCTTGAATGTAAATGGACTAAATGCACCAAGCAGAAGACACAGACTGTCTGAATGGATACAAAAACAAGACCCATATATATGCTGTCTACAGGAGACCCACTTCAGACCTAGGGACACATACAGACTGAAAGTGAGGGGATGGAAAAAGATATTCCATGCAAATGAAAATCAAAAGAAAGCTGGAGTAGCAATACTCAAATCAGATAAAATAGACTTTAAAATAAAAAATGTTACAAGGGACAAGAAAGGACATTACATAAAGATCAAGGGATCCATCCAAGAAGAGGAGATAACAATTATAAATATATATGCACCCAATATAGGAGCACCTCAATACATAAGGCAAATGGTAACAACTATGGAAGAAGAAATGCAAGGCAAAAATAGAGACACAGGTGTAGAGAACAAACACATGGACACCAAGTGGGGAAAGTGGGGAGGGTTGGGGGGGAATGAACTGGGAGATTGGGACACCAAATTGTACACTCTATATGCTGTTTATTGTCTGTTAACTGTATGTCAATAAAAATTATTAAAAAAAATTTTTTTTCCACACTTAAGCACAAACAAAACTAGCAGAATCTCACTTTTTTTTGTTTATGTGTATGTGTGAGAGCGTGTGTGTGTAAAACCAGAGAACTGAAAAAAGTTCATTTGTGTGACAGAGAATCTGATGATTTTAGCTTTTCACTCATGATACTCTTTAAAAAATTTTATTTATTTATTTGGCTGTGCTGGGTCTTAGTTGTGGCATGAGGGATCTTCGTTGCCGCGTGTGGGATCTTTTAGTTGCGGTGTCCGGGCTTTCAGTTATGGCATGCGGGCTCTTAGTTGCAACATGCGGGATCTAGTTCCCTCACCAGGGATCAAATTGAGGCCTGCATTGGGAACGCGGAGTTTTAATCGCTGGATTACCAGGGAAGGTCCCTTGTAATACTCTTAGGAGGGTTTGTTACTGAGATGAGAATTGAAAATGTAGTTCAGTGGATAAACAGAAATGAAAGATTTCTCTGTAAGTTTGCCAAGTCCTCCAAACAAGTCTTTTGAAAAAAAAAATGACCTTGTCACTTTATCAACTGCTTTTTTAGTTATTATTAAAACAAAAATCAGTGACTAACATTCTAGGAACTTCACTAGTTTTCATTCATTTAACTTTTACAACAACGCTATGAAGGAGTTACTATTCTTATAATCTTCATTTTACAGAAGAGGAAACTGAGGCACAGAGAACCTAAATGAATTGTCTAAGGTCACACAACTAACAGGTGGTTGTGCCAGGCAGTCTGACTCTGGAGCCATGTCCCTATAACCACTCTCCTATACTCCCTATGACCATTTCCACAATGACCTTGACAGTGAATTTGATGACAACACTATAAGAATCACAATGAAGGAATCAACAATAAGCAGCAGCTCTCAATCTAAACAGTATAAGATATACATACATGTTTACTCATTATATGAGTTCAATCATTAAATCTTGGTGTTTTTGTTAAAAAAAAAAACAAACCTGAGTAATAACTGCTTGAAACTACTCTTGAAGTAACACTTAAAATAGTCATGCAAATCTGGGAGGAAAAAACCACCTTTTTTCTCTACTGAAAGGAGAGAAGTTTTGGTAAAGAATACTACAATGACAATGAAAGTTAGGTACGTAGAAATTACTTGCATCTTCCTTCAAGGTCATCTCATAAAGTGCAGTGAAAGTCAAAGCACACGTAATGGAAGAAAATTGGTAAAGCCCCAGTATAGCAAAACTGAAAAGTAACCTTTTCTGATGATGCCATCAAACAAGCAGGAATTGTAGCAAGTGACTTCGCTGGGGAAAGAAGGTGAGGGTTAACAGCCTGAGGACCCCGGCCCGATTAGCTGGATAGGCTGAGCTCTTGAGTAAAGCTGGAGCTGGGAAGGTGTGTGTGTGTGTGTGTGTGTGTGTGTGTGTGTGTGTGTGTGTGTATTTGTTGGGGACAGAGATGTTGATGGTGGAGATACAGGTAGGGTGTCATGAGAGATGAGTTAGATGGTAATCTTTGAATTTTCTTGTTTATTCCCAAAAAAGAATTTACAAAAATTCTATATTTTAAAATAAATTTATAGCATGGTGTGAATATTGTATTAGCAGTATATCTTATAATGGGTAGGGAGGCAGTAATGGCACCTTGCTTAAAGGAATTCCTTAATCGTTCCATCAATGCCTGATTGATAGTAAGATTCTAGCTACCTTTGCTTTGTCAAGAGGAACAGAACATCGGTCAAAGGGGAAGAGGGAAGAGAACTTAGACTGCAGGTGCCTTTGAAGGCACATAAATCTGTGAAAAATATGAAAGTGGAGGATCTGAAAATTGACTCACTTAAAACCAGACATGCCTAGACCCTTGGGAAGTTTTGGTGTATTCCAGGGGCTAGGAGGATCCTAGGGTGAAAACTAGAGGTCAGGCTCATCAGGAAAGGCTTTACATATGGAGCTATAGAATTAAAGCAATGGTGACCTACAGAACAATATCAAACTATTTGAGTTAGCATGACTGGATTTGCAGTTTGAAAGATCATTCTGGCCACTTTGAAGACAGGGTTGGAGAATGGCCAGAATGGAGGTGGAAAGACTAGTGTGGAGGTTTTTGCAGAAACCTTACTGAAATAGGGTGAAGGACTGAGCTAAAGTTGGGACCATGGAGACGGAGAGAAAAAGATAGCCCAGAGTACTGGTGTCAGGTAGAAATATAATGCAAGACACAAAGGAGGGACACACACATCATTTTAAATCTTCTAGCAGCATATTAAAAAGTAAAAAGAAACAAGTGGAATTAATTTTAATATATTTCAGCTAACTCAATATAGTCAAAATATTGTCATTTCAAAATGTCATCAATATAAAATTGATGTTTTATATTCTTTTTCTTTTTTTTACGAAGTCTTGGAAATCTGTTTTGTATTCTACACATATAGTACATTTCACTTCCAACTAGTTGTACTTCAAGTGCTTGGTATCCACATGTAGTTAGCGGCTGCCATATTGGATAGGACGGGTAGAAATTGGGACTGGATGGGATAGAAGGACTCAAAGATACTATTGTTTCTTGTTTGGGTAACTGCAATGGTGGTATCCAACGGAAGGACCAAGAGGGTGAGTTGAGGGGACTTTAGCCAATTCATAATTCCAATCAACTCCATCAAGCCAACCTAAACGACGAAGCAATCTAAATAAAGACTGTGTGCTTGCTTAGAAGACGCAGTTTTAAAACTAGTCTCCTAACTCTTCCTTCTAACCTAATTGTTACATTCACCCTCTTCTAGTATGAAAATTCTGGAGCCGCCACTAACGAGTAAGAGAAAGCAGGAGAGTTGTAGATTGGGAGAAAGATGTGTGTTTGGATATGTTAAAGTTGACGTACTTTGGTAGCTTGTATTTTTCAAAATATTACCTATTCCTCTCTGTAGGAGGATTGTAATTCCTGGCCCCACTGAGAACGGCCTTGACAATTTGAGTTGCTTTTGAAAATAAAATGTAAGCGGAAGTGATTTGTGCCAATTTGGAGCAGAAGATTTAGGAGCCATTAAATGGTTCCTCCATCATTTTTCCTCCTCTGCTCTGAGATTTGCAGTGTCCCAGGTATGGCTTGCTCGTTTAGCCTTAGTCCCAAAATGAAGAGAGTGTGTGGAGCAGAGACTCAGCTGAACTACATTATTCACAAATGTGAGCAAAGGATAAATTTTTGTTTTTGTAAGCCATAGAGATATGGCATTATTTGCTACTCTAGCATAATTTAGCCTAAGGAGACTGACATAGTGTTTTGCACTGGAACTAGGGTGCTGCTTCAACAAAAACTTAAAATGTATAGCACTGACCATAGAGCCAGAGAGGGGGCAGCAAGGAAACTGTTCCTGGAGCCTAGAGAGATGACTACACATATTATTTAGTGATGAAACATTTGGTAAAACTGTCATCTGTAATAACTTGGTAGTATAAACTATACTGAATAAACTTGAAGCTTTAGGTGAAGGGAAACAAAAAGCATGTGTTGGTTGCTGTTGTTTGTAGTTGCCAAGATACCACAAGAAAGATATGAGATCAGAAAAAATTGGCTGGTTTTCAAGCAAGGAAGAGTGAAGGAGAACGAAAACCCTGAGACTTTGCAGGGTGGAGTTTTTATCCCAGTCTGGCGACAGATAAAAGCAAAGGCATTTAAAGAAACAAATTAAAAGTATGGTCATCATGAGCTTTGTATTTCTTACCATGCTTTCTGGTAAATAGTTTGGAAACCATTAGACTGAGGTTTTATGACCAACGCCTAAAGTCAGATAATTTTTTTTTCTTTACACAGAATATTATATGACAGATAAGATCCCAGGAAAGGCCTCCTTTCAGTGCTCTTCCAATCTCTGCCCTGCTTAAGCTTTTCCTTAGGAGACCCAGAGTCCTGGATTGCTATGTCTCTTGTATATTCCTCTTTACTTCTTGCCTGCAGTAAACTAGGAGTCACAGTATTTGAATTCATGGTAAATAAAGAAGAAAGTCTGTGTTGGGGGGAATGGCAAGGAGAGGTAGGACATTTGAGGGGGTCCATGTAGACCCTAAGTGTTGGAGTTCAGTCTTAAACATCCACAAATGAATCAAAAACATTTTCTGCCTTTTTTGAGATTCAAGAAGCAAAGTAAATAGCATGTAGTCCAAGAACGTGCTTCTAAATACTTCCCCCAAAATGATACACTTACTGGAATTTCTCTCCAGTTAAGGAATATGGAATTTTTAGTTTCAGTTTGTATGTTTTATTGTTATGTGCATTTATCTTCATGCTTTCAGTTAAAAAAAAGTATGATTTTTTTTTTACAGTGAAAGTAATACATGTTCACTGTAGAAAAACTGGAACATACAGAAAAGAACACAGAACAAAGATCCTTACAACCCCACGGATAGGAAACTATTGTTTTACTTTGCTCACCCACAGACACCAAAAAAAAAAAAAAAGTTTTACATTTACTGTTACATTTTAAAATTAACTTTAATTACCTAAGTAGTACAGAAAAGTCTTTTCTTTGTTAAAAAAAAGTAAAAAAAAAAAAGATACAGACAAGTCTAAAATCTCATTTGATCCCCATTTCCAATTCCAGTTCCCACCCGGACATAACCAGCGTCAACAATTTATTGAGGATTCTTTCAGAACTTCTCAACACAATTTATCCCCTCTCTTACTCTCTAGTCTTTCTCTCCCTGCTCTTGTAATATATGCAAACACACACATGAATACAAATATTATAGTATCATTTTGTGGTACTTTCATATAGATAAATGTTAACATATTGTTCACATCATTCTACAATTTCTTTTTTATTTTTTAAATTAATTTTTTAATGTGGTTTTTAAAAAAATAAATTTATCTATCCATTTATTTATTTATCGATTTATCTATTTTATTGGCTGTGTTAGGTCTTTTTTGCTGTGTGCCGGCTTTCTTTAGTTGCGGTGAGTGGGGGCTACTCCTCGTTGTGGTGCGCGGCTCCTCATTGCCGTGGCTTCTCTTGTTGTGGAGCAGGGGCTCTAGGCACGTGGGCTTCAGTAGTTGCACACATGGGCTCAACAGTTGTGGCTCATGGGCTCTAAAGCACAGGCTCAATCGTTGTGGCGCACGGGCTTAGTTGCTCCATAGCATGTGGGATGCTCCTGGAGCAGAGATCGAACCCGTGTCCCCTGCATTGGCAGGCAGATTCTTAACCACTGCGCCACCTAGGAAGCCCTAATTCCTTTTTTATTAAAAAAAAGTCTTAAAAATATTTTCACGTCAAAACAGAAAAATCTACTACAGATGGTCCCTGACAATGATTTTTTGATTTTATGAGGGTACAAAAGAGATACGTGTTCAGTAGAAACTGCTCTTTGAATGCGGAATTTTGATCTTTCCCGGGCTAGTGATAACAGTGGTCTGATACTCTCTTGTGGGCAGTGGCAGCGAGCCGCAGCTCCCAGTCAGCTACACGATCAGGAGGGTAAACAACCGATATACTTACAACCATTCTGTACACATACCACCATTCTATTTTCACTTTCAGTACAGTATTCAATAAATTACATGAGATATTCAACACTTTATTGTAAAATAGACTTTGTATTAGGTGATTCTGCCCAACTGTAAGCTAATGTAAGTGTTCTGAGCACATTCAAGTGCCCTGCTGGAGAGGCAGCCACTGGTGCCTACGGGAGCTGCATCTGGGGTCACTGAAGAGCCCGAGCTGTGAGGCAGTGCTGGACACTGTGTGCCCTCCTGTGAAGTTGCTCCGTCTCCCAACCCTTGCACTCTGGGTCTCTGATGGGAGTGCCAGCCCTGATGATCTCTGAATTGCCCAGGTGGTCATTCTTCCACTGTTTTGAAGAACAGCTCCTAGCTTCTGTAGAGATGACTGATCTGTAATCATCTCCTTATCAAATGATCTCTTGGCCACATCCTTAGTGGTCTCTTCCAAATGTCCTTCCTCATTTTTTACAATACGGACAGGCTGAGAAGTTTCCAAATCTTTAAGCTTCCTTTTTGCTTGGTCATTTCTCTCTTTTCACGTTGTACTATAAGCAGTCAGGAGGAGTCACGCTGCACCTTCAGCACTTTGCTTAGAGATTGCTTCAGCTAAATACTCATTTCATGGTTCCCAAGTTTTATCTTCCACAAAACACTAGAATACAAACAGAACTCAGCCAAGCTCTTTGCCATTTTCATAACAGTAAGAATGACCTTTCTTCGGTTGTCCAATAACATAGTCCTCATTTCCATCTGAGTGAGACCTCATCAAAATGGCTTTTACCATCCATATTTCTACCAAAATCCTGTTCAGGATTACTTAGTTATTCTCTAAGAAGATTGAGGTCTTCTTTACAGCCTCTCCTCTTTTCTTTCTGAGTTTTCTCTAGAATTTCTCTTAACAGTCCATTCAAGGTAATGGAGACTTTTTCTAGCATGCATGTTAAAGTCTTCCAGACTCTTTTCATTATCCAGTTCCAGTTCCAAAGCTACTTCCACAGTTTAAGATATTTATACAGCAGTCTCAGTATAAATATCTGTATTAGGGTTCTCCAAAGAAACAGAACGAATAGAATATATTGTATCTTGTTGTGTGTGTGTGTGTGTGTGTGTGTGTAAAACAAGGAATTGACGCTTGTGATTATGGAGGCTGAGAAGTCCCATGATCTGCTGTCTGCAAACTGGAGAACCAGGAAAGCCAACGGTAATTCTGTCCATGTCCAAAAGCCCAAGACCCAGGATGGCTGGCGTCCAAGGCAGGAGAAAAGAGATTTCCCAGCTCAAGCAGAGAGAACCAATTTGCCCTTCCTCTGCCTTTTCGTTCTGTTTGGACCCTCAAGGCACTTGTTGATGGCCACCCACATTGGTGAGGGCGATCTTCTTTACTCAGTCTACAGATTCTAATGTTAATCTTTTCCAGAAACACTCTCACAGACACACCCAAAAATAACATTTTGCTGGCCAGCTGGGCTTCCCTTAGCCCATTCAAATGGACATATGAAATTAACATCACAGTCCCTGTCTCACTTCCTTTTCCCCTCCTTCTTGCTTCAGGGGACTCACTACCAAACAGAGCACGAGCACTTAAGCTTTTGCCTCAAACTCTGTCGTCTAGAGAACCCAGGTTGACACAGTAGGAGTGAGCTGTAAAAAGTGGAACCCCCAGGATGGGATTCTAAAGTTGAATCACCCACTGCCTGAAAGCAATAGGGAGCCAACTGTGGTGATAAGTCAGGTGGGCATGCAGTGATTTCACCAATGGTTTAATTATGATGAGGTGCAGGTAGACAGCAAGGTTTCAGGGAGATCAAATAGCTATTGTGCTTCGTCAGTATGGGGCAATATTAATTAAAGGGATTCTGGTGTGGTTTCTTTGGAGGCATTGGAAGTTCTGCAAACATTCTCTGAAAGTCAGATTGCTTTTATTGCAGCTCAGGGTAATGGCTGGGTAGACTTTGCTGAAAGCTGGGCCCACAATCTGATTACGTGGTAGAGATTCCAAGAAAAGGATGGGACTCAGAGATGTGAAGTGGAGATATTTAGGTAGACAAGCCTAAGAATTTCGAGCTTCTAAATTCCTCTGAACTCTCCAGGGTAGCAGAAACAGCCTCTAACCACCTGCCAGAGAAAAAGTGTTTTTTTTTTTTGCTTGGAGGAATACACAGTGACCTAATCTGAAGCAGGTGCCTTTCAAGATGATTCTTGTTTTCCTCCAGATATGCCCCCAACACCCTTCATTACCTCCTGGCTAAAAATCAAACACATTTCAGCACAGCCTGAACAGGAAAGTACAAGCTCCGTTCTGGAAAGAAACAGCCCATATGCCAAAGGAATTGCAGGATCTGGCAACAGGTATTAGCTGAACTGGGGGGAACATGTGTAGGAGTGTATCTTGGGTATGTTAGACCAGGAGGACAGAATATAAAGCTGCATAGCGTAGAATTCATCAATATGGGGGTACGCAGCCATGACTCGGTATTCCTAATAATGTAACAAGGTGGCTTCTGGATGTGCAGATCTGATAATGTTGTACATCAAATGAAGTGAAGATGCAGAACGTCCTTGGTATGATCTTGAAGAAAGGGACAGAAAGCCCAGAGAAATAGGAATGTTAGAGTGGATTTATTATATATGTCCTAAGAACCCACCAGTTGGCCATGTTCCCCGAGATGGCCAGAGGATATTACATCCACTGAGGATGTAAGGGATGCAGCAATGAGGTGCACTTCTCTGGAGAAGCTTGGAAATTTTCTGTCTTCTGAGGGCCAGGGTTGACAGTGGGGGATTCTGCCATGAAATTTAGATTCATAATATTAGTGGGGATGATGTAATTCCAGAATGGCAAGGGTCAGGTGGTAGCAGTTAACAACAGCCAGCATGAGATGTAATTACCATAATGGACAGCCAAGGCCAGAGTGACAACCAGGGTGCCTTCACCTATAGGGATATGTGGTGCTGGCTAAAGATTCGTGGTGTTACAGGGTCAAGATAGATGGAAGAGCAGGCAACAAAGGTGCTGCTTGATATGTATAATCAGCAAACTCAGGAAATGGTAAGCAAAAGTCTGATATTGCTGCAATGGAAAATTGTGGTTCCTCATCTAGTTTGCAGATCTCAGGCAGTTCACAAACCAGAAACTTTGATTGAAGGGGAGACTTAGTATTTAGCCTAACTCTAACACCGGGTCCCTAACCCGTGGCATTAGAGCTATCTTGGGTGGAAGAGCCAAGTGCAAGTATCTGAAACTGTCCACACACCAAAGGATTAAATTCGAAGCAATACTGCACTCCAGAGCAATTGCAGACATTTGTTCAAACATCAGAGACTTAGAAGATGCAGAGATATTACTATCTAGAATTGTGGAACCACTATTCTAGGTTTTGGAAATTTGTTTTCCCATCTGTCCTGGATAATGTTGTTGATGTCTTTGTTGTATATCATGACTATACTGACTTCCACTGGTAGCCTGTAATAAGTAAACTGTTCAATTTACCCAGTCTCTTTTATCTCTTTATCTGGTCTTTCTGTTAGTCTGAGTCCTCTATTGATATTTTTCAAAACAATATTCACACAGTAGCTTATGCATTAAACATATCTTCTCCCAGTGTACACTTTGTTTTTCTACTTTTGCTGTGGTATCTTTCATCCTTCCAGAATTTTGCCTTAACATATTCAAGTTGATCAGTATTTTCCTTTTTGCCTTTTACTTTTGTAGCTTTTAGGAAAGTCTTTACTGCAAGACAATAAATACATTTTATTAAAATTTCTCCTACTATTTTACAACAACTATATATGTGTGTTTGTATATATATGTGTGTGTGTGTTTGTATACATGTATAAAAAGCTGTATATAACATGAAAATATACAACATATATTAATTATATTTAATGTAATTGTTATATAAATTACATATTTCTCCATGACTCTCCTTTTACTTTATTGATCAGAATTTGGTTTCCTACTGATTCCACTCAGTGTCTATCCATGGTTTTAGTTTGGCTACTTCTGTCTCCTTGTGGACTGTGTATAATTCTTACGAGGATCTGTGGAGCTGAGACCAGAAGTAACTTTCCTCACGCCAATCGGTCTTTCATTCTACCATAATAGTTTTCCTTCTAAAATACATAAAATATAAACTGGTTCACATTCTTTTCTGCTTAAGAATGTTCAATGGTTCCCAAGTGAATAATCATATTAACAAACATTTATATAGCACTTACTATGTGCCAGGCACTGTTTTAAGGGTTTTACATATATTAACTCATTTAATTCCAAACAAAACAAAACTATGAGGTAGGCAGTATTATTATTTCATCTCCTTTTCACAGATGAAGAAATCAAGGCACACTGAGCTTAAGAAACTTGGAAGAACTGGATATTCAAACCATGCTTTCTGGCTCTGGAATTTGGATTTTTAACTTCTACATTACACTGTTTTTCTAACCTAGGCTCCCCACTGAATAGAGAACTAAGTCAAAATGTCTAGCCCATTTTCCAACTACCCACTTTATTTGATCACGCTTCTCTTTCCACCCCATCTTCTGCAGTCTGCGATGCACCACACTAGGGAAATTTTCTATATAACTTGCTGTGTGTGTTTATGACTTTGTACCTTATCACTCAGGCTTTTATCTCAGTCAGGGATATCCTTCTAAATGTTCTTCATCTTACTTTTTTTTTTTCATTTACTCATTTATATACTCTGCCAGTGGCCGGTCTTCAGTGCTAGGTTATCACAGCAAATAAGCAAATCCCTGTCGCAAGGATCCTTCTCTTAACGAAGGCCAGTCACAGCTCAGGGCTAAAACATCACTGTGGGAAGACATTCTGGAACCTTTTTGCGATGGGATTCAGAATGTCCTGCTTGAGCAGTGGAGGAGCTGAGGGTGCGGGGCGTGGAGACTAATATCACCCTGTTTGGTCCTGAAGGATGGCTGGTTAGCCAAAGACGGGTAAGATTCCTCAGAGGAGGAACAACCTAAGACAGGCACAGCCGCAGAGGGGCCAACAGGGGTGGTGCATAGAGCCTTCCTTATATCACCGTGTTTGGCCCTGGAGGATGACTGGTTAGCCAGAGACGGGTAAGATTCCTCAAGGGAGGAACAACCTAAGACAGGCACAGTCGCAGAGGGGCCAACACGGGTGGGGCACAGACCCCCAATATCTGAGAGAGGTCTCCTGCCCCCAGGGCTGTTTTGCTCTCCACCCCCAGCTCAAATCCACACCTGCTCAACTCGGACCCAGGAAGTAAACAAAGATAATTGCCTCAGTCATGTGAGGCCTTTGATTGTTTATGAGTGTAACCTGAGAATGTTAGCCCACGAACTCAATAAAAGCAACCTGGGATGAGTCAGCAGGGCTCTTGATCCGAGAGGTCTTGAGCCCCCCGGTCCCACTTTTCTCTTCAGTCTGTGTCTGTGTCTTCTTCAAGCTTGCGGCACCCGTCACTCACCTCGAGTCGCCGAGCTGGTCTCGGCACATCACCTCCTCCGGAATCCTGTGTTCTCTCTCCATTCCCAGCCTGCATCTTGGGCTTCCTATAGCATTTACACAATCTTTATCACAGCATGTTTCACAGCAGGCCTTTCTCAGGGTTAGTTGTGAATATGCCATCTACTTCTTATAGGGAATGTGTAGCTCCTCTATGCATTTATGACACTCTAAAGAAATGGCTGTATTTCACTGAACGAAAGCATAAAGTTAAAAAAGCCTAAAAATTATGTAGGGAGGTAAGAAAGGGAGATCTTTGCGCTTTTTTTTTTTTTTAAATACCATATACATGTACATATTTGGGGCCGTTCAAATGATTAACAACTAAATTAGGAATAGAAAGATATTAACCTTATTTATTCTTTCTCTTACAGTAACTTTAAATGATAAAGACTCTTGAACGGGCAACATGGATCCCTGCAGCCTGCAAAGACACTAATTATAAGGAAACAGCAATTTACATGATTTATAAGGAAGCTATTTACATTATTTAGCCCTGTCAGACAGTTGCAGAGCTCTATTCTTTCACTACAGTAGAAAGAATAAAGCAAAGTGACAAGGAAATAGAAAAGATATTCTAATAGCTGCATCTCATTACAGAAAAGATAACATCTCAAAAATGTTTTTAAAAATGATTGAAATATAATTTAAACTGAAGAAAATGGAAATATCCATCTTACCACAATGATGATTCAGAGTATAGCACCCACTTAAATATGCAGACAAGCTTTCAAAAACTACGGAAAGTTACGCGTTGTTAGCTGTAGTGTGTGCAAGGAGGAAAATGACTAAGACGCAGCGTTTCATAATTCAAGTATTTGAATGTAATTAGTCACATTTTCTTTTATCAGTGACTTTGAAATGTGTCCGCACTATGAAAGCTTGTTTCTGAGAGCAGCCAGATCAAGGGGGGAAAATCCACTTTATCTGTTTTATTTTTATTTCCTTTCCTCCTCTCTGACCACTTTAATTTACATTTACCCTGCAGCTTCACTTTCATCAATATAAAAGATAGTACTCAGTGGTAAATTACACCAGCTTTTGATCTGAAGTGGACATGCCTGTTATGTAAGAACAAGGAGAAGATGAGAAGAGAAAAGAATTTACCAGGCTGATTTTTTAAAAGGTCTTTTAATACCTTTTGTAAATACCTCAAGGATGAGTTATTTCTTTAGGCCTAAATTCTTTAAAGTCTTAACATTTTTACTGCTCACTTAGAGACAAGATAAAATCTTGATCAAAGAAGATTTCTACATTCTGATTGGAGTATTGAGTTCCTTACAGTGTGGTGTCAGAGCATCTCACTACTTGCAAGGAAGGTTCTAGGGCTGTAATTACCTGCCTTGAAAAGCAAAATCATCATCATTTGCCTTCAAAGAATATTACAGTACAGTACACATGACATGTTAGGCCAGCCTCACAAATTAGCACAGGTCCACAGAGTCTTCAGGAAATTAGGTCAGACCTGAAAGAAATCAGGCTGTGGTCCAATAAGCTTAATCTTAAGTGGGAAATTGGGCTCACAGGATGTTAAGGTTACTGTCTTTATTTATTTTTAAGTATGACAGAACCAGTAACAGTTTTCAGTGTTAAAGACCTATTTTTCTAAGCCATCAAATATTTCTGATCCTTCTCTTAGATAATTTTTGGCACTGCATAATTTATAAAGAAAGCAAGTTCTATACTAGTTGGAAACTCATACTTTAACCATATAAATAAACTTCCTATTGCCCATAATGCAGGGAAAGAATTTCCCTTGCCCCCAAATATTTCCCTTGAGGCCATAGCTTCCCTGTCAGAAGCAGGGAAGCTATGGCCTCCTAAAATCCCTGTTTAAAATGCAAAAGTCTTTAGGGCGTTAACACTTCAAGCATTAGTACACATTAATGTCCAAAGGTTAAGGCTGAGTAAAATGCTCATGAATTTAAAATATAGTGATAATTAGGATAAGGCTGAAATACAAATGAATAAACATAGAGTAATTGTTAACTACCAGGCTCCAAAATCATTCGCAGTTACAGACCTCAAGGTCCAAAAAGAGGGATCAGAATCATGCAAAAGAAGGATCATTTGCATGTAATTTATTCTTAAACTGCTGTCAGATATTTTCCTAATTTCAATTCGATTGTTAAGCTTGGTTTTGGGGGGATGGTCAATATAGCCTGTTTATTTTGAGCACAGGTTTTGGAGTCAGAAGGCTGAGACCTGGTCCCTGACCTACGGTTTACTCTGACCTTGGTCAAATACTAAAAATCCCTAAACTTTGCTTTCTTAAACTGTGAAATGGAGATACTAATAATATCCTAAATTGTAAAGCTATAATGATGATTAAATGAGATTACATTTCAAATGCTTAGAACAATGCCTGGCACATATTAAGGATAATCATTATTAAGTGGTCGAAATGGGAAAAGTATAGTTTGGATTTGTGATCCTAAGTGTCTGGCTCTCCTATTCGCTCTCTGCCCAGAACCTTCTCTTTGTTCTCATCTCATACAGCGGTGAACAAGAGCAAAAACACCTCAGGAGCGACACTGCTTTCTGGACCGGGTTTTTTCTTCCTTTGCCCTCCAGGGGCCGCTGTGTTTCCCGGAGAGCTCGGGATGCCTGGTTGCCACGAGACCGTCGCCAGGCAACCGCGTGTACACACACTCCCGGTCGCGCCCGAGTCTCGTCAACATGGCGGAGCAAGGCACCTGCTCGACCTCTCCATCCAACGTGTCTCCCACGTCGGTGTCGCCGCCAGGACCGCCGCCAACTCCGCCCTCGACTTCGACTGCGATCTCGAAGTCGCCCCTGGAATCGAAGGCGAGCTCTCTGAGCCCACTGTCTCGCTCGACCTGCCGCAAGGAATTGTTGCCCCTCGCCGTGTTTTATGGGCCGCTGGACGCTAAAAACCCGCTCCTAGTCTCCTGTGAAAAGGAGATCCAGGAGCTGCTAGGCTTTATGAAGAGAAAGAAGGCTTTAGCTACCACGGAGGAACAGAAGCATGAGTTCCACAGGCGTTGGTAAGCAGATGCAGGGCGCTGGGGCGGGCGCTGTCCGAAGGGCAACTCCCAGGGCCAAAGAAGGAGTGCTCTTGAGGATGCAGGTGGTGGTCCCGGAGCTGGGTCAGTGTTGCGAACGCAGAACCTGGCCAAACGGCCCTGGAGATACAAACAAAGTTTAAGAAGTGGAGACTCATCGGTATTACAATCCTTAATTCCTGGTAAATGCATCTTGGCTTCCTGCTCGGGTCAGAATAAAAATCAACAAAGAAGTGTTTCATAACTCACCATTTGTTCTGTTTCTGAGTGTCTTCTAATTGCTAATCTATGCCAATAAATTTTTGGCTCACTCACAGATTTCACAACTTTCCATGTTGTGGGTACAATTTTGTATCTGGAGGAAAAGGAATAACTTTGAGGTAGCTAAGGTTCATGA
Source organism: Hippopotamus amphibius kiboko (assembly GCF_030028045.1). Taxonomy (NCBI): domain Eukaryota; kingdom Metazoa; phylum Chordata; class Mammalia; order Artiodactyla; family Hippopotamidae; genus Hippopotamus; species Hippopotamus amphibius. Next base: position 24,609,911 of record NC_080192.1, on the reverse strand, counting down.
AGAAGTTAATTCTTGATGCCACGAAGTATGTCATTCTGTGAACATTTGTACTTTATTCCTTTTTATATTGTTACTAGGATCACAGTAACTTTTTCTTGATTTTGTGACTCATTTTGCACGTTTGCCTTTTTTTAGATTCTATCACCATGTTATCTCAAATTGCAGACTGTTTTTAAGGTTCTTTCCTGTTTATGTTACCATCTTTCTTTCCCAGTAAAAACACACTGCAAACTGAACTGCTAGAAATGTAGACAGGTGACAAAGAAGATAGGTAGTCAATGGTTTCATCCATGTATTTAATATGAAGACATAGTTTTAACATATTTATTATTCATTCGTACATTTAACTACCTATGTAGTGAGTACCTCCTAAATATCAGGTTCTATTCGAGGAACTAGGAAAACATCAAGTTAAAAGATACACAAATTCATATCCTCATGGAGCATGTGGTTTTGTGACTACAGACAGCCACTTAACAAATATGTAAGGAAATTATTTTACAGGAAGATAAGTGCTAGGGAGAAAACTAGAGCAGGGAGGGAGATGAGCATATCAGATGGGTGTTATAATTTAAAATGGGATGGCAGGGAGCATGGTCAGAGAAAGTCAGGAAAAGCGACCTCTGAGAAAGATGAGGAGGAGATATGGTAGCAAGTGATGAGGATTTCTGTAGAAAGAGGTGGCCACACAGGGAGAATGGCAGGTATGCAGGTCCTGGGGTGGGACAGTGACTGTGGGAAGAACAGGTTTCCAGCAGGAGTGAGGGAGATGAAGAATTTAGCTTTTAGATATATTAAGAGTGAGATGAAATTCACCATCCAGACAGAGCTATTATGTAGGTAGTTGGACATGTGAGTCTGGAGGTCAGAGGACAAATACATTTGGGATTCGTTGGCATACTGATGATATTTAAACTTTGACATTTGATGGAATAGTCAAGGGAGTGAGTGTACATGGAGAAGAGGAGAGTCCAAGGACTGAACCCTGGGACTCTTCAGCATTGATTGACAAGTGGGGTAAACAATAAGAAACTGGCAGAGACTAAGGAGTGGCCAAAGAGGTAGAGGAAAAGCAGTAAGGGTAGTACACTGGAAGCCAGGTGGAGAAAGTGTTTTAAGAAGGAAGGAATGGTCAGTCAACTGTGGCAAATCCTGCTGATGGGCCAAGTAAGATGAGAACTAAGAATTGATCTAGGAAAGCACATTACATAGCTAAGCTACATATATTTATATTTTAAACATTCCCGTGTTTGTGCCTTAGATAGCTGCTTATCTTCCCATCTCCACTACCAACATTCCAGTTCAAACCACCACCATCTCAAATTCCCTGCAGCCACTTGAATCTCAGATTTATCCTTCACATAGCAGTCATGGTGACCTTTATAAATAAATCACCCACTCCCCTAGCTAAAGACTTTTGTTTCCCATTGCTTTTAGAATAAAATTGACTCCTTCTGGTGTCCTCCAGGGTCTGAGGCTCTGGTCTTGCCTGTCTCTCTCATCTCAATTTATCCCTCACTTCTCTTGCAGGACTTTACAGGGAAACAGATCTTTCCGTTTAACACCCCCAGGGACTTTATATTTGCTGCCTCCTTTATCTGAAATGTTCTTTCCTCAACTTTTCAAATACCTGGCTCCTTCTCTTCTTTCAGGTCTTAGGTCAGTTGTTACCTCCTTAGAGTGGCCTTTCATATCAAATGCAGGTTCACCCATCAATTTATACTTTTATTTCTTTTCTTATGTCTTGTCCATCTCTCCCATTAGAATGTAAGCTCCCTGTTGACTTTGGATGCTGAGCCTCTTTCTCATTGCTTTATCTCTAGCACCTAGTGTGAGGGTTGGGACATAGTGAACATTCAGTGAATATTTGGCATTGGAAGAATTCAAGAGTTATCCTTGTATTGTCAATAATTGTAGACCTGGGTCAATCAGTAAGTACGGTATTGGCCCCATCTTTAAACAGAAACTCACAAACATTAAGGATTGACATGAACCATAGCCATCTAACTTCTTACATATTTAGATATTTATTTACATAATACTTTTTTATTCAGTGCCTAGTATATGCCAGGGCCTGCACTAGTCATGGGTTATACAATGATGAACAAAATAGATGTGGGAATCTGTGCTCATGGAGAGAGAGAGATAGGCTTTTAACAAATCACTAAGTCAATACGCAAACAACAAGTGCTATGAAGGAGGAAGCTACTGAGAATTTATACGTGCCAGGTATTGCACTAAGCACCGGGGATACAGCAATGAGCCTCTAGCTGCTTATATTCTAGAGGGGGAAATAGACAATAAACATATAAAATAAGTCCATTCTATGGTGACCTAGTAAATGATGAATGCTATGGAGAAAAAGAGAAGAAGTGTTATGGAGTGGGAGATGGGAAGTTGCAATTTTCGATAAGGTGGTTGGAGGAGATGACACTCGAGCTTAGGCTTAATGGGAACACAGTGGAGACCTGCCTTCAAATGAATGCTGAGGAAGGTGACATTAGGCTGAGATGAGAAGGATGCCTGGCAGTCAACCAGCAAGGAGAGAGGATAAACAGAGGGAACAAGCATGTGGGAAGGTCTTGGCAGGAGAGAACTGGGTGCCTTTGGAGGAATGGACAGAAGCCTATTTAGCACAGTATGGAGAGTGTGGGTGCAGTGGTATGAGATGAGATTAGAGGAGTAGGTAGGGCTGTGGAAGGCTTTAGAGGCCATTTATAGAGTTGAGTTTGCATTTATTCCAACTGCAACGGGAAACCATTGCCTAGTTTTTGGCAAAGAATAAACCTTGTGTGATTTTTGTTTTAAAATATTTTGGGGATTTTGTCCAAATGGAGCAAGGATGGCAATGTGGAGACCAGTTAGGAGGACAGGAGGTAGGAGTTGCTTTTATAACATATTTGACAGATGGGTAATTTTTAAAATAAAAAATTGTGTCTTTTTATAACTATAGGAACTTTTGTAAGCATAAAAATTTGTAGTATTTAAAATATAGAATTTGATCATATCAGCAATATCCTTAAATTTAGAGTGGGATGTGTTTTAAAGGTGTGCTTTTGTTATAACCACATAAAATTTTGATATTCTGTTTATATAGTTATGATTTTCTGTTTTAGAAAATTCTAAACATCCAGCAGCAGCTATAATCAAATAGCAAACCAAAGTATATTAACATTCTTTTCTTAAATGATGTACATTATATAGTATATATTACATTTTCCTTACTTAATTATTATGTAAGCCATTCCCAATGAGCAGTCTTAACTTGAACTTATGGTTCACTTAAAAAAAAAAAAAGAAAATTCTCTTATTATGTAACCTTGATTGATTTAATGAAGCTGGTATTTTTCTTTTATGAGTAACAAACCTACTCATCATTATATCATCTGTAAGATTTAGAAGAATTAACTCTTTCATCTACATAATTATCATCTACATAGTTCAACACTTGGTGAATTTCTTGGATTCATTATATTTATTCTAATACAATAGCATTTCATGAAGCAGCAAAGAAAAGTGAAAAAGGTAAAACAAAAAAACAAAGCAAAAAACATTTACCTTTTTAAAATTCTATGGGCTGTATTTGCCACACTCTTTATTTAGCATGGTTATTTACTACTTGGTACTTGTATATATTTTCCTGCCCCTAAATATTATTAATCCATCCATGAAGGTAGGAAAACCCTGTATCCCCTCCTCGCTTGTCAGTCAGTCATTATCATTTAATTACCTGAATGAATTCATTAACATGGTTTTGTTGAGGTTGTTCCATTAATACCCCAACGTGTACCTTGTAAGTATTGATACTAGAGCCATCTTCAGTCCTTAAGTTTAGCTTCTTATCTGTATTAGTCAGTTTGGGCTACTAATTACTGACTAGTAATTAATAATTAGTCAGTTTGGGCTGCCATAACAAAATACAATAGACTGGGTGGCTTAAACAACAGAAGTTTGTTTTCCCACAGTTCTGGAGGCTAGAGGTCCCAAATCAGGGTCTAGCAGGGTCAGTTTCTGGTGAGAGATCTCTTCCTGGCTTGCAGATGTCCACTTCATTCCCATAGAGCCTTCCCTCTGTGCAAGGACACAGAGAGAGAGAACAAGCTCTCTGGTGTTGCTTTTTAGAATGGATTAATCCCAGCAGACCAGGGCCCCACCCTTATGACCTCATTTAACCTTAACTACTTCTTTAGAGTCTCCCTCTCCAGATACAGCCACACTGGGGATTAGGGGTTCAACATATGCATTTTGAGGGGACGCACATATTCAGTCCATAACACCATTCTTATCTAGAAATTTATGACATAGGATTGTACAACTGTTAAGAGACATTTGTATTTTTCCTAGAGACATTTATAATTTCTGAGAGAGAGGGAAGGAGTAAATATTTTCTAAATGGATGAACAATATAAGCAACGATCTGCTACCCTTTGAACTCTGATTAGAAGCCATATGGGAAGCATAACTCTAAACGGACTGACTGGATATTTGAACCCTTGAACTTTCTATAGAAAAACATAAAATAAGAACAAGGAATTCTTTCCCCTAGTCATTCATTTATTCATTCATTCATTTTTCAACAACGATTGAATACTGACATATACTAGATATTCACTGTTCTTGGGGGCTGGACAATGAACAATATAGATGAGGTCCTTGCCCTCAGGGCATTTACATTCCAGAGGACTGGAAGGCAAAGTTACAGACTGGCTAAGAGCATGGATGCACTGAGCCTCAGTTTCATCAACTATATATTTGGGATATTGATATTACCCATCTCGATTGCTGTGAAAAGGAAATGAAAAATATTCATGTTTGCAAAAGACCCAGAATACCCAACACAATATTGAAGGGGAACAAAGTTGGAGGACTGATACTACCTGACTTCAAGACTTACTATAAAGCTACACTAATCAAGACAGTGTGGTATGGTAAAAGAATGGCCAAACAGATCAGTGGAACAGAATAGAGACCCACATAAATACAGTCAATAGATCTTTTGCAAAGGAGTAATGGCAATACAATGGAGCAAAGACAGTCTTTTTAACAAATGGTGCCAGAACGACTGGACATCACGTGTGCAAAATTGAATCTAGACACAAACTTTACACCCTTCCCAAAAGTTAACTCAAAATGGATCACAAACCTCAATGTAAAATGCAATGCTATAAAACTCCTTGAAAACAGCATAGGAGAAATCTAGATTACTTTTGGTTTGGCAATGACTTTTTAGATATAACACCAAAGGCATGACCCATGCAAGAAATAATTGATAGGCTGGACTTCATTTAAATTAAAATTTTCTGCTCTGTGAAAGACACTGTCAAGAGAATGAAAGCCAAGCCACAGACTGGGAGAAAATATTTGCAAAAGCATATCTGATAAAAGACTATTATCCAAAATATACATAGAACTCCAAAAACTAAGTAATAGGAAAACAACCTAATTTTAAAAATGCGCCAAAGACCTTAACAGACACCTGTGCAAGGAAGATATACAAATGGCAAATGAATATATGAAAAGATGCTCCACACCATATGTTATCAGGAAGATGCAAATTAAAACAACCATATATCACTACACACCTATTAGAATGGCCAAAATCCAGAACACTGACAATACCGAATGCTGACAAGGATGTAGAGCAACAGGAAAACTCTCATTGATGGTTGGAAGTTAAAGGGGTACAGCCACTTTTGAAGACCATTTGATGTTTTCTTACAAAACTACACATACTCTTACCATATAATCCAGCAATTGTGCTCCTTGGTATTTACCCAAAGGAGTTGAAAACTTATGTCCATACGAAAATCTGCACATGGATGTTTACAGCAGCTTTATTCAAATTGCTAAAACTTGGAAGCAAACATGTCTCCCAGTAAGTAGACTGAGAAATAAACTGTGGTATATACAGACAATGGAATATTATCCAGCGCTAAAAGGAAATGAGCTATCAAGCCATGGGAAAAACATGCATGAATCTTAAATGCATATTACTAACTGAAAGAAGCCAATCTGAAAATGCTACATACTGTATGATTCCAACTATGACATTTTGAATAAAAGAGTTCAGTGGTTGTCTGGGAGGCAGTGATGAATATGCAGAGCACAGATGATTTTTAGGGCAGTGAAACTACTCTGTGTGATACAATGGTGGATATGTGTCATTATACATTTGTCCAAACCCATAGAACGGACACCAAGAATAAACCCTAATGTATACCATGGACACTGGGTGATAATGATGTGTCAGTGTAGGTTCATTAATTGTAACAAATGTACCACTTTTGTGGGTGATGTTGATAATGGAGGAGGCTGTGCATCTGCCACAGATAGGGGTATATGGTGAATCTCTATACTTTCTGCTCAATTTTTCTGTGAACTTATAACTACTCTAAAAAACAGTCAATTTTAAAAAATGCATATAAAGAGTATAGTCCCAATGTTCATAACAGCAGTATTTATTTAATAGCTAAGATATGGAAGCAACCTAAGTGTTCTTTTTTTTTTTTTTTTTTTAACAATTTTTTATTTTTTGATGTGGACCATTTTTTTTAAAGTCTTTATTGAATTTGTTACAATATTGCTTCTGGTTTATGTTTTGGGTTATTTTCGCCTCGAGGTATGTGGGATCTTAGCTGCCCGACCAGGGATTGAACTCACACCCCCTGCATTGGAAGGCAAAGTCTTAATCACTGGACCACCAGGGAAGTCCCAACCTAAGCGTTCTTCAACAGATAAATGGATAAAGAAGATGTCACACACACACACACACACACACACACACACACACACACGCATGCACACACGCACAGGAAGATTAGCCATAAAAAAGAATAAAATCTTGCCATTTGCAACAACATGGATAGACTTGGAGGGCATTATGCTAGGTGAAAGAAGTCAGAGAAAGATAAATACTGTATGATAATACTTATATGTGGAACCTAAAAAATACAACAAACTAGTGAATATAATAAAAAAGAAACAGACTCACAGACATAGAGAACAAACTCGTGGTGACCAGTGGGGAAAGGGAAGGGGGGAAGAGCAAGATAGAGATGGGGGATTAAGAGGTACAAACTACCATGTGTAAAATAAATAAGCTACAGGGATATATTGTACAGCATAGGAAATATAGTCAATATTTGATAATAACTAAATTGTGAATCACTATGTTGTACATCTGAAACTTATGTAATATTATAAATCAACTATACCTCAGTGAAAAAATAACAAAATTTTAAAAATAATTAAAAATGTATATAAAGAGCTATCTGTGCTTGGTACAAAGGAAGCAGTACTTTTAAACAGAATTCCATTGATCAATAATTAGACTAACAATAAGGCACATTAAAAAGACTTAGCACAAGATAAGTTTTTAAGGATTGCTTGCAATTTAGGTTTCCTGCTGACTTTGAAGCTATCATTTTTTTTTTTTTATGATTTTTACAGTGCCACCTCTTTGTTTAATATCTGGACCAAATACGCCCCCCGGCTGCCAACTGCCTATTACAACGAAAAGCTTCTGAAGGTTGGAGACAGCCTTTGTGAAATGAAAGTAAGTACCTCCGCAGTAAAAGAGCCCAGATGAAACTCATGTGGCTAATTATGATTTTTTTTCTTTTTTTTAGGTTTGATACCATTCCTGTTTTATGTGATTTGATTTTTTTCCTTAGAAAAATATAAAGGATTACATAAAAATTTTAATGAGGCACAATAACCAAAGAAGTGTTAGCTTTTAAATTCGGTCATTGGGATTCTCCAGAGGTGAGAGATTCCTGAACAGAACGACAGTTGGCTGGGGCTGAGCAGGAGCACAGCCTCTAGTTAACTGAGGGTGTGGTAGGCGCCCAACAGGAAATGCTGAGTCATCATGTTCCTACCTTACACAAAGGAGGCCAGACACCACTTCCTGTTGTTTTTCACGGGGCTGGCCTTGCCCAGCAGACAACTCTCATAGCTCCTGGCCTCGTTGCTATGGTGCCTGCTTCCAGGTGCCTTGTTTTAATGACTCTCAGCGCCTTCTTCACATCTTGCTGTATGTAATTATAGCAGTCATTCTATACAGACCCTGACTGTTGCTCAGTATTGTGTTCCAACCAAGTTCGTGCCCTAGTTCCACACCAATGCCCAGGTCCTGGATTGCTGTGGACTCATGGACTTGGTTTGATAAGACCACACCATGGCTGGATTTTCAGTTAACGAAAATATGACTTTTCCCTGGTAAGCTCTGGCACAGGCCCAAATGACTCCAAGTTAAATATGTATCTTTGGCACACGTAGGATCCTTGGACCAAGTTATTTTATACAAAGTAATTTAGGCCAGACATGGGCAGTGTTCAGTTTGTGAGTGAGCCAGGTCCATTTTCCCCAGGCGCAGCGAACCAAACGCTGAGCCGCTGAGGTTTGCAGCGGAGAAAGAGTTTATTCACAAGGCAGCCGAGCGAAGAACATGTCTCAGATCTGCCTCCCCAAAGGCGAGGGAGTTGGGCTATCCATGAGATACAAGCATAGAGCGGCCTTGCGCGTGGGAAAGGTGATCGGAGGTAGGGGAAAAGGTGCGGTAGTCGGTGTTCTGCGCAGGCGCACCCGGGTCACGTGCTGCTGCGTATTCAAAATGGAGGCGCTTGGCACGATTGGGGGGGCAGAGCTTTCCAGCCTCTGACGTCAAAAGGCCTATTCAAGGCATATCTGCGCTGGCCCAGCTTTAGGGTCGGTGGTCCCAACCAGCCGCCAGCCCGCTCGCACTGGGCAAGAGCTGACTCCAAGTTCCTGGAAAACAACTGGGCTGCATGAAGCTGGGAAGGTATGCAATTTAAGAGAGAAAAAAAAAAAAAAATGAGAGAGGAGAAAAAAAATAAAGTGGGCTTAATCAATGAGGGTAGTGTACAAGCAAAGGGGTCTTAACAGGCTGTCCCCTTATCTGTTGTTCTGTAAGACAAGCTCACGAATGTCTACTTATGAGCTTCTGTTAACTCTGTGGGGACAGATTTTTAAAGTCTTTTCAAGTTACAGCTTCTCAGCTTCATTTTCCTCCTCCATTTCTATTTTTCCGGACTTGAGTCTCTTTGGTCTGGGAGGGAAATTTACCAGATAGAGGCTAAGATGTAGAGGAATTTTCATAAGGAAGCACTAAGATCTGTTTTCCGCTGCCAAAATTAGAGAATCGTCTTAGCTCCATGTAATTGGACCATGTTTCTTAGAAACTTGAAAATATAGAGTTTGGAAAACTACAGAAAAAAATCCAAGTGAGATCCAACTTGTAAGCTATATTCATTTGAAGTGGAATAACAGTTTTGACCGGGATTAGAAGAGAGCCCCCTTCTCTAATGTTATGCTTCTCCTCAACATAATCAGGAGCTGGTGATAACACAGTTTGGGATTGTTTGAGGAGTGTCCAGGTGGGTAGAGGGAAGGAGAAGGAGCGTTCTAGAAGTTGCTAAAGCGAGTTGATGATGGGTAGTGGCTAAGGATTCAGAATATTTCAGGTAGGATGTTAAAAAATTTACTTAAAGGAACAAAAAATGTTTTAACTACTTTTCACTGATGGGAAAGTGGGCCAGTAAAGGTATTTATAATGCTGGAAACAAACGTGAGTGGTTACTTTGGTTTCTAGAATCTATTTTTATTCTAGTTACAGTAAAGCTCATCTTGTTGGACCGCTCATGTTTTGAACCTAGACCTGAATTCATTATGTGAATCAAGTTAGAACGGAAGAGGTTCAGAATTAATTAGTGAGCAAGTAACAAACAAGTCAATAGAAATAGAAACAAAACAGCGTTTGACTGTGATGCCTCCTAAGGGGCGAGGTAACGCAATAGGCAGTTCACACCCAGGGCAGCTGCTTTTCCTGGAAACGTGGTTGCAGGGGAGGAAGCAGAGGAAGGGTTGCAGCTGACTCATATGTAGAACCCTGATCACATCCACCGGCCTGAAACTCTCCAGGTCAACCGTGCCCTGTGGGCTTCAGAAATGAGGCATCTGACTTTGTAATGGAAACAGAAGCACGAATTGGAACTAACAAGAATCGTACCTAACAACAGCTCAAAGTTTTTTGATTTGTCCAGATATAACCTCAGAGACTGTCTACAGATGAGAGAGCCAGCTCATCTCCCGCATTTTTCTCTTCTCTTCTCCCTTCTTTCTTTCCTTCCTTCCTTTTTTCCTTTTTCTCTCTCGCTTCCTTTCTCCCTCTCGCTTCCTTTCTCCCTCTCGCTTCCTTTCTCCCTCCTTCCCCTCTTTTCTCCCTCCCTCGATGCCCTCCCCCACCCTTTCTTCCCTTTTTGGAGCATAGGAGGTGTCAGGGAAGCAAGGCTGGTTATACAACTCCTCTACCTCTCTCACTGAGTAGGTGGGTTACCATTACCTGTTGAGGTTGACTCTTTTGGATTTTGAATATATTCAGGTATTACCACACACAGTGCGTGGGTGAATAGTCCCATCTTTGAGGTCATGATGGCCTCATCTCACGATTGGCTTGTTGTGAGGAGAATTAAAGGAAATAATGCACATGAATTGCCAAGCGCAATGTCTGTTACATTTGTGCTTGGAAATAGTAGTGATGATGGTGTCGTGCTGATGGTAACAGTAGTAATAGTAGTAGTCGACATTAACACTATTAAGGATAATAAGAGTATTACCTAATTTTAATAATGATCAGCAAAATCATATTTCGAAGTCTTCATCCAGTCCTCTTTTTATTTCAGGAGTATAAATTGGCCCTTTTACAGTGCTATGGGAGATATCTTCAGCAGTTCAGCATCGACTTTGACGAGAATAAAGCAGATGTGAACCAATTCAAAAGTGTCTTTTTTCCGAAAGGCTTTGGAGACAAAAGTGCTGCACATACAGTAAGATGAAAGCAGTAGCTAAAATAGCGACCACTTATGATTAGCTACGCAATCGTCTATCCTTTAGTTGACAGCTTCTAAATGTCTTTCAGTTGCTTGGCATGGTATTTACCTGTATGCTGTAAGTTGCTTAATAAATATTTTCTGTGTTGGATGAGAAGGTGCACTTACTAAATTTTGTAAAGATGCTTTGGAGATTGTGTCACTATAATCACTTATTCATCCAGGAGAGAGTTATTATTGTTACTAATATTGGTAAAATGATTTTAGTCTACAAAGTACTTTAGAAAACATTGGATCCTCACAGTAACTCTGTGAGTTAGATACTGTTATTATCCCTGTTGTACAAGAGAGAAAAAGAAAGCTAATCACACAGTATAATAACTGTTGGTTCTGGAGAGGAAACATAGATCTTCTGATACACAAAAAAAAGTTATGCTTTTTTCTAGTATACCAGTATTATTATGTTAATTGCTACTAGTGATTCACTGGTTGAGCATTTACCATGTGCTAGGTAGTCTTCTAAATGTATTATACGAATTGTTATCTTGCAGCCTCATTGCAGTCCTAAGAGATGGGTACTATTATGCCTCTTTGACAGATGAAGAAACTGAGGCTTCTTGGAGAGGAAGAAACCCAGTCCACTTAAAGCAATGGGGAGAGTTGGTGTTTGAACCCTAATCTGTCTGACTCCAAGGCTATGCTATTCCAAACTTAATGATTATTCTAGGCCTTGGAAGCAACATGTGGTTTAATATGCAGAAAAGCTCAAGCGTGTTTGAAGGCACATTCAGTTTGCCTGTAACATAGGTGCATGAATGAGAAGACCGGGCAATGTGAGATGGTGCTTAAATTGTATGGAGTGGGGGCGGTGGATCCTGATACTAGCAAATAATTCTTACGACACCGGCTGAATGTCCTACAGTTCAACAATTCTGACTGTCTACCTGAAGACCGTGTCAAATTCCACAGGTTAAGGGTTCAGTCTTATAAGACCACTCCTGGCCCCACCCCACCCCTTGCCACTTCAGATGCCAGTTGCAAGCTCAGGTTGTTACTGGTACTTCTCATTGACTGGCTGTAAATCAGAGGTTCCTGCAGATTTGCTGCAGAGGTTCACAGAACTGTGGAAACATTTCAGTTACTAGATTACATTTATTATAAAAGGATATAATGTAACTCAGGAACAGCCAGAGGGAAGAGATACAGAGAGCAAGGCATGGGGGAAGGGTGTGGAGCTTCCATGGCCTCTGCAGGCGCACTACTTCTCGCAGCACCTCCACCTGTTCATCATCCTGGAAGCTTCCCAAACCCCATTCTTTTGGGTTTTTATGGTGGCCTCATTACATAGTCATGATTGATTGAATCATTGGTCATTGGCAATAGATTCAACTTCCAGCCTCTCTCCCCTTCCCTGGAGGTCAGGGGCTGGGACTGAAAGTGCTAAATCTCTAATCACATGGTTGGCTCCATTGGTAGCTAACCTCCATCCTTAGGCACTTTCCAAAAGTCACCTCATTAACATAGCAAAAGGTATCTTTGTCACTCTCAACACTTAGAAAATTCCAAGGGTCTGGGGAGCTGTGAGCTAGGAACTGTGGATGAAGACCAAATATATATGAGAACTATATTTTGGGTATCTGAATGACCAAATATATATGAGAAATATATTTTGGGTATCTGAATGACCAAATATATATTTCTTATAAACCGTAATATCTCAGTGCGCCAGTGGGAAGAGTGCTGAATGAAAAGTTTGAACTTCTAAGGACCCTCCTATATCACCCTAGTCCAGGCCTCCATCTGTCTTATACTATTGCATCATCCTGCTTCCATTTCCACTCAGCCCCTCTACCTGTGAAACCAACTGCATGGCTGCTAGAAATAGCCTGGATGTATCCAAACAGGAAACTGCCTGATGGAGTAAGGCCCACTTGTGCTATTAAGACTGCCCACTCCCAGTTGTACTGATGATCCTGTAGCCAAAATCTCTCTTCAAGTTGACATAAAGATCTCACTTTCCACATGTCCCAAACTGAACTCATCTTTTTTTCTTCCGTAATTGGCTCCAGCCAGTGACTCAAGCGGGAAACCATTGCAGACCTCTTTCTCTCGCTTACCTCCCACTTCTGATTGGTCACGAAACCCCATTAACTCAGACAAGACTTAAATCTTTCCGTTCTCTTCATCCCCACTTGCAGGACTCCATTTCAGAGCCCCTTTTTTCTGTGTACAACCTCAGAGGCATTTGATTTCTCCTCGCCTCCTACACGTAGCTTTGTCCTCTGTCTGCTTTGCATCTTTCACATTTTTGTCAGAATTAATTTCTAAAGTGTAAATCAAATAATTGTACTCCATCGTCCTTTGGCTTTACCCTTTGGCCATAGCCCACGTTCTTTGAAATGGTGTGGAAGCTCTCCATGTTCTGACTGTGGACCACCTCTATAGCCTAATTTATCTTAAACCTTCTTATCCAACTTTAAAAAAGACTTTCAATTCAGTGACCACGGCAACCACCTTAAGCCTTCCTAACATTGTGTGTGCCTGGAATGCTTTTCCCTCGTCTTCCTCATCTTGACTCCCTGTTGCTTAGCAGAGTGTGGCAAACAGAGGTGCTCAACATTTTCTGAAGGAATTATATAAATGGTAATAATTTACATCTGAATTAATATGTTAGCATGCCATTGTGGGGGTTTACCAAAATTGATTCAATTCTGTATTCTTGGAAGTAGGATTTTGTACTCTTTGTTTTTGCTTTTGAATTTTTTTTGTCTAAGGAAAGGTGATCTTAACTAAAAGGATGCTTTGAAGAAACCTATATTGCCATGTTTCTTTCCATATAGTAGTCCACTAAGGCTGCTATAACAAAAATCCAGAGATTGGATGGCTTAAACAACATCTGTTGCTCATAGTTCTGGAGACTGGGACGTCCAGGATCAGGGTGCTGGAAGAGTCAGTGTCTGATGAGAACCTGCTTCCTGCTTGATAGAAGGCCTGCTTCCCCCTGTGTGCTCATATGGCACACGGAGAGGTTTCAACATATAAATTTTGGGAGGACACAGACATTCAGTCTATTGCCCTCTACTAATTTATTCAATCAGTTAAGCAGAATTTTCCATTTTAGTTTTTTATATTTTAAGAAGTGCTTTCCTAAGTTGCATAAATGTTATTTATATTCCTTTTTTTTCCTCATGTGTTTCAGTTTCATGCTTTAAATGGCAAAAATATTTGCAACTACCAGCTGGTCTGTGACAGTGACGTGAACCTGCGGAACAAAGAATCTGTGACCCAGTGTCTGAACATCTTGTCCTCCTTCAGACTCATCATGCAGGTGGCTTTGTCACAGGAGCACCTTTGCTGGATTATATTCAATGGTATATATCAATGTATTTTATTTTTCATTGTGTCTTTCAGAGAGTTATTTAAACACCAGGATTGATGGTGACTTGATTACCTTGTGATTTAGAACATGTTCATTTCATAATAGGACAATTATGGGCTTTTTTACGTTTTTATTACATTTCAATTTGTCCTGTGAACAGGGATTTATTCAGCATGTCTGTGGGTTTTCTTCTCAAGGGAGGGTCAGAGGCTGTGAGGACAATCAGTTTTGCATGTATACAAAATAGGGACCACAGTTAGGAGGTAAATATAAATGGGGAAGGATCGGAGGATTCTCACAGGTTAGATTGTTTCTAAGCATCATCTGTTTATTGGTCCCCTCCTGAAATACTTTGGCCAGTGACTAGGGCTTCCTATGTGTCAGCCTTCTCCTCCTACTTGTTTTTGAGTGAGGAGCTCTGAGAATGTGCATGTGTCCGTGTGTATAGTGCATTTATGCATGTATATGTGCCTTGTGTAGATACACGTATGTACATGTGTATGCATTATGTGTCTCATGAAATCAATCTTACCTATCAAAATGTAGCATTTTTTTTCCTTTTAAGAGTTACAACTTAAATTCAATTAAAATTCTCTTTAAAGTTACAATTTGAGTTTACAATGAGTCACCCACAGTATTGTTCTCTGGATAACATTCTTAAAAGAAAAATGATGACAGTGCGTTCTGTGTGCATAAGACCAGGGCAAAATAACTTGAGAGAAAAGAAGGTTTTCAGTCCAGTGATTGTTAAGCTTTTGTGCCCCCTCATCCTCAAAGTTGCCATAGCCATCTCTCCACCTGGGGTGCTCACACATCTTGGCAGGGGCTGAGCAGGAGCAGAGGTTGTGTACTCAGCAAGGCATGAGAGGACTGAGGGTTGGGCCCTGTGGTCAGGCTTTGCTTAAAAGGTGGAAATGATGCAGCGTGACTCCCTGTCTGAAACCCTTTTACGATCACACACAAACCCCCCCAACATGCTTTAAAGAATGAACAATTTCTGTATCTTCTACATCCTTTTTCTGGTGTGTGCCTTTTCTTTATACACGTGGCGCCGTGTTCTAGATTTTATCCTGTTTCCTAAATATTTTTCTGTTCAACGCTATGGTTTTAGAATCTAGCCATGTTGCTATATGTAAACCTAGTTCGTTGACTCTGCCTGATGAATTGTACTCGGCAGATACCCATGCACCTGTAGGGATGGGCACCTGGTTTGCCCTGCCTCTCTAACTGCACAAATAATTCTGCAGTGAATATGCTCGAGTCTGTCCTTTTATAGCCCTGTGTGAGAGTTTTCTGGGACTTCTGCCCAGGAGTGGGGTTGCTGGATTGCGGGAGATACATATAGTTAGTGTCATTACCTGCTGTCCCTGTTTTCATGAATTCATCTCACACTTATTAAGTGCCAGGCATTGTTCTAGATGCTAGGGATAGAGAAGTGGATGACAGACAAAAACCCTGTTCTCATGCTTACATAATGCTTCCAAGAGATGATAAACAAATCAAAACTAAATGATGTATCAGATGGTGATGAGTGCTGTGCGGGAAAGGAAAGCCGAGAAAGGGGTTAGGGAGAGCACTGGCTCGGCTGGGGCCCGGCTGCAGTTTTAAATAGACTGGTCAGGGTAGGCCACACAGGAGGTGAGATGCCTTTGAGTAAACACCTTACTGAGACATCTGGGTGTTTGGGGGAGGGGCATTCCGACTGGGAGATTAGCAAGTACAAATACCTTGTAGTTTTAAAACTTTGGAATTTAAGTCATAAAGAAATAAATTAACCTGCAGTCAATTTCTCAAAATACATTTGACCTTTCCAGTTAGACGTTAACACTCTTTTAATTGACTATTATACATCCACACCCTTGGTTTTTAAAATGTTTAACCAATCTTGGTTCTTTCACAAAATCAAACTGGGTAAATGAATGTTGGATAACATCTGACTTCTCAACTGACCTGAACCCAACTCATTTAAACCCTTAAATAGATTATCTTGGTGGTGGCTATCTTTGATGAAAAGGAGTCACAAGGCCATAAACTCCGTTTTAGGGATTTGGTTAAAAATCAAACAAACTTCCAGAGATATCCTGAGATCGTAAAGATTTAGTCTGTGCTCCGTTTTGTACCATTGACTCTCCATCAGGCTCCTGCCATGGACTCTGTGAGCCATGTCAAGATCCTGAACCACCAGAGAAGTATTCATTTATAGTCACAATGCACTAGGGCTGCAAAGATTAAAGGCACATCTTTGAAATATAGAGAGCCCTTGTTATTCTCGAGGGCCGTCTCCTGGGGCTTTCTGAAATCCCCCAGTTCCCCTTGCTGAGTGCGTGTCTGGGCTTCTGGCTTACACCTGAATCACATGTTCTGTGGAGAGTCATGTGTTTCCTATGCATATCCTTACTTGGTGACATTTTTTTTTTTCTCTAAGAAACACAGTTATACAGTCAGGTCAGCAAAGCCAAGTTGAGATAAGAATGCTGAGCTTGAGCTCTTACTAGCTGAGTGGCTTTTTTTTCCCCAGTGGATCTTACATGAGATAAACAACTCTCTGTCATGGGAGCAGGCACACTAAGAATGCTAAGGACTTGTATTCTCAGTGAACTTTATGGTGCTTTAAGTGTTTAAGATTTTATTCAGTACTTTTTGGTCACTGATTTGTGTAATGTTTATTATGCTTGCAGGTGTATTTTAATCAAGGGATGTGTGTTTTGGAGCAGATGCTGTTTTCTCAGAAGCTGTTGAAGTTTAAACGCGGACATAGGATTTGTAATTGTTGAATTTTGGTGGTTATGAATTTTAGATCAGATATTTTATAGAACATATTTAGATTGCTTGTCATTATAATTACATGC
This sequence comes from Hippopotamus amphibius kiboko, assembly GCF_030028045.1. Taxonomy (NCBI): domain Eukaryota; kingdom Metazoa; phylum Chordata; class Mammalia; order Artiodactyla; family Hippopotamidae; genus Hippopotamus; species Hippopotamus amphibius. The sequence goes on along the minus strand of NC_080192.1, from coordinate 24,592,833 downwards.
CTTTTTAAAGCATGCTATACTGTCTTTTGGGTTATGGTTATAGCCTTTGTATATAGAAAGATACATAGAAAGATCCATGGTGATGTCGTTCCCCACTCACCCTCCGCATGCTGCCATGAAATGAGTCTTCTATCCTCATTTAATTAGTGGTCTGATTTAAAAAATAATCATACTTGAATGATCTTAAATAGGAGTTGGAGATGGCATTTTTCATTAGAATGCTTATGGGACATGCCTTAATAATGGGATAAATATTATATGAGACAGCAAATGAGTATAATGCAACCTCTTATGCAATTATGATTTTCAAATTATGAGTTTCCTTGTTGAATATTGTGCCATCTGATTAAATATGTATTCTAGTCTTATTTGGAGATAAATCTTCAGTTTTTCAACTGTGAGGAAACCATGGGAACCAATAACATAGGAATTAATAAAATCACAAGGTACATGAATTATGCTACTAAAATATTTTCCTTTAATATATTTCAAAACTTAAACTGCCTTTCAAATGAGACTAAAAGATTCCTGTGCCAACATATTTAAAATATGGTCATATTAGTTCTTTTAATGCTCTGGCTACAAGTTACAAAAAAATTTATAATGATTATAGCTCTCTAGCCATTATCAGATTTTCTCATGAGAAAATCATTTGTTTCGAGAACTGCCAACTTAAACTACAGAAATTGAAATGTAAAATTTCATCATTTGTGAAATATGTTAACCTTTTTCTCCATCTAGGTACCATTTACATTTATACCATTTGCAGAAAACTGATGATCATAGGTCACTCTTCCAAGGTATGAGATTTACTGACAAATATCTTCCCCTGTAATTCCTGGTTTTCTTAAGATTTGTTAGCGTTGAATGCTGAACAAAGAAAATTTAGTAAATTATATAACAAAATGTAGCGAACGTATATTTATTGCATACGTTTGCTGTTTTTAGTTTTCCTTTAACTTGATCACTTGTAAAAATGCAGACAATAAAGTATCAGTGAAAAGAAAGAATTTCTAAAATTGATAGATATTTCTCCAGGGACCCTCAGTCTCTCAGATTCGTCATAACTTGTCCATATGATACTGAACATCTCTCTGATAACTATATCTCTAGGTAGGGTGGCCGTCTGTTCTAGCTGGCCCAGGACAGTCCTGGTTTATGCCTGTTGTCCTGGAGTAATTATTAATAGTGTCCACTTTCACTTTTTTTTTTCCACAGTGAAAACTTTTATATTTAGAATTAGCCAGCTGGACTCAGTTTAGATGATCCCAGTTTTGTTGGCAACATCCAAAGCGTCATAATCAGGGGCCAGTCGAACATATGCCTTCTTCTCTCCATCAGGCCTGATCAGAGTATTTACCTTAGCCACGTCTACGTCATTGAGCTTCTTTACAGCCTGTTTAATTTGGTGCTTGTTGGCCTTGACATCCACAGTGAACACCAGTGTGTTGTTGTCTTCTATTTTCTTCATGGCTGACTCAGTGGTGAGCGGGAACTTGATGGCGTAGTGGTCAAGCTTGCTTCTCCTAGGGGCGCTCTTCAGAGGATATCTGGGTTGCCTCCTGAGCCACAGTGTTTTGGGCTGTCGGAAGGTGGGTGACGTCCGGATCTTCTTTTTTTGTGGCTGTGGACGCCTTTCAAAACTGCTTTCTTGGTCTTCAAAGCCTTTGCTTTGGCTTCGGCTTTGGGAGGGGCAGGGGCTTCCTTCTTCGCTTTCAGTGCCATCTTCGTGAAAAGGCCCCACTTTCACTCTTAAAAGTGTCCTGGCTTGGATGATAAACTACGGTTAGCCTGTTTATGTCATGCTATGGAGTTTGGACTGCATTTTGCTTGAAGAGCTTGGATTGTACTTATGGCCCAGACACAAGCTGAGTGAACAAACACCTAAACTATGTCCCAGTCACAAGCTGACTTTATTTTATAGTAAGAGTCTCACTGACCAGTACTCACTGCTTAATTTTAGCTCAAGGAAGTGGCTGACACTTCTGTTGACTTCCTTACCATGCTGGTAGCACTTCTGTCTGCAGGAGACATATTTATTCCCTGTGTTCACTGTCCAGTCAGTGGAATGTAGGCCAAGAAGGGAAAATATACTCCCCTTGAAACCATGCTGGAGTTGTTGCTGGAGTTTGCAACATTACTGCTTTAGTCTTCTGTATTGCATGCGAAACCTTGCTCTGAATATTCTAACAGTCAGGATTGGTGTATTGTTCCCGATTTCCTCAAAACATAGCCAAGCATCTTAAAAGCTGATGACACTTAAAAAAAGTAAAGATAGAAACAAAGATATTTGCATGCTTAATGGATAACCTTAATTGTGTGTTCTCTCTCTGTTTTGTTCCTTGCATTTAAAAGCTCTATTACTGACAGTGACTTGAACAAACTCTGTACCAGCTTTTTGAGTTAAAACGAGGGGAGGCTGTCCCATGTATAGTGTAAATATGACCTACAGACTATTCCAACAATTCTCTATTCATTTCCAGATGATTTCTTTAAAAGAATTTGCAGTCTCCTATTGCACTTGCTGTAGCAACAAATACTGCTTCACGGCATCATCACATTTGGTCTGTTTTAGTATTTTTCTGGCACAACTTTGAAGGGCAGAGTTGTCTGTGCCAACATTTAACTGTTAGTGTTTGTACTTGTTAATGCTGAGAGAATTTTAATTTAACATGATAGTCATCTTAAAATAATTTATTTATACTCTTTGTTAGATATCTTCTCTCCCCCCTCATATGACTTGAGTTTCTTTCTGACAAAATAAGGAAGGCCTGAAGGAGGACCGTTCTGTAGTCCCAGTCTTGTGGGATGGGAGTGTGGGGAGTAAGGAATGCAAGAATTTTAGGGTGGTGGGTGGCTGTACAGTTGGCACTTGCAGATCAGGATGAAATTCTTTCAATTCGTTCAGTATAATAAGTTTCAAGGAAATTAACTTTCATCCTGAAATCCACAAGCCCTCAGCTGACCAGTTGATCCCTGAGCTGAGACTATAAATTTATTTGTGTGTATTTATGTATGTATGTGTTTATTTTATTTTTATTTATTGGCTGCATTGGGTCTTTTTACTGCTGTGCACAGGTTTTCTGTAGTTGCGGCGAGCGGGGACTACTCTTTGTTGCAGTGTGTGGGCTTCTCATTGCTGTGGCTTCTCTTGTTGCAGAGCACGGGCTCTAGGTGTGCGGGCTTCAGTAGTTGTGGCGGGTGTGCTCAGTAGTTGTGACTCATGGGCTCTAGAGCACAGGCTCAGTAGTTGTGGTGCATGGGTTTACTTGCTCCGCAGCATGTGGGATCTTCCCAGACCAGGGCTTGAACCCGCGTCCCCTGTGTTAGTAGGTGAATTCCTAACCACTGCGCCACCAGGGAAGCCCCTGAGCTGAGACTATAAATGGACTTGATGGGTCCATTTAATGGGGACAAGCCTTTGGCAGTCCAGCCACATCTGAATCCTCCTGATTCTGTAGGTGCTTTACAGTTCAAGTCTGTTACAGCATAAGACAGAAGGAGAAATGGATGTGGGATCCTTAGGCTTTTCTTGGTGTCACCCCAGAGCAATCTAAACTCCTGTTCCTATTATGGGAATTATGATTACAATTTGTTATTATTATTGAATCCCTACTACATGTTAGGTACTGTGTGAAGGGCTTTGCATACACAATAATACCATGATAGTCTTATGAGATAGGCACCGAGACTGTCACCGTCCTTTGTTGAATGAAAGCTTATCATCTCTCAGGTATGCTTCTAAGTACTTCCACTTATCATCTCATTTAATCCTCACACCAGCACTTTGAGAAGGTGCTGTTATTACCTTGATCTTATAGACAAGGAAGCTGAGGCTTAGAAAGGTTAATTCACTCAAGGTCACACATCTAGTTAGAGATGTAGCTGAGGCTAGAGCCAACGCCACCCTGTGCTGCCTCTCAACACCATTAGAATCAGGTGTGGCTGTTGGTATATCCCATGACCCACCCTATTTTGGTTCATCTGTGCAAATGGAGGAGTTCTGTGGGAGCTCCTGATATAATGTTGAAATATTTTCTGAGATGACTCTGAAAGCTTCCTGAAGACCAAGACTGGCCAGGGCTCTTCCCCAGATGGGAAACACTTTTGTGCTGTGGCAGGTCACCAGCATAAGCTTAGGGAATGGAGGGAGGCCTCTTTCCCTAAAGACATGTGACAGTTTGCTTTCCTTTATAGTAAAAGCTGTAGTTTCTTCTGAGGCATTTACAACTGTGGTATGGTACTCAGCACATGTTAAAGACTTCAGTAGAATCTGTTCATTCTAAGAAAACATGGATTTCTGTTTCACTTTACTATAAAACTGAAATCGTTTGGTAAAGTGTGTGGCTTGAACAGTGGTCATCAGATCAGCCCGCATAACCGTTTCATAAACTTCAAGTCCAGACTTTGAAATGCTTCTCGTGTTTCGCTCAAAGGCTGTGAGCTGCTGTAAATGACGCTGCAGTGCCATCCTGTGGCTCCGCTGATTAACCGTGTGTGTGTTTTTCCTGCTTGACACCCGGACCAGGCTCTTGCTAGGTCCTTATAATTTTTTGCTGTTGTTTTGTTTTTTCAATAAAGAGAATAGTCCTGCTGAAATCATCGATTTTTTATTAATAGAAATAGTTCTTTCTTTTAGGGTCAAGAAAAAAAATGCTACAAATTAAGAGAGTTTTTTTCGGAAATGGCTTTTCATCTTTAGAACCTGAATGCTGGATTCTCAGAGCCCTAAGTGGAATGGTGGCTTTTCTCCTCTTCGTCATAGTTGCCCTGTGTAGTGGGAAGAATCCTGCTATACTTAGGAGTCCAGAGACCTGAATTCCAGCCCCAGCTCTGTCACTTACAATCTTAGCCTCTTGGAATCAGATTAGATTACTTTTAAGGTCCCATCTGGCACTAAACTCTGTGATATGGGGTCTTTTATGCTAAGTCTGCGGCCACACCCAAATATTATGTGAACAACTGGTAACTGAAGCTATTTTTACTTTGACGTGTGAAATTTCTAATACCAGGAATCTTGAGAGCTCTGGAAGACATGTGGATATAAAGGGAGAAAATTTATACGTGGTTTAATCCCATATCCCATGAACCACAACCATCTGAATGCAAAAATCCACAATAGGATTTCTATGCAGCAGATATGTGAAACTCAAGAGTTTTGATGACTGTTAATTCCATATTGGTTCACAGAGTGACAACATTAGCAAACAATGACAGCAACAATTAAAGCAGCAATAAAGCAACCCCAGGCCAATTTAATAGAGGTATAGTGTCCAGAACTGTGGTCTAGTCATACACTGTAAGGGGATATTGGCAACCTGGAGCAAAGCCGTAGAAGACCAACCATGATGAGAAAGGGAAGTGCAGTCCTGGGAGGTGTAGAAGTGCTTGGGGATCTTTATGCCGGAGAGCGAGCTGGGGGAGAGGGCAGGCTGCATAGGTGCTTTCAGATTCTTGGAAGGCTGTAATTTGCAAGTTGAGTTTTGAGTGGGCCTGTGCTGTTCCAGAGGCATAACGAGGACGAATGCACTGGAGGTGTATCAAGGTGGATTGCATTTCAGATTTAAAAAGTTCATGTTTAGAATTATCTTCTTATGCCACGTGGCATGTTCCTTGTTGCTGGAGATGGGAACTCATGGGCGGGGAAGGTGTGGGACGTCAATTGGTGGTGCTGGTGATTGTTGGGGAGGGGAAGAAATTAGATAGATTTTCATCCCTTTGATCCTATGATTACTTGACATACTGGTCCATATTTAGCATCATAAACTGAAGCTTTTCAGTGAAGGTCAGTCAGTCAGCAAAGGTTTATTGCATGTCTACTACACACCAGATAAAGTTCTGTGGGCTGGGGTTACAGACCCTGGTGAACAAGACAGACAGGGCCCTCTCCTAAGCGAGCTTGCATTGTAGTGGGATGAGCTTACATTCCCAGTGGGTAGCAAAGGATATTACAAGTCTGTGTCAAGCCCCATTCTACTTCCAGCAGCCCCCTTTCCTCTGGAATCACAACTGACTAGACGGTGCAGAGTTCCAGCCTTTCAGGCTTCTTTTTCCTTTTAGAGATCCACTGAGCTGCTTGCACATGGTGTATACACTGTCTTTGAGGGCTCCCAAGATGGTAATAGGGTCTGAATGTTACCAGTGTTTTGTCTGTTTTTACTGCTAAATGCTATGTCAGTCTGTTGGATTTGCTTTGTACATGTGAAGCTGGTGATTTTGATGATTTGCCTTTTCACATTGGGTTTGACTACTATAGGCTTATTTTTCCTAAATTATTTCCTCAGTTATTGAGGGCTGAATTTGTTATTGGAAGAGGGGCTTTATTCTGTTGTCCAAATGTATTATCATTATTTTCCTGAGATTCTAGACTACTTGTTAACTCTCCCTTGGTTATTTCTGCTGACTTTAGGGTTGTTCAGTGAATTCATTTAATAGCACTTGGGAATACCTGCTCGGTATCTGGCACTGTTCTAGGTGCTGGGGATATAATAACAAATAAGGCACTGTTCTTATTTTCAAAGACATCATGGTACAGTTTTGGAATCACACACATGAGCATATTAATGCAATTGGATGTGACATACATATGTATGTATAAGAATCTATGTAAATTATATACAGTGTACACACACACACCACAAATACAGGAGAGCCGGAATTGAAGCAATGGTCGTTTCTCTCTAGGGATGTTAGAAATGTCCTCTTCAGCAGCTAGTTCTCTTCCCACTGCTCTTCCTTCTCCTCCTCCTCCTCCATCTTCCCCCGCTCCCCCTTCCTCCACCTTTGTTTTCATTGTCATTGCCAAAGCTAACAATTATGTGTTTACTGTGTTCTAAGCATGTAGCATGTTTTAATGGAAACAATCCTGTAAAATAGTTACTGGTATACCTATTTTGCAGATGAAAAACCTGAGGCACATGGAGTTTAATTGTCCAAGGTACCACTGCTAGCAGTGGAGGTAGAGTTTCAACTCAGTCTTATGGGACAGGAGAAGGAGAGAACAGAGTGAGCAGAGATGCATATTTGGACCATTAAGATGCTCTGTGGCGTGGAAAGCATTTTGGACCAGCTTTAAGTACACTCTGCAAAGTCAAGAGTAATGGGGTGGTGTGGGAGGGACTAGGTCATGAAGGGTGTTTAAATGCCCTGTAAAGGATTTGAACTTTTTCATATAGGCAGTAGGGAGCCATTGAATGTTTAAAGCACAAGGGTGACACAACCCATTTTGAATTTTAGAAGGATGACTCTGGTGGAGGTAAGGGGGATATGTAAGGAAGCAGGGTGTTAAGAAGACAGGGAGACAAGTGAGGGAGTGTCCCAGTGGTCCAGGGAGACGTGTAAGGACCTGCTTGGTTAAGGCTGATGTTTCCATGGACAGAATTTAGAATTCTATTCATAGACCAAATTTCTTTTAGTATCCGGTCAAAGGCAATACAATCCAATTACCCTTTGAACTTTTAGAATATTTTTGAAGAAAAGAGAAAGATTGACAATGTTAACTGTAGACTACATATCATCAATAGTATTTTACAGTGTAGGGCTTTATGGAAAGAATGTTTAAGGATTATCTTTGGGATTGTGGGGAAAAGTCCCTTAGTTAGAATAGCACAAGAGACTCTTACATATATTCTAACAGACAGGCCAATAACAATGGTGACCCTTCCCCCACAATTTTGTTTCAGATTGAACCTTGGGAATAGTTACACTGGTAATAGACACTATTTATGGGCTGTTTATATTGTATCAGAATCATCGTAGCATGTCATGTACATTGTCTTCTCATAACTATAGTGATGTGCTAAAGTACCCAATTTACAGATGAGAAAATTGAGGTCTGGAGAGGGAAAATGACATAAGTGTTAAAATTGGGGCTAAAGCCCAGATCTTTGGTGCCAGTCTTGGATTGTTTCTACTAATTATTACAGGCCCCAGACTGTAAGCATTTTCCACTTTCCCTGCCGTGCTATACCAGAATGATACATTGGTTCCAGGCCAGCTAATAACAATTGCATTGTTGCAATTAGCTCCTAGACTACTGTTTTTTGTTTTTAAATACATCTTTATTGGAGTATAATTGCTTTACAATGTTCTGTTAGTTTCTGCTGTACAACAAAGTGAATCAGCTGTATGAATACATTTATCCCCACATCCCCTCCCTCTTGAGACTCCCTCCCGCCCTCCCTATCCCACCCCTCTAGGTCATCACAAAACACCCAGTTGATCTCCCCGTGCTATGCGGCAGCTTCCCACTAGCTGTTTTACGTTTGGTAGTGTATATATGTCAGTGCTACTCTCTCACTAAGTCCAGCCTCTCCCCCTCTCGCCCCCCTCCTCAGGTCCGTTCTCTGTGTCTGCGCCAAGACTACTGTTGACACTTTTAGTGTTAATAAAAATAAGCTGAGTTCATAGGACTCCAGGAGCTAAGAAGGAAGGCATTCTAAAACAGCAACTTGAGATTTTGAGATCTTGAAATTATTCTTTTACTTTTAAATGCTTGTTTTTTTAATTGACTCATTATTTGTAGTGTTTTTAGTTTAAGTGGTCAGCAACCTGTGCTTACCATTCATAATTCGATTATATTAAATAAAAATCAGCATTATTAGCTTAAAATGAAAAGACATTCAATTGTTCCCTTTCTGCCTCAGGCCTTGGAATATCTCCTGTGGGCCAGTATGTGTATGGAATCCTCGGTCCCACTCCTGTCTGTCAGGTACTTGACGTGGAGAGCTACTCTTTACACCGCTGTCTGCCAGTGCTACTATGACTGCCAAGCTGGTATTCATGGAGAGGTATGCCACTTATTCTGAGGATGCCAGTATTTAAAAATACAACATATTCAGCATCTTCTTCTTTAGATGAGCAGCAAGAAAACAAGCAAGCAAACAAACAAAAGTTGCAGTGAAACACAGACAGACGTCCCAGGCTTTATTTGCAGATTGCATGCCTTCTCCATTCTGTTGGTCTCTCGCTTTTATATTCTGCTTCCTCCTTTATTCTCTGTTCACTCCCACCATCTTTGCTCCTTTTCTGAGTAAGATCTCTGACATCTTCCCTTCCTCATTGTATTCTTGTATGCAAGCCACTTTCCTTCCCTGTTTAGTTTTTGTGTTCCATGCCACCTACCATCCATTTGTCTTGCTTTTCTCTGCTTCCAGCCACTGTTTATTTAGTATATGCTATTTCTTATTTTTCCTCTTTTTTTGTATATATTTTTGATTGACTATTTGAAATATAACTTGACTGGTTGGGGCTTCTATAGGTCTATGCCATACCTCTGTGAGAATGAAAACTGACATCCTCACTATGGTATGTGGTACCTGACTTGTCGGTAGGTGGGGTCTTGGTGAGAATTAGAAACAGGCACCCCTTCCTCTGGGGCAGCCCATCCCTGCACCAGTGTGCATAGCTTGGTGAGTGCAGTGTGGGCTGGATTTCAGCAGGAGAATAGCTTAATACAGCCCTTGTGGGATACTTTTTCTAGCCTAGGATGCATTCTGGAAAATACTCACCGTATATGCATAGCTAGTTTTAGTATACTAGTCATGGCATATTTCTGTAGCTATTAAATTTATCAGGGATTGAAACGTTTACGTAGTTTTGACAATTTGATTCCTATTGGAATTTTTTCTTATTGGAAAATGTAACGCTTTATATCATTATTGTGTTCTAGAAGCATCTTCATGAAAAATCATAAATTATAAATATAATACTCAAATAACTGGTAAAATAAATTACAATAATTGAACTCTCTTTGCTATTATCTCTAGAGAAATATAGTAATGATGATCTGATTAAATAAGCAAGCCTGCCTCCTTCCTTTCCGCAGATATTGATAAATACTTCCTATAATACAAAATGAAATAAAACAATGAATAAGACCCTTTAAGGACCTCACAATTTAGTGGACAACGTGAACAACTGAATAGATAATACAGCTTGTTTTGATAGAAAGGTTAGAATTTGAGAAGAGCACTGAGGAGGGGGGTGGTGTGTGTGTGTGTGAGTGCAGTGCCAGAGAGGTGATCATCTATATGATTAACCCAGAATTCGACTTTCCTTACTTTTTTGAATTAATTCATAAAGTTAGTATATCTGTCATTTTAATAACTTTAGATTTATAGAAATTAGCAGTGCTTCTAGGAAATGATTGACAGGACAGCTACAGTGTTCTAAAGAATCAGCATCAGTCTAGAGTTTAATTCACCAATTAAATCAAATGTCTGAAAGAATAAAACATACTGTCTTGATACATTTTTAATCACTATACTCTAACTTATTATGAATTAAATGTATTTTAATTGCACATAGGCATTTGCTCGGCGTGCTTTGGCTAAAATTGATGAGTTAAGGCAACTGGAATTAATGAGTTCCTCACAATCACAGGAAGAATCCAGAGGATATTATAGAGAGGCTACGATAAAGGTATAAAAATTTCATGAAATAAAAGAAATGTATTGTACTCTACACATGATTAAGTGCTTAATATTAGCAGTTGAGATGTGCATTCCATTGTTACTTCATGTATAATTCTTCTTTTTGAGGCAGATGGCTGTTATGATCTTCAAAAGAGGAGTATTTGAATCTAGAAGAAAAAACAAAAGTTTCTTTAGACCAAAGATAAGAGTTAACCTAAGGGAAGCGCAAACTGTAAGTCTCCGAACGTCTTCTCTGTTCCAGACCCTTTATGCAGTGCATTTGTGTTATACCTCTATGTCTTTTAAGCCTGGACACTACGTATTAAATTCTGCCCGCTAAACTCTGCACCAGTGGCAAATAGAAGAATGCGTTCCCAGTTTGGACACAGCCTTGCTTCATCCCTTTCTCAAAGCTTTTGTACCTTCATGCAATCTCAGTTTTGCTACGTTAAAGGCCAAGAGGCTGAGGAGCCTGGGGAAGGTTCAAATGCATAGGCTTCTGAATAGCGTGCTGCAGAGGTCTTTTGCCTGCTTGGTGTCAGCTTCAAAGGTGTTGAGGATGGAGAGGAGGTGGAGGCACCTTTTCTTATCAGCTTCCGGTTTCACCTTTGGGAGTGTTTAGGATGTAGGTTATCCTGGAGCAGCAAACAACCCCCATGTCTCAGTGGCTTAAAACAATTTATTTCCCACTGGAATCAAACATTATTATAATTAATCAGGGGGCTCTGCTCACTTCAGATGCTCAGGGCCAGATTGAGGAGCAGCCCTCATTTGGAAAATTGCCAGATTGTTCTGCCAGAGGGAACCTAAGAGCTCTGGAGGACCTCACACAGGCAGTGATGCTCAGCATGGAAGTGACAGCAGCCTCCTTTCTCACACGGTCAGAACTCCTCACGTGGCCCCTCTTGGCCGCAGGTGTGTTTGGCCAACAGCACTAAGGGTTCTCATGGAGAGGAGTGGGACATAGTTATGCCTGTGGGGTCCTCTGCCCTTTCTCCCTTCTGCCTTTTTCCTTCTCCCATTGTTTTCCCCTTGGCCATTCTGGATCTCAGTGTTCCTTAAGTCCCAGCTCTGTATTTCTTTGAAGTGTTCCCTGACTATTCTAGACAGTCGTAAACTCTCTTTTATGAGCTTCTTTGTAGAGACTGAAAATGAAAGTGAGGGGGAAGATGAGCACTTTCTGACAGAAGAGTGTAGAATCTCAGAACCTGGAAAGGATTTTAGAAATCATTTGGTTCAGTCCTTTTCTATTACCAATAGGGAAAATAAAGCCGAGAGTATTAGAGCCAGCTGCTGGCCGCACTGGGATCAGAACCCAGGTCTCCAGCCCACTGTATTCTAACTACTCCAATAATTGCCCTTCTCTTCTCCTCATTTCTTCTTATAGCATTTGAGAGGAATTCTGTTTTTTTCTTTCAAGTAAATCATAATGTTTAAATACAAATGTTATTTGGACATGGTGGCTTTCTATTGCTACTTAGTGTCTATGTGATATGTTGACTACTGAGCCCAGGCACACAGTTCATACATCCTTTTAAATCATATCCCTTACTGACCAACGGTGTGTAATTGATGGGGGTGGTAAACTTGCTGAATTATTGATAATTCCTTGGATGCGCTGTTGAAGAGCATGCATCTGGTATTGTTAAGTAGTAATGCTGAGTTCATCAATACCATTTTTTTAGATTCCATATATACTTCCTGACATTTTAAAAGATGATTTGCGTACCCTGTGCAGTACATGTACCAGGCTTTGTCTAATACTTTTTATTACTAGCATTTTAGTTGTTTTCCAGTTCTTCGCTATTATAAATATTGATGTAATCAACATCTTCAAGTATATTATTTTTTCTTTCTTTTGTTTCCTGTGGGTAAAATTCAAGGTGTAGGATTTGAATAATGTTATAAACACTTTTATTTCTCTTGATATATATTGCCAAATTGATTTCTGTAATGAGTACTCCAAGGTGACAACCCACATCTACCAATTTCACCATGAGCTATTTTGATATTATTTCTTAATTTTTTAAATAATTCAGTTTTCATAAAATGGCTTGTTTTAACATTATTATTTTGATCCAACTTTCTCTTATATTTGTGTTTATTCTTTATGTTTTCTTTTCAGGTGAATTATCTTTCAAAATCTTTGACCATTTATCTACTAGAGATTTTAATTTTTAAAATATATTTGAATGGCTCATTTTTTTAAGACATTAATATTTTGCTTGTCATGCTTGACAATCCAGTGTTTTTTTATTGCATTAGCTTTAAATATTTTTCTATAGATCTTTTAAATATTTATATTTTAAGATCTTTGCTTGTTATTTATCTATAGCTCTGATAAATCTATAGCTCTAGTTCCGTTTTTGCTATTTTTTCTAGGATATTTTAAAAAACACTTTCACTGTAATTTATTTGGGTTTTACCATTTCATTTTGAATGCTTCTAATTATTAGAAAGTTTATTATGCTGTTTAAATATAATTTTTTAAAGCTCTGTTTTAACCTATAACAAACATCTTAGAAGAATCCCTGACCTCCATTTGTAAAGCAAGAAAGGGCAGGGCGTGAAGTTTAAGCTTTACTGAGGTTTTTAACATATCAGTTAACCTAAGGGTTGAAAATGCATAGAAGCTAATAAACAGGGATGTTGGTGTTTGGGGAAAAATAGTCCAAAGCAGCTTTACCCCTGCTTTTGCTCTTCTTTCTTCCTTGCTTCCTTCCTTGCTTCCTGCCTTCCTTCCTTTTTTCCCTTCCTTCCTTCCTTCCTTCCTTCCCTCCTTTCTTTTTACATAAATTTATTTATTTACTGTCTGCGTTGGGTCTTCATTGCTGCGCATGGGCTTTCTGTAGTTGTGGCAAGCAGGGGCTACTCTTCCCATTACAGTGCTCCGCGGCATGTGGAATCTTCCCGGATCAGGGATCCAACCCATGTCCCCTAAATTGGCAAGCAGTTTCTTAACCACTGTGGCACCAGGCAAGTCTGCTTTTCTGTCTTTCTGACTTTGCCCCAGGAAGAGGAATGAAGCAAGGAAATCGTGGGAAATGTGGATATCCTCTCACTGGACACGGATTCTAGAAAAGCCAGCTAGAGCTGCCTTTCTCCTTTCCTGGTAATCTACGTACAGAGAACAGGTCTTTTGTCAGAGAGAAGGATAAAATGAGGAGGCAGGCCATCTGCTGGAGGTGAAATCGTTCTGGGCCAACACAAAGCAGAGTGGCTGGGGACGGGCACAGGGCTCTATCTGTCGCCAGCTTACTTGTATACAGCTGCTCAACTCTCCTTTACAGTTAGCTACCATAAGACCTGTTCTTTACACTATAAAACATTGTTTCAAATTCGGGTTTGGGCACCTTCTGCATTAGAATTTCCTCTGGTGTTTACTAAAAATGCCCTGCCCAGACTCACTGAACCTCTGGAGATTTGGTCTGTGAATCTAAAAAGCACTCCTGAGGGATTTTCAGGCAACCAAAGTTTGGGTATCAGTTCCTAAGGCCTGTAATTAAGGCATCACAAAGCATATGGAGACGGATGCTGCCTTTTATTAATAAACAGCCTTTTGAGGCTGCCTTGCAAACACAAATGTATAAAGAAATAGCAAATCTTTGATGTAATGGCAGCATGACATAAACCTTAATAAAGTCTGGAATGACACCTCAAAAAATGAAAACTGTAAAAGCAGCCATCTTATTGATAGGCCAGCCACTCTCTCTTTTAGCGTTAATGAAGCATGCCTTACTCATCTTTGCCTTATACTATCATCCGTTGTAGAACTTTTAAAAAGCAGGCTGTATTTTTGTTATTGCAGTTGCCGTGGCCACGTACTGTCACAGAACGGCTGTTGGATGAGCTGTTTGACAGCACTGCCTCCCGGTTTCTGGGTGTCTTGGAGGCTCTCTCTGACTCAAACCGGCGAACACTACAAACTGGACCTGTTGTTACAGATGAAGTAGAAGTTCGTGATGTTGTCTCAGAACTGTTTATAGCAGGAAAAGAACTTTTAATAAGTAAATAAGTTGTTACAGTAATATTTTGTGGTAAACATGAATAACAAAAATTTTAGCACGGTCGTCCATAACTAAGAAACTGATACCAATTTTTATTGATCTTGAATTCAGCAATCTTGCTAAACTCAGTTGATTAATTCAAGTAATTTATTAGATTTTATTTTGGATTTTTTTATGTATCCAGTCATCTGTGGATAATGACAATTACTTTTCTTTCCAATTCTTAATCTTTTAATTTCTTCTTTCCTGCATTTCTTGACTTATTTTGCACTTGATAGGCTCTCCAGTAAAACATGGGACAGAAGTGGTGATAGCAGATATCGTTGTCGCATTTATCCTTGTCTCAAATGGAAAACTTTCAGTATTTTATCATTAATTTTGATATTTGATGAAGGATATTTTTAGGTACCCTGTTTCAGATTAACAAAGTTTCTTTTATTCTTGATTTGCTAAGAGTTTGTTTGTTTTGATCCTCAATAGTTGTTGAATTTTATCAAAACCAATTTCAGGGTTTATTGAGGTTTATAAATTGATTGAATTTATAATGGGTTAGTTCATTGAATGGATTTGTCTTTTATTTTAATGTGGTGAATTACATTGATTGCTTATCTAATTTTTAACCACTCCATATTTTTGAAATGAACTTAGTGTAGAGGTGTGAGGATTATCCTTTTGATATATTGCTTGATTTTCTTGCTGGTGTTTAATATTTCTGCTTCTCTGTTCATTAGAGAGATTTCCTTTCTTATAATGTCACTTTTGAGTTTTGCTCTCAAGGTCACATTGGTCTCATAACAAGCATTGAGAGTTCTGCCCTCTTTGTCTATTTTTTGGAAGAGTTGGTGTCAGATTGGCGTTACTTCTTTCTAAATGTTTCAATTTGCTGGTGAAGGCATCTGGACCTGGAATTTTCTCTGTGGAAATGTTTTAAACTACAGACTACATTTCTTCCATAGGGATACAATTTAGAATTTCTTTTCATTTAAAAAAAATCTTCTGTTTGGTAAATAGTACTTTGATTTTATCTATATTTTCAACTTTTCATAAAATTGTTTATAGCATCATCATGATCTTCTAAGTGAGCTTAGGATGTGTGTGTGTGTGTGTGTGTGTGTGTGTGTGTGTGTGCATGCATGTGAGCGCCCATCTGAGGGCAAGGAGCCTCTCTGCCGCAGTTTGGGCTCATCTTTTCATCACAAGGAAGATACGAGGTCTCAGAGGAGAATTCCCTTGACTTCCTTCACCCACACCTGAAACTTTACCTTCATCTGTACCCGTCCTTTCCACTGTCTCTCATTAAAATGGAAGGGATGTTCCTTCTGCTCCTCTTTCTGTCTTTGGGCCTAATCTCTGCACACTGCACCTTCCTCCCTCTCCAGCTTCCTCCTTGTATTTCTTCCTCTTGTTAGAGTCAGATTTATTGAAGGAATGATGTATTTTCACTGTTCGATATTCTTTCCTTCCTGCTTGTACTTGGCAGTCTTCTGTCATGGACAGAGAATGTCATGGACCACCTCCTTATTGTTCAGTTTGAAAGTCAGTGCTTTTCTTCCCTTTGCTCTCTGGAGTATTTGCTGTTGTTGACGGCTCCTTTCTCTGTAAGCACTCTGCTTTGCAGCCTTTTCTTCCCCCTGCCCTTCTCTTACTTGTTGGGGTTCCTTGCTGTTCTGACTTTCACAGCTTTCCATTGTTTACTGTGGATGTGTAACAATAACTCTAAAGCTGTATCCCTATTTTAGATCTCTTTTCCCAGCTCCACTTCCAGCTGTCTATTTCACTAGTTAACTCTTGCTAATTCTCTACTTTTGGGATTCCATGTTCCTTCCTCTGGGGTGGCCCTCCCTGACCAACCTCCTACCCCAAACCTGTGTTCAATGCTCTTCTTATTTATCCCCACAGCACCCTGCATTTGCCCACTAAGATTTCTTGTTTTCCCCACCAGAGTGTGAGCTCTGTGAAGGCAAGGGTTGTGTTTGCTTTTTTCCCATTGTTTACCTAGTGCCTGGCTGCGTCGGATATTTAGTATTTAGTAAATATTTCTTTGCACAAATGACATCCAAACCTCTCTCTTTCCTTTTGTAGTGTCAAATACTGCTGCGGATGGGATGCTTGATTTTCCAAAATCTTCTCTTCTGGAACTTATTATAAAAAGAAAAAATGTCATTTCTGTGGATGCTGCTGTGAAATTTATAAAATTAGCTTTTACTTACGAGGAATGGAGTTTATTTGAATCTGCAGCTGGGCAGCTTATTGATATTCTTCAGGTAGTATATGCAAAACAATTACTTTGTTTTTATTTTTGTTAACATGATATTGAAGTACTGATTAACTTGTGGGATATACTTTTCTCAGAGGCAGGATGATCCAGCATCAAAGAAAGCGGAGAAGGATTTAATCCTTCTTATTGCAATAGAACCTTTAATCAACGTAAAGAGAAACAAAGGTTTGATCTTTCCCCTTGAAAACTACAAAGAAGGTCAAGTTTATGTAAAAAAAATTGCTCTTCATGGTGAGTATTTATTTGCCTTTTTGAAAAATTAAGATGACTTTATATGCTCTCAATAGGTGGGGTGAGAGAAAGAATGTTCAAGGCAGAGGGAGCAGGAAGTGCAAAGGTCCTGAGGTGAGAGTGTGCTTGGTTTTGAGGGAATAGCAAGGAGGCACTCATGGCTGGAGTGTGCTGGTGGTGGTGCTGGCATTTGAGAATGTGGCAGGAGGTGAGGTCCGAGAAATAGCTGGGTGCCTGTTGTTGCAGGCTCCAAGGCCTTGTAAGGATGCTGGATTTTATTTTGAGTCGTGGTTTTGAGCAGAAGCACGAGGCTCTGCTTAGCTGCTGCCCTGTCAGTGAGAGGCCAGCAGGGCAGCAAATCAAAGTTATCAGTTCAATTTGGTAAGGGAAGTTTTGGTGGTCTCCCCTCTCTTTCCAGCATGCAGAGTTTTCCATTCTAAAACTTTTTAAGTCTTAAAAGTTATCGTGTATATAATTGAAAATCTGGGGAAAAGAATTTGAAAAAGAATTTAAAAAAAAAGAAAAAAAAAAAAGAAAATCTATAGCCTGGTTTTTAGAGAATTATTTAATCCCATATTTTTATGTTTTATCATGTTCCTAAGGCATTGCATGGCTGCTCAATTGTGGTAAATAATTTGTACCAAGTAATGATGCCTTTTTTTCTTCTTCTAGTGGTTTCTGAATAGATATCTTTGTTATTTTTATTTCAACTGCCATATATGTTTTAATGTTATAAACCTTCTCAATTCCATTATGGGCATAGTTGGCAAACAGTTTGCAGATTGATGAAAATAATAATAGTCCATTTTAATTGAATTAAAGCCCACTTAGATTAGTTTTCATATGGAAGCATATGTCAAAGTGTCTTATTGACATAATACTTGCCCAGATATCATTTATGTCATTGTAGTAGACTTTCTGTTTCTATGCCTTTTCTGTTTGAAATTTTGTAACGAATTTTTTTTTTGTTTCATTTTCCTTTGCTTTATAAATTGAGATACTTTAGTGAAGTCTTGTGGATATTCAGAAGACATTTTCCGTTTGGCGGCAACCTTGTATTCCTGTGTCTGTGACTCTCCGCAGGTGAAAAAGCTGTTTTGGATAATTTGTAGAAGTGTCAAAGGAGGCTCTTTTACTTAATTTAAAGCCAGATTTAAAAATCATAGGAATTTCACCGTGCTGAAATTCTGTACTGTTTAACCAATAGAAGAAGAGATCAAGTTATGTCCTGACTCGTAATTTAAAATCTGGTTTTATTATTGTCATCATTTTGGGCGTCAATCTGTTCCTTCTTGGGAAATTCCGAGGCTAACTATGTTTCTAATAATGAAGGAAATGAGGCAGTGGTTTTAATAAGTTAATATTCTTAATGAAATACTGCTTTCCAGGCCCTAAGCACAAAGCCTGGTTACCATTTGGAGTCACTTAGCACACACAGTGTCCAGTATTTAGAAATGACGGATTCTGGGTATGAATATTTAAGTAAAACTAGTACAGCACTGGTTTTAAAACTGAATTCCAGGAATCCCCAGAGCTTCTCTGAGGTTCCTTAGGAGCCCAGCTTTAGGCTTAACACCCTAACCTGTTCTTACTAGTTTTGTATACAACGTTGAGATTCTGATGGAATTTCCTTTGAAAATTTGGTTTTGCTGTTACAAAAAAATGTTTGAAAACCACAGTTATAGAGCATTGTATTAACTTTTGTTCAGGGAAGTGAAACACAGTAAGGGACTCTTATAATGTTTTCTATTTCTTAGTTGATGTTATAACCCGTGACAGGTATTTAATTTTTGAAAGAGTGGTATTTGATAGCAGATGTAATGATTATAGTGGGCGAACTAAACCAAAAAATTCCAATCAAGGCTGAAAAGGGCATGAAATTTTCATCTTTCTGCTTTTTAAAAAAGCATGTGTATCTTAGTTCAGTTCAATTCAATAAACATTTATTGAGCTCTGTTACATTCCCAAGCACTGTACTAAGGTACTGCGCATGCAAAATAAGCCTTAGAGATGCCCCAAAGGAGCTCAGGGTTTGATATATTTTAATCATAAACTAATTATCTTTCTAGTTCAAATATAATGAGTAACTTTATTTTCCTTTTGAAAAGAGCCAAAGTAAATGAACTGAGAAGAGATTTGTTTTGGGTCATCTGTTGATATCCAATGTGATGTTCTGTTGAGTTCCTTCACGTCTCTCTTTTCGTCTTTTCCACATCCTTTCCCAGAGCCCCATTCCCTCTCCTCTTAGTAGTTTCTCCACCTCCCCATTCTTCATTATTTTAATACAGAAATTTTAAAAAGAAAGAAGTATATACACACTTCGTCTGGATGAAACTGATGGTTTATATAACTTGCCTAAAAATATTTGGCAACTTTTCTTTTTCGAGATGTCAAGCAGCCTAGAGCAGTTAAGAGTGAGGTCTCCAGAGCTAGAATGCTTGCTTTGCTACTTTCTTTCATTTTGTCTTAGGAAAAACCACTTCATCTTCTCCTGCTGCAGTTTGCATCTGTGAAGTGGGGATGATAGTAACAGTACTCACTCCATAGGTTGTTACGAGGATGAAATGAGTTGGTATATGTCTTAGTCCATTCGAGCTTCTATAACAAGGATACCGTAGACTTACAACAAGCATTGGTTGACTTAAACAACAAGCATTTATTTCCCTCAGTTCTGGAGAAGTTCAAGATCAAGGCATCACCTGCCTCCTGATTCATAGATGGCTCTCTTCTTGCTGTGCCCTCGCTTGGCAGAAAGAAGGGGTCTCTCGCTCTCCTTCTGGGATCCCTTTCATAAAGGCACTATTCTCATTCATGAAGGCTCCAACCTCATACCTAACTGCCTCCTAAAGGCACCTCCTAATTGCTTTGGGCGTTAGGAACTCAACATAAGAATTTGGAGTTGACACAAACATTCAGTTCACGGCAGTATGCATGAAGCTCTGAGACGTCGCCTGGCACACATTAAATGTTGTATACCCATATCTATATATCTTATTATTCTTATCCATTTACTTTACCACTTTTGTTTTCAGAATGCTCAGCCTGATAAAGAAATCGTTGTGGACATGATAATGTTCCTGTGGCAGAAATGCAAAATAGGAATTCAGCGGATCGATGTGTCCAGAAATGACTATGCAAAATTCACCCAGAAAATCAGTACTAATAAGGTATTCCTTTTTGTTTCCCTTCATATGCTTTTTGTTATTGCTAATTTCATTTGTGATACACGTTTCCAATCTACATTTTCCCCATTTACCCACCTGCATAAGTATTGTTCTTTACATGTAGTAGTGAGGGAGCCTTTCCTTTTAGTGTACTCCCTTTACTTCTGCCCCCACTTAGTTTGGGGAAGCGGGCAGGTGTTTCAGGTTTTTAAGGGAGGAGTAAATATAGTATGTTTAAGGTTATATGAACTTGGATAAGTTCTTTGAGAAGGTTAATAATAGAGAATACAAATAAGTAAGGCATTTCAGTTTTTTTTTCTGTAATAATAGTATATTTAGAAGTATATTTTAAAGAGCTCTTTCATGGAAAGCAGAAAGTAAAGGAGGTGAATGTTATAACCTGGAAATTTAGGAAAGACTACTTTAACAATAACACAATCTTCTATGATTCTGAGGCCTCCTAAGATTAGCTACATTAGAATGCATGGGCATGATTTTACCATATACGCTAATAAAATAATGTTCGGGGTGCCTAAGTGTTGTTTTCCCATTTTAGCTCCCAAAGTGTGATGGCTAATTTTATGTGCTAAGCTTTGGGGTTACAGGCATGAAAGATAGCTTCCAAGGTACCCAGCATGGAGCCTGAAACAGCTGCTTCCCCCTCACTACTTTGAAGGACTTTGAGGGTGATCTTGAATTTTTTTTTAAAATTTTTTTATTAATTGGATTTATTTTTTTTATTGGCTGTGCTGGGTCTTCGTTGTTGCACACAGGCTTTCTCTAGTTGCTGAAAGCGGGGGCTACTCTTCATTGTGGTGCGTGGGCTTCTCATTGCAGTGGCTTCTCTTGTTGTGGAGCATGGGCTTTAGATGCGTGGGCTTCAGTAGTTGCGGCACGTGGGCTCAATAGTTGTGGCTCACAGGCTCTAGAGCACAGGCTCAGTAGTTGTGGCGCATGGGCTTAGTTGCTCCGTGGCATGTGTTATCTTCCTGGGGCAGGGCTCAAACCCTTGTCCCCTGCATTGGCAGGCGGATTCTTAACAACTGCGCCACCTAGGAAGTCAGTCCTTGATAATGATCTTAACCACTGCTTTTTGAAGGGAGAATGAGAATTTTGAGGATACAGATAATCTTCACTAATATATATAAAAAAAACCCAGATGATAAATTTTCCAATATGGCTGTAGACATGCAGACTATAAGCTTAAGTAAATCTTTTTTGTGAATTTATATAAACAGATTGATCATTAAATATCATTTTATTAGGATTATTGATCTTTATATTACTTACAGTTAAGATCCACTAATAAGAAAGAGTAATCTGTATAACATTTCATATGATTAGAAGATGATGATTTCAAGGAAGTACTAAGTTTTATAAAATATGGCCCTTCTACAATATAGTGTACTTTGAATTGATTTTATTCTATATTTTGTCTTTTTAGTGGGTCTATCTTCTGTGGCAGATAAATGAAATAATTCACTGCTGTAAAATGGAAGACATTGATGTTGTGGTGGTGGCAGAGGTTACATTACGGTTAAGTGAAATATTGGAGTCTTTAGGACACCCAAGAAGATTAAAAAAGTCTCTAGGTAAAATATTGAATGAAAAAATATGAGGTCATTTATATATATATATATATATATATATATATATATGCATATGCATATGAATATGTAAGTATAAATCATAATACTGGTTAACATCTGTTAATGGAAACCAGGCATTTCAGTATTGTGCTTCATCAGTGATTTATTGCGTTGGCCAAAAGTTCATTCGGGTTTTTCCGTAAGATGTTACAGAAAAACCCAAACAAACTTCTCGGCCAACCCAGTATAATCAAAGATAGAAATAATATACGTTCAACCAAGCTGATGCTAAAAAAACAGGTTATATGCTCAGTGGTTCTTAGCTTCTCCTCACGCGTATATTTCCCTTCTCCGTTCCTCATGTCCACCTATCCCTGTCTCCCTCTCTCCCCCACTCTTCCTTTTTTCTTTTCTCTCCTCCCGTTTATCTCCTTCCTCCCCTTCCACTTCCCACTAGAGTGTACGCTTCCTGAAGGAAGAGCGCGTGCCGGTCACCGTTAAATTCTTGGCACCACCGCACTGCCTGACACAGAGCAGGAGCTCAGATGAGTGGGTGTTGACTGGATCCATGTCCTTCGACCTTTTGTCTCCTTTCTAAGTCTTTCCTGCCTCTGATTCCCTCCCTCGAAAACTCTTCTTTCTTCATTTATTCTGTTTCCTCTCTTCTTTTCCCTTTCTTATCTTCTTCCTCTTCCCCCCATTTCCCACTTGTTCTCCTCCTCTCCCTGTCCCAGCTCCTTCCTGCTGTTATTCTGTCCTCCTTGCAGGAGGCACCTTCTCTCAGAGGATGCTCTGACCTTCTCAGTTCTTTCTTCTGCCTGTGGTTGAACCCCTGGACTCTCTGTTTCATTAGGTAACTCACATATAGATTGGCTATCTAACACTTTCAATAGCTTGAAGCCATATTTTTTGACATGTCCTGTCTCAAAATGCTTTTTCTTTTTTTAAAACTTTTATTATGTAGAATTTCAAATGTAAAGTAGAAAGATGAAATAAGTCACTGAGTAAACATCATCCAGTACCAATGATTAGGAACATTTTGCTAATCTTATTTCTTCTCTCCTGACAACACTTCCTTTTTTCCCTGGAGTGTTTTAAAGCAGACATCATGTCATTTCACCAACAGATATCTCAGCCTATACCTCTGTGTGTGTGTGTGGGGGGGGGGGGTGGTGGTGTTGGTCTATCTAACAGATAAGGTTTTTTCTTCTTTTTACAAATAATAGTAGTATGCTACTATTATTATACCTTACAAAATTAGCAAAAATTCCTATGTTTCTGATTGTATTAAAATGTCTTTAGTTGGTTTGTTCCAATTGGGATCGAAACAAGCCCACACATTTTATTTTCTTACATGTCTCTTTAGTCTCTATAACCTATAGCAGTTCCTCCTCCCCTTACCCTGTAAGAAACTGAATCATCACCCTGTAGGATTTCCCACATACTGGATTTGGCTCTTTGTGTCCTTATGGTGTTGATTAACTTGTTTCTCTAACTGACAGTTAGATCTGCCGGGTTGCTTGTATTCAAGTGATATATTTTCAGAAAGTATTCTTGCCAGTATCTTATTATTATTATTTTTTTCACGAGCATATTCCATGCATACTTCCTATTGCATTGAATCAGGAGGCATGTAATGCCTGGTTGTCCCACTTGTTGTGATATAAAGATTTACCAGTGAGTTCAGGTGTTGTCAGCTTGATCTTTTTTCCTAGGTTGGTTTCCCCAGAAGCAGATTCTGAGACAAGAAGTTGAGTGTCGTAGTTTATTTGGATTGTACTATCCAGGGAAGCAAGGTGGTGGGGTGAAGTGAGACAGAGATGGAAAGGAATCCAGGACAGGGTACAGAAAGTTCACGAGAAGGCTGCTGTTGTGGGTACAGAGCTTATTCCCACGAGGGACCTCTTAGGAGACTATTTAGAATGTACCTTAAAAAGCTGGGAGGTTGAGATATTTGTACAACCTTTGTCGTTGGTTGAAGGCTACTGGAGGAGTGGTAAAATGCCAGAAGGGGCTTCTAACTTCTATCATTCCATCTACATTTATTCTGTTGATTTCTTAAGTGAAGAACTTACTTCATCAGCTATTTGGTTACTGTGGTTATTTTTGATTATGTGGTAGACACAATATTTGCTAAATGTTTTATAAAAGTAATTTGAGGCCTTAGATGATCTGTTCTTCCATGGAAGATTTTATGCTTGCTTTCACCAGGTGCATGAAGACACTACTACTCCAGGGTCCCATTATTCCAATTTGAGAGATTAAAATAATTTAAAGCTGAGATGCTTTCTTCAACCTGTTTTCAGTTACTCTGACTCCTAGGATGTAGCCCCTTCTGGCTTGTCACCCTTGGTGGGCCCTGGATACCAGCCTCTCTTGCTTTGGCCCCTCAAGGTTGTCAAAGCACCACTCAGCTTTTCAGCTTTCCTCTCCAGAATCGATGAAAGTCTTCAGTGGGAAAAGTAGCTCTACTGCCATTCTCTAGTCCCTGGGCTCTCTTCCCAAGATCCAAAGGATACTCCCTTCCCAGGATCCTGGCTCTGTATTGATATTTTCATTATCATCTTAGCTTACAGATGAAAAAAAAAAGTGTATTTTTCCAGCTTTTCTACTCAGCAGAATGTTCCCAGATTATCTGTTATAGGAAGCAAAAGGTCCAATGATTGCTTTTTAAAAAAAAAGTCTCTTTCTTATTCAATTTTGTTATTTTGTTTACTGGTTACTTTTGGGAGACTATTTTTTGTTTTGTTTTTGTTTAAATTTTATTTTTTATTAGTTATTTTATACATATAAGTGTATATATGTTGGGAGACTATTGTTTATTGTGTTTTATATTCTTTAATTATAAATGGGCTAAATACAATTTATTGTACTGATCCTTTGTTAAAATGTTTCATTTCTAAAGAACTAATCAATATTAGAATACAATCCATTTGTCAATTTGAAAACATCTACATTTATGTCATGAGCAGTTGTCTCCAGTTAGATATATAAATTTTTATAACTTTTCCAACAATGTTCTTCTCATCATCTTATTGGCACATAAAACACAAAGTACAGATCATTCTTTATATGTTAATTATGATAATCTGTTTCAAGATATTTATTAGTCTGTTTATTAAATAATTCATTGTTTAATTGGAATTACTGAATAATTTTTAGACTAGGAAACTAGCATTGACATATACATTTTTATTATTTGTATTCTTCTGATTCAAGCCAGGCTTTTCTGTCATTTGTCTAAATTTACTGTTATTTTCTGAATGCTTTTCAATGGACTTTCTATAGAATATATAGAAAGACCAATCTCTTTACCATAATATTGCCTTGCTGATAATCAAGTTTTTTGAGTTGGTTTGTTGTATTATAAGATGCTTTTATGTTAACTTACATAAAGACAAAATGTAATTATGTGGAAGAAATAATTCGTTATTCAGCTTCTAAGTGTTGAATCATTTCTAAATGAGCATAAAAAGATAACTAATTTAGCATAATGTTTTTTATGATTATGATTCACTATTATATTTCCATTTTTCTCTTTCATCCTTTTATTTTCTGTGGTCCTTCTTTCTTTTTGTTTTTTTCTCTCTCCTATTCTCCTCCTCTTCCTATTTTTCCTCTTTTTATTCTCCTTTTCCTTTTTCTCTTCTCTCCCTCCCTCCCTTCCTTCCTTCTTTCCTTTCCTTCCTTCCTTCCTCTCTTTCTTGCTCTCTATTTTTCAGATATGTCTTTAAGGAAAGGGACTAGTGAATTCCTTGGGACTCAGAAAGGGTGCATGGAAATGCTTCCAATATTAAAGGTATTGCAAAATATTTTAGAAAATATAGTTAAAAACGTGAATTTTAATTTTCAAATAATATTAAACTTGTAAATGTATAATGGTTAATTTTGGAAGTAATTTTGAATATTTAATATCCGAGAAATTATGGTTTCTGTATACATTGTGAACTATAGGGATATTTTTCTACCTTTTGTTTTTACTTCAGAAAATAATTAGCTCCAAAAATAAGCTAGATAAAGCATCTTAGAAGAATTTATGGTTAATTACTATTGATATTTTGAATATGTTGTGAGTCATGGATTCATAGAGCAGAGATGTTCTACTTAGCATTTACTTCTGACAGATTAGTTACAGTCCTAGAACAGTCCATGGCACGCAGCAAATTCTCAGTGAATGTTAGCTTAATGGAAGGAAGAAGATGAGGGAGACAAATGGTCATTCATCTTTCTGATTATAGTTTTCTTATTATATTTGAATTATTTTTGTACATCATGAATTGTGTTGACCTGTAGATCTGAATGGGAGCCTAGGGAATTATCTCACATATGTAATAAACATTCGTTTATTTATAGGCAGGAACTAGAATAGCAAACTTTTTTGTGAACTCTGTTCTATATGATGCTAGTACTACCCTTCAGAAGAGGATGCCAGGGACAAGTAACCTTGGCTGACTTTGGATTAAACACAACAGGTGCCTTACTGTATGACTTCTCAGGGGCATTAATTTACTCATGAGCAAATGAAACCTTTCTTGGTTTTCCAAGAAGGAGATACAGAATGCCATGTGTTCCATCATTGAAAATAAAACCAATTTTACTTACTTAGGACACGAGTGTTCATGGACCACAGTTGAAAAATACTTTTCTACAGAGGAAGCCAGTGATCTATATTTTGGTTTACCTGATTAATTAAAAAACTATAATTTTAAATTACATAAGTTGTGTTAACGTTAGAGGATGTTTCAAGGTATAAAAAAAAGGAAGAAAAAAATCTGTAATTTCACCATATGGATCTAACCATGATCATTTTCTATATTTTCTCCTAGTCTTTTTCAGTTTTTAACATAGTAACATTCTAATGTTTTTTCTTAACATTAATTCACCAGCACTTTTTCCTGTTGCTAAATATTAATCCTCATGATTACTATATTTTCTCTGAAAAAAGGATTTGATATATATGACATAAAATTATGAAGAGTATTATAATGAAGACTCATTCTCCCATCATTGTTTTAAGAAACAAAACATTACTAGTATAGTTGAAATTTAACTCCTCCACTAACTGCTCCTGATCACATTGCCTTTTCCCCTACCTGGGAGTAACTGCAGTTCTAAATATAGTGATCATAAATTTCAGGCATTTTAGTACTTTTTGTTTTTTAAATTTTTTGACTGCACCACACAGCATGTGGAATCTTAGTTCCCTGACCAGGGATAAAACCCATGCCCCCTGCATTGGACGCCCAGAGTCTTAACCACTGGACCACCAGGGAAGTCCCCGTTTTAGTCCTTTATTATGTATGTGTGTAACCTTAAGCAGTATTGTTTTTAAATTTATATAAATGGTGTCATACTGTGTGTATTCTTCTGCAGCTCATTTTTTTTTTATCTCAGTACTGTGTTTGTGAGGTTTACTCAAGTTGATTTGTGTAGTCATAGTGGCCGTTTTCACTACTACATTTTACTTGATCAAGGTTGCACAGTAAGTGGATTTGAACTTAGATGTGTTTCCCTCAAAGTTCAGGCATTTAGCCACTATGCTATGCTGCCTCTTGATTAAAAAAAAAGTATCTTCAGGACATTTGTATAAATTACATTTTTCTAATACATAAAAAAATACAAGTCCTAAGAAACTGGGTACAAATCAAATATCATGATTATATCAAAGGACTGGGGGAGTATTCTGAATTTACTTTCTTGAATATAATGTTCATCTTCTAATAAGAGGTTTCAGGGAATGCAATTTTGAGTTTTTTACGCTGTATTGTGTCTTCTGAAGAGAGAGAGAATTGAGAAATACTAAATTGGGAACAGAGAATGTTTGAAGTGCATAAGAGATTGAGAGGACATGATAGCTGTCTGTTAGGGGGTTTTCAGGGATCATGTATGGTGCTGGCTAAATATGTAGCTTCCAATTTCCCATTCTAGATGTGCTGAATCATAGTGTCAGATGTGAGGTTTTGAAAGGTTATAATTCAGGTATGAAGTTCTTAAAAGTTTGCCAGGTAGATTCTTAAGGAAACTAGAATTTTTTTTAAACTCTTTATTGGAATATAATTGCTTTACACTTTTGTACCAGCTTTTGAGGGGAAACTGGAATTTAAGAATTACTGACTCAGTGGACTAGCCCCCATTCTGAGTCTTCATAGGGCAGGAATAGGAATACTAGTAGAAGTTAACAAAGTGCTAGATTTTGGCTTGGATGGAAAAATTCTGGCACTTAAAAGCACTAAATGAAGTGGATTTCTTAAAGGTGACCATGAAGAAACTGAAAACCATTTATGAACTATTGCTACTGTGCTTAAATTGGAAAAATGCACCCTTTCCTTAATAGGATTTATTGCCATCTGCTGGGAAATTGTCAAAATAAATACAGAAGTCTATGATGACTACAGTGGAAATGGCACCCCTAAAACTGTGCCATGTGTTACCTGCTCAGCTGTACTGGGGCATGTGGTAGATGGAATAGGGGTGATTCATTGGTGTGGTCTAAGGGCATAGAAGTTGGTATTGGGAGACTTGGAGTTGAATCCTGACTTTAATGTTGACTGTGTGATCTTGAATAAACTATTTAATCTGTTTGAATATAAGTGTCCTCCTCCGTAAAATTATAACAATAGTATCTATTCTACTGGTAGCGTTTAAGTGATACAGTTCAAATGAGATGTTGGTAACATTGTGGAAACCAGTAACTGGCACATGGTGGCAACTCAGTTTTTCTCTTATGTTTCACAAAGGGCACTGAATCTCAACCTAGAGTCTCAGACCTATGTGGAAGGGAGTGAAGTGGGGAGGAGTGAGAATTTATTGTAAGGAGAGTCCAAAATCCATATGCTCACCTAGCAGAGTCTGCAGGTGGGATAAATTATATATCTCGCATATACACATGCAACTATTTAAGAAAACACATAAGGTGCTGTTGTGATTATATTTTAAAAAACAAAGTTTTACTGATTACATAGCTGTTTTGGACAAATGGACTATAAAGTCATAATAATTAGTAAGTACCTCATAGGATTATGGTAATTTAAAAATGTTTTAGTTCAGTATTAGCTGTGATGATGACAGAGATGACGGTGGTGGTGCTGGCAGTGCTAGAATGTGGGTGTGGGGGGATTTGAAACTTTTTAGTGTTAAAATGTACCCTTAGAAACTTATGCTTGTGGCAAAACAGAAAAGCAGATGACCTGAAAACCCTCTTGCTACAAAACACCTAGAAATTTTGGACAGAATTGAACAAATATCCTCAAAGCACACCACAGAGCTCACAGGAAAGTAAGGTAAATCCCAGGGGCCAAAAGAGAAAGGGGAACCGAAAACCAGAATGCTAAGTTTATGAATAGATGCTGCAGTAGGTTGCTGGCTCCGTTACAAAGAAACTTAGATTAACAACCATCTAGGGACAAGAGATGAGCCTTGGGCACATGAAAGGTGGTGCTTGGGACTCAGACTCACACATTTAGTTCGAGCCTATAATACTCATCTTAGGAAACGGTCGACTAGAAAAATATCTGCCTATTTGGCAGGGAGGTTTCTCAATTTGGGTACTGAAAAGTGGAGTAAATGGGAGAACATCTCTCTTCTTAATAATTTGGGCCTGCCCTCATGTAGGTCCATAATTCAAACTTATGTTCCTTGGGTTGCTTGGGAACCTCCCTGAGCCTGTGATTCTTTTTTGTTTTTTTAATTTAAGAACATTTTTAATTTTTAGAAATATTTTATTGAAGTGTAGTTGATTTACAATGTTGTGTTAATTTCTGCTGCACAGCAAAGTGACTCATTATGCATATACATTTTTTCATATTCTTTTCCATTATGGTTTATCACAGGATATAGAATATAGTTCCCGGTGCTATACAGTAGGACCTTGTTGTTCATGAGCCCGTGATTCTTGAAATATATATCTTTAAAGAATCTGTATAATCAAATTATGTATTTTCTAGAATGCAAGGATGAGTTAACGTTAGGAAATCTATAATGCAACACACCACATTAGTGGATGCAAAGGAAAAAATGTGACCACCTCATTAGATAGAGATGCAACTAAAAGCATTTGACAAAATTCAGCAACCACCTTTTAAAAAAATAACTCTTAACAAGTTAGGAATAGAAGAGAACTTCTGTATCCCATAAGGGGTATCATGCAAGACCTTTAATGACTGTTACCCCTACAGTAAAAGATGAAAAGCAGTCCCTTTATACGGATATAACAACTTAAAGATATCTGTCATTCTTCTGATCAACATGTCCTAAGGGCCTTAGACAGCTGTGTGAAAAAAGAGTAGCAGAAGGAAAGGTATAAGGATTGTAAAGAAAGGATCAGGCTAGTATAATACATTACACACTTTTAGTAATAGCAGTCTAAACGTTCATCAGTGGAAGAGTGAATAAGTGAATTGTGATGTAGTCCTCAGTATAACACCATTTCATTACAGCCATGAAGGTGAATGAACTAGAGTGGGCTTGAACTAGAGTCAGCTGGGCATCTTTGCCATCCACTTCTAGAGTCATCTTCACACTCTAGGGGGAAAACCTGGAACTACATTTCCCACCATCTCATTTCTATATGGTTCTAGGTTTGTCTTCCAGTGAGGGACATTTGCATGAATTTGTAATGCACAAGGGAAGAGAGAGTTCTTATTCTGCTGTAGCAGATGGAAGGAGTTAATTGACCAGCCTCACTGAGCAAGCCCTTCCAATTCACTTGCTTCAGTGCAGTAGACACTTGAGGTTGACACCTGCCTCCTGAATTCTCAGATTCCCACGTGCAGTAAAATCATCACTGGCAGCTTTCTTGATCTTTGCTCCCCCAGGTCTTGTAGCAGTGATGGACACTTGTAGTTCTGTGCATTAAATCTCTTTCTGCTTGGAATGCCTAGAGTTACTCTGTGTCCCTAACTAAACCCTGGCTGACATCTGAGTTGCAGGAGGTTTTGATGACATATGGTTGAGTGAAAAAAGTGAACCGCAGAATTTTACAAGAGAATTAAAAATATGCAAAGCAATATTGCATATTGTTAATGGACACTTACACATGTAGTAAAAGTTTAAAAACATGCAAAAGAATGGTAAAAACCAAATTCAAAGACAGTGGCTACCTCTAGGGGCAGAGAAGAGGAACGTTATTGTGAACACTTTTACAGGGGATTTAAGTGATCTGCATGAATGTGTTTGCTTTATTTCCTAAAAATTTTCAGAAGAAAATATGAAAAATTAGAAAGTTTGAGCAAAGCTGGATGCTCTTTATGTCATTCTCCGTGTTTGTCTTTCTGTAAGGATAATTATAATGAGAAGATGTTTAGTTTTTGAATATCACAATGTAGACCATTGGATTTGATGACCTTTCAGCTCTGAGGTTAAAAAAAACCCCCAAAACCCCCCAAAAAACCCCCAAAATTTTCAAAATAAAGTATGTGAAAATGACAAATTACAAATTATATTTTTAAAATTTGCCTATGTGTTTGGTACGATCAGAATTTCGAGAATCATAAAAGGAAGTTATATACATGTTTGTGAAGAGTTTAACATTTGGAAAAATGATGTGAACGGTATTTGTTATTTCACCTTTATTAATAGTACTCCACATTTAATCAAAAACAGATATACTTAGTAAAAAATATGACATTAAATAGACCTTGATCTATTTAGATTTGTTATTTGGTTTTGAATTATTGTTAATAGCAGTTTGGAAGTGTTGCACATGATTTTCCCTTAAATTTAATTTTTCTGTTTTGTTTATAAAA
This sequence comes from Hippopotamus amphibius kiboko, assembly GCF_030028045.1. Taxonomy (NCBI): domain Eukaryota; kingdom Metazoa; phylum Chordata; class Mammalia; order Artiodactyla; family Hippopotamidae; genus Hippopotamus; species Hippopotamus amphibius. The sequence continues at coordinate 24,561,406 of NC_080192.1, read as the reverse complement.
TTACTTTAGAAGAAACCCGAGGAACAGTTATTTTTGGCCTACGAACTTCTTGACAAAGCCATTGGTGGAATAAATTTGAATTGCATGTTAACTGCTTTGCCAAGTGGATCATCAGTGATTGACCATTGCTATGCCATGGTGAGAATGAGAAACTCTTACATTAGAGTTGTTTTGTTTAACTAGGAAGAGGGCTGGCCTTGCAAATAGGTAAGTAAAGCATGGTTTGTGGTGGCGTCCCTCTCACAGGCCAGAAATAGATCCCCCTTTTCCCAGAAGAAATCAAGGAGGGTGAGGAGTCTTTGAATCTGTCCCTGAAGAGACTGCTGGTGAACTTGAAAAGCAGATTCATTAGTGTGTAAGCCAGACTGTAGCACTGAGAAGTGAGCAGACTTTAATGGCTAAGGGTAAAATGATAACTTGAGTGATAAGAGGATAGAGCTATTTTTAGTACGTTTTGATAACTGTATTCCTTTTTAATTTTTACTTCAATTCTACCGAAGCACCCGCACTATGTAGACGGAGACATATGCAAACCAGTCACACCGAATAGTTTCATGATGGATTTGCATCTTGAACTGATTCAAGCCCAGCACCGAATAGCTGTTGTGCTTCTTGACCAGTTGCAAGGTAGTAGCCGTCAAAGCAAATAACTTGTTCTGAATCAATTTTAAGACAAATTCAAGTACAGAATCAGTTTAATTTGTAAATAGTGTTCTTGTTGACTGTGTGTTTTTCAGATTAATTTCATTCTTTAATTTTTTCTTACTTCTCTGATAAATACCAGTAGGTGTCTTTCATTACTTTATACCTTGCATAGCAAATCAGTAAACTTCTAAAAAATTAAATTGTTTGCGTAACAGGAAATTATTGGTATTTTCTTAATTTAATTAAGCAAACATTTATTGATTGCCTATCAAGATCTGGGAACCATATTAGGCTTGGTCCAGATAAGACACAGCCTTTAATTTTGAGCTTCTAGATAAGTAAGCCAGCTATAACAGTCAAGGTTAATAAATGCAATAGAGGTGGGCTCAGAGTGTTTGTTATGGGCACACAAAAGAGTACAGCAGACAAGAAAGTCAGGCTTCTCGGAAGAGGTGATAGTTGACCAGAAAGCTAGTAAATGTCTTTGTGAAGAAAACTGAAAAGGAGGCAGTCATTTTGAATGGAGAAATCAACTTTTAGCAAGGTGGAAGCAAACAGGTATACGAAGTCCAGAAACCTCTGGAATTCTCTTATGGCTGCAGTAAAGAGCACACTTGGGAGACTGACACAAATAATCACAGATCACAGATCTTGAGGTGTTAAAGGTGGGGTTATATTTTATCCTGGAAGCTGTTGAAAAATTTAGAAGGACATCTGTGATAGCAGGACAGAGGATAGATGAATGGGATCTAAGTTGTTTTTGCCCCATTATTAGGTAAAGAGGTCAGATATTTAAAAAAAAAAAAGCCAATAGTATTACTAGTGTGCATATAGAAACACAATTACTCGAGTTTCAGAATAAGATTTTAAACATCATTTGGTCTAAAATCTCTGCTGTTTGAGGTTAAATTTTGATAATGCCACATTACTCCTGGCATGATTGCATAATCAGTATTCATTTAACTACGCCTTCCTCATTTTAAATTACTGAGTAATTATAAAATAGAACTGAGTGTTCCAGCGAAACGTGATTTCTGATCTCTGTTGAATACATTCAGATGTCACATCATATATACAGCTAAATAAATTTAATCAGATGCTGGTTAATTAAATAATTTTTGAGCGCACACTTTTCCTCCTCAGCTTTATTAAGATATAATTAACATACAATATTCTGTAAGTTCAAGGTGTACAAGGTGTAGATTTGATACACTAACATATTGCAGAATGATTACTGTCATAACGTTAGCTAACACCTCTAGTATGTCACGTAATTACCATTTCTTTTTTTGTGGTGAGAACACTCAAGATTTACTCACTTGGCAACTTACAAGCATATACTACAGTATTATTAACTATGATCCATGCTGTACATTAGGGCCCCAGAACTTATTCATCCTGTGACTGGAAATTTGTACCCCTTCACCAATATCTCTCTATCTCCCCACTCCCTTAGCTCCTGGTAACCACCACTCTACTCTCTGTTTCTATGAATTCGGCTTTTTTAGATTCCACATATAAGTGCTGCCCCACAGTATTTGTCTTTCTCTGTGTGACTTACTTCACCTAGCATAATGCCCTCAAGCTCCATCCACATTATTGCAAATGGCACAATTTCCTTCTTTCTCATGACTGAATAATATTCCATTGTGTGTGTGTGCGCGTGTAGGTATGTATATACATGTGTGTGTGTGTGTTTACATGGGATTATATTTCTCTGCAATATCTCTGGGTCTGCTTGATGTTTTTCTCTGCTTTTTAAAAATTTTTTTATTAAAAAAGTTTATTTACTTATTGGCTGTGTCGGGTCTTAGCTGCACGCGGAACCTTTTGCTGAGGTGCACAGGCTCTGTGGCTGTGGGGCGCAGGCTTAGCTGCCCCACGGCATGTGGGGTGTGGGCCGTGGGATCTTAGTTCCCCAACCAGGGATCAAACTGGCATCGCCTACGCTGCAAGATGGATTCTCAGCCACTAGACTACCAGGGGAGTCCCCTTCTCTGCCTTATTAAACTGCCACCCTAGCACAGATGATCACTTTTTTGCTCCCGTCATTCTTCACTCTTGTATGCTGCTGTCTGACTAATGTTGCCTCACTACTGCTTTTGTCATTCTTATTCAGGAACTTTACAATGATTGTCTGTTGATGACTGTGACATTAAATATGACTCCTGTATTGGGCATTCATACGTTTCTTGCAGTCTTATCCTTCTTATCTCCAATGATTGTAATCATGAGAGCTATCACTTAATTAGCATTTATGATACCCTAGGTACTGAGAGAACGATGCGTTATTTTCTGCTTTGTGTTGCTGTTTCCGTGCAGATAAATTTCCTTATCCTTTGCCATTAAAGAAACCTTATACCCTTTAATGGTGTCTGTTGGCATCTTTTCATCAATCAGTCATCATCCCATGGTGACTCAAGTGTATTAGCACAAATAATTAAACCTCAGTAAAAGGGGTTTATTGTAAGGTTACTACAGGTACCCTCATGTACCTTTAAGGACAAAAAACAAAATATTGGCAGGTGTCTTGAGGACCAGACCTGGAAAGTCAAGAATCAGAGCAATATTCTCCACCTCCCTGGACCAGCATACCTTCAATTTCTTCTCCCTCATCCTTTCATCCTCTTTCCTGGACCACAATGATGGTCATCCCAGTTGCACACCAGGCTCTCTCACTGCTCACAATCAACTGGCAATAATTTGTTTGTTAGCTGAAAATCTTGAGAGAGGCTCTGATTTTATCAACCACAGATAGAGGAGAGTGGAGGTCTTCCTGTGGTACCCAGAGCTCTTGCAAGAACCATGGATGGAGCAATTTTGAAAAGTTTATGAAGAGGGAAAGTGAACAAAAATAGGTTGGATCCTATTTATCAACCTTCAAGATGATTTTATTTAAGGTGAAATAGAAAATCAAATATTTTTAAAATTTAAAAATTCTTGGTGTTCTCATACGGTGGCAAATAAAAGAGAATTTAACAATAAAACTGTATTAGATTTGTTTGAATTTTTACCTATTAATGAAAAAAGATGACATATGATAGAGGAAGTGATAATTTTACAAATAGATAGTTACTTTTTAGTGTTTGGAAAATACTTCCTTTCTTGAACATAAACCTAATTGTAATGTCAATCTCCTTCTTCTCCTTCTTCTTCTTCTTCAGTTTTGCAGACTCCAACTGTTAGCAAAAATATATCTACCAAAGGTCCTGAAAAGCTAAAAAAACCTGGAAGTCCTGATTGTTTTACAGGTAATTAAAATTTGGTTAACTGTCTTTCCACATTTTTTTAAAAATAGTTTTTATGTTGCCCTTTTGGTAAAATATTTGTTTGTTTTTACAGAATTAAGTGTAATGAATGAGATAAGGAAGAATAAGCTATCCAAAGCAATTTACTTGATGCAGAAAACCCTTCTAATGTTTGAGAAAGATGCAACGTGTACATCTCTACATAACTTCTTAACGGTAACATTTCTTCTTTTAGTCCTGAGACACAACCCCTGTTAAAAATGAATGATTTATTTCTCTTTGCTAAAAATAATGTGTTGCCCTTAACATTAGATGATGAACTTTCAGATTTGCTGTGTCTACTCCTCTCTTTGTGAGGTGAAATAGTTCTAAGCAGGGAGACTAATCTGTTTCTAACCTGTAACTAATATGTATCTAAACTAATCTACCCTGAACTTCCCTGAAATGAGAAGTTCTCTCTCTGCAGGGGGGACCTTACCTAGGGAGCCAAGTAAAATCAGGATTCAAAATGAGGTAAATTGTAGACTGTGAGTGACACTGTGCCAGCATAAATGCATTCCTTACTGTAGAACTAAAATACTTAAAGTCCACAGGCTAAGGTACATTCTCCCAGATGGAAATTGCTGGTTTATGGACCAGTTGCTTTGCTGTTGTCTCTCTCTGACCTGGACATTGTTGTCTTCTTACTAATTCATTGTATGTTAATTTTTTTTTAATTCCTGAGGGGAACCACATTTCTGTTTTATTTTTGCCCCTGTGTATCACAAAAGTTTGGCTGAAAGAATGGCACATGATGGGAAGGGATACAAGTAGCTTGACTGACAAGGGAAAAGAAAGAGTAGGTCAAAGTTAGGGAGAGGATACAGAACTTAAGAAGAGTTTGACATGCAGTGGGGTCCTCTAGTAGAAGAGGGAAGGGGATGAGATGGAAAGCACACGTAAAGTGATTTATTTTCAATGGAGGGTGGCCCCACCTCATCCTCTGATGTAAAAGGGAAGGAGGAATAGACAGATGTAGATTTCAGTGAGTCCATTGGTGTGGAGGCAGAGAGTTGAGTGGATGCCTTCTTATCTCAATCATCTGTTAATGTAGAAGGCAAGGAAATCTGCTACCCATAGAGAGTGAGGGTGGGTAGCTGGACTGAGGAGAGAGAAGGTGATTGGAGAGTGGAGAGGAATGGATGAGGGAGCTGACTGTTAAAGGACTGGCCAGCATCCTGAAGTTCTAGCTGAGGTTGAAGACCATGGATTTTCAGGAGGCTCCATCTGCATGCTGGTATGATATTACCCTGGTGTGGTATTCTTAGTAGCTGTGACAGCAGAATATTTGTGACAGTAGAGATTTGTACCAGATTAGATTCTTTAAAAAGTGCAAAAGTATAGGTTACAAGTTCATAATGAAAAATGGGTGCAGATTGAGTAGAGAAGGAAGAAACACCATCAAGGCTTACAAAGACTCAGTAGACTCCGGAGATGTCAAGAGATTGGGCATCTCTGTGAGGTCAGGGACCAGAAAATCAGAATCTGAGAGAGCGAGAAGGATAGGTGTTTGAAGTCAGAAAGTAGAATATTGGAATTTTAGATTTCTGGTATGTAGTATTTCCTGATCATAAGTCCATCACTTCATTCATCCAACGAATGTTTCTGAGTACCTGTGGTCCATTCAGCAAATGTTTTATTGCAAGATGACTATATGCCTGGTATTATGCTGAGTACAGGGGATGAAAACAAACAAAAATCCTTTCTTTATTCAACCATCGTTGATGGATTGCCTGCTCTCTGTGGTTTCTGCCTTCAGGATAAATCCAGTCTGTGGAAACAGACATGTAAGTAGGTGATTCTGAGTCATTGTCATAGGTGCTTTAATTGCAAGAGGGCCAGGGAAATTCAGGAAAGGAATACCTAACCCAACAGTGGGGAATGTTTGAGGAAATATGCAGAAAAGGTGACATGAAGTTGAATACTGAAAGACAGGCAGGAGTAGCCAGAGAAAGACAAAAGTGGAAAGGACATGCAAGGCAGAGAGAACAACCTGTGCAAAGGTCCTGAGGCTAGAAAGGTAATAGAGCGCTTGTAGTCCTGGAGGTCATTCAGTGTGACAGAAGCATAGATGGAATGGCAGAAGGGAGGAGGGTGTTTGGAGAGGATGGTAAGAGGTGAGGCCAGAGAGAATGTAGAGTCTAGTTCATAAGAAATCTGAAGATTCTGGATGGACAGATGCTATCAACGTTCAAGGTGGGGAAGTCTGTCCTGGCAGTATTAGGAGAGAGCCTCATGACATTAGAATTTCCAGCATTTGAATGAAGGAATTTGATGATGGAGTTGGATAGCCTCAGCTGACCAGGCCAAGTGGTGTCTGATCTCTGTTGGAAGACTGGACTCCTGGGGATATGTTAAGATCCGTTTTCTCAGCAGATGCTTCTGCGGCCACTTGCTACTGCCTAGTGCTTGGAGGACATAAGTACTTTAGTCCTGCTTCCATGGCAAGTAAAACTTATCTTTCTTTTAGAACTGTTTCTCTCAGGACTCATCTCATGACCTCTCAGAGTCCAGAGGGAGTAAAGCCTCTGGGATTTTCTCTTTTGTTTTATTATAATGCAATCTTGCCTTTATATTATCATAATATGCCCATTCCCCTGTTACGTTTCTATCTTTCTACCACTGTGGGAACACACTGGAGATATGAGAAGGGTGAAGTTTTCATGTTCTTCTCCTTGTGTATCTTTTCCTTCTATTTCTAAAATGAAACTATTTTAAGAAAAATTATAATATCCTCTTAGACTCATGAGAGGCATTTAGAGGCTCTACTTTTTATGAGGGGCCCTCCATAAGAATTGTCACCAGCTGGGAAATGTTGAATATTTATTTAGAAGTCCTGAAATCTTCTATAGCCACCTCTGCTCCTCTGTGGCAATTTTTTATCTTGGTGTTAAAGCTTAATGATCAGTCCTCGGGGTACTCTCATAAACAACGATGTTATGGCTCAAATAATTGCCAAAGTTTCTTTCCTTAAAGAAGACAAATAAATTTCTTTCCCTTGGCAATCATTTTCTTTTGGGCTATATTACAGCATGCTTTACATTATCATGATCTGGTAATAAAATTATCCCCAAATCAGTATCTGATGTGTCACCCGATACCATAAAAAAGATTTGAAAAGCCTGGGTCCTTGCAGAACTCTTAAATAATTCATACCCTGTCTTAGTTTTTCAGAAGTTTCCTGACCTTGTAGAGATGGATACTCGCATCAGGTGTCTGCTTTATGCCGAGTCCATTAAAGGTGGACTAGCTCGTTGCCGTGGATGAGGGGCAAACCTTCGATAAGAAGCTGTTAGCCTTCCAAAAGAGATGGCTGGCTTTTTTTCTTGATTGTGAGGATTTATTTTTCTCATTTTCCTGTCTTGGTTATTTGACTTCTGGAAGTCCATATTGGCGTTTTACACAGTATACCTCAGATTTATTTTAATGGATTGCATCTAGAACCAGCCTGAGATGTCCCTGATCTAATCAAATACAGGAATCATCATCTGGCTTATGGTCATCGCTCCTAGCTCCCTTCAGAGTCCAGCAGCCCAACACTCAACATCTTTGCAGAGCAGTTCCTCACTGGGACGAGGCAGGAATACTCCTCAATCCAAGTGCTAAGGGTAGCAGGGCAGGGTTGTATACTGTTGTTTTCTGTCCAGCATCTGTTTCCCCTTCCAAATATCACCTTTAGAGGAATTTCTTCTCCCCAGGAGATGTAATCAGGCAGGACTCTTCAGGGCCTCTCTTCTCAGCCAGCCAAGAGAAGGACCAGTGACCCAAGCTAGGCTGGTTAGCTGCTCCCTCCTTGGAATCTGAATCTGGAGCAGAGGGATAAAAAGATGAAAACTAGTTGGCATTCATTCATTCCAATGCCCCTGTCCTCTTCAGACTGTTTTAGTTGTGTTCTATAGACCCTCTTGCCTCTCTGGAGCTGCTGTGGTCCAAGCCTTGTTTTCCTGTTGCATCTGTTGGCAAAGAACCCTAACTGATGCATCTAGTGTTCCCCTAGGACTATTTGTTGCAACGTAAATCAATAATTGACATGATCTTAGCAGTTCCAAAATCCAGTCATAATATTTCAACTCTAAGCAAAGGAGCATTATAGATTAGCAGATTATTTTTTATAACCAACACAGAATCTAATTTTATGGTCCTAATTTGGAACCAGAACTAATTTAGAAGCCCAGGCCATTAGAGGTTCTAATCACGCCTGGCTCTAATATTTCCTGAATTTACATCTTGGTGGCCCCTAAATACAATTGTATTAACTATGTTAGCAGTAATTTGATTACCAAGTGAAATGATTTTTCCTGTTTTATGGCATTTTAGTCAAATAAATTCTTTTTGCTTTTTTGGGGGGAAAATATATGTAAGCCAATTTTTTTTTTCAGGAGATCTCAGTTCTTTTTGATTATTCCACGCTGAAGCCTTCCTCATAGAGAGTGAAACCCTTTTTGATTCTGACCCCCTTCTTATGATGTCATGTTTTGACCCCCAGTCTTCAAAAGATTTTAGCATATTTACGTTTTAGGGTTTTTTTTCTTTTAAATATTTTGAGGTTATTGCATAGAAAACTTCATCTAGGTTGCCTTTGCATGCTTCTTTTTAACTTTAGTTTGTATGAAGACAAGAAGTCATAGTAGTTAGGAGTATAAGGGCCTTGGGTTAGAGTTCTGGTTCTGCCACTTACTAGCTGTATGACCAAGGTCAAGTTACTTATGTGCTCTTAAATTTTAATTTCTTCATCTATACAATTGGTGTTCTTGGGAAGATTCAGTGAAATGCTGCCTATAAGCATTTGGCACAGAATAAGCAGTCAGTATATGTTAGCCATTATTCTTGTTCTTAATACTATTCTATCTACCACTTTAAGCACTCTGGAATATTCTATTTTATCATTTCAGAATGATTTTTGGTGCTTTAGATATATTTTTCTCTATCAAACTACACATTTCTTTCTGTCTTTTCTCTTAGACCTTATAAATTGTATATTTTATTCTCAGCAATATTCTCTGCCAGGATTCTGGGATATGACTTAACCTACTTTTCATCTCCTTCTGAAATGTACATAATATTGTTGAGAACCCAGAATATACCTTGGGAGATCTACTAGACGAGTAATAAATATAGTGCTTTATCATTCCAGCCTTATGATAGTTGTTTAGGTGTGTCTTAATCATACCTTTTCAGACTGCATTACATCTTTCCATAAGCGTTTTGCTGCACTGTGGATGTTAAGCTGTTTTCAAATGTATTTAATGTCAATCTGTCATCATAAGCCTTGAGTAACTCATAAAAAAGAGGCAGGTCACACGTTCTCTAATGGAAACTATAGGCAGAGAGGTGTTTGCATGCAGACAATAGTACTTTGGACTTCAGTACTATTGTTTTGTGGCAATAAAACAATACATTTTAAAAAAATTATTTAAAAAAATTGACATAGAGTTGCTGTACAACATTATATGAGTTTTAGGTGTACAATATAGTGATTCACAACTTTTAACGGTTATCCTCCATTTATAGTTATTATAAAATATTGGCTATGTTCCCTGTGTTGTACAGCATATCCTTGTAGCTTATTTTATATATGATGGTTTGTCCCTCTTAATCCCCTACCTCTATCTTGCCCCTCCACCCTTCCCTCTCCCCACTGGTAACCACTAGTTTGTTCTCTATATCTGTGAGTCTCTTTTTTGTTATATTCATTAGTTTAAAACAATACTTTTTGTTGGACATATTAAGCAGCATGTTGGCTTTGGATAGGCAACAGTCACATCCAAATTGATAACACTTTGTCTCTCCCAATTAAGTAGAGCTGGTTTTGTGGGAATTTTTCTTTCTTGATTTTTTTGGAACTTCTTTTCTAGTGATATTTCCTCCTTCTACTTGAGCAATCCCCTTTAAAAAAAACTCTAATCACTTTCTTTTTTTTATTGAGGTATAATTGTTATACAACATTATGTTAATTTCAAGTGAACAACATCATAATTCCATATTTATTTATGTTGCTAAATGGTCACCACAGGTCTTATTAACTCATGTTACTGTGTATTAATAACATTATTAACATTATTAATTTATTAACTTATGTATTCGTCACCAGTTACACATTTTTTTCTTGTAATGAGAACTTTTAAGATCTACACTCTTAGCAACTTTCACATATGCAGTACAGTATTATTAATTGTAGTCACCAGGCTGTACATTACATCTCTATGACTTATTTATTTTATAACTGGAAGTTTGTACCTTTGGCTTCACATATTTTACCCACCTCCCACCCTCTGCCTCTGGCAACCACCAATTTGTTCTCTGCATCTATAAGCTTGGTTTTTGTTAGATTCCACTTATATGTGAGATCATATGGTATTTTTCTTTCTCTGTCTAGCTTATTTCACTTAGCATAATGCCCTCAAGGTTGCAAATGGCAAGATTTCATTTTTTTTATGGCCGAATAATATTCCATTTATCTATCCATCTATCTATCCCACATTTTCTCTATCCATTCATCCAGTGGTAGAAATTTAGGTTGTTATAAATGATGTTGCAGTGAACATGGGGGTGCATATATCTTTTTGAATTAGTACACTAATTGCTTTCTTATAAGTGGAATTTTATTAGCAGCTCAATGATTTACCTTGCTAACTAAGATTTTAATTTCTGACTAACATTAGGTTTACCTTGAGTCCTATTTGGTCAAACTCCCACCTGTAGATGTCTGTCAAGGGAGCCCTGCTCTACTGGCACATCTGTCCTGGGGGGGCGGGGCAGGTAGGGGAGCTACTGCTGCTCTTTCATCCTAGGTAGAGGGTGGAAAGGTGGGTGACCCCCGCCCGGACGTGTGCTGGCTGTGTCCTCTGGGCTGACCTGGCACAGCTCATGCCTACACTCTATCACAGTCTTTTATGACACAATTTCTTCTACATTTAGGTCCTTACCCTTTTTTCCATCCCTTTTCTCCATTTTTCCCTGTTTGGTTGAATGAGTGAAAACGTGGAGGTGATGGAGGATGACACATGCCACCCTGTCTCCTTGATTGCCTCATTCAGTGATTCCACAGTTACACTCAGCTCCCTCCATGTGTATATAAATTAGCCTTTGGGTCCAGACTCCTAAGGTCTTTGGCATGTAGGCTGTAGAAATATACCTGAAATATGTATACCATTGAGGCTCAAAAAATACATATATCAAGACAATGTTGTTTAGGGACTTCCCTGGTGGTCCATTGGGTAAGACTCCATGCTCCCAATACAGGGGGCCCGGGTTTGATCCCTGGTCGGGAAACTAGATCCCGCATGTGTGCCACAACTAAGAGTCCACGTGCTGCAACTAAGGAGTCTGCATGCCACAACTAAGACCTGGCACAACCAAGATAAATAAATAAATAAATAAATAAATAAATAAATATTTTAAAAAAGATAATGTTGTGTAACATCACTAGAATTCTCCAAATAAAATGAAGTTCAAGCTCTTGAAATGTATCTTCCTACTTTCATATTTTATTATAGGAAGCATATTCTTTAATTGAGAAGACCGAAGCAGAACAAAATATACTGTATTCATATCAGAAATCTGTGGAAATTGCCAAAAGAAAGAAAAGCAGAGTCCCTCCTCCACCCGTCCTGCTATCCCGAACCCATTGTTCTGTGACATTAAAACCTGCTCCATTTATTTCTGATGTTAAGGTATGTTGTCCATTGCAATCTTTACCTCAAGCAAAGCAACATAAGTACTTTTATGACTATAATGATTGGTACTTTTATTGCTTTTAGGACTTGAATCATCTTATCTATAAGCACTGAACACTGGGATTCGTATTCTAATGTCTTAACTATACTTAGTTTCTTCACGACCCTTTTGCCTTTCATCTCCTCATAGCTTTGCTACACCCAAATATATAGTAAGAGAAATAAGAGAGAAGCATTTCTCTCTAAGTATCTTCCTCACCATGACATGGTCCTTGCTGACCTCCTGGAGTGCTCAGGATTGAGAAGGTTTCATTGAAATGGAATCAGACGTTTGAAGGGGATAGAAGTTACTCAGAACCAATGATGGAGATACAAACATTTGGGGGTCGTGAATTTAGAGGCTCTTGCTAAAGTTCTTCGGAGTAAATGGGGATTCTTTTAAACAAGTGATAATTCCAACCATGTAATATGTTGTAACTCTTTATGTATATATTGAAGCTCTTTCTCCAAGCCCCAGTGCCTTGGAACTTAGCCTAAGTGTGACTATAACTTTAGATGTAGTTTCCTCACAAGCATGTGGTTCCACCTAATTTATATTTTATGTATTTTTTTTCACCTAATTTATATTTTAAATGTTATATTTTCCTCTTTTGGGTGATGAACTTCATGCTCTTTGATGCTGTATAAAAAACAAAGTTGTTTCTTTGGTTCTCCTTAGGATGTTCTGCTTGAACTTACATTGACTTGATACAGTGGAAAGGGCATGGGCTTTGAAGTCAGACAAATAACAGATTTAAAAATTCTAGCTCTACCCCAGAAGTTTGACCTTACAAAATCTAAATATACTTTCTGAGGGTTTTTTTTTTAAATTTGTTTTTGTTATCTTTTCATTTATAAAATGTTCTTACTGTGAAAATTAAAGGAGATATTATATTCTTGGCATATTAACCCATGTCCTACCATCTCTTGTATTAAACATATGTAGTAAAGTTTGCTAAAATCAGTTAATGGGGTTGTATACTGTGATTATATTATATGATGATTTTTTTCCCCATAAATTCTGTCCAATGAGCATTATCGAGTGTCTGTTATCTGTCAAGCTCTACATGAGTTAAAGTATAAAAATAAACACAAATAAAGCATGCTTCCCTTTTTTGAGGAACTTCAGACAAATGGGAGATGGACATTAGTGAGAAGTAATACCGCCTTCCTAATGCCTTATAATTGGAGGAATAGAAGCAACATTCATTTTATACCAAACTGTGCTATAATAAATGCATCTTTGCACCTGCTAGCAGTTTTAAAATTCAACTTTGAATTTTGGGGATTTGTTTAAGTATTCACTGACTTTGGAAATTCAGTACACAACCAAGACCGGGTGATTTGCCAAGTTTTTGTTTGTCTTTACTTGGATGTTTTGATTTATTTAACCAGGTTATTTTTTATATATCTCAAATTACTGACTAGTTTATTTCATAATGCTTAGAACTAGGAAGACATGAGTCCCATACTTGACCTGTAGTTATAGGACTTGTCACTCAGCACATGATGTGAAGTTGATGCATCTTTACACATTGGTAGAATTGTGTGCTCCTGGAAATTATACATTCTGTTACCCACTCCTTAACACTAGATGGCGCTATGGACTTAAATACATTTTCTAGTTTGAGATTTCGGCCATCTTTTGTTTTATCAAAATCTCTTCTTAAGGCATTCATTGCATTAACATCTGTTTTAATAGTTGAAAATGCTAATGTTATTTATAAACTTTTACTTCCAAAGTTAGTGGTGGTTTGTCCATGGTGTCCTTTCTCTTACATAGACTCTAAGGACACACTCTTCTTATAGTTACACAAACTATTGATAAGATGTTTCCATCCGTGAAACAAAATAGAAACATAAAGCCTACTTGTAAAAATGCTTTTAGAGAAAATGTACCCTTCAAATTCTGGTTTGTATATAGAGCTTAAGCTAGAGAATAATGATCTAAGTCATAAAACACTGACTTTCTGCCCTTTTTTTCCCCCTCTATGGTACTCTTTTTGCATGAGAAGTCAGGGAAAGTTAGTTTCTAAATTTTTTCCGAGATTCAGCTGATTTTTTCTCTCTCTGTCCTTGAAGTTCTGTGTTTCCTAGTGCTCTTTAATCACCTGAGAAATTTTCTTTGGAAACACAAAAGTTCGGCTATTTGCACCAAGTATTCATATTCATTGAGGCTAGGCAGGCTTGGGTATATGTAATTTTCTAAAATGGATGATTCTGTACAAACTGTATTTTAAAAAATGATTTTGCTGCATAGTTGAGAACTACTTGTGCAGACAAGACACAATTAGGATTTTTCTGTTGACCCAGAGGGAGAAATAACAGGCTAAGCTGTAAGACTCAGTTACTTCTTAGAGACAATTACGTTTCCCTTTTTTCCACTTTAGGAGTTGAGACATTGTGAGGTAGAGCCTTTGGGAAAAAGGGAATGCCACAGTGATAACAACCCCTCCATCACTAACCCCTGGGCAGTATGCCTCCTAATAATGCTTTTCCCTAGATATCAACTCTCTCCCTTACCCCTACAGTGAGGATGGTTCATTATGATGGGGAATCTCCATGATTTTGACGTCTTGGCAAAAAGACCATTGTCTAACCATTTAATCAAGTTTTAAGTTTATTTCTGTGTAATTTGCATTTTGCTTTTGGTTTACATCTGTGTTTAAAAATTATCAAAGTGGGGAGGGTTGGGGGGGAATGAATTGGGAGATTAGGATACCAAATTGTACACTCTAAATATATGCAGTTTATTGTATGTTAACTGTATCTCAATAAAAGTTCTTTAAAAAAATTACCAAAGGAATATCATGTTTCAGAAAATTTATAAACTAGAGAAAAAAACTACCCATAATCTTACCATTTTATCATCCGAGCTCTACTACTATTCTTATTTAGGAACGTTTTTTCCCAGGCTTTTTCATATGTATTTTTACGTTTTATTTAAAATACTACAATTTAGTATCTCGCTTCTTTTACCACCTGCTTTTTGTCACATATTATTAAGTAAAATATGAAAATCATTTGTGTTGGTCTTTTTTTCATCAAGATAAAGTCATCTTTGGAGTCACTCCCTGACACTGTCTGATCTTAGGCAAGTTATTGAAAATCTCTGCACCTCCATTTTTTGTAAAGCAAAATGGCAATAGTAATCCTATCTCGTAGGGATGTTTCAAATATGAGGAAGTATATGTAAATGCCCTAACAATACTTAACACGTAGGAACTGCTCAGTTAATAGTAGTTAAAAGTAATTAATAATGAATAACATTTTAATCTTAGTGGTCCCAGGTAAACTGTATTTATCTTTTTTTAAAAGAGTAAGCCTAAATACTTTTGTAAACTTAAGTTTCATGTTTTAGAACTTGAATAGTTATATTTTTATATAGAAAAGTATTCCTTTTGCCACATTATGATAAAAGAAATTGAATGCTTTGTTAAACAGACTACAGATGACAGGCTCATCTCTCTCCTTGGCAGGTCTCCTGGTACTGCATTTTGGGTTGCAAAGCAGAAGGGAGCTATGGAAAAGTAAGACTAAACAATAATCATCTCCCAAACTCAGGAGAAGCGGTACGTCAAATTAAAAAAAACCTCTGAATGTCAGGAAATCTTACCAAAAGTCTCATTAATGACAATTGAGTGTTATTGGTTTTTTTCCTTTATGTAGTCATTATTTCAGTGAATTTCTCTAATTTCAACTTGAGTCATAACTAAAATCCAATAGTAAATGAAAAAGGTTTTTTTTCCTTAACATGTAAAGGTCACTTAATTATATTTTTAAAGACCCATTACTTTAATTTTCCATGCATAACTTGAAACATGTTTTTGTTAATAGATACCAGCTGATGGCAAAAGCATTTTTGAAGTAAAAGGTTTAGAAACCAATGAAAAATACGTCTTTGCAGTTGCTGCTTATTGCTCTAATGGAAAGCTTGTCGGTGATGCTATTGGGGAGACGACTAAACCAATTCTGGTTTACCCTCCTCTTTCTGCTGTTACTGCTCGGATGTGGTTGACGCAGGTAGGAGAGATTTCTTCTAATTTTTTCCTCCATGTTTTTTTTTTTTTTTCCCATTAAGCAGTTACTAAGTAATTTCTGAGGAAAAAAACAGTCATAGCAGATATTCTTAAGTTCCTGTAATACATATTTTCCATGATTGCAGTTTAGTCTCATAAAATATAAATCAGTCATTCTCTTTTTCATGAGTTTGCTTTTTACAATAACACTTTTTTTTCCTGGATTTTAAATGCAACACATATTGATTTTAGATATTTTGGAAATAAATGTTGTCTGTTTCCCTATCATGCAGAGTAGCAGTTCTTAACCTGAAGCAATTTTGGCCCCCCAGGGGGCATATGTCAATATCTAGAGACATTTTTGGTGGTCACAGTCTAGAGGAGTGCTGTTGGCATCTAGAGGGTAGATGCCAGGGATGCTGAAAAGCACCTGACAGTGTGAAGGACAACACCTCCTCCCCCAACAAAGTGTTATCCAGTCCAAAATGTCAACAGTGCCAAGGTTGAGAAACCCTGATCCAGAGATATCCTCTTCTTTGTGTGTGTATGTGTGTGTATATATACACATATATATGTCTACACACAATATGTAGGTGAATTTTTGTATAATATATAATTCTAGTCATAGTGTACATATTATTTTACATCTGATATTTTCATTTACTACATAATTGACTTTTTTCCATTCCATTATGTATTCTTTCAAAACATAATTTTTAATACCTGCATGGTGTTGCATCTTAAAAATGTATCACAGTGTAGTATATGTGTACACAATGGAATACTACTCAGCCATAAAAAAGAGTGAAATAATGCCACTCGCAGCAACATGGATGGACCCAGAGATTATCATACTTAAGTGAAGAAAGTCAGCAGAGAAAGACAGATACCATATGATATCGCTTATACGTGGAATCTAAAATATGACACAAACGAATTTGTTTATGAAACAGAAACAGACTCACAGACATAGAAAACAAACTTATGGTTACCAAAGGAGAAAGGGGGTGGAAGAGGGATAAATTAGGAGTTTGGGACTAGCAGATACAAACCACTATATATAAAATAGATAAATAATAAGGTTCTACTGTATAGCACAGGGAACTAAATTCAATATCCTATAATCAACCATAATGGAAAAGAATATGAAAAAGTATATGTATATATATATATATCTGAATCATGTTGCTATACACCAGAATCTAACACAACATTGTAAATCAACTATACTTCAATAAAAAAAATATATATATATCAGTTGTTTTACAATATTGTGTTAGTTTTAGGTATACAGCAACATGATTCAGTTATATATATATGCATATATTTTTTCAGATTATTTTCCATTGTAAGTTATTATAAGGTACTGAATATAGTTCTCTGTGCTGTACAGTAAATACTTGATTATTTATTTTATCTATAGTAGTTTGTATCTGTTAATCCCATACTAATTATCCCTTTCCTCCTCCCTTCCCCTATGATAATCATAAATTTTTTCTCTATGCCTGTGAGTCTGTTTCTGTTTTACAGATAAGTTCATTTGTGTCATATTTTAGATTTCACATATAAGTGATATTATACAGTATTTGTCTTTCTCTGACTTACTTCATTTAGTGTGATAATCTCTAGGTCCATGCATGTTGCTGCAGATGGCAATATTTTATTCTTTTTTATACCTGAGTAATATGCCATTGTATATATATATCTTCCTAAACCAATCATCTGTTGATGGGCACTTGGGTTGTTTCTCTGTCTTGGCTATTGTAAACAGTGCTGCAGTAAACATTGGGGTGCATGTATCTTTTTGAATTATAGTTTTCTTCAGATATATGCCCAGGAGTGGGGTTGTTGGAGCATAAGCTAGCTCTGTTTTTAGTTTTTTAAGGAACTGCCATCTGGTTCCCATAGTGGCTGCACCAATTTACATTCCCACCAACAGTGTAGGAGGGTTCCCTTTTCTCTACACACTCTCCAGCATTTATTTATAGACTTTTTGATAATGGCCATTCTGCCCAGTGTGAGGTGATACCTCATTGTAGTTTTGATTTGTATTCCTCTAATAATTAGTGATGTGAGCATCTTTACCTGCACCCATGATTATTTTCTTAGGGTCAGTTTACAGAAGTGAAGTCTCTAGGTTCATGGAGACGGACGGACCTGAGTTTAAGTTTCAGGTCCTTACACTAGCTGTGTGATATTGGGCAAGTAACCTTCATCTATGAAGTAGAATAATAATAGTAGTTACCTTCCAGAACTATTATGAGTATTAAATGGAATTATGCATGTCAAATGTTTAACCATAGCACTTAACACACAGTAGGTGCTTAATGAATATTATTGTTGTTTTTCTTAGTTATATATATGCCCATGAATTGACATTTTTGTTGAAATGATTGCCTGACTTAAAACATGTCATCAGTGAATGGGATTCTAGAAAAAAATGACTAATTGACCTAAGTCTCAAGCATCTAATTTTAAGTTTATTGTTGGCAGTAGAGCTGATGGCTCTTCTAAATTTTACCACATTTCTATTATGCTATTTTTTCCTCTTTAATAGTTGATTAGTATTATAAGATAATGTCTTACTGGAGTTTTATATTATCATATTTTTCAAAGAAAACTTAATTGAGAGAATTGCTAGGATTTGTCTAGCATTGGTTTAGCATGTCATATTGGCTCATGGTTTTCTGATGTTTTGATTTCTTTGGAATCTAATATATTTCCTAATTTGCAGTGATGGAGTTATTTCAAAGTGAGGGACCGAATATTTCATCAAGGTCTAATTTTTCTCCAGGGAGTGGTTTGACTCTTGGGCTTCATTTGGCAGAACTTTCATTGAACGTTAATAAAACGAAGTCCAAGCTATACTGCTAGGATAATGAGAAGTGTCATAAAGTAATGACCTGTGTTTCTTTATTGATACTATATTTGCAGTACTGTAGTTCATTTATGACAGTTTATTAGCATTCTCTCTCATAATGTTAAGTGGCTAAAGCAAAATTTCCTCCTTAAATTAAAATTTGAGTTTAAGCTTTTAAGTGTTAGGAGGAAAAGGTACCTCTCTTTTGCATTTGCAATGAAAAATTGCAATTTTCATGAGAGTGGCTACTTTTTAGTTTCAGGATAATTCTATTCATTAAAAAATATCATATTGTATAGTAAAATATGGAGTTACTTCACTAAATGCCTATGACTAACTTGGCTTGGGGTTTTAACTTGTACTTTTACTAAACATTATTCTATAACAATAATAAAATCAGGTAAATCTTTACAAGATTTTTTTTCCCTAACTGTAGAAAAATAATTTAGGCTAATTGGAAAATTGTTTGAGGAACCTTTATGAATTACGTATTTTCTGCAGATATTTTCTAATTTCCCCCTCTTTATAGCCTCATTTCTTTTTATTATTCCTTTTTAAGTTGGGAATGACTTGATAATATGATATAAAATATAGACAATTAGAAATCTGTGAGCAGGATTTTAGGATTTTAGGCAAATTGCTTGGTCTCAGTTTACCTGTCTGTAAAATGGATACAAGACCAAATGCCATATACTGCTGGATTATTGAACTACTAAATCAAATAGTGAGTGGGCACAATGGCTTGTTGAGATAAGGAAGTAAGGAATATCATTTATTAAAAAACTACTGTGATAGACATTTTAAGATTCATTATTCCATTGGTTACAGTAACTCTATGAGGCCCTATTATTACTTTCATTTCAAGTTGAGGAAACAGTAATTTAACCCTTCCTATGCCAATCCCATTTTATTGCATTGGTGGTATAGTGGTGAGCATAGCTGCCTTCCAATCCCATTTTGTTACAGAAAGGGTGTCTTAGGGAGGTTAAGTAATTTACCCAAGGTTACTCTGGTAGTAGATGGTGAGCCTGACGTTTGAAGCAGCTCATGCCTTTCTGCTGCTCTGTCCAGATTCCAAGGAAGTCACATGCTCACCATGTAACATGTGCCAAGTCCTTCTTGAGCCTGTATCTTTCCCATCTATTCTCTGCCTGGGTTGGTGCTGCTCCACGGGTCGTGATGCTCAGTGTGGGCAGTAGAGCTTCATGCTGGGTCAGGAATCACAGTGGTGGCAGGAGACAGGAAACTAAAATTCATACGTTTTTTCCCCCAATTCATATGTGAATTCATTGAAATTCTTTTATTAATAGAGATCTGCCTTTTGTCTATGACCATTCAAAAAAAAAATAGGGCTACCGGGTAAAAGGTAGTCATCCCCATTTTTAAACCTCATTAAGAAGTTTCAACTCTTCTTTTCCCTCTTATCCTCTGAACATTACCACCCTCTTTGCTCATCTGTTTATTGATGAATTCAGTGTTTGTTTTGTGCCAGATTCTATGCTAGGTATCCTCTCTTTTTCCTTTGAACTTTTTTTTTTTAAGTTAATTTCATCAACACAACAGTAACCTTTGTTTAGATAATTTTGACTTATGGTTTCAGTTAAGACCCTGATTGCATGAAAGCCTGCCCTGGGGGAATGCAGCCAGGCCCTGGGACGGCTGCAGGGTCCAGGCAGCTCTAAGTCTCATACCTCTGTCTCTCTCTATACATCTGCTTTCTTTTTCTCTCTTTAAATATTAACTTTCCTTTCTTTTCCATCTCTGCAGGAAAAATGGCAGCCCCTGAACTTTTTTGTATATTCCTCAATTTCAGCCACATACAGGGACCAGCTAGCTATATGTTCTAATCTTGATTCCAAATTTCTGAAAAAGAGACTCTGATTGACTTACCCAATGTAAGAAAAAGCCTGATCTCATTTTTAATGTTTGGCCACTGACTTGTTTTTAAACCTCAGCCTTCTTTTCTCCTTTGGCCCCACATCTGAGTGGGCTGATAGGAGGTCTATGAGTTCGCCTTCTCCTTTGGTACCTGCAGGAAATGTCAATGTCCCAACTCGCAGGAACTTTCCCCAGTCCTATCCTCCAGCCACTAATCGAAGCCCAACCTGCTCCTTCTGCTCTGCCCAAGCCATCCCAGACCCGCCTGTGCCTGCCCAAGGGACTCTCCCTGGGAGTCCCTTGTGTGAGTAATAAACCTTCTCTCAAATTCTCCTGGTGCATGTAGTGTCATCAGCCTTAACATCAGAACCAAACTTTGGGGGTGTGTGTAGGGGTCCGTCTTGCTTTGCAGTGGGGGCTATAAAACAGCCAGCTTGGGTCAGGCACTCAGCCTGGGCCAGTCAGTCATGTTACTGTAAAGTATAGCTGCTGGGTGTCCTCTTCTGTAGGTAGAGGGAAATTATCAGGAAAAGAGGATTTTTAAGTTCATTTAACACGTTATTATTGAGTGCTTACTCTGTGCCAGGCATTGCTCTAGGCTTGTGATTCTGAAACTTGAGCCTGCATCAGAATGATCGGGAGTGCTGGCTAAGCAGATTGCTGGCCCCGCCACCAGATGTGATGATGCACTAGGTCTGGGGTAGGGCCCAAGAATTTTGCATTTGTAACAAGTTCCTAGGTGATGCAGGTGCTGATGGTCCAGGGATCATACTTTGAGAAGCACTGTTCTAAGTGATGTGAGCAAAATGCCATGGTGGGAGATAGGTCATAAACAATGAATATAATAAAGAAATAAATAATCTAGTATGTTAGAAGGGAAGTTCTATGGAAAGAAAATGTGCAGTATAGTCAGAGGAGTTGGAAATGTGAAGTGGGGGAAAGGAAGGTAGATTACAATATTAAGTAGGGTGATCAGAGAAGATGCGATTTGAGCAGAGATTTGAAGGAGGTGAGGGAGTGGCTGTCTGGAGGAAGAGCATTCCACAGAAGGAGCTAGAACAAAAGCCTGAAGGATTCTAGAAGTGCATCTGGTATAACAAACAGCAAGGAGGTCAGCGTGACTAGAGCAAAGGGGCCAGAGGATTGTTTAGGGAGGTCAAAGGTGAGCAGATGGGTGAGAAAGCAGACCACGAAAAGCATTCCAGGCCATTGTAGTAAGTTTGGCTTTCACCTTGAGTGAAATGGGCAGCCACTAGAGAGGGTCTGATGTAATAGGATGACATAACGTGACTTCTATTTCAAAGGCTCACCCTGGCTGCTCTGCTGTGTATATACCATAAGCGGGGGAGAGCAGAGGCAGAGGGAGCTACCTACGGCTGTCATCCAATGAGAGTTGGGGCTGGCTTGGCCAGTGTGATGTGGTGAGAAGCGGCCAGATTCTGGATATGTTTTGAAGGAGGGGTTACCAAGAGTTCCTGCTGAAAACAATGGACAGAGAAAAATAGAAGATGACTCTAAGGTATTGAGCCGACTAACCAGAAGGACAGACTTGACCTCAGCTGAGTTGGGGAAGGCTGTGTGTGGTGTAGGTTTGGGTCAGGGGACAGACCAGAAATGCAGTTTGGGGCATGTTAAGGTCAGATGTTTATTAGATATTCAGAGAGCATTGTTGAGTAGTCAGATGTATGAATCCGAGTTTGGGAGCGAGGTGTGGGCAGCCGAGGGATTTGAGAGTAGCCACGTGACAGCTAAAACCACGGGGCTGGGTGATAGCACCAAGGAAATGAGTGCAGAGGGACGAGAGGAGAGGTCCAAAGACTGAGCTCTGGGGCACACTGATATACAGGAATGAGGTTGGAGAAAAGAGGAGGAGCTTGACAAGGCAGCTGAAAAGGAATATTGTAGAAGCTAAGTGGAGGTCATGTATCAAGGAGGAGGTCTCTCATGTGCTTAATTATCTCATTAACCTTTTAGTGCTTCTTTCTCATTTTAACCTCACCCCCTCTAAGGTCTGTTCTACCCATGACTACTAGTTAACCTTCTCTGAACTGGCTGATACCACAGCACTCCTCTGTTAACCCACACAGACTCATGAATTTATAAACCTTAGTTTTATCATGGCATCTTTTCTTGTTTTGCAATGTCCACTGACTGAATAGATAACATTATTTTTACACTTTCACTTTTTTTTAAAAAAATTGAAGTATAGTTGATTTACAGTGTTGTGCTAATTTCTGCTATATAGCAAAGTGACTCAGAAATAACATTATTTTTAAAAAGCTATGTTTTAAAAGGAAGGAACATTCTGTTATAATTTCACCAATTCCCTTACACATCATCTGTTATTTTCCATGGTAAATCTGAGAATTATGGTGTTTTAGTGACCACTTAGTCCACCTTTTTCATTTGACCAATGTGGCCCAGAGAAGGGACCTCATCTATCATACTAAGTCTTGGCTCTACTATTTTTTAATGAATATCAGGCTCTGTATAAATTATTCAACCTATCAATGCACCAGTTTCTTCATCTGAAAAACAGGGATGGTCATAGAGCTCACCTCATAGAACTGTAGTGAGGAGTCAACACAGCAATACAGGTGAAGTGCTTGGTCCAGTACTGGACATCTTTAAGTACTTCCACTTGATAATCAAGGCTTTCTGAAATCATGTCCCACTTTACCTGTCCAGTCATACTGCCTGCTTTTCTTCAAATTCCGACCTCTTTCTCCAGTCAAAGGCACTACGGCCATTTCCATTATGGAACCTTTTTCAGGTTCTGTCTAACCTGTGCCCATCTGAACTTTATCCCTGCCTTAGGGTTTATCTCAAGCCCTGATTCCTCCTTGAAGTCTTCATTTCTCCTTTTTCTAAGTCTCCACAATTATAATGTTGTTATTTGCAATTTTTCTGTGATTTCATGTGTTTTATGTCTGTAACTTGATTAGAGTTTCATGGAGTATGAGATCGTTTTAAACTTTGAAGAATCTATCTTTACAGTGCTTATCAGCACAGAGTAGAAACTTCATTAAAGTTTACTGGTTGGTTGATTATGAGTACTGGCTTGGCAGATTTGAAGAGTTCTGGCCCTGTAAGTTATTCCCTTGTGTGGAATATAGTCTTGCAGCATGTCATGTACATACTTAATTTAGTGAATTTATTTATACTTTACCTCCTACCTGCTTCCACTAAGGATTTGAAGCAGCACGTAACTTATGTGATGTGATTTCATATTGTTATACATATTTGAATAATTTTTATAGACATATTAAAGAAATATGTCCCACCAAAAGGAATAGGTAAGTTGATGACTTTATTGTTCTCCTGAGCTTCTAGGTTTTATCAGTGAAATCAGTTATTTTGCCGCATGTTGAATGTGTTCAACTTAAAACACATGGCTTCTTGGAAGCATCTCTGTTTTATGCCTCACTCTTTACAGCTGTGAACCCTTTGTTGCACAAAAGTTCCAAAAGCATCAGTCAGAACCAGAGGAGAATGAAGTATATTTCATATTTTGGGTTTGGGAAATCTGATTGTTTCTCTTGGAACAGATTGTTCATTATAACAGTGTCTGTAATAAATGGAGTGCACTGCCGAGATAGATGGAAATGAAATTAATTTGGCTCAGATGTGATCTTTGTTTTGCTTATGAGAATTTGAAACATCCTTACAGAGTCTCAAATTTCCATGCAATTTAGAAACAAAAGAGATTTCGAAATGTGTCTGTGTCCCTTGCCAGTGGCTGTCCTTCCCTTACCGTGGTCCTGTAGAGCAGAACAGCAAATGTGAATAACTTTGTATGAAATTAGTTTGTGAAAGGAGCTTCTCAGAATTCTTGTTTAAAGTATACATTTCACAAATTCAAGTAGTGCTTAAGATAATGTGCTTTCTGTTGTAGGTCGCCTATCAGACTGGTAACTATGAATTGGCCAAGAAAGGTTTCTCACCAGTTTGGGATTATTTTGTTGCTTCACCACTTCAGGATGACCAATCTGTTATTTGTTTAAGCAATATCATGACTATTACACAGAGAAGGTAATTAGAAACATTCTTTTAAAATATTAATTTGCTTATTGAAAATATAAATGTTAGCTCTGAAGCCTAGAATTAATTTTCAATCTCACGTTAAGATGGTCCATGTAAAACTATTTCCAATGAGTATTTTGGAATAATAAGTAAGTGTATACATTCTGAAGCCTTGAGTACTTGTTAGAAACTTTGTTTTTAGGATCAGAGAAAACATTGGAAGCTTATAGATACATTCTGAATATAAGGTAATAAGGTTATGGAAAAAAATACCAAACTAACCGAGGTAATGTCAATTATACTAGAAAACACAAATATGCATTGGGGACCTTTGTAACAGAGAACCATCAGGTTGGGGTTAAGGTTGGGGTCTAATGGTTGGACTCTTAGTGTGAGAAGGCTTTTCCTTTACTTGAAGAGGCTCCCAAGATTAGACCATCAACTGCATATAGGCCTGTAGAGGGCATATAAAGCCATAGGCCATCCTTTGCCATATTTCCTTAAGAAACCAAAGTTTAAGAGCAGCATCAGAAATGAGCATTAGTGTAATTTCAACCTGTTTGGACAACATGTTCAACAACAACAGCAGCCTCCTTTTCCTGATGGTTAATGCCTGAAATTCCTTTAATAAGACAAAAGCCTTCACTCCTCAGTCAAAGATAATGAGCTTAAAAATGCAAATGCTGGATGAGGCAAGGCATTGGTAATGCTTTTTTTTTAAATTAATTTATTTATTGGCTGTGTTGGGTCTTCGTTGCTGCACATGGGCATTCTCTAGTTGCAGTGAGTAGGGGCTACTCTTTGTTGTGGTGCGTGGGTTCCTCATTGCAGTGGCTTCTCTTGTTGCAGAGCATGGACTCTAGGTGCGTGGGCTTCAGTAGTTGCGGCACATGGGCTCAATAGTTGTGGCTCATGGGCTCTAGAGCTCAGTAGTTGTGGCGCACGGGCTTAGTTGCTCCACAGCATGTGGGATCTTCCCGGACCAGGGCTCGAATCCATGTCCTCTACATTGGCAGGTGGATTCTTAACCACTGTGCCACCAGGGAAGTCCCTGGTAATGCTTATTCACATAAAGGTATAGTTCTATTCAATTAAACAAATGTGGACTTAGCGTTTACCAAGTATCAGTACAAGGATGCTCGGTGCTGTGGGGGTTGGATTTGAGAGGCATTCCAGAAGAGGAAGAGACAGGTCTTAGAAGATTTTATGTGACTCGTGGGAATAAGAGAGAGGAAGGAGTGGAAGTTGACTGGGATTTCCACTGAAGGGAAGCCTCTGATGTTTAGAGGTGGAACTAGTTTTTGAAAGAAGAGAATGAATTCAGGGGTATTTGGAGTTTAGTTTGCCAGCAAGACGCCTTAGTAGATATGAGATGTCCAGTAGGTATTTAGTGCTGATGCTCAGGTGAGAGGTCAAGACTAGAGACACAGAAATATAAATCGTCCATTGAGATCATCATTGAAATTTCCACGATGAGTGATATCTCCGGGGGAATGGTTGTTTAGCAGAAAAGGTAGAAGTCTGGACTTGAACCCTGGGCATTTGCTTAAGAGGCAGAAGCAGGAGTTGGAACCAAGGAAGGAAACTGATCAGTTCTGAAAGTGAAAGTCCAGGAAAGTGCATTGCCAAGGGAAGTGAGAATATCACCACGGAGGGACTGGCCAGCAGTATCATATGCTAGTGTAAGGTCAGGCAGAGCAGTTGCTCAAGAAGATGCTGCAGAGATGTTGGGTAGAATGAAAACTGAGAAAAGGCTTTTAGAGTCGGCAATTAAGAAGACATTGGTAAGTTGAAGAAAGCCATTTTTGTGCTGCGATGGGACAGAAGCATTTTGCAGTTGACTAAGGAATAAGTGAAAGTGGAGAATAGCAACAAGCAAAGACTACTCATGTGAAGTTTGGTGGTAAAGATAAGAGGAAAGTGGGCAGAGGCTTGAGGGGGAAGGCGGGCTTAAGGAAAGAATTTTGGAGGATGGAGAGAAGGGAGCCAGCGGAGACGGAGAGCCTGGATGGTAGAGCTAGGAGGATATCAGAGCACATGGGGTGGAGAACAGGAGGTTCAGATCATTTGCTGTGGGGAATATGAACAAAGAGACATCAGGGATAAATGGGAGTGTTGCTGAGAATCACTAATGACTCAGCTGATATTATGTAACGTGAATTGTAGGAGAGTCCCGTTCCTTGTGGCTGAAGGCCATGTTTGATTCATCTTTATATCCCAGGGCCTAGAAGAGTGTCATGGTAGGTGTTGAGCAAATGCTAGTTTGAGTGTGGGGGAAAAAAAGGAATGTGGAGAATGAATAAGTGAATAATTGATTGACCATCGTGGCAGGGACAGAAAAATCGAACAGTGACATCTGTGCAAGGTCAGTAAAGTTGATATTGGATAAAATAAGGGGGGGGGTGCAGAATCTAAAGTGCTAGAGAGGTCCCTGTAGAAATGACTGACCAGAGCCCAAGCTGGGTAGGGGAGGAGATGGAGCCCGGGGAAGGTGATAGCCTGGACTCACTGTGTGGGTCAAGGTACTGATGGTCATCCTGAGGACAGAGAAAGTTCAACGTGAGTTTCAGAAATGGGAGAACTAAAATTCTCCTGGCAAAGACAATTTCAGAGTTTAACATGGTGGTGAAATAGATCATCTTCAAGTGTGAATTACTGATGTCAGATCCTTTCCTGTTTTATAGAGACAGAGGGTGTGGAGAGTGGAGGGACTTGAAGCTTAGGAGAGAGGTTTGTCATCAAGGAAGGCTTAAGGGCAAGGAAGGGACTATGGAAACAAAAAGGGGAGACTACAGATTTCAGTTTTGCCAGTGGTTGGCACCATTGACTGTAATTTAGAAAAGATAATTAGAAGTAACTCTGTCCTTCCATCATCCCACCCTCACCCCAAATCTCTCTGTCTCTACCTCTCTTTAACCATGGCTGATTTTGCTATAAATAACCCTCACTTTCAGAAAGTTTATTGATTGAAATATTGGGCCTATTTTCCAAACTTCTGAATATCTATGGTGATTTCATTATATTGATAGAAGAGAATTTTATACATTAGAGCCAGAAAACTTTACCAATAGTTATTTTTATGTATCTGTGACATATGTCAACAGCTTAATTTTCTTAGTTGTGAACTTAAAAATAGTCTTTAATTTCAATTTAAACAGCTGTATTAGAGTAACTGTTCCACATTTAAAAAAAATAAATTTATTTATTTTTGTTTGTTGGCTGTGTTGGGTCTTTGTTGCTGTGTGCGGGCTTTCTGTAGCTGTGGAGAGTGGGGGCTACTCTTCACTGTGGTGTGCGGGCTTCTCATTGCAGTGGCTTCTCGTGTTGCGGAGCACGGGCCCTAGGTGTGCAGGCTTCAGTGGTTGCAGAGCGTGTGCTCATCATTAGTTGTGGCTCATGGGCTCCAGAGCACAGGCTCAGGAATTTCCACAAACTTTTGCTGCTGTCTTGGGATCACTGTGTTGGTATTAAGAACAAATGAATCTAAAAAGTCAAGTTCACATGCTAAATCACTTATACCTGTAACATCATTTACTTCTTTTTGCAGATTGCATTTCGATATTTTGGCAGAGAGTTCTTCGATTCTCTTATATCTTTTTCTTAGAAATATTTTTGCAACAAGTGACATTAAAATTAAGGAAGAAAATCTTTTCTGTGATAATATTAAAGGCAATGAGATTTTCCCCTCTCAACAAGTAAGTGAATTAAAGTGATGGCAAATGTGCCGATTTCCCTTTATTTGTTTCTTGATGTTTCAAGTTGGTGCTATTTGGGGATTGCATATCCTGGCTTGTGAATGGACTGAGAGGCCTTTGTGTGATTGTGCTGGTTTATTTGATATTGTATGTAGGTTTCACAGGCCCAAGTTCATGGCTTTTTCCCCTTCTTTTCAATTTCTGTTTTTTTCCTGTATAAAAGTAGTATAAATTCAAATATTCAAAAATGTATAATGTATAAAGTGAAACCAATTGTAATCCTAAGAATACTACATTATTGTTTTCATGTGACTTCTCTAATTTTTAAAAGTATGCATAGACAAATATTATTTACAAAAATGAAATCATGATCTATTTGCTGTTCTGCAACTTGCCTTGTAAACACTTTTTTCTAATATATCTTGGATATATTTTCATGCTGGTACATCTCCATCTGCCACATTCTTTAAAATTATAATATTGCATTCCTGGAATTTAACTTATCTCCTGTTGATAGGTTCTCAAGGTGCTGATAAACATTGCTCTGTGTACATCTGCAATCCTTACAATGCTCTTACTTTTAGTAACAATGCAACATTATTTTTTTCAGTCTAGATTGAGGTTCACTCTTCTTTTTCTCTCTTTCCTTCTTTACTAACCTTAGAGATATGGAGAATTTTGCCATATATATATATATATATATTTTTTTTTT
The DNA here is from genome assembly GCF_030028045.1 of Hippopotamus amphibius kiboko. Classification (NCBI taxonomy): domain Eukaryota; kingdom Metazoa; phylum Chordata; class Mammalia; order Artiodactyla; family Hippopotamidae; genus Hippopotamus; species Hippopotamus amphibius. The sequence goes on along the minus strand of NC_080192.1, from coordinate 24,532,572 downwards.
TTCCCTTTACACTTGCTTTTTCCTACCCATCCACTTATTCATTAATTAATTAACCTATAAATTGTTCCATGAGACTGTGCCAGTTTCTGGGGATATGAGAGTAAAAAAAACATGACCCTTTGCCTAAGACAAGTTCACAGTCCTGTAGAGCCCAAGCATTTACAGCCATCAGCCAGTTCCTACTACACTGCACTTAGTTTCTTTTTCATCATCTAGTCTGAAAATAAGGACAATCTTTAAGTACTTCAGTGAATTCCAGAATGCTAACTCCCATTCTAATAATAATTGGTTGTATGGAAGTATCTGGTTGCCACTCATACTGTTTTCTTTGTTCATAGTCTTATATGTATATATAGACAAATAATGAAATCTTTCCCCAGGAAAGAGAAAGAAGGAGTAAGATAGGATTCTTACTCTTTCTAAGTGGCATTTAATCACAAAAAGCCTAACTTTACATTTTACTCTAAGTAGCAGGAGTATAATAGAAGATGAGTTTCGTCCATTGAAAATTTACCATTTTTTTTAAAGTAGTAGAAGTATAATAGAAGATTAGTTTTGTCTACAGAAAATGTACTCACCTTATAAAAGTAGTATAAATTCAAATATTCAAAAATGGATAATGTATAAAGTGAAACCCATTGTAATCCTAAGAATACTACATTATTGTTTTCATGTGACTTCTCTAATTTTTAAAAATATGCATAGACAGATATTATTTTCTCAGAAATGTAGGAGGGAAATAAGACTGTTAATCAAGTAGGGGCAATATTACAGCAATATTATATTTTAATTAGTATTTGTTATGATTTATGTTTTTGAACAAGCTAGATTTTTTTCTAAAATATAGCCAAGATCTTATCTTACCAATTAGAAAAGATTGGTTCCTTTTCTGTCACCAGTGGCATTTGTATTGTAATTCATAGAAAATTCTAAAGTTTAATTCTAAGATCGTGTCATCCATATGTAGCATTACTGGGAAGGTCGAGTTGTTCCTGCATGTAGGTTTTCTTTATATCAACCTTCATGTGATCCTTGTGGCTTAACAATAACCTTTCTTACCATTTCTTCTCATTAGAGACACATGAGTTAAGTACCTGATGTTCAGCTTGGGTAACGATCCCTGTTCCTTTACAGATTGCTAGACTCATGGAATGTGAGAGAGTATTAGTGGCATTGGAACTGAGCAACTACCTAAATGATTCCAGTTATGCCCTTCAAGCTGTGACTCAATGTTATGGCCTCCTTGCTCCTATCATCTATCACAATATCGTTTTGGTACCTGTTGTACAGGTAAGGGTATCTCCACACCCCCTGTCCCTCACAGATAAGAGTATTTTTACAAAGGCAACTCAACAGTGCATTTTAGAAAAGAAAAAGCAATGTGTCTCTTAGAAAGTACAGATAGGTCAAGAACCAGTATTGTGAAATTTCGTGAGTTAACTGAAAAACATTTTAATAATTTAAATTATATGTCTGGGCGAACAGAAATAAGGACTTAAAATGTGTTTCCCTGGAAACATTCAGCCCTGTTGCTGTCCCTATTTGAATATTGGCAATATACTTTTCTAGGTTTTTTAAGTCATTTCAATTTTTATGTTCTTGTATTGTTAGAAACAGCAATATTTATTCCAGGCATATTGTTAAAGCCATCATCTAGGGAAAAGAATTGGTGGATGACCCAAGATAAAAAGACTTGTCTCTTTGATGGAGTTGGAATTTTTGGAGAAAGGGTAGATGAGACCCGGCTGAAGGAATTATATTAGTTGTCTGTGCTTCCTAGCAAATCACCATAAACTCAATGGCTCAAAACAACACCCATTTACTATCTCATAGTTTCTGTAGGTCAGGAGGCTGGTTACAGGTTGTCTGGATCTTCTGCTCAGGGTCTCATCAGGCTAAAATCAAGGTTTTGACCAGAGCTGTGGTCTCATCTGAGGCTCTAGGTTCTCTTCCAAACTCATTAGGTGTTGAGAGAATTCATTTACGTGTGGCCATGTGGTAAGAGGTCCTTAGTTCTGCAAGGCTGGGTGCCCTGCCACACAGCCTCTGCACCACGTGGCAGTTTGCTTCTTCAAGGCCGGCAGGGGAGACTGCTCTAAGATGCACGAGGAGTCTTATATAATGAATTGTAGTGATGAGAGTGAGCATCCCATCATAGGTCCTCCCTGCACACAAGGAGAAGGGATTAGGCAAGGCTTGTACATCAGGGGTGGAATCTTGGGGACCATCCTAGAATTCTGCCTACCACAAGAAGCAGTGAGAGCAGCGAGATTTGACCTTACACAAAGTCATCCTCACCACCATCATCATGGACTCAGATTTTGAGAACCGAGAAGATGTGAGTGAACTCACGCAAAGTATAAAATTTTTAATTCAGTACTGAGGAAACTAAGCAGAAAGTTTCAGTAACTTAACAAATATTGCCCTTGGAGGGGCTAAACTGGCGCATAGACACGCCCCCTTCTCTCACATGCCCCCCACCTAGTAAGTATTGGGTTGGCCAAAAAGTTTGTTTGGTGAATGAATACGTTGTTCGATAAAGTTCTTGGTGAAGATGGAACACGTGTCTTATTTTTACTTAGAACCAAAAGAACTTTTTATGGCCAACCCACTAGTTCAGCTGTTGAGGAGATCTGCCTCCAGAATCCAGAGTTTAGACTCCTAGTTGGCAGTTCCGTGTCACTTGTGGGTGGATTGGAACAGGGCTCCCACGTGTGCAGTATGCTTCCTCCAGAACCCAAGTGCATTTCCCTGGCACTGTCCTTTCTTCTTCGCGGTGAGAGATGCCAGATGTCAGGCCCACTTTGGAGGGGGTGTCTCAGCATGTCCCAGACATTTCATTAATGTGTCCGGCCCCTGACTCTTCTTAGGGTTTATTTCTACCCTCTCGACAGTGTGCATCTCATGTCTTCAACATATTTGCCATGTCTCGTTTATTAGGTTCAGTTAACATGATTTATTGGTGTAGTGGTCCAATATTTTGTTTCGAAATGTGTCCAGAAAGTTCAGGTTCTTTGATAAAATATTAAGTCAAAGGGTGGGAAGAGTTATTGCCCTGGGGCGAGACTCTGAGTGTATGTTCTTGTCTGCCCAGTGTGAATGGGAACGTCTTCTGATCCTTCTTCCCCATAGGAGATTACTTCTATCCAATAGGATAGAAAAGACAGCATTAGCCATACCGAGGCACCCCTTTTAATGTGCTCCAGCAAGGATACTGCCCTGGGAACAGCGCCTGCAATTGGTGCTTAATTGGTTGAGTTCAGGGACGTCCCCTGTCATCCTCCAGGAACCCGCTGCTTCAGGATACCTTTAACTCAGAAAGTGGGTTGTAGCTATGAGGAAAAGCCTTAGGAAAGGAGTTGCTAATTAAATTTTAGTGTTTAGAGCAGGAAAAGATGAATGGAACAAAGGAGAGATTCCAGAAATGGGCATCACTGTGGATAAGAATGTAATATATGATGGAACTGGTATTATATTTCAGTAGGAAGATAATGGATATTTTTAGTAAATGGTGGTGAAACATCTGGATATTCCTCTGAAAGTAGAATTTGACTCCTATTTTGTACCATCCATAGAAAGTCCAGATATATTAAAGACTTAGATGTAAAAGAAAGCAAAAACTTTTAGGGAAAAAAAATCCCAAGAGATTACATGTGCAACCCAGGGTTGGGGAACTCTTTCTAACCAAGATAGAACTCTTAGAAATAACATGAAAGATAAGACGTATTTGACTATATTTATGGCAACCTCTGTGTGACTAAAGGGGCTGTAAGAAATTTAGTAGACAATTTATAGATTTGGGGGGGAAGTATCTAACACTGATGAGGGTAAACGCGTATATAACAAAAAGGCTTACAACTTGACAATAACAATAAAAAATGAGCACAGGATAATAATAGGCAGTTGATAGGAGAGCAAATCCAAGTGGCCAAAAAACATATGAAAAGAAGCTCAAATTCTGACTATCCATAGGAATGCACATTAAATCAGCGATATAATATCACTAGCAGAATTGAAAAGACCTGTAACTCCTATTGCTGGTGAGGATGTGGGGCAAAGGCATTTCCATTCATTGATGGGAGAACTGTGAATTGTTGTAGGCTTGGGAATTTGGTAAAGCAGTCTTAATTTTAATTAAACTAAATATAATTTAAGTAAAAGTAAAAACAAATATACTGGACCTAGCAATTCCTCTGCTAGTAATTTATCCCATAGGATAAGATTTTAGTAAATTAAAAAGTACATTTACCCAACATAGAAATCCCTTTATTAGCAACTTATCCTATAGACTAAAATCATCCCTAGTTCCACCCATTGGTTCTGTGCGTTCTACCTACTGAGCACACAGCACCACATAATGGTCATTGATGTAGAGTGTGTACTGTGCCCTGGAGGACAGTGCCTCACCCTCTCTGGGTATCATCTCAAAGCTGGCTGGCACCTCACTTGCCACTCATTTTGGCAACTGAGCTTGTATAAGCGTGTTTTGTTTTTTGTTTTTTTTTCCTGTTGTTTCCGAGCTGCACTGCTTGCGGGATCTTAGTTCCCTGACCAGGGATGGAACCAAGACCACAGCAGTGAAAGTGCCGAGTCCTAACCACTGGATCACCAGGGAATTCCCTGTGCTTATTGTGGCATTCTTGGTGGTGGCAAAAAAGCTGGAGGCAGAGAGGACATGCAGTAACGGGAGGATGGCCAGTACCGCCAGACTGTAAAACATCAACCTTAAAACTGAGCAGCAGGAAGATTCTGGAAATGCCTGAATAAATTATGATTGGTTCACACTAAATGATAGTATATAACCATTAGAAATGGTGAATTAGAGCTATACCTGTAGACTTGGAGGGATTTTTCAGAAGGCATGCTTGAAGGGGAAATGCATAGTTCAGAAAAGTGTGTCTAAGTTTCATTTTGTAAAATAATGTTAACTTCCGTACATACCTATATACACATACACATATATACACATGATTACATGAACCCAGAGAAAACTACAGAACTACTAGGTTGTTAACATGATTTGGGGATATGGAACAGTAGGGTGGGAGAAGGTGATGGTGGAGGGGAGGGATTAAAGCCTCATTAAAAAAAAAATCATGTGTTCTGTAACAACAGTAATAATGTTGTTGGAATGGTGGGTTGAAGCAGTTAATGTGCCCACAAAGGAGCAACCTCCATGTATGAATTTGTCCTTTGGGATAATCTGAATGATGAGGAGATTGATGCAATCTCAGCTCTGCTTTTCTGATAGTAATACTGCTCAGAACTGTGCAGCAGTATTGGAATTTAAACTTAATTGTCTAGCTCTGGATCAAATTCAGGATCGCATAATATGGAGAGTAATTGAGGAAGTAAGTGCCAGTATTAATTGATTTCCTGGAATATGAGTGCTTGGTATGTATTTATTTAATTTATTGGCTGCGTTGGGTCTTTGTTGCTGCACATGGGCTTTCTCTAGTTGCTGCGAGCAGGGGCTACTCTTCATTGTGGTGCACGGGCTCCTCACTGTAGTGGCTTCTCTTGTTGCAGAGCACAGGCTCTAGGTGTGTGGGCTTCAGTAGTTGCGGCAGATGGGCTCAATAGTTGTGGCTCACGGGCTCTAGAGCACAGGCTCAATAGTTGTGGTACACGGGCTTATTTGTTCTGTGGCATGTGGAATCTTCCCAGAGCAAGGCTCAAACCCGTGTCCCCTGCACTGGCAGGTGGATTCTTAACCACTGTGCCACCTAGGCAGTCCAAGTGCTTGGTTTTAATTTTAAAGGAAACTATTACTTCAAGGACCCATATCACTATATATTTAATATGGTACATCCTTCTCCGTATGGTTTTTCAAGGTCCTCCTAAGCCTGAATGTGATCTTCAGTTTCTTGTATACATGTAACATTCTGCCTATATCTTTTATGGCACTTGTCACAGTGAGCTTTGTTTTATTTATTTGTATATTTATTTCATCCTCTCCACTAGTTTTCAAGTTGCTTTAGATGAAGGACTCATCTGAAAACTGAATTTATCAGTTTTATCTTTTATACATGATAAGCAATTTAACCATAATTATTAATAATAGTAAAAGTTGATGACTTAACACTTGCGTGATTTGAATAGAGCATTTTTTAATGAATAAGGATGATATTTTTCAACAAAAACATTGGGCTTCTTTTTTTCAGATCTTGATAAAGTGCGTGGTGGTTTTGCAAGGACTACCAAATATCAGCCAATCAAAGAAGCATACTGCGAGCTTCGAAAGTGTACAGCACATGATAGCTTGTTGTATCTTCTACATAACAAAGGTATTTATCTCATTCTTTGTCTAGTGTCATAAAACTTGGGAGCCCTAATGATTTAGCACGTTAAGCTATTTTAACCACAGTAATTAGAATACTTAAAAAAATAGTACCCCTGAAGCATTTTGGATCAAAAGTAGTCTGAGCAGGCTGGCTGGTAAAGCCTGAAAGGGCCTCTATCTTAGGTCAGGGAGAGGGGCCGAAAAGAGGACATTTTATGGGACCTCATTCATGTTAGAAGCAGGAAGGAACAAGAGACCAGAGGCAGAGAGGTAGGCTTATTTAATATCCTTATTGCTTGGCTCAGAGACCAGCATTTTGTGTTTCTGCAAAGGCATTGGTTGACTGACTTCAGCGAATCTCCTCAAAGAAGGGCCGTATTTGCCTGCCTGTTTTATGTAGTGCTCACAGAACTTTTCTGATTTGGCAGCGATTGGGAAGAATACTGCGTGGGTGGGCTGATTCGATCCATCACTTTAGTTGGGACCTAACTTTGCTTCTTTGGAGGTCTGGCAACAGAGAGGCCTCCGCCCTCTACCTTAGCAAAGAGGCCATGATTTGCTGGCAATCCATGGCCTGACCTCAGGAGCAGAGAATCATATTCCTTCCATCACTCACTGGTTTGCCACCGTCGGAGAGACCTCAACAACCTGGTCTGTGTAGATGCTGAGGGAGCATAAGCCAGTAGCAGGAAGAAAAAATAACAACTCACTTAAGGGAACTCAGAACCCCAAGGGGGAAAGAACAGGCCAAACAATAGAATAATTGTGTTATTTACTCTCACCATGTTGAAAAGGATCAGCGATGACTTAAGAAAAAGAAACCTTTCAAGCAATGCAATGAGAACAAATTTAATTTTTTACTTCCAGTTTTATTGAGATATAACTGGCATACAGCACTGTGTAAGTTTAAGGTGTACAACATAATGACTTGATTTACAAACATCATGAAGTGATTACCACAATAAATTTAGTAAACATGCATCATCTCTTATAGATACAAAATTAAAGAAATATAAAAAAAATTTTTTCTTGCGATGAGAACTCTGACTCCCATGAAGACTTTTATATATAACAAGTTTAATTTTTGATTAAAAAATTAAACAGATGAAGATTATGATTTTGATACTTCTTGAGTCACATCTGGAAGCTCAAGAAATACCTGACAATGTAGAATAGAATTACCTAGAGATAAACTCAGAAGACAGATCCAGAAGTTATAATATGAAATAAAAGGAGTCTGGAGGTCAAGAAGAAATAAAAAGAGAAGTAAGCACCTTTTTGAATCCCAGGCAGGATTAATGTAAGAATATATGTGTAGATACATGTTGGTGAATTTCCTGAAGTCCAAGGACAAGGACAAATCTTAAAGTTTTGAGACCCAAAGAACAGATTATTTGTTTGCAAAGGGAAGAGAATCAATTAGCTTCAAACTTTACTTTTTATCAGCAACACTAACAGTTAAATTCCTGGAGCAACATTTGTAGAATCCTGAGGGAAAAAGACTAAAGCCCCAAAATTAATAACCAGGAAAAGATATCATTCATTTGTCAGGGCAAAATAAACATTTTCAGAAGTGCAGGCATTTAAAAAGTGTTCTGTCCATGTACTTATCTGAGGAAAACACTTGAGGAAATACTCTATCAAATGACAATTGGTTCAGAACAGAAATCCCAAGATAGGGAAAGACAGAAAGGAGAGGAATAATGGGAGCAATGAATCTTGCAATATATGTATTATTAAAATTAAATCAATAATAATGATGTGGCTGGGACTTTGTAATATAAATGCTAAGTAGGGAGTCTTGAAATAGAAGAGTCATCCTTGAAAGAAAAACTTAATAGTAACCTAGAACTAAATCTTCTGTCCTGTTTGGGGTCAAGGGAGGGGTGAGCAAGTGTAGATGCTTGGTGTATGTGTGTTAAAAATACATATAGTGGGCTTTCTAGGTGGCGCAGTGGTTAAGAATCCGCCTGCCAATGCAGGGGACACGGGTTTGATCCCTGCTCCAGGAAGATCCCACATGCCACGGAGCAACTAAGCCTGTGTGCCACAATTATTGAGCCTGCACTTTAGAGCCACAACTGTTGAGCCCATGTGCTGCAACTACTGAAGCCCACACGGCTAGAGCCCATGCTCCGCAACAAGAGAAGCCATGGCAATGAGGACCCCGTGCACCACAACAAAGAGTAGCCCCCACTCGCCGCAACTAGAGAAAGCCTGTGTGCAGCAATGAAGACCCAACACAGACAATAAAAATAAATAAATAAAATAAAATAAAATAAAAAAATACATACAGTATAAAAATACATATTGTATAACATTATTATTTTCTTTTGCTAGAATATATGTATTTAGAGATGACTCAGGAATATGTAGGCATGAGCTGATCTTTAAAGCACAGTAGTACTTCTAAATTGACAGAAGGAAAAGCAAACAGAGGAATGACAGGGAGGAAAAAGGAACAGGAAAAAGTAACAGGGACAAAAAATGGCTAATTCAAATTGCAAAAGTAAGAAGAAAGAAAATAAGATTGTATTTAAGATGGAAGGAGTAAAATCAAGTACATTAATTACTTCACTAAGCGTGAACTCAGGAGACAGAGACTGTCAGATGGGCTGGAAAGTCAGATTCAAATGTGTATTATTTCAAGAAGCACTTTTAGAACAGAATGGCAAGCAATTTGAAAAATAAATGGATAGACGAAGATACTGGGAATATGCAAACAAAAATGATGGAGGGGTGGCAATTTTCATATCTGAAAAAGTAGAATTCAGAGTCCAAAACATTAATCAGGACAAAGAGAGGCATTATGTAGTGTCCTTCCAATCTGTTCTGTCTGATCCTCCTTCTCTACTCCTGGATGGTATCTGGCACTTTCTGGTCTTAAGGGCAGTCTTGTTGTCAAGTATTAAAGATCAAGTCTGAACGAAAACAAAACTTGAATTTTTTACAACTGCAAATTAAAGGAGAAAAACAGGTTATATGAAAAATGCTACAAAAGCATTTGATAACACTTAGACAACCTTTCCTAATAAAATTTCTAAGTAGGTTAGGAATGGAAGGAAGTTATTGCATAATGATAAAGACATTTACCAAAAATTTTTAGCAAATATCATTCTAAATGGCAGATTTCTTTTTTTTTTAAGCTCTTTTTTGGAGTATAATTGCTTTACACTCTTGTACCAGTTTTTGAGGTACACCAAAGTGAATCAGCTATATTTATACATATACCCCCATATCCCCTCCCTACCGCGACTCCCTCCTGCTCTCCCTGTCCTGGCCCTCTAAGGCATCATCCATCATTGAGTTGATCTCCCTTTGTTATACAGCAACTTCCCACTAGCTATCTATTTTACAGTTGGTAGTGTATATATGTCTGTGCTACTCTCTCTTTGTCCCAACTTCCCCTTCGCCTCCTCCGCCCCAGCCCCGTGTCCTCCAGTCCATTCTCTGCATCTGCATCTTTATTCTTGCCCTGTCACTGGGTTCATCAGTAACTAAATGGCAGATTTCTGAAGCTGTTTCCTTAAAATCAAGCACAGAAGATACTGACTCTTAATAAAGCGATCCATTATTTGTAGAGATTCTGTCTTAGGCAATGTAAGGGTATGAAATAATTTTGTAGTATTAGAAAAGCATAATTTGTAATTGTAGCGGTCTCAAAGAGACCTAGTAAAAGATTACTAGAATTAAAAAGGGAATTTATAAAGTGGTATAGGAATTTATAAAGTTATGTAAGAGACAAACTGATAAGTTGAATTTTGTCTCTGTTTTTCTTATTGTTTTTATTTTTAATATGAGTAGTAGCCAGTTAGAAATGGACAGGGGAAAATGTACCACTTATAATACACGATATTGTAAACTTAACAAAATGTTAAAGAACCTAAATAAAAGAAATGTGAAATCTTACTGAAGGACACAAAATAAGATCTGCGCATCTGGCAGGCCACACTAACTTCTTGAATAGGAAGACTTACTGTCATAGCAATACAAATCTTTCCTAAAATGATATTTACATGCAATGCAGTTTTAATCAGAATTCCAATGGGGTTTCTTTGAAATTAATTAGTATTGTTTAGCAGTTCTCAGTAGATACTAAAATTTATCACAAGGCTACTTCAGTAAAAAATGGTCTTAAGAGAGTAATGGGCAAATAGATTAGTGGACTAGAATAAAGACTCCAGGAAGAGCGAGCCCCAGGTCAGCAAGAAGAATTTAATATAAGACTAATGTGGCATTTAGAGTCATTGAGGAAATGATAATTTATTAATAAAAGGTGCTGATATACTGACTATTCATTTGAAAATAAGCAACATCAGAGTCCTACCTCATACCATAAACAAAATGAAGTCCAGGTGGATTTGAGCATAGTTGGATTGCTTTGAAATCAGGGGAGACCTTTGTCAACAGGGCACAAAATTCAAAAGATACACAGAAGAAAGTAGATAAATAATTACATGAGAATTAAAAAAATACTTTTCTATGATAAGACATGATAAAGCCTAAAGGCACTTATTTTTTTAAAAATGTAAAAGATGCAGGATTATTAACATTGCCTCAGGTAGTAATCAGTGAGAAAATAAGAAATAATTTCACAGTTTGGGAAAAGAAGAATCAGATTTGTTTTTAATTATGGAGGATATGATTAAATATTTCAGTCACCTTAAAAAGTGGAACAGTGAACAAGTACCAGATGAGGAATGCCCATCTAATGAGGTCAGAAAGGAGCCATTCAGGGGTTTCAAACCTGGTAATGATGTAATGAGATTTGCATTTTAGAAAAAAGAAATTATTCTGGCTGCACAACAGCTAATAATTAGAGGGGGATAAGATCCGAGGCAGGAAATGAGTTAGCAGGTGAGACATGATAAACTAAACTAGTGTGAAAAAGTGGGAAATAGAATCGAAAGGATTCAAGAATTACTTATGAGATAGAATTGAATGGGGGGATCAAGGTGGGGGGGAAGCGTCCACAGGAATCCAGCTGTCTGGGCAGTTGGGTGAGTACAATGCAATTTGTTGAACCCTGGGTGGGGAAGGAGGAAAAGATCATGAGTTTTGAATATATTGAATTTGGGGGCATACAGGATATCCAAAGAGCCGGACATTATAATATTGGACCTATAGGCTCAAAGTTCAGGAGAGGCCAAATATATATATAAAGACACAGGAGTCATTAGTATACGGACTCAACTGAAGCAACAGAAATAGATGGTATCACCCAGGGTCAGTGTGTAGAGTAAGAAAAGAATTGTCCAAGAATCTCAAGGGTGTTCTTAGTCCAAGGGTCCAGTCCTGCTTCCACTGGGCAAGAGGAAGAATTGGAAAGGTGATTAGTCCAAAGCTGTTTTATTATTCCTAACCCCTCTTCAACTTGGGGAATCTTTCTGGTGCTATTAGTTCTGTCATTGTCACATGGGGTAACTATTGAAAGCGGGAGTCCCATACAATCCAAAGAACTCCTTTCCATTCCCACTGCTCAATCTCTCTGTCTTTCTCTCTCTCTCTCTCTCTCTCTCTCTCACACACACACACACACACACACATCAATTAGTGTAATCCTGGGTGAAAAGGGCACCTTCCAGGGTTACTTTTCTTTAGAATATATTCATCTGCTTGGCCTCCCCCTCCCCCCGAACCCTTCCACCAGTGAGTATTTCCAGGACAGGGGTGTCTTTTTCAAATAAGAGAAGACCAGGTTACACTGTCTTTCCAGGGCACTGGACAACTATTCACCTTGCATTTAAATAACTAATAGTGGCTTGCTGCAGTGTTTCTTCCAGAACAAAGAAACTTTATTCCAAGGCAGCTTGTTGCTTGTAAGTTGCCAGTAGCAACTTCTCCTGTTAAAAACCAACCAACTAACCAACCAACCAACCAACCAACCAGCCAACCAGCCAACCAGAAAACCAGTTCTGCTTACACAGGCACTCTGTATATGACCGTTAATGGGGAGGAGCCAGGAGAGGAAAGGGATGAAGATATAGGTGAGGAGGAGTGACCACTAGAGCAAGATCCCCCAGCAGGGAGGAGGCAGTGGGATCTGGGCACGTGTGGGATTAGCCTGGACGGGAGATTTGCCTCTCCCCTCTCACAGGAGGGGAGGATGGTTGTCTTACAGGTGAGTGTGAAAGTGGGTTTGGAGACAGCAGATAAGCCAGTTCCCCTGCATTCCTCTGTGGAAAGGAAGCAAAGTCATTTGCTGAGCGTGAGGAGGTGGGGAGTAAGGGTGGGTTTCAGAGATGTGAGAAGGTGTGTGTAACAGCCCCCCTGGAAGATGGGAGAGAGTGCTAACCTAGCATAAGTAGGGTTCTCCACCAGTGTTCGGGGCCCAGTGGAGGTTGAGGTCCTCCATGGAATTCACATGCCTCTACTCTCAGCTGCCTGTGGTTTTTCTGTCACACCAGTGTGGGGCTGGCTCTGCATTTGTTGACATGCCATGCGTGACTCAAGTCCCTTTCCTCCAACTGAGGAATCATTTTGAGATCTAAGTGATGATATTGTAGAAATGACCCTGAATGTTCTGGACTTTATTTTTTAAAGTTAAGTATATATTAATGTCAGGATTTTGATACTACAGCTGGTTCTGTTCCAAATGGATGTGCTGAGCATTGTCATTTCAGAAGTTTCCTTCAGCCTGACCAACAGACCCAGAAGCCTCTCCACCCCCAAGTGCCAGATTTAAGGCATTCATTTGGTATAAACATATTTTATATAGGTTTTCTCTTAGGACATGTAAAGCCCTGTACTAAGACAAATGGCCCTGTTTCTTTTCTCTGTTCTGTTTTAAAAATTGGTGATCTTTCCAGATGGTTGAATCTTTCTCCTTTAAGTAACAGTATTTTTTCCCCAAGGTTGCCAAAATTCCAAATAAAGTGCCACTTCTGAGACATGTCATCTTAAGTGTTTCATTATTTTTGCATTGTTAAAACATTTATTATACCAAACATCTGGCACATTTTAGAAATTTCTTTTCACTGTTTGGTATGTTAAGTAGAAATGGTTCTCTGTTTTTCTTTTAATTGGAAAAATTCATTCTCATTTAGTATTTTCCACTGGCATATTAAAACAAGGGGAAAAGATTGCACAGTTCTCTATAAACCAAATATGTTGGAAAGCAAATGTGAATGGGGAGCAAATGTTAGCTCATTTCTGTTTTCTAATAATAAAAATCATTCCCTCTTTTATCAATTTTATAATGAGATTGGACTGTTTTGCTTGGCATTCAAAGCCCTGGATGGGCTAACCCCAACTACCTTTGCAAAATTTGTTTCACTGTTTTCCTTCCTACATTCTGTCCCACAGTCAGCATTAGTTTAACGCCATTGCCCTACGGAAATATTTCCAGTTCTTACAGAAATATTTCCAGTTCTTCGTACTTGCATGAGGTAGGTCTTATCAGGTTTAAGCAGCCACTCACTGTTTTTCAGCCACTTTATATATCCTTCCCTGCCTGGAAAGTGACAGTTGTTACTTATCTTAAATACTAACCTATTCAACTTAACAGAATACATCTACAGAGAAATTCATACAAACTTATTTATACCCTAAGAGTAGTTCCCTGGGGGTTCGCTGTGAATGTGTCCCCTTCGCATGGTATTTCACTAGAGCAGGGTCTATGCAAGTCAGATTGCTGGCCAGGGAAGCTTTCCTGGAGTTAACGCTAGATGACGAGGTAAAGCTATATAAATAAGGTAGGAAAGCTGTTCTAGGAAAAGCCTCAGCTGTAGGAAGGCATGAAGTCCTGGCACTATGGTGAATATCAGGATTTATCCTTGGCTCAATATTTTGTAAGCTTAAAGGTACAAGGAGATGAATACTTGCAGATGATGCTGGAGAGGTAGGTAAGGGCCAGGCTAGAGGAAGCCAGATAACAATTAGTAACCAGGACTGTGAACGAGAGTGGCAGAGCAGGCCCTTCTCTTCTTATGAGTACAGTGTGTGCTTCCCCTAGGGCGCATGGAGAATCTGCCCACACCAGCTGACCTCCAGCCTAGCTCACTACCAGGATGTCTTATAAAGCATTTACTGCTATAAATGCCCCCCCAAGACATTGTGAGGTCAGTAATTGTGCCATTTCACAAAAGAGGACAAGAAGTGGTGGTTATGTGGCCTTTGAGAATGGTTTTGTTTGAGCTTGGATCTTTTAAGTGGAAATGTTTTTTTAACAGTTAACTTACTATACCAAAAGATGTATGGCTGTACATCCCAGAGATATAGAGAATTCATTGCTGATGAGATTCCTGGTTTTTGTCTTTTATTTAAAATAGTGAAATCATGCAGTTTTAATTCTAGGAAAATGTCATCTGGCGGTAAGCTTACCGTTTTCTTAAGAAAAACGGGAGTTACATCCAAAACGAGACTTTTGAATTTACAGAAGATGATACATAACACTTGAAAATAGACTTGTTTCCAAAAGAGATAATTAATAAATATTTTAAATTAGATTCTGCGTTCATGGAAGGAATATGACCTGGCAGTAATGATTATAAATTATGGAAAAAAGTTGTTGGACATCACATCAGGGTGCAAATCTCTGTTTGGTGTTGCTGACCAAGAAGACATGCAAGAGGAGGTAAAAGTTCTTTGTGTCTCATCTTTTAAACATATAATTAGCTGAATTTTCTAAGAGGTCATGTGATATTAGTAAACATGTTAGAAAATTGATCAGTTTTTATAATTTGTTGCATTTGCATAAAAGAAAACGAATATGTGAAGAGCTGCTTTTTGTCTTTTCTTTTAATTATTATCAAGAAAATGAAAATGTATTCATGCTAGAATATTGAATATCCACCTGTCTCTAGTACTGGTGATCAGTTAGGTGTTGATAGAGAGCTTCCTACGTCCAGCTGGACATTGGACTGAAAGCCCTCTAAAGTCTCTCCCAGATTGAAGATTTTTATTATTCTGGGTGGGTCACTGAATGCAGTAGATACATGTCAGTGCTTTTTGCTCTGTTCAAAGTAGATTTCCTAAACTCCTTGTGACACCTGAGTTGTCTTCATGAGGCTGCTTACGTTTGAGACGACTTTTTAATATCTGCCTCCCAAGCGTGGGTCTTACTAGAACCTTATTTTATTGCCTTTTCTTGAAACTATGTGGTTGAATTATTTTGTAGATCAAATTTTGAAATATTGCTTAGTTTATCAGGTTTCTGAGGTGCGCTAGGAACTACTTGAAGTCCCTTCTGTGAGAGGGGTGGTGATAGAGACTCTTACCCTCAAGCCTGTTTCAGTTGGAATAGCTCCATTTCTATCTCTATTATATGTTTAAAAAGCTTAAAAAAGAAACAAGAAAACAAACCCATGGTTTCACTGGATGAAGTTTTTTAGCCATAAGTTGTTTTTTTTTTTTTGCGGGAGGGGGCGGGGGTCATTGTTAGAAATAGTTCCAAGTTGAAAGCAACTTGAGGGTTTTCTTTTTTCACCAAGTGTTGTCCCCTCTCAGAGTCCACCATCCAGCCCCTTTATGTCACCCCGGCCTTGACTCAGGACTCTGTCCCTTCACGTCGTGGTAGGACAGGACCCCTTGCCCCTTTCCGTGGAGCTTCTAGTCCAGCTGAAGGTTGTGATACTTCTTTCAGACTAAGGATGTAGGGACTGAGAGAACCTAATACCTCATTTATAGGAGTCAGAAATCATTATAACCATTCAGGGTCCCTCTAAGCCTAAAAGAGCTTGGGAGGTCTGTTTTTTGGAGAACAGGAGACATTAAGTGGTCCATTTTCAGGCTCAGACAGATGAAAACATGGTGGGGAGCCTGAGCGCAGACCTGCCAATTCTTAATCCACTAACTGTTAATCCTGTTTTGTTCAATGAAAGGCAAAGCGGCAAAAGCAATTAGCTTTTTTGTAAAGAAGCTCCCACTGGGAAAAAGAAAGGAAAGAAAGAAAATGGAAAAAGGGATACATTTCTGAGAGCATTTTCTTTTGAGGATTTGTAGAAATATACCCTCAGCTGCTCTCAGAATGGTGTGTATATTGGGGGGAGCTGGTTAGGGGAGCAGAAGTTACTAGAAAAAAGGGAGAGGGAAGAGAAGAAATATTTTGGCCAACCTCCATAAAACAGTAGTTTTATGTCTGGCATTTAGTTAGACTACAGTGGCTTATTATTAATTATTAATTAATTATTAATACATTTCACCCTGTAGATTCATAGTTTGGTCTACCAAGTATGAAAGTATAAAACATACTTTAGAGAATGTTATTTGAAAATGACAGTTCTTGAAACATGTTGAAGTATGTTCTGACATTTAACCAATGTTTCTAGGGTTCTTGCAAGAAGTCTTCCAAGACTAAGAAGCCACAGCAGACATTATTACCTGAAAAAATAAATGAACAGCTGGTTTTATTGGAGACACACCTACTCAAACTGACAAAGCAATGTATTCTTTTTTTCTTTCTGTATGCTTCTGTTTAGCATTTTGTTTTTTAAAGTAAGAAAATATTTTGTTAAAAGGATTAGGATGAGATTAGCATTTGGTAAACCCTTTAAGGTTTATGCAGTGCTTTTATATTATGTCATTAATCCTAACAATACTCTGTTAATAAGGGATTGCTGACTGCTTTTTACAGATGTGGCTCATAAAGATTAAGTGATTTATTTAGCATTACATAGCTGGCTTGGATTTGAGCCTAAATCTTCTCATTCTAAAGCAGGGCTTCTCAACCTCGACACTACTGCCAGTTTGGGCCGGATAATACTTTGCTGTGGGGGACTGGCGTAGGCATTGTGGATATAGAGCGGCATCCCTGGCCTTTGTCCGGAGATGCGTATAGCACACCAACTGCACCCTGCCTCCCCACCCCACCAGCTGGGACAGCCAGCTGCAAGGCAAATGTTGGCAAATATATTGTGGAAGGGGGACACAAAATTGAGAATCACTGCTCTAAAGGCAAAAATGTAACAGAAATAAAGGGGTGGTATGACAGTTGGTATGTATGAGTGATTTGAACCATGGTCTACTCAAGTGAGACTGATTTTAGGTCATTGTGCTATATAGTAATTTAATAATAGACCAAAATGTTGACACACTGCTTGGAGTTTTGGAATTTGCAGTTTGGAAATCTGATTAAGATATTGACTTAGCTTCTGGGGATGGCAACTATTATCACATTTTTAAGAAGGAGGACTTCTAGAAGAACAAAAGAGCACCTAAATTTGTCTCATTGGGAGGCTCCACTTTTGGCCTCTTGGTCTTTGGGGAAGTAACTATGCTTGTAGAATTCTGTGTCCCCACCCCACCTCTCTTGCTTTGTGCCTCAGTTATATCTGGGTGGCTGTAGTGTTTCATAATTCCCTGACTTGGACCTCTCACTTTATTTCAGTACACTCCATGTCTGTTTCAAGCTGAATTTATGATATGAACCCAATGCTCTGTTATTCACATAACTAGTAAACTTAGTTTTGGGAAAGCTGTAATTATCTGGTTACATATAAAAAATATAATTCTTAAAATTTAAAGTGTTCTGGAAATGTGGATTACTTATTTTCATATTATCCAACTCCCCCCCCGCCACGTTTTACTAAGAAGCACAATATGATGTTACTAGCTAAACAGTAAATTCAGTAACAAAACAATAATAAAAATAATAGTTTTATGCAGTGCTTTCTGTGTGCCAGGAACTATTTTAAATTTTTTATACTTATTAAAACTTATATAACCCTTATATAACAACCATATGAAAAAGGTACTATTATTATCCCCATTTTAAAGATGAGGCATAGAGAAGATGAGTGACTTCCCAAGGTCTCATAACTAAAAAGTGTCAGACTTAGGGACTTCCCTGGTGGTCCAGCGGGTAAGACTCTGCACTACCAATGGGTTTGATCCCTGGTTGGGGACCTAAGATCCCGCATCCCGAATGCCGTGCAGCCTGAAAAAAAAAAATCTCAGACTTAGAATCTGAGCCTGGCTCCAGGGGCTGTCCTGTTCATTATTCTATACTTTACTGCCTTTTAAAGATAATTGTATAAATAATAAATCAGCCTTTTATTTATTTTATATAATTTTATAAAAATTTTCATATAGTTGGTAGGTTTCTGAGCCTGATATGTGTTGATACACAACAGCTGTTGAATAAGAAAGACTCATGCCTTGGAAACTCTTCCCCTATTTGGTGGTAGACTCCTTGGCCTTTAAGGGAAAAAAAAAAAATGAAAATAATTGAGATTATTTGCTATCTTAATCTCCAAAATATGATGTAATTGATATTGTAAGGCACATAATTTAGAATGTATGCTTGGGTGCTTTCCTGTTTTTCATCTCCACCAAAGAATTTTCATGTTTGGTTATTGATGTTAAGCAGAAGCCACAACTTATTAACTCTTTTTAACCTTAGATGTCGCAACTGAACTCTCCGGAGCAGAGGATCCCATATTTCTGTACCCTGTAGTTTTAAATTGGTCAGTCAAAGGTGCTGTGAAAGAAGGTAGGTGACCTAGACGTGCCTGTTGTTCACTCACCTTACTGTTGAAGATCTTTTATTCTGCGGATTCTGTTGTTTTCTACTTAAAGGTTTCACCTGTTCTAGGCAGAAGATTTTGGTTTCTTACCCATTCAGAATCAGGCAGAGTCTTGATCACCAAGTAATGAAAGAGACCAAAATAGGAACCTGATTTAAAGTCTGGAAAGACGGAACATTGATGGTGGCTTATTTTGGCAGTAAATGGTGTTATTGTGAAGCTTACAAAAACCAGGGAACTGAAAAATGTGTTAGTGATCTTTAAGCTCAGCTATGAAGAAATAGCAACAGTATTGCTTATCCCAGAGTGAAATTAATAAAAATTAGGATAACTAGTTATTTTGCTAATTATCAGCAATTCCCCCCCCCCCCCCACCTAGTCGTATGTTAGAGGCAACTTTTAGGAAATCTTTCAACACCGAGATATTTGAAAAATAAATGAAATTTAGACCGTAAATGAATATTTGATTTTAGAAAAACAGTAGTCTCACCACATTTACTCAGTACATTTTTTTAAAAGTGAGAAATCTAATAAGTGGGTTAATAAACTTGCCTGTTAGATCAAAGTGACTAATAGCAATAGTAACCTTTCAATGCCAATAGCCAAGTGTATTGGTGATTATATATGAACCTTCTTGTTTTCACAGTTATGAAATTTAAGCAGAGACCTCGGTTCCTGGAATTCTTTACACAAGTTATGCAAAAATGTATGAATGATGAAAAATTTCAACTTATGGTGGAGATAACAAATCCCGTCTATGACTTCTTGAGAAGGTACTTGTAATATCTGTTTTATTAGCATTAACAACTTTAAAAAATGGGTAAAATTCTTCCTTAAAGATATATAAGGTGGATGAAAAAGAGTAGGGTATATGCAGTTAAAACAGCCATCTGGAAGGTAGTGAGTATTTATGTCTGTGTAAATAAATAAATAAACATAAAAATATTTGCACAACTGAACTAAGGAATAATAGAGCATGTTCATATTTATAGCAGGAAATAAATTAGGCCTTTTGCTACTGAGTCAGGTTGGATGATAGCATCTCTAGGCCATCAGCATCTCTCACACAGACTTTTGGTTCAGTTATTTATTTATTTGTTTGTTTGTTTGTTTATTATTTAATTTTCCCCTCCAGTTTTATTGAGATATAACTGACATGCAGCACAGTATAAGTTTTAAGTTGTGTGGCATAGTGATTTGACTTGCATGCATCATGAAATGATGACCACAGTGGGTTTAGTGAACATCTATCGTCCCACTTAAAATGCAACATTAAAGAAGTGGGAAACATTTTTTTCTTCCTTGTGATGAGAATTCTTAAGATTTACTCTCTTAACAGTTTATAACCTACAGCAGTGTTAATTATCTTTATCTTGTTGTACATTACATCCCTAGTTCTTATTTATCTTATAACTGAAAGTTTGTGCCTTTTGAATATTTTCAGTAATCCCTTCCTCCCTTTGATGGAGTCCCATTTGTTTACTTTTGCTTTTGTTTCTCTTGCCTGGGGAGACATATCCAAAAACATATTGCTAAGACCAGTGTCAGAGAGCATACTGCCTATGTTTTCTTCTAGAAGTTTTATGGTTTCAGGTCTTACATTAAGTCTTTAATCCATTTTGAGCTTGTTTTTGTTTATTGTGTGGTTTTGAGGTCCAGTTTTGGCCAGTTACCATGCTTCTCTAATTCTCGACAGTAGCAAGCAGAGCCGTTCCTTGGGGTTCCCATATGTATATGGGAATGGAGAGTTCCTCAGATAGAAGTAGTAAAACTTAAAGTTAACCCTCTTATTCTCTAAGCCTGAATGGCTCTCTCTGCCCTGAAAGAAAATTGTGTTTTGTGCCAGTTATGAGAGATGCCAGGTGAAACCAGCTTTTCTTCCAGTAATTGGGTTTTAATTTTAACACTGGACATAGGTCTATCTATCTCATTCTAGGAAGACAAAACATCAATAACACAAGATCTACTTTAAAAATGGCAGCAGAAGAGAAACATTCTCATAAAAACCTGCAGGAAAATATTCTTCCTAAAATAGGCACTTCATTTATTAGAACAAAAGCTTGGAATATATATGCTTCATATTTTCAAAAGGTAAAAGACGAAATTGCTTCTATTAAATGAAACAGGCCATGGAAATGAGAGAACTGGCCAGAATTAAAAGTCCCACGAAGTTAAATAAACAATAACCAAAATGAGATGTTTGGAAGCTATACGTAATATTCTTGATACCAAAGAAAATCGGAACGTATTTTCAGTGTGCAGTAAAATTTGGAGGGCTGACCATGGAGGTCCAACGGAAGAATAATAGATGTTCTGAAAGAGGAAACCAGAATAAGTGGTTTAGACCGGTGGTATAATGAAAGATGTGAGTTTGGAGATTGAGCAGTGTAACTGAGTTTAAGCCAAAGGTAATGATTTCAGTTTTTAAGCCTGAGCAGATGTCTTAGGATGTTCTTCTCCAAGTCAAGGAATACAGAGGGGAGGCGGATGCAACACCCTGATTTCTACTTTGATAGTAATATCTATTTTCTTTTTATGTTTGTTTGCTTGACATGTTTTTGCACAAAGAAAAATTTTTGTATGCTTTTCAACAGACAAATATGCAGCAATATTTTCTTCCAATTTTATAGTTTCATGGTTTAGATTTAATGTTTTATTCTAATTTCCCCTAAAAATTTTAATCAGTTGTCCTGGTAACATTTAAAGAGTAATCTCTTTGTTACTTATTTTTAATGCTACCTTTTCACATTGGTGATTCTACTGATAATGCTTATAAATCACAGTGAAGATATTTCATGAATTTTCGTGTTCTACGTAACAAAAAATCAAAGTATATGAAAATAAGTGCTGAAAAGACAAGGCTAATTTGATAGAAACATAGTAATATTGAGAGTTTAATGTGCTACTTTAAAAAGACAGATATAAGAAGGACTTGGAAAATGTACATAACTCATATGATTAATTTAATGTATATAGCCAATTGAGACTAAACGCCCTTTAAAGCTCTTAAACTTTTTAAGGCTAGTTCTTTCACAGGAACAAATAATTTTGTTTAACATAAAGCTACTTCAGAGCATGATTATAGTTTCTTAGTAAATTTATCAAAGCAGGCTCTGATAACAGTTTTGTAAAAAGAATAAAAATATAGAAAATTAGAGATCTATATACTTTAGAAGTATATAGAATCAAAATAAAACACTAGCTTATAAATTTAGTGGTGACAATGTAGATTTTGTTCTCAGTATAAACATAGTAGGAAACCTAAATATAATTATCACTAGTAGGCAAAGGAGTCTTTCATAGGCGCTAAAAAGTCATGTGGTGGAGTTCAGCAGCAATTACCGGCAGACTAGGATTAGAAGAAGATTTTTTGTTAAAACGTGCAATACAACAGAGAAACCTGTTATTCCTTCTGTCACTTAACATTGCTCTGAAAGCTCTTGGCAGAGCATTAAAATAAGAAATAGAAATCAGGATTAGAAGTTATGTGATTATCACATAGTAGGGTCTCAAAAATATTTGTCAAATGAATTCCACAGTGAAGTTCTCTGAAAATAGAGAGGAAAGATTGATATCTGCAAATAATTACTACTTTTTTAACTTAACAAGTTAATTAACTGAAAACTATCAGAACTAATAATAGAATTCTATAGTATGGCTAGATGCAAAATCAATGCTTTGCTGTATCAACTAGAGAGTATAATGAGAAAGTGAGCCCATTTCTATGAAGTACAGGATTAAGTTTGTCAGGAATTGTGAGGGGACTTAGGTTAATGTAAAGTAGACCAACCATCTTTAATAAGGGATATAAAAAGTGACTTGAATAAATGGAGAGACATAGTATATTGCTTGATGAGCAGATGGAATATTGTAAAGATTTCTATTATTCTCAAATTAATGTTGGTTTAATGCAGTTGCAGTCAGATTAGTTTGTATGGAATGGGCTAGAATAATGAAAGATATTTAAAAAAAGGGGCAAAAAGAGAGGCTTGTGCTGTCAAATAAAGTATAATGGGGTTGTGTTTGTGAAATAATAGGGAGTCATTGGAACTCAGTGTTTTGGGTCAGAAACAGGCAGTGATGTAAGTAACCAAACCAATGAATAAGCCATGACATCAAAGATCAATAACATTGATTACATGAAAATTTAGAAGTACTATTTTTCATAACACACCATAAACAAAATAAAAAGCAGTCAGAGCTAGGAGGAAGCATTTTACGAAGAGGTTGAGGAGTGGAGGAATCTATTCAGTGGGTGAGAGTTCTGCAGAGCAGGGAGGAGAATGCTGAGAGGATTGGGAAGATGGTGGCCCAAGGGTATACCCACAGTCTCCTCCCCACCCCATCTCTTTCTGGAATAACAGCAATAAAAGCATTCTGGTGGGGTGGGAGAGAGAAGGTAGACAAGAGACCAAGCTGGTTGGAAAACAGCAGGCCACTAATCTCAGAGTGCAAGTAGCAGAGTAAAGGATAGATCCCCAAGTCCCCAGTGATCAGTGGTCCAAGCTTTATAGTTCAGGCAGACAAAACATTTGCCAAAATGAATGCCCACTAACTGGGAGACTCTTGGAATAACTGCAGCTTGGCTGGAGTCCCAACCAGCCACAGGATCCAGGATCATTTTTATCAAAATTGAAGTGAGAGGCCAACCACTGCTGGGACCAAAATGAATTTGGAACCCAAACCCCTGGAATTGGCTATCCAGATTTCACCTGGTCACTTCATCTGCCTTGTGTTAATATAACTTACATTTTATTTAAGTTTTTGGATCCCATTTATCATGTTATAGCAGGGTGTTGTTGTACCTAGCAAGTACTTACCAGAAGAAACATGAATTTTAGGAAATAGATAAATTTCAAGGAAAATAGGTAGTAAATACCAATAGAGGGAGGGATAACAAGCGACTTTACAGTGTTCAGAGAAGAGCACAGGTTACCATAGGCGTCAGTGGTGTTACTGAAAGCTTGGCCTCTCTGTACACCGGTGCCAAATTAAATCCTGGAGACAGGGTTTTGGGTGAAGGAGAAAAGGATAGGTTTTTATTGCTTTGTCAGGCAGAGGGAAACACACTGGAGAGTGCGGGGGGTTGGAGGGGTTGGGGGGGTGGTTTGGCCTCAAAAAACTAGTGTCCCAACCCAGGAGGATTTGATGAAGGGTTTTATAACAGTGGTTCAAAGGTGGGGTCTTTGACAGGATTAGGGTGTGAGCAGGGCTTGTACTCCCTTAATCTCAGGTGGTCATCTCCTAATCTCCATGAGCTTCTCTTGTCCCTTTAATCTTGCCTCAGGTGGTTTCTTGGCTGCTCCTGCCTTGATTAGCAAGTGTTCCAATCAGCCCTTTGGAACTCAGGGAAGGTCATGGAGGCTGGAGTCTTGCCTATAAGAAATGGTGGACAAAAGGAGGCCTCAGTGCCCAGGACCCACATGATTTCAGTTCCTGAGAGCCCCACTTGATTTCAGTGGCTTATTAAAAAAACAAGGTTGAGAATCCCTGCAGGTGATTGAGGGAAGGGAGAATATTTAGTACCGTCAGCCCTTGGCATGCACTCTGCATCCTGGCATCCAGCCAACCATGGATCGGAAATATTTGGGAAAAAAATTCCGGAAAGTTCCAAAAAGTAAAACTTGAATTTGCCATACTCCTGTCAACTATGTACATTGCATTTACATTACATTTACAACTATTTACA
Source organism: Hippopotamus amphibius kiboko (assembly GCF_030028045.1). Lineage (NCBI taxonomy): Eukaryota > Metazoa > Chordata > Mammalia > Artiodactyla > Hippopotamidae > Hippopotamus > Hippopotamus amphibius. Next base: position 24,508,136 of record NC_080192.1, on the reverse strand, counting down.
TAGAATTTACATTGTATTTTACATAATCTAGAGATGATATAAAGTATATAGGAGGATGTATGTAGGTTATATGCAAATACTATGCCATTTTATGTAAAGGATTTGAGCATCCTTGACTTTTGGTATCCAGCGGATCCTGGAACCAATCCCCTGTATATAGCAAGGGATGAGTGTAGACATCTAAAATGCTTAGCTCCTGTTGATATCCAGAAATTAATAGTTGCTGGAGCTTGCACATGATGGAACTAAAAGGACTAAGTAAAGTCTGTTGGAAGCAAGGTATTTTGTCTAGGGTAACTCTCATATAGTTATCTTCTCAGTTTTAAAGGAAAGTGTTCACATTTTATTTTCAGTTCAATTCAGTTCTATTCCTCCTACATCATACTTCAGCTCTCATCACATTTTATGGTATGATTTACATTTTACTCTTTTGAGAGGCCAGCTATTCCTTGATGACCAGGAGTATCACAGTCCCATTTATGCATGGGACACAACCAATTTTGGATATTCTTCTGGCATAATTTCAGTGACAACACTCATTAAAGATTTATTACTTTGGGGTAGTTTTGCAAGTTCTTGCAGATCCTTTTAACTGACTTTATCTTTTTGTATTAGGAGAAATGAGTCCCTACTTGGAATAAAAAGAATAAAATTTAAGGACAGTACTTTGTGTAAAAAGGCCACCAAACCTGTGAAGAGGTTCAGAGCTGCAGTGGTGGAGACTGGAAGAGTAAGTTTCATATAAATTTTGAATTTTAAGTTAATGAACTTAGACTTGTATCTAGAGATGCTTGGCTGCACTATAACTTATTATTATATTAAACAGAAGACAATACCAACAAGCATAATTTTAAAATTATGCAATATATTTTAATTCTTAAGGTATCACATGGATATTTTTATAATCTTTTTTTTTTTTTTTTTTGTCTATAGGGGTACTTCTGTTACTTTTGGTAATAATTTTAATTGAGGGGCATAAAGAAACCACTGTTGTAATATCAAGAGATAAGTTTTAGAGTACAGGTTATAGTACTGTGTTCAGATTTTAAATTTGATTTGTAACATTTTTGTTATCTCCCATGTTAAGACTACAGAAATGAAGCCAAGAAAGAGATCTAAAAAAAAGGAAACACTGAGAGAATTTTTGAATAAAAATCCTTTTATTTCTGAAATGGCGGAGCATGAAAGGTATTGATTGATTAATTAATTAAATGTTTACTTGAGGGTTACTCGTGTTGCTCATTACTTTAGACACCAGGGATACACTGGTAGGTTAGACAGATAAGATCGCTGCTGTCAGGGAGCTTACTTTGTACTAACAAAAGGCACACAAAATAAACAATGACACAAATAAACAAGACAATTTAAATTTTTCACAAATGTTATAAAATACACGAACAGGATGGTATGCTATAGAGTAACTGGCCTGGGGTGGAGGTGATAGCGGCAGTGATTTAGATAAGAGTGGCCAGGAGTCAACCTGGTAAATTACTTTTAATTATTGGCAGATAATGTTCTTGTTTATAAAACTTAAACCATAAAACTTATCATGATATATTTAGGTTTTATTGTCACGAGTACACGTTTACGATTCTCATACATCCTTTATATATCTTATCTTCATTATGTAATGTCTTCCTTTACCTGTTTAGTGATTTTGATCTTAATTTTCAACATATAAATATTAATTAAACCACTCTCATTTTCTTTTTGTTTGCATTTGCCTACGATCTGTTTGATTATTCCTTTATTTTCTTTATTTAAATTATGACATATTTTAGATGAGTACAGAAAATAATATAAAAAATGAGCATGTACCCAATATGCAGCATACCATATAAAACATTTAGAATACATTTTTGTCCCCCTCTATCCCAGAAGTAATACTATCCAAAATTTGGCATTTATTATGCTTATGAGTGACTTTATACTTCGATTATATATGTATATGACCCTAAATAACATATGGTGTTGTTTTTTTACAATTTGTTTTGCCAGTTTGCTCTTGTTCCTCAATATTATGTTTGTGAGATTTTTTTCATGTTTATACACAAGTCTAGTCCAACTTTCCATTATGTAAGCAGTGCTACAAAGGACATTCTTGTATATATCTCCACATGCACATGTGAGAGTTTTTGGGATAAATACACAGGAGTGTAGTTCCCAGAATATGAACACTTTAACATTTCTAGATATTGCTAAATTGCTTTAAAATTTTCATCAGTGGTGTGTCAAGTTCCCATTATTTAACATCTTCCCTAATACTTAATATTATTATCAAATTTTCAAATTTTTATGGACCCATGATTTGTGAATCTTTCTCTCCTTGTTATTTTAATTTTTATTTCTTTGATTACTAATGAGGTTAGGCAGCTTTTCATATTTTTTTTAAACCCTAGGGTTTTTCTGTTCTCAAGACTGCTTGTTTAGATCCTTTGCACATTTACAACTTTGGTTTTCTCATTTATTTTTAGAAGTTTGCATACTAATGCTTTTCCCAGTTTGTGGCTCATCTGTTTACATTTTAAAAGTCTTTTTTTTTTAAATCAAAAGTTATAACTGTTATTTGGGTTGAATGTGTCAGCATTTCCCTTTATTATTTTTGAAATTCTTTTCTAACTGAGGTAGTAAGGTGTTTTCTTCATCAATTTAAATGTTTGATTTTACAATTAGGAATTTCATCCAACTCTAATTTTCATGAATGGTGAGAGGAAGAGTCCCTCTCCCCCTCTTTTTTAGTTTCATTATAGCTTCATTATACCCAATTGACCAGCTCCCTTTATTGAGTAGTCTATTCTGTCATCACTGTCACTTTTTGTCATTTGGCAAGTTGTCATATATGTAGTTTTGGAATCTTTACCCTGTCCCATTAGTCTGTCTATTCCTGAGTCAATATCACACCATCATTCTTACTCTGGTTTTCAATTAAGTTTTGTTGTCTTGATAGAACAAGTCTCTCCAGTGTGTTCTTTTCCTTCATGCACGTCTTAGATATTCTAATACAAAATAGTTTGGAATAGCTTGTCAAGTAATTAAAAAAAAGAAACAACTTGTGATTTTGATGGAGATAGAATTGAATATATGGATTGGCTTGAAAAGTTATTTTTTGAAATAACATTGACTCTTTCTATTAGTAGACAGACCACATACTTCGATCTTATTTAATATCTTTCAATAAATTTTTATGATATACTCCATAAAGTTGTTATATGTCTTTTGTTAGCTACATGAAAGGAGTACTTTTTGATATTAGTGTAAATAGTATTCTAAAATTACATTTTTGAATACTTCTTTTATATAGGAATATGATTGATTTATAAACAACTCGATCTTCTATACAACTTGGTAATTTATCCATAGATACAGATTTACTGTGTGGACAGTCATATTGTGAACAGATAATGAAAGTTTTGCGTAGTCCTTCTTTTTTTAAAATACAATTTTTAATTAATTAATTAATTTATATTATTGGCCGTGTTGGATTTTTTTTTGCTGTGCACAGGCTTTCTTTAGTTGCGGTGAGTGGGGGCTACTCCTCATTGTGGTGCTCAGGCTCCTCATTGCCGTGGCTTCTCTTGTTGTGGAGCATGGCCTCTAGGCACGTGGGCTTCAGTAGTTGCAGTACATGGGCTCAATAGTTGTGGATCATGGGCTCTAAAGCGCAGGCTCAATAGCTGTGGCACACGGGCTTAGTTGCTCCGTGGCATGTGGGATCTTCCTGGAGCAGGGATCGAACCGTGTCCCCTGCATTGGCAGGTGGATTCTCAACCACTGCACCACCTAGGAAGCCCTGCGTAGTCCTTTCTAACACTAAAGGCTCTTACTCCTTTTTTTGTCTAGCCTATGGGTTGGGAATGTCAAGTTTAATCTTGAATGGAGTTTCTGATTGTGGACATCCTTGTTGTAACATGCATTTTTCAGATATTTAATTGTACATCCACATGCAGTTATAAAAAATAATACAGAAAAAAACCCCGTATACCTTTCACCCAATTTCTCCTAATATTAACTATGTAACTATAGTAAAATAGCACAGCCAGGAAATTGACGTGGGTACAATCCACTGACCTTATTCAGATTATAGCAATTCTACATGCAAACATATGGGTGTATGTATTTAGTTCTGTGCAGTTTTATCACATTTATAGACTTTTGTGACTATCACCATAGTCAAGATACAGAACAGCTCTATCATAAGAATCTACTCCCCGGACCCCCTGCTACCTTTTCACAGCCACAGCCACCTCCCTTGCTCTCCCCTTCCCAACTCCCAGCAACCACCGATCTGTTTTCCATTTCTATAATTTTGTCATTTCAAGACTGTTGTAAAAACAAAATCACACAGTATGTAACTTTCTTTCTTTCTTTTTAAAATTTTATTTACTTATTTATTTTTTGGCTGTGTTGGGTCTGTTGCAGTGAGCAAGCTTTCTCTAGTTGCGGCAAGTGGGGGCTTCTCTTCGTTGCCATGTGCAGGTTTCTCATTGTGATGGCTTCTCTTGTGGCAGAGCATGGGCTCTAGGTGTGCGGGTGTTAGTAGTTGTGACACTTAGGCTCAGTAGTTGTTGCGGGCTTAGTTGCTCCACGACATGTGGGATCTTCCCAGCCCAGGGATTGAACCCGTGTCCCCTGAATTGGCAGGTGGTTTCTTAACCACTGTGCCACCAGGGAAGTCCCAGTATGTAACTTTCTGAGACTGGTGTTTTCTTTCCATTCAGCACAGTTCCTTTGAGATCCATTCAAGTTGTGTGCACCACTAGTTTGTTTTGTTGTTGCTCAGTAGTATTCGTGGCATGGACATACCGCAATTTGCTTAACCACTGCCACACTGAAGGCCATCTGGATTGTTTTGACTGTTAGGAATAGCGCTGCTGTGAACATTCATGTACAGGTTTTGTGTGAACATAAATCTCCATTTCTCTGGAATAAATGGCCAAGGGCCCAATTGCTAGATTGTATGGTAACTGTATGTTTAACTGTGTGAAAAATCCCATACTCTTTTCCAGAGTGGCTGTACTTTTCACATCCCCACAGCAGTGTTCAAATGATCTAGTTTCTCCTCATGCTGGCTAGCATGTAGTGGTATTACTATTTTTTATTTTAGTCATTAAAATAGATGTTAGTGATATCTCGTGGCTTTAATTTGCATTTCTGTAAAGGCTCATGATATTGAACCTGATTACATGTGCTTATTTGCCATTTATATATCCTCTTAGTGAAATGTCTGCTTATGTCTTTTACTCATTTTCTAATTGGATTGTTTGTTTTTTATTTTTCCTGTTGAATTTTGAGAGATCTTTATATAGAAAAGATATAGGTTAAGGACCTTGTTGGATATATGGTTTCCAGATACCTTTTTCCAGTGTGTAGTTTGCCTTTTCATCCTCTTCACAGGTCTTTCACAGAGCAAAAGTTTTTAATTTTGGTGATGTTTGACTTATCAATTTTTCCTTTAATGGGTTGTGCTTTTGGTGTCGAGTCTAAGAATACTGCCTACCCCTTGGTCCTATGTTTTTTCCCCCCAAGTTTTATAGTTTTATGTTTTATATTTACTTGTGATCCACTTTGAACTAATTTTTTGTATAAGGGATTGAGGTTTGTATTTTTACTTACAGATGTCCAATTGCTCCAGTACCATTTGTTGGAAAGACCGTCCTCCTTCCAGTGATTTGCTTTTGCACCTTTGTAAAAAATCATCTGGGCATATTTATGTGGGATTTGGGAGGGTACTCTTATCAAATTTAGGAAATTGTCTGTTTCCTGTTTTCTGAAAGTTTTTTTCTGAATTTTGTTGTTTTGTTGAATATTTCTTCTTCACTGAGTTTTTTTTATCCTTTAATCTGATTGTGTAGTGAATTACATTAATATGTAAATGTTAAACCGTGTGCAGTGTCTTTTTCTCTTAACCTTAACACCAACAATATGGTGTCTTCCAAAACCAACGACTTCTCAGGGAGTTGGGACAAGATAGAGTAGAAGGACCTTGGGCTCACCTCCTCTCATGAGCACACAACTAACTGCTGAACAACCATTGATTTAAAGAAAAGACTGGAAACTGCCAAAAAAGATATTTTACATCTGAGGATAGAAAACCAACCACTTTTCCAATTCTTTGACTCCAGCAGAGAGACCCCATGGTACCCTTCACCTAGTTTCTCCTAATGGTAACATCTTATAGAGCTATAGCACAAAATTCAATTCAATTCTGATACTGTCTACCTGGATTCAGCATCAGATCCCATAAGTTGAAGGACCCTGCCCCACAAGACTGGCGCCACTTCAGGTGCTGACCACAAATGGGAAGGTCAGTCTACCTACATTTCTGTGCCGCCTACTACAAACTAGGGCGGTTGCCATAACTCCTCCTCCCCCCATTCAGGTTCAGTAGTTTGCTAGAATGGCTCACAGAACTCAGGAAAACATTTTACTTATGTTTACTGCTTTATAAGGGATGCAAGTGAACAGCCAAATGCAGCGGTTCATAGGCCAGTGTCTGGAAGGGTCCTGAGCACAGGAACCTCTGTCCCTATGAAGTTGTGATACATCACTCTCCCAGCATATGGATGTGTTCACCAACCTGGAAGCTCTCTGAATCTTTTTGTTCATAGATTTCTTAAAAAACCCAATCTGTAGTTACTTTCCCCAGAGACTGGGGGTTGGGGCTGAGAGTTCCACTTACTAATCATGTGTTTGATTTTCCTGGTGACCAGCCCCTATCCCGAGGTTCTCTAGGGACCGAACCCTGAGTCACCTTACTAGCACCTGAGTCTAGCACCTTACTAGACTCAGGTGTGTTCCAAAGGGGCTTATCATGAATAACAAGAGACTCTCATCACTCAGGAAACTCTGTTTTAGGAGCTCTATACCTGGAACATAGGACAAAGATCAAATATATATTATTATAACATACTGTGTCTGCATACATACATTCATTTTTTACCTACTGATTCAAATTCTTTGAGATTAATAGCCACTCTGAGTCTGTGATTTTTTTTTTTAGTTCTTTTTGATGAGTTCTGTTTTTCTAGGAAATTATTCATTTTATCAAAAATATCAAATTTATTCATAAAACATTATTATATTCTCATGTTATCCTTTGAATATCCTCTGCTATATCTACAGTTACACCCTGTGCTGTATTCCTAACTTCATTCATTTTTCTCTTCTCTCATATTTTTGTGATTTATCTTGCCAGAGGTTTGCCTATTTTTTCCCCCATTTTTTCAAAGAGCCAAATTTTGTCTTTGTCAGTCCCCTTTATTGTGTTTATTTTCCTTTCCCTTAATTTTTGCTTTTATACTTATTACTTCCCAGCTTCTTTTTTTTTTTTTTAACAGCTTCATCGAGATTTTAGGCAAGGAAAAAGTTCTCTGGCTGGGACTCTGTAGTATTAGACTGACAAAAGGCAGATTAACAAGAGAAAAACAAACAGGAGTTTATTGACAGGTGTATACACACAGGAGAACTCAGTGATGAGTAACTCAACGGGGTGGTTAGGACTTGGGCATATATGGCATCTGAACAAAAGAACGATGAATTCATAGTAAAGTGACAAAACAAGGAAAAGGGGTTTAGGCTTTCAAGGGCAGCGAACTGTGGTAAAAATATGAGAGAAACTAATGGAGTAAGACTTGTTTGGGCAAATCCATCTTGGCGCTGATTTTCCTTCTTCATGGCCATAAACTTTCCCAGGAGAGGAGATTTATGGCATTCTTCATTTTTCAGAAGTTTCTATTTTCCATCGGATAAGGGAACCTCCAAGAAGGCATCTTTCTGCATCGGTTGATTCTGATTTACCTCCAACTCAAAATGATCCTAATGCCAGAGTAAGAACTGTTTGCCTGCACGATCTCACCCTCTGTGGCCAGCAGGATGCAGCTAGTCCTGTCACTCTCCTTGGTCTTTTGAGGTGACTTGACATCCTCACAGAGGAACAAGATTGATTTTTATTTTGGAAATTATATTTTTAAAGATAGGGTTATTTAAAACATTTCCATTTGTTTGGAAACCAAAAAACATTACTAAGACAACCAAACAACAACAAAAAGCTCAAAAAACCTTGGATTAAAAGGAAGTCATCAACAAGATACAAAATATTTAGCACTGAATGATAATGTCAACACTACATGTCAAAAAGTAGTTTCTCCCTGTGCTAGCTTGATGATGACCTGGAGGAGTGGGATAGGGAGGATGGGAGGGAGGCTCAAGAGGGAGGAGATATGGGGATATATATATAAATACAGCTGATTCACTTTGTTGTACAGCAGAAACTGGCACAACATTGTAAAACAGTTATACTCCAGTAAAGATCTGAAGAGAGAGAAAAAAAAGGATAGTTTACCATATAGAACAGATTGGAGGATATAGAACTCTTCATAAAAAAATTTATTTCAAGGCGGGGGAAAAAAAAGTAGTTTCTTTCCTCTGTTCTTCAGAATATCTTTTCTTCTGGTGCATCAGTGTCTACCTTCCTTCCTTCCATCCATCCATCCCTCTTTCCTTCCTTGTCTGCTGTATGGGGGTATGTGTGTATGTTGTGTTGATTCAGATTCAGATATGTTGTCTATTAAAGTGAGCAAGATACTTTAACTTACCAACTGAGATTTTTCCCCCCCTTCTCCAGTATAAATTGGGTAGAATGCCAGTGAGGCAGCAACATTGTCAACAGTTAAAAAAAAAAAAGTATTTTGAAGAAATAAAGTCATGTCATATAAACAACTGTAACTATAAAATTAGGTGGGCCAGAGTTTGAGATTTTGATAGCAAAAATTTGAAACAAATTGAATACACGTTATACTTAAAATCTGAACTATTAGCTAAATTTTGAGATATTATTTTTTTAAGTTGGAGTATAGTTGGTTTATAATGTGTGTTAGTCTCAGGTGTACAGCAAAGTGAATCAGATATACATATACATATGTCCACTCTTTTTTTTTTTCTTTTTAGGATTCTTTTCCCATGTAGGCCATTACAGAATATTGAGTAGAGTTCCCTGTGCTATATGCAGGTTATTATTAGTTATCTATTTTATATATAGTAGTGGGTATATTAATTTTTCCCAGAGTACATTGGATATGGATGTATGAAGTTATTTCATGTATAGTTGACTGATGTTTTATTTCCTCTGTAGTCTAGCTAATGTTCGAAAAAAAATTGGCTCCATTGTTTTTTCCCTAAGGAGCAGAACAGAGAAATGATTTCCTTGTTTAATATTGAAGTTAGTTGATAAATGTGAACATTATGTTATAACTTAGTTGTCTAATCTCAGTGGCCTGTTGGTGACAGAAAAGAAAAGCTCTGGTTTGAACCTAGGACACAGATATCAGAGAGAATTGAAGGCAATTCATAGTGTCTTTCTCCCTAGTGTTTATCCTCGTGCCTTCTTCACTGTCCTGGTTCACATTTTTAGCACTAAGAAAATGACAAATAAGCCAGAAACATTTGTGTAAGGGCAGTCAAGTGACTTCTTGATGTATTTTGTACAAATTGGAATCATTCTTCTTTATTAAATGTCTGAAAGTTTATGTAATTACAAAACTCCCTTCTCCCTCTGCAGAAATAAGAGAGACGATGTTCGAAAAGTAGCACATCGATTCCTGTTGGATAACTTGAATCCTTTAATATTAAGTTATGTTAAAAAGAAGAGATGTCATCAAATATTTCTTGAGGAGTTGCCCTGGAAATCTCAGATGAACCTTTATCTGGCAGGCGCACACTTCAACCTGCTTTTAACAAAGCTAGGGGAACGTACAAAGATAAAATTTGGTTCTTCGCCAGTAATGTTCAGGTATAGTATGTTGTCAATGAATAATACTTTTTTAGTTTTAAGAACATTTATTGTATTTGTATATTCAGGGCTGATATATGCTGATAATAACTTAAAGAGATTTACAGAGTGCTTCGGTCTTTACTGACCTTTGGTATATTTTAAAATTTCTTATCTCAGAATCTTTCCCAAATAAATGCTGCATATAAGCATTTATGAAGTACTAATTTACGTATATTTTGAATATGTTAGTTGATATAGCTTTCAGTGAAAGGGGAAAGTGAATTTTCCAAGAGAAGTTTAATGTTAATTGTATAGTAACCATAGGTATTAGTAGGCATTAGGCAAATCTCTGTTTCATTTAGAGGTATATTTTAAGCCTCTAAACACAGGTTGTATTTTCTCATACAGTGTAAACTTTCTATCATTAATTCAAAAGACATTTTCCAGCTCTTATTATCTTTAACTGAAGTGTTGTTTATGGGAGATAAAAATAGAAGATAAATATATAATATGAAAAATGATGTAACCAGGGTGACTCTGTGTAACCAGAGTCTTTCATTAAAACAAACAAACAAACAAACACTCATCAAGGGAATTCCCTGGAAGTCCAGTGGTTAGGACTCCATGCTTTCACTGCTGTGGGCCCAGGTTCGATCCCTGGTCAGGGAACTAAAATCCTGCAAGCCGCACAGCATGGCCAAAAAAACCCAGACCAAACCAGACCAAAAAAACCCCAAAAAACAAAAAAAACCTTGTTGGGCACCTATACAAGGTAGTAAGGTGTGATGTGCGTTCAAAGATGAGCAGGATGTACAAATTGGAGTCTGGTAGGGTGGCTCACAAATGTTCATGAATAATTGTAAATAATGGTAAAAAGTGGAGTGCACATAAAGCCTTTGTTCCTTGGATGGAGGCTTTCTCCTGACTGAGACTAACAGGGAAGGTTTCATGGGGAGAAGCCACTTGGCCTGATGGACAGACAAGATTTAGAAATGTGCAGGTAGGGAAAGAGGCATTCCAGACAGATGGAAGAATGAGTCAGGGCCCAGGTAGGAAGCACAGGAGGGGAACCCCCAGTGGTCTGACCAGAATCTAGGGCATATGAAAGGGAGTGGTGAGAAATGATTAGAAAGTAGGTTGGTACCAGACCATGGAGGGTCTTAACTGCTATTAAACCTAAACTTTAATTTATATGCAGTGGGGGTTATTAAGGTGTTTTTGTTTTTAAAGCAGGGCTATTATAAACAGTTTCTCTGACAGCAACATATCGAATGGATTGGAGGAAGGAAAGAAAGGCTGGTAACAGGGATGTGAGTTAAGAGGGTATTTATTTCAGCAATCCAGTGATAAAATATGCAGGTTGAAATCCACAATGAATTCGATCCCTGTTTCTGTTTCTCCAGAATTTTGGTCAAAATAAAATTCTGGTCTCTATGGACTAGACCAGGTTAGCATTTTAGAAGCAGTTAGATTGCTTGACTAACAGGGAAGGCTTTGGGCAAGGTGACCCATTCTTGAGTCTATGAAAGGGAAAACAGTTGCGATCAGTCGGGCCTCCTTACTGGCCTCTGGACACTGAGACCTCTTCTCCTCCAACCTTCCAGTCACACGTGACCATTCGTGCATGATTATTTGGCAGCACAAAAATTAGACAGTGACCAAATTTGTATCAGGGTAACTTGGTGCTAAATTCAATTTTATTAAAGCATTTATTTATTTATTTAGTATTTGACAGATTTAATTCAACTTTGCTCATATTGTTCTTTAAATGAGTTTTTTTTTTCCCTTTGCAGTTTCCGATCATGTGATCCTAATATGTTCTCACTGTATAATTCAGGAACAGTATTACCAACAGGAAAACTGACTCTAGAAAACTATAAAGTGATGCTTGATTTCCTTCTTACAGCTAAAAAAAGAAAGGCTCACTTACCATCAGGTAAAATAAATATGTTATATACTATCAAATTGTCTTCAGATTTTTTTTGTTCGCAAATGCAGCACACACACACACACACACACAGATCCTGACGCACACCCCCTGCAGACACAGAGCTACACACACCATTTTCCAATGACTTAGGAATTTAGTTGAGTTGGAGCAGATTCTTATTTGCTCTGTTTTTTAAAAAAAGTCTACATTTTTATGGTATCATATATATTTGGAAATATTTATGTTGGATTCTCCCCTAAACCAGTTTGACCATTCAGCAAATATAATGTTCTTTTAAAAATATTGGTAGCCTCCCGTGGTCAAGGTAAGTGAAGACTTGCTATCAGGTATTATGTTTTAGTGGAAGTAAGTTTCAGAACAAATTCCACCAGACATACTGATACAAGCAGGCATGAAAACATCATATAGCTGTCTCGTAGTTCCGATTGTGTACTCAGGACGGTCCACTCTTGTCTTAGGATCTCCGGTTAGCACCTTCCATGAAAGCTTACTCCAAGGTGACTGCAGTAACATCCTAATGGCAGGACCAGCCAGTATTGTCTCTGCAGGTGACAGGGGGCTCCAGGAGGTGGAGAGATATAGGTGAACAGGGCTCTCTGTTTGGGTGTTGCACTGATGATGCTGTTTCTAAACAATCACCTATCTTGAATACCACTCATTTCACAAGTAAAAATTTATTTCTAATATCTTTATGCTATTACAGACCCTCTTATTTAGATTTTTTAAAATGGCATTTTAAATGCTATGTGGCTTATTGCTGAACAGGATGTTTCATATGCTGGTTAACTGCCCCAGAAGTTTCATGGTATTTGAGGTACTTGACATGCTTTTTAATTTCTTCTAGGTTATAGTTTAACTGGTACCTGCATGTCATACTATGACTATTAAAGTATTTAAAAGTAAATTCCCTAGACATAGAAAGAGCCCAAGTTTTGTATTTAGATTACAATATATATAGCTTCTTGAGTTTTTCCTTTAACGAGCTCCCTAAGACCTCCCATGAAATTGAGTATTCAAAGACTATTCTGCTATTGAGACTTACTATTTAATGCAGAATTCTAATAAGAGAATGTTGTGGCAGGGGAAATCCTCTGTGTTTTTATAGCACAGCAACGGAAGAGTGAGTAATCAGGGTTGCTGCACTGCCTAACTCTCGGGGATGCTCCTCACCTTCTGGTGTACGTGTCCAGGGAATAGCCTGTTTGGGGTGAAATTAAGGAAGAGTAGGATCCTGTCATTCTTCCCCTGCAAAACATGACACTCCTGCCTCTGCATCATTCTATTGGCCGTTACCTTTGCCTGAAATGTTCTCCATACTCTTCCCATGTAGCTAAATCATGATCACCCTTTAAGAACTAATCTAAGCGCCTCCTTCTCTGTAAACTTTCCCTGGTTCATCACATCCATGATAATCCTGTCCTTTCTCCAAATTTATGTAGCACTTGTTATCTGAATTATTCATTTAATGCTGGCCACCTGTTGTGTTTTCTGGAACTTAACTCTCTTTTCTATAATGTTATACTTTATTTTTATACTGTAGATGCGGAAGAATTTTCGGCATTTCTTAATTCCGAAATGAGTGATGAAAATGTTTCCAAGACACAAACAGTTTATGAATCAGACTCTCAGTCAAGTCTTAGTGGTAAAGAAAAGGATCGATCAGCAAATGTGGGTCTCTTGGATCATTTTATGAAAATCTTTTTATATTGCAGGAGAGCAATGGTAAGGTGGTCCTTCATATTTGTTAATGTAATGGACATAAACCTTAGCCTGTGACTTTGGGCATGTATGATATATTTATTTACCTATTATCTGTAATTTTAATTGTACCTGTGAGGCTGAATTTGCTGGATTTTATGTCTGTCATCTGTAAGGTTTGCCTGCCATGGGACTGAGGTCTCATACTTGGGCAGGTTGTGAGGTAGACGTGTGAGCCCCTTTAGTCATTAGTCATCCATCCACCCAGAGCTGAGGTGGCCTTTGTCCTTGCCTACAAAGTCTCCATGAATATTCAGACACCCCTCTGCTGCGTTCTAGCCACACTTGGGACATAGGCTTCTCTGGTGACACCAGTGGTTCTTCTTTGGGTTGTTGCTCCCTCCTGGGCACCATAGACTGCTTTCACCCCCCCAGCACAGGGGAAGATCTTTCTAGGCCACAGGAAAGCCCTGCCCCTTCCCCCTGACCTCCTGCTTCTACAGGCTGCTTGTGTCTTCTCTCAAATGCTTTCCTTTCTTCTCTTCTTAAATAGTATATGATAGATTATTAAACTCAGAATTGGAATCACTAGCTACAAAGAAATTCGTTTCCTTTTTCTCATAGCAAGGAGGGGATGTACTTCAAATTTTCAAGAGATGAGAAGAAATCTATCCTTTCTAGACAAGAAAGGAATACTTAAGTTCCAATATTCTTATTTTATTTTTTATTTTTGCTGTCTTATTAATTTCTTTTTTTTATTGGAATATAATTGCTTTACACTCTTGTACCAGTTTTTGAGGTACGCCAAAGTCAATCAGCTGTATTTATACACATATCCCCATATTCCCTCCCTCCCTCAACTCCCCCCCACCCTCCCTATCCCAGCCCTCTAAAGCATTATCCATCATCGAGTTGATCTCCGTTTGTTATACAGCAACTTCCCACTGGCTTTCTATTTTTACAGTTGATAGTGTATATATGTTTATGCTACTCTCTCACTTCGTCCCAGCTTCCCCTTCGCCCCATCCCCCCAACCTCGTGCCCTCCAGTCCATTCTCTGCATCTGCATCCTTATTCTTGTCTTGTCACTGGGTTCATCAGTACCATTTTTTTTTTTTTAGATTCCGTATATATGAGTTAGCATACAATATTTGTTTTTCTCTTCCAATATTCTTGATGGAGTAGAGACAGTGACTTTTAAAAATGTAAAGTAAACCCACATCATCTCCCTTGACCATGACCATGGCATCCTGTCCTCCTTTCTACCAGCTTCAGGGCCCTGGAAGGTCTGGGTCCTGCTCACCTCTCAGAACTCAGCTCCTCTTGCTCTGGTGCAGTCCACTCTCCCCTCTACGGTCCAGAAAACACTAAGCCTGCTCCCTCCTCAGCCCTCAGGTTCACCCTCCATCCTTTGCACCTGCTGTTCCCTCAGCCCCCAATACTCTCCGCCTCCCAACGCCCTGCCCCCACTGTCACATGACTTCTTCCACTCAACATTCAGGGCTCTGCTCATATGTCACCTCCGCAGAGAGGACTTCTCTCCTGACCACCATGTGTAAAAGGACCTGTCCTCTCACCCTTGTCAGGTTCTGAGTCATTTCTGCTTTATTTGCCTTTATAACATGTATTACTCCCTGAAATTGTATTTTTGTCTGCGTATCGAGGGTCGGTCTCTCCTAATAAGTTGAAGCAGCACGAGGGCAGGCCCAGCTTCGCTTGGGCACCACAACATTCCCCGCACCTAGAACAACGGGTGTGTCAGGGTCAGGCTGCTGGTGTGCAGATCCTAGCTCCTCACTCAGTAGATTCATAACCTTGGGCAGGTTAGCCGCATGCCTCCATTTCCTCGTCTGTGAATTCAGTAGAACACTAGTGCATACTTACCTCATAGGAGTTGTCATTAGAATGAACTGAAATAATGCAAGTAAATGTCTTACCATAGTGTCTAGCACATGTAAGTAGCATATAACAAATGGTGTTACTTTTATTATTGACATAGAATATCTGCAGAAAGATGAAATTGTTCAGGGCTCTGTAACTTTGGGGACTTTGGCGTCTTTTGAATGTTTTTGTCTTAGGTTCTTGCTCATCGTGGCGGCTATTGGACTCTGCTTCAGAACTGCTGTCGGGCCCTTTGGAACTTTACTCAGGAGCTACAGATACTTTATAAACAAACAGCGGCTCTGTATAAAACATTTCCTATTAGCCAGGACGGTTTCCTCTGTACCTCTGTGTTACCATTCTATTTGGGAGCAGAATTACTTATTGACATGTTAATAGAACTACAAAATGTCAGTTCTATTAAGGTAAGAGTATTTGGGTAATTCTTCTTATTGTAAGTCAGTTAATGAATTTTTTGTACCATGCAGCTTGGGATAAGTAGAAATTAATATTTTGCTTGAGTTGTCTTATGGTTTGTCTGTATTTCATGTGTTTCTCATTGTTATTTGGTTCACAGTATATAACATACATTGATGTTAATTACAAATATCTGCCTGAAAATTCAGTTTCTTAAATGGAACAGAAAGTAACATTTACTAAACTCCAGCTTCTTCATAAACTAACCTAAATACATATAATCCCCACAGCAATCTTTTTGACAGAGAAAGAAACAGACCCTAATACAGGTCATGTAGCTTGTTGGTTGACATTTATTTCACTACTTTATCTGTCCCTGTTTTGTACTTTAGATGTTGTAGAATTTGCAGCCATCTCAAATCTAGCACACTGTGGTTTAAAGCATGAAAATAAAATTGAAAAAATACAAACATCATGTAACCCAAACACATTGGAAATTAGTAAACACATAAAAACTTTGAGTCATTGGGTTTATAACATTTTCAGATGTAAAATATATGACAACAATAGCACAAAAGACTTGGAGGGCAAATAAAATTAAACTGTCATAAGTTGTTAAACTTTATATAAATATAAAGTGATACAATATTAACTCTTAAGTGGAATGTGATAAATTAAGTATGCATTTAATAATCCCCAGAGTAACTACCAAAAAAGAGATATAGCTAAAATGCCAAATGGAAGCTAAAAGTAAAATGGAAAACTAAATAATAGTCAACTAAAAAAGGCAGGAAAAGAGGAACAGAAACACATGAGACAAATAGAAAATAAATAGCAAATAATCCAACCCAATCATATCAATAACTATATTAAATAGTGGATTAAATAACCCAATTAAAAGGCAGAGATTGTCTGACTGGATAAAAAAGAAAGACATGTACTTGTCCATAAGAGAAGCACTTCTGGATACAAAGAAACAAATAGATTGAAAATAAAACAGTGAAAGAAATAGTAAGCATAAAAAAGCTGGCAAGGCTATATTAATGTTAGATAAAAATGTTTTCAAATCAAGAAGTATTCTGAGAGATAAAGAGGGACATTTCATAATGAGAAGCACAATTAATTGGGAAGACATACTAATCATAAAAGTGTACGCACCAAATAACAGAGATTCAGAGTACACTCTGGACACCCAGAGCTTGAAGAGCTTCCTGCTTGGTGGACATGTTGTTGTGTCAGGTAGGTATCAGGCCTTGACTCCATAGAGGACACAGAAGCTCCTCGTCTCGGACCCTTCCAGACCTAGCTCTATGCAGCTCTTCCTTTTGGCTGTTCCTGAGTTGTATCCTTTATAAGAAAACTGTATCAGTGAGTTCTGAGTCATTCTAGGAAATTATTGAACCTGAATTTATAGCTAGTCAGTCAGAAGTGTGAGTGACCCTGGGACTTGTGGCTGGCACTTCCAGTGAGCACTGAGCCCTTAAACTGTGGAGTGTGACCCCAACTCTGGGGAAATTAGTGTCAGAATTGATGTGCAGTGCAAATTGGGTTTGGTTGGAAACAGAGCACAAGGCACATGGTATGTTCACCAAGCTGGATCACATGCAGGGTCAAAAAATAAGTCACAATAAAATTTAAAAGGCTGAAATCTTAAAGAATATGTTTTCCAACTGCTACATTATAAACAGATTAAAACAATGTAGAAAGAAAAATATCCAAATATCCAGAAATTAAACAACACAGTTCTAAATAAACACCATGGGTCAAAGAAGAAAACACAAGGGAAATTTAAAAAGTATTTCAACTGATGATAACATACCAAAATTTGTGGGATGCAAATAAGCCAATGCGTAACAGGAACTTTAGTAAATAGGAAGAAAGGTATAAATCAGTCATTTAAGTGTTCATCCATAGGAGCTAGAAAAAGAAGAATATATTAAACCCAAAGTAAATAAAGAGAATAATAGAAATAATAAGAAATGAAGGAAATGGTAAGAGCAGAAATAAATTAGATACAAAACAACCCAGAAAATTAATAAGGTCAATAAATTAATCTTTTGAAAATATTAAAAATGGCAGAATCTTAGGAATACTGATGAAGAACAAGAGTGAGAAAAGCACAAATTACTAATAGTCATAATGAAAGAGGGATATAGCTACAGTTCATGTATATATATATTAGAAGAAAAATAAGGGAATGTCATGACCAAATTTTACTAATGAATTTGGTAACTTAGATGAAATGGACATGTCTATTAGAAAGCACAGCTTAAATCTGACACAAGCGATAGAAAAAATGAATTACCCTAAATGCATTAAAGAAATTGAATTCATAGTCAGAAACCTTGACATAAAGAAAACTCTAGACCCAGAATATTTCCCTGCAGAATTCTAGCAAACATACAAGAAATAATAAATGCTATACCAATTTTTTTAGAAGTGAGGCCAGCTTAACCCTGACAGAGATATCAAAAAGAAAAGCATGAATCAATATTACTCATGAACATAGATGCAAAACTCCTTAATGAAATATTAGCAAATCAATCCCAGCAATATATAAAATATGCAAATTATGTATATAATATATACAAATGATGATCAAGTGGGTTTATCCCAGAAATGTCAGGTAACGTGTGAAAATCAATGAATGTAATTCACCATATTAATAGGATAAAGGAGAAAAATCATATGGCCATTGAAATAGATACAGAAAAAGTATTTACAAAATTGGGTATCGCTTTTTCTACCTGCTCCTCCTCCTCCTCCTCTGGTTGCGCCATGCTCACGCTGAGCTCTGGGCACCTGCTAAGCCAGGGCAGCTGTCGTCTCTCTCCAGCTGCCATCATGGTTATTTACCTGGACCTCATCAGCCATCATGAGATGTTCCCCGACAATTATAATATCCTGGAGGTCGAGAGCGGGCTGTGCCTCGAGGTGGAAGGGAAGATGGTCAGTAGGACAGAGGATAACATTGATGGACATGTACTCTGCTGTCCAGTGCTTTCCGTACCCAAGATGAAAGTACTGGAAGCACAGTAATCACTGATGTTGATATCATCGTGAACCATTGCTTGCAGAAAACCAGTTTCACAAAGGAAGGCTGTAAGAAGTAAATCAAAGATTAGATGAAATCAATCAGAGGCAGACTTGAAGAACAGAGACCAGAAAGAGTAAAACCTTTAATGACAGAGGTGGCAGAATAAATCAAGCACGTCCTTGCTAATTTAAAGAACTGCCAGTTTTTTTATTGGTGCAAATATGAATCTAGATAGTGTGGTTGCTCTGCTGGACTACTGTGAGGATGGTATGACCTCATGTATCGTTTTCTTTATGGACGGTTTAGAAATGGAGAAATGTTAACAGATTTGGCAGTAACTGGATCTATCCCCTGTCATCATAACTGGCTACTGCTTTTCATGCACACGGCGTGAGGACTTAGATAAGTGGGACTGGTGTCATCTTGAGTTCTTTGACTTTTGATTATTGGATGGCAAGGATGGAGCTCATAACATCAATAAAATGAAACCTGTCCTTTATTGAGCATGTCCCATGTGCCAGGCACTCTGCTAAGGAGGCAAATTCACACAGGTCATGTAGGTCACACCTATTATTCACACCTTCACAGCCTGATTTGAGGTATGCATGTGGCATTTCACAGCCAGATGACTTTCAAGGTCTCTTCCAAATTCAAGGACCATGAATCTCATGGAAGGGAATGTTTATCCTCTACTTTTGTTGAGGCAAGTGGAGGCACTCCTGGTCTTTACTACTTCTTGTTGCTACCTACTCTCTCCTAGGCATGGGTTACCTTTAATGGTAACACCGAGTTAGGTGGGGCTAGAGGTACTTGAGGTACTAATTGTTTAGTGGGCTATAGTCTGGCCAGTAGGTGGATCTAAGGGGCTTTGCTTTGCCTCAGAAATTTCTAGGGGTATACACAAATGCAGCAGGGACTTAACGGGAAATGAACGCAATAGTTACATAGCAACTTTAACTTTGCCAAAAAGAGGGTTTTCTAGAAGATTTTCTTCTCCATTAGTTTGACATTTTGCATCGGGGAGTTGGACATATTATTCTACAAACTCAGTGTAACCAATGTATTAGAAAAATTTAATTATTTGTATATACTATAACCTGTTTTTCCTCAAAACTTTACCTTATTTATTGGCTTAATATCCTTACTTAAATGGTGCCTATGTACCAGGAAGTGTAGCAATGACTAGCCATATGTGGCTGTTTACATTTAGGCTTAAATAATTAAAAGTAAGTAAAATTAAAAATCCAGTTGCCCTAGTCATACTTCAGCAGCTCAGCATCCGCATGTGCTCAGTGGCTTCTGAGTGGAGCAGCACAGATGCAGCACGTTTCTGTCACCACAGAAGCGCTGTTGGAATGCATCATCGAGCTTTGATTTGCATAATAAAAATATCGAATTTATTTTCTGTTCAGCTCTTTTCCACGTTATATTTTTAGCTGTACATTCAGTGTTCAGAAAAAAACGTAGTAAAATCTGAAATTACACAATTTTTTTTCATGTGCTACTTGCAGACTATTGAAGAAGAAGGAGAGTTCAGTGTTCCAAGTTGCTATGGAAATATTAAAAATGATAATGGTGGTTCCAGCCTTACTTTTGAGCATCCTTTGGATGATGTCAATGTGGTTGATTTGAAATGGATCCATGACTTTGTATTAAAGTCTCTGGAACTTGTATATCAAGTAGAAAAATGGGAGACACTTGTATCACTTGCCATTCAGTTCAATGCAGTTTCGCAGTAAGTACCGCTGTAAGGGTAGCCAACAGGGACAGACTTCACTGAGAAGAGTATCTCATTACTGACATTTGTTTTTAATGTATTTTTACCTTTGTCTAGTGAGAGATATACAGAGCAAGTGACGCCACTCCTGGTGTATGCACAGCGCCAGCTGCTTCTACGAATAACCAAGTGCAAGGGCCCAGATATTACTCAACAGCCTTGCGTAAGATATGAGGCTGAATATGAACAGAAGGTAAGTTTGGCTCTGTTATTCATGCAGTTGTGATTTCTTATTGGTACACATATAAATAGCAAGACTTAGGAATCAGATAAATGTTCCTATTTTCACTTAGGCATTTCTCATTCAAATCAGCCAACATTATTGAGAGTCGCTATGTGACAGTATTTTTCAGGTGCAGGGAAAACAGAAATTAAGTCCTCGTACACAAGGAGCTTACATTCATGTCAGGGCTGATTTACCTGTTATGCACAGTGGAAACAGTGTCTAGAGCCATAGTACTTTTTAAGGGGCCACTAAATGTTTTAATTTCTTTTAAAAAAGAATAAAAAAAAACTTAATAGGTCAAAGACAGTGTTTCCATTTTTACAATTCATATATTTATGTTTATACCAATGCAGTCATGAAATATAATTTTTAATATTTTATGATGGAGCAGTGGGTCAATGAAGGCAAAAGTGCCTGAGGCCCACAAACATCATGGTGCAGCTTTAAGTTAGGGGGAGGAAAGAGATAAGTAGATTCTCTCATTTATTAACTTAATAAATGTGTATTGACTACCTAAGATTAGAGCCATTGCATTCAGTTGTGCAGTGTTTGTTCTGCCCAAGGGTGTCTGGCATGTGTCGGGGGTACTGAATCCAGTCCCTGCCCCACTCCCCAGTCCGTGTAGGGGCTGCAGGCACTCAGTGAGGACTCCATTTTCTCCTTCTCATAAAGGTTCCTTATGGCCTTGGCATATTCTGGCCTCCTGCATATTCTATGTAGAGAGAATACAGTCTGAGTTCTTGCTTTATGGAGTTTAATTTCAGAGGGGGTGGAGGTAGGGCCACTTAATAAACATGTAAGCAGATAAAAAGGTTTATGATCATCATAAATTCTCTGAGGAAAATAAAATAGGTCAGTGGTTTAGAGACAGGCTGGGGTGCGAGGTGGAAAGCTAAGCAAAGGTGATCTGGGAGATGGTAACATTTGGTGGGAAGGGGCCAGCGATACAGGGGGAAAGAGAATTCCAGCCCAAGGGAAGAACAAGGGCAAGGCCCTGAGACAGGACAGGAGGAAGGCTAGGATGCTACAGTGTAACAGAGGAGGGAGAGGGGGAAAGAGGGGCTGCTCCTTCTGAGTCTTCTTTGTTGCCTCTTCTTCTCCTCAGTGTCTCAATGTTCATATCGCCCAGCACTCTGTTCTTGGTCCTCCTGTCTTCTCTGTCCACACACTCCCCCTTGGAGAGTTAATTCAATCTGTGGCTCCAAGTTACATCTCCAGGCTAGACCTTTCTCCTGGATTCTGTGTTGACATATCTGACTGCCTCTATCAGTCAGAGTTCAATTAGAGAAGCAAAACTAGTTACGATGTCTGTTTGTTTGTCCGTCTGTCTGTCTGTCTATCTATCTATCTACCTATCTAAAGATTTATTAAAAGGAGTCGGCTTGTATGATCATCAGGGCTCACTAAGCAAGCCCAGTGTCCATTGGATAGGCAGTTGGGATCATGAACAGGAAGGAACCCTGCAGGTGTGGCCTGTATCCATAGGCAGTCAGTGAAGGAGGATCCAGTGAGGCGAGAGCAGCTGTAGACCTGGATGCTGTATGGAGTTTAGAGTCTGAAGACCTCCAGCATGTCAAGGACTCCCCTAATTAGGTCAGGCCCACCTACGATAATCTCCATAGCTTAAAGTCAGTTTATTAGGGACTTTAATTAGTATCTGCAAAGTCCCCTCACAGCAGCATCTAGATTAGTGTTTGACTGAATAATTGGGAATAGGTGTGTGTATACTACACAATGGATGCTTCCCTTCCCATCATCCTCATAGTTTAGCCTATCTAAACTGACTCATCAAAAACCCATCACACTGCCTTATCAGCATCATCTCTCAGATGTTTAAGACTCTTCTCAAATTTGGTACATCTCAAACAGACCTGTTCTGCCAAGTCTTGCCCACTTCAATTGTTGAAAACCCCATCCTCCTAGCTGCTCAGGCCAGACATCTTGGAGACCATCCCTGACTCCTCTCTTGCTTTTACACCCCACTTCAAATTGGTTACCAAATCTCTCCCTTCAAAATATATTCAGAATCTGACCACTTCTCACTATCTCCACCACTCCTGCTCTGATCCAAGCTACTGTTGTGTTTGCTTGGATTAATGCAATAACCTCCTGATTAGTTTCCTTGCTTCTAACCTCCCTGAACCCCCGTCTCCAGCCTGTAGTCTGTTCTCAATGACAGATAGAACAACCTTTTAAAAACCTGTCAGACTGTGGCATTCGTCCACTTTAAACCCTGCAGTGGCTTCCCATCTGATTCAGAGTTAAAGTAAACATCCTTATCACAGCCTTGATGCCCTAGTAACTTATCCCCCTGTGATGGCCAGTAACTTGTCTCTCTTACTCCCCTGTAGGTTTCAGCTGCTCTGTTCTTCTGTTCTTTAAGAAGACCCCACCCGACATGGTCTTTGCATTTGCTGTCCCCATACTTGGAATGGTCCACCTCCCCAAATATCCAGATTGATTTTTCTCACATCTTTTCCATTCTTTGCTGAATATCACATTCTCTGTGAGGACTTTCCTCATCACCTTATTTAAACTTATGTGTCTGTTTGCTCTATTTTCTCTATAGTGTTTATAATTCCTTAGTGTACTGTATAACGTACTCTATATTTTTATTGTCTCTCTATTTCCGTTAGAATAAGTTCCACAAGAATAGGGATTTTTGCTTATTTTGTTCTCTGCTATATCATCTGTGAGCTTGGAGCAGTGCCTGGCATGTAATAGGTGTTCAATAAAGATTTTTTAAGTGAAGCTGGAGAAGTGGGAAGAACTAGGTCAAGTAGGGCCTTACTAGGCTGGAGGAAGGAACTTGCATTTTCTTAGACTGTCTTTACATCTCATTGTAGAAGTACCTACAAGGGACAATAAAGACACAGCATCTACATCAGACTGGGGTTCAAGGATGGTTGTATTTTGAGCAATAGGTTCGTTCAAGGCGGGTGGTGGTGGGAGTGGAGAAATGGAGAGAAGAGGACCTTGGACTTTCAACAGAATTACCTTATGTCTAAAAATGTTATGTTTTCAGATAGTTTACAATTTTAAGACTCAAGTATCTGTTAAAAATATTTTTTAAAAAATCCTACAGAGGACGTTAGTTCTGAAAAACTTCACCAGGGAAGTTTAAATTGTGTTAATTATGAGTTGGGGGGAGAGGGGTGGGGATCTGCTGTTGGAAAAAGCAGCCTCTATTTTAAATATGCTTCAACTTACCTGATGGAAGATATATTCAGACTAGTGAATTTATAGAATATCAGAAAAATCATATTCTAATTGCTGTACGTAATTTGCCTAGTGCTTTTCCAGCTGTGCTATACAAAAGAAATATGAAAAATTATGTAGCCACTTTTTTTTTTTTTCCAGAAGTTCTCATGATTGAATGCTACTCTGGAGCTTTTATTTGTAGCATCTTTTTATCTCTCTCTCTCTCTCTTTTTTTTTTCAAATGAAAAATAAGATGAACATTTCAAGTAAGCCAAATTTTTGGCTATAAATATCTAAATGATGTTTGTTTTCTCTTTTCTTTTATAAGATAACCTGCCGAAATTTCATTGGGAAACAGCTCAAGATTAATCCTCCAACCAATGAAGTGACAACTGTAGGACACCGGGCAGATTTCCTTAAAAAGCTTATCTATTCAGGTTGGAACCAATTTTAGCTTGAAGCTCTTTCTCTTTTCTTCAAAACAAGGTTTGCTGTTGTGTTCTACATGCCAAATCTTCCATAATTAAAGTGTTTGCAAAATCTCTTTTGCAGGTTTATTTGACTGAAAATAATCCATTTGATATTTACCATCTTATATTGCCATAAATGTCACTTAGGAGGAATTAAAACATGTTTTTATTAGTTTAATCTGTAAGCTAAAGAACAGAAGTAAAAGTAGAGGGAGAAAGGAAACTGATGGGAAAAACTAAAGATGAGAAAAGACTGTTTTGCACATTTTTTCCTGTTTTTAATCTCATTTGGGAACTCTTTAAATTGACCTTTTGCTATTTTCTTCATTCTGTCTTGATGCTCATAACTTCCATTTCCATAATCAATATGGATTGTTCTTCTATTGGTGTTACTAAAGTTAAGTTGTACGTCTTTTAACAAGAGTGCAAGAGAAGATTTGGGAACATCATGACTCCTTTACTTTTAACTAGTAAGCCTTCTTGGAATGTTTTGGTAGGGCAGCTTGTAGGAATGAGGTAATAGGATGTGATGAAAATGGAAATAATGCCTTCTCTCAATTACACTTTTCCTGTGTCTGTGTTTTGGGTGGGAAAGAAATGCAAGTTTTCCCTTTGAAGTGTTGGGATTCCTTCATTCATTTATCTGTTGATTTTAGGTATGTGTGTGTGTGTATGTATGTATGTATGTATTCATTCATTCATTTCTTGAGTCAGTCAGGCAGCCATTCAGTTATTCAGCAAACATTTATTGAGTATCTACCATGCGTTGTTTTGTACTAGGTCCTGAGAATACAAAAATGAATGAGACTAAAGATTTGTTATCCAATTTACAGCCCATTGAAGGAGACTAATAAATAAACCAGAGATTATAGTGTAGAGTGGTAAGGTCCGTACTGTTATGCTACTGCTGCTGCTGCTACAAACAGTAGTAGTTAACAGCTAGCATCGCTTTTGAGAGACTCCATGTAATTTAGCAGATTTTTATGTAATTTAATGTAAAAGTAAAAGGCAAAATCTGAGGTTGGAGAGGTCAGCCAAAGTTGGATAATAAAGGGTCTTAGAAGGTTGGATAAAGAGGTTCAGATTTATCTGGAGAGCTGTGGGGAGCTAGTTAGAAGGATGTGAAGAAGGAGGATGAAATGATTGTATCTGTGTCCTGGAGTCTTCGGTAGCAGCGTGGAGAATAGGTTGGAAGGAGAGCATGTGGAGGCAGGAGAGCAGCTGCTCCTGGCTTGCGTGTTACAGACACGATGAGGTCCTGGACTTCGATGGTGAGAGCGGAGGGGTGCTCAGGTATGCACTCGTTAGGTGAGGGGGAAGGAAGGGGTTCAAGTTGCCTTGGTTTCTGGCTTGGGTGGCTAAATGGATGTGATATCTTTACTCTATATAACAAACAAACAAAAACCAAAACAGGGAATGGAGGGTCAGGTTAGAGGAAAACATTTCTTTGCTATTACTGAGTTCAAGGTGCCTGAATGATAGCTATGTAGAACGATCCAGTATATGATTGGATGTATCAATGAGGCACTCAGCAGATTTGTAGTTTAGTCACCAATACATTGGTAGTGGTTGGAATCAGGGGCTTGTCTGAGGTCACCCAGGGAGAGTTCTGTGGAGTGTGGACCTGAGGATGGCCTCGCCTTGGAAACTGTGTCAGTCAGAATGGGCTGGGCTATGTAGCAGTCACAGACAGTCTCCAAATGTCATTGCCTTAGCACAAGGGAAAGCCTATTTTTGGCTCGTGCTACTGTGTTCAGTGAGGTTGAGGAGCTCATCATGGGTTGATGGAATGTCTGTCTTGATACAGGCTTCCATGGTTGTTTTAGAGGCAGAAGACTGCACACTAGGGCAGCTAAACCTGGAGGCACATGGTAAATGGTTAAGAGCACAGCCTCTGAAGTAAGACCATGTGCATATACTGTACGCTTTGTGCTCGGGGCTTTATGTGGATCGTCTTATTTCGTTATTACAACAACCTCAGTAAAAGAATTGTTATTGTGTATTGGACATCAGGCACTTTGTGAGTATTAAGTGCTTTGTGAGTAATAGCTTACAGCTGTCTGATGAGGTAGGTTTGTTACTGTCTCCTTTTTTCAGGCAGGAAAAAGAAAGTGCTTTATATGTTTTTTTATATTTTAAAATTTTACATTCATGATTTATGTATAAATCCGGTGGTGGCTCTTAAAGCTGACACTTGAAGGTGACACATGTCACTTCAGTTTTATCGGCTAAAGTCACGTGGCCACATCTAACTTCGAAAGGAGAGGGAAGTGTGATCATACCCTGTAACCGCCAAGGAAAAAGAGACAGAACATGTGAAGGGCCCTCGTGACTGCCATGGAAACAGACAGAGGAGGAGCAGTACCTGAAAGAGATTGGGACGTGGCCCAAGAGGTGGGAGGTACAGGAGATGAGAGCGGCGCAAACAAGGCCAAGGCGAGAGGAAGTGTGAGTCAGCGGTCAGAGAGAGGTCACATAAGGAGAGGACAGAGTGTCTGTTGGATTTGGGAGGTCACTGTCACTGGCCTGTTTGCTGTCCTCATCTTAGGGTCTTGCTCTAGCTGTTTCCCCTTCCTGAAGTGCTCTGCCCCCATCCAGGTGCCTGTCTGATAAATCCCCCACCTCTTTAAAATCTTTGTGCACATCTCCTCTCTTCAGTGATGCTGACCCTGCCTGTTCTGTTTGAAACTGCACCCTGTCTGCTTCCTTCCGGTCCCCCTTACTCTAGTAAATGTGTTCCTTTTTTTTTTTGTACTGCACAGTGAGGTGTAATAAATGTATTCTTTTTACCTGAAGCACTTATAAGCGCTTATCACACTGTACAATTCGTTTTTTTTGTTGTATTTATGGGTCACTCGTCTGTCTCCCCTGATAAGATGTAAGCTCCGTGAGGTCAAGGATCATTGGTTTGTTCATTGATAGAACCCAAATGCCTTCATCAGTGCCTGACACCTAGTGGAAACTCAATATCTACTTGGTGAATGAATGACTTTGTGACTTTAACAAGAGTCGCTTCAAACAAATGGTGGGGAGGGGAGTGGACGTGTTTTGCGTGGTGGGTGCAGTAGTGGTGAGCTGTGCCTGCGCAGAGTCATTGAATGAGAGTTGCCTTTCTTGAAGCTTAGAAGTTACAAGAAAGAGGCAGGAGCAGCCACAAGGAGAAGTAGAGCTCAGGACAGCTCAGGAAGCCTTTGTTTTGTTTGTATGCCTGTTTTCAGTAGAAGAGAAGGAGCATATTTCTATATTACATGGAAAGAGGCAGGAGAGAGGGAGAGCTTAGAGGCAGGAGAGAAAGATATTTGATAGGGCAGGGGATAAACAAGAAGGAGAACAGGCCATAGGGGACTTAGCCTTAGACAGGAGGGTGGGACACCCCTGCTGCTAAGGTAGAAAGGAAGGAGAGAACAGGCCCAAATGCAGGAAACTTTGTAGACAGTAATGGTAGAAGTTGAAGGCATCCTCACCGGTTACTCGAGATTTTCTTAATGAAGCAGGGGGTTGAGAGCACAGTCAAGGTTGATAGGGTTGGAAATTTCAGGAGGGATGTGAGAGGGTGGACCAGCCACTGAGGAAGATAGGAGAAGGGAAGGTAGAAGGGCTGTAGAGCAGTGAGAGTGTCCAGTTGAATAAGGTTGGTGACTGTGAACTTGTAGATTTTACTGCCAATGATAAATTATCTCCTCATATTCAGTGAACAGTGGAAGGACCACCCTCCTGTGGGCCATCGCATGTGACCAGTTCCAGTCAAAGAGCATGATTCTTCCTGGGTGTGTTCTCCTTTTCTTCATCTTGTCTGTCAAACCTCTGGAGATTCCCCCAATGTGGGATGCATAACTCAGAATGTGATTTGTACTATCCACTCCATCCTACAAAGAGCTGGCAACACATGTGACAAACTGTGTCAAAAACACTTGTTATCAAAATGATGACTAGCATCTCAGGGCTAGGAAAAGCACGCCTAGCAAAGCTCTAGACCTGTGTGCTCAGTCGTTTCTTACTGATGATGGCTGCAATATGTCAGAAAAGCACTTGGTCTGCCTGTTGTTAAGTTACATTTGGAAAGGCAAGATGGCGGGCGGTGGGGCAGAAAGGGAGGCGGGGGAATCAGGCTACAGTGATCTTTGGGATGGTTCTCAGTGGTGGTGGAGGTATAGCCAGTTTGAGCAACAAACAGAGCAGGGATGTTCAACTAGATAAAATCTAAAAAAACATTGTAATGGCACTAATAGTTGATTGAGCCCAGCGCTTTATAACTATTACGTTCTTTAATTTTAACAGTCTTAGGAGGTAGATATTATTATGCTTATATTACAGATGAGAGAATTAAATGTCACTAGCAAGTACTGGAATCATGATTCAAACCCAGTGCATCTGATTGCCTAGCCCATAAGGGCTCCACCAAGCTACGAGGTCTGTTCATCATTTGTCCTCTTTCAGTTAGACTCTCTTCTAAACTTAAAGCACTCGAGAAAAAGTTTGCTATATATCAATAGTTATGGGGAGACAGATAGTTTACTGTGCCTCGTTACGACAGTTTCACAATTTTTAGATGATCCTGCAGAGTAACTACAGGTTTTACATTGAGCCATTATCATTAAAATCTTGGCATCCACCTTATAATTATAGCTCTTTATAAAACTCTAGGACCTCTGTGACTAGGAGCATAATTTGGCCCACACTTTTGGGCTTATTAGGCAGATTTTTAGGATGCTGAATTTTTTTCCATATACTGAATTCAGATCATTAACATGTTTATAAGCATGATGGGTCTTATGTATATCACCACGACGTGTTTGCAATTCTTCAAAGAATTTTGAAAAAGACCAGCGATCTGGTGTGGACCTGATGGTTTCCACACCAGATCGCTGCTTTAGAACATCATAGATTTTCTTTGGGCATAACAGCATTTGGTGGTAATGCTTGATACATTTAATTCTTCAGAACAGATATTGTAATGCTCCAGTGCCTGGGAACATTTGGTGTTCTCATTATTTAACAGCATTGTATTCTGCCTCTGGCTGTTTAATAATGCATGTGTGATTTGGTATAGTCTCTGTAGGATTTGGAGGAGTGAGAATACCTTACTTTATAGATGATTTTTTGTATGGATGAGTAACTTGTCCGCTTGTTAAGCCTCATAGGGGAGGTAACTCTATGGATATGCCTTTTATTGTAGCTGTTTTTGCATTCTGTCTGGGATCTCTTTCTTGAGTTTTGACCTTATTGGTATTTAAGTTCTCTAATAGGGTAATTCAGTCGTCAGGTGTGTTGGAATTTTGAAGCCTTTGGCTGGTGTGTTTTATTAGTGCCTCTGGGCATTTAGATTGATGTGACCACATGTGTAGAAAGCAGCCCAAATTTTGTATCACCCTCTGGGATGCTTCCTTGGTGAAACCATCTCTTTGGAGTCGTTGGCATTTCAATTTTAATGTCTACACTGTTACAGTGAGAGATGTAGTAAATCTAGTCTTTTTTTCCCCTCCTTCTCCTCCTTCTCCTCCTTCTTATTCTTACCTATTCCAAACCGTTGAGACTATTAGTGCCTTTAAAACAACTTCTTGAATTATCCATGGAAGTTTTCATAGAGGAACCCGTAGAGACAGAGATGGCAGGATGAGGCCTGCGAAGCTAATGATACTTCCTTATTGCTTTGCATCATTTATCTCATGTCACAGCCACCAAAACAACAGAGCCCTAATTAGACTATAAGGAAGAAGGGTATAAAGAAGAAAGAAGAAAAAGAAAGTAAAGTAAAAGATAATTTAGGGGAAAAAAAAACAAAGAGGAATGATTTATAAGTAGAAAATTGATAAAAAGTAGTAGGATGATTTTATTCAGACCCCATATTTTAAAGGGGGCAGATATCTCCTCTTCCTCCTACCCCTCTTATCGCCCCCAATCACTGGCATGCCTTTGTGATTTTTATTTTAGAGTGTAAGCTCTGGGAGAGTAGGCAATGTGTCTGTATTTTTCACTCGTACCTCCGCAGTGCCTAGCATGAGTGGCAGTCGTAATGTGAGCATCTGTCCATTGAATGCTTCCTCCATGATGAGGTGCTATGCTGGACAGGTTAAAACTCACACACAGGTTAAAACAGTAACCCTTGAATTTAAATATTACCATCCCAGTTTTAACAGATAGTTAAAACGAAGGCCTGGAGACAGTAACTATCTCAAAATATTAATATGTGAGGGCTTCCAGCATCCTCCTGTTCCTTTGCTTTGCTGAACCTCTTTTCCTAATCTCACTCTCTACGGAGGAAGAAAACGAAAGCCAAGCTTGTGAATTCTGGCAAGAGAAACAGAGAAACAGAGCAGAAATCTTTAATCTTCAGGGTGTTGTGCATAAGGGTCGGGATGGGAGGGGAGGGGGAAATGCCTTGTCTCAGGGATGGTGCAGGACTGTGCATGCTTAGAGGAGAGGGGGCTGGTGGAGATAGGATGGAGGGGAGGGGAGAGCGAAGTTGGCGGGAGGAGAGTGAGATCTCTAGAGAGTTAATAAGAGCTACTTGTGGCCTAAGTATTTGATCCTCTTAAATGTGTGATAGGGAAATGTGTCAAGAGTGAACTTGCTGGGGGGACAGATGCTCCTCTCAATGTGGCCATGTTTCTGGTTTGACTAGAGCCTCCAGGGTTTCTAGACATAAGAGTGTAATGAGAGTTGTGTCTCTGCGGCCATTAAATGTGACCCTGTGTTACTTATTCCATCAGGACGTCTCTGGGCTCACAAGGACCCCAGGTCTTATCCCTCAACGTATCTCTGTGCCCAAATTAGCAGGCCTCAAATCGGGGTCATTGCCTATTCCCCAGATCTGATACCCTTTGGAAATCTATTTGGGAAAGGCTTCAGACTTGAACCCTGGTTCTCTCTCTTATCTCTTGTAAGGGTTTAAAATAAGTGAATATCCCCCAAATTCACCTTTCTTCCTTTGTAAAGCATGAGTGATGTCTGTCTCTGCTAGTTGTAAGGTGCTGTGAGGATCAACTGAGATTAAGGCCTATAGAAGTGATTGTTAATAAAGTTTATCCCAGCTGTTTAGCTTTGAAAACTGTTGTCATTCATTCGTGTAACAAATATTTATTGACCACACACCACATAATGGGTGTGGTTATAGGCCAGGGGTGAATTCAGTGGACAAAATGCGGAAAAATCCCTGTCCTCACAGGACTTGCATTCTAGTGGCCAGAGACAATCAATAAGTAAGTAAAACGCATAGAACATCAGAAGAGAATGGGTGCTGAGGAGAAAAGAGAAGTTGCTACAATTTTAAAGCGGGTGCTCAAAGAACGCCTCCCTGAGAAGTTAATGGTTAAGCTGTGAGCTTAAGGAGCTGAGGAATCAAGACATGGGCACTTCTGAGGCAAGAATGTTCTCAACTAAAGTGAACCACTGGTGCCAAGACCCTCAGGTGGAATCATCCCTGGTATGGGAGGGAGCGAGGGGGAGAAGAGCAAGGTCATGGGGAAGCTGTTCCTGTTGAGCCTTAGAAGTCACTCCAAGGGCTATGGTGTTTGCTCTAGGTGATGAGGGAGCAATGGAGGGTCTTGGACAGGAGCGTGGCCTGAGATAACTTACATTTTAAAAGGCATCCTCTGGTTGCTGTGTTGAGAGTGGCAAGAGGGGAAACGGGGAGACTGGCTGGGGGCCAGTTGCAGTAATTCAGAAGGAGATGATAGGTCTTGGAACAACACAGTGGGAGTGGAAACTGGAGCTGGGGAGAGATGGTGGCACTCTGGGTGTTTTCTGAGCGGGGAGCCTCCAGGATTTGTCCTGGATTTGACTTGGGGCATGAGAAGGGATGAGGAGTCAAGGACGATTTCAGCTTTTGGCCTGAGCAACTGCAAAAATAGAACCATCCTTTAATAAGATGGGGAAAGACTATGGGAGGAATGGATGGAGGAAAGATTAGGAAATCAGTTGGGAACCTGCAAAGTGTTCACAGCAGAGCAGAGGAGACCACTGGATAGATGGGTCTAGACTTCAGGAGGGTTGGGGCCAGAGATATAAATTTGGGAGCCACCAGCATGTGGCTACTTAGACCCATGAGACTAGACGAGATAAATGTAAGGGGGTAAATGTGCTACCGACCTGGGTTCTTGGACTCTTTAATCAATAGAAATTGATAAGAGGCAGGACGAGAAATTCAGGCAAGGCTTTCCTGGGACTCATCCTATAGCACAGGTGAGCAAGGACAATGAACAGGTTCCCTTGCTTGCTCCCCAACTGGCAGGGGGGCTGGTTCCTTAAATGGGGTGTGAGGGCGATCAGTGGGTCAGGCTGGCGGGGTCCTTAGGGTGGTCTCCCCACGCCCTCGGTGGTGCTGTGTGCAGGGATCACGCGCAGTACTCTGCTTTTGCTCCCGACACCTCAGAAGTGGCAGTTGGGTTTTAGCCTTTGTGTATCTTATTGTTCATAATTTTCCCCAACCGTACACGCACACAGTTATTTTTAGTGCCTTATAGTTTCTTCGTAATCTGTTGCTTGAGGAGACGTTTGTCCAGGTGCAAGCACTGCATGCAGTAAAGGGTCCCAGGCCCCAGCCTGTCGCAAATGTTAAGAAAAGAGAGGCAGTCTAAGGATTGAGCCCTGGGGTTTTCCAATATAAAGAGGTTGGGTTGATGCGGGTGAATTAGCAAAGAAGGCTAAGAAGGAGTGACAGCAAGGTTGCA
Source organism: Hippopotamus amphibius kiboko (assembly GCF_030028045.1). Classification (NCBI taxonomy): domain Eukaryota; kingdom Metazoa; phylum Chordata; class Mammalia; order Artiodactyla; family Hippopotamidae; genus Hippopotamus; species Hippopotamus amphibius. Next base: position 24,475,040 of record NC_080192.1, on the reverse strand, counting down.
AAAGGACCTTTAAGCCAAGTGAAGAAAGTAATTCAAGGAGGAAGGAGTTAGCAACTGGGTCAAATGCTGTTGAAGATTTATGTGGGATGAAGTCTAAAAGTTGAACACTAGATTTAGCCACATGAAGATCCTTGGAGTGAAATGATGGGGGAAAGTCTGATCTCAGCAGGTTTAAGAGAGAATGGGGAACAGTGAAAATAGAACTTTTGGAGGAGTTTTGTTGTAAAATGGAGCAGAGCAATAGGATGGTGTCTTGGGGGGAAAGTGGGGTCAAGAGAAATGATTTTTATTAAAAAATTTTTTTTTTCTGTTTTAGAGATTTAGATATAGGCACTTTGCTATACATTACAGCTTCAGAACTTATTTATCTTGTAATTGACATTTGGGCCACCTTCACCCATTTTGCCCGCCACCCTGTGCCCTGCCTCTGGCAACCACCAGTCTGTTCTGTTTCCATGAGTTCGGTTTTTTTAGGCTCCACGTGTAAGTGAGATCATACAGTGTTTGTGTTTCTTTGTCTGATTTATTTCACTTAGCATGATGCCCTCAAGGCCCATCCATGTTGTCACAAATGGCAGGATTTCCTTCTGTTTTATGGCTGAATAATATTCTATTGGGTGTATACCACATTTTCTCTATCCACACATGCATCCATGGACACTTAAGTTGTTTCCATGTCTTGGCTGTTGTAAATAATGCTGCAATGAACATGAAATTTCTTTGATTTTTTTTTTTAAAGGAAAATATGCTGTTGAGAATGATTCAGCAGAGGGAAAAACTCATGATTTGGAGGGGAGAGGAGAATTGCTGGAGTGATGCCCTTGCAGCGTAGATGGGCACAGCTGCTGGGGGCTGGGTGGGTCTGGTGATTGCAAAAATCCCTTTGGATTCCTTCCATTTATTCCCGTTGAGGTAGGAAGCAAGGTCATTGCCTCTGAAAGATGGGGAAGAGGTAATTCCCACTCCCCTTTTGTTTTTTTTCTTTGTCACGTAGCCAATTAACCACTCTCCTGTCGCTTCTCACATTAGAATGTTCCTGTGTCCCTCCCTTGTTTCCACTGCTACCCTTAGTCAAGTTCAAATCATACAGTGTCTGTGTTGTAACTTCACAGCCTCTCAGCCACCACCCTATTTACATTGAAGGCTGCTGTGCATACAACTGCGGGCTAACTCTTCCTAAAAAATACTAATCTCTTTCTGCCGGTGTCCTACTCAAAACCCTTTCTTGGCTGCCTGTTAGAGAGGATGAAGGCCACTTGCTCAGCGAGGGCTTCAGGGCTCTGGAAACCCTTCTTGGTTCAAAAGGACTGGCTGTGGCATCTCATTGTGGCTCGAATCACCACCCTTAGTCCTGCTCTCACCCTCTCCTTGCACAAACTAGTTCTGTGACCCAAGGGAAGCTACCAAACTTCTGTATGCCTGCTTTTCCTCATCTGTAAAATGAGGATATAATGGTACACATCTCTGCGGGGTGTTGCTAGGATTCAATGAGACTATCACAGTTATTATTTAGTATACTTAGTGGCGTAGTATAAACACTCAGTCATCTTCAGCCATTCTTATTCTAACTCTCTGAAACCCCTTGCCTTTTCTTCCTGATCTAATCTCCCCTATCTTCTAAGGCATGGGTCCCCAACCCCAGGGCCACAGACAGGTACTGGTCCGCGGCCTGTTAGGAACCAGGCCGCACAGCAGGAGGTGAGCAGTGGGCAGGCGAGTAAAGCTTCATCTGCTGCGCCTCATCGCTCACGTTACTGCCAGAACCGTCCCCACCCATGGGAAAGTTGTCTTCCATGAAACCGGTCCCCGGTGCCAAAAAGGCTGGGGACAGATGCACGCAGCTGGCATATCTTCTCTCCCATGAAGTCCTTCTCGCTCATCCTTTCCTCCCTACACTGATCTGTCTCTTCTATCTCTCCCTCATTTGAGCATGTACCCAGATACTCTCTGTCAATGTGATTTTCATACTCCCATATTAGAATGCCTTGTTGCTGCAGCTAAATGGTGAATTTCTTGAGGGCAAAGGTCATGCCTCTTGACCTCTTATAGCCCCCTTCCCTAGCAAGTGGCCGTACTCTCAAGACCTCAGATTTTACAGGGGGTATCAGCTTGCTCAGCTTGTTGAAGGGGTGAATTTATTTGTTATTCATCCGAAGCCCGTGTTTCTTCTTTCCCGTGTGCCAGCTTCATGGTGTATGCAGCCGGTCTGCAGCCTGATTCATGGGACCGTCACTTCCTCTCCAGAGACCTCGCAGCAGCTCTCCGCCAACGTCTGTCCTTCTGACCACTTTTCAGGACTGCTTTTTAATTCCATACCTGTTTATGGCCTCATCTCCCTTTCCTCTGCACCCTCCGGTATTAGAAAGCTGTCTTTTCCTTCTCTTAAGAGAGCAGTTGCTCATCTTCAAGCTTCTTTGTTTCCTCCTTTCGTCTCTCTCCCAAGGCACCTCGGCTTTGAAGAGGCTGCTGAAAAGGAGTAGATTATTTCATCTTTTATGATCAGCAAAAGAAAAAGTAGGAAGCTTCATAAGGAAAATTGGCAAGATCTAAAGTTATTTGCATTTCATACGAATCAAAAGTTTTCTAAGTTTTTTTCTTTTTTTTTTAAAGAACTGTCAAATATACTGAAAAAAAAAAATTGATCGGAACATTGAAACACCTGCTGCAGACTGGGGGCTTTGAATTTAGCAGCTTTCGTTGGGCCCAAGAAATTCTCTGAATTAGAAAGTCTTTTGCTGCTCGTTGGCTTGCTGCAACATTTCATCCCTCACGTCACTCTTCCCTGTCCTTTCAGAATACAGCAAAGCCAAAGAGCTCCTCTGTGTGCCCGTGGACGTGACAGACACTTTGAGATGTTTTAGAGAGACCTTGGAAAAATCCAAATATCATAACAGATCAATCCGACACAGCAGAAAGTTGCTTTCATTATTTCTTGCACAGACACAAGGTAAAATACAGTTGTTCCTGGGCATCTGCAGGGAATTGGTTCTAGGACCTCCCGTGGATACTAAAATTGGTGGATGCACCAAAATTCGTGGATGCACACATCCCTTACAGTCAGCCCCCTCCCCTGCCACCTCCCGTCCCCAATCCGTGGTTCTGCATCCCCAGAAATGGAGGGCTGACTGTACGTGCTCTACATCCCTTCCTCTTTATTTACACAGGGTACCACCCTGCAGGTCTACCGTGTTCTGCTGTAGGTTCCTCCTTCCCCCACTTCCATGCCTACTCCCTGCTGCCTTTCACTTTCTTCTTCTTGTCTGGTGAATCACATCTCAGTTTCTCACACTTTATCCCAACCAAAGCACTGTCTCACGCCTCTGCTTTTATGCCTTCTGTGAAATGAGCTCACTCTCTTGAGTGGTGTAAATATGGAAGTGGTTTCTTGATTTTTGATTCTATACATCTGTGTTCTTACTGTTTGCTTTGCAAGTATAGTGCCGTAGTCTTGTTTTATTTTCATAAGTTGATGAATTGATTCATACCAAATTAACCATAATCTTTTACCAAAACACTACTTTATCAATGTCAAAGAAAAGGATGCATTTTAATATATACATCAGTAAAATTTCTTATTAATATCATAGATTTTGATCTTAGAGATTTCTTTTAGCTTAAAAAAAGATATTCACTGTTCTTAATTACATTACACTTGTTTTCTCCCTTCTCAAAATCTGTTGATTTGTAAACTCAGTCAAAGCAGGGCTTCAAGTGGTTAAGGGGTAACCTCAGAGAGAGAGGGGATATTCAAATTGAGGCTGAGAAAAATCTCAAACTATCTACATTTAGGTAATGTAAAATTTGTTAAAATCCTAATTTACTTTTATAATCCTTTCTGTTCACATTTATCAGAATAATAAGAAACTTAAGAATAAACTTAATTGTATTTTAAAGTTATTAATAATAGACTTAAACTTAGCATCTAAGATGCTAATAGTCTCCGAACTGATCTTTTAGAAATTTGACCAATTTTTTTTACACCTACTGACAGAGGTTTTATTTATGTGTGTATATAATGTATGTTTGTATGACTCGGTATTTATTTATTCTTGTTGCTGCCCCTCTTGCCCCCCAAAAAGCACTTGCTATGATATGTACCCACAGTTTTGGGTGTATTACATTAAATGGGCCCTCCATATCAAGTTTAAACTTCTTTCAATTATGGTGTACTTTAACAGCGGTCAAGGGCATGAAAAAAAAAGCAAATACAATTCCTAAGAATGGCTTACACCATCTCAATCTGAATTTCACCTGGTACTAAGATATTCTCAGCAGTTTATCCCCAGACCTCAGACTGTAGACTTAAATCCGTTTTAGCTGCTCTCTCACTGAGGTTTTTGACTACTTCCCCTAGAATATTTTTTCTTTTTCTTTTTCTTTTTCCTTCTTCTGTGTGTTCTCTGATCTTATACAGAGACAGGTTCTTTCCTATTTTTTCCCCCTCAGGTCAGAACTACCTCTACATTGCTTCTATCCCAGAGGTCTCTGCCCCAGAGGCAAACTAACATCTTACTGTTGGAAACTCTTTAAAAAAGGGAAACTCAAACTGTGCAACTTCTACCAGTCCCCATGAGGAGCAGAGCATTCTCTCAACATTTACTTTGCAGCAAACTGCCCCTCTCAGCTGTTCCTGATGAGGTAACAGGAGTGTAGAGCACATCCACACACTCACCTGGGCTCTTCAGAAATGATTCAGGATACGAAGTTTAAGGAAATAGTGTCCTTCCAGCTGCAAATGAGTCTCAGCTCTGTACAGAACCCTTCCTTCCTTCTCCCTTTCCACTTCTGCCTCTTTCCTCCTCCTCAACTTCCCTGCTTTCTCCACTTTTAAGTTTCTTTTAATTTTTTCATGAATTTAGGAGACAAAGGAGGAATGAACAATTTAAAATTTACTACTGGAAAGGTGGAGTTTTGCCTGGGCACAGAGGAGATGCACATGCCAACACCCCCTGACCTTTCCCAGGAGCACTTCCGAGTTTTCAGCTCCGTGGAGAAGAGCAAACTTCCCTCCTCACAACTTGGACTCGTAATTTCTTCCTATTATGAAACTATTAGTAAGCTTTATTCATTATGTGTTCATTTTTAATATGATCTGCCAGATTAATGTTGAGATTGCATTTGTCTTGAAATGTTATCTTCTTTAAATGATTAAAAAAATTTTTTTTTTAGCGAAGTATAGTTGATTTATAATATCGTGCTAGTTCTGGCTGTACAGCAAAGTGATTCGGTTACGTATCAATATATATATACATTTTTTTCAGATTCTTTCCCATTATCGGTTATTACAAGATATTGAATATATACCCTGTGCTATACAGTAACTGAAATGATATCTGTAGAAGTAGGATGAAAGAGCTTGAACTTAGAATCTATTCATCACGCACTCGTAGACAGTGGCAGAGCAGCGTGGAGACAAGCTGCTGTCAGCCCTTCCTGTTGCCCGCTTTCCCAGCCTGGCTGTCACCATTGCAGATTCTAGGCACCCTCCCGTCCACCCCACTTCTCCTGAATCTGTGAACCACTTGTCAAGATGTGGCCACTGTTATGTGCTTTTGCTCTGCCCCAGCTGGTTCCATTTTCCTTGTCTTTCCGCTAGATTTGGTTTTTCTACAAGTTCAGCAGTACAAATTCAACCCATGTTGTAGACCTAACGTCTGCTTTCTTTTTTTGTAACATTTTGTAATTTCCCAGTTTTTCTTCCTACGCACAGTATTTTAAAAAATCAATATGAACCTCTAAATATAAAATGAAGGATAAATAAAATGGAATCATTTTATAATAAAAGAATCTATTTGTTGGTATGTAAGAGCTTAGGCACTAGAGGTATAGAGAAGCAATCAGGTGCTCGTATATAGTATGTAAAATATACAGGATATGCATGAATGTGACAGCTACAAATGCAGGCTGAGAGAGGTGTATTGTATTGGTAACTCAGGTACTATCAGCATTGCTAATTTTGGTGACATGTTCTAAAATGGCAAATCGAGGCCATTCTGAACAAAACAAAATCTTACAGTGGTTGCATTTCTGGAAAACTCAGAGCATTTTGAAAACATGCGAAAATACTCTTTCTATGTATAAAATGAAGTTAGACTCAAATAATTTTAAACAGGTTTCTCACCTTTTTCCTCACTGTTGGGGAAGGTTCTGTGCATGGCAGGCTATCCAGTGTCAGGTCCTCACCTAGGAAATACCAGCAGCTGCCCCACTGTGACAACTAAGAAAACCCTCCTCAAATTTCTAAAATACCTCTAGGGGACAGTGCTGGCCTCATTAGAAACCGTTACCATCTTAGTTGGGTTTTTTGGCTACACATCCTAGAACGCATGCATTTATCAGAAAACAAGAATAGATTCAGGTAATATTAAAGATGTGCTTTTTTTTTTTCATTTGGGTAAAGGAAGAATCTGAAGTGCTGTGCTCTTGTCACATCCCTGCTTGAAAACAAACTGTGCAGCGCTTCCCATCTGCTATAGAATAGTGTCCACATTTCTCCAGGTGGCACCCAGGTGCCTCCATGATCTCACCACTACCTCCTTTCTTACCCTCCCTAAAAAGCGTATTCTTGCCACATACAACATTTTTATGTGTATACCCAGCCCTTTCTCCCTTGCACACTTTTTCTGAATTTTTCTCCTTCACCATCTCCACCTGCCTGACTCCTATTCTACTTTCTCCATGTTTTCTACCTCTTAGACCCAATCTCCCACTCCATTACATTCAAATAGAACATCGTTTGCTCTCTTTCTGTATCTATATCGTGTGACATTTAAAGGCTCTATTAGCTTGAAGTTTGCTTATCTACACAGTTAAGGTATAATGCAATTTAAAATAGTCTTGCAAATAGAAAGGAGATATTTTCCAGGGACTGACATTTGTTCTTTCACTTGATTAAAAATACAGATGTTCTTCAAACCAGCAATCAAAGAAGTCTCAACGTTCAGGCATTGCATGAGCTTGGAAGTCTTCTAGTCTTCGCACAAAAGAAAAGGTAGTTTTTAGGAGTCAATAAAACAAGGGAAATTTTGTTCTGAAAAAAATTTTTAACTATTGTGAAAAATACTGTTGTTCATAAATTTAATTCCTTGATAATATTCCATGGCTGCATTTTATTCATCAGATGCTACCTGAGAGAAATGGTTATGAACAATAAGTGGTATAGATCCATTCTCTACTGTTTTAATTAAAATGTGTCTTCAGTGCATTTGCCTTCCCTTTTGGAAGATAGATTTAATAACACAGATCTCAGAAAACGTGCTGCTGGATGCTCTGTTTCTGTTTTAGGGCTGCTTTTAAATGTTGGAGTCAAGCTCTTGATGACATATTCAGGAAACAAGACGTGCTTCATACCTGGAAGGAATTTGGTAGCTCACTCGCCAGTGCCACTGACAGCTGTTCACCTCCAGGTTCCAAAGACTACAGTGAGGAGTTTCTGTCAAAAGCTGGCATTTGGGGCTGTTTGCAAGGAGCGGTGATATCAGCAAAGATAGCACAGTGAGTGTGACGACGGAGAGGTCCCGGTAGTAGCTGTAGCCTCCCTTGGTGGGCTGCCCACCTGTGCCACGTAGGGGGCCACGCCCCATGCAGACTGGGCTCTCGGGCAGCTATGTCCATGTCATACATGCTGTTTACTTACTTGTGCTGTTTCTTCTTTATGGCCATCTCCTCTTCCTGTAACACCTGCCGCATCTGGAATGTGAGCACCACGTGGGCGTAGGTCTTTGTTTTGTTCACCAGTGTATCCCGAGTGCCCCGCATGGAGATAGGATTCAGTGACGACTTGCCGAGTGGATGAATGACTGGGGTGAACAGTTGGTATGTGAGCAAAAATAACAGCGTGGAGGCAGGCTGCCTAGGGCCTAACTTAAGAACCTCCTCGTAAACTCTGGGGCCCCCAGCAAGTTACTCTTCCTCTCTGAGCCTCAGTTGTTCTTATCCACAAACTGTGGTGACAGGAATTACATGACAGACTGTATTAGTTTGCTAGTACAAACTAGCAACAGAGTACCAACCTCTCAGAAATTTATTGTCTCACAACTCTGGAGGCTTGACATCCGAGCTCAGGGCTGGTTTCTTCTGGGGCCTCTCTCCCTGCTTCTAGGTGGCTGTCTTCTCACTCTGTCCTCACATGGTCTTTCTTCTGTGCGTGTCTGTGTCCTAATCTCTTCTTCTAAGGACATCAGTCATATAGGACTAGGGCCCACCCTAATGGCCTCATTTTAATGTGATTACCTCTTTAAAGACCCTATTTCTAAGTATAGTCACCTTCTGAGGTTCCTAGGGGTTAGAACTTCAACATGTGAATTTCGGGGGTGCAGTGGGGTGCGTGATTTAGCCCATAACACAGACCATATTAGTTTCCTGTTGGTGGTGTAACAAATTACCAGAAATTTAGTGCCCTAAAACAATACAAATTTACTGTCTTACAGTTATGGAGGGCAGAAGTCCTATAGTCAACATGCCGGCAGGGCTGAGCTCCCTCCGGAGGCTCTAGGGGAGAATATGTCCTCGCCTGGTCCAGCTTCTGGAGGCCTCCTCATTCCGTAGCTCACGGCTGCATCTTCTGTCTTCAGGACCAACAACCTGTCATCTTCACCTCCTCCCCTCCCTGAGCTCTGCTTCCATCCTCACATCTTCTCTGACTTTTTCTCTTACAAGGATCATTGTGATTACATTGAACCCACCTGAATAATTCAGGATACCCTCCCTATCTCAAGGCCCTTAATTTAATCACATCTGCAGAGCTTTTTGTTTTTTGTGCTTGATTGATTGTTTTGCCATGTAAAGTAATACATGCATAGGTTTGGGGTATTAGGACATTTATATCTTTGGTGGGGGGGTATTATTCAGCCTGCCGCACGTAACGTATGTGAAAGTCTGTCACAGTGCCTTATACCTAGTTAGAACTCATAAATATCGTAAATATTTGATTAATGTGAGAAATTTGAAAAATATGAAGAGAGTAGAGGTACAGGTTTCCTTTACCTCTCTCGTTACATTTTAAGGCTTGGTAGGCAAAAATCTGCATAGTATTTTGAGCTGTGGAGAAATTTTTTTTTAAATAATAACTTGTCCTAGTTAGTAATCACATTGTTTTCAGAAAATTAGCATTCGGACAGGGAAAGTATGGAATTACCACTTTAAGAGTATCAAACATTTAAAGATTTTTTTAAAACTCTGTCAAGTTTGATTTTGTTTTGTTTTTTTTGGCACTTCCCGGAAGGCCCTCTTCCTTTCTCTCTCTCTCTCTCTCACACACACACACACACACACACACACACACATGCACACTCCCCATGCAAGTCTGAGTTTATAACTTAGTAGAGCTTGGCAGCAGAGAATAGAAAAGCTGAGGAAGGTTCCCAGCTTGAAAAGAACAGCTATAGCATTCCTGCCAGAGGACACTTCAGCCTCTCTGAGCCCCTGGAGTTTTTACTAAGTGATTTTCAACCAACAGAAAGTCATTTCCTGGTTACCCAGCTGGAAGTGTGACTTCTACAGTCTTTGTCATACTCTAGGGGCTTTGGCTGTTCTTGGAGATGCCCTGAAGGTAAGAAACTTTCCTCCCCCACTGCTCAGAGGGCAAGGCACCACATAGAGAAGCTGAACACAGATTGACGGTGTTATTAATATATCAAAGCCCACTGGTGTTATTGAAGTAAGACTTAGAAGAAAGTAATGTGGTTTACAGTTGCAGATGCGAGTTTGAAGACCCATGTAAAGAAAACTCAGACTATACTAAGGGACATAAGATGAGACAGTAGTAAACACAGAGACATTACCTTAATCTTTGGTGGAAAGACTTAGTGTCATCATTGGATCCATAATATACTGCTGGTGAGGAAACACATTGTTTCAATCTATGAGAGGAAGTTATTTAATTGCACTTATCAAAAACTTTAAAATTGTGTACCTCCTTTTCCCCAAAATTCCATTTCTAGAATTTAGCCTGTGGAATTAATAGGATAAGTGCTCAAAAATGTAGGTACATCCAATGTTTATTTCAGCATTGGAAAAAAACAAAACGGAGATGAAAATTTTAATATTATGGTACATGTATATGATAAAAATATTAAAGTTCTGTAAAATAATGATGTATCTATGTCCAAGAATAGAAAAGTTGCTTATAAAATAATATGTATTGCATAATTTTAGTATTACTGAGAGTGTGCATGTGTATAATTGTATGTAGAAGAAAATCTAGAAGGAAATTGGCCAAAATGTTACCAGTAATCATGTTTAGGTGGTAGGATTATAGCTGACTTTTCATTTTATTTTTTTCTATGTCCTAGATCTTATATGAGTATGTAGCACTTTTAGAATCACAAAGACTATTTTAATTTTGGAGAAATCTACCAGTATTAGAGATGCATTTATATAAAAATCTTTTTGGAACATTGTCTATGAATCAGTTTCATTTTCTTGTACTTACTTAGATTTATTAAGACATTGGACGTTGAAGAGAGAACCAACTGTTGCCTTTTGTCTGCGTTACTCTTTCAGGTAACACTTCACGTGTATCTTTGTACAGTAGCACAACCATGCAGCCAGTAAAAAAAAAAAATGCGGTGATTTACCATATTGGTAAAATTCTACATGTAGGAAAATAGCATGAATGTTGATTAAATATCATAAGCCCATCTTTCCTTCCATGGCTGAACCCCTGTGGCATTTTCACCTTTAACATTCAGCAGAGTCACTTTTCTCATTTTCCCTACAGAAGGAGGAGTTTTATAGATAAGTAACACCATGTGACTAATGAGCAGTGAAGCCAGTCTGACTGAGTCTAAAGGGTTGCCTTAAATTGCCTCATTTCTAAATAAAGTTTTGCTCAGTTGCATGATGTAAAATCCACCATATAATGAAAGCCAAAAATAAGTTGAAGACTACAGAAGTAGAGTGTCTGCAGTTCTTGGGATTCAGGTTTGACTTCACTGAAGAAGAAAGGAGCTTTTATCTGAAATGCAAGACATTCTGAGATTCGGAAACATAGCCAGGGGCCTCTGCACATCTCCTAAAGGTTCTGTTTACTTTGAAGGATGGGACACCCTTGTTCTGTATATCAGAGGAGTCTGATAGCTTATGAAATCTGTATAGATAAGATCTTTGAGAAAGGCTTCTCTGAGTGTATGGCCAGACTTCAATTTTCTTATTTTCCACATACCTCTTACCTGTGCTTCAAAGGGAAGAGGTGGAAGAGGCAAGGATGCAAAGGGAACGATAATCTGAACTGGATTCCTTCTATTCCATCCTTTACTTTCTTCTCATAGTCCTCGTTCTTGAAGATAATGCTGTTTATGTTTTAGAAAATAAATGATTTTTTGCTTAAATGTAGACATCATTTCTTAGTAATATGACACCTAAAAGAAAAATTAGATGTGGGATTTATTTTCAAAACCTCTTCATTCTTTTTATGATTTTTTAAAGCAAATTTGTAAAACTAAAAGTTAAACAACTGCATATTTTTCATAAGTTTAATGAGCAGTCTGATTAAAATTCATTCCTGATATATACATTAAAATAATTTTATGATGCATTTGTCATCAAGAAGTGTTAATTGTTTTAGATAATATAAGAAGCACTCCTAAATGTACAATTTGATTTTGTGTATTCATCTTGTTTCTGAATATCTGGTACAGCGTTGGTCATATAAATTACCTAAGAAATATTGGTCAAATTAAACAAATCACCTTTTTACTTAATTCAGTTAAAAATTCAAAATTACCTCTGCTTGATTTAGACTTCTGCAATATGTTTTTCTTTCCTCTACTTATAGATTGGTATAGTGGAAAGAACATAGATTTTTGAGTTAAATATACATGACTTTGAATCTTCTTTTTGCCACCATTAGCTGTGTGACCTCAGAGAATTTGTTTAAGCCTCAGTTATATCACTTGTGAGATAATAATCCTTCCTTCTAGGGGTAGGTTAAGTGAGGATTAAATGAGATAATATTTACAAAGAATTTACCAAAAGTGCCCCAAACTGACCCTCAACAAATAATATAATGATAATTTCTTCTTGAAATAATAAGTATCCAACTACCATGGAATTTAAAAGGCCCATCTTGAGTGATAAAAGCATTTGGAACCTATAGTGCTGAGAATATTGATACGTATCATGTATTCTCATCTCACAGGGTACAGTGTGCTAGGCATACGCAAAGTGCTTTAGGAAATAATACATGTTATGTATCTTTCTCTCTCGTTGCTGCAGATGCAAGTTCCAGCTCTTCTTTTCACTTTTTTCGCTTTCAGGGTTTGCTTAGAACCACACTTCCACACCCCAAAGCTGAACATTGCTATGCTCAGTATGAAATTACTCAGCTTCTTCCCGGCATTGAGCTTTTCTCTGACAGATACCGGGCTGACGTCTGCTCTGTAGTTGCAAGTCTGTATTACGTAATCCGTGAACTGCACTTTGCTAAGCAGAATCTAATAGTAAGTGATTTGTAAAATCGACAGGCTTAATTCACTGTGGTATCTTACCCCACTTACCTTATACTTTTCAAATATTACTAATGCTCTTTTGGTTAGTCCTTGTTTAACTTTTAAACTCTATTTTCGGTATTCTGATCTGTACTTCAAAATAAAATATATTAGTTAATATTCTTTCTTTGACATCACTGTTTGCATTGCATTTTGGATACAATAGTCATGTCTATTTGGTTTTGTTCTCTTTTTTGACTCTATTGTTTTATCTTTTTTTTTTCTTTCCTAAGATGGTTGGTGAAATTGACTAGAACATTTCGCTGGTCTCAAACAGAGGAATCTAGTGCACTTATAACTTCACTGAATTAAGTCATGCAGGTCATATCAATATTGAAGCTATGGGAGTATTTCTTTATTGAGATAAATTTATCCATATGTCTGTCTCGTCTTTTCCATGTAAAGGGCATATCTAAGTGAAAAACTGTGAAATTAAAGACAGACACTTCTTAATATTCTAGGAATTTAAAAAATACAAATACAATTCTCTTTTCATTTGGGGAAATAAATCACAGTATATATCATAATTTGAAGTTGATTGCATTTTAAACATAAATTAGTATGTTCTGTTGGTCGTTTTATATTTTCCTCCTTTATCTTATTTTTCCTTTTTTCTTCCTCTATGCTATTTCCTTTACTTTTGTATGTCTTTCCCCACCCATGTTTGCTTCTTAATATCTGTTCTTTTTTTCTGCTTTCTCTTTCCTCTATAATTTTCATACTTTCTTTTTTCTCATATATTGTTTTCTATTCTCTTGTTCTAAATTCACTCTCTCCTTATATTGAAAAGATTTATTGCCCCCTGGTATTGGTTGTTAAGTTATAATGTCATGTCTTAAAGTGGAGAGGTTGATACATGCTTGGCAGATTTGGCAAAAAAATTGTTTATTAGAAAAAAATAACAAAATGGTGCTCCTCTCATTGTTAAGGGGATTCATTCCTGGATTTAGAAAATAGTTTTATCCCTTCGGTAACCTTTAGCTGTCTAGTCATATTCATATATAATACATATCACTGCACTGGAAAAGAAATGAGACTTTTTTTCTCTGAAACTTAAGAAATTGAGAACATTTTTCTGAATAATTGAGCAATTGGCAGCAATAAAATGGTGTGTTTTTATTTCTCACTAAAGAAAAGAAACAATCTCAGAGGTAATAGCCAACTCTCATTGTTTTGTACTGCATTAATTGTAGGAAAAGGTATCGTGTTATATTTGTAGAGCTTCACTGTGGAAAAACGTGTTATGTTTGAAATCATTTAATCCTTTTTAAAAGCTGTTGCTATTAGCAGCTGCCAGTTGACTGGCAATGAGATTCCTTAGCTGAACTGGCAAGATGTAAACAGTTTCCATTTTGTATTACACTGCCTTCCAGAAGAAGCCCAGTGCCTAAGGAGACTGCTGTCACATAAAAAATTTGCTAGGGGACCCAGTGCTGTGGAATCATGGGAAATAGTTTGCTAAATAATAAGGATCCCACTCCCCCTTCTTGCTCCATCTCCCCTTGATGGAGCAGGACCCAGCTGCAGGCAGCACTGTTCCTCAATACCTGCCTTTAGCTGGATAGTGGTTAGGTCAATTGAAATTGTAAGCTTTCACCTGTATCTGTGAGACTTCAAGAAGACTTGAACTTTGGGGTTGACTCTAGGAAAATAAAAATACTATGTGAAGAGTAAGCTTAGGTTTTAATCAGTAGAATATATGCTCTGTGAAGGCAAGGACTTAGATTTTTTCTCACTCAACAATATCTGACATATAACAGGCCTGCTATAAATATATTTTGATGATGGAGATATTCCAATTGAAGACAAATAGCTGACATTGAGATGAAGAAGTAGAAGCTATTAGGGGACACAGATGTGAGTTCCTTTGCTTGAAATTTTGCATTTATTTGTTAGCTTTTTTGCTAAAATGTTTTTACAGGCCTCAGTAGTTCATACATATATATTGAATTAAATTTTTTTCAAGGAAGATGATTAATTGGATTTTTATTTTTCCATGCTTAATGAAATGTAAAACCTAGGTTTTGGGTATCAAGTGGCATCTACGTGGAACTGTGAGTCACTGATAGCACTTTAAAGTTCTGATAAAATTAGGAAGCATATATTAGGAAGATCATTTCACTTATACCAAACAGTACAGTCTTCTAATGTGGAAAACTCGATCACAATTTTGCATAACATCTCTTACATCAGTATTTGGTTAAATTGTATTATTAGGTTATTAACTTGATAAAATATGTTTCAAAACAGAGTGTTTTTCTGTTGGTAGATTCTGCCTCTCCTTGCATTGTACCAATATTTTGTTTCTGGAATTTGCCAAGACCTAGTCAGAAATCTGGAAGCAAGAATCCTCAAGGTACGTTTCAAGCTTTTAAGACATTTGATATTGTTAAACCATTAAAGATGAATTACTTTGGTTCTAATACTCGTCATCATAAGCTGATAATAATATATGATATTGTGATGATATTTAAAAAAAAAAAAAAACTTGCCCAACATAGCAGTAAAGCATGAGAAAGAACCAGGTAGAAAGGCTTAGATCATTTTATGCTTAGGCCACAATAATGTGAGGAACAGCTACCCTTGGTAACAAGGCTCACCGGACACCATTCAGCCTAGAAATCACCATTTCTGAAAGACTGGTTTCCTCATAGAGACCAGTGAGCTATTTTCCAAAGTTTCTGAGTTTTTTTTGCTAAGGATCTCTATGTCTATCATGGTATTCAGAAGTTTTTTATTGCACAGACAGTTGAAGTGATAAAACGCACAGACACTAAATTAATTACTTCTGTAACCCAGAAGTTAGGAGGCTGTCTGCCTTTAAGATTCATGTGCAGTTGGCTTGGCCCCCACGTGGAGTGGGGAACATCAAGCATCTTGTTTTCCCTGTCCCTCATGGTTGTAGGCTCCCACTATCGTTGAATTTATTTTGTACGTGGATCCCTTCAGCAGCCAGCAGATTTGCTCTGTTCTGCACCTCTTCATCTCTAATGCAGAATTCAACCCTATTCCATATTTTACACACACGCACACTCACACATAAACACACAAACTACATTCTATCCAAGGTCTTTATTTCTATATTGAACTTTACTGAAAATTGGGAACGTAAGGAAATTTTAGTTGAGGCAAAACCAGCAACTTAAAATAGAATATTTGGCATCTCTGAGTTTAAAATATTTCTTGTCCATTATCGCAGTCTTTTGCCTCCTATCCTATGGCTTCATCAGCTGTGTGCTGGTAAATGTTTCACAACTTACTCTAAAAAAAAAAAAGCCTTGATTTGTAGCATTTTTTTTCTAAGCTCTTTATTGGAATATAATTGCTTTACACTCTTGTACCAGTTTTTGAGGTACACCAAAGTGAATCAGCTGTATTTATACATATATCCCCATATCCCCTCCCTCCCGCGACTCCCTCCCACCCTCCCTGTCCTGGCCCTCTAAGGCATCACCCATCATCGAGTTGATCTCCCTTTGTTATACAGCAACTTCCCACCAGCTATCTATTTTACAGTTGGTAGTGTATATATGTCTATGCTACTCTCTCACTTCATCCCAGCTTCCCCTTCGCCACCCCACCCCCCAACCCCATGTCCTCCAGTTCATTCTCTGCATCTGCATCTTTATTCTTAACCTGTCGCTGGGTTCGTTGGTACCATTTTTTTAGATTCCATATATATGAGTTAGCATATGGTATTTGTTTTTCTCTTTCTGGCTTACCTTGCTCTGTATGACAGTCTCTAGGTCTATCCACCTCATTACATATAGTTCAATTTCGTTCCTTTTCATGGCTGAGTAATATTCCATTGTATATATGTGCCACATCTTCTTTATCCATTCATCTGTTGATGGGCATTTAGGTTGCTTCCATGTCCTGGCTGTTGTAAATAGTGCTGCAATGAACATTATGGTACATGTTTCTTTTGGGATTATGGTTTTCTCTGGGATTACGCCCAGTAGTGAGATTACTGGGTCATATGCTAGTTCCATTTTTAGTTTTTTAAGGAACCTCCAAAGTGTCTTCCATAGTGGCTGTACCAACTTACATTCCAACACCAACAGTGCAGGAGAGTTCCCTTTTCTCCACACCCTCTCCAACATTTATTGTTTCTAGATGTTTTGATGATGGCCATTCTGACTGGTGTGAGGTGATACCTCCTTGTGGCTTTGACTTGCATTTCTCTGATGATGAGTGATGTTGAGCATCTTTTCATGTGTTTGCTGGCCATCTGTATGTCTTCTTTGGAGAAATGTCTATTTAGGTCTTCTGCCCATTTGTGGATTGGGTTATTTGCTTCTTTGGTATTCAGCTGCATGAGCTGCTTGTATATTTTGGAGATTAATGCTTTGTCCGTTGCTTCGTTGGCAAGTATTTTTTCCCATTCTGATGGTTGCCTTCTTGTCTTGATTATGGTTTCTTTCGCTATGCAAAAGCTTTTAAGTTTCATGAGGTCCCATTTGTTTATTCTTGATTTTATTTCCATGATTCTAGGAGGTGGGTCAAAAAGGATCTTGCTTTGATGGATGTCATAGAGTGTTCTGCCTATGTTTTCCTCTAGGAGTTTTATAGTGTCTGGCCTTACATGTAGGTCTTTAATCCATTTGGAGTTTATTTTTGTGTATGGTGTTAGGAAGTGTTCTAATTTCACTTTTTTACATGTTGCTGTCCAATTTTCCCAGCACCACTTATTGAAGAGGCTGTCTTTTTTCCATTGTATATTCGTGCTTCCTTTGTCAAAGATAAGGTGCCCATATGTGCTTGGGCTTACCTCTGAGTTCTCTATTCTATTCCATTGATCTTCCTTTCTGTTTTTGTGCCAGTTCCATACTGTCTTGATCACTATGGCCTTGTAGTATAGTTTGAAGTCAGGAAGCCTAATTCCACCAACTCCATTTTTCCTTCTCAAGATTACTTTGGCTATTTGGGGTTTTTTGCATTTCCATACAAATTGTAAGATTTCTTGCTCTAGTTCTGTGAAAAATGCCATTGGTAATTTGATCGGGATTGCTTTGAATCTGTAAATTGCTTTGGGTGGTACAGTCATTTTCACGATGTTGATTCTTCCAATCCAGGAACATGGTATGTCCCTCCATCTGTTTGTGTCATCTTTGATTTCTTTCATCAATGTCTTAAAGTTTTCTGCATACAGATCTTTTGCCTCTTAGGCAGGTTTATTCCTAGATATCTTATTCTTTTTGTTGCAATGGTAAATGGGAGAGTTTCCTTAATTTCTCTTTCTGCTCTTCCGTTGTTAGTGTATAGGAATGCAAAAGATTTCTGTGCATTAATTTTGTATCCTGCTAGTTTACTAAATTCATCCATTAGTGCTAGCAGTTTTCTGGTAGAGTCTTCTATGTGTAATATCATGTCATCTGCAAAGAGTGACCATTTTACTTCTTCTTTTGCAGTTTGGATTCCTTTTATTTCATTTTCTTCTCTGATTGCTGTGGCTAAAACTTCCAAAGCTATGTTGAATAATAATGGTGAGAGTATCTTGGTGAGAGTTGTCTTGTTCCTGTTCTTAGAGGGAATTCTTTCAGTTTTTCCCCATTGAGAATGATGTTGGCTTTTGGTTTGTCATATATGGCTTTTATTATGTTGTGGTAATTTCCTTCTGTGCCCATTTTCTGGAGAGTTTTAATCATAAATGGATGTTGAATTTTGTCAGAAGCATTTTCTGCATCTATTGAGATGATCATATGGTTTTTATCCTTCAGTTTGTTGATATGATGTATCACGTTGATTGATTTGCGTATATTGAAGAATCCTTGCATTCCAGGAATTAACCCCACTTGACTATGGTGTGTGATTGTTTTAATGTGCTGTTGGATTCTGTTAGCTAGTATTTTGTTGAGGATTTTTGCATCTATATTCATCAGTGATATTGGTCTGTAGTTTTCCTTTTTTGTGATATCTTTGCCTGGTTTTGGTATCAGGGTGATGGTGGCCTCGTAGAATGAGTCTGGAAGTGTTCCTCCTTCTGCTATATTTTGGAAGAGTTTGAGAAGGATGGCTGTTAGCTCTTCTCGAAATGTTTGATAGAATTCGCCCGAAATGTTTGATAGAATTCGCCTGTGAAGCCATCTGGCCCTGGGCTTTTGTTTGTTGGGAGATTTTTAATCACTGCCTCAATTTCTGTACTTGTGATTAGTCTGTTCATATTTTCTATTTCTTCCTGGTTCAGTCTTGGAAGATTGTACTTTTCTAAGAATTTTGATTTGTAGCATTTGCAATTTGCACAGTATAAATACTCCCACTGCAGCTGACTTCAGCCTACCAACTGGGCATTACTGAATGTGGGATTGGAACAAGATGTGCATGGTTGGCTCTTGCAATTGGGGGTGAGTGAGCTCCAACACTCCCCTGGCTTAGCCCTCCTTCTCCTTTTTTGGAAATACCCTCCTTCCCCAGACCCTTCATGTTTTCTAATGAGGGAAAATAAGACTTCCCTTTGAACTGCTCTCTCCATCAAGACCCTGCCTGTGGGCCTTGTTTTCAGATCCAAATTGTCTGTTGCATTCTATTTCTAAATAAAGATAACACCTTCACTAAGAGGAATTCTGGTGCTCTTGAGATAATACATTTTAACCTGGGAATAAATAATTTGTAATCAACCAGGAATTCTGATTCACCCTTACTGAGTTACTGAACTCTTAAGAGTCTCTGGCTTTTGAATTCCAATAACAGTTTTTAAAATTCTGCATACAACTTTTCTCTCTCTGTTTTTAAAACAGTGCTCTCTTCAAGACTGCAAAATTCTCGAGGCTAGGGTCCGTGTCTTATTCATCTTTTGGTTCCCTATAATGTCTTGAGTAATAAATTTATATACTTGATATTCAGTAATTAATTGTTCAATTGGATTTAAAATCTTTAGACATATATCAAGTGCCTACTGTCCACACTCTCCTTGGTGTTTCATGAGAACTCACCAAGAAGATACTTGGTAAATGTTTATTGCTTTATCTCTGAGACACTCATCCAGTATCTCCTATATAAAGGCACTGTGTTAGTAACTCTAATCAAAGAAATGTAACCCATGGTCTTTGCTTGTAAAGAAGTGAAAAATAGGGAAAGGAGATGGGACGTACACACAAGACAATAATGTGTGTACCTCCCACTTGATCCCTTCCAAATGAGTGTGATGAACATGATCTCCAGGAGTTTGAAAGAGGGAAAAATGGTTTTGGGTCTGTAGGTTTTACCAAATAGATAAGATTTAGGCTTGAAAAAAAATAGAATTAACTGAGCAGGAGAGAGGAAGAAGGGATCATTCTCGGCAGACAGTAGTGTGAAAGGTGTAGAGGTGAGGAAGTGTTGACGTGTTTAGGGTGCAGAGGTAGTTGGGTTAGACTGGAGTGGAGGGCTTGAGTAGACAATTTGGGGAAGGTGACATGCAGACACCAGAGGTCCATAATGTAGAGGATACCAGGGGCCCAGTCTTGAATTCCAAGCTGAGATGTAATATGAAAGCTGAGCAGTGAGAGAACTGAGGAGGTTGTGGAGTCAGAATTGGGTGACAGTTTTATTCTGGTGTCACAGGAGGCAAGAAGCATGGAAGGGTTGCAGTGACCACTAGTAACACGTCAGAAGGAGATCCAGAGAGGCACTGAAAGAATCTGGAGCAAAGATTTTGATTAAATGACTATTTTTTAATTGATTGTTAGCACTTGGCAACTGTTTTTGTGTTAGAGTAGCTTAAAAGCCAGTGAAGAACTATAGACTCTCTTCTGTAGCCTTGGGTTGGTAGGGGGAATTCATGACACAGTTTTGATCAGTAGAGGGACATGATCAAAGGTACCTGGTAGGAGTGTCAGGAACAGAGTGAGATGGGAGTGGGATCTTACTGGCACTGTAGGACTGGAAACACAACTAGGGCGATGACAGAAGGAATGAAAAGGGGCAATTGATGCATCATATAGAGGAAGGAATGACAGCCCCCGTGAGCACAGTTTGCCTGACCTTCCTGAACTAAACTGGGGTCAGTGAGTGGGAAGAGAGAAAAGTCATAGTCAGGAAATAACAAAGTGATGCTTTCTGACAAATCAAAGAGCAGTAGATCACACTGTTAAGTCTCTACAGTGCACTAGTGACTTCCGGGGGAGCTTTAAGACCTCTTTATGATCAGCTGGTCTGGCTTCACTTTAGAATTGCCAACATCCTGAAAGATTTATTACTCTCAATATATCCAGAATTCCTGGGAAGGGTACTGATGGTTCTGTATTTGTGTGACTGAAGGGTTGATTTATGAGTGGTTCTTTTTCCCATCTGGCTTGTTTGTGTTCACAGTGTTAGTTGTTTCTGAAAATACATGTCCATTACTATGAGCACGGCTTTTTCAGTTTGATAAACTGAACCAGAGGTAGCCTGAACAGGTAGTCCATGTACAGCAATCTCACAGTCAAGACCAGAGGAGACTAACCTCACACAGATATGGGGAAATGTTTTCTCCAAGGGGCAAAGAGCTCCGATGACTCCCTGATGCCTACTCTGATATTATATGGCACCGGGGAGATTAGAGCCCAAGGTGTCTTGGGCAAGAACTAACTGCAACTCAATAGACAAGACGTTTTCTCTTCTCTGTTAAAAATATTCTCCTGACTTTTTATGTTTTATCTTTGTGTTATTGTCACATCCTGTTTCCTTCCAACTTACCTTCTTTTTATTTCTTTAAAATTGGTACACTCTTGAGATTCCTAAGATAGTAGTTAAAGAAAAAAGAGAGAGAAAGGTGAGTATGCATGTCGAGAATAAACTGGATTTTCTTTTTCTATGTTTTAGATATATATCATCTTCATCCAAGTTTGTATTTCACTCCCTGCTTCCACAATTTACCCGTCTCTGTTCTCTATAAAGTTGCCAGATGTTTTCAAAACATGTCAGGTACATGACCTGCCCTGTTCAAAACTCTCCAATCACTTATCATGCAGAAAATCAAATCCCGAGTCTGTACTCTGGTCTACAGGCTACCATTTGCAACCACCTCCCAACCCTCTTCTCCTCTCTCCCTAAGCTCCTGCAACACAGGCCATTCCCTGAACACACCAAGACCCCAGGATTGCTCCTGCCACCATGTGACCTTTGTATTCAAGGTCACCTCAGCAGATTTTCATGTCTCCCTCCATCATATCATTCCCAGATCTTCTCTTGAAGGTTTTCTCCTCAGAGAAGTCCCTCCTGACCACAATTTCAAAGATTATAATTCGTCTGTACCTTTTATCTCTTTTCATACTGTGTATATCTTCATATATCACTTAAATTTAGCTAACCATATATCCCAATGGATGTAACCTCCAAGAGGGCTTGGTGCAGAAGAGGAGCTCAATATACATGTTGAATGAATGCATGCATTCGATGATTTGATTTCTTCCTGTAATTTCCTGATTGAAAGTCTTGCTGGATTATATTCAAAATAAGCCATGTACGATATATAGCTACCGATTGACTAATATTGTTAAGTACATGTCTATAGAATCAACAGTGTCCATTCATTGTGGATAAGAAAATGAACAGTTGATGCATTGTGGAATTCATCTCCTGGTTTGTTTGACATTCCTTAGAGTGTTGGGGAAATCAGGAGTGTTTTTGTTTTGTCTTTCTTTTAAACCATACTTTAACATGGGAACAAAAGGATGAATTCAAATTTTTAAAAATTCTTCCACGTCTATCCTATTTTTTTAAATGTGTTTGTGTCTGATAAAGTAGGCCACATCTGATGAACAGCCATTGTTCTGAAAAGTCGCCTGCTGTAATTTACTAGCTTCTTGGTCCCCTGCACATGTGAACTGGCTTACCCACAGACACATGCACCTCCACCACCATGTTGTCTAAACATTAACTCATAATGCCTTACCAATGTGAAGCAGACATTTTGGATCTCAGAAAGTTGATTTTTCTCTAAAATTTTAATTTTGTAAGTAAAACAAATGGTTTAATTTTGAATCTCTCTCTCTCTTTTTTTCTTTCCTTTATAGATAGAAGTCCTTATAGATTTAGGATTCTTTTCCGAAGCCTTTCATGAGATATCCCAGATTTTTTATGGAAAAAACATGCCTTCCTCAGTACCTGCTGGCTGTAAAGCTATTGGAAGACTGAAGGTAAACCTGCTGATTTGATTCAAAGCCATTTTTTTAACCTTTTTTAAAAAATTAATTGTATTTATTTATTTATTATTTTTTGGGGGGTACACCAAGTTCAATCATCTGTTTGTTTTTTTTTTAATTATTTTTTTGGGGATACACCAAGTTCAGTCGTCTGTTTTTATACACATATCCCCATATTCCCTCCCTTCCTTGACAATCATCTGTTTTTATACACATATCCCCGTATTCCCTCCCTTCCTTGACTCCCCCCCCACCTCGAGTCCCCCCCACCCTCCCTGCCCCAGTCCTCTAAGGCATCTTCCATCCTCGAGTTGGACTCCCTTTGTTATACAACAACTTCCCACTGACTATCTGTTTTACAGTTGGTAGTATATATATGTCTGTGCTACTCTCTCGCTTCGTCTCAGCTTCCCCTTCACCCCCTGCCCCCTCCCAAACCTCGAGTTCTCCAGTCCATTCTCTGTATCTGCGTCCTTGTTCTTGTCACTGAGTTCATCAGTACCATTTTTAGATTCCGTATATGTGAGTTAGCATACAATATTTGTCCTTCTCTTTCTGACTTACTTCACTCTGTATGACAGACTGTAGTTCTATCCACCTCATGACATATAGCTCCATCTCATCCCTTTTTATCATTTTTTTAACCTTTTGAAGGCCACATTCCTAAAATCTAGGAAACACTTCCACAGAAGGGTATTTACAAGTCTCTGGTACTGCAGACTTCTTTGTTAAGGCTGATTAGCAGTAACATCAGACATACACAAGGTTTCCTGTGTCTGAAATGGAATGGTGGGTGTCATGACGGGGAGGGGAGTGTGGTCTTGGAGTAGGTTTTTACTGTGGATTTTGACTCTATGTTATCATGAACTGTCTCAGTAGATACATTTATCAGCCACTCTTTCTTTGACTTTTGGGTCTGAGCGTATAATTCCTAGTTAATATTCTTGGTCAAAACAGTCTCTCTTCATGTTTTATTTGGACATTTTATTTGGATATTTTGTTTTATATACTTTATACCAAAGAGTTAAGCATGTGTTCAAATTTCTTCTGATTTTCGTAAGGAGAGAATGTTCCTCTATTTTGTCTAGTCTTTTTTGGCTTTGGGAGAGTGTTTTACCTGGTTTGCTTAATTTGTATTTGTAAATTGCATAATTGAAGTATCCTTGAAAATGAACACTGATGTTTATGTTTAAATCAGAGTGAGCTCTTATTTTCCTCTGCTTCAGTTTTTGTGGAGATCTGGGGGTCACTGGGTGATCTTGCTTGGGGCAGGGGCTTGGATCCTGATGGGCCAGCAATAAAGGAAATAGGAGGAGGTAACAAGTCAGTTTCCTGGGAGAGACTGCCGGAGCCTGCCGGCAAAATCGATCAGGTCCTTAGGCAAACACGACGCGACTAAGAAAGACAGACAGACAGACAGACACACAAAAGATGGGGTCGAGAGGGTCAGAAGCTCATAGGCAACTGACAAACTTCTTTATTTTACAGTGGCTTTTTATACAGATTAAATCAGAGGAGTCATTGACAACAAGGCTAAAAGAAAAATGATTCTTACTTTAGAGAACAATGTGTTTTTCCCATAACCATCTACCGTAGCGAGCATAAGACTCCCTGTTGATTGTTTCTAGATGTACTAGCGAGATCACAGACCTATGGGCGCACATAGTGCAGCCCAGGGGATCACATGCTGTTTGTTTAAGCACTTACTCAAAGGTCAGGGGTGGCGGGACAGAGAGCTATGCTTGCCTAGGCAAGCCCTTACAGTAAGGCAGCTCCCAGGGCTATGTCCTGGAGACCAAGGCCCTTGTTGGGGGCAACTACGGAAACCAGGACCCCTGTTCAGGGCAGCTCCCCGCAAGAGACCATATGCATGAGGAGTGAGACTGACAGACACGATGCATGCTGGTGGAGTTCAGATTCGGAGGGCCCAAAAGAAACTGTGGAATAGGCTATAAGTCTTGAAGACTACTCGCATAGGCTGACATTATATTTACAGAGAATGCATACATTACTTCAGTGTATACCTCTAAAATGTTGCTGTGTTTTTCTCATTATGACTGCTACAGTGTTATAATTTATTGTCACGAGGTGTCAAGTTACTTACAGAAAATTCTAAGAGGGCCTGTCGGTAGGCAGTCGGATATTGTATGTTTATACGTCTGCAGTTGTCCCTCTATACCCGTGGGCTCCACATCTGTGGATTCAACCAACCATGGATTGAAAATATTTGGAAAAAAAATTCCAGAAAGTTCCAAAAGGTGAAACTTAAATTTGCATGCTACCAATTACTTACATAGCATTTACATTGTATTAGGCATTATAAGTAACCTGGAGATGGTTTAAAGTATGTGGGAGGATGCACCTAAGTTATATGCAAATACTGCACCATTTTATATGAGGGGCTTGAGTATCACAGACTTTGGAATGGGAGGGAACCCTGGAACCAATCCCCCACAGTTACCAAGGGACAACTGTGTATCTATCTAGCTATCTATTTGGGAGTCAGTCATGTTTTTTGGTTCATTTTCGATAGCACAAACTATTCATCTTGTTACCTGGGTTAAATCAGCAGTATTTTCTTGCCTGCTTCTCAAGCAACAGCCTTTCCCTGTTGTAAAATAGTTTGCATTTTGTTATTAAAATTATATTTTAATTCATTTAAAAATATTTATTGAGTGCTGACTGAATACAGGCACTATTCCAGACATGGGGATAGAGCAGTAGAAAGATAAATGGACTCATTGCCTTCCTGGAGGCATGTTACTATTGGACAGTCCAGCGAGGAAGACAAATAATAAACATATTAAGCACGTATCTATACATCAGATGGTGATGTGCTGTGAAGGACAGTTAAGCTGAGTTGAGGGGCCAGGAAGTGACCAGAGTGGTCAGTGGCTGTTTTATTGAAGGTGGTTTGGGAAGTCTCTCTAATAAGCGAGTGAAGGATTTGCAGGAACAACTTTCCAAATAGGAGGCAGTGCAAGGGCAAAGGCCTGCAAGATGTGGTTGAGAAAAACAAGGGAGGCCACGTGAGGCTGGACTAGAGAGGAAGAGGAGGAGGAGAGGGCAGGACCCAGGAGCCAGGTCATGTTGGACCGCACAGGGCTGGGTGAGGACCGGAGTTTACTCTGAATGAGATGGGAAACCTTGTAGAGCTTTGAACAGAGGAGTGGTGGGATAGGAAGTAAATTTCAAAGAACTACTTTGCTTCCTGTTTGGGGAATGGACTGTGGATGAGCTTGGACATAACAGGGAGACCTGGGAGAAGGCCCTTGCCAATGATCTGTGTGAGATGTGACAATGGTTGGGGGTAACAGTGGTGGAAGGAGTGAAAAGTGGTAAAATTCTGGGCATATAGCCAAGGTAGAGCTGACTTGTATTTGCTGATGATGGTTGAGTTGTGAAATGTAAGAGAAAGAAGTCAAGCCCGACTACCGAGTGTCCAGCGTGAGCTGCTGGTAGAACAGAGTTTTCCTGCTGCTCTGAGGCAGGGGTAGAGATGTTAAGTGTGAGATTCCTAGTGGACAAACAGGTGGAGATATAACTCAGGCAGGTGCAGAGAGTATATGATCTGAAATTCAGGGGAGAGGTTGGGGCTGCAGGTTAATTTGGGAGCATCAGCAGAGATTTAAAATCATGGGACTGGCTGAAATCAGCTGGGGACCAAGATAGATAATGAAAAGTAGAAGTCAGAGGACTGAACCTTGGGGTCCTCCACATTTAGGGTCCAGAAGACAAGAAGGAAAGGGAGGCCAGTTGGGTAGAATGGGAATCAAGAGAGTGTTTTCAATGATCACTGCTTTCACCAAAACAAATAAATAAGCTGTCTGAAACTAATTTTTACAGGTAAATTCCAAACTTCATTTTTTATCAACTGGTCTTCATAAGACAAAAGTGTGGGTGAATTGTCTCCCGATAGATTGTGACTTCAAATTTTGTGTTCTCAAAGTTAATTTGCAGCTTTCCAGCTTCAACTGGGAATTTAAAAAGTGTAATTAAAAAAGGAAATGTGTTCAGGGTTTATAATTAAAATAGGTACCAATGTTATTAGGCTGCAGGCTAGTTATTTAAAGAAAGGATTAATGAATTAGATTTCAGTTGTAAAAATAGTTACCGAAAAAGTCTTACAGATTATGATTGGACTTTTCACAGACTTTTAAAAAAATTCCATTTTTTTAACATACTCATATTGGGATTCTGTTCTCATCACCAAATCTAAAGTCCCATCATTAACCCTCTTCAAATTATATCCCCAAAGGTCTCTCCCTGGATTCAGTTTTACTCACTTTTCAGTGTATTAAAGGAGGTAAAGAATATCTTCAAAAAAAGGAAAGTTTTTAAACACTTACCAACACTTTCTTCCATTAAGAGCTATGTGTGATGACTTGATTTAGGCGTCCCTCAAAAGCAGATCCTGAGGCAAAGATTTGGAAACAAGTAGTGTGTTTGGGAGGTGATTCCAGGAAGAACGGTGAGTGAGTGGGAAAGTAAGACAGGGAAATGAGGAAAACCGCTCCACAGAGCAGTAATGAGATCACTGCCATGGGCAGCCAAGGCCTGCAGAGAGATAACCTCTTGCCCCTCATTTAGGAGTTGCTTCCTGCCCTTCTGGCCTCTCCTGAAACTCTCTTGTGGCCACAGAATGCCCTCGGGCAAAGAGGTACAGGTGCTTGAAGTGGGATACCATGCACGTGTGCGTGCCCTGTTCACGGAAGATGTTGGTGACTTCCAGGTGACCAAGAGGATGTGGATGGGGGATTAGTGTTGACATCTAAGAATGGGCACCTTTTAAAAAGGGCTTCTGTACCTAGAGGGATGCACCCTCATAATGATCCAACCATGTTCTGCGGCAAATGAATGTTTTCTAATGCAGCATTATATTTAGAGCTAAACATATAAACAGGCAATTCACAAACAAGGAAAGAACCACAAAAAGCATCACTGTGAAGAGTAATACAGTTTTCTTCAAACTGGCAAAAACATTTTTAAGTGCTAATACACAATGCTGTTGAAAGTACAGTAATTCTGGTGTTTTCATACAACGTGGGTGGAAGGTAAATTGAGCTAGCCCTCTTCAATTTTCTCAGTGTATTCTTATCTTATGACCTAGCACTTCTGCTTCCAGGAATCTATCCAAAGGTGATAATCAGAAATGCCAGCAAAATAGTCACCAATACTTAAACCAGGGTTGAATAGTGGGGTTAGGGTAGGAAGCGGTCTTTTTAGGTGTCTAACAATAGGAAAGGGGTAAGTTATTATGCTATTGATACATTCATAGGATAGAATGTTACTGAGCTATTAGATGAGGCTTACAAATAACTTAATGGTGTGGGAAATAATTATGATGTAACAGTTAGTGAAGAGGAATACAAATCCATATGTAAAATTTAAAAATACATCAAAAAGAAACTGGTAGTAAAGACACCAAGATATTAACCTTGGCAGCCTAAAGATGTTGACTTTTGCTTTCTTCCTTATACTATACTTGTCTTTTCTGACCAGAGCACGTATTACTTTTATAATAAAATTTATATGTAAAGTAGTTTTAGAACACATTAATAGTTTCATCTAAAAGAGCACTCAGTACTCTTGTTTCTAATGTTAACATTTTGTATATTGACAGCTATTTCAGTCATTTGACTCGGGAAAACCCCTTACTAGTAAAGAAAATATGCAGGTAAGGATAATGATATTTATAAATGTTGGCTATTTAGTGTGGGTACTTTTTGAGCTGTGTAATAATGCTCTTTTATGTCTGGTAATGGGTCTTATCTCCAAATATGAGGCCAGAGGTACGGTTGGACCCAAACTGATCTGGTTTTCAGATGAAACAAATATCAGTTATTGCTCCTCAACTTCTCTATTACACATGCATATTCAGTTTGCTTATCTAGCCATGCCAAGTACCTAATACCTATCTTAGTTACCTACTAACTTTGATTGTAAGTACAGCGTTTTGTGATGGCCTACCTGTTCAATACTGCTTTTACTCGGATCCATTGCCCTAGTTTGGAAGGTTTTCTTTTCTTTTTCAATTTTTTATTGGGACATAATTGACAGACAACGTCGTGTAAGTTTAAGGTGTACAGCGCATTGATTTGATACATTTATATATTGCAGTGTGATTACCACCATAACATTGGCTAAAGGAAGGTTTTCATATGATGTTTTCATAAGCAATTCCTCTGACTTCCCCACTATTTTTTTTTTACAAAGAGAGGACCAGACTGCCCATCTAAATAAGTTTGTTCTTGTCAATAATGCAATAATTGGGTTTTAAGTTTTTGATGGCCTAGAAGCATTTAAATATTTTCAAGTCATTTAAAAAAATCTCAGGAGTACCAGCAGCTTGTCCACTAGGAAGTGTTGGCGTGGGAGGGTGGTAGGGCAGCCATTGCTAAGGGGCTTACAGACGGGCAAGGGGTTCGCACAGCCAGGCGATGGTTAATGCATGTGGACAGATACATAGTTTTTTGTTTTTCTTTTAAATACTCAGAAACAGCCTTTTCTGAGCATTTAAAAATGTTTCACTAAGTAAACTATTAATTTTTATGAAATAACTTTGAGAGACTTCCTCAAAATTGTTTTATTTTTTTCTTCCATAATTTTGATAGGAATATATCCAGCTTTTATTAAATGTAATCTTATTACTTTTCTATTATTGTTAATTTTATTCCACAAACTTCACCTTTAATTATGCTTCAGATGATTCATTGTTTTTGCCTTAAAATTTGTTTTACTTTATAAGCCAGTTGCCTGAAATGAAAGAACTGGTATTAAGAAGATACAAATACATATTCATCTTTCATTTTAGTCTTCCGAGACCTTGGGATGCTTTGGAATATTTATTTCTTTCCAGTCATAAATGCCAGGGCATCCTAAAAACGTTCTTTTGGTTTTGGTTATAAAAGTGGTTTTGAGTATAAAAGGAATGTCTGTCTGATCTTTTTTTTTTAAACAAAAAGAGATTGACAGTACTGTATAATGGAAAGCTGATTTCTATTAGCTAATTAATTAAAACAGAACCGTTGGTCTGCTCAAGACGCTTCAGATTACACTTTATATTTTCTGTATAGAGGGAGAGTAAGGAGTGTTAGATAGCATTACTAATTAATCTTCTTTTGATCCTCAAGTGTTTGTGTGTAATTGTCAGGGCTCATTAAATCACTGTTTGCCTCCTACTCATCCCTCCACCCGCAGCCAGTCTGAAGTTTCTTTTCTGGATGGGGAATGTCAACCATTTTCCTGGTACAATCATTTGTTACCAGGCCAGTCTCAGAGTTGCTCCATGTCTGGCTCTTTTGCAGGTATTGCTTTCCACCCTTTAGAAGGGGTTAAGAAAGAATGAACAACAGCACTAGGCCTCCCCACTGCAAGCACTGCCTCAAACTCTCCCCAACAATGAGGTTTTTCTTTTTTAGTTCACATAAGGCAAATAATGTACTTTTTTTTAGAATATATGGCCCCAGCATTCGCCTTTTATATTAGTTCAACAGATATTTAATAAGAACCTATTGTGTGCAAGGCACTGTTCTTGCGCTGTCAAATAAATACATCAGTTAAGCAACAATACAGATTCCACGCCCTCAGGGAGCTTATGTTTTAGTGGGCAAGACTAGTAATAAACATGATATATATGTAAACGTTCTAGATGAGTGAATTATGTAGTATGTTGGGAGGTGAACCCTGCTGTAGGGGTCAATGAACCCAGCAGCCCATAAAGGGGATTGGGAGCATAGGACTAGGCTGGGGTTATAATTTTGAATGGGGCAGTCAGCTTAGTCCTCAGTGAGGTGATGTTGGTGAGCAGATCTGAAGGAGGTAAAGGCACAAGTCATATGAAATCTGGAGAAAGAATAATCTAAGAGCAGGCTGCAGTAAGTGCAAAGGCCCTAGGGCAGGATTGCCTAGCTTAGTGAGGGACATCTTGGGCAGTGTGGCTAGAGTTGTGTGAATGACAGGGGAGCAGTAGGAGACAAGGTCAGAGAGGTAACAGGGTGGATGGTGGTGGCATGACCAGATGGAGAAGGGCCTTGTAGGGCTTTTATCACTAAGCTCTTACTCTGAATAAAAGGAGGAGCCACTGGAGGCAGAGGTGTGGCCTGATCTACTTCCATTTTAAAGGGATCGCTTTACTTAATCGGTTGAATCTGTTGTGTGCCAAATACTATTCTGGTGCTGTCAATCAAACACATTAGTCAACCAACAATCAGACAAATTCTCAGTCCTCATAGAACTTGTGTGTGTGTATGTGGTGTGTGTGTCTGTTTGTGGGGGTGGCTAGGAATACATTTTTGCACGTGTTGAGTTTGAGATGTCTGTTAGACCCCCAAGTGGAAGAATTGAGTCAGAAGTTGCTTATGAGTCTTGAGTTAGAAGAGAAGCTGGAGCTAGGACAGAAACTTGGGATTTAATCAGCATTTAGATGATATTAAAACCATAAGCCTGATTAAGATCATCTAAGGGAAGAGAATGAGGATAGAGAAGAGGACTGAGCCCTGGGACACTCCAGTGTTTAGAGGTATAGGAGAAGAGGAGGAACCAGCAGAGAAGGCTGAAAAGGAGTAGCGGATAGAATAGGAAACAAATGAAAGGAGTGTGGTGGCTTGAAAGCCAAGAAAAGAAGCATTTTCAGAAGAGAGAATGATTAATAGTTTCAAATTTTGCTGATGAATACAGTACCATAATTCGCCAAGTATGAAACATGCATTTTTTTAAACAATAGCTCTGCAATTAGAATGCATTTTACAATTGTGGGCATGTTAAAATTTGATTGGCATATCAAATAATGGTGTCTTAGGTTAAAGTAACATGGCATATGAAGACTGAGAATGAAACATTGGATTTAGCCAAGTGTAGGCCATTGGTGACCATGCCCAAAGGGTTTCAAAGTAAGAATGGAGTAGGTTTAAAAGCAAATGAAAGGAGAGAGATTGGAATATTGACAAACTTGTAGGTTATTGCTGTAAAGGGAAGTGAGAATTAGGGTAGCAACTGGAGAAGGAAGTTAGGGTATAGAAAGTTTTTGATTTTTAAAATGCAGGAGAAGACAGCATGGCTTTGTGCTGGTGGGAATGTCTCTATAGAAAGGGAACACTTTTTAAAAAATTGAAGTATAGTTGATTTAAAATGTTGTGTTAATTTCTGCTGTACAGTAAAGGGATTCAGTTATACATACATACATACTCTTTTTCATACTCTTTTCCATTATGGTTTATCATAGGATACTGAATTTAGTTCTCTGTGCTATACAGTAGGTTTTTGTTGTTTATCCATTCCATATGTAAGAGCTTACATATGCTAACCCCAAACTCCCAGAGCATCCCTCCCCTCCTTTCTCCCCTTGGCAACCACAAGTCTGTTCTCTGTGTCTGTGAGTCTGTTTCTGTTTCGTAGATAAGCTCATTTGTGTCATATTTTAGATTACACGTATAAGTGATATGATATGGTATTTGTCAGAAGGGAACATTTATGATGTAGGAGAGAATGGCCGAGTAGACCAGTGGGGACAGGACTGATGGCCTAAGTGGCGGCACCAGCCTTGGGAAGCAGGAAGGAAGGCAGGGCAGTGAAGCAGATGCTTGGGTAGGTGGGAGATGGAGCTGTGGGGTCTGTGGACACGGCTCTGACTGCTTCACTTTTCTCACTTAAGTGGAGGAAGTACGGTTACTAGCTGGGAGGGGCATTGAGGAGAAAGCGTTAGAGTTTAGAAACAAGAAGAGCATGAAATGGTAGTCTAGGAGAGAGCAAGAGTGAATGGACTGGGAAAACGTAGGATGATGCCCAGGTGGCACTGAGGTTTGGTCAGGAACTTAAAGTGGGACCACTTAGCACGATTGCCAAGGAAGTGTACATGCAAGCGAGGGGGCCAGGAAGTTGAGGGAGTCCTCAAGGCAGGGGTTCTCATGATTGACACACAATCTAAGCTGGGAAGGGGTTTGCTTGTCCACCCATCCTTCCCCGTTTCCCACCCTCTGAGCTCTAATTCACTCGCGCTAAAGCAGAGCGACCAGCATGCATGGCTGATGAGCTTTTTCAGTTGCTCCATTTTGATAAGGTGCCCCCTCCATGCTGTCAGCACCAGGTTCACTCTCATTGTGTGACCTCGTGGGGCAGGTCACCAACTGGTGGGGAATGGCAGGAGCACTGTGGACCTGCTGGCATCGTTGTGATGTTATGTCTCTCTTGATGGACCTGCCAATCACCGTCCCTCATGTCTGTCCCCGCATTCCTCATCCCGCACCAGTGAGGACAGCAGAAGGGGACTGAAGCTAATGACATCTGAGAACAGTGTTTTACTACTTTGCCTTTTTTTTTCTTTTTTCATTTTTTTTTTAGGCACTTGATGATTTAATTAAAAAAGGCTTGCCTGTAATTCTGGTTACAGTCGGTCAGCAACATCTCTTAAATAAGTTTGCCTTTGTTAAAGCGTACTTTTTCATAAATGTGGCTGCAACAATAAATTGTGTCCCAGAACATATAATGAAACCAGGCAGCTGTGGACTTACTAATGAGAAAACCAAACCAAACCTCCCAAACTTGAAAGGTAATCTTTTGTTTTATTTATTTATTTTTTGCTTATTTCTCTTTCTATTCCCTTTCCCCACCTATTCCCACTCTACCCCCAATAATCCATGTGAACATTCTAGTAGATATGCATTCATCGTTTTCTCTGCGCTCACTCAGTGACACACGTACGTGTTTATGCCTAGGTACCTGCCTCTCCATATCCAATAGATATGTCTGCATATTTGTCCACTTCCTTACATTATATACAGTTGAGCCTTGAACAACACAGGTTTGAATGGCGCAGGTCCACTTATACACCAGTTTTTTTTCAATAGTGAGTATCACAGTACTTCACAATCTGTGGATGGTTGAATCTGCAGTTACTGAACTGGGGATACAGAGGACTGCCTATACTGAGCGCCAACTATAAATTATACATGGATTTTCAGCTGCATGGAGGGTCAGTGCCCCTAACCCCTGTGTGGATCAAGGATCAGCTGCACATACAAATTAGAATTTGTCATTTATTTAAGAAATGATGTATTTTTAATTTTTCTGCCCCCTGCAATTCTTATGTAAAAAAATCTCTGCTAAATCCTTCCAAGTCAACCGCTTTGCTTTGGTCCCCTAAACTGGCCGTGTGGTGTTCTATGCTGTGAACACCCCATGTTTGTTCAGCTGTTCCCCTATTGTGTGTTCAGTTTGTCTCTAGGGAGCAGTGTGGAAGCACTGCACATCCATACTGTAGTGTATGTTTCTATAGGATAAGGTACCCATGGAAGGGATTTATGGCCCTTATATACGTACAAAACCGTATATGTATTTTTCAAATGCATTAATGTTGCCTTAAAAATAATTTTGTTTTGTTTTGCTTTTTTACTGCCAAGTATGATGTTAACTGTGGGTTTTTCATAGGTGTCCTTCATCGGCTAGGAGAATTTTTCTTTTATTCCTAGCTTGTTGAGTGATTTTATCATGAAAAGGTGTTGGATTTTATTAAATGCTTTTCCTGTGTCTGTTAAGATGATTATATGGTTTTTGTTTTTTATTCTATCCATAAGTATGTATTATATTACTTGATTTTTGAGTGTTTAACCAACCTTGCTTTCTTGGTCATGGTGTATAAATCTTTTTATATGTTGCTGGATTGTTAGGATTTTGTTGAAGATTTTTGCATCCATGTTCATAAGATATAGTGCATAGTTTTCTTTTCTTATGGGGTCTTTGTCTAGTTTTGCTATCAGAATAATATTGGCCTCTGTTTTAAAGTTTAAGTTTTATTACTTTTCAGGTATGGTGAGGCCAACAGATCAGAGACGGCTGCCACTGAAAACATAGTTTGTTATTTACAGCTCCCGAGAGAGGAACATGCTACAACGAGGGAGGACCACACGGGGTGGGGGTCACTCAGGAGGCAGAGAGAGCGGGAGAAAGAGGTGGATCAGCCTCTTCCCAGGACTTCTCATGTTCTGGTACTCATCCAGGCGTTCTTCCATACCATTCTCCAGGCATTTGTTTTCTATCCTTGTCTCTCTGTCACTTTCCCTTAGGGGAGAAGACCTAGTCCCAGATCTTTCTTCTGGGCCCTCCCTCATGCTCAGTTGACCCTCTAGCTCTAGAGCCTCCTAATTTAGGAGAAGAGCCAGACGGGTTGAAGTTGGAAGAAGGGAGGAGGGCAGGTGTATTCAGTTCCCTGTTATTCTGGACTCGCTCTTTTACTTGACAAACTTAGTCTCTTTGTGTATTAATTCCTAGTCAAATAACAACTTGTAGTTTTTCTCCCTCCTGTGGTCTAGAAGCCAGGCTTACGAAAGCAGAGGAAATCTATGATCTAAATTCTCTCAATGTTCCCTTGCTCAGAATGAGGGCCGTCTTTGGATTGTGGGTGGGAATTTTGAGATATTTGAGGATTGTAGATTGCGCTGTTCCAAATGGTCTCACTCTCTGCTCTCTGCTCTTCGTGTGAGGGCTGGTGCAAATCAGTAGAACTGACACTTCCACAAGATCTTATTGAGATATTATAAATATCTGGAAGACCCCAAATATTTTGAGCACCTTAAGGGGTCCTGGGATCCCAGATGAGGAACCACTACTTTGTATCAGTAGCCGATAACTTGAATGGCATCACCAAGCATCCAGAAGATCCTCTCAGGACTGTCTGGTTTGTTTTAAGGACCAGCCTCACTCTTCTAAAGTATGATTTTTAGGGACCATTTGGTATAGCACTATGTTTCTAATGATCATTGTGGTTGTTTTTTTAAACATTAAATTTCCCAACTAATGATGAATTTTTTTTTGGGGGGGTACACCAAGTTCAATCATCTGTTTTTATACACATATCCCCGTATTCCCTCCCTTCCTTGACTCCCCCCACCTTGAGTCCCCCCCACCCTCCCTGCCCCAGTCCTCTAAGGCATCTTCCATCCTCGAGTTGGACTCCCTTTGTTATACAACAACTTCCCACTGACTATCTATTTTACAGTTGGTAGTATATGTATGTCTGTGCTACTCTCTCGCTTCATCTCAGTTTCCCCTTCACCCCCCGCCCCCTCCCATACCTCGAGTTCTCCAGTCCATTCTCTGTATCTGCATCCTTGTTCTTGTCACTGAGTTCATCAGTACCATTTTTAGATTCCGTATATGTGAGTTAGCATACAATATTTGTCCTCTTTCTGACTTACTTCACTCTGGATGACAGATTGTAGTTCTATCCACCTCATTACATATAGCTCCATCTCATCCCTTTTTATAGCTGAGTAATATTCCATTGTATATATATGCCACATCTTCTTTATCCATTCATTTGTTGATGGGCATTTCGGTTGCTTCCATGTCCTGGCTATTGTAAATAGTGCTGCAATAAACATTATGGTACATGTTTCTTTTGGGATTATGGTTTTCTCAGGGTCTATGCCCAGTAGTGGGATTACTGGATCATATGGTAGTTCTATTTGTAGTTTTTTTAAGGAACCTCCAAATTGTTTTCCATAGTGGCTGTACCAACTTACAGTCCCACCAACAGTGCAGGAGAGTTCCCTTTTCTCCACACCCTCTCCAACATTTGTTGTTTCCAGATTTTGTGATGATGGCCACTCTGATCGGTGTGAGGTGAAACCTCATGTGGCTTTGACTTGCATTTCTCTGATGATGAGTGATGTTGAGCATCTTTTCATGTGTTTGTTGGCCATCTGTATGTCTTCCTTGGAGAAATGTCTATTTAGGTCTTCCGCCCATTTGTGGATTGGGTTATTTGCTTCTTTGGTATTCAGCTGCATGAGCTGCTTGTATATTTTGGAGGTTAATCCTTTGTCCGTTGTTTCATAGGCAATTATTTTTTCCCATTCTGAGGGTTGCCTTCTAGTCTTGTTTATGGTTTCTTTCACTGTGCAAAAGCTTTTAAGTTTCATGAGGTCCCATTTGTTTATTCTTGATTTGATTTCCATGATTCTAGGAGGTGGGTCAAAAAGGATCTTGCTTTGATGGATGTCATAGAGTGTTCTGCCTATGTTTTCCTCTAGGAGTTTTATACTGTCTGGCCTTACATGTAGGTCTTTAATCCATTTGGAGTTTATTTTTGTGTAGGGTGTTAGGAAGTGTTCTAATTTCATTCTTTTACATGTTGCTGTCCAATTTTCCCAGCACTGCTTATTAAAGAGGCTGTCTTTTTTCCATTGTATACTCGTGCCTCCTTTGTCAAAGATAAGGTGCCCATATGTGTTTGGGCTTACCTCTGAGTTCTCTATTCTGTTCCATTGATCTTCCTTTCTGTTTTTGTGCCAGTTCCATACTGTCTTGATCACTATGGCCTTGTAGTATAGTTTGAAGTCAGGAAGCCTAATTCCACCAACTCCATTTTTCCTTCTCAAGATTGCTTTGGCTATTTGGGGTCTTTTGCATTTCCATACAAATCATAGGATTTCTTGCTCTAGTTCTGTGAAAAATGCCATTGGTAATTTGATTGGGATTGCATTGAATCTGTAAATTGCTTTGGTTAGTACAGTCATTTTCACTATGTTGATTTTTCCAATCCAGGAACATGGTATGTCCCTCCATCTGTTTGTGTCGTCTTTGATTTCTTTCATCAGTGTCTTAAAGTTTTCTGCATACAGATCTTTTGCCTCCTTAGGCAGGTTTATTCCTAGGTATTTTATTCTTTTTGTTGCAATGGTGAATGGGAGAGTTTCCTTAATTTCTCTTTATGCTCTTCCGTTGTTAGTGTCTAGGAATGCTAGAGATTTCTGTGCATTAATTTTGTATCCTGCTACTTTACTAAACTCTTCAATTAGTGCTAGCAGTTTTCTGGTAGAGTCTTTAGGGTTTTCTATGTATAATATCATGTCATCTGCAAAGAGTGACAATTTTACTTCTTCTTTTCCAATTTGGATTCCTTTTATTTCTTTTTCTTCTTTGATTGCTGTGGCTAAAACTTCCAAAACTATGTTTAATAATAGTGGTGAGAGTGGACACCCTTCTCTTGTTCCTGTTCTTAGAGGGAATTCTTCCAGTTTTTCCCCATTGAGAACGATGTTGGCTTTTGGTTTTTCATACATGGCTTTTATTATGTTGAGATAATTTCCTTCTATGCCCATTTTCTGGAGAGCTTTTATCATAAATGGATGTTGAACTTTGTCAAAAGCTTTTTCTGCATCTATTGAAATGATCATATGGTTTTTATCCTTCAATTTGTTGATATGATGTATCACATTGATTGATTTGCGTATATTGAAGAATCCTTGCATCCCAGGGATAAACCCCACTTGATCATGGTGTATGATTTTTTTAATGTGCTGTTGGAGTCTGTTAGCTAGTATTTTGTTGAGGATTTTTGCATCTATATTCATCAGTGATATTGATCTGTAGTTTTCTTTTTTTGTGACATCTTTGCCTGGTTTTGGTATCAGGGTGATGGTGGCCTCGTAGAATGAGTTTGGGAGTGTTCCTCCTTCTGCTATATTTTGGAAGAGTTTGAGAAGGATAGGTGTTAGCTCTTCTCGAAACGTTTGATAGAATTCGCCCATGAACCCATCTGGTCCTGGGCTTTTGTGTGTTGGGAGATTTTTAATTACTGCCTCAATTTCTGTACTTGTGATTGGTCTGTTCATGGTTTCTATTTCTTCCTGGTTCAGTCTTGGAAGATTGTATTTTTCTAAGAATGTATCCATTTCTTCCAGGTTATCCAATTTATTGGCATATAGTTGCTTGTAGTAGTCTCTCATGATGTTTTGTATTTCTGAGGTGTCCGTTGTTACTTCTCCTTTGTCATTTCTAATTCTGTTGATTTGCATCTTCTCCCTTTTTTTCTTGATGAGTCTGGCTAATGGTTTATCAATTTTGTTAATCTTCTCAAAGAACCAGCTTTTAGTTTTATTTATTTTTGCTATGGTTTCCTTCCTTTCTTTTTCATTTATTTCTGCTCTGATCTTTATGATTTCTCTCCTTCTGCTCCCTTTGGGGTTTCTTTGTTCTTCTTTCTCTAGTTGTTTGAGGTGTAAGGTTAGGTTGTTTATTCGATCATTTTCTTGTTTCTTAAGGTAGGACTGTATTGCTATAAACTTCCCTCTTAGAACTGCTTTTGCTGCATCCCATAGGTTTTGGGGTGTTGTGTTTTCGTTGTCGTTTGTTTCTAGATATTTTTTGATTTCCTCTTTGATTTCTTTAGTGATTCCTTGGTTGTTTGAGTGAATTGTTTAGCCTCCATGTGTTTGTATTTTTTGCAGGTTTTTTCCTGTAATTGATATCTAGCCTCATGGCGTTGTGGTCTGAGAAGATGCTTGATATGATTTCAATTTTCTTGAATTTGCCGAGGTTTGATTTGTGACCCAAGATGTGATCTATCCTGGAAAATGTTCCGTATGCACTTGAGAAGAAAGTGTATTCTGTCGTTTTTGGGTGGAATGTCCTATAAATATCAATTAAGTCGAGATGGTCTAATGTGTCATTTAAAGCTTGTGTGTCTTTATTTTCTGTTTGGATGATCTGTCCATTGATGTAAGTGGGGTGTTCAAGTCTCCCACTATTATTGTGTTACTGTCGATGTCCCCTTTTATAGCTGTTAGCATTTGCCTTATGTATTGAGGTGCTCCTATATTGGGGGCATAGATATTTACCACTGTGATATGTTCTTCTTGAATGGATCCCTCGATCATTATGTAGTGTCCTTCCTTGTCTCTTTTAATAGTCTTTACTTTCAAGTCTAATTTGTCTGATATGAGTATTGCTACTCCAGCTCTCTTTTGACTTCCATTTGCTTGGAATATCTTTTTCTATCCCTTTACTTTCAGTCTATATGTATCCCTTGGTCTGAAGTGGGTTTCTTGTAGGCAGCATATAGAAGGGTCTTGTTTTTGTATCCATTCAGCCAGTCTGTGTCTTTTGGTTGCAGCATTTAATCCATTTACATTTAAAGTGATTATTGACATGTGTGTTCCAATTACCATTTTCTGAATTGTTTTGGGTTTGTATTTGTAGGTGTTTTCCTTTTCTTGTGTGTCCTACTTAGAGAAGTTCCTTTAGCACTTGTTGTAAGGCTGGTTTGGTGGTGCTGAATTCTCTTAACTTTTGCTTGTCTGGAAAGCTTTTGATTTCTCCCTCAAATCTGAATGAGATTCTTGCTGGGTAGAGTATTCTTGGCTGTAGGTTTCTCTCTTTCAGGACTTTCAGTATATCCTGCCATTCCCTTCTGGCCTGCAGAGTTTCTGTAGAAAGGTCAGCTGTTATCCTTATGGGTTTTCCCTTATATGTTATTGTTGCTTTTCTCTTGCTGCTTTTAATATTTTTTCGTTGTGTTTAATTGTCATTGGTTTGATTAATATGTGCCTCAATGTATTTCTTCTTGGGTTTATTCTGTATGGGACTCTCAACGCTTCTTGGACTTGGTTAATTATTTCCTTTCCCATGTTGGGGAAGTTTTCCACTATAACCTCTTCAAATATTTTCTCAGACCCTTTCTTTTGTTCTTCTTCTTCTGGGATGCCTATAATTCGAATGTTGGTACGTTTAAGGTTATCACTGAGGTCTCTGAGACTGCCTTCTATTCTTTTTATTCTTTTTTCTTTTTCCTGCTCTGTGGCAGTTATTTCCCCCATTCTGTCTTCCAACTCGCTTATTCGTTCTTCTGCCTCAGTCATTCTGCTGGTTATAGCATCTAGAGTATTTTTAATTTCAGTTATTTTGTTATCCATTGCTGTTTGTTTTTCTGAGTTCTTATGAACTGTTTCTTGTACTTTCTCTATTTTGTTATCGAGATTTTGTATCATTTTTACTATCATTACTCTGAATTCTTTTTCAGGCATTTTTCCTATTTCCTCCTCATTTATTTAGTCTTGTGGGTTTTTTTCCTGCTCCTTTGCCTGCATGGTGTTTCTTTGTTTCCTCATGGTTGTCCAAACTTTTGGGGTTGCTTGTCCTGGCGATAGAGGTGTTTATAGAAGACTGTCCAAGCCTCAGACTAATGTCCAAGTGTTGGATTAAACAAATATTAAGTCTAGGAAACACATACATGTATAAGACACACAATTACTGAATCCGTTAGGACATAAGGCTCTAGAAAGACCTGACAGAACCCCAGTGTGCTATCAGATATTCAAAGAGAAACCCAACAGAAATTGACAACTGAAACAGAAGAAATCAGAGACAAAAGCAAAAGCAAACAAACAAACAAATAACACCTTACACATACAAACATTAATCCAGGGAGATTTTGTAAGCTAGGATCAAATATAGAAAAGAGCCAGAGTACCACCAGAGAGAATGGAGATTCTCAGAATGTAATTAGACAGCTGTACTAAGAACTAAGGTAAAGACAAAAGCCTAATATTAAATACCAAGGCAGTGTGTCATCTGGAGAATAGAGCAAGGAGTCTGAGCAGACCGATAGTGTTGCTTATAAGTATGTTACGATAAAATAAACTTAAAATGGCTGGAAGAAAGGGGAACAGAAGAGCGTAATGTGGTTGGAAATATGCAAATAAAAAGAAAGGAATAGAAATGTATAAAAGATAGGGATGAAAGGAAAGTATGAGAGATATATTGTCCATACTACCAAAAACTTAGCTAGATATAGAAGTATATAAAAAGGCAAAAAAAAAAAAAAAGAATAAAAAATATCATTAAAAAATTATGTTATAAAACTTGTAGATCCCTTAGGGCTAAGATCGTATTTAATAAAGAAAAAAAAAAGGAGAGAGAAAAAGAAAAAAAAAAAATCCAGAACTGATCCCAGAATGGACCAGTTCAATTGGAATTGATACTACTATTTCTGTTTCCTTAGCATCTCAGCTGTAAGTGTCCTTCTCCTTGCCTTGGGTTTTTTTGCATTATTCTGTGACCAGCAGAGGTTCCTTTATTGTTCGTCTGTAAGCTTGGTGTGTGGGGAGGGAGAGGGTACAATAGTGGCTCCTTCTCCTGGGAGTGAGTGAGCAGTGGCGCACTGTTGTTTCAGTCGGGCTTGGAGGTGCCTGTTGCAGAGGGACACCGGTGGCTCAGGCGTAAACAGAAAGTCTTAGAGTTGGGCCTCTCTCGGGGGTTTTTTTGTTGTTGTTGCTGTTGTTGTTTTTTTTTTTTTCTCTCTCTCGGCAGCCTCCCTGCTGCTGGTGTTGCAAGGGGTTTTAATCTAGCCCCGCCCTAGTGCCTGAGGGTGCTTGTTATCCCTGAGCAACTTAGGTGGCCCGCAGGGCGTCTCTCCACTGCCTGTTGTAGAGGTGCCGAAAGAGAGAGAGAGGCTACGCGCGCAGCTCCTCCCCCCTGCCTGTGAGCCTGCAGCCTCCAGCCGCCATCATGGCCGGGCAGCTCTCAGGGACCGGCACTCCTCTCCGCGGACCTCCTCCCTCCTGTCCTCTCGGTTGGTCACCCTACCGGCAACAATGTTTCTCACCAGTTCCCACGCTCCCGCTCCCGGACCCTCCGTTCAGCCGCGGATTGACGTCTCGGTCCGGGAACGCTGAGCTGCGCTGCGGACCCTCCGTATGTTTCTCACTCCCTCCCGTCTGCCACAGCTCCGCTGCTTCACCCTCTTTGAGCCCTCGTAGATGCCTCCCTACCGGTTATGTCGGGCTCCTTGTGGTCCTTTCTGGTGTCCGAGGCCGTTTGCTGGTGTTCAGCTGGTTCTCTGTGGGAATTACTGCGTCATTCCGTGCATTCCCAATGCATCGGAAAGAGGGTCTTGGGCAGTGGCTCCGAGCATCCCCGATGCCTCTTACACGCAATGATGAATTTTATAGATTAGAATTAATATTTAAGCTACCCACAGATATCCTTACTTCTTCCAAAATGTTGTGTCTTATAGAGGCGTGTTTAAAGGATGAGGGAGGCTCACTTTGTCAGCTTACAAAAATGAAAGAGGACTTCGTTCTTAGCATGCTAAAGGTAAGTTTAAAAAAATTTTCAAATCATAGTGAG
Organism: Hippopotamus amphibius kiboko; assembly: GCF_030028045.1. Classification (NCBI taxonomy): domain Eukaryota; kingdom Metazoa; phylum Chordata; class Mammalia; order Artiodactyla; family Hippopotamidae; genus Hippopotamus; species Hippopotamus amphibius. Next base: position 24,432,544 of record NC_080192.1, on the reverse strand, counting down.
TCAGTTACCAGAATGTCCACTCTTAGGCACTGGACAAGCCAGCTTTCAGAGTTGTGCTTACTAAGGTAGGTTTTCCTGCCTACGTGTGGGTCAGGGCCAGAGATGGCGTCTACTCCCCATGAGAAAAGGGGATGCTGAGACATGTCAGACTGACCTTTTAACTCGATTAAGTTGCTGTGGAAAACAAGATTATTACTTGATGGGATCTGAGCATTCCATGCCCTGTCTGGTGTTTCCTAATAACAGTGACAACAACAGCAAAAACAACAGTACTATTTATTCAGTGCTTACTGTACAATAGGCACTTTGCATGATTATTTATTCTCACAACTCTGTGATGTGTTTATTAATTGTGATTGAACTGTATTGTGCTGAACCATGAGTAAATTGAGGCTTAGAGAGTGAGAAATTCACTAATGCCATACAACTATTAAACTACAGCTCACATTCTTAACCATTATACAAAATTACCCTAGTCCTAATATAGTATTTACTGCTCTATACAAACGAGTTTTTAGAGACCTTTTCCTTAAAAGATTGGTTGTTCCCTTTCTCTTTAGACAACCATGTCAGGTTGCTATTTAGTGTTGACTGTCTGCTGTAAAATCGCATTATCTTTACATTACCAGTTAGGGTACCATAGTTGAATTTGAAATACAGTTGATCCTCATTAGTCACGGATTCAGTATTTGCTTATCTGCTGAAATTTAATTGTAACCCCCAAATCCACGCTCTTGGCTCTTTGGTGGTCATTTGGGGACACACACAAAGCATAGAAAAATTTGGGTTGCCTGATGTGCACGTTCCCAGCTGAGTCGAACAAGGCAATGCTGACTTTTTCTTTCCATGCTCATACTATAAACAACTGTCCTTTTCATGGTGTACTTATTGCCAAGCTTTTTGCATTTTTGTGAGCTCTTTTCGTTGGTCATTTGACTATTGGAAATGGCCCCTGAGCGTAGTGCTGAGGTGCTGTCTGGTCATCCTGAGTGCACAAAGGCTGTGATATGCCTTTTGGAAAAAATATGTGTATTGGACAAGCTTCAGTCAGGCATGAGTTGTAGAGTTATTGGCTGTGAATTCAAGGTTAATGAACTGCACTATATATTCAATAATGTGTCTTTAAACATAAACACACATTAAACAAGGTTACATATTGACCAGCTGGCAAAAAATGGTGTGAGCAGAGGCTTGGAGGAACCCATCCCTGTATTTCCCCTAGGAGAAATGCTTCAGTATTTGCTGACTCAATGTTTGCAGCCACTTTCTAGAATACAACTACTATGAATAAGCAAGTACAGGCATCAGCTGTGCCTGAAATAAAGGGTCGCTGTCCTACACGCTTATTCTTGCCATTACTTCCCTTTTCATTCTCTCTTGTCTTTTTCCTGTTCACTGAGCTCTCTCCTCAGATGATGTTGTCCAGATTCCCTTTTTGGTCTTCCATGCATTGTTACTGTTCAGTACACGAAAAATATTTGATGAATAAGAATGAGTTTCTGAATTTGGGTGATGGTGTGGTGTTCTTTCTTTAGTCAATTTTACTGACAGAAGCTGAAGACAGGCTCAACCTCCTTGTGTCAGAGGTGGAGCATGCAGGCCATGAGAACCTCTCTCAGTGTGCGGCGGGCGAGCTGGAGATTGTGGTGGAGGCCAGGCTGCAGCTGGCTGCGATCGCCCTGCAGAGACACCGGGCAGCATACAGGCAAGTCTCTGCATGCAGTTTCTTCCTCATTCTAATTTGTTAAATATACCTGAATGTTATGTAAGTTTTATAAAGTCCTAGGTTAATAGAGCAGACTTGCTTTTTACTATTCAGGGGAGTTTTCACACATTACTATATTTAAAACTATAGTTCTCAACAAACGAATTAGTTTATTAAAGCACATAGCTAGGATGTTTTATGTCAAACATAAACAAATTCACAGAGCTCTCCTTTTTTATTAATAATTTATTTTAAAAGACAGGGCGTAAATTCCTTATAGTTTCTTTTTTTTAAAACAAATAACACCTATGGAGTGTTTTTTCTCCTAAAGAACCAATAAAAATGTTAAAAACAAGCTCTATTTTGAAAAAGTAACATCTCCTGAGCTGTGCTGTGCTCAACCACATAATAAACTATTGTAGGTGGCTCATTTTTAAAATGTGATGCAATTGCTAATGCTGGATCTTTCTTTTCATTTTTTCATTGATTCATTCATATGTAGTGATCGGTAGCTACTAACTGCCTCATTGTTGGGCTCTGATCTAGACACCGAGGAAACAAAGATGAATAGAATATAGTTTCTGTGTTCGTAAGCTCATAGACATATAAACACTTGAATAGTTAAAACTATTTCTCAGTGATTTTTTTAATATTAAATAACATAGAAATATACTTTCAAGAACTTCCCATATCATTATGATAAATACCTATCTCATGAGAACACTTTCAACAGTGATTCTTTGAATAATGAGCAGACTTCTTATCTTACTGTTCATTAATTCATTCAGAAAGTAATTTGGGGGCAACTACGGTATGCTAGGCACGGTCCTAAGTTCTGTATCCCAATACTGATATATACAATATAGACAAAATATGTAACAATATGGCAAAAACCCTACCCTCATGGAGTTTGTATTCTAGTAGGTAATAAATGGCTGACAATAAACTGTAAACCTAGCAAGTAAGTAAATTATATAGTGTGGCCAAAAATAAGTGTTATGGAGAACATCAGGAGTAGAGGCAGGGAGAGGAGGAGGGGTTATCCTTTGAAAATTGTGTGGGTGTAATAAAGAGAATGATTCCGTTTAGATATTCGTTAACTGACTGCTTTCAAGCCCCACCACTTCCCCTTCTCGTTCTGCCCCACACCTGGGCAAGCAGAGAAGAAAGCCTAGTTGCCCCCTCCTTTGGTGCTGGTGGGCAGTTTAAACCACATAGACCCTGGCCCACATGTGGGAACCCTTACTCCAGTGCCACCCACTATAAAGCCCAGCCAGTCTCCTTTCTCTTTTCTCTCAAGACATTTTCAAACCTGTTTGGGAGGCTGCCCTGCTCTTCCTGGATAGTTTCAGTGTGGGTGTAATCAGCCTTTTCATACACTTGTGATGTGTGTGGCATCAATCTTGACATCTGAACCAAATTTTGGGTGGTCAAGGTAGGCTTTATTGATGAGGCGATATCTGAACAAATAAACTTGGGGGTTGTCCATGCGCATACCTGAAGATGGAGTGTTGCAAGACATGGAACATGCCTGATACACGTTTGACAGACAGCTCGGGGTCTCTTGTGGCTAGAATGGAGCAAGTGAGGGCAGAGTTTTGAGATGTTTAAAGAGGTAGTTGGTGGGGGAGGTAGATTTTGGCCAGGATGAAGACTTTGGCTTTTACTCTGAGGGAAGTAGGGAGTCATTGTATTATTTTGAGCAGAGGATTCACATGATCTGATTTTCACTTCGAAGGGATGACTCTGGTTGTTAGGTTGAGAATTGATTGTAAGAAGGAAAGGGTTTGAAAGCAGGGAGACCAATTGAGAAAGTTGCTATAATAAGAAGGAAGATGTTAATGGTTCTGACCAGGTGGTGGCACTGGAGGTAGTGATAAGTCATTGGATTCTGGGTATATTTCGAAAGTAGAGCCATTGGAATTTGCTGATGCATTGGATATAGAGTAGTGAGAAAAAGCGAGTAGTTACAAAGAAGTTGTCCCCAACCAAAATGGGGAAGATTGCAGGGATGCAGCTTATTTAGGGAAAAGATCTGAAGTTAGATTTTGGATGTGTTTAAATTGAGATGTCCCTTTGAGGTACAATTGAAAATGTCAAATATTCTTAGAGTCTTTGGAATATAGATAGTATTTAAAATCTTTATAATGAATGAGATTCCTTAGGGAATGTGAGTAGATGAACGAAAGAGAAGGACCAAGGACTGAGGGTTGGGTTTGGTAGGAGACTGGGGAGAAAATAAGGGACCAGCAGAGGAGACTGAGAAGAAATGACCAGTAAATATAAGAAAACCAAGAGATTATGAAATCCTGAAAGCCAAGTAAAGAAAGTGTATTAAGGAGAATGGAGTGACCAGCTGTGCCAAAAGCTCCAGATAGATTGAGATGAGAATAGAGAATTGGCTGTTAGGTGATTTAGCGACATGGAGGTCACTGGTGACCTCAGCAGGAGTAATTGCCCTCGACAGGCAATGGGGGAAAGAGCATGTTTAGAGTGTTTTATGAGAAAATAGAAGGAGAGAAATTGGAGGCTGCAAGTAAAGATGATTTCTTTTGAGGAGTTTTACAGTAAAGGGGAGTGGAGGAATAGGGTGACAGCAGTTGGTAGAAGTGGGGTCAAGAGAAGTTTTCTTGAGATGGGAGCAATGATGATGTATTATATGCCAATGAAAGTGACCCAGTAGAGAGGGCACATTTGGTGGGATGATGTAATTGGTACACAGTAGGGTAGTCCAGGCTTCTCTGTTTCTCTAATACAGATTAAATTATCCCCTAGTTTGGGATTCCATAATGATCTCCGGGGACCAGCAAGGAAACTGCTGCCTGCCCTGAGTATAGATGGAAAAAGAGTAACCCAAGAGAAATCAGTTCCTCAGATCAATGCTATTGGCAATTGTGAGGTCCAGACTGGCACTGACAATGAAATGCAGAAACTGTGAGAAATTAACCTTGAAAGTGGCCCTGACATCACAGAGCTGGAGCAGAGGCAAAACCAAAACTGTCTCATAGACATTAACGTAGAAAATGCAGGACTCTCATGGAAAATAACTGCCGGTAGAGATAGCAAAGAGCCAAATATTATAAACCAAATGAAGAAACAGCCACAAAAGGGAGTAAGCAGATACGATAAATGGCAGACTTCACAGCCCAAGAAATAAACTGTCCAGAGATGTGAAGGATGGAAGAGAATGAGACAAGATAAAAAAAGGAATAGATGAATTTAGAAAAAAACTAAATAGAAATTTTAGAAATGAAAAATGTAATCACTAAATGAAAAGAAGAAATGATCAAATCAGATGGAAACAAATTTTTTTTTCTCTCAACTTTCTCATTATACTGAAATTCCATGCATTAAGTTCTATGCACTGGATTCGGAATTTGGAAAGGGAATTAATTTTTTAGATGGCTGTTCTCTTTAAACAGGGGAAGCCCTCCTGTGGCCTTTGCAAAGGGGAAATCAATTCAGCAGAAATCACCCCTTTGCTTTTGCTTCGATTGAAAACATACAATCACTTCACCAGTGTGAGCCCTGACTGAGGGCTATTCCATAATTAACCACATCTAAATTTGATTTTATGCTAGAGACAGTATAGGTTTTGGGGAATTTATAATTTTTGTGGTTTCTAAGCAGTGATGAAAATCCATAGAGTCTGTTTGGAGCAGTGACTCTCAGTGTGGTCTGCAGATCTCTGGGTGCTTCCTGAGACTCTTTCAGGGAGGTCTGTAAGGTCAGAACTATTTTTATAGTTGTTTATAACATAGTAAACTATGTTTATAATAGTGTATAAAATTAAGATGTTGTGTGCCTTTTTCACTGTGCTGTTATTTGCACTGATGCTGAAAAAGCAATAGTGGTAAAACTTCTGGCAGCTCACCATGAATCAGAGCAGTGACACCAAACCGAACTAGCAGTTGTTCTATTCTTCATTGCTGCACACTTGCAATTAAAAAAAAAAGCCAATGAGCAAGAAAGCGGTTTCTTGAGATGGAATCCACTCCTGAAGATGCTGTTAAGAGTGTTGAACTGACAACAAAACATTTAGATTACATAAACTTAGTTGATAAAGCAGCAGGGTGTGAGAATTTTTTAAAGAAGTTCTACTGTGGGTAAAATGCTGTCAAATAGCGTTGCCTGCTACAGAGAAATCTTTTGTGAAAGGAAGAGTCAATCAAATTTCATTGCAGCAAAATTCACTGTCGTCTTACTTCAAGAAATTGCCACAGCCACCCCAATCTTCAGCAACCACCACCCTGATCAGGCAGCAGCCAGCAACATCGAGGCCAGACACTCCACCAGCAAAAAGACTGCAGCTCACTGAAGGCTCAGATGATGGTTAGCACATTTTAGCAATAAAGTATTTGTAAATTAAAAAAAAAAAAAGCCAGATTTACTTAAGAATACCTTTGATGAAGCAGTGGAATCTGTTACATTTATACATGCCTATTCCTGAATGTATTTTTAGTGTTCTATGGGAATATATTAAGTGCGAAATACACCTCCAGCACTTCTGCTGCATATCACAGTCTGATGGTTGTCTTGAGGAAGAGCACACAAGTGGATGAATGGAGAGCTGAACAAGCTTTTTTTTTTTTTTCCCATGAGACAACATTTTTATTTGAAAAGACAAGTGGCAAACCATGATTACTCAGACTTGGGTATTTGACAGGCATTCTGTTGAAAATGAGCAAAACGAACATGCCACTTCTAGGAAAACAACGAGTAGTTTTTGTTGTCCATGATAAAATCTAAACTTTCATTGGAAAATTGGAGTTTTGGAAAATTTGTATTTGCCATCATGAGCTTGACAGTTTTACTAATGCCTTGATGTTTTTTTTGATGAGCATCATTTTTTTGAAATTGTGTAATGAAATGCTTCTATATTAAGGGGATCTGCATAGCTCAGGGAGCTGATGTTTTCCAAATGATCAGTGTGTGACGTTCCAAAATCCTAGTTAACAAGATTGACCAATAGATTTTCATGTAACAAAGCAGGAAAAGTTCATCAGTATATAGTATTAGATTCCACATTGCAACAAACTTTTAAAAAATTTTTTAAATTGCAATTCTTATTATTTCAATTCTCTTTTTTAAATCGATGTGTCCTTCTATCCTAAAGTCCCAAACATGGCCTATAGGGCACTCAATAACCTCGACCTCCAGTCTGTCTTTGCAACAAACTTTTAAGAAACTATCATTTGTCGTATATTGGTATAGTATCAAGGAAGAATATTCACAGTCATTTGAAGAGGCTCTTAAAATACTCCTCCCATGCCAGTAACTATCTGTGTGAGGCCTCGTCTTCTTCATAGGCTTCAACCAGAACCTTATGTCACAACAGACTGAACAGAGAAGCAGATATGAAAGTCTTCAATTTAAGTAGCTTTTCTCTTTTTAAGCCAGACATTAGATTTGCAAAAATGCAAAAACAATGGCATCCTTCTCACTATTTTTTTGTTTTTGAAAATATAGTTATTTTCCATAAAAATACATCATTTATACCAACATGTAATGGGTTTATGATTTTTATTTTTAAATGAATTAATAAATGTTAATGAAGTTAAACATTTCTCAGTTTAATTTCCAATATGGTAAATATTGATAGAGCTCTTTGGGGATTCTCAGTCATTTTTAAGGATGTAAATGGGGGGTGTTGAGATTAAAAAAACTTGAGACCCACTGGCTTTCAGTATTGCCACATTTGTAGTATTTTTAAGAATACGGTGGTAGTTGATTACTGGTTAAAATAGGCTTAGTATAATAATACACCATTTTCCCCATTGAAGTTTGAAGACAGAAGGAACTTCTACTATACTATTTCCTGTAGAAATAAATGATTTGAATATATAATTTATAAATATATATTTAGAAAATGTTTATATATCTAAATATATATTCTACATGTAATTATATGTATTCTATATATACAGAATATATATGTGTATATATATAGAAAATATACAACTATATGATTTCCTGTGAAGGCACGTGGAACTCTTCTCCAAACTGTGTCTCAGAGAGCAATAGCTGCCCTAGAAAATATTTCCTGTCACTTACCTTCATTCTTTCCCCAGCTCTCTGCATGTCTTACACCCTTTTAGTGTGGAGGGTATCAGTGATTTTTTGTTTTTAGGGAGAAAGAAGGAAATGAGAAACTAAACATTACAAAATGGCAAGGAAAGGAGTGCCGTAATAGAACTTTAATTTGAAGACCAGATAGATGCATGCAAATAATGTGCATCGTCCTGATTTTAAATCCATGAGTCTGGCCCTTGGGAAAAAACCTGCAAAAACCTGATGTTGCTGGCTTTTTGCAGCAGAGTTGTCACTTGGGGAAGCCTGCTGTCAGGATGAATGCGTTTTCGTAGGTGAACTTTACCCTCCATGAGCTTCCATTTGGGCGCTGCTGAGAGTGTTGGACAGTCCCTTTTCCAAATGATGGTTAGCTTGACATTTCATGATACTTCTAATAAAATTATGTGTCAAGGAAATTGAAAGGCACGTTCCCTAGGGTGACAGGGAAAGAGAGCTGCATAGGTTTTATGAGAACAAACTGACCATTTTTGTCATGAATGTTAATAAGAAATAAATGGGATCAAAGTTATTCAAACTGTATTTCTGCTTCTTTCAGGGCTGCCTCTCTATTTCAGAACCCTGTTTTTTTTTTTTTTTTTAAGTGTTCCTTTCTCTTCTCCTTTATATTTAATTTATTGTCTTAATGGGATAACATTTGAGCCTTTTAATTTTGTGTCAGAATGAAACGTCCTTCTGTTGGGATTTAGTGTTTGTAGTGGGTAATCCTCCTATACCTTCTGTCTCCCTAGTGCAGAAGAGGAACTAGCAGCTTTCCACTGTGCAACTGATCAGTACCAGCTGGATTAGAGCATATCAGGTGGATTAGGAACAGTAAAACTTTATTCATTAAGTTTTGGGAATAGCAAGATTCCAGACCTCATACCTCATTTCCCTTGAAATCAGAATTTGGGCTTCAGGTCAGAAGAGTGGGGTGGGCACCATTTTCTTCTCCCAGGGTCCTCTAGTCGTCATCCTGTGCTAACCTCTGAAGCTACTCAGTAAACAAGGTGCCTTAGAGACATGTATGTATCCTTCAGGGAGGAAGGGGCGGGGGAGAGGAAATTCCACATCTGTACACACACCCTATCAGCACTATGTTTTTTGTTGTTGTTTTTCTCTTGCTTGCTTGTTTTGTTTTATTTTATTTTTTTAAAAACCAGTAAGTTCAGATAATCACAAACCATACTCTAGAAAATATTCTACAAGTATCTAAACCATTTTAATGACTCAGTAAAATCTTCGGAGTTTGAAATTCAGTAATGGCTGAAAGGTTCTCATGCTGGTTAACAACTCAGAAAAAAATATCAATTTAGTCCCCGTATATTCCCTGTCCAACTTTATACATTAATTATGATAACGGCTAGGATGCGTTGAGTGCCATTTGTTTGCCAAGCACTCCTCTTTGCTAAGAATACCCTGCTCTCAATGAAATGTCAACTCTGTGAGGTCAGGGACTGTATCCATAACCCCTAGATTTGTTCCTGGCCAACAGCAGGTGCTCAATACATATTTCTGAGCAAATGAAAGACTAAATACCTCATTAACATCCTTATAATAATCCCAGGGACTTCCCTGGTGGTCCAGTGGTAAAGAATCCATCTTCCAACACAGGGCATGTGGGTTTGATCCCTGGTCAGGGAACTAAGACCCCACATGCTTGCCGCAGCTAAGCCTGCGTGCCACAACTACTGAGCTCACGCACCCCAACTAGGGAGCCCGTGTGCCTCAAACTACAGAGCCCATGCCCTCTGGAACCCATGTGCCGCAATTACAGAACCCACGCATGCTGGAGCCCGTGGGCCACAACTAGAGAGAAAACCTGCATGCTGCAACTAGAGAGAAGCCCAAGTGCTGCAACTAAGAGCCCGCGCACCGGTGCGCCACAAGGAAAGATCCCGCATGCCTCAGTGAATATCCTGCGTGCCACAACTAAGACCTGACACAGCCAAATAAAATAAAATTAAATAAATTAAATAAATATTAAAAAGAATAATCCTATTTCTTGAAGTCTGAGTAGAATGCAAGGCAAAGACATTAAACTGGACACAGAGGGCCTTTTATATTGTAAAAGGTGTATTACTATGTAGTAATACAAATGTGGCACCGAGTAACACAGTGCCTATATAAACAAAAACCAAACTTGTTAGGACTGTGAAAAGATAGAGGCCACATTATAGCATAATGATTAATTAAGGGTGCTGCAGGCTCAGGGGCGAGTAGTCTGGGTTCTGATCCTGCCTCCTCTTGCTAGCTGAGTCATAACTTATCTATAAAATAGGGATGATAATAATATATACTTTGTAGATTTGTGGTGGGGATTAAGTGAATTAATTCACAGTAAGCATTTAACACAGCACCTGAGAGGTGGTGAACACCGTAAATACCAGTTACCATTTTCTTAAAAAAAAAAAAGGTTGAGGGGAACAAGGAGAGAGAAAGTATCTTTTAATACAATGTGTAGATACACACAAAAAAGAAGGCTTTAAAAATGTAACTGAGTTGAGCATATGTGCATATGCTGGGAGCCTACACACAGAGACTCTACCTTCTTACACGTATCCCTGGGACCTGGATGAAGCTGGTTGTCTTCTGGGCTAGAAACCTCACTAACTGACCCAAAGGAGGCGGTGTGCTGACCATAACCCATGGATGCAAGAGGCTTCTGGAATGAGTGCAGGGGAAGTGATGTGATCTGATTTACATCTTGAAGAGAGATCACTATGACCTCTGTGTAGAGACCAGGACTTCAGGGACAGGAGCCATAGCAGGGGGGCTGGCTAGCAAGCCCCCACAGCTGTCTGGAGATGTTGGTGGCTTGGATGAAGGCATTAGCGGTGGGCGAGGTGCAGAGCTGCTGGCTAGTTTTCCGGGTTTTGAAGTTGAAGCTGACAGAACTTGTTGATGAATTGAACGTAGAGTGTGAGGCGAAGAGGAGGTGGTGGTGATACTGGGCCCTGTCTCTGGGATAGCAAATAGGGAAGAGGAGTAGGTTTGGTGGAGAAGGTAGAAGCCAGAGGCTCTGCTTTTAACCCATCCTAGTTTCCTGCCATAACAAAGTGCCCAAGACTGGGTGGCTTAAAACAACAGAATTTTATTGTCTCATAGTTCTGGAGGCTGAAAGTCCAAAATCAAGGTGTTGGAAGGACCCTGCTCTTTCTGACAGCTCTGAGGGGAGCCCTTCCTTGCCTCTCATAGCTTCTGGTATTTGTCAGCGATCTTCGGTGTTCCCAGCGCGCAGATGCGTCACTCCAGTCACGGGCCGCCTTCTCCCTGTGTGTCTTCACATCACCTTCCCTCTGGGCATGTCTGTCTGTGTGTCTTTCCAAATTTCCCCCCTTTTATAGGGACACCAGTTATACTGGATTAGGGTCCACCCTAAATGACCTTATTTTAACTTGTTTACCTCTGTAAAGAGTCTATTTCCAAATAGGGATGCTTGCTGAGCACTAAGGGTTAGGACCTCAGCAGTTCAACCCGTAACACTTCTTAGATGTGACTGTTGTTCACTATTCAAGTGGCGATATCAAGTGGGGAATAGGATAAGTAGATAAATTGTCCATTTGGCTTTCCCTCAGTCTTTCTGTATTATAAATTTGCACTAAAATAAACACCTTCAGGTACACATATTCTGTATTTTGAATTTTGTTTTGGAATAGATTTTCAAATGAAGAAGCCTGTTGACATCTATTATTAAGATATTTTGAAAAAGTGTGACATCAATTATAAATTTACCATTCTACAGGAAAGGAGGATGTGATGGTTTAAATTAAAGAAAAATTTACATATCACACAACGGAAAGTGAGGAGAATTCCTATCTCCTGGCTTCTATTTTCTCCATTAAGTACATTTCCCTCCTGGCACTGCTAGATACTGATTGAGCAGTAATTTTTCTTAAGAGTTTCCAAGTGTATAGCATTAAGCAAAACAGTTTTATAATGTCAAAAAACTGGAGAACCACATCCTGATATATGTAAAATACGTGTGCTCATTTTATTAATGAGATTGTCAGTAAATTTTGTTTTAGATCTTGGAAACATTCATTCATTCATTTATTCTTTCATTCACTCATTTTCATTTAAAAATATTTTGTAGCTTCTATTATGTCCAAGATACTAGATGCTGAGTTTCAGCAGGGGATAAACATAGAGCAATTTACAGGCAATTAGATAATGCTGTAAGTATCACCTGTGGTAAAGGCCAGCATGCTATTAGAGCACGTAGAAGGGGCATCTAACAGTTTGGGGGGTGGGTGGGAGTATGGGGATGCTTTTTTGGAGGAAAAGACTTAGGAAATAACATAAAATGCCATGAGGGTAGTACTAATAACATTTAAAACATATCTCTATTTTAGTGCTGCAATAGTATTTTCCACACTTAAACTTCTCCAGGATTCAAAACTTTTTAAAAAGAAGGTAGTAGAAGATGACACAGAGGATTCCATCTCTCCAGGAGATTATGTATGTATGAATTTAATGTTTATCCTGATAATACTTTTTATGGAATAATTATTGGCATGCTAGGAAACTGTGTAATTATTTGAATGAAACAAAGGGGTAAGGTAGAAAAAAACATTGAATTCAGAGTAAAAAGATCTGTGTTTAAGCCCCATTGATGATATTTATTAGCTGGTATACCTTGAGCAAGTTCCTTAAATTTTTAAAAAATTATGTAATCTCATTTGGGAACTGATGGAATTGGATGTGATAGTGACTGATGTCCCACCAGACGTATCATTCTTGTATTCTAGATCTGATGGCACCAGTAAATAAACTTGTTTCCCAAGACTTGCTCTTCATTTCACTTTTGATTTTATTTCTTCTTTAGCATTACCAGTGTGACACCTGTGCTGTTTCCTAGCTTGAATTTCTCATAGTTAAATTCTTCTGCATTTAAGCTCTCAAGTCTGTTTGACAACTGGTATCACGCATTCTTTGAAATTTCATTGGACTTTGATTAGACCAAGTAATTTAAGAAAAACAGGGTTGTTTAGGATTAAAATATAAAGATTCAGCACATAGAATCCTTGCTCATTTTAAACTAAATAAAATAAAGCTTAAGCTTTACTAATAAAATGGCTACTATCTAATGTCATTATGAAGAAGCAAAGCTAATTGACTCATTTCTTACCATATTAAAAGCAATATAAAGGCTAAAAAGCAATCTGATTCTGGACTTTTACTTAGAGCGGTGCTTGTCAGTTGGGGGTGATTTTGCCTCCCAGGGGCATTTGCAGTGCCTGGAGACGTTTTGGTTATTAAAATTAGAGGAAGTGCTAATGGCATCTACTGAGTAGAGGCCAGGGATGTTGCTAAACATCCTATATAATGCACAGGACATTTCCCCCACAACAATCATCTGGTCAAAATGGTAGTTGTGCTGAGGTCGAGAAACCCTGATTTAAGTTAAGCATGACTTGGCTTTTCAGTAGTGACAGGAATGTAGGCAGAGATTAAGGTGTGTCGATGGGTATTTTTTCTGTATTTCTAATCTAAACACTAGACTCCTCGAGTACTTGGCACACCCACTCTAGTTACCTTCCTTCCTCGGGGTCTCTTCACTTCTTACTCTGGTCCCAGGAACAGCTCACCCTCCTCCTCTGCACCTCACCTGTCACATTCCAGCCCCCCGCCCCGTCAAGTCCAGGTGACAGCTCCTTGATAACAGGTGTCGCTGATTAGTTGGAGACGATGAGCTGTCAGAGATGTGTAGCAGGAAATTCCTAGAACAAATGGGCATTGTTCTAGATGAAGTATCTAAGGTTGATTGCTCCCTGGGAAAGTTCCCTTGTCACCTCCCTTCCAGTAGCTCTGAACATTGGCCACTCCCTTTATAAAATATAATAATGAGGATAGTAAATCATAACATAATACACGTTCGGGACATGAGCAGGACACAGCAATGTATCATAGTAGATTAAGACTGAGGCTCTAAATTCAGAAAGACACAGGCTTGAATCCCAACCTCTGCCAGAATATGCTGGCGTTTAAGCAGATAGTTAGTATTCTTAGGCTTCGCTTCTCCCATCTGAAAAACAGAGGTGATGATAACCCCTCTTGGTCTTATCAGGAGGATTAAGTGAGATAATGTGTATAAAGCGTGTAGCACCATGCCGGGCCCACAATAAGCACTCAATAAATATTAGCTGGTATTATTGATTATTTTTCAGCATTTAAGATGATGGTCACAAAGTTTTTGAAGGTATGGAAACTGCTCATAATATAATTTGCAATGAAAAATTTGGACGGCAAAGCTAGTTTTCAGCAGTGGGTATACAGAGGAAAAGAAATGCTGCAGAGCACTTATGTGAGGATCAGTGTTAATAGAGGAGTGTGGGATTATGGGTGGTTTTGTTTGTTTGTTTTTTGTGTATTTTTTACGTTTATAGAATGTTCAAGAATAATTTCTAAAATGAAAAAATTAATACTGTTAAATGATATCGATGCTTCCCTTAAGTTACACTTAGCATTAGGCTAGAACTTGGACATTTTTAAGTGGAAAAATAACCATCATTTTAATATTGTTTAGGCCACTGAAAGTAGAGATGACAATGAGTTTTTAGATCCTATTTCCCTAAATTCTCGAGAATATTTCAACATTCATCTGTGGTTGAGGTGCCGCTTAGCACTGGTGACTGCGTTTGTTGCCCAGATTCGTGGTATTGGAATCGTGAAAGGTAAAAATATCCTATTTTCTCAATCAAAGTTTTCGTAAAATTTAATTTTATTTAGGTAACAGAGGTTTTATTGGGATGTATTTTATTATAACATTAACATTTTATAACTTCTTAGCTTAATCTGTTTCCAGAATACAAAATTCAAGTTCTTAGCTGAGAATAATAATTTTTAGCAGTCCCTTGTATCACTGAAAATGGCATATAATGTTACTAATGTATGCAGAGCTGGCAAGGAGATTTCAAAGTACTAATGCACAAACCTTCCTGTCATCTGGGAAGGCAGCATAGTGCAGGGGTCCAGGGTGCAAATTCTGGAGCCTTCCCGCTTGAGTTCGAATACTCTGTCTACTGCTTCTTTGCTGTGTAATGTTGGCCAAATCTCTTAATCCCCCTATGCCTCAGTTTCCTCCTCTGTAAAATAGAAATATGGTATCTACTTCATAGGATTATTTCCAGAATTAAATGGGTTAAACTTCTAAAATTCTTAGACTACAGCCTGGTACATGTAAATATTAGTTCTTACAGTGATCAATAGTTATCTATATGTAAACCTATCTATTCACCCATCTCAGCTCATCTCCCCAATTAAATTATTTCATGCAATATCATTATTACTTTTGCAGCATTTGAATACCCTAAAGTACTACCCCCCAAATTGCAACACATTTATTTTCAATGTTTCATGTAGTCTTATTTGTTTTCCAACTTTACATCTTCCTTTTCTTCTATATTATACAATATTCCTGTGATAAACATTGAGGAGATTACGCACATACAATTCTTACTTTCTCAGTGCATTTTAACTAACTGCATTTGTTTATTTTAGAAAATGATATAACAGATTATGTGAGCCTCATCAACGAAGCATGTGTGGAGGCAAAAAGTGCAGGTGACAGGGAGCTACAGGCTGAATTCTTGATGCATGCTGTAATCATTGGCCTACAAGAAAAGCACTTAAAGACAGACATCATAAAAAGTCTTCAGGTAGGGAGGAAACCTCATTCACATTGATATTTACCAAAGGATTCCAATTAGAATAAAAGGAGAGAATTTACATTTCCATTAGGTACTGAATGCATAACAGTTCGTATGGCTGGCTTTTGTTCCAGTGAATTGTGAATGGTACTATCAAACAGAATAATTTTATTTTAATAGGATGTAATACAGTTGCTTGAAGAACGTGAGTTTATTTCTCCTCGATCTCATTTAACCCTGGTGAGAAGCATGCTTTTACTGGATGACTTAACAAAAGCCGAGAAATTCAAGGAAACTCCCTCTTCTAAAACAGAAAAGTTATATTTGTTGACTCAGTCTCACAACATTCTTATTGAACAGGTGAGAGTACTTTTGTGTCCACAAGACTTAGAAACTTACTTTTTTGCCTTTTCTTATAGCATACCACATTAGCTAATTACTCATTATAGTGTTTCTTTTACAGATGATAACTTTTGGAGAAACAATTGAATTTCCTATATCAAACACTGACTATGCAAGTCCATTACTGCCTTTGAAAAATATCTATCTTCCTCATGTCATGTTATTGGCCAAAACAAAAATGAGAATTGGTAAGAACACTTAAACATAGATTACATTCAAGTCACTGATGAAGAAATTTGAGTTATTTTCAGCCAGGCTATCATGTGAGTGCATTTAGCTGAAGCAATATTTATGAATACCCAGGTTCAATTTAGTTAACAAATAGGTTTTGATCACTTACCATGTACCAGCCTCCATGTGAGGTCCTGGGAAGCTGTTGGAGATTAAAACAGATGTGGTCCCTTCTCTTAGCCTGGGAGACAGAAGTAAACAACTAAACAAATCATATATAGGAATGCATATTCTATCATTTATCATATAAATGTATAAAATATTTTAATATTTATTCAATATTTATTCATGGTTATAATACTTATAAAATTTAATACAATGAATATTGTATAAAATAAAATGTGTATTTTTTTAAATTTTATTTATTTATTTATTATTTTTTGGGGGGTACACCAAGTTCAATCATCTGTTTTTATACACATATCCCTGTATTCCCTCCCTTCCTTGACTCCCCCCCCCATCGAGTCCCCCCCACCCTCCCCGCCCCAGTCCTCTAAGGCATCTTCCATCCTCGAGTTGGACTCCCTTTGTTATACAACAACTTCCCACTGACTATCTATTTTACAGTTGGTAGTATATATATGTCTGTGCTACTCTCTCGCTTCGTCTCAGCTTCCCCTTCACCCCCCCGCCCCCTCCCATACCTCGAGTTCTCCAGTCCATTCTCTGTATCTGCGTCCTTGTTCTTGTCACTGAGTTCATCAGTACCATTTTTAGATTCCGTATATGTGAGTTAGCATACAATATTTGATAATAACTAGACAGGAAATCAGCAAGGATATAGAAAGCTTATATATGATGATGAATTATGTATATGTAGGTAATTATAAATTGTAATTAGTGCTATAAATGATGTGGATAAGATCTGCTGATAAAGAATAACCTGTTTAAGTAGAATAATTGGGGAAGGCCTCTCTGGGGAGGTGGTATTTAACCCCAGACTGTAAATGTTATGCATATGCTTAATGGAGCCCTGCACAGTGGAGGCAGAGGGAGCAGTGAGTTGTAGGCTCTGAGATCAGGACAAGCTTGACATGTCCCAGAACTGCAAGGAGACCAGTACAGCCAGAGCAGAGTGGGCTAGAGGCAGTCTAAGGGGAGGGGGTGAGCAGGGGACAGTTTATGTTTCAAAAGATTACCCTGGTTGCTGGGTGAACAAGAGATTGGAGAGTAGACTGGAGCCAGCCAAGAGGGGACCTGATTGCAGCAGGTAGACCAGTAAGCCAGAGGTTTACAGTTCCTTGGAAACCAAGGAGGAGCCAGCCAGTGTTGCTGCCCTTCTCCGGAGCTCACAGATATTGTTTCAAGCTGATTGTTGGTCCAAAGCTGCCTGCCTCTAGCTCCAAGATTGTAGTGTTTACCTCAGAAGGCAGAAAATCTTATAACAGCTCTCTCTGCTCTAACCTATATTAATCATGCCTTTAAAAAAAAATGTATTTCTGATGCTCTGACATGAGGAGTTTTGCTGACCAGGGAAGGACTTCCCCTCCCAGGGTTAGCCATTTCCTAGAGATTAGCAAACCACTCTCCTGTGAGAGTGCCTTTCATATGCAAACAGCCATTCCAGAGCCCACACCCTGAACTTTTATTAAGCTCTTTTATTATCCTTTGCTGGGTTCTTACCCTTGGGGCCACTATTTCCCTGCCCTAATAACCCCAGGGACAGATAATAGACTACTAGCAGAGCCCGCTGAAATTGTACAAGCTAGCCAATCCTAAACCTTAGTCTGCTTACCCTACCCATCCACTCCTTCCCACAATAAAATACAGTAAAGGCTCTTGCCCACATTTTCTCCTTTCTCCTCCTACCTCCTGACTGACACTGGTGCTTCCCTGTGTGGCCCTGCGTGGCATGGTGTGTGCCCCCTCCTCTTGAGAACTGTGAGCAAAAAAACTATCTTTTCAGTGGCAATCATCTCCTGACCTGTTGATCTCATCATACCTGAATAACAACAAAACCTACATTTTGAAACATCACCCTTCACCTCATGGGACCCATTTGCCTCCCCTACCAGCAGCTGCTCAGCTCAGGAGAGGCAGGTGATTGGACCAGAGTGGGGAAGGAAGGGCAACAGAGGTGTGCTCAAGCCATCACCTGCCCAGCATCTTTTCCCTTATTTCCCTTCTGCTCCTCCCCCTCATGACTGTCGTTTATCCTTATTATCATATCATCATCATCAGATATGAACTTTATCATAGGTAAATCAGTTCACCCCTATATTGTTGAGTTTCCTCCTTTATGATATTAGGTTAGCATAGCTGACCTCTAGAATTCTTGCCAGCTTGCTGACCCCATGAGAGTTTATTTTTCTACATCTTTGGTCCACAATTTGTTATATTATCAGTATATTTGATTTCTGCAAGAACTTAAAGTGCAGACTGTGTTAAATCGTACAGATTGTGTTAAATGTATTCTCAGCTTTCCTGCCTTACTAATCTTGAAGATGTGTCACCACTCAGTGGCAATGCTGCGTCTGTTTTTTAGACTCACTTGAAGCAGAACAGCTTGCTTTCTGTTATATTATATTAAATACCAACTTAAAGAACAAAAACCAAAAGCAGCTTTTCTGTCAAAACAACATCAGTTTCACAACTTCTTTTTCACAGAGTTGTTGTGTATCACAAAAAGGAGCACTTCAATATTATGAAGCATAAAATCATCTGATTTGATGCTTTCTCGGCAGTTTTCCTTTATAGTGATAGTATAGATTGCATTGCAAGAATAGAGCCACTTAAGCATTTTTTTTCTTTGTGAAAGCCTCTTACAGAAAAAGACATTTTGAGATTATTTTTATAAAACAAACAAACAAAATAAGCATCGTAGTTATTTAAGATTATTTGTCCCGTTAACAACTGAACCTAGAGCTTCCTTGTTAGTTGAAAAAGTAGATGACTGATTGTGTAATAGGAATGAAGAAAGGTTCAAGAATGGTGCTTGGGAGTGGGAATATAACAGGAGTCATCAGCTGTGCCTTCAAAGAGCCTGTTGTCTAGTTAGGGAGAGAGAGAGTAAAAATAATTTCTGTAACAGTTCTTTTTCTAATTTTAACAAAAATCTAGAAGACAATTCAAGTGCTACTATATATATTAGTACTATATTATATAGTCCTATATTACATATAGTCCATATAGATACATATTGTACATGTACATAAGTGCCTCAATGACATGAAGAGATGATATTTTTGTATTAATAAACAGCTATAGTATAATTTGAAACAGTAAGCAAGACAGATAAGAATGGGAGATGTATTGAGATGTGAGGCTGTGCAGGACATAGCATATCCCTCTTGCTGAAAATCTAATTGCAGTTGGTATTTATTGGGGTTTAAGGTCAGGGACTCTGGAGCATATCCTTCTTGCTGAAAATCTAATTGCAGTTGGTAATTATTGGGGTTTGAGCAGGGACTCTGGAGAAAGAATTTTGGTCCAGTTCCCTCGAGGAAATCATTTAACTTCTCTGTGTTTCGGTTTCCTTTCTCATAAAATGTGGGTAAGAAAGGTACCAATCTCACTGAGGTGAAGTGAGTAGAATGTGTAACATGTTTAGAAGGGCACCTGTTTTTTTCTGAGGGCTTTGTAGGTGTCAGCTGTTCTCACCGTTCCATGCCTGGTGGCCTCACTCTCCTAGGAACTCCCAGGAAGCAAGGCTTCAGTTTCTTCATCCCCATTTTCTCAGCAGAGTGCTACCATCCTGCCTTGCCTGGAGGAAGAGCTCTGTAACTTCTCCCTGAATAAGAGGGAGAGAAGTGGAGAAAGATGCTTTTCTACCATCTCCCTCTCTTATAGCACATTCCTGAGCTGAATATTTACAAAAAGTCCTAGGTTTCTTGAAAACTCTTTATAGGGCACGGCATCTTGGATTTAAAATTTTCAGAACTTGAAGGGACCTCAAATATTTTCTAGTTCTGCTGCCTCAAGACTCAAGAGGCATGTAGGGACTTGTTCAAAGCGTCAGATGACATGGTAGCACCAGTGACTGGCTTGCACCCAGCATTTCAGCTAGAACTCAGCAGCTGTGTCATTCTGCAATCCTACACTGCCTTTCTCCTCATACTGCTCTACTGGGCTTGTTAAACTATTCAATTAATGCAGTTTTCCTCCCAGTTGCCTTTTACTCTTTATCTCAACATTGTTCTTCTTTAAACTTACCAGAAGATAAGGGGATCATCAGCTGCCGGCCTTGATGGCCGTGTTTTCTTGGTAGACATCCCTGACCTTTCGCAGGTCTGGCTCAGGGCTCCTGTAACCTGCTACCACAGTGTCCCATGCTTTCGCTGCCACACGGGCAACCACAGAGTATTTTGATTGCCGGTCTGGCTGTTCTCATTCCCTGTTAGACACTAAGTTCCATGGTCTCTCTCTTAGAGGTTACTGCAGTGTTGTGGCTTAGGGTACAGGCCCTGGAGCTGGACTGCCTCGGTTCAGATCACAGCCCTGCTACTTACTAGTCATGTGACTTTGGGCAAGTTACTTAGACTTCACTGTGCTACTGCTTTTTCCTCTGTAACATGAGCATAATAATGGTATCCACTCAGAGCTGGGAGGATTACAGGAGATAGTGCTTACGTACTTGGGATGGTACCTGGCATGTAGGAAGTACTTCATGAAACAGCTCTCATTTCTCACTTTTCTCATTTTTTTATCCAGTTTCCAAGCACTCAGAAAATATTTGTCAAATAAATGTCGTCTGTCTTTGAGGTGATTAGAAATTAAATCTAATGCCTCTTCAACAATACAACAATCCTTCATTATGTTAAATGGTGATGGGACCACACAAGAAGTATAACGTGGCCTTTGTCCATAATGAGTTTGCCAACTAGTTGGGATGACATAATACTCAATGCAAGCAACCACCACGGAGCTGAACAGAAATTACCGTTTAATATATGCGGATTTCGTTGATAACAACATAAAACTTTCTAAAACTTCCAGATGTTTCCCTACTAACAACCTCCTCTTAGGAACACAAAAGTTGTTATTTAGAGCATTATGAAATTTTAGAACTGAGAGAGACTTGAGAGATTATCCTTCATCTTATTTTTATTTATTTAAAAAATTTTTTATTGGAATATATTTGATTTACAATATTGTATTGATTTTAGGTGTACTATCTTTCATTTTAAAAATGAGAAAATGTTGAAATTTATCAAAGACAAAGTTTCAAAGGGCTTTTGTTTATAGTTCATTGATATATTTGGATATTGAGTTTCTTTAAAGCATTTCTTCAATGCTAAAAACTAAAGACTTCCAGAGTTCTTTTTTTTTTGACCAGGCCTTGGGGCTTATGGGGTCTCAGTTCCCGGACCAGGGTTTGAACCCTGGTCATGGCAGTGAAAGCCCAGAATCCTAACCACTAGGCCACCAGGGAACTCCCTCCCAGAGTTCTTTTTTTTTTTTTTTTTTTAAAGTTCGATAGCACATAATATAAGTAAGAATGAAAGAAAGGGTATTTTTTAAAATTAATTAATTAATTACTTTTATTGGCTGTGTTGGGTCTTCATTGCTGCACACGGGCTTTCTCTAGTTGTGGCGAGTGGGGGCTACTCTTCGTTGAGGTGGGAGGGCTTCTCATTGCAGTGGCCTCTCTTGTTGTAGAGCACGGGTTCTAGGCGCATGGGCTTCAGTAGTTGCAGCACATGGGCTCAATAGTTGTGGCTCACAGCCTCTAGAGTACAGGCTCAACAGTTGTGGCGCATGGGCTTAGTTGCTCCATGGCATGTGGGATCTTCCTGGAGCAGGAATCGAACCTGTGTCCCCTGCACTGGCAGGCGGATTCCTACCCACTGTGCCACCTAGGAAGTCCCCCAGAGTTCTTAATTGAACGTACTGTGAGAGAAGTCTGGTAACTGGGAGGCTTGTTATGAACACTGTATATCTATTGTTCCCTCTTCATCCAACTATCTTTCTTTTAGGACATACAGTGGCCAAGCAAGTATATCATACCAGTAAAAAGGAGGATTCGTCAAAGTGGTTACCTGCTCTTCATCTTTTTGAAAGAGCTTTGAAGCTTGCTAAGACATCAGGAACAGAAGAACATGAAGTGGAAGCTGAAATCTTTTTTCAGAAAGGTAAGATGTATTTAGGGTCAGAACTACTGAGGATTTTTTTTTCCTATTAACAAAAGGCTTCTTAAAAATCTGGTGACTTATTATAAAAAATACTGATTTTATAAAGGGCTTGGTGATCACAAACACCTTGGTATCTCTGCTAAACTCAGTTTTGGATAAAGAGAACACTGCTTAATTTAAGTTTATACCTAGAATGGAAAAAAGTACTCCATTTTCGTTTTTTTTGTAATTACAATTGACCTTCCTTACATAAAGTTTCACATTTGACTCAAATTTCAGCATCGGGCATTTAGCTATGAATAATGTTACTTAAAGAACGCTTGGAAGATAATTTTTTATTTCATTACTTAGCTAAGCATTTTAGCTAATCTCTATAAAAGATAGATACCTACTTAAATGAAATAGTTATAGCACATCTATATTTACAACTTACATACAACACACATTTGCATAATATATTCCTAACTTATATACCACACATATTTGCGTAATATATTCATATAATTTTATTGTGGCCATTTTAGCCATGAGAATAATGATGATGACCGTTGGTATCATTTATTGAGCATCTGCTAGATACTGAGCACTGTAGTCCGTGTTTTACGTCTCAGTTCTCACAACAGCGCTACAAGGTAGGCGTGACCAATCCCCCGTTGGCAGATGAGGTGCAGTCTGGGTAACTAGCTGTCTGTAAGTCAGCAGCTACCAAATGCCCAGAAGTGAGCTTAACACCAAGTGGCTCTGTGCCCTGTCCACATGCTGCGTGGAAGCACCTACACCTGAAGGCTGTGGATCACCACGAGGGGTGGGAGCTGGGTGCAGACGAGAGGGTTTGCATCATCCGTGCTGGTTTTCAAGCATTTGCTGACGTTCTCGGGTTTGTTTTTAGCAAAGATGTTTTCTATGACACCTGCCATGACAGAGGAAAGAAGAAGATGGATTTAGGTAAAGGGAATGCGCTACAGGAGGAAGTGGGAGAGCAAAGTAAGGAAATGGAGAGGAGAGTAAGATGACGAGGACAGCTGTGTCTGGAAAGTGAAAGGAGGCAGGGGGAGCCTTGAGGCTCCTGGGGAAGGAAGCAACAGCGCTTTCCCCATTGGCTACCTTCCAGCAAGAAGCGAGAGATGGATGGACAACAGGGACAGCACATCCAGTTTTAATTTCCAGCATAAAATATGTGTGCTAAAGTTCTAAGTGGTAGAAAAAGGAAAAACCATCTTTGTAAATCCTTTTCTTCTTTCAGGCAAAATAGAGTGTCAAATATTGACGGAAGAGAAATCTCCAGCTTTGCAACTTGAGAGTCTATTTGAAGCTATACAGCTAAGCTTGAGACATGATCAAAACTCAGGGTAAGAAAAAAAAAAGACGTTTCCATTATAATAACGTGTATTTGGGTTTGAGTCCCGTATTCTAGTGGTACATTGATTATTGAAGGCTGGAGTGACTGGGAGACCCTCTTCCCACGGCAGGGCTAGTTTACTGGGGTCCATTGTTTAACAGGTTCACTGACTTCCTTTTCAAGCTTGATGCTCTTGGCTCTGCCCCAAGACCTCGTTTATAGTGATGGTTAATGATGGCAGTTAGACTGGTGATGTACTGGACTGTAAATTGCTCCACTAGATGTGAAATTGTATCTAGAAGGGATTTATGTGAATATTCACTCTGGCTCAGCAGTACCAAGGCTGGCCAACTCAATCCTGTATAAAAGTCACCTTAAGATGGATAATAAGGCAGCATTATTACAACTGCACTGATTTAAACGGCCCCGCCTGACAGGTTTGGTAGTGAGTACACAGACCTACCGAATCACGATTTTCAGCAGAACTCTATGCATCTCTTTCTAATTTAATTAGTGTAGGAGGAGAGAGAGAGAGGCCTGGTTTTCAAGGCAGGTTCCTCCTATCTTGACTGTCACTTCTTTAGTGGCTTGTGTACTGGAACATTCCAGAATGGTCCTGATGCTGGGCTTCACTGCGGTCACGGCATGGAATGTTGCCCGCACAGGACAAGGTAGAACACTCAGCTCTTTTCAAGGGCTTCCAATTTCAGTAGGGAGGAAGATGCCAGTGTCTAAGCCAGAAGTGCTGTGTAAAGAGGGTAGGTTTCATGCTGGTTTTGCCTATTTGTACCTTTCATTCACTCAGAAATTGTTGACACCTGATGTAAAATGATTATGAGTGGCGGGGCTGTCTAATAAATACAGTGCTGTCTCATTTTAGGTTGATAAGAGACTCCTACCTCGAAATAGCCCTGTCATTTTTACACATGAGGAAGCCAAAGAGTAAACTTTCAGCATCACCATTAACACTTAAGGTAATGAATGATTTTATTAGAAATTTAAAGTTATATTGCCTTTGAGCTTGCTTATCTTGCTAACGCTGTGCTAAGGAAGTAAAGAGACTGATTTTCTTTGTGACTTGGAGAAATTAATTACTTTATGCTCACACTCATACCTCTTTGGCTGTTTGTTATGTAAGACTCTGGAAATGGATTTCATGTGGACATTTCTGCCTGTTAAAATGTTATCCATGAAATGTAGGTGTAAGTAAATACCCTCAATCATTAGTATCGATCTGGAAATTGCAGGAAATTACATATTGGTTATGCAGATGGACAAGTGTGGTTTTCATTACTGATGTGGCTTGCAAACAGGCCACCTTTCGATGAGTCATTTCTTCATTTGTTCATCACATATCTGTGGATCGTATACTATGACCCTATGACCCAGGCCGTATTCTGGAAGATAATAAAGCGGGGCCCGAGACAAGCTCAGTGCTTGTTCCCCTGCGCTCACTCTTCAGTGGAGGGAGACAGATAACAAACCTGTGAAGGAGGAGAGCGAGAGGAGGAAAGGTGGGAGGGAGCGGGGCAGGAAAAGAAGGGAAGGAGGGCTGGGGGTTGCTTTAGGTGATGAAATTTAGGATTAGGAAACAACATGGGTTGGTGGGATTGTGAATGACTGTGGTGGAAAGAGGTGGAAGGTGGCTGGAGAGGGAACTGTGCAGAGAGTGGCAGAGGCATGCACTCCCTTGAGCAGTGCTTCCGAGTAAGGGACAGAAACTTCTCCAAGGATCCTGTGATCCTGATGAGGTCTGAGACTTGGCCTTTCTAAGGAGCTCCTGGGTAGTGCCGCTGCTGCTGCTCTGTGGGCCGCACTTGAGTACCAAGGATCCAGGCAGAGGGAGATCCTCTGGGCAGGAAGTTGAGTGGGTTGGAGGTGGATGAACCCAGTAACTTTGTTTTCATTTTTTTATAAAAACTTTGTTTTTATGTTTTAAAAAACTGTCTAGTTTTTTATTCTTTAAATTTCAGTAGGCTTTTTATATTTCCTTCTAATTAAATAATCCTCTGACTACCAAAAATGTCTCTCCACAAAATTTTGGTGTCAAATCTCTAATTTTTGAGACAGCAGAAACATGATTGAAAAGCTTTAGGTGAATAGGCTTTTAGTCAGCTGAACTACTCATATGGTTGCTGCCTTAGGTGGATAGCAGCTATTTTTTTTTTTTCATCAAAATGATTACACAGAAAATTTTTGTGCTGTGATAAACATCTTTATGGCCAATAAGAGAAAACAAAAATCTTTGTTTACATAGCAATTTGCGATGCAAATTAATAAGATGCTGGGATAGAAATATATCACCTTTTGGGCCTTCTCTAGGAGGTGTTTATAATTAAGAGCTTGAACAAATAAGACTTGAGTGAAAAGAATAGTATAATTCTATACAACATGATCATTATTTTCTGTATATCTTGACACAGCATAAATATTTTAGCAAGTCATACAATTATTAGAAGCACAGAAAATAGTCAAAAACAAAAATTCATCTGGGCATACTCAGACCATTGAAATACAGCATTTAAAGTATGTCCTAAAAAAGACAATGCTAAATGAAGGAAAAATTATGAAAAATTATGATTTTTTTTTCACTAGGCAAACAGAGCTGAGTCACTGCCAGAAGAACTGCCCTACAATAAATGTTAAAAAAAAAAAAAAAAAAAAAAGACAATGCTTTATAAACCCTTAAAAGAAAGCACTACTGTTTCACTTATATAGAGAGTCTTTAGCAGAGTGACTGTAACACTGGTTTGGGTTGGAATCCTAGCTTCATGACATACTAGCAGTGAGACTGGGGTCTTTCTAACCCAAGTTTCCTCATCTGTGAAATGCAGATGATGACACTTACCCCTTAGAGTAGCTAGGAGAATTGAACAAGATAAAGGACTTGGCACATAATAAATTCTCAAAAGAGAGAGAGAGATGGGGGGACTATTCTCTATCATTATGTAACTTTGACTAAACTTCTACATTGTATCTTTCTAAAGTTTTTTGTACATAGTAGGTATCCAATACTTATTTGTTAGTTGAAGTGACTATTTTTTGGACATTTGTTCATTTATTCATTCATCAACCAAATACTTATTGAGTACTTAATGTATGCCAGGCATGTTACGCTCTTTCCCTAAGGAGCACAGCAGAGCAAGGGAGAGAAATAATTGTATTGCAATGTACTGAGGGCAATGATATGTCAAGTTAGGAAAGTGGAGCAAAGTAGGAACTAATTCTGCTTTGGGGGAATGCTGGAGAAAGCTTCACAGATGAGATGAACTAGTCCAAAGAGAGAGATTATCAAGCACATGTTTAAAAAATAGGTTTACTGAGTTATAAATTACATCCATGAAATTAACCTGTTTTAAGAGTGCAGTTCACAGATGTTTAATAACTTTACATGTAGCGCAGCCAACATCACCATCCAGTTTTAGAACATTTCCATCATCTCCAAAGAATCCCTAGTGCCCATTTGCTATCATTCCCATTTCTACCCTCGGTCCCAGGTAACCACTAATCTGTTCTCTGCCTCTATAGATTTGCCTTTTCTGGATATTTCACATAAATAGAATCATACAGTATGTAACCTTTCTTGACTGCTTCTTTCACCTAGTATTATGTTCTTGAGGTTCACTATTGTAACATGTAACAAACTATTGTAACATGAAACAATAGTTTTTCCTTTTTACTGCTGAATAGTATTCCCTTATATGGTTATACCACATTTTCTTTTTTCTTTTTTCCTTTTTTTTTTTTTTGTTTGGATCACCAGCAACAATTCTTCTTTTCCTTTATTTGTCTTAATTTCAGAGAAGAAAGAGCAATATTATGAAGAGCAATGCATGTCATATATAGGTAGTGATGCTAATTTTGAAATGTTCACTTACATTTTTTTTTTACCAGTTTTTGAGGTACAGCAAAGTGAATCAGCTGTGTTTATACATATATCCCCATATCCCCTCCCTCCCGTGACTCCCTCCCACCCTCCCTGTCCTGGCCCTCTAAGGCATCACCCATCATCGAGTTGATCTCCCTGTGTTATACAGCAACTTCCCACTAGCTATCTATTTCACAGTTGGTAGTGTATATATGTCTATGCCACTCTCTCACTTTGTCCCAGCTTCCCCTTCGCCCCACCCCCACCCCCGTGTCCTCCAGTCCATTCTCTGCATCCTTATTCTTGCCCTGTCACTGGGTTCATCAGCACCATTTTTTTAGATTCAGTATATATGTTAGCATACAGTATTTGTTTTTCTCTTTCTGGCTTGCTTCGCTCTGTATGACAGTCTCTATCTAGGTCTATCCACCTCATTACATATAGCTCAATTTCTTTCCTTTTTACAGCTGAGTAATCTTCCATTGTATATATGTGCCACATCTTTATCCATTCATCTACTGATGGGCATTTAGGTGGCTTCCATGTCCTGGCTATTGTAAATAGTGCTTCAGTGAACATTATGGTACATATTTCTTTTTGGATTATGGTTTTCTCTGGGTATATGCCCAGTAGTGGGATTACTGGATCATATGGTAGTTCCATTTTTAGTTTTTTAAGGAACCTCCAAAGTGTCTTCCATAGTGGCTGTACCAACTTACATTCCTACCAACAGTGCAGGAGAGTTCCCTTTTCTCCACACCCTCTCCAACATTTATTGTTTCTAGATGTTTTGATGATGGCCATTCTGACTGGTGTGAGGTGATACCTCCTTGTGGCTTTGACTTGCATTTCTCTGATGATTAGTGATGTTGAGCATCTTTTCATGTGTTTGTTAGCCATGTGTATGTCTTCTTTAGAGCAATGTCTGTTTAGGTCTTCTGCCCATTTGTGGATTGGGTTATTTGCTTTTTTGATATTCAGCTGCATGAGCTGCTTGTATATTTTGGAGGTTAATCCTTTGTCTGTTGCTCCGTTGGCAAGTATTTTCTCCCATTCTGAGGGTTGTCTTCTTGTCTTGTTTATGGTTTCTTTCGCCACATTTTCTTGATCTATTCAGCAGGTAATGGACATACAAATTGTTTCCATTTTTTGGCTGTTATGATCAACGCTGCTTTGAGTATTCATGTACAAATTTTTTATGTGGACATGTGTTTTCAATTTTTGGGGGTGTATACCTAAGAATGGAATTGCTGGGTCACATGTCAACTCTCTGTTTAGACTGTTGATGATCTGTTAGATTGTTTTCCAAAGTGGCTGTACCATTGTGTATTCCTATCAGCAGTGCATGAGGGTTTCAACTTCTCTACATCCTTGCTAATAGTTGTTATTATTTATCTTTTTGAGTGTAGCCATCCTAGTGGGTCTGAAGTAGTATTTCATTGTAATTTTGATTTGCATTTCCCTGGTGGCTAATAATATTGAAATCTTTTCATGGGTTTATCAGCCATTTGTATATCTCCTTAGGGAAAATGTCTATTCAGATCCTTTGCCCATAACCTAAATTGGGTTATCTTTTTTATCATTGAGTTATAAGAATTTATGTCCCTTATCAGATACATAATTTGCAAATATTTTTTCCAGTTGTGACTTGTCTTTTCATGCTGTTAATGGTGTCTTTGGAAACAAAAAAGCTTTTAATTTTAATGAAGTCCAATTTATCATTTTCTCTTTCATGTTTTGTGGTTTTGGTAGCTCTTTACCTAACCACAGATGTTGAAGATTTTCTCATATGTTTTCTTCTAAAAGTTTTTATAGCTTTAATGTTTAAGTCCATGGTCCATTTTGAATTAATATTTTTGTAAAGTGTGAGGTAAGGCTCTAAATTCATATTTTTGCACATAGATATCCATTTGTCTCAGCATCATTTGTTGAAAAGACTATCCTTTCTTTACTGAATTGCCTTGGCTCCTTTGTCAAAAAACTTATTGATCATAAATGTAAATATTTATTCTTAGACTCCCAATTCTATTCTGTTGATCTATAAATCTACCTTTATGTGAGTATCCACTGTCTTGGTTACTGGGTGGCTTGTAGTAGGTTTTTTGAAATTGGAAAGTACATGTCCTCCAGTTATGTTCTTCCTTTTCAAAATTGTTTTCACTTTGAGTCTTTTGCATTTTCATGTACAGTTTAGAATCTGCTTGTCAATTTCTGCCAAAAAAACTAATGGAATTTTGGTAGGGATTGTGTTGGATCAATTTGTGGACAGTTGGCATGTTAACAATGTCAGATCCTCCAATTTATAAAAATGAACTCTCCCTTCATTTCCTTAGATATTGATTTTTCTTGATAATATTTTTCTTAGTTTTCAATGTACAAATTTGTACACTTTTGTTAAATTTAGTTCTATCTTGAAATAGAATTCTTAAGTTCACTTTCAGATTATTCATTGCTGGTACATAGAAATACAATTGATTTATGAGTATTGAGTTTTGTATCCTGTGAGTGTGTATGTGTGTGTATCTTGGGATTTTTTACATATATCATCATGTCTCCTGCAAACAAAGACAATTTAACTTCTTAATTTCCTATCTAAATGCATTTTTTTTTCTTTTTCTTGCCTGTTTGCATAGGCTAGTATCTCCTACGCAATGTTGAACACCCCTCCATCCCTCCTTAATAAAACCTTTCTCTCAATTCAAAATGAGCTCTTTCTGTCTGTCACTAATTGTTCTTACAATATAGTTATTTAATATTATTTTGTATTCTTCACTCAATGCCAATTAGCCTTGTTTCCAGAATTAAGGAGGTGAATTGCCCAAGCTCATATAGTTAGTAAGCTGGCAGTGGCTACCCCAGAGCCTAAGTAGTTTTATTACAGAGAGTGACTGGGGTCTTCATATTTGGGACAGGGCTATAT
This sequence comes from Hippopotamus amphibius kiboko, assembly GCF_030028045.1. Taxonomy (NCBI): domain Eukaryota; kingdom Metazoa; phylum Chordata; class Mammalia; order Artiodactyla; family Hippopotamidae; genus Hippopotamus; species Hippopotamus amphibius. The sequence goes on along the minus strand of NC_080192.1, from coordinate 24,402,287 downwards.
TGCTTGGATTTTAGATTCTCCATGCGTAGATCTCTCCAGGTATCATCTATCTACCTCTAAGTTTAACACTTGATCTGGGCCAGGCCACATTTGTGCGTTGTGTTTCCTGCTCGGCATCAGCTTTACTCATTGCATTTCTTTTTCCCTTGGGAGTCTTATAGCCAGAAGTAAAGGAAAAATATTTTTGTTATTGCTTGTTTTATTCTGGAGTTTTGTTGAAGATTTAAAATTTTGGCCAAAATATGAGCATCAAAAATTAGAACAAGCGGACTAATTGAATAGTTTTTCCAAATTAGTTGTCTTTAAAATTGACTGTTAATACTTTAAAAATGTAAAACAGACTAGATACTGTGTTGCTGGTAGAATTTCTGTTTACTTCTATACTACTGACTTTTTTATGTTTAAAAGCTGAGCACCTCTCCCCCCATGTTGAATGTATCTCTGTTCATTGTCACTTTTTGCTATTCTATGGAATGTTATGATTACAGTCAGCCCTTTAATAGTTTTGTAGTTAGAAAGCTGATAGCACATACCTGTTGAAAACCTCTAAGTAATATTCTTGTTTCTGGTGTTTTTACACACAATGTGTATTCAGTTTCTAAATCTTCTATTAAGATGGTGAATAACTGACTTAAAATGCCATTGGTGTTTATTTTATTGTTATTCAAATAATGTAAGCTCATTTAGAAAATCACAAAAAAAGATAAAAATAATTAAATTACCCTGAAAACCTGGGATGACCCCTGATGAGCATTTTTTCTGCTTGTGTATACAGGGAATATATGTGTGTACCTGTCTTTTAAAAAGTGAGGTCATACTTGGCATGCTGTTTTGTAACCTACACTTTTCTTTTGCTTAAGATAATTTGGATGTCTTTTCATGTCAATAGATGCATATACATTATTGTTCTTAATGGCTATGTAGTGTTCCACTAAAATCTCATCTTCAGAAGATGAGAAAATCTGTCATGAAACTTTATGATATGTTTATCTATCTTTATCATAAAACATTTGCCGTATTTTTTTAGGCTCTTCCCAGAGGGCATAGTTCTCTTAAAGAGCCAACAGTAAATAAATCTGAAATGCACAGTGTATTTGCCTGGATTGCGATAAGGGCTGCTGCGCAGGTTGGTGTGAGTTTTATTTAACTCTTCTTTATATCGTCACATCTGTTAAGGCAACACAATGTATCGATACAAGAGAAAGGGAAATTTCACATTCTTTGGGATTTGCGCCAATGATATTTCTTTGGGAAGATTAGAAGCGCTCTTTATATGCATAGTGTTTTTAAGCTCTGTTAGCCAGATTTGGTTTGCTTCATCTTTTCTTTAATGAAAATAATGGCAGATACACATGTGCACGTATTTGACACAGATTTTGGCATATATCTGTCCTAGCTAGGTGAGGTAGCCTATGCAAAGTGACTTATTTATTGATTGTCAAGTCATGATTTGTTTGACTGTGATATATACTACATGTTGGGGATCACATATTGTTTTTCAGATTGTCTTTATTTTTTCCCCAGTGTATACCAAATATTATTTTATGAATTGCTTTTTCACATTATTTACCTAATAGATAATCCGTGAATCAGAAAGCTTGCATAACTCTAATTATGCATTAATTTTAGGTCAGTGAGGCTGTGCTGGCAATTAACCTACTTATCGGAAAGAAGAATGCGAGAACTGATAAAGTTAGCCAAGGGGCGCTGCCAAACATCCCAGAATTTGCCACCATGGATCTTTTATCTTCATACACAGATTATTTGCTTGGTATGTTTGAATGTTAGGCATTGTATAAAATTGTAATATATGTAACATGTAATCAAGTTTCAGAGATTTAATTGTATAGATTTTAACTTAAAAAGCACAATGATTTGGGGACTCTCTGAGAGAGGATAGGGGTCTTAGACTCTAGCTGATAAAATATAGGGGCCTCAGCTCACTGTATATACATACATGTTACTCCATCCGCTGCTGCATTTCAGGGCTCTGTGGAAAAATGATATTTCCTGATGTCTGTATATTTTCCAGTTCACCCATTTCAAATGAGAACTTTTGGGATTATTTATTTGATCCTCTAAAATGTGTACTCACGCTTACAGTCTCATACAGCTCCCTGTTCTTTTTCTCAGTTCTTTTATGTGTGTGTGTGTGTGTGTGTGTGTGTGCACGCGCACGCACATGCATGTTTGAGCTCTTTCTCTTATTAAACTATTGTCAGCTTCCTGAGGGCAGGGACTTTACCTATTTGATTTGCTGCTCTGTCTGCAGAAAATCACACATCACTTACACATAGCAGGCATTTGATATTAATATTTGTTAAATGAATGAATGAGAGCTTAGCGGAATTTAAACTTGACCTTACTGCTGTGTTTTTTCTTATTTATGATTCCTTTGTTGGTTAGTGAACTATAATATAAACCTCTAAGTCAAATGAGTAGTAACATAAATATTGAACAATCACTTATGCGTTTGCCCATTCATTTGTTCAAGAAGTATTTACTGAGTGCTTCTTGTGTGCTGAGCACTTGAATAGGTTCTAAGGAGCAAGGTACTGGAATCTTACTTCCAGAAGGATATTTAATAATGACAGTAGCTAATTTTGCTTGGCACTAGGTGAGCGTTGAGCCAAAGGGGATGAAAAGTGTTAACTTTAACCTGATGGGGGTGGGAGTGGTCTTCCTAAAACCTCTGAAATCACACCTGTATGCAGTAGCTTACCCTGCTGAAGTGTTGAGTCAGCTTTAGCTGAGGAGTTCATGTCTGAAATCATCGCCGCCTTTGGCTCTCTCCTGAAGAATAGGTGGCCCAGACCATTTTCCAACCTAAACATGGTTTGTCCCAAGGTTAAACCATCAGATAGATTTTTTTGATGCTGGGGTATTGTTTTCTTATTTTTATTGCCTTCATGCCTGGTGGGATTTTGCTTCATCAGATTTCTGGACCATGGCCTGGGTCTCACACTAGGTGCACTGTCTTCCTTAGAGTCCCCATAGATAGGCTCTCGGGGGACAAAGCAGGGCAGTCTGGCATCAGGGGCTGGTCACTGCTTTTTCCTCTTGACACTGTTTGGCAGCTCAGTTGTCCCTGGTGCAGAATGCCAGGAAGGCAGTCCTCTTAGAAGCACACATTATTGTTTTGCTACGAAGAGAATGTAATATTAATAATGAAAGGGTTCAGCTTACACCCTGGTTCTGTCAAACCATTGAATTTCTCTCAACCTCGTTGTCCTAAACTGTAGACTGAGTGAATTAGATTTATTTAGGGATAAGACTGAAATCTGAAAACTCTGACTATGATTCAGACTTCTAGCATGGCTATATCTTTTTCATAATGGCCCCTTATTACCTCTGAAAGATCTGTCTACTTTATCCTAGACATTTTCTCATGCTTTACCAGTTTTTAGGGCAAGGATAACAAGTTTCATCTAAAATGCTGTATTAATCAGTTATTGCCAAAATTACACTGTATACCCAAGGACCCTAACACTCAGTGGCTAGAACAACATGACCTTTATTCTTTTACTTGTCTCATGTGTTCTGCTTCAGGCTGCAGGCTGAGTTCAGGTATACTCCGTGTACGTTTGTTATGAGACCCAGGCTAAAGAGGCAGTGGCTACCTGGGGCCTGCTCTTCTTAGGCTGCAAACCAGAGCACAAGAGCCAAGCCCAAGCATAGAAACACACTCAAGGCCTTTCTTCACATTACATCTCATTAGTCACAGCACGTCATATGGCCAAGTCCAGTATCAGTGAGGCAGGGAATTAGACGCTGCCTGTAGGGGAAGGAAGAGGGGCGTGAATGTTTGCGGAATGATAATCCAGACTATCACATATGACACGTTCCATTGTGGCTGGTAACTACCTGAGAAGAATTCTGAACTTCTGTATGGAAACACAGGAAAAGGCGCTGTGGTGTTCAGCTAGTAATGTCACCCACGGGCACACACGATGGGGAATGGCATCCCTTAACCAGATGATCTGAGTTGATCCACTTGGGCAGGTAGTCTTCATCTTAGCTCTGCTTACTGCTAGAATTTATGCTTTACTTTTCTATTTCCATGGTTTTCCTAGCATCGTCCAATTTTCAGTTTCCATTTTGTACCATTGGCACTCCTTTACTGTTGTACCAAGATAGTAATATGAAATGACCACATTTTAAAGTCCAATTCATTGTGTATTTTGCCTTAAGAATAATAATTTGCCCTGCAGTGTTTTCCTAGCAGACTGATCGTGAATTCCTGTGATGATCCCCTCACCCCGACTTAGGCTGAGAGGAAATACTGAGTCCCCAGCTGATGGCTACAGATACCCAGATGGCAGTGAGGTTCATATTACAGTGAATTGCTAAAGGGCAGCAATAGCAAATGAAAAGGTTTGCTTTTCCTCGCATTAGCATTTATTAGCATCCAGGAGAAAACCTCCTCGGTGGTGTTACCTTCACTGGCATTGATCTGTACACGATGTGGTAAATGATATTCATTGTTATTATGTGCAGAGCGCTGTACCATGTACTTCTGTCCAGTGGGAGGGAGGAGTCACAGAACACACCAAGGAGTGGGTCTTGCCTTCCGTAAGCTTCTAGCCTTTGGCCATCAGAACAGGCATCTACTTTGAAATTATATAAATGCATCTTTTAAGAGGATCATTTTTTTTTAAAGCTCTTTTTTGGAATATAATTGCTTTACACTGTTGTGCCAGTCTCTGAGGTACACCAAAGTGAATCAGCTGTATTTATACCTGTATCTCCATATCCCCTCCCTCCCACGGCTCCCTCCCACCCTCCCTCTAAGTCATCACTTGTCAAGTTGATCTCCCTATGTTATGCAGCAACTTCCCACTAGCTATTTTACATTCGGTAGTATATATATGTCAGTGCTACTCTCTCACTTCGTCCCAGCTTCCCCTTCCCCCCCGCCACCCCACCCCCGCCCCGGATCCTCAAGTCCGTTCTCTACATCTGCATCTTTATTCTTGCCCTGTCACTGGGTTCATCAGTACCATTTTTTTAGATTCCATATATATGAGTTAGCATACGGTATTTGTTTTTCTCTTTCTGGCTTACTTCGCTCTGTATGACAGACTCTAGGTCTATCCACTTCATTACAAATAGCTCAATTTCTTTCCTTTTTACAGCTGAGTAATATTCCATTGTATACGTGTGCCACATCTTCTTTATCCATTCATCTCTTGATGGGCATTTAGGCAGCTTCCATGTCCTGGCTATTGTAAACAGTGCTGCAGTGAACATTATGGTACATGTTTCTTTTTGGATTATGGTTTTCTCTGGGTATATGCCCAGTAGTGGGATTGCTGAGTCATATGGTAGTTCCATTTTTAATTTTTTAAGGAACCTAAGAGGATCATATTAATGGAGGCAGACTAATGTTTTTTAAGCTAAAGCTGGCCACAGGCGGGGTGGGCATATGAGTTTATTAGGAACTTTTTTTTTTCTGGAAAAAGTACATGTGGGGCAGATACAAATGAATTGGAGACATAGATACCAGATAGGAGGGGGAGCTCATTTTCTCAGCAGAGCAATTGACAATCAGAGAAGTGTGGTGACAGAATAGACCAGTCATGTGTGGAGGATGGAATATAGATCATCTTGCCAGAACCAGAGAGCAATTGTGTGATGTCTATAGAACAATAAGAAAATTGAGTGATGTAGATGGTCCAATTTACTGAGGTTTCTTTTACATTGTCTTGTAGGAATAGAGACTCTGAAATGATGCTACTGGCAATATGGGACCATATTTAGATTGAATGTAAAAAAATATTTACTCTGTGTCTACTTTGGGCCCAGTTATATTCAAATATACTCCATCTTTTTGTCTTGATTTTCCTGTGGCTTTAAAAAATTCAGCTAGGATTTAAAATTATTAAATTCTGTAATAAATTTTGAATTAAAAGCAACATTTAGGATTAGTGGTCCCAGATGCAGCCTCTCACAACTAAATACACTAAATATACAGAAAAATATAAATACGTGTCATGTCAAAAACGAATGTCAGTGAACCTACTGTTAGAACAGAGATCTGTGGAGCAGAACCGAGAATCAACTGACCCTTAGTACATGCTTTGCCTCTTGAAACAGGGAAAAGCTTCCATCCTGAAAAAAAATATGATTTGTCTTTCCTGTACTGCCTTGCCCCTGGCTCAGAGACATGGGTCAATGCCAGCTAACAACTGGGATGTCATTCCTCTACTGCTCTCTTGATGTTTCCTATTCCTCTGAGACACAATTTTTCATAGTGGTGGGAAACTAGGGGGACACATTTTATCCTCAAATCTGGAATAATTACACCACTTACAGGTGAGAATGGAGATAAATCATTCATGCTAGCAACAATGATTGTGTGTGTGTGTGGGGTGCGTGTGTACATGTGCTCTGTCAATTCAGAGTGTCAGTGATTCAGACAATGAGGGTGTGATGAAAAGCATCCTCAGTGAAGCAGAGCTGTCCTGGTCCAATGTCTGCAAGAGTCTAGATGTTCCACTCAAAGCTCTGCACTTTGATCGTGTCAATCTGAGAAAGGACGGTACCACGACCAAGGGCAGAACATACGTTCTCCACTCTCTATTGTCAGACACGAGGTATGAAGAGACTCTATTCTAGACAGAGTCAATGATGGAAAATAAGAAACAACAGATGGCACATATGAGAAAACACTGCCACACCAACACAATGGAATGCTGTCCTGAAGACTCAGAGGAAGATTGACCCTTGATGGAAACCAAGGAAGTCTAACAAGATGGTTTGAAACCTTTAGCAGAGCCTAAGCAACCACTCCTGATGCTTTGTGCTTTCCTGTGTGATTTCACTTATCCTTTAGGAAAGTCCTGTAAGAGTGTCACTATGCACATTTATTAAATGAGGCAAGGTGCTGGGAGAGGTTCTTGAACTTTGGATGATGTTCCACTGCTAATACAAACCTCATCTATATAATTCTAAAGGCAGTGCCCTGGATCATTGTGTTGGGTGTAGTAGATAAGTTTTACCTGGAAATCAAAATGCAGGATTGATACTTCTGGTCAACCTGTTGGACTGAGCTAGCCTGAAAGATGCTTCTACCCGCACCCCCGCCCCATACAAACCTACAACAAGGCTGGATAAAATAGAACCAAAATTGTTTTAATTTATAGCTGAGCATGAAATCAGGAAAGGGAGATCTCAGGTCACCAAAGTAAAATGAGAAATTTTAAGCAAGAGCTGCAGTCAAGGACTTCACTGGAGCGGGAGCAGCCAGGGCTGGGACTTGAATGCCGGGAGAAAGAAGGGGTCTGGAAAGAGGGCCTTGCAGGTAGGGAGAGTGAGAACCTAGCTCACTGCATAAAATTGGGGTTCGGAGAGGGCTTGTCCACAAATTGAGGACTAGAAATACACTGCCCAGTGGCTTGAGTAGCTGCAGAGCAACATGCCAAGTGCTCAGTGAAGGCCAAAAAGCAACCACCTGGGAGAAGTCAGCAAGCAGCTAAGATTGTAAGGTGGGAAGTCACACCTCCTGAATGATCCAGGGAAAGTAGCATAAATACTGGCCCAGAAGCAGTGAAACCATGCAGCTCTGGCTGGGGATGGGAGAAGCTGTTGCAAAGGGATACTCTTCAATGTAGGTTATAAGGGACTCTCCCTCCAAAAGTTTCTTCTGAAAATAAACTTACAGATAGCACAGATAATACGTGGACAAATTTTGGCATCATTTTTGAATTATAAAGAGAAAGAAAATAATTGTAAACATTCAGTCAGAAAATACAGACTTTCTACAAAGGAACAAAAATGGAACTGGTCTTAATTTTTCTCTGTGACATTAAAGACCATGTGATATTGGCCAAATATGTAGAGAAGTTCTTTTTCTCTTCTAATTTAGTTCAGTTTTTTGCATAGGTAATTTATCGTCATGAATCACAACTCAAATATCATATAAGTGTATGGAAAGAATGTCTCCCTTCAGTCTTCTCTGTAAGGGACTCCCCCGAAGCAATCGATGTTGTCAGAATATTAATGTTCTATTCCGGCTGTAACAAATAACCACAAATTTAGTGGCTTAAAGCAAATGTTTTCTGTAAAGGGCCGAATAGTAAATACTTTACACTTTGTGGACTCTGTTGCAACTATTCAACTCTGCTGTGTTCATGTGAAAGGAACCATTGACAAAATGTAAATGAATCAGCATGGCTGTATTCCTTTAAAGCTTTGACATTTGATATTTGAATTTCATATAACTTTCACATGTCACAAAATATTATTTAAAAATTTTTTTCAACCACTTAAAAATATAAAAACCATTTGTAGCTCATGGATCATGCATAAACATGCACGAACCTGATTTGGTACGTGAACTATAGTTTCTCCCTTATCTAGTTAATTCATTTTAAATGCCATCAAATTAATGCCTCTCTTTATTTGTTCGTTTCCTTTTTTTTTTTTTTGGTAATATAGTCCTGCCATGAGTATCTTGTGCAAGACTCCTGGTGCACATATATGGGTACCTGCATTTAAAATTTTATTAGACCGTGCTCCGGAATTTGCTTTCACAAGTAGTATATGAGAATTCTGGTTTCTTCACATTATTACCAATATTTATTATTTTCAGATTTTAGTTTCTGTTAATTCCTGAAGAATGTGAAATGGTATTTCATTTTAATTTGCATGTATCTAGTTTTTAATGATGCTAAAAATTTTGGCCATTTGGGTGTCCTTTTCTATGAGTTGGATGTTGAAATTCTTTGCCCACGTTTCTGTTGGACTATCTGACTTTTTTTTAATTGATTACATAGTAGAGAAAAAATAGTTAATGTGTTTTAAATATCTTTTCTTTGTCTGTGGTTTGCTATTTAACTTTGTGTTTGGTGTCTTTTGTGATATAAATTTTTTTTTAATTTAATGTAGTCCTAAGTGTCAGTATTTCCTTTCTTTTTTCACATACAGTTATTTTTCAAGGAAAGCATAATATTTGTATTCCAATTTTTTTTTCTTTTTTACTTTCAGATAACTACCAAGTTGCCTTCCAGACTGGCTGTGCATTCTCTCACCCTAGTGATGAGATATATGAGGATGTAGGTACTAGGAAAAAATCCCCAGTTAAAGTGGATATTACATGGATTCTTCTGCTGCGCTACTATATTCACCTGCAAAGAATTAATAATATGAGCAAACTGCTAGGTAGGTCTTTCCTGTGTTAAGAAAGAACATATTCCTTTCCAGTTATTGTTTAAGTCATACTTCTTATTTAGAATTATAAGATACTTTTGACTTCTTTCTGAGTGAACTCTCAACAGAAGATGGAAATTTTAGGGGTTCTTAACCTGAAATACCTGGACCTTTGGGTGGAACTGTACTGCAGTGTATTTAAAAACATCGTTAGGAGGCATCCAAAGGCCTCCCTCAAGACTGCCAAAGTGGTGTGTGGGTCAAAACAGTAAAGGATCAGAGCAACCAAAATGTGACAGCTTATAAAGCGAACAGGGTGAAATTTTGGCTTCAAGAAGAGAGTGTTCTGGTATCCAGTATGTAAAGGGAAAGGATATTTAACTCTGTAAAGTTTTGGGTCTTGTTTAGTTTATTTTTATTTTTTTAAAAAGTCACTGATGCTCTCTAAAGAAGATCCAGAAAAACTGGTATAATCTGCCTCAAATCTGTTCCTCTTGTGTTTTTATGACGATGTGTTTATCTGCGCCTGTGAAATTGGTGATTCAGTGCTGCTTATTGGCAAAGAGTTGGAAAAGACAGCTTGACCATGCCAGTGCCCAGTGATGGAGAAGCCAGCAGGGCAAACAGGCCAAGTCACAGAGTGGCTCAGCATGGTTGTGGGGAATTAGCGATGGGATAGATGAGCACGCGGAAAGGTGTTGGAGAAAAGGTGTATCATAATGGGGCCAAGAGTTCAGTGGCAAAGGAAGTGGACATAAGCCAGCGCAACCAGCCCTGGTGATGCCCTCCACCTGATCAACTCAGCTGACCTCTGGATTCATCTGCTGGTATTTCCTGTGTCAATCACCCGCATTTTACTGCTTTCTGCTCTGGGCTTTCTCGGAAGTTACTGAGGCCCAGGATGCAGGCAGGATGCCTGGAAGTACCAGGGATTCCACACACTCGGGAATAACCTGCAACTACTGAGGTGGGGAACTGGTAGATAAACATTCCAGCTTGCCAGTCCCCTAACGGAACAATGTTACATGTATTTTTCAGGAGGTCCTCAGCAGGATTGAGCCCTCCTTGTCCATAGCTATAGCCCTTTTGTAACTCACTCTCTTTGGCTCTTTCCTCTATCACACTTTTCCCATTCTCTCACTTGAGATCAGTTTTCAAATAAATTACTGCACCTACATTTTTGCTTTAAGATCTTTTGGGGGAAATCCCCCAAATAAGACAGCTAGATAGAATATTTTTGCATTGTTAAGGTTGGAACCAGAAGCAGGTTCTGAAATGTTCTTTCCATCCTGTGGCCAGAAGCAATTCTATCAGAGTATAAACTTGAAAAATGGAGGAAGGTCATAAGAAGCCACTAGCTGAGGTAGGGATATACAGGAATAAAGTTAGTGAGCAAAGGCCAACAATATTGAGGCCATTCTGCTGTTATCTAACATGACTCTATATTAGTTTTTGTTTTTTCTTTTTTTTTTTCCTTTAAGCATCTCTGAAGCCAGGATCTGGAATGTCTTTGCCAGATGACATACTTCTCACTTCTCTTTTCAACTCTGGATTGATTCTGCGCCAAAAAGAAATGCATTTTTTTCTTAAAAGATTCCTACAGCTATATTCTTCTTCTTGTATTGATGAATTTCCAAAAGAACTATTTCAAGTCATAGAAAATCCACCTTTACCAGAAAAAATCTTATATGACTCATCAAGCAAGGTAACATTTTAAAACATTATATGTTTTTGTTAAGACGCCTTAGAATCATCTTTATATTTCTGAAAGAAGCACATCAACCTCAATGCTGACACAAAGATTTCTAATTTCCTTAGAGTTCCTGGGAAAGCTCTTTTCTCTTTTAACACAGAAAGAAGCCAACCGAATATCCTGGATTTTCTGTTTTCATTTGTTCTGTTCTGCTACTCTCATAAATCTTCAAAATATCTCAGAAGTTTTTCTATTCCTGCACATATCAATATCTCTCATGGAGTCATTTTGCCAAGAAGTTAAACAAATTTCAACATAATCACCCTATAAGGGCACTAGACTGAGAATCTCTAAACCTTTGCCCAATTTTCTATACCTTTGTTTTACATGTGTAATAAAAATCATTCATTTTGTGTATTTTTTGCAATCATGAGTGTGATAAATAGTAAAGGGAAAGCTTTTTTTTTTGGCTGCATTGGGTCTTCAATTGCTGCGCCCAGGCTTTCTCTAGTTGTGGTGAGTGGGGGCTACTCTTCATTGTGGTGTGTGGACTTCTCAGTGCAGTGGCTTCTCTTGTTGTGGAGCACGGGCTCTAGGCATGGGGGCTTCAGTAGTTGCAGCTCATGGACTCAGTAGTTGTGGCACACAGGCTCTAGGGTGCACGAGCTTCAGTAGTTGTGGCACACAGGCTTAGTTGCTCTGCAGCATGTGGGATCGTCCCAGACCAGGAATTGAACCCGTATCCCCTGCATTGGCAGGTGGATTCTTAACCACTGCACCACCAAGGAAGTCCCAAGGAAAAAGTTTTTAAGTAAAGTAAGTTTGAAGAGTTTTTTTTTTTTTTTTTGAAAGTGCTATTAAATTGGATGGGCTTGCCCAAAATATGTAATATGGAAACCTCTTTTAAGTTACCTATTGATGAGGCATAAAAAGAGGAGTATGAATGAAGATTCTTTCAAAGCTACTAGGGTCTTGAATAATAGTAATTTTTTTTAACAAACTACCAAAATGGATGAATTGGAAGATACTGAAAATGTAAAGAGTTTTAGTAAAAATAGAAATTTGTTTCAAATTTGGTATATTCAATAAACATATGTTGAATACCAACAATATTCCAGACACTCTTAGTTGGTGGAGAAAGTGGGAATGAGTAAGACACAGCCTCTGTACATAGCTCTGGTGTGGTAGTAGAGAAAGGCTGCTAGAGTTAGCACAAAAGAGAATTGCAGCACTTCAGGGATGCTTTTTAAGAGAAAATGTCAGGGTTAATGGCAGAAAGAATATGAAAATTAAAATATTTCCGCTGTTGATAGTGTGTAGGGCTGATTGGTAAAGTATAAATAAAGGAGTTATCCAAGAAAGAGATGATGTAACCAAGCTTATGACCATAGGAATGGAAAGGAAGAGATGGATGTAAAAGATATTGCTTAAGTAAAATTGGAAACAAAACAAAACAGCTGTGGCGGGGGGGGAGGGAGTTGAGGGAGGGAGGGAATATGGGGATATGTATATAAAAACATGATTGAACTTGGTGTACCCCCCAAAAATAAAAATAAAAAAAAAAAACAAAAAACCAAAAAAACAGCTTAGTGACCCTATGGAGATGGAAGGTGAAGAAGAAGGAATAATCAAAGTTTATTCCATCATTTGGAACCTCTGTCTGTGGTCATTAGGGCATGGTAACACCATTAGCAGATACAGTGGAGGCAGGAGGGTGGTAGTGTTTGTGGAGAAGGCTGGTATGTTCTGCTCTGAGATACAGAATTTGAGATTATGCTAGAAAACTTAAGAGGACATAGTGTAAGTTTTCAGTATGTGTTTGTGAAATGAATAAATCAAGTCATTTGCATAGAATTCTTTCAAAACTAGGAAAAAGACCATTCATTTATTTTGAATTATCTTGACTTTGGACTTCACCATAAAGCACTTTAATTTTTATAATTATCAAATTGCCCTTACCATACTCGTTCGTGTTTCTGTTGTCAACTCTCCCAGAGAAGTGACCTGAAAATGTGGCTTGTTCCAAACAGGAACCTTCACTTATCTTACCCCAGTGGAGTACAGTAACCTTGTGTTTTGGATCAATAATAATAAAAAAATTTTTTTAATTATTCTTTGGAACAAGAAAGTAGGGTGACTGTGAATAAACTGTGATTTTAAAAATGTAGTGCAAAGACGCACTAAGGAATATTTAAGAATTCAATTAAAGAAGTGATTTTCAATTGGAGTTGTGGAGTTGCCCCCAGAATAGTGTACTGGGATCCACATGGGAGGATTTTTCAAATTACTTCCTAGATACTGGGGTATTGGGATGGCCAACGCTCAGCATCCCCATTTCCTGCCCCAGATTCTACATCATTTGAGAAGTAAAAGAGTAAGCCATAGTGGGATTAAAAAACATCCAACTTTATGAGGCTATGGTTTATATTTGCTGGTAAATGGTCTCCCTAGTCGTGATTAGCAAAGTTGACAATACTACCAATCTAGGCTTGTGGGATTTGGGGGAGGGGGGAGGGGGATCATTACAGGCCTATTTAAAATCTGTGGGGTCAGAAACCCCTTTAAAATCTGTTGCATGAAGGAGCAGAGAATGTTCACTCCCCGCAAACAGTATGCTCCGAAGAAGAGAGAGCAGAATTATGCATATCCAACATTCTTTTTCTGAAGTTCACCAATCAAGGAACTCTCTCCAGGGAGAGGAGTGAGAGGAGGTGGAAAGGTCGGGAATGTATTGTTAATGTCTGGCCTCCACAGAGCAGGAAACTGTGGAGTGGGATCAGATCATTTCCATCCAACACCAGAGTCTGATTCACCCCTCCTAGGAAATGAGACTATCTTGAGGTTTACTGCCACATATCCCAGACACCGCAGGTATTTTGGAGTAGGGGAGAGACAATGGCAAGATTGAGAACTATAGTTTCAGTGGATGTATTCTTGTGAATATTTTATAAGAGTTTGGAAACTAATATGTGTGATTTCATAAATAGTGTTCTGAAAGGCCCTTTGCTTGAATATTTCAGTATTAAGGGCAGCCTGTCATTACCCAGTTCCTAAGGATGATGCTCTAAACATACAACCTTGAATACAGTGTAAATATCAACATGTGATATTTCTAATGGCAGCAATGTTATCAAAGAATCAAAGAGTTGTTTCACCCTGTTTACTCTTTTTTTAAACTTTTTTTGGGGGATATAATTAGTGTAACACTCTCCCAGGATAATCAGCTCTGGAGATCACTGTCGCTTGCCTGACAGGTGCAAGCCACCTAATCATGTGTTTGTTTCACTGGGGTAGACAGCTAACGAGCATAATACCTTTTGAATTTTTAAAAAAATAAACTCCAAGCTTGGCTGATTTTTATAATAATATTTTTGAGCCTTTAATCACTCAGGAGGCTATTTCAATCAAACTCTTTCCATAATTTGATACTTAAACCTGCTTTTCCCCCACAAAGAAGTAGATGCCTTTCCAGAACCATCATTGCTACATGCCAGGCTCATCAGCTTTGTGCGTCTGCATGTCGTCAAGTCCATTGAAGCTTTGTGATGGGAAAACAAAGGTGCCAAACAAATTACATTAAAAATTCCAAAAAAGAGGACGTGATTAAAATGCTGCACAAGGCTGAGTTATTCATGTTTAGACTGTGTGCCTGTGATAGACTGTGTAAGGTCAAATATTTGATTAGCGCAGACTGATTTGTTGCTTATAGGACATGGCGAACAAGAGTGCTCCTGGTAGGTCTGTTGTTTCATTCCTTTCCAAGAATAAATCAAACCTATCAAAAGTACTCAGCGTATAGCCCATCGACTAGCTTATGTAATTAATCCCATTAGCAATTAGATGTTATGTTTTTTTAAAAAGAGAATAGAAAATTAAATGCCTATTTTAATATTGATTTCTGTTACAGTTTGTTATTATTAAGCATCATGCTAATAAACACTGTATATATTGAAATAGGAGGTATTTGCTTTCTATTTTTCTTCACTTAGCTAGTTATTAAATGTGAATTCTTTGCTAAAATAGTTGTCAGAACCTCTGCAAGCATTCAGATATGAAAAAAAAAATGAGAACATTTTTCTGAATCAATTACTTACCTGATTTTTTTGTGAACTGCCTGACATAGAATTAATCTTAATTAAGCACTTTTAAATGATTATTTAACCCTAATAATCTTGTTTATTATGCATTTTGGTCATGATTTTAGTATCATAGTGCTAATAAATGAGGATTCTGGCTTATATACTTTTGTGATAGTCTAAACATTTTTTAATAGTTTTCACCTTTGATATTACCTTTCAGTCAACACATTTTTTCTTTTATCAGTAGACAACTTGAAAGGTCAGTGTATTTATTTCTGTCTTTTTATTTTATTATTGAAGACTATGCATTGACAGTCTTCTATTGTATCTTGAATAGGCTCAGCAATGGAAGGTACAAAGTCTTATAGAAACACCAGGCATTTCTTTCTAGCCACTGGTCACTAAGCCTTTGAGATGTCTTAGATGTCAAGAGTTTAGTAGAAGAACTGCTTTCCAGCTACCATGCTGTAATCTTGGGAATAACAAGAAATTAATTTTGAAAATAGTTTGCACTCCATTGAAGAAGGTCCTTTTTAGAGTTGAGATAGTATTATCACTATTATTCTCTCTCTGGCTAGACTCTGGTTTCGTTGACAGCAATCATGGTTTACTTTCTTAGCTATCTTAAAAAATGGAGTAAATATTTTATGAAATCTCCAATTGCAGCCTACACAGTATGTTTCTTGAAAATTCCTGATTCAGGGACCAAGCTCCATCAAATGAGCTGGGCCCAGATCCACCAAGACTACACCTACAAACCAGCCTCATTCATTTAAAGAGGGAATGAGAGTGACAGATTTTAACCTCTTAGAGCAAAAACTATGTCTTGTTTTGCATATAGTACTGCAAAAAATGCTATTGGAATATAGATAATAAATCGTAACAAAACCCTCAGTACATTCACCAGTGAATAAACCAGAAGAAAAGTAGAAGATATTCTTAGACTACGTGGTGACTTTGAGACTGAAATGATAGCATGGACATTTTCCCTCTAGATCTTTACTCTTGGATACTCACTAAAGTAGAAGACATTTGTCAAGTCCGCTGGGTTTTGAAGCATTTTATTTCTATAGAAGAATCGTCTGTGTGGTAATCAGGGGCAGTTTTAAGACCTACATTCATAAAACGAGCTGAGATGATTCCCAGAGTTCTCCAATGTAGTCAATATGGAATGAAAATTGAATGAATGTTTTAAATATTGAATAAATTTATTACCAGCAATTGAGCTGATATTTCTATTTGTTCCCCAGTTAGGAACAACTGATGATTCTCTATACTCCGATTTATCATTAAAACTCTTTGCCAGCCCATCATGTGGAGATGTGGTGTCATCAGTTGTGGCAACACAAGCTTTAAACAAAGAGCTTTGCTTTCAGTGGTACATTCCTCCCCTGGAAGAACCTCCAAAGGAAACAGAACCTATGGTATGTAATATAATTACAAAGCTAAATCTTACATTTGGATATAAAGTTTAATGAAGCCATTATAACTTAAAGAGTTGAGAACATCCTCTTATCATATGGACAGAAATATACAGCAGTTTAGAATCTACATTGTGTAGTGGAATGACTGTGAAAATAACAGAAATCCTGGGAGAGTCTGATTCAGGTTGATCATTTTCCTTTTTCCTGAACTTAAAGAGAAGCTTTCCAATGTGTCACCATTACGTATGATACTTAACATTCTTTTTTGGAGTTATCCTTTATCATATTAAGGAAATTTTCTCCTACTGCCACTTTGATAGGAAGTTTTATCATTAATATTTTACTGTATCTATTAAGATGATTTGATCACTTCTCTCTTTTAATATGATAGTTGATTTTGATCAATTATGACAATATGATTATATGATAATTGAATTTTACTGGATTCAGTTTGCTAATGTTTCATATTGAAATTTTGCCACTGTTTTCAAGAGCAATGTTGGACTATAATTTTTCCTTTTTGTGCTGTCCTTGTCAGGTATTTTCTGTACGAGGCTTTTGCTAGGCTCATAAAATACATTGCTAAATATAGTCACGTTTTTCTGTCCTATGGTGAAGTTTGTGTAAGTTTGGAGTAACCTTTTTCCTCAGATATTTGCTAAGAGCTCATCAATAAAGCCCTTGTGTTTTGGCTGTGAGATGGTGTAAGACCAGTGATATAATTCTCCGTAGGCAGAGGCAGTCTTTAAGCAATAGTGCTAATGTGCTGGTCATCAGAGCTGGTGTCAGTCCCGACTGGGCTAATAGCTGTCCTAACAGTTGGTGCCCGTGTCACACCAAGTTTTAAGTATTTTAACTATCAGGCCTGTTTATAGAACATTGGGGTTTTCTATTTCTTCTTGAGTCAGTTTTGCTTAAGTTGCTTTCTCTAGGAATTTTTCCATTTCATTTAAAATTTCTCTCATTTTTAAGCTATCTGGTGTGTTTGTAGTGAAGTGCCCCTTTTCACACCTTATATTGCTTATGTGTGCTTTTTTTTTTCTAGGTCATTGTCACCATTGTCTCATTAATTAGTTTGATTTCATTAATCTTATATATCTTTCTTCTACTGTTTTTTTGTGTGTATGTGTGCATGCATGTGCGTGTCCTTTTCCTAACTACTGACTTCTTGAGATAGATGGTAGCTCAATATTTAGTCCTTTCTTTCCTAATCTGCGAATTTTAAGGCTATCAATTTCTCTCTAAATATTGCTTCGGCTTCCTCCCACAAGTTTTTATTATAGTATTGTCATCATATTTCAGTTAAAAACCAACTTTTTAAATTCCATTGTGATTTCTTCTTTGACTCATGGGTCATTTCAGCATGTGTTTCTTAAATTACAAACTATATGAAGCTTTTCTAGTTATTTTTTGTCATTTATTCCCAAATTATTTTGTCCTGTGGTAATTAAAAAAATGCTCTGTATGATTATTTGTCAAAGCTTGCTTTTTCACCAGGGAAGTGTTTATTGTGTAAATATTCCATTGCTCTAAAAAGAATGTGCTGTCCTCAGTTGTTGAGGCAGTGTTGATATATGTCCAGTGGCTCAGTTTGGGTAGTCTTGTTCAGATACTCTATATTCTTGCTGATTTTTCTATTTTTTGTTTGCCTTTTTATTTTTTTAAAATCAGTTACTGTTGACCTTTGAACAACATATGAGTCGGGGTGCTGACCTTCTGCACAGTGAAAAATCTGTATGTAACTTTACAGCTGGCCCTCCGTATCCACATTTGGGGATCCAGCCTGCCATGGATTGTGTAGTATAACAGCAAGTACTATTGAAAAAAATTCTCATAGAGCGGGACCTGTGCAATTCCATCCCGTGTGTTCAAGAGTCAACTGTACTGAGATTTTAATGTTTAATGCTCTCACTGAGATTGATGTTGTTTTGCTTTTTCTTGTAGTTCTGTCGATTTTTGCTTTACCTAATTGGAGACTTTGTTCTTAGGTGCAATCAGATTGATAAGCATTGTGTGTGACTTCTGGGTGAATTCAGTCATTTTGAAGTGACTTCTGACCTTCTCGTAATAATGTTTTTTCCCTCATAAAGTCCGCCTTGTTTGATATAACTAGAGGAAAGTGACTTTCTTGTGGTTATTATTTTCATAATATTTCTTTTTCCAACCTTTTATTTTCAATCCTTTTGTGTACTTGTGTTTTAATTGTATTTAAAAATACACTCGGATATTTTAAAATACAGTCTGACCATATTGTATTTTTTACTGGGGAAGTTAATCCATTCACACTTAATGTAAATACTAATATATTTGGTTTTAAACCTACCATATCGTGTTTTTACTTGTCTCAGATTTTCTGTTTTCCTCAGGTTTTCTGCTTGTTTCCCTTTTTTGGGATTGATTACTTTTTTCATTCATTTTTCCTTTCCAGATTTTGAAATTACGCACTCTTCTGCTGTGCCTTTAGTGGTTGCCTGCAGGACAATATACATACTTACCAAAGTCTAAAGTTAATGAATGATCTTTATTCCTCTAATGGCTTGTATGATATTATTGTATGTTTTTTAACCAACATAATATTATTTTTTGTTGTTTTATACGAGTTATTTTCCTTTAGAATTTTCTACATATTCAACACTTGCTTTGCTTTCTACTCACGCTTGCATTTTAGATATTCCATTTAGGGTCACTTCTTTCTGTTGAAGGACATATTCTGGAATTTCTTTTGGTGAGCATTTTCTGGAGGCAAACTCTCAATTTTTGTTTGCCTGATAAATGTCATTGTTTTACATTTATCTGTGAAATAAATTTTTATGGAGTAAAGAGTTTAAGATTGGAAATTATTTTCTTTCAGTACATTGAAAATGTCATCTACTCATTTCCATTGTTGCTCTTGAGAGTCAAACTGCTATTGCTTTAAAAATATTCTGACTTCTTTCACAAGCCTCTTTTGAGACTTTGTCTTTGCAAGGTTTTACTGGGAATGGTTTTCTTTTTATTTATTTTGCTTACATTAGTGTAGTGGTTAAGAACACAGGCTCTAGAGTCCTCAGAATGGAGCAAACCAGACTCCTGTTTTGAATCTCAGCTCTGTTACTTAGTAATTTTGTAACCTTCAGTAGATTAGTTAACTTTTCTGTATCATGGGTTCCCTAGAGATAATTGTGTAAAATCTTAACCTAAACAGTAATTATCATTTATTATGTGAAATGATTTTAATATTATTATTCTGTTTTAAAGTTTAAAAACTTCAAATACACATGTAATACACTTGGTAAGAATTATTTTAAAGCACCTTTTAAAGTTTACCAACAATATCTTCTTATAGATACTTTAGCTGCCAGCAATGTGCAGAAAAGAGAGTAAACACTGCCTAACCAGCAAAAATTAAAGTGCATAGCAACTAGGAGAAAAAATTTAGTCTCCCTCTAAATGCTATTTACAAATTTATATCACATAACTCCTTATTTTAATGTTTATTACCTTTAACTCTGCTTTATCCATATCTATGTTCATATACATGTATAGAGATTTGCAATAGGGCTAATGGGGGAGCAGGAAGGGGGGGCAAATATTTGGGAGCAGTTTAATATCAATGCCTGAACTCTCAGAGATAGAACAGTGATTCCAGTTCTAGGAGAGTCTTGAAGTGGGGTCAAGCTTTTAAAAATGGGACAGTTGGTCACTACAGGCTTTTGCAGAGAAACCTTCCACTATAGCATTCCTTTGATTACTGCTCTCTGTCTTTCCCATAAAACATTTGCCATATAGTTTTGCCCTGTCCAGCACTTTTTATCTGTTTTTTTCTGCCTCCTGCAATGGTCTTCTCCTGCACTTCCCAGCTCTTAAGTGCTGTCCCCTCTAGCTGTGCCTCTGGTAGCTTCTGCTGCTCCTTGACTCATGTGACCCATGTCAGATGGTGAAACCTCCAGAGCCCACCTCTCTGCTCTCAAGCAGGCTTCTCCCAATTGCCCTTCATTCTGCTTCCTTAAGCTGGCAACCTGCTGCTAACTCTTGGTCAATTATGTATCCCTCCAACTCAAACAAAAAAGAAACTTTAACACATCACTCCCCAGAAACATTTAAAGCTGTTTCTCACATTTTGAAAGTACTCTTCTTCCCACCCTTTCCACATCCAGTCCTGGCCAGATATTCCATATGCATTTTAAAATAATAAACCTGTGGCCTCTTTTGGGGAATTTAGTGCAGTAGTTTTCTTTTTCTTTTTCTTTTTTTAAAGCTCTTTATTGGAACATAATTGCTTTACACTGTTATGCCAGTTTTTGAGGTACACCAACGTAAATCAGCTGTATTTATACATATATCCCCATATCCCCTCCCTCCTGAGACTCCCTCCCACCCTTCCCATCCCAGCCTTCTAAGTCATCACCCATCATCGAGTTGATCTCCCTATGTTATGCAGCAGTTTCCCACTAGCTGTCTATTTTATATTTGGTAGTGTATATATGTCTATGCTACTCTCTCACTTCATCCCAGCTTCTCCTTTGCCCCCCCCAACCCTGTGACCTCAAGTTCATTCTCTACATCTGCATCTTTATTCTTGCTCTGTCACTGGGTTCATCAGTACCATTTTTTTAGATTCCATGTATATGAGTTAGCATATGGTATTTGTTTTTCTCTTTCTGGCTTACCTCGCTCTGTATGACAGACTCTAGGTCCATCCACCTCACTACAAATACCTCAATTTCATTCCTTTTTATGGCTGAGTAATATTCCATTATATATATGTGCCACATCTTATTTATCCATTCATCAGTTGATGGGCATTTAGGTTGCTTCCATGTCCTGGCTATTGTAAACAGTGCTGCAGTGAACATTATGGTACATGTTTCTTTTTGGATTATGATTTTCTCTGGGTATATGCCCAGGAGTGGGACAGTGCAGTAGTTTTCAAATAGAAGTTCCAAAACACGCATGGCTCATGGAGTCAATATAGTGGGTCATGAGTAGTATTTTTTTAAAGAAATTAAATATAAGAAGACAGTATCAGAATGCATCACATGCCATATGTGAAAATGTTGTTTTCTGAAGTTGGTATCCTGACAAATTTGTTTACTTGCTGGAAAGAGAACCAACAAAGTGATTAAAGAGTATATCCATTCAGAAAGGGTATGGAAACAGAAGGATGACATCGTTGGGAAACAGATTGTTTACCCAAACAGTTAGTTTTAAAAAATGATGAACAAAGTACACAGTTCATTTCACAAGGTTGTAGAAATATCACATCCTTATCAGTCTGGGGCAGGATGATGTGAGGAGTTAATGCTAAGACTGCATCTGTGGCTGATAATTAGAATAACAAGGTTTCATGCATCAACAGTCATGTCTGACAATTAGCATGGATGCATGAATTGGTGTCAGACAGAGATTAGAAGCAGAGCACCAACTAGCAAATTCTGATTTGAACAGGTTGCTTGAGCGATTTGCATAAGCCACAAGCAAAGACACAGAGCACACAGTTTTCCTATCTTAGTTCAGGGAAATTTTTTCCCCCTTTGACAATAAGTATGTATGTATTGGGTCATGATAAAAGATGCAGTTGCTGCCACAAATCTCAGCTACAAAATCAAAAAACACTGACTTGGAGTGCTGGATCTTCTCAGACCTAAGACCAAAGACTTCTGTTTTTTCAGAAGATAACACTGAAATTTGTTTGATGATTTAAATATTTATATATGTGAGCGTTCATCTATTCATTATCTTAGACCTTTAGTGTAAAGTTTAATGTTGGAAGAACTGGGTGTAGCTCATGAAACTCACAAGATAATAGCAATAACGAACACTTCTGCAGAGCTTAGTGCATTCCAAGTATTTTACTTTATTCACTTCACAGCAAGTCTATGAGGTAGGTACAGTCGTCCCTCAGTATACACAGGGGATTGGTTCAGCACCCCCTCGGATGCCAAAATCTGTAGATGCCCAAGTGTCTCATATAAAATGGCATAGTATTTGCATATAAACTATGCACGTCCTCCTGTATACTTATAAATCATCTCTTATAAAACCTAATAAAATGTGAATGTTATGTAGATCGTTGCCAGCACGTGGCAAATTCAAATTTTGGTTTTTGGAACTTTCTGAATTTTTAAAAATATTTTTGATTCACAGATTGTTGAATCCATGCATGCAAAACCCAAAGGGCCGAGTATTACCTTTAGCCCCATTTTACAAAAGGGGAAACTGAGACATGGGATGGGGGAATGCTAGTTGGCAAGGAGTCAGGATTGGAGCAACCTGTCTTCAGGCCGGCACTCCTAGCCATGGTGTTATGTTGAGTCCTCAGATGATAACCCTGGTTGCAGGCACTTCCAGACTCTAGGCAGGATGGTAATGAAAATTAATATCTGACTTAAGGCTTTAGTATTTCCAGGGACTTAGAGGGTCATTGAATTACAATGCAAGTTAACATCATTTGATTCATCTACTCAGTCAGAGTTCAGTTTATTTACTACACTGAATCAGGAATGCCAGTAGGAACTAAGATGCCAGTGACAGCAATCTGGGGACCGAGGATCTGGAGATAAAATTTTTAGATAATTCAGAGGACTAAATATTTATATGCCATAGTGCTTTAAATTTATAACTTGTAAAAATTCAACTTTTTAAGTATGGGGGTAGAAATTATGCGACCATAGTTAACAAAATTACCTTTAGTAGAATATAATAGAACCACATTATGTCATTCATTGGAGCTTCTTTACAAACTAAACATCTTTTGAACAATTTCAGTATCTTCTAAGGACAATTACTAAGGAAGCTGCCAGGGACTTGTTTTAATGAACCTCCCAGATACTGGCATTAAAAAGAATTGTGAAGAATGGCTGACAAGTTAGAGGGACGTAGGACTACAGCTTAACCTTAAAGAGATGTAACCATGACCAAAGTTTTGATGGTCGAAATTTGTCTCAAGATTACACCTTAGGACTTTTAGTTTAACCTATCTCACATTCTTGCTATTTTTATCATCCAGTGTTCCAGTAGGATGCTTTGGATCACAAGCCAGCTTATTTGAGGTTCAGAATGAGACTTAAATTATGTTTATCATTTGATCAGGTGCAAGGAGTACAACTCAGAGCTAGCAGGGCGAAGGGTCAATAAAGCATCGCTGGCCCTTCCTTTTAGCCTGTGAGACCTAAGTTGGAAGGAAGCAAACTACTGCAAAGGCTGTTGTGTTGAAGGCAGCTGGGCACCCCAAGGCATGTTCTTCAGAGGCCACAGAAGATGTCGGCAGACAAGCATAATCAAGTTCAAGAAGTCCGAGCAAGCAGAGCACTAAAAAGCAGGACTCCATCTGGCAAATGAAAACACAGACTTGGATAGAGCTGAACTAGTTCTTGGAGATAAGTTTATTCAGAAGTCCAGCCAGTCTGTGAACAAGAAGTATGGAGCCAGTGCTCTTTTCTGGAGGTCCTGATATCCCTAAGAAGAGCAAGACTCTATTTCAGGGTCCCAAACAAAAGGGCTGTGCATTCAAGACAAGCTCAAACCTAGTAGGACACTGAAGGATGAGTTAGGGTTCCTGCAAAAACTATCAAGTCATAATAAAAGCAAAAGCCCAATGTTATTAACTTGGGTGTCAGGAATGCTATAATTTAGAGGTCATATAGGTGCCCAGAACCTCCCTCTGAGGTCCTCTGGATTCTGGGACTTGTTGGCTAAGTGATTACTAGAGCCTGGTCCTGCAGATGGGGCCCAAGATTATATCTAGCTTCTGGGAACTAGGGAAGACAAAATCTGCATAAATGAGGCAGGGACTGACATCTAATAGGCCCTGGCCCTTGCAGAGTATGGTCAGGAACCAGCCCCACTGGCATCCCCTAGGAGCTCATTAGAAATGCAGAATCTCAGGTCTCACTTCAGACCCACTGAATCAGAATATGCATTTTACTTGCACATTTTAAAATGTGCAAGTAACGTATGCACGTTCAAGTTTGAGAAGCACTGGTCTAGGCTGGTGCTACCAATGCACTTAAAACTCTAATGATGACTTTCCAAGAAGTTACTCCATTGCCAGTTTATATGGGCTCCACCGGTAACCTCTGACTTCTTTTGGTACCACCCAGGTCAAATGTCAGAACTGAAAGGAGACTAGGGGAACACCTAATTGATATTCTCATTTTACAGATGAGGAAGCAAAATTCTATAGGGGTAAAACGACTTGACCAATGCCGCAACTCATTAGTGACAAAAATAAGAATGGGAACCTAAGTCTTTTCATTCTTAATATTGATTTCTTTATAAAACACATATAACTCAATTGCTTACTAACTAATTAATAAAGCATTTATTGAGTGCATACTGTGTGCCAAGCATTTTGTTAGGTGATTAAGATATCAAGATGAAGAAATCACAGATCAGCTACATTTAGTAGAAGAGGGATTCTTCTTTCACCATTCTTGGGCTGTAAGACAAGACAATTTTTTTCATTTTATTTTATTGAAGTATAATTGAGTTACAATATTATATTAGTTTCAGGTGTACAACATGATTCCATATTTTTATACATTATGAAATGATCACCATGAAAAACCTAGTTACAATCTGTCACCATACAAAGTTGTTACAATATTATTGACTATATTTTCTATGTTGTATATTACATCCTTGTGACTCATTTATTTTGTAACTGAAAGTTTGTACCTCTTAATCTCCCCCACCTATTTCACTGATCCCCCAACCCCGCTCCCCTCTGGCAACCACAAGTTTATTCTCTGTATCTATGAGTCTATTTCTGTTTTTTTATGTTTGATCATTTGTTTTGTTTTTTAGGCTCCACGTATAAATGAAATCATGTGATATTTGTCTTTCTCTGTCCGACTTATTTCACTTAGCATTATACCCTCTAGGTCCATCCATGTTGTCCCAAATGGCAAGATCTAATTATTTTTTATTGCTGAGAAATATTTTATTGAGATATTTATTTTTATGGCTGAGAAATATTTTATCAATATATACACACATACATATATATATATATATATATAATTTTGAATTAGCGTATTTTCCAGAAGTGGAATTGCTGGATCATATGGTAATTCTGTCTTTAATTTTTTGAGGAACCTCCATACTGTTTTCCATAGTGACTGTACCAATTTACATTTCTACCAGCAGTTCATGAGAGTTCCCTTTTTTCCACATCCTTATCAATGCTTGTTATTTGTTGTCTTTTTTATAATAGCCACTCTATCAGGTGTGAGGGGATCATTGTGGTTTCGATTTGCATTTCCCTAATAATTTTTGATGTTGAGCATTTTTTCATGTGCCCATTGGCCATCTGTATGTCTTCTTTGGAAAAATGTCTACTCAGATCCTCTGTCCATTTTTTAACCAGGTTGTTGCTTTTTTTGAGGTTGAGTTGCATGAGTTCTTTGTATATTTTGGATGCTAATGCCTTATCAGATATATCATTTGCAAATATCTTCCCCCACTCAGTAGTCTGTCTTTTCATTTTGTTGATAGTTTCCTTCATTGTGCCAAGGCTTTTTAGTTTGGCGTAGTCCCATTTGTTTATTTTTGCTTTCATTTCCCTTGCCTGAGGAGATGGAGCCAAAAAAAATATTGCTATGAGCAATGTCAAAGAGCATATTGCCTGTGTTTTCTTCTAGGGGTTTTGTGGTTTCAAGTCTTACATTTAAATCTTTAATCCATTTGAGTTTATTTTTGTATATGGAGTGAGAGAGTAGTCCAGTTTGATTCTTTTGCATGCAGCTGTCCAGTTTTCTCAGCACCATTTATTGAAGAGGTTGTCTTTTCTCCATTGTATATTCTTGCCTCCTTTGTTATAGATCAATTGATCATATAAGTGTGGGTTTATTTGTGGTCTCTCTATTTTGTTCCATTGACCTGTGTCTGTTTTGGGGCCAGTACCATACTGTTTTGATTGCAATAGCTTTGTAGTAGAATTTGAAATCAGGGAGCATGATATCTCCAGCTTTGTTCTTCTTTCTCAAAATTATTTTGGCTATTTGAAGTCTTTTATGGTTCCATACTAATTTTAGAATTATTTGTTCTAGTTCTGTGAAAAATGCCATTGATATTTTGATATAGATTGCATTGAATCTGTAGATTGTCTTGGATAATATGGCCAACAATTTTAACAATATTAATTCTTCTAGTCCGTGAACACAGTATATCGTTCCATTTGTTTCTGTTGTTTTCAATTATTTCATCAGTGTTTTATAGTTTTCAGAGTACAGGTGTTTTACCTCCTTGGTTAGCTTTATTCCTAGGTATTTTATTCTTTTTGATGCAGTTGTAAAGGGGATAGTTTTCTTAATTTCTCTTCCTGATAGTTCATTGTTAGTGTATAGAAATGCAATATATTTCTGTATATTAATTTTGTATCCTGAAACTTTACTGACTTCATTATTAGTTCTAATAGTTTTTTGTGGCATCTTTAGGATTTCTATATATAGTATCATGTCATCTGCAAACAGTGACAGTCTTACTTCTTCCTCTACAATTTGGATACCTTTTATCTTTTTTTTTCTTGTCTGATTGCTATGGCTAGGACTTCAAAACTATGTTGAATAAAAGTGGTCATAATGGGCATCCTTGTCTTGTTCTTGATCTTAGAGAAAAAGCTTTTCACCACAGAGTATGATGTTAGCTGTAAGTTTGTCATATATGGCCTTTATTACGTTGAGGTATGTTCTCTCTATACCCACTCTGTTGAGAGTTTTTATCATAAATGGACGTTGGATTTGTCAAAAGCTTTTTCTGTGTCCATTGAGAAAATCATATAATTTTTATTCTTCAATTTGCTAATGTGGTGCATCACATTGATCAATTTGCAGATACTGAATCATCCTTGCATCCCTGAGGTAAATCACACTTGATCATGATGTACATACAAGGCAATTTTAAATATAGTATTCCTCGGTGTTTGTCAAAACCATATCACTTCTTTTTCATTAAAAAAAAATAGTCTT
The DNA here is from genome assembly GCF_030028045.1 of Hippopotamus amphibius kiboko. NCBI lineage: Eukaryota > Metazoa > Chordata > Mammalia > Artiodactyla > Hippopotamidae > Hippopotamus > Hippopotamus amphibius. The sequence continues at coordinate 24,374,992 of NC_080192.1, read as the reverse complement.
TTCAGAAGTGAATGAGAGAGCATTAGAAATTGTACCATGGGTGTATTGCCTCCTGAAGAATCTAGTCCTGAGTATGCAAGGTGATATAACTTATCCCTGAGGAGTAAACACAAGTGGGGAATAGAACTAAGCACTATTCTCAACTTAGAACTAAGTGAAGATTAGACAAGAATGAGCTGGGGGATCAGATGGGAAGCTGGTTTAGGATTAGCAACAGGTCTAAGAATGTGGAGAATGAGGTACCCAGGTAGGGTAAGGAGCCAGGAGTGATTATGGGGCTAAAAATGACAACAGTAAAGCTCTAAATACTGCCTGAAGCACTTTACAGTGACTCATTCAGTCCTCACACTGATCCATGGCATGGGGATTACCGTATCTTCATTTTACGGATGAGAAAGCAGAGGCATAATGTTTTAATATTTTGCCCAAGTTCATGCAGCCAGTAAGTGGTGGAGGCAAACCCAGTCTCTCTGGCTCCAGATCTCAGGTTCAACACAAGCATGCGAGTGAGTTTAGTGTTTTATTGTTTAACTATTGCCGTGCTTTATTCAAGTTAATTCTGATTTCAGACTTTTATACTTCGAATCCAGTTGTCTGTGCCAGGCTCAGTTAGGGAAGGCTTTAAATTGTATGGCAAAACCATTGACAAGTATCGGTTTCAGGAAGGAGAAAGTCATTTTCATGATTAGTGGTTAAACATAAAGCATGTTTTCTATTTAAATTTTTCCAGTAACATACTTTGGGGAACTTGATTAGTTCTTAACAGATGTAATGAAAATTTCAGAATTATAAAGATGTTAACATGTACCAGGTGCTGCAAGCACTACTGAAAAAATACAGGATATCACTCCTGTCCTCAGGGATTTTATATGCTAGCCTTGAGAGTCAAGGTTAACAAACACAGACCAAGAGCAAACACCATAAGGCACTGTGCGATCTTGGGCTAATCTCTCTGGGCCTTATTTCATTTTCTTTTCAGAAATGTTTTGTCAAATTTTCCAAAGTTTGAAAAATCAAATTTTGAAATATTTTTAATGAATAAAAAAGAACAGTTCTCTGTCTAGCTGTCCTCATCCCTGAATCTCCCTCCTCAGATGCAGTTACTTCAAACTCTTTCAGCTGTTTTGTTTGGTTGTTTTTTTTCCCTCCCATTTATCTAAATTACACGCACAGGTGATGATTTCTCAAGTGATCAACCTTACACAATACTATGGAAGATGAAGGCTAACGTCAGTCTCTTTTCCCCTCCGACACACACTCTTCTGCTCTGCATATTCTCCTAATTGAGTTATATCACAGTTCTTAAACTATAGGCAGTGTTGCGATTATGACTATGTAAATATCACTCACAGCTAAGCCAAATAAGGTACTATTTCCTTTCTTCTTGTCTTTGTTCCTGAAGAAAAAAAAAAAAATCTGCCTCATTTTGGTTTCACTTAGTGTTCTCTGTGTTTTAGAATCTCTCATTCTTCCTAAGGTTTCAAAGAACTGTACACTCCTTCTCCATGAGGACAAACTCATCAGCTTGTCTCTTAGTTCCTTGTTTTCTTTCCTTCTTCAGAGCCATGCTCCAAACTGGACTGATCGCTTTCATGGCTCAAATATCATCTTCAGAGCCCATTCTCCATCCTCCTAATAATCCCTTCCCTCTCTCTCTAAGGTGGATTCCCTGGCTCCCATGTTTCTTTCTGTCTCGACTTGCTCTGTTGTGTTGAATGGACACATCTTCCAGCTTCCCAGGAAAGAGTATGCTGGAGGTTCTGCTTATTCAAAGGTCTCACCAGACACCACAAAGTGCATTCATGGAAGGCTCTGGTAAAGGATAAGGCATGGCAGGATAAAGAAAGCACGCATAACCATTAGAGAGACTAAGATACCCAGGAGCAGCTTCCTGGGTCCTCTCTCAGGTGCACGGGACACTCGTTATCTGTGGGTCATGAACCACCAAAATATGGTGAGAGATCTTGGTTTCAAGAAAGTTGACTGTCTTACCTGGGAGGAGTCTTTCATACCTCTCTGGTCACATAGTCAAAAACAGGTGTGGGGCCTGACTCAATGAGAGAAGTGAAGATGACGATAGAATCCAGGTGTAAATCATCAACATGTGCATTTTCTGTAAAAAATGCTGCTGCTTGGTGTGTTTCAGACCCTAAAACAGGGCTACGTTAATTGCTAATTTCATTCAGGTTTGGCCAAGAACAATTCCTTGACTTCAATCCCCTGAGATGATTAACAAGGTTGCAAGAGACTGAGATTACTGGAGCACTTTACGAGAGCACTTTTATAGGAGGTAAAAAGACCTTGTATGTCTGACAAAAGCTCATGGTTTTAATGCTTAGTTAATTGTTGTCTAGGCATAAAATTCTAGGTTGAAAATTATTTTTCCTCAAAATGTGGGAGGCACTGCTCCATTATCTCTGGCAATCCTACATTGCTGTCAAGAGTTCTCATCCCATTCTGATTCTTAGTTCTTTATTTGTGACTTCTTCCCTCTGGAGACTCTGGGCATCTTCCCTCTGTGCCCTGTGTTCTAAAATTCCATGATGTGCCTTGGTGTGTGTTTGGTGCTGGATTCTGAGAGTACCACATATTGATGTGAAGCATAATCTTCAGTTCACGAAGATTTTTTCTTTGATAATTTCCTCCCTCTGATGATCTCTGCACTTTCTGGAATTTCTGTTATTCAACTATTGAGCCTATTAGATTGTTTACTTTTCTCATCTTTTCTCCCCTATTTATGTTTGTAAATTTAGGTTTCTTTGGAGGAGATATTTTTAACTTCATACTTCAAATCTTTTATTGATTATTTTGTTGTTAGGATCACATGTTTTCATTTTTAAGAGCTCTTATTCTCTGTTCCATTTTAATAGCACTGTGTTCTTGTTTCATAGATGCAATATTGGCCTTCTCTCTCTGAAGATATTAATTATGGTTTCATTGAAGTTTTCTTCTGCTCTCTGTCTTGTGTCTGATCCTCCAAGTTCCTTTCTTACATTAGCTTTGGTCTCTACCTTTCATTTCATGTCTAGTGACCTTGGCGATCCATTCATGTTTGAGAAACTGAGAAGCATACTGAGGTCCAGCTTATGGACTTTTGGCCTCATTGGAGGGTGACTGTGGGAGCCAGCACTTTCATTGGAAGATCCTGAAATGTCAGTATCTAAAGGTCTTTTCATCTGTTGAATTTCCCCAGAGAGGACTCTTTTCAATTCCTGCTTGGTTTTCTACATTCTGGGCAGGGTCTGGAGTGGGGTAGAAGGGTGTCTCTTGCTCAGAATACAGCCATTCACTTAATTCCAACATCTTCAGTTTAGCACCTCACTCCTGGACCTAATGTCCTTCCTGAGCATAGATCTCCTTTGATTTAACCTCAGCAGAGAGAAAAATGAAGAAGTTTGGCTAGCAGAGAAGAGGCAGGGAAGGAAGGGAGGGAGGGGGTCTCCTGGTTGCATGGGTTCAGAAAAGGGATGGGTGGGAGGCTGGCCCTGAGCCTGTTGCGTTTCTTAGTTGTGCTTATGGTTGGCAGCCCCCCTGAAGGCAGGTGGGCCACAGCCTGTCCTCTCTGCTGACTCAGCTGTGCTCTTTCAGGTGCTTCCAACGTGTTGCTAACATCTCTCATCTGCTTCATTTTCTCTCTTGCGTCTGTCTTTGTGAATTTATGCCTTAAAAAAGAAAAATCCCTTTACTCTTTCGTTTGTTTGTTTTTGGCCGTGCCGCATGTGGCTTGTGGGATCTTAGTTCCCCAACAAGGGATTGAACCCTTGCCCCCTGCGGTGGAATCATAGTCCTAACCACTGGACCACCAGGGAATTCCCCAAATCCCTTTACTGTTCTTTTAGTTTGATTTGTGAGGAAGCAGAGATAAATGCATGCACTTAACTAGTCAGTTTTGACTGTCAGCTCTGGGCCTCAGCTTTCTTAGAAGGACTTAGAGCAGACTCCCTCTAAGGTCCTCTGAATCTCAAATTCTGTGAATTCATGGTTGTAAATAGGTGCTGCAGAGTGTGGGACTCATTTCCCAGTACTCATTTAGTAATGGGAAATTACTAAAGCATGAATCATTAGCAGAAGTTTCCTCTTAGAGGTGGGGGCTGGAAAGCTGTGTATGGATTGAATACACGGAGAGAAGAGGAAGGGAAGAGCATAAGTGAATGCACAGAAGTAGCCATGACCACCGATGGGAAAAGGGCATATTGAGAAGGAACAAGAAACGAAGTTGGATAGTCACCAGGTACAATATATATTAGGACTTGTTGCAGAGGGCCTTCAAAGGGAGATTTAAACTTAACTGCAGTAAGAAGTGTCAGTCTTCAAAAACAGTATAACCTTGGTACCAACTAGCATTTATTTTCATCTCATAACCTTTGCACAATTCTTGTTCATATCATTTCTCTTTAAAGTGAATTGGGAAAAAGAAACAAAAACCTTTTTTCTCTTTCAAAGGAAAACCTTTGAAAGTATAATGACATTATTTTGAGAACCAATGCTGCAGTTTTTGAGGCAAAGTGTAATTTTGATGTCACATTTTATATGTCTTTTAATTTTCTTATAGGTATTATTGTTGTATGCATATAATATGAAGCCCCTGAATATTTCAGATGTTACATCTACTGCTTACAACAATGTATACGTTGGCTCTTTCTGGGTTCCACTAAACAGGCAAGTAGAGACCAATTACCCACAACTCTAACCCTCTTTTCTGATACTTTCATAAGATTGGCTGTTTCAGAAATATGCAAGGTAAATCACAGGAGAGCTTTTAGAAGGCATTTTTGGAAGAGTCTTCCTTTTACTTAGCAGAGTATGATATTGCAGTGGTTAAGAGCATGAACTCTGAATCCAGCCTGCTTTAATTCAAATGCCGGTTGTGCTCCTTTCTGTCTTCCTTCTTAGCAACCTTGACCAGGTTACTTAACCTCTCTGTGCCTCAGTCTCCTCATCAGTAAAATGGGAATAATAATAACAGGACCTAGTATTGTTGGAGGAGTAGTTCCTGGTACTTCATAAAGACTACAGAGAGTACAGAGATGTGGTCTGTACTATATTTTGCCTGTAGTTTGGGGTGTGTTTTAAAAATAACTTAATGTGGCTCTGTATTAAGTTGCAAAATTAAGCCCAGATTCCACCTCCATCCTGGTCTCAGCGTTCCGGCTGTGCCCAGTCCTATTTTATGTACCCAACTCAAAAGCCTCTGAGTCAGCCACATTGTTTTCCTCCCTCTCCATCAAACAGAGGATGGAGACTCAACTTTTGCTCATGCCTGGTTTATCTCTTTTCTGATTGCAGCTTACCAAATTTCCTGTTTGTTTTTCATTTTTTCTTTGCTTAGTCAATTTAGTTTTGATTCCAGTTTTCATTGCCCTTGTGACCTCAGCCTCCATTTTCTCATTTCTGAGATGGAAATAATACTTGGCCTACCTTTTTGGGTTATTGTTATGATCAAGCCAGACAATATATGCATATACTTTGTATGCATGTATAATGTATGCATATATTTGAAAGGCCGAAAGCACTGGGCAAATGTCGTCTCATCAGGGCCACCTGTGTTTGTCAGTGTCGGCTCTTTGCCCTGCTCACCACCTACTAAGTGCAGGCAATTGATGCTTCTCTGTTCTTCCCTGGAGAGTCTGGCTGCTGCTCTTTGATTTCCATTTTGGAGGACTCTTTCTCTTTGGCCTCTCCATTAAAGAGAATAAAACAAGAGATGTTTCAAGAGCTGGCATACTTTCAATTATTCAGTCAACTTTTTTCTTTTTCTTTTCCTTTTTTTTTTTTCAGTGAAATGGTAGAAAATCTTAGACATGGGACTATACCGGCACAGCTAAGCCACAAAGTCAGGAAATTATGCCCTTTCCTTGTACATCCAGAAACACAGCAGGATTTTTTTTTCAGAACCACATGATAAAAATGGTTATAATTTCTGCAGAGCAGAATGTAACCAAATTGACAGGATTCTGTTTTTACTCCAAAAAGTTCTTGACTTTGGTGTGTTTATGATGAGTGGTAGGGTGACGAACGTTAGGGACATGCCCGTAACTGAGGCTCTTGTAGAGGAAGATGCCTGACAAACATTCATCTGATTCATCCCTTGGTGACACAGCGAAAACAGACTGTTTCTCTCACCTAGAGTGGAGTTCCTTGTGTTCTTATGAGGGTCAGGATCAGTCTGTGGGGAATTGCTCTTGTTGATCATCCTTTAGAAGGCAAAATAAGAGGATGCTTGGAAAACGGGGGAATCGATGTTCCTGCATTTATTCCTGATGTCATCTTGCTTTTCTGCATCATCTAATTCTTTTTTATAAAAACTTCCCTCCATCCCTGGATGGAGACCCTTACACCCACGCACACATATGCACACATCTACACTCTGCACGCCTGTATGCTAGAGTCACTGAGAGCCCTGCAGGTGGCTATTTGCCTCCTTCAACTGTTTCAGTGCTTTTCCAGCTTCTGACTGCACTCACTAGTTAACCTCTGCTTCCAGCACCTCCACAATTCACTGGCTCGTGGCTCCAGAAGCTTTCTGTCCTCAGCACAATTGCCACTGTGTCCTCTGCCCTCCTCCTGGTCTTTTGCTTTTCCTTTCTTCTTGATTCTTCTCCCGACCCCCACTCCCCACACAGTACATGTCATTGTATAGGCTCATTGACTGGTCTCTTAGAGCCATTCCTAATTCTTAGCTTCAGGCCAGCCAGCCAATCAGAACGTGGCATTGAGTTCAAGTAGGAGTAGATCTTTTATCATTGCCTGGTGTTTCTTTGCCCATGTAGATATTTATTTTCATCTTCAGCAATGTTTTGGATGCCTTCTTTTTTTTTTTCCATTGTGCCTTTGCCAGTTTGTAATTATAAATCTGTCTGAGCATATAACTAGATCATAAACATTATGCAGGAGAGAAGTGTGTCTCTTTGCTCATGTATCTTAAATGAAAGAATGATTGAATGATCATTCCTGGGGATGCCAGAAATCTAAGTGTTAAGAAACTAAGGGCTTACTTTACATGTTTTATTGATTCTGGGAATAAATGAATGTCTTTCTTAATTTTCAAATAAAATGCATATGTTTGTTATTTTTAGAGTTATTTTAATTCATGAGAAGCTATCTAATCTTATGCAAATTGCTGAAATATCATTGCCAACAACTCCTAAAGTTACTTCAAATGAAAATGTATCTCAAATAGGAGAAACAGAAGAGGAGTCAATTGATAAAGAAATGGAAGTAAGTTATTAAATAATGGAAAGTTATATTGCCATTGTAGGATGGATGTCATTATATATAATTAAATTATTTTTTACTTTATCAGGGCAGAACTATGTAACTAAACTTGAACAATGTAGTTCTTCTGGCTCTACTTTCTCTACCAGATATGACCCAACTTTTGGACACATAAATAATGTTTTCTTCAAAGCTCTTCTAAGCATACCAATTATGAGAAACTGATGGTAAATGAAAACAAAGCCAATCTAAAGAAATCATTCAGATATAACCATGAATCCTAAGAAACAATGCTCTGTAACTTTATAATGTTACTTTTAATTTTTATTCTAAGTTTAATATTTGAGCATTTTTATTACCCAACTAATATGTGAGGAAAAATTAGGAGATATAGATAAGCGTGTATCTTTCAGACTTTTTCTACACATCTGTATTTTTAAATCAGAAAAACGGCATTATCCTTATAGTGTGTTATTAATCTGATTACAGAATTGAGTGGTTTTGTGATGACTGATATTCATGTTTTGGAGGAGTTCCTTCTAAGTTCTAAACCCACTGAGAAATGGGACACAGGCAACCGGTATATAGAGAGCTCAGACATCAGCATCATTACTGATAAAGCTGATTAGCAAACATGGCTCTGGATCTATGGCCAAACAGGCTTATTAATATTTCACCCCTGAATTAGCCAGACTTGCCCACCTAGTCACATAGTAATTTAGCACATTTGTATAACCACAGAATTTCCCGTACTCCCCTTCTGCCCCTACAAGGCTGACCACATGGAGGAGCAGAGAATAATAGTCCTGCAGGCAGGGTGCCTTAAAAAATGTAAGCAAAGATTGCCTCAGTGGGGCTGAGCCTAGCATGCTCTGTTGCTTTTCCCAAACTCACCAATCAGATAAATGACTCTGCTGTCCTGGCTGGGTCCAAAAGAAGCTGGAAGTGTCCCTCCTTCTTTGGGAGTGGAGTGGAAGTTCCTTCCCTCTATAGAAATGAGAAGAGCACAGAATACCTGTTCTCCCCTAATCACTTGCTCTTTGAATTTCCATTTGTACATTCATCCAGTTGCTTGAGATATATGTTCTATAGGTACCATGGCTATTGAAAAAAAAAAATCAAATAGATGTACAAGGCTTAAAATGAAAAGGGACAGTCTCCTACTCAACCTGTTCTCACCCCAAAGTCCTGCGAGCAGACCATTTTCAACTCTTTCAGCTATTCCTTTTGTTGTTTATTTTACTTCCAAGTGTATAAATGATATGCAGGATCAGTTATGAAAAGCAAGATACCCAGCACCCTTCAAATCCAGGTGGGTCCCCTGGGCTCCTTGTCTGCTCACACCAGCCTCCAGGCTGGCGGCACATCCACCGCCTGGAACATCCCCAGTCACTGGGCAGGAGGGAAGAAAGGGGGCTAATCACACCCTGGCTCTTAGAGTCTCCATCGTAGCACTTCCACTAATTTTCATTGACCAAGTAAGTTGCAAGCCACGCCAACAATTCTGCTACCGACTTGGAAAGAAGAAAGCCAGAAAAATTGATGAATAGTGCCAGTGACAGCCAAAAATAGTTATTTTTTCTTGATATATCAGTTTTATATAATATCTATTGATTTTACTATATAAGGACTTAGATTCCTTATAATTCTCCTCAACTTCTTTCCCCTTCCTTTCCAAATATTGTTATATCACAGAATTTAATTAAATCAGCATTCAGTGTTTACATTATTGTAACCCTATAGACAATGTTCACAGCGAAGTCACAGGGTACTGTGGTTATTTTGCTTTCCTGTATAAGGTTTGATTTTTCTTTACTTGTCTTTTTTTTTTAACTTCTTTCTGATCGTTACATCAGATCTGTCATACGTTCATCCGTAGACTTTTACCCGAGTGTTTATGCTTATGTCTGAACTCCTCTTTTCCTTCCTGTAGGCCTCTCTCCTCCTGCTCTGGTTAAGGACTTATGGCCCCCAATTCCTGCAACACAGCTCGAATTCTGGGACCTCCGTCTGCTGCTTTTCTGATTGAATTGTCAGCGACTTGGATCCCATCTCTGTTTTTCCTCTCTGAAAGCTTTTAGGGTCTTTCCTTTACTTTTGGTCTAATTTTTTTAAAAAATCATTCTCCGCTAGTTTAATATTCAATTGGTTACCAGTAACAAAACATTTTTAATTCTTAAAGAGCATTATTGGTATGGCTGTTTTTGTTTTCTCGTTTACCTTATCTTTACACCGACTGTGAACGTGCAAAAGGTGACAACTCTCCTGATTTTCAGAATATACTTGTTGGCGTTTTTCAGTCTGAATTTACCAGAGTAAGTGAGTGCAGTTTTCATTATTGTGAAAGCAGCAAGTCCAGCTGTAGGAGGATTGTCAGGCAAGAACAGTTAGTCTTTGCAAAAAACAGCTCTCCAGAATGGGTGGCGCCCGTGCTCTGTGCCTGCATTTATCACAGAACTGATATCTTAGAATTTTAGTTGCACATCCTTTATAGTGTCGTCAAATGTTGCAACACAAATTACCAGATGTTTAATGATAGTAATGGTGTGCTGAGTACTTACAATAAATCTCCCAATAGGTCAGATATCTCACACTCATGAGATTCATATACGTAATTCTTCTCCTAAAGTGCACTGTTGCCCTTTCATATCTGTTTTCAAGAACTCAGCTCATTTCGTTTTCGAACTTTTCGTAGATCACTTCCAATCATAGTTTTTTAGTCATAAACCAAACTTATCAGGTTGCTGTCTTTGAGCCAAAACCTAGACTATTCTTTGCTGAGACTGTCCTTGAATCCATTATTATATAATTCATAAAAGGCAAATGATTATTTTTCTCCTGAACCCATTTGTCTTTTCAACTTACATTGTCTGAGACGGGAGAGTGAGTGTCCGTAAGAGGAAGGATTCTAGGTTGTGCTCTGCCACTCAGCTGTACTACCGAGGCTCGGTCACTTAACTTTTCCTGGGATTAGTTTTCTCCTCATTGCTGAACATGGTCCTTTCACTCGGATACTGCTGAGATGAAGAGATGGCCCTTTGGCTGCAATGGGAGTGAGATATCAGTATCAAGTTCACCACAATGAGCCTAGCGCCTGCGCCGGCAAGTTGACTATGAGTGTAAACAAATCAGGAGTAAATGGAGGCAAGTGGGGGCATTTGAATGCAAGCAGAGGGAAGGATCCAGCCACCTATCTTGCCCTAGCCAAGCTTTGTGACTTCTCTCATGCCCTGACTAGAGTGATAGATGTGAGTGGCTCAGTCCACGAGTAGAACAAACTGCTTTCAATCCTGACGTTCTCCTTCATATTTTTGAGTTTGTTTTCTTCACCAACTTAAAAGGTGTTTCTTCAGCCTTAATTAGGGTATTTTGAGATGTGTTCCAGTTCTGATAGTTCCATATGTGAAAGAATGTCACAAAATGGGGAAAAAAACCTAATATTTTTAGTTTAGGTGAATTAGCAAACAAATTAATTCACAACATTTGAAAGTTGTGAAATGGAAGGAACATATAAAGTTTTCTTTTTTTTTCCAGGGTACAACCAGCACTTAAGAAAAAAAAAAAAAGCTAGGTTCTGGGTTATAATGAAATAAATTCCATTGACTAAAATCTGCCAGTTTGTTGTCATGACAACCTTCACTTGGAGCTAATTAGAAGTTAACTAGGACACTTGAAGAGATTGATTCTGGTTGGGAATTGGACAGGATTTCATCACCTTTATAATCTAATATATTTATTTCTATCACAGTATAGATTTTTGGTGGGTTGTTAAATATAAGGGTTCAGGAACTGTGCCTTTGGTTGATATGGGAAGTAGTGAATCTTGTTCTTTTTCTCGTTCCCTCACTTTTTTTTTTCTTTTCTCTCCCCCAAATCCCTATGGTCTGGAATAAGCCAAAAACTTCAGAACGCAGATATTAATTTGAGATGTTTTGGGAGGGCTACAGAACAGGTGTTCCAGTCACTTATGGCTTGAAAACATGTCCTCCTTCTAAAATGAATAACTCTGGCTCAGAATCACTGGGTTATTTTAACCTGTCATTCACAGCTTTATGGGGTATATTCAGAGCATATCAGGTGCTTTAAAGCATATGAAAGATGCAAACCATTCTGACTTTAAGACACAAACACTTTTTTGGAATGATAACACACAGATAGGAAAAGCCTAAAATATATTTACCAAGTCACCTAAGATGAGTTCAGTAAACACATAGGGGATGCCCGGATTGTACGAGGCAATTAAAGTTAGTATATAGTCAACACATCCCCAATATCAAAGTACTATGAAAACATAGAACAGAACACATTCAAACATTAGCATCAATTAACACATTATTTTTGAGAAACTGTTGCGTGCAAAAATTTTCCAGGCCTGAGGAGATAAGGACATACTGAAATCAGTACAATTAGGTCCCTGTCAGGAGGAGCTTAATCATGGTATGAGTATGGCCATAGGTACCCAGGTGTTGTTTGTAACGAGCCCAGCTGCCTGGTGGCCCTCTCTTAGCAAGCAAAGCCTGACATTCAAAGAAGCATCAACTTAATGTTCAAAACCATTGAAAATAATCTAAACCTTTATGGCGTCTCTCATAAGAACATCCGAGAGGGAATCCTTTCATCACATACAGTATAACTTTGGTAAAATCTCCTTTTCCCCAACTGCCTTGCTCTTGGTGCCTCTCTGACGTCCACAGCAGCTCTCCAACCTCTGTCTCATTGGCTCAAACTCCTAAACCTCTCCCACCAGCTCAGTCTGCGTGGAGTGTTTTGGCTCCTGTCCCCATCCTGCTCTGACTCAGCTCCTGATTATGGAGTTCAGCTTAGTCTCTCTGACACCTTCCTTTTTTCCTGTCTCCCCCATTGTCTGGATTCTACACTTATACAAAAGGGCAAGGTTGCTGGAATCCTTCTTTCTCAGTGGAAGGGCTGTTGATGCAAACTATTCTAATTTGTCATTAAAAAAGAATCTCATTCACATAGGTGTGCATGTGTGTTAAGAGAGAAGTTGACCTAGAATTTGTACTTGCTTCAGTAGCTCAGGCAGCATTTTATAGCCTCTATGGACCGAAATAAAGACCATGTTTCCCTTAAAAGCTTTTGCACAGCAAAAGAAACCATAAACAAGACTAAAAGGCAACCCTCAGAATGGGAAAAAATAATTGCCTACGAAACAACGGACAAAGGATTAACCTCCAAAATATACAAGCAGCTCATGAAGCTTTAACACCAAAAAAGCAAATAACCCAATCCGCAAATGGGCAGAAGACCTAAATAGACATTTCTCCAAAGAAGACATACAGATGGCCAACACACACATGAAAAGATGCTCAACATCACTCATCATCAGAGAAATGCAAGTCAAAGCCACAAGGAGGTATCACCTCACACCAATCAGAATGGCCATCATCACAAAGTCTGGAAACCACAAGTGTTGGAGAGGGTGTGGAGAAAAGGGAACCCTCCTGCACTGTTGGTGGGACTGTAAGTTGGTACAGCCACTATGGAAAACAATTTGGAGGTTCCTTCAAAAACTACAAATAGAACTACCATATGATCCAGTCATCCCACTTCTGGGCATATATCCAAAGAAAACCATAATCCCCAAAGAAACTTGTACCATCATGTTTATTGCAGCACTATTTACAATAGCCAGGACATGGAAGCAACCGAAATGCCCATCAACAAATGAATGGATACAGAAGATGTGGCATATATATACAATGGAATATTACTCAGCTATAAAAAGGGATGAGATGGAGCTATATGTAATGAGGTGGATAGAACTACAATCTGTCATACAGAGTGAAGTAAGTCAGAAAGAGAAGGACAAATATTGTATGCTAACTCACATATACGGAATCTAAAAATGGTACTGATGAACTCAGTGACAAGAATAAGGATGCAGATACAGAGAATGGACTGGAGAACTTGAGGTATGGGAGGGGGCGGGGGGTGAAGGGGAAGCTGAGACGAAGCGAGAGAGTAGCACAGACATATATATACTACCAACTGTAAAATAGTCAGTGGGAAGTTGTTGTATAACAAAGGGAGTCCAACTCGAGGATGGAAGATGCCTTAGAGGACTGGGGCAGGGAGGGTGGCGGGGACTCGAGGTGGGGGGAGTCAAGGAAGGGAGGGAATACGGGGATATGTGTATAAAAACAGATGATTGAACCTGGTGTACCCCCCCAAAAAAAAAAAATTAAAAAAAAAAAAAAAAGACCATGTTTCCTTGCGTCCCCAATACCCTGTGTCCTGACTGAATACAGTCAGGCCGTTATTAATTTTGGCCATTATCTCTTTCTTGACTTTGAATTCCTTTGCTCAGGGGTCTTATTCAGCAGTTGATCTCTAATATCTAGCCCAGTAACCAAAACACAGTGCCTCTTCAATAGTGGCTTATGAAACTTCTAGTTGGAGACCTATGGCGAGCACTTACTCCAGACTGAGGACACAGCAAGAGATGAGACGTGAAGTTGGCTGGCTGTTGTATTCAGGGTGGCTGGAGTGCAGGGTGAAGGCAGGGCCCTGGGCAAGCAGGGCTGGGTGTGGGGGCTAGGAGAAGGTGGCGGCAGCACCTGGAGGAGCATCTCATGATCCACCCGGAGATTTGCTAAGATAACCATGATGACATGTGAAGGGAGGATGAGGGAAGCAAGAGTTTGGAGGATGGAAAACAACTTAAGAAGTTTTTCTCATAAAATTGGTGAACAACGATTAGGACTTCAACTAAGTGAAAAAGTTGGCTCCGCTACTTTTGAAGTAACTCAGAAGCCTATCCCTCATAGAATTGACAGATGCTCCTTGTTAAGGGGAAATGGCAGAGATTGAGCAAAGGTCCTTCTGTGCCCTCCCATCCCAGCCCCCTTGCCAACCACAGCATCCCCCCGGCAGCCTTCTGCCAGTTCAGTGCTTCCCTTGTCTTCATCTCTGTGGCAGCAAGGTCACAAGAGGTCTCTCACAGCCCAACATCGAATCAGGCAGTTTCCCATGTGTGTATGTGGTTTACCTCAAATCATGCCAAAGAAACAAAATGTTGTTGAGGCGAAATTACTGTTTGATAAATGTTGAGACAGGCTGTGGAAGGCATTTATCAGGTAACATGGCTGTCTTCAAATGTTATGTGAAGTGATTAATGATACAGAAGGTGTCCTTTTGCTTGATAGCTCTTGATGAAGTCATGACAGTAGCCCATCACAGTTATTACTGAAACCTTTTGTGTAGAAAGAAAACATACTTTAACTAGTCCTAAGAACTAAGAAATATGGATAGATAAGAAGAATATGTAAGAATGCACTCCAGGATGTGTGTTCCCCTCTGTCTAGTAACGTGGACCAGGAGCCTGGAAAGTTTGTCATTGGAACCTGGTGTCCCCTGATCAGGGCTGGATGTCCTGCCTGCCCTCCCTCCTTTCTGGTTCCATGGAAGCTGCCAGCTGCTTCTGGCCACGATCACTTCCTGCCCAGACAGTTTGAGTAGCCTCCTAGCTAATTTCTCTCTCTTGTCTTTTCCTAGTCCAGTTCTCCTTTAAACGATGGCCAGAATTATCCTTTTAAAGCAATCAAATCATCATTCTCTCCATCCAGTGCCCCTTAGTTTCCTAAGCAACAAAATCCACATTCTTTACGTTGACGTGTCCTAAGTATACCGCTCAGCCTTCCTTCTCACCATGCTTCCTGTACGTGCCCGCAGTGAGGACCGTATCAGGTTCTTTATGTTCCTTGAATGTCTGCTGTTTCGTTGCTCACGTGCTTCCCTCCACCTGTGGGCCCTTGTTCCCATCCTCTGCCGGTGGAAATTCTGTTACTCTCTCGCGCCTCAGTTCATAGGCCCCTTTTTCCAGGAAGCGTTCCCTGTTCATGATAATTACTCTCTCCCACCTCTAGGCTCCTATAACATGTCATAACTACCCATGTTCTGACCACATGCTACTTGGTGTATTAGTCAGTCGTGTATAAATCCATTTTTTTCAGTTCTTACACACTTTGTGAGGATAGGATCTGTTTCGTTATCTTTGCATTCCACAGCACCTAATATAATGCACTGAGTGTATTTGTTAAAGTGAATGGAATTAGCTATAGCTTTGGAACTCTAAAATTTGATCTTTTCTATGTGCATTTTTTAAAAATTTTGGTATGGTTTGGGGCTATGAGTTCAGTTGTTTATTTTGAGGTTTTAACCAGCATTGGTCAGTTTTAATTTAAAAATAAATGCACTTTAGGGATTTCCCTGGTGGTCCAGTGGGTGAGACTCTGTGCTCCCAATGCAGGGGGCCAGGGTTTGATCCCTGGTCGGGGAACTAGATCCCACATGCATTCCACAGCTAAAGTGCCACGTGCCACAGCTAAAGATCCCACATGCCGCAATGAAGATGCTACGAGCTGCAACTAAGACCTGGTGCAGCCTAAATAAATAAATATTTTTTAAAAATTAGTGCACTTTGATCACTTCTCTATATCTGGATGTTAGTACATGTGTATATTACTACTGTTAAAATGAAAGCAAGCTGTTGCTAGACGTCAGCAACACTGTGAAGTAAGCATAGTTTCTCTCTGACAGCTTTATAATCATGACTCCTTTAGCTGTAAGTAAAGAAAAACTACTTACACTAGTTCAAATGAGATAGGTTTGGTGAGGAGGCAGTATTTGGCAGGGCATGGTAAGTGAGCTCATGCATAACCAAGGTCCAGGGATAACACACAGTGGGTCCCACAGAAAATGAAACTTGGAGAGTTGGGAGCCAAGATTGCACTCAGTCCCACAGGCGGTGTCAGTTCTCATTTATCTCTGTGTGCTCCTCACTCATTTTACATCTAGCCCATTGGGTGCCTTCTCCAACTCCGTACTAGGGCCTCTCAGCTCATCCGGCCAGTCGAAATTACAATGATGGAGAGTCTGATTGATTCAACCCTGCCTGTAGGTAGATCTCTCTTGAGTCAGATGTCCACACAGAAACACAGCTGTGTCCAAACCATAGGGCTGCGGCAGTGTCCTCAACAATAGACCATGTACGATGTTGATTCTGTCTTCCTCTTCATTTGTTCTTTCCATTTCTTTCTCAACTCCCAGCTGTTCGTCTCTGCTTAAACCCTTTCTGGGATCCGAATCTCTTTATTCCAGGGCTCTCTTCTCAGAAGAAAAGTGATATTCCAAAATATTATTTGGGTGTGAATTACTTTACTTGTTCTTCTGTAACATATGAATTTACAGGGACAGAATCCTAAAATAATTTATTGTTCATCATTAAATCTTATATTTTGTGGCCATTCTGTATCTTTTCAGATAACCCAAATTACTTAAAAGATTGTAACCTCTGAGTTATTTTGTTTCATCCTTGGAATTAGGGTTAGGGGATAATGCAACAAAAGACAAATGAAATAAATAATTTGTAATTAAAATACTTAGTATTTTACCAGTAGGATCAACCTCACTATATTGTCTTATTATTTCTAGAACATGATTATTGAATGTTGCTCTGAAATAGTATCTTTGTTTTTGACGGATGAAGAGGCAACTCCATTATCTGAGGTATGCATCTCTTTTAAAACTGTATCTGATTCTCTCACAAGTGTTGTTGTTGCTATGGAGATGGAAATGCAGAAAACATCTATTAAGAAAGTATCAAGGGCCTAACCCTCCTTAATTAATGTGAAAAAGTGATAAACATGAGCTTATAATAGCATGCTATTTTGGTTAGAAATATTCTTTGTTAAAAAATCAACTAGTACAGAAAACTGTGAAGAGGATAATCTTAAAATCATCTCAGACTCACCATTCAGAGAGTAACCACTATTAACATTTTGGGGAATATCTCAAATTTTTTTCATGTATACTTAGACTTTTGAACTTTTACATCAATGGGATCATACTGCACAAACTTTCTATAACTTTTTTTTTCTTTCAGCAATAATGTTTGGGAGATATTTTTATGTGAAAACTCTACCCTGTCTTATTTAATGCCTACATAATAGTTTCTTTTATGTATTTGTCATGTCAGGCTCTATTTATATAACTAGATCTTTATTCATGGGTCTTGAGGTTAATGAATTCTAAAACACACATATTTCACCCTTCTTTTTCACCCATCCTCAGAGTTAATTCTTAGGAAAAGGATTTTGGAGTTAAAAAGTATATGCACCTGGTCCCTGACTTATTATGATTCAACGTATGATTTTTTGACTTGATGCTATTGTGAAAGCTATACGTATTCGGCAGAAGCTGAACTTTGAATTCTAAATTTTGAGCTTTTCCCAGGCTAGTGATATGCAGTCCAGTACTTGGGATGCCGGGCAGTGGCGGTGAGCTGCAGCTGCCATCAGCCACGTGACCGCAAGGGGACACAACCCACACACGTGCAACCATTCGGGACCCGTACAACGGTTCTTTTTTTAACTTTCAGTGCGGTGTGCAGTACATTACATGAGCTGTTCAACACTTTATTATAAAATTGGCTTTGGTTAGTTGATTTTTGTCCAGCTGCAGGCTAAGGCACATGTTCTGAGCACGTTTATGGTAGGCTAGGCTCAGCTCTGATGTTCAGTATGTTAGGTATATGAAGCGTATTTTTGACTTAAGATATTTTCAACCTCTGATGGGCTTACCCGTTTATTGGGATATAACCCCATCATAAGTAAAGGAAGATCTGTATACCTTTTTTTTTTGTGGTAGAATATACATGGTGTAAAATTCACAGTTTTAATCATTTCTAAGCATACATGTTAGTGGCATTAAGTACGTTCACAGTGTTGTGCAACCATCTCCACCATCCATCTCTCCAATTTTTTCATCATTCCAATTAGACACTTTGTACCCAGTAAGTAATAACTCCCCATTTCCTCCTCCCCCAACTCCTGGTAACCTCTATTCTACTATTTGCATGTTCTAGGTACCTCATATAAATGGAATCATACAATATTGGTTTTTTTGTGGCTGGCTTATTTCATTTAGCACAATGTTTTCAAAGTTCATCCATGTTTTAGCATGTATAATATCAGTACTTCGTTACTTTTTAAGACAAAATAATGTTCCATTGTATGTATATACCACATTTGTTTATCTACTCTTCTATGGATGGACCTTCGAGTTGTTTCTACCTTTTGACTTCTGTAAATAATGCTGCTATAGCCATGGGTGTACAGGTACCTGGGTGTATACCTAGGAGTGGAATTGGTGGATCATATGGGAATTCTATGTTTAACTTTTTAAGGAACCCCCAACAGCCGTACCATTTTACATTCCCGTCAACAGTGCAAGAGGGTTCTAATTTCTCCACATCCTCACCAACACTTATTTTCTCTTTTTTGATAATAGCCATCTTAATGGGTATAAATTGGTATCTCATCATGATTTTGATTTGCCTTCCCTAATGGCTAATTTCATTGAGCGTCTTTTCATGTGCTGATGACCCGTTTGTATATCTTCTTTGGAGAAATGTCTGTTCAACCCTTTGCACATTTTGAATGGGCATTTACATTTTGGTGTTTAATTGTAAAAGGCCTCGAGAAATGTGGCACCAATTTTCTCTCCCATCTTCAGCAGGTGAGAAGTCCAGTTTACCCACGTTTTCATCAACACTAGTTCTTCTCCTTCTGCTCTCTCTCTTCCTCCTCCTCCTCTTCTAACTGTTGTAGGTCTAATAAGTGAGAAATGACAAATTCAATATTTTATATTTATTAATAGTAAAGCCAAGTATAGTTCATATGTTTGTTGGCAATCTTTGTTTCTCCTTTTGTGAAATGGTATGCACTCATTTAGCCAGTCAACAAATACTTAGAGTGAACTGCCTGCTTCTGTGTCAGGAACTCCTTTATAGGCTCTAGAAAGCCTGCTGTGAACAAGCAACAAGAGTGCCACTCTCTTGGAGCTTTTTTTTTTTTTTTTTGTGGAGGGAAAAATAGTAAATAAATAAGATAATTCCACATTTTGTTAAGTACTGAGAAGGAAAAATAGAGTGAGGTGTTAGGGTAGGGTTGGCAAACTACAATTGTGAACTATGTCTGGCCCACTACCTGTTTGTAAATAAAGTTTTATTGGGACACAGCCATGCTCATTTGTTTACCAATGGTCTATAGCTGCTTTCTAGCTGCAACAGCAGAGCTGAGTAGTTTTGACGGAGACCATATAGCCCACAAAGCCTAAATTATTTACTACCTGGCCCTTTTCAAAACAAGTATGCTGATCCCTGTGATAAAAAGGAACAGGGAATGGGGCAGTCAGGGAAGCCTTCTCCTAGGAGATGGCATTTGAAGTAAGACCTGAAACATTAGCTGTATCCCTCCACTGGATCAATAGCTTCTTGTGAGCAGGGGCTATGCTGTTCAATCTTTGAATTCTTACCGTGCCTTGTACACTGCATCGCTTGGTTACTGCTTCCTGAACTGAATTAAATTGTCTTTAGTTCTAAATACCTGAAATGTAACGTTTGCTTAAAATTTTTTTTCATCTGGCCATTCATGTTCTTTTATTCATTTGTCCATTCATGTTCTTTTCCCATTTTTTAAAATCAGGAACTTAATTTATTATGGAAATATGTAGAAATACTGCAGGCAGACCATTGATAATAAAAGTCAAGCTTAAATCTAATTTTGTACAAACTGTGGTTTACAAATAGGTCACAGAAAAGAAAATGTTATTTTAAGACACATGATTTGTGACATTAATGGGCTTTTGGCTCCTGATAGACCTGGGTTGGAATCCCAGCCTTGGATCTTGTGTGACCTGAGGCAAATTATTTAACTTCTCTAAGCCTCATTTTTCTCATATGTAAAGTGGGGTAATAATGCCAGCGTCTCACAGTTGTGAGGACTAGCGTGAATAGTGTATGTTAAGCATTTGAAATCGGGTCTAGTGAGAATAAATATTTAGTCATTATCAGCTATTTCATCATCATCCCTACCATGGTCTTGCCTTCTATGTGTGAGTTCTTCATCCTCTAGTCAACTAATTTCAATAGATTCTCAAGGTCCAAATTTGGGAGGAAGGGGATATGTGGATATAAGTATAAATACAGCTGATTCACTTTGGTGTACCTCAAAAACTGGCACAAGAGTGTAAAGCAATTATATTCCAATAAAGAGCTTAAAATATATATATCTCAATAGAAAAGGGAAGCAACAGTGTTAAAGAGAGAGAAAAAACCAGAAGTCGTTTTCTTTGCCTGTAATGTAAACCATTGTTGAATCCTAGAGGCATTAGGTCAGGGTGCAAGACCCCAACATGAGATCCCAGTGCTGAAAGAGTTATTGGGGCAAGAGAAGGTGCCTCCAGTTGAACCCCATGCTCACACTTCCACTGAGGGCAAGGCTTACCTGGTGGTGCTGGTTGGAGCCTGGGCATTTACGAGCTTGTTCCAAGAAGTAAATTGTTAGACAAACAAAATTACATGCCTTGCTGAAGCTTTTTTTTTTTTTTTTTTTTTTTTTGTCAATGGGATGAGATCTTGCTGTTCATTTTAGTTCCTTATTGAATATATCTATTATAATTGCCTTTGCCTGTAGTGCCTCTTCTTAATTAAAGTAAATATTGCCAAACACAGCTTGTGACAAAAATAACCTGACACTGGCAAGGAAGTGAAGGAAGGAATGAGTGCTCCATGCTTACGTTCTTAGTGATTAGTCACAGAATGTACATGACCATTAGGTATCATTTCTGGTGTACCAATAATGAAGCAATCCTTCCATTGCATACCTAGGTTCAAATTATTGCAGTTTCCAAGTTGTCAGGTAGGATTCAAACATGATGCTAAAAATATTCTTTCCACTCTTGCTGTGACTGACTGTGGGGAGGACCAAGTCATTTTACACAACCCTCTGTTCATCAGTAATTATTATTGACTTCCAGCTGCAGGCAGGACATTGGTGTAGATACTTTTGTTGTTGCAAAGGCAGCATAGGTTTAAATTCCTGCATTCAGCTAAATTAAATATTTTCATATTGGTTCAGATGACACATGTGAATTTACCTAATCTGTGTGTGTGTGTGTGTGTAGTGGGTGTATCTGTGTGTATGTATGTGTGTATGTGTCTGTAGTGTGTGTACATGTGTATATGTATGTATTGAACTGATTTGAGTCATACAGACTCAGTATGGAAAGGAAATTGCTAGGAGCAGATCCTGCTTTGAAGGTGGAAAAGGTGATCCGAAGCAAAGAGACAAGACACATCGTATAAGGGGATTGCAAAGTAGTTTCTCTTGGCTGCATGAGTTTAGCAGGATAGTTTTTTTGGTTTTTTATAAATTTATTTATTATTTGTTTATTTATTGGCCGTGTTGGGTCTTCGTTGCTGTGTGTGGGCTTTCTCTAGTTGCTGTGAGTGGGGGCTGCTCTTCATTGTGGTGCGTGGGCTTCTCATGTTGCAGAGCACGGGCTCTAGGTGTGAGGACTTCCATAGTTGTGGCATGTGGGCTCAATAGTTGTGGCTTGCGGGCTCTAGAGCGCAGGCTCAGTGGTTGTGGCGCACGGGCTTAGTTGCTCCGCGGCGTGTGGGTTCTTCCCGGCCCAGGGCTCAAGCCCGTGTCCCCTGCACTGGCAGGAGGACTTAACCACTGCGCCACCAGGGAAGCCCAGGAGGATAGTTTTTGAGTTCAGGATTTTTAGCTAGACCTACTCTATACTACCTGGCAAACAATAATGGTAATAATCACTAAAATGCAGATGTTACTAATAGTAGTAGTAATGTTAGTTTTTATTGAGCACGTGGCATGTGCAGACACTGTTCACTGTTTTAAACAGTATCTCATTTAACACTGCAAGAAGCCTATGACGTTTGCCACTGTTACCATCCCCATTTAGAACCGGGGAGATGCGGCAGCCTGCTCAAGCTCTTGCAGCTTGTAAGTAGAGGAGGCAAGAGTCAACTGTAGTTCTGCTTAAATCCAGGATCTGCATCTTTAACTAAAGTGCACCCAGTGAATCTCTTATTAGAATAGGGAGCAGATGCTGCAGGGGGTAGAGGAACGAGAGGTGAGAAGTGAAGGTGGCACGTGCAGATGAATATTTGAGAAGGTTTGGGGTAGAAGTCTGGAGAGGGTGGAAGAGGAGCTCCCGGGAGACACGGAGTCAAGGGCGGGTGTTAGGACAGCAGCTGTGGACGGGGCAGAGAGCTGGGAGGGATGGAGGCTGCCAGTCTAGAAGAGAAAAGGGCAAATGATGAAGCAAGGCCTAAGGGAGTGGGCAGGGAACAGAAAGATATTGACAGCATAAGTGAGGCAGTTGCCTGGAAGTAGAGGAAATACACCTCTTTCTGTAGATCTTGGGGCAGCTGCTTAAGGGCAGGAACGGGTGTAAGTTTGTAAGAAAAGGATAGGCGAGGGACTTCCCTAGTGGTCCAGTGGTACAGAATCCATCCTGCAATGCAGGGGATGTGGGTTCGATTCCTGGTCGGGGAACGAAGATCCCACATGCTGCAGGGCAACTAAGCCCACGCTACAGAGCCCATATGCCCTAGAGCCCACACCACAGTGAAAGATCCCATGTGCCACAGCTAAGACCTGACACAGCCAAAAATAAACATAAATAACATAAACAAATAAAATATGTTAAAAAAGAAAAGAAAAGGATAGACGAAGCTGGGGAAGTTCACATCCAGTGGTTTTCACTTTCTCAGTGAAGTAGAGGCAAGTTCATCTACTGCTGGAGTCGGGTAGAGACTTGAGGGTATGATCTTCTAAGATAGAGATGAAGATCTTGAATAGTCACAGTCACTGAGTGTGATGGATGAGGAGGTGACCAAGAAAAATTAAAAGGATTGAGGGCCACAATGACATTCAAAAGTCTTACGTTTGAGGGGCACTAGGCTACTTGGCTTGTGATTTTTCTCCACCAGCACTTGGCTTCCCAGGTATGGGAGTGGAAAGTTCCAGTAGGGGCAGATGCAAGAGGAGAGTAGAGGCGCAGGGAGGTGAGAGTACCAGTGAGACCAGCTGACAGCCTGCCAGAGGCTCAGGTGGCTTGGAGCAGCTATGAGTTTATCTCACAGTAAATTCCCAAATTCCTCTCATTTACTCTGAGAAAGCACTGGTGTAACTCGATGCCCGCCATTATTTCTCAAGCTTCAGTTAAACAGGAGATAGTTTAATCACACAGTATGTTTTCTAAAAAAATTTTTTTGGAATTTAACCTAAAAAAATTCTTAATGACAGTTAGATTCTGATGACCTATGCTATGTTACCACGTACAATATTAATGTGCACTCCTTTTCATGTGGTTGAATTTAGTGTGCCCGTGTTCTCTTATTTCCTTTTTGGTGTATTTATGGTCAGATATTGACATGAACCAGATATTGATGCTGGTCACTAAAATAACGATTATCTTTGAGAAGGTTTGGTAAAAATTATGGGGAAGGTAGAAGAACAACAGTAAGAGAGAGACAAAGTCACAGATGTGTTAACACATCTTATTTAGTCATTTGCATCTTTCATTTTGTGTCTGATGTATTGATTCTATCATGTGACAACCTATTCCTTATGACCCCTTATGACGTTATGACCCTGCCTGTCAGCTGCCATCATTACTCCAAAATGCTAGCATTTTATCTTTTGCTGGGTTATTGTGTAAAAATGAGTAATAACACATCTAGCCCATGTTAACCTAACTCAGACTGCCTGTTTTTCATCACTCTCTCTTAAGTGCATGGTGTATATCTTTGTACTTAATAGTTTTTTTTTTTTTTTTATCAAAGTGTGTTATAATGTTGTGCTTCCCTATTTGTCTCCCCTATGGGAGCAGATTGGGCCTTCTAGAACAGGATTGGATCTTATTATGTTTTTATTCTGCCTGCCTTGCCCACTGTTGGCTCCCCAAGGGTGTTCAGTAAGCATTTCTTAAATGAATGAGTGCTCGCGGTACATCCTGCAGAGGTTCCTCTAGGTTGCAGTTCTGGGCCTGATGTAACAGTGACTTTGGGTTCATCATTTTCATGCGTTTGTATCATAAACATTTGTCAGGTGCCTCCTCTATGCCAGCCATTGGAGCAGGCTTTGGGATAAAGAAATGAAAGTGAGTCCCTGCCTTAAAAGGGGCCTGCAGTTTAGTGGGGGAAGACAGGCAAATACAGAAGCAATTACAGCACAGGGTGTCTGGGGGCCAGACACCACTCTTCAGTAATAAGGTCAGTTAATATTCGGATACTATCTCGGCATAATTCTGAAGGTGAGACATTCCCTTTGGTATCTTTTAAGACAGGTACACTCGTTCCGTATAAGAAAGCAAGATAGTAGAAGCTCCTATGGCCAATGGTTAAAAGTTTTAGTTACTTTGGAAAATGACTGAAAGGTAATAGAGAATCCTTAGGTAGATACGGACATGATCAAGGGCACTTGTGAAAGCACCTTCATCTGATTAGGAAAGGATTCGGAAGAGGAGGCAGGTAACAGAAGTTCTAGCTTGGCAGTAGTTGCCATGAGGGCGTTATTTATGGTTTTGTTCATGCAGATGGAGAGAATGGGGCGAATCCTAAAAGCCCTGTCTATAAAGAGAGAGAAGAAGTGTGTGTGTGTGTGTGTGTGTGTGTGTGTTTGTTTGAAGTCCGTTTAGTTTACAAGCCGCAGCTGAGCACAAGGCCCTGTGCTGGACCCACTGGAGGAATCAGATGAGAAGGACAGGGTCCTGGCCCCGAAGAGGCTGACAGTCTAGAAGCGGGGGAGGGGGCTGATGCTTACAACGCATGGAGACAGTGGTTGTGGTTTTCAAACGGGAGATTGTTCTACATGACGCGGGGGAGAAAGAGGTTGACGGAGGTTAAAAGGCCGGCCCAAGGTCATTCACCTGGTCACAGCTAAAACTGGGCAGACCCCAGAGCCTGTGCTGTTCACCCTGAAGCCAGCACTGTTTGTTTTCGGTTTGGGGACACTTGGCCACTTGGGTGGCTGGGCTGGTGGCGCGGCACGTTGCTGAGGGAGAGGGAGAGTCAGGGTTAGGAAGCAGTGCGCGCGGGTTAACAGACAGGCTGGAGAGCCAAGGTGCCTGCCTTCCAATCCCAGCCCGGCTCTGACGTTTGCTAGTTGGATAAGCTTAGACAAGTTTCTTAACCTCAATGCTTCAGTCTCCCTATTTGTAAAAACAGAAATAAAAATAGAAGTTGCCTCATAGTCTTGTAGTCTGGAGTAAGTGAGCTTATCCATGTAAAACTCCTAGAACAGGGCCTGGCACATCCTAAGCCAAATAGCTGGTTATATTATTAGCATCTAAGAGCTCTATGAGTTCACTTGGAATTAGACCCTTGTAAACAGATTTGTTTCCCTAAGGAGTGGCTATAGAAGAACGACAACAGCACACCTGCGATGAAGCCTCTGAGTACATTGTCAAAAGAGAGGCTGGAATAATGTAGGTGCTAGAAATGGTATCCCCTCTAACTACATGTATTCCCCCACTCTCATCTGTCCCGGTTACTATGGTTTTATAACAGAGCACCCCAAACTTAGCAGCATACAATGACCATGATCTCATTAAGGTCAAGGAGTCTGTGGGTCACACATTTGGAAAGGGCGTCGTGGGGCAACTTGTCTCCCCTCCGTGCTATCTGGGGCATCTGCTGGGAAGACTCAAAGGTTGGGGGTGATGCAGCTGCTGGGGGCTGGAATCCCTGAAGGCTCAAAGGCTCGTCTGGTGCCCGATGCTGGCTGCTGGCCAGAACACCGCTCGTGACCTCTCCATGGCTGCTGGGCCTCCGCACAGTGTGGTATCTGGGTTTCGAGAGTGAGCCTCCCAAGAGAAGCAGGCAGAAGCTCTCGCACAGTTAGGCCCTGGTTTGGAAGTTACATAATGACCCCTTCCTGTGAGTCTCTGTTCCACCCACATCCGACGCTGGACCTCCTCTTGCTGGGAGGAGTGTCAACGTCAGATTGTAAGAAGGGCATGTGGGTGGGAAGCTATTGTTACAACCATTTTGGGAAAATGCAATCAGCCACAACATCCAATAAAGCGCTCCCAATATCTAGGCCTAGTCCCGCTCTGAGCAGAGGCTGCTCCTGGCAAACTGCTTAGCCAATTTTTTAAATGAGTCAACAACTCTCCCCAGATATGCTAGGCAACTGTTGTGGAGTTGCTGAGAGTGTTTATACCCAGAGGACAGAGGGAAAACGAGGTGGATTCTCAGTTCCCTTTGAAATAAGCTACACAGTTTTTCTGTGTGTTGGATGGGGTTGTGTGTGTCTCTGTTTATGTAGGTTAGCTTCCACATCACTTTTTCGAGGAGGCTGTTAAGTCCTAGAGGGTAGGCTATTTAACTTCCTTTGGTTAATTTTGTCACATTACCCTATGCCTCTTGGTTTCTTTTAAACAAAACTTCCCAAATGGTGTCAATGACAATACTGTCTTTAAATTGTCATTTATAGCATTGGTAACAAGGTATTCTGTAGTTTACTAAGTATTAAAAAATTAATTCTATTAATATAACTTATTTCAGTTGAGAGTTGCAGATTTTTTTTTTTATACCAGCCAAGAGCTGTCTGAATAGATTTTATGGGCATCAAGAATTACATCTTTCTTCTGTGAGACATTATCATTCTGTCCTCAAGTGAAGAGTATCCTTTGTATGTAAGTTCATGAGACGTCCACTTAATATTCTCATATTCTTTTGAAGACAGTGCCGAATGACATCAGTTCCACACCGCTTTTAAAACACAGCTCTAACTTTGATTCCATCCGCTCACTGTTCATTTCCAACTGTCAAATTTGGCTCAGGGAAAAAGAAAGCCCTTAAGAAAAGGCCAGGCTATTAATGTGCTCTTCAAAATGCTAAGAAAAGGCTAAGCTGTTTATAGCGTTTTCAAAATGCTCATTTCTCAGAGATTTGCCAGCAACAGTGTCAAGGTGAAATAGCTCTCGTTCATCCAGGAACTGAGAGCCTTTGTGTTCTCTGTGCTCAAAGCACTGGTACCACTTTTGTTAGATGTGCTATTTGGGGGTATAATGATACTTGGATATAATTTAAACCAAAATATAGTCATGAACCTGATATTGTGTATTTACTGTAAAAGTGGCGAGAAGTGTGTGTACTGCTTGAGAAAGCAAGCCTGGCTTCATTCCGGGTGCAGCTGTATTTCAGAATCAAGGGGACAATTTCCCCAAGTTTAGTCACTTTGTGTAACTTCAAAGGAAGTGAGAGGCAGAGGTATTATTAGCAATCTGTTCATCACTGTCTCTCTTGCTGAAAACTGAGTCAGGTGCTTAGTTTCATTCACTTCGTGCATTTTACGAAACGTTTTTGTCTTGATTAAAAATCTGGACCCTTCACAATGGAGTTATAATTCATTTTAAGAGGATGTTGATTTTGGCCTCGTGTTTCTGAGTCAGTAGACAAGCCTTTTGAAAGTCTCTGGACCAATGTTCTTTATATTTAAATAAATCCACAAAGGAGGAACTCGTGTAGATTTACCCATTTTCCTTGTTAATACTTTGGACACCAGCCATTCGAGATTTTTGCCCTTATTTCCCCTGTATCTCAGGCAGCTGATACCATTATGTTCTCTTCGCAACCACCTGTGAGAGCGTAGCACAGGCTCAAGCCCCAGTGTTGCTCTTGTGGACAAGTCATTAGTCTTCAAAGATCTTAGGTCAATTACATGCTGTTGAAGGTCTCAGAAGCAATATATCTCAGCGGATAAAAACATCATCTGTACACTGGTGATAACTTCTTCTAGTGTAATAGCAGGGTTACACTAGAAACAGTACACGACACATCTGATACAGTGCCCGTCAACGCCAGGGGTAAGCATCCAGTACATTGTGGTCATCTTTATTTTTCCCAGCCTTAAAATAATGAGAAATGAGTCATTTCTTCATTTGATCACGAGTAACTCTCTGCATTGGTGGCTTTTGGCCTATCTGAATGTTTGCTGATTTTCAGAAGAGTAAAGGGACGCTTCATAAATGTAGTCTTAATATTATTTTTCAACCATCGTTTTTAAATTAAACTTTTTGTTTTGAGGTCATGTTAGACTCCTATGTGTTTTAAGAAATAATAATATAATAAATGTAATGTAGTACTGTAGTACAATATCATAACCAGGATACTGACATTAATAAAGTCGGGATACAGAACAATTTCATCACTACAAGGACTCGTCCTGTTGTCCTCTTACAGCCACCCCCACCTCTCACACCCTACCCCGTCCCTGACCCTTGACAATTACTAATCTATTCTCCATTTTTATAATTTTATCATTTCAAGAATGTTATATTGAAGGAACGAACCATACAGTATGTAGCCTTTGGGGATTGGTATTTTTGTCACTCAGCTTAATTCCCTGGAGAACCATTAAACCATGTTTTTGATGAACCAGAAAATCCTTATGAACATTGACATATTTTACTTTGGTCACAGAATTATCATTAACTCAGAAGTGCCTGCTGTGGTACCTGGCACATGGTGTGGGGTAAAGTTTCACCGAGGTGCAGGGCTGGGTCCCACTCCACCTGATTCACCCTTCTTCCTCCCTCTCCTCCTCCTCTCCATCCTTCCGCTCCTTCCTTGCCCCCTTCTTCTGCACATCTTCTTATTGATATTGACAGACAAAGGCTGATTCCTCAGTTTGAAATACTAAAAAGAGTTAAGAGAAATACTTTATGTGAAATCACTTTGTATGAGCAAGCTCTGTTAGACTTCCCATCAGAAATCACTGGTCAGTGGTGGCCACACTGTAAGAGTGGTTTGCAGCTGCTTGCAGAGTATACGGACATGAACAAAGGAGTCAGCGTGAGCAGCGTTTCCTTCCACACCATGCACATGGGTCTGCCCTCTAGTTTCTGCTGCAGTGGGAGCTGCTGACTAACAAAGGTCCTCATGCTTTCCCTCTAACCAACTCCAGTTCACATTCTTTGTTAGCTTTTGCTCTGAAAAAGATCCCCTGTTTACAGTTGCCAGATGTTAAGCTCACTGAGCTCCTTCATAAAAAAGCATCAAGAAATGCCAAGTATTGTTCAAACTCTGGAGTTTTCATTTCGGTATCTCAGGTCAAAAGGCAGACCAGTCACAGCCGTTCAGGAGGGGGCCCAGCTTCGGCATTTGTACCCAGTTAGAGCATTTCTTCCTATAACTTTGCTGCTGAGAGTCAACGACCTGACCTTTAAGTGGAGGCAAAACCTTACTCTGATGGAATGTCCCCTATTCAGAAATACAATAAGGGGAGGACAAGCTTGCCAGAGCATAGATGTTTGAGTCAGGATACCATAGGCTTCGCTGTGCTAACAAATAAACCCCAAACCTCAGTGGCAATAAAGGTTTGTTTATTTCTCATAAAAGTCCAGTGAGGGGTGGGCGACTCTCCTTCAACTTGTAACTGTGCTGTCTGGACCACACAGCCTCCAAGTCAGAGGAGAAGAGAACTAGGGGATTTCACAGCATGTTTTTAAGCTGGGTGACTATAGATACTGGTTTGCCTGTAGCAGTCACAGTGTATACCTGTTGATTTGGTGTAATGGTCAATATGCTCTCCTTTTATTCTCAGAAGTCTCCCAGTTTAGGCAATAAATTCAGGGGACCATTTCTAAGAGCTGGTGTGGAATGGGTATCATAATTTCTGTTCATATCCTATTGGTCTCTCCCTAACGTGCAAGGATATAAAGAACCATAGGGGAGCAAGTATGACTTCAGTGAGCACTAATAACTTCTGGCACAGAAGGTATCTGCAGGAACGCCATGAATTTTTTAAACAGAATTAATCCAATAACTGAAATTGCCAAAACTGTTGAGAAGATATGGTAGAAATATGATATTCTTATGAACTAAGCCATCTCATTTAATCACACATTGTGGTAGGCTCAATCATGGCCCCCCAGAGATGTCCACATCCTAATCCCCAGAACCTATTAGCTTATAGGACCAAAGTGACTTTGCAGATGTGATGAGGAATCCTGATGTGGGGGAGATTATCTGGGATTGTTCAGGTGGGCCCTAAATGTAGTCACAAGTATCCTTGTAAAAGGGAGGCAGAGGGAGACGACAGCAGGAGAGGAGAAGGCAACGTGATGATGGGAGCGAAGATCGGAGCAATGTGCTTTGAGGATGGAAGAGGGGGCTATAAACCAAGGAAAGCAGGTGACCTCTAGAAGCTAAAATAGGCAAAGAAACAGATTCTTTGCCGTGAGCCTCCAAGAGGAACCAGCCCTGCTGACCCCTTGACTTTAGCCCAGTGAAACTTAATTCAGATTTCTTATCTCTGGGACTGTAAGAGAACAAACGTGTGTTGTTCTAAGCTACTAGGTTTGTCATACATGTGTTATAGCAGCAGCAGGAAATTAATCCACACATACACTCTGAAGTTCAGCTTGTGACTTTAGGTTTCTGTTTCTGTTTCGATGTCTATTAAAAAAAAAAAATCCTTACTTTACATGTGAGATATTTAAGTGAGTTGCCCAAGGTCCCTTAGCTAGTTAATGTCAGGGCGAGGATTTATACTCAGGCAGACTGGCTCCTCAGAGCACATTTCTCACCACTGCGCTGCACGGCCTCTGGCCTACCGCCCAACTGCCCTTGAACTCCTCCCCGCTACCATGCCTGTCAACCACAAACTGCCCCTGCTGGGCAGCCTCTCCTCCCACACCCACCTGCCTGCAGTCTCCTGCTCCTCCCATGGGCTCTGTGGGCCCCTGGACACTTTCCCAGCTTCAGCTTTTGGGAAAAAATTTATGTAAGGTTCTAAGGGCTTCCACAGGAAATTTCTCAAGAAAAGTTAGGCTTCAGGCAATATTACTGAATTTCTTCATGTTTAAGTATATGGGGGGGATATTATTTGGGGGAAGATATTATTTCTGAATCTTCTTCCTACTCCTTAGTTTTTGATTCTCCTCATACTCTAGAGGGGAACTGTTCCTAAGGCTAATCAAATAAAGTAATTAATAGAAATGATACTGGGAATGTACTCAGTTTGTTTTACCATGACCCAGAAAGGAAGCCTCTAGAAATTTGGTATCAAAATTCTCAGTACTTTAAATCTCCTATCAGCTCACATTGGTTACAGACCAGTGTGCGTCTTGCCATGTTGCCATTTGTTTAATGGTTCTGTAGTTAACCACTGAATTAAATATTTACGCCTGGGTGACCCCTTCACTGAGTCACTCAGATCTCCCCTTCAGGACTGAGGAACTTACTTTCCCAGCTCTCGGAATTTGCTGACCAGCAGCCCTCAGCTCTCAACCCTTTCCAGGAACTGCCTCTGCCTAAAAGGACATGGCCTTTTTTCAGCAGCAGTGGGGCGTGGGGGTGTATGTATCTAATTACTGGTTGATATGGGGGTGCAATGACTTGACCCCCCACCACAATTTGGGACAACTCTGAAGGGCCGTTCTAGCTTCAAAGCTCCCCATGGGGTTGGCATGGGGTCTGTTGTGACTGCATTGCAGCCCATCTTCTCTCTCTGCCTAATCCTGCTTTCTTCCCTTTCCCCACGGGTTTTGATCCTAAGGGTATGCCCTGATAAACTTCCTGAAAGCTAAGTTCCATCTCAGAGTCCGCTTCCCAGGAACCTGCACTGCAACAATGAGTTTAAAAAAAATTTTAAATGAAGACCCTCGACTGG
This sequence comes from Hippopotamus amphibius kiboko, assembly GCF_030028045.1. Lineage (NCBI taxonomy): Eukaryota > Metazoa > Chordata > Mammalia > Artiodactyla > Hippopotamidae > Hippopotamus > Hippopotamus amphibius. The sequence goes on along the minus strand of NC_080192.1, from coordinate 24,343,262 downwards.
TGATGAATACATAAAAGTGCTCAATTAATCCTTATTTATTGGAATTAGAAGAGTTCTAAAGGGACATGGAAACATACTTTCTGGTTTAAAGTTTATTTTCTAATGTAGAAGTAAATGGAAAACATCATACACGTGTCACCCACTCATGATTAAAAATACATTCTACAGTGTGACCCAGAGTTCAATAACATTTTCCTTTGACCTGCATTTAAACAGTTAATTTACAAATGAAATAAAGTCTGTAAAATAAAGATCCCAGCCCATATCCAGTCCTCAGTAAATGTAGGCTTCCTTTTTCAGAGAAATCACTTTTTTTTTCCAGAGTGAAAAAACAAGGACTTGGTAAAACTTTAAAACCATCTTCTGAAAATAAAGGCAGTGATGTGAAGAACAATGTCACCATGCATAGAACTGTGTCAGAATTTATACTCACATCTCCACAGAGAGTGAGGAATAGACACTCGGTTTTACAACACATCGAATATTAGCGTTTCTGTTCAGTCATCTACCTAAGAACATTTTTCCTTTAATTCTTCCCCAACCCCTGATTATAAGCACTGAACCATCAGCCATGAACTTGCATCTAGCCTTTATGCCTTATGCACTTCATTGTTGGTTGTATAACTCCTGCTTCCTGTTCTGATTAGAGCTTTTGATATTTTAAAGGGGATTTGCCCTGTTTGAAACCCTTTATTAGTTCTTTATATGGTGAAAAAGACTTCCATGGAGCGAGAGAGCAGCTGTTCTTTCTGCACAATAGGGTGTCAGATTTCAAAGGCTCTTTTCTCTGGGACTTAGACTCTTGAGCCATCAGAATAAGCCTGGATGTGTACAGCCTAAACTTTTACTTTTTTCTTAAAGGTCTTTTTTGGTCGTAAAGGATTGTTTTCTTAAATAGTTCCCTATAAAAAGCATGTACCCATAATGGAGATAATACTGCCAGCTCTATCATTTTTCATCACATACTGCCTTGGCTCAGCCGGGGGTAGGGTATGAAGGGCAATGTGTGCAGAAGGGATACCAAGGAGGAGGAGGAGGAAGAGTGAAGGTGAAAGTGCCAAAGGCCCCAAAGACATTCACTACATGAACACTACCCTAGTCTCCCTTATACCAGATATGACTCTTGTGGAGTTTTTCCTGACACCATTTGATTCTACAAGTTTCTGACACTAACTGGGTGCCCAATAGTTCAATTCTTTTCTGACACTACTACCCAGAGTTAGCACAGACTCCCACAGATTAAGGGCTCAACCCAAGAATGCCCCCACTTCAGGTGCCAGCTGTAAATGAGGTGTCCAGGCTACCCATACTTATGCCTCAGCAGACTGCAGATTCAGGAGTTCCTACAATGCCCGCTAAGGTTCAGTACTTTGCTATAAACACTCACAGGACTCAGGATAACACTTTACTTATGATTACCAGTTTATTATAAAGCATGCAACTGAGGAACAGCCACACAGAAAAAATGCATGGACAAGATATAGGGATTAGGAGGAGTAGAGTTTCCACGCCCTCTCTGGGTGCGTTACCCTCCCAGCACATCAATTTGTTTAAGTTCTTCAGAATGTTTCATTACAGGGGTTTTATGGAGGTTTCATTACATAGGCATGATCCATTCAGTCTTTGGCCATTGGTGATCGAACTCAATCTCCAGCTCCTCTCCCCTCCCCAAATGTCAGGGCATTGGGCTGAAAGTTTAATTCTCTAATCACATGGTTGGTTTTCCTGGTGACCAGCCTCATCCGAAAGCTGTCTAGGCACCTTTCCCCACCTTAGTCATCTTATTAGCATACAAAAGAAAATTTCCAAGGGTTTTAGGAGCTCTATGCCAAGAACCTGGGACAAAGACCAGATATTTATTTTTTATTGTACCACAATTGTAAAGTATGAACAGCACCTAAAATTGATTTTTCAAACATATATCCCAACAAATGTAGTCTGCCTCAATATATCTCCTCTCATGGATGTGGTCTTCATGTGTTTCAACAAAGAGGCCATTGTTCAAAACATTTTTGGCATCTACTTAGACATAAAAATGGAGACAGGGCCCCTTATGTTGCTGAGATGTTTTTGACTGGACCAAAACATTTGGTTTCCTGACCATGTGGGACAATATGTCTGAGCAAGAATTGTCCTCTATTAAAAGGTGAACTCTGCTCAAGAGCTCAAGGACATGCCACGCATAGCCAGGGCACAGTGGCTGTTGAGTGTCAGTGACAGTGATGGTGATGCATGATGATTTAAGGAGAATAGATTCTATTCTTAGGCAGTACAACAACTGAACCAATTTCCTGAACATATACTCTCTCTTCTATAATCCTGTCTTTAATTTCTGATTTTCTTGTTCTCTGAAAAATGTCTTTATAATAATGTTATTTCTTTAAATTTTAATTTAAAAGATTTCTACTGTCTTACCAATATGACCCTTTGATCTCATATTGTGTTCAAAAAAACTTCTTTTCTGTTATATTTAAAGTTTTATTAATTCAAAAATTAGAGTGATGAAAAAGGTAATCTTGTTCCCAGCAAACTTTGAAATTTCCTGTGGTTGGATAGAGTTGTATGTAAGTCCTTCTCACCTTCCTAAGAGTTAGGTGCTGTTTCTGTTAGATTGGGGAGAATAACATTATTCTTGGTTTTGGGAGTCTTTTGACCATATAAAGTATAGTGAAACCAAATACATCTAGTTCCCGCTTATCTGGAACTTTATTAGATGGGTCACCAGTTATTCATGATATCAGCTCTTAAGTAAGCTAGTATTGTATTATCTTTTCTACTTTGGAATGCATGTTTTTTCCCCAGTCCAAAAAAAACTCCAATGAACCACTAACTTCAAAGATGTAGGTAATATATAAAGAGATAGAAAACATGGTAGAAAAAGATATATGTGAGAATGCTAGATAAAAACAGTATTTGCTTTCCTACCTTGAAGCTTTTTTTTTTTTTTAATGGCTATGACTGTCTTTTAAGATTCTTGAAAGGATGCAAAGTTAAATCCATCTGTATCACAAATCTTGCAATTTTTTATATCCCGCTTACCAATTACAAGAGTAGGCAAATCTAATTGATTAATGGTTATTTGGCTTTCTCCCTTTTTTCTTGGTCATTAATATATAGAATTAATGAAAAGGCAACTGACAGTGGGCTGAGAGAATCAAGAAGTGGTCTCAAAGTAGGTGCTCAATAAAAACTCAGTGGCTTAACAATGAGGTATCACCTCACACCAATCAGAATGGCCATCATCACAAAGTCTGGAAACCACAAATGTTGGAGAGGGTGTGGAGAAAAGGGAACTCTCCTGCACTGTTGGTGGGACTGTAAGTTGGTACAGCCACTACGGAAAACAATTTGGAGGTTCCTTAAAAAAACTACAAATAGAACTACCATATGATCCAGTCATCCCACTCCTGGGCATATACCCAAAGAAAACCATAATCCCAAAAGAAACTTGTACCATAATGTTTATTGCAGCACTCTTTACAATAGCCAGGACATGGAAGCAACCTAAATGCCCATCAACAAATGAATGGATACAGAAGATGTGGCATATATATACAATGGAATATTACTCAGCTATAAAAAGGGATGAGATGGAGCTATATGTAATGAGGTGGATAGAACTACAATCTGTCATCCAGAGTGAAGTAAGTCAGAAAGAGAAGGACAAATATTGTATGCTAACTCACATATATGGAATCTAAAAATGGTAGTGATGAACTCAGTGACAAGAATAAGGATGCAGATACAGAGAATGGACTGGAGAACTCGAGGTATGGGAGGGGGTGGGGGGTGAAGGGGAAACTGAGACGAAGCGAGAGAGTAGCACAGACATATATATACTACCAACTGTAAAATAGTCAGTGGGAAGTTGTTGTATAACAAAGGGAGTCCAGCTCGAGGATGGAAGATGCCTTGGAGGACTGGGGCAGGGAGGGTGGGGGGGACTCGAGGCGGGGGGGTCGGGGAAGGGAGGGAGTATGGGGATGTGTGTATGGAAACAGATGATTGAACCTGGTGTACCCCCCAAAAAATAAAAAAAATTATAAAAAAAAAAACAAAAAAAAACTCAGTGGCTTAAGAAAAATTATAGATACTTTGAAGACAATATGATTTTTCTTTCAATCAAGGAAGATAGGTAGAACAAAGGAACAGAAGTAATAAAATCTTTTATTATGATAAAATCTACTTTTCATGCAGAAACTCATATAAAGTATAGCATTGGCAAATAACCTTTAACTCTCCAGTGGCTTTCAGACCACCACCCCCCCCCCCCACCCGCCCCGCCCCACCGCCAAACAGGTTCAAGTCCAGGCCAGATTTTAATGAACCTTCAGTGTGCTCTACCTTGATTAACTTCCTTTCCCTTCCTTATACTGTTCAGACTTTTATCCTCTCTAGGCAGGTAAAATCATCATCATTTCTTTAATATTGCTCCTTGAACCACAACCTACTTTAACTAAATTATGGTCTGCTACCTACCAAGGTATTTTTCCTTCCTTTCTGCAAAATCTTTCCTAATCCAGGAAAAGGAGCCAAGACTCTTTGGTGCCTTATCCTGGACAATTTAGACTCAAAGCTATTTACTAAACACATACAAGACTTCTCAGTAATTATATGATTGCCAATGTTATCTCTGTTGAATGACAAAGAAGGAAATTCAGTAATTTCACCTGGAACCTAACTTTTCTTGAGAAATTCCCTAGGGAAGACCCAAAAGCTTCCATAAAATTTCCTAAAGCTGAAGCTGGAAAAGTGTCCATAGTGCCACAGAGCCCATGGGAAAAAATTTAACCAAGGAGGTGAAAGACTCGTACATGGTAAATTATAAGACACTGATGGAAGACTTGAAGAAGACACAGATAAATGGAAAGATATTATATGTTCACAGATTGGAAGAATTAATATTGTTAAAATGACCATATTATACAAAACAACCTACAAATTCAATTCAATCCCTATCATAATTCCAGTGGCACATTTCACAGAAGTAGAACAAAGAATCCTGAAATTTGTATGGAACCACAAAAGACATGGAATAGCCAAAACAATCCTGAGAAAGAACAAAGTTGGAGGTATCATGCTTTCTGATTTCAAACTATACCACAAAACTATATTAATAAAAAACAGTGTGGTACTGGGCAAAAACGGACACATAGATCAACAGGATAGAACCAAGAGCCCAGAAATCCACACATATATGGAGAATTAATTTACAATAAAGAAGCTAACAATATACAATGGAGAAAGAATAGTCTCTTCAATGAATAGTGTTGGGAAAACTGGACAGCCACATGCAAAAGAATGAAACAAGACCACGTGGTACACCATACACAAAAATTAACTCAAAATGATGAAAAGCTGAAAGCATTTCCTCTAAGATCAGAAACAAGACAAGGATGCCCACTCTCACCACTTTTACTCAAAAATAGTTTTGGAAGTCCTAGCCACAGCAATCAGAGAAGAAAAAGAAATAAAAGGAATCCAAATTGGAAAGCAAAAAATAAAACCATCACTGTTTGCAGATGACATGATAGTATACATAGAAAATCTTAAAGATGCCACCAGAAAACTACTAGAGCTCATCAATGAATTCAGAAAGTTGCAGGATATAAAATTAATGTACAGAAATCTGTTGCATTTCTATACACTAACAACAAAATATCAGAAAGAGAAATTAAGAGAACAATCCCATTTGCCATCACATCAAAAAGAATAAAATACCTGGGACTACACCTACCTAAGGAGGCAAAAGACCTGTACTTAAAAAACTATAAGATGCTGATGAAAGAACTTGAAGATGACACAAACTGATGGAAAGATATACCATGTTCTGGGAAGAATCAATATTATCACAATGACCATACTACCCAAGGCAATCTACAGATTCAGTGCAATCCCTGTTAAATTACCAGTGGCATTTTTCACAGAACTAGAACAAAGTTTTTAAGTTTGTATGGAAACAAACACAAAAGATCCTGAATAGCTAAAACAATCTTGAGAAACAAGACCGGAGCTGGAGGAATCAGGCTCCCTGACTTCAGACTATTATACAAAGTTACAGTAATCAGAACAGTATGGTACTAGCACAAAAACAGACACATGGATCAATAGAACAGGATGGAAAGCCCAGAAATAAACCCACGTACTTATGGCCAATTAATCTGCAACAAAGAAGTCAAGAATATATAATGGAGAAAAGACACCTCTTCAATAAGTGGTGCTGGGAAAACTGGACAGCAACATGTAAAAGTGTAAAATTAGCACATTCTCTAACACTATATACTGAAATAAGCCCCAAATGGATCAAAGACCTAAATGTAAGACTGGATACTATAAACCTCCTAGAGGAAAACATAGCCAGAACACTCTTTGGCATAAATCACAGCAATATTTTTTTGGATCTGCCTCATAGAGTAATCGAAACAAAGGCAAAAATAAACAAGTGGGACCGAATTAAACTTAAAAGCTTTTGCACAGCAAAGGAAACCATAAACAAAGTGAAAAGACAACCTACAGAATGGGAGAAAATACTTGCAAATGATGTGACTGACAAGGGATTAATTTTCAAAATATACAAACAACTTGTACAGCTCAATATCAGAAAAAAAACCAAAATCAACCCAATCAAAAAATATATCTGGAGAAAACTAATTTGAAAAGATCCATGCACCCTAATCTTCATATCAGCACTATTTATAATACCCAACATATATGATACATATACAATGGAATATTACTCAGCCATAAAAAAAGAATGAAATAATGTTATTTGCAGTGACATGAATGGACCTAAAGATTATCACATTAAATGAAGTAAGTCAATCAGAGAAAGACAAATATCATATGATATCACTTGCATGTGGAATCTAAAAAAATGATACAAATGAAGTTACTTAACAAAACATACAAGCCAGAAATAGACTCACAGACATAGAAAACAAGCTTATGGTTACCAAAGGGGATGGAGGATTTAGGAGGAGATAAATTAGGAGTTTGGGATTAACATTTATATACCACTATATAGATAAACAACAAGGACCCTGTGTATAGCAGAGGGAACTATATTCAATGCCTTGTAATAACTTATAATGGAAAAGAATCTGAAAAAGAATGTACATATGTATGTATAACTGAATCACTTTGCTGTACAACTGAAACAACACAACATTGTAAATTAACTATACTTCAATTAAAGAAAAAGAAAAGAATCTGAAAAAGTATAGATAGATAAATGTATGTATAATGAATCACTTTGTTGTACACCTGAAACACTGTAAATCAACTATAGTTTTTTTTTTAAGTGCTCAATAAAAAAGTTAAGTTCTGAAATTTGGAATTAAAAAATTTAACTCATAATGGATAGAAGACTTGAATGTAAGACCTGAAATCAAATAAACTTCCTAGAAGAAAACATAGATGGCAAATTCATTAACATCAATCTTAACAATGTTTTTGTGGATCTGGCTCCAAAGGCAGAAGAGACAAAAGCAAAAATAACCAGATGGGACTACATCAGACTAAAAGCTTCTGCCCAGTGAAGGAAACGATTATCCGAATGAAAAGGTAACACACTGAATGGGAGGAGATATTTACAAATCATATATTAAGTAAGGGGTTAATATCCAAAATATATGAAGCACTCATATAATTCAACAAAAACAAAGAAACAAAACCCCAAACAACCCAATTTAAAAAATGAGCAAGGGACTCGAGTAGACATTTTTTCCAAAAAAGACATAGCGATGGCTAACAGTCACATGTAAATATGTTCAACATCACTAATTATTAGGGAAATGCAAATCAAAGCCACAATGAGATAACATCTCATACCTGTTAGAATGACTGTTATTGAAAAAACAGGAAGTAACAAATGTTGGAGAAGATGTGGAGAAAAGGGAGACTTTGTACATCGTTGGTGGGACTATAAATGGGTGTAGCTACTCTGGAAAACAGTGTGGCGATTCCTCAAAAAATTGAGAATAGAACTATCATATGATCCAACTGTTCTACTTTTGGGTATTCATCCAAAGAATACGAAAACACTAATTTGAAAAAATACATATACTCCTATGTTCACTGCAGCATTAGTTAAATAGCTAAGATATGGAAATAACCTGAATATCCACTGATAGATGAATAGATGAAGATGTGGTTTAAATATATAATAAAATACTATTCAGCTGTAAAAAAGAATGAAATCCTGCCACTTGCGACAACATGGATGGATCTTGAGATTGTTATGCTAAGTGAAATATGTCAGATGGAGAAAAACAAATACTGTATGATTTCATTCATATTGGAATCTAAAAATAAAACAAGTGAACAAACGAAATAGGATGAAAACAAACTCATAGATACAGAGAATAGATTAGTGTTTACCAGAGGGGGAAGGGGTTGGGGAGTGGGCAAAATAGGTGAGGGGGGGTCCACTTTATGGTGGTGATGGCAACTAGAGTTTTGTTGGTGATCACTTTGTAGTATATATAGACATTGCATTATAATGCTACACACCTGATACTTGTACAATGAAAAAGAAGATAACGTGTTAGAGAGGATGTGAAAAAATTAGAACCATCATACATTACTAGTGGGAATGTAAAATGTTGCAGCCTCTATGTAAAAGTTTGGTGGTTCTTCAAAACCTTAAACATAGAATTACCATGTGATTCAGTACTTTCACTCCTAATATGGAGCCCCAAAATTGAAATCAGGTGTTTAAACAAAACTTGTATGTTAATAGTAACACTTTTCACAGTGGCCAAAAGGTGGAAACAGCACAAATGTCCATCAACAGATGAATGGATAAACAAAATGTTGTATATTCATAAAATGGAGCATTAGTCATAAAAAGGAACGAAGTATTGAAACACACAGACATTTGGATGAACCTCCAAAATATTATAAGTTAAAAAAGCAAGACATAATATACTGTTGTATAATATGGTTGAATTTTTATGAAATATGCAGAACAGACATTATACATAGAGACAGAGAGCATATTTGTGTTTTCCAAGGACCGGGGTAGCAAAATTAAGAAATTAAAATTTAAACAGGTCAAATATTTTTACCCAACCTCCCATAGCCGATATATGGTGAGATCTGAGTTTGAGCCAAGCAGTCTTACTCCAGAATGTGCAATTTTAACCTCTATGTGGTTATTCTGCCTCCCTGAATTAGTTAAAGTGGGATTTCTCTCACATATTGGTAATTGAAAAAGCAGATAATAGAAATCTAGTTATCCTATTTCAAAAAAAAGTAAAGAAAAAATCCACATGGTTATCTATTTGTATGAGGATATTTAAAGTTTTGGAAAGATACTCTTTAAACTGCCAACACCGTTTAATTCAGGATTGAGTAAGAAAGGAGGATATTATTAATTTTTTTTCACCTCTTTATTATCTGAAGTTATAGAAAGCATTGGAATACGTTTATCATTTTTTAATCCAATGCAGTGAAGAAAAAGAAATGAAAACCAGCCTCTATGTTTAAGTTTGTTACGTTTTCTTGAGAATAAAAGTTTCGTTTAACAAGCAGATGAGACATTAATAAAACTTGTCTTCTAGTTTCTTACGAGGGTTCAGGGCCGCAAGGATCTAATTCATTGTGACCATTCTACACAACCTTTGCTCATACATCTTCAGAAGTATCTAAGTCTGCATAAGTGCACCCCCAGTAAACATTTGTTTCCTTTCCTTCATGTTTGTTCTCTACTTCTTGCCCTTCTCCCACTCAACCAGTGCTATGACCCCAAAAGTAGTCTTTATTTTCCATTTTACAGGCTGCTTAGATGACTTTGGCTGCACTAGTCCTCAGCGTGGTAACTGGGTGTTTCTTTCAGAAAGAGTGAGCTCTGAGCTTAGGAACTTAAACTCAAAATGAGGGAGGGAGATTTGTCAGCTGGGCAGTGTATTATGGAGGAAAGTGATTCATTAGTAACTGGGCCAAAATTCCTACACTTAGAATCACATACAATGATTACATAAATATGAATGTTCCATATTTATAGAAGTGTCTGCTCTTTTGTAGGCTCATTTTTATAGATTTACAGATATGAATCTGTATGCTGTTTTTATAGATTCATAGATATGAATCTTAATAGGATAAAAATTGATATATGTGATATTTCAGCAGGGTAGAGATGTGAACTTGTGTGTCTTACCTTAGGCAAGAGTTAAAAATCTTTCACATGAAATTATTACATGGAATTGGTTTTTGTGTATTTTGAGAACGTTACTTCAGTCAACAGTCCGAAACAATGCATTTCATGACCACTTTTATGCTTTTTCGCAGGTCCCATTTGATATCTGCCTGCCATCTATATTCAGTCTTGAGAGACTTTTTGATCTTGCTAATGGTTGTATCGTATCGGGAGGAAGCCTTTTCAACTGGATGGTGTCAATTATTCCCTGAATGTCCTTATGTGTTAACCTTATAAAGGATTTCATTGTTACTGCTTTCCTTGGTTTGAAATAAAGTTTTGGAACTATCCTCTTACATTAAGCAAAATAAAATTGTTTTCTTTCATAAGCTAAATTTCTTTAAAAATCATAGTTTTGAATAACGTTTAAAATGGTATTTGAATTAAATGACAATGTTGTTGCTTATTAAAACTATCTTACAGAGCTAGTCATAGAAAATATGTTTGTGCACACTGCAACTCTTCCCACTTTTGTATGATGTTTAGATTGTCTTTAGATGTGTCCATATAGCAAGATGGAATTAAACCAGTAGTTCTTGACTAGGGGCACTTTTGCCCTTCAGGTGACGTTTGGTGGTGGCCAAAGATATTTTTGATTATTATAACTAGAAGAGAGTACTACTGGCAATGAGTGGGTAGAAACCAGGGATGCTGCAATGTATCCTACAGTATCCAGAAGAGCCCCCCAGAACCAAGAATTATCTGGTCCAAAATACCTGTGCCAAGGTTGAGCAACTCTGGATAAACTTCAACATGCAGTCAGTTAAGCTTGGAAGTTTGTCTTTGTGACCTGGGAATAAATCTGAAGGGAATTAGACCTTTCATATTTTATATACTTCTGAGAGATAGCTTTGCATCAAGTTTTAGAACATGGGCTGTGGAACTATATAGACATGAATCTGAAGAGTAACTTCGCCACTTGCTAGTTCTGCTACTTTGAGAAAGTAACAGACTCTTTAAGCCTTCCTTCCCTTACCTGCAGAATGAGAATATTAATAGAATTGCTGTGAGGATTCAATTAAGTGATATGATAAAAAGGTACTTAGCACAGTACCTGCGGTAGTAATAGTCATCATGCTAGGAGTTCTCATTTCCCGGCCAAATTGGGAGAGGATCATGTATTTCTAACCCACTTTGTTTAGCATCAAAGAATGCTGTCTGTGCTTCCTAAATGCTGGCTCATGAGTGGATATTCATGGTAAAATGAAAAAATAAGGAAACATAAATGTGTTTTTTCTAAAGTTAAATGTGTTTAATGAACTGTTCTTTAAGATTATGGATTTTCTGCTCCTTATTTGTCTTAAAATGGCCTTTTTTTAATTTTTATTGAAATATAGTTGATTTACAATGTTGTGTTAGTTTACGGTATACAGCAAAGTGATTCAGTTATACATATATATATAAATATATATATTCTTTTTTTATATTCTCTTGCATTATAGGTTGTTACAAGATATTGAGTAGAGTTCTCTGTGCTACATGAGTAGGTCGCCTTGTTGGTTACCTATTTTATATATAGTAGTGTATATATTTTAATCCCCAAATGCTAATTTATCCACCCCTCCACCCTGAACTTTCCTGTTTGGTAACCATAAGTTTGTTTTCTCTGTCTGTGAGTCTATTGTATAATTTTTTTAGGGTCTAGATATAAGTGATATTGTATGATATTTGTCTTTGACTTACTTCACTTAGTATGGTAATCTCTAGGTCCATCACTGTTGCTGCAAATGGCATTATTTCAATCTCTCTTTATGGCTGAGTAATATTCTGTTGTGTGTATATGACATCCTTATCCATTCATCTGTCGATGGGCATTTAGGTTGCTTCCATGTCTTGGCTATTGTAAATAGTGCTACTATGAACATTGGGGTGCATGTATCTGCTCAACTTAGATATTTCTCCAGATGTGTGCCCAGGAGTGAGATTACGCGATTATATGGTAACTCTAGTTTTAGTTTTTAACGAAGTTCCTTAAAGAAAACTATCACTACCTTTGTTGTCTATCCTTTCTGGAGCATTTACCACACAAGGCACTGTATAAATAAATACTTTGTATGCATTATCTGCTCCTGTGCTCACAAGAATCAGGACCTTGATGCACACAGGATGACTGGCTCTGTATTACAGATGAGGACGCAAAAGCATCAGGCCGTTCCGTAAATTGTCCAATGATCATAATCAGAGGTGGAGCCAGGATCTAAATCCCAGTTCTCTCGGACTGGAGAACTGGAGCTCTTCATTGCTAACCTGTCTTCCTCAGCCTTTGTACCTACTCTATTACTCTGGGAAATTTGAAAATCAAGGGAGAGGAAGACATAGCTGAACCTCAAGCTAAAACTGGAATATCTATTGGGGAATACCCTAGAAACAGATGGTTAAAAATCACTTGCAGACCTGAATGAATAACCCGGGAAAGCATGGAGTGTCCCCAGTGTTATTCGTGCCAATATTATTGATTTCCTTTTGGGAAGGCAGATCCCTCCCAACCATTACAGATAATATTTCAGCACATTTTTACTTTCTCCCGACATTTAGTAACTTACAGACGCTGTTATTCTTAGGTGTCGTTTTGACTGAGAGAAACACTGAAACTGCACCAGACCCTGCTGTCACGGTGTCCCCATTTTAAGCCATCATTTCAGAAATCCCCCATCTCTTCTAAAATAGGGACAACAGTCACTGGTTAGCGCTGAAACTTTCTGCTCAAGGCAGTGAGAAAACGGTGATGAACTGGGCTGAAGAAGAAACAAAAAGAAAATTCAAAATCTACCCGGATGAAAGATGTGTTTGTTTCCAGAAATGTCTTTCAGGTTTTTCTTTAAAGACCAAATTACACAATGTGCAGCTGCTTCCCCCCCCCGCCCCCATGCAGCACACAATAGCTGCAGATGCTTTATAGCAGACACCTGCCATGTTTTCTATTTGTTTTAATTATAGCAGAGAATGACAGGAGGCAAAGTGAAATGGGAAGAAGAGGAGAAGGAGAAAGAGGGGGAGAGGGAGTGAGAGAAGAGGAGCCAGTGCCAGCAGCTAAGTGATGGGTAATAAAACCTCAGCACTCCCCCGTATCTTTCTCCATATCAATCTCCAAGAGATTGCTTTAGAAATGGACCACCTGCCAGCTATTCGAAGACTTAAATGCAGTAGTCTCGGTTCAGTACACGTGTAGGCACTTTCCGTATTCCCCAGCCCAGTTGACTTGTTCTCCTTCACTGAACTGCAGGAAAAAAAAAATGGTACATTTCTGGAGAGTACTAGAAAGTTGGCTTCTGCCTCTGGTCTGCATTGCCCTTCTTTCCCCTTCCGGACAGCATTACACAAATCCCTCCATCGCAGCTCAAATGACAGAGGATAGAGCTCCCAGAACTCCTCGAGTGCTTCCTGGTGCTTTGATCATTTGGCTCCTGACAGTGCCCAAGCGCACATAGTTCTGCATTGTTATGTTTCACAGGGAGGTCTTACAACCTTAGCGCAAGGGTGGCAGAACTTTGTGAGTCCACCCTACAGTCCTTTGGTTTTCATTTGGCTTGAGACTGGATATGTCACTGTTTGTTGATGTATCTTTTAATCTACAAAGTGTCCGCAAAGCCTGGAAACTTAGGTGAAATATGCATAATGTTATCATGAACATCTTCAATCCATAGAAAAATAAAATATTATTTTTAAACTTTAATATTATCTCTGTGTGCATAGATTGGACAAGCCACTAACTGGGACTTAGGGAGGAAAATAGTGGACCTGGAAGCCCACTGTTGAATCACCCTTCTTCATTTTCTCATATTTGAAATGCTTGTGATATATCCCTGAAAGAAGCTCCCTCCCGTGTGTCCAAGGAAACGTATGCAAAAATGTTCATTGATGCATAGATTACATCAGCAAAAAAAAAAAAAAAAAGCAAACCTACTAAACATCCCTCAAGTGGGTAATGGTTACATACATAATGGGGTAATCATACAGTAGAATATTATATAGAACATATAAATGAATGAAGAATAGACTACTACACAGCTGTTGTAAATGAATTAAAGAGATATACATCAATCTGGATATGCTTCAAAAGCAGGTTGAGCAAAAGAAAAAAAATGAAGTGATGTAGGATACATATAGGGAGATACCGTTTAAATAAAGTTTTGAAAACAGGCAAAATGATATAATATGTAGTATTTATGGATGTATAAATATATACTAAACTTTTTTTTAAAGGCAGGTTAATTAATGGTCGATACCAAATTCAAATTTGTGGTCACCTGTTGGATGAAGGAAGGAAACGAGGCGAAGTAAGAATGCTCAAGAGGTTTCATTTGTAAAATTTCCTTTCTTAAGCTGAGTGTTTGTTATATTGGTTTCTACTTTTTTGCATACGAGATATATTTCATAAATTAAAAAGAAAAACATCGTTTACCTTCCTCATCTTGTTGGCCGGCAAGCTTAGTATGGTTACTGGCTCACCTATCACCTCACCTATCAGTAAATAACTATTAAATGTGAGTGATGACTCTGGTTTCATCATACAGTACAACTGTAACTGCATTGTTCACATCTGGTTCCATTATTTGGGGTTTTAATGACAACTAAAAACAATTTTAGAAGCAATGTCAAAACTCTGTAGGTGCCCAGTTTTAGAAAACTCTATGAAAATTTAATTTTTAATATAGATAGTAGAGCCTCAATAAATGTTAAATTAAGGTGAATTCTTAGTGTAGTTCCTATCTTTTGTAAGTTCCCTAGTTATACTTTATTTGATTTTCCAAAATTAGATATATGCTGAACTTTTCACATGATTGCTTGGTTATGCAAAATGAGTTCACTTGTAAAATCCATCTGCTGTCCATAATTTCAGTGTTTTAAAAAATATATTAAGGAAGAAGTTTTTCTTTGCTAAAGATCATCTCCTATTTTTACTTTACACTTAAGTAAAGCTTTATGACTTGCAACTTTGACACCAAAATTTCCATGGCAACAGATTTTTTTTTGTCATACACACAGGCATGATTAAGAAGAAGGCCTTAGTGATAGCAATTTTCTTCATAATTAAATTCATTACTTCAAATGCTAGGTTAAGAAGCATAGGAATTTTATTACAACAAGGACGTTTCAACTGGAGCTTTGGAGGCAACACAAAATTAATTGCTATTAAATTGCCTATTGATTGCTATTAAATTGCATTTGGTCATATTTGATATTTAAGATAACATTTATACATTTTGTTTTTAATAGCTTAGAATGGAACATGCCTAAAAACAAAACCCTAACCCTTTAAATGGTCCATAATGTGAAAACTCAGTAGATTTCTAAACAATTCCACAACTTTCCTAATTTAATTCTCCCCCACATGATTCACAGGAATTTCTTGACCTGATTTCTTGTCATATAAAAGCAATTCAGAACTGATGTAGAGGATTTGCAAAGTACCAAAAGGTACAAAGCAGAAAATAAAAGTTACTCAGAAACCTGCTACTGTGAAACAACAAATATTAACATTTAAATATATTCCCTATAGCACATCTGTCTTCCCTAACAGCAAGAAAAAAAGCCATCTTCAGACTGAAAAGTATTGAGATTTGCAACAACTATCCGTATTCCCTAAGGTGTAGCACAGATGGGCCTTTTCAGTCTATTGGCTGGGGAAATGCCTGAGTTGGGAGTCTTTAGGCTTGGTGGTTGGGATAAAATGCAGTTAGAAAAATCAGGATGTAAGTGGATTCGAAGGAATTGTCCAGACTTCTCTTTCCCAGTAATAAAGTGTGTGGTAATGATGCAGAGGAAAGGAAAAAAATCAAATCTTGATTTTGTCCTTTGGAGGCTGGTCATTTCGTCTCTCTTTCAGAGATGCATTGGCATTTCCCTGACAAATGGCTCATTCATTTATATATGCATTTGTTCATTTGATAGATTTTCTTCCATGCCTTTGCATCCTGGCAGAAGTCCTCTCTCTCTCACTCTTTTCATTTTAAGGAGCCTGGAGCATATATACTGTGGGAGGTCTTTAAGGGAAAAGGACACAAAATTATAAAAATAAAATAAAGATGAAAATTAAAAAAAAAATGTTTATCAAGTGCCCACAATATGCCAGAGACTTGAAGAATGCAACTTAGGCAGTCCCTACCTTTAAAAACTCACATCTAATGACGCCAGCTCTTCTTTACAGATTCAGCTGGGATCTCTCCTGCCATGAACCTGTCTTTTCAGCTTCTCCCGGTGCTTCCCTGTAAACACATGCATTGTCTGTCACACCCACTCTATCCTACACGTGCTTATTTGCATGTCTGTCCCCCTCCTTGAGGTCAGGTAGGTGAATTTCTGGGAAACAATTTTATTTTTCCATTATTTACAGAAGTTTCTCATTAAATTTTGATTTGCATTTCTTTGACTACAACTGAAATTGAACTTTTTTTTCACATTTGTTATCTTCCCATTGCATTTTTTTTTCTGTTTTCATACATCTTCAGGACCTTGCCTCAATTTTTTACCTGCATGTTCACTTATTTTTCTCTTGCTGTTTCCAAGATTCCTCATGATCAAGGCTATTCATGCTTTTTATATATTTTGTGAATTTTTGCCAGGTTTTCATCTGCCTCTCAATTTTCATTTACTGTTTGGTAGCTTTTATTTTTAAAACTGTGGTAGTCAAACCGAGAACATTTAGTAAGTTTTATTCAGACTTGCTCAAAAAGGGGTTTAAGACAGCTTACAAATATGCATTCTTTAAAACGAGATAAGAAAAATCAGGCCAATAAAACAAATAAAGGTAAGAAAGTAAGATGGAGCCAGGAGTTGCATTAATTTCTTGAAAAAAGATGCTGTTACAAGCTTTAGTCTTACTAGAGGTCAGTTACAGACATAGTTGTATGCTTTCCTGCAACATGTTTTGGCAAGTAAATACAAGGCATTACAAAATCAACTTTGTAATGAGGGAAAAACGGACCATGGACTTAGGAGAAGTGCTGCTATTCCTGGTACTAGTTCCAGAAAACATTCCTGAGGGTCCTCATGAGAATATGCTCTAAATAAACTGTATTCAGCAGCAGCCTACAGTACAATACAGCACATCTCATAGGTCATTTCAAGGACAGTAGACTATTCTTTCAAGGCTTTTTCATTTATTTTATTTTTGCAAAACAGTATCAACTTCTGATTAATTAGTTTACAACAATTTGGGAGGCATGTATTGTAGCAAGGAAAGGATGTCAAGAAAAGGGATATTTTTATTGATCTTAAAAACAGTTTCATTTTTGTGTCTGGGGAAAAATACTTCAATGTGTTTTTTTTTCTTAGAGCAATTTAACTGGTTAAAAATATTTTTCATAATTGTTTTGGGGTGGCATGGAAAAACACACCCAAGTGGCTATTTTTCAAAACTTCAAAGGCTGATGCTCTGAATTGCTTGAAGTAAATTGGTTTATCAATCTTGACACTGCATTTGGAATGAACACAAGATACACCTAGCACTGCAGCCATCAAGCAACCACAAATATGTAGCTCTGCTTGAGGTGCTGTTAAGTTAAATTCTAACGTAAAGAAAACTGATTTTGTAAGAGCTGAGTAGACATGCAAATACTCTCATTATGTATACCTTTTCTGGATTTCTGATTGAGGGATATTAATTTTTCTAACATAAAAGTTAATACTCTTTGCTGATTGAGGGTTATAATTTTTATAGAATAGTGGATTGATAGGTTTGAAAGAATATTAAAGGTTATTCAGTTGAGTTCTCTAAACTTAATCCCCTCTGAACTGTCTCCACCGGGGAACAACCAGCCCCCACTTAAGTAGCATCATAGCTTAGTGGTAAGACAGCCATCAGTCCATGTGGGTTGGAGTCCTGGTTTTCCTACTTACCACCTTTATGAACTTGGGCAAGTTTCTTAACCTCTCTGTACTTGTTTTCTCATCTGTAAATTAGGGAGAGATAAAGCACCAAGAACACTAGGCTAGCAGATACTGAATGTTCAGTAACAGTGACCTCTATCATTACATTCTTACACTATTAATCACACCTTCCAGGAAAGTTCAATTCTGCCTACAAAGACTGTAATTTTGTTTGTTTTCAGTAATAAGGGGAGTACATTTCTGGTGATAGCAGAGTAGCATTTATTGAATGATCATTTGCTCATCACAATTTTGAA
The DNA here is from genome assembly GCF_030028045.1 of Hippopotamus amphibius kiboko. NCBI lineage: Eukaryota > Metazoa > Chordata > Mammalia > Artiodactyla > Hippopotamidae > Hippopotamus > Hippopotamus amphibius. The sequence continues at coordinate 24,324,938 of NC_080192.1, read as the reverse complement.
TTTTGGAATAAAAAAACAGCATATTCCTCCTGCACTGTTGGTGGGAATGTAAACTGGTACAGCCACTATGGAAAACAATGTGGAGGTTCCTTAAAAAACTAAAAATAGAAGTACCATATGACCCAGCCATCCCACTACTGGGCATATACCCAGAGAAAACCATAATTCAAAAAGATACATGTACTCCAATGTTCATTGCAGCACTATTTACAATAGCCAGGACATGGAAGCAACCTAAATGTCCATCAACTGATAAATGGATAAAGATGATGTGGCACATACATACAATGGAATATTAGTCATAAAAAGGAATGAAACTGAGTTATTTGTAGTGAGGTGGATGGACCTAAAGTCTGTCATACAGAGTGAAGTAAGTCAGAAAGAGAAGAACAAATACTGTATGCTAGCATGTATATATGGAATCTAAAAAAATGGTATTGATGAACTCAGTGGTAGAAGAAGAATAAAGACACAGAGTTAGAGAACAGACTTGAGGACATGGGCAGGTGGGGAAGGAGAAGCTGGAACAAAGTGAAAGAGTGGTATTGACATGTATATACTACCAAATGTAAAATAGCTAGCTAGTGGGAAGCAACTGCCTAACACAGGGAGATCAAATTGATGATTACTGATGACCTAGAGGAGTGGGATAGGGAGGGTGGGAGGGATGCTCAGGAGGGAGGCTCAAGAGGGAGGGGATATGGGGATAGATGTATAAATACAGCTGATTTTCTTCATTGTACAGTGGAAACTGGCAAAACAGTGTAAAGCTGTTATACTCCAATAAAGATCGAAAAACATGTAAAAAAACAAAACAGCATAAACAATTATAAGATCAGAATTAAACAATTGTTTGAAGTGCCTGGGGAATGACTAAATATATGCAGACACTGGAGGGGACATGAGTCTTGCAATAAGGGACACAAACGAGGTGAGATCCACATTGGACAGCTTTTTCCTTGGGGACATTCCTCAGTTTGTAATGTACTTGAGGAACAGAGCTCAGTTAGGAAGAGGTGACCAACTAGATTGTGGATTCAGAAGTCAGAGTGTGGCGTTGCCAGAATCGCTGGACGTTAAAGAGTGATGTTACAGAAAATAGGGATGGAGGGTGGGGAGCCCCCAAATCTGTGGATTCTCCTCAAGTTGTTGGCTGACTACCAAACTGCTGGTGCCCACAATGGGACTGCAGGGAATCCAGTGGGAAGCACCAGCAGAAAGGTTAACGGTGCCAAGCAGAGATTTCATCCAGTGCTTGGTGCTGGGGAGACAAGCTTTGGAATTCAAGTCCTGCCAAGTAGGAACTTACTAAATTCTCTGTGCTTTCCACTGAAACCCTAAGAGGGCCACACTTTAAGAATAAAGATGTAGGATGAAGGACGACAACTGAGGCCCAAGGGCAAAAGGACAGTAAGCCTATCCTGTCATGGCTCCACGTGGTCAAGGTGATTCATCAATAGTTTGTCTACTAGAACAAAACACAGCACTTTCCAAAGGAAGATAACATATCATCTATAATATATTGCCCACAATGTATAGCATACAATGAAAAATTACTATATATACAAAGAAGCAGGAACATGTGGGCCACGATCAAGGGAAAAAACAAACAGATCCACAAAGTCCCAGATGTTAGAATCAGCAGATAAAGACTTTAAAATAACTATGATATACGTGTAAACAATCTACTGGGAAAGATTGATATAATGGGTTATGAGATGGGAGAATATCAGGAAAGATATGGAAACTAGTAAAAACAAAACAAAACAAATAGAAATCCTCAAACTGAAAACTATAAGATTTGAAATTAGAAATTCATTGGATGAACTTAGTAAATTAGGCACCACAGAAAAAAACAAAAGGATGGAGAAATGTATACCATACAAGCACTGAACATGAGAAAGCTCTATTAATATCAAGGTATATTTCAAGACATGAATTGCTGCCAGAGGCAAAACATAATATTTCATAATGATAAAAGCATCAATTCATTAAGATGACAGAACAATCCCAAGTGTGTATGCATCTAATTGATAAATGTTTATTTTCTCAACATCTGGTATAGGGAGAGTTGTCTTGATTCAGAAGATGTCTGATATGTCTATTGGTGCAGCTGGCTTCTGTGAGCCATAGGTTTGGGCTGGCTTTGTTGCTTCAGAGAGGCAAGTAAAACTACTTTACTTGAGACAAAAAGAGTTAACAATCTTTCCACTTTGTCCAGGACTGAGATGTTTGTTGGGACATGAACTTTCAGTGCAAAAATTAGGACAATCCCCAAACTGGAAAAAGTCCCAGGCAATCTGGGCTGGTTACTTATCCTACAAAGAGAGAAATAAGAGAGTAAATAGTTTGTTTTCTATGTCTGTCTGTTTCTGTTTTGTAAATAAGTTCATTTGTATTATTTTCTAGATTCCACATAGCGATACCGTATGGTATTTGTCTTTCTCTGTCTGACTTATTTCACTTAGAATGATAATCTCTAAGTCCATCCATGTTGCTGCAAATGGCATGATTTCATTCCTTTTTATGGCTGAGTAATATTCCATTGTGTATGTATCACATGTTCTTTATCCATTGAACTGCCTTTTAAATATATGCTATAAATTGTTTACATCAGAGAGCCAGTTGGTCCCAAGACAATCTCAGGGAAAGGAGAGTGAGTGAGAGAGAGAGAGAAAGAGAGTGTGTGTGTGTGTGTGTGTGTGTGTGTGTGTGTAGACGCATTCCCATGGAATTGACCTCAATGCCACAGGATGATGTGTCAGTATTTCTTATGACAGATATCCCTCTACTTATAATGGGGTTACATCCTGATAAACCCATTGTAAGTTGAAAATATTGTAAGTAAAAAAATGCAACTAATGCACCTAACCTACCGAACATCAGAGCTTAGCCTAGCCTACCTTACCCATGCTTAGAACACTTACATTAGCCTGCAGTTGGGCAAAATCTTCTAACACAAAGCTTGTTTTACAATAAGGTGTTGACTATCTTGTGTAATTTATTGAATAGTGTGATGAAAGTGAAAAGCAAAATGGCTGTAAGGGTGCAGAATGGCTGTAAATGTGTGGTTGTTGACACCCGTGCTCACGTGGCAGGCTGGGAGCTGTGACTCACTGCCACTGCCCAGCGCCATCAGAGAGCATTGTGCCACACACCACTAGCCTGGGAGAAGCTCACGATCCAAAGTATGGTTTCTCCTGAATGCATATCGATGTTGCACCATTGTAAAGTCGAAAAGTCATAAGTGGACCCCTTATGGGACCATTTATATTTCCAGAACACTTATGGTGAAAAGGAACTATTCCGATTGCTCTTTTTTACCTCCTCGAGGGACGTGTAAAACTGAGAAATAAATCAAGAATGTGACATTAGACTGAGGAATTTTTCAGCGATATCTGTCAGCTTTCGGAGACTTGGTGAGAAGAAATAGTCGTGATTCAGTATCTTGCTTGCACAGAAGGCTCCAGTTCAGACTTGGATCCTGCCCCATCTGATCACTGATGATGCATCCAAGTGCTCCAGATATTGCTTTGAGTTTTTGTTCTTGCTCAACTGGCCTCTTGCAGCCATCAGGGTGTTTTAGCTCCCACTGAGGCAGTTTACTTCCCTTCCTGTTACTTACAGGTCTGTCTCTCTCTTCAGCTTGCTCTCAGTTTGTCCAGCTGGTCTACTTCCTTATCAAGTTGCTTTGGCTTCTCCAGTCGTTCCTGTCTTTTGAAAAGAATAACATTTCACAATAGAAAATGAGTTTTGCATGTGTACTTAGTCCTTTATTTATTCAGTACACACTTTTTTGATCATTGCTATACACTAGACACAGTGCCAGGCTCTGAAAACACACATATCCGTGAGCTGTGGCCCATAAGATGCTCATAGTCTATTAAGGACAACAGAAATACAGACTTAACAATTCATGATACAACAATACAGATCTTAGAATGAACCCTGAAGGAAATGTTTAGGAAGAGAGGAAACTCACAGGGGTTCACAGAGGGGATGATGCAGTTACCACATTAGGGAAAGAAAGAACAAAAGAGGGAAGAAAAGCAAAACTGAGAATCCCTAGGCCAAGATATTGTTAGTTGAGCCACCAGAATGACTACTCCTGGAAACAGGAAGAATTGAGAAGATGTATTGGCTAGATGAAATGCCTAATGAGACCATAAATGAGGAGAATTGCTTCTTACAGTATATGAGAAGATAATTTTTATCAGATAATGAAATTGTTTTCAGTCTTCAGAATGAAAATGAATCCCTTGCTAATGCAAATCATGCTAATAAAGGGAGTGATAGAGAATGTCGGAATTACACTTGGCTAACGGTAGGCAGAAACCAACCTAAATAGTCTAGGGGGAAAAAAAAGAAAGATAATGAAGTAATCAAAATAATTGCTTAATAGGGAATGGGAAAGATCTGAAATGTTAAATTATAAATGTACATTTTCAAGAAAAATGAGGTGACCTTAAGGAACAGATTAGAAACCCAAACTCATGCCGACTAGAAATGATGCTTTTCATTAGCATAGCTGAGGATTAATTAAATCTGGGGGAAGCTCTTTGAAATTTACAAGTGCGAGTTACATTAGAATACAATACAGCTGGTATATTGGTATCATAATTAACGATTAGCATGGACTTCTTTATTAAATGTGTTCTGGCATAGTGATGTAACAGATGTGAAATGAAGAGGACAAAAATGTGTTATTTAAAACCAAAATTGACTTTAGGAGCATCTGTTTTCAAAAGCGGGAAGGGAAGCATAGTTTATTTAGTGGGGAATACATTGTTCCCTTCCCCCTTTGAAATTGCCTTGAGACCCATCCCGAGCATGATGTGGGGCACTGTGCCCCTTATCAATGTCTATAGGGAACTAGGAAAGAGGGGGGAGGAGGGTGGCTTATTGGTTATTTTTCAGTTATCCCTGAATCCATCTCTTGTTTTCACTATATAATTTCAGAGACTGGTAGCAGAGCTTGGTGCTTCTCAAGACAGAAGAGTTGGAGAAAATGGTCCATTGTTTACAGAACATGTTAAGTATAAGTAAATGGAAGCCCTGAGCAAGGTGGAGGGAGTGGTCTAAATTGTTTTACAGGAAAAACTAAAGGGAAATTCATTTATTGGGGAGACCAATGGAAAGGCGGAGTAGGAAAAGAAAGAACCCTGAGGGGAAGAAGGGTGAGAAGCAACAGAGAGACCTAAAGTCCCTTTCCTTGTTCCACACACAGATTGCCTTCCGTGAGAGACAGACATCGATGCAGAAATCAGAGATGCAGAACCCTGGTCCTGGACTAGGGTGCAGGAGGGAAGATGATCCGTAAACTGAACTAATTCAGAGACCTGGGAATTCTGAGCCCAAGGTGATACACAAACAGAAACCACATTCCGATCCCAGATTGTTGGATTCACACAGAGCTGGCAAGAGACAGAAAGTAGCCTACAGAGTCTTGGGGGAGGACTTGTGAGAAGACAGAATTGCAGCCAAGTTTACTCTAATGGTGGGCTAACTCATGTAGTATTGCATATTGAAAGATGGTTTTTAATTTAAGTTTGGTTGTTACGTTGAGTTTGACATTAAGATTTTGATTTTGAGTTTGGTTTGCACTGCTCAAACTTTAGAATATTTAGAGATGCTCTTCTTGGTCACATTTAAAAGATTTCTGAAAATCTATTCTATTCAGTCTATTCTGAAAATCCTTGCAGAAAGTGGGAATAGCCACATATGTAATTCTTAAATGTCTTTAAATGCAATCAAAAGTTGTTTTCTTATAACCAGAATGGAAATATGCCCTGCTTCCTCAGACTGCCCTCAGCCAGTAACTAAGCAACACAGCGATACTGAGGCAGGCCCGCCCCTATGAGACGTGGGACTCTTGTGAGAGGTGACTTTGGCCCTGGGATTCCCCATCATCCAGAATGAAACTTTCTTAGAACTTCCTTCCCTGTCTCCGTGATGGTTTACATCGTTCTCTGCTTTCTCTACCTTTTTCCCTTCCCCATTTCCTGCATAGTTCTTTCACCCTATGAATATCTTGGACATTGAATCCAGCCCTGAATCAGCCGCTCAGAGCACCTACACTAGCACAGTTCATCCCTCACTCTGGAAACACTTGTAGGGGAGAAAAAAAGTACTTTTTTCTCTGCCCTTCTAGGTTCACTGACTAAGGCTCTGTAAACTAGACGACAGATTGACAAGAGAAAAACAGAATGTATTAACGTGTGTAGTATGCATGCATGTGGGAGAAACTCAGTGATAAGTAGCTCAAAGGGGTGGTTAGAACTTGGGCTTATAGAGCATCTTAACAAAGGACAATAGATTCCAAGAGAAGTGACAAGACAGAAAAAAAAAAAGGTTATCGTTTTCCAAGGGCGGCAAACTGTGGGAAGGTAAGTATATGGGGGGAACCACTGGAATATATTTTGTTTGTGCAGGCCATCTCAGTGCCAGCTTTCTATCTTCTTCATGGCCATAAACTTCCCTGGGAGAGGGGATTTATCGGCAGTCCTCATTTCCCAGAAGTTTCTTCTTTTCGATAGATAAGAGAAGCTCTAAGAAGGCTTCTTTCTGCATCTGTTGAATCTCAAATGTTTTCAGCTCAAAATAATCCTTATGCTTAAGCGGCACATTTCAGGGTGGCATATTTCGATCCCCTAGACGCTACGCCACAGTATATGGAATCTGGTATCCTGAGAGGCTTCCGGAAGGGCCAGATGACATGACCTAGAAGAGTGGGGCAGTTGGCTCCACAGGGGTGGACTTTGTCCAGCGGGAAGCAAGAGGCAGATGGGGTTGGGGCAAACATGTTCCCCTTCTCCCTGCCTCTCAGCCTGAGGCATTGTTTCTCTACGCAGTCATCTTGAGGAAGCCTGAACACTCCACAGAAGTATTTGCTGAGCAAACCGATGTATCTCTTCCAGGCTCGTGGTGAAGCAGTGGTCAGTGTGGTAACATAGTTCACATCCTTTCTTCCTTCACTCAAGTCTCTCTCCCACGTGCTCACCCTAAGAGTACTCCTCCCTGCCTCCTCTGTAAAGCACCAGCACTGATTTCTGGCCTTAAACTCTGTTGTCTAGGAAACTTGGGCTAAGACAATTTTTAAACTACTCCTAGATGTGGATACCCACGTAAGGAATAGCCCCTGAAGGTGGAGGAAAGTCGTCTAGACTTAGACCATAGTATATTTGGACACCCAAAGGCACCCAGTGGCTTTTCCAGAAATGGGGAGGAGTTCAGTTTTGCTGGTGCAGCACAAGCCTGGGGGTGTGGGTCAGGGCTGTGAGAGGAGTGGCTAGAGAGGCATCACAGACTCCTGGAAGGGACATATCAAGGCGTCGTGAAAGTGGAGCTCGAGGGAGGCCCCGTGGGGCTCCCCAGCACGGAGGCCCTTCTGTCCCCCACTTCTTGTAGGCAAGACTCCAGCCTCCATGACCTTCCCTGAGTTCCAAAGGGCAGATCTGAACCGTGGCTCATCAAGGCAGGAGCGGCCAAGAAACCACCTGAGACACGATTAAAGGGACCAGAGAAGCTCATCAAGGTTAGGAGACTTTGCTGGTGGTCCGGTGGGTCAGAATCCGCGCACCCGGGTTCCATGCCTGGTTGGGAAACTGGATCCCACACGCATGCCGCAACTACATATGCAGAAACTAAAGACCCCCCATGCCGCAACTAAACATGCTGCAAGGAAGATCCACAGCTAAGACCTGGCACAGCCTAAATAAATAAATATTAAAACAACAAAAAAAATAGGATTAGGAGACCACCACCTGGGATGAGATTAAGGGACCGTAAGCCCTATTCACACCCTAATCTTGTCAGAGACCCTACCTTTGTTATAAAACCCCTCATGAAATCCTCCCGGGTTTGGGACACAAAGTTTTTCGAGGCCAAAGTTTGTCTCCCTTTGCCTGGCAAAGCAATAAAGCTATTCTTTTCTCCTTCACTCAAAATTCTGTCTCCGAGACTTGACTTGGCACCGGTGTACAGAGAGGCTGAACGCTTAGTAACAAAGCTACAGAAGGACTTGCAGCCAGGGACTAGCAGTGAGATTTGCATTTCAGATCTCTGTGGCTGCTGTAGGGAGACTGGATTGAAAGTGGGCAGGAAAGATGTAGTAATCTTTGCAAACCTTCACTGGGGTTGTGGCATTGATGTTAATTTTCATAATCAAGGGAACATAGCTTTTTATACATTAGCTATACTTATTTTGAGTAGTCTGATCATATTATTTCTTACAACCAACTGAAATATGATTCTCTTTAAAGTTATTATGAGAAAGACCCATGGAGTACAATGAAGGGCTGATTTTGGTGTTAATAGATGTGTCAATGGAGTTTATTAGGGGTCTTCCTAAACTTTTGGGATGTTAAGAAAAATTATCCAGAAGTTGGAAATGGGCCAAAAAAAAAAATTAAAAAAAAACTGGGTGTCTTATCAGTTCAGTTCTGGGCATTGTCTACCATGTCTGAGGTAGGTAGCTGATTCTCTAGGGGTGTGAACTTCTGTTTCACATTTTATTTACTATGATTAGGAAATTTAACATCTATATAAGGGTGGAGGTTAACTTGTAAACAACTGATAACGCAGCAACAGATCACTGTCCAATAAAAATGTAAACAAATTTTGTCCCAAAGGGGTGCCGGTGATAGGAAGATTACCTAAAGATCATTTACTGTCCTGTAGGACTACAACGAGTTTTGTGTCGCAATCTTATTCTAATATTTAAACAATGCTTTTTTTATTTTTTAATTTTTATTTCTTTTTTATTGATTTTATTTTCTTTTAAATTTATGTACTTATTTATTGGCTGCATTGGGTCTTTATTGCTGCACACGGGCTTTCTCTAGTTGCAGCAAGCGGGGGCTGCTCTTCGTTGTGGTGTGCAGGCTTCTCATTGTGGTGGCTTCTCTTGTCGTGGAGCACAGACTCTAGGCATGTGGGCTTCAGTAGTTGTGGCACGAGGGTGCAATAGTTGTGGCTCATGGGCTCTAGAACACAGGCTCAATAGTTGTGGTGCACGGGCTTAGTTGCTCCGTGGCACGTGAGATCCTCCTGGAGAAGGGATCGAACCCATGTCCCCTACATTGGCAGGTGGATTATTAACCACTGCACCACTTAGGAAGTCCCTAAACAGTGCTTTTTGAATAAGACTTAGCATCTTATAGCTTTTCTTATTAATTAGTGAGTTAAAGTATTTGCCCCATATTCATCTTATATTTTTACAAGCATTGTGTTTTTAAATTTTTAAAATAATATTTTGACAGGGGAGAAAACTATGATATATAATATAGGCAAGAATGACAATAATTATTCAATCTGTAGTGGTATTTACTTTAATCTTCCTAGAGAAGAGAGTCAAGAGACTGGACTTAATAACCACTCATTTTTTCATCAGTATTTACTTCACATTGGTTTTAAGACATATACATTTTTTCCCACTAAATATTGCTTTTCTCCCATTCACTTTCATCTCTTCTTGGGGAACTCTTATTTTACTACACATATTTTAGATCTTTTCATTCTATCCTGACTCTTAATCTCTCTTATCTTTTCCATCAAGGTATCCTTCTGGATAACCTTTTTAGATTTATCTTTCATTTTGCTAATTCAGAACTTTGTGTAAATCTGGTGTGGCCTGGGCTAAGTTTGGTCCTTTCCAGAGGGCGTTTTGCCAGGAACCTCTCTCTGAGAGCAATTATTTTCATAATTTCTCAGTTCGAAAGTCCCAGATCAAATAGTGAAGGGCAGGGCCATAGCAACAAATTCTCTGGGGAGATTTTTTTTTTTTAACACCAAAAGCCCTAGGAGATTAGATAAGATTCCTTGTTCTTTACCTGTGCAGATTTTTTCTAGTCCAATATCTATGGAGAATGATGTCTATATTCATTTCTTACTGTTGCCATAGTTTTATAGGTCAGACGTCTAAAATGTATCTCATTGGGCTAATATCAAAGTGTCAGCAGGCCTGTTTGTTTCTGGCGGCTCATTCTTTGTTTTCTCCTGCTCCTAGAGGCTGCCCACATCCCTTGGCTGGGGGTCCCTTTCCATCTTCAAAACCAACAGTGGTGGTTTCGTCTTTCTTATGTTGCACAGTCCTACCCTCTTTTTCTGCCCTTTTCCTCCACTTTTAAGGACCCTCATGATAACATTGAGAACACTCAGATAACTTAGGATAACCTTGCTATTCTAAGGTCAGTTGATGAGCAGCCTTAACTCTCCTTTGCCATTTATGGTAATATTCACAGGTTCTTGGCATTAGGAGATGGAATTCTTTGGGGAGCCATTTTTCTGCCAGCTACACTGTCTTTTGAGGAGCTCAGCTTTATGCAAGGATCTTTGTTCCAACCTGCCACTCTCTGCAGTCCCAGGCCTCACAGTTATTAAAACCTACACCCTCAGGTTAACCAAACCAAATACTTCATCCAGGGAGGCTGCAGAATCATCTCATACTCTCTCTACCTTGAATTTCAATTTTTCCTTTCCTTATTTGGGCATTTCTTAGAGTCAGAAATCTTATTACCTAAAAGAATATTTGTTACATTTACCCAGAATTTCTAGGGGTTCATAGTAGGAGAATTTGGAGATGATCTGGGCAACAATAGTGCCAGAAAAATAAATCTCCAATATGATCCTATTCAATCAACCAGGGTATAAAAAGAGCATATATTCAAATACTTAAAAGTTATAAATCAAGCTATAATTTTTTTTATTGGAATATAATTGCTTTACACTCTTGTACCAGTTTTTGAGGTACACCAAGGTCAATCATCTGTATTTATACACATATCCCCGTATCCCCTCCCTCCCTCGACTCCCCCCACCCTCCCTGTCCCAGTCCTTCAAGGCATCATCCATCCCCGAGCTGAACTCCCTTTGCTATACAGCAACTTCCCACTGGCTATTTATTTGTACAGTTGGTAGTATATATATGTCTATGCTACTCTCTCACTTTCTCCCAGCCTCCCCTTCACCCCCCGCCCCCCCAAACCTCGAGATCTAAAAAATATTCTGGCATCCTAACTTGACAAATACACCCTCATCACGACCTGAAAGGCCTGGTTTGAATGTAGGAGTCTCAGATTCCCTGAGGTGCTGTGCAGGAACTTGGCTGTACAAGGTCAGATGCGCTCAGCGGTGGCCCTGTCTTCCTTTCGCTTTTTGCACCTGGCTTCACCCAGCCCTGTGAGAGCCCTCATACAGGTGCACTTTCCCCACCCCCCTCCCCACCCCCCACCTGCTATGAAGTTCTGTCCAAACCTTTGGCAACTAAGCAATCGTGGCCACTTCTCCGGCCTGGGCTGTGTATGCAGATAGCAAGTTCTGGCCTCACCTGGAAGAACCCGGAGAAGAATCCCATGAAGGTTCTGGCTGTGAGCTGAGGGCCGTGTAGGCAGGGAGTGGTTCTGCGCGCCTGAGGTTAAGGCGGGGAGTGTGCGCTCCCGCAGGCCCGTCTTCTTAGGCCTGTGGATCTTGCTCTGGGGGAAGGGGTGTGGCCGGAGAACAGCTTTCTAAAGCACTGTGCCCGGGGCAGGAGGCCCTCTTGCCTGGCTCTCAGCATTGTTCTGCCATCAGCTGCCAAAATATTTCCATTTGTACCTGTACTGTACGTTGCAATTGTTCTGAGTTATTTCTTGCTTCGCCTGTTGCAATAGCTCCCTGACTGGTATGCTAGCCACTAATGTCATCCTTGGTCATTAAGAGTAGAAAACCTGTTTCCAGATTCTGGCCCTACTACTAATGAACTATATAACTTTAGGCTTGTTAATTAATCTTTTTGAACTTCAATTTGCCCAACAAAGTGCTCCCAAATTCCTGACTCACAGAAACTATGAGAAATAATAAGTATTTACAGTGTGTTAAGCCATGACGTTCTGGAGTAATTTGTTAAACAGAAATACATAACTAATACATTACCATTCCACCCCTGCTTCTCAAAGCGTGCCATTGATATCCATTATTCCAGAGGGCCTTTCTAAACACCTAATATAAAAACAATAACGAAGACCTTTAACTAGAAACATTTAAAAACATTCTACCTGTCCTATTCTATTGGTTCTTCAATAGTCTAAGCATGGATTTTCGTTTCAAGATAAAGGTTAAACACATGAATAAAAAACCTAAGCTGTACATGACAGGTCAGGTCCCTCTAATATCAATGACTCTTCTCATAACATAAATTAAGGTATTGTAACACAGGGGATGGAGGCAGTACTGTGTGCTATGTGCCCCACGCCAATCCCAAGCCCATCCGTCTTGCCCTACAGTACTGCAACACCCTTTAAAGGCAGTCCCTAGGTAGCAGAGGCCTTATTCTTCCTGACATTTATCTGGTAATATTGAGGAATAGGCTAGTTTGGCTGGTCAAACATTGTGTTTAATACTTACCAGGATTACGAGATTCAAGCTGCCTGTAGAACCTGGCCAGTGTCTAAGATGGTCGTGAACATACTTATACTTGTCTTCTCATGAACATACTTATACTTGTCTTCTACGATGTAAAGGATACTATTTATTGTATTGCTATTCTGAGACATTAAAACCTGTTTCTAATTTCTTTAGTTTTCTTATTTATTCATTCCTTCAGCATATAGTTACCAAGTGCCTTCTTTGTGCTAGCTCTGATAGAGCACAAGGTAAATAAGACATTTGTCCTACTCTTAAGGAATTTAGAGTCTAATAAAGAAGAAACAGAAGTCATAGTCCAATAGAAAAGAAAGAGATGCTCTTAGGAAAATGATCCCTTTGCGTGCAGAGGAAGCATGTATGTCTGTGTGTTGTCCAGGCAGGGTTGGGATGTCACAGGGTTATTGTTGTTGTTTACTTTTTATTGAAGTGTAACATACATACAGAAAATTGAAGAAATCCTAAGTAAATAGCTCAATGAATTTTTTCAAATTGAACCTAGTAACCAGTACCCAGATAAAGAAATAGAATTTTACTAGTAACCAAGAAGCCCTTTTCTGGTCAAAACTTCAGCAAGGGGAAGGAAATATACCAAGCATCTTTTTTTCTTTTCAACAACCTGCTTAATATGTACCTTCCTGCATCATGAGTCACCCTCAGACCATTATTAGTCAGCCTTCAAAAATAGTTTCTCTGAGACAACTCCCCCCTCCTCATAAGCTGAAATCAGTGATGAAAGTCCAGGTGAACCAGAGCAAAAATTTCCAGCTGTCAAATTAGAGCCAAGAAGCATTTTTTTTCTTCACAAAAGATGTGTCTAGACTCATGGAAATTTCAAGGAAAAAAAAAATCCATTAGGTCATCAGGTGAAGGATTGTTCCCTCTGATATAATTCCTAGTTTTTCTTTAGTTTAAAATGAGAGCAGCTGTTCTTATTCAAAGTCAAGCCGTACACATAAAGCAAACCTAATGTACCCTTTATTGTAGGAGTAGATGGGAAGCATGCACTGAACCAATTAGATAGTACAACCCCATGATGTGGCATCAAAGCCTGTGGCATGTTATTAGAAACCAAGTGATATAGAGCATCTTTTATCTTGTGTTTAGAAAGCACAGGACAGCTATCTGACCCAAAAGTGAACCTTACACAGATACAATCAGACAAAGCATTTTCCATTGAAATATGGGAGTTCAGGGCTGTGGTGTTCAAGTCTCCTTGAGTGCTAATATATCAGTAGGTATAAGGAATGCAAAGAGTCACTCTTTGGGCTGAATCTTCCTTTAATCTTTTCTAGAAGAACCTTATCACAGTTCAAACAAAATGGCTAAAAGTAAGAGTGGGTCTGTAGTAGGCAAATAACACAGATTGGGGGCTCTTGGATCATGTATTTGATGTTTTTTCATGGAATTAGAAAAGAGTGAAGAAAGCTTGAATCACAGCATTTGTGTTGTAAATTTCCATCACATTTTTTAGTGACTTTCTCCAAAAACCTTTAAGCCTATTTGTAAAACATAAGCAAAACTAGTAGCTCTTTTACCATGTTTTTGTTTTCTGCAACTACAGTATCTACCAAAGCACTTGGGACATGGTAAGTGTTAATAAATATTTGATGACTGACACATGGCTGTGTGTACTGAGCTAAGGAGTTAGAACTTTATCCTAAAAGTTATGGGAGTCATTCCCTGAAGCATGTTCGGGAGAGGAGTGAAACGATCACATTTATTTTGTAGGAAGATGCCCTGGCAATAGTAGGAAACATGTACTATAAAGAAACAGACCTGGAGGCAAGAGGACTCACTGGGAGGTAACGGTAATATCCCAGACTAGATAGTTTGAACTAAGGTAGGGGATTGTTAAGGTAAAAAGTAGACACTAATTTGAAGGACACTCAGAAAGTGACATCTTTATTATCTAATGATCAATAGAATGTGGAGGGAGAGAAGATAGGGAAGGAAGTTTCTAACAATGATTCTTGGGATTCTGGTTTGGTCTTTTGGATGTATGATGAGTCAGCTGATTGAGATGCAGTGTATAGTAGGAGGAGGAGCAGGTTTGGTGTCAAAAATAATAGGCTGCAGAAAGCCTGTTGGGTGTGAGGTGCTTGTGGGATGTCTGGCATACGACAGAGTACAAATGCTTTTTGAAGCCGTAGGTTTCAATGCTATTTCACAGGAAGAAAGGCATAGCATGAAAACCCAGAGGGCAAAAGAAGGAGACCAAGATGGAGGGGCCAGAGAGGTGAGATGAACGCTAAGAGAATTGAGCAAGAAAAAGAACCGAGCTAATGAAGACATGGACTTCAAAGGGAATGAATGGCAGAAAGACTGTGAAGTCAGATTGAGGATACTGGAACTAAAGTGTGAGAGCAGCAATTGAGGCTCTTTTGCTCGCAAGCCCTGGAAACTCAAATCAGCTTAAGGAATTTATTAGTTCATATTAATGAGAAGGAGAAGGGAAGATCCAGAGTCTTAAATAATATTAGTATCATTTTCTCCTTATCTTTACCCATAACCCCTCATTTATACATCTCTCCTTTATCTGTTTTGGTCTAATTCTCTTCTACTGCAGACAGACTTCCTGGCCATGGAAAGAGACAAACTGTAGGTGGCACTGGGCTCATACTTGCTAAGCCTTGTAAATTCAGAGGAAAGAGGAAACGTCTCTTTCCCCACTTCAGAATGCACAGCTTGCTAGGAAGGACTGATTGGTCAGGCCAGCCAGGGTCACGTGCCCACTCTTAAGCCAGGCGGCAGGTGTCATGAATGGTGATACCACCAGAATCACATGATTAGAGGAAGGAGGAATAGATCCAAAAGAGGGAAGAGGAAAATGTGCTGTTCTCAGAATCTAAGGTAGGAATGGAGGGTAACCAAAATAACAGATGTCTACAATCTGTTGAATGAGGCTGGTAGAAGCCAGTTTGCAGTTGAAACCAGTGAGCCTTTTAGACTCAGTTGTCACAGGTACTGATTAAAAACCTAAGACAAGTTCCCATAGACTGCTCTTCATTTTGAAGAGGGCTGTCTATTCACTAAACATATGGATTAAGATGTATGTATTCCCTAAAATTCACACATAAGAAAGGAAGAATCTTTCTCCCTTATGGTAATTGAAACTTGGTTTTGGCATGAGATAATTATAAAGTGACTATTTTTTAAAAAATAAAATAAAAGCACTGGAAAGGTTTTCAAGGTGTTCATTTTGGGAGTGTGTATGTTCATCCTAGCAGTGATGTCACTGCATAAGACATTTTTGAAAATTCTCTTTTGAATGTGCCTCTGAGCTTGAAGGGGTAAAAACCCATGTCTTTTTTTTTTTTTTTAGTATTTTTATTTTCTTTTTTAAGCTCTTTATTGGAATATAATTGCTTTACACTTTTGTACCAGCTTTTGAGGTACACCAAAGTGAATCAGCTGTATTTATACATATATCCCCATATCCCCTCCCTCCCGCGACTCCCTCCCACCCTCCCTGTCCTGGCCCTCTAAGGCATCACCCATCATCAAGTTGATCTCTATTTGTTATACAGCAACTTCCCACTAGCTATCTATTTTACTATTGGTAGTGGATATATGTCTATGCTACTTTCTCACTTCGTCCCAGCGTCCCCTTCGCCGCCCACCCCCCCAACCCCATGTCAAGTCCAATCTCTGCATCTGCATCCTTATTCTTGCCCTGTCACTGGAAAACCCATGTCTTTTAAGGACACATTTGAATTCTGAAAACAACCCAAGTTGTCATTTGGAGTAAAATTTGTTGAAAAGGACGAGGTAGAGGAATACAGCACAATCATGCAATTCAATAATGATATGGGCTGATTTTCCTCTCCAGGGCCCTAATGATCTCCTCCTTTCTCTTCTTTCTTGCTCCCCACCCCCAACCCCGCTCTCTCTCCAGTAGCTCTTCCACATCCAGCCAGATTAATCTTTCTGAAGCATAATTCCAATCATGTCAGTACTTTTTAAAAAATCTATCAGTGACTCGAACTACTGATATAAAAACGTCCAAGCCGTTTGGTCTGGAAGTCGAGGCTCTTTGCAGTCTCACTGAAGTTTGTTATTTGTTTCCCTTTCAGTTCCCAAAACTGAACTCTTCAATATTTTCTATACAATCTCTATGAATTATTATATTTTTGTTTTCTCTCCATGGCCTATTTCTATCTCGCCTTCATGACATGATTAGATGTCACCATACCCACATGCTAGCCTCCCCAGCTTCCTGCACTCCAGCTGATTATCCTTGGTTTCTTCCACTCAAGGTTGAAACTGATAGTTTCTATTTATCTGGAATTTTGTGGGAATATGGTGTTAGATTAATGCAACGTTCTAGTTATTGATAATAATGATATACTTAATATAGCACTAGGACTTAAAAGAAGTGGGCAATAGTAAGACTTTTGATCATAATAGTCTAGTAAAAAGATCAAGCATAGTCTTTAGAGATAGACTGGATTTGAATTTATTAGCTGGGTGTCTTTAAGCAATTTTTTTAATATTTCTCAAAGCATCCATCCTCTCATTTGTAAAATGGAAATAATGACATTAGTTTCATAAATTCATTGTGAAAATTAGAAGTCATGGAAAAGATTTTTAAAATGATCTTAGAGAAAGTAAGACTTCTATAAGCATGATAAAATTCAGAAGCTATAAAGACTGATATTTTGATTGCATAAAATGTAAACGTTTTTGCATGGCAAAATAATACCATAACCGAAGCCAAAGAGGGTAAACTGTTTGCAACGTTTATAATACATAAAGGGATTATTTTCATTCTCTCATATATTTATGAGGAAAAAGACCAATCCAGTAGAAAAGAACATGGACAAAGGAAATAAAAATAATCCACAGAAAAGGAAATATAAATAGCTTTTGAACATGTAAAAAGATGCTCAACCTCATGTGTAATAAAGTAAATGTATTTCTTATACATGTATAAGAAATGTATACAAATACCATATATTAACATATACATGAGGACTATAGAAAAATGGTACGAATCAACAGGTTTGCAAGGTGGAAATAGAGACACAGATGTAGAGAACAAACATATGGACACCAAGTGGGGAAAGCGGGGAGGGTTGTGGGGGAATGAATTGGGAGATTGGGATACCAAATTTTACACTCAATATATGCAGTTTATTGTATGTTAACTGTATCTCAATAAAAGTTCTAAAAAAAAATATAAAGTAAATGTAAATTAAAACTCAGTGATATACTGTTTTTCACCTGAGGTGAAACAGGTACAACTTGTTTGAAAGGCAGTTTGTCAATGACCATAAAAATTAAGCACATACTTTTCTGAGCAATTCTACTTCTAGGAATGTATATATCTGTGATGTCCACTATAGCAGCAGTGGCCACATCTGATTACTGAGCACCTGAAATGAGGCTCGTCTGAACTGAGATGTACATTATGTATAAAATACACACTGAATTCCAAAGACTTAGGACAAGTAAAAGAACGTAAAATATCTCATTATGATTTTTTATAATGACTTACATGTTGAAATGATATTTGGAATATAATGCATTAAATATAATACATTAGTAAGAACAGTTTTACTTGTCTCTTTTGCTTTTTTTAGTATGATTGTCAGAACATTTAAAATTGTGTATGTTGTTCAGATATGAACAGTGATAACATATACAATTCTATTGGCATGTATGAGAAATTATGTATGTATAAAGAATACCTGGAAACACCTTTAATATTCACTAACAGAGCCTTCACTAAATAAAACATGATACAGAGTGGAATATTATGTGACCAGGAAAAGGAATGAGACTAATCTGTACCAAGAGGCGTAAGTCTCCAATATACATTAAGCCAAAAAAATAAAGCACAGAACAGATGTATAGTAAGCTGTTTATGTTCAGTGTATATTGAACAAATTTTGAATGAATTATGTAAAATTGTACATACACATAGAATCTTCTTGGTAGGATGCATAAGGAATTATTTTTAGTTATTGTCCAAAAGAGAAGTAATTGTGGCTCAGTATCAGGGATAGGAGATTTATTTTTAACATTACCTTTTTGTATTCATTTACCAACCTTTTTTACAATATGTATTCATTACCTATTCAGAAAAAATGTATTTACAGGTTTTCATTGTTTTTGAAAAAAACCACCTCCGAAAAGAATTCCCAAAGTCAGTTATGACAGCATAATAGCTTATGTTTATTTTTTAAAAGTAGAGGTGGTAAACCATGGTGTCCTACACGTAGCAGGTGCCTAGGACATACCCATTCCTTTCTCTTCTCCACAGTTTGGCTAACAGCACAGATATCATAACAGAATCCTTCTGTGTTTAAGGAATATTGTAAGTGTTACCTTCATGCTATGGCTCTGGAGATGTCAAGTGTCAGTGGATGGGGCTGCTCTGATCCTATAACATGCCCTGAAAGTAAGTGATTTCCCCCCAATAAATCCCAGAAATTGCTTGCTTACTTTTATACCTCTCTCATCAAAATGGAAAGCAGCTTGTATAATGTATAACTTCACAGTCAGTATGGTATTGTAGGCTGTCTGCAAATTTTATTACCATATTAAGGGCTGAAGCAAACTTTTCCAGTTATTACATCCTCTGCACTAAAATCTTCGCTCTCCTTGTCAGTCTCTTGATTCTTCGGCAGTTAAAACACTCTCTTTTATTTCTGTATCCGAGACTCTGTGTGCCTTGCTAACCTCTTTGTCTACTTCAGTCACCTCTTTCTCACTTCCATGACGTTTGTTGATTGATTGCTCCCCACGGAGTGTGGCTGGCTTTCCAGCCCTTTGTCGAAATTTAAAACACTAGAGTCATCCTTCAGAAAATACACAGTGCTCAATCAATTGCATTTGCTCATAAAAAAATCTTTTGTTTTTTGGAACAAAAGTCTCTTGATTCTGACTCCTTATTTCCATTCCCTTTGCTTCTGCCTGAGTCCAGGTTCTCTTCATCTTGTCTGGAATATGTCAATGAGCTCTTAACTAGTCAGCTTGCTTTCAGACTCCCTACCGGCAGTCCATTTCCCACTTTACTGCTAAATTTTAAAAACAGGTTCTGAAAAACAGATTTATGCATTCATTCATTCATTCATTCATTCATCAGACATGTATTAACTCTCCCCTTGTGTCAGGCATCATGCTAGGAACTGGGAATACAAAGACATCTTAAATGCCTATGCAGGGGTTGTGCTCCTAAACTTTGAGTCTAGTACAGGGGGCCAGTGTGTGGGCATATGATTTATAGTCCACGGGCATAGGTCCAAGATGCTGTGGCAGAACCTAGCAGGAAAGGACAGCTTCTCAGTCCCTGCCACCTGATCAAATTGGAGAGAGGCAGAGGGACATGTTTTAACAGGCCCTCTCCAAGGGCAAAGCCTGGACAAGTGGTGCATAACATACCTGATTAGTAAGGCTGGACAGATAGCCAGAGACAAGCTGGAGACATCAGTATGAGGCAGTGGTGAAGGGCTTAGGGGGCCATGCAAAAGAGTTTAGACTTCATTCTAAGGGCCTACATTTTAAGTAGAGTAGTCATGTGATCAGATTTGCATTTTATGAAAAGCATCATGGTAAGAGTTTGGAGGGTAGTTGAAGGGATAAAAGACTGGAGCCAAGAAAGTAAATTAGGAGGAGACTGCTTCAACAATCCAGTCTAGAGTTAAGGATGATCTAAATGAAAACAGCAGTGGGGATGGGGAGAAGTGGACAGACTCGAGAGACAGCCATCAAGAAAACAGACTAGGGTTAGTGATTGCTTATTTGGATGTTTGTGGGAAGGAGGGTAGGAAAAGGAGAAAGTCAGAACTGACTTGCAAATGTCTCGTTTGAGTCCTCAGGATGCTGTAAGGAGCTATGGAGAGGGAATGGTTTGGCAGAGAGCTGGTTGTGGATTTTGTAAAGACAGTAGCCATTGAGTGTATGGGTCTGAACACAGGTGAGAGATGTAGACCAGAGACATTTATCCTTCACCCATTTACTCATTCAACAAATATGTATTGAGTGCCTACTATATTCCAGGTACTGTTTTAAGCATTGGGAAAATAGTGGCAAAAAAACACAGAACAAAGTTCCTATTTTTGTGGCACTTTCATTCCGGTAAAGAGACTAAGCAAACCAAACAACAAGTAAATAAATGAATACTGTGGTAAAATGTCAGGTAGGCATGTTCTTTGATGACAGACAAAATTTGGGTGAGAAGACACAGCATGATGAGGTGTTGGGGATATTTAAAATAAGGTTGTCCAGAGAAAAACATCTCTGAAGAGGTGATATGTGGGCACAAACCTGATTGAAGTAGCAGAGGGCGTCATGGGAAAGTTCAAGGGAAGGGTGTGCAAGGAAAACCTTGGGGGGCAATAGAGTCCCAAAGGAGTGGATAGTTGTGAGGGAGGGGTGGAAGGAGGAAGGAATGCACATAATAGCACCGCTACCAACCCCTGAAAACCTTAAACCTTAAGTACTATACGTCATCTGCTTCCTTTTGCAACCATCCTTAGCCCCTTAGATAGTACTAATTCCTTCCTTCATCATGACTGCCCAGCACTTGATAAGTCGCAACAGCGCATGTCACTTTGTATCACTAGAATCTGTTCCTCTGCTATAATCTGAGCTTCTCCAAGGTACGGATATTGTTCATCTTGGTGACTGAAATGCACAGCACATTTTGCCGGGAACACCAAGCGCCCACAAATGTATGTTGACAGAACAATAATGACAGACGAGGTGATTTTTTGAACGTGACTTCTGAAAACCACTATAAAATGTGATCTGACTGCTCTGTCCTTTCTAAATCCTCACGCTTTAAAATATGAATGGGTCAATATTGCATTAAAATTTTTTTTCTTTTAGAATTTAGTTTACTTAAAAAAAATCAGACACATTGGACTAAGTTAAATAGAAGTACATAAAACCGTAAGGCTTAAAAAAAAAAAAAAGCAGTCCCTGGCCCCTATCCATCACCACCCAGTTACTACTTCTCTAGAGGTCACCCTTTCAACTCTTTTACTGTGTCTTTTGGTATTTATCTCCATCTCTCTGCATAGTAAACTAAACCACAATTTTTGTTTCAATTTTAGGCTTTACCTATTAACTTTCTACCATAAAATATAACGAATCAGTTTTCACAGCGCCCTCCTCCACCCAAACTACACACAGATGCACACTTCCCACCTATACTGAGCTGATATTCAATATAGCCATATCATAACTTTGGTTAAATTATTATTCCACGTTCACTTTTTTCATGACTATGTAAATAGTCACAGCAGAGTCATGCGGTATATTGTGGTTTCTATTTCCATTTGTCTTTTCCTGCACAACGTTTCGTTTCCCTAGTGTTAGCTTTCTGTTACTGGTTGGTCAGTTGACTGATTTTCTAGTTTTCTATGTACATGATTACGAGTCAAGTCCCTCCCCTCCTCCCCTCCAGCTCTGTAAATCTCTTCTTAATAAAATTAAGCATGTCAGATATGGGTGTGTATGGGTGTGTGTGGGTGTGTGTGCACGTGTCTCTATTTTTGACAATAGCACTCTTGGAGCCTCTTGACCTGCTGTCTGGACTGGTTGCTCTTTTGGCCCAGTGCCCAACGGTAATCCTAGGATTTTCCTTCTCCAACATCCTAGGAATTCCATTTACCTTTCTCAGACTGGATGCCCTGTCTTCCTCTTTCAGTTCATTCCTTTGTTTTGGTGGAACACCTCCTCAAGTAACTTCCTGACAAGGTGCATGGGAAGTAAATCTGTTGGGACTTCACATGTCTGAAAATGTTTTTATTCCTTCCTGACACCTGAATGATAATATGGCTAGATAATATTAGACACAATAATCATTTTGCTCAGAAATATAAAGGTATTGTTAATTGTTTTCTAAATTCTAGTGTTACTATTTAGAAAGTGGAATCTATTCTGGTTTTTAAATATTTTTAAATTTAAAAAATCATAAAAAATTTTTAAAGTCCTTTTATTATTCTTTTTAAACAAACAGCCCCAGGGATAAGGGTATTCTGGTTCTTGAAACTTGTTTAGTAACATCTTTTTTCTTTTTTCCTTCATTTTGGGGAATATTTAAAATCTCTCTCAAGTCAATGTTCTTTAATTTGACAATTATGTACTATTATGGTGTGTTTTTTACTTAATTTTTATTTTTATTTTTTTTAGCTTTTGGCCATGTCACATGGCAAGTAGGATCTTAGTTCCCCAACCGGGGATCGAACCCAGGGCCCTTGCTTTGGAAGTGTGGCGTCTTAACCACTGGACCTCCAGGGAAGTCTGTGGTGTGTTTTCTAAAAAGAATTAGTTTTGTTTTTCATTTATAAATTGAAGAGCTCACTTTAGTTTTTAATAATCAGGAGTGCTTAGTCCTGATATATTTTTAAATAAAATCTACTGATGTTTAATATATAAACAATAACTGCATCATTTAAAATATACCCTTCTGAACTTCCCTGGTGGCGCAGCAGTTAAGAATCCGCCTGCCAATGCAGGCAACATGGGTTCGAATGCTGGTCTGGGAAGATCCCACATGCCATGGAGCAACTAAGCCCATGCACCACAACTACTAAGCCTATGCTCTAGAGCCCACGAGCCGCAACTATTGAGCCCTCAAGTCAGAACTACTGAAGCCTCTGTGCCTAGAGCCCGTGCTCTGCAACAAGAGAAGCCATTGCACTGAAAAAACTTGCGCGCCGCAAGGAAGAGTAGCCCCTGCTTGCTGCAACTAGAGAAAGCCTGTGTGCAGCAAAGAAGACCCAATGCAGCCAATAAATGAGTAAATTTATAAAAAATAAAAATAAAAAAGATACCCTTCTATGAATTTTGACAGAGGTATTGAAACTATCTTGAAACCACCACAGCAAACAAAATAAAGAACATTTCCATCACCACCAATTGTTTCCTTGACTCCTTTTGGTCCATTCCTCCTTCCACCAAGGCAGGTGCTCCACTGCTACTGTTACTGTGGGTTAGGTGGCATTAAACGTGGATTGATATCAGGGTAGGCCCTCTGACTCTGCCTTTTAAAAAAAGTGTTTTGGCTAGGTCATTTGCATTCCAAAATAAATTTTTGAATTAGCCTGTCAATTTTCACACACCAAAAATAAACCTGCTGGAATCTCATGGAGATTAAGTTGAACATATAGATTAATCTGGGAAAATTGACATTCTAGCAATATTGTTTTCCATCTCATTAATATGATATAGCTCTCTGTCTAGGTCTTTAACTTCTCTCAACAATGTTTTACAGTTTTCAATGTATAGTTACTGCACATATTTTATTTAACTATTTCATGCTTTTGAATGCTACTGGAAATGAAATTGTAATTTTTATTTCATTTTCCAATTGTTTATTTCTAGTATATAGAAATACTACTCTATTTTTGCATATTGACTTTGCATCAGCCTTGCTAAATTTACTTATTGAGTTCTGAGGGCATTTTCCTGTATGCCTTATGATTTTCCAGTACACAATCATATTGTCTGTGCAAATAGAGTTTTACTTCTTCCTTTCTATTCTGTGTTTTTCTTTTGTTTTCTTTGTTGTTTGTTTCTTTTTTGTGTGTTTTGGCACTGGCTAGGGCTTCTAGTAGAATGTTGAACAGCAGTAAGGCTGGGCATCCTTGTTCTCAATCTTAGGAGAAAATCATTCAGTGTTTTGCCATTAAGTACGGTGCTAACTGTGGAGCTTCCATAGATGTTCTTGAACCACTTGAGGATGTGTCCTCTCTTTTTTTGCTAGAGAGTTGATAGTCATGAATGGCTGCTGAATTTTTAAAAATGCTTTTTCTTTATTGGCGTAATTATAATGCAATTCTCCTTTATTTTGTTAATATGGTGAATTGTGTTAACTGGTTTTTGAGTGCTAAACCAACCTTGCATTTCTGAAATAAACCTTACTTGGTCATGGTGTGTGACAATCCTTTTTTATATGTTACTGGGTTTAACTCACATTTATATGTGTATATATAATTTTTATCTCTATATACGAGGGATATGAGTCTATAGTTATTTTATGTAATGTCTTTATCTGGTTTTAATATCAGAGTAATACTGTCCTTAAAAAATGAATTTAAGAGATATTCCTTTCTCTTCTTTTTTTTTTTTAAGAACTTTTATTGAGATACAGTTAACAGACAACAGCATATCTTTAGAGTGTAAATTTGGTATCCCAGTCTCCCAATTCATCCCCCCCAACCCTCCCCGCTTTCCCCACTTGGTGTCCATGTGTTTGTTCTCTACACCTGTGTCTCTATTTCTGCCTTGCATTTCCTCTTTCATAGTTGTTAGCATTTGCCTTGTGTATTGAGGTGCTCCTATATTGGGTGCACATATATTTATAATTGTTATCTCCTCTTCTTGGGTGGATCCCTTGATCTTTATGTAATGTCCTTTCTTGTCTCTTGTAACATTTTTTATTTTAAAGTCTATTTTATCTGATGTGACTATTGCTACTCCAGCTTTCTTTTGATTTTCATTTGCATGGAATATCTTTTTCCATCCCCTCACTTTCAGTCTGTATGTGTCCCTAGGTCTGAAGTGGGTCTCTTGTAGACAGCATATATATGGGTCTTGTTTTTGTATCCATTCAGCCAGTCTGTGTCTTCTAGTTGGTGCATTTAGTCCATTTACATTCAAGGTAATTGTCGATATGTATGTTCCTATTACCATTTTCTTAATTGTTTTGTTTTTGTTTCTGTAGGTCCTTTTCTTCTCTTATGTTTCCCGCTTAGAGAAGTTCCTTTAGCATTTGTTGTAGGGCTGGTTTGGTGGTGCTGAATTCTCTTAGCTGTTGCTTGTCTGTAAAGCTTTTGATTTCTCCATCGAATCTGAATGAGATCCTTGCTGGGTAGAGTATTCTTGGTTGTAGGTTCTTCCCTTTCATCACATGAAATATATCGTGCCACACCCTTCTGGCTTGCAGAGTTTCTGCTGAGAAATCAGCTGTTAACCTGATGGGAGTTCCCTTGTATGTTATTTGTCGTTTTTCCCTTCTTGCTTTTAATAACATTTCTCTGTCTTTAATTTTTGTCACTTTGACTACTATGTCTTGGCATGTTTCTCCTTGGGTTTATCCTGCCTGGAACTCTCTGCACTTCCTGGACTTGGGGAGCTATTTCCTTTCCCATGTTAGGGAAGTTTTCAACTAGAATCTCTTCCAATATTTTCTCGGGTCCTTTCTCTCTCTCTTCTCCTTCTGGGACCCCTATAATGAGAATGTTGGCATGTTTAACATTGTCCCAGAGGTCTCTTAGGCTGTCTTCAGTTCGTCTCATTCTTTTTTCCTTATTCTTTTCTGCATCAGTGATTTTCACCATTCTGTCTTCCAGGTCACTTATTCACCCTTCTGCCTCAGTTAATCTGCTGTTGGTTCCTTCTAATGTATTTTTCATTTCTGTTATTGTGTTGCATATCTCTATTTGTTTGCTCTTTAATTCTCCTAGGTCTTTGGTAAACTTTTTGATCTTTGCATCCAGTCTTTTTTCAAGGTCCTGGATCATCTTCACCATCATTATTCTGAATTCTTTTTCTGGAAGGGTGCCTATCTCCTCTTCATTTAGTTGTTTTTCTGGGTTTTTATCCTGTCCCTTCATCTGCTACAAAGTCCTCTGCTTTTTCATTTTCTCTATCTTTCTGTGGCTGTGGTTTTCAGTTCCACAAGATGAAATACTGCTGATACTCCTTGATACTGCTGTCTGCCCTCTTGTGGAGGAAGCTATCTAGGAGGGTCGTGCATGCTTCCTGATGGGAGGGACTGATGGTGGGTAGGGCTGGGTGGGCAGAGCTCAGTAAAACTTTAATCTGCTTTTCTGCTAATGGGTGGGGCTGTGTTCACACCTTGTTGGTTGTTTGGCCTGAGGCTACTTAGCCTTGGAGCTTACAGGCTCTTTGGTGGGGCTAATGGTGGACTCTGGGAGGGTTCATGCCAATGAGCACTTCCCAGAACCCCTGCTGCCAGTGCCCCTGTCTCCTCGGTGAGCCAGAGCTGCCCCCCACCCCTGCAGGCAACCCTCCAACACCAGCAGGTAGGTCTGGTTCAGTGTCCTATGGGGTCGCTGCTCCTTCCCCCTGGGTCCTGGTGAGCACATTGTTTTGTGTGCCCTCCAAGAGTGGAGTCTCTGTTTCCCCCAGTCCTGTGGAGGTCCTGCAATCAAATCCCGCTGGCTTTCAAAGTCTGATTCTCTGGGGATTCCTCCTCCCGTTGCTGGACTCCCAGGTTGGGAAGCCTGACGTGGGGCTCAGAACCCTCACTTTAGTGGGTGGACTTCTGCAGTATAACTCTTCTCCAGCTTGTGAGTCACCCACCCAGCATTTATGGGATTTGAGTTTAACGTGATTGCGCCCCTCCTACCGTCTCATTGTGGCTTCTCCTTTGTCTCTGGATGTGGGGTGTCTTTTTTGGTGAGTTCCAGTGTCTTTCTGTTGATGATGGTTCAGCATTTAGTTGTAATTCCGGTGCTTTTGCAAGAGGGAGTCTCTCTTCTGCTTTTTAAAAAAATTTGTTTTGGGTTGATATTATTTCTTCCTTACATGTTTGATAGAATTCAACAGCGAAGCCATCTGATTCTGGAGTTTCCTTTGTGGGAGAGTTTTCTTAATTACGAATTCAATGTCTGTAATACATATAGGACTACTCATTGTCTATTTCTTCTTGTGTCAGTATTAACATTTGTGTCTTTCAAGAGATTTTACATTTTATTTGTTACAAAATTTATTGGCATAAAGTTGTTCATACTATTCCCTTATTATCTTTTTAAATGTCTTTTTTTTTTTTTGGCACACGGGCTTAGTTGCTCCGAGGCATGTGGGATCTTCCTGGAGCAGGGATCGAACTCATGTCCTCTGCATTGGCAGGCAGATTCCCAACCACTGCGCCACCTAGGAAGCCCCTAAATGTCTTTTAGTTCTGTATTGACAGCCTCTCCTTCAATCCTCATAATGGTAATTTGTGTTTTTCTTCTTGATAAGTCTATCTAGGGCTTTATAAATTATGTTAATAATTTCAAAGAATCAGATTCTGGTTTCATTGATTTTTCCCTGCTGTCCATCTGTTTTCATTTTCATTGTTCTCTAATCTTACTTTAAAAAAAATGTGCTCTTCTATTTCTAGATTCCTTAAGAGAGAGCATAGATTATTGATTTGGGATCTTTCTTTTTTTCATAATATAGGTATTTAAATGTATATATTTTTCTATAAGCACTGCTTTAGCTGAATTCCATAAATTTGTATATGTTGTATTTTTCTTATCACCAGTTTGAATTTTTGTAATTTGTTTGTGATTTGATTTCTTCTTTGACGTATGAATTGTATAGAAGCAAAGTTGTTTAATTTTCAGATGTTCGGGGCTTCTCTAGATGCTTTAAAAAATATATTTATTTATTTATTTGGCTCTGCTGCGTCTTAGCTGTGGCATGGGGGATCTTCGTTGTGGTGTGCAGGATCTAGTTCCCTGACCAGGGATCAAACCTGGGCCCCCTGCATTGGAGCGTGGAGCCTTAGCCACTTACCCACCGCTGGAAGTCTCTACATGCTTTATTGTTTTCTGTTTCTATTAATTCTGTTGTGATCTGTAAAATGTATTCTTTTAAAATTTATTGAGACCTCTTTCATGGCAGCATAGAGTCTACCTTTGTAAATGTTCCATGTGTATTTGAAAAGAATATTTGTTCTGCAGAGGTTGGGTACAGTGTTCTATAAATGTCAGTTAAAATACTGTAGTTGCTTGTGTTCAGATCTTCCACAGCTTTAAAGATTTCTTTTTTTCCCCCCTTATCTGGATGTTCTCTCAATTACTGAGATAACTCTGTTAAAATCTCCAACAATGATTAGGATTATGCACATTCTTTCCCCCCCCTCCCTTTAGTTCTGACATTTATTCTTTTTTTAAAATTAATTTATGTATTTGGCTGTGCCAGGTCTTTGCTGTGGCATGCAGGATCTTTAATTGTGGCTTGTGGGATCTTTTAGTTGTGACATGTGGGCTCTTAGCTGAGGCATGTGGGATCTAGTTCCCTGACCAGGGATGGAACCCAGGGCCCCTGCATTGGGAGAGTGGAGTCTTAACCACTGGACCACCAGGGAGGTCCCTGACATTTATTCTGCATATAGTTTGAACTTATGTTATTGGTCACATATTATTTATAATTAACATGGCTTCTGGTTTTGCTGACCTTTTTATTGTTATGAAATATCCCTCTTTGTCCCTAGGAATATTCCTTGTCTTGATGTCTACTTTTGGAAAGCTGCATATGTTCATGTAATTCATATATCAATGAGGTTTCCAACACTTGGCTTCTATTACTTATACACTGTAATATACAGAACTAGGAAACACTAGGCACATAGACACAGAGGTAGGAGCAAGGATGGCAGGACCATTCCACAACCATGTGAGATTTGATGAGGCTGTGGGACCAGCAGAGAGAAAGCAGCAGAAGTTAACATTTGGCCCTTTATGCTCTTGACAATATAACATAATGGTTAAAGCACACTCTTCGTAATCTTATGGTTCTAGGTTTAACTCCTGTCCATACCATTACATAACCATGTGACCTTAGGCAAGTTGCTTAACCTTTCTTTCTTTGTATGTAAAGTGGGGATATATAATAGTATATATGTGTTTTTAGAAAGATAAAATTATATATAGTACACATATACTTTATATGTATATCTACACACACATACAAATATATAGTGCTTAGCAAAGTATGTGTTCCATAAATATTATTATTGTCAGTGTATAATATATATTACCATATCATACATTGTTTCATATATGCTAGTCTCCACTTTCCTGCTGACTTCAAATTTTCAGAGGTTTAGTTAATTGTCTTTTCTTTCTCCTATTGGCCTTTATTCTTCCTGCCCCTACTCTTACTCTGCTTTCTTATTTCCCAACTTTTTGGCCCCTATCCCTGCCAAAATTGATTTAATAACCTGAAGACCTGTAAACTACCATTAAGGCAGTTGCTGCTTGCAATCTTTCTTGTTTTGAGGCTCCCTGCCAGTCTCTACAGCTTGTCTAGGGCTTCCATTTCTGCTCTGAAAAAGTTTCTTCTCTGCACTTATTAGAGTTTTCCAGTTATTTGCAATATTGTTGCAAATAACCAGGGCTTATGTACCTAGTTCAGAAACACACTGTAAGTATGTACTCGTACTAAAAGAATAATAACAGTTTGCAGAAGAAATGCCCTATATTTTTTATAAGGATTCTCAGCAAAAATTGTCAGCAGAGCTTTAAAAAAAATGGCCCTGGTAGAAGGGGGCATATGAAAGCTCAATTCACCTACTCCTTTTTCCACTCTGAGACGCATCTCCTTCAGAAGAATTCCCAACCAGATGGTGTTTGATGTTCCTGTCCCTGCGGCATGATTCGGAAAAAAGATCATAGGTTTTGAAATCGGATAACTCGGACACTTATGCTTTATGTTATTTCTTAGCTTTTTTTCTCTCAATTAATTAATTATCTTAGGCAGCATTGGGTCTTTGTTGCATCCGCAGGCTTTCTCTAGTTGCCACAAGCAGGGGCTACTCTTCGTTGGGGTTGCAGCAGCTTCTCACTGCGATGGCTTCTCTTGTTGTGGAACACAGGCTCTATGTGCATGCAATTCAGTAGTTGTGGCACACAGGCTCAGTAGTTGTGGCTCACGGGCTTAGCTGCTCGTTGGCATGTGGGATCTTCCCTCACCAGGGATCCGAACCTGTGTCCCCAGCATCGGCAGGCAGATTCTTAACCACTGTGCCACCAGGGAAGTCAGCTTTTGTTAGCATGTCTCCTGGTTTGTAAATTGCATCAGGTATTATCCGCTCTCCTAGCTTCCTCTTCACTGGAAGACTTTCCCAAACCCACATCCATCTTCATTTCCCTTTCATATATTTTGTACCTTTCCTCTGAAGCAACTCTCAAGGGTTTTTGCTTTTCATTTATGTAATTATTTACTAACGTCTGCCACTCATACTGGACTGTAGCTCCACGGGGACAGGGACCACCAGTGTTGACCGTACCCCTGTATTCCCAGGCTAAACTCAGCACTGTGCACCCAGAGTCTAGCAGAGTGCCTGTCACACAGTAGGCAGTCAGCGAACAAATGGAAGACAAAAGGGCAGCAGCCTGTGGCCCTGGGCGTGGAGGGGAGACGCCCAGGCCCCAGAGAGCGTCCGGGCGCTAGGCTCCGGACCCCTCCAACCCAGGCTCAGCACCCCCCCCGGGACCAGCCCCAGCCACCGCTCCGGGCAGCGCCTCTCCCGCTGACGCCACTCGGGGGCGGGACTTCCGGCCGCCGAAGTTTAACAGTGCAGGCGGGAGCCGGAAGCCCAGCGCCGGAGCGGGCCGCGCCGTGGCCCCCGGTGTACCGCGGCTGAGAGGTGAGGTTCCGGAGGGCCCGGGGCACGGGGCCGGTGCCCGCCGAGTACTTGCCCTTTCCTGGCACCCGCCCTCCGGTCGCCTAAGGCGGCGGGTCGGAGGCCCCCAGGGTCCCCGCGCCCGGCCGGCCTGGCGCTCCGGACGGTTGCGGGTCAGGGGCGCGGCGGCGAATTTGGCGCGGACGTGCCCGGGAGCCGCGGGCCGGGGTCGCGCACCTCCGCCTGCGACGGCCTCGGGTCGGGCCTGAGAGGGGGCCCGGGTCCACTGGGGTAGGTTGGGGGCGGCTCTGGGGGCTGCGCTGCCTCCGCAAAGTTTGCTGCTTGCCCACACTCCCGTTCCCTTTTTATAAACCTCTCCAATCCGACTCGTTTAGC
This sequence comes from Hippopotamus amphibius kiboko, assembly GCF_030028045.1. Lineage (NCBI taxonomy): Eukaryota > Metazoa > Chordata > Mammalia > Artiodactyla > Hippopotamidae > Hippopotamus > Hippopotamus amphibius. The sequence goes on along the minus strand of NC_080192.1, from coordinate 24,293,821 downwards.
AGGCGCTCGAATGCATTTTACGAGGTCGTCCCAGTTGAGCAAACTTCCTGCCAGTAAAATGCATTTGGGGTGGGTGAATGAAAGTTGGAGAACTTTTGTTGAAGCTGGGTGACGTAGTGCAGTTGTTTCGTGTAGCCGCGCTCCGCGAATCCGGGACTGGCGGTGTTACCGCCCTGTATCCTGACAGCTCACTTTTGATGGGAGCCTCTTCCTGAGGCTGATACAGTGCCGCGCCCTCAAATGTGCTCCGTGCTCAGGAGACTGAGCCTGGAGGACCCTTTCCAGCTCCACTTGGAGAGGAGGAGACAGACGTTCAATGACTGGGCCAGAGTGACTGTCCTCTGGGGCAGATCATCTGAGCCAAGACTAAAAGTGATCTTTCCGCTACCTCGCACCACTCAACAGGAATGCTCTAAGATTATAGGAAGGACATCTTTCAGGGGTGGTTAGTGGGTTTACACATGCTTTTCCAGCACTTCATTGTTGTGGAGTAGAGATCTGAGAGGGCACATGTTATCACCTGTTAAGGCACCAAGTCCAAACACTGTATCTACATTTCAACAGGTGACTAACGGCTCTTAGTAGAACTGTACTTATCTGATAAATGAAACATAGTGAATCACATAGGTGACTTTTCTGGTGAACCAAAGTTTTAGCCTCTTTATAAACACATTAAAATTTTTGTCTCTGGAGAATGAAAGGGCGCTATAATTTATTATGCCTTTAACTTGTCCTCTGAAATACAGTCTACTCCTCATACATGTGGGTTTTGTTGATGACTTGGAACCTGTCTGAGATCACGTAGGCTCTGCTGCACCCTTGCACGGTCCGCACCAGGAAGGTGTGAAGGGTGTATTTCTAGACTCCCATCCTTTCCCTTCCCGTTTCTTCCATGTATTTTTGAGCATTTTTTTCCCCTCACCCGTCATGCATTACTACTTGCCTTCGTCTTCTAGGCTGCCTTGGTTTGTGAAATTACTTTGTCGGAATTATGCATTTGAACTATATACTGTGAATAGATAATACAGGCGACGGCACTGCAGACCATGTGTTGATATAGGGACGTGGTGACATCTTCTTAGACTGTTTTTGCTAATTTTAGAGTTATTTGGAAAACCTACAGTGGCGGAATTCTGACCTACAGGAGTGTTACAGTTTATTTTTTTGGAAAGATAAGGAAGTTACCTATCCAGCAGTTATTTATTGAGTAGCAGCTGTGTACCAGGAATGGTTCAAGACTGGTAGTAAGCAAAACAAAATCCCCGTCTTCAGAATCTTTGTTTTGTTCAAGTCAAGGGGAGGCAGACATGAGACTAAGAATTGCAGATAGCAGGAAGGGCCGTGAAAAAATGAAACAGTGTAGAGGGATATAGCACAACTGGTATGGAGCTGCTTTAGCTATGGTGATCAGGGGAAGCCTTTCTGAGGGGAAAACATGGGCTGAGACTGGAACGATGTGAAGGAGCTGATCATGGGAAATCGGGAAAGACGATTGGAGGCAAATGGGGGCAGCAGACAGAAAGGCTCGGAGGTGAGCAAGAAGGCCAGTGAGTTTGGTAGCCCCGGGGAAGAGAGGAAAGGGGACAAAAATGAATGAGTAGAGCCAGTTGTTTTATTTTTTTAATTTTTTTTTAATTATTTTTTTTTTGGGGGTACACCAGGTTCAATCAACTGTTTTTATACACATATCCCCATATTCCCTCCCTTCCTTGACGCCCCCCCCCTCGAGTCCCCCCCACCCTCCCTGCCCCAGTCCTCTAAGGCATCTTCCATCCTCGAGTTGGACTCCCTTTGTTATACAACAACTTCCCACTGACTATTTTACAGTTGGTAGTATATATATGTCTGTGCTACTCTCTCGCTTCTTCTCAGTTTCCCCTTCACCCCCCGCCCCCTCCCATACCTCAAGTTCTCAAGTCCATTCTCTGTATCTGCGTCCTTGTTCTTGTCACTGAGTTCATCAGTACCATTTTTAGATTCCGTATATGTGAGTTAGCATACAATATTTGTCCTCTTTCTGACTTACTTCACTATGTATGACAGATTGTAGTTCTATCCACCTCATTACATATAGCTCCATCTCATCCCTTTTTATAGCTGAGTAATATTCCATTGTATATATATGCCACATCTTCTGTATCCATTCATCTGTTGATGGGCATTTAGGTTGCTTCCATGTCCTGGCTATTGTAAATAGTGCTGCAATAAACATTATGGTACAAGTTTCTTTTGGGATTATGGTTTTCTTTGGGTATATGCCCAGGAGTGGGATTACTGGATCATATGGTAGTTCTATTTGTAGTTTTTTAAGGAACCTCCAAATTGTTTTCCATAGTGGCTGTACCAACTTACAGTCCCACCAACAGTGCAGGAGAGTTCCCTTTTCTCCACACCCTCTCCAACATTTGTTGTTTCCAGACTTTGTGATGATGGCCATTCTGATTGGTGTGAGGTGATACCTCATTGTGGCTTTGACTTGCATTTCTCTGATGATGAGTGATGTTGAGCATCTTTTCATGTGTTTGTTGGCCATCTGTATGTCTTCTTTGGAGAAATGTCTATTTAGGTCTTCTGCCCATTTGTGGATTGGGTTATTTGCTTTTTTGGTATGAAGCTGCATGAGCTGCTTGTATATTTTGGAGGTTAATCCTTTGTCCGTTGTTTCATAGGCAATTATTTTTTCCCATTCTGAGGGTTGCCTTTTAGTCTTGTTTATGGTTTCTTTTGCTGTGCAAAAGCTTTTAAGTTTCATGAGGTCCCATTCGTTTATTCTTGATTTGATTTCCCTGATTCTAGGAGGTGGGTCAAAAAGGATGTTGCTTTGATGGATGTCATAGAGTGTTCTGCCTATGTTTTCCTCTAGGAGTTTGATAGTGTCTGGCCTTACATGTAGGTCTTTAATCCATTTGGAGTTTATTTTTGTGTATGGTGTTAGGAAGTGTTCTAATTTCATTCTTTTACATGTTGCTGTCCAATTTTCCCAGCACCTCTTCTTGAAGAGGCTGTCTTTTTTCCATTGTATACTCGTGCCTCCTTTGTCAAAGATAAGGTGCCCATATGTGTTTGGGCTTACTTCTGAGTTCTCTATTCTATTCCATTGATCTTCCTTTCTATTTTTGTGCCAGTACCATACTGTCTTGATCACTATGGCCTTGTAGTATAGTTTGAAGTCAGGAAGCCTGACTCCACCAACTCCATTTTTCCTTCTCCAGATTGCTTTGGCTATTCGGGGTCTTTTGCGTTTCCATACAAATCGTAAGATTTCTTGCTCTAGTTCTGTGAAAAATGCCATTGGGAATTTGATCGGGATTGCATTGAATCTGTAAATTGCTTTGGGTAGTACAGTCATTTTCACGATGTTGATTCTTCCAATCCAGGAACATGGTATGTCCCTCCATCTGTTTGTGTCATCTTTGATTTCTTTCATCAATGTCTTAAAGTTTTCTGCATACAGATCTTTTGCCTCCTTAGGCAGGTCTATTCCTAGGTATTTTATTCTCTTTGTTGCAATGGTGAATGGGAGAGTTTCCTTAATTTCTCTTTCTGCTCTTCCGTTGTTAGTGTATAGGAATGCAAGAGATTTCTGTGCATTCATTTTGTATCCTGCTACTTTACTAAACTCATCAATTAGTGCTAGCAGTTTTCTGGTAGAGTCTTTAGGGTTTTCTATATATAATATCATGTCATCTGCAAAGAGTGACAATTTTACTTCTTCTTTTCCAATTTGGATTCCTTTTATTTCTTTTTCTTCTCTGATTGCTGTGGCTAACACTTCCAAAACTATGTTGAATAACAGTGGTGAGAGTGGACACCCTTGTCTTGTTCCTGTTCTTAGAGGGAATTCTTCCAGTTTTTCTCCATTGAGAACAATGTTGGCTTTTGGTTTTTCATACATGGCTTTTATTATGTTGAGGTAATTTCCTTCTATGCCCATTTTCTGGAGAGCTTTTATCATAAATGGATGTTGAACTTTGTCAAAAGCTTTTTCTGCATCTATTGAAATGATCATATGGTTTTTATCCTTCAATTTGTTGATATGATGTATCACGTTGATTGATTTGCGTATATTGAAGAATCCTTGCATCCCAGGGATAAACCCCACTTGATCATGGTGTATGATTTTTTTAATGTGCTGTTGCAGTCTGTTAGCTAGTATTTTGTTGAGGATTTTTGCATCTATATTCATCAGTGATATTGGTCTGTAGTTTTCTTTTTTTGTGACATCTTTGCCTGGTTTTGGTATCACGGTGATGGTAGCCTCGTAGAATGGGTTTGGGAGTGTTCCGCCTTCTGCAATATTTTGGAAGAGTTTGAGAAGGATAGGTGTTAACTCTTCTCGAAATGTTTGATAGAATTCGCCTGTGAATCCATCTGGTCCTGGGCTTTTGTGTGTTGGGAGATTTTTAATCACTGCCTCAATTTCTGTACTTGTGATTGGTCTGTTCATGGTTTCTATTTCTTCCTGGTTCAGTCTTGGAAGATTGTATTTTTCTAAGAATGTATCCATTTCTTCCAGGTTATCCAATTGATTGGCATATAGTTGCTTGTAGTAGTCTCTCATGATGTTTTGTATTTCTGAGGTGTCCGTTGTGACTTCTCCTTTTTCATTTCTAATTCTGTTGATTTGCATCTTCTCCCTTTTTTTCTTGATGAGTCTGGCTAATGGTTTATCAATTTTGTTACTCTTCTCAAAGAACCAGCTTTTAGTTTCATTTATTTTTCTTATGGTTTCTTTCCTTTCTTTTTCATTTATTTCTGCTCTGATCTTTATGATTTCTTTCCTTCTGCTCACTTTGGGGGTTCTTTGTTCTTCTTTCTCTAGTTGTTTGAGGTGTAAGGTTAGGTTGTTTATTCGATCATTTTCTTGTTTCTTAAGGTAGGACTGTATTGCTATAAACTTCCCTCTTAGAACTGCTTTTGCTGCATCCCATAGGTTTTGGGTTGTTGTGTTTTCGTTGTCATTTGTTTCTAGATATTTTTTGATTTCCTCTTTGATTTCTGTAGTGATTCCTTGGTTGTTTAAGAGTGAATTGTTTAGCCTCCATGTGTTTGTATTTTTTGCAGTTTTTTTCCTGTAATTGATATCTAGTCTCATGGCGTTGTGGTCTGAGAAGATGCTTGATATGATTTCAATTTTCTTGAATTTGCTGAGGTTTGATTTGTGACCCAAGATGTGATCTATCCTGGAAAATGTTCCGTGTGCACTTGAGAAGAAAGTGTAGTCTGTCGTTTTTGGATGGAATGTCCTATAAATATCCATTAAGTCGAGATGCTCTAATGTGTCATTTAAAGCTTGTGTGTCTTTATTTATTTTCTGTTTGGATGATCTGTCTCTTGATGTAAGTGGGGTGTTCAAGTCTCCCACTATTATTGTGTTACTGTCGATGTCCCCTTTTATAGCTGTTAGCATTTGCCTTATGTATTGAGGTGCTCCTATATTGGGGGCATAGATATTTACCATTGTGATATGTTCTTCTTGGATGGATCCCTTGATCATTATGTAGTGTCCTTCCTTGTCTCTTTTAATAGTCTTTACTTTCAAGTCTAATTTGTCTGATATGAGTATTGCTACTCCAGCTTTCTTTTGACTTCCATTTGCATGGAATATCTTTTTCCATCCCTTCACTTTCAGTCTATATGTATCCCTTGGTCTGAAGTGGGTTTCTTGTAGGCAGCATATAGACGGGTCTTGTTTTTGTATCCATTCAGCCAGTCTGTGTCTTTTGGTTGGAGCATTTAATCCATTTACATTTAAAGTGATTATTGACATGTGTGTTCCAATTACCATTTTCTGAATTGTTTTGGGTTTGTATTTGTAGGTGTTTTCCTTTTCTTGTGTTTCCTACTTAGAGAAGTTCCTTTAGCACTTGTTGTAAGGCTGGTCTGGTGGTGCTGAATTCTCTTAACTTTTGCTTGTCTGGAAAGCTTTTGATTTCTCCCTCAAATCTGAATGAGATTCTTGCTGGGTAGAGTATTCTTGGCTGTAGGTTTCTCTCTTTCAGGACTTTCCGTATATCCTGCCATTCCCTTCTGGCCTGCAGAGTTTCTGTAGAAAGGTCAGCTGTTATCCTGATGGGTTTTCCCTTATATGTTGTTTGTTGCTTTTCTCTTGCTGCTTTTAATATTTTTTCTTTGTGTTGAATTGTCGTTAGTTTGATTAATATGTGTCTTGGTGTATTTCTCCTTGGGTTTATTCTGTATGGGACTCTCTGTGCTTCTTGGACTTGGTTCATTATTTCCTTTCCCATGTTGGGGACGTTTTCCACTAGAACCTCTTCAAATATTTTCTCAGACCCTTTCTTGTTTTCTTCTTCTTCTGGGATGCCTATAATTCGAATGTTGGTACGTTTAAGGTTATCCCTGAGGTCTCTGAGGCTGTCTTCTACTCTTTTTATTTTTTTTTCTTTTTCCTGCTCTGTGGCGTTTATTTCTCCCATTCTATCTTCCAACTCACTTATTCATTCTTCTGCCTCAGTCATTCTGCTGGTTATAGCATCTAGAGTATTTTTAATTTCAGTTATTTTGTTATCCTTTGCTGTTTGTTTATCTGAGTTCTTATGAACTGTTTCTTGTACTTTCTCTATTTTGTTATCGAGATTTTGTATCATTTTTACTATCATTACTCTGAATTCTTTTTCAGGCATTTTTCCTATTTCCTCTTCATTTATTTGGTCTTGTGGGTTTTTTTCCTGCTCCTTTGCCTGCATGGTGTTTCTTTGTTTCCTCATGGTTGTCCAAGCTTTTGGGGTTGCTTGTCCTGGTGATAGAGGTGTTTATAGAAGACTGTCCAAGCCTCAGACTAATGTCCAAGTATTGGATTAAACGAATATTCAGTCTAGGAAACACATACATGTATAAGACACACAATTATTGAATCTGTTAGGACATAAAGCTCTAGAAAGACCTGACAGAACCCCAGTGTGCTATCAGATATTCAAAGAGAAACCCAACAGAAATTGACAACTGAAACAGAACAAATCAGAGACAAAAGCAAAAGCAAACAAACAACAAATAATACCCTACACATACAAACATCAATCCAGGGAGATTTTGTAAGCTAGGATCAAATATAGAAATGAGCTGGAGTACCACCAGAGAGAATGGAGATTCTCAGAATGTAATTAGACAACTGTACTAAGAACTAAGATAAAGACAAAAGCCTAATATTAATACCAAGGCAGTGCATCATCTGGAGAATAGAGCAAGGAGTCTGAGCAGACCGACAGTGTTGCTTATAAGTATGTTAAGATAAAATACACTTAAAATGGCTGGAAGAAAGGGGAACAGAAGAGCGTAATGTGGTTGGAAATATGCAAAGAAAAAGAAAGGAATAGAAGTGTATAAAAGAAAGGGATGAAAGGACAGTATGAAAGATATTTTGTCCATACTACCAAAAACTTAGCTAGATATAGAAGTATATAAAAAGGCAAAAAAAAAAAAAAAAAAGGAATAAAAAATATCCTTAAAAAATTATGTTGTAAAACTTGTAGATCCCTTAGGGCTAAGATCGTATTTAATAAATCAAAAAAAAAAAAAAAAAAAAAAAAGAGAGAGAGAGAAAGAAAAAAAGACAAAAAATCCAGAACTGATCCCAGAATGGACCAGTTCAATAGGTATTGATACTACTATTTCTGTTTCCTTAGCGTCTCAGCTGTAAGTGTCCTTCTCCTTGCCTTGGGTTTTTTTTCTTTTTGCGTTATTCTGTGACCAGCAGAGGTTCCTTTATTGTTCGTCTGTAAGCCTCGGTGTGTGGGGCGGGAGAGGGTACAATAGTGGCTCCTTCTCCTGGGAGTGAGTGAGCAGTGGCTCACTGTTGTTTCAGTCAGGCTTGGAGGTGCCTGTTGCAGAGGGCACTGGTGGCTCAGGTGTACACAGAAAGTCTTAGAGTTGGGCCTCTCTCAGGGTTTTTTCTTTTTGATGCTGGTTTTTTTTTTTTTTCTCTCGGCAGCCTCCCTGCTGCTGGCATTGCAAGGGGTTTTAATCTAGCCCCGCCCGAGTGCCTGAGGGTGCTTGTTATCCCTGAGCGCCTTAGGTGGCCCGCAGGGAGTCTCTCCACTGCCTGTTGCAGAGGCGCCGAAAGAGAGGGAGAGGCTATGCGCGCGGCTCCTCCCCCCCGCCCGGGAGCCTGCAGCCTCCAGCCGCCATCATGGCCAGGCAGCTCTCAGGGACCGGCACTCCTCTCCGCGGACCTCCTCCCTTCTGTCCTCTCGGTCGGTCACCCTACCGGCAACAATGTTTCTCACCCTGAACCAGCTCTCCGGTTCCCACGCTCCTGCTCCTGGACCCTCCGTTCAGCCGCGGATCGATGTCTCGGTCCGGGAACGCTGAGCTGCGCTGCGGACCCTCCGTATGTTTCTCACTCCCTCCCGTCTGCCACAGCTCCGCCGCTTCACCCTCTTTGAGCCCTCGTAGATGCCTCCCTACCGGCTATGTCGGGCTCCCCGCAGCCCTTTCTGGTGTCCAAGGCCGTCTGCTGGTGTTCAGCTGGTTCTCTGTGGGAATGACTGCGTCCTTCCGTGCGTTCCCAATGCATCTGTGGAGAGGGATGCACTCCACGTCTCTCTACTTCGCCGCCATCTTTTTCTCTCGAGCCAGTTGTTTTAAATAGGATGCCTCATTTTAACTTTTTTTTTTAATCTATCCTTAATTGTTTTAAAATATGTTGTTTTAAACTATTTGTAGGTGCAGTCATGCAGGAAAATCTCAGATTTGCTTCATCGGGAGATGATGTTAAAATATGGGATGCTTCATCTGTGACATTGGTCGATAAATTCAACCCACACACATCGCCACATGGAATCAGCTCAGTGTGTTGGAGCAGCAATAGTATCCTTTTCTTTTTTAAACAACCACTTTTTGTTAAGTTAAACAACCAGCATCAATGAAACTTTTGCATGTGATCCATAATGAGAAATATGTTCGGCATAGCTGTGAAAGATAAAGTGAAATAGGAATTTAATAAATAGTATATCATGAATTTACACTGATATTCTGTGTTGATTTCATTAAAAAAATTATTCGTACCCCACAGCACTGAAAAACACTGCTGTTAAAAATACATGTTAGCTACTAGATGCAGACCATAGAATTAGTTTTGTTATCAACAGTTTGTTATTGAATCAAATAGAATAAGGTAACGGTGGGAAAAATTCTGAAAGGTTTTGGAGTGATGTTTTGCATCTATGTTTGGATATTTGTGGATCTGGTCAGGAAATAAAAGACAGAACTTGAAGGCAGAAACACAAGTTGAGGGAGGAGATAAAAATTGTCAGACACTCCCATCTTACTGATGTAGTCTCTGTATTTCTCTTCCTTTCTGTGATGAAAATAATCTCATTTCCCCAAAAGGCAGAGAAATTATCTAGATTGAATTTTCCTAGGTTTTTATGTTTCTGATTGACACCATCCCTGTCTTAGTAAGTTCCTAAATGTGGATAAAATGAACTCATAAATAGGAATTTCTCAATATCACACTATTGACATTTAGGGCCAGATAATGGTTTGTTATAGCAGCTGCCCTGTGCATTCTAGGATGTTTAGAAGCCTTCCTGGCCTCTGCCAACCAAGTGCCAGTACCCCTAGTGCTGACAACCGAAAACATCTTCAGAATTGTGAGATGTCACCTGGGGGCCAGAAACACCCTCAGCTGAGAACCACTACTGTAAACAAAGTACTCTTATTACCTTTTATATGAAAATGTTCTGTATACTTGGTATGCTAGAAGTAGTCATTCATTTATGGAACTCATTTGCATAGACTATTTCTTAAACAACAGATTAAGCTTTAACATGTCTCTGATCTTATCAGTATCAAAGTAGTAATATTCTCCTTCTTGATGAAAGTGAAAATATCAAAGCTTTAAAATATGAATGATTCATGAACAAAAACATTAGAAGTTTTCATGCCCAATCTAATTATTCTTGCAAATATATAACAAAAATGACAGATTTTCTTATTGAATTAAATTTACCTCTTCATTCATTCCTTGATTTTGTATTAAAGTAGCAAAATAAATTACTTAGGTGCTCTATTAATCAAACCCATGGTGAAGGGACTGCATTTTTTTTTGAAGGACTCTCCAGATGTATAGTGGCGGAAAATGTTTTAAAGAGAGTGACAAATATGTGAGGTTGCTTCTATTATTAGGTTTTTATTATCTTTAGAGCTTAATTTTCCTTGTTACTTACCACATAAAATTAGCAATTCTTAATAAGATTTATTATTTTTTTTCCAGGGAGTTTTATTAGGAGTTGGCATTTACTGATAAACCACTTAATGGCCTATCGAAAAAACTGATATGACTATGTGATGGTGTCCTGTGACTTTTAGGAACTGGTCTTATTTCTGTATAATTTTCTTGTACAAGTACATGTGCACTGGAAACCTTTGTATAGTTTTACTCCTGTTGAGGCTTTGATGCCTTTCATAGAGGTTAGTTATTGAAAACCAAGGAATTCCTAGACTTAGGGATTTGGGGACCACTTAGCATGGATTCCAAGGACAGGGTTATTGGTGAGTTGCGAGGGAGATAAGTTTTCTTATTTTTGTTTTTTGGATTTTGTTTTGTTTTGTTTTTTTGGTCCTCTAGGTAATGTTCCTTACTTTCTCATGACTTCTAAAACATGAGAAATAAACAGAGTAACTAGAGTACCCTCTTGTATTATCTTCTTTCAGTCTTTCTTTAATATATTCTAAGGAAAAAAAACAACAATAAACATAGGAAGAATCCAAGGAAAGGGAAATGATTTATTTTTCTCAATGCTGTAATATCTAGGTAGTTGGAAGTGATTTCGTTTGAATCATATATCATAATAAAATTACAATCCATGGTCTGTTCACAAAACATCTGAATGTTATGCAAATCAAAGTAATGCAGTTAGGACTTTGCTTGTTAAAAGCATAAATTTAAACTTCTGATAGTTTACTTTGTTTTGACTCTCAGAATCAGAGTCTTGTTCTTGGTTATATTATTGTATTTAGTCATTTTAGTTTTAAAATACTTACATTGTTTTGTGTTTACTGATTATTCCACTTATAATTTGTGTAAAATACAGTAAATATAATTTTAAAGTATTAAATTTTAAATAATTATTAATTTATTTTAATAATTTAAAATTATATTTTAAATAATTTAAATTTAATTGAGCTGAAATAAAGTTAAAATAAAACTCATAACATAGTTGCTATGTAACCACACTTATTTATATTTGCTACATAGACTGTAATATTTGTAATACATTTAAGATTGAAACACTTCTCACAAAAATTCCAGTCCTGAGAAAATATCAGGCTTTATTTTTTAGTGGAAAATTAGGAGACGGATGTGGATATTTGCTTCCTAGCTTAAGTTGGCACCAAGCGCTGTGTTACTAAATAACCATCCTAAACACTATTTATAGATGAAAAGGCTGATTGATATTTGCCTGATGTTGCTTTTATCATGCTCTCATTCTTGAAGGATAAAATTAGACTTTCTGGCTTACTCTTTGAAAATGGAGTAGTATTTCACACGGGTTAAATAGCTTTCAAGTCATAGCAAAGTCAGAAAAGATAGTTCTTCCCTGCAGTAGTAGTAAGGAGAATCAGGCTTAGTAATTAGTAACCTAAGCCCTGAAAGCTAATGTATCAGTTGTAAGCGTTGCTTGTCTTTTGAGTTCAGTGTGCTTGCTTTTATCATCACATTTCTTATATTGATAGTCGAGTGCTAGAGCTGCTCATGGATTGTTTGATGCTCCATAACTCTGTGTTCAGATAACTTTCTAGTGACAGCATCTTCCAGTGGTGACAAAATAGTTGTTTCAAGTTGCAAATGTAAACCTGTTCCACTTTTAGAGCTTGGTGAAGGGGTAAGTGTCGTGTTTTGTTTTGTTTTTCTTTTTAACTTTTTAAAATCTTAGTTCTGCTTGTGTGGTAATTGCTTATTTATTATGGTGCTTACAACTAAATATAAAGGTGTTTAAAAGCATTATTCTTAACCTGAGCTTAAAATAATACAGTAACACTTAAAGGTGAGATAAGTGTGCTTACTGAAACATCTTTAGGTAAAATAATACTGGGTCCTAGGGGAGCAGTCAAGGACTTAGATTTCCTCAATTAGGCAGTTACTTTCTCCATTTCCCCCCTCTGTGGGAGGTTCCCTGGTATCGCTGTGGTTTTTTAGGATGATGTTCCACCAAGGTCATTGGGTTGATTTGAACAAAAGAGTCTTAATGATATAGCCCTACCCTGATTGACATTGGGCTCAGGACCATCAGCTAAAGACCCTTATCTGATGGTAGTCTTCTGCTTTAGCCTCTGTCCACCTGGTACTGCCTGAGCCTCTCCAAGCTCTCTTGTAACAGGATGGCTTCCTCAAAATGAGCTTTGATCCCTGAGCATTTAAATGAAGCTCTCACTATATAGTCTTACCCTTTTGTTTTATAAGTCAATCCCTCTGATTCAGGATGATGCTGGCTTCCTCATTTCTAATCACACACTTCTTGAAAGCTATTTCCATTTGAATAAGATGTAAACAAAAAAGGAATAAATAGTCGATAGCTTGTTCTTTTAAATTTCAAAGTTTTCATAGCAGACTCTAAACCATTATGAATTGTCATAATTTTACACATTGGAGTAGATAAGGCAGCCCAGTTAGTAATTTTGCTCCAATGACTAGAGTAGAACACAGCAGGACAATGGAATATAAGTTCATCTAATGTAAAAAGGACTTAGGATTTCTATCAGTCCTTTCCTAAAGGTATCTGGTGGGATTGATCTTACCATCAGTTCCAGCCCACAGATGTTAGAGACTGGGGCAGAGAGAATGTCTGGTAAGGGTAGGAATGGCATTTGCCTTTCAACCTCAGTAAGTGAAATTGAGGCAGAGAGTGTTGCTGGGCAAGAAAAAGCAAACTGTACTCTTCAAGAGCAGGCAGAACATCTTAGTCATCTTTGGATCTTCAGATCACGTCAGAGGTGAGCAGCATACATTTGTTGAATTAAATATCAACACCAAAACAATTTCGATTTCCACCTCTACCACTATTTGTATATCTATCTGTCTGTGTACACACACACTACTTTTATGCATTGCCTTAGAACCAGTTTGGGAACTTTGTTGTTGTTGTTGTTAATGTATAAAGATGACAGATAATATTCACAAGTTTGACACCACTCTAAGGATTTTGTGAATATTCTGCATTAGTTGCTCTAGTTCTCTTTCCCATCGTGAAGTCATATCAGAATGCAGGTTGATGAAAGTGAGGTCATTATAGTTATAATTTAAATCTGCTTTAGTTTACTTACAAGCATTGGGTTTTTTTTTTAGCCTTTATCAGTAATCTCTTATAACATATTAGTGTGTTGATAATCTTTGCTTCATAGGATCCAAGTTCTATTACTCATGTAGCATTTGAGATATTAGACCTTTCCTACTTGGGAAAATAAGATTCTGCTTACTTTAACATTATTTTTAAGGTGGAACTTTATTAAGTTCATATTTATTTTCTTTGATTTTGTATTTTACTTCTTTAAAGTGGACTGATTGGTCTTAACAGTATTATAATGTATACGGTAGGCTACTACCTAACCTAGAAATTTGACCTGATGTTATTTTCAGATTTTAAAATTTCACCCATTGCTTGTGTCTTAGGGTACAGGATTCCTGTAATAACCACACAATTTCCATTAATTATTTAAGTTCATTAGCTACATTAATAATACATTAACATGAAAAAAGATCTTCTATCATTAGGGTAAGTAGCTATAAATATAGGTTTTGTTCTGAGCCCTTAAGGATAATTTGAGTTGTTTTTGATGATTAGAATCCTAATATATTGATCTTTGATGTATGATATTCTTGTCTATTTTCTTTAAAGCTAATTTGATAGCTCTTAGTAAACTGTCCTAATCTACAATGATAACCAGATTCTAAATTTTATTAGTCTGTTTAGACCAAAGTCAGCTCCTAGAATGATGCCTGCAAGAGAATTATAGTGACCATACTGAAAAATTGATGCAATGTCCTCCTGATATTTTTATATGTGTTAATGAGTTTGACTCGGTCAAAATTTTAGAGCTGAAAGAAACCTTGGGGGAGGGAGAGGAGGCCATCTGCACCCTTCTGGTGTTCCCTTGAGCAAAGGATGTTTCTGAGATATATGGATTCTTAAGAACAGTAGATCTAGTCCTCATCTCTCATTTCTCAGATGTAGAAATGGAGGCTTGGAAAGGTGAGATGACTTGCCTAAACCTACATAGTTTGCCTTTTACTTTTAACTAAGTCACAGAATGTCTCCTTTGGAATTAATTTCTCTTTTTTTCCCCTCATGGTATTCAGCTGCAGGTGAGAATAATTCTTGTAACTAGGTAGTGTATCTGAAAGTTAAATAGAAAAAAACATGCAACACTGTGCTCTTTGTAGCATAGTTACTGATGGTACCACCAGATAGATGACACTCATAGATATTCATTATGAGGAAAACTTGGTTACCTCTGTATTTTTAGCCATTTGTTCTCTAAATATTTATTGAACATGGGTATGGTCTTTACTCTAAGGAAACTGCTATTCTGGTGAGAGACAATAAACTAGTAAACCAGCAGTAGTGATAAGTTGTTATGCGGAGAGCTAAAGTAAGATATTGAGATAGCAAGTTACATTAGGTGCCGCAACTTCTCCTGAAGTTGTGGCATTTAAGTTGATATCTATTGACCAGAAGAAGCCATTCAAGCCAAGGTTCAGGGAAATTAACTTTCCAGGCAAGAATAGCTGTGTAGAAGCCTTGAGGCAAATATGGTGTTATGGTTGAGGATTGGAAGATTGTCGGTGTGGCTAGAGCAGGGGTCCCCAAACCCCGGGGCTGCAGACCAGTACTGGTCCTTGGCCTGCTAGGCACGGGGCCCTCACAGTATGGTGCCCTCCCCCCGCCCCGCATCCATGGAAAAATTGTCTTCCATGAAACTGGTCCCTGGTGCCAAAAAAGTTGGGGATCACTGGGCTAGAGAATTTAATGGATGAGGAGGAGAATGGTGACCAGGTAAGAAGAGGCCAGATGAATAGAGTTTTGAAAGCTAGGTTAATGATGAGTTTGGAATTTATTCTGGGTGTGATTAGAAGCCACTGAAGATTTTTAAATGAGAGACACATGATCTGATTTACATTTCCTTCCTTCCTTCCTTCCTTCCTTCCTTCCTTCCTTCCTTCCTTCCTTCCTTCCTTCCTTCCTTCCTTTCCTTCTCTCTCTCTCTCTTCTTCTCTTCCTCTCTTCTTCTCTTTCTTTTGTTTATTTCTTTCTTTCTGCCGCGCTGGGTCTTTGTTGCTGCGTGCAGGCTTTTTCTAGTTGTGGCAAGCGGGGACTACTCTTATGGTGCTCGGAGTTCTCATTGTGGTGCCTTCTCTTGTTGTGGAGCCAGGCTCTAGGCATGTGGGCTTCAGTAGCTGCAGTGCGTGGGCTCAGTAGTTGTGGCTCGTGGGTTCTAGAGCGCAGGCTCAGTAGTTGTAGCTCACGGGCTTAATTTCTCCACAGCATGTGGGATCTTCCTGGACCAGGATTGAACTTGTGTTCCCTGCACTGGCAGGTGGATTCTTAACCACTGTGCCACCAGGGAAGTCCCTGATTTACATTTCTTAAAAGTCACTCTGTTTATGGAGCATGGAATGTAGGGAAGCAGCAGTGGAAGCAGGACAGCCAGTTGGGAGGCTGCTGTTGTGCTCTGTCAAGGTTTGAATTAGGGTGCTAGCAGTAACAGTAGACAAAGAGGGGCCCACTTGAGTTATATTTTAGGGCTGGGGTTTAGAGAACTTACTGATAGATTGGGCAGAGGGAGAAGGAGGAATCAAGGTTAATTCTGGACTTTTATCTTGAGTAATTGGATGAATGGGACCTTTACAGTGATCGGGAAGAGTGTAGAGTTAGGTTCTGATGACATGATGTTCGAGACTTGGGTCATTGGGGGAGATTTGCTGTGAGACTTTGGACTAGTATCTTGTCCTCTTTATAAAACTTTCTCCCTCTGTAAAATGAGGGGTTTAAACTAGGCATTCTTTAAAGTGCCCTCTATCTTTAGAATTTTCTGAGCTGTGGGTTGATTTTAATGTGAAATATTCTGTGGGAGTGTAAGAGCAGGTTTTATTAAAGGGAAATATTAAGGGCAAGTAAGCCTGATGGGAACTTGAGTCTTGCTGGCATTTCCTAAGCTTCCTCTGTCACCACCTTTTTGTGGAATTGAACCTGAATCTGGTTGATTTCCTTAAAGCCATTATGAACACTGTGTTTACTATTGAATCCATGTGAAAGATGATGAGAGGTGAATCTTTAGTACAAGAATTGGCATGTTTATAGCATTTAACTCAACAAATATTTTTCATGTGCTTACTAAGTGTTAGATAAAACTTGAAAGTCAGCTCTGGGCTCTATTAAATTAATGTGACTTTTTTTTCTTTAATAGCAAAAGCAGACATGTGTCAGTTTAAATTCAACATCTATGTATTTGGTAAGCGGAGGCCTAAATAACACTGTTAATATTTGGGATTTAAAATCAAAAAGAGTTCATCGATCTCTTAAGGTAAGTAACTTTTTTTTTTTTTTTAATCCTTCCAGAAATGGGTATCCCACAATGTGTTTATTAGGAGTAGTTACCAAACTCTTAATTTTGAACTCTTATGATAAAAATAAGCTGCTTCAGAGTTGAAGTGAGATTTGTTAGGGAAAATAAAGATGCTGTGTAGCCAAAAACTTAATTTCTTTGGTTTATTTTTCCCTCCATTTATGTCACTATATTGCTATATTGCTGGGGTTAAAACTTTTTCCTTATTTTTTACTTTTTTCTGCTCTTGTTTGAATGAACCACTTCATTAAAAAAAATATATGTCCTGTTGTCATTAGAGATCTTTTTAAGGCACTTTGAAAAAGTGAGAGTGGTTTTGGGATGACAGTAGTATGCAGTCTAGTAATCAGAGTTGGGAATATGGCTTCTTAATTCTCTGCTACTGTTTGTGTTATTTTTGTGTGTATGTATTTTCATCTTGGTAATGAAATGTTTCTAAAATGATTTACTATTTACAATTAGTGTTTCTTTAATAGTTAGCTTTTTGCAGTTTCAGAAAATGAAAATAATCATCATAAAAGCCTCTGTTTTTTGACTTCTGTCCTTTTAATATTTGGAAGTTTATCTTTAAAATTATTTTTAATTTTTATATGTCTTTTTAAGAAGTTTTAATATGCAAAATTTTAAACATGTTTTTATATATACACATACATACCTATATACACAGAGAAAGAGCTTCCTTTAACTTATCCACGTAGTCATCATCTAACTTCAGTGATGATCAGCTCATGGCTGGTATTGTTTTATCCATGTGCTCATCTGCTCATCCTCAGAACTTGAGAGTATTTTGAAGCAAATACCAGAGATCATTATCATTTTATTATATATCTTAATGTCATTGAGTTAATTCTTACTAAAGAAATAGTATATAGAAGAATGATTTTCTCTTAGCTAAGTTGAAATATAATCTTATGATTGCTGTTTAAAATATTACTTTTGGAAGTTCATTATTTTAAGTGTTAACTAAACTTTGAAGAGTCTTCAGGAAAATTGAAACGTTGCTAATAATGAGAATGCTTCACTTTTATTGAGTTCTTTGATATGCCAGCCACTGTGCTTAACATATTTATTCTATCTCAGCAACTCTGCAAAGCAGGTAGCATCATTCCTAAGTACAGGTGGAGAAAGTCAGACTCAGAGATGTTGAAGAACTTGTTCAATGTCAAGCAACTAGCAAGAGCAAAGATGAGAGGCACACGCGGATATTACGCATTGTTTAATCTTTTAAGTAGGAAATAATTGAATTCAGGCTATTCAGGGGGATATACCTGGTATAAATAGAGAATGTCTTAAAGAACTGAGAAGGGGTTAGAAGTCTGTTTTGTCACACCGTGTCACACTTAGGAGCATCACTTATTCCCATCCCTCCTTACTGCATGGCAAAATTCTGCTCATTTTTCCATCCTCAGCTGAATGACCTGTTTTCCACAGTTGAAATCAAGAAGACATACCTGCCTCTTTACAAAGTCATAAAAATTGTATCGGACCCCATGTTATAATTTCTCAAGTAGGAATGATTCACTACACGTCCACTTCTTTTTCCTTTCTCCTCAGACATTTTTTTCCTCAGGATAGCATTTATTTGATTTAAAAAAGAAATACAATGTAAAGGCATCTCCCGGCATGCTTCAAGGACCATTTGAAAAAGTTGTAAAATAAGTGGAATGTTATAGCTACTATTCTTGATATTACATTTATCTAGTTATTGGATACAAAGGCTGGTTTGTTTATCTTATTAAGATATGACATCAAACTGTTAAAAACTATGCTGATCACTATGCTCCTAGACTAGATATCTCTAATTTAATTTTAGAAAACATAGTCCTCGTGAACTCTGTTTAAAACTAAGCAGTTTTATTTCCTCAAAGTGGATTCCTCTTTGGAGTTGGGAGACAGTCTAGTATAGTGAGAGGAAAATAAGCTCTGGGGTGTGACCTGGATTGAATCCTGACTCTACCACTGGCAGTTCTGTGAGCTTGCACAGTTTCTTAACCGTAGTTAACTCATCTGTAAAATGGGGAGAATGGCCTTGCCTCCCATGATTGTTCTAAAGTTTAATAACATATAAAACTCTCAGCCTTAGTTGGTACTCAGCAGATGGAAGCAGCAGCCCTCAAATCTCAGACGTGCTTTGCTCACTCTGGCTGTGGGGCTTTTGTGTTTTGCTCTCTTCCATTTTGTAGTGTCAGGTTTCTTTCTCCTTCCCCTAACTTACCTCTTACTACTTTCTTTAAGGTTGAACTCAAGCTTTGTGTCTTCCATAAAGCTTCCTGTCAGCTCAGTTCACAGTGTTGCCTCTTTCTCCTTCCTCTGCCACTTTGCCTCTGCCACTCATTCAGCATTCATTCTGCCATTTGCACGTTCACTTAAATGCCCTGTCTTCTCAATTGAACAGTAATAGTCTCAAGGGCAGGGACTCTCATAATAGTCAACTTGCAATAAATGTTACTTGTCAGTGGAAGTGAATTCTTCCAGGTAGACGTAATGCCATTTAGAGAATCACCTCTCCTTTATGTCTCTTGTTTCAGAGTGCCTGATTGTTATTATGGTGAGGAAAATAAATCTTTGTTCCCTGTAAAGACATGGTGTTGATCAGATAGTTTACTACTCATTTGAGTAATTTCTTTTTAGATTATTTGAGGAAAATGTTAAAGTAAACATTAGATTGACAGATACATAATATTTACAAAATGTGAAATTTACAAAAAAAATGAACATGTGCTGTTTGAAAGTTGTGTGGCACTGTATTTACTTTCATTTCTTTCATTCAGGATCATAAGGATGAAGTAACTTGTGTAACATATAACTGGAATGACTGCTACATTGCTTCTGGATCTCTCAGTGGTGAAATTATTTTGCACAGTGTAACCACTAATTTATCTAGTACTCCTTTTGGCCATGGTAGTAACCAGGTACAGTATGGGTTTATTCAAAATAAAGTTGATAAGATAGATTTTTAATTATCTTACATAAGACAATGAATTTAAGTTTTTAAAAGTAAGTATTTTAAATTTGCATTTAGCTCGCTTAAAAAACTTACAGGTAGCTATTTTTTAATGGTACTATTTACAAGCTAATTCATACTAGATGATGGTGCTTATGAGTTCAGTTATGCCATTGAATAGTCATATGCTTCTAGAACTTAACTATGTATAAAAAATACAGATAATTGTTAATAGAGTAAGCCCAAAACATGGATATTAATTTATGACATTACAATTACAGAAGTGTTGCATAGCTTAAACTGTGTCAGCTACAAGACAGATACTTCTGTTCATAAATACTCTGGTGGACATGGAATAATTGTATTTAGGCACAGGATAAATTAAGTTTTCATTTTTGTTTGTTTCAAGTATGTGATAAAGTATCGAAGCATATTCATGTATTTCAGGTTAATATAGGAGTATTTTGGTTTTTTTGGCCACATGGCGTGTGAGAGCCATCTTATGGAAAAAAAACAAACAAACTTTTTGACCAACCCAATATTAAGGTTAGCTCTTTACATGTCCACATTATAGTTCCAAGTGTGGCTTGTTTCTTTGTCCTCAGCCAGCGTCTAACTTTGTGCCTTGCATGGAAAAGATCGTCAATGAATATGTAAATGGATGAACATTTAAAGATAACAGAGATTTTAACAGGCTAATAAAGAACTTTGGGAGAGGGATATTTTATATGGAGGAAATCGTGGACAAAAACAAGGAGAAAGGGAAGCGCGTGGGTTTTATATAGGGCTAATGTGAGACAAAGATTAGAAAGGTAAGCAGGAACAGAGTTGATGTGGGACTTTGAATGCCAGACTGAAGGCTTGGCTTTTATTTTGGAAGATATTTAGGGAACTAGTCAGAATTTTTTGATTAGTCGAATGTCAGAATCGTAGGATCCTTGAGCTGAAAAAATCCTTTAGAGCAGGGGTCCCCAACCTCCGGGCTGCAGACCA
Organism: Hippopotamus amphibius kiboko; assembly: GCF_030028045.1. NCBI lineage: Eukaryota > Metazoa > Chordata > Mammalia > Artiodactyla > Hippopotamidae > Hippopotamus > Hippopotamus amphibius. The sequence goes on along the minus strand of NC_080192.1, from coordinate 24,273,300 downwards.
CTGCCGGTCCACAGACTGTTAGGAACCAGGCCGCACAGCAGGAGGTGAGCAGCCAGCAAGCGAGCGAAGCTTCATCTACTGCTCCCCATCGCTCGTATTACCGCCTGAACCATCTCCCCCCCCACCCCCGCTGTGAAAAAATTGTCTTCCTTGAAACTGGTCCCTGGTGCCAAAAAGGTTGGGGACCACTGCTTTAGAGCTAATCTCACTTTCTGCATTCTGTGGATGAGGATAAGTGATTGCCACAGAGGATGTATTAATATTGTCATAAAAATAGGAAATAATATTTTGTTTTTGCATTTTTTTGGTTGTTTGTATTATGATAATGAGGACATAAAACCTAAGCCCTTAAACGTTGGGACTATTGGAAAAAAATGTTATCTAGTGTTCAGATACCTTGTTTTTCAAAGAAATAATCTTCTCCTTCTTTGTTCTCTTTCTTCTTCCTCTTCTTCCTCTTCTTCTCTTTCTCTTCCCCTCATCTTCCTCCTCCTCCTCCTCTTCTTTGGTATATTAGAAGCATGATTAATTTAGATTTATAAATTCTGGGTTGACTTCTCAGTAACATATTGATAAATATTAGGTCAGGTACTACCATGCATATTCTTAGATTTCAGTTTTTATTGTATTTTGCTAGGGAGTTTTAGTATTAAAACGAGAGGAAGGACTAGTCCTGAAAACATTAGGTTTGGTTATTGCTCTTGGCCTTATTGTGTGTAAAATATTAAAGTTTTAAAAATTGAGATAACTTACATATAATAAAGTACATATGTCTTAAATATATAACTTGATGAATTTTTATACATATATATACCTGTGTAAATACATACTACCAAAATCAAGATACAGAACATTTCTGGCATACTAGAGGACTCCCTCTTAACCCTTTCCAGTCACCACTCATATTTCTTAAGGGAATTGTATGTGTCTGGTTTCTTTTAGTCTTCATTATGTACACTTTGTCACATGGAATAGTAGTTCATACTGTTTCACTACTGTGTGGTGTTCCATTGTATGGATGTGCCACAATTTACTTATCCATTCTGCTGTTGAAGGACATATGAGATGTTTCTAGTTTGTAGCTATTGTGAGAAAGCTACTATGAATATTCTTATATAAGTCTTTTTGTGGATATATGTTTTCATTTCTCTTGAGGAAATACTCAGAAGTGAAACTGCTGGGTCTTAGGGTAGGCATCAAGTTTTACTTTATTAAAAATTGCCAAAACGTTTTTAAAGTGCTTGGCCATTGTATACTTCTACCAGCAGTGTATGTGACATCCAGTTGCTCCACGTTTTTGCTCATACCAAGTATTGTCTATTTTATTAACTTTAGCCACTTTGATGGTTGTGTAGTTGTATCTTATTGTGGTTTTAATTTGCATTTCTGTATATTAAATGAGTTGGGCACGTTTTTATGTACTTTCTTTTGTGAAGTGACTGTTCAAATCTGTTCCTCCTGTTTGTTTGGGGTTATTTGTGTTTTTCAGATTGATTTATAGTTTATTTTGTATTCCAGTTGGAGTTATCCTTTGGATATACATGTTGCATATATCTTCTTTTAGCCTACGGCTTGCCTTTCCACTCTGTTGATACCTTTAAATAGAAACGAACAGAAGTTCTTAAATTTATGTCTATTATGCTCCATTTCAAATTAATTTTTGTATATGGTATGAGATATGGGGTTCATCTTTCCATACAGGTATATAATTATGCCAGCGTTATTTATTGGAAAGACCATCTGGTTGCCACTGGGGTGAGTGTAGGTGGTGAGAGGGTTTGGAGAGCATTGCAGGCAGCGGTTATCACCTTCGTAGAGTTCTTAAATTCTTACCACCATTTATTGTGTTTCAAGTACAGTGATCATTGCTTTATATGACATTTTCTCATTTATTCTTTGCTACCCACTTGTGAGGTATAGGTTATTCTCATTTTACAAATGAGAAAACAGACTCCAGGACTTTGAGATCACAGGATTCTTAATTGACGATTTGAGGGTCGACTGTTGAAGAGTGGTAGCGTTGTTTCCTTTTGGATCTCTTTCTAGCTCAGGAGCAGCTGAACGTATAAGGATTTGAGGATACAAATCTTCTGGAAACTTTGCAGTATTCTCTTGTCACTTTGTGCAGGAGTCCAAAATTTATTCTTATCTCTTTTTCACATGAAAGAAATATATTTTAAAATTCTAGGTGACAGGTTGCTGTATTGTTGATTTTCAAAGGATTTTCATTGATTATTTTGCGTGGCAAAACTGAATTTATCTTCTAGTTTAGGAAGACAGTAATGCTCAGAGCTTATCTCTTGTGCAAGGTTAGATGAACCAGAACCTAGATTTTCATGTTCCTGCTGCCTCCTGCTCGGGCAGTTGGCATCTCTATAAGCTTTTTTGGTATAGCTTTATGCTATAAATCCCACATTTATTTGGAGAGCTAGCTGTGTGAGCCTGGACAAGTGACTTAACTCTCAAGCCTATTTTTCCTTAACTGTCAAGTGAGAATGAAAATATACTTTCAACAGGGATTTCCCCCCCACCCCCCAGGGCTAGTTGAGATGCTAGCATAGTTCCTAACGTGTGGTAGAAGATCAGGGAATTTAGTGTGAGCTTTAAATGAATAATCATATTAATTTATTAAAATGGCTTTTGTGATTTACTTCCACAAACTGGTTTGAAGATCTTTAGGTTTAAAGCATTCCCTCCAAACCCCTGCTAATTAACCAGTTGTAACTTGACCTCAGTAATCATTTTGAGTTTTAGAGCAACTTAAAGTAAGGAGAGCATTAAAGGTGAAGAAGTCGAACTGGAGTGTGTTGGTCTTTTTCCCTTTTCCTGGAGTAAATGCTTATCTATTTTTCGTGTACTATATTATTTCATTTTTTTCTCTACGCCATTAAAGCAGAGTGCGTGGGCTAGGAAATACCAGTTGGCCCGTGTGTATGTAAGTATGCAGTTTCAGTTTTCTTAGTGAAGAAAGAGTTATGGTTTTGCATATTTATGTTTCCATTTTACAGGCAGCATAATTGAAATCTGTGGAGTTTTTTTTTTATTAAAATTCCTCAAAATTCATTTAAGATTTCAAGTATATTCAATATTCATTTTTAAAATTTAAACAATGTTCGTAAAAATTTCAAGTCTGTCTGAAAATTGACATAATTCAATTCCAATACACTGTCACCCAGCCCATTTCTGTGCTGATCAGTTTTACTATAGGGTTTGAGTTTTTGGGAAAAATAGCAGGTAGGGCACATCTAATGATTAAATTAAATTTTTCTATTTTTGTTTCTATGAGCAATCAAGAATTTGAAATCTTTAAAAATCATCAAATTTATTTCTTAGCAAAAGTGACAAAACCAGGGAGTCTCACTGAATCTGCATTATACTGAATTTCATATTGGAAATGAGATTGCCCGAATATATTTAGAATCTTACTTTGAAGTGTCTGAGCTGAATTGAAGCTATTAGTTTTTTATGGATTGCAGTGTCTGTCTGCAGGGGAAAAAGAGCCTTTCTGCTTCTGCAGAGCTGCCAGGGCTGACAGAGTCCTTAGATTATAATTGCGAGTTGCTATTTGGCAAATTCAGCAGCTTAGGCTCACAAATAGGTTAACCTGTGTTGCCTTTCTCAGACTGCAGCCTTTTTGAAAGCAGTTAAGAAGTGAATCATTTTATTGATTCCTTAGGTTTTAAAAGTGATCTTTAAATGTAATATCTGTGAGATTTTAAATGTAACACTTTTCCAGTATATGTTAAATAAGTCCATTTTCTTCAGTGAACTTTTTGACATTTTAGGTATAGATTTTGTAGGTATTAATAAGCATTTTGAGTATGGAGATCTGGTAAATAATGATTAATTACATTTTTAAAATAAGTATTTTATCAAGAATGAGTTTAATTCCAATTTGGTTATCTGGTTTTGTTTATATCTGAACTTTGGCACTCAAAAAGTTTGACTGACTATCTAGAATAGTGGTTTCCTTTATGTTATGTGGACATGTTGGTATACAGTTGTATACTATGGTATAATATGTCCTCGATTCTCTCAGTATAGTTCCTTAGTATTTGTATACTTTTCTAACCTTTATATTATGTTTTTGAGCAGTTTTATGATCGACACGTTGGCATAAAATAAACTTCTATATATGTTGCTTCTCAAAACATAATTTTTTTCCTTTTGTTTTTCTCTTCTAAATTTTCTTTAATAGGAAGTGCTTTGAAGAATGTTTTATTGCAGTTTATCTGTATAGCTCTGTCTTCCTTCCATAAAGTTATAATCATTCTGTTGGTCCAGTCTTGTCTTCTGCTTTTTCTTATTAGTGTTCTATTCTAGGTATTCTCATATTGCTAGTCTTCACAACTATAATTTTTAATGGCTACACAATATTCCATTGTTCAAATGCCACAGTTTATTTAAACACTGCTGTATTTTAGGTATTTTCCAAGTTTTTATAATCACAGTGAGTAACATGTTAATATTGTTCCCATAAGTATATGTTTTCTGCTTTTTTTTTTTAATTTTTAATTTTTTGGCTGTGTTGGGTCTTCGTTGTTGTGCTGGGCTTTCTCTAGTTGAGGTAAGCAGGGGCTACTTTTCCTTGTGGTGTGCAGGCTTCTCATTGCAGTGGCTTCTCTTGTTGCAGACAGGCTCTAGGCACGCGAGCTTCAGTAGTTGCAATACATGGGCTCAGAAGTTGTGGCGCACAGGCCCTAGAGTGCAGGCTCAGTAGTTATGGTGCACAGGCTTAGTTGCTCCACAGTGTGTGGGATCTTCCCAGACCGGGGATCGAACCTGTGTCCCTTGAATTGGCAGGCATATTCTTAACCACAGCACCACCAGGAAAGTCCCTGTTTTCTGCTTTTGACTTTTTCTTTGAGATTACAAATTCTCTTTCAACATAACTCAGTGGCAGGCTCACATTTTCTTTCCTTGAGGAGTTAAAAGTGTGTTACTCTAGCATGTTTGGTCTCAAATGTCTGATGATAATTTAAGTATTTTTTCCCTTATAAATCACTTGTGCTTTTTCCCTGTGTGTCCAAAGGATTTTTTTTTTCCTTTAAAATCCAATAATTTTACTAGACTGTGTCTTGGTGTTGGTCATTTTGTATTGCTATTCATAGGTACGTGATGTGCTTAATATGTAGTTTCAAATCTTTTCTTCTTTCAGGATGTTTTCTTGAATTATAGTTTTTAGTATTTGATATTTTCTTTATTTTTGTTTTTTCTTTGTTGGATCTTATCTTCAGTGATTTACTACTTTCTCTCAAATCATTTTGAATTTTTTCCTTATTTTTGATTTTTAAAAGTTCTTTCCATTTGACCTATCTTTAAGGTGTTATTTGTTGTATTTATTCATTCTGTATTCCTTTTACATTTAATGAGGGCTACATATTGTAGCCATCATTTTTAAAAGGATTAAAATTTCTAATTCTTTTCCAGGTTCTGACATCTCATTTCTGAGTTTTCTGAGTCTGATTTCTGTGGTTTTTTTAATGTTTGTATCATTTTATTGTCTTTCTGGTCATCTGCTGAGAATGTCTTTCTTCTTGTTTTCTTTGTTCTCATAATCACTTTCTATGGGATTTATCTGTGAAGTCAGTATTCCCTAAACTCCTAAACAGAGCTGGAGTTTAGAGGATATCTTTTCTAACTTTTCTGAGGTTGCTTGGCTTTGTTCGACTCCTGTACTTATATGTGAATTCTCACTTTTCTTCAACTATATTGACTCCAACCCATTCAAGTTTGTTTCCACACCTAGTAGTGTCTCCTCAGTATGGTGTCCTGACCTGGGAAGGTGATGCCTTGGCTGGACAGTTTTGGGAGTTCATTGGAGCTAAACTGCTCTAGCCTTTCAGATCTTTCCGCAAACCTCTTACATAGAACCACTAATGCAGTGGACATTCCTGGTTTAGCTGATGTTGTCTAATTGGCCACCATACTTTCCTGTGAATACCTTTTGGCTATTTGGGGCTTTTCCTGTTCTCAGATCTGTCTCAGTCCCTGTAATTTCCTTCTGCTTCCTCTTGCACAGATACTAATACTATGAAAGACTGTGGCTGTTAAATGTTTGACCTACTAGTGAGTATTTTGGGGCTCATGGGGATATCTGATGGCCTAGTTTTGTTGTAAATGTTGTTCATGGGGTTTTAGTTTTGCTATTTGGTTTGCTATCTGTAAAACACACACACTCACTCACAATACTTCTACTCACTGCCTGTGCTGGGATTCCCCAAGACCAGGTTTGATGATTACTAGAAAGACTCACAGGGCTCAACATATAGTCATTCACATGGCTATGATTTATTACAGTGAAAAGATACAGAGCAAAATCAGCAAAGGGAAAAGGTGCATTGGGTGAAGTCCCAAGGAAACCAGGCATAAGCTTCCAAGAGTCTTCTCTCAGTGGAGAGGATGTACTTAATTTCCTCAACATCATATTGTGACAACAGGTATGGAACATTGTCTCCCAGGGAAGCTTGGTAAAGACTAATTGGCCAGGGACATTATTGGAGGCTGGTTACCGAGGCACCCTCTACCTAGCATGCACTGAACTTCCAGACTCTAGTAAGGAAAGCAGGTGTTCAGCCCTGGTGCAGCCATAAACTGAGTGTTTTGCACAAATAGTTTAGGCACAGTGAGCCACATTCTGCAGTTAGGGTGGGGGGAACCCTCCAAAAACCCAAGTTCCAAGACTCCAGCCAAGGGCCAGTCTTGAAAGCAAGACTTTCTAAAGATAAGCAGTCTCAGGCCTGCTCGTGCACACACACGCACACAAATGGGGGCATTCAGGGAGATTAAAAACTCTGCCACCGTCATAATGTCTATCTTCTCAGAGTCCTCTAGTTACAAGGACTTTAAGCAAGACAGAATTGTGTTCAGATTTCCAGTTTTGAAGAGGTTATTGCTGCAATAGTGTGACGGCTGGATAGCAAGCCATTGAGAGTGGAAATGGGCAGTGGCTCAGGTGACAGATGATTGGTGCCTGAAATAAGACACTGGGAATGAAGAAGAGGGAGGAATGGAGTTGAAGAGATGCCGTATATTTATGAGTGTGTATATGTATGTATGTTTGTATATATACATATATATCTATAGATATATATATGTCAGAGACTAAAAAGCTATAAGAACGTGAAGGTACATTATCTCTGAAGGGGAGGCTTCTTTAAGTGTAGGAACAAAGTCATAAGTCATGGGACAAGTCTGATATATTTAAGTACATAAAAGTTTAAAATCTGACAAAAAGCAAGATGATAAAAATCAACAAAATTGAAAGGAAAATGGGGAAAATATATCTATGAGAACATTAATGTCCTTAAAATAAGATCAATTGCAAATTAGTATTTTAAAAATCTTAATAGTACAATAGAAAATAAGCAAAGTAGATTAATGGGCAATTCACAAAAGAAGGAAGACCAGTGGTCACTTAGCATTTTTCAACTGAGAGCCTTTAAAGCATGAAAAACAATGAAATACAAATTCTTTTATAAAGTAGCAATTTTAAAAAATAATAGTGCGGATACTTGGAAATTGGAAATAACCCTAGTGTCCAACATTAGATTATTTAGACAAATTGATATATAGTCATATATTATCCAGCTATTAAAATCATGTAGTAGAAAATATTAATAACACAGCTAACTTTATAATAATAAAATATGGTCCTTTTCTGTTGCTACTCTACTTAAACATAAACATAAATACACACAGAAAAATACTTAAAGGATGTCCTCCAAAATATTAACCAGTTTTTCTCTAGGTGGTAGGATTATGGATGGCTTTTCTTTTCCTTTTTGTGATTTAAAAAAAAAAAAACATTTCCAAATATTTATAGCAAGGGTCACCAAATTATGACCTATGGGCTGGCTGTTATTTTTCTTAGAAATAGCTTGACTATGGAACAAGGTGGGAACATAATAAATTCTGTTGGTACTAAAATGAGTTGATACTTATTTTAAATATAATTTAGATTAATATTTAATTTATCCAGGGTCATTAGATATTCTCTTAATTATATTCTAAAGAGATGATGATTTAATAGATGTAGAAACTTCAGAAATGAAGGTCTGTTATCGAAGAGATAGAGAGGAGTTATTGAAAGAAACCAGTGTGGGTACTTAAGGGTCTTTTAAAAACTGATATGTAAAAGATGCTCAAATGTATGGTACATAAATGATGAATATGTGAGTCATGAACCTGTGAGAAAAGTGGCAACACCTGCTATGTACCTGGCTCTTTGCAGAAATGCTGTTTAATCCTTAAAATGTTTCTTCGTATACATGGATACCTATAGTAAAATTTAATTTATAAATTAGACACAGTAAGAGATTAAGAACAACAGTAATAAAATAGAAGAGTTATAACAATATACTGTAATAAAAGTTAAGTGAATGTGATCTCTCTCTTTCTCTCAAAATATCTTGTACAAATTTAATGCCATTTCCATCCTAACTAAGCATTTGTCACACACTATGGCTGTAACTTGCAGTTTGAGGTATGCAGCAAAACTAGCACTAATTTCTTTTTCCTTCCTCATAATTTCATGGATAGAAGATTCATTTTTACCATAGTTTTTTTTTTTCTTTCCTTATTACGGTTGAGAACTTTCACCTTTTCACTTAATGGAAGCACTGCACCTAGCTTCTCTTTGGCATATCTGAATTGCCACTGTCACCGCTGTTGTACTTTGGGGCCATTATTAAGTAAAATAAGGGTTACTTGAACACAAGCCCTGCAATACCTCGACAGTTGATTTGACAACTGAGATGCCTACTAAGTGACTAATGGGCAGGATACCTTGGACAAAGGGATGATTCACATCCTGTGTGGGCTGGAGTGAGATTTCATCACCCTACTTAGAATAGTGCACAATTTAATATTTTTGAATTGTTGGAATTTTCCATTTAATATTTTTGGACCGTGGTTGACCGCGGATACCTGTAACTGTGGAAAGTGAAGTTGTGGACAAGGTAGAAACACTGCATATAAAGCAGTAAGCTCCTTGTTCTCTGCTGTATTCAAGCAGATTCTGGATGGCCCGTATTTTAAGGATGTTTTAGCAAATTACTCCTGGGCCTAAGAGGCTGAACTTTATGAACTTTGAGAATCTACAAGGTCTATGATTTTATGGTGGTGTTTTTTTTTTTTAAAGTTCTGCTTGTGCATTTTATCCAAATTTAGATGATATGAAGATTATATATATATATAATTATATGAAGATTGTGTGAAGGACTATAACTATATGAACTCTTAAAGTGCTGCAGAAATCTTTTAAAAGTTAATATTTTGCTTATGTTTTGATAGGTTGATATAACTCTGCAAAAGTTATAATTCACTAAGGATCTCTATATCTTTTGTATAGTCAAGGTCCATGTAGTTTCTTTCTTTTTTTTTTTTTTTTTTTGAGTGTAGACCAGAGGAAAGATTTGTCTATTCAAATGGATTTGTTTTTCCTCAACAAAAATGGAAAATATAAACCAACATTTTGTTTGTACTTTAGCCATATGAAAATGAGTCAAATTTAGTGGTTGGCTATAGTAATTATCTTACTTTAGGTGTCCAGTTACAAATACTCTTGTTTCCTTAGAATTTGTGTTATGTGATTCCTAAATATTTTGTTGTTGTTGAGGGCTAATACTTACTATTTTGAAACACCTTAGAAGTAGAATATGAGTTTTTAATATATAAAAGCTAGTGGTTTTAAATCTTTTTTGAGTGTGATAGATGAGATAGAACAAACAAAAAGCCCTCAGATTTGACTTTTGTTCTGCGGCAGTTTTATCTGGGTCCTATACGTGTAGTTAATACCTGCCTACTAGAACATGATTGACTCGGGACTATACCTAAACTGTTTGAAGGTGTCTTATAGCTAGTTTCCCACTCTTGTGGATTCCACTTAATATTCATTTCTATACTTATATTGCTATTTCTGTTTGGGGTAAATAGCTTAAATGTAAAATACTTAATTCTCAGCACAAAAAATGATAATATCAGTCAAGTTTGAAAGCAACGTTTTAGTAAAAGTAAATAAAACTCATCCAGTTTTATTCTAAGACCTGTTTACTCAGACTGTATCATTGTATATTCTTGTCCAGCAGAAACTAGAAAGAATGTCTCCAACTGCCTCCAGAGATGAGTGTTTTAGAGAAAGACTAGCATTGCCCTCAGGCCAAAGCTTCCGAAAGAGTGGATATATAGTCCATCCCCAGTCTAGAGTGTTGCCAATTCCCCCTTTTTATTTTAGTTAATTTTTTAGTGTGCTTCAGGTGTTGAGTTGCCAGCACATCAGATTCAAACAAATATATCTAAATATCAGAAGTATATATTGAAAACAAATACAAAAAATTATTGCTTATTCTCTACCAATGTTCCCTTATGCTTATTCATGATTTGACTGTGACTGGGCCTTTTATTTAGGTGGAATGTTCTATTCATGAGGAATTAATGTAATTTACCTCAATATATTGTATTTTTCTAATGAAAAAGAGGTGATTGAGGTAACTTTATGCCAACATCATAAAATCACGACAAATATTCAATTACTAGAATTAGGATGACTTAGGGTTATCTTACAGCCCACTACATGATTTTATGATTGTCATGATTGAAACCTGTTATGCTATAAACCAGAGACGTTGTAAATCCCTTATGAATAATGTAGTTGCTGGTTGGCCATTATTTATACTTTATATAAAATGTTCTTATGCATGCTCACAATTACATAAAATTTATTTTTATTTTTGTAGTCTGTTCGGCACTTGAAGTATTCTCTGTTTAAGAAATCGCTACTGGGCAGTGTTTCGGATAATGGAATAGTAACTCTCTGGGATGTGAATAGTCAGAGCCCATACCATAACTTTGACAGTACACATAAAGCTCCAGCTTCAGGCATCTGTTTTTCTCCCGTCAATGAATTGCTATTTGTAACTATAGGCTTGGATAAAAGAATCATTCTCTATGACACTTCAAGTAAGAAGTAAGTATAACATGCTCATTTCTTAATTTAGCAGCAAATAAGTATTTCATTAGCAGTCATATTTGTGATTTGTATAGACCTCTGATTAATATTAGAAGATCTAAAGTTTGTGTATTTGTTTTCTAATAAGATAGAATTTTCTTTTTCTTTCTATGCAGAAAAATCTAGATGAGTTGCGGGTGTTCTTTAGAGTACTTCTGGATGATGAATGTTGAGGGGTAGCATGTTAATGATTTCACATCTTTCTTTTAGCCTGCATGCATGTTATTCTTTTTCAGAATACAACTAAATTTGTATATTTTTAAAGCAATGTGATTAATTTGCTTTAAAAGTAATTCATTATCTAAAGCTATTCTAAGCTGTTAACATTTTGGGCTGGATGATTCTTGGTTGCGGGGCGCTGTCCTGAGCATTGTAGGATATTCAGCAGTGTCCCTGGCCCCTACTTACTAGATGTCAGTCGTACCTCCCAAATTAGCAAAAGTAGCAAAATTACACTCAGTTGAGAACCACTGATACAGAGCTAAAGGTTACATAATTCTCTTAAGTATTTAGGTCTGTTATGCCTTCTTGTCCTTTTTACAGTTATAGGTGTGCTTGGTTAGCTTAAAAACAAAAACAAAAAAAGCTGCAAGAGTGCTAGAGGTGTATTCAAGACATCTAACAATATCTAAAGATCATGTGAAAGGAAGTGGCAATATTATAATATTACTGCTAGGGAAGGACCGACTGTGAGCCCCTTTTTAAAGTTTACTGTTACTTATTTCCTTCTTTTTTTTTTTCCCTTTTTCTTTCTTGTTCTTTTCTTTTTGAACTAATTTACTGAGAACTCTAACAGTAAACCATTCCTCTAGTATACCAGATACTCCAGCAAGGAGCGCAGCTTCAGCAGATCAGTATCCCTATTTCTGTATTAGCTTCCAGGAGGATTAAGACTCATGAATTCTGTTAGCTTTTGGGTCAAGAGATGCATAACTAAGAGCAAAGTAGCAGCTGCTTCCTTATCAAAGGTCATAGTCTTCTAGAGGCCTAAGTGAGTCAGTAAATGGAAAGGGGATACTTAGACCCTCCTTACCCCTGAGGCTAGAGAGCCCTTCTTTGTGGAATAACATGCAGGAGTTCGATCATATTCACTGCCAAAATGATAATTACTCAAAGAAATAGGTCCTGTTACTAGAAGATATAGAATGTATCTATTGAAAGTGAATAGAAAAATAGAATGGCGTGCTTAGCAGTTCCTTTACATGCCATTGTATTAGAAATGTCTCTAGGTCTAATTCTAAATTTCTGCTGTAAACAAATATTTGAGATGGATAGTCTAAGTAACTTTGCCAAAATCTAAGTAACTTTGGTTTTGGTTTACAGTTATTTATATGTCGTATAAGCTGGTATGTATACATTCACATATCTGTATATACTTTGCTCTGCTTTCCAAAGGCTAGTGAAAACTTTAGTGGCTGACGCTCCTCTAACTGCAGTAGATTTCATGCCTGATGGAGCCACTTTGGCTATTGGATCTTCCCGTGGGAAAATATATCAATATGATTTAAGGATGTTGAAATCACCAGTTAAAACCATCAGTGCACATAAGACATCTGTGCACTGTATAGCATTTCAGTACTCCACTGTTCTTTCTAAGGTAAGATATTTTCTTTCTTTTCAGCATTTTTGATTTTACTGAATAAATCTAGTTCAGAATATAGAAATCATATGTTGTCAATTAAACACAGTGTAGTGTTGCTTCATAATCATTTTTATATCAAAGCATTATAAATAATTTTAGTACAAATCCATTTGATAGTTTTAAAACTTTTTTTTGTTGTTGTTGCACTTTTCACATTTCTCTTCAAAAATGTTAAAAGGCTTTTATGGTTCAGAGGGAAACTCACATTCACCAGCAAGCTTAAGATTTCTAAGGGAAAAAAATATTTTTTAAACTAATAGGGAATTTATAAAATATTAATGTATAGTGTGGAGCAATAGAAACCTGAGCTTTTAAATATTCCATTACATTTCAGTCAGGTTTAAATAAAGGCTGTTCAAATAAGCCCACAGCTGTGAACAAACGTACTGTTCATGTGAGTGCTGCTAGTGGAGGAGTCCAGAATTCTGGAATTGTCAGAGAAGCAGCCACCGCTTCCATTGCCACGGTTCTGCCACAGCCCACGACAGCAGCTGTGGGGAGAGGAACAGTTGCTGTTCAGGACAAAGCAGGTAAATGTTGCTTATATATAGTATTTGGAGTTCCTATGCTGTCTGCTCTCCAAATGAATATCATTATCATTTTCTTCAAGAACCTAGAACTTAAATTCATTTGAGTATTTAGGTAAAATTATTAGCAGATAGTGAGAATTGAAAAAGTGAAAAATTTAACTTTAGTTTTAAATTTTTAAAAGATTAATGAAAGGTACTTCACTTATTCTGTTTAGCTCAACTTCTGTTGTAAGAAATATTATCTTAAAAACAGAACAATGCCCATTCAGAAGTACCGCTACAGACCAGATGACTTTTCATTGTGTCTTTAGATTAATCAGTACAGAACAGGAAACTTTGATGCTTTCATTATGGTTTGATCTCTTAGTTAAAAAAGAAAAAAGCTGTTAATGGCTCCTTTCTTTCATATTTCAGAATGGAAAGTAAGTCAGGTGATGAACATATTTAAGTGCTGAATAGTGCCTGGCACATATTAAGCTATAAATTAGTCATTTGTTAAATAAAAGTAAATGAAAATGGTGCAATTTTTAAATAATTTCTTCTACTCTGATAATCATGTTGATGAAACAGTTCTTAAAGAAGAGTTCATTTAGACTTTGTGAAGGTGTAGTATGGTGATAAGCTTTCCCATACTTACTGTAGAAAAGATTCTTTGCCAACAATAAAGATCATAGTTCCGTAAGTTCCTGAAAGCCTTTTTATTTTAAGAACTTATGCTGTACTGTCAACTTTCAACATATTTTTAAAAGTATGCCTGATATACCAGTATATCTCCAAAGTATTCTTATCAGAAATGAATATACCTATGTCTTTTTGAATTCAGGACAAGTGCTTAACTTGAACACAAATATCTGTTGGTGTTTTTTCAGTATGCGTTTACTATTACCAAGCATAAGCAAAACTTTAATTTGTTAGTCTTGATAGTGTAGAATAGTTTTTTTAAAAAAAATAAGTATATTTACTCTAAATTATCTGTGAATATCTATATCAACCTTACATAGAGATCATTGTATATTATATAGAAAAATAATAAGGTCCTTGTTTAAGAACTTCTAGAAACAAATACTATTGCTATCTGTTTAAAAGAAGAAATAATGTTTGCCAGGATGTTAAATTAACTCTATTATGAAAATTGGCATTATTTTAAAAAATAATTATTAATTTTATTCATAATTGTCAAATATTAAAGTAAAGATTCTCATTTATTGTAAACTCCTGAAGTCTCAATGTCTTTCACTTAGTTTTTAATAAGGAAGTTTATGTGTAACAATGGCAGCATTAATCAGATATGGAAGACTTGGGTCTGCAGAGCCACCAATTAATGATAATTCTTAGCTGATTAGCCAAGTTTCTGGCAAAAATGAATGCAGCCACAAAGAGTTAGAAATTTGTGTTTATTAATTTTATTTTGAAATAATTGCTAACTTACAGAAAAGTTTCAATAATAGTACAAAGAACTCTTGAGCTCTAGGATGTCCTTTAGCAAATCCACCATTTTATACATTCTGCCACATTTGCTTCATCAGTTTCTCTCTCTCAGCTCGCACACACTTGCACACTTTACCCCCTGAAACACTGAGCATATCAGGCTTTAGTCTCAGACATGTCACCTTCCTACCTAGATGACTTTAGGCAGTTTTCTTAACTACTCTTTAGAGTCTTATTTTTCTCTTCCATAGATAATATTTACCATTTGGGGTTACTGTGAAAATTGGAGAAAATGTATCAAAAGTGCCCAGCACATGTGGGCCCTCAGTAAATTACAATGTTGCTAATATCATTGTTACTATTACTTTAAGCATTACCTAAAATAAATTTAAAATTTGAGAAAAGTTCACGTGGCTTCTACTAAAGGTGTCCTAATTTAGTTATTGAAAAGAACCTCTGCAGACTTGTTGCTAGTGCTCATTTTCATTAGGAAACAGCCATTTAAGAAGGGAAAAATAAGGCTTTGGCTATTTTCAAATAATACCAAGCTTCTATTTCATATAGTTTCAGAGGCTGGAGTTACGCATTCAAACTTGTTGAGGACCTAGAGAAAAAGAGAGGAAATTTCTTCTTAATAACCGTTTACACTCTTGGTATAAACACCCTGCAATGATGGTGATGTACAAATGTTTGGTCATATTTTAACTTTCTATGAGGTTATGAGCACGGTTTTTTTTCATTAGCCAGGCTTGGACATTTTTGAGTATTTTGAACAAAGCTAATCTTTGTTTTTAACCTAGGCTTTTCAGTTTTCATTTGGGACCAAGATGGCAAATAAGACACTTTTAAAAATGTAAGACAGTAATATACTACTGATTCAAATGCCAAGCTTTCATCAAAGTTCTTGAATCTCTAGAACTCAATCCTTGACCCCAAAATGAGCAAGCAGTTTCTAAGCCTATAGAGTCCCTCTTATAACGTCCCCGCCCTAAAGTCAAGCAATGTATGCTGAGAGAGAAAGTAAACTGCTGCATGTGTCTTTATTGCTGTCTACTGTACTATTCTTTTTGAGTTTGGTATTCTGGTTTTCTTCCTCTCAGTAAACTATCCTAAGGTTAGTGAAGTCATTTAAGGTCAGTAATGCTGAGAGCAGTGTTAGGTTGCCACTGTTAGTGAAGAAAAATATAAAAAAGGGAAAAAAGAGATCCATTCACTGCAAGTTGCGGAAAAGAACTAACATTGCTTGAGTGCTGCTATATGTTAGGCATTGTACTATATGCCTTGGAGACTTTTTTTGATCATTGGCAGATGATGCTAAGAGTGAACCAGTCACTAACAAAAATAAGTTGTGTTCAGTATACTTTGTTTAAGAAAAACATACATAAGTTATTTAGAAAAGTTCTATCAAAATAGATTTAAAAAGTGGTGTTATATGAGTAAATAAGTTACTTGTTTTTGAGGAGCCCTTCATTCCATGAAAATGATGGTTAACTGAGCTGTTGTTATATGCTGCTTTCTTTTCCTCATGATCAGAGTTGTTGTATTACCAGTGATACAGATAAGGCATTAATTTTTAGAACCTAGCTTCCCATGATAAATTTATTATGAGAAATAATAAAAATGTTTATTTTTATATCCAATTTCTATAAGGTCTGCCTCGATGCATAAACACAGATATTTTAGCCAAGGAAACAGAGAGTGGGAAAAATCAGGATTTCTCCAGCTTTGATGATACTGGAAAAAGTAGTTTAGGTGACATGTTCTCACCCATCAGAGATGGTAAGTCTGTTCAGATCAGAGGATCATGTTCTTTTGCTCTGGTAGTCGTGACATTTTTATTCTGGCTGAAAGATGTGGATAATAGCTTCCGTCTCACTCTATTCATGACAGTTGCTAATTTTCTCAGTCCCTGAGGTGGTATCTTTTCTTTTGCCCTAATATTTCAAATACTATCATTCCAAAATATATGCAAACAATTTTCACATGGGAACCAAGCAGATAGCTCTCAAGTTAGCATTTTAATTTCCACAGTAATTTCTTGAAGTTTTGCCTTTGTAGGCAGTCTTTTACTTGTATCTACTTCTAACTAAGTCTTCCCCAAATCTTGGATATTTTGATAGGCAGAACATATCTTTCCAACATTAAAAAAAAAATTTGTTTCTTTGATTATTAGTATTTAATTGGTATTAAGTGTTTTCATGGAGAAATATGACTGGGGGTTAAATTGCCTCATCTTTTACACTATGTATGAAAGTACCACACACACACACACACATTTCCCATTGCTAGTAGATATTGCCATTAAAAAGAAAGAAGCCAAAAAAACAAACTCTGCCAGTTGTTGAGTGGGAATATTATATATCATTGTCCTTCGCTCTGTGTGAACTAGGCACATTTTGGCTCTGCATTTTTGGTGCTGATGTTCGTACTATTTTCTTTAATGGGATCGTCTCACTACTAATAGCGGTATTATCAACAGTATGGGTAAATTTCTAGAGGATAATTTGGCAGACTTTAATATTCATACTTTTTGGGCTGTTAATTCCATTTCTATAAATTTACCTAAGAAAATATTCAGAGAAGCCCACAGAGATTTGTATGTTTACTGTTTATTTATAATAGTGAAAAACAGGAGTGAATCTAAATGTCAGCAGTAGCAGGGTATTTAAATTATTACATCCACTCATGATCTTATAAAATTTAATTTTTTACTTTAAAATTATCTATTTTCAAAAATTTTCTTCAACTAATTTCATAAGCAGAAAGAATAAATATATATGTAGCGGTACAGAATTATTGAGTGTCTTCTGCCTTACCACTAGCTTGAAAATGACTACTTAAATTGTCAGGTCAAATTCTTATCTTCCATCTAATAAAAGAGGAAGGATTCCTTTCCTTCAGGACGAAGAGCGGTCACACTGCATAGTTGAGGGGAAAAGAGAGGAAAGATGTAGGCAAAGAGGGTATAAGTGGCTTGGGCTGGAGTTGAGAAAGGTTTTGGAGGTTAGTACCCAGTTGGGGAGCTTTGTTTATGAGAACTGCTGGAGTAATTTTTTAATTGAAGGGGCTTTTTGGAAGTGTTTGAGTTATAAATGAAATCCTCTTTAATGGTTTTTGAAAGTAATAAATGAAGGATATGAATTCCTTTTTAATTGCTTTTGTTGTTTAAAAAGATGTAATTAGAATTTGAGCCATATGTCCTTCATTTATTAGAATTTGATATTATTAATGAGAAAAATACATGGATACTAGATATAGTACTGGTTTTTATTATCAAGAGATTTGTGTTTTAATCTCAAAGATTCAACACTACTTAGGCCAAAGGCTTACTCTGTTTGTGCCTCAATTTCTTTATCTTTTAAATAAGAATACTTCTGCTTTTGTTAGGAAAAAATGAGTAAGTAACTTCTAAAAGTGTGTGTGTGTTGTGCAACTACTAGGTATAAGACACACATGCAGAGAGACAGACAGATGAATGGATGGCGAGGTGGATGATAGTCCTGCTAATAAGATAATCATGTATGATAACTTATTGGTGATTTGAATTTATGGTGAATTTTTTAATGACCTTTGCTCATTTTTCTATTAATCTAAGTGGAGTTAAGCAATTTTTGGTTATTATTTGGTAAATGAATAAAATTACAGTATTGAAATATTCTTAAACATATTCTACCATTAAAAAGTTAATAAAACCTTATATTTTTAATAACATTGTATTACTTGCAAAATATTTTTACATTATTTCAATTGATCCTCCAAACAGTCCTGTGAGATGGTCAGGGCATTGTCCGCATTATGTAGGTGCAGAAACTGAAGCATAATTGTATTAAAGTCTTGTCCAAGGTCACAAAGCTATTAAGTGGTGTAGGCAGAACTGGATTACAGGTCTTTGGAGCCTACTCCAGCGCTTTTTCTAGTATAGCTTGCTGTCTTATTAAATGACTCTATTCCATAGAATTATCTTTACATATTTGCTGATATGCATGAAGCTAAAAGAATGAAAAGGGAAGTTCATATGAGTACCAGCTTTACCTTCACTCAGATTTTCCTTTAAATCATTAGTCTCTGAACTCTTTGGGGAAGGAATAGGAAGCCTCAATTGCTATGGCTTCTTTTTCACTATTTTCTAATTTTATTATAGATGCTGTAGTTAACAAAGGAGGTGATGAGTCTGTAGGCAAAGGAGATGGTAAGAACTACTGAGAAGTATTTTTATCAAAATTAAAAGTGGTACTGTGTTTATCTGTTGCTGTGTAACAAATTACCCCAACATTTTGAAGCTTAAGAGAACATTTATCATTTCATAATTGTGGGTTAAGAATCCAAGCATGGCTGAGCTGGGCACCTTTGGCTTCAGGGGTCTCATGATGCTTTAATTAGGGTGTCAACAGGGCTGCCGTCATCTCAGGGCTTGACTGGGCAAGAATCTGCTTCCAAACTCATTCACATGGCTGTTGGCCGAAGTTATCAGTTCCTGCCCACGTGGACCTTTCCACAGGGCAGCTGACAGCATGGCAGCTGGCTTCCTTCAGAGCTGGTGTGAGAAAGTAAGAGAGGACACTCAAGATGGAAGCCACAGTCTGTTTGTAACTTAATCTTGGAAGCGAGATTCCACCACTTTCGCTACATACTCTGTTAGAAGCAAGTTCCTAGGTCCAACCCACATTCCAAGGGAGGGGATTACATGAGGCCACGGATCCTTGGTAGGAGGCAGGGATCATGGGGAGCTATCTTAGAGGCTGCCTGCCAAGATATACCACAGATATATACCAGATTAACAACTTTATCCAAAACTTTTATCTACTAAAACATTCATTGTGTTTTGCAGTTTTCATTGTATCTTTACATATGGTATCTCCGCTCAGGGAGATGGATATCATCATTCACATTTATAAATCACTTAACAGTCATAGAGAGTTTTATGATTTTTTATTCAAAAATTTACATGACGTCAGGGGTAGAGCTGATAAGTGAACCTGTCTTCTGAATCCAAATCCCATGTCTTTCTACTGTATTAACATGTCTGTTATGTTAAGTGCTTTTCTTAAATATCCAAGATTGGGCAACATCCCATGTAAGTGCTGGTTTTTTTCTCTTCTCTTTTAGGCCTTGACTTTCTACCACAGTTGAACTCAGTGTTTCCTCCAAGAAAAAATCCAGTAACTTCAGGCACTTCCGTATTGCATTCTAGTCCTCTTAATGTCTTTATGGGGTCTCCAGGGAAAGAAGAAAATGAAAATCATGATCTGACAGCTGAATCTAAGAAAATGTATCTGGGAAAACAGGAACCTAAAGACTCCTTCAAGCAGGTATCTGCCTGTGAATGATATTGAACTCACGGTGTGTGTTTATCACTAGCAAGTATAATTCATCTCATCACTAGAAAGTAGGCAGCTGCCACTGGATATGTCCTAATTATTGACAGTGCTGTGCGCTTGCTAGGTAGAAAATATTCTTAAATCTTGATGTCACATGTTAAAAACTGAAAAATACTTTTGAATTCTGTCTTTGGATATATTGGAGGTAACAGCAGGTATAATCGTACACTGCTTTTTTCCTAAGACAAGATACTTGATTTAACTGTCCGTGTAAGAATATTTTATACCTGAATTCTTTTAGAATGTATTTCCTTTGCAGCACAAAGCACCAAGTTGGTGGTCAAGTTTTCCTAAGTCTTAGAGCAAATTGATGGTGCTAAGAATGTAATTCATCATCATTACCTTCTGCTGTAATATAATAGAGTCTGTTGTACAGTATGTCTGTTTATTTTCATGTTTCTTTTTTAGAATATTGAAAGGTACCATTTAAGAAATACAAAAAAGTCTTTTGACTTATTTTTCAAATATTTCTGACTGATTAGTTATCACATGAGAATTTGGGGATTTATTTATTTATTTTTTGGCCTGTGATTGCCATTTTAAATGATATTCAACAGCAGATTCTTAGTAAATGAGCTGTTCCTTATCGTGTTATTATTGAAAGTGTTTTTGATTAGTAAAGTTGATTTATTTTGCCACGGGCCCTAGCAACATTTTTTCCTCCTTCAAGATTCCTTCTTATTCTTCCTTTTTCTGATGCTTCTTACTGGAAAAAAGAGAAAAGTAGATACAAATTATATGGCTAATATGGATAAAACCATAGTTTGTATACTAATTATTTTATTTATTTATTTATTTATTTATTTTTTACTTTTTATTTTTTTATCTTTATTGGAGTATAATTGCTTTACAGTATTGTATCAATGTCTGCTGTACAACAAAGTGAATCAGCCACATGTATACATATATCCTCTTGTCCCCTCCCTCTAGAGCCTCCCTCCCAACCTCCCTATCCCACCCACCCCCCCCCACCCCTTTAGGTCTTCACAAAGCATCAGGCTGATCTCCCTGTGCTCTGTAGTAGCTTCCCACTAGCCATCTATTTTATATTTGGTAGTGCGTGTATGTCAATGCTACTCTCTCACTATGTCCCAATTTCCCCTCCCCCTGGTGTCCTCAAGTCCGTTCTCTACGTCTGCATCTCTGTTACTGCCCTGCCACTAGGTTCATCATTACCATTTTTCTAGATTCCATATATATGTGTTAGCATACGTTATTTGTTTTTCTCTTTCTGATTTACTTCACCCTGTATGACAGACTCTAGGTCCATCCACCTCACTACGAATAGCTCAATTTCATTCCTTTTTATGGCTGAGTAATATTCCATTGTATATATGTGTCACATCTTCTTTATCCATTTATCTGTTGATGGACATTTAGGTTGCTTTCATGTCCTAGCTATTGTAAATAGTGCTGCAATGAACATTGGAGTGCATGTATCTTTTTGAATTATGGTTTTCTCCAGGTATATGCCCAGTAGTGGGATTGCTGGGTCATATGATAGTTCTATTTTTAGTTTTTTAAGGAACCTCCATACTGTTTTCCATAGTGGCTATATCAATTTACATTCCCTCCAACAGTGCAGGAGGGTTCCCTTTTCTCCACACCCTCTCCAGCATCTATTGTTTCTAGATTTTTTGACTGGTGTGAGGTGATACCTCATGGTGGTTTTGATTTGCATTTCTCTAATGATTAGTGATGTTGAGCATCTTTTCATGTGTCTGTCAGCCATCTGTATGTCTTCTTTGGAGAAATGTCTGTTTAGGTCTTCCGCCCATTTTTGGGTTGTTTGCTTTTTTGATATTGAGCTGCATGAGCTGCTTATATATTTTGGAGATTAATCCTTTGTCAGTTGCTTCATTTGCAAATATTTTCTCCCATTCTGAGGGTTGTGTTTTTGTCTTGCTTATGGTTTCCTTTGCTGTGCAAAAGCTTTTAAGTTTCATTAGGTCCCATTTGTTTATTTTTGTTTTTATTTCCATTATTCTGGGAGTTGGGTCAAGAAGGATCTTGCTATGAGTTATGTCATAGAGTGTTCTGCCTGTATTATCCTCTAAGAGTTTTATAGTGTCCGGTCTTACATTTAGGTCTTTAATCCATTTTGAGTTTATTTTTGTGTATGGTGTTAGGTAGTGTTCTAGTTTCATTCTTTTACCCGTGGTAGCTGTCCAGTTTTCCCAGCACCACTTATCGAAGAGGCTGTCTTTTCTCCATTGTATGTTCTTGCCTCCTTTGTCATATATTAGGTGACCCTATGTGTATGGGTTTATCTCTGGGCTTTCTGTGCTGTACCATTGATCTATATTTCTGTTTTTGTGCCAGTACCATACTGTCTTGATTACTGTAGCTCTGTAGTATAGTTTGAAATTGGGGAACCTGATTCCTCCGGCTCTGTTTTTCTTTCTCAAGATTGCTTTGGCTATTTGGGGTCTTTGTGTTTCCACACAAATTGTAAAATTTTTTGTTCTAATTCTGTGAAGAATGCCATTGGTAATTTGATAGGGATTGCACTGAATCTGTAGATTACTTTGGGTAGTATAGTCATTTTCACAATATTGATTCTTCCAATCCAAGAGCATGGTATATTTCTCCATCTGTTCATGTCATCTTTGATTTCTTTCATCAGTGTTTTATAGTTTTCTGAATACAAATCTTTTGTATCCTTAGGTAGGTTTATGCCTAGGTATTTTAGTCTTTTTGTTGCGATGGTAAAGGGGATTGTTTCCTTAATTTCTCTTTCTGATTTTTCGTTGTTAGTATATAGGAATGCAAGAGATTTCTGTGCATTAATTTTGTATCCTCCAACTACCTTTCTAGTAGTTTTCTGGTGGCATCTTTAGGATTTTCTATGTATAGTATCATATCACCTGCAAACAGTGACAGTTTTACTTCTTTTCCAGTGAGTATTCCTTTTATTTCTTTTTCTTCTCCAATTGCCATGGCTAGGACTTCCAAAACTATGTTGAATAAGAGTGGCGAGAGTGGACATCTTTGTCTTGTTCCTGACCTTAGTGGAAATGCTTTCAGTTTTTCACCATTGAGAATAATGTTTGCTCTGGGTTTGTCATATATGGCCTTTATTATGTTGAGGTAGTTTCCCTCTATGCCCATTTTCTGGAGAGTTTTTATCATAAATGGGTGTTGAATTTTGTCAGAAGCGTTTTCTGCATCTATTGAGATGATCATATGGTTTTTATCCTTCAGTTTGTTAATATGGTGTATCACATTGATTGATTTGTGTATATTGTTTATTTTAAATGTGAAGTTTGCAAAGTTGATCTCTGGTGCTGAAACTGGAAATCTAAATACCTCTCCATCATCTAACCAAACAAGAAGTCCTGAGAAATTTGAGAAGCTAGAAAAAGAAACTGAAGCCCAGTTACTGTATGAACCTCCAGTCAATGGATCCTCAACTCCAAGTAAGTACATAAAACTCCCTGATGTTTGAGTGTTAAGCTGAAAACTCCCACTATTTAACTTGAAAAAGATAAGTTAACAGAATGATCATAGACCAAAAAAATTCAAGGAATTTAAAATTTATGACACTTATCTAGTGTGTGACTCTCTTACTAGAAGATGATGAAATGTGTATGAGGGGTTAAATTCAGCCACATTGATTTGGTACTCTTTGAGTGTGAATTTCACTTTGAATCCAATATGCAAGTATCTTGATCTACTGTGGTACAGAACAGAATATAATATAGGACTCTTTGAAAATGGGTCATTAACTACATGAAATTGTGTTTTTTTGTCCATATTAAAGTTCTATTTATAGAGTTCTTCACAGAGACCCTAAAAACTTGATCACATTTAAAGCGATATTAGGTTCAGTGATAAGAGTTACTACAAAACAATTCTTTGTAAAGAAGTAGCTCTTTTATATAGATACCTGTGTTTTAAGTTTTCTGTGGATGCATTGCGTTAGCTTAAATTCTAGGGCTTTGCCTGTAGAACTACTTCACTCCTCTGTTCCTTCTGTTTGTTTTTAATAGTCTTAGTTTATCTAGTTTTTGGTGCAGCTTGTCACATTCATCTTTTATAAGAGAAAATGGTTCAGAGATTCAAGATTAATTCCTCTGTTATATATTATTATGTTAGATAGTTGGCAGTTTATAGATAAATAGATAAATGACTATTAGAAACAATGTCATAGAAAGTTTCTAAAATTTGTATCCAGACAGTGAATTTTTCTAAATATCACAGGAACACTGTTTTTGTACCAGTTTTTCAAGTTTTCTCAAGTCAAATCATTTAGAAGTGTTCGATGTCTCTTAGTCCAAGTTGACTATTAATATTTTCTCCATTTTTTATTTTAGATCCAAAGATAGCATCTTCTGTCACTGCTGGAGTTGCCAGTTCACTATCAGAAAAAATAGCTGATACCATTGGAAGTAATCGGCCAAGTGCACCACTGACATCTGTTCAAATCCGCTTTATTCAGAACATGATACAGGAAACATTGGATGACTTTAGGTAATTGGGAAATTCCTCTTTCTATCTAGACCTTGACTAGTTTTTTTTTTTGATTAGGCATAAAACTGTAACTATGAGTAATGTTGATGGTTTCTACTTTTGCCTAGGTTCTGGGGTCCATGAAACCGTAGAAAACATGATGAGTTTTGTTGATCTTGAAGTGCTGAGTTTATTTTATATTAGTTAGGAAAAGGCACATTTCCCTAGGGCAGTCATTAGATAACTTGGCAGGACAGTGTAGCAGGCTGGCTGCCATTGTGGATTTTTTTATCATCAAAATGTGGACAGATTCTGGTAAGCTCAGATGGGATTCTTACAATATTTATAGATCACCTGTTAAGTATGCTAGGTGCAGTAATGTAGTAAAGATATCTTTTAAAGGAATGCTGAATATTTTCAAAGAGAATGCGTCAGAATGTAATACTTAATTTTAAAAAGTTCTTGCCTGCATCCATCCTTGTCTTCTAATTCTTTGAATTTTGAACATTGTAAGAATGTCCTAGAATTCTGGTTCCTTTTACCTGTTATCTCAATATATTTTGAAAGCTATTTTCAATTATTAGAATGTTTTGTGTATGTGTGTGTGTTTTCCCTTTCTGACCTTTAGTTACTTAGTACTCTTGCTCAGATTTGGAATATCATGAGCAAGAATATTGGAGAAGATGTGCAGTTTTTGTTGGCACATGTTTCTTTTTAATGTTAAAAATGTTTTGAAAAAATATTTTAAATGTTAACAAATACATTTTTAAAGAAAAATAATCATTTTGATGTTTACAATGTGCATGGTATGTACTGATACTGAGGATACAAAAATGGGTGATCTGCCCACCAAGGCCTTATAGTTTAATTAAGGTGGGTATAGTATGTCCTGCTGTGATGTGTGTTTCTTTGATGGGAATTAACTCATTTGTAAATAGGGCAGCGATGACAATATGATGAGGAAGTTTTGTTGGTTCATATAACAGCTGTGAAAACGAAGTATGTGAACACACGTGAAGGCAGCAAACTACCCATCTGTGTCCATCTTTTCCTATTCTCTTCCTCTGAAGTTGGTTTGGTTATGTGCTCTGTGTTATTTTCTGATTTTTCCCATCTTTGGGCATTTTATCCTTGCCTCCATGCTTGACAGCCCCAATCCTTTCTGTCTTCTTTCCCCTGTTATGAAGTGACCCTCACTTTTCTTAAGGTAAAATCTTTGATTATTCAGTATTTAAACTATGCTAATATTTTTATTAGGATTTGTTTTTGTTAGTGCTCTGGTTACACAGTTTACATAGGTTTTGAGTGGTCTGCCCAAGTCCTTTCTCCTTAAGTCCTGTTATTTTCTTTTTTCTTTCTTTTTTTTTTTCCCCAATGTTATTGTGGTAAGAATACTTACCATGAGATCTACCCTCTTGGATTTTCAAGTGTACAGTATACAGTATTGTTAACTATAGACACAGTGTTATACAGCAGCCTCTTGAACTTACTCATTTTGTGTAACTGAAACTCCCTGTTTTCCTTTCTCCCCAGCCCCTGACACCCACAATTCTGTTCTTTGCTCCCACGAGTTTGACTGTTTTAGGTATCTCATATAAATGGGATCACGCAGTGTTTGTGCTTCTGTGTCTGGCTTATTTCACTTAGCGTCATGTCCTCCAGTTTCATCCATGTTGTCACCTGTCAAGATTTCTTTCTTTTTTCTAAGGCTGAATAATATTTCATTACATGTACATACCACATTGTTAGAAATCTGGTCCTATTATTTTCCATATACAGTTTTTTTAAAATATGAGGTATTTCAGGAATGCATGTATAGGGCAAAATAGCAGAATTGTCTGGATACAATTAAATATAATGTGAATAAAGCAAAGTTGAAAACACAGAAAGGGAGCAGTTCTGCTGGGGCAAATTTAGAAAAAAATCACTGCCCTGCCTTCAGTTTTCAGCATGCCTTGTGTGCTGCCTGTACCTGGGGAGTGAGGAAGGGAAGGGGCCTCTCTCCACTCTCTGCCCCTTCAACCATAGGCAGCCTCTGCTTGGAACTCACTGAGGACCCAGAATGGCTCAGAGGATTTCTGTAAATTCACCTGCTCTGACTTCAGCCTCCTACTGTAGGTCTTGCCAGCTGTACCTTACAATGGAGGGGCAGAGGGGGCTATTGAGAGGCTCTTTGCCAGCCGTTCTCCCTCAGCTCTGTGAGGGCCTGGAGTGCTTCAGGGGGGTTACTCTCAGTTCTCCTCCCCTGCCCTAAGTCTTCACCAGGCTCCGTGCATCTGTGCCCTAGGGGCTCTCTCTCTCAGCCCTCCTGCCCTGCCCCTTATTTTTGTGTGAGACCTCAGTGAAGGCCTGTGGTGAAAAGTTGTTGAGTGAAGGAGACTTTGTTTTTGTCTGGGACTCCTTGGGATTCTAAACTGTCGTGATAGTCTTCACTTGGCCTTTACAAATCTGTGAAAATTTCAGCTTGTTCTCCTTACCCTATCAATGGCAGCTTTCTTCCCCTACTGTTCTGTCAAGGAAGAAAACAGTTGTGGGTCTCTCTTCCTGTGGAGGGACTCACTATTTTCTGGATTTTAGTTCGTTTAGATTTCTTTGCACTCTCAAAGTTGAATTTATTTAAAAATGTATGATTTTATATGTTATCTGGCTTCTTCTCGTTGTTAGGGTTGGAGAGAGAACATCCAAAGCGAAAGTCTGTGGGTTTATTTCTGTTGTCTTTCAATTTAAATTTCTTCTGGAAAGCAGATCACTTCCTGGGTTTTAGGTTTCCTTGGCGGCTAGTTTATTTCTGGTTTGCCTTTATTCCTAGGGTTTAGTCTGTGCCCTTTTAGCATGTCAACTGATTGTCTGGAGTATTCACCAGGACTTTTTATCTTGGTGGGTCCTGAACTTTAACTTCCAATTCTTCAGCATCACAAGGCTGCCAAAATCCTTTTCTCCTCTTTAGCTGCCACTTCATGTTTGGTTTCCTGCCATCTAACTCAGCGCAGGCATTGCCTAGGAGTCACCTATGTCTTGAGAGGAAATTGCACAGTTTCAGGTTTACTTTCTACAGGTACCCCCTTTCAAGAATCTTGGACCTTGCGGCCCTGTCTGCCTTGGGAGTTCTGAATTCTAATGCTCCTCAACCCAGTGAGACTGTCTCTAACTCCAGACCACTGCTTTCATCTCAGCCTCTTTTCCCCACACTGTGGAGTCAGCACATTCCCCAGAGGGAAAAGTGGAGGTTAATGTGGAGCTTACCTAGTGGACTCCCCTTCTTTACAAGACCGTGGCCCCTCCAATCCTGGTTACCTTAATGGTTCTGTGATGCCTTCACTTTTGGTGGTGGTTGTTTGTTTGTGTTTATTTTTTTATATGGCTTTTGTCATAACTAAAAGCAGAAGAGAAAAATTTTTTAAAAATACCTTTATAGTTGCAACAGAAAAAGTAAGGTACTTAGGAATAAATCTAACCAAAGATGGTAAAGATCTGTATAGAAAAACATTTTAAAATGTATTAAAAAGCATTAACACTTAATAAATGAGAAGGTATTGTGAAGCTGTCAATTCTTCTAAATTGGTCTGTGGATTAAATACAATTCCAATCAAATCCCAACTGGGTTTTTGGAAGAAGATGATGAGATAATTCCAAAATGTATATGAAAGAAGGAAGATCCAGGAATAACCAAGGTACTAGAGAAGACTAAGGTCGAAGGGGACTAGTTTGTCCGATAGATAGGTTGTAATTTAAAATAGTGTAGCATTAGCACAGCGTAGACAGATTGCCCAAAGGAATCAAATAGACCCCCCAAAAGCCTATGTATATATGAAAATGTGATATATGACAGAGTAAATGTATAGATGCCTGTTCCATGCCATTTAAAAAATCAGTTCCATACAGAGTAAAGGCTTAAATGTAAATGGAAAAAATTTAGGCATTGTAAGAGAATTTTTATATGACTTCAGGGCTTGAGAAGTTACTTAAAAGTTTAGATGGTACTACCTATAAAAATAGATTGATAAATTTGCATTAATATTAGGTTAGTAAATTTGAGAATATTAATAGGAACTGTTCATCCCAGGACACCATTAATAAAGTGAAAAGACAAAAGATATCTGCAGTACTCATATAACCAATAAAGGATCAGATTATATAAAGAACTCTTATAAATAATTTTTTTAAAAAAGACATTCAATAGAAAAATAGTTTAAAGACATAGAGAAGCAGTTCTCAGAAGAGGAATTGGTGTGTGAACATAAGGAAAGATGCTCAACCTTACAAATTAATCAGAGAACTGCAAATGCAATGGGATACCATTTCACACCCAGTAGATGGAAAAATACTGTAAGAAGCCTGGCAACACCAAGTCTTGGTGTGGATGTAGAGCTAGAGGAACTCTGTTATACTGATGATGAGTGTGTCCATTGATACTACCATTTCAGAAAATAATTTCTATCATTTTGTGAGTCTGAACAGTGTACCTCTGGATCCTACCTATAACTCTGCATATCTACTCTTGGGTATATCATTTACAGAAATTGGTACATGTGGGTTGGGAGACATATATATGATTGTTTATAACAACATTGTAATAATAAACACTTGAAAACAATTCACATTGACAGGAGAATGTACACACTAGTACAAATCAGTGAATTCTAGATATATAGAATATGAACCTTAAAAACATGATACTGGATTATTTCTTAAATGTACACTACTCAAGACTGTATAGGATATGGTACCCTTTTTGTAATGCTCAAAAGCAGGCACAACGAGAATATATTGACTACAGATTCTATGTTATACAACATGGACTATATATATATATATATTTTTTTTTTTTTATAAAACATTTCTTTGCTCAAACAAAATTCAGTAGAGCAGTGACTTCTTTCTTGGGCTTCTCCCGAGAGTTAAGTGGTGGAGTCAGAGAGGAGCACACAGGAAACTTCTATGATTTTGGTAATGTCCTAGCCCATAAGTTTTGTGGGAGGTGAGTGAATGTTCCTTTTATTGTTATACTTCATGGCTTTTATGTCTTTTTTGTCTGTGCTGTGTGGCTTGTGGGATCTTAGTTCCCTGACCAGGGATTGAACCTGTACTGCCAGTGGATTCCCACTTCTATGTCTTTTGTAGGTGTAAGTTAATTGCATTTTAGTGAGTAAACCTCTGTTACAACCACTCAAATAGACTCTTTTATTCTGCTGCAAGTTTTTTTAGTAGCTTAAACATTGATAATAGTTAAAATGTTGTACCTAGAGCATTATCTGTGTTTCATTGTAATATAAACTTGTGTCTTTCCTTAATGATATTTTCTATATTAAGGAATTATAGTGTAATGAGAGTTCTGGAGGTAGACAGCCTGGGTTTATATCCTAGCTCCACCATTTCCTAGTTGTGTGACTTTGGATGAATTACAACTACTCTGTGATTCAGTTACTTCATTGTTAAAATGGAATTAATAATTGCATCTAGCTGAGAAGATTAAATGAGTTCTTATATCTGAAGTACAAGAAACAGTGCCTAGCATATAGTAAATAAATACTAGGTGCAGTATTTTCACTATTGTAATAGTAATTATTAACACTCAGTAATGTGAAACAGTAAGAGTTTAGCCATTTTCTTGAATGATCTAGAATTGGTAAACTGTTATAATTCTAATAAATATTTTACATTCATCCCTAGAGAAGCATGCCATAGGGACATTGTGAATTTGCAAGTGGAGATGATTAAACAGTTTCATATGCAATTGGTATGTATTGACATATTTTATTGTAAGTGAGCATAGCTGTGTATCTAAAAAGCCGATAAAAGGATGATGTGTTTTTACTTAGTTATATCTAATTGCTAGGAAATAAACAGGGAGTTTTAGAAATTTAATAAGTAAAATAGATTTTAACTAGTCACCCTTCTTTGTAACCTATGGTAGTTAAAGGCTACTTTTTCACAGCTTTTGTTTGTTTGTTTGCAAGAGTAAGCAAAAAGCTTTCTAAGTGTGCAATTATAAGCTTTCCAAATATATAAATTTCACCAGTGCTCTTTCATTTATATTAACAAAGTAGTAAGGGTGGTTAAGTACAAAAAACAATCATTCAGTTAGTTAATCAAACATAAGAAAAATAAATGTGGAATGCCGGTAATTTTAAAAGTGTTTTTTTTTTTCCCTTTCCTAGAATGAAATGCATTCTTTGTTGGAAAGATACTCAGTGAATGAAGGTTTAGTGGCGGAAATTGAAAGACTACGAGAAGAAAACAAAAGACTACGGGCACACTTTTGAAATTTCAGTGAATACTTTAATGTTTTGTAATTTGGGAAGCTTCTGGCAACACAGAACTACATGGAATCAGTATTGTTTTCATGGCCTCTGGGAAAAGTTTTTTTTCAAGTAAAAGGGTGATGGGATTTTATACCAACTGCTATTTCATCGTTTCTGTCAAAAATATTTATATTTTTATATTAAAAACTGCACACTGTGTCATCTGCCTAAGAGGAAAGCCAGCAGAATCTTTATTTTCTGAAAGCTTTAGCTATACACTAAGTGCCCTTTTTCATAAGAAAAGAAAATTGTGCAAAAAAAAATTAGGTTATGTGTGTTTTTTAATCACCTTTTTAAACAGATAATATTTTTGGTTGACAGTTGCCTTCCAAATTTTTTTGGATGTTTGATGATTAAAGAGTTTGATATACCTTCTATTTTTATGGAGAAAGTAATTTTAATTGGTGTTTTATGTTTCTAAAAAATTGACTAATAAGACAAGGTTGGCTAGTAATTATTTTGTTAACTTGAAGTCAAGTGTGACTATTATTTATTACTTGTACATTTGATAAGGACATTTTTGGAATTTTGAATTGCACAGATTACATTATATTTATTGCATTTACGTTGCTGTAGTATACTAACAAATCGCTACTCCTGGTTGGTATTTTAGCTAACTTCACTTGACCTATGAAAACTTTTAAGGGTTTTTAAGACTCAACCAGAACTGCATATCTGCTGATTATCTCATGAATTAATAACATGAAATTTATACTGTAATGTTTGAATCACTATAATTCAACTTATAATCAGTGAAGATATCATATTAGATATTATATATTACAGTATTAATGCCATTTTTTTCTCCCAAATGAGGTGTGGTTTATTTTGTTTTGTGGTTTATTTTGTTTTGTGGTTTATATCATTAACTTTCTATACTTCTTTGTGTGCTGTGTGTAATATTTTTATATTATTGACCTTACTATTAAATAAATAAAATTAAAAAAAAAAAGCAGGAAGGTTAATTGTCAGAAGAATTTACACTTCTTTGACAATGTACGGCTGTGCACGTCTGCCTGCTGTGATCTGCATTAGTGGGATACGATTAGGCAGGCTACTGGCTTGTTTACCTTCTTGTAGTGTCTTGTCCCAAAGATTTAAACTGTGTACCTTGTATATAGCACTCCTGCCCATTTTTGATTTCTGAGATGAAAGTATTTACTAAAACAAAAAAGAAATCTAGCTAGCTTACTAACTTCTTTCCTCTAAGCGATGAGAAATTTTAGGATATGTTTAATAAGTGTAAACATACTAATAATTATTTCAAGAAATAAAGACAAATTACTTTGTCCTAGGGCAGCTCAGAGAATACATTTGCATTAAAGCATAAAGTGGTGCTAATATAATTTTTTTCCTGACAGGTTATGAAAGCGTTGGGCTTATAACAAGTTTTTTTATATGTCATTATCAAACAGGTTTAGAAGACATGTAGTGTGTTTTGCTACATGCTTGTATTTAAATCTGTTAATATTTTCCTATTGCCTTTTTCAATAAATGCACAGTGTGTATTAAAGGAAGTTAGATAAATAATTTTATTAGTAACTTTATGCATATAGATGGAACATTTTTGTCATGGAATTTAAAAGCTAAATAAGTACAAAAAATAAAATTTTAAATGGTAAAAATGGGAAACTTGAAATTGAATTTTAGCCTCTGGCCAAGATAGAATAATAGAGATTGGATTTATACAACTGAATTTTAAAAAGATGCAAAATATTTGAAATAATTTTCAAATATTGAATTTTCGAAAATAAGAAATTCAGCTTCGAATTCTCTACCTAGTGAAAATACCTTTCAAAGATGAAAATGAAATAAAAACTTTTTCAGACCTAGAAAGGCTGAAAGAATTTATCACAAGCAGACTTTTGCCCTATAGGAAATGTTAAAGGTACCAGGTAGAAATCTGCTTCTATGTAAAGGAATGAAGAGCAAAAACTGTGAATATGTGAACAAATGTAAGACTTTTTTTTTCTTATTTTAAATTATCTTTAAAGTGTAATGGACTATTTAAAGCAAAAATAGTAACAATGTATTGTGTGGTTAACATATTAAAGTGAAATGTCTGACAAGAATACCATCCAGGGTGGGAGGAGGAAAATGAAAGTATACTACTCTGAGTTTCTTATACTAACCGTGAAGCTGAATAATACTACCTGAAAGTCGAATGTTATACGCTAAGAATGTATACTGTAAACCCCAAAGCAACCAGAAAAGAAAAGCAGTTATAACTAGGAAAGCAATAAAGATGATAAAATGAAGCCATAAAAAATAATCCAAAAGAAGGAAGGAAAAGAAAAAAAGAAGAAAGGGGATCAAAGAATAAATGGGACAAATAGAAAATAAACAGTAAAATGGTAGATTTAAACAGCAATATCTATATTACATTAAGTATAAGTTGTCAGTTACCCTTATTATCAGATTGAATCTTTTTTATCCAGCTGTATACTGATTCTGTAAACCTGCTTATCTGTTAAGTATTTAATATCATCTATTTTATTTTTCAGCTTAGAATTTCCATTTTGTTCTTTTTTATGGTTTATAATTCTTTTGGTGAAATCTTCAAATATATTTTAGGGTTTTTTTAAGTCAAAATAAATGAATTTTATTTTTTGTAAACTATACTGAAGCAAAACTATTAAAAAAGTATGTGTATCACATATAACTGTTGTGATATAACATGTTTATCACATATAACTATTTTATATGAGGTTGAGTCAAAAATTATCCACACTCTGGCTGTAGAATTTATTTTAATTAACTTTTAGAAAAGACAAATACATCATTTTTTGACATAATTTCCTTGCTTTTCAATACACTTTGTCCATCTTCAACAAGCTTTCCTGTTCCCTCATTAAAAAGGTTTTTGGCTGAGCTGCGAGCCACGAATGCACTACTGTCTTCACTTCTTCATCAGAAGTGAATCTTCGTCCTTGTAGGGCTGCTTTCAGGTGACTAAACAGTGAAAGTCCAACGAAGCAAGATCAGGACTGTAGGGAGGTTGCTTTAACACCTCAAAGTGAAGTTTTTGCAGAGTGTCGACAGTGTGGGCAGAAGTATACGGACATGCAGTGTCGTGCAAGATCACAACGCCCTTGGATAGCAGTCCTTTGCATTTAATCTGAAGTTTAGGCTTTGGCTCTTCAATAAGCATCTCACTGTAATGAATACTCTTGATTGTTGAAGCTTTTTCCTGATAATGTTCCAATACTGGCCCTTGAGAGTCCCCCAAAACTGTAAGCATCAATTTTCCAGCTGATCATTGACTTTTGAACTTTTTCTTGGTAGGCAATTGAGGATGTTTCTATTCCATACTCTGCTGTTTACTCTCAGACTCATAGTGATGAATCTATGTCTGGTCACTAGTAATGATTCTTTTTAAGAAACTTTTGCCTTCCTTAGAGTATCGGTCCAAATTTTGTTTGTAGATATCCAAACGCTTCTGTTTATGCTCTTCTATGAGTTGTTTTGGTACCCATCTCACACAAAGTTTTTGAAACCTAAGTCCATTGTGAATTACTTCGTTTTGAGGTGTTAAAGCATCTTCTCTATAGTCCTGATCTTGCTCTATCGAACTTTCACCTGTTTGGTCCCTTGAAAGCAGCCCTACGAGGATGAAGATTCATTTCTGATGGAGAAGTGAAAACAGAGGTGCATTCGAGGTTGGGCTCACAGCTCAGCCTAAAACATTTTTTAATGAGGGAATACGAAAGCTTGTTAACAGATAGACAAAGTGTATTGAAAAGCAAGGAAATTATATTGAAAAATGATGTATTTGTCTTTTCTAAAAGTTAATTAAATTCTACAGTCAGAGTGTGGATAATTTGACTCATCCTCATAGTTAATTTGAATTTATCTTGAGAAAACAAGGGTAATTTAACATTAAACAAATCCATTATTTTAAATCACCAGATTCAGGATAATCTCAATAGATACACAAAGAGTATCTGATAAAATTCAACAATGATTCAGGATTCATACTTTGGTAAACTACGAATGAAGAAATTTTCCTTATCCTGAGAAACTATATCTTCCAAAAACCTACAGCAAATATTTTCTTTTTTCTTTTTAAATTTATATAGTTGATTTATAATATTACATGTTTCAGGTGTATAGCATAGTGATTCACAATTTTTAAAGATTATACTTCATTTATAGTTATTATAAAACACTAATTATATTCCCTGTATAATATATCCTTGTAACTTATTTATTTTATACATAGTAGTTTGTGCCTCATAATTCCCTACCCCTGTTTTGCCACTCCCTTAGTTTGAAAGTCTGTGTCTGATAATATCTGGATATCTTATGATTTTGTTTCTGTTTTATATTATTTCTCTCAGTTTTTGGTCACATTGTGTCATCTGGTCTTCTTGAATATTTCTTTATTGAGTGATTGATATCATGAAATATTGTAGAAATACTTCGAGTCTCTGAATGCTATTAACTTTTCCTAGAGAAGACTTACTTCTACTGTGGCAGGCAGCTAGGCTAGGGGAATGAGCATGCCCATGTCACCTTAATGCAATCAGGGATTAAGGTGCTTCCAAGTTGAGTTTAAATTCCTGGTTTATTCTTATTTTTAAGGTGTAACCCTTCAGAGTTCCAAACAAACTCTTGGTGTTCCAACAGGACCATCCTACTCAGCAAGTCATGAACTCTAATTTTTATCTTTCCAACTCTTTCTTTTTAAACTTCCGCTTCTTATCTTATATCAAGGTTTAGATGTATTACTTTGTAGTTGAAGTTAACAGAATGCCAGACAAGTTAATACTGTAGATAATCACTGTATATTTCTAGTAAAGAATTATTTCATGTATTAAGTTATCATTTCACATGCTTAATCTTAGATAGATGGAGCTCTTAAAGACTACAGAGATAAAAAGATAATCTATTTAGATTGATGTTATTTGTGGAAAGATCAAGGGTGTGGCTATGGAAACTATAGTTACAACCTCTGAAAGGAATAAAAGTGTCTTTTAGTAGGCCAGTAATTCTCAAAATGTGGTTTGGTGAACCCTGAAAATTCCCAAGATCCTTTTGGGGATCAAAATTATTTTCATAACAGTACTAAGACAGTCTTTTTCGTTCTTATTTTCTCATGAGCATAGAGTGAAGTTTTCCAGTGGTTACGTGACATGGGATTACATCATTGCCCTGATAGCTAATGGAATGGATTTTTGTGTATTCTTATACTTTCTAGAATTTTATAAGGTAAGATCTTTGGAGTCTTTAATAATTTTTAATAGTGTAAAAGATACCTGAGACTAAGAAAATTGAGAACCTGTGGTATGCCTTTTCAACTGGTAAAAAGGTGCCACATAAGTCTGATATGCATTTATTAGTAGCAGTAATTAAGCCAAGAGTAGAGAGAGAAACATATCTAGAAAATAATTGTGGGTGTGACTTTTGACTTTTGGCTCACTAGGTAGACTGGAATCAAATACATAAACATTTACAAAGTGTTTTAAGCAGTTGATTTAGCAAAAGCATTGTTGCCAACTAGTGTGGTGAGAGCTCCCCCAGAACAAAGTAACACTAGGGCCCGGAGGCCATAACTCAACTAGAAAGGAATGCAGTTGGATCCTGATGTTGTCTTTATGTGCCCATTAACTCTGAAGCCCCTCTTGTATGGTTCCTGCATAACTCTGTTACTTTGTAATTCCTGCCTAACTCTGTAACCCTAACCCTAATCCAGAGGTCATAGAAGGGGAAGTATCCAATCAGGTTATATGCTCCTTTGCTTGTTACCTTATTTGGGAGACAAAAAATTCCAATGTATAGGAGTTTAACGAAAGTATATAAGGCGATGACCCACTGTGTTTGGGGCTCAGCCTTTGGATACGAATCCGCTGAGCCTGTGCTAGTACAATAAACATTGCTTCCTGCTTATAGCCTCGTGTCCTGTCTGCTGCGGCCGATTCCTGCTACACTAGGACTAAAAGATTGAGGCTTTTCAAAAATATGAAAAATATTCTAAGGCCTAACTTTGTAATGCAGGAGGCAGGCTGAGAAAGTTGCTTAGTTGTGAAAATGGCCTATCCACCAAAGCCCTTTTCAAAAATGGTTGATGAGGATGAAAACAGAAGGACATCTTGGAGAGCGGTCAAAAACATTGTGGAGAACAATGGATTTGGGAGGCACTACCAGGGACAGAACCCAGGCCTAACTAAGAAACATTTCCCATCCACAGAGCAACTTTGGCCCAGTTGGATTTCAGAGTTGCTGTAGGCCAGTGACTGCTAGGAGCCTCCCATTCCTCTAAAATGGTAGTGTTTATTGCCCTTATGCTGTCCTAGTTTCACTGTTTGTAGGCTCTGTGCACACACTTGTGTGCACATGCCTCGGAAGTAGCTCATTCTTCTGTTCCTTGTTCTCTGAACAAACAGCAATCCATTGTTCTTATCAAGATGAAACATATCTGAACTAGTATAGATTATAAGATCTTAAACTGAGCCTGATGCTGTGATTGCATATGACTTTTAGAATCCTTGGGTTGGGGTGAGCATACATTGCTTTTGAGAAGAACGTGAATTATTGTGGCCTAGAGGCCATAGTGCGGTATATTGCATTATTGTCACCAGTCCTAAACCCCTAGCTGTATTCCTTCCCTTTGCCATTTGGCTTTGCAGTTCCTACTACTAAAGAGGTGAAATATGTTTCCACTCCTTGTGACTTTGATGTGGCTTGCTTTGGCTGATGAGGCAGAAATGGTGTGCCGGTTCCAAGCCCAGGCTTTAAGAGGTCTTGCATGTTTCCACCTGCTCTTTTGTACCTCTGACATGGACCTTAAAAATAGACAAAAAAAACTAAACACAAAAAAGCTACTGAGGCTAGCAGCTGGTCCCAAGAAAAATGAAATATGTGACGCAGAGCTCTCAGCCAAGCCCAGCTTAATCCAGCCCAATGGACCCTCATATCTAAGGGAACAAATGCCTTTCCATTGTATGGCACCCAAAGTTCCTTTGTTGTTTGTTATGCAGCAATAGGTAACTGATAAACACCTGTGATTTTATCATGCTGTGATTTTATCATGCTTTGCTGAGGTTTACTGAAAGAGCTTCTTAACTAGGCTTCCTGCCTTCCTCTGTTTCTTCTTATTTGTCGTGTACACTTCTACTAGTGTTGTCCTCACCTAAAAGGCAAATCTAATGGTCCACAGAAAAGGGTCATCTGTAGTCTTTGGTGTAGCATCCTGACCCTTCCTGCTGTTCCACATACCCTGTCCCAGATATTTCAGTCTCAGGTTCCGGAAAGTACCATGGCATTTCATAGTTCTGAGCAATCACTTTCATTGTTCCCTTTGCCGAGGAGACTCCTACAGATCCTTCAGTATACTTATCATGTCACCTCTTTTGTGAATTTTTCCATGACCTAAAGGCAAGCGTGCTTTTTTCCATGCATCTAAAAATTCATTTCCTATCATTATTATAATTCTTATGGAATTGGAATGGTTTGTCTCCAGGTCTCTCTCCCCACTAGCTGTATCTAGTATGATGCTTTGACCTCCATAGAGGTTCA
Organism: Hippopotamus amphibius kiboko; assembly: GCF_030028045.1. NCBI lineage: Eukaryota > Metazoa > Chordata > Mammalia > Artiodactyla > Hippopotamidae > Hippopotamus > Hippopotamus amphibius. Next base: position 24,235,042 of record NC_080192.1, on the reverse strand, counting down.
GTGTCATCTCATATCTCATTTTATCAATTGTTGAATAATATGGAAAACATGTAGGGATTGTTATAAATTAATAATTTCTGTATGGTGTTTATGATATTTGCAATAAACTGGAAATTTGGTTAACTATAATTCTTCCTTTGCACATGTCAAATAATAGTATTTATAGTAGTAGGATAAATTTTGAACATAGAAAAATGACAATAATAGTTGAAGATAGTTGATGTGCCCTTGTTGTAGATATTATGGGTCCTTTTCAAGGGAAATCTGACAACCAGCTCACTTAGAATTAAAATGTCAGAAATCAATTATGCTTCATTTTGTGTTCAGACAAATTGAACTTTTCAAAATTTGTTTGAAGCACATCTTATGTCAAAAGACACTACTTTATTATGTGAATACTAGTGAAATGAGAAAACATTTTATTTCTCATTTTTTAAGGTGATCATGAATAGTAAATCTTTATCTGCCAAAATGAAACTCAAGAATATCTGGATGTCTAAATATTGCTATCATTATTGAACTCTCTTTAAGTATCAAAGTTATTGACTTTGGCAAAGAACAAAGTTGCCTAAATTTAATAGGAGGGAACTGCTGGAATGTGCGCCACATGAAGGAGCTTGTACAAGAGAAGCCTGGAGAGGAAGGTGGTCTAGATCAGGAAGGGCTTTGTAAGACATGGCTAAGTTTAGAATGCATTGAGTAAACAGGGATGTTTGCCTGTAGATGACAGACTGAGGGAACTTATTTCTCTGTTTTTACCCTTCTTATTAGAAAGTATGCAGGCTTTTAAATGTGGCCACCATCTTCAGCTTTGTTAGGTAAGTGTAGCTGACATTCATTTTGTACAGCAGGTTTGGCTTTTTAAGTTTGAAAGGGAAATAGCACATCCTCTGAATGTGGGTGTGAATTGATTTGGGTGGGCCTATAAGATATCCCAGATGCAGAAATTTGGCTTTGCTGGGGTTTCTCTCAGGATTAGTGGTAGATAATACTCTCAGGCATTATCCCTTGGTCTGGGCAACTCCCACAGAAGATTCCATTCCAGACTGTGCTTCAGGAGAGGTGTTGCTACTGACAGGGTTCACTTTTGCTCCCTTGTCTTCATTTTGTTTTCATTATTCATTCAGTGAACAGTAGTCACCTCCTATGTGCTAAGCACTGGGGATTATACTGAAGAGCACACTGATCGAGCAGAAAAGACAGATATAGAAACTGAGTAATCATGTGCTAAGAGTGGGGAATGGATATATGCACAAGGCACTTACAGAGGCAGCAGAGAGGGGTTTTAGTTGCAATGTGAAAAGGTAGAAAATTTGTGAAGGCTTCCTAGAGGAAATAGGAGGTAGAAGTCCTGAACTGAGGATTAAAGATGAGTAAATAACTGGTAAAGAGGGAGGAGGACGTGCCTATCAGACAGGAGGCTGGAAATAGCATGCACAGGACCTGCAAGGGCCAGGCAGGGAAAGCAGGATGTGAGTTGCAGAGATGAGCCGTGTCAGATCATCAAGAGCCTTGGGAACATGCCAAAGTACTAGGATTCTCTTTGGAGGAACCAATAAAGGCTTTTAATCAGGGGCATGACACAATCAAATTTAGAAAGATGATTCTGACCACAGTGAAGAGAATGGTTCTGAGATGAATTAGACTAAGGGCAAAGATGTTGTCTTAGTGTGTTTGGGCTGCTCTAATAAAATACCATGACTAGGTGGCTTATAAACAACAGAAATGTATTTTCACAGTTCTGGAAGATGGGAAGTCCAAGATCAAAGTGCTGGCAGATTCAGGTCTGCTTTCTGGTACACAGAAAGCACCTTCTCACTATGTCCTCACATGGAAGAAGGGGTGAGGGATCTCTCTGTGGCCTCTTTTATAAGAACACTAATCCTGTTCACGAGGGCTCCACTCTTATGACTTTAATCACCTCCAAAAGCCTCCACCTCCTAACGACATCACCTTGGGGGTTAGGATTTCAACATATGAATTTTGAGGGGGATGCAAATATTCAGACCATAGTGTTCATCATTTAGAAGACTGTTCAGTCCTGCAGGGTAAGAAACACTGAAGGCCTGAACCATCAAAAGATTGGAGAACTATGTGGAAGGTGAAATAAGCAGAGCTTGATTAAAGATAGTGGATTTAAACTGGATTGCATCTAGAAGCTACCTTTACACATTAAGTGGGCTATTGGTTTGAAAAGGCTTTTTAATGTTTAATAATTATCCTATAAACACTAGTTTTCAAAGTGTTTTAAACATGAACAGAAGTTTAATAGTTTCCAACATCTGTTGGGCATTCCTCCACTTATTACCTGTAGATGTGAGTTGTGATTTATTTTTGAATACGGACCCATCTTTTGTTTGGGGGATAAATTCTGCATGGTCATGGAAGATTACTCTTTTCACATACTGTTGTATCTTTTCCCCTGGTATTTTACCACAGAGTTTCAATTCTATTTTCATAAGCAATATAAATTTATAATTATCTTTGCTAGATTTTTGTATAGTGGATAAGTTAGCTTCTTAACAAAATTAGGTTAAATTAAATGATATATGTTTATATGGTCTAGTATATTAGTTAGATTAAAAATGATGTTATAAAGTTATATTTTATACCATATGTGTTTATTATGCTACTTGTGAATTTATTTTATAAGCAAGATGAACAGTCTTTATGCCTATCTTTATAATTTGAAACATAATATCTTCATTTTAAATTATTATAGAGGCTCTGAGTCCCTTCTTTGTTTTTATTATATATAAATTGACTATATCAGTCATAGCAATGACTTATTAGATGCTGGGTCATCAACTTCCTATTATAAAATTATTCACATGAGAAGACACTGACTCATAGCAGACGCGAGGAAGCATTGCAGCAAGACAGGCTGTGGGCTGTTTCATGTGCTGTTGTGTGTTGTGCAGTAAGTGTGCTCTTCCATTTGTTTTTTTATGGTTGTGTTTTGATGCTTAAAGCTGCTATCTTTTTTTTTTTTCCCTTTCATCTGAGAGCAACTAGTTGATTAAAAGCCAAAGAAACTGCTAAGAATGAAAGCCTCAGGGGGGAAAATGTTACATATTCTCTTGTAAAGTAGAGCAAACCAAATTAAAGCATTCCATTGTCACTTCACTTTACTGGGGAGTTGGTTACAAATGCATTTAAGTTTTGTTCTAACCAGGGTATTCCTTCAATTGTCTCTTTAGTATTTAAGCCATTTTGGAAAAAAAAAAGTAAGGAACACATGACAATAACAAAAACATCTTCACTAGCTTAGAATGTATATTAGCTTTCTATTTCTGCATAACAAATTGCCACAGATTAGCAGCTTCAAACAACCCACAATTTATTGTCACAGTTTCTCTAGGTCAGGAGTCTGGCACGGCGCAACTTGGTTCTCTGCTCAGGGTCTCTCAGGGCTCCAGTCAAGGTGTTGGCCAGGGCTGCATTCTTATCAAGAAGCATGACTGGGGAAGAATTCATTGGCAGAATTTGTTTCGTTGTGGCTACAGGCCTGAAGTCCCCACTGTTTGCTGACTGTCAGCCGCAGGCTGCCCAAAGTTCCTTTAGCTTCTTGAACATGGCTGGTTACTTCATCATCCTTACAAGTGGAGTTTCTTGCTTCAGGGAACATCCAGTCTCTCTTTTGAAGGATTTCACCTGAGTAAGTCTGTCCCTTCCTCCTCCAGCCTGAATAATCTCCCTTTTAATCGGTCAGCAGCAGCTGATTTAGGACTTTAATTTCATAAGCAAGATTTCTTCACCTTCACTGTATTGTTTTGGCTCCGAGTAAGTCACAAGTTGCACCCACACTCAAAGGTAAGGGGTTATACAGGGTGAGAACACCAGGGAGCAGGATTCATTGGGGCCACCCTAGAATCTTTCCACCAGAGAAGTCTTATCTTACCACACATTTCTCATATTAATGTTCTGTTAGAAAGTTATACTTTTAAAGTGAGGGAAAATGGCAGTTGCTCAAGACTGGTTGTCAGCTGTGTCTAACCCATAATGGCACGGGCTTTTAATCTGGACATGTCGTCTTTCGGTCTCACCCTCTGCCCAGGCCCTGCGTGCCACGCAGCATGGGCCACGTGTTGCTCCTGACTATGTCACTGTCTTTTTCTTTGGCTGCGTTGGGTCTTTGTTGCTGCGCACAGGCTTTCTATAGTTGCGGCGAGCGGGTGCTACTCTGTTGTGGTGTGCGGGCTTCTCAGCACGGTGGCTTCTCTGGTTGCAGAGCATAGGCTCTAGGCACACGGGCTTCAGTAGTTGCAGCACTTAGGCTCTGTAGTTGTGGCTCGCGGGCTCTAGAGCGCAGGCTCAGTCGTTGTGGCGCACGGGCTTAGTTGCTCCGCAGCATGTGGGATCTTCCCAGACCAGGGCTCGAACCCGTGTCCCCTGCATTGGCAGGCGGATTCTTAACCACTGCAGCACCAGGGAAGTCCCCATGTCACCGTCTTTTATCATAATTTACCAATGATAAATGCTTATACCTGAAAACCTCTGCTTTCCCTTTCTTACTCATTTTTCAAGTCCTAGCTAAAATTATACATCTGTAGTGGAGCTTTGATGATTTTCTCAGGAAGAGAAAACTTCTCTGTTCCCGTGATAATTTTTAGAAATCTTTTTCATATCAGCTTTTATCTTGTGTTGTAGCTATTTGTTTATATACCTGTTTCCTTGCTTTCTTTGTATCACAAACCACAGCTTACTCTGTTCTGTATCTCTAGTCTCGTATCTTCCAGTATAGGACTTGACACATAGTAGGTACTCCCTAAATTAAACTTCAGTGAATGAGTGAGGAGTGAAAATGAGCTAGAGTGATAGTAAAATGATTATAGAAAAATAGAGTAAGAAAAAATAGGAAAACGACAGTGTGGACAGGCTACAATGACAGAATTTCTACTGGGTTTTATCAGAATATGAGGATGGGAATGCGAAGGAGAATAGTTGTGAATAGATCTGCAAAGGTCAGATGATGGAGGGTCTTAAAATTTCCCGGCTAGAAAATGTGGAGTTCATGGAGCATTAAATCTAGTGGGGAAAATACATAAATGATCTCACAGATACATAACTTCACGTTGTGAAAAGCTCTATAAAGGAAATGCACAGTGTGTTAAAATAAAAATTAGCAAGGAGGCCTGCTCTAGCAGAGGTCACTTGAATAAGTCACATTTGAGGTGAGACCTGAAGGTTAAGTAGGAGTTACCTATTTGAAAGGTAAAGAGTGGTATAATCAGGCTGAAGACGATATTCAGAATCAAGTCTTGCCGAAACTTACAGGCTACATTACTGTTTTGGTCTTTATCCTATGAACAATGGGAGGAAATTGAAAAATTTTAAACCAGGTGGGCTTGGGGTGGGGATGGGAGAGTGAGAGAAAGAGATGATTTGATTTGTCTTTTTTAAAAAGTTCCCTGAGTAATATACTAAAAGAGTGTAAGAATAGATGTAGGGAGATGAGCCTAGTTAGGAGACCTTTTAATGGTGCAGAGAGTAGACCACAGTAATTTGATCTATGGGAATGACAGAGGAGCTTGAAAGAATTGGACAGATTTAAGATATATTATGGAGAGTCAGTTGACAGGAGTTGGATATGGAGAGTAAAGGAGAGGGAAATGTTTCTAGCTTCCATAGCTAGATGAATGGTGGTGCCCAGAAAGAGTAGTGGAATATTGAATATGAACATGTTTGGTGATGTTGGAGACCATGAGGTCTGCTTTGGGAATGTGGAGGTGTGTATATTGAATGGCCTGATGGCTGCATATGGGTCTTAAGCTCAGAGGAGAAATCTGCGTAACAGATAATAAGGGTTCCCATATATCTATGGTCAGCTGATTTTTGAAAAAGGTGCCAAGGCCATTCAATGGGGGAAAGAACAATCTCTTCAACAAATGGTGCTGGGACAACTGGATATCCACATGCAAAGGAATGGAGTTAGACCCCTATCTCACATCATTTACAAAATTTAACTCAAAATGAGAACTCAAAAAGACCTAAATTTAAGAGCTAAAACTTTAAAACTCTTAGAAGAAAACACAGGGGCAAATCCTCATGACCTTGGATTTGGAAGTAATTTTTTTCTCTTTTAATGATTTCTTATATGACACCAAAGCAAAAGCAGCAATAACGAAGGATAATCTGGACTTCATCAAAGTTAAAAACTTTTGTGCATCAAAGAACAATATCAGTAGTGTGAAAAGTCAACCTACAAAAGGGGAGAAACTGTTTGCAAATATATCTATTAAGGGTCTAGTATCCAGAATATATAAAGAACACTTACAACTCAAAAACAAAAAGACAACCCAATTTAAAAATGGACAGAGGACTGCAACAGACATTATTGCAAAGAAGATATATACAAATAGCTAAAAAAGCATATGAAAAGATACTCAATGCCATTAGTCATTAGGCAAATGCAAATCAAAACCACAAAGACATGGTACTTCACATCCATCAGGATGGCCATAATTTAAAAAATGAAAATAACAAGTGTTGACAAAGATGTGGAGAAATTGGAACACTTGTACATTGCTGGTGAAATTATAAAATGGTACAGCCATTATGGAGAACATCAGTAAGAGAACATTAGCTGTTCCTCAATAAGTTAAGCATAGGAATACCAGATGACCCAACAATTTCACTCCTAGGTATATACTTCACCATCCTTAGGGGCTTTTTTCTTCGCTGGTTTTTCCCCTCCCTCTGTCAGTTGTTCCACTGACATGTCAGTGTAGTCAGATGGCAAAGATATCAGAATGTAGCACATGTTTATTAATAAAGCACGTCTTAAGATGTATACTACTTACTGTTTTAGGTCCTGGATATAAAGAAGAAAATAGATGAGTCATGATCCCAAATTTTTCTGTTTTGAGGGTAGTGTTTAATTAGTTTCCAGTACTCTTTTTGATATTATATAACGAAAATTTTCTTGGCTTCAGTCAAATAAAAAGTAAATGACATTTTATATATATATAATGTGAGGACTCAGGGAGAAGCATTTAAGAATGGATCCCCCAGGACTTCCCTGATGGCCCAGTGGCTAAGACTCTGAGCTCCCAATACAGGGGGCCTGGGTTTGATCCCTGGTCAGGGAACTAGATACATGCTGCAACTAAGAGTTCACATGCCACAACTAAAGATCCCATATGCCACAAAACTAAGACCCGGTGCATTCAAATAAATAAGTAAGTAATTTTTTTGTTTTTTGTTTTAAAAAAGAATGATCCCCCATGGACATGGAATATGGATTTCAAGATTTAGTCAGTGTCGTAGCCACAGGTACTCCGTGTCATAATTCTTTTACGTCTTGTAGTTATTGTTTATAGCATGTACAGCATAGCGTAACTTGGTGTGGAGTCAGGCAGCAGGTTCTTTCTATTCATCCACATTTTCTGTTCTTGCAGCTATTGATAGTATTCTTTGAGACATTCAACTCCTTTTGCTTTTGTAATGAATTTTTGCTTATGAATTTTCACTTTGTCTTGCTGTTTGTGACTCTGATGTTTGATTTGATGTCTAGCATATGCATCTTACCTTCAACACAGTTTTGGAGTAATGGATGCCTCACCCCTGGGGTTCTCAACAATGCTGATAGCAAACTCAGATCCCATGCTATTCAGAGTAAGCACACATTTATTCAATCAATTTATTTGTTCAATTTATCCTGTGACTCTAAGTCCACAGTCTTTTATCTGAAACCTTTGGGGCTTCAGAATTTATAAGATTTTTATTTAATAAAGGTAAGAGTTTATACCTCATATAGTCTGACCATTCTGGCAGGGTCTGCAGCAGTGTCTCGTAATCACACACGGTATTTGTTCCTCAGCAAAACATAGGAATGTTCACAGTAAGTGCGATAAGTAAGGACTATGGGCAGACTTGTGTCCATGCAGGTCAGGTCGGTTTTGACACCAAATGAGCTACAAAGGGACTTTTGGTTTTCAGAGGTTTGTGGATTTTGGAATCTTAGGTAAGGGAATGTTTGCGGATGAACAAGGTGAATAAGATGTAGTATGTCCTCTTGAAGGACACAGACACTTCATGTTTTGTCTGTTAGGCCTTTTCTGTTTGTTGTAAGCCAGTTCAGATGTGTTTAGATTAAAAAAGGTGTGATGGCAGAGTGACTTATTGATTCAATAATCAAAAAGTCTAGCAGACAGATTTTGGACCATGCTGTCCTCAGGGCTCAAATGATGCCATTTGGCTGGATTTCTCTTAATCTTTCACGTGCCTTTTGTTGCGGAGGTTTCAGTCTCTCTGCCTCTGTATGCTTGAGGCCAACTCTTTTGTGGTGGCAAAGATGGCCAGAGCAACTTGTTTCACAGTTAAAGTTTTCTAGGGAGGAAAAAGAGCCTTTCTTCCTGTGGGAGCATTCCCAGCAAAAATCTTGCATTTCATTGGCTCTGATCTGGTCACATGCCATCTGTCACTGAGATCAGGGGGTCACTGAGGTCCGGGGGTCACTGAGGTCAGGGAGATGAGATGTGCCGATTGGCTTAGACCTGGGTCATGTGATCCATTTTGGCATCAGGAGAGTCAAGCACATGAACTGAGCAGGTGGGGTCTCAAACAGACACCTGGGAGCTGTTGCCAGAGGACGTGGGGAATGCAAAGCATTCATGTAACCCCACAGGATGACACTGGATTTTCTTTGTAATTAAAATTCTTCTGATTCTATCCAGTGGAGTTAGTGTCAGTATCTTTTCAGCTACTTATAGCTTTCCTGCTTATCATATAGCAAAACATTATTGCTCTTTTATATGTAACAAAATATACAAGAGCCTGCAAGTCTAAAATCAAATTTGACCCTAACCTGAGCTCATCATCAAACCAGCGTCATTAGGAACTTGCATCTCCAGGGACAATGTGGCAAGCCTTAAGGCTTTGGGCAATGTTATCAAAGAGGAAGTTCTGCTGGTGGATGCCTGGATTGTCTTTTTTAGTGCAGGTATGATGATTCAAAGCTCCCAGCTAGATATGTTGTTACTTTTACTTTTTCATAAAGAAGCAGTTTTGCAGGACTGTTAAGAATATACAGTCTGGAACCCAATTGTCCTCATTTGAATCTCTGCTTCAATCACTTACTTGGATGAGTTACTTAACCTCTTTGTACTTCAGTTTTCCTGTGTGTAAAACAAGTGTAATGGCAGCATCCACCTCACCAGGTTGTTTTGAGGATCACATGAATTAATATATGTAAAGTGTTTAGAATGGGGCTTGACACATAGTAAGTGTGCTATAAACATTAGCTATTATTATTCCGTAGGGTAACACTAACTCTGAAATTCCCCTTAGTGAAGTAGGAATTTTTACAGCATGGATATTAACATTTCTGTGCCTTTAACTAATATTGCTGCTGTCCTGTGTACATTATTATGGGAAATACCATTTGTTTTATTGTCAGGTTAAAGTTTAAAAAATAAGCCAACCCTAATTTTTTTCAAAAAGCGTTTATTTTGACATAAGAGATTCCACTCAGCCTTATAAACTTAGAAAGTGGAAATCCTTCTTGAACTGATGGAAAATGAATCCAATTTCAAATCCCAAACCAGATTCCTGTTTTTGTTGCTATTCTTCCCCTAAAAGAGAAAAGCCTGATGTTTTCACGGTGTATATAAAACAAATTTTAAAATCCATATATAGCACAGTGTTTACCACCCACCCTTGTTCGTGGTCATGAATATCACAAATTCTTTAAATTTCCCAAACATGAGATAAATGTCAGACCATTCTATAAATTGACTTTATGAAGCATTTCTGAGCTGAGCTTTCTGACATTCACACCAATGTTTCCATAGTAACTAATGTGTTCCGAAGGAGAAAAGCAGAAGATGAAAAACAAAGGAGAGGATCCAAATAAAAGAGATGCATAAGTAAGGGACAATAGAAGGGTCCATAAACTTTGAACCATTGCTTCTTGCAGGAGACAAGCATTCTTGTTCACAGGAGCAAACTACCCCTGTTGGCTGACTGGAAAAACCTCCAAAAACTTGACCAACTGACACCTGACTATACTTGGACAATGACTCAATAATGCCAATTTGGACTATTCCTTCCCCCTTTTATTTAAATCTTATTTTCCCTCTGTTTGGAGGTCCCTTAGTTTCCATGGTAATAGTGAAATTTGTGCCTGTCACTGAACTGTCAAAGAGAATGCAACATCAAGTCAATTTAAAGAATAGTTAGAAACAGGGTGGGGGAACATAGGTGTTAGTGAACATCATAATTTGCAAACACTGAAATAAGGAATGCTAGAACTCCACTAAAATACCGGTTCTCTTTTCAAATCTTATGAAACGGCGGCCTATCAGTTGCATTTAAGAGCAGATTTTAATGATCAATTATTCTCTTGTGATGTCTGGAGCACAGTACCTTTTTCTCACTAAACTTCAACAAACTTACTTCTATGAAAATGTGTTTAATCCCCAAGTTGTTTGTAGGCTTGATCAGGTCAATGGCTAGAGATGAATAGTTTTTTTTTTCCCGAATCATTTGAGGAGAAAAATACTCACAGGCATCTGACTCAAGGAAATAGGCACTTGTTGATAAGCAAAATCATGGCCCCTCGAAATGTCCTAACCCCACAAACTTGTGACTGTGTTTTGCCTTACATGGCAAAAGAGACTTTGCAGCTATGATTACAGTAAGGATCTTGAGGTAGGAAGAGTATCCTGGACTATCCAGGTGGGCCCAAGTAGAATCTCAAGGGTCCTTATGAGAGGGAGGCAGGAACACCAAAATCAGAGAGGGAGGTGTGATGGCAGAAGCAGAGATCAGAGTGATGTGGGCCCAGGAGCCAAGCAATGCAGGCAGCCTTTAGCTGCTGGACAAGGCAAAGAAACGATTCTTCTCTAGAGCTTACAGAAGGAACACAGCCCCATGGACACCTTGATTTTAGCCCAGTGACACTTGTGACCTCCAGAACTGTAAGGGAATAAATGTGCGTGTTTTGTAGCCACTAAGTGTGCAGCAATTTGTTACAGCAGCAGTAGGAAAATAATACAGCACCGTTTGCAGTCTCTGGTCCCACCAGTTCCTCTAAGACGGTGTCATTTGCTATTTACTCTTACTTGGCAGAAGAAGATGGAGCAGCTCTGAATGTAGGCTGAAGATTCTGAGTGTCACTAACTGAGGGTCCCATGAGTGGGTCTCTGTCTGTATGATATTTTAGGGATCTTAGATCTGGCCCAGGGACCAGGAAGGCTCTGGTCATGGCAAGACCAGCTACTGAGGCAACTGAAGGCCTGGCTTGAACACCACGAGAGGCCAAGTGCTTGCAGGTCCTGGGTGAAAAGTCCTTGAGAAAGAGAACTCTTGTGCTCATAACCTATCTCTCTACGAAAGGGCACCTGTTTTCTTATCTTTCCAACTAGATTGTACATGTGTGAATGCTAGACATCCTGCTTTATGGAATTCTGTAGATCTCACAGTTCCCAGCACCATTCTGGGCACCGAGTGGAAGTTATGAGAAATAGCAACTCCTCTGAGCTGCTTCCTAGGTAGGTTTTATTTTATTTTTTTCCAATTATTTTACTCTTACTATCCAGGTGCTGTGTAAAGCACCTGATGAATATTATCTCATCCAATGCTTACAACTCTGAGGGAAACCTTGTTTTCATTTTACAGATGTCGAAATAGAGATTGAGTGACTAGACTAAAAGTTAAAAAGTGAGTAAGTGGCAGAGCTGGGCTCTGAACCCAGGTCTGTCTTCCTGACCCCTCACTTCTAATTGCTGCCTTGCCGCCAGGTCAGAGACACCATGGGGTGGATGTCAGTGGCCTTTCTTCTCTGTGGCCCTCAGTCAATGCCCTTTATCCTCTGAGCTCCAGCTTTGGCTCTTACTCCCATTCATGCAGTGGGTGGAGGAGGGGAATGAGAAGATTGGAGAGGGCTGAGGGCTTGAAACCAGACAGAAGGGGAGTGTTTTGGATCCTGGAGGCCTCCTTGGTCTTTAGACACTAGTTATCTCAGGTAGGAATCTGGTGTCTGTAAATTAGCACAACCCGGTAGTTTTATAAATTTCTTGGTCTGTTTTTCTCTATTTTTTTTCCTGTGATAGGCAGAATTCTAAGATGACCTGCAATATTACCACTCCCGGTATGTACGTTCTGTTGCTATGAACTGAATGTTTGTGTCTCCCGCAACAAATTCACACGCTGAAGCCCTAATCTTCAATGTGATAATATTAGGAGGTGGGGCCTTAGGAGGTAATTTCAAGGGGTAGAGCCCCTCATGAAGATAATAGTACCATAAAAGAAGAGATACTAGAAAGATAATCTCTTTCTCTTCCATGTGAGGATGTGACGAGAAGGCATCCATCTGCAAGCCAGAAAGTGGGCTCTCACCAGGAACTGAACCAGCCAGCCCCTTGATGGTGGACTTCTCAACCACCAGAACTACGTGGAATAACACTTTTTTGTTTAAGCCACCCAGTCTATGGTATTTGTTACAGCAGCCTAAACTAAGACACCTGTATAATCCCCTCCCCTGTGATTATGATGGGGTTCTCACCTCCATTATTAGGTTCCTAATCAGTGGACTTTGCGTTAATCAAGAAGAAGATTATCCGGTGGGCCTGATCTACTAAGGTGAGCTTTGAAAGAGAAAATGGAAGTATGAGAGGGTATGGAGGGGACCATATGGCAAGGACTAGAGAGTGGTCTCTAGGATCTGACAGTGGTCATTGGCTAATCGTTAGGAAGACAATGGGGACCTCGGTCCTACATCTGTAAGGAAAAGAACCCAGCCAAGAACCTGAGGAAGCTTGGAAGTTGGTATTTCCCTAGTGGACCCTCCAGATGAGGATGCAGCCAGACAGCACCTTTAGTTCAGCCATGTGAGCTCTTGAGAAGCAAACCCAGTGCCTGATGCCCAGTCCATGGATACTGTGAGATAATAAGTGAGAGTGTTTTAAGCCACTGAGTTTGTGGTAATTTGTTACGTAGCAGTGGAAGACTAATATACCTTCCTGAAATTCATGAAAAGAGAAAATCAGTCTCAGCGGGTCCAGGCAGAAGAAATAGACCCTGCCTCCCAAGTTCGGATGCTGTTTGTGGAGTTAAAAGCTCAAAACACCTTAAAAAAAAAAAGTTGAGAAAAGCATTTCCATTTGCCTAGGATTTGTTTTTACAAAGATGTGTCTCCCTTCAGCAACGTAAATTATCATCTCTGATCACTTCCTTTGATGGAGAACTCTTAGAGAAAGTTTTTTCGGCTGCTGAAACCACTGGCAACTCCTAAATACACCTACAAAAAGGGGAGGGGCCGTCTAACACCCAAATATGCCATTGGAAGCTTTTAACAGGAGGAGGGTCTGGGTTGGGGGGAGATCCCTGTGTAGGCCCACCCCTCTTTCAGCAGAAGAGGCTCTATTTTTCTTGGGAAATTGGTCAGTCCCTCAAAGATGCAAGGCCTTTCCCAGAAGGAAGGATACTCTGAAGGTACCATACCAGCTCCAGGGCTTTGTCCCTTCCGTGACCGTTGAGCTATTAAGATAAGGAAGGCTGTGCTGTCCCCTGGGGGAGCCAGGAATGAACAAACCCTCTTTCCTGCAGACGAAGGATGAAGCGGCTGTAGACACAGACACCTGATAATAATAAGCCCCAACAGATTCCGAAGGCTGAGCAGGTGCCAGGAGTTGGACTAAGCCGGCTACGCACGCGTGATCTCATTTACGCCCCTCCAGCTTAATCCCATTAGAATCTACACTCAAAGAGGGCAGAGGCAGGCTCCGATGTGATTGTCCGGGTATCCCCAGTGCCTCTGCAGCGCCTGGAACGCGGCGGAGGCCTCAAGGCATGTTTGCTGCAAGAGTGAGTGAATGAATGATTGAATACATTAGTGAATACACAGTCACACCTGACGACTGTGGCTTAGAGATCAGGGTTATATCCACTTTCTCAGATTCGGAGCCCGAGGTTCAGAGAAGTTAAGAAGTTCGTCCCCTATGGCCGAAGCCCAGACTGCCTTACGCATTAGTCCTTCTCCCTGGCTCCTGAGGGGCCCTCCGCGTTGGACCCCCGGGCGGCGTGCAGGCCCCGGGCGGCGAGTCTAGCCGCGGGCGCCCGAGGTCGGCGATGCTCGCGCGGCGCGGCGCCCCAGCCAGCGGACGCACAGGTGCGCGCGTGCGCGCCCGGGCTGCCCGCCGCGCCAGAGTGCGTGCTTCCCCCTCCGTGGGACCTGGAGATCACTGGTGAGTTTCGGACGCGTGGTCCTGGGTCTCTTTAGGGAGTCGGCCTGGGGTGGGGGTGTGGCCAAGGGGCAGGAGAACTTGAAGAGTGGAATTCCCTGGACGGGTTGGAACCGGAGGCACGCGCGAGGTTCTAGAACTCTGGGTCCTTGACTTTCCTCTGGGGAGGAGCGAGGAAGTGGTTTGGGAAGTGAAGTTGTCTTTGGACGGTGGTCAGAACCTGTGAGGCAAGTGTGGCCCACATTAACTGGAAGCCGGGAACCCCTTTGCCTCCTTCTTCCAGAACCTTCTGTTGCAGTCCCTCTTGGCAACACAGGTGCGCTCAGCGCACACCGGGGAACTGTACTTAAAGAGAATCACACCCCTCTGATATCTGGGTGAATTCGCCTCCACTCCCGTGGGTAGTAGTTAGACTTTCGCCGCATGCGCCAGCCTTGCTCAGTCCTTTAAGTTCCTAACCCAATTCTTTAAAAAAGGGGCACAACATTCACCCACATCCAAGGCAAATTCACAGCGAAGAAGATTTCCCCGTTCTTTAAAAGTGGTGTCTTTGTTCTGGTTTTCACGTCAAGTTAGGACTACTTCTGGGGTTGTTTGGTTTTGATCGCCCCGCCATAATTATATCCTTCATTTATTTATGTTTTTACCTACTGAAATTCCAAACATAGAAAGCCAGCTTTATTAATTTCTAGCTCTAAAACCCCAGCGAGAACTACTTATCTCTTACTTCTCCCACTGGAATAATATATTCCCCAGATGGGGAAATTTAGCTCTCTTTACTAGGATTGAAGAAGAAAACGACAGGTCAAAAGAAAAATGAAAGGGAGGTGGTGAATTGTTCTAAGAAGATAGGACACAGGCACTTGCTGGTCTGGATGATTCGGTTTTCTCTAGGAGTGTTGGAGAGTATGGTGTGAAGGGGGGAGGCGATCCGCTCCCATGCAGCTCACCCAAAGAGATTTTGAGGATATTTGATTTGGAACTGCCGTTCTTTCTTTTCGTAATATTCAGCATATCCCTAATCCTTGTATTCCAGATATTGAACACCAGCTTTTAATCCCTTCCACCAAACTGTTTTGCGCCCATTCGAACAGTTCTAAATTGAAATTCTAAATTAGTATTCGTTGAAAACTGGTTTGACACAAAGAAAGGAACATGAATGAAACCTTCTAAACCTTCTTTGTATTTCCAAGTGCATGTTCAATTCTTTGGGAAAGTCACTATGATTTAGGGAAGATTTAGTCAATTCCCAAGTGCCACCTCCAGAGGGCACAGCTGTCTCAAAAAAAAAATTATTATTTTTTTAAGTTTCTTCAGTTTTGCCAAGGAACTCTCTAGTCTGTAATTGTGATTCCTGGGATCCAAACTTGAAATGGTTTTCCCTAATATTTTTAAAATATTCATTTAGATGATATGGTATTCTGTTATTTTCAGCGATTGACATTTATAATAATTTGTTTTTATAAAACGAAGAATTAAATCCAATGTTGTCAGTTAACCCCTGACTTAAAAAAGTCTCTCTGATTCTCTCTAGTTTTAAGTAATAAGTCCACACAGATTCAGGCAGCACCCTTTAATTAATTTTTTAAAACGCATTTAAAAGTTTATTTGCTAAAACCTTGTGTTTTCCAGAGATTGCACTTATGGCCCCAGTTATCCTAAAATATGAAGTGTGAAATGTGCTGTATCTTGCATATAAATTATTTAGGCTTTAGTGCCCAGTGTATTCTTGTAGAGTCTGCTATTACATTTAGAGTAGATGCTTTGAAAGCTTTTCGCTCCTGAAGCTACACAAAATGTCTGGGGGATTTATTTTCGCAACATCAAAATTTATGGTAACTTTTTATTTCAAAATGGTTTTATTCATCCGCAGATGAGGGGAAGTTGAAGTGAATTTGCTCAGAAAAGAACGGGGTTATTTTCTTCTAGAGTGTGCATTAAGCGATTTGCTCTCTCCCTCCTTTGTCTCAGCCATCTCTGCTGTGTTTAGTGTGAAATTGAATCCTGTAAGGCTAAAATGTAAGAAGGAGACTAAGGATTCATGCAAACAATTTACATGTATTTCTTTCCTGTGTTTTCTTTCAAGCTTTCAGTTGCTGCTCACTTTGGGCTATTTTTCTTTTCCTGCTATTTTTTTTCCCCTGCTAACATTATGCACAAAAATCTAGCAACAGGGTGTGAAAGGGACTGTTTGTAAGTATTTAAAACTGCTTAACATCTATTTATGAAAATGCTTTTTAGGTTTTGGAAGCTTATTTGCATGTTGGCGTGGAAAATTTTGGAAACTTATACAGGATAGATGTTGAAAGTGTTTAATTTTCATATTTGCTCTGCATAAATGGGGAAGAGCTGGAGCAGACACCAAAACAATGTGTCCTGTCAGATGCCATGCTTACGAAGTGGTGTCAGCTAAACAAGTGGAAGAATCAAGAGAGGACTTGATGAAATGTCCCTGAAGTCAGGTTAAGCCATGAATGAGCCATTCAGGGCTAGTGTGTGTGACACAGAAGTGTAATCAGCAAATCCACGAATTATCCCTCTTCTATGTCAATTCCAAAAAACAACTGTTAGTTTAACGATATCGTCCTTGGCCTTGTATATTAGTCTTGTCTCCCCAGTGGGATGATGTAGAAGATCTTTGATGGCAAAGAACCACGTCTGATACATATTTTTATTATTCCATCATAATAACCAGCCCAGTGTTAGACCAAAAAGGCCTTCCACAAATAGTTGGCAATTAATTGTTAGTCTGTGGAACTGTTGGCCAGGATAGAGAATGTCAGACTTGAACGTTTAAAGCGTGCATGAAATCCAAAGGTTTTTCCTCCGTCGTGTCTCTGTGAGGCTCGTGACACTCTCAGCATTTCCTTAGGTGAATGGATGTGCTACTGTAATCTGATGGGTGATTTATAAGAAATTTGTCATAAGTATTGGGATTATTGATGCTGCCATTCTTATGAATTAGATAAATCTGAGGACAATGTAGTGGAAGGGATTCAAATGAAGGTGAAGTTACATAGAATATTTGAAATGGAAGGGTCAGGAAACCAGTGTTTCAGCAGAACACAGATGACTAAGATAAAAATATGGCCCCCCCTTACTCCCTCATTTATATATGGTGGAACTTGGCCTATTCATCTGTCAGTGTTAACTGTTCCGTACAAGGTATAGATACACAGAGCCTTGAAAAGTAGTTATCTCCTGTCAATGGATGTGGTTAAGTGAGTCTATCATGTACTGTAGGGCTTCCAGCCTTGGAGGAATGTTTTTTAGGTGAATTCTAAAGACACCTGCCATTGAAAATGCTGTGTGGCTCTGCATTGAGTTCCTATTACACGCATTTTATTAGAATGAAAGACAGTTCTACAAATGCTGAAGCATGGTAAGGAAACGTGAGATGACGACTAACGAGCTAAAAGCCTGGCATCATTAGATTAAGGGTGTGTCATCCCCATGCAGGGTCCTATTTCTAGGCCTGTTAGCCTAGGGACATGTGTTAATTACATGAGCAGTTCAGATTTTCTGTCTCTGACAGTTGAGTCTAGTTTGAAATGCTTATAATTCTAATTTAATTAGAAATGCATTCCAAGAGCTAATGTTATTTGCAGGAATTTAGAAGTAAATCCGTTAGTATAAAATAAATGGACCTTTGGTAAAGTGAATCATAACCTAATTTTGAACGTATGGATGGATATTCCTCTGTCAGCTTTGCTTGAAGTCTGGCAGAACTTGGGGAAAAATTCTGGTGTAGATGCAGTAGTCATCTGCTCTCACTGTATAACTTAGTTCAACATCTGCATTAAAGTTTTTCTTCTCTGAGCTACCACCACGGTCTCCAAAGATAAATTATTTATTTAAAAAGTTAGTAATCTAAACAATTCCTACTTTCCCCTTCTCATTGTCAAGGCATCCCTTGGTTACCCACACATCCATGTAGATGAGTAAATTCCTGCTCAGGGGCAGTGTGGCAGGTGGAGTGTAATGCATTACTGATGTTCAGTTAACTTTCAAACAATAGTACTCTCACCTTCCCTTGGTTACGCTAGGTGATTTTTAGTCCGTTGCAGTCATGGGCTGACTTCATGCAATCAAAGCCTAAAAGCCAAGTCCATACTATGGTCTTTCATGTAAGTGGCCTCCTGGTGGCACTAGGAGGACACTTGCTCTGCACAGAAAGGCTACATGTTTGGCAGGCAGAAAAGATACAGGGTACTGTCCCCACAAGTCAGTGTGCCTTTTCAGTGTCTGTTTGATTACATTTGCTGTGATGTGGATGGGTTCCTACAATTTATCTTCAGTCTCAAAAAGTGGTTTGGGGCTGGATGCACATTCTGGTGTTTGTTAATTCCTGAGGTGACACTTTTAAGTCCCAATGTTTGATGTTCCACAGTCGCAGAAAGAATGATTTTTGATGCTTTGATCCTATAAGAAAACTCCAGTTGTTTTCTATCTTGCAGTTCCTGCCGATGGCTTTTGTTCCCTCATCGTTTTAGCAGATATTTTCTTTTTCAAGGCAGAGTCGTGATGGGGGGAGGTCAGTTAGGATATTGCAGTAATATAAATAACAAGCTGGTGGAATTACAAATATAGCAGAGATTAAGAGGTTAGAGCAAAAAAAATTGGTTCTGGCTATCAAGCTGGAGGACTGTTTGAAAAAAGGTCCAGAGCCCTTTTTTAATGTCATGTCTGTATGCAACATTCCTTAGTTTAAAAATCATCCTCTGTTTACTAAGAGAAGAAAACACAGGCTAAGGAATAAAATGCTCTGGACATGTTTCATTTGGTTAGGTTTTTCCCTCCTTGGTCCTCCCAGAGGTTTTCGACCTCTCCTCGTCTCTAATAATGTTCCTTGGAGAATTAAAGACAACCTGAAAAACAGAACTGTGGCAAGGAAGAAGGGCACACAGTAACAATGAATTGAATTCTCTAGGCTGTTCACAGAATGGCAGCAAAGACAAAAGAACTTTTTTTTCTTCTTTATAGAAGCTGCTGTTACCTTTTCTTCTCTTTCAGACCTTTTTCTTCCTGTTCTTGGCTTCCTTGCAGCTTTTAGCATCTCATCATGAATGGCTATTTTAACATCTCCTTTTTATTAATAAATAAGATAGTGTTACTGTTACTAATTTGCTGTTTGGAAAGTAGGGGCTTTAAGGTAGCATTCTTGAAGGTTTTAGAGTAATTGCAATTTTAAAACTTTTTTTTTTCTTTTTTCACCCATTGAATCGGATTTTCTCTCAGCCAAAGTGTTTTGCTTATTCTTTACTGCTGTTTTTTTTTTTCCTAAGGATAATGTAAAGTTGTTCTACAAATATAGCTTAAAATAATCGTGTTCCTCAGTGAAAAACAACCCTGAAATGAAAGCCAACTTAAATCATACCAGGAAAGACTCACAAAGTGAAGCTGACATCCTGGAAGAAGGGAGAAACGCTAATGTTCCCAAGTAATCAGTTTGGGCCATTTCAGTGCTAAATGACAGGATCAAGAAGAAAAATTTTAAAATTGATTTTTAAGACTGTCTGAAAAAGGAGGCTGAAATGAATATTAAGTGATTTCTTTGGGGCTGTCAGAAATAATAATGTAAGAAGAGACAAGCCCAGTCTTGCTGCTGATGGTAGGATCAGAAAATTTAGACAGAGCAGATTGGAGATGAAGTTCTACACTTCAATTTTTAAGAAATGTTAATGAACAGAAGGGAGAGGAAGCAGCAGAGGAACCTAATGTGAGTAAGTATGGGCTGGAAAGGCAAGCGGGAAAGATGTGGCATCACACATGGGAGTGTTAGGGAAGAGGCGCCGTGGTGGGTGTGTGCGGTGCTGTGTGTTCTGTGAGGAGAAGAGAACCCCACTCCTGGCAGGGCTTCTGCGTGAGGTGTTCTAGCAGTGGGGCTGGATCTGTCAGGACACATCCATCCTCTCTCCCAGCCACCCCACCACTCCCATCCCTGCCAGTAGCCATATACATCTGTCTATCAGTTGGCTGCTTGGAGTGGGGCTCCAGGCTGGCTGTTGAACAGCCCATATGGCATGAGGGTTTCATTCATGTCTTTAGTCTCATTAGCACCATGTTGGAACCCACAGAGTTAACCAACTAATTAATAGATGCATTGAGTGTTCTCTGGGATTTGGAATCCGTTTGCCTTAAATTAGCCATGTCAATTACCACAAGCCCATAGATACCAAGAGTTGGAGAAAGATCTGGCAGGATTGAAAAACACATGGGGAACACAGAGAATGTGAATAAAAATGGAAAAGAGCACCCACCTTTACTAGGGTTGTGCTTTTCCAGCACACAGATGCTGACTACCACAGCACTATGGAGGACAGTACAGCATTCTGGTGGGTTACTTTTCTACAGTCTGTTTTCAGAAGTTTCTTAAATTCCAGGTTTTTTTTCTTGTTCTCTGAGTACCTGGGCTGGAAAACATAACCTTCTTTAATGTTCTGCTTACTGATGTGGAAATGGACAGTGAGCATTAATTTCCCAATCTTTTGGGAACAGGATCCAGCTTCCTTCTTGGAGACTTATGCACTTTCCCTTTGTCTTATGGGCATATACATCAAAGTACTTGGCCTGATCTAAGCCATGAGGAGGGCACTGCTGTGATTCAGTCTCAGCCTGTGGTTCTCAACTGGGGATGATTTTGTCTCCTCGGGGACATTTGACAATGGCTGGAGACATTTTTGGTGGTTAAAACTGGAGAAGATGCTACTAGTATCTAGTATGTAGAGGCCAAAGACGCTACCAAGGATCCTACAATGCCCAGGACAGCCTCCTACGACAAGGAATTATCTGGTCCAAAATGTCAGTAGTGCTTTCCTAGGTGGATACCCTGATCTGAGCCAACATGACTTTCCCTTCTGGGACCCTGAAACATCAGTCAAGTGGTATAAACAACAAAACCCCCAAATGATTCAGATTCATTCATCTAGTAGCAGTGCCTCATTAAGACTGTCAGGTTGTTCCTGTTAGCTAGACCTCCTCCTCAAACTTTCTAGGTTCCCACTTTTTTCCTGTGCTAGATCTTCAGCTTTTTTTAAATCTGTTCTGTGAACTCTACGATACCCTTTGATACACTCTCTTTCTGCTGGAATTAGCCAGAGTAGTTTTCTCTTGGTTGCTATCAAAGAACTCTAAAGTGATGTGGAATAGCTGACAGTTTAGAACAGATGTGTCAAATGGCACCTCATAATTCGATGGTGCCTTATAAATCCTATCTTTAGTCATTAAATATCTGGTAAGTTGAGGGTCAAGTTAGAGGAAACAGAAGCAGTACAGTAGAGAACCCCATACATCTGAGGGTTCTTGCACTGACGTTTCACTGCAATGGTAAGGAGAATAATAGAGCAACTGAGAGCTTGAGAACTCGCTCTCAAGCAGGGAAATAAAGTTTTCCAGGATGGTAGGGCATCAGTGGCAGCAGATCAAGTGCAAACCTCAAAAAGCAGGATTTAAAAAAACGTACCATTTTTGAAATCATGCCTGCCTTTGACCTCCTTGGGTTGCTGTGCACAGTGTCGAAGCCAGGGGCAGCAGATGAATAATTTCTTTTCTTTTTAAAAAACCATTCTTCTCATTTCAAGCTTCATTTTAAAATAATGAAAGCATAGATGGCAGTACCTTACTCACAGGCATGGAAGTTTTCTTTAAAGATTTTTTACCTCAGAGCTGACGCTGGCATGGTGCTCTAACTCCATTAAATAGGAGAAACTCAAATTAAGACGATCCAGGCAACAGAATCTCTTGATTACGGAGGCTGGAATAGGCGAGTGTGGGTGGTTGCTGGAGCCCGTTTAACTGTTGGAGACCTTGGGGGTTGCCTCATAAAAAGACCTGTTTTGTTGGAAGCTTTCTTTCTCTAAGTGCATGGATTGGAATATGTTAAACTATTCTTCAGTGAACAAAATCATAAAAAGGATGTGAGCACACAAATAGAGAATTCGTGTTGGAGGTCTCATGAGGTTCCTTGTACTTCTCAGACAGGGTTTCTTTTCTTAAGATGCCAGCAAAATGCCGTGGTATTTTATTTTTGTCTCCAGTAAATTGCTTTAGAAACTTAAACAAATTAAACATCCTGTTTTGTGTTTCTGAGACTCATGGGGGATACTCTGTCTCTCTAGTCTGATGTTTCAGGTGGGAAGTAATATGTGTGTGTAATCACCTTTTTCAAAGTTATGCGTGTGTATGAGACATTCAGTATCACCTGGAATTGTAAGCAGTTGTGTTTATTACCTAAAGAAGAAGAAAACAAAAGTGAAGTTTTTGAAGTACGCGCGCGCGCGTGTGTGTGTGTGTGTGTGTGTGTGTGTGTGTAGGTATGTGTGTGATACTGTAAGAAGAGAAATCATTCATGATGCTTTTTATATTTTAGGAACTGATTTCTAGTACATTATATTAGTGATATCCAAAATCCATTGTTGAAGCCATATGGAAACAAATTTAAAATAAATCTTAATAAAAATAATAATTATTGATCATCATTCAAACAGAAGCCAACATGACAGGAATTAGCAGCTAAAACTTAGAGCCTGCCTTTGGAATTTTTTTTTATTAGAATATAATTGCTTTATACTGTTGTGCCAGTTTTTGCTGTACAACAAAGTGAATCAGCTGTATTTATACATATATCCCCATGTCCCCTCCCTCCCACGACTCCCTCCCACCCTCCCTGTCCTGGCCCTCTAAGGCATCACCCATCATCGAGTTGATCTCCCTTTGTTATACAGCAACTTCCCACTAGCTATCTATTTTACATTTGGTGGTGTATCTACGTCTATGCTACTCTCTCACTTCGTCCCAGCTTCCCCTTCGCCCCCTGCTCCCCAGCCCCGTGCCCTCAAGTCCATTCGCTACATCTGCATCTTTATTCTTGCCCTGTCACTGGGTTCATCAATACCATATTTTTAGATTTCATATATATGAGTTAGCATACGGTATTTGTTTTTCTCTTTCTGGCTTACTTTGCTCTGTATTACAGACTCCAGGTCCATCCACCTCACTACAAATAACTCAGTTTCATTCCCTTTTATCTGCCTTTGGAATTTAATGGGGCTCAATTTTTCTTGGGTTCCCCATCAGAAAACCACTTTTCTTCATTTCCAGTGTTGGTAAATGAAAACAGCTCTGAGATACACACCCCTGCCCTCTCTCCCCCCACACTGGATGTCTCTGGAATAGAAGGATTGCTTCCTTTCAGTACCTTCCTGCTAAGAAGAATGGAACAGCGTAGAAGGCTGGTGCCCCTGGGCCTGAGTAGTAAAATTAGCCTGGGTGGTTAATTTTAGTGTTTCTCCCCTTCAACAGGGTCTCTTTGACAATAGGAACTGTCTGACTTGGTTACTTCTCATGAAGACACCTCAAACCCCTACCAGCTTGAACTCTGGGTTGAAATATTACTTTTAAAGGCCAGACAGAACCCTAATGCATGGATGATTGCAGCACCTTTCAAATGTCACACACAAAAAATCTAGTGAAGACTCAAGTCCTTTGGGAAGGAGCAGGGATGAACTGTCACCGTATCCTCCCTTGGCTTCGATTTTGGCTCTCTCCCCCTGTTGCTGGCCTCTCCGCTCTCTCCCCACCTCCCCCTTCCCTTCTCCCCGCACCCCCACTTCCACACACACCTGAGCTACATGAAATCCTGGTTTGGGTGTATGCCCTGGAGGCTGAACTATGCAAGAAGTGTCACCCACAGAGGTGTTTCCTTTCGGAATGTCATTGTTTAACTTCAGGGTCCTGTTATTCTTGTGTGAATGAAATGTCAGAAATGAATTTCACCATGTAATTTTCCAGGCATTGACAGGCCTTTGCCATCTGTCATTGGATCATGTTTTTACCTTTGGTTTCCTGCCATGTTTAGGGTTTTGACCTATCCCTTTGAGTGCCAGTGATTTTACTTCTCAATATAGCCTCCAATGGAGGGCTCTGCTGCCAGGTGTGACTTTTGTAACTTAAAGTTACATGGGGCAATTTCTTCCACAGGCTTTGCTTTTTATTATTTTTAAAACCTCAAGTGTCATGAATCCTGTCACTTGAACAGTGTTGATTTGTGATTAATCCTGTGGGTATTACCTATTTTTGTCTGCAGTCTTTGCTGATGAGGAGGGCCCACATTACAGCAAAGTCTGTCTTTTTGAAATGTATGACTAAGTTCTTTTGGCTGAAAGAGGCAGTTTAGGGGAGAAGAATTGGGGTAGGAAATAGGATTTTTTTTTAATAAAGAACCCAAGTTTAATTGGAAAGAAGGAAAACTGAATTTTTTTTATTCCCTACACAGTGAAGATTTTGAAAAATCCTACTGCTCTGAAGTCAGAAGACGGATTTTATAAAGTACAAGCAGATTGTTTTTGAACTGAATGTTAAAGCTCTGCTGTCAGAGTTGACAAGTTCCTGAATTCAATTTTCAAACTAAAACTTAGAAAACCGAGGAGACACTGTGTCTCCTCAGTAGCTTATCAAAAGAAATGCAGTGGCAGGCTCCCACCGCTGTCTCGCCGGCCAGGTCGGGGTGGGGGGGGGGGGGGCTGGCGGTGGAGGCGGGTGACACCCCTTCTCATCCTCTCTGCTCCCTCTGGTACCCAGTGCATTTTTGATATGGGCTGGATAGGAAGGGCTCCAGCCGCTCAAGCTTGCTGAGATTGGACGACAATGACAGGCCACCTAGCTCTTCTCTCCAAGAATGGGGAGAGTTTTACCATTTTTAGAAAAGCTTCAAGCACCAGTGATCTTTGCTCAGGACTTGTTGGTCTTCATGGTTGGCAGAAAAAGAATTAAGAAGCATCGATATTAGCACACTAGTTGTTGCTTTACAAGAACAGGGTAAAGCTATGTAGAATTCTAGGCACAGCCACCACCAGCCTTCTCATCTTTCTTTCTTTTAGGATAAAAATTAGCTAGTTATGGCTCATGAGTTTTCAAGATCTTCTTTATGCATGTAGACAATAAAGCGTTGTCCTAAAAAAAAAGAAAGAGACTTTTGCAACTAACTACTATAGTAATATAGGTAAATATTAAATATTTACAGTGTGGCGTATACTGCCTTAGAGCCCACGTAAATTTCATAACAGCCCTTGAAGTAAATTATATCGTCACCATTGCGCAGATGGGGAGAGTGAGGCTCAGAGGGTTTATTCAGGATTTCCCAACGAGGAAGGAGAAGAACTGGGATTTAGACCCGACTCTAACTCCTGATCTTGCCCTGTTAACATTTTACTGCAAAACTGCCGCCAAAGCGATGACAGTGGTGAGCTCAGTGGTAGAATTTCTTCCTACAGATTCTTTCAACAGTAAATAAATATCATGACCTTTTGAATACTCTTCAGGTTGTGTGATTCTATTAAGTCTTAAATTTTCACAGGCTTTGATTTTGTCTCCATTTGGTCTTTGAAAATTCAGATTTATTAGTTGCTGTATTTCCTTTTTATTCCTGTAACTGTTATAAAACTTTATTAAATTGAAATCTTATTACCTGGAACTCTCAATTAGCCAGATTTTTTTTTTCTTTCCTGTTTTAGAAGGAAGAAGAAAACCACAGAAATATAAGCTCATATCAGAATTTCTTTTAAAGGTTAAATATGTCCTATGATCCTGTGCCTTTTAGATGTTGCTCATAACATCTAACAATGTTACATGTTAAAATGTGAATATATCTCTTTATGATTTTGAAATGCTTAATCAACAGCAAAATCTGCTAAAAAGGTTAAGGGGGTTGTATTAGTAAGGTTAAGCTAAGGGCTGTAGCAGAGAGTCCCTGCATCCTAAGAGCTTCTCATAGTAAAAGATGCTGTCTCCTGGACCTCACCGTGCAGTGGGAATCCGCAGCGGTGGTGGGGAGGGGTGGTTGCTCAGCTCCATACACTCATTTAGGTAACCTTGACTCTATCTTGTGGCTCTGATGGTCCTCTAGGGTCTCACAGCTTTCCGCGGAATCTAAAGAACCTGACTGGCAAACAGTGGAAGACAGCTAACCTGGAAGACTCTCTGGGAAGTTATTAGAAGCCAGGATTGAAACGGGTACACAGTTCTGGTGCCCACATTCCAATGGCATGACCCCACCGAACTGCAAGGGAGCCTGGGAAATATAGTCCAGCTCTGTGCCCAGGAAGGAAAGGAAATAGGGTTTGGTATCCACCTAGCATGGTCTCTGTCACAGCAGTGACATAAAATCCTGAGGTTTTATGACTCTTCTGATATTGCAAAACATCTAAGGAACATCTGATTATTATCTAGATTAGTGGTTTCCAGACTTGGGTCATTAAAAAATATCTCTGGAGTGTCTCTTAGACCCACACAGGATCAGAATGGGAGTGGGGCTGGGGGTAGAAGCGGACTAGGAATCTACGTTTTTCAGAAGCTCTCTAGGTGATTTGGATATAGCCAGGCTGGCACCAGTTTGGTGTTCGGGAATCACTGGTCTGGATAATGTACTTGATAAGGCAGGAATATAGATTAATTCATTTCTGGAAGATTTTTAGCAAAAAAGACTGGGAGGAAAAAAAATGATCTTTAGTAACTTGATAAATGAGCCCAAATCCCTATTTATACCAATCATTGTAATTAGTCAAGACTTCAGACATATTCTGTGACCAGTTGTTTCGAAAGTCCGTAGAATGCTTCACAGGTAATACCGTTTCATTTCCCAGCAAAATGCCCCATTTAGGAGGAGAGCTATCCTAGACATTGCACACACTGAATACCTATATTTTATTATAATTATTAGAAAAATTCTTCATGTCTCATTTCAACCTTTTTCACCTTCCTCTTTAGCAAGCACAATTATAAATTCCTAGCTACCTAAACTGCCCCAGTAGATGTGAAGGCAATTGCAGTAGTAAAATAGTTTTCTAAATTAAACAGTCATTGGGTTTTAGAAATCAAATTGTGTCTCTTGTTTTGGTCTTTAAGAGGATGGCTTTGCCAGTGTGTTTGTTTTTAACCCACATTTTCCTCACATGGCATCCTTCTGCTCCATTTAAATTTTTAGTAGTGTATGGCTTTTGAGGGATAAGGGTAACCTCTTATAATCAGTAAAAGTTGCAGGTGAAATTGGTCTCATCAGTTTTGCAGGGCCATTCTGTGGTCGCTACCCCAAGTGAGAGTGGGAGTGCAGAGGGTGATATTTCAGGTTTATTCTTTTGTGTTGCCATCAGGTTGGATTTATGAAAGACAGTGGAAATTTATCACCTTTCTCTGTTATTCCAGAACCATAATTTTCCAGTCTCTTGGTTGCTTGTGAACATTTCTGATAAAATGCATAGCTCTCTGAACCTTTGTAACACGGATTTGTTTAAGATCTTAAATTATATATTGCTGTGATCCAAGCAGAGGATGAGAAACCTGTCTGCTCTACTTCCATATTAAGGGCAGCATTGCAAACCATTCCACACAGTTCTAATCATACTGCTTTCATAATTATTCCACATTGCTTACCTAATTGCCCCGCCTTCCTTAGCCTTGCATTGAAGCACGCTGATCATCTGACCTCTGCTTAAAACTGCTGGTAAGCTTTCCAGTCATTCAGCCTATAGAGCCCTCACCCCAGATCTTTACCCTAGCCAACTGGTCGAGTCCTCATCCTCCAGAACATCTTGAGTTTCTTTGCATCTCATGTTTCCAAACGCCGTCTCTTCCTAAATGAAAGTCAGTCCATTCTTTAAGATTCAGTTTGAAATGCCACAGACTCCGAACCTTCCCTCTTCAACTGAACTATGACATAGCACTTACCATGATATGTTATTCAGTTTGGGATATACCTGTTACATTTGCTACTAGAGTGTAAGCTCCTGGAGATTAAAGATCCTGCTTTATTCATCTCTTACTCCTTTCGGTGCTTTAACCTTAGTGAACATTTATTTAACCTTCATAATAAACAACATTTGGTTGAGAATTATGATGCAAAGTTGAAAACCCAACCTTAGACTATTAATTTAGAGCATGATTTCCCAAAGCGGAACAGTAATATGAGTAACTTTGGAAAAAATAGGTTAAGCGTACATAGGTTGTTTTACTACAGGGCTTTTAATATGCTTTTAGAATGTAATATGCTAATATGAATATCTAAGAATATAGTAGGCATCATATTTCATATACTTTTTGTCACAGAGCTCTTTTTTTGTGAAGCATATGATAAACCAGGGTTTTTGGTAACTGATTTTGGGAACTATTACTTGAAGTAATATTCTGCATTTTTATAGTACCCTTTGTTATCAAAAGTACTTTCACCATTAGTCATCCTTGATTTCGCTGAATTTCACTGACTGCTCATAAGAAAACAAAAATAATGTTTTCTAGTTTGCATTTCTAAACATAATTATTTCAGGTGTTGTATGTATGTGTTCATAAGCTGCCAAAAGTCATCATGTATGCTGTTTGCTTTAGCTAAGAGGGAGATAAATGTATATATTTCAGCAAAAATCCTGGTGATCTTAATCAAACCTTTAATAATGAAAACATGCAGCTTAGAGTCATTCCCTTGTCAGTGTCTTTGAAGAGATAGCAAAGGCCTTTGTCTTAATAGCAATTTTCCTGAAGGTCACCCACATTCAGACTATTTATGTAAATCTCCATTAATTCAAGCTTTATTGAATGATTTGCTGAATGTAAAGTCGATGCTTAGGGTTTTTTTTTTTTTCCTTTGCCATTATTGATTTATCTGTTCTACCCATTCTTTCTGTGGACACAGATTCAAGAAAAAAATCAGGTCTTTGTTTATATTTCTCTCCTTTAAATGAGGTCTGTTACATCAGCAATCATTTGTCAGGGCTGTAATTGCAAATACAGTGGATGAGATCGAATTTCAGAGCAAGAGGCTTTAGTTAAAGGACCTTTTACATTGAAGTCAAACCTATGATTTTTTATGAACTTTGGGGTGCCTAATTAAGCGATTAGTAACAAGCAGGAGTTTCCAAATGTCAAGTGTATAATTATGAAATAAACAAGGGCAGTTTTTCCAATAAACTTCTGTGCTGTGCCCTGTTACCTCTTGATGGGCCCAAACAAAGTCTTCTCGTGCAGAGTATGAAATTCAGATGGATTTCCACTTCTGATGGCAAGAAATCTTGTCTTCTGAAACATCACTGCAAAATACTTAGGGTAAGAGTAAGTTTGAACTTAGTAAATCTATGGATGGGTATTCATTTAATCTCTCAAACCACATATTATAAAGAAATTCCATTTTATTCCTTTTTGTACCTTTGTTTTGCTTACTTCAGACGCTCTTGCTGTTGAGCTTCACCACCACCATTTCCTTCTCGTTTCAGAATTCAAAATAGTTATTTTTTAAAACTGAAAAGTGAATTAAATTTGGTGGGGGTGAGGAGTTGGGGGCTGTAAGGTAAATCTTACTGTTTAATTGAGTGGAAAGTCTCCTATGTTATTTCAGATGAAGGATGTCATTTTTAAGCCACTTCCAACATTTACCCTTGGTGTTTCTCTATAGATAGTCAGTGTTTAATAAACTCCCATAGGCTTTAGCCAATCAAATATTATATGCTAGGGAGAGTGGCAGAGACAAAGAAAATAAAAATTCTTATCTCTGCCTTTGGGAAGTTTAAAAGATTATTGAGGAGACAGAGTGTATGCAAAGTAGAAGTAATTAGCAATATTTATGATTAAATATTTTTTGTCATTTGTTATACAGGTAACACATAATTAAAAATATAATACACATATGGCTTATTTTTCTCTCAGACATATTGAGAGGTAGGTAGGTAGATAGATATCAATAGATTGATCAATCTAGTTCTTTTAACAACCTTCATATCAACCTACTTTTATTTATTCATTTCTTTCATACTAGGCATTCGCAGTGTGTTCCAGCTTGGCTGCGACCAATAGAGAAACCTAAGTAATAGTGGTTCAGACAAGGTAGACGTTCATTTCTCGCTGATGAAAAAGAAAGCCAGAGGTAGGCAGCGTAGGGATCCTCCATGATGCTGGTAGATACCCAGGTTCTTGCCAGCTTACTGCCCTGGCATGTCCTTACCCTCTGGTCCAGTATCGCTGCTAGAGTTCCAGAATCACGTCTGAATTCCAGGCAGTTGGGACTTAGGATATGGAGGAGAAAGATGTGCTTCTCTGTCATTGACCAAAATTTATTCCTGTGGCCATGCCAGAGTTAGCTTCAAGGAGGGCTAAGAAATATGTTTTTTGTTTGTTTGTTTGTTTGTTTTCTAAGCTGGGCGGCAGTAGATCCAGCTAAAGATCAGATTTTTCATAATAAAAAAGAAGGGTAGAAGACATGTGGGAGGCAGCTGGCAGTCACTGCTGCAGATTGTTAGCATGTGTTGCTGTTACCAACAGTGCAAAAATGAACATTCTTGAACTTGTTCAGTCATGTTGGTTCATGCCAGTAAGTGATGTGTGTCATGAGTTATAGGGACAGAAAGTTCTAGAGGAAGGGCTTGGAGGAGGGTGAGATCATGGTGGGGTGGTGGCTGGAGTGGCCATTGTCATGGAGATGGATCTGAGCTTGGTCCTGCTCACTGGGTGAACTGCAGACGAGAGAACTAGGAGCATATCTGGGCCAGGTGAAGAGCATGCACTAATTCCTTCAGTCAGTCATATGACCACTGTTTATTGAGCACTTACTGTGTGCCAGACACTGGTCATACAGAGGTAGGACCAGCATAGCCCCTGCCCTCATTGGAACTCACAGACAAATAATTCATGCCACGTTGATCAGCAGAATGGATGCCTTTGGGATAGGCAGTGAAGCGACCTAGGCTGGATAAGAAGGCTTGGGCCAACTAAAGAGAACTTGGAGATCTATTTAAAGACATTAATGCTGATTTTGTAGCCAGTGGGGAGACACTGAAAGTTTTGATCAGAGGAATGTTCTGATCCAAGTTGTGTTTGAGGAAAACGTGACGCGCACAGGTTAACTGGAGAAGGGCAAGGAAGACTTGAAGCCAGTGCTGTTACTGAGCTTTCCCTGCGAGGTGATGAGGGCCTGAGCTAGGGAGCTGGCCCTGGGGAGGTGGGGAGTACACTGTGGTGGCTCAGGGCATGCTTTCTGGTGAGAGGTGGTCCTAGCTTTGGATCCTACCTCTGTCTCCTAGGAGTGGGCTGGGCAGGCTGAGCTGTCTTAGCTCAGCCTGCCATAACAAACTGTCATAGACTGGGTGGATTAAACAACAGAAATACATTTTCTCACAGTTTTGGAGGCTCTCAAGTACAAGATCAAGGTGCTGGCTGATCCGGTTCCTGGTGAGAGCTCTCTTCTTGGCTTGTAGATGGATGGATGCCTTCATGTTGTGTCATCACAAGGTAGAGAGAGAGAACTCTGGTATCTCTTCCTCTTCTTACCAGGGCACCAGCCCTTTGCATGAAGGCTCCATCCATGTGACCTCATTTAGCCTTTATCACCTCTTCACAGGCCCTATTTCCAACTATAGTCACATTGAGGGTCAGGGCTTCAACATATGAATTTAGGGGAACATAAATGTTCAATCCATAAGAGTCCCCACAACCGTCTGAACCACAATTTCTCATTAGCAAAGTGGGGAAAATTCCATCAGCCTCTTTATAGAGTTGTCATGAGGATTAAGTGAGGTGAAGTTTGTACTCAGCATGGTGTCTGGCACAAGGGAAGTTTGCAAAACTGGAAACTAGAAGGGGCAGGTGGGCCAAGCATTTCAATGGAAAAGTTTTCAGACTTGGGGAAAGGATACAGAAGACAAGGGAGAGTCCGGGCACAGAGACGATACTGAGGATCTAAGCCAGGGTGATGAGGAGAATGATGTCAATTGACAGAATAGGAGAGTCTGGGAAGGAGCCAGTTTCGGGGAAGAGATTAATGAATTTGATTTCAGATCTGTTGCTTTTGGTGAGATGGCTGGATATGCGAGTGGAAATTTCCAGCAGACAGTTGGGGTTTATTTACAGGAGAGGATATATGGCTGCTAACGACAGCTCCTGGGGGACACAAAATTGTTAGCGGCTGAAATTCAAGAGGAAAGAAACAGAGAATGCAAATGAACCTGCACAGACCCAATAAACTGGAGGCCCTAGCCTATGCAGGAGGAATTTAGTTTTGTAAACTTTTCTGGTCGAACAAATGAATAGTCTGAGGCAAACTTCAGACTGGGAACTGAATTCTCCAGATCATTTCCTCAGTTCTCCACTTTACTTTGCATATTGTAGACACAAGGAGATGGTTCAGGGTCCAAAGCTATACAAAGCTGCAAAAAGAAATTTACATCTTAAGCATTTGGGTTGTGGATTTCATGTGAAGAGAGAAGTAGCTTTCTCAGTAATAGGACAAAGTAGCTGGGAAATTTCTGTGCTAGGATATTGTCTCTAAACACTGCAGTGTCCTGGGCAGTCTGAAAAGCCCTTAGCACTTCAGGATCCAATTAAAAGGGAATTATTTTCCCATTCCACAGCTAAGGAAATGGATCAACAAAGAGGCTGAATGACTGTTTTAAAACCTGACAGATGTAACACGGCAGAAAAGGGAATGGGATTTGGAAGGCTCCCTCTTTCTGAGATACTGAGTTATTTTCTTCTTAGTGTGGTCTGTCAGTTCTCCCAGCCATGAGTCAGTTGAAATCGACCTTTGATAGACTTATGCCAGTAAGTAAAAAATAGCCCACCTTTGTCCCATTGCAGGCAATGGACGAGAGCAAGTACGCAGAATTTATTGCAATTTCTATTAGCTTTTCATTTTCCATCTTTCATCCTCTACCCACATAATCCTTCACATTCTTCCAAATAAAAGTAGAATACTATTTCCCTGACTTTAATTGCATCTGCTTAACTTTATTCTGCTGGAATAGTTCTTGCTAACATCCCTGATGTCTTTTAATCACCAGGTCCATTTGAACTTTTTTTTAAAGTCCCTTTCTGGATTTTTCTCCTGTTTGCCACTATTTCATCGAAATCTCTGTGCTGTTGGTTTCCATGAAACCTCACTCTTCTGGTTGTCATGACATCTCACAGACTATCCCTTCTTGGTTTTCTTCAGAGGATCCCCTACTGCTTACCAGTTAAATCCTGGCATCCTTTTCATCCTAAGCAAATTATTTTTTCTCATTCTGCACTCTCTCCCACCTGGTTGATCCAGTCCATTCTCATTATATCAGTTGTCTTCGACATGTCAGTGACTCCTGCATCTTATCTCTGGCCCAGATTCTTCTCCCAAGCTTCAGACTTACATATCCAACCGGACAGGTTTATTCACATAGCTCCTAAGCACCTAAAGATCAAGATATCTGAAACAAGAGAGTCTTTTCTCCTCAGGTTCTTTCTCCTTCTACCACCTTCCCATCTATGAAATTTGAAGTCTCGGAACCAGCGATAATCCCTTTCTCCATCAGCACTCTTGGCACCTACATAGTAATCATTCACTGGCTAGTGCCAATGTTACTTATAATTCTCAAGGCTGGCACTTGGGGAAGATAAAAATAAGAAGGGGATTTATAAGAAAGGGAAAGTGACGAAAGTTTACATATAGGAATTTCCAGTATATACATGGTGTGGTTAAACTATGATCACTTCCAAGTTCCACCTTCAGGGTAGACTTGTTTACCCCAAAACGATCCATACATTCTGATTCAACTTTTTTTTTTTGGTGGAGAATGAATTGTAAATATGGGCAATTAAAAAAAAAACATTGAATTTTGTATCAGAAAGCGCATGCCCTCTGCCCATTCCAGATGAACATACAGAAATCCAGGGGAGAAAAATGTCTTGCCCAAGGTCGTAGAGCTTAGTTTGCAGTAGACTTCCAGGTGTTCTGGTTTCTCTTCTGTACTCTTTCTTCTCCACTACAAGACTTCTCTGTAATGCGTGCTACTCTATACCAGCAGTGATTCAGGAAACACGCATAGTTTATTCCCTAGAAGCTTTGCTGGTGAATTCCATTCAATCCTCTGAACTGTTCACACTGATTATCAAGGTGGGGTTAGACATGACCAGACACGCCAAACAGCATCATCTTTCCCTCACCTGTGTTAGGTATTACCAGTCAGTTCAGCGCTGTATTCCTAATGAGCCCAGGAATAACCCCAACATCCTTAACACGAGGCTTTAGACAGTCAGTGTCAATCAATTGGTGTTTGTAAGGGAATTGAAGCTCATTTTCCATCCCTTCAGGAATTTCCTTAGCCCCCATTTCTTTTGTTTCTGGGATCAGTGTGATGGGCAGTGATGCTCTGAGGAACTTCACCAGCCTTTTGACTGGCATCTTGTCCCCCATCATGTATCTTTAGATTATTATTGAGCAGGCAGTCCATTGTTCTAATAGCACCTGTCTTTCCTGTGCTGCATTTATAATCACCTGTGAGATGGTGTGCTAGAGAGGCATTTCCTATCCACCTTGGATTTTTCCATTAATGCAGCTCTGCTGATGCCTGTCCTGGGTTCTGGATTTCTGCTTTGTGAGAGTTTGTCAGACCAGAGTATTTCCCACTTGTAGTTGAAACAGTTCAGGCACCGAGAAGGGAACTGTAGATGTATAAGACACAAAGTCAGTAATGGAATTTGAGGCCCTGGACTTCTGAAGCTTCAATACCAACATGGTATACCTTCCTAACACTCATCACTCAGTATTTCCTAAAATACTTCTCAGATTTAATGTACACTTTTTTCTTTCTTCAAGTTAATTTTTTTGAAGGTGTAAGAGAGATGATATTTCTGAATTGATAGAGTCTCTGAGACTCAAAAACAGTGAGCCAGATGGCTGGAGCAGCAGGAAGCGTATCCCGTCAGGGGTAGAGAGGTAATTGTGAAGGAATGGAGAAAAGGAGGGAGGGATTGTAAAATGATAACGAGGGAATAGAGAGAGACTAGGTTATTGTAATAATTTAAAAAAGAAATTCCTGTTGGATTCCATGACATTTAGTTAACTGATCATAGGTATTCATTGTATGATTTCTTTATTTCCAGCACTGTCCTAGGTATCTCGAAAGACGTGAGTGACATGCTCCTTTTTCAGAGAAACAGAAAATCTCACCAGAGAGATAACTACTTATGAAGGGATTAGAGAAAAATGTAAGTTGTCTCCCCACCAACTTACATGTCTAGAATTAGTATGTCACCCATCTGATCTTAGTTCTAGGATGACACCACCTCCAGTTGGACACCGCCTGCTTGGCAGGCCTCTCTCAACTTCATTTTCATCTTCTTGGTGATTAGTCACCCAGGATGGTTTTCATTCCTTCTTTTATCCTCAGCTCCTTGCACCATTCTAGGCACATAAAAGACACTCAGTAATGATTGAATTGTTGTTTCTTTCTGTGCTTTGACTCTTGCAGTTCTTCCAATTTAACCATTTGGGAAAACTCAAATTCACCCCCTCCTGATTTCAAACCTGAATTATTCTGCTTGCTTCCAATTTTTCACTCTTGCCGGGTCAATCTTTCTAAAATGCCCCTTTTCTCAAATTGTTCCCTTGCTCCAGGGTTTCTGGGTGTTCCCTGTTGCCCATGTTGTCAACTCTATACTTTTCTACATACGCTTTTAAGACCACCACATGATCGCCATCTGGCTCATCTACGCATCTGTGTCCATCGTTATCCTCAAAAGAAGCCTGCGGCTTCATCAAGGTCGATCTGCTTCTTAGTTCCTGTCTATACTTCTGTTCAATTCAGCCTCTGAGCATGTGAGTCTGCGACTCTGCTTGCCATGAGTAGCCTTCACTGTGCTCTTCTGTACTTTACTCATCAAGTCCCATATCACTCAACAAGACTTCTCTCATTCATTAGTCAGTTAATCGGCACACAGTAATGAACTGTCTACCATGGAAATAAAGATCAGGAAGATGTAATTCATGCCCTTAGGAATCTCACACTAATCCAGTACTCTATGCCTTGTGCTAAACACAGTGTGTTGTGCTTTTCTGTTGAATTGAGTAGCAGTGGTGGCCCCTCCACTACACAGTCTTGGACAAACTACCTGATCTTTCTCTGCCTCATGTTCCTTATCTAATGGGAATAGCAATATGGATATGGATATTCTTATAGAACTTATCGCCTGGCTCATTGCAAGCACTCATTACTTTAGCTATTATTATTATTAACACAATACACACTAAAAATTTACAGTCTTGTAACAGTGCCATAAGTTTAGCAGCTTTCTTAATTGGGCTGGAAGCTTTGGGTAGACCAGGTCTTGTTCTTGCTCTGGTAGAGCCAATGCAGTGCCCAGTGCAGATTTTTCCTGGAAGGTTCTTGTTAATGAAGTGAGAGCAGCTCACATGAGGTCTTCCACATCTGTGGCCATGGCCAGAAGGACCCAGGGAACTAGACTGGGGTTGGTCTTCTTGAGAGGCAGAACAAATAGTGCAAGGAGGAGAATGAGTAGTTATGGAAAGAGGAAAATATGGGCTTTTACGAGTATCCAAGCTTACATGAGAAGGGTTTTAGACATGAAACAAATCTTGAAGTTGGGG
The DNA here is from genome assembly GCF_030028045.1 of Hippopotamus amphibius kiboko. Classification (NCBI taxonomy): domain Eukaryota; kingdom Metazoa; phylum Chordata; class Mammalia; order Artiodactyla; family Hippopotamidae; genus Hippopotamus; species Hippopotamus amphibius. The sequence continues at coordinate 24,198,469 of NC_080192.1, read as the reverse complement.
TAAAGATGGAGAAGAGCGTGTGTTGCATTGCTTCTGTGTGCCAGGTCCTGGACTTGCTACTTTCACAGGCACTGTCTCATTTATTCCTCACAGCAGCCCAGTGTGGCTGGTGTTGTGTCTCTAGTTTGTGTTTGGAAAACCTGAGGTTCAGAGTGGGTGTTTGGCTGACAGAGGTCACCCAGGGAGTCATTGGCAGGATTTTCTGCTATACTATAGTACGCGCGGTATTTGTGCCGTGAGACATTTTCTAAGGAAGTTTGGCAAAAGTTGTACCACTTAATTTACTGTGGCACATGTGGAGCAGATAATACATGAGCAGTCACCGCTCTGTTTTGTTTGCACTTCTGATTGGTTCACATTCTTCCTTCCTTTAGTCCTTATCCTCATAGAATCTCAACAGTGGGAGAGTGAATGGGTTTGGCCTTGGTGCATATGAAGAGCACAGTAATGCCTCTTTTTATGTAGTACAAGTGTATAAGGGATAATCTGAGAGACACTCTTCTTCCTCTGTGAGGCACATCACACCAGGTTATCTGGAATGTCTGCGTTGCTTATGTCTTTGGGTAAAGATATTAGAGGTCCCCTTTAAAAAGTAATCATGTATCTTCGGAAGGGGGACCACATGAAGCACATATCCGTCATCAGTATCCTGGCTCAGGGAGTGAGCATGTCGCAAGGGCCTGGATGTAATGGGAAGAAAAACATAATTTTTTGTTGCGAAGAGAAAAATGGGAAAACTTGGACACCAAAATGTGGATCCTGGGTAGCCAGGACGTGTAGGAGGCTGCTACACACCCAGAGATGGGATACAGCTGTGGATGCGCAAGTACCCAAGGTAAGTTCTGAGTTAGCACAGACCCTGACCACTGGAGGGGTGGCAAGAACCATCAGCCGTCTTCCTTGCTTGTTGGCTGCGGATTCCTGGGCATCGCCTGACTTTGTTCTGCTGGAGGATTCTTTTCCTTCATGCCATTTTTCATGAAAGCTGTGATGTTCTGCATTTGCATGAGGATAAGAGCATCTTTTTTTTTTTTTTTTTTTCAGCTTCCATAATTTTTTATTTTTTTTTATTTTTTTGGGGGGTACACCAGGTTCAATCATCTGTTTTTATACACATATCCCCGTATTCCCTCCCTTCCTTGACTCCCCCACCTCGAGTCCCCCCCACCCTCCCCGCCCCAGTCCTCTAAGGCATCTTCCATCCTCGAGTTGAGAGCATCTTTTTTAATCTGGAACAGTTTGCTGTGTGTGTTTTCTGGAGATGAGGCTCATTAACGGTCACAGCAAAGGGATTCTAGAAGCCTTTCCTTGGTCAGAAAGATCTCCTGGGCCCAAGAGCTATTTATGGAGGGGAAGAAAGGTGAGAACAGTGGGTGCACAACAATATTCTGTCAGTGATCCCTTGTTCCTTCTCTTCCCACACCGGAAATTCACCATCCATCACAATTTGGGATTATGACAGTAATTAAACAATGTAATTGTTTGGTTAAATCAAACCGGGGAACTTTGATTTCCAATCTCTTAAAACCTGTGTTGGAGCAGAGGGAGAAGAGAACATAAAAGCAATCCTTTGGAAATGTGCAGCTGCAAGGCTGTTTACCTGGGGCATGATAGCATGTACAATTCTCAGCCTTGTTTCACTCCCAATTATTCTTGTGACATAGACACAGATTATGGGGTGGGAGTGCAGGGAATAAAACTGAACATGTTATGTCCTACGTAAATTTACAGCCAGTTATTGGAGAATCTGACCTTGTTAAGAATTGGAGTTGAACAAAACTAAATTATTGCATAAAAATCCTTTGTACCAGAGTTGAGCAGTATGTAAATCTTGCCTATCCCTTCTCCTAGAGGTGAGGACAGAATGAGCAGAAAACTGCCCTTTTCAAATCTTGGCCATCGATTAAAACGTGCATTTAAATGTAGCGCTAAGCGTTTTCTTCTATGAGAGTATGTAGGTGTCCAGAGAGGATGGAGGTAGTTCTGTTGAGATGGGTGAAGAAGATTAGAAGTCAGAAAACAGAATCATTCCAGAAATCTAAGTAGATTACAAATGGACAGCAAGAGAATATTGTCAAAGGATGAGTAAGTCTTCACTGTGAAAAATACTTTTTAGTGTGTATGTACTTACAGTGCATTTCATTTGGATTGGCATGCATTTCATGGTTATGGGAGGTTCTTTGTTTCATGCATTGCTTAATTTGCATTAATAATCTCATTGTTTCCTAAGAGTGAAATAAGACCCAATTCAGTTTGTTTGGAAATTCTTGAAGAGGAAATTCTTGGGAAAGATGACTCATCTTTGAAGCCGAATTAGAAAGCAACAGGCATGGGACAAAGCATAGGTCATCCTTACCAAGAAAGGATCAGAAAGAAAGGAAAACCTTTGTTAAGGCTGAGCTTTTTACATTTCTAAATCATGGGATCATTCTGTGATTGCCAGCATGAGAAGCATTTTTTAAAATCTCTTAAAATTTTGTTTCATTTCCTTTGTACAATACTAATGAAGTTTCTTTTTGTTTATGTTCACAGTTACTGGAAGTTCTTTAGAGATCCATCTATAAACTTTTCTAAGTCAAAAAATGTTAGGTTGTGGGCTAGGTTTTCTTTTTTTCTTTTTTTTTTTTTTGGTGTGTGTGTGTGTTATATATATTTTGGTATATATATGCATATATTTATAGGGGGTATTTACATGTATATTTATATATGGGGGGATTTACATACACACACACAATATGTTGTGGCTCAACTGGCCCTTTGATTACTATTATGATTGCAAAAACCATCAGGGAACTTTGAGGAACAGGGTTTATTACTCACAGGTCCCAGAGGGTACGTGGCATGACTGAGGGCTACATAAGGAGGTTGTGAGGGGTGAGAGAGAGAGAGAGAGAGAGAACCCTGAGCTGTGGCTTTTTAGGGTTTGAGAGTGGCGTGCTAGGGTTTCATGGGTTCACTCTTTATTGGCTAATTTAAAGCATGAGAATGGGAATGAGGGCGTGGGACGGGAGGAGAGTCACTCAAGTGTTTAGTTATCTAGGGTACCCGGGGCTTTCTGAAAGAGGGACCTTCATGGGTGGGGGTGGCCTAGTTCCTTGTCTACTTGTTTTGCTGGTAGCTGTGTCATACAGCTGGCAATGTGTTTATTCAAGATGGATGTCTTTTGAAATGGATGCCTTAGCAATCAAAAGCTTAATGCCAGGCGCTGACACTACAGAAGAGCACTGCAGATGGTAAATATGTAGGTAAATACAGGATCTCTCTCTCTATATATTTTTTGTCTTTTATTCTCTTAATTTCTTTAAAACTGTAAGATTGTTTAAATCAATAATTATAACACTATATTGTTGTGTTTATAACATATATAGATGTAATGTATCTGACAATAATAGCACAAAATATGGGAGAAGAAATGAAGCATTATTGAAATAAAGTTGATATATTTTACCAGAGTTAAGTCAGTATTAACCTGAAGTAGATTGTGATAAGTCAGAGATGCACATTATAAACCCTAGAGCAACTACTAAGAAAATAAGTAAAAAAATGGCTAAAAAATCAGCAGAGGAATTATAATGTGTCCTAACAAATAGTTAACTCAGAAGAAGGCAGTAAATGAAGAACACAGGAGCAAACAGAATCACTCGGGAGGGTATTAAGATGCAAGTTCCTGAACTCCATCCCAGAGATACTGATCCCATTTATGGGACCCTGTTATCTACATTTTAAACACAAAAGTTTGGGAATCACGACTACAGACTTCAGAGCTATACTGAAAATAAATAAATCCAACTATATCAACATTTGCGTGGAAAATTTAAAATACGAAATCTAAAAGCAAATCCATCACATTAAATGGAAAAACAAATCCGCCTGTAACAATGCCAGTAAATGTGAATGGAGTAACTCAGCACTCCAATCAGAAGGCAAACACTGTTAGATTTGATAGAATAGCAAGACCCAACTCTATGCTGTCTTCAAGAAACATAGTTTAGCTTCAAAGACACAAATAGGTTAAAAATAGAAATATGGAGAAAGATGTATCATGCAAACAGTAACTGTAAGAAAGCTGGAGGGGCTGTATTTGTATCAAAAGCTACCTCTGTGATTCTGACATGCAGTCAGAAGTAAGAACCACTCACTTCACCCACAGTGGGGCTGCAGAGCATCAGGGAGGGCTTCCAGGAGGAGGCAATACACAAGGGGTTAGTTGATATCAATCAGGTAAAGAAGATGCTGGCTTGAAGGCCATTTTACCGAAAGGGAAGGGTGCAGTGTGAGTCAGCACTAGGTGTTCAGTGAGCTGCAGTTGGGAATTGTTCCAGGGTGAAATGCGAGGTGAGGAATGGTGGGGTGGGGGGGGGGGGGGGCACAGGGCCTGATGGTGAGTAGGCTTACGTATTATAAACATAAAAGCTCCTGGCTTGTTAGATTTTAAGTGTAATCGATAGGAAACATGAAAAAGTGAGGGAAAAAGGAGACCTGTCACCGTATAGTGGTGGAGGAATAAGGCTTGTGCAAGGAGGAAGGGAGAAGGCTAGGACAGTGGCCAGCTGCCTTAGGCCCAGAGGGCCCTCTTAGTTGCAGGGCCTGTGTTAATTTGCTGGTTTGTGATGAAGATGTGTGGTGGGTTAATTTGGTTTGCCATGCTCCATTTCAACAATGGCATACTGGAAGCTAATTTTTTTTCATAAAAATAATTAAACATTTGCACAGAGAAGTCTAGTTAATTTCATCTGTGTCCATCTCAAATCTAAGATCTCAGTAACTAGATGGGGCTTTCTTCAAAACTCCTGAAGTACAAAAACGTCTACGGTTTGAGTCTTTACAATACTTTTTTTTCATAGTGTATTGTCTCTAGTGGTAATTCCTAAACTTTTATGTTGAAATGTAGATAACAGAGTCACACAAATGGGATCAGTATCTCAGGGATAGAGGTCAGGAACCTGTATCTTAACCTCCCAAGGTGATTCTGATACAGGAGTTTGTTGGCCTCCACTTTGAGAAGTGTGTAGTTTCTGGACTTTCATCCTTGGCCTTTTCTCTGTGTATAATATGGTAGTCTTTTTACATATTGAGGAAACTCTTCTTTATAATGATAACTCTTCTCTGAAATTCAGTGACCTAAAATTGTCGGAAGGAAAGACATGCAAAAGCTGATTTAAATGTCAGCAGATCAACAAAATCTTCAGCATACTTAAATATTGGGAATGTTATCAAACAGAAATGAATGTTATACAACAAAATACAGATCAGTTACTTGAGGAGCTGCCAGAACTATTTTCAGAGGTAAGAGCTGGATGACGCTGTTCAATGCCAAATTCAATTTCCTCAGCTTGTGAGGAAATCTGTATCTCACGAGCCTCCATGGTATTGTAGTAAGAACAAGGCCTTTGGAATCCGACCTAAGTTTGACTTCGTGATCAATTTTTTATGACGGTGTTCCCTTGCACAAGGGTCTTACTTGGCCTTTTTGAGTTTTGTGTGTCTCATGTACAATAGATGGGTAAGAGTACAGCCGCGAAGGGTCATAGAGGGAATTAAGAAAATGCACACAAAGCTCCAGGGACAAGAAGGTTCGTAGGAAACAGTTCCCTCTTGTACATATCTGTAAATACCCACATATGGAACTAAACTTGTAGCTGATAATGAGAAGGACATATTCTAATAGCCCAGAGTTTATCAGTAGGTGGTAAAATGGTCCTGGCAGTGTAAAGATGCAATTCAGGATGCTGACATCCTTCATCTGTTTTTCAGGGGAACAGGTCTCCTGCCTCAGTAGTCAAAAAGGAGGACAGTGTCCAGTCCTCCTGGCCTGTTTGGGGAGGGGGTGGTGGGGGGCCTTCCTGTCTATCTCAGGCGTTCTTCAGTCCCGTGACCTGATTCAGTCACCTTTTTTCACCTTTTTCAGTCCTAACCTGGACTAACCACAGGTCTGTGTCCCTCCTGCACGCAAAACCTCTGACTTTCAAGATGCTGGGAGATTTTGTTAAGAAAGACTGTTAATTACCATGTTTAAGTACACAGGAGAATTGACGAAAGGTAATGAATCTTGAGGCTGACATTTTAAATATGGGAATAGTAGACATTTAAATAAATTGTCTCTCAGTGATATAATCTTTGGCCAACCCTATTTCTGAAAAGAATCAAGCAGCATAAGAAAATGCAATAAACTGAAAATGTAATTATTTAGGTGTCCACTCTGAGAACAGTGTTTAGATTGCATTTAAACTTTTTTTTTGGTGGTGGGGGAAGGTTTAGATAAGGATGTTTAGAGTAGAAGGTTCTTTACCTTTTAATAAATTCAGACCTCAAGGCAAAACTGAGCATTTTCTTTGTTGAACAAAGCAAACAAACTGACGTGGCTGTGATTCTCGGGCAGCTCCAAGGGGAAAGGAAGAAGAGAAAAGGTGATTCATAAGATCAAACAGACTAACGGAGGATGCTATTAGTTCATTTTGGTTCTCACAAATGTATTTTTTGTTTGTTTCAAAATTGACATAAAATATGAATTTGTTACTGGTTATTACTTATTGCAAATTTAAAATTCTGAGGTCTTTTCATTGTAAAGAAAAAAGCAGTTATAAATGTAGCCCTTTTATTAGCAACAGGGTAGGCAATATTTGCTAACTTGTAAGTCTAAACATTCACTTCTGGGGTGTAGCCCAGTTGTTTTCTGCATGGAAGATTACAGAAGAAAACAGTCTCCAGACGATCTTTTCTCCCTTTCATTTATTACCTGATTCTGAGGCAAACAATTTTAGAAAGAGTCATCTTTGGAATAAGGAATAGAACCAAGCAAGTCATACTTTATGTTGTGTCATGTCTTTATTACATGACTATTGAATAATTTTATAAATGGGGGAGGGTCAGGAATATATGTGTATAAACCTGTGTTTTGGATCAACACACATTTCTGTGATAAAAAGTTACGATTTCTTGTAACGAGTATCTTTCAAGTGTGATTTTGGTTGAAATGACTTTTATGAGGAAATTACCATTAAACTAGCTTAAAGTTATAAGAAAACTCTGTACATAGATATCATGCTTGAGTCTCCAGCCTGAACTAGTAGGGAGAGACTAGAAGAGATTGTTAAGAATATCTTCCTGGTTTTAATAGAAAAAGTCACGGAGCAAAATTAAAGCTGCACAGATCTTGTAGCTATAGTTACTTGTGGTTTTTTTTTTATAAACAACTCTAATGACTTACTAGTCAAAAGACTTTTTCACATCCAGACAGCATAGCAATAATCCTCTCAGGAAAAAACTGGGTAGACTGGGAAAAAATAAGAGAAACAGTGATGGAGAAAACACAGCTATGAGCATCTTGAAAATAAAAGCATCTCGACAAGTAAAAGCTATTTCACTTTGCTCTTTTGAAGGGGTACGGATTCCAGATACTTATTTTAGATATGATTGGTATCAAGCATATACATTTTAAATGTAAAGAAAAGAAACACCCATTTCATTTCAAGAAATTATGTGTTGACTCCCATCCTATCCCCAGTATGGAGAATCTTATATTTCTTTCCTAAAAAAAAGGAGCAGGTAGGGAGAGAGGGCATAGCTTTCATAGCTCTAAGAAATTTAAAGCTGCCTCCCTTGCCAATTTTTAGTGTTTTGCTCATGTTAAGTATACTTTAGATGAATTTCAAGATGCTGAATCATAAATAATAGACACAGTTACAAAGCTGCTGGAGATTTTATGAAATTGCTGGTTTGAGTTTCAATAAGGCACCCGGTCAGAAGCAAGTTCGCACTGCTCCATTCTCTGAGACAGGCCGTTGTATGCAGGCCTGCACCCACTCCAGAGGGCTCTGTAAACTGTGTTTTTCTCTAGATTCACAACTATGGCATCAACACCAAGAACTGGGCTAAAATGTTTTCTCTCTACTCGGAGTCAAGGAAAAACCCCATTGGCTTCTATCTAGGTTTAGAAAAATATGTTTTTCAATTTTTGTAATAAAATTCATATCATGGGTGACTAACCTTAAAATTAAGGACACGAATATTTACTTTGTTCCCCTGCACCAAAATCACTTTGTATGCGACTTCCACAAAGAAGTACCTTCTCTCGAGTAGGCAAATCACTTAAACAATTGCAAGGAAGCCTTTAAAAACTGAGCTGTTCTAATGGAATATATAGAAGGGTAATAATATTCTTAAAAAAGATCTACTTGTTTGTTTTCCAAGAATGGGGAATTAGGGACCCTTTTGAATACTTTCCTTTCTTCCCTCCCTCCCTCCCTCCCTCCTTTCCTTTCTTTCTTGCTTCCTTCCATTCCTTTTTCCCAGTTAGTTGTGATTTTTTTTTAAAGGCAAAATGATGTCATTACAGGTATCAGAGAACTTTCCCATAAACAAAAAATTTTCTAGTTGCTACTTTGAGTCCTTAACGCACGCTAACGTTTAAGTTAGCGAAGTAAAGGTAAAGAGTAGAGGCATTTTCGATACTCAGCAACTGAGGAACTACAAGGATTTTAAACATATTTTGATCATATTTATTAAGGATCAGAAGGCTGTTGAGAGCTAGTTTTTAAAAACCCTCTAAGATCTAAAATAACCACCAAAGACCTTTTCATTTCGCAAGAATAAACAGGATTATGAGACTAGGTAACTTTTTCCTTGAGGAGCTATAAATGCAAGTCATTAGTAAAGTTCATTCGCTCCATTGGAATTCATTTCTTATAAGGTCTGCTGGATAATTATTCTTTCTAAACACGACAACAAAAACTGAACAGATGTTTAGGTAGATAACAAGTTTGATGGATAAGATACAATGAATCTGTGCTTTTCATTGTTTTTAATAAAAAAGAAATATCTGATGGTAAGATTTCTTCAAGGTTCTTAATAGAATATGTTCCCTAGATTAAAGAAGGAGAAAAAAAGGTGGTGTAGAACTTGATGTGATACTAGGATAATGAAAAATGTATCACTTAACAAGGTCTGCATTATTCAAAGTTATGCCCATGCAACTGTGTGCTCTGATCCCCAGCCAATACGTTGCTTGGTAACCAGCTACCTGCACACCTGCTCTGTAGCTATAAGAGACAGTGCATGTATGGTTATTGGTCGTATTTAGTACTGAAGAAAAAGATAAAAATCCAACAAATAGGAGTATTTTATACAACAATATATCTTTTACCTTATTGCAGTCACTGTTTAGCCAAAGAATTCTTTTTTTTTTTAAACGGAAGAGTCACTGCTTCCCATCACACTATCACCTCCCGAGTAGCACGAGAAAGAACTTAAATTCCTTTCAGAGCATCTGTAATCAACTCTGCTGCAGACAACAGATGCTACCATTAGGAGGGATTTTGCATTTAGGTGAGAGGGAAGGCTGAGTGGAGAATTTCAGTTTATAAAAGATTCCAGCCCTGGAGGCAGAATCATTCTAGAATCAGTTTGACCATAAGAATCTGTCTACACGAATACTTGATTACCACAGCCCTAGAAATATCAGTCAGTGTGATTAGGCTGTGGCGTGGCTGGATTGTTCCTGATTATTTCCCTCTCAAGTTACAGTTCAGAACAGGTCTACCATTGATTGTGTGGCAATGACCTGGTAGGGAAGCCCTAAGAGGCAATCTTTGGGACCAACACATGAAGCTCGTGTATTTTTCTCCCATTAGAAGATTGATTGCACACTATGCATTTGAGTCTCAGGGCTACTAGAAAGGACGCCCCAAGGGCCTTAAAGTCATTTGCTCTAACTTCTGGCAGGATCACAGCAATTTATTTGAGTTGGAAGGTACCTTTAGGGATCATTTAGTTCTTTGATTCTCAGTCCTGCCCACACATTAGTATCACTTGGAGAGCTTTTAAGACATACTGATGCCTGGGCCTATCCCCAGAAGATGCTTAGGCTAGGTCTGTGGTAGGATTCAGGCTGAGAGTGAAGAGCTGGACCAAGGCCAGGTATGTTATACTAATTGATGGCCCTTCTCTTAAACATTGGAAGTGAAGAACACCTGTTCCCTTTACTGGTTCCCATCCTTTTTTCCCCTTATTAGCCTTAACCACTTGGTTAACCAAGGCCCCAGCACTGAGGCTCTCCTCTTTGGTTTAGCTGGGGCTCTTGGAAGGGTCCTTCGTGTGCCACTCTGCCTCTAGAGGAAGTCACTTGCTTGTGGACAGAACCACCACAGGCTGCAAAGATCAGCCAAGGGGAAAACGATACGTGGCATATGTAGGCCCAGCAGTTCAAAGCCAAATGCATAACTGTTAAAAACCAGCCTCATGGACCATCTAAGCTGCCACACACCGCCAAACAGCCTCAAATCACAGGCTCCACCTTCAATTGCCAACACGTCTTATTTCTCAAAGTTTCTGGTTCACGCACCAGTTATTGGGGGGATTGAGGTTGTTTCCTCCAACTCTGAGCCTCCCTGCTCTGCGGAAATGCAGACTAGAAAGTATGCTTCCGTGTGCTTCCGAGGACTGCTTGCTCTTGAGAGAGGGGGAAGAGGAAGAGGCTGAGCTACACGTCTCCTTTCTTTACCAAATTCAGCATCAAACAAGTAGCTATAGTTTGAGGCGGCTGGAAGTAAGAGTTTTATTTTAATTGATGTCCTTTCATGTTTTAAAAAATTGTATTGGATGATAATTGATTTACAATGTTGTGTTAGTTTCAGGTGTACAGCAAAATGCATCAGTTATACATACACATATATCCACTCTTTTTTAGATTCTTTTCCCATATAGGACATTTCCTTTCATGTTTAAAGAAACATCAGGAGTAGGAAGGAGGTGTCCCCTTCCTGGTATTTGTTGACACCTGTCCTATTCCCAGTATCCATCAGTATTGCTGGGTTTTCTTACTCCACCTCCTAAATATCTAGTGTACCTGTCTGTCCTTCTACTCTGTTTCCACTGCTACTGCCAAAGTCAGGCCTTTGTTTTCTCTTTTATTAAGAGTACATTCTCCTCATTGCTGGAATTCTGGCCTTTCTGACCTGCCCCACCACTTTCTCCCTCCTTGTCCCCAACATGCATACAAGCAAAACTGAAAAAATTCTGTCTTCCAGATCATCAGAGTAGTTATTTTATTGTACACATCTGCTGAAGCCACTCCCGTGCTCAGAGCATCCATTAGCAGCATTCCATGCCTGAAAGATCCTCTCTCAGCTCCCGTGTCTGGTGTACAAGATCCCTCACAATCTGATAGGCAGTGAAGCTTGTGGACTCTGGAGAAGGAATGCCTGGTTTCAAACCCACTGGCTAGCTCTGAGTCCTTGAACTAGTAACTTAACCTCTGTGTCTCAGTTTACTCATCTGTGAAATTGGATAATAATAGTACTCATCTCAAAGGGAGACTATTTTGTAATAATAAATAATAATCCATGTGAAACACCCATCACTGTGCTTATTAGCACATAGTAAGTGCTCAGAATTCATCATGATTATTCATCTGCTTGCTTGTCTAGCCCATGTGTCCCGTGGGTCCCCCCATACTAGGAGGCCCAGGCTTAGCTATATGCTCTTCTCGGATTCTGCCACTTGTTGCCTTTCACCCATGTCGGTCCTTCTGTTGAAATGCCCTTTCCCATCTTGACCGCCTGGCAACATCATCTTTATCCTTCAGTTCTCAGTTGAAGTGCTTTGTCCTCCCTGAAGAGACTTAAGTGTTCCTTCTCTTGGGTGCCCACCTCCCAGTGCACGTACTGCTAGCAAAGCAAATACCTTTATTCTCCTAAGACTGTGCACCTCTGGGGTTGGGGACTGGCTCTGTCTGCCTTCATTTCCTAGTGCTTAACCCAGCAGTAGGCATATATGGAAACTGCTCAGAAAGTTTGTTGAATAAGTAACCATGCAAATGAGAAGGCTCTTTTCTAGGGGAAATAATTTCAAGTTTTGAAAGCTCTGCATGTACAGCATTTTATGGAGAACCAACATATTTTCTGATGCAATTCAGTGGAAACATTAAATGAAAAAGAACCTTAGAATACAGATAATTGCTATTTTCACTTCAAACTACTTTTTAAAGTCTAAATTCAGAACTAATAGAGATTTTTTTTTTACCTGTACATATTTGTGGGTATGGGAAAGAAGGGGAGAACAATTCACATCTAACCTTTTAGCTACCTTCTTTGTTGAAATAACTTTTCTAAAACTAATGAAACAGTTGATGAGATTTCTTTGAAATGAATTGCAATGCATTAGTATTACTGCTCTAAGTAAGTTGGTTAGTCTCAAGGCAAACAGTTCTTGTATACTGATCATTTAGAGCTTCTTTTCACTTTTTAAAAGGTCAATTGGTTTAGTTCCATGTATTTAGCAACAGTTTACAAAGCAATCTTTTTAGAGCTGTCATTGTATTAATTTTCATGGTTTTAGTAATTGTGAATTTTGTATTTCCTTGGGAAGCAATTAATACATTTAGGGACCTCTCCTGAGTTTCATAAACACTTCCAATTAAAATGTATTGATTTGGCAGTGATTTCTCCTTGGTATTCATTCATAGAGACCAATGAGCCACTCATATGGCTTTGTCTAACCTGAACGTGAGCAAAGATGAGAAACTGGAGATAGTATTTCTTTTTCCCTTAGAAGTTAATTAGTCCTATAGGTGTTACTAGCCTGTAAGCGCCTGGAGGGCAAGGATAATGTCTTATTCATTATTATATCTCACCCAAGGTCTAGCTGAGGCCCTGCGTGTATTAAGGGTAACAGTTGGCGCCCCTAGCAGGGAATTTGCATAAGTGAAAGGCTTTCACAGTGGCCACTGTGGAGCCCAGAAGGAGAATCAGCAAAAGTCAGGGCAGGAGCTTAGTGAGTTCCTGGGAAACAGAACAGACTGCAACCTTGCAGAGGCACCTGGGGTTAAATGGGAAAATGGCAGCACAGCAGAGGAGCCCTTATTCGGAAGCTTGGGAAGGGGAAGGAGGGGACCAGTCAGGAGACTCCTGGATATGGTGCAATTCCTTGAATACATTTCAGGTTGGAATCGCCTGGAGGATTTGAGTGAATGGATAGATGTGTGCAGAAATGGGAGATTCCAAAGTCTGGGCATAGGAATTCCAGTGAGGAGTATTTGTGTTGCTTTCTCACTGTAGGTACATGTTTGTGGTGTGTCTGTGGTGTATGTGTGGGTGTGGGTCTTTATCAAAAATTAGGCCACTATTGGAGCAAAGGATTGGATTTCTCTCAGAGGCTAATTCTTATGTATAAGGATCCTTATTACCACATGTCTAATGCTGAGTCAGATCCTGTAGAAGTACAAATAAAATATAAAATATGATATGCTCATTAGTAGTTTACAGTCTAATTAGATGTGTGAAAAAGATCATGTAGGGACTTCCCTGGTGGCGCAGTGGATAAGAATCCTCCTGCCAATGCAGGGGACACCGGTTTGATCCCTGGTCCAGGAAGATCTTACATGTCTCGGAGCAACTAACCCTGTGCACCACAACTACTGAGCCTGTGCTCTAGAGCCTGCAAGCCACAACTACTGAAGCCCACGTACCTAGAGTCGGTGCTCTGCAACAGGAGAAGCCACCGCAATGAGAAGCCCGTGCATCTCACCTCAACGAAGTGTAGCCCCACTCACCGCAACTAGAGAAAGTGAAGACTCAACACAGCCAAAAAAAAAAAAAAAAAAAAAGGCATGTAAACATTGGAACAATATATGATAAATGAGGAAATAGATAAGTTGTTCAGTGCATTCCAAAGAGAACGTCATTCTGGGCTGGCTTTGTGGAGAGGTGAGATGTAATCTGAGCCTTGAGGGCATTTCCACAGCAGAGAAGAAATGTCACATATGTGACCTGGGGATGCAAACTCAAAGGTTTTGAGTGAAAGCTTTTGTTTGGATGGTGTAGAAGATTCCCGTTGTGTGAGGAGTTGAGGCAGGGAAAGTTGGAGTATACTTAAGCCTCATTACAGCCTGGCCTTGAGTGTTAGGTGAAGGCGTTTGAGCTTCACCCTTTAGGCAGTGGAGCACTGTTTATGGTTTTTCACCAGGGGACTGGCATCATCCAAGTAGTCCTTTGGAAGATTACTTTAGCAAAATAATCCAGGCTCAGTTGAAAGAGAAGATTTTGAAGGCAATGAGTCCAGTTTGGGGGTGTCAGTCTCCTAAAATCCTGGAACCCTGTATCATCTCCGTTTATCCAAATATAATCTGGCCACTTTCAGGTCATTCTCGGCACAAAGACATATAAAAAATAAAAAGAACTAAATTTTTCCTACATTCTCTTGTCATATTGCATAATACATACAAAAATCTTTAAAAGTCTCTTCACTTATTTAAAGGATGATTTTTTTTTAAAAGATAAAATCATGACTCTCATATAGATATAAATGAACATGTGTTAAAGATTTTATTTAACTCATTAAAGAGGGAACCTGTAAGATGTTACAACCAGTTCAAAGGAGAATCCAAAAATGGATACATTTATAGATCAGGAATATTGAAGTAAATGTACAAATGGAGGTGAGACTGGATTTTTCCATGATAAGAAAGGGGAGTCAGTTGAACTTCTATCAGATAGAATTTACATGTCTGTAGACAACTATTTTGGATAGCTATCAGTTATCTACATTTTACAAAGTTGTAAACTAGCTTAATGGCAATAAAAAGCTAGGATCAGATCATCTGGAAGGGTGTGCTGTAGACAATACAGGATTTTCCTTTGACGCACAAAGACTTTTTCTAAATTCCAAAGACTTATATTCTTCTCTTTTTAACTTTATTTCAAATGTTTGTTTCAAAATGCCACCATCTTCACCCTCTCACACTGGGCTACTTACTCTTACCTCTAGATCAATTCTTTTTTTTTTTTTTTTTTTTCAATTCTCTTTTTCCAAGAGCACTTCCAGACCCTTTCCTTCTAGTGTGAATTAATTAATTCATTCTTGCTTCTCTCAGTTTTCCTTCGTTGATTATTAGATCAACTTACAAAGACAGAGGGTTCTCCTCCTTAGAAGGAAGTTTGTGAAAACATGTAGTTCGTATTTTCTCCATCACATCCACATAGTCAAATTTTTATGCAATTGTTTTGGACCGAAAATATTTTGAGGTTGTGATCCTGATTGCCACTTTTCCTTTAAAGAGTGCAAAATAAAAAAAGCTGGTAGGAAAAATCTTAGATTTTCTTTCCTTAAACTACTATCAGTCTCCTACTAAGGGATCTTCTGTCCAAGCTTGTTTCAGAGCTGAAGCATCTGAGGACAGTTAGGGTGAATGCCTTCTTCAGTTAGAGGCAGAGATAAGATTGGGTGTTGGGTTCCTTGGTCTAAGAGTCAGTTTTACAACGATTTATTGAGTGCCTACTGTGTGCCAGGTCTTCTTGGAGCTTACATTCTGTGTGGAGAAGACAGGCAATAAATAAGATAAATGAGTAAATTATGCAATGAATCATGTATACGTTGTATTGTATGATGCAGAATGTGAAAAAAGCTATGAAGAAAAATAAAGCAAGGCATTTAAAATAGGGGGATCAGGGAGGGTGGTATTTGCACAGTGACTTGAAGGAAGTGAGGGAGTGAGCCATGAGGATATATGGGGGAGAACATTCTGGGCAGAGGGGTCAGGAAGTGCAAAGGCCCTGGTCCTGTGTATGAGGACCAGCAGGAGTCCAGTGTGGCTGGAGTGATGAGTAGCGCAGTAGGAGATGTAAGCAGATAAGTGTGGGGAACAGGTGCAGATCATATAGAATCTTGTAGGTCATTATAGCGTTTTTCTGATTGAGGTCGGAAACCACTGGGAGGTTTTGAGTGACATTATCTGTTTTATATTTTAAGAGGATTATCCTGGCTCTTATGTTGAAAATAAACTGTAAGGGGACAAAGGTGGAATCACTGTAGCCAGAAGGGAGGTCACTGCACTAATCCAGGAGAGGCATGACAGTAGCCTGGAGCCAGGGGGGAGCAGGGAAGGTGGAGAGGTGCTAAAATAATGATGGAGTCAGGGTTGACCTTGGGTCAGTTTGCTTCAATTATCAAAACAATTTGGGGTATTTAGTAGTTTTCTAGGCATCTTGCTAGGGACTGGGGTCCAGTTGTTTAAGATCCAGTTCCTACCCCTGAGGAACCCAATCTTGTAAAAGAGACAACTATAAAAAAAAATTAAAAACATTAGAATGCGTTGTAGCAAGGGTAACAATAGAAATATGTTCAAGGTACAGAATGAGACCCCCCAAAAAGGAATGACAAGCAGGGAGGGCTTCTTCCAGGAGCTGTATTTTGAAAAAGGAACAAGAGCTTCCCAGGGTGCCCGTCCCAGGTGGAGCGAGGCATTTCAGGGAGAAGAAACAAAGATCTGTGTGGGGTAGTGTAAACTATTAAGCTGTTCACATTCTTGGTGGTGCAGTAGATTCAGAGTGTTGAAACAAGACTCCCCGGCCCCTCCCTGTGCTCCTAGAACAGGCTGGAGGCCTCTGTGGTTTAAGGTCCGTCTTGGGGGAAGAGTACCAGGCAGTGAAAACAGCCAGGAGTGAAGACCCTAACATCTAAACTTGCTTTGTGTGTTAAGGAACGTCAGGAGGCTGGGGCCAGACTGGGGAGCATAGGAAGCAGACAGCTGAATGCCTGAGTCCCTGAGAAGGCATTTAGTGCCATCAGTGAGTTCCTCTGGAGCTTTTCCTAGGGGAGGGAGAGCAAACTTTCATTTTTTGAGTTGAACAGGAACGTGGCATAAGAGGGGTGGGGTAGCATCTTAGAATTTGAGAGAGAGAGATTTGGATATTTTCTGAAGTACAGGATCTGAAGGTGTCGTGGGGTAGGAAAGGGACACATGGATGTTTGGATGCGATGGGTCAGTCAGCCCTGGTGAGCAGTGATGCAGTTTCCCCCCGGTCGGTCCTGCTGTGCGCGGAGAGCTGCACTGCCAGAGGCTGCCAAGGGCTGTGGTCAGGAGCAGGAGTCTGGAGGCAGGCCAGTGGGTCAGATCCCAGCCCCACCACTCACCCTGCACTAGTTGCTTAACCTCTGTACCTTGGCTTCCACATCTGCCAAAGGGGGCCGGTAAAGATAGGGCCTGCCGCATAAGGCTGCTGTGAGGAATGTGTAAGTGAGTGGCGAGCACATGGTAAGTGCTATATGAGAAGGGGCCGTTATCATTCCTGCCCTCTGGGATCAGCAGCGCCCAGGGCCAGCAGGGAGCCTTGACAGAGTGTTCACAATAGGGCAGCCCTGTGGACTGGGGACAGGGTCTCTTCCTGTGGGAGCCCTGGAGTCCTTACAGAGCTCAGCGGAGGGAGGGCACTGAGGGCCAGGACTCTTATCCCAGGGACTGGATTTCTCATCGACCCCGGCAAAGAAAGGCTGAGCCAGTTTTAATTTTATCTAGAAAAAGAAAGAAACGTGATGTTTCTCAAGTGTGTCATGAAGCAGATTCTTAGTGGTTACGTGTGGTTAGGGAACTGTAAGCAGCTATAAATTGCTGAAAGATAGATTCTGAGGTGGGGATGGGTGGCAAGTCACGGTGAAGAAGTGGGCAGGGATCACATCAAGATGGACCTCAAATGCCCTTCTAATGACTTTGGCCTTTATTCTACCCATGCTGGGGAGCCAGAGAAGGATTTTTAAGCAGAGGTGACAGAAGCCGATTTAGATCTTTAATAACGTTGTTGGCAGCAGGAGTATAGATGTAAAATTGTCAAGATGGGAGAGAAAAAGTGATCCAGTTAAAAGGCTGTTTGCAATAATTTCAGGGGGGAAGAACAGGGGCCGGATTAAGGTATTGACAGCAGAATAAAGAAGAGACGGTAGAGCTAAGACATATCTAGAAAACTTGGACCTGATATTACAGACAGAGAAGAGAAGTCAGGCTTCTGGCTTTGGCTATGGGGAGCCAGGGGAAAGAACAGATTTGGGGATGACAGTGAGTTCCATTGGGTCCTGTTAGCTTAGATGCCTGTGTCCAAGTGGAGGTGTCCAGATTGGGCCAAGATAGAGGGGTCATCAGGAGGGAGGTGGTTGAGGGGAGTGGAATTGCTTAAGGAAAGGCAATAAAGTCAGAAGTGAACCCTGGAAACACCAGAGACTTTGGTGAGCATCCCTGGGGAGCAATGGTCAGATTGATAGAAAAACAACAGGGAGGGTAATTGCCAAGGAACTAGGCAAGGCGTTTCTTGGAAGCCTCATTATTAAATGCAGAGACTTCAAGAATAGAGGCCTTGTGTTGGCGCACGTCATTTGGGGAGCAGAAGTAGTTTTTAAGTCAAGGAAGCAGCAAGAAGTGAGAATGTGGTGAAGGTGAGTGTGGACCACACCTTGAAGAAATTTATGAAGTAAAGATGAGGATGGTAGCTTGAAGGGCAAGGCTGGGTCGAGGAATATTCCCTTCCCAGTTCTCCAGTTTGTAAGAGCTTATTAAATAGGCCACGAGAAGTTCTCAACAGAGAGAGAACATTTGAGGATTCATGTATATACATTTTAAAGACTGGGACGTATGTAATCCTTTTAGAACTCTTTCTCTAAAGCAAGTCTTAAAAAATTATCAGTTCAACTAGATGAAAAATTCACATAAGTAAGAAGACATGAATGGGATGTTAAGTGACGATTCCCTGTATTTAATTGACATTTTCCTCAAAGTTTGACGTTTGTATTTTCTAAAATATGTTTTATTCTACATAAGTAAGGGGCTCTCTGGCAGCTTCATTTCATAGCATGGCTGTGTGTACTTTGTCCCATAAACTCATTTAGAAACACTCTTTTAAATTTGATATTAAACTACACAGTTTATCCTACAGCACAACTCAGAAAATTTAAAACCATTAGCCAAGTGCTGAACAGTGACGAAATCCATTTTTACGATTCAAAAGGGCACATGCTTCACGGGAAAAGAAATGGAGCTTTTATTTTGGAGAAATGGTGGGGACACTGTGGGAGGTATATTTGGGATAATTGTAAATATAGTTTTTCCTTGCATGAATGAATCTTAGATTGTTAGTTAGGAATATTCCAAAACAATACAATTATCAGCAAGAAAACACTCAGATGCCTCATTGCGCTCATTGGTTTCTTTTATTAACTGTAACACCTGCCATTTCACAGCCTGTGCTTCTGTCTCCAGACACAAAGTGAAGGGGGTCCCACAACAAATACTGGGCTAATGTAAGCCACCAAATAATATAATAACAATCAGACTGTGTACTGCAGCCCCAGTAATCTGGATAGGTCAGGTACAAGTGATGTTCTTCTTGTTGAAATGAAATGTAATTGATCTGAATTGTTCATTTAACAAATATTAGTGAAGTGGCTTTTACGTGCCAGGCACCGTGCTAGGATCTGCAGTTGTGGTGGTGCCTCACATGGGAAAGTTCCCTGGCCCAGTTTCATATATCAAGGCACTACTAAAAATTTGTTATATATGTGAATAATGAGAGGGAAAACACAATGGGTCATAATTATTCAACAGGCAGGAATGTCGACCTAGATAAATCACTCTGTTTACTCCTTTACTCTTTTTTGTTTTGTTTTGTGTGTGTGTATGTGTGTGTGTGTGTTTTAACGTGGACCATTTTTAAAGTCTTTATTGAATTTGTTATGATATTGCTTCTGTTTTATGTTTTTGTTTTTTGGCTGCGAGGCATGTGAGCTTTTAGCTCCCTGACCAGGGATCGAACCTGCACCCCCTGCATTGGAAGGTGAAGTCTTAACCACTGGACTGCCAGGGAGGTGCCCTAACCCTTTACTCTTATGTGGTGTAGGTGGAAACACTGACTTGCTATTCCTGGTGTTTCCTTTGTGAGAAGGGACACCCATTAGACATCCTGAGTGGCCTCTGATGCCCCTTCACTCACCCCTCCCCAGGGATGGAGAGGAGGGCCCCCTAGTGGTGCGTTCAGGAGAGGACCTGGGCATACCCGGCTCAGCCTCTTCCTCTTCCTGGTGGGAAGCTGGCCCATTTCTCAGCCAGATCTTCAGGGGTGACTTCCGGCTGCTGGAAGGTGGCTGAGTTCCCTCTGCGCATCTGAGTACTGGCTTTCAGTGATGCATACCAGGTGGCAGAGATGGACTCTCCAGATAATGGTCTTTCTCATGTTGATCTTGAGGCCCAGGGGGAAGATCACGCAGGAGCTAGCCTCTTGGATTTATTTTCCTGCCCATGGGCTCCTTAGGATCATGACCACGGTATGATCTTAGTTTGGCTTTGGATTGTAAACCATAGCTGTGTCTCTCTGCCTGCACTGCCCCCTGCCCATACCAAAATGTGCAGATGCTCAACTGTCATATGTAAAATAGCGTGGTTTTTGCATATAACCTGTGCATGCTTTCCTGCATCCTTCAAATCATCTATAGACTACTTATAATACCTAATGCAATGTGAATACTGTGTAAATACTGATAGTTGCTGTGTGTGGCAAATTCAAGTTTTGCTCTTTGGAAATTCCTAGAATTTTTTTTTTTCGTGAATAAGTTCAATCTGCAGTTGGTTGGTTGGTTGGTTGACTCCATGGAGACAGAACTTGCATCTGTGGAGTGCTGCAATGGACCTAGACTCTGTATATAAGCTCTGGCCATGGACTTAGACTTTTAGGACTCAAATAGTGTCTTCACCCATAAGGAAGTATTCAATCTCATGGAAGGAAGGAAGGGAGGGTGGGAGAGCGATGGGGGGAGGCTGGCTAATATAAAGAGATAATGCCATAGTCTTGGGTTTCAATAGAGAAACAATTTGATGGAATTTTTGCAGGTTGAAAGTCCGAAAAGACAACTCAAAAGGCCTGTATGTGGATGTCTGAGGAATCAGGTTTGCTTAGG
The DNA here is from genome assembly GCF_030028045.1 of Hippopotamus amphibius kiboko. Taxonomy (NCBI): domain Eukaryota; kingdom Metazoa; phylum Chordata; class Mammalia; order Artiodactyla; family Hippopotamidae; genus Hippopotamus; species Hippopotamus amphibius. The sequence goes on along the minus strand of NC_080192.1, from coordinate 24,177,763 downwards.
AAGTCAGGCAGGACTTGGAATGATCTGGAAAACCTGCTTGAGTTTTGCTAGCAGAACAGGAACAGTGGAGGAGTGAAAGCCAAGAAAGACAGTTAAACTAGATAAAAAAAGAGATATTCTTGGTCAGACCAGACATGCATAAGAACAATAACATTCAAAGGCAAAGGACAGATACAAAATGTAAAATACGGTTTTTTTAGATCTATCTCTTCCTAATGAAAGTACTAGAAAAGGGAGGCATTCATTCAATAAATATTTATCATGTTTTTTTTCTTTTTTCAGTGCTTCTTATTGTCAGGCACTGATCTTGGGTATTAGAAATATATCAGTGAACAGAAAAGATAAAAAAAATCTATCTCTGTGGATTTTACATTTTAGTAGGAAAATCAGACAACAAACAAATAAATTATATAGTGTGTTAGAAAATGATGAGTGTTATCAAAAAGAAAATATGTCATAGTAAAGGGGATTAGGAGTTCCTGGTAGGCAAAGGGTGGTGATGGTCGAGGTGGGCCTTTTTGAGAAGGTGATATTGGAATAAAGATTAGGAGGAAGTGAGGGGATGAGCCACGTGGTTTCAAGGAGAAGAGCACTGTAAGTAGAGGGAACAGCCAGAGCAGACACGCTGTGGCAGGAGTGTGTCTGGTGTGTTTGATGAGGAGCAAGGAGGCTAGTGAGGTAGGAGTGGGGGAAATGGGGCAAGGGGAGGAATAGTAAGAGATGACCTTAGAGAGGTAGCAAGAGGCCATATTGGGTAGACCCTTCAAAGTCATTGTAAGGACTTGACTTTTACTCTGAATGACGAGTGAGTCCTGATACTGTTGCAGCAATCGAGGGATGAAGGCAGCTTGGGATAGGTGGTGGCGATGCAGATTGGTCAGGTTGTGGATATTTTTTGAAGGTAGAGCCAATAAGATTCCCAGGTGGAGTGGCTGTGGAATGTGAAAGAAAGAGAAGAATCAAGGATGACTCTAAGGATTTTGGCATGAACAACCAGGAAGATGGAGTTTAAAGATGTTTCAGTTGTTATTAGATCAGAAATGGTGGCTGGGGCCCAAAATATCTGGAGAAGAGGGGCAAGATCTTGAAGAGTTCATTGGAATGACTCCAACCACAAGAGACAGTATCTAGGAAAGTATTAAGAAATACTCTCTTAAAGTTACGGAGTTTGCTCCAAAAGCAATTGAGAACGCACCCCTCCCCTCTCCGTCAAGAATTTTGACACCTGTTCCGACTGGTTACAGATAATCTGGACAGAGGTGAGGAGAGGAGACCAGGAAGATCAGTGTGAAATACTCAAGGGATTACTGGGTGTTTCAAAGTGATGTGGTGATAAGGGGTCATATGCTCAGTAAATGTATAGAATTAGATGTAAGGATGGCACATGTGAGAGGAAACATTAATGGGGAACCAGCTGGATGTTAATAGATGGAGTCCGAGTCTGGGTTAGATGTTGATCTGATGAGAATGTACGTCCTAGTCAGTATTATTCCATTAGGGAAAGAAAAGCTAGACAGGATTTATTTAAGCAAAGACGCCTACTGCAAGAGTCAAAACTCATGGACTTGATAGCTCTCTCTCACTTTGGGAGATCACACTAGACTCTTTAGAAGAACGTTAGAAAAACAGATGCCTTGACCAGAAAACAAAGGGGCAGGACAAGGAAAAGAGACATTCCGTTACAGAAAGCAATGCCAGACTTACTTGTATTGGGGCAACAGGGGCCAATTCAAGAGATTAAAGCTGTTATGACTTCTACTTAGTCTTCCTGAATGGGGTAAAAAGGCAGTGCAGGGAAACAAAACTCCAGAGGCACGCCTGCCTGCAACAAAAGATGTTGCATGTGAAAATGCTACTTTGTCTGGAATATTCAAAGGCTTAGGAAAGACTGTCTTGGTGTGCCTGTGGCCAAGGTATTGGTTGTTACTAGGCTGCCAGGAGCTCAAACCACAGAAGCTTCAATTCAGGAATCTGCTGAGGGTGATTCTGCAAGTGAAACAAATGTGAGTTCAGAAGGAACCTCCCCAAAAGTCAGTCTTACAGTGTCAGATCAGAGCAGTCCTAAGTCACAGAACAGAAGATGTCGTGGAGGAGCAGAGGCCATGCCACCAGAGCCCCCAGAGGCGCATGGGGCTAAAAAGGAACATGGGCGTTAGGAGGTTTTGAATATATTGGATGAGAAAGAGAGACACCTCTTAGCTTTGGTAGAAGTCAGCATTGTTTGCTTTGAGAGAGGATACATTTGTCTACTGGGATTCCCCACCCCCCCGCCGAGATATGGCCAACAAGATGCCTTGAGTAGTTCCCTGATGGGCAGTTTTTCCCAATAGAGTTGAAGGTCATGGGCCATATATTCTGGCCACCTGGCACATTCTGGCTGATATCCTGCCTAGGCTAAGACCCAGGTATTCTTCACCTGCTCTTCTTCTGTTGGGTGGTACTAAGTCTTTGGCAATATTCATAAGCATTTGGTTCTCGGCCTATAATTTTGAGAAGGATAAATACATTAGTAGTTGGGGATTAGTTTCTTTGCTGAACTTGGCAGATGTGGGGCCAGAACTGGGATTCTCTTGTAAATCCTATTAACTTTTTGCACATAAGAAGACATTTGTCTTTGAGGTCTTAAAAGATCATAGCCTGGGCTTTTGGGGTGAAAAGAGGTAACATAGGTAGAGCACTTAACACAGTGAGAATAGTATTGAAAATTATTATTAGTCAATAGAATGGCTCTTTTTTGCAAGGTGATTTTCTTTTTCTTTTTTTTTCTTTTTTCTTTTTTTTTTTAGTTTTTAAGTCTGCCAAAATGGTGATAGGTGGGACTGGAGAGACTGGAGAGGGAAGTTAGGCCAGATCAGGCTGGACTTTGCCTTGTATGCCTAGGAGTTTAGACTTTATCTTGAGTGACATGTGGAGCCATCAGGAACTTGAACAGGAGGGTCTGGTGATAAGATTTTGTCCTAGAAAGTCACTCTGGCTGGAGGGTGGAGATTGCATATGGGAGGCAGGCAGGAAAATCCGTAGGGAGTCTGGTGACACAGGTGAGACATGGCACTGGCCTTCACCCAGGGTAGTGGAGTGGCAGTGCTGTGGGGAGAGGTGGAGACCTGACGGCCTTGGTGAATGGTTGTGGAAGCTGAGGGCGGGGGTGTCATCAAGAATAATTTACCTGCTTCCGGCCTGAGCAGCTGAGCAGATGGTGATGTCCTTCATGGGGCGGAGAACTGGAAAAACCAAAGCAGAAGGAAGGCAGTGCCGTTGATAGTAGTAAGAGCTGTGCGCATCCGTGGAACCTTTTGAATGTTTTTTTGAGAATCCGTGGACTGCCTCGTTAAATACGTGCCACAGTGTGGTGCGGTAACTACTGTTAGTATCTGCCTTCTACAGAGGAGCAGCCCAGGCTCAGAGAGGTCGAGGAACTCGCCCACATTCAGAAACTGGTGAAACAACAGTCTGGAGTGCGACGGATTTGGGCTCAAATCCGGGATGGCCAGTCGAGGGAACTCAGGCGTGTCTGTTAACTTGTCTGCCATGGAGAGACGACCTGCCGCCTGAGACTCAGTGACAAGATGTCTGCAGGGCCTCCAGCACAGCGCCTGGCATGAGGCGAACACACGGAACAGTAGCTATCACTGACAGCATGTCACCAGTCATTAGCCTGAGCCCGTGAGCTAGGAATGACAAATATTCCCATTTCATAGACTTGCTCAAAAAGGACAGTTATTTTACTTGTCTGTGCCGTGTCAGGAGGCTGAATGAGTTTGTCCAGTTTCCAAATCCATCTTCATTTTACTACAACAGGCTGTCTTGAATTTTCTTGGTAGTAAGGTGATCGATAATTAGCTTTCTAATGCCTTCAGAAGTCACTAGTCTCCAGTGAAGCTAGAACTGTGTGTGCTCCCTAGCTAATTTTTGCATGTGTCGCTGTGTTGTAAATTGCATCTTGAGGATTCTAAGCTCTTGATCTATTATTAGTAGCTGTGATATGTTACTGTGACCTGGGTTTCCTTTTTAAGAGGTTGAATGTAGATGTTCCTTTCTCTTCTCCCCGTCTGCACCAGTCCTCTCTTGCTTTGTTACATTTCCATTTCTTAAGTAATTTTTCAATATAACTAGTAATAAAGCATTAGACATTTCTTCTATTTTTTATTTAGTTTTTCAGCCAACATGTTCACTGTGCCAGGCACTGTGTTGACAGAACAATGACAAACGAGACAGCCTGTCCATCATGATGTTCACAGACTGTGAAAGAGACCAATGTGTCAGTGGACACCTGCAACCCTACGTCACATGGTGGCATGAACAGGAAGGCAGTGTGCACACAGAAAAGGAAGTGAATGATTGAGTGTGTGTATATGATGGGGGTGGAGGAGAGCGTCACCATAGGCTGAACACGAGGGGTGTCATTTGAACTGGTTCTTTCTTAAAGAAACTTTGTGGGTGCAGAAGGAATAGAGGCGTGAAAGCAGTCAATGGATGGACTCATATATCTTAGAGCAGATTGCCCATTAAAACCATGTGGGAGTCCGTAAAAAAATAAAACAAACACCTCAGATCTCAGGCCCCACCCAACAGAACCTCTGTAGGCAGGTGGTTTTCAAAGCTCCCCAGGTGGTTCTCATATGCCCTCAGCATTGCGAGCCACTGTCCTGGAGAAACTCTAGTGCAGGAGCACGAAGGACTGCCGCGTGTCCACAGCAGCACTGTTAGTAATAGCAAAAAGATCTGGACCAAAACAAAACAAACAAATGTGCCTTGACAGAAGATGGGATAAATTGTGCGGTGCATGCTCCCCCCTGGAGTTTAAGTGCTCTGCAGAGAGACAGTGTGTCTGTTGTGTCTGTTGTGTTTGCTGCTGCATCCCCACACCTAGAACAATGCCTGGTACATAGTAAGCACTCAGCTCTTTGTTTAGCCATGAACGTGGTATATTTCTGTAATCCCGTTATGTGGGATACCTGACAGCCGTGAATGCTGAAGCAGCTACGTGCATCGACATGGGCACATGTCAGAAACATGACTGTGAAAGGTGAGACAAAAGAATCACCACAACATGCTGCCCCCTTTTAAAGTTCAAAGTCAAGCAAAACCAAATAATAGAATATTTAGTGATATGAGCATTTGTGGTACATCTCTACGTAAATACAAGAGAAGGCTAAAGAACCCAGATTCAGGACTGTAATTGCAGCAGCAGTGGGGTGGGAGCCCCAGGTTGGCTTTGGGGAGGAGCACATAGAAACTTCTTTTGGAAATTTTCTGTTTCTTAAGTTAGCTGGCAGTTTTGGGGGAATTTGTTTTATTATGCTTCATTCATAACATATATATATATATTACTCATGTTCATCAGATATGCAGATATTCTGTTAAAAAAGAGAGAACCAATGGTAGTTGATCCAAAGGGAAGCGGGTAGCTAACAGAAGGGACAGCGTAGCAGGGATTAAGGGTGTGGCGTTACCCTCTTGCTGGTTTAGCTGGAGCTCCTGCTATGGGAGGCCAAGGGAAACCCCTGCAGTCATCGCTGAGGTGGCCTTCCTTGGCAGGATGAGTGTATGCAGCCCCCTTGGACTCCTTGAGGGCAGCCATGGGGTGAGGGACCGGCCCCACCTTCTGGAGTGGAACAGCCTGGAGCCACCTGGAAGGCGAGGGGCCTCTGGTCTGGTTGTGATGGAGTGATGGTATGCCCACCCACTGCCCTTGGTGGCTGCCGGTGGATACCCAGGGAGGGGCTGTGCACATAGCCTGGCATTTTATTCTGTATTCTAGTTGACCCGCCTTCGGAAATCTACTCTGTGAACTTTGTTAGGCTCCACCTCTCTGGGCTCCAGCCAGCCATCACTATAATTAAGAGATGAGACTGGAGCAGTCATCTCAAAGCTGTGTCTGTATCTCCTTTTGAATTCCCTGGTGATATTAGTGTGTCACTTAGCAAGGGGGTGCAGTTGAAAAGGTGGTCTCAGCCTGGCCACCCCCAGTCCTGTCAGGGCAGCCGCTCTTACGGATTTTATATGTTTCGGCTCCACGTAGAATTTCATTTCAGAGGAGGGTTCTTCTGCTAAAACAAAAAGCTATGAAAAGCCAAACAATTAAAAGTTTGGAAACCACTGGTCTAGATTAGTGTTTCACAAATGTACCTGTGAATCAAATTATTCTAAGGAATTAGAAAAACACAGACTCCCTAGACCGTACCCTTGATTTACTGAATTAGTATTTTTAGGTGAAGGGCCCCCAGGGGCTTCTGTAACAAGCCCCTGAAGCGGATCTCACAACAGAAGCCCACCTCTGGTCCAAAGCCTGGTTTTTGCAAGCGCCTGTTGTGCTGGAACCTTGGAGTTCTCCTCTAAGCACTAACATACTGCGAGCCTGTGTTTACATTTCTCCTGTGTATAACACCTTCTGTTCCATTTGTTTATTTTTTCTCCATTTCTACAAAAACAACAGCTTCTAAGAACCAAAATATCAGAACGAAGCTGCCATCCTATTTTTATTTTTTCTCCTACAAAATGTAGGGTTGTTTTTCTGGTTTTTGGGTCTCCCCCCTCTCCCCGAACATTGTATATAAAAATAGGCTCTTTGTTTTTCCTACAGTGCCTACTGCTGTAGCTCCCACATGCTTTGGAAATCATGCCATTCAAGTTTGAATAGATACTAAGGGAGCCCAGGGAGTAATTGCCCTCTGCATCATTCTGGCGACAAAATATTTCCAAACTGTGCTCTGACATTGACTTTGAAATATTTCTCCTTTCCTGTTTGCCCCCACCCCCTGAAAACATATAACCACGCTTGATTGAATAGTCCACTAGAGAGAGTTAAAGATAAGGCTGGGAACACCTGCTCTTGAAACAGTGTCTGTGGTTAATACCCCTTAACAAAGAAATATGATTCTTAGAAGGGCCAGTGAAGGGCAGATGAAAGAATTAAGGGAATATGTGGGCTGAAACATGAGGTCAAACTAAGAAGATTAAGACTTTCAGCCCACAGAGATGAAGGCTGCATGGGGAGATGATCAAAGTCGACGAAGCCATGAAGGGCATCGACATGTTTGAATTCACCAAATTCCAAAGCACAAGAATGGGCAGGGAGGACTCTTTGAAGCCTGAAAGGAGAGAAATTTAGGACAAATAGAAAAAAAAACATTAGTTTACACAGTGAGTCATAAACTTTCAAAACAAGTCATTCCCAAGATATGCTCTGGGTTGAAAATAATAAACGTTCACAGAAGGTGTAATGTATTTATGAATTGTAGAGAGACAGTGGTTCCTTGAGAGTGAATTATATCGTCCTGCGGCTCCCCTTTGGCATTCTGTGTTTGGGCTGCTACCATGTCTGAGACCGAAAGCTAAGCTATGTTTACTCTGCAGGTGATCTAATATGACAAAATTTACATCCTTATTGGGGGAACACATTATTCAATCAGGGGCCTTAAACCTTTTAAATAATAGAAACAATTTTCTCACTATGTAGAGATCTCTTGCTTTAAGAAAACTTTCCATCCCATCTTGAAGGCCATGGTTTATCAGTTTCTGGGGGCTGTGTTCATTGACACAGGGAGGCTGGGGTGGGAATGAGACAACTGTAGTGGAGGCTGCATTATGTCACCTCTAAACCCATTAGCAGGGCCAGGGAGGGCAGGGCAGGAAGAGACCGCCGCTGATACCGTTGTGTACCGCCTGAGGTCTGTACCAGTGAGAAGGCCATGGGAATTCCTTCATGAGGCAGACCTGACTTTTCTGCCTTTTTATCCCTCCTCAGTCATGCAAAGGAGCAGACAGACAGGGGAACACTGTATCCTGAGATGTGAAGTCAGCCATAGAAAGAGGTGGAGATAAGAAGCGATATCAAAGCAGGAACCATTAGCCTCCTTTAAACTCTTTCCCAGATTTAAATAAATTATTCTAGTCATAGTACACCGAACAGCAGGGCCCAGAGTTCATTCCTTCTCAGCCTATCTGAATTATACTGTATAAATGGCTGAGTCATATAAGAAATTTAGTTAGAAGCCTGCTTGGTCATCTATTGCTGTGTAACAAACCACTCTAAAGCTTAAGGGCTTAAAGCAGCAGCCGTTGAATTATGCTCATGGATTCAATGCGTCAGTAATTTGGATGGTTTGTCTCTTCTTCACAACGAATGGAACCTCCAGATAACTAGGGGCTGGAATCACCTCGATGTTCCTTCACTCACGTGTCTGGCCCCTGGGCTGGGATGACTTGGAGGCTGCAGTCAACTGCAGATGTCAACCACAGCACCTGTCTATGGCGTCTCCACATGGCTTGGGCTTCTCACCGCGCAGCAGCTGGGTTCCAAGTGGGAGAATCTGGAAATCAAGCCTTCGGAAGCTCCGTGGCCATTTCTAACGTGGTCTACTTCCAGAAATCGTGAAGCAGTCACTGTTGTTGCATTCTGTTGGCATGAGTGAATCACTGAGGCCAGCCCATATTCAAAGGAAGGTATTAGATGCCACCTCTTGATAGAGGACAGATAAGGTTACGTTATAGAAGAGCACATGGGAGAGTAGATATTGTCATAGCTTTTGCGGACAATGAAATACAATCTACTGTCACAAGGATATGTGTGTGTATGCATAATCACCTTTTTTCCTACTTTAAGATCTGAGAGGGGAATTCTACTGGCATGTAGATGACAGGGAATGCTTGTCATCCAGGGTGTATTTATTTGGGGGTGAGAAGAAAGTAGGGGATTGAGAGCAGTATTTGCAACTTATCCATCTGAAGAGAGGAACTGGATAAAACTCTTCTGTAAAGGGTGAGCAAACTAACAAATGAAATCAACATGGGACCTTTGGAAAGTTTCTGCAACTTGAAAGAAGGGGACCATTGTCTTGAGGATACAGATGGAATGTATACTTTGAAAAATGCCCTGTTAGAGGAAACAAAACATACTTCTGAAATTTTCTTTAGAAGGAAGAAAGGACATAACTGAGACACAAAAGCATGTCAGTTACTACAAAGAGAAAATTGAGAGGCTCCTTTAGAATGCAGAGGAAATGAGATGAATGTGATAATAGCAAAGTTGAACAGTGTGGAAGGCAGAGAGTAGATAATGAAACCGTGAGTATCAGGAGTTTCTCAAGATAAAGTCAGCACAAATGGTATCAAAGTAATAATAAAAGATATAAAGAAGAAAACTTTCCCAAATGGAAGAAGGAATGAATCAGCATTTGATAGCACTCAGTAATTCCCACAGAAAATAAACAGAGTAAGACTTGCTTTCAGGCATGTCCTGGCAAAAATGTGTGCACTTTATAGACAAATAAAAACATTGATACAAAACCCCTGAATTCCCAAGGTTTTTGCACGGAGGATCAGAAATCAAGCAGAATTCATATTTCATCTCTACCATATTAAACACCAATGTAGGGTAACCTCTATAATATAAAGCAGTAGATAATAACAATTATGAGGGAAAAGTTTTGAACAAAGTATTCATCCAAATTTTCATTAACGTGTGAAAGCAACACAAAAGCATTATCTAACATATAAGGATTCAGAAAGACTATCACACTTGTATGATTTCTGGAAAATAATCAGTCAATGGCGTCTGGAATGAGAAACTAAACATTATAAGAAACTTAGTAATAATTAGATTTCAGATTTCATATTGGATTAACAAAGACTGACAAGTAGTTATAGGAGAGACAATGCTGATTTCTCAACTTACATAGGGAGAAGTGACAAACTGTTTACAGTTCTGGGAAGTAAACTGAATGGTGGAACAGAATGGAGAAAACTTCCAGCCATAATATTTGCAGAACAGGTTGCAGCTGAGGAATGAGCCAGCCTGCCTAGACTATTCCAATAAGAATCTAACCCAATTAGAAAATGGCCAGAGGATCTGAATATACATTTTTCCAAAGAAGACATACAGATGGCAGCAGACACATGAAAAGATGCTCAATATCATTAATCATCAGGGAAATGCAAATCAAAACCACAATGAGATATCACCTCCCAGGTGTCAAAATGGCTGTTATCAAAAAGACAATAAATAACAAGTGCTGATGAGGATGTGGAGAAAAGAGAACGCTTTGTGCACGGTTGGTAGGAACATAAATTGGTGCAGCTGCTATGGAAAACAGTGCGAAGAGTCCTCAAAAAATTAAAAATAGAACCACCATATGATTCAGCAATTCCACTCCTGGGTATTTATCTGAAAGAAACAAAAACAAATATGCCCCTCTAGGTTCACTGCAGCATTATTTACAATAGCCAAAGTTACCAATGAAAGCAACCAGAGTACCTATCAAAAGATAAATGGATAAAGATGATGTGGTGTACACACACACACACACACACACACACAAATAAGATATTACTCAGCCAGAAGAGAGAGTGAAATCTTGCCATTTGCCACAATATGGATGGACCTAGGGGGTGTTATGCTAAGTGAAATAAGGCAGACAGAGAAAGACAGAAACTGTATGATTTCATTTATATGTGAAATCCAAAAAATAAAACAGGGAATTCCTTGGTAGTTCAGTGGTTAGGACTCTGAGCTTCCACTACTGGGGGCCCAGCTTGGGGAACTAAGATCCCACAAGCCATGTGGCACAGTCAAAAAAAAAATGAAACAAATGAATAAGCATAAAACAAAAACAGAGCTATAGATACAGAGAACAAACAGGTGGTTGCCAGAGGGGAATGGGGTAGAGGGAGAAAAGAAATAGGTGAGGGAGATTAAGCAGTACAGACTTCCAGTTGCAAAAATAAATGACTCATGGGTGTGAAATGTACTGTGTAGCAAATGTAGTCAATAACTATGTAATATCTTTGGATGGTTACATACTGTGATCAGACTTACAGTGGTGATCATTTTGAAATGTATAGAAATAACAAATCACTATGTTGTGTAATAGAAATGAACATAGTGTTATGGGTCAATTATACTGCAAAAACAAACAACCAAACAAACTTCATAGAAAAAGAAGTCAGATTTGTGGATACCAGAGGCCAGGGTGGGGGCAGTGGAAATTGGATGAATACAGTCAAAAGGTATAAACTTCCAATTATAAGATAAATACTAGGGAGGTAATATACAACATGATAAATATAATTAACACTGCTGTGTGTTATAATGAAAGTTGTTAAGAGAATAAATCATGAGTTCTCATCACAAGAAAAAAACTTTTTCCATGTCTTGTATCTGTATGAGATGATGTCACTAAACTTAACGGTGATAATCATTTCATGATGTATGTAAGTCAAATCATGCCGTACACTTTATACTTATATAGTACTGTATGTCAATTATATCTCAGTAAATCTGGAAGAAAAAAAGGATATATACTTGAAGCTCAAAGAGAGCAGATAACTGAGAGAGTGGGAATGAGTTTGCAGAAAGCAGAGAATTAAAGGTTTATATTTAAAGACTTGTTTATATAAGAAAACATAGTCTACTTTCTCCTTCAGAAAGTCTAGCAACCAAACATTTTCCTCTAGGCAAAAACAACAACAGCAACAAAACAAAAACCAGAGTGTTCTTTTCTCAAGAAATTGAACATGTATTTTGGGAAATCTTGGCTGTTAGTGTGGGTGTTATCACCCTGGAGTCAAGCCCTTCACATTCCGTCATTAAATGGCCCATAAATAAAGCTGGCTCTCACTTCCTCACCCTGTCACCCTAAAGGGAAGCCTGTCAGTTCACAAATTCTGCTCTTAGTGAGCCTTATATTCCAGAACATTTACAACATGGAAGAGAAGGTGAAAGATAATCATAAAAAACTGACCCCTGAAGAAACAGAGAATTCAGGGAAACAAAGATAATTTAAAAACAAGAGCAACAACTCTACCATCCTCAGATTTGAGAAGACAGGGGGTGCTGTTGTCTCCATGAGAGGATGATAAGATGTTTGGAAAATGGAAAATACAAAAAATTCAATCTCCCAAGACTGAACCAGGAAGAAATAGAAAATATGAACAGACCAATGACAAGTACTGAAATTGAAACTGTGATTAAAAAACAGCCAACAAACAAGTCCAGGACCAGATGTCTTCACAGGCAAATTCTATCAAACATTCTGTTTAGAGAAGAGTTAACATCTTTCCTTCTGAAACTATTACAAAAAATTGCAGAGGAAGGAATACTCCCAAATTCATTCTATGAGGCCACCACCACCCTGATACTGAAACCAGACAAAGATATCACAAAAAAAGAAAATTGCAGGCAAACATCACTAATGAACATAGATGCAAAAATCCTCAACAGAATACTAGCAGTCTGAATCCAGCAATACATTAAAAGCATCATACACCTTGATCAAGTGAGATTTATCCCAGGGATGCAACAATTTTTCAATATCCACAAATCAATCAGTGTGATACAGCACATCAACAAGTTGAAGAATAAAAACCATATGATCATCTCAATAGATGCAGAAAAAGCTTTTGACAAAATTCAACACCCATTTATGGTAAAAACTCTCCAGAAAGTGGGCATAGAGGGAACATACCTCAACATAATAAAGGCCATATATGACAAACCTACGGGTAACATCATACTCAGTGGTGAAAAGCTGAAAGCATACTTCTAAGATCAGGAACAAGACAGGGATATCTACTCTTGCCACTTTTATTCAACATAGTTTTTGAAGTCCTAGCCATGGCAGTCAGAGAAGAAAAAGAAATGAAAGGAATCCAAATTGGAAAAGAAGAAGTAAAATTGTCACTGTTTGCAGATGACATGATACTATATATATAGAAAATCCTGAATATGCTACTAGAAAACTACTAGTGCTCATCATTGAATTTGGTGAAGTTGCAGAATACAAAATTAATACACAGAAATCTGTTGCATTTCTATACACTAACAACAAAATATCAAAAAGAGAAATTAAGAAAACAATCCCACTTACCATTGCATAAAAAAGAATAAAATACCTAGGAATAAACCTACCTAAGGAGACAAAAGATCTGTACTCCAAAAACTATAAGATGCTGATGAAAAAAATCGAAGATGACAGACAGGTGGAAAGATATAACATGTTCTTGGATTGGAAGAATCAAGATTGTTAAAATGAGTATACTACCCAAGGCAATCTACAGATTCAGTGCAATCCCTATCAAACTACCAATGGCATTTTACACAGAACTAGATCAAAAAATCTTAAAATTTGTATGGAGACACAAAAGACCCTGAATAGCCAAAGCAATCTTGAGAAAGAAAAATGGAGCTGAAAGAATCAGTCTCTCTGACTTCAGACTATGCCACAAAGCTACAGTCACCAAAACAGTGTGGTACTGGCACAAAACCAGAAATATAAATCTATGGAACAGGATAGAAAGCCCAGAAATAAACCCACACACCTATGGTCAATTAATCTACGACAAAGGAGGCAGGACTATACAATGGAGAAAAAGTCTCTTTAATAAATGGTGCTGGGAAAATGGAATGGCTACATGCAAAAAAAAATGAAACTAGAACACTCTTTAACACCATACACAAGAATAAACTCAAAATGGATTAAAGACCTAAATTTAAGACTGGATACTATAAAATTCTTAGAGGAAAACATAAGCAGAGCACGCTTTGACATAAATTGCAGCAGTATCTTTTTTGATCTGTCTCCCTGAGTAATGGAAATAAAAACAAAAATAAACAAATGGGACCTAATTAAACTCAAAAGGTTTTGCACAGCAAAGGAAACCAGAAACAAAATGAAAATACAACCCACAGAATTGGAGAAAACATTCACAAATGATGCAACTGACAAGGGTTTTTAATCTCCAGAATTTACAAACAACTCATGAGGTTCAATATCCAAAAAACAAACAAGCCAATAAAAAAATGGGCACCACAGGGAGATCAACACGATGTGTTGTGATGACCTAGAAGGGTGGGATAGGGAGTATGGGAGGGAGGCTCAAGAGGGAAGGGATATACGGATTTATGTATACATATAGCTGATTCATTTTGTTTTACAGCAGAAACTAACACACGATTGTAAAGCAATTATATTCCAATTAAGATCTGAAAAAAAAAATGGGCAGAAAACCTGAATAGACATTTCTCTGAAGAAGACATATAGATGGCCAAGAGGCATATGAAAAGATGCTCAGCATCACCAATTATTAGAGAAATTCAAATCAAAACTATGATGAGGTATCACCTCACACTGGTCAGAATGGCCATCATCAAAAAATCTACAAACAATAAATGCTGGAGAAGATGTGGAGAAAAGGGAACCCTCCTACACTGTTGGTGGGAATGTAAATTGGTATAGCCACTATGGAGAACAGTATGGAGGTTCCTTAAAAAACTAAAAACAGAGCTACCATGTGATCCTGAAATCCCACTCCTGGGCGCATATCCAGAGAAAACCATGGTTTGGAAGGACATATGCACCCCAGTATTCATTGCAGCACTGTTTACAATAGCCAAGACATGGAAGCAACCTAAATGTCCATTGACAGATGAATGGATAAAGAAATTGTGATACATATATACAATGGAATATTACTCAGCCATAAAAAGAGAATGAAATAATGTCATTTGCAACAACATGAATGAACCTGGAGATTATCATACTGAGTGTAGTAAGTCAGACAGAGAAAGACAAATGCCATACAATATTGCGTATTTGCAGAATCTAAAAAGAAATGATACAAATGAACTTATTTACAAAACATAAACAGATTCATAGACTTAGAGAATGAATTTATGGTTACCAGGGGGAAGGATGTAGGGGAGAGAGAGATTGGGAGTTTGGCATTGACATGTACATACTGCTATATTTAAAACAGATAACCAACAAGGGTGTACTTTAAAAAAATTAAAAACCTATGTATACAATGGAATATTACTCAGCCATAAAAAGGAACAAAATTGGGACATTTGTAGAGACATGGATGGACCTAGAGACTGTCATACAGAGTGAAGTAAGTCAGAAAGAGAAGAGCAAATATTGTATATTAATGCATATATGCGGAATCTAGAAAAATGGTACAGATCAACCAGTTTACAAGGCAGAAACAGAAACAGATGTAGAGAACAAACATATGGACACCAAGCAAGGAAAACAGGGCGGGGAGGGGGGACTTGGGTTGGGATGAATTGAGAGATTGGTATTGCCATATATACATTACTAATAAGAAAAAAAATCAAATCATACACTTTAAATATATGAAGTTTATTGTATGTCAGTTGTATCTCAATAAAAGTCCTTTAAAAAACCTGTATAAGTACTTAGAAGTAATATAATTGTGTTTATTCCATTACATATATCTATATAACATATATATTACATATATATATACACATATATGTATATAACAGCAACAACTCTGCTGTCCTCAGAGAGATTTGAGAAGATGGGGGAGCTGTTGTCCCCATAAAAGGATACTAAGATGCTAGGAAAATGAAAAATTACAAAGAATAAGGAAGAATACTTGGACATTAGAGAGATGATTGCTCAAATAAATCATTGCCTGCATTGTAATTGGGAGAAAAAATTGAGGAAATTTCCCCAAGAATAGCCCAGAAAGAAAGGATAAAAGCAGAGAAAAGATAGAGGTCAGTTAAGGTAAGGATTAAGAAGTGTCCAGTGGATGGATTTAGCAAAAATGAGGCCGTTGGTGATACTGCCAAAAACAGTTTCAGGGGAGAAATAGAATGAATACAACATAGATATCCAAATAATGTGGTTCTGTTTGACTGGCTTAAGAATGTTGGTCCAGTTGTTCAAAGTTAGTGGAAAAGAATACTGTTCCTTATCCCAAATATAAGATCCGAACTCTATATGGTTCAGTGGATAATGACTTCACAGTCTTGAATTCTTACCCCAAAACTACCTACTACATTATTTGTCACTTCTGGTTCCAGGTGGGTGACAGCAACCTCAGGTCAGAAACAAGTTGCACCAAGGTTGTCCAGATTATTAATTTGTTTTTCAGGAATCTAGGTTGTATACCATTAAGGATCTTAATGGTATGGATAGTATTTGGTTGTAGATTGGTGATGTCTACTAGAAAAAGGACATGAGTCATTTGATTAGCTTATTCATTACCATAGTAGAAGTTGGTACTTAATTTCTTATATAAGCAATTAGAAAATTTTCTGGGGGTAAGCATTTTGGTTTTCTGCACATAAATAATAAAAACTCAGATAAATATTGGAAGAGACAAATGAAGATTAGGTGGTAGGAAAAACGAAGCTTAAACTACATTTTTCAAAGATTTCCATTAAGTATTCATTGACCTTACAGTTGTACGTCACCGGTCTCAGCATCCTAAGAGAAGTAGTAGCTTGCTATGTTGATATTAGTATTAGATTTTAAGAGGGGAAAAGATTGCCTTCCTGGTAAGAACTGTCTTGGAGCTCATTGTTTAACTACAAACAAAGCATTTCCAGCTCTGCGTGCTCTTTAACTTTGTATCCTTGGCAGGAGGCAAAATGATAATGGGGAATCGCTAAAAAAGTCACTTTTTATATAGCAAGTGAGCTTGAGACTTTCAGTCCCGCAAATTAAGTTAAAATGAATGGCTTCTAAACAGCACATTGGGTGACAGGAAGTTTATAAATGTTATGTCTCCTGAGGTGTTCCAGCAATAGTAAGTTTGGGCAGAATAAGCTTTTTCTGTACAAGTCTCTTTGGA
The DNA here is from genome assembly GCF_030028045.1 of Hippopotamus amphibius kiboko. Lineage (NCBI taxonomy): Eukaryota > Metazoa > Chordata > Mammalia > Artiodactyla > Hippopotamidae > Hippopotamus > Hippopotamus amphibius. The sequence goes on along the minus strand of NC_080192.1, from coordinate 24,161,158 downwards.
AAGACCAGCAGTCTCCAGGGAGATTGGTTAATAAGTCAGTTACCTGAGAGTTGAAAATGAAATAGAAGAGGTAGGGGAATAAAAAAGACTTTGAAGAAGAAAAATGTTAATTTAGCCAGTTCAGGGCTTCTCCTGCCAGAGTGGTATTCAAGGCTGGCCAACCTACTGTCTGTGGTTTTACTCTGATTTCCTCCGTGAACGCAGGGTCATGTGTTTTGGTCATGCAGAGCTGTTACGCAGAAGACGGTGGATGAGAGACTCAAGTTTGGTGCTGGGAGAAGGCTGGAAATGGCCTTAGGAGGACCACAGGGGGTGTGTGTCTGATTGGACAGCTCAGTGTGTGGGATGAGTTGTTGTTGGCAGGAACTACCCTTGCTCTGCTGTTGCTTTCACAGCTCTCAGCGGGAATCGAGGCAATGGTAAGTGGTATATCTGTGTGCTGAGATCTGACCGTCATCCCTAAAAAAGCGTTTTAATTTTCTCGCGTGAAGGTACTCTGAGAGGAAACACAATCAACTGCCTTCAGAAATGCCCTGACACTTCGAGATCACTGGGCAAATGGTGCTGTATAAGTTCATGAAGAGCGTGTGCTTGCCTGTGTACAGGAAAGAGCATCTCCTTAAAAAAGGCAGGGTTGTTCGCCTAAAGTTTGGGTTTTTTCTTGTCCTTGGGATGCCAGAAGGTTTTGAAGCAATGGTAAGAGAGAGAGGATTGAGGTCTCTTTAAGTTTATAGGCCACCGACCCAGCAAGTCTCATGGTTTCATTTTACACACATAACCCTACATGTGTTTACACATAGTTTCTCCTATTTTCTGGTAGCCCAGAAGTTAATAGTGTTGTTGTTAAATAAATGAATGTATTAATTTTAATGTGAAATGATTTTTGAAAAAGCAGTAATGCTTTCTCAGGAAGGCTTCATGAAGTATTCATTTTTCTATCACCACATTGTAAATCTATTTACCAGTTATAATCATTTTAAGATTTAGTTTGTTTGTTCTTTGGGTATTATTTTGACCGAGAGGGCAGGGAGGAGAACATGACATTATTTTATCAGCTTTCTCCTACCTTCTGCTGTAATGCCTTTGCCCTGGGTCAGGTTTGCATCACTGCACCCCCCACTCCCCGCCGCCAGCCCCCCACCCCCACCCCCACTTCGTCCCCTTGCCTGGACTCTTGCAGTAGCCTCCTCCTAACTGGGCTTCTTTTACTCCAGCTTATCCCTCTGCAGATCCTCCAAACAAAAGTGATAAGTCTTAGGGTCACATCTGGTCATGTCAATTCCTTCCATGATTTCCAGTGCTTAGAAGAAAATACCTAAATCCCATGCAAAACCATCATAAACCATTTCTACCTCTCCAATGTAGTGATTCTCAACCAGACTCATTTTGTCAGTTCTGCCTCACAGAAGACATTTGACAATGCCTGTAGACATTTTTGATTGTCACTGTGTGTGTGTGTGTGTGTGTACGTGTGTGTGTGCTGGCATCTAGAGGGTAGAGACCAGAGATACTATTAAGCAATCTACAATGCACAGGACGGCTTCCACAGCAAAGATACGAACAGTCCAAAATGTTCATAGTGCTGAGTCTGAGAAGCTCTGTTCTTATCTAATCTGCCCATTTCTCCTGTGCTTCCAGGACTCCAAACACAGGGAACTACTTGCCCCCCATGAACATGCCTCGCTGTCTCTCTTGTCCTTACCTTTGCTCTTGCTGTTCCTTCTGACCGGAGTGCCTCCCTCCTCTTTTACCATCTGGACATTCCCGGGCTCTCACTTTACCTTGGGGATCTATCTAATCTGTGCTTATGTTGCACTGTAATGTTGGTTTAAACATTTTTTTCCCCCTTGTTCCCTACTGGGCAGAGGTATTCATGCCAGGCATCATGTCTAACATCTTTCTCTTCCCACCATCTGGTACAAATCTTGGTGCATAGTAGATGCTTGGCATGCTTGTTTGTTGGATAATTGGCTGGATGCATGGATGCATAGAATCTGCTTTTAGATCAGATGATAGAGTCCAAATTCCTTTATAACCCAAGGCTACTAATATTCCAGCTTGAAAATTAATTCTTCTTCCAGTCCATTCCTTTTAGTGTCACCTTCTGGATTATTTTCTTTTGATTCTTTTGATACTTTGACTGCTGGTGCCTTGAATGTGGTAGGTGATCAGTAACTATTTATTAAAGGATTGTTGGTCATAAGTCTGTGTTTAAACAGATGATTGCATTGGGTAACCTTAGATTCTTTTTCCATAGAAAGTCAAGAAAGAAATTTTTTTCCCTTCAAAATTGATCTCCTTGGGCTATCTTGTTCCTACTCTGTTCCCTCTACCTCAGTGATACCTCCCTACACCCTACGTTACCTACCACCACTCAGCCCACCCTGAAAGCTTGGGTGCAAAACTGAAGACTCCAGAAGTGAGCAAGGCCTAGGGGCCTCCCACAGATGGAGCTGCCTTAATTCAGTTCACCCCACTTAAGTTCAGAACATTAAATCCCATCCTGCTGTGGTGGTAATGGCAGAGATTTATCTGCTCTTCCAGCCACAGCCTCTTCTCTTGGTTCTGTCCCCTTCAATTATGGGTGTTGGTTCGTTCACCTCGCTTCTACTCTTAAATCCCAAGTGGAGCAGTTTCTATCTTTAGCCTCCCTTTTGTCATCTGGGAGAGAGTGGTCTGTCCAATTTCTCCTGAATGTCCTTTCTTCCTCTGGCTGGAGACATGGATCATTAAGGAGAAGTACCATATTTCAGGTTTGTATTTGGATGATTTTCCATTCACTTGTCCAACCTCCCCATTCTCACCTTTTTCTCTCAATACAGTCAGTCAGCTGTTGATAGTCCCTGGTTTTAGACCCATTTTCTTGTTCCCTGGCTCTTTCTTTTTTATTATAGATTCTGGTCCTCCTCTGTCTGCAACGTAATTACTTTCTTTTTTGTGAAGGCTTTGATTATTCTCCTGGACTCTTGTTCTTTGCCCTCATTCCTCTGTAGGTACCCATTAACACTACATCTCTTCCCTCTGAATTTACCATATCCTTTTTAGGTGTTGGCATTTTTCACAGGCCTTTGAGTCTCTACCTATTGTACCGCTTGAGTATCAGATGCTTGGTGGTCCTAATCTTCAAGTTCTATTGTGTCTAGGAAATGGGGTTGGATGGGGGAGAAAGGGAGTATTTAAGGAAGAAAGAGGCAAGAGATCTTCATTTCACTCTTATCAGAAAAGGGCAAGGATCACAGCGAGAGAGATTCTTTTCTATGAAACTCAGTTCTGGGTTTTGTAGAATTTCCTTTTCTTTCTTAGAGCCTTGATCTCTACTTCTACCCATAAGCAAAGTTTTAGTAATTTGTCTGTGGGATTTGAAAAAAGCAAAGCCATCCTTAGAAAGCTTGCTATTGGAGTCAGTTCTGTCCTGGGCCTGGCAGGATGAGAAACATACACTTCCCCACAGGGGCAGCCAGAGGGGAGATGGGTGTATTCAAGACGAATGGCATCAGATCAGAAACAGGCTAAGGAAGAAAAAAGTCAGTTTTCAGCAATCAGGAAGTTGCCCTTCCCACAAATATAAAATAAAACTGAAAATAAAAACAAACAAACCCTTCTCTTTCCTTTGCTACAGGCTGACAAAAAATACAGAACAGCCCATCAAGAGCGCAGAGAGTAGACAGGCAGTAAGTCACAGCACATCATAAACTGAGAGACAAACGGTGTATTCCAGCGGCTAACACGGAAGGTGGCTGGCCAGCATGTTATAGTCTGTTGGTGGGAAGCAGGGTATCTTCAGCAAAATGATTGGTAATGAGAACGCATAAAGTGAAATCTGAAATGCATGAAGAGAAATTTAACAAAAAGATGCTGATGAGAAATGCAGTGAGTCCATTGTGGACCAGGGTGGAGTAAGAATAGGATGGCGAGAATGGAGGAAAAACGCAATTCAGATTGTATCAGGAGCAGAGTTCCTTCCCCTCAGTGGCTAAGTGTTTTCAACAGTCTCTTCCATAAGAAAGAACAAGGTGTTTCTTTTGGAACCCTACTCTGTTTCCTTTATATTTGTGTGTGAATAAAGTTCAGTTGTTCTCAATGTGCTAGTTATCTTCATGAAGTTACAGGTTAACCTCACCTACAGACTGCTTTCATTACGTACAGTTGATCCTATTTCAGTCAAGAGTCTGGCATGCAGAATGGGAAGAGAGGGTAGCAGCGCCTTTACAGAATATTGTCTTACCAAGCCTCCCTATCCTCTGCCGTAAGTTTTTTTATGTAAAGTAAATCTGCTATAACCAGAACCCAATTAACCAGTATGTTTTAATAGCCCCAGTTCTCACCTCCACTCACTGTGGTTTTGAATATTTTTTAAAAATTTTCATCAGAATAAGGTCAAATATCAAGAAAATACATGGTAGCAACACTTAGTACATGAAAAGATCCTACAAACTATTTATGATCTATGAATAAATATCCTAGGATTAATATAGATTAAGTGCTGTCTCCTTTACATGATTTAAATCAGTAACTATGGAAACACATACTTGAAGTTTATTGTATTAAGCCTGAAATGATGACCTCAGTCATCAAAGGAAAACTCAGCTGTGTTCTGGATGGTGAATGTACTTAGGCTGGAAAGGGAACTAATGCAGCTTAGAAGGATTTGAAACAAAGGTCGAAGCAAAGGTTCCAAGAACATCCTCACTACCTGGTTTTTAAAACTTTTTTTAATGAAGAATTTCAAACGTACACAAAAGTAGAGCGGGTGATATAGAGCTAGAGGTTCAATTAGATTCAGTTTCAATTTTTAGGCAAGACTCTTTCCTGGGTGGTGCTCTGTACTTCCTGTTGCTTCATGTCATGAAGCCAGAAGGTCTGGTTGTCTCACTTGAAGTGATGCTCAGATCGATGAGTGGGGGCAGGTGCGTCAGCCTCATCCCTCCATTATCAAGTTGTGGTTCCTTGATGACTGTTGTCTAGATCCATTATTTCATTGAAGATCTTGCAAAGTGTGATGGCTGAGTTTTATCATATCTTCTTCATTAACTAATGGAGAGTTTTCCCATAAAGAAGAAATTTCCCTCATTAACTATTTGATTACCCTGAAACACAGGAAGTGTCACCATAAAGCAGGATAAATCCTGATTCATTCCTTTCATTTATTAGCCTTCAGAGTCACAGGTTGGGGCTCCAGTAATCAGATTTGTGGCCACTTAACAAATGTGACCTGGGGAGTTGTTTTTAAACTGTTTGCTAAGGTCTTTGGTGAAATGCCTTTTCCCCTCCTCTTCCAGAAGTATAACATTTTTCTTGGCTAAATGTAACCCTCTTACCTTTCCATGTATATCCTGACTTCCACAATAACTAGTAAAAATTCTCAAACAGAAGTGACAGTTCGAGGTGTTGGGTTGAAGGCAGAGTTATGGTTTTTGGGTTCATTCTTCAAGTATTTAGTGATTTGTGTTTACTACTAGGACCTCCCAGACCTGACATTGCAAGGGTAGCTTTAAATATAAATAAATTCTAGATGTTGAGAGGTGATGTATGGCCTCCTCCTTCCTTTGTGGCAGGCTTGTTGTAAGGGTGTGCACATGCTTATGATGTATGGGCAGGGAACTGCTGGGGCAGTAGCATGTCTCTGTACTGGGCCTCACGCGTCCTGGCAAGGGTGCCTTTGGTGTTGTCGGCATGCTCTGTCGGTATTGTAGGAACTAACAATAGCACACTTCCATAGGAGATTTCTAGGATACTGTAAACTGTCTGAAGCAGGCCTAGCCCAAGGAATCATCAGCAACACTGTTTAAGTGCTTTATTTTGGGGGTGGATTCGTACCAGGGGAAAGGAATTATTTGAAAAAGAAAATTTGTTTATTTACGCTTTCCCTCTTTTCTGTCATACTTTGGGTCTTCTCTGAATTCAGAGGTTCGTGACCACAAAATGGAGGAAGTAAAAAACTTATAGGGTTTGGGTAAAAAGCTGGTTGAAATTTAACTCTTTGAACCTTTCAGGGAAAGGACTAAAGGCAATACCAAGAGAACTTGGAGGATTAGATTGCCAAATAAAATACAGGATGCCCAGCTAAAGTTGAATTTCAGATAGTAGTTAATTTCTTAGTAGCAGTAGATCTCAAATATTGTATGGGACATAAGTCTACTGAAAAAATGACTCATTTATCCAAAATTCAACTTTAATTGGATGTCTTGTACTTTTATTTGCTGAATCTGGCAACTCTCCTTGGAGGGCTCAGGGAACAATCTGAGAGTTGTTTGTGGCGCTGTGTGCTGAGCCTCCAGCCCTTTATTGTCTCAGAAAGACTCCGGGGAGTGCTAGTCATGACCATGGATATCCCTGTACAACATGCTGATGTGCGTCAGAGCAAAGCCTGCTGTTCCCTAACAGGTGTACCTTTAATGGGCCTCTTACTGTATCAAAGTGAACATCAGTAGGCATAGAGCTTTCTCAGGGAGGGGATGGGGGAGGGAGGGTTGTGGCGGGTACTGAGGGGGGCGGTTCCTGAAGATCCCCAGCTGATCAGTCTTTCCCACTGAGTGTCTTAGTTGTATGAGGTCTTAACCTGGGAACACTGAAACTCTAGGAGCCAGGGCAGTTGTCTTTAGATTTAACCAGGTGAAACGGATGTTAAGTAAAATTTTCCTTCACTTCTTCAGACATCCAGTGAAGAGGCCAGTATGAAACTTGCATTTTTCATAGCCTGGCTGTAGAACTAGAGAAATTAAAGGTGTGAGTATCTCTTTGTGGTTTTCTTTTTTGTTTGTTTGTTTGTTTTTTGTTTTTTTCCAAGCTTCTTGTAATTTATTTGAGTTATTTCTAAGCGACAGCTACAAAAGCTTTTAATTTTTATAATACTCTTGATAAGAAAGTCAAATTTAAATAAAAATACATTCTCAACAATACAACATGGTTACACAAATTCACTACATTAAGTTCTGATAACTTACATTTTCAAACCAGACACTGTAAAAACCAGTATTTACTAGCAACATATTAATTTCTAAGTTTAATCTCTTTGTTTTTAATGTCATCTCATGAAACAGATCACATCATAACCTGTATTATTCGTGGTCTCTGAGAAATTTGTACCCGAGATTTCTCTGTACTCTCAGGACTATCAGCAGTGCCTGGAGGTGTTCCTTTTGCTCCCTGTGGTACATGTTGTTTTGCTGATTTTTTTTGTAGTCGGTGTTTACACCTGAAATAGAAGCAGGGAGATGGCTGCCCAGTTATCTTTATGTGATATTGAATAATTCTCAGAGAGGAGTCTTCGTTGTGTGTTGAAGAACTAAGATTTTACACAGTTGAGCATGCAGGACTTTATTGTTTTCTCTCTCCTTTTGTAAACCTTATTTCCTTTATTTCAACCTTATGGGTCTCTATTTTTATAAAACATGTCCATGTGCTTAGACTCTGGTCCAGGGATGGCTACTTAATAAAACCTGGGCCAATCATTGTAGAGCTCTGTCCTTCACCCTTCCTGTGATCACTTATTTCCAGAACTATTCTAGTAAATAAATAAATTCCTTTTTTCCCCTAAGCTAAAAAGTTCAAGTTGGATTTCTAAGATTTGCAAGTCCCAACTAATAAAACCGAGAACTAAATTTTTATAAAATATAGTGAATAAGCCTTTAGGTTACTTAAAAAAAAAAAAAAGGCAACACATTGAAGCCCAACCTCCCCACAACCTCCCCTTGAAATGTTTCTGTTTACACTTATTTTAATGTTGCCCCCAATGATGCTTTTTTTAAAAAAATTTTTTGTTGGGATGTAGTTGGTTTACAATGTTATATTAGTTTCAGGTGTACAGCAAAGGGAATCAGTTATACATATACATATATCCACTCTTTTTTAGATTCTTTTCCTATATAGGCCATTACAGAGTATTGAGTAGAGTTCCCTGTGCTATATACAGTAGGTCCTTATTAGTTATCTATTTTGTATATAGTAGATGCTTTCTTGATTATTCTTTTGAAATTCTTTTTTTCCTTTGTGAACTATCAAATTTCATTATTTGTACCACTCTTATTACACTTAATTCATACACTATTGTATCACAATTATTTTTGCTCACTTCTTTCTCCTGTACTTGAGGGCAGGGACCAAACTTTTATTCATTTTAGTAGCTCTTGCAATATCTACCTTGTAAGTCAAAAATAATATTTGTTAAATTGATGAATAAAAATTCTCTTGGTTATTTTTAGGTTATAATATAATAATATAATGGGGTATAATACAGATTTAGGCTGTTCTATACCCAAGAGAAGCTATTAACAATAAAAAAAAATTATTTTTGATTATTTAGATATGTATATATATGCATGTGAATGGTGTATTTCACACAAAACAGAAAAACTCAGTTTTGAAAATCTAACTCAAAAGACAATGGAAAGACGTGGTGGCTGGCTTGCAGAGAAAGGGAATATGGTCTGTGTGCTCTGAGAGGACCTGCCTCTATTGGTGATAGACCTTGAGGGAACTTCTTAACTGTCATGGACAGTTGGAGACAATGAAAAAGATTCCTAATTTTTTTGACTTGCCTCTGGGAGGAAAGCAGAAGCAGGCCCATCAATGATGTCAGGCTATGGAATGGACTGGATTCCTAGAATAAGACACACATGAAGAACTCAAATGAAGTCAGCCCGAGGGAAGACGGCTGGAGGGTGACCAGAGTGCACTGGCGGGGGTGTCAGAGAGTGTATGGCTCCAGGTACAGTACCTGGATGGGTCCCTAACCTGAGCCTCTCAAGCACGTGTGTGTTCTGATGTCTAAGGAAGAATGGTGTCTCTGAGGGCCCGTGAATTCTGACTGTGCTTCATGCCATTTGGCCCGAAAACAATGCAATTATTTAAGCTTAACTTTTTATTTTTAACTCATGTGATGGTCACCACAGTCCTCTTATACGCAACTGCCTGATTTCTTGGCTCCTATTTTTAGTTCATCTTTGTTCATGGGAATGTATCTTCCCGCATATTTTTAGAATTCTTACATATCTGAGAATGTCTTTATTGCTACTTCATACGTGGATAACAAGTTGGTGAAGTAGAAATATTTAGATAGTAAGTTTTTCCCTTCAAACTCTGTAGATGTTGATCTGTTTTTCTCTAAGCCTTTACTGTTACGAGGAGAAGTCTGAGGCCAGCCTAATTTTTTCCCTTGTGGATCACATTTGTTTCCTACATGGAGTCTAATATGATTTTTTCCTTCTTTAACCTTGTAATTAAATTTTTTTAGCATGTAATCTTAGTTCTTAATTTTGCCTAGCACGGAATAAGCCTATTCTGTCTGCATGCTCAAATCTTTTTTTTTCTAGCTTTGGAAAGTAATTTTTAATCGTCTGGTTGTTGCTTGTGTTTCATGTATATGGGTTTCTTTTCCAGAAACATGTATAATTCTTAGATTGAAATCCATGTCAATTGTGATTTTTTAAATGTCTGAGGGCTGCTTTTGTGCAGAGAAGAAGGCTGTGCTATTATTCAAGGTTTTAATTTAGTATTCACTTTATTAAAGGTACAGTGTTTTAGAAATCCAGTTTTTCTCAAACCTTTAAGTTCACCTTACACACTTTATTATTTGATTTATGAATCTAGTAAATTTTAACAACTGCTTTCAAGGGAGCCTTTGAATAATGTTTGATCAATTTAATTTGAACAGATTTAACTCCCAAGCAGGTCCCTTTACAACTTAGTTAATAAAATCCCCATAAGTATTTAAAATCCATTTATACATTTAATACATTCAGTTTTCTTTTTAAGCTTTTCAAATGCCTGACCTACCAGCCAAACCTTAACAACTCCAGTAACTCTAATAAATTAATCTTAAATAACAAATCACATGTTCTCCTGGCCATTCTGATACTTTCAAACTTGATTAAATTCTCTAAATCTTTCCACTTAAAGGTAAAAGTCTAAAATCCATTACTCAATTACACCTTTTAAATTGGAATCCCAAGGCTAATCTCCCATATTCACTGATTTGACATATGCTCTTAGACATTAAACCTCTTTATAAACTATATACATAAATATTGCCCCATGGTTTGAAACCAATTCCTAAGCGTACCATAAAAGTTTTAATTTTGTAGGTTTGATTTACTTTATCATTTCTATATTTAATGCAAACTTCCCAGAGGGAAAAGACACTTACCCACTAGATTTTATTATGTAAAATAAATCAAGGTTGCCATTCTAAACAAGTTGGAGTTACCATTCAGGGAGACCTGGGTGCTGTGTTCCATCTATTGACTGAGAATGCATTTTGGCTAGAGATTTTTGACTAGGATGCACAGGGTCTGGGGTGATAGCGAAGTACTATAGTAACCCACTGCCTTTAGGTGAGGTTTGTTCCTCCTGGTTTGAATTATGCTATTTTTTTTTTTTTTTGGATTTGAGTGGGGGGGATCTTGCACCACCCCGCCCACCCACCAAAACTGCCTGTTTGGAATTTGCATTTCTTTAGCTTCTTTAAGTTATTTTAATGTATTTCTCTTCATCTCTAGGGCCATGTATATAATTCTGTTCTCTGATTTGAATAGTGACAACAGCAGCACAACTGACTTACCGAAGTATTTGCTTTGCGCCAGATGAAGTGCTTTACATAACATCGCTCTTTTCATCTTAACAGCAGTCCCGCAGGAGGGAACTATGATTATTCCCATCTTACAATTTAATCATAAATTTAATTTTTTAGGCAAAAAGAAGTAAAGTGACTTGACTAAGGTCACATAGTAATGGATCCAGGATTTCAGTCCCGGCAGTCTTTGGGCTTACTCACTATGAAATGCTATTTCTTTCTCTATTGTAGCTAAAATCAAACAGGCCTTTGAATTCAAACCCCTTAGAGAGGAGTAGCCTTTCCTAGGTTCAAGTTATGCTTTCAGTTTTAAAATACAACTACTAAGATTGTAGTTAACTTCCTTCCCAACTTCTTTGCTGCCCCATTGAACTCTTGATTCATTTACACGCTTTTCATGCAAATGAAGAGCCACCGCTCATACAGTTGCATTGCTGAACTCTGCTGCCTTTGCTGGCATTTGTTATTACAACCAGGGCCCTGCTAATCACCTGCTGCTATTTGTCTTGCCTTCTTACCTGGCATTCGTAAAGAATGCAGTACTCACATTTGCCCCATCCTCATTTCTGATTTGATTTTCTGCAGTGTGAATTCCACTTTTTACCATCTTCAGAATGAGTTTTCATTCTGTTATGGCACTTTTAGTTTTCTTGAAAGTCTTTCTTGTTCCACCCAGCTTCTTTTGCACTCAGCTTATTGCTTTCAAAACTCATCCTGTTATCTTTTTTCTTGACCTTTTCTTTCCTGATGGCTTTTGCTTTGGGTATCATAGAGGGCACAGCCTCTTGGACAGTATCGAAAAGTATACGAGTGACTGCCAAATTAATTTCTAGAATTTTTTTTCCTGATTTCTCCAAGTAAAGCATTTTCAGGACTGTGCTCTTCCTCCATGATCCTGGATATCTTCTCTTCCTCCTTTTCCATGTGATTTTTCAAGCACCCTTGGGAAGGGAAGAGGTCTTCCCACAGTATGCAACAAGAGAAGAGGACGTCATACACTGTCTCCTGTCTAGTTCTTGCCTTACTATTTTCTGGGATTTTCAGTCTGAAAAAATGGAGAAAATTTGGTGACTTAGAGAAGGTGGGAGGAGTGTGGGGAGAGGAAATACACAGCCTTGGCTGCTCAGGTTGTGGTCCTTCTGCCCAGGGTCTCAGTGGCCCAGCGAGCAAACATTTTAATCCACATTTGTGAGCCATGTATTTGGCTGAAATACTTCTCAGAGTCTAAGAATAGTTGTTTGTAACTCTGATTATTATTATTTTTTGATGGCAGTGTGGGTTTTGTATTTTTCTATGACTTTGTAAGTATTTCAACTAGGAATCAAGAAAAGCTGTATCAAAGATTGCCAGCCAGGTTCCATTTAAATCAGATGTATTTGGCTATCATTCTTTACAACTTCTATGGAATAGGTTGGATATCCCAAATGACATTTCCTGGATTTTATACAAGACTTGAATTTATCTCATCTTTTTTTTTCTTTTTATCTGAGTTATAATCTTCAAAATCTTGTATTTCTAAATAATATGAAGTGTTTATTTATTTATTTATTTTTGGTTACTTATTCACAGAAGTCCAAGCAATGTACGTGACTTAAAAAGGTAATATGAAAACTTTAGCTCACCTACTTTCTTAATAGGGAATAGAATGAGGACTTTATTTGATTCTGTAAATGTAACAAATAACACAAAGCATAGTTGGCCAGAATGAGAGGACAGGGAGGGGAGGATTCTCAAAGACAAATCTCTGAAACCCCACCAGAGAAACACCATTGGCTCTCCATGGAGGACAGTGGAGTCTAAATCCCTTACCTGGCACTCAAGGCCGCCTACAGTTTGCATCCCCTCTGCTTTTGGAACCCTCTCTTACCACCTCCCTGTGTGAACCCTTCATTTAAGGCAAAGTGGTCTACTGGGCTGAACTTTGCAGCAAATACTGTGCTCTCTCACCCCTAGATCTTTGCTCCCAAAATCCCCTGGGTGCATGTTCTTCCTTCCTACTAGGGTCGTCTTCCAAGGTCCAGCTCTTGAAACAGGTCAGCGTTTATGGTCGGATTCTGCCTTGTATTGTGGCAATCTGGGTTCCTGTCTTATCTTTCAGCTTGTTTGTACTTTCCAGTCTGGTGAGGACCCCACATTGTAATCACGTTTGTCCTGAGGCCCAGCAAAATTACTTGCACAGGATAGGACCACAGTGAATAGGTTATTTGATTGAAAATAGAGTTGCAGTGAGAAGAGAAATTAAAGGGCAATAATGATGATAGTAATACTAATGAAGATATAGGGCAGAAAAACAGAACAGAGCTGACAGAAGAAGAAAAAAAGCAGGTAGATGAGGAAGAGTGAGATAGACAGATGTCACTGTCTTTAATTCAGAGAGACACATATACTTTTTCCATTGATATGCTTGTTAGCATGCGAGTGCCTTCAGCACTGGGGAAAAGAGCCTGTCTACTTTCTTTCCTTTTTAAAAAAAATGTTTTATTAATTAATTAATTTATTTTTGGCTGCGTTGGGTCTTCATTGCTGCACATGGGCTTTCTCTAGTTGCAGTGAGCGGGGGCCACTCTTCGTTGTGGTGCACGGGCTTCTCATTGCGGTGGCTTCTTTTGTTGCGGAGCATGGGTCTAGGCACGAGGGCTTCTGTAGTTGTGGCTTGAGGGCTCAATAGTTGCGGCTCACGGGCTCTAGAGCACAGACTCAGTAGTTTTGGCGCATGGGCTTTGTTGCTCCATGGCATGTGGGATCTTCCTGGAGCAGGGCTCGAACCCGTGTCCCCTGCGTTGGCAGGTGGATTCTTAACCACTGCACCACCAGAGAAGTCTGAGCCTGTCTACTTTCATTTACAAATTTGAAAGCTTATGTTGGAAATAAAAATTTATTTTCCCGTGGAATGCCATAGATTTTATATTGTGTCAAAGAATGTGTTTGGGCTTTTGAAAGGCATTTTGGAAACTCCAGGGTATCTATCAATTTTCCAGTTATACCTGTGAGTCTCTTTGACATTCACATTCTATCATTTTTGCCTAATCTTTGTTATTTGAGAGATTAGGGCTGTCTTGTTTCACAATACCTGAAAGATTTTATTTGAGACCAGCATTCATTTTATTCTGTGTACATTTTGCTTTCAAATCAAAGCTATCATTTTCTCAAATCCAGTCACTTTTGGTTTTGTTTTAATTGTTTCACAGTGGGGATTACATGTAGAAGAAACCAAAAGTAAGAGTGAAAAACGCATCGGGAAGAAAGCAGTTTCTCCCTGTTTACAGCTCTTAAGCTCTTCTCATTAAACTTCCAGAGCCTTAATTCTGAGTTTAGTCATCTCAAATACCCTCTGCAGCCAGGTTAGGCTGCAGGTCATCATGTTACTGCTAGTTCAACACCACCTCATAACAGCTTTTCTCAGGCCAAATGAAACGAAGACTAAATGTGATTTCTAGGCTATTTTCTACTTTTGCTTACTCCTAAGGTTCTAGTCAGTAAGAGATTTAAACATCCTGAAGCTTTTGTGATGCATGCCCTTGCGTAAGTGGGTTCAAATTGACTTTATGGCTTTTTGAATTTACATCATTTCTTTGTGGGAATGAGTTTCCAAACTTTTCATCTGAGTCTGCTACATGGTGACAAATATTCAGGTGGTGATTCTTGGAATCTGACCAGCAGCCATGTTTCTCTGCTTACTACCATCGGAGAGCATTTCTGATGGAGAGGGAGGTATTCCGGGAAGCTCCTTGGGAAGCCATTGAGAAAGGTGTATGGTGGAAGAAGTTTCCAGAGTTATGGTCAGTTTAGGATGAAAGAATACGAACCCCCTTGCATTACTGACAGTTTTGGATTTAGAAAGTTAAAGTAGAACATGAGAATACAGCAATGGAGGTGGAGGGTGGGAAGGGAGGAAAGATGTCTCCCGTAGAGGCATCAGCATATGCAGAGACCCAGAGGCAAGAGAGCGCTGTGTTCTGGGAAGTGAGAGTGCAGGTAGAACATGGTGTGGGATTTGGGAACCTGCAGAGAGATGATTCAAGAGAGAGAAGCCAAGGGCCCTGTATACCAAGAGAAGATATTAGAGCTGCAGAGACCTGGCTCCTTGAAATGAGAATAACAATAGCTTGAGCCTGAGGATTCAATTCAGTAACCGTAGGCTGGCTCAGTGTTTAGAAGGAGCTTAAGTCAGGGCTGTTGCTAGCCTGTACAGAGCCTCTGCATGAGTTAGAGATAGGTCCTGGTGGGTGATGTCCCAGTTATCTATTGCTGCAGAACCAACCACTCCAAAGCAGAGTGGCATGAAACAACCATTTTTATTATGCTGTCAGACTCTGTGGATCAGGAATTTAGACAGGGTGCAGCAATGATGGCTTGTATCTGCTCCACAATTTCTGGGGCTTCGGTGGAGGGACTAGAAGGGTGGAGGTGATGCAACAGCTCCGTATCGCCTGGAGATGTCTTCACATTCGTGTTTGCTGGTCGATGCTGGCTGTTGACCAAGACCTTAGACATTACGATTGTCAGGCAGGACACCTGCACGTGGCATCGCCATGTTGTTTGGGCTTCCTCAGGGCATGGTGGCCACGTTCTAAGAGTGAGTGTCCCAAAAGGCAGGAAGAGGAAGCTGCCACTTTGTCACTTCCAATGTTCTACTGATCGAGCAGGAAAAAGCTTCGGTTCAAAGGGAATGGAGTATAGATCACACTTCTTGACAGGAGGAATATCAAAGAATTTGGAAGCCGTTTAAAAAAATCCCACCTGTTACGCTAGTGAAAGAAGTCAAACAGAGAAAGACAGATACTGTATATTTTCACTTATATGTGGAATCTAAGAAATAAAACAAATGAACAAATAAAACAGAAGCAGACTTAAGGATACAGAGAACAGACTGGTGGTTGCCCGGGGAGGAGAGGGGCAGGGGGAAAATGGGTGAGGGGTTATGAGGTACAAACTACTAGGCATAAAATAGATAAGTTATAAGGATGTAATGTACAACAGTGAATATGGACAATGTTTTATAATAACTTTATATGGAGTATAATCTATAAAAATATCACATTACTCTGCTGTATACCTGAAGCCGATATAATATTGTAAATCAACTGTAATAGTTCCATGAAAATAAATAAATAAATAAAAATTAAAAAATAAAATCACCACATGCCATTTAGAAAAAAGATGCCCCCTTGGGACAGACATATCCCTTCAGGCAAGAAAAAACTACCCCTTTCTCCAAGGATATGAAGCCCCACACCAGAGAACACGGTTTGGATCTGGCCTCACTCAATATCTTCATTGGGAGCCTTTGTGCAGTTCACAACCTGTGCAACCATACACGTAGGCCCTGGGCCTAGTGACTCTTAGGTGCTCACTTTCTATCACTCCTCCAAATCAAAAGGAAAACTACCTTTCTCTATGCAACACTCAGCCTTACTTTCTACATCTATTTTTTTTTTCCTTGTGATTGACTCCATTTAATTAAAATTATTTTTTGAAAAGTGGCTTATGTTGATCCTGGGCTTTCTTTGCTTGTCATTTTAAAAAGGACTTCACATCACCTGTCACTGCATATTCTCGTTTTCTACTTGATGCCACCACATCCCACCCCTTCTTGTAACATACTTTACACTAGCCAGGTAGTAGCTAATTGTTTGTAAAAGACCCAGTTTCAGTGATTTGTATTTTCTATTTTGGATCCTTTTTGGGGATTAGGTATTTTAAAAGTGCTAATTCTCTTTTCCCTTAGAAACTTCCAAGTTTTAAATGTTTTTCAACTCAGAAAAGTGTTAAAGATTCTTTCGAATTAAATCACTCATTAGAATATGTTTGAAACTTTCCTTAAATCTTTTCTGAAGCAATTGGCATTAGAAGAAAGTGAGCAAGGAAATGAGTTAAAGATAATGTGTACTGGTGAGAAATGGTTACTGAGATAAAATTAATTGAGCTATAAATAGGAGAATGGGAAAATGGGCTAGAATAGCATATTCATGATTCTACTGAGGAGGGGAGGGGAGGGTGATGAAGAGAATTTGGGGCAGAACACCATCGTGTGCCAGCCACCAGCTGACCCTGTTAGCCAAGGACAGCTGGGATAGTGCACAGGTGGAGGAGGAAGTGGGGGGAGAAGGGAAAGGGGCATCGTTTTAGGAAGAAAGGACATTCGTATAAATAGTACATTTGCAAACAGCATGTACTGAGGGATTGATTAGCAGTACTACAGTCTGTATATTATTCTGTGATTTATTTCCTGATAAGTCATCTAAGCTCTGCAGTTGGGTCAGATACTTATTTTAAATATACCAGTATCCAGCCAGTGCCAGACCTGTAACAAGACCATTAAAATACAGAGTAAATTTCAACCGTGATTTCTAACCAATGGCCTTTGCAGCCAAAGTGCCTTTATTCTTTTGTGAATCTGCATTTCTTCTCTTTCCTTTTTAGATGAGGAGATCCTAAAAAGAGAAGGAAAAATGACTTTAGGAGTCATAAGTATAAAAACTGGCTTTAGATTGTTTGAAAATCACCTGAATATTCAGATTCTAAGAATGGAAGTGTTTTGGTCATTGAGAGACTGTAAATGAATGCATTCTGTTTATCACATATTAATCATAAGGGACTATTTTTAAAGCAAATGGAAAATTTGTGCAGATAACATTTCATGTTTCTAAATGCTGACTTCTGGGAAATCCCAGGTGAAACTAGAAAGACCTACTATTTTAAATGGGCCCACTAGGATTCACATTAAGGATTCTATAATACTTTAGTAAGCCCTATGGCCAAATTTCAGTTTCCTCTGGATATTCCGTTACTTCACACCAGAGAAACACTGTCTTCCTGGCCTGCTATTCCCTCTAGAGCAGAAGGAAGAGAATTGCAGAGATCAGGGCCTGAGGTTGCCAGTGAGATGGCAGTTGAGGGTGGAGAAATCTTCTGTTGTCTTGCTCTGGTTGTCTGCCTAAGGGTTGCAGGAGAGACAATGAAATACTCTTAAACTGCCCTCCATTGTGGATTGCATGAGATGACCTCTTTTCCTATAATCCACTTATAAGAGTATAAAACTGTTAGATTATTTGTCTCCTAAAGGACTCTGTCCTAATGAATCCATTTTTACCCTTGCATACTTCAATTTTTTTTAATTCACTTAAGAAATGTGAAAAAGACCAGTGATTTTTAAAGCTCTGCTCTTCAACTGGATGCACCGTTTTCAACTTGTGTTAAAAGCACTTTTTGAGGGGTATGAGATTAGTATAATACTGTATCTCATCTAGTCAAGGCACCAGTGTTTTATGTACCATTAAGAAAGGAAAAAAAATTGTCAATTAATTAGGAGATACTAGATTCCATCAATTGTAAAATGCATTTTAACTTGAGATAATAAAAGGCAAAAAGGAATATCTTACAGCCAGTGAAATAAGGTGTATATATTTGACTTTTTACCACTAGATAGCACACAAATAATTTTACATAAATACAGTATTATAGTGCAGTCTGTTTATCTCTCCTTTCCCCCACCATTGCTGCCATCTCTCTCTCCATCTCTTTATCTATCCATCTATCTATCATCTATCATCTATCATCCATCTATTTCATATGATTAATTGTACATGTATCATATAATTAAATTGTATAATATAATATATAAAATTGTATATTTATCTTTGTGATCAT
Organism: Hippopotamus amphibius kiboko; assembly: GCF_030028045.1. Taxonomy (NCBI): domain Eukaryota; kingdom Metazoa; phylum Chordata; class Mammalia; order Artiodactyla; family Hippopotamidae; genus Hippopotamus; species Hippopotamus amphibius. Next base: position 24,142,938 of record NC_080192.1, on the reverse strand, counting down.
ATGTAAGCCTATATACATAAACACAAATTAAGTTTTTAGGAGGTTTTATCATTGTTTTATAACTAATATGCTCTTTATAATAGTTTTTCTACATTTCGATTTTGTCACTCAAAACACTTTATGGAAAACCCTTTTATCCCAACTGGCAGAGCCATAATTCATTCTTTTTCATGGCTGTATAATATTCCACCATGGATCCAATTGATGAGTATTCACTTAGTTTCCATTTTGTTGTTGTTATTGTTAGTTTTTACAAACAGTGATATTATCAATATTCTGTATCTGAGCTTCTATTTCTTTGCCTAGATTCCCATGGGGGTGTAGTTTTGGGTAAAGCTATGTGTATTTTTAATGAATGTGGACAGATTGCTTACCAAAAGGCTTTTATAATTCGCACTTCCTTTTAAACATATTTTTGCTCTCATGCACATTTTTGTCCTCTTTAAGAAATGTGAAATGGACATGTTTTTAAAGCTCAGCATCAGCAATAGTAATTGTTAGTCTTTCATACTTTGCCAATCTGATGAGCATAAAGGATATCTCATTTATTTTCATTTACGTTTCCTGCACCAGTGTGAATTCAAACATCTTTGAATATTTTCTTGCCACTTACATCAACTCTTCTGTGAGTTCCCCCAACTGCCACTTTCCTTTCCTATAGAGAAAGACTGTTTGTCTTCTGGTCAGTTTGTAGGAGCTTTGTATGCACATCATATATTAACTGTTGTTTTCCCTCTATTTTGTAGTATTTTTTCCCAAACACACTGTTTATCTGTTGGATTTGTTTAGGGTAACTTTTGTCATCAAAAGTGTCTTGTTTTTACTTAGCCAAATATGTCTATTTTCTCTTTTATAGTATGTGAGTTTTCAGTTTGGAATTAGGAAGGCCTCCCCTACCCTCTCAACAAACACATAACTATCTATACTTTCTTGAAATGTTTTTGTCTAATATTTTCATGTTTATATCTTTAATGCATATAAAATTTGTTTTGGTATGTACTGTAAGATGTTAGTCCAAACAATTTTTTTCCAGATGGATAACCAGAATAATTTATTGAGTAATCCATTTTTTATCCAGTGAAATGCTACCCTTGTCATATATTAAATCCTCATATGCTGGTGTCTGATTCTTGATTTTCTGTTATGTTTCAGTGATTTAATTTTCTGTTTCTAAGTTAATACCATATTCTCTTTATAGTATGTTCTGCTATCTCATAAACCAAGCCTTCTTTTTTCTTTTTTATCCTTTTCTCAGATGTTCTTAGAGATTTATCCTTTCGTATAAAATGTGTGCATCATTAGAGCCAACATTTAAAAAATATTGGAACTCTAGTTGAAATTGCATTAAAATTATATAGGTGTATAGATAAATGCTTATATAGATATTTCCATGGTATTAAGTCTTCTTATCTGATAACCTGGACCAATTTTTAAGTGACATTTTATCAGTGAGTTTTTTTTTTCTATTATCTTATTACAATTTAGTATTATAGTAAAGCTAGATTTAACTAGTAAGATTTCCTTCATTTTCTATGCCCTAGAATGGTTTAAATAACACTGGAATTATCTGTTTATCAGATCACAGTGCTGGCAGGTTTTGTTTCTTCTGAGACATCTCTCTGTGGCTTAGGTGGCCGCCTTCTTACTGTGAAGTCACCTGGTCTTTCCCCTGTGCACAGAGATCACTCATATCTCTTTTTGTGTCCAAATTTCCTTACTCTCAGAAAGACCTTACTCCCTCTGGCTTTATTATAATATAAAAAAATATATTTTATGCATTCATTCGTTTATTTTTTGGCATCCTCATTGGGACTCAGGTCTGGTGACTGGAGATCTGAAGTGGTAGCATCTCAGGAAGTGAGTGATAGAAGGCAATGTGGTCTGCATTCTGGGCAGTTGGCACAGCTCCAGCCTCCTACAGAGGCACCAGGAAGAAGCCTCTTGTCCCAGTTTTTCTTAGACTCTGCAGGCCTGGGGACAGGGAGGACCAGGCCCAGTTGCTTAGCTCCTTTTTATCCACTTATCTGCTCCTTCTTGTCTGAGGATCCCAGGCACGCTCAGGACACTTAGAACCCACTGAGTTCTGTGGACCAGGCTCTTAGCAGCATCTTAGGAGTTGCGATCCTCCTGCTAGGCTTCTCTGAGCTTCGTCTCCTGTGGTCTCTTGTGCATTTAGCTCCTATATAGAAAACTTGAACCATCTCCTCTTTTGGGGTCTAACTCTGAAGTTTTTGGACCCCAAAGAAGCAGATAAACTAGAGTTGGGAGTACAGCTGTAACAAACCTTAGCAAGGTGGCTGCATTTTCAGAGTCCCTAGAGGCGTGTCTTAAAATGGTGACATTATAAATCAGCAGAATCTTCGCAAAATCCAGAGTTTCCTAGCCTTTTAAATCAGGAGACGTAATCAATCTAGGCTGATTCTTTGCCTTAATGCACATTGGCAATGAGGGCTTAAGTGCCAAATGATGATTTTTTTTTTCTTTCACGTGTGTGAGGTGGAGGGCCATTTATTGTAAAAGTTACACAGAGTGGCATCTTGCTTTAGCCGATGTGTAAGAGTTCTTGACTAGGCTGCTTTTCTTTCTTTCATGATAAGTAGTTAATAGAAATTTACTGACCTGCAGTGCAGACTTAGTTTATTGCGTATATCAAGTTGATTTAACAGGAATGGAATGTGGTGGAACAATAGCTTCCCTGTCTCCCCACTGCTTGGTGATCCTCCGACATTTCGTCTGGAAAGAAAATCAGATTTAACACCGTGTAGAACCTTTGTGATTTTAAATAATTCGACTCTGTTTGAAAAAAGTATTTAATCAGTGGCAGTCATCTGTTTATTTGAAAAACCGTTGGGTTGGGGAGGTGGTATTGTCTTCAAAATTTTCACGTGTAGGAAACGCTGAAGTGGCTGAGTACACTATGTACTTTGCACTGTACAAAAGAAAAACCGAAAATCCTGAATTGCTTCTTTTTCTCATGGCATGTTCTCTATTTAGAAAATCCTTAATTAATTTTGTGTGAAAGCAGACGGTCAAAGGATTTAAAGAAGCAGAAAAACATCTTGAATTTCCTACTGCTTATAAAGTGGGGAAAGTGCAAATGGTAGCCTGATTAAAAGAAGTCATCTTGAAGTCTCCCATGATAATGGGATGTAAATAACAACAGCAACAAATCCAAATCATTTAAGAAAGTTTGCGCAGGGTTTTTCCATTTGAAATGCATTTTTTTTTCTCCTCAACTTTGTTCTCTTGAGACATCAGCCATTTAAAAGCATGATATTGGAACTAACCCAGCATCACTTTTAATTAGCACAGAAATGCTAATTATACTTTTTCTCTGTGATGTTTAATGCGAGCTGTCAGGGCACTGCATTTTTCACATCAGTTGTAGTGAGGTACACATGCTCACCAGACCCATTTTAAAACTGTAAAGGCCAATACATCCAAACTGATTATTATTTTGAAGCTACAGAAATCTGCTGGAAGATGCATGAAAACAATGGCATCAAAGTGAAAAAAGTGAGCTTTTTATTTTCTCCAGACAAGGGCATATTTCATTTTATTCAATATTTGTGGTCTGTGCAAATCAAATTTCTTACCATTGAATCGTTTCAAATACCACATAAAGCTTGATTTTGAAAGAAAGCTGCTTTTTCATGAAACAGAGTCTCTTTTGAAAAGCAAATAGCCACCCTCTCTCCATCTCATGGGTTCGGAGCTTTTCATTCAGATTTTCTTAAAGGAAGGCCTACCTGTGTTCTTGACGTGATGTTTTTGAGCTGCTAGCCCTAGGCATGTGGTGGGGTACTGTCTTTTAATAAAGTCTTTTGTATAAATTTGAGCACAAATTTAATTAAGTTTATTTTCGTTACTGAAGACAATTAGACTTAATTCTCCCCAGTATTCAAACACATAACCGACCCCCTAACTGAACTTCAAACACAAAACAAAACAAACATGCCCAGCTATAAACTCTAAGCCTTACATTTTATCAGCATTTATCAGAATCAGGGTGAGAATCAAAGCTTTTAAGGTCTATACTCATCGTATAATTCTGGGATTCTTTATAACAAAAGGGATTAATTCTATGTTAAATTCATTAAAAAAATATTGATGTTGGACTTCCTAGGTGGCACAGTGGGTAAGAATCTGCCTGCCAATGCAGGGGACACGGGTTCGATCGCTGCTCTAAGAAGATCCCACATGCCATGGAGCGACTAAGCCCGTGCGCCACAACTATTGAGCCTGGGCTCTAGAGCCCGTGAGCCACAACTGTTGAGCCCATGTACCGCAGCTACTGAAGCCCATGTGCCTGGAGCCCGTGCTCTGCAACAAGAGAGGCCACTGCAGTGAGAAGCCTGTGCACCACAAGGGAGAGTAGCCTCTGCTTGCCGCAACTAGAGAAAGCCCGTGTGCAGCACCAAAGACCTAACACAGGCAATAAAATAAATAAATAAATTTATAAAAAAAAAAAAATAAATAAAATAAAATACACATTAAAAAATATTGATATAATGAGCACTAGAGTTAGCCAGAAATCAGGGGGAAATAACAAAACTTTGTATTTCGGGGTGCATAGTTTTTCCCTCAGCTAAAGTAAATCCTCTGTAATTTAAACTCGGAGAAAATTCTGAATTAATTTTTAAAAGTCTGAATGCAAAATATTATAAAAGAAACTGAATTTGATGGTTTTTGGTACAATCGGCCTACTGTATAATGATAATAACAACACAGCAGTGATCACTGTTATATTTATTGACTGCCTGTGTGGTCCCGGCATTGTGCTATGTGCTTTACGTCATAATCATACCAAGGAAGAGCCATTATTGTCTTCATTATAACAGAGGACAGTGTGGCTCTGGACATTATGGGGCTTGCTTGAGGCTACACAGCTAGCAAGTGGCAAGGGTGAGACACACCCAGGCCTGTCTTCTGCTAAAAACCTCTGTTAACTGTTGCACTCTATGATGAAATTTATATGTTTTTAGTGATATATAGAAAGTCCTAAAGTTTTTTTTCTCCCTGGGAAATCAGATTTAATATGAGCCCATGATCATGTGTTCTCTGTTTTCAGGAAAATGTTTCTTCTCATCTATGGCAGAAGCAGATCTCTGTCTAGTGTGCTTTAAATGCTAACTGTTATGGACTGAATTGCATCCCCACCAAATTCATATGCTGAAGCCCTAACACTCAATGTGATGGTCTTTGGAGGTGGGGCCTTTGGGGGATAATTAGGTTTAGATGAACCTGTGGAAGTAGGGTCCCCGTGATGGGATTAGTGCCCTTATAAGAAGAGGACGAGATAGCAGGGCTCCCTCTCTCTCTCTCGACCATGTGAGGACCCAGCAAGAAGGTGGCTATTCTGCAAGATGAGAAGAGAGCCCTCATCGGGGAGTCAGTTCAGCCAGCACCCTGATCTTGGCCTTCACAGCCTCCAGAACTGCGAGAAATAGATTCCCCCTGTTTAAGCCATACCATATTTTGTTATGGCAGCCCCAGCTGACTAAGATACTGGCAAAGTGCAAATGAATGGAATACAGAGGAATAGTCAGTGCAGGAAGTTAAATGACAAGAACATAAGTATAACAATATCAAACACTTATGAGTCTATTATGTACCATGCACTGATCTGTGTGCCTTAAGTATGGAACTTACTTGACCAATCCTCACAATAATCCTCTGTGGTAGCTACTATTATTATCATTTTACAGATGAAAATACTGAGGGACAGAGAAGTTAAGCAACTTACCCAAGGGCATAGCTCTAGGTAGAACCAGAATAGAACCAGAATTCAAAATCAGGCAATCTAGCTCCTGAAAATACAGTCTTTCCTTCTAATTCTCCCAGAGGCTGTCTGTTTTCTTATCTGTAAAATGGGGATAATGGCTGCTCTGTTTATGGGGTGAGGAGAAATAGGTGAAATCATGAATGTGAAACTGTTAGAAAAAAGCAAAACAAAATATAAGGTATTAATATTTATTAGCACAAATTTTCAAAATTGATATTTGGTGAATTTATTTCTACCCCAACTTCTTCAAAAAATAAGTTGAGACAAGCTAACAAAACAGGGCATAAAAATAAGGTCAATAGGAAAATCAAATTTATCAAAAGAGAAAGACAAAGCAGCAAATGATGATAAGCCTTCGAATAGCAAAGACAAAAAAGTGAAGCATAAGCTACATCATTTTATCAATAAAAAAGAAAATAGAGTATTTTCTCAGGAGAGAGAAAGGTTTTCTCCTCTCATTACATTTAAAAAGAAATTTCTTATGTTGGAGCTTCCAAAGGGAACATGATGATCAATGGTTCCACAGAGTAAGCAATTCGATTGATTACAATATCATCACTTTTGCTTCTGTCTTCTTGTCGCGGTAGAGATATTAAGGAGCCATGAAACCTTCAAATTTGGTCGGCAGGAGGGAAATGTTGTAGAGTATAAGGATATAGATAATTTAAGACTAGATAATCTACCCTTAAATTGTCAAAAATTGACTGTTTTCCAAAAGAGACCTCCCAAGTGTGCCAGATAGATCCACCATGGCTGTGACAATGCTAACCACCAGGTCATTTCACACTGATGCTGTGTAGGGTGGGATGCGGGATGCATAATTAGAGGATTAGATGTGGTTTCTGCTCTTGGGGCCCAAATTTTAAATTAGACACAGCATATTAGTGCAGAGAATGGATAAGAATATAAATAAAAGAAACACATATGCCTATTAGAATATTTAGAAAATACAGAAAAATAAAAAGAAAATCAACATCAATCAAATTACCATCATTATTTCCTTTTGGTATTTAGTTCCTTCCAGTCTCTTTTTCTCATTCTCATTCTCTCTATAAGTAGAAATATAGATACAGATACAATATAGATATGATATAGATATAAACATAGATAGATATAGCTGCACGTGTGTGTTCACACACATATTCAGAGGTTCACAGATTCAAGCAGGTTTCCTGAGGGTTCAGAGCCAGTAATTGGCAAAGATGGAGCTCAGATCCGTTTCTGTCCGATACTAAAGCCCCATTCTCTTAACCACTGTTCTATATTTTGAGTATGTGAATTTTTTGACACATTATTTTATGAAGGTAGAAGCTGGCATTATTCAGTACTTTACTCCTCTATCTCCTCTACAGTCACCTTGTATTGGGAGCAGTGTTTTAAGTTATTAATGTTTTTCTAAAACATGATTTTTGATATTCTACCATAGACCATCATTTGTTTAATTATTTTATTATCTTAAATCTTTAGGTTTTCAGTGTTCATGAGGGGTTATGTGTCACTCATAGAAGGGAAGGTTTTCAACTCTGCTTGTATGTCAGGAAAGACTTCATCAAAAAGGAGGCACTTGGGCTAAATCTTGAAGTTGCCCAAGGGGGTTGACCAGCCAGATGTGTAAGTTGAGAACGTACCCAGTGGAGGAAGAAAACATGGCAAGTCTGCAGAACCACAAGTAGTTGAGTGTGGCAATATAGTGTGATAGTTAAGACCTGTCTGAGTCCTGATATTGGCTTTAGCCCTTCTTAGCTGTGTGACTTTGGGTAACTTGTTTAGCCTCACAAAGGGTGGGTTTTCTCATCAGTAAAATGTGCACTGTAATCAGGTTGTCGTGAGGGCACAAGAGACTCTGTATAGAACTGATGTCTAGTAAGAACTCAAGAAATAGTCGTTTTTTATTAGTGTTAGTGTGATATCAGCCACCTTAAGGTGTATGATAGGAAATGCTGACAAAGCAGGACAAATTCTAGAGGGCCTTAAATGTCCTGCTAAGGAGCTTGGTCTTTATATTATATGTAGTCAGGCCTTTATAGATTTTTAAGCTGGGAAACACCATGATCAGATTTGAACTGTATAACTATTTGACTATAAGTAGGGACATTACAATTCCAGGTGGGACACAATGAGGACTTGAGGTAAGTCAGTGTAGTGGTATCTGAGAGGAGGCAAATGAGAGAGAGACATTTTAAGGATAGAGAATCACTAGAACTAGGCAATTATTTGGATTAGGGGTGAGGGAGGAGTCCATGATGATATAGAATATATCTGATATTTCTACCTACACAGAAACAATCAAATTGCTTACTTTGTGGAACCATTGATCATCATGTTCCCTTTGGAAGCTCCAACGTAAGAAATTTCTTTTTAAATGTAATGAGAGGAGAAAACCGTTCTCTCTCCTGAGAAAATACTCTGTTTTCTTTTTTATTGATAAAATGATGTAGCCTATGTTTCACTTTTTTGTCTTTGCTATTCAAAGGCTTACCATCATTTGCTGCTCTGTCTTCCTCTTTTGCTAAATCTTATTCCGTTTACCCAGGATATGTGCAGATGACCAAACAGTTCCGTATCCCTGTCCACAGGAACTAGGCAGGAGTGGTCCATGAACTGAGTTGGTCTGATGAGACCAAGACTCTTGCTAAAATTATGAGGAAGGAGAACATCTTTTCTTTGGAATTAAAGCTAGTTGGATGTAAACTTGACACACCCAATCTAGAACGGAGCCAACAATGGGGAAGAGTTGAGAAGAGAAAGAGAGCTGGAGAGTGATTTTATAATATGACTGAGCTGGGTCCAGTCACACTTAGAGGTAGAGTCTCCTTTTGGACTTTCCAATCAAGTGATTCAATAAATTATGTTTTCTAGTAAAGCCAGCTTCAGCTGAGTTTCTTTTACTTGAAAATGAATTTGAAATTCTAGCAAATACAGGTGAATCTCAGATTTTTGCCTTGGGTGACTGAGTGGATTAACCAATATGTGAAACACAGAGGAGGTACAGGTTTGGGAGAAAATGATGACTTGGGTTTGGAGCATCTTGAGTTTGTATTACTCATGGGGAAAGAGGATAGAGATGTCTGGTAGGCACATGGATAAATGAGTCTGAAACAAGAGAAAGGTTAGAGCTGGAGAACCAGATTTGAATCCATCAGATTTTGTGGTTAGGAAAGAGGTTATTTCTTTATCAAGTTCTCCTTGTGTGGTGCAAGGCTGATCCCACAGCAGGCACTCAGGATACATAACTAGACTAAAGGGGAATGGTGGACAAATAAATACCATGTGTAGGATTGTTTTGGGGTGACTATACTTTTTGTCCACTTCATTTCATTGGTATCACACTATTGATATCAGTAGCACTGTCAGGTAATTAAGACATCAGTTTTCCATTTCAGGATAAACGAAATGTGTATTCTGCAAAGCATCCTGTGATTTTCTCTGTAGGGACACAATAATACATGCTATGCTTTTATAAACCAGAAAAGAACTATAGTAAGCCTGAGTGCATTTAGGGTGGATGTAGAGTAAATAGGTGGATTGGTAGGAAATGACATTTTACGACTTGGTATTTTGTAATCACTAGCTATTTAAACTAAATAATGTAGGTATTGAAATACAGAAAATATTCCCAAGTTGAATGTCCAGCCAGTAGTCACAGCCAGCATAGCTCAGTGCTTCATGAATATTGGACATTGGATGTTCTGCATTTGAATCATTTGGGGAGCTTTTTAAATCCACAGTAATTTTGGATTCCACTCCCCAAAGAGTTGAATTCTGCAAGTCTGTGTGTCCAGGAACCTGTATGTTTGCTCCCAGGTGACCGATGTTTGGCCAGGCTTGGGACTTACTTAGTGATAGGAAGAGATACAGATGCGGTCCCCAATCACATGTGTTCTTGGGCTGGCTATTCTGATTTTTGGGGTCTTTTTTTGTCTGATTTTTAAACTGACAGAGTTGAAATGTTGATATTTGAGGTCCTCTCCTGGTCTAAATATATCTTCCTTTCATTCACTAAGCAGTTTTTTCCTCCATTCGTATGTGACTCTTATCAAGTGCTTCTCCTACTTCATAAAGGAGATAAAAGAGATAAAATTCAAAGCAGCATTTCAGCTGTCTTTTGACTGCCGGCAAGATGACAGTTTTAGGAGTGTCTTGGTTTCGTGATGTGTAACAGTAATGATAGTGAGCTGTGTTGTATATAATTTAATCCTTAAGCACGCATCCACCACTTACAGTTATTTTCTGTACACTTAGAATGATAAAATAGTGAGCAGAATTTTCTTTAACTTTCTCTATTTTGTTACTGTATATGTGCTATTCCCACAAGAGGAAGTGTAGTGATTTTTTTCCTCTTTTCTTTGAAAATCAGGCTCATGCAAAGTGACAGGTTTAGAACATATTTCTGAATCACAGAATGACCATTATAGGACTCGATCATACAAGTTACTTCCCAAACTACCATTTATTTGTGCTAAAATTGGCTACGTTCCTGACGATAATTCTGTAAGACAGCAGTAGGATATGACTTGCCTTCCCACTGTTTGATATAAATCTCCACTGATACGAAGTGAGTTCTGCAGCAGTGAACTTAAATGCTAATGTTGAAAACATAAGGCAGCCTGCTGTTTCATTTATACCAGAAAGTTTTAACTTCTACAGTCTCCTGTATACCCCCCTCCCACCTTAAGTTAGATCAAATTAGAACCACTCCATTTCTGTCTGAAGGGTGAAATGTGCAAGTTTGATTTACAGAACTCAGCATGAAAACGGAAGAAGGAATTAATCATGGGGATGGGTGCACCAGTCTTGTCCTTGAATAATACTCCACAGCAATCATGGGGAAACGGTCGGTGCCGTAGCATTTATCAGGTAGCCAACCAGTATTTGTTAAGTACTGGTTCTGCCCAATACTGTGTAAAGCATTCTAAGGTCTAGAAAATAATCATAATAGTCAAAATGAATAATGGAATTTGTTGAGTGCTTTCTGTGTGCCAGGCATTGTGGTAAGTTGTTATATCATGGATTCCTCAAAATAACCCTATGAAGTAGAGTACCTATTCTTATATAAATTTTACTCATGGAGAAACTGAATCCCAGAGAGACTTAAAAAAATGGCCCAGGGACTTCAGAAACCAGGATTCAACCATAGGTATCCGTACTCTTGGCCTCTTGATGTTCCCTAACTTTAAAATGTTTACGATCTTAGGAACACAAAGAACATAGCTCCTTTGGAAAAGGCCCACCAGTGCAAGGTATGCATAAAACAAGTAGCATCAGAGTTCTGCCCTGGTCATGGGAGATGTCAACAGAGGTGAAAGTATAATTCTGAAGTAGGAGAATGACCCAGGCTAAAGAAAAAAAACAAGAAGGGGAAAGAAGATTGGTTCATTTGTACAACATTGATCTGGTTCACATCTAGGATATTTCCCTCAAGCTTACATACGTGCCCTCTTCTCATTTCACTTTTGTTCTGACTCGCGATGGATGCTGTGATGCCCTGATATTAGCTGTGCCTGGAATCCTAGATGTTCAGTAACTGATGCTCTGCACTTGAAAAGGAGAGTGTAATGAGATGAGATGGAAGCAGCAGACAAGGGCTAGAGGGTGGGGGCTGTTGAAGGTATCATGAGGAATTTGGTCTGTATCCTGAGTTGGGCAGGGGAGTGACATGCTTAGAATTGTTGTTGTTGTTTTGGCAAAATTATCCTGGATGTGGGATGGGGAGTAAGTTGAAGGAGATGCAAGAATGATACATGTGAGCCAGGATAGTGGCTTCAACTTGAGTTAGGATGGAATGAATGATGCATATTTGGGAAATATTTAGAAAGTGGAGCTATAGGATTTCTGGTCTATTCCCCTAATACCACCTCTGTCATAGTCATGGTGACAATGTTGCTGAGTCTATGAACACTTTTCTGTTGCCTTTTTATTTGACAGTGTTCTAGATAGTTGACCTCTTGACTTTTGGATCACATATTTTTTCTTTTACCTGCTTTTCTCCTTCTCAGTTTATTTTAACCAATTTCTCTTCTTTCGAACCTACTCTGCCAGTCTCTTTTTTCATAATTTTTCTCCCTTTTAACCACCCGTGATGAAGTTCAGCAGGGTTGACCCTGGGATTGCTTTCCTTCTCTCTCTACAGTGTAATGTCTCTGCTGTTTTTCTAGTCAATTTTACTGTCTATATGCTGCTGACTCACAAGTTTACGTCTCAGGCCTAGACTTCTCCTTGAAGTTCTAGACTCATAACCTCCCAACTGCTACTTGACGAGCCCATGTGGAAGTCTGATAGACATTTCAAGCTCAACATGTCTAAACTTACTTGTTCATTCCCTACCCTTCCACCACCTCAGTTAATAGCACTACCATCCACCCAGATCTTCAACTGAGAAGCTGGAAATAGTCCTTGATTTCTCTCTCTCTTTTTGATGTGTATGTCCAATGAATCAGGAGAAACTTTGAGTTCCACCTCTCAACACCTCTCAGGGCTATGTGCTTCTTTCTTTCTTCGTTGTCCCAACTCTAGTCCAGAGAGTGATTTTTCAACCTGTCTTATTTTTCTTTATGTTCGCTGCTTTCTCATTTGTTTGTTTACTTGTTTATTGACTACTGTTTTCCCCACTAAACTGCAAGTTCCATAAGGACAGGGAATTTGGTTGGTTTGCTCCCCACAACCCCTAATACCGATGATATGCTCAATAAATATTTGTGGAATGAATGAATGAGGGAATGACTGGATAGACTTATGGTTGATTTAATGTGAGCCGTGAGAGGCAGAGAAAGAAGAAAAAGGTACCAAAAATCATTCCCAGGTTTCTGATTTGAATAAGTGGTTACTTGAGGATGCCATTTCCCAAGATAGGAGCAAGTTTGGAGGGAAGAAGTTAAGTTCTTTTTCAGATGTATTGAGTTTAATATTTTTGCAAGACAACGAGAGGAGATGTCCATTTGGCCTTTGGATATATGAGACTGGAGCTTAGAAATCAGTTTTGATCTGGAGGTACTGACTGCAAACTCATCAGCCTAAGGATGGTATTCGAAATATGGGAGTGTCTAGGCTCCTTTAAGTGAGAGAAGTGATCCCAGAGAAATATTAAAATTCTAAAATTAGTGGATAAGAAGTGGCCAGAGTGGTAAGAAGAAAACTTAAGAGTATGTGCTTTCAAGAAAAAATGAGAATTTCAAGAAGGTGGGACTGGTCAATCGTGTCACATGATGCTGAGAGGTCAGGAAATTGTAACTTAAAACGTGATTTAGCAACATGGGTGACAGTGGTGATCTCGAAAAGCCATTTCAGTGGAGTGCAAAGTAGAGGTCCAGATTTAAGGAAATGAGGAGTGAGGGAGATAAGAAAGATGGGCAGAGTTTATTTAGGACAGAAAAGGAAAAAGAAAAAAACATTGTCAACTGGAGATTGGATGGAGTTTTTTTTTTTTTTTTTTTTTTTAATGTGGAAGAGACTTGAGCATGTACTATTCTGTCTAGGAATGGAAAAGGAAAGAGATGAAGGAGGAAGGGGGTGTCAGAATGGAAAAGGAAAAAGATGAAGGAGAAAGGGGGTGTTGGGGGGGAGAGGAAGGGAGAAAGAGAGAAGAGGATAATGGACACTGATACATTGATAAGAGAGAGGTAATCGCTGGGAGAACCAGGATGTGGGAGAAAATAGAAACCAAAGTACAATTAGGAGTGACTTTCCACTGGAGGAAGGCACAACCTATATTGTAACAGGAAGGACGAGGGACCGTGTGCACTGTGGACTGACTTGTGGATTCAGTCAAAGTTGCAAGAGCCGCATCTGACAGCTTCCATTTTCTCTGTGAAGGAAGAAGACAGGTCTGTGCTAGGACCACCCCTTTTAGGGGCTACCCCTCCTCAGTAAGGACTACTCCAAGATGTCCTGTATTGCCAGGTCCTCTTGAAATACTTCTTTTTGGCGTTAGTTCAGAAATGAGCCATCGGCCTTTCCTAATGATGTTACCACTCTGTGGACAGACCTTCAGAGCACTGTGGTCAGTGCAGTCTATTTGTGCGTGAGTTGTCATCATTCCCATGACTGATATAAAGTTCTCTATTTATTATACTTTTGTTCTGTCTTCTCTTTTATGGCTGCTTTGTATTTCAACTTCCTGTTTGTTGTCAGGCATGATGAACTGGAGTGGAGATACTTGGAATAATAGTTTCAAATTATAATATTAGTACACCTGTGATGCCTCTAGATAATTAGTGCTGAAGTTCACAGCCAGTGGTAGTAACAGCAGTCAGAAAACAACTCTAATAATAAGGCAATATGCTTAATAATTGCTTCATTCCCCCTGCCCCCCGCCTAATAATCAACTTCATTTTTACCTGCTATGACAAAGCAGGAGGAAAAATCTTACTATATAATAGTCTCCTCCTTGATCGCATCCAAGTCTAAAAGACATATTACCTGTTCAGTGTGTGATTGGGAATCCCAGGCAATTTTGTAGTCCTGGCTTTTTTGTTTCCACCTTGGAAATAACAGTAACTACAACATCACTCAGCTCTTTGGAGACCTAAGCTGAAGCATCAGCAGTCCTCTCATGTTGGTTTATTGCATGACCATTAAACAACTTCAAAAGTCAGATTTTCACTGTTAGTAATTAAGTAATTAGGGAGTTATGAGCTTTGACAAGAGTTCATCATCTTCTGATCCCTGCTGGGAAGATAAAAACAACAAAGTGGAAGTTAAGATACTGAATCCACTAACTGGTTTTCAAGTCCTGCAAATGCCCTGCCATTGAACTTTCAGAGGGAGCTGGACCAGGCATCTCAGAAATGGATTATTCCACCCGCCCCCTCCTCTTCCAGCTGTGTTTTATTGGAGATCTTCTCTCTCTTATCCCAGAGATAAATATGCATGACATTAGCTAGGTGACCCTTTTCAAGTTTCCCATATTCGATCAGAGGTTTGCAGGGCACTGAGAATCTGTTTTAAATGTCAATAGAGTCTGAGGAATGGTGAACAGGGTAAGAATCATGAACTAGGAAAGAGGAAAGACCTTAGAGTGATATTTCTGTCTTGAAGTAAAACAAGCTGATCTTGAAGTCAGATCTTGGCTCCATAACTTTTTGTCTTGCTCTTTGGCAAGTTAATTTCTCTGAGCTTTAGTTTCTTACTTGTATAAGAAGTGTAATAATACTCGTCTCAGGGATTCCTGGGAATTAAATAAAGCAGTTCGTGAGAGCTCCTAGCATAGAGTCTAGCAGATATAATTCTCAATAGATATTAATTTCTTTCACCTTCTTTTTCAAAGTGAAATTTCTTTACAGTTCCTGGACATCTAAAACCTCCTTTAAAGATTCATCTTGTTAGATCTACTTCTGTGACTATCTCTTGCATCTGTATCTTCTTTTTCACTCCTGTTGCCAGAAATAGTGGATCGGTATCCCAAGTTCAGATTGAGAGCCTTCAAACGTGATTCCAGTTGCATGATAGGCCTGGTCTGAAAGCTTCAATGGTTTTCCATTGCATGCCTAGAAAAATCCCAAACCTCTTAGCCCAGATAGTGAGACCCTCCATGTTTGAATCTCCTTCTTTTTTCATCCTCGTTACTGAATTCCCTACATACACATAACTAAATCATGCTATTCCTTTCTCCCTGAACACTGCTCAGCCTGGCCTGCCTATTTACCTTCTCTGGCTTAGAATTCCCTCTCACCATCCCTTAGTCAGTGTGAGTGCTCTGTCCACTCCAGGACGTACCCTCTCTCCCTCCCTTCCCCACCCCTGAAAGGGTTTCTTCTTCTGAAAGCCCCCATGTTAATTTTTCTTTATGTGACCATGTCTGGAATGTTCTTCCTTAGCCTCTCACCCTTGTCACCTCCATCCGTCCTAAGGTCTCAGTCCAAACTTCCATCTCCAGCTGTTGGGTCTACATCAGTCCTCTTTGGTATATGCTGCCTTCACAACACTGATCTCAGTCTGATCACTCCATTAATGTTTGTCAGCCACTTGCAAGACTGGAAGCTCCTTCAGTGGGGGAAGGGTGCTTGCTTTTCTCTCTGTTGTATCCTCCATTCCTGGCAGAGAAAGCACTTAATAAATGCTTGCGGAATCAATAAACAAAGTATATTACTTGCCACATACTGCCTTTCTTTACAGCTGTTTGTATCCATGCCTATCACATCTGTGTCACTGAGAACAGGGGCTGAGTCATATTAATCCTAATTGGCTTCACAGCACCTAGATTAATGCCTTGCTGATCATAAGAGCTCACTAAGTATTCACTTAGTAAAAAATTAGTGAGCATAGAAACAGAGAACCCTAGCAGGAAGCCTACTGCAGACATTTTAAGTGGTGTAGTAGTTGTCTATGTGGGGGGGCTGGGGGGCGGGGAGACTGAGCCCACTTCAGGTTTAGTAGGAGTCTTCTTGTTTTAGTAAACAAAACACTTGTAGTGGGTTATCAAAACCTTGACTTTCAGATCTCATTCATAAATGGCAAGATTGTTTTTTCAAGAAAAGGCATTCTCAAGGCAGAGATGAAAACATAAACCCTTTCAATAACAAAAACAAAAGCTTCCCCGCCACCCCCATGTTTCCGATGAAATGGCCTTTCTCTGGAGATATAATTTTCTCTGTTCACCATCTTTCTTTTAAATTGCCCAATCAATCAGGAGGGGGGATTTGCGTCCTACCTGTGGCGAGACATTTTAAAGACATGAGACATTTGATTGCTATGTTTAGATTTATGGGGACTGAGATGACCCTGAAGATTAAATGAAGAAGCAACTGTGAAAAAGGAACTGAAACAGGGGAGAAAATTGATTCTTACGTTGAAGACATATTGGCGTTGAGAGGTTTAAATGAGGAGATAGGTCAGAACGATAAGGTCCAGGTGGGTGGGGGAGGGAGTATCCTGAGAGGAAGGCACATTGTTTAATTGTCACTGGTGTAATCCCCATTGACCTTCAGGAGGCTCCAAGAATGATGATATCATGAGACCTGAGTTTTAAAATCACATTTAGTGAACACCTAATCACAGCTACAGATGGGCTTTAGATTTGATCCTCCTGATGAAACTGAATTAAGACAGGGTAGAAGACAGATAATAAAGAGTGACTATGAGATGAAATTCCTCAGATTTATTTTTCAAGATGCGAGAGGCAGCAAAAATATATTGCTGGCTAAAACAAAAGAAATTTCATCAGTGAAGATAAAAATATGATTTTTTTTTTTTCCAAGGGGGAAAAAATGTCTTGGAAACTTCCCCAAAGTGTATGAGAAGTTTCTTTAGAGGAGATCTACTCCTGCGTACTGGAAATCCGGTATTTATTTCTGCTTCCTTCTAGGTCAGTGGTCTCTCATCTGTTCTTCCATATTTTGCAAATATGACATCATTCCTTTTTGCCTTTTCCCCATCATCTTTTGGTGACTTCAGAAACGCCTCTCCAGGACTGATTATGAAGCTTCAGTGGCATTGAGTGGATATAGTTCGGGTGCTTGCTCTTTACTTAACAATACTGTAGAATTTGAACTACAGGCCCTGTCCTCGAGAATTTAAAGGACTTTTGAGGATACAAAGCACATTCATGAAGTAATGAATAAACAATTAGCCATAGACATCAGTCTAATAGGAGTTCAGGAGAGGGGGGAGAGAGCCCTCTGGGCTGGCCCATCAGGGTAAATTCCATGAAGGAGATAGAACTTAGATATAGCACTGGGAAATGGAGAAGTTATAGGTAGTAGAGTGTGGGGGGAAGTAGACTGGAACAATCTTGAAGGCAGTTGAACATGGGGGTGTTGGGTGGCCGGTGAGGGACTGACCTGATGAGACTTTAGAAACTGATTATTAAGGAGAAGTGAAGATCAACTGAATTCTAATCTGCGGACTTTGGGTAACTGTTCGAGGTGAAAAAAGAACTATATGTTTTAAGAACACAATTGTATAGCCTTTATGTGTTGCATTTATGTATTTGGGTGTAAATACATGATGGAAACACCAGGTCCTGCAATTCTGTTTCTTTGTTTCTTTATCCTTGAAGCCATTCTGTTTATACACACACACACACACACACACACACATATACAATATACAAAGCACTTTGCTAAACATAGAGCTCCATGCACTGCATAATTAATATGATCGATTTTTCTGGAGCAGGGAGAAATAACAAACTTTGTTCTGAGCACATTCTTCTTATTCAGTAAATAGGCTAAAAGGACTAATATATGGCCTGCTACATGGGAAATAGAAATTGCGAGATACAAAACTTCTATTAATGCATGCAGATGGGAACAAAATTATGGTAGCTAAATGGTTTAAATACCAGATTGTTCTTTAGAAATGTACATTTAAAAAATATGAAGTAAAGACATTTAGACAATTAAAAAGATATTGGGAATGATATAAGAGTATTTCCTGATATATAGGTGAGAGAGATGAGTAGGGAGAATGGATTTGCATTTTGTAATATAAAAAGAATAATGAAGCTTATTCAAGCATTGAATTTTAAATTATAGGAAATTTGAGTGGTAAAGAATGAGGGGATAAAATGTAACCTATTTGGGGGCATCATGAATTGTTGAATAAGTGAAACACCAGATTGAGTATCTATATAGATTTCAAATTTCTTGTGCAAACTCAGTTTCTCCATTTTAAAGGAATGCTATAGAAAATAATAATCATCACCACCATCACCATCACCTTTCCTAGACAGTCCTTGGCTTATTCCTTCTCCGACACCTTTCTTGCCTTTTTCCTGTTCTAGTCTGAGGAGCAGAGGCCTGTCTGTTTCTGAAGGTCATGTGCCAGCTAGCATTTTGCTGGGTTCTGCTGTGGGAAGCACTCTGGAGGACAAGAGAAGGCAGGGTATTTCTTCCCCCCACTCTCTGCCTCAACTGCTGCTTCTCCTTCATTGCGGTCATTCCAGACGAGCCCCCATTGTTCTGGCTTGAGTTGGGTGACCCTGCCCCTGGGTTCTAGAAACACACAGAAAACCTCCTCCACTGGGTTTGTTTGTTTGTTTGTTTATAATAGACCCTATGGCATCAGGGTTTTTTAAAAAAAATTATTTATTTACTTATTTTTGGCTGTGTCGGGTCCTAGTTGCGGCACGTGGTATCTTTCATTGCGGCATGCAGGCTCTTTGTTGTGGCGAGTGGGCTTCTCTCTAGTTGTGGTGTGGGCTGCAGAGCGCATGGGCTCTGTAGTTGCGGCATGTGGGCTCCTAGGCATGTGGGATTTTAGTACCCTGACCAGGGATCAAACCCACATTCCCTGCATTGGAAGGTGGATTCTCAACCACTGGACCGCCAGGGAAGCCTCTTCCACTGGGTTTAGAGGAAGAAACTTCCTGTGTTGCTAATCTGTCAGTTGCTTTACTGTCCCCTTTGGTTATTCATCTCTCTCATCACCTGTTCAACGAAATCCCTCCAGTATTAAATTCCCTCTATTTTAAATAGCGTTTTCTTGGTTGGACCCTGACTGATACGTTGGTTTCACATGGATAATACAAGGAATGAAATAATACAGTAGAGCAGTCTGAGATATTTGGAGAAAGGCAGTTATACATGTTCAAATAATAATCTTTATTTGATACTTCATGAATCTAGAGTAATCATATTTAACACTACAGGCTTTCACAGAAGTATTGCAAGGCTTACTCATGAGATAAAAATCTCCTGGTGACACTGAAATTATCTTTTAAGTATTGCTTTCTGGATTGCCACTAAAAATTGATAAATCCCCAGTTCTGGATTGTATCCAGTGTATATAATATGAAAGCAACCCAGGTAAGTGCTTCTCAATGGTAAGTTTATTTTAGCTCCCTTGATAGGGATACATACTTATTTTTGCATGAGTAGGTGATTGTAATGTTTCCTCCATTGCTTAATTGGTTTGGTCAAAGAGCAGAAGAACTTAGCGAACGAAAATGTCTACCTTTGTAGATTGAGTATATTTCAAAACAATTCTAGCACTGCTAATACAGGTAATACTGTAAGAACTCTGTTAGTCTGTCATCCTTAAGTCCCGATTCTGCTGGGAAGTCTCTTTGTACGCTATTGACCTATAATGGCTAAAAACTCTCTTCTGATTCTCTGATACTTTGACTACCCATATCAGTTTTTCTCAAGTGTAGTTTAAGATATGCTTATGTTGGAATCACCTGGGTGGTGGTGGTGCTTGTTAAGAACACAAATGCTGAATCAGAACCTCTAGAAATAAGGTATGAAAACTTGAATTTTAATAATGATTTTTTTTAACCTAGTAGGGTTTGTGAAACACTGGGTATCAATGAAATGCAGAATCCCCATTAGTCTGTATTTTATCTCCTCAGTGAGATCAGTGGCTTCCAGAGGAAAGTGCCCTTCTTCTAATCTATCTTCCCTATATTGCCTGGTAGAGTAATAAGCAATTAGTAAATGTGCAATAAATATTTGTAGAATTGATTTGAATCCCTTTATCAACCCAAATTTGGGGAGTAATTTCTTGAACATTATCCTAATGATAATGATTATTGTTGTTCTTTGAAAAAAATGAACAACACTAACATAATTACCTAGCAAAAGCAAGGTAAATCTATATTGGAAGAATAGGATGAACATTAATAGAAAATCTGAAAGCATTGATCAGACATATAAGGATAATGATGATGGACATTATGAAATAGGAATTTAAAAAGAGCAAATCATGCCAGAAAAACTTGATTGCTTTTTTTGATAGGGCTACAAGATCAGTAGATAACAGTAATGTGAAACTGTAGATGCAATCTATCTCAATTTTGGTAAAGTGTTTGATAGTGTCACATGAAATTTTCCATCTTGAATTAATTGAAATTGGCTTTGGTGTGAACCTCTTGTTGCCTGCTAGATGCTACAAAAGGCTGCTAACATAAGATAATGATGCCTCTGATGACGAGATATTTCAGAAATGAATTGCCATCTTAGTGTTGGATTTGGATGCTGTACTTAAATACATTGGTGACGTTTTATATTTGTGTTGCATTAAAACCTGTTGGAATCACCCGGGAAAGAGAAATTATGCTAGGACGTGCTCAGATATCATAAACATTCATATTTTATACCATTGACAACCTTCAGGCTTTTAAAGATTTTACCAACTTGTATAGCTCACATATAGTCTTTTCTAGACTTTGTAAATATACAAGTATATACCTGTTTCAAACATGTTAAGGGTTGCCAGATTTATCAAATTAAAATACAGACAACCCTAAGTATACTTAGAATTTATTTTCAAACACAGATGCTGTAGGAGATCCTAAGAAAAAGTTATGAAAATCATGATAATAATTATGCGTATTCATCTAAGCATGCTGCGCTCATTCTTTCAGGCCTAACCTGCTTTCACAGACTGATGTAAATGTCTGGTGTGAAGGATGACATGGTTGTCCAAGCAGGTATGTTTGGGTGTGAATTAGAAATAGCATAGTGAAAAGGACATTGGAATTTTTCTTTTAATTCTGAGGGAAGCATTATTCTGAATTACTTTATTTTAAAAACTTCATTTGTGGCAAGGGAAAGGAATGGTTGGTGCTGAAGGATTTGATTTATGTAAGTTAGAAAGATGAGAAGAAAGAAAGGAAATAAATATTTGTAGTTGATTAAAATGGTAACTCAGGGAATGTGGTGTGTTGAGGTGATTATCTAATAATATCCAAAGGTTAGGAACACTGCAGAATTAGTTACCATGGTACATAAGTATTGATGAATGACATTCAGTAAATGAAGATTTAAAGAGAGTGATACCAGGGTGAAGTATTTTAATTATAAAACTCTGCTAAGAAATTGTTGGGTATTCCAACTTTTAATATATTTAGAATTAGACTAAAACCCAGCGTATGCCTCAAAACACTTTTAACTAGAGGTGACAACTTATTTCTCATTTTCTCTGATTGTATTAATTTTACATTTTTCTATATAAGAGAGCTAATGATAGTTAACTTTTTTTAGTGCTAAGAAACAGTCATTAAGCACTTAGACGAGGATGAGCTCACCAAATCCTCCCAACAACCCAGTACCTACCAAGAGGTAGGTATTCTTATCATCCTCATTTTATGGGAGAAGAATCTGGGGCTTTGATAAGTTAAATGACTTGGCCAAGGTCACATAGCTAGGAAGTGGGGATTTAAACTCAGGCCTGCCAACTTCCTAAACCTGTACCCTTAACCGCTATGCTATGCAGCATCTAAGGGGGCTTTGATTCAATTCACAAAAGAGCTTATTATTGTTTTAAACAGTAAGTTTCACTCGTACATTGAAATCATTCAATTGACTCAAATTTGACTTAAGCACAACTCTTTAGGAACAGATGTATTGGTAAAGTGAGGTATGTCTGCAGTGCCCAGTTTTCCTTTGATGGTCAGACGTCAATACACCCCACCTCAGTCATGCTCTATGCAGGTAATGATGAGAGGTTCATGAACATAAACGATACTTCATGCAATTTTCCTAAAATCTCTAAGGATGATCTCCCAGGATTAATGTTCCCAGAAAATGTGAGTATTCCCTCAGAGGAAAATGTGATCGTTGAGCCTAGTGGAAAATAACCCACAGAGGATCTACATCTACTTCTTCTACCTCTTTTTAATATCACTCTACAAATAATGGTATTTTAGGGAAAAAATTGCATGATAAGGAGATCTAGTTTTTTATTGTATATTCTTTAGTTCTTTAATTAACCTCTCTTGTCCCAAATGATTGCTTTATAAACATTCGGGTAGCAGTTAGGGTCTCAGATTCTGAAACCTGACTACTTAGCTTCAAATCTGAGCTTGAGGATATCTGCTTCTGGCCGAGATGGAGTAATAGGGACCAGATTTACCTTCTTTCCTGAAATAACTCGAAAACCAGACAACGTATATGGCATTGGACAGTTTTTAAGACATTGGGCATCATTCTGTGAAGGACAGTGATCCCCGAGATATGGGAAACAAATGAGGTGAGTCCTTCAGTTGCCCCTGCTGACTGCCCGGAGAGAGGGTCCAGGCTGGGTGCAGGGAACGGGAGCCCAGATAGAACAGGGCAGTCTCCCTGAGTTGAGAAGACAGAGCCAAGAGTCCAGAACTTACAGGGTAGAGTACAGGAGAGGAGAGAGTACATGGAGAGAGCTCTGGATGCCTGCACAGGTCCCCCTTGAGTCTTTGGCTGAGTGCTGATCAGCACATTAATGTGAGGAAACTGCCAAGGGTGGGGGAAGAACCACCGGAAAGATTAGAGGGGTGATCTGAGGAGCTCCTGCACAGCTGGGGCCAGCTCCTGTTCCCCTCCAGAGGGTAAAACCTCATGCTTCCTGTGGCATCCGATAGCGTATTGCGTAGCATTTTTCCTAAGTGGTGGAGAATGCTTTGTCCTCAACTGAACACGACGTTGGTCTTGCCTAGCAAAGCTTAGAAGCAAGAGCTGAAACAGTTTCTCCCAAGTATCTTAACCACATTCCAAAATGCAGCTCAAGACAATAGTACAAAAATATCCAACATCCAACAATGTAAAATTCATCATGTCTAGCTTTAATAAAAAATTACTTAATCTAAACTTCCAGCACTGACCACCTTGAGTAAGTATTCAGATTCTCTAATCCTCTGTTTCTTCATTTTCCAGATAAGAATAGCAATAGTACATTTCATAGAGTCGTAAAGAGCAAATGACTTTGTATCTGTGGAGTACACAGTACCGTGCACAGCGCATAGCAAGTGCCCCATAGATAATAGTCACATGTTACTGCTGTGGTTATTTGTCAAGAACCACATTTCTCATGCAGACTTTCAGACATCTGTTGAAGACCCTTCTATTTCTAACATCTAAATGTCCAGGACAGTGCTTGCCATTGTTTCAAGTGAAGACCTTTACTCTAAGGTATCCTTTGGCTTTTAGCAGCACCTCCCTCCCCAAATTTTATGATGATACGTAGTTGAGGATATACTTAAGGCAACAAGAATGAAATATTTTATCTTGACAGACAAAAGTCTGAATTTCGTCAATTGCAGATTTTTATTTGGTAAAAAAAAAAAACCTCAGTAAAATGAAAATAATGCCATAAAATGTCATTATTTGGGAGCCTCTTCTGACAGCAAAAAAGGAGACCAGGATTGGCCAGAAGCTTCTCTTGACTGCTACCATCTGCCAAAATCTCAGCTCTGTCATAACTGCCTCTTGGGACTCCTTACTCACAAAGCAGCATCCTATGGTCTCTGTCCGTTTTTCTCTGTTACCAGTCTTATTCTAATCCCACCAGGATCATGGGGACCAAGGCTACAAAAGGTACATGATGGAGCAGCTGCCACCTCAGCTGATGAGCCCATCTCTGACTCTGGACACTTATTTTGAACATCTGTGACTGGCTCTATCAATTGTCTTCCTAGTGCAACTATATTTTTAGCAAAACAGAATAGAATCCATTATATTTAATTTGGCGCTATGGAGCCTAACATAAGAAAGTAAACTAATTGAAGTGATTTTAATTTAGAATGATCTGTTTCTGTTTCCTACCATTTTCGTGTATGATGCTGTTATTTCTAACATTAGGCAGATTTAAGCAGGTTTCCAGTACTTTGTGTGTGTGTGTGTTTAAGGGTCCTACCCTATTATCTCCTTTCATGACCTTTCTTTCTTTGGTTACTGGAGTCATCGTTTTATTTTATTTGTTTTTTAGGTGCTTGCACACTGCACCTCCAAAGGTTGTTAGCATTTGTCAGCTCTCAGAATGACAGTTCTATTCACTATAGGAGACAAGTCATTTTCTTCCTGAAGAAAGGGGAAGCTAATCTCCTCCCACAGTAACATGTTTTGAGAAACATAATGCAGTGGGAAAATGTACCAATTATTTCACTGCAAATTGTCTCCCTTCCACTAGATAGACAATCATATCAACATTTTCCGGTTTGGGGACTCTTTTTTTTTTTTTTTTTTGCAGTTTTATAACACAACTCGCCTTTTGCAAAGTTAAACTTGATGTTAAAGAAAATGAATGAATGTTCCATGAACTACATGAGTGATAATGTATTGTCATGTGGTTCTTGGGCAGCTATCATTTGAGATTTCATTCCTGTTGATAGCTTCCTTCCAAGCCCTTTAGTAAGAACATTTGTTTTCCATTATATAGGGGCAGCAGTGGGGAAAGTGGCTGGATCGGTTACTTATTCTTCGTAATTTGGCAGGGGAAATTAGGTAGAGGGTGTTTATTGCATATCCACTTCCCCCTGACCTCTTTAATGATTAGAGGGCACTGGGAAGAAGGGAATAACTTCTTGTTTGAGTCCGTGTGCAAACAAGTTTGTGCATTGCTTTGGATGTAGAATCTGACCTGAGTTCAAGTTCAGGCTTCTGCACATGCTGGCTGAGTGGCCTTGGGCAAGTTGCCCAGCCTCTCTGAGGCTTACTTTGTGCATCTGTAAAAATGGAGATAATCATAGTACCTTCTCTGTAGGATGCTCCTGAGGATTAAGGGTCCGGTGTACTCCATGCAGTATCCAGTAGCCCAAAAGAGGCTTCAGGATGATGCCAACTGTGATCATGGCCATGATCTTAGACACATATTTAAGTTAAATGACTTTAAAATGATTATAATCTCTTTTAATGTAAAATTAGCCCCGCAAAAACTCCATTTGGTCATTTTTTTCCCCAGTAGAGCATACCCATATGGCAAACATGTTCAGTACATGTGAAAGTGGCCATCACATTTCCTGATACGCTGAAAGTGTCTGGCGCATGTTATTCCCCTGTCATGTCTGAGGGTAGGTAAACTTAAATGAATGAGATGTTTAGGCATTTAAAAAGAAATATAGAATTTTTTTCAAATTCAGATGAATAACTCAAACTTACAGCTGGAAAGTATTTGTCCTGCAGCGCTTGCTTCAACAATTCGATAACATCTTAATTTCTAGAGATCAAGGAGACTTTTGTGGTTTATCTAATTCAACCACTGAGTTATATAATTGAGGAAACTGAGATCTAGAGAGTTTAATTCTTTTCCAAGATTGTATAATTTATTTCCAACAGAGTAGAGTATAAACTCAGATTTCTGAACTCAGATTTTTCAGCCTACTTGAGCACTTTTTCAATGATGTTTCTGTTATTCATTAACTTTTTTTTATAATTTTAGCCTCATTTTTATGCAGTGTTCATATCAAAGGTCTGATAAATGTAAAACTGTTACCTGTCCTCTTGCATAGTGTTTACAGTATTAATTTGCTTTAGATTTTTGTTGTTGTTGTTACTCAATAAATCTCGAGTCAAAGAGTTACAAATTTGGAATTGGTACTATCCAAATGATGATTATTTTAATAGCATCTGTAATTTCATTGCACTTTGTATGGTTCTTATCAGGAAACATTTCGTTTGCCTACCTGTGCATTTTCCCATCTTGGAAAGAAAGAAATTAAGCCTTTTAGAGATAATAACTCAAGGAGACACCCAACCAGGTTTTAATTTGACAACGTGAGTCACGTGCATGCTAGACACACAGCTTGCATTTTCCCCCTTACCATGCAATTATCTGTAAATACTGTGTGTGCTCGGCTAAAATGCTAGGAAGTCTACAATTATATTAATGTAGCTCCTTAATTGCATATAATGGGATTTTCAGGCTACTGCAACCTATCACATTTATCATATTCCTAATAAAATTACTCAGTTTTTGTCTAAGGCCTTTTTATTTACTCTTCATTTAATTTAGAAGAACTCTAAAAAATAATTTAATTCTTGAGAAATTAAATCATTTGTAATGAAGGAGGAAAATGTGAAATCCAGGTTAAGAGCTGAATCCACTTAACAGGCAGTTACCCGAAACCCCAAATCCTGTTGGTGAGACATTTCGTGCCCTGGTCGACAAACGCTAACAAGTGAGTCATGCTAGGACTCTGCTTATAAGATTCTCAGCTGTCCTTTGGAGAGGAATAGGAATGTCTGTAAGCACTTTGATGTTGAGAACAGGTATCCCTTGGTATATAGAATAGATATATTCCTTTCCAAAAGTTAGCTGCCTTTAAGGCAAATTTCTTCACATTTCAGTCCCATTTGCATGGATGGCCATTAAGAAATTCAACTGGCATTTCAAGACCAAAGACTCTCCAGCATATGCAGTGTTGAGTTCCTAGTAAGAAAAAAGACAGTGGTTTATAAGAAAAGGTTAATAGTATTCAAAAATCCCCGAAAAATACCCATGCTGACCCTCAAAATACCAAACTTGATTTAAGCCTGTAGTGGCAAGAAGGGAGGCAGTGAGCGCTAAGGAGCTGGGTGCGCAGTGGAGGGCAGCCAGGCTCCCGCTGAGCTCCCTGTGGGGGCCCAGAGCCAGGCAGGGGCAGCGCAGAGGGACCTGCTAACGGACCGGCTTGCTCTCCTTTACTCTCACTCACGCTCTTTGAATTCCTCTAATCTCATTGCACTTGTTCTTTGTCTACTCAAAGCTTTCCATTCTGGTTTATCCAGCCCTGGGGTTGAATCACCCTCTCCCTACAGTCTGACCGGAGTCCTTGAGCACATGTGTGGGAGCGGCCAGTCCACTCTTCCCTGCTGCTTCTGGCGAAACCATGGCATCGAAATAGAAAGTGTAGACATGCTGCTTTGTGTCTTCCTGGTCTGACCATCCCAGTCAGAGTCATCCTTCCAGGATGACGGTCACCTCTGGCTGCTCTCCTGGGCCCAACGAAAACCTCCTCTGGTCTGTGGTCTCTGGCTCCTGAGAGTTTCAGCTCCTTCCTGGACCACAGGGTTGGTAGAGGAGTCATGTCTTGTCCTAGCAGTGCTAACTCCCCAGAGAACATCTGGCCACTGATGCTGTCATCTAGGAGCACTGGGAGGAAGAGGGGCAGAGAGAGAGAGGGAGGGGGCACATATGTTGAGAGGTGGAAAATAGATAGTGGTATAGAGGCATTTGAAGGCAGAAAATCTCTATTTAAGGTTTGCTTTGTCCAATTGCATTGGGGACCCTCGGGAAAAGTAGAGCATGGGCATAGCAAACTGAGATAGTTGAGCTGAGATTTAAACCCCAGTACCAATTCTTCTTGGCTGTGTGACTTTTGGCAACTTATTTATCCCTCTGTGCCTCAGTTTCATTATCTGGAAAATGGGAGTAACAAACTTTATAGAGCTGTGGTGAGGCATTACTAAGGGGCAGAGAGTAAGTGTTCATAATGTGAGCTGCTGTTACTAGCAGCCCCAGAGTAGAATGCCCAACTCACCCTTCCTTATTGGGTGTCTTGTATTAGTTTTGAGGTCAAAACGTTGTTCATCTTTGGGTAAAGTTAATAGACTTAGATTTTTAGGGAATGCAGGTAGCATTTCTTTGTTTCCTGTTAGATATATCCTGTCACTGTGACATGCTGCTTGTCCGGCTGCTCTATCTTGAGAAATATTTGCACCACATGCAATACATATGTAACATATATGGAGGGGAGGGTGCCCAAACTCAAGAGGCTTTAAACTGTAGCGTCTCCAATGACAAAAAGGCTTAAGGCTTTTCCTCTAGAATTATATCTGTGTATTTTCTATGAATCAAGTGCTTTCCTTCAAAAAAATTTTTGGTAATACATCAAACTCCCCCACAACCACCTTCCCAGACCCTAAGTACTAAATAACATATCTACTAGTGGTATGTGGAGGTCAGACAGTGAGAGTCCTTGGATTTATCTTTATTCTACTGAGAACTCTCATTCGGGTCTTATTGGTGAACACAAGAGTGATGAAGTGGATGTTAGGAGAATTTCTTACTTTTAGCTCCTTATTTTTCACCTTTTGCAGGGATTCCTCTTGTTGGTTAGACAAATAAAAGAAGTGCCAAAGCATAGAATTTTTTTTTTCTCCATCTAATGGAATTATAGCTTTGAAAATGTTGAAATAAGGTGGGATATGAGGAGGAATAGCTCTTTGTGGCTGCCTGGAGAGCGAGAATGTTTAGGGCCAGTGCGTTGTTTGCTAGCCTGTCTGCCTGCTTGACCTGATGCATTGGCATCTGGGAGAAATGAATCTCAGGAGAGAATTTATTTGGGTTACCATAGCAACAGAAGGGGGAGGTGCAAAGATGGGTTTGGAAGCCTGTAAAGAATGCACACAAGTCGGTATGTCAGCTGCAGTACCTACTTCTCTGAGTTTAAATGTTTCAGGGAAAGTCTAATATTTAACTTTTCCAATGGCATTCAAACTTTTCTTTGGCCATTGGTGGTTAATGCGGCATGACTCAGACTTTGATGTCTGATGTCTTTTTAAGAAGTTAGATTCCTGCAGGAATTCAGTGACTATTACATTTTGAGTCATAATACTCCTGTGGCAGTCTAGCCGGGATAAACTTTTTCTTTTTTAATTATCGTGTTCTATCATTTTGGTTTCTGACTAATAAAAAAAAATGTTCTTTTTACTGATGTGTACTAACACCGGGTGCCCTTCTTTATCATTCCATTACTGAGCTGAACATTTTAAATGTCATTTAGAAGAACATTATATTGAGCTGCTCGCAAAGAAATGCCTTTCATGTTGGGATTCAATATGGGAAGTTAATTCAGCCTTGCACTGAGATACTGGAAAGATTAACAGATTATAGGATGAGAATGGAAATTTAAATGACAGATCAAAGAGAGTTGAGTAGGCTGTCATCTTGATTTCCCCAGCTAAGAGACATGAGTAAAATAAAGCACGTGTATTTGGAAAAAAGCAGGTATAAAAGCAAGTTATACACATTTGTTTGAAATCTCTACATTAGAATCTGGGTGTTGGAATCTGCAGATACATGGAAATCTGAGGAGTGTAGGGTTTCCAAGACAACGACCCTCTTCCCATCCATCCTGTGTTTTTATCTTCACTCTGTCCCGTCTTTTCTCTACTCCATCTCCTGCTTCAGCTTCTTTAGTTCTTGCGTGGAATTTTCCCTTAGCTCCTCCTAGTCTCTGAGTAGGTTGACCAGTTTGTTCCAGTTTGCTAAGACTGTCATATTTTGAGCCTTGAAAGTCCCATGAAACTCCACGGTCCCAGTGAAACTGGGCAGGTGGTCACCCCAGCACTGAGTGTTCTTTGCATATTCTTTCCTACTTTCCACATCCTACTTCCCTTCACTGCTCTGCACTCTGCCAGTTTATAGTTTGTTAATGGTCCAGACATGCACAGCACAATATGTTAGCCACTAGCTGCATGTGATTATTTGAACTAAAATCATTAAAATAAAGTAAAACAAAAAATTCACTTCCTCAGACTCTCTAGCCAAGTGCTCAACAGGCACACGGTCACCTTCTGGACAGTGCAGATATAGAGCATTTCTAGGCTCTCAGAACATTCTGTTGAACAGTGCTGATCTATATAACAGAGCTGCTGAGAATGGGATAGGGGCACACATGCAAGTTTTCCCTGCAATTTTAGGCTTAGATATAATGTTTGCTCGACACATTAAATGCTGAAAGAACCAAGTAATCCTTAAGTTCCAATTTCTTTGAATTTCTCCTTATACCAACTATGGAACATGTAATAAGGCTATCTGTCATCCTTATTGGGTCATTTGTCAAACAGGTATTGAGCACCTGTGCTAGGATACCATGATGAATTATGATGTCTGCCTTCTAGTAACTTATGGTCTAAAATGAGAAGAAGAGTTGTGAGAGTTATCAGATAATAAGTCTGTTCATGAGGTACGTAGGAGGGGTTGAGGAGCAACTGAGGTTCTGAGAGACAGCTTTGCAGAAGAGATGATACAGAAGGAGGAACTGAAGAAGCAGAAAGAGGCAGTGCAGCGTGTGGATAAGGAGCTGGCACGCCCGAGTGTGAATCGCGCTTCCTCTCTTCTCCCACCAGTTTACTGGCTGCGTGACTTTGGATAAGTTTCCTAACTGATCTGGGCTGAGGTGTCCTCACTTATAAAATGAGAATAATAATAGTATTTTTCTCCCAGGGATGTGATGATTAAATGAGTTAATACTCATAAAGCACTGAATAAGACATGGCACATGACAAGAGCTCTATAACTATTTGTTATAGAAGGAAGGGTGATTGAGACACAGGATGTGAAAGTGCAGAGATTACAACAGTATGACGAGTTAGAGAACCACAGCCTTTCTAGAACTGTAGGCGTTGAGATGGTGGTGGTGGGTGGTGGCCATGCTAGGGGTGTGGGGCTATAGAACAGGTGGGAGGGGTGGGGAGGATTGAGGACAAGTAGGTGAACATATAAGTGGGGCATACCAAAGAGTGGTGACATGATTCTGTAAGTGACAGCAATTTGATTTTTTGAGTAGGGAAGGGAAGAAATTAGATATTCGGTTTACACAGGTCCCAATCTGATGGCTAGGAAGATGTATTTGAGAAGATTGACAACATCTGAAATATGAAGAGGCCTGAAAGGAGACAACAGATGTAAGAGATATTCAGGAAGTTAAAAAAAAAAAAAAAAAAAGAACTATGGGGAATGAGCAAAAGGGAGAAGTACTGTGTAACCATGTATTAGTTAACCCAGTGTACTTAAAAGTAAGAAACATAGGTTTAAATTTAGGGGCTAATTTCAAAAACAGTTTTCCCTGCCTCTAGAAGATGTTGTCACAAAGAATAAGCTGTTATTCTTACTTATCGCTCTATTGTAAACTTGTAAATGGAGTCTTAATTTTTTTAAAGAAAATTTCCCTGTTATATGGAGAAAGAAAAAGGGAAAATGTGAGAGTGGAAAGTGGTAGAAAGTTTAACATCATTCTCTTCTTCTAAGTTATTGCTTTGTCTTTGGAAAAGTAATAAAAGCTTATTTCTTTTATAAGTTCATCTGTGTACTCGGGGCTGTCACATTAACCCCACATTAGTATCAGATTTTAATAAAGGACAACACTGCAGGAAGAAAGATGTTTGCTAAGTCTAGAGAGTGGGCCATATAATTTCATTTTTGGAGGGTCTGTAATATTGTTTTTATTTTTTCATTGTCTTGAAAATATTATTTGACTTTGTCAAATAACTATAACAGAAAAGAAAGGCTGTTTTGAATAGAGCTTGGGAAGTGTGGACTTCTGGTTTGCTACAATTGGTTTGTTTACCAGTGTACCTCTTGGAAT
Source organism: Hippopotamus amphibius kiboko (assembly GCF_030028045.1). NCBI lineage: Eukaryota > Metazoa > Chordata > Mammalia > Artiodactyla > Hippopotamidae > Hippopotamus > Hippopotamus amphibius. Next base: position 24,111,175 of record NC_080192.1, on the reverse strand, counting down.
CATTTTGGAGCCAAAGGGGAGTTGGACCCCTTGATTGAAAAGAGTCCCTGGAGTTCATTTCTGGGCTGTCTGAGACACGTTTCCCATCTTCTCATATTACATGCTCACTGAGTCTAATGATTTTGTTATATGACCTCATGTAATCTCTGGGCTTCTGATGGCTAATGAGCTTTGGTCCTCAACCCAAAGCTGGTTCCTCCTTCTCACACACATGAAGGTGTCCATGGCACCCTCCTTCTGGAACCTCTTCCCTCACAGCTCCTTTTAAGGGCCTCAGGTTTCCTGTCTTAGGTGATTCAAGCCCAGGTGATTCCATGGATAGACGCTCTCTCCACCTAATCCCCAGCCTCTGGGTGTAGGTATGCTACTGCCCAGATCATTAGTATTTTTCATTTCCCCTCTTCTTTCTCCAGAAATATGTCTATATATCTATATCTATATTTTTTCCCCCACACCACGTGGCTTGTGGGATTTTAGTACCCCAGCCAGGGATCAAACCTGGGTCCTCAGCAGTGAGAGCAAAGAGCCCTAACCACTGGACTGCCAGGGAATTCCCTTTCCAGAAATATTTTTATTGACTCCCTGATTCCAAGTGAGGTCAGTCTCTCTGTAACCTCCTTCCCATGGCAGCTTCCTTGAGCCTTCATTAGTATCAAAATATATTCTATTAATAGCTAACATTTTAGGTTGCTTCCTGCATGCCAGGCTCTGTGCTGAGTACTTTACATTCGTTATTTCTTTTACTCTTTAATATTACCTACTGAAGTACGTACAGTTATTATCTACACTTTACAGGCGAGGGAACGGGGGGTCAGAGAGGATGGTGGATTTGTAACAAGTCACACAGTAGAAAGTGATGGAGCTGGGGAGTCTGGCTCTAGAATCCAATCTCATAACCAGTATCCTGTAAGTATTACTTTCCCTGCAGCCACCAGCCTTTCTCACATACACCTTGCTTTGCTAGGAAGTGCCCCATGTAGTAGGAAGGTCTGCTGAGATGTCACTCTGCAGGATCTTACAGAATCCAGACTTCCCTTGCCTTTCCTGTTAGGCAGGACCAACCTCTACATCTTGCTTCTCAGTGGTTCCCAAAGAGCTCCTTAGAGAAAAGTGCCAAACCTCAGGACCTGTGTTGAGTTTCTACAGGAGTAACTTTGTGAGACATTTTGATAGCAGTAGCGCAAACTCCTTGAGCAGGAAGGCATAATTTTATCATCTTCATTATTATAGATGGAAAAAGCCATCCAAAAAGGTTAAGTGGCTTCCTCAAGGTTGAGTTGCAAGTCTTCAGAGGTGACAAAAATGGTGGCCGGAAAATAAAGAAATCTCAACTCTCTCTCAAAGTCCCATAAGTTTGGGCATATAGGATTCTCTTCACATCTTCAGCTTATCTAGCACCATTCCAAGGGGCTGACCTGAACCCCACTCTCCTGAGAGAGCTGAGGCAGCTGCAGCAAAAGGTTCTTGCATGGGGCCCAAGTTGGTTGATTTGCTGAAAAAAAAAAAAAAAACTGCCTTTTGTTGCTCTCGTCCACTTGGAAAGGGCTCTGCCTTTTTCTTCTGTGCTTACTCAATCACACTGCCTGTTGGCTGCTGAGAAAAGCCACAGAGTATTTTTATTCTGGTCATCCTCTCATTACCCTTGGATAAAGTAGCCACAGGCACAGTGCAGGCAGCATTTATAGTGGTTTGCAGTAGAACTGGCATTCCTTTCTGTTTTTCCAAAACACAGCTAAGAAAAATCTTCTGGTAGTCGGAGAGAGTGGTAGCTGCTCACCCACAGGTCAAATCCTGTTACAAAGCGCTGCCATGGTCGCATCTCTGTATGATGAAAAGGGTTTTCGGCTACAGCACCCATCTTTCAGAAAGCAACATGAGACCCATTTACGTCTTCCAGCTATCGTTTCATCTCCTTCCTTTCATCTTAATCACTTCTGGAGCACTGTTCTATCTCACTATTTGAAATTCCCAAAGACCCTTTCAGGACAGCTCTTATTCCTCCAAATTATACAGAGTCCACCTCTCTTTAGATTGCTGAAGGTTCCTTCAACCGTCGGATTCAAAGGCTGCTTCTTAGCCACTCCACTGCTTTGGAGCCACGAGCTACACCTTTACCCTTCACTAGTCTGCAGACTCTCTGAGGACCCAACTCAGGACCTAGTACGTAACAGGAACACATAGAGAATCACCCACAATGACTTGGCCTCTGAGGAATGGTCTCAAATGGGCTGCCTGTTATTTCTCTGACTATCTGTCTGTACCTCCTCTTTCTCACTTAAATACCTCTGGAGCTGTAGCCAGAGTTTCTAAACTTTCGACTTCTATTTGCATTCCCTCTCATGATTTATCATCTGCATCCTCTAGCTACAGTTTCATTTCTTTCAACCTTTTCAATTCCTTACTCACTTCAGCACCTCTGATGTTCCTAACCCCCCTCTCCCCCCGCCGGCCCCAACACACACACGAGGACACCTGCAGACTAAATAGTCCTGGAGACTGCTCCCACTAAAGGAAGTTAAAAGTCTTCTCCTCTTGAGGCAGCAATCTTGGTCCCTGTATCTGTCCATATAGTCCCCTTTTCTGTTGACAGATATAAAAAACTGACTTACCAATTCCAAATGTCTTTGCCCTCCCAACCTCCTAGATTGAGAGTCAGCAAATTTTTCTGTAAAGGGCCAGATAAATATTTAGGCTTTGTGGGTTATATGGTCTCTGTGGCAACTGCTCAACCCTATGATGTGAAAGCATCCCTAGGCAATTTGTACATGAGTGAGTGTCTCTGTGTTCCAATAAAACTTTATTTACAAAAAAGCCAGCAGGCAGGATTTTGTTTGTGTACCAGAGTTTATTAACTCTTGACTTAGGCTTTTATGTTTTTTAGCCTGCAATCTTTGAAACAGTTAATGGAATTCCCAGTGTAATTTTTGTGATCAGGCCCAGGTCAAACTGCTGTGTTTTGTCCATAGCATTATTACCCCCGAACTCTTCTGGAATGTGTGTCCAGATACTTTTGAGCTGCTCTCTCACCCTAGCTGACACTTCTGCATTCCTCTTTCAGCTGTTTTTTCAGATGTCTGCTGATTTAATCTTTCCTGGAGTCCTTGTCTTAAGCAAGTCCTTTTATTTAACTTCTTTGGTTCTCTACTCTTTTCAGTCATAGCTACGTTGCCTTAAAGTCATCCCTTTGGTCTTAGGAATCCTAGATCCAGGTTTGTTTTTTTCTTTTGCCATTTCTATAAAAAAGGCAGTTTCTAATAGCTGGGAAAAAATATAGACAAGGTGGGAAAAGCATGGAGTCTAAAAGACCCATTGGTTAGTCTCAATTCTTTAGTTGCAGACAACAGAATTCACTCTAGGTAGTTTAAATGGAAATGACTTTATTGCAGAGTCTGATTTTGTTACAGAGTATGACTGTCCAGGCCTGGGAAAGATGTTTGCATGCTGTGAAAGCAGAAATAATGCAGCCAGCAGAAACACTCCAAAATTGCAAGGGACTTCTTTATATAAGACCTCACGACCAACCCTGTCTGCTGCTCATCACTCCTGTGCATTGAACACATAACCTCCTTGACCACTGCACTTGAAGAACCAAAGACTGCCCTTGGCAAAGAATCCTAACTCTTCATTTGATGCTCACATCTACCTTCCTCGTCTCGCATGGGTGTGTCTGCTTGGCTGACCTAGGTCTTATGTAGGACCAGAGCTGCAAGGGAGTCTGAAAACGAGCCTCCATGGTATGGGAAAGTACAATGGAAGAGAGTAGAGTGGGTTAATGGTGGTACTAGACACAACCATTTACTGGCCACAACCTTGGGAAAATTACTTTGTTTGAATTTTCGTGTAGATAAAATAGGGATAAAAATACTTTTCTTATAGTGTTAATAAGATTGTTTGCAAAACACCTGACACATAGTAAGTGTTTAATAAATGGCCATTATGTTATTATAAACAGACAATAAGCAAACATTTTAAACTACAGTTGACCCTAAACAATGTGGGGGTTAGGGGCATTGACCCTCTGCACAGTCAAAAATCTTTATGTAACTTTATAATTGGCCCTCCACATCCACAGTTCCACATCCCTGGATTCAACCAACCACAGATTGTGTAGTTGTGTTGTACGTATTTATTGAAAAAAAGTCTCTTGTAAGTGGATCTGTGCAGTTCAGACTCATGTTGTTCAAGGGTCAACTATATATAAGTATACAATGATCTCGTTAAGGAAAGTTTTTCTCATACAGATATAATTAGAATGGAGCAAGCTTCTCACTCCAATAATTTTCGTGTTCTGACTTGCTGACTTTCTGTCCTTTGGTCAGTTCAAATAATTATCAAAATGCTTTTAACTCACGTGTGTTCACTGAATCCAGTGCCTTCAGTCTAACTCCATCCTCTTAAATTCACCCACATCTTTTATTCATAAAACATATAAAATTTATACATGATCACTGTAGGAAAACTGGAAAATATAGAAAAGTATAAAGAAGAAAGTAAAGATCACAGGTAATCTACAGTCATTCCTGACTTATGCTTGGTCAAGTAAAAAGGCATTCCCGCCAGCCAGTTCAGATGTTCATTGTTTGATGCTAATGGAATTGAGGTTGGGGTTCAGCAAAAGCTGGAGCACAGGCCACAGTGTTTGGTGTGTGAACATATGTTATTGATTTGTTTCTCGTTAACAGTTGAGGAGAAAGCTTTACTTGTCATCCTCATTTTATAATGAAAAGAACTGTAGCAGGAGGTGACTGTTGTGTGGTTTCACAGTTTGTGTCTTGAGAGGCCAGAATTCAAACCTGGGTATTCAGATCCCACGTCCGGCTCTCTTTCCATTATCATATATTTCTTCTCTTTTCATGAGTTGTGTTGCCCTCTGGTCGGTCAGTAACGCCCAGGGAACAATTCCATTTTTACCCATTATACTGTCCATGTGGACGTTGTTATGCGCTCTGTGATAAAAGAATTGGCATCATATTCTCAGTTTAGGAAAGACAATGTCTTGCCCAAGATTTCGTCAATTAGTTGCTCAAAAATAACTTTGGGATGAGGACATAGTGAATTGATGGCACAGCATGAGAGGTAGCTTATTGTATTATGATCATGAAAGTGTGAATTTTCTTTTTTTGACTGCATGTGCTTAGTACATACTGAAGTCTCAATTAAATATCTTTTGAATTCAGTTCATGATTATAACAAAAGTATTTGACCTATGAGAAGACATGTTTCTAAATTGTTTCCTAGTGATTGGCCTATTCTCAGAAGGTGTTATTTCCTCATATACTGATCAAATGAAAATAAAAGACAACAAATGAATACCATCTCATTTAAATTTATTTGACTTTAAAAATGTTTTTAAATGCATTCTCACATGATATTTGAATTTAAAAGTGGGAGGAAGTTTTAAAAAATAGACACTTTGAACATATGCCAGAGGCACCAGTGTTCCCCCACACTCCCCTTTCCTGTGTTCTTGGGCGCAGAACCCCATTCCCTTCCTTTCTGCATTCAGCTGCAGTCCCTTCCATAAAGTGCCCAGGCTCTGTTGTTGAATGTATGCAGTGCTTCACTGTACATAAATCTATTCTCAAATTGACTCAATCTCATCAGGGCTAAAAACAAAAATAGAAAAACAAAAAAACCCATCACCTTGTGTAGCTGATAGAAGAGGATGGACCCAATCGATTTCTAGGGATGTCGGGTCCCATGCCAGGGCTGTGGGAAGCAGAGCTGATCCTACAGATGCAGCATTGCTCCATGAGGCTGGCAGAGCTCACAGTAGCCCATGTACGTCTCAAGTCTACGTGCGCTGAGGGTGAGTCACGGGCAAGAGCGAAGACGGTGGCAGCAGTAGGAATGCACCTCCATCGAGGCATCTCCTTTTGACTCGTCGTGTGACTATTTGGTTCCCTGTCCAGGGCGTGCACCCAGCTGGGATGTCTTCTCGAATATCACCGTATTGTCTTAGTCTCTTTATAGAAACTGTGCTTAAGAAAAGGCAAGTCTTCACTTTAGGAAACTAAATGTAAAATATTTCAACATATCTTCCACTCTTGTTATAGACAAGTTTATTGTTTTCTGTGAAGTGTAATTGCCTTGCTCCTTAGCTAGCTTTTTCCTCACTGCATTTCCTATTACATTAAAAAAAAATGGCCTTGCACGAGATGGAAGGAGTAGAGGAAGTGGAAAGGTGTCAGTTTCTTCCCTTCTCATGATCACTTTCTAGTCAACAGACATCACCAAAGACAGTCCCACTTTAAACATGGGTTCTAGGGTTTCTTAAGTAGAAACATTTCTAAGCTTGGAATAGATCATTGTGATCTATTTTAAATGCTAACCAACAGGGATATCTTCTTCCCTGACACTGTGCTTTACTTGTGGTGTTAATAAAATTAGAAAGGGTTTACAGGTGTGAAATTCTTTAAATTTACTTGGTAGTAAACATAGTAATTAAAGATGAAAACTCTCCTAGTTCTTTAATTCTTGGGGAAACCATGAATTCTGAGTGGGAGTTTAGCTCTATCTCTAGGGTTAAATTCTGTCTTTAAAATCATGTCACTTGTAAATACCAAGGGGTATTGCAAAGCTCCTTCATTTTCTGAGAATAGGCAGGTGGATGTATTTCCATTAACTCTAGAGCAGTGACTCTCAACCTGGGCTGCACATTAGAGATCACCTGGGACACTTTAACAAGGACTGGTTGTACCCTCATAAAGTCCCCTTTAATTGGCTTGGGGTGTGGCTTGAGTGCTGGGATTTGAAACCCCTCCAGTGATTCTGTTGTGCAGCCAATGTTAAGAACTGCTGATCTAGAGCAGGGATTTTGTAGCACATCCATTGAATTCTCAGGTTATAGCTATTGAAATGGGCTCTTGCTAAACTTATGGACCAAAGGAATTTGTTAAAGGATAAAGGGAAGCTCACTGATGCAAAGGAAGAGTTACATTACCAGGTCTCAGAGAGGATGGAAACCAAGACAACTATAGCCATCAAGGTAGCGTGAACTAATGGACAGACTCTTTAGGCCCTGCTGGATGAATCCGCTACAACCATTTTCTTTCCTCGAAGTTCTTTTGCTTAAGGTTCAAATGCCAGGGAGAGAAAGGGGATCGGCTGGCTCAGCTCTTAGCCCCACCCTTAGCCAGGAGAGGATGGGGTAGAGTAGTTCCCCAAAGGAAAATGGATTTGCTCTTCTTGGAAGATGGCACTGTTGATTCTTGGCAGACAACACGGACAGATGTCCCCGCACCCTGAAACCATTTTGCTCTGGATGGGGAAGATGTAAGGAACATTTCTCTCAGAAAGCAGTTGGCCCAGGATCAGACTCCCTTGGTGTCTGCTAATTTGTTCATAGTAGTTATTCATTCATTCAGAAAATGTTTATTGAATATCTATAATATGAGTCTCTCTGGGAATGCCAGGTTGAGGGAGTAGTTGATGCTTTTAGGATGCTTACAATCTCACAAGGGTAAGAGACATGCACACGTAAGCACGATATGCCAGACAGATCTCCAGGCATTCCTCTGCAGAGTAAAAACAGCAGCAGTCAGACAGCCACTGTTTGAATACATACTGTTTGTTAGACCCTCATGGGCCCGGGCCAGTGAAAAGGAGATGGGAGACCATTCAGTGTCTGTAGAAAAGCTTGATCCTTGCATTGGTTACCCGTGGCTGGAATTTCTGATCTTCTGACTGAATCTTTTCCTGCCATTTCTCAGTCTTTTGGAATGCAGATGACACCTTCTTTCTAGTGTGCCTGGACTCAGAACTGCCTTCATCCTCCCTCCTTGCTTTAGTTGAATTTTCTGGATGTAAACCTCATGCCTGACTAATACAGAACCCTTACCATCATCATTATTTTTTTCCAAACCACTGCTCTGACATAGGCCTACCTTCTTGCTTTGCTTTGTCAAACAAGGCCCAAGAAGATAGGCTTTCTCCTTAACCTTGGGTATGTTCTTTATTAGACATGTAGAATATGCTAGATGGTGGGCTGAAAATATATTCTTAAAACTACTCTCTGGTCTTTTAGGCTTATGTTCTAAACTCAGATATTGTCAGATGACTACTATGTTAGACCTGTAGTATATTTTGGGTCTATTTTCTCTAATTTCACTCTCAGAGTATGGTGGAAACCTGCCAAAGCTACCAAGCTGGGAGTAATGACAGCTACAGAAATCAGAATATTTCTGACTTTTTAATTAAAATACAAAACTAAGGGATCCAAGTAATAATAGTAATAGCAATAATGATAATGGCTAACATTTATTAAGTATTTGCTATGCCTCGTACATGGCATATAGTAAATGCCCCATAAAGACTGGTTGTGGCTTTTTGGTTGTTTTTGTTGTATTGTTATCTGACCTGGCATGCATTGTATATATACAAACATAAAGATAAGTACATTATACTTACAAGCTTATTTAGTCCTCACAACAATCTTATGAGGTCACACATTTTACAGATGAGGGTACTGAATTATGCAAAGATTCAAGAACTTCTTCAAGGTTTCGTAGTTAAAACTAAGTGGAACAGTTGGGGACTAAATGGGCAGTGTGGCTCTATTTTCTCAACTCCAAGATAGTTACTGTTTGTTTTTACTGATGACTATGGTGTTTCTGTATGGTTGCTTCACACATGTTTGTAGAATGAATGAATGAACGGTGGGTTCTGTGGCTGGCTGTTTTCAGCATGCTCCCTACTACCATGCCCTGGAACACAAGAATTGGAATTTATTTAAATTTTTACCTAATACATAATTATGATAATTTACATAAAAAAACTACATACTCTGTGCTCTACAAACCTAATTTGCAGTTTTTTAAATGTTTATTTATTATTATTTTGTCCACCTTTATGATGGTATAATTGACATAGCATTGTGTAAATTTAAGGTATACAAGTGTTGATTTGATATATATTGCAACATGATTACCCCCATACATTAGCTAACACCTCCATCCCATCATGTAATTACCATTTCCTTTTTGTGGTGAGAACATTTAAGACTGACTGTCCTAGCAACTTTTCAAGTCATGATACAACATTATTAACTGTAACCATCGTGCTGTACATTAGGTCCCCAGAACTTGTTAATCACATAACTGGACATTGGTACCCTTTGACCAATATCCCCTTATTTCCTCCACTCTCCAGCCCCTGGTAACCACCACTCTACTCTCTGTTTCTCTGAGTTCAGCTTTTATCCAGGTGTTTGGTTAATGTGGTTTCTCATGATTTTACTAGTTTGAATCACTGAGGTTTGCTTGTTTTCAGAAGAATAATAATTTGGTCAATGTAGACGGTGCTTTAGGAAAAGGCAATAATAACCAAGAGAACAGATGGGGCTGCTTCATTCTTGTGGTCGTCCTGATTCTGTTTCCTGTGCCTGCTTTTTTCAGGCTGGAGATGACTCTCGCCAAAGTTAATTCCTCAATTGTCCTTGTGCTGTCAGATGCCTCTCTTTTCTGAAGGATTTCCTTAATCCACTGTGGTTCTTTAAGTGGCTGTCTTGATAACAACAAATGCTGTCTGGCAAGCGAATGACCTTACCTGACTATCCACATATATTGTCAGAGGAGACTGCAAACTTTGTTTTGGCCTTCATTTTAGGAAACCAAATCCTGAGGCAGATATAACAAACGTGAAGACCTTTCCTGCTTCCTGTTCCTGCACTTTGCTGGAGAATAATAGAAATGATTGCTCTTTTAAGATTTGTGTTTACCTATTTTTGGAAGAGCTACTAATCTGTAAGTGACAGGGAAAGAATGCCAATAAACCAACACCTAGGTGAGTCATGGATTGAAAGTAACCCTGCTGGGGATGTTACAAAGATGCTGCTGTGCCTTTGGAACCAGGAGATAGTGAAGGCAGCTGTTTACTGTGTAACTTTGTAAAGCTTTGCCTTCAGTTTAAGTTGTGCTGTGACAAAACAAATGTCTGTGATGAAACACTGAGTTCAAGTCTTCCTGGGCCTGGGACAGTTACCATGAGGCACACTCCTGAGTGTGCTTTTGAGAAGATCTTCAGTCTGAGAAGCAGAGCTAGCCTGGCTTCTGTGCTCGGGCAAGCATCCAGGCAGAGCACCCAGCTGGGCTGGCAGGACGGTGGCCGGGTGGTGGTAGGTGAAGTCATGCCTATCATCACATAAAATGAAAGAGAGAGAAAGTCTCCAGGCATGTGGCTTCTCAAACAACCCTAAGCTAGGAAAGAAACTTCCAGCTCAGGCCAGGGTGAGTTGGAGGAAATGACCTTTGATCTAGGTTTTAAAAAAGTAGGAGTCAGCTTAGCACAGAAGTAGGAAGAGCATTCCAGGGAGGGTTGCATGTGTAGAGACTTTAAAAGAGACAAACTGTGAGTGGCTGATAAAGCTATGTGTGGGGTAAGATGGGAGAAGTAAACAAGGACCAGATTACAAAAGCCTTACTTCCCCCTAATAAGGGTTTCTCCTTTATTTTGAAGGCTCTGGGAAGAGAGAGAAGTAGGAAACTGACAGCACTGGATTTTCATTTTTGAACCATCATTCTGATATAAAGGATGGGTTAGAGGTGGCTGAGAACTAGAGGCAGGAAGACCAGGATGAAGAGGAGGGGTTTGAGTTTAGGAGATTTTTTAGGAGGTAAAAATCAACAGAACTTGGAGAGTGACTGAACTTGAGCGGAAGGAATAAGGACTTTCCCCAGGCATTGGGGAAAATGGTGGCATTGGTTTCTAAAAAAAAGGCTGCTGGAGAGGAAGCTGGTTTGAAGAAAAAAATACGTATGTATATCCCTAGAAACTGACAAGATTTATATACTGGGCTATTTCTTTAGCCCCAGCTTACCTTGTGTACATACATAATGATACTAAAATTCTCAGCCTCGGCTGATACAGTCCAGCAGTCCCTGTTACGATTGTCACTGCTGATTCTCCCCTGAATCATTCCAAGACCATAGGAGCTTGAAAGCAGAGACATCTCCCATCTCAGAATGACTCGAGGTCCATTCTCCCCCAGGCCCGAGCCTTAGAATCTGGGGAACCAAGACAGTGTTTCGGCTTGCTGCCCTCTGGGGGAATAGACAGGTGGTAGAGCAACCAAGCTCTACCTGGCAGCAAACTCCTGGATCTACAGGGAAGGGTCACTCCCACTCTGCCCCATTCAGACGTGACACAAGCTCCCAACTCCATCACAGAAGCTCCCTTGTAACACAGGAGAGGCTTCTACGGTTCTGCTTTTCTCTCCTTCTGCCCTCACAGACTTCATGCAATGAAAGATCTACACATCCTATGCTCTTGTCACCTGCAGGCTCCTTATAGATGAAAAATTTTATTATTCCCAAAATTCATTTTTCACGTTGCAAAGTCTTTCCTCAAGTTAATAGAGTTAATGATAACAACAACAACAAAACAACTCTCTGTGGTTCTTGCCTTCAGCTGCATAGTGCTTTCCAGCCAGGTATTTCTGGGGGTGCCCAGAGGTTGTTTGCCACGTGCTCTTAGGAAGAGTCCTCATGTTTCTTTGCTCTGACTGCTCACCACAACCGGTCACCACCGCTGCTCCTGCTTTGCTAGACTGTAGTGCCCAACTGTTTGGTTAAACACTAGTGTAAATATTGCTGTGGAGGGTATTTTGCAGATATGATGAACGTTTACAAACAGTTGGCTTTAAGTAAGGCAGGTAACTCTCCATAATGTGGGGGGACCTCCTCTAATCAGTTGAAGGCCTTAAGAGTGAAAACTGACATGAAGAAATTTTGCCTCAAGACCTTGAAATCCTGAGTTTCCACCTGCTGGCCTCCCCTGTGTATTTCAGACTTGCCTGTCCCTCACCATCAGTGAGCCAATTGTTGAAAATCATTCTCTCTCTCTCCATCTCTTATATTGGTTCTGTTTTTCTGGACCAAGGGTACTCTGAACATTCTTTTTTTTTTTTTTTAATTTTTTATTTTTTTATTTTTTGGGGGGTACACCAGGTTCAATCATCTGTTTTTATATACATATCCCCGTATTCCCTCCCTTCCTTGACTCCCCCCCCTCGAGTCCCCCCCACCCGCCCCGTCCCAGTCCTCTAAGGTATCTTCTATCCTCGAGTTGGGCTCCCTTTGTTATACCACAACTTCCCACTGACTATTTTACAGTTGGTAGTATATATATGTCTGTGCTACTCTCTCGCTTCGTCTCAGTTTCCCCTTCACCCCCCGCCCCCTCCCATACCTCGAGTTCTCCAGTCCATTCTCTGTATCTGCATCCTTATTCTTGTCACTGAGTGGTACTCTGAACATTCTTAATTCTTGAGTTTCCAAAGAATTATGGCTCTGTCTGCAGGGAAAAGGCCTCCTTCCTTCACTGTGTGCAGTTTGTCACGAGGGCCCTAAGTGACTCTACCCATGCCTCCCTGTCTCAGTCTCCCTGAAACCTTCATGAACACTTTTCCCTCAGTATCTACCTGTAGATCATCACTCCATTTATCACTCAGTTACAGGTCCTAGAAGGTAGAGGGCCAATATTCTTACCTGTGGCTGAGACCACATCTGCCCTGTTCACCTATGTGTCCCCAGTCCCCAGTAGAATACTTAATTTTTAAGATATAGTTTTTACCTGGGGAGTTGTAATGAAAGTACATGCCGTGTAACAGGTATCAAGTAAATATTTGCAGATTGATACATTGAGAGAGACCCTTCCTACTATTCCCTTTGCTGGTCACTTTCTCTAGATCTAACAACCCGAATGTACGTCAGCTTGTTCTAGTCCTGCCTGTGACAATGTGATCTGAGTCCAGTGTGCTCAGATCAAGTCCAAGTACTGCTTTAGGCTCTAATTAAGGGAGTGGGTTATGCAGTTCCCTTTCTCTCTGGCTGGAATCTATCCCCCACGTGCTCCCTTCCTGCACATCTTGGTCATGCAGAATCCAACTCATCTGTCTCACTTTGCGTTTTAATTATTTTTTCCACCAATCTGTATCCCCAACAAGAATGGAGCCCTGGCTTCTATTTCTTTTCCTCCTCAGTACTTGGACAGTATCTGGAGCTTCTTAGATGCTAAGATAATTTTTCATAAAGAAAGAATAGGTGGAAGTAAGGAGGGAAAGAAGAAGGCAAAAAGGATGGGGAAAAGGAAAGAAGGAAGGACAGATGGAGTTGATTAGAGATCGCAAATTCCTAGCTTTAAGACAACCTCCACTCTCTCGGAATTGCATTTAGTTCTGTCAGATTCTTCAGGTAACAAATATTCATTTAGCTGACAAATGAAGTAGTTTGAGAGGCCTGTTAGTTTGAAACTGTTGATGCAGTACGTAGAGACTAACTTAAGACCTGAGAATAACCTGAGAGTTCAGCTCACTGAACCACAGAACCCTAAACTGATTTCCTGCACTCTTGAGTCTGGATTAGACACTTAATGCTGTGATGGAAAATAATCGTATTGCATGATATGCTTTGGCTAATGAGTATGTGGGATGGCGCCCTTGTGACGGCAGTGTGCGTGGCTTTGTGACAGCCGAGAGGAACTGATGTGTGTGTTGAAATCTAGTGTTAGAAATGTTGCGTTTGCAGCCAGATCCTAGAGAGACTCAGAACGAAGAATCCACCACAATTAGAATGTCAAATCACACTTCCCCTCTTCAAATTGCATTTCTAAAAATAAGATAATGAAAATGTGTATTTGTGTGGGAGAGGGCTTATTGTAGAAAGCGGCAAATAAGACGCAAGGAAATGTCTGTGCTCAGAAACCCCATTCAGGAGGAGGCTTTCACTGCAGGGAGCTTCTGTGCCATGAAGAAAGCTGCATAATGTGCTCTGCGCACAAAAGGGTTGCAGCCAAGAAAGCTGATTGCATTTCTAAGCCTCTGGAATAAAAAGGGCTTGCAGACAACATTGTTTTTCCGGTTAAGGCCAGTCTTTCCTTCTCCCTGTCATTGGATTTCAGACATTCTTTAAAGGGGTTGAGGAGAGACTTATATGGTCTATTAAATCTTGCTGCAGCTTTTAAACCTTTAAAATGGTTCATTATTGAATACATTTGGTGGCCACTATGGAATAGAAAGCATCTAAGGAGTCCAAAGAATTACTCCCATACTTTCTTTCCCCCAGCTTCCTATTGTGCTGATAAAACTAAATAGAGTAAAAAGGTTTAGGATTGTTACTGATGGCAAGGAAAAGAATCAGCTGATTTGTGATGTTCCTTCCTTTAGGAGGTTGTACCTTGACAATGAGAATTATTTGAGGTAATCTCTCTGTTTTGGAATGAAAGTATTAAGTGGAAGGAGAGGTTTGGGGGGCACCTATATTTTTAAGATTTAGCTTTTATTTGGGGAGTTGTAATGAAATAGAATCATTTTCAGATACAAGAATAGGCTCTTGGATTGTTCTTTTTCTTCCTTTTTAAAGGTTAATGGGTTCCTAAGGAATATAAAATTTCTCTGACTTAAGTGAAGATGGGAGTAAGGAAACTATTCATTTGGAGCAAGGTGCAGATAATGTTATTTAAAAAACAAAAACTTACTAAGAGATAATCAGTGTGCTGGGAATTGGCCATAAGTTATTGAACTTCTTGCTGTTCTGGGGATTACTGACAGATTTTAGAAAATGTAGGCTTTTCATTGCTTCCTGTGTTTCAGTGTTGCTATTTCAGATTATTTTTCTTTTGCCTGAAAAAATCCTTTTAGTAATTTTATTTTTCAGTTTAGGCCTGCTAGAAATGTATTCTTTCCCTATTTGGGGTTTATTTGTCTTAAAACATCTTAATTTTCCTTTTGTTTTTGAGGATTGAAATCTTGGTTGTTTTCTTTCAACACTTTAAAGATACCATTCCATTGTCTTCTAGTTTTCATCATCTCCCATGAGGGTTAGCTGATTCTCCTACTGTTGCTCTAAAACATAATGTCTTTTTTCCCCCTCTATAATTTTAAGATTTTAAAAAATTTTCTTTGGTTTTTAGCAGTTTGATAGGATATAGCTAGATATAATTTTCTTCACATTAATTTTTTTTTTAATTTAGGGTTCTCAGAATTCTTAAAACCATAGGTATTTTCTTTCAGGAGTTTGGAAAATTTTCAGCCATAACTCTAGACAAGTATTACTTTTGTTCTATCACTCTCTTACTTTTGGGATATCAATTACATGTATGTTAGACTTTTTTGTTGTTTGATATGTATATGATTATTTGTATTTTTTTACACCTTTCCTCTCTGTTCTTCAGTTTGGATATTTTAATGCACCTGTCTTCCAGTTCAGTAATTTTTTCTTCTGTCATATTCAGTCCATCCAATAAATTCTTATTTTCAGTAATTGGATTTTTCAGTAATTGTATTCTTTGTTGAAAGTCTCCATCTTTTCATCTATTTAAAATTTTTCTCCTTTAGTTTCTTGAAGTTATAACTCATAGTTATTCTAAAGTTTCTTTTCTGTTAGCTCTAATATCTGGATCAATATGGACCTATTTCCATATCTGGTTTTTCTTTGGATTTTTGGACATGTTCTGTATTTTGGCATGCCTGGTAGTTTTTAAATTAAATTCCAGGCATTGTATATAAAAACATTGTGGTGGCTCCAGATAATGTTATCTTCCTCTAGCCAGGATTTACCTTTCTTCTGCTAGGCAGAGTTGGGGCTGTTTCTTAATTCAAGTAAAGACTATATTTCAATTTTGGTAAAGCTCATTCTACTCCTGGTTCACATTTACCCACAGGCCTAACCTTCCTGAGAGCTTACGGAGTTCACTGTGTCCCTCTCCCAGGCAGGGCCTGAAGCCTAATTCTTTTCTCCTAAACAATTGAGGTTCCTAAAAACTCAGCTCTTCTTTGCAGTTTATCTACTTAGCTTCTAAGCCTCCTGGTCTTGCTTCAGAAATTGGCGTTTATATTAAGGGAAAAGTTGGCTGTATGTCAGGCTTAGTTTTCTATTCCTCACCTTGTTACCAGTAACTTGGCTCTTAAAGTCTCAAATTTTGACTCTTTAGCCTCACAAAACAATGAAAAATTCTGCATATTTTTCTGTCCCTAGCAGTGGTCTTCTGCCTGGGTGCAATTTGGATTTGCAATCTTTTGCTCCAAATTCAGAATCATCAAAACAGTTGTGCAATTTCAGTGTGTTTTCTAGTTCTTTCCTTCTCAGAATCTTGTCTTGTGTTCTGCTTGTTTCAGCAGCTTGCTGATGCCTTTAAATATATATATTTTTTAATCCTGAATTTTAAATGGTTCTTGAAAATGATGACCCGCCATCCTACTGGATGTCTTTTGCAGGGGAGAACTGTTTGTGTCAGCATCTAAGACATATATATGGGATACTGTTTGAGGTACAAGGAGTGCAAAGGCAAATAGAGTTGATAAATTCTTGGGGTAGATTCTCTTCTATACAGGAATAGGGTCTTGTTATGGGTCATACTGTATATCCCTCAAAAAGATAGATTGAGATCCTAACTCCCAGTACCTCAGAATGTAACCTTATTTGGAAATAGCATCATTGCAGATTTAATTAGTTATTATGAGCTTATACTGGAGTATGGTGGGCTCCTAACCCAATATAACTGCTCTTCTTATAAGAAGACAGCCACATGAAGACCCAGAAACACAGGGAGAATGCCCCGTGAAGATGGAGGCATGAATGGGAGTGATGCATCTAGAAGTTAACAAATGGCAAGGATAGACAGCCGCCATCAGAATCTAGGAAGAGACAAGGAAAAAAATCTTCCCTACAGATTTCAGAGGGAGCTGATCTCCTGACACCTTCAGTTTTGACTTCTAGGCTCCCAAATAGTGAAACAATAAATTTCTGTTGTTTTCAGCCACTCAGTTTTCAGTACTTCGTTACGGTAGCTCTAGAAAACAAATACAGGCCCCTTGTCTTTAGAAGTCAGAGAAGCTACTCTGAATAAGAGAGGAAGAATAATTAGGAACTCTTGTGAGATACAGAGGGGAGGGGGCCGGGAGGAAGAGAGACAAGAAGTTAGAAATAGTGCTTTGGCACGATGCTTTATGTTGTCAATACTGTTTGTGACATTCTAACTCTATGAGACATCTTAGAAGTGGTACTTAACCGATAAAGAGATATCTTGAAGTAACCAGAAAAAAAAAAAAAAAAAGAGCACTGTCTATGTAATTGTGAGATAAAACCAAATTAAGATAAATGGGTGTCAGAGGGCAGAAGAACCCTGAAATTTCTAAGCCCGTGGCATTCCGAGACACCTTAGGGAAAGTTTTGGAATTCTGCTGGCTCTGGGAGTTTTTTCGGTGGGAGTGAGGAGGATTATCTTTTAGAAATTTTACCTTGAACCCTAGAGTCATGACTATGAGTTATTCATATATTCACGCACTCAAAATTTGTAGCATTTAGTTCCTTATTAGCTGTATTCTTTAGTATGCTTTCAGAAGACTTTTTTTTTTTTTTTTTTTTTTTTAAGCAGTGTCAGCTATATTACTCAGGACAGGCTGGCAGTGCTGCAAGAATAAATTCATTCTGAAATCTCAGAGGTTTTAACAAGGTTTATTTATTTTTTATGTAACATCTAATGTGGAGAGTAATGAGAGATATTCTGCTCTACGTGGTCACGCAGGTCCTCAGTATAATGGAGGCTCCACTACCTGGATTATCATCGTTCACTATGGCAGGGGAGAAGAGAACACAGAAAATTGTGTCAGCTCCTAAACTCTTTGGTGGTCTGAGTGACACAACTTCTTTTGCTTATGGCCTATTGACCAGAACTCGTCATGTGATGCACTCCACTGCAAGGAAATGGAGAACGTATGGGAACACACAGAATATTTTGACAAGCATTATCGTCTCTGCCCTTCCACCTTAGCCGGTAAATATTACTATTATTATCCCCGTTGAATAGACAGGAACATTTGAAGTCTAGAGAAGTAATGTGCCCAAAACCACGCAGCTAGTGAGCTGCAGAGACAGGACTCAAACCCCAATCTGAATTCATAAGCACTGTGGCATATTATACGGAGTGGAGAGTGGTCAATATGCTTTGACTTTTGGCTTTCCTAGTGCTCCTCCCTCTGTCCCCCATGCAGTGGGGATTTCTTTATAGTATTTCTGATGCCTAAAGTACCACGTCAGGAATTGTTGCATGAAACGTCTTTTGCTCATTTTTGGAAAATCAACAAAACAGATTATTTTCCATGAAATATTTCCTAGCTACCTTAGTCTATTCAGGCTGCTATATCAGAATACCAATAATTGGATGGCTTAAACAACAAACATTTATTTCTCAAAGTTCTGAAGGCAGGAAAGTCCAAGATCAAGGTGCCAGCAAATTCAGTACTGGTGAGAACCTACTTTGTCATTTGTAGTCAGTGGTCTTCTCACTCTGTCCTCAGAGGGCAGAAGGAGCTGGGGTCTCTTATATAAGGAAACCCATACACAGGGGCTCTACCCTCATGACCTAACTATCCCCCAAAGGCCCCAAATTCCTAATACTACCACACTGGGGGTTAGGTTTCCATGTATGAGTTTTGAAGGACACAAACAATCTATAGCACTAGCTAGCTAAAACTGAACTCTCCTTGCTCTGAACCCTCATTACACTTGGATTGCATCTCAATAAGAGGGAATTGGGGGATATTAATTTTTCCATAATCCCATAATTCTGTAATATCTGTTGGCCTCCCTACCATACGTACAACACACACACACACACACACACCTCTTTACTATGTGCAATTGGCATGTCCTCAGTCTTATGCATAGTGCTGGGCAAATATGGATTTTTATTTCCCTTCTAAGCAGACTGTGGCTCCTAAACCACTTCTGTGTAGCAATTTGGGTACTGCTGTTCACACGTTTGGGGGTTCACTCTTTCCTTAAACAAGAAGTTTTGAGTGCATAACTTGTGCTACTCACTGTGGGTGCAGCTGTGAGTAAGATGCATGTAGTCCCTCTTCCTATAGAGTAAAGGCAGGACCAGTAAATACACAAAGAAGGGTATAATTACTTGTAACCTTCCCATGGTTGATTTCCCCAACTTAATTGCAAATTTCTTGAAGGCATTAGGCAAATCTTATACTTGTTGGGTCCTTGCACCATGCTTGGTTGAACTCTCAGTAACTCTTGGTTGATTGTTAATTATTTGACCATCTGGACCTGAGAAGAAATTCTAGGACTTCTTGGCAGAAGGAATTCTCTGAGCCTGACATGGATTCTTACCTGGCTCCAGCTTTTTTCTAGTTTTTTCCACTGAGGAACACGCTCAAGTTTTTGAGGTTGGTTTTGATGTGGTCAGAGGTTAATTTATTCTATTACAGAACCTATGTTCACCCGTGAAATTCAAAGTATTAGGCTGAAGTCAGAGGTGCTATTTTCTATAATCGAATGAAGTTAAGCAGGTGGGTATGATATGGTTTCTAATGCAGGTAATACTGCTGAGCTAGCACAATGCTGGCTCCATCTTACAGACCCCTGAGCAGGAACTTGTTTAAAATAAGCTACAGGGCTCTTTTAACTAAGTTAAGTTCTCCCCTACTTTCTGACCCCCGAGCAGAGCAGGTTTCATCTTATATTCCAAGGCGACTCACTTGTGTTATCACACTCGGGACTTGGTTAAGGGAACTTTTATTGCACTACAGCCTCTCATACTGCCTGGAATTCTCTTGTCTTGTTACTTAATAAGGTTAAGGGCTGCATTGATCTTAAAGTGACCACACAGCCCCAAACCCAGCAACCTGCTGAGAATAAGGCTGAAGCTTTGGCAGAAAGAGCTGTGCCTCTTAACTGAGAGAATGGGCTTATAGAACACCATGGAAAGGAGGAAGCTGGCAGGAAGAAAATAAGGTCACAACCTTCACCATTCTCCTTTTTATGCCAGCCAATTATTGATATAGTTTAAGAGTGTCTTCGTTGAGCAAGGCGTTTTCCCCTTACATTATGCTACTGAGACAAAGGCATGTTTGCTGTATGTTCACACAGATCGCTACATTTTTGGCCTCTTTTGCTTTTAAATTAGGGGTGTGTCCTGATAAAAGGAAGCAGTTGCCTCCCAGAATGTGAGCATTACTGTTGCCAGCATGTTTTTTTCATGTGAATGGGGGACTAAATAGAATATGACCCTGTAAGAAGTTTTTATGCTCAATTCGTGGTCAAGACTCTTTCCGTTGTCAAGAATACAAATGGAAGTCTGTGATGCTTTGTTAACATTGTTTGTTTCATGTGGGCAAGAGTCAGCCTATAGATGTGTTCTTAAAATAAAAATCTAAACTACCTGGAGAAACAGTTTACCTTCTAACTTACTTTACTGTCTTAGTTCCCTGTGACTGCTGTAACAAATTACTGCAGATTCAGTGGCTTAGAGCAATGCAAATATATTATCTTACTGTCTGGATATCGGATGTCCAAAATGGATCCCAAGGGCTAAAGTCAAGGTGTTGGCAGAATGCTTTTTCTTATTTCCCTGAAGGCTCTAGGAGAATCTGTTTTCTTGCCTTTTCCAGCATCTAGAGACCATCCATGTTCCTCCATCTTCAAAGTCAGGAGCACTGGGCCCAGTCTTTCTCACACTGTCATCTCTCTGGCTCCCCTTTATCTTCCTCTGTTCTTTTTTGAGGACTCATATGATTACGTTGGGCCCACCTGGGTAAACTAGGCCCTCACCCTAATTGAGGTCAGCTGATTAGCAACTTTAATTTCATCTGCAGCCTTAATTCCCCCTTGCCAAATAACCTAATATCTTTGCAGGTTCTGGAGATTGGGCTGTGGACATCTTTGGGAATGCTATTATTCTGCCTACCGCAGGAATTAGGAGGTCCTTGTTGTCTTTTAAAATTTGATTTTGATAAGTCCAGGGCCTGCACCCTGGTTGTGGATTTTTATCTGTCAGATATGTAACAAAGAATCTTTAAATTCAGATCTTTCCAGAGTCTTCACTGGTCTCAATTCAGTGTCATTTTACAATATTCTGGATTTTGCAGCTTAAGCAATTAGATATAAGCATTGATTATCAACCAACTATTTCCTGAGGTTAGAAGCTGCTGGAGAATTGCTTATTGATTATGCATGACTATGGCATGATTATTTTTGCTTTATTGAAGGTCTTTGCAGTGATATTAAGATAGGATTAGATCCAAACTTGTTTCCAACACGACTTAATATTCCCAGAGCACCATTCCCAATAGGCTGCTTCTTTGAATTTCTAATCTTTTCCCAGACACAGAGACTGGAAGCTTTGGTGTCATCTCTGACATTCCGAAGTGTCTGTTTTAGTTTCCAGGGCCCTAACACCCATGATACACCAGTGCCCTGATTGTTGCAATAGCTTCTAATCATCTGCCCTGATTCCAGGCTTTCACCCTCCTTTCCTCCTGCACACTCAAATCAGAAGAATTTTTCTAAAATATCAGTTTCACAAATCATTCATTTTTGTTGCAATATTTACTAGCTGTGTGACCTTGCAATATTAGTTGACCTCTCTGTGAGGTGCAGACAAAAACAAAACAGAGCTAATGTACAATGTCTTCCTCTAAGGTTGTTGTGAAGATGAAATGAAGTTTAATACACGGAAGGTGCTTCAAACAGTGTCAGGCATATATTAAGCCCTCAGCAGACATTTGCAGATATCATTATGATTATCACCAGTACAATTAAGATATCAACCAGTATGAATACCTCTGCTCTTGTCTGAATGGTCCCTCCGGCCCAGGGCCCAGGCACCTCCTGTGCAGAAATCAGCCTCTCCCCTGGTTTCCCTTCATCTTTTCCCTGCTCACCACCCACGACCCTTAGACCCAGCACTTCTTATCTGCTCTTGGGCGAGGAAAGGTGGGAAGCCTTCCTTTATCTCACAGAGCCTTTTTACCTGCATCCCCTCTGGGCCGGAGCTTCTGAGACCTAAAAGGCCAGACTTTGAACATCAAAGAAAGCTTCTTCTCTTCTTTTTTGTTCTGACAACACTTCCTGAGTTGGAAGCTTCACTGTTTGGCTTCAATGGGGAAGGTACCACAGTATAAGTAAGGAAGATACTAGGAATCCCCTGAATCTTGCGCGCGCGCGCACATACACACACACACACTCACACGCAAAATTATTAAATTATTATCTGGCTTGAGAAGTGTTTTGAATAACAACAGCATATGTATTAAGCTCTTTTTGTGGTGGAGGCCCTGTCTTAGGCTGTGCTATCTCGTTTCTGGCTCCCCTTTCACGGGTCCCCCCCTCTGACCTCTGCTTTACTTCCTGATCCTGGATTTGCATCCCTACCACTGACACTTTGATTCTGCTCTTTCCTTTGTTTGAATTGTTCTCCTGTTTTTCTCCATTTACTAACTATATCCTCTCCATCTTTTTGGCCCATCCATAGCACTGACCACTCTAAAACTCATGGCTCCTCTCTCAGCCAGGCACTGTGAGAGATAAAAGTAAAGCAAAAGGAAAGGATCTTGCCACTGAAAAGCTAACCAAGGAGATAAGGCCAATGCAAGACGCAATAGAGAAAACTCCACAGTACTGTTACGTTGTGGGATAAAAATTATAATTGGTGTACGAGTGTCCAGAAGGCACGTCAAATGACCAATTATAATCCTAAATCAACACAGAACTGACCAAATCCTTTCATCCTTGAAGCAGGTTTCCGTTATGAGTTTATGAACCTATTCCAGTTACTAGGTATAAATTAGTTCAGGAGCTTTCCACTTTCAGCAAAGCGGATATAGATATATATACGAAGCAGGATTTACAAACCATTTTTGGTCATGATTATTTCCACCAAAAGATTCACCCCAAAATTTCTTCTAAGGAGCAAAGCTTATTTGCTACATAGATGTAAAAAATGATTTGATTTGCAAAATGGTTTTGCTTGCATGGGATTTCAGGACATATAGCCATTGTATTAAAATGAGGCCAACCTGTAATTAGCTTACCAAATAGCCTGGAGTGCCAGGGGTGCATGCAGTTCCCCAGTAACCTTCGTTCATTCCTGAGAAGTCATCGGAATTTCAGTTTTGGTAGGAGGTATGAGTAAAGCATGTCCAGGAGATAATTAACGGCCCATATTCATCAATTCAGATGCCCTTAGGGGAGTCTCACCTCCATCTTTACTCATTTATGACTTTATTTATGAATAATGAGTCACTACAAAAAGAGTGTTTGAGCCAAAGAAAGGAGAGCTCTTGAAACTTAGATTGGTTCGGTCTCTAGAGCAAGGGTTCTTAAATGAGATTCTGAAATCATGGATGAGTTTTAGTGGAATTCTCAAGCACTGGAAATTGTAAGCCAAGAGTTGTGTGTGTATATATGCGCTTCTTGTGAGGAGAGCACCATAGCTCTGGTCAGACTTTTCAGAGGGATGCGTGGCATCCTTCCCAGACGGCACTCCTTATGCCCCATGGCTAAGCTCTCGGAAGTTTCATGAACCAACAGGATTTCTATTCCAATCTTGTGTATCAGACACACCTGGGGCAAAGTCAGCTAGGCATCCACGCTCTCTACCCTTCTTCGTCTTCCCCTTCTCCACCTTTCCTGACTCTGGCATTGACATTTGCCTGTTTGGATTCTGAGAACTTGACTTTATATGGAGTTTCATTACATACATTTTCCTTAGTATGGTCAAATGACAAAACTAAAACAATGCGTTTGAGGCCTTTATTCAAGGGAAAACAGTCGGTGCGTTGGGGCAGCGCTCCCTAGCACAGGAGTGCTCTTCCCAAGGTATTTTGGACAAGAGCAAGTTTTGAGTATTAGAAGAGGCAGTGTGGAAACAGGGCGTGATTGGCTAGGAGGCTGGGGATTTCCTTATAAGGGGAGCAGGTCCTATTTTCTAGAATGAGATGCGCTCCCTGAAGCTGAGTTGGAGAATTGTGATTGGCGTTATGTTTCCCCGACAGCGAGGCATTCACCGTAAGTGCAGGCTGACTTAGGTTTAGATTTGTGACATGGCCTGGGCCTCTAGGGTGGCCTTCACGTTATGGGTCCCGATATACAAATTAACGTTCTCAGTGTGGATTTCGTTCTTCATGAGCATGAGTGCCTTGAGAAGGGACTGCCACATTTGTCATTCTTGCAGTTGCCTGCTGGTGTGAGTTGTACAGATTTCTCTTTCAAAGTGCTCTAGTTTTTGCCAGGGATATATTTCAGGGCACGGCCCTTCTCAAGTCTACTTATTCAGCGATTGTGAGATTATTTGTATCACTTTCATTGGTTTATTTTGACTGTCATGTAATTTTTTTCCTGCATTAAAGTTTGAATTACTTAACAGGATACCCTTGTATACCTTTTTGTGAGCATTGTCTCAATCATTAGATAGAAAATAGCTCCATAAAAAACCTAAAGAGGATCAGGGGAACAACCATATTGTAGAATAATTAATGAAGGAAAGACACCTTGTAAGGTTATGTTATGATAATGAATGTTAACTGTTGAGGTAATTGAGCCCATTGTAATGGGATTTGATGTTGTTTTAACATAAATGCCTATCAATTTGGAAAAGGGAAATACAAAACTCTTTCCCATTGAAATTGATTGTAATGACATTTTTTAGAAATAACCCTACAGATTTCTTTTCAGGAACAAACTACTCTCTAATAGATTAGTGTAAGACTTTTTTTTTTCTGTCTAGAAAGACGCTTTTCCAGTATTTTCAGACCTATGACTGTATTTACCTCTTCCAGTTTCAGGGAAATTGCAGTGTGTGTGATGACCATTCTTCCTTTCCATAGGTAGGTGACTTTTTTTGCTGTTGTTAAGGAAAAAAAAAAAAAAAGCTCACACTGTAAACATGGGTACCAAAGGAAAAAACACGGATCAATGATTGCCTTACAGAAGTTCAGGTAAGATGGGTTTCCTCTTACTGTAGAATGTCCCGATTTTCATCAGCCTCAACTAGAAATGCCAGAAATACATATGTGAATCGATTGGACATGTGAGAGAGAGTGTGTGTGTGTGTGTGTGCGCGCGCACGCGCGCGCTCGTGCGCCTGTGTGCGTGTGCGCGAGCGTGCGTTGTATGTGTTGGGAGTCGTTAACTTAGCAGGTTATTGAGAAGAAGCAGAACGATTGCTATTGGCCCCGCGGTGCTGCAGGAAGATTTTGATAGATGCTATTTACTGTTGTCGAAAATCTGACTCAAGCCTTCTGGAGAAAGGTCATGAGTGACACCCAACAAATCACTTTTATGTTGTAGCTGATGTGAAAGTCAAATGGAAATGGTTTTTAAAAGTCAATCAGAGCAGAGCTCACTGAAAGTCTGGTTAAAATAACTTTCCCCAAACTTTCCAGTTTACGGGCTAAAAAGCCATGACCAAACATCATGAAAGAGAAAAGATCTGGCTTCAGTAAACACTGTGGGAATAAGGGCCTGGAAAAGAAATTGTTTTTCAGGACAGTGCAGCCTTTCCAGAGCCAGGGCAGCACGGCCCCCTTCAGCTTCGCCTCAACAATGTGGACACTTAGCACAGAATGCTGCCAGCGCCACTGGACCAAGCCTGCCAGGCGGTGACTGCTAGCTCAAGCATAAAGACCTAGGGAATTGAAGTCCGTGATTAGGAAATTGAAGACTGGCTGAAAACTTGAGATTTCCTGTACTTAGCTGGGGGGACTCGTGAGAGATTTGATTGGAATGCACACCGAGAGGCCCGCTCTTTTGTCTCTCCTGCTCTACACTGGACTGAAGTGGTGGGGTGCCTTCCAGCGCCCTTATTGGGTTTGTCTCTGAAGATTTAAAGCATTCAAAAGTAAAATTCTATTGATCTGAAAGGTCAGGAGGGACGGGAGAAGGCATTACAGGTTTAATTTCCAGTTCTGGATGACTTCCTAGTACTTTACCTCCTTGACTCAATACCTTATCCATAAAAATGAAGGAAATATTAAAAAGAAAGAAAGAAAGAAAAAAAGAAGGAAACATTCCTGAGACACAATACAAGTGAAAAAAAGTAAACATGCTAAATGCTTCCAAAAGAAGTTAGTAAAAATATTGTTAATATTGTTTCAGCCCAAAGCCTGTAGAACTTACTACTACAAATAAAAAGCAAAAGTAAGACAAGAAATTGTATACAGTAGTTAATTATGGTTAACCTGAACATAAAGTATCTTTTAACAGAGAAGAGCAAGTTGGGGCTCCACCATAGACCTGGAGGCGTACAGTGAAATCCACATATCTAAATGGAAAAATAAAAGAGGAAGAGTCCAGACCAAATTGAGTCTATAGGAACACCAAGAAACAGTCCATTGCAAGTAACTTGGGTGCAGCTAACAGGTGTGTGGCAAGATGTGAACGTGTGAAATGTGGCTTCTGTGTCTCTGGAAGCCCCGATGACAATGAGATGCTTTCCTCTTCACCACTGTGAACTCCTTCCAAGCGAGCCCTTTGATTAATTCTGCCAATTTTGTGTACTGCCAGAGTTATTTTGATTTAGTGGCATTTTAAATCCATCTCCTGTGTTTTCTTCTTCGGTCTAAAGTTAGCATAGCCAGAGCACTTTGATATAGAGTTACCCTGTGCTTCTGAACTTCAGTCTGAGAGAGAGTCCTACTGCGGTGCATCTGACTTTCCTGATATAGAAGAAGACAGAGCTGAAGAGCATCTGTAATGGAAAACATTTTACATAGTAAAGATAGATGGCCCTGCTCTCTCCTAGGTCATATTTCATATTCAACGTCAGTTTCATACTCCAGCCTTCCTCTCTCTTCTCTCCATTTGGTACTTTCACACCGGGGTTCTTTCCAGTCATTTCCAGCTACCTCAGTTCCCACATTGGTGGTGGGACAGTACTGTTGACATTCTAACAGCCTAGTGATGACAAGAATATGTGTTGTCAGAATGCTAGAAAAAATGCAAAGGCAAGGAAGGAAGCTGTGTCTTACTCATAATTATGTCCCTATGCCTAATATTCCTGCCTAAGGTGCCCAACCCTCTCCCTGGCCCATGTTAGGTGCTAAGTATGCATTTTTCTAGTGGAATAATTTCGCTCTGTGGGTGAAATTGCCAATGACCAAAATTAATGATAAACCCCAAGGTCCCAGAATCATCTTTTAAAATTGGATGTTTCTGGTTTTTAGGTGGAAAAGATATTTATACTATGTTTGTAATTAGCACCTAAGTCGGGGAAGGCCATACTCCAATTTTGGGGGTTCTCTCTGTTCATTCCATGTTTCTTGTAGGTAATTATAAGTAATGGGGATGATTTCCTGTTTTGATTTGGTCAGTAACATTGTCAATACTATATAATGTTACATTTTCTTTCCTGGACCTTCCTTTTTATTTTTGATAGTGCTTCCATCCTGCCAGCTTCTTATGCCAAAGACTTTGGGGTCATCCTATATTTCCTTTTTTCTCTCACTCCCATATCCATTGAGTAAACATATACTATTGTCTCCACTTTCCAAATATCCAGAAAATGATGCTCTCTCATTATCTTAGGTTCAAGCTGCCACTCTCTCGTCTGGATGGTCACAGTGACCTCCCAACAGGTCTCCTGTAGACTTTCTCCAGCACAGCAGCCAGAGTGATTCCTTAAGACTGTTTTAAGTCAGATCTTTAAACTCCTCTGCTCAAAAACATTTCTGGCTCCCCATTTCACTTGGAGTAAAAGCCGAAGTCCTTACAGTGGCTTCAGACCTGGCCTACGTCATCTCTTGGACTCCATCTCGGACCTCCTTTTCCTCCCCGGTGTCCTCCTACTGACCACACGTGTCCCTGCAGGGCCATGAGGACGCTTTCCGCCCTGAACTCACCTTTCCTCCCACACGGAATGCTCTTGCCACACACACCTCCACCGCTGGTTCCTTGACCTCCTGCAGGGGTTTACTCAAATGTCACCGTCTCCAAAAGTCCTTCACTGACCACTGTATTTTAAATGGCCCCTCTTGACATTCCTATCCCCGCTGTATTTTTCTTCGTATCACTTATATCATGTGACATTCCTGTCTTTTACTTATTTATCAATGGTGGGTCTCCCCCACCAGAAGGCGAAATCCCTAAAACCTGAAGTCTTCTTCTGCACTGTTCCCTGCTGTGTCCCTGGAACTCATCAGGGAGCTGGCGCATTAAATATTTGCTAAATGAATGAATCGAACACTTTCCTATTGTTTGGACCAAGCTGCAATGTTTGTCTCGATTACTCCAGCTTTTCACAAGCCAAGTAGACTGATTTGTTCCATGATAGTGCTTAATAATATGATCTAATAGATATTTAAAAGTAGATGACAGAAAGAAACTCCACCAGGCCTGTACTCCTCAAATGAACACAGCTCTGTATGTAATTACTTTAAGCTCCATGCAAATCAAACTTATTGATTTAGAATTGCATGCTTTTTTATTGAATTGCCTTTAAAAAGTTATTGGTACTCTGTTACTTCTCTGAGCCCATCTACTCAGATTCATCATACTTAGAAGTCTAGAGGGACAGTCATATTGCCTGGCTATCAGGGAGAAAAAGATGCAAGAGGTTAGGAAAGAGGTGGAAAATATGGTTATGGGAATACACAGGTGGAGGAAACCAGCTGTAGTTGGTTATTTATTATATATAAGGGACATTTCGATGTTTGAAAATTATGACAATGTGTAACCCTGGAAAATATTAGTTAAATCATCATGTCAAATTATTATGAAAAGGATGGTGCAATCTTTTCTGAACATTTATTAGCCTTGCTGACCAACTGGAGAAAACTGTAACAATATTTTTCATAAACAATAGTGACCAAAGAAAAGTAGACCCCTTAAAGAAAGAGCTGACTGCTCTTGAAATCCCATTAAAGTGCCAACTGCATTCCAGAGTCCACTAATAAGCCTAATTAATGGCATCCTGTCTAGGTATTAATGAGACAACTCTTTGACATGGTCTTTGGCTTTGTAACAACAAAATATACAAAGAACAGTAAGATGTGAAAAATAGAAATAGACAATGCTTGCCTCTGTTACTCAGCCCATGAAACTTTGAAGTCACTTGAGTTTTCTAGCTGAAAATGCTTTAGTAGAATTAATTGCTCATGTGAACTGAGTTCCTTTTACCTTTAAATTGTTATTTAAACACATTTATGTTTTTATATTTATGTGGGCGTTGGAATATAATCAAAGATATAAATATAGTAAAATGCTTTATTTGGTATAGAAGTATTATTAGGTGACCTTCTACATTCAGCTCAGTCAGAGGTATTTTTTCTTATTTAACCCATAAAATTATCTGGATACCCAGTATTTTTGGAAGTCCAATTTAGTTTCCTTCATAAAACACTAATTTAAAGAGCTTATATCCTGACAGTCTAGTATTTTCCCCCTTATTTAAATAATGTTTAATTTGCTGGTTTTAAAATATGATAAAAATTCTATAGTGAAGACAGATATTAGAGGAATGCTTTTTTTTCTTCCATGTTTATAAATTTTTCTAAGTTTTCCATTCATGTTATCACCAACTAATACTGGGTCAAGTTTATACCTGCCCATAATATTTTGTAGCTTAGGATACAATGGCTGTTAGACACTTGCCCCCTCCATCTCGATGATTACATTTATATAACAAAATGTGTGACAACAATGGAGCTGTGCATAGAAAAGACTGACAACCATATTGACTACCATTGCAAACCCTGAGAGATAGTGTCACATTTAGTATTTGAGAAGGAGAGAGGAAGGGATGGTATTGGATGGGTATCAAAATATGTAGCCATTTGAAGCCCATTGAATTGGTTTTCTTCAATCCATTTTCATTTCCTTGTAATGATTTTCGTAAACATTGATACCTAGAGCCTGTGTCTTTGCAGGGGTAAATTTTTCTCTTTGCAAAACGAGAATTGTTTTAAGGGGATTGTTCTTAAGTTGAAACAAATAGATACCAAATAGCTGGGGTTCTAACCCCACCTTTGCTACTATCTGTGTGACCTTGGGCAAGTAAATTAATTTCTGTTTGGCATAGTTACCTCATCTGTAAAATGGGGATATTACCTGCATCTTCCCTGAAGTCATGATATAAAGATAAAATGAGCAAATGTATGTGACATGGTTAGAACAGTGCCTGAAACATAGTAAGCTCTACTGAATGAATGAATGAATGAATGAATGGGCTTTAGAATCAAATATATCAGGGTTTGAATCTTTGTTTCTCTAATTATTAGACATATGATCAGTTTCTTTCCCAGTTTCGTTTTCCTCATCTGAAAAATCAGGGAAATAATTTCTGTCTCCTAGGATTGTTGGGAAACATCAAATGTAATTACACTTTTCACTACTAGAGTGGAAAACCTATACATTTAATTCTCTGCACTGTTAGGAGAATGTGGGAAAAGGGGTCATACTCTATTAGCAGGAGTATAAATTGGTGCAACTATTTTGAAGGACAATTTGGCAATATCTCTTATCCATTTAAATGTATGTATTTTTGTCCATCAATTTTACTTCTAGAAGTTTATGTTATTGCACCATGTTTACAGTAGTAAATAACTAGAAATAACTTAGGGAATCAGTAGGGAACTAGTTAAATAAATGATAATAAATTTGTATAATGGAATTATATGCAGCCATGAAAAGGAATGAGATAGATACACAGATCTGGAAAGATATCCAATATGTATTATTATATTAAATAGCTAGTTGAAGAATAGTATATGATAAGTATCATGTACATATACATGCATATATATATACACACATACAGTAAGTATATATAAACATAAAGATATGTAGTATCTTGTATGTAACCAGCTTTATATGCTTCACTAATTTTGTACACAGATAAATGCATCTTTCTTATTTTTCCCATTAACTGCTCGTATCTACCTGTCCTAATGAATTGTCCAAGAACTCCAGGGTTTATGCAAGTTCAAAGGGTTGTGTCATTCCAGCTCTTAACACCAGGGGGAGCCAGCACAGCAGCGTCTGCTCAATCCTCTTTTGGCCTGGCTTTTCCTGTCCAGGCTAAATTGTACCGACTGGTCCTAGTACCAGCTGCCAGGTTACACTTTTCCATGGCTTTTGGGATGCCTCACTCTTCCAGGATCCTGAGAAGCTACGATGGCCTGTGTTTGTACTGGGGAGGGATAGCTGTTTTAGTTTGTACCCACAGGCTCAGTCGTTCTCTAAATCACAAGTCTAGTCTTAGCCACATGTTCTACAGGAACCCTTCAGTGGAAGCCCATTGACTAGTGATGAGCTGATGTCCTTTTGCCCTCCTGGTGAGGCCTCAGTGTGCTTTTCTGATGGAAACACCCAGTCAGCCACCCAACCAGTTTCCCTGACTTCAGGCAGAGGTTGAACTCTAGGTTTCCTCTTTCCAAGAGACTAAGGGGACAGTGGCCCTTTTTCACATTGGTCCATCTTCCGTGTACCAAGGATAGGAGTGGCTTTTGCTAAAGCAAACATGTCTGAATTGTCCCTTCCACTCTCATCCCAGGATGCTGGCCTTGTGTTTGCAGAACTATAAGCAGATACTTTTTCATTGCAGAGTGAAGATGTCTCCTTCAAGGTGACTTCCTGGATCTGCCTGTTCAAACAGGTAACAACTTGGGGGCAATGGGTGCTCATCCCTGACTTACTAGGCATTCCATTTGTCTGAATATTTCTATTTCTCATGCATGCAAGTTTTTGTTTATTTATTTGCTTGCTGATGATGCATATGTGTACAGAAACTCCCTAGAGGAACTACTATTGATGCTATTTGTCTATGAGAAGTAAGAATGCTTGTTAGGAGGAAGACTTATTTTTTAACCTTATACCTTACATTTTTGCTTGGATTTTTAAAAATGTACTTTTTTATACAAATAAAAACAAAAATAAAAAGATTTTTGAGAATGAGAAACTATATTTCTCAGCATATGACAAATATTAAAAAATGATTTTTTCCTTTCTCTACCTGTCACTGACATTTCTGTGACCCTGTTATTTGGACAAGGGTGGCTGAGCAGATCTAACATGTCCAATATTCATGAAAGTGTTTGACTGTAGTAGAAATATGAGAGAAGGGTCAGAAAAGACTTGAGCTGTTTCAACATGGGCCAGTGTGTATGGGTATTCTTAACCATACTCTTTGCTCACAGGGATGCCATGTACAATTGTATAGGATGTGCACTAAATAAGAGTGTCATGTCTAAGGGGTATGTTCATATAATAGGCATAGTAAATTGGTATATTTATCACTACCTTTGCTGGGAAGATACAAAAAGTGTCCTGTTCTGACAAAATTATTATATTATGACAATCTTATAACAGATGGAACTAAAGCATGTGGGCATTGTAGAGCAAATGATAGCAAGCCACTGCGGGAAATGATCATTTCCAACAGTGATGGAGGCCATTCTCTGCTCTTCTCTGACTTCCATTCACTTTTGTGGTTGTGCTGTCATGTGCCACCCAATCCCTCTCCTGTAGGAGGAGAAAAAAACAAAAACAGGATGGCGTACACTTTCCTCTTCTCTGAGCCTTCTTCTCAAACAAGATACCTCCAGAATCAGTGGATGAGTTTATTGTCATTTTCTGTGAACCAAGCTAGAAGTTCTCCTACAGTCCTTGCTTATATCAAAGTGCTCTTAAGAAGGGTGTGACTCAGTTTAAACTAGATTAAATTTTTGTACCTTCAGATACAAGATTATCTTCAAATTGTTGTAGACTTTGAATGACAGGGAAACTCAATAGGGTTAAGAACGTTTGCTTGAATTTATTTTTTGGTGTATTTATCAAAACATAAGAACTGTTTTTAGGGTACCACTTTGAACTTTCCAAAGATTAATTTTTTAATACATTGGTGTATATTAATGTTTGTATATATTATTTAACTTTAGAGTTTATTTGTAATATTATCATTGATAACTGTCCTTATATCCTCAGTGTGTAAACTATTGTACTCAGACTCTAAAAAAACAAAGTGCTACAAAATTCTTGAAGTTTATGCACTAAAAGGAGTACAGTTACAGGAGTCTAACTGTGCAACTCTGTTGGTCTTATCCAAGCACAACAATGAAATCCTCTGGTAACAATGTCTCTGAATGGGATATTAAATAGAAAAAAGGTTTTATCAGTTATGCCTCTTTCAGTAGTAAGGGGCAAAAACTCAAGTTGAATTGGCTTAAGCACAAAGAGAATTTATTGCTCCTACAACAGAAAGGTCCAGAAACAGCAAAGGCTTCAGGGTTGGCTTGATCCAGAGGCTCAACCGATATAATGAGGCCCTAATCTTTCTCCAGGTGAGTTTTATTCTTGTGTGTGTTTTTTTTAATACCAGCGAAAACAACTGTAAAAGCTTTAGACATGGACTTATCCAGTTTCAATTTCAACAGAAAAGAGCATGTGCTTCTCCCTTAGTCTTACTGTATCTAAGATTGATCATGCACCCATTCCTGAGATTATGATCTTCTGTTTGGCCAGGAGGGAATCACATGTCCACATCTGGAGTCAGGAATGGAGTCAACTCTACTGTGAACCTACAGTCTAAGATTGGGGGAGGAGCTGGTTCCTAAGAGGAATGTTAGGGTGTGGGTAACAGAAGAAAAGACACTGGGATGCAAAACGGAAAGGTGCCTACTCTAAAGGTAGAAATGTCTAACCAAAAGAGAGTAGATAGTCCAGGTTTCCAGTTGAACATTCCTCTCTAAGGTGCATAAGAACCAAAATAAAGAACAGCAGTCTGAGCATGGCTTGGGAATGTGTGGTGACGATGGTGGTTGTGTATGTCGTTCTGTTACACGTCAGTTCGTTAGATTCGCTTAAATCTTAGTGACTTTTTTTTTGGCTAGGTCTGATGGAAAATACATATAAAATTTTGTTTTTAAAATGGTTTTCCTTTTTAACTTCTTTATTTTTTAAGGTTAACATTTGCATCTCTCCCCACACCTCCCATCTTAGGTCTTTGTTGAAAACTTCGAAAAACCCAATAAAGTAAAGAGAAATGAACAAAAATCACTCAGACTCATCAGCTGAAGACTTTCACTGTTAGCATCTTGGTATATTTCCTTTTTACTGTTGTTTTATTTTGCATCAAAAATTACAGGAATGATTTAGAAAGATTACTGAAGTAGTGGCAATTGTGGGCCAGGAGCTTGGTATCTAAAGATTCAGATACAAATGTTTCAAGAGCTTTTAATGTATGAAAACAAACCTCAAAAGACAACTGCATTTTCTGATGCCGTGTTCTATGCTGCAGACAAGACATTATTCTTTCTTGGGATATGAACAGTTATTTCAGTGATATTGGCTTAAATCAAAGAGTCAGGTCAATCTGTCATATGTCCCTGAGTTTTCCAATCAACAGGATTTACAGTATTATTAATCACATTTTTATGTCATTTTATCAGCTGTAGAGGTCCTGGACAGGGCTCCTGTGAGAATATACAGTGTGTCATACATTTTTAATACACTGGATACTAGGCCTTCCACAGGGCTCCTCTCCATTCATATTGGTATATTCTTATATTAAATCATTTGTAGGATAACATGAAAGTGAAGCACGGCAGAATGCTGCTTTTACTTCCTTTGATGCTCTTTCCCCCTTTGCAAATAGAGACTGTCTTTAATAAAAGTTTGCCTAAGAGCAGGCCTCCCAGGTGCGTTAGCTGTGGGCCCTCCTGGCCCAGTTTCTCATATATTTGTGAAGGCCATGGTTCCCTTTCATTACTGAAAAAGATACAACTTCCCGTGTTCTTTTCACAGAATCCTGTATTAATGCCCTATGGTTCAGATGTTCAGTTTTGAATTCTTGTTTTTCGCGTTTGGTGACCACTAAAGTAGAAGCCATAAATCATGAATATTCAAATTCAACTATGGCAGAGTTCTCTAGATGCTACTTGTGTCCAGAATGTCTCAACCTTATTCTTGCCCCCTGAGTTTTAGGGCTGCCTACTCAAATGCTATCCCGTTCTTTTTTGTTCTTGAAGGCTCCAGTAATATCCCCTGATATTACTGGATGTTAAGTTGGAAGAATCCTATAAAGGCATCTAATCATGGAATTTTTAAGCGATCAGCATTCACTTTCTTCCCTCTTCAGACTTTTCATCACCCACTTGGCCAATCTGTAATGTTCAAAGTCACCTTATATTTCCTTTCCTCCCGGCAGCCCTCCACCAATCCTATACCAGGTGGTGTAAAGTTCTACCAATTCCATGGCCTTAGTGTTTTTAAACCCCTGCCCCCTTCCTGTTTCTCCAGCCCCATGTCTGGACAACAGCACCCTCTCTTCCGGGGGGGAACCAGATCCCCACCCTCACTCTGCACCTGTTTGGTTTGGATGGGACGGATCCCACTCTCCTCCCAGTCTTCAGGCCACGTCGTTGTCCATGCATGGGCTTGGGAGGACCCCTGAGACAGAAGCATTCCACCTCTATGGGGGGGTTCTAATTGGAGCTGCTTTTAACCATTTTTCCATCAGGTGATTAGAGAGTGTCTGGGAGCAGAGATGAGCAGGGTGAGAGGTGATTCCTGGAGACTAGGTGGGGTGGCTGGGATCTTGCCAAGCTGGCCTCTGGAGTGACTGAGCCATTACAGTCCCTTCTTTCCTTCTGTCAATTTGAATTCAGTTTCTGTCATTTGCAAACCAGAGTCCTGACCAATACACAGCCTATCAGCATTTAGGTATGTTCAATTCTAGTGAAAAAATCCTCCTTGATCATCTTCGGCGGCTGTCCTTTTCTCTCTTCTCCTTTATAGACAAAACTCTTGAGTGGCTTACCATAACTTTTACAGTGTCTTGGCTTCCCATTTATGCATCCAACTGCAGCCTGACTTCTGCCTGTTCCTCTCCCCGACCCCACTGACACTGGTGTCACCAAGATCCCAGACTCTCTCCTCACTAACAGGTCCTGAGGCCGCCACGCCGACTGATACCCCCAGCAGTATCGAGCAGTGAGGACGGCTTTCTCCATCCCTGACGTGAGAGCCAAGTGTTAACGGCCACAGTCACTGTGCTCACATCGCTGTCTAACTTCCAGTAGAGAACATTTGTCTTGGCACCTATGTAACTGCAGGTGAATGATTACAGGTAATTATATGTAGGTGATTAATAATTGTGAAATGAATGTGTGACGTGTACTAGGCCCTATCTCCTCAGTAGTGACACTCCTTAGGATACTTGATTCAGCTTAATGGAGGCAAACGCTGGTTGACTCACAGAAATTCAGGTAGATTTGGTGAATATCTGGGGTTACTATACCAAGCAGTGACAGAGGTCTTGCAAAGCTAACGCCTGCTCATGTTTTAGGTCTTAGCTCAGTGCCACTTTCTCAGGAAGGCCTACCTTAAACTTCCCTTGTCTTTGGGGTTGGAAATCCAAATGCAAATCAGGTAACACAGAGGAGTATGGTGGGAGGATATTATCAGGAGGGCAGCTTAAGCTGGACTCTTCCAACATAGATACCATATTTTGCATTAAAAACATGAAACAGTGCATCTTTTCTGCAAAGAAATATTCTGTCTCCTATTGTTCTGGGAGTGAGCTGCTCTCTCTGTCATCTCTTTATTTTCTCATTTCTGATAGTTTCATTGGTACTAAGACAGTGTTCTTGACCCTAAGTTAGGCAGCAAGTAAGCACGATGATCGTGGCCACCAGCACTTGGCTTCAATATCAGGGACAAAATATAAATGGTGGGGACTAAGGGACATTGGTTGTTGATGCCTCTTCTTCAGGAGTTTATTTACTACTCAACTTTGGCTGGAAATGTGGGTCCAGTTGTGTCAGATTTAATTTTTCAGACAAGGTGAAAAATATAGATTTTTATGGGGACTCTCTTCCTTTTAAAGTTTGGGTCAAATAAAACGAGCAGAAACAAACAAAATAAGCTGCGCCAACCATAGCTGGAGTTCAGATCTGGCTTACGAGTTTGCACTCTTTGTTTAAGGACTCAAGCTCTGGCTCTTGTTAATACCTCTTAACAGAAGTGGGCAGGTGGGTGAATGAAGCGTTGGTCTCTCTGCTTCCAATTGCTTCTCCCTTCAGTCTGTCTTCTTTGTAGTTAACAGAATGACCTTTATAAAATGCAAGTTGGATCATGTTGTTCCCACTTAAACACTAGCACCTGACTCTTCATTCATTACCTTTAGGTTAAAACACAAACCAACTAGTATGGCCTTGCGTGACTCTTCATCCTCTTAAACGCCTCACGCTCCAGGCACACTTGCCTACGTGCCACATCCTTGGATGGTTGAATCTGTCCTGATTTTGTTCTTACAATTCCCTCAGGCTAGGATGCTTTCCTCCTCATTCCTGCCGTATTCAATCATGCTTATCTTGCAAGTTCCATATTAGCTGTAACCTCCTCTAGGAAGCCTTCACAGATGTATGAGACAGAATGAATGGCTTTTTATGTCTTATCACATCCCTGTCCCCCTTTTTTATACCACTGGTATAGCTTTGTACCACTGATGTATATATCTGTTCCAATACAGATCTATTTTAAACTGTCTCTCCAACTGTGTTATGAAACACTCAAAGGTAGGGACCAGATTTGGGTCTCTTCTTGAGTAACCTCTTGTGTCTTATTGCTACTTTGCTTTTTTAACTTAATTTTTCATTGGCCTGTCAATGCCTTAGCTTGCCAGTTAAGTTGGATCTCATTAAGGTAGAGATTGTATGGCTCATAAGACATCTTACTCTGTTACATCTAGAGTACATGTTTAATAATTATCTTTTTAAAATATCTGAATGATTGCATCAAAGTCAACACCTTTTGGAAAAGAATAATGAAGATACTATGTAAGACCAGTGATTTGCTTTATCTTCTCTTTAAAATAAATTGATTCTAAGGACCATTAAACTGGGCTCATTATTCTTAATTGAGGCGAAATCCAGTTCAGTTTTATTTTTTAAAGTAAAAGACCATAATTATAGGTTTTGTAAGGAAATTCTGTATTTGTTACATTCACGTACATGAAGCACAGTGCTTTTCAAATCAGCCCATCCATACTGTATCGAATTGTTTTATGAGTATTTAAAAGCTTGCTGGCCTTCATACTTAAGCAGACCAAATTTCATCTTTGTTTGCACTGTTCATTTGCTTAGCAATGAATACTTTGTCCTGTCTCCTGCCTGCATCCAGTACAAAGGCACATGTCATTGGGATGTGATCGCTCTGCTACGATTATCACGGCTACACTGGAGACTCTTATCATTATCTGTGGAACACCTGTTGAGCTGTCCTGCGACAGGTTCTACTGTGGATCCATCTTAACCTAAGTGGTATCTAATATCTATTATTAGGGTTCTTTGGTTTCAAGAAGTAGAAACTGACTCCGCCCAGTTTTTATTAGATTGTCAGGTACTTCATAGAATCAATAGGCTTGATTTTCCTAATTCTGGAAAATTCTGATTTAGTTTATTTTTATCTTTTTTTTTCCTGTAGATAAGTGATTTCACAAGAAATTTGCCTTAATTTCTAGTTTAGCAGAATGTCTTATAGTCTCATTAATGTGAACACCTCAAAGAGAAGTAGCTCTCCCATCATAACCCTGCCCACCGCAGCCCTGACTGTCTTCCTTTCTATTTTGTACTCCCTGGGAAAAAGTGAAGTAACACCAGGAAGGAAAACTTCTGCCTTCTTTTAATAGGCACAGTTGCATTCCAGGCTATAAGTGAGTTTCAATTCAAGACAAGTGGAAGGTCAAACTCAGGATATTAATGAGAACCATATTTTTCTTCCTTGGTGGCTATTAAAATGATATATGCCAGTGCAGTGGGCTAGAGGAAAGCCACTCAGGACCTTGAATGTTACCGTCCATCGTTAAATCTCACACATACACGTGTCACTATATGTGAGCAGTGTAAGTACAGCCAGGCTAAGGCCACGGCTGCTTCCCTGTGGTGTCTGTCACTGGGCTGGCAAATCCCACGCAAACAAAGAAGGTTTCCTTATTATCGATTCAATGAGGAACAGCTAGAAAAAGCCGGAGCCAGATCTTGGTGGATGCATTTCTGTGCCGGGTTCAAAGCGGGTCAGAAGGGCAGGAGTCAGGCAGCAAAGCAAATTACCCCATGCAGAACGCTGGCCTGAAAGGTGCCCTGCAGAGGCGAGGCTCTGTTTGCCCAAATTGTTTTGATCTCTAAATCTTACCTTTCTGTCAACTGTTCTCATGTTTAGTGACAGTTTTAAGGGCTGCTGTTTTACTAGACAGTGGTCATACCTGCTATTTTAAATCAGAGTGGAAGAAAAAAGGGAAACATGCCTTGGGAGGGGCAGAGTGAGAGAGTGGAGAAAAAAAAAGAATTCGGATCAGTGGTTACCGTGGCATGGGTCCGCCACATTCGTTCATTCATTCATTCCTTCACTCACCCAGTCAGCCTTTATTGAACACCTCTACATGTCAGACACTGTATCAGATGCTGGGTGTGTCAGTGGCCCCAAGCCTACCCTCAGATTTGACAATTCACTGGAAGGACTTGCAGAACTCAGAATAGCTGTTATATTCATGTTTATGGTTCATTATAGCAAAAAGATACAGATTCAGATCAGTAAAGGAAAAAGGCATGTGGGATACCGTCCAGGAGAGACCAACCCAAGCTTCTAGTTGTCCTCTCTCAGTGGAATCACACAGATGGTACTTAGTTTGTATGACACCATGTGTGAAGTATTACCACCCAGGGAGGCTCAGCTGAGCTTTGGTGTCCAAGGTTTTTCTTGGGGGTCAGTCATGTAGGCATGGAGCTCCTGCACTACTGACTTTAGCTATTCAGTCTCCAGCCCCCAAACCCTCAGATGTCAAATGGATACAGTGGGTCCCAGGGCCCCAGGCAAACAAAGATAGGCAATCACTGTAAATCACATTGTTAACATAAAGTGTCTGATGTGGCCCCAGACTCCAGGTATACAAAGACACTCTATCAGGCAGGATATTGCGAGGGCTGGTCAAGGCCCATTTCTTATTTGGGAACATTTGGAGGGCTTGAACACCCCAAGCCTGCTGAAGTAACCCTTTACTGCACATGGGGTATGGGGTTCTTTCTCCCAAGAGCCTGGAAATCTGGTTATGCAAACAAATACTTGCAAAATAACACAACCAATACTATGTGGTTGTTTTGACTTAGCTTCATTTCTTCTTCTTCAGCAACTAGCGTATCTCCCGTGTGCCTGTGACTGCTCTAGATACTGGATAAAGCAATGTCCTAGGCGTTATCCCTGCTCTCGTGGAGTGTCCATGCTAGCTGGGGGAGATAGACAGTTGACAGATATGTTAATAGATATATTATATGTCAGATATTATG
The DNA here is from genome assembly GCF_030028045.1 of Hippopotamus amphibius kiboko. Lineage (NCBI taxonomy): Eukaryota > Metazoa > Chordata > Mammalia > Artiodactyla > Hippopotamidae > Hippopotamus > Hippopotamus amphibius. Next base: position 24,071,115 of record NC_080192.1, on the reverse strand, counting down.
AAAAAGAGTAAAGCAAGCTAAAGGAGTAGAAAGAGATGAGGCCGTGGGGTGATGAGAACAGGTCCCACTGATAAGATGATATTGGAGCGGAACCTTGAGGTGGGTGAGTATAGGAAAGGGGTTCCAGGCAGAGGAGCAGTGGGTGTAAAGGCCAGGAGGCAGGGGCTTGCTTGGTGTTCAGAGAAGAAGAAGGAAGGCAGTGGCACAGAAGCAGAGGAAGGAGGGAAAGGGAGGAGGAGATGCCATCAAAGAGGGCATAGGGGCTGGACTGCGACTCCAGGAGAGACGGGAAGACTTGGGAAGGTGTTGGAAAGAGGAATGATGTGACCTGAGCTGTGTATTCCAAGCATCTCTCTGGTTTCCATGAGGAAAATAGCCTAAGAGGGCAAGGATGAAAGCAAGGGGATGAGAGGGGAAGCTATTGTAATAGGTGGTGGCTCAGACTAAGTGGCTTATGGTGGCCGCGGTGGGGCTGCTTAGAAGGAGTCACGGTCTGTATCAATGTCACAGGTAGAGCTGCAGGATTTTCAGCTGGAATGGATGTGGACCGTGAAGAAAGAGGGAAGAAATAAAGGGTGATTTCACTAAGATAAGTAGTTTCTCAGCCTGAATTACCCCATAACCTTTAATTTCTGAAATATTTACCTGGTGCTTCAGGATGAAGCACTCAAAGATCAAATATAATTAACAGTTATGCAGTGTTTCATGATTAACAAAATTTCATTTAATTGTTGAGATACTACATGGAATATAAATTAATATTCCCATTTTATAGATGTCAAGTGATGCCAGAGGTCAAGTTCTGAGTGTCAGTGACATTTGGCAAGCATGATTTACTCTTCCTATGTGACAGCATTGTTCTGTTAACCCTCGTATCTTTTGAATGTTTTTGGCTGCAAGAAATAGAAACCTGATTCAACCAAGCTTAAACATTAAGGACATTCCTTATGTTATAGAACTGCAAGTCCAGGGATGGGGTGAGTTACAGTCATGTTATGATCAGGGCTTGAAGACATCATCAAAGACCCCAGTTCTTTCTGTCTCTCTAATCTGGCCCTTAACATTAGCTCCCTGATAACATTTCTCCAAATGGTTGCAAGATGACTGTCAGTGGCAATCTGGGCTTCATGCTTTCTCTTCAAGTAAGAGAGGAGCTCACCCTCCAAGCGTGGGATGGAATGAAAATGCTTCTTGTCAGTCTTACTGGAGCAGCTTATCACACCATGACCAATGGCTGTCACCAGGCAAATGTCATGCTCTGATTGGCTTGTATAAGTCAAGATCTATCCTTGATTCATATGTGGGGCAGGCAGCAGGAACAGTTAAAGCAAAGGTCCTAAAGAGCATGCCTAGAACACTCCAGAAATGACAAGGAGGTGAGAGTGGTTGGAGGGAAATGGATTAGGGGGTGAGTAGTAGAGAATGAAGTTAGACAGTGACAGGTGTCCAATCATGTGGGCCCTTATCATCGAATGAGATGGGAAGCTGTTACAGGATTTTGAGTAGAGGATTGACATGTTCTGACTTGCATTTTAAAAGGATTCCTCTGGCTGCTGTGATAGAAGCAGATGGTAGGGGAGCAAAGGTAAAAGTAGAGAGACCTTTTGAGAGGTTAGCTGAGTTATCCTAGCACGTGGTATTGGTGGCTCACATGGTAGTAGCAGTGGAGGTTGTGAGAAGTGGTTTCTGAATATAGTTTGAATTCAGAGCCAACAGAATCTCCAAAAAGATTGGATTCATATTCAAAACAGGAAAGAAAAGTAGAGATAAATGAAAGGTTAATAATATTGAGAACTAACATTTATTAAGAACTGTGATAAACACACAGACTATTCCATTTGGTACCCATGACCTATGAAGCAGATGCAGCTGTGATCACCGTTTTAGAGATGATGTAACAGAGATTAGAGAGGTGATGTTACCTAGCAAAGTTTTCACTGCTGCAGATGGTAAGATGGCAGACCTGTGATTTGAACTAGGTCTTATTTATATAATTAGCTCTCCTGAAATTATAAAATTTGAATTACAAAATTTAGTTTATGTAAAATGTGCAGTGCCCAATAAAATTGCAAGTGTTACAGAAATTCTTGTTGAATTTTATTGAATAGAATAGCATTATTGGGTCTACTGAGATGCCCAAGCCGTGCCCAGTTTGCAGTATTCTTAGGCCAACTACCCATTTTCCCAGCTGAGATATTCCCCCCTTTTTCCCTGCTACAACCAGGCAGACACAATTTCAGGTTGCCTAGTTTAAAAGCAATTATACCTCTAGAGAATCTTGTTGCCGCTGATTTCTAAGTGCTGGTTGTTTATAGAATTACTGCTCAGATCCCTTTAGTTCAAAATGAACATGCCAATGAAACCGAAATGAGAATCTGCACTTCTAAATTGGATTATCGGCTTCCCTAGTGGACCAGTTTGCACCATTCCTCCCTCAGCAAAGTTGCCAGTGATTCTCAGCAGTTTAGTTTTATGGCTTATGCTGGATGGTTGGAGCTAGGTGCATCTAGTTAACTTATTAGTTATGCTGTCTTGGGGATGACTGTTGCCACAGTAACAGACCAACAGACATTCCCAACCTTTTAAAATAGATTCTAAACCTTTTTTTCCCCCTTAAACTATATTGAGAGAAGGGTATGATCCAACTACCAGTTCTAAATTAGCATGCTCCAATGGAAAAATAAAAAAACAAAAACAAACAGGAAGTATTCCTTTGCATCTTTCCCTTTTGCTTTCTGCTTGGAAAACCCTTTACTGCTTTTCTTTCTACAATGGGAAACTAGTTGAAATCAATATTGCTATTTGTTACAATAGCAATTCATACAGCATGTTTCCATTGCTAACTATTTCTGTTTGGCACTAACATAATTGACTGATGTCAACGAAGCTGGATTAGTGTTTATCAGTTAACTGCTGCAGAGTTGTACAGAGGAGGCAACACAATGCAGTGTTTTCATGAACTTGATAAAAAGAGTGGGTGGTTTCATTTCTCCCCAAATGGAGTATTAGAAGAATTCACAGACTTTCTGGAACATGGTATACTTTCAGGTAAATCAGGCTTGGATCTAATTTCAGTTGTTACCTTTTCATTTCCAGAAAAGGATTGAACTAAAAGATTTGTTAAGGAAGCATTTTTTTGAAGAAAAAAAAGTTCCAACGAAGTATTGCATGCATATTTACAATTTAATACAAAGAAAAAGCTCATTATATTCCCAGGGCTTTGTGAAAACAATTAATTATGGAAGGACAGAGCAGCCTGATGTCAAAGTTGAAGAAACTGAATTTAGGGATAAATTTGTGACTCAGGAACTGGACTCTGAGATCACATGCAGGATAACTCTTGTGTGGGCAAAGGGAAGGATGCTGATGGATGCTGATGGTCCACAGACCATCTTTACCATGCTGTTGATTGGCACATACTCCTCAGGGAGGAATTTGCCTTCTCTGCCAAGGGAAATAGAAATATGGCTACACATTGGCAGCTGCTAATGAGAATGAAGAGGCCAAATGGGAAAAATGGAACACATTGTATTTATTTAGCTGGTTTGGGACTGGTTTTAAAAGATACTATGTACCAAGTGCCACTCACCCTCCCAGATAGAGTAGAAAATGTCCCTCCTTCAAAAATGGAACTAAAGTTAAGGAAATCTATGCTCACCAGTGAGCTTAGATTTACCCCATGACTCACTGCACCTCTGCTTACTGTACTGCCTTGCCCACACAAAGGCTGAAGCCCTGGGCTCAACCCTGCCTACACATTAGAATTGCCCGGGTAGCTTTCAGAAAGCTTGAAGCCCAGATCAGTTAATCAGGGTCTCTGGCATTCTTATTTAAATAATCAAACAACATCCCAGGTGATTCCAATGTGCAACCAAGATTGAGCACTGTGGGCTTGGAGACCGTGTGTTCCTGGCTGCCCAACAGGGGCAGGAGGGGTGGGGTCTTTATTGTGCAGAGGATTAACTAATTATGGGGAGAAAGCATATTGTTAAGAGGTAATAATGGCAAATTCCATTTATTAGCACCTAACTTTGTGCAAGGGACATGGATAGATACTTTATGTCATATTTCTTTCAATCTTTATAGCAATCCTATGAGGTAGCTGAATTTATCCACTTGAAAGATGAAGAAACAGAGGCTCTGGGAAAAATAAGTAAGATTACACAGCTGGTGGAGCTGGAGTCACACCTGGAGCTGAGAAATTCCAAAGCTGCTTCCTTCAGACTCACTGCTTTTCCCACAGCCTAACTTTAAAGAGAAGCTGTGCTCCCCTCAGCCTCCTCCATTCATAGACATCTCTCTGAGCTGTAGAAACAAGGGTGCTATTCTGTATTCTTCATCTTATTTGAAATTGCCTGTTTTCCTCCTTGTTAGTCGCTTGTCCCTTCTATTTATTTTCCCATCTTGTTATGTTCCTGCTCTTCTCACTTTCCCTACTAAGGCCAATATTAGAATGTTTAAATTGTGCATTGCAAAATCTGCTTTCTGGCACATGGAATACTTTCTTTTTAACCATTATTTGCATACATTCAACTCACAGCACACATTTCATTAAACAGATGGGGAACTGAGGGGAAGCAATCTCATTGTTTCTCTAAGATTTGAAATATTTTCCCCAATGTAAGAATTTGACCATACATCTCCCATACTGTAAAACTTTGCTCTTGCCAAAAGGCTCCACATCATAAATGAGGGAGAAAAATGAAAGACAGAACTCCCACACTGTTGGTTTCTATAGCTGGCAGTGTGCGTGCCCTGGGTAAGTGCCTGCTCTCCGCATGTGTCTGGAGAAGCACACTGGGATGCTAAGGGTATGACCTAAAATGATGATCTGAAGAACGGTGTGAGGTTGAGGTGGGTCCTTGTGTGAGTCATGATGAATAATGCCTTTGTCTGCAAATGGATGATAAGCTGCAATTGAGATTCCTGTTTCCAGTAGAGTTCAGGAGAAGGCCTACTGAAATATCAATAAGCTACCTCCATTAATATAGCACTGTGGCAAATGTAATTGGTGAGTTTCTCATTTTTCCGTGTTCCTCCTCCCCTGACTTATTTAGGAGTGTTACATAGTAACAAAAAAAAAAGATAGGTGGTAATGAACTACTGCTAGGCGGAACATTGTTCTGTTGTTGCTAAGAGTTTCTTTTCTTTCAGACAAATTTGTTCTTTTTTTCTCCCCCTAATCATTAGTCTGTGTTTTGAGGATAAAACAGAATTAGGAAGTTGGATATCCATAATTAATACATGTTTACCATGCCAAATGGTTTTTTTTTTGCTAGAGAAAACAATGGCAGGAAACAGTATAAGAAGGGCTTTGATTCTGTGAGTCTCAATTAGCAAAGCAACATTACTTATTGCAGAGGGATGGTATCTTAAATAGCTGTGCTTTGGAGTGGGATGCCACAAAAGAGTTTATTTGAATAGAATTTAGTAAATATTCAAGGCATTTACTGCATTTCTTGGTTCTTCTTCTTCATCATCTTCTTCATCATCTTCTTCCTCTTCTTCCTCTTCTTCCTCTTCTTCCTCTTCTTCCTCTTCCTCCTCTTCCTCCTCTTCCTCCTCTTCCTCTTCCTCCTCCTCCTCCCCCTCCCCTCCCCCTCCCCCTCCCCCTCCCCTCCCCTCCCTCTCCCCCTCCCCCCTCTCCCCCTCCCCCTCCCTCTCCTCCTCCCCTTCCCCTTCCCCTTCTCCTTCTTCTTTTTGTGACATAATAAAAGGTGGTAACAAATTTTAACACATCTTCTGAAAAAATAATTTTGCTAGCAGCTGCAAATCTGAAAAGCCAACCAAACAGTAGAGCTGTCCAATATGGCAATCTCCATTGACAGTCCTAAAGAAAGATTGGTATTCGTTACCATTTTGGAACATTGGCTTATTTGTAATTTCTACATTGAAAAAAGTCCAGACATTTTTGATGGAAATCAGAGGTAATGTATGGCTTGCTTCAAGAATAATAGCTTTGTATCTGTTCCTGGAAATCATTAAGCCTCATCTTCTCTCTGTTAGATAACCCCATGTTGTGCGAGGGCTATAGCATTTTCTTCCAGCTACATTTTATTTGTGGTATTTATGTGTTTTATTGATTATGTGACATAATAAAACATAGGAAGTCAGAGCCGTATGTGCTATATATTTTGTTCAACAGCGATGCAGAATTGTTAGGGTTCTGCTCTCCACTTGGAGAAACATCTTGCTGGGATATAAATAGATTTATAATGACTGTTAGGCTCTGTGCCTGCAAAATATCCTGGTAGGTAGCTCATTACAGAGCTAACATCATTAATAAAATAGCTGAAAAATTTCACAAGTACAGGAATATCTTTTATATCAGTAGCTGTAAGGAAAATACCTAGCGTATGCATAATTTGTGACTCATTTTAAAGCTATAATTTATCATCATTATCTACATATTATAATGGCAAAACAGGTTTAATTGCTTTTGACTGGACTGGCATGATGATGAGAAGAAAAGTTAGTAGCAGATGGCCCCACTGTCAAAACTGCCGTCTCTTAGCCTAAAATAAAGTAACAGACTGAAGAGAGCATGTTTCTGGTTTTTAGCTCTATGTTATCTTGATAAGTATGAATTAGCATTTTCCAGTATTATAATTGTCTAGAGGAAAGTAGAAATAGTAATTATTTACAGAAGACTAAAATAGCTGTGAAATTCAACTTTAACAGGTTTAAATTGTCTAATATTTTTGGATTAACAGAAATATTTACTTTTGATATGACTTAGTGGGTTTCCAAAATATTTCCGTTTCAGCTTTCCAATATTAAATTGCTGGCATGTACACATTTTAGAGCGCATCCATTTTGGTACTGCATAATATTTATTCTTCTGCTTCTCCTGCAAAGTTCTCCATTCTTTTAATAATATCAATGACAAAAATTATTTTGTTTGGAATAACCAGCCTGTATGTGAACAAATAATTTATCTAGCACCCCTTAAAGATGTGCAATATTTACATCTCTGTCTATTTGAAATTCTAGTATTGCTGCATCAGTTACAGTGCAACCTAAAAAGGTCCTCCTATGTTAAACCCAGCACAGATAGATAAATGTGATTTGTTTAAAAAAAAGAAAAAAAAAGTAAAGAAAAAAAAATCACACCCCACTCAGTCATGGAGTTCCTTAGCAAATCAAAGAATTTAAGATTAAATCATAAGAATTCAAACTATAAAATTGCAAAAACTAAGTCTTCTTTGTCTTTTAGGACTTTGGTGGCTCGAGAAGAACACAATTATCAGGTGGTAGATTACACTGTTGGCTGGTCAATGCAAGTAAATTAACTGCTCCAGCTGATAGAAGAGAAATGCCAGCTATAGCAACTTAAGTGAAGGTGACATGCTATCTGCAAAATAATGTGAATTCGAAAGTGCAGTTTAACCCCAAAGTAAAGAGAAAAAAAAAAAAAGAATGGAGCAATCTGCCAGACTAAAATAATGTGCGACAGAGAAATTATTCGGAAATGGAACTGGTTATAGAGATACAGATTTATTATTTGGTTGCTGTCATGATAAATTTGCCTCAGCTATGCCCATACATGTTACAGTATTCATGTCTGAGATGAGTGGAGATGTTGCAAAAGGCTTTGCACAATTGAAAATTCATTCTGAAAATATAAATGAGTAAATGCTCATTTTTAAGAGTATATATACACTCACACACTCACACATATTTACACATGTAGACGCATTTTGTATTTAAAAAGAAAATGGTCAGTTAGTCAGTGGAAATGTTCACACACCATAAGGGATTTGAGACTATAAAATGATTTTATTATTATTACGTATGGATGTAAATGGTTTAGAAAACCATTTCAATGGCTATAAAATGGGTATTATGACCTAACACCAAATAGACACTATGTGGATCAAAATTATTAATGTGTATTGTTCATTGACTACTAGCAACATATTGAAGGTAAATAATCTAGCTACATTTTCTGATACATTCTTCATGAAGTTAACTTTGCCAAATATTATGAAAGGTAGAAGAATCAGAGGAGATGCAATTACTTTTGGTATAGGAGAGAAATGAGATAATTCCTCTAGTTGGGATTCATGGAGTCTCCCATGGCTTGGGAAGCCATAGTTTTGAGAGCCTGTTTGGTGAGAAGACTCACAATTTGTTTGGTAGATTTCCTCTAACGAATCATACTAAAATCTTCTTTTCTACTGATCTGTTTTCTGCAAGATATATTACTACATACGGCTCTAGTTTGGACATATCTTATCAATGATATGAAGCTTGTGTCCAGCCTTTGAAATTTTCCGTTGAATGATTTTTGTCATGCGATAGCAGAGTTCTGCTTCTAGTTGTTCTTGTTATCAGACATCCTCCTGGGGCTGTCCGAGGCATCTGTAGCTACACCATTGTCTTCATCTTATCTCCTCCTTTGAGTTAAACAAGTCTCCTAACTCCTCTTTCTTCAGCTCTCCTGTCTCTAACACTGAGGCATTTTAAATACATCTCGCTTAAAACATTGTATTTTGTACCAAGTGTAGGTGAGGAAAAAAATATTTTTTCTTCTACTCATTTTAGGTTCATTGGCTGGGGCCCTGCAAATTGGACTAACAAAAGAGAGATTAACAAGAGAAAAACAAACAAGGTTTACTAACACAGGCATCACGTGCTCTGGAGTTCTGGAGTACTCAGTGATGAGTAACTCAAAGGAGTAGTTAGAACTGGGGTTAAATAGCATCTTAACAGAAGAACAGTGAATTCGTAGAGAAGTGACAAGAAAATGGAAAAGTATCTTGAGCTTCTAGAGGCAGCAAGTTGTGGGCAAGTAAATATATGGGAAGTCTAATGTTAGATAAGGGCCAGTTACGTAAGGTTTGTATAGACTTTTTTTTGGTGCCATCTTCTCTCCCGTGTTAAGGTTGTTATCCCTTTCCTGGTATGGGAAGTTGGTGGGGGGTGGGGAGAACACCCTCACAAGGGGGGTTTCTATTCTGCTTTCAGGTAGATTTAAGGAGGGCAGAAACTTGTTGTATATCTGCTTTCTCTCAGTTTCCTTCAGCTCAAAATAATCCATATGCCAAAGTGGCATGTTTTAAAGTGGCATTTTCTGCTGCCCTTTATAAGCAGTAGACTGACAAAGTATATTCTACATGTGTGTGTGTACTTGCTTCTGATCACCTTAAGCTCTGGTTTCCAGGCATCAAGAAGATTATTTCAGATATAGTCAAACGTAGTATTTTGTGGTGCACGAATCCTCAGCGTCAAACTTATCATCACTGTCATCGTTTTCGTCACTTCGTTCTTATCACATAAGTTAACTGGCAGCTTATAACTTGCAGGCACCACCTCCGTGTGCATGATCACATTTGGTACATCAGCGCAGTGGGGTAGATACTTTTATGATCCCCACTTGACAGATCAGGAAACTGAGGTTTAAAGAGCTAAAGTGCCCAAGGTCACACAGTTGATGGGGATGACTTGCGATTCCAGCCCATACCTCGTGGACTCCACAGTCTATGCTGTTAACCACCAAGCTTTTCTGTTATTTCAGAATTTCAGATTTTGGATTATTTATAATGTAATTAAATGGAATCATATATACTTAGCCCATATATAGTTTTTGATGTTGCCATCATTCTGGAGCTACAGTTTTACTTTATTCCTTTTATTTGCAAAATGTATCCATGTAATGAAGCCATTCGTTTTTACTTAGATTCTATATTTGCAAAATTTAAAATGACAGATTTTCCCCAAAATTGTCTCTTTCATATTTAAACTCATCTTAAAAATATAGGATTTATTAGAGTCCTTGAAATGACTACTGTTTGAAAACTTGTTGAAAAAAAAAAGAAATGAAAAGTAAGACCAATGAAAAGGGAGAAGAACAGTAGGTAACATCCTTTTGTTTTATTATAGTGGACTTGTTTTATGTTTTGAACAAATTGGAAACAGCAATCAAATTAATGTAAAGTAGAAGCTACTAGTTGGGGGCAATGCAGAAAGTTTTACTCTAGTAAAATCTATTTCCTCTAATTCCTGTGTGATGATGATTTATTATATTCTTCTCTAGAACAATGGAAAAAGAGCATTTTGGAACCAAGCTGTTGGAAATACACATTTACCACTGTAATGTATAATTATAGCCCACTATAGCAGCTTACATTATCCTTTAAATATTTATCTCTGAATAATTGGATTTAGGAGATTTGAATTCATTTGGTGCATATGCTATTAATTTTTCATATATTTTGAGAGTATACCAATCATTCACTTGTTCAGCATCTAGTAAATGTAACCAAGCAGGGTGGAACTTTATAGCAAAATTATTCATCTTTCTGGATCCTTTTGAATATTTACATCCAAAATAAAATACTCGTTACAAACTGAGAAAATTCAGTTACTGGCTTACTTCTGGTGGTTGAAAATTAATTTGACTATCTTTCTATTTTACTTCCCTTTGTAGTTGAAAGTAATGGTTAAAAATAAATGAAGACAATATTACATCAAAACCATTCCAAAGCTCAAAGAGGTTTATAGGCTGTTTCCATGGTACCCAGTGTGGCAGCTCACCAGCTGAGTTTGGCAATAGCCGCCTCAACAAAATGGGCCTAACTTTTGTTTTCTACAGGAACAGTAAGACTCCAAAGGCCTGCGTTGACAGGTAATGAGATTTAATTCATAATAGGCCAAAAAAAAAAGGGGGGGAGCATGGGGGGGAGAGAAAATATCCATATTTATTGCTTAATCAAATAAAATTAGAGGATTCTGGGAATTCTCCCCAGTTGTTTCCAAAGCTTCCCTTTGATAGCTGTAAACAAATTACCTTACGAATAACTTCTTAATCAGGGAAGAGAAGAACTGTTCTCTACTTGATCTTTCCCTTTGGGTGGTCTCTGTTAGAGAGCAGCAGTCTTCCTCCTGATAGCCTGGCTTCTGAAAAGCCACATAGCATTGTGCTGACAGCTGTAGACCTCTTTTTTTGTTAGGATAACAAACATCCTGTGTTGAGGACAGCATCAAGCCAGCTTGCAGTATGCCCAATTAGAGAAGCTAAAATCTCATTTGTTTCACCATGGGAGCCCCCTGAAAGCACACCGTTTTGGCCTCATTACAGTATTTTTAACTTTACAAAAACAATTTCATTATGGAAATTAAAGAAGCTCATTTGGCCTTAGCATGTATACTGAAGTTAATAAATTCCAGAAATATTTCAACTACCGCAGCACATAGTTTTGTCTGTAGTTTTGTCTTCACTTAATCAGAGCCAATAGTTGCTTTGTAGAAAATATGTTGGGATCCAAGGAAAATTATCATTTCCATTTGCTGTTTGCTGTTCTTCGATTAAAAAACAAACAAACCTGCAAGAAAAATATTAACTTCAACTGTATTGGAATAGAATGGATTCATGAAATTGGAGTCTTTGTGGGTATGTTGATCCCATGAATATATTAAGCTTGGCATGCTCTGTTTATGTGTAACTTCTTTGGCCCATAAGCAAACCTGAAGAGTGAAATTGAAATAGCATCCTTTACCCACTCAGTGAAGTTAATGTTGGATGTTTAAAGAAAGTGCTAAAAATTTCCACAGTTACTGTTATTTGAAAAGGGAAGACTTTCCTGTTCTGGAAATGGTTGACTTTTGTCATACCAAATAAGATGGAAAATAATACAACAGGTAATTGAACGGTGATGTTTGGCAGTGTTAGATTTGAGACTCCAAATAGCTTTGTATAAGAGAATTATCACTGTAGCTGCCCAAGTGGTGGGTATGCTGTGCTGGTTCCCAGCTTCTCTCATGTTGGACCCTGTGCTGGGCTACACAGAACTCAGTTACTTTCTGAGAGAAGAAATGGTGAGCTAAAACACATCACATCTGTTTTTCCTTTTTATCTTCAAGCTTCAGATATCCTGAGATCATCTCATTTAGATCAAGTTGTAATCAATAAATTGATGACATTAAACAGAAGACCTTTAAAATTATAATATTTAGACTTTAAATTATTAATTAAGATGTAAATACATACTTTTCTTCCTATCATTAGAAGACAGGAAAATGATGTATTAAAAAAGTTGGCGGGGTTGAGGGGAGAGGGAAAAACAAAGGTCTATTTATAAGCCAGAGAAAAATAACTGTCAAGAAACATTGCAATAGTTTAGTTTGAAAAATAGAGGATAATGAGCCATAATTCAACCTTTCTGACACATTGAAATCTATTATTTATTTTTGTGTGCTTTTGCCTAGTAACTCTCTATGTTCACTCAACCCCCCTCCTTTCCTCCCTGCCTCCCTACCTTTCTCTCTCCCTTCCTCCTTCCCTTCCTTCCATCCACCCATCTCTCTGTCCATCTGTTCATCTATCTATCACCTCTGTCTGGAGAACAGTTGAATAGTTACAGAGAACATTCTTTGTAACATCATGTCTGTCTTGCTGCATTTTATTGTTCAGTGCTGTTCATTTGATGCCTCTTCTACAGGGATGTGGAAAACTCATAGGGGCAACACAAACCTAGGTGAGATTAGGTTTACTGTCAAATCAGTTCCACTATCCCCCATGAAGATAACTTTGCTGCCTCATAGTGGAAAATTCTGTTAGTGTCTCCAAAAGCATTATTAGCAATTTAAGCTAAATATTGATGGCCTTTCTCAGTCTCAAAAATGATGAGCAACAACTTGGTATAGTAGAAAGATTACTGGACTTGGAGCCAGAAGGCTTAAGTTTTGGTCTAGCTCTGAGCATTGGTTAACTGTTGCTTAATAATATATTGTACCAAAATTTAGTGGCTGAAAACAACAATAAATATTTATCATCTTAACGGTCTCCATAGGTCAGGAATTATGGAGTGACTTTTTAGATGGCTCTGGTTGGTATTAGTTTTCTAGGGCTTCACAAACTGCATGGCTTAAAACAACAGACCCTTATGGTCTCACGGTTCTGGAGGCTAGAAGTCCAAAATCAAGGTGTCAGCAGGGTCATGCTTCCTCCAAAACTCATAGGGAAGAATCCTCTCTTGCCTCTTCTCTCTTCTGGTATTTGCATGCCATACAATCTTTGGCATCCCTTAGTTTGTAGATGCATCATTCTAACCTCTGTCACAGTTGTCACATGGCTGGCTTCTGGTGTGTCTCAACATCATCTTTCCTCTGTGTACATCTGTGTCTGTGTCTAGATTTCCCCTCTTTATAAGGACAGCAGTCATGTTGAATTAAGGTCCACTTGAGTAACATCATCTTAACCTGATTACATCTACAAAAATGAGGTCACATTCACAAATAATGCAAGGCAGGGGAGGGTGGGAGTTAGAACTTCATCATATCTTTTTGGGGAAATAAAATTCAACCTGTTGACAGGACTCTTTCATGAAGTTGTGGTCAAGATGTTGGCCAGACTTGCAGTCATCTGAAGTCTGCTTTCAGCATAGCTCATTCACATGGCTGGTGTAGGATACCAGAATATACTACCCCAAAATATGCCTTTTTAGCATAAGGATTATTTTGAGAAAAAGAAGACACAGGAGAAGCTCTGAAGACAGTGTAAGTTTCCCTTTTGTAAAAGAATTTGCATTAATAAAGGAAATCTCCAAAAGATGTTTCCCTCTCTGTACCAAGAAGAGAAAAATGACTCTTAATCACAAGACACTCTTATCCATGCAGAAGGCACTAACTTAAATCTGTATGATATACCTTACCCTTGTTTACCACACTTTTCCTGATCACCTTCCCATAACTTGCCCAGAAGCTCAAAACCCCCTTTTCCTACGTTTTAGCCCTAAGTTGGTTTATAGACCTAAGTTTTAACCACTCCTTTGAGTTACTCATCCCTGAGTTTCTCCCATGAATATACGAGGTATACATGTCAGGAAACTCCTTCCTGTTTTTCTCTTTTTGATCTGTTTCTTCTCAAAGAGCCAAGAACCTAGAAGGATAGAAGGAAAATATTTTTTTCCTTGCTTTCACTGGTGTGCAGTTTTGTGCTGGTTGTGGCAGTAAGTCTTTGTTTTCCCCATTGGGTCTCATTAGAGGCTGCTGGAGTGTACTCATAACAAAGCAGCTGATTTCCTTCAAAACCGGCGATTCAAAAGAAGGCAAAACAGAAGTGGGGATGTCTTTTGTGACTTAAATTTGGAAATCACACACCACCACTTCCACCACATCCTGTTTGTTGGGAGTGAGTCACTAAGTCCAGCCCACATTCATGGAGAGGGGAATTAGACTGTACACTCTGAAAGGAGGTACATCAAAGAACTTGTGAACATACTTTAAAATCACCCTACTCTACTATTTAGCAGCTGTGTGTTCTTGGTAAAGCCATAATGTGTTTGGACCTATGATGTTGGCTTAATCATACTGCAGTTATGAGCGTGAATTCACTGCTTTATAGACCTGGAGACAGTCCCAGTCATAGAATAACAACAAGAAGGACCTTAAATCCTCTGTCTAAATATTTCATGTTGCATTTAAGAGTCCTATCCTACTGCAGCAAGTCATATAGTATTACATCTGCCTTTCCATAATACTTGGATGAGAGAGATTTCCCATCTTCTTTTCAGGCCTATGGGTGTCCTTTCCTACTCTTCTGAGCTCAGTATATCCATTCTGCTCCCTGGTGCTGGGGATAGACATCCAGCTCAGTGTTTGGATGTGGTGATGGTCTCACCATGTTTATAAGTCAAGGTTAAGGTCAGGAAACTGAAAACACTCTGTATTTCAAGCACAAAGTGATTTAATACACAGAAATACAGGTCTTTACAAGATCAAGATGCAATGGTTGGTTTTATATGTTCACTTGACTAGGCTGTGGATGCCCAAATAGCTGGTAAAACATTTCTGAGTGTGTCTAGGAGGGTGTTTCTGGAAGAGACTAACCTTTGAAGTTGTAAACTGAGTAAAGAATATTGCGCTCACCATTGTGGTTGGGCATCATCCAATCCGCTGAAAGCCTGAATAGAACAAAAAGGAGGAGGAAGGGCAAATTTGCTCTCTGTCTGAGTTGGGGCATCCAACTTCTGTCCTTGGACATTGGCACTCCTGGTTCTCAGTCCTTCAGATTCAAATCAGGACTTACACTGCTGGTTCCGGATCATGGGACTTCTCAGTCTCTAGAATTATATATATATTTAATTCTGTCTATCTATATATATAGACAGATAGTTCTGTCTATCTATAGCTAGCTAGCTAGCTAGCTATAGATATATATGATTTGGGAAAGACAGAAGGAAGGTAGGGGGAGGAAGAAGAAAAGAAAGGGAGCAAGGGAGTGGGATTGAATGAACATTAAAGAGAGAGTCACTAGGAGAAAACCCAAAAATTATAAGCATATATGTGTGTGTGTGTATATATATATTTCTTTTTTTTCTATATATATTCTGTTTCTCTGGAGTAACTTGACTAACATACAAGGTAAGAGCTAGAAAAGCTGAAGTCAATAGGGTCCTACCAGACTGCTGGTTGAAGGTTCAGCACTGGAGCTACAATCTGGACATCAAAAAACCTGCTGTGACAATTGTTTTATACCCATTGAGTGGGGCTGCATGAAATGAAGTCCACCATTGTAAATACTCACTTGTTGGAACTTGCTATCCAGTGCCAGCCACAGCCACAGGAATATGATCACTGCCTCTCTGTGCTAATACAGTCTTAATCTTTGCATATGTTTCTAGTTAGCAAAACACAATTCACACTAAAAATCCTAGCTGCAAGGGAGTCTGGGAAATGTCATTTTACATTTTCTAAACTATTCAAATAGAAGCAGCATAAAATGGAGGTTGAGAGACCCCATACGAGGTTATATACATCATACACTCCAGCTCAAGACTTATGATGGTCACTGTCATATACCATGATAGCTAATTTTTATGGCAATGACCTTAGGACAATTACTTTCACTACCAAGCCCCTATTGCCTTCTGGTGGGTATTTACATTCTTTCAGTGGTTGCTAGTGATTGTGAACTCCCACCTACCCTCCTAACTAACTAGACTGCAAAATTTTGAAGGCAAAGAAAGACCTTGTATGATGTTTTCACCACAGCAACCTCAGCATCTGATCCAGTGTATCTGCTTGTTAGAAATGCAATACAAAATTGGTGAATGAATGAAAGGTTGAGAGCTGTTACTGAGTCTTCAGGCACTTTCATGCCTTCTGGTTAGTGGAGGCATGTTGCAAAGTATTTGTAAGAGCAGAACCTCCTTCAGCACTAGAACCAGTGCAGATAGAGTTATGAAGAGTGGTTTTAAGCAGGACTGTGTCATAAAGAAACTATTTTTTAGCCCTTTTTTCTTGGAATTGTGTGACAGTCAACTATCTGAGTCAATTTGGTGAAGAGTTCTCTTATTGAGTGCCATTATCCTATTCTTTGAAATTTCGTGACCTTGGATTCATTTTTAGCTGGCTCTTAAGATCTGTTTTAATGGCATCACTTATTTACCTGCTTTTTACTTATGCATCCTGCTCACAGTCTGCCTATGTGTTGAAAGAGCTTTTGAAGCAGATCAAGATAGTCATTCTGTCCAACCCTATGACCCAGTGTTTCATCTTAAATATTGTTAACTATAATAATGTTATAAAAAAACATCCCCAGGACTATGTGCCTAGAGTAGTTAACAACTTAATGATCTCACTTTTATTTCTGGTAAGATCCCTACCCTCTTTGCTTTATCTCTAGACATTGTGCCATTTGCCTTTGTGACTTCAGCAACCCAAGGAAAATATGTTTCTGGTTTCATTCATGCCTCTTGTCTTGCTTCTCCCTTATTCACCATGTGCTTCTATTGAAAGGGTAAAATAAGAATTCAAAATTTATTGTCAAAATGCACATGATTCTGACTCCAGAGTCTATCAAAAGAATTTTTCACATGTATACCACATGAATCAGTTCTATTTTATTTGTCTCTCTTGTTTACTTTCTACTTGAAGCTTAGGAATCTGCATTGGTGGCTCAGAATTTTACATTGCAGGGGCTGAGGCACAGAGGTCTGGCCTATGATTTTGTGGCTGTGTGTATATTATGAGAGGAGACATGAATATGTACATATGGGGGTGGTGCCCAAAAGTTTTGTTCTTTTTAAAAATTTTTTGCATCTAACATATTGATAAAATGGAAATATTAGAATCCTACAATATCAGAGTTGCATGAGATTTCAAGAGATTTTCCAGTTTTATTCTCTCATTTTACAATTGAGAAAACTGGGGTCCAGAGAAGTTAAATTTGTGGAAGAAAAATTTTAAAAATATAGTTGGGAGAGTTGATCCAGTTTGGGGATACCCAGGCTAAACCCGTGTACTTTCCTTTACAGTTCTGCTCACTCCAGTGTTAAAAGACAAATATCAGTAGTCTTTCATTGTCTTTCATTGCTACTCAGCAGTGGGAAAATTAATTCAAAAGGTCCAAGATATACTAAACATCAATAGTGTTGGCCCTATGAGTAGTTATATTAACTCATTTAGGAGAGACAGGCTATTGATAAATAGATTTGGCTGCTTCGGCAAGTGTAAACAGCTCCTTCGTTGTCTTAGAAGTCAACGACTCTTTTTAAACATTAGACATACCTTCAGAGAGATACGATGATCACTCCTAGATGTTACTGAAGAATTTGAAGCTTTGAAGAAAGTTTAAATAAAAATCAGAAGAAGGAGCTAATACCGTGCAGCAGACAGTCCACCCTTTGTGCCATCTGATTCCCAATAGGAACATTGTTTTATAGATCAAGAGTTTCACGTTCATACCATATACACCAAAAAAATCTGAAAAGTGGAGCTTTTCTCCTCTAAACTGAGACTGAGTTTTAAATAGGGACATTCTCATGATTCTACATATTTTGAACAAAGTGATGGAAACTATAGTACAAAGCAATCATCAGACAAATATGAGATTTTCACACGTCACTCACCACCCTAATCCTCCATCTCCAACCTATAGAAGGAAGGAGTTCTTGCTGCCTCCCACGGGGATAGAATAGAGTGATTTATTCATTCATTTATTCATCTACTCACTCATGTAACCATTCCTTCAACACGTAATTGAGAATCTAGAATGCCTTTTATTTCTAAAAATGCTCTGTTCCTTTTCTCACAAAGTAAGATTATGTTGTAATTGTCTGTTTTCTGCCTGAACCTTTCCTGCTACTCCCAGACTACAAGCCCCTGAGGGCAGCCACTATCTCTCTTTTTTTTTCTTTCTTTTAAATTCATTTATTTATTTATTTTTATTGGCTGTGATGGGTCTTTGTTGCTGCACACGGGCTTTCTCTAGTTGCGGTAAGCGGGGGCTACTCTGCATCGTGGCTTCTCATTGTGGGGGCTCCTTTTGTTGAAGAGCACAGGCTCTAGGTGCATGGACTTCAGCAGTTGTGGCTTGCGGGCTCTAGGGCGCAGGCTCAGCAGTTGTGGCACACAGGCTTAGTTGCTCCGCAGCATGTGGGATCTTCCCGGACCAGGGCTTGAACCTGCGTCCCCTGCATTGGCAGGCAGATGCTTAACCACTGTACCACCAGGGAAGTCCAACCACTATCTCTTATTCAGTGATGAATTCTGAGTACCCAAGAGGCTGCCTGTAGCATAACAGATATTTGATCAGTAGCAATCAGTGAATGCAGATATGTCCCCAGTAAGTCTGCAGTGCCCTGACAGAGACAGAAAACCACATAGACAAAATTCATTGCTCCTAGTATGGACTGTGAAAGGAATATAAGTTCAGTTTTAAGGAAGCATAAAGGAGAAGCACTGACCCCAGTTTCGTGGAATCTGCGAGCAAGTGTTGAGTCTTTACAAAACCTATGCGATAAGTACTGTTCTATTCACTTGTATCAATGAGGGAAATGAGGCTTGATACTCTTAAGACTCAAGGATCTCACAGTCAGAAAGTACTGAATCTGGGTCTTGAACTCATGTGTCTGCATCCAGACCTTTTCTCCTGACTCTGCTCTGTTTCCTCCCCAGGAAGTGCACAGGTCCGTCTTTCCTAGGGAACTGGCCAGGAGCTCTGTGAGCATCTGAATCACTTGAGACAGAAAAGGTTTTGTGTTGTGGTGTCTTTGAGCTGCTAGAATGCTTCCAAGCTTCTCCTTTGTATCAAGTGGTCCTCCTGAAGGCAGGAAGTCTGATAGGCACAGCATTCTTGTACCTCTATTCCAAATTGTCCATATAAGGACTGATACTATTTCATTTTTTTATCTTTAAGGGTACATTGATTAATAGAAACAAAGTGCCTTTGCTTCTCATTTTGTGATTACAAAATAAAAGTATTTAAATTCCAAGAATGAGATCAGTGTTCCCATCCTCCTACATTTCAGTTATAACTTGTTTTGATCTCTCATGCTCCAAACACCTTTTCAGTGGTTTCAAAAGGTAACTTCAATACTATTGGTTATCAATTTAATGATGGCTTTTCAGTTTTCTACCCACTGGATCAAAATATTAACCGACCTTTGTCTCTGCCATAAATCCCATCAAAATGTTTACATTTACCCTAAATCTCTTTTAAATGCAAATAAACAAGTTCAGCAGAGACATAAACACCACGTGGATAGTTAACTGCAGCCTGCAGACTGTTCCAGTCGTTAACTGCAGCTTTCAGAGATTCTTGACAAAAAAAAGAAAAAGAAACAAGAAAGGAAAAGAAAGCGTGGATGGTCTCTTTAATGAGGCTTTCCTTCTCATTTATCAAAGATGGTGTAGCTTTGCCCAGCCGTCCTGGTTTGAAAATGGGAAAATAGCTTAATTTGGTTCACATAGAAGACCTCTCTAGCAGGTAAAGAAATACATGTATTAAGGAATATGTTTCTTGGATTCATTTTTTTAAGCCATGCCCTTTGCCAGGGGTCAGACTTACGGTCTATGATAGGGATAATTAAAGAACACCAAATATCTGGCCATTTGAATAGAAAACATATTTTTTCTCTCTGATTATTTCTTAAGTGTCCTCCCAGTCAGGATGGTTGGGCAGGCATTAGAGTGAAATGATGGGGCTGGAGAGCTCTTAGAAATCCTCCAATTCAGACCACTTGTTTCCTTGGGTGTCTATGCTGACTCAGTGGCTTGACCACTTTTTCACAGACAGTTTGGGGGGCACTTGTGGAACCAGAAAGCAGGTCTTCCTGTTCCTGACCAGAACCCTTTTCTGCTACTTTACAGCAGTAAGTTAGGCATGGAAAGAGTTATTTCCTTCTTTGGAGGGTGAAATATGCAGCAGAGTTTTGAATCTCTTTGGCATGGTCTATTCAGATAAGGACACACAAAAAGCTCAGTTCAAATGGGCTTAAGAGAAAACAGAACCTAGTGGCTCATGCAAGACAGTCTTGGGCTTAACGCACACCCAGGTCTCTCTTAATTTCTGAACTTCTGTCTTCTGATCATCTTGTCTTCATTGTAGGCTTCATACAGTGGCATAATGGCTGCCCACAGTGGCAGGACTGCATTCTCCCAGGTTCAAACCCAAGGCAAAAGAGAATCCCTCTCTTCTCCAGTAATTGAACCTAACACTTATTAGCTCAGTTGGGTTACACACCCACTTCCAAATTTATCATCATGACCTGGAGGAATGTGATACTTTCCATGGACAGGCCTGAATCATGTGCCTTTGGAGCCAAGAACATCATCAGTTCTAACGGAAGCTTTGAGAGTGGGGGAGAAGGTGATTCTCTAGAGGAAGACTGGGGTATGTTTACCTGATAAAGGTTGAGTGGATGTGGACAATACAAACAACAAATAATCATTACAAACAGCATTTTATGACAGTTTTTTTGGAAGTCAACATCTTCCTTTCCTTTGTTCCTTTGTAAATTTCTTTCAGCTTTAGCCCAGCAGAATCATAAATATGCAAAGAATAAATCCTATGGGAAAGAGCATGCTTGAGTATGATAATGATCCTTTCATTAAAATGTAAGTTCATATTATTTTAGAAAAAAAATACATGGTGAAATGTTAAAGCAATAACCTGAGTTGACTACCAATAGACTAGAGAACCCAGGGCACACAGGCAGCAGTCACTGGAGGAGGGGCGTTTCTTCAAGCTCGGCTGAGTCTCTTTTTCCTACAGCTCACCCACTGTGCTCCTCAGTGAACATAGCCTCAGTGTAGTGGGCTTCTTAGCATTCAATTGCTGCAGAATTTCCTTCTCATTATTCTAATACTCCTGCAGCATACAGAGAACAAGTCACCACACAGCAACTGAGAAATTTTCAAGCTCCCTTTTCCTTTCTATCTGGGTTGGATAGTTTAGATTTAGTTTGACCACAGAGAAATCCAGTGGGCTTGACAGGAGTCTTTGCAGGCTCCCAGAGCCCTCTTTTGTAGTATATTTTATTTTTTAATTTTTTATGTTTTTTTATCCCTTTTTTTTAAATTGGGATATAGTTGCTTTACAATGTTGTGTTAGTTTCTGTTGTACAGCAAAGTGAATCAGCTATATGTACATATATAGCCCCTCTTTTTTTGGATTTCCTTCCCACTTAGGTCACCACAGAGCATTGAGTAGAGTTCCCTGTGCTATACAGCAGGTTCTCATTAGTTATCTGTTTTATACATAGTAGTATATAAATGTCAATCTCAATCTCGCAATTCATCCCATCTACCTTTCACCCCTTTGGTGTCCATATGTTTGTTCTCTATGTTTGTGTCTCTATTTCTGCTTTGCAAATAGGTTCATCTATACCATTTTCCTAGACTCCACATATATGCGTTAATATACAATATTTTTCTCTTTTTAACTTGCTTCACTCTGTACGACAGTCTCTAGGTTTTCTACATATCTACAAATGACCCAGTTTCATTCCTTTTTATGGCCGAGTAATATTCCGTTGTATATATGTACCACCTCTTCTTTATCCATTCATCTGTTGATGAGCATTTAGGTTGCTTCCATGTCCTGGCTATTGTAAATAGTGCTGCAATGAACACTGGGTGCATGTGTCTTTTTGAATTATGGTATTCTCAGGGTATATGCCCAGTACTGGGATTGCTGGGTCATATGGTAGTTCTATTTTTAGTTTTTTAAGGAACCTCCATACTGTTCTCTATGGTGGCTGTATCAATTTACATTCCCACCAACAGTGAAAGAGGATTCCCTTTTCTCCACACCCTCTCCAGCATTTATTGCTTGTAGATTTTTTTGATGATGGCCATTCTGACCAGTGGGAGGTGATACCTCATTGTAGTTTTGATTTGCATTTCTCTAATAACTAGTGGTATTGAGCATCCTTTCATGTGTTTGCTGGCCATCTGTATGTCTTCTTTGGAGAAATGTCTATTTAGGTCTTCTGCCCATTTTTTGATTGGGTTGTTTGGGTTTTTTTTTTTTTTTTTTGATATTGAGCTGTATGAGCTGTTTGTATATTTTGGAGATTAATCCCTTGTCTGTTGCTTTGTTTGCAAATATATTCTCCCATGCTAAGGGTTGTCTTTTTGTCTTGTTTATGGTTTCCTTTGCTGTGCAGAAGCTTTTAATTAGGTCCCATTTGTTTATTTTTGTTTTTATTTTCATTACTCTAGAAGGTGGGTAAAAAAAGACCTTGCTATGTTTTATGTCAAAGAGGCCTCAGCATGGGTGGGGCTCAGGCCCAGGACACATGGCTGGAGGGGACGGGGGTGGGGGTGGGGGTACCAAGCCCAGGACCCACATGGCCTGAGGGGGTTTGGTGTGGGGGGCTCAGGCCCAGGACCCCAGCAGGCTCGCTTGGGCCTGAGTGGGCAGGGAAGACCCTGGCCACATTCCACTCCCATCCCCCAATCCCCTGAAGGTCCCTCCCTGTCCCCACCAATCCCCTTGCCGTGAGTGGGAACCTCTTTTCTTCCCCAACCCCCACACAGGGGCGCCGGTCCCGTCCTACCTCTACCCCTCTTTCCCCCATCCTTCCCTCCCATGTCCTACCTGGTCATGTAGGGATTCCGCCCATCCCCTTAAATGTCCAGGGCCCCCTGCCAGTGCCCAGTAGGTGCTCCTTCATTGGGCTGCCTATGAGGAGACGTGAATCCCACATCCTTCTACTACACCATCTTGACTCGGTGCCCCTGTAGTATATTTTAGATTTCCACATCTGTTCTGGTTTGGTGGTGCAGTGAGCCCTCTGACTCCTGGTATTTCAGTGTCTTCTTCCTACTAGTTGTCCTGAGGATGAGAGGAAGGACTCATGTGGTCACAAAGCAGTATTATCTGGGATGCTCCATTTGGGAACCAGTGGGGCCTCTGGAAAATAGACCCCATGCCTGCCTTTAGCATGAAAGTGGCTTCACTTTGCCTCAGGTCCATGCCACTGTCTGTGGTATCACCTTCAAATGCAAGGCTGAGAATGATTCATTTAAAATTCCACCTGGAACTATTCAAATAAGTGTCTGTTCATGTTGATTAGCTCTCATTTCCACACTTAGAGAGCCCTCTTGAATTGAAATGGATACAATAGTGGTATTCCATCTATTCAGATATCAATTAATTAACAAGTATGTCTGTGCACATATACTAGTATACTATCACATTCTCTTTTGCTAAGTAAGTTTGTATACAGATAATATTCTTCAGCAGAGTTGACCCCTCTATAAGTGAGAGTTTGCTTAGAAGCTGAATACCATAGTAGTAACATGTAACCAAAGCATCCCTTTTCCTGTGAAATCTCTCATTTGGGCACAGCGTGAATACACACTTTTACTATTCAGCCAAAAATGGGAGATTTGCTTGAAGCCTTTGATTAATGCAAATAATTGCTGCACTAGAGCAGCTCTGATGCTTAGGAGGCCATTAGTGGTGCACAGCTGCCATCAACCAGGAACAAGCTGTGCATACAGAGATGATTCATGGATAGATTCCGTGGCTGGAGCATTCTGAGTGCCCTACAGTTTGGTCTGGATAACTCTTAGAGTTGTACAGTGTGTGCCGGGGGTAGAGGATACATGTGGCTGGGACAGAGTGCCAGTAGAGGTGGTGGAGCAGAATGGGTGAGAAAAGAAGTGTCCTCAACAATTTCTTCTCTTTCTCTGGCACTTTATAGTTCATCTATTTTGACCTAGGTTCTCACAATGTGAGTGTTAAGTAAGGAAGTATTTATCACCTCCATTTTACCACTAAGGAAAATTAGAGTTATGGAAATCAAGTGACTTGTTCAGAATCACAGCGATAACAGTTGGTGGAATCAGGACTGTTTGAGTCCATGTCCAGTGCTCTTTCTACTTTACCAAGTAGTAGTATTGCTCTCTGGCTGGACATAAAGATGTATGTGAGTTCATCCCTTAAAGATTCTGGGTGAAGTGATGGGGAATGAGAAGTAGGTGAAGGGTAACTTAACTTTGCATAGACATTGAATACTGTGCACCAAAATCAATACATAATTGGCCAAACTTTGGACATAATTGTCTATGGAGCATAGACTTATTTGCATGGGTCATGTTGTGCAGTTCTTGGCAAATACCTTGAATACAAACCTGACTAGTCAGTCCATGCAAAATGCATTTATTTCTGGAAAAGACTCATATTAATCATTTTCAGAGACCATATGCCAAAATACGGATTTACTATAAGAATTATAAGATCAGGAAGAATAGAATGGCCCAGTCTCTTTTTGTGCACATGCTGCATGGAATGCTTGTAGGGTTTTGGGAATGTGTTTGTTTGTTTTGCATTGTTGGTTTACAATTCTTCCTTTTCTTCCCACTTTTGCCATGATTGACTGAGGGCATAATGCACTCATTGCTATCACTGACTTTGGTCTTGGCCCTATGGCCTGGCTTGGCCAATGGAATATCAGGGGCATTCTGTACAAAACATGTACAAACCATTCAGTTTGAAGCTTTAAATGTGATTGTGTGGTTTAGATTGCACCTGCCTTTCTGCCCTGCAAGTATGCCTGGGTAGCCATAGTCCTTCATCCTGTCTTGGAATAAGAGAGAGACACATGGAACAGATCTGAACCCAACTTGAAGTCTAAAAGAGAGCAACCCCAGTCAACCCAAAGATCGGTGAGCAAGAAACAAATGCTTGTTATTAAAAGCTAGTGAGATTTTTGCATTGTTTGTTATGCACCATTATTGTAACAATCGCTGGCCAATGCAGATGCCAAGTCACAATCAGAAAGACACTGCTTGAGCATGGAGTGAGATCAGGTGGTTCCGCCTCATTTATTGGCACTGATCACCTTCTCTCTTGAATGGGCAATTCCACTATCAACTTTCTTCTCCTTTTCTGCTCTGGCTTACTAATTCCTCTTCTGCTCAACATAGTTTTTTGTTTTTTTTTTCCTAGATGGAGAATACTTTTAAGTGAGATAATCTGTCTCTTTTATGTTTAAAGTTTTACTTCCAGAAAGTAACCACATTTCCCTGCTTTCTGGTTATAATGATGCTTCATTTGAGCCTCTTTGCAGCAGCAGTATCTACTGTAGTTAAGTCTGGACCATTTGGTAGATGGGAAGGAAGCCCCTGCTAAGCTATAATCATAGTTAAAATTAAACTACAGTTAATACTGAGCAGTTGACACCTGGGGCATTCAGGCAAACAAAGACTGGGGTCCTGCTTATCTCCCTGAGATCAGGATGGGAGGTGGGTGGTGATGAGCTGATTAACCTTGACTCCTGACCACCCACCTGGAAGGTGAGAGGAGAGAATGGGAAGCAGAGCAATGTGGGCTCAGACTAAGGATCAAGGAGGGCCATGAGGGCAGTTATTCTAGGTCCCCCAACCCCAATTCAACCAAATCTATTTAGATAATTGAAAATTGACCATGTCAAGTGCTTAGAGCAGGGAGAGTTAAAGTAAAGGTGACATTTAATACAGCCATATACTCTCAGAATTAAGACAACAAGTTTACCTGGATTTGTATGCTGGGCTCTGCCACCATTGTAAGCTGTATCACATGAGCAGACCTCAGGTGTCATATGGAGATAGTGTCCACCTCCTAGGGTTGTTTTGGATATTAAATGAATTGATAAACATAATATGCATAAATGAGTACTTAGGGTACTACTTGGAAAATAGTGCTCAATAAATATGACTTGCTATTTATCAGATACACAGTAGTGTAAAATCTTGTATAATACCAGATGTAAGATAGTATTTATGTTTAAGGAATTTAGAGTCTAACTGAAAAGACTACTACTTGTCTATAAGAATATAAATAATTGTGCAGACAATATTATATATCAGAAGGGGAAATTATAAATATTGGTGTATATTTTATATTTTAGCATTGGCTCAGATTTTTCTGTGCTTGAAAAACAGGAGCCACTATTATGAGACTAGTTGAAATGATTATAGTATCATCACACAATGGAGTACTATGCAGCTGCAAAAAAGAATGAGAAAGAATCCTAGATTCTTATTGTGGTGGTCTCCAGGGTAAATTGTTAAGTGAAAACCAACAGAGTACAGATTCATGTATATAGTATGATATCTTTGGTGAGAAAGGAAATTAAATTAAAAAATTGTATGTGGCTATTTGCTTGCTTTTGAGATAAGGAACACTGGAAGAATGTCAGTTTTAATAAAAATAGCTACCTTTATGGATGCAGAGGGATGAAACCAGAGTCCTTTGAGTATAATTTTTTATATAATTTTGATTTTTGATCACTGAATCTTTTACATATTCAAAAGACAAAATTAATTCAAAGGATTAAAAAAAGACAAACCCCCAAATGTAAACAAATGCAAATCAGTCTGAATCTATATCAGAATTATAACATAATCATACAGGAAGGATATCCCAAGTGACTTTTGAGCACAGTGCTCTGACTGTTCATTAGTGGGATATATGATTAAAAACAATTACCAAAAAATCTTAAATTTCATTCAGTGATTTTGTTGTTAGTAGTAGTAATATGGTGTTATAGACTTGATGTTATTTCATGTATATTGTTGTATAAAAAAAGAATGTTAATGCTGTTAGAAACCAAGGTCTTCTAATATAAATATAACATTGAACACATTAAGAAAAATCCTGTAGTTTAAATTTGAACTGAAAAATATCTATATGAATTTGTGATTTGTGAATCACTAAAGGATTTAGGAACAGTAATACCCCAATAGCAATGAGCACATCTAACAGTGAATTTTGTTTTCTAAATACCATTCCCCACACAGAGGAACCAGAGCTTCTTAAAAAAAATGGCTAATTCCAAATTTGGAGCAGGGGACAATATGAGCAAGGGACAGATAGTGCTGGAAGAGAAAGAAACACTCAAAAGACTAACGGGACATGTCAGAGAACTCAGGAGCCAGCTTGATAGGGCTTCCACTGACCCAAATTTGTGGCAATTTTGAGCATCAAAAAAATAATTGTTATAATTAAGTTTAAAACATTAACTGAATAAAAACCATGAATCCTGAGAGAGAGTCTTTTGACAATATTGGAAATGGTTATCACATCAACTCTTTATTCTGAAATGTAGTGAATGAAAATAAAACAAAACAATGAAAATAAAGGGTTTACTATATGCTTTTTAGGAAGAACTATATTTATTCCTGGTTGTTGAGAAAAGCTCTTCTTTACCTAAAAAAAAAAAAAAAAAAAAAAAAAATTCCGACATCTAAATATAGAAAATGATGGGATTAGGAAATCACCATTCTGTAGCCTCAGATGAAAGTCTTGATTTAGACACGGTTGGTACATGGATGAGAAAGCCCTTAGGTCCTCTCACCTAAGGGGCGAAATATTGAGGTGGTGCCAAAGGATCAGCCCAAAGGTTGATTGCTATTTGCAAAGGGAGGGCCTACATTTATAATCAAAGTGACAAACACAGTATCATGAATAGCGGGACATCCTAACCTTAAGTGTCTCCATGTGATGCAGTCTAAAGATCCAGCATCTCCTATAAGTATTCTTGCCCAAAACATTTAACCAGAACCTAATCAAAGTTTAGACCTCACTTCCAGTTTATAGTAAGTAAAGGGAATGGAGAAACAAGTTAAACAATGCTGCGAGAAAACAATCAAATCTAGACTGTGAAACACTCTACCAAAGAGATGGCCAGGTTTCTTCAAAAGTCAGTGTCATGAGGAGAACCTAAAGATGGATGAACTGTTCCAGAGCAGAGACTAGAGGGGCTGAACAAATGCACTGTGAGGACCTTGACCGTATCCTTGTTAAAAATTCAGCCAACCAACAAACAACAGCTTTAAAAGATATTTCAGGCATGGTAGGGAAGTTGAATATGCACTGAATGATAGGTGATCTTATGGAATTATTAATTTTCTTAGGTGTGATGGTAGAATCATGTCAATGTAGTAGAGTGTCTATTTTTAGGAGCAGCATACTGACATATTTACAGGTAAAGTATTATGTCATCTGCAATTTACTTTCAAATGATCTAGCAAAAAAAAAAATATACACACGGATATTTATAGATAAAGCAAATACAGAAGAATATAAATAATTGTTGAATCTAAGTGATGGTTAAATTGACAGTTATTCATTAGACCTAATTCTTTCCATTATTTTATGTGTTTGAAACTTTTCATAATACAAAGTTGAGAAAAATAGACTCTTCTCATTAGCTATTTTTAGTGATTTTAATGATTTTGAAATGTCTGTGTTATTCACAAGCTCTTCTATTAGATTTTAGTCAAGCATAAACAACATTAATGCCACCACTAAAAGTGCGGATTTCTCTATTATGGAATTTATTTGTTTGCTATTAATAGTAATTTCCAGGCAGGATGAGCCATGAGCCGATCTGTCCTTTAGTAACACTGGTTTATGTTTTGTTTCTCTGTGGCTGTCATGTCAGAATCCCAAAGAAAACCCTATCCAGCCTCACATCACACTGATCAAGTCTGAGAGAATGTCATGTGTCTTCTCTCAGAACTGTTTGAATAAGAGTCAGATTCCATGTAAAATAAAGGCTATTTGCAAAATGAATGCGTTAGAGCTATTATGCATCATTTTGGGATTTGAGGAAGCACATTGACCCCCCGCCCTTTTTTAAAAAAAATGAGTTTAGTGCTCAAGTGATTGGTTTAAGGTTCCAATGAAATGAAAGAAATCAATGAAAATTTATCCCAGAAATAATGCAGATCAAGATTAATTTTCATACTATCTCAGGGGCTTGGATGTGAACCTGACATTAAGATTCTGCCCTAGCGAGCATTTGTCAGCACCATGCCTTCATCAGGGTAGGAGAGACTGAATGGAGGAAGTTGTTTCCCCATCTCTTTGATCCCTTTAGTGATTTCGTGTGTGTGTGTGTGTGTGTGTGTGTGTGTGTGTCCCTATGTATATATTCCCTTCTAAATGCTTCTCCTCACCCTCCACCCCTGCCCCACTGCAACAGAACTTTCTCTCTGCCATGTCCCTTCTTACAACTGGACTCCTGCTGTCAGTCCTTAAATGCTCAAACATTTCAGACAGTCTGGGTTCCTGTCTTGGCATGGCTTTCCTGTCACTCAGCTTAGCTGGGGGCTGGGATTGGAGAAAACTGAATCTGCTGACAACCCAGAAGGTCATGGTTAGCCCCGTTATTGCTGCCCTACTGCTCTGATCCCTGCAGCAAAAGAAGCGTGATTTGGAGGTGGAACCTCTGGGGCAGGTAAGCAGTTTTCAAGTGAGACCTATCTACCTACAGAGAGGCACTGTGAAGAATAATCTAGTGGTAATTTTCATTAACATAAGAAACCAGAAACAATAACAAAACAATAAGCAAGGACCAGGTTGCTAATATTATTTTATTTAGCTGGAAATGGATATTTGCAAAAAAGAAACACTGGAAGAATAAACCAGAAACCACTGTCTCTCATTTAATGATTTTAATCTGTTTCTAAAAACCTTGCCACTAAGTGAAAAGCCATTAAATAGAAACTCTTTTTTCTATTAATTTTTATTAATTAATTAATGTATTTATTTATTTAAAAAAATTTTTTGGGGGGCCACGTGGCATGTGGAATCTCAGTTCCCTGACCAGTGATTGAACTCGTGGCCTCTGCAGTGGAAGGGTGGATCTTAACCACTGGACCACCAGGGAAGTCCCTCTATTAATTCTAACTGGGAAAAGTTGTGATGCATTCCACCCAACCCAGAACACCCAATCAATATTCAGAAGTAGAAAATATGATCAATTGAGCCACAGAAATAACTTTATATAACTAATAAAGGACAATTTTAAAGTAAATAAATATCACTGATTTAAAACATATAATGTAATGAAGGTTTGTTCTAATGACAGTTACTCACTAAGGAAGAGAGAAGATGGATGGTGGATGCCAGGGAGTCATTCTTTTGAAGGTCATGGAGGGTCAGGTGATCAGCTTCTAGGCAGGCAGCCTAGGGGAGGGGAGGCAGAGGATGGTGGAAGAGGTACTGGATTTTGAGATCCTGTGAGTTACTAGATTCTTTTTTTTTCTCTCTCTCAAGCTTAGAAAACTCAAGAGGCCACTGTTATCCTTATCTGGATGGGGTTGGGGTGGGGAGATTTACAAATGCTGCCTCTATCTGCTGATGGCATCTCCTTCTCTCCTTTTTTAAAAAAATCATATCTCTTTCTATTACTCCTTGTATTCATTCTGTACTAGACTTCTCCCACTAACATTCCAAGAAAAAAGAAAAAGTGAAGAAGAAAAACTTTTATTTATTTGTTACTTTATCATGCCCTGTGATTATTATTATTTTTTAATTGTTTTTTTGGGGGGAATGGATTGTCCTAGGCATATAGGCTAGCACATAATTTTGTGGTTGGGTTAAATGTTTGTTTTACTCAAATCTCAAAGAATGATATTTTATGAGTTAGGAAGTGGGTTTCCTCAAAATCTTTCAAATCATTTCCCCCCAAATATCAGCTTCTAAAATGTTTCTTCCCAGTTGTTTCTGTATATTTATTTTCTTGTTGCAAATCTCTCTGTTGAGACTAGAATTCATAGCATCTCCCTACAGTTTCTTCAGTAACATTCATTAATATACTCTTTTGTCTCATCATGTAGATCATTAATGAAGCTGTTAACTAACACTAGTGCCTCACTGATTCCTGGGGCAGGGCTACTAGACACCTCTGTAATGTGACACATCGCCTTTATCCTTGGTTTCTATGTCACCAACCCTCAGCTTTCAGCCAGTAGAGAATGCTGGAGTCCAAATCCAATCCAATTTGAATTTATTTTGCAAGTAAGACTTTATTAGAAACTGTATTAAGTGCTTTACCAAAATTAGATTATGTTACATCTTCATTTTCTCTCTCTCTTTTATTAATCATGCAATTCCCACTCCATTTAAAAAAGGGAAAAAAAGCAATTAGGTTTGCCCAGCTTGATTCAATCTTAAAATCCAGGCTGCTTATTGCCCCTGGTTCCATTATAATCTAAATGCTTACAGATGCTAACTGTCAGGCGTCTTACTTCTCTATGAAATCAGTGGCACATCAGCATCTATCAAAACTTCACACCTCCTTAGGCCTTAGTTGTTTTAGACTGAAAGTCCCACCTGATTAATGATGCTTGGATCTGGAAGTATCTCCAGAGGCATTGAATACTGTGGTTTTAAAGTGCTTTTCATGAAGTTCTGTTTCCCCAGAGATGCCTTAGGGACCACAAGGGAATGATAAGGCAGAAGCGCAGAGGAAAGGGTTCCTTATCTCTGCTTTAATCAGAGCCATACAGTTTTCATCTGTCTTCTCTATTTAGTGTTCCATGTAGGGGCACCTCTAGTCCATGTGGAGCCTTCATGCAAGTTAAGAAAAAGTCCCCCTTCTTCTGGGTGGACACAGGCTCACAACAAGGTGGCTGTGGTTTTCTATAATAGTTGATTTCCAAAATGGGGGTCTGCTGCCAAAAATTAATTTGGAAAACCTTTAACCTAGCCAGCCAACCTAGGTAACCCAAGATTAAACCCAAATCAACAAGACCAACTTTCACCGTTCTATAGCAAGGCATTGTATTCAGCTCCTTTCATCGTAAATATTTTTGTTATTTTCGGTGGATAGGCACTCCTGCCTTGGCCACACATTCAGTTCATGCTTGCAAAGAAATGAATTCATTTGACACATATATACTAAGCACTTAGAAAGTCTGTGCTCTCATGAGCTTATATTCTAGAAGAAGAAGATACATGATAAAAAAAATCCTACACAAATGAAATGCTAGGTAGTATAACAAAGAAAAAGAAAAGCAGGATGAAAGAAAAATAAAGCAGGATAAAAGGACAGAGATTAAAATATTCTTCTCCACTTAGTATTTAGAATACTAATAATGTCAATAATCAAATATATATGAAACATACAGTTTTTTATTCACTCAATAAGTGTTACTGAATAGATTGAAAGGAATATATGCAAACAAATAATATGTGTAATAAAAACATATTTCCTGCCCTCAAGGAGCTTGAAGTCTAGTGAGAGACCAGATATATATTTAACCAAACTATAACGTATTTCCTAATGAAATAATTGTTCAAAGGTCTTTCAGAGACCAATGATTAATTGCAGCTGGTGAGATGCTGGGAGGGAGGTTTTATTCAATAACATTCAACAAACATTTGTGTGTTTGTATTTAGGAAGTGAAGGTGGGTCATGGGAGCTAAACATCAGAGATGAGAAGGATGTCAGTAGGAGTTCAGGGGAGAGAAGGAATGAGCAGAGACAAGAAAGCTGGTCTGAAAAACAGAATAGCCTGATGAGGCAGAGATGTGCAGTGTGGCCGAGGACACTTTGGAGGCATGGAATTGTGTGTTTAGGAATTGTGGGTTTATTCCATAGGCTACAGGGAAGCATGGAAGACTCTGAAGAGATGAATGAATCGATCTAAAGGAGATTTGCAATGAATTTGTAACACATTAGTCAATATATTGGCTAATGTACTGAATATATAACGCAAATAATAATAAGTTGTGTTAATCAGGGTTCTCCAGAGAAACAGAAGCAATAGGATATGTATGTGAATGTGTAGATATGTGTGTATATGTGTATATTTATTTATTTATAATATTTATAAATATTAGATTTAATATTTTAAAATGTACTTAGTATCACAAATATATATTATATATTTTATTTACACATATACATATATGTATTTACAGAGAGAAAGAGAGAGATTGATTAATTGGTTTTTAAGGAATTGGCTCATGAGGTTATGAAGGCCAGCAAGTTCAAAATCTTCCAAAATCTTCCAAAATCTTTAGGGTAGAGATGCAGGCTGGAGATAGTCGGCAAGCAGAATTCTGTCTTCCTTGGGGGAGATCAATCTTTTTTCTTTCAAGGTCTTCAACTGATTGGATGAGGTCCACCCACATTTTGGAGGATAATCTGCTTTGCTGAAAATCTACTTTGCTGAAAATGAGGTTAAAATTTAATCTCATCTAAAAAGTACCTTCTTAGCAACATTAAGATTAGTTTTGAAACAAATATCTGGGTACCATAACTTAGCTAAGTTGACACATAAAATTAACCATCACAGGCGTCTTTCTACCATTTTGTCTCTGGTACTCAGTACATGCTCAGTAAATGGTTCTACCAGTGGCCTCAGCAGCAGCCAGTTTGTGGATAGTGTAACTTGCAGCATGTATCCAAGTAATAGGAATGGAAGAGGGCTCTGATGTATTTCAAGAGAGGGCACAGTACTGGAGTTCAGTGCTTCCCAAACACTAACTTGCTTAGGAAGCAGCTGGAGATCTTATTAAAGTACAGATTTTGATTCGGTAGGTCTGGAGTGAGGCCCAAGGTAGGCATTTCTAACAAGGGATGCTGATACCACTGGTCCATGGTCCACACTTAGGATAGCAAGGCAGTAGAATTCCTAAAGCTCTTATTTTGACAAGATGAATGGGAGCCTAAGTCCCTGTGGAGGAAGAGGGGTCCTCTGAGTTATGATTTGAGTGGTAGCAAAAATTGCCTCTAGTGTCTGTTTGAAGGCAATTTTTATCAGACTTGTGCCTGACAGTCCCCTAGATATCTTATAGAACATAGAGGTTCCACGTCCAGAAATTGTGACCGAGTGTGGAGGCCAGGACTCCACAGTAACCATAATAATCCCAGGAGGTTATGAGAAGATCTGAGATTACCCTTTGAGAAACACTGGTTTAAGTGTTCAATTTTTAAGGCTCAGGAAAAGACAAAAGTATATTTTTGAGGAAAAGTCTTTGAGTCACCTGCAACCAGTTATGCTGGAAAACAAAACAAAACAAAATTGGAAGGGTTAAATAATAAATTGTGGCAAATTTAGAGTTTTACTGAAGATGAGGGGATATATAGCCCTGGGGAATGGTGAGTCTACAGCTATATGGAAAAATGAGACTGGACATCAGTTCCTTTCCTACTACAAGGCTCACCCAGGGCCAGAACCAAGAATTGTCCCTAAGAGCTGTGCATAGATACAGAAAGTCTCTGGCTGTACTGGTTGTAGTGTTTAGGATTAAGTCTAGTTATAGAAAAAAATGCCTGAAATAGCAGTGACTTTACTGAGATTTCTCTTTTTCTCATATAAAAGAAGTCTGGCAGTAAGTTGTTACGTGGTGTGGCTGGTGTGGTGAATCCAGAAAACTCAGGGGCACAGACTTTTTCTATCCTTAGCATATTGCTTCATGGTCCAAATGGCTGCTAGAGAGCCAGCCATCATTTCCACATCTTAAGCAGCAAGAGGGAGGACAGATTGAAGAAGAGCATATATTTTTCCTTTTAAGAAGACTTCTCAGAAGTCCCATGTAGCACTTACTTTTAATGACCATACTTATTCAAATGGCCAGTTTAGTTTGAAGTATGGGAAACCTCTCCCCAATTCCACCCCACATCTGTATTCTCTGCTAAAGCTCAAGTGTTCTTT
The DNA here is from genome assembly GCF_030028045.1 of Hippopotamus amphibius kiboko. NCBI lineage: Eukaryota > Metazoa > Chordata > Mammalia > Artiodactyla > Hippopotamidae > Hippopotamus > Hippopotamus amphibius. The sequence continues at coordinate 24,036,438 of NC_080192.1, read as the reverse complement.
TACAAAGGGACAGGGGAGAATCAACATTGGGAGGCAGCTAGAAGTCTCTAGGAGGAGTTACTAGGGATTAATCAGCCCATAGAGGTGGCAGACTGGTGGGGAGGGGAAGTAAAGGGCATCCTTACTGGAATGATGTAGGTTGGAATGATATAGGCAGGGGCTTCACAGCTAATTTTGTAATCATTCTGGCTTTCATTCATTTATTCAAAAAAGTGCTGATGGAATTCCTTCATTGTGCCAGACACTGCACTATTTGGTGATACAACCATGAATAGGGTACAGTCCAGGTCATTCAGGAACCTAATTTCCTGATATGGGTTACTGATGAATTTAAAAGCTGTTGCAATATGTCAATTGCAACATTAATGCTAAACATAGGTACTGAAGCGGCCCATAGGATTGATATCCAACCTAGTCCTGGGAAGCAAGGAAGGTGTCCTAGGTGGGGTGAGGGGCACCCTGAGAGTGGAGGGTGAGGAGAAATTAATAGAGGTGTGTGCATAGGGCTGTATCTCTGTGTCTGTCCATATATGTGTGCACATATGCACACGCCTCGGGGAGTGTTCCAGATGCAGAAAAGTCCCTTGCAGTAAACAGGGGAAGATGTTAAAGGGACCTAGTATGGCAGGATGCAAAGAAAGTTGGCTGGACCCTGAACTGCAGTATATGTCTGCAACCAAACCAGATGGTAAGCCAATGAGCGTGTGTGCCAGCACGAGCAAACATGCTCACCTGTGTGCTTTCATAGAAAGGTGAGGTTTGGTTGGGTATAAGGCTGAGAGAAGCAGTTATTTGCAAGATCATGTAGGAAATCATATTTTCAGCATCCTCTACACAAAATAAAATATGTGGGTGATAAAAGATTTTTCTTCGCCCATAAGGGATCGTAGTACTATGATTGTGACAGTACAATAGAGGGTTGAGGGCAGGGAGATGAGGCAAAATCTTAAATCTGCAACTTTGTACATTGTGTGTGCATGCCTGTGAAAAATCTAGAGTAATTCTCCTGGGGTTAGTTTTGCAAAAATAGAATTTTACATTCAAAAGGGCAGAAAGAATCATTGAAGCTAAGGATTGAATTTTTTTTTAAGATACCAAATTTGAAAAGTAAAAAACTTGGTGAAACATGATTTAATCATCGAGGTCTCTTTGGGCCACTGAGGTAGATCCACCACAAATCCTAAACACCCAGGATGAAACTTTAGCATATTGATAAAACTTATCCACAACCCCAAAGATGCTGTCATAATTAAGAAGTTTTTGTTTCTCCTAATGGAGTTGGATGGTCTGAGTTTATCAGCAACCTTTGAATTGAATTAACAACGCGAAACTAATTAATCCTGGTATACCCTAGCAATCCACTTAGAAGCGCATGCAAAATTCAATTAAGTCCCTTTGCCTTTTATGAAGCATGCACTCTCAAGAAGCTTCGGTTTACAGCTGAGAATTAGGTAACAAAAAGAAAGAGCTTGTCGTGTTTTTCAAACCTAACTTTTGAAATTAGACAATGGGTTTTAGAATTCTTCCCTGATTCAGAAAGTTGGAATCTAAAAGGACAGAACAAAAACCTCCCTGAGCTAATCAGCCCTTTCCTCTCTCGCCTTTCCTTAGATCAGAAGAGAAAGATGGTGGTATGTGCCTCTGCCTCGCTGGCCCTGGTTTGTCACCAGAACCTTATAGCTCGGGCTGTTTCTTGAATGCTTTTTGCAAACTCGTCTTTTCCTGGCTTCTGGCATGCTCTGTGCTGTCAGTCTTATTGATTAAAACCCTTGGTGGATTTCAAGACCTCCTCGCCCTGTATTGTCACAGATCTACTTAAAATGGATTTTCTCTCTTTGCCAGACCTGCATTTCTCAGTTGGTCGAGCAGATGCAAAGCAGGTGGTACTGAGATTTCAAATAGAAGCTGTTTCTAGTTACTGAGGGAATAAATGGTGGCATTATAACTTCTTTTGTTTTCTTGTCTCTTTACATTTTTATTTATCTCAAAAAATTTCTTTGTACCTTCCAGTGTGTATGGTTAATTCAAATAAGTTGTGCTTATTGCTTTTAATAAAAGAATATTTGGCAGGGGTAACAATCGGAGGCTTTGAATATCTGAGACACGACGTGAGAAAGACGCGAAAATGCACTGCAAAGCAGAAAACGTGTTGTGTGCGTTGCTAGTTGCTTTTCCCATATTTATTTTCCTTTCCCTCCTCCCAGCAGTCCTTGGCATTGGAAAAAAATCATGGAGTTCACTGAATTTGATTTCAACCCCTCTAGCTTCAGGTTTGGAACCCATGACTTAAGAAGAGTCCATCAGAGCAGCTCTTCCCCTGGCTGTGTTAATTGGTTCAGGAGCAAACAGTGACCTAAAATAATCCTATCAGAGTGAATCTCAGGACTTTTGTTTGGAGGGACAAGATAAAGGCACTCTTTATCTCTCTCTTTTCAAGATGGAATATGTGAGATGAAGTACATAAGAATGACATTTTGTACCAAGAGACAAAACTGACATATGGAAGAGTCCAGAGGCCAGAGATTACAGAGAAATTTGCAGAGATTTTCAGAGGACACGCCCAATATATGGGTCAAAATGAACCTAAAGCCAGAGCTATCATTGGCCTTTTCAGTTTGGTGAAACAATCCTTTTTTTTCAATGCTTAGCTACAGTCTGATTTTATGTTACTTAAAATGGAAACATTCTAAATAAAGGCATCAGCTTTTGCTGCATGACAAAATACCCCAAAATTCAATGACTTATTAAAAACAAAGTAATTTATTACTATTGGGCAACTGCCTGTGGGTTGATTGGGATCAACTGATTGAGGTTCAGCTTTGCTGAGCTGCTCTGCTAATGTCTTCTGGGCTTGATCACGAGCTACTGCAGGTCAGCCAGCTTGTTGAGTCTTCTGAGGGTAAACTGGGGTTGTGCTTGAGTCTGGGTTGAGTCAGTTTACCTGGGACAGCTTCATACCATGTGTCTCTTACTCCCTTGGGACCAGAGGCTAGCGTAGGCGTGATTTTTTCATGGTATAGTAGAGGCATGAGGTGAGACGCAGAAACCTGCACAGTCTCACGAGGCTTAGGCTCCTTATTGGCTGATTTCTACCTCGTTCTTTTGGCCACATCCAGAGTCAAGAGGTGAGAAACTAGATTTGACCTCTTTGGGGAAGGAAGTGAAAAGTCACATGGTGAAGGGTAGGGAAAGAAGGAAGGGTGAAAAATTCGGAGGAGTGATGCAGACTGCCACCATAGCTGACATATGACCCATGTGTTTATTATCTTGAGAGCTCAAGATAGTTAGAAAACTGGGTTGTAAAACTGTATAGAAAACTATTATGCCAGATGTGGCAACCATTTGAAACCTACCTTATGTTAGCTAATCTATACACATATTTGTGTTGATTTTTTTCATTGAAGAAGCAAAATTTAATTTTGAATTATGCTTTGGTTTCTATATAAGCTGATCTCTATACAGCCATGAATTAATCATACTCTAGATTTAAAATATTTATTTTTTCTGCACATACTATTTAATGATTGTAAAAACCAACCACTTCCTTGGAAAAATGATATTTGTGTGTATTCATGATCTAACAATGCGCCTTATGTATGAACATATTTAATTTGTTTTGCTGGAAAAAAGGCACAGGTATTGAAAGTCTAGAACTTTATACCTTCCTCTTTCAGCTGAGACTTCAATATACTGTTGAGATTATGAGTATAATTCTAATAATAGTAACAACAATAATGTTTAATAGCTGGTGTTTATACAGTGCTTCCTATGGTATAGGTGTTATCCTAAAGTGTTCTACATAAATGATCTCATTTAATCTCACAGCACATTATTATCTCCATTACACAGATAAGGAAACTGAGGTACAAATTCAGATACATGGTAAATGGCAGACCTGGGATTTCATGATCATAAATGTGTTAAATATGTTAAAATAACATTGGAAACTCCATCATTGTACTGTACCATACCATGGTTATCTATAAAAATATTATTCTCTGGGCTGTGAATTACTGGGGATGAGAGAGAGTTTTATAGATTTTTATAAACCCAATACCTGGTATATGGCAAATAGTATGAAGATTATTGATACTCATTGAATAGAGAAATACATTTTACCACTATAAGAAAATAATTATTTGAATCTGTAATTCACTTAAGCTCTTATTTGTCAGGCTACCTTGATATGCACTTAATCTTGGCTCACACTTTCTGTGCTGTGTTTGTGGGAGTATTACATTTTTCCTCCTATAAAAGTATACAGTCCTAGGTACTTCAGTGATGTTAGTCTGTTATTGACACCAGTACTCAACAAAGTTCCACTAATAGATTGTAATGAGAAATTGATCAAGTGTGGAGTTTCCTCTTTTTCTTTTTGATGTTGTAAGAAAATATAGGCACTGGTCTGGAAATGAGAATTCTTTAATCTAAGTAACTACTTATTTTTTTTAAAAAAGTTAAACATCACATCTCTAACTGCAGTTAACTCTTCCAAAATATGTAGAATCAAGAGTAGGATGCCCCTTCTAATCCAGTCTTTCCCTTGAATCTTCATAGTATTTTATTCTTCAACTTTTATTTTGATTATTTATGCTCTTACAGCATCTCCATTATTGTTTGGGGCAGGAATTTAAATTGTATTTCATACACATTCAGGACCATGACATATTAGAAATCTCTAATACTCACAGAGCTGGCACAGAACTTAGAAAAATGGCTTAGAGTAAACAAATCATATCTTTTGGGTCCCTTTAATATTAAATTCAATTATTTATTGACTAACACAATATAATGCAAACAGAGTTGGCTTTCTTTCTTCGCTACCATGTTTGCACAAATGTTGATGAATTAGACCTTGAACCAGACACTACCATTACATTATGTTTCTTGAGAATAAAGTTTATATCTTATTTATTGACATACGACAGCACCTAATATGGTAGCTGGTGCATAATAGTTAGCAGTGAAAAGGTGGGTGGGTGGGTGGATGAATAGGTGGATGAATATCAAGGAAGTAAAATTAATATTTGTATAAGATATATATTAGTGTCTTTCAGTCACATGGAGATATTGCTAATCAATAGGCAACTGAAACATTTACTTTCTCACCCAAGTTAGTAAGAACAGTCATAAGAGTGATTGTTAAAAACAAAAAGCAAAGCAAAAAAGTAAAAACAGTGTGTCTTCAACCATCTGTACCACAAATTATGCTTCCAATTGAATGCTATCCTTCAGACATAGGGAGGCAGGCTCCTTATTTAATCCTACTTTGCTGCCTGTGCTTACATTTTTGCAGTCCCTTGAAAGAGATATCACTCTTTCAGACGTACATTTGGATGCTAGTTAAAAGTCATTCACGTTACTTTGGGGTTACCATGCTCATGTTTCATTAAGGTGAAAAGATGACATCTGGAAAAACAAGAGATGACAGAGGTAAAAATACTAACTTTATCGAACTAATGAGCTAATATAGTGATCAGCTTGGGGACTTGATGGCAAAACGAGAGTTTCAAAATATTTCTTAGAGTCTTTAGCTACAGGACAGTGATCAAATATGCCAGTTACAAGACCAGGCCGCTTCTGCATTTCGCTGTAGAAGACTACATTTTCAAAGGACTCATTTTCAGCTGTTGCGTCCTTTGATTTATGTTCCCTAATATTTAAGTAGGTGGCTAGATGGAAGAGTTGGAAGCATGCCTTGAGCACCTGACTGTCATTTTGCAGCTTCTCGCATGAACTGTCTTTTAAAGCAAGTACCATTATCCTGTGTACCTTCATAACAAGGACATTTTGACATTTTCCTAATAAATTATTGATAAGTGCATTGAGAGACGTAAAAAGCTATGTCACTGCTATCATCTAACATTGAGCACCCTGTAGTTCATTTTTTTGTTATGTTCACTATTACTGTATTTCTTTAGATCATTTAAACTGTGAAAATTCTCTGTGTTCATTAGAATTTATATCTAATGGGGTCTTTGGGCTTTTGAGGCTTCCATGGAAAGTACGGATTATGAAAGAGGAATTCAGATTTTTTACTTATGTGAAATTTTTGTTTTCTTTATCATAACCTCTTTAGAAACCCCTAATCTTCTCATCTCAGAATAAGGATTGTATTAAGAGTTCAGAAAATGTAATTTTCCATTTTGATTGCTGAAATCCTGGGATCCTGGTTATTCTGTCCGTTTTATCACAGTTGTGTAGTCATAGTTATTGTTATAACTATGATAATCATTAGCAACTTTCCTTCTAGGGCTGTTTTCCCCTCCCTTAGGCACATTTTGAGAGTATTTTTAAAGAACCATTGCCCATCTCCTTGTAGAAAACCGTATTGTATTCTACAGTTGGAACCATACTCAGCCTCTACTTGGGGTTTACCACCATAACGTTCCAAGTCCTAGGAATTTAAAGCACACTTTTGTGTGTCTCCTTGTTTATTCTGATGTCCTCTTTTTACCTCCACTAAGCAGTTGCCTAACTTGTTCCATACTGTATTTCTGTGTCTTCTGCTATTGTGAATCTGCCTTCCCTTACTTTGAAAAATTTTTCTGCTTTTTTTTTTTAACCAAGATCCTAAGATTTCTTTTAGAAAAATGTAAGGGAAAAAAAAATCCTCTGGGGATTTAGTTGTAGATAGGAATTGACCTAATTAATAAATGTGACTTTTAAAATTCTGGATAACATGGCAAAGTGAAAAAGATTGTTTTCTATGATAAAATATTGTTCCCCCCACAATCCCTCCCCTGCCAAATCTATGAGAGCTGTATAGTAAAACAGAAAATAAAGTAATCCTTTCTTCTCAACACTGTCATCTTGTTGTTGCCGTTTTAAGTTGTTGGCCTGCGTCTGACACTGGCAATAGTCATTATGAGATATGTGGATTAGCAAGAGAGTGACAAGAGCCAGTGAAGAGATTTCAGACGCATCAAGGAGAGGGGCTTCTAAAAGCTCTGCTGTTTGCTAAAATAGGCTTTTGTTAAAATGGAAATCTCCAGTCATCTCTAAAATAATTGATTGGCAAATACAATGAGTGACCTAGCTGAACCAGAAAGAATTTGAAAAGTACCAACAACAAAATTATATCCTTTTAGCCAAATATATTTTCTTTTCACTGAAATATGATTGACTCGTAATAATGCTAATTATGCCTAATTAGCATCTCAGTTATTTTACCTTAGCAAGAACATTTCGTCATTGTGGTGTTTATCAGTTATTCAATAATAATTTATATTGTTTCCACTTTTTTAAAAGAAAAGTTTCACTGGTTTAAACACATTTCCATGGTTTGGTGAGATACATAATTATTATTATTGGCTTTTATTTTACTGTAAATCTTTGATGAGTTAGGGAGAATAGATTTCTGGAAACTATTGTATAATAAGTTCGATCAGGAGACTACTCTAAGTGACATAACTGGGCCCCTGTAGGAAGGCCACCTGTGGCTTTACTGATTAATTGGGGGAGTTGATGTATCTTTTTGTGGGATGAATGTGGTCAGGACCTGATACAAAAGCAACAAGAAGAAAACGTTGCAAACTATTATACACAGGATGGAGAAACAACAAGGTCCTACTGTATAGCCGAGGGAACTATATTCAGTATCCTGTGATAAACCCTAATGGAAAAGAATATATACAGGTATAACTGAATCAATTTGCTGTACAGCAGAAATTAACACAACATTGTAAATCGACTATACTTCAATAGAATTTAAAAACAAGCATTAAGCTGCTACTATAGCCTCAGAGTCGCTAAAAAAACACAGAACTTACAGACCATTAAATGAGAGAATTCCCCTTTTACCTTCGTGTCAAGCCTTCAGCTGGTCAGCCTTTGAGCATCTCTAGACTTGAAGTCAATTGACTGAAACAGTCCTTCCCATCAGTGGAAAGTTCTTTTCTCTAAACGCAAATGCTTTTAGCTTTTCGTCCCACCTCTACCCCTTGGGGCCACACTGAACACACCTAAAACCTCTTCTACATGACAGGCCTTCTGTGTTAATAACGGTGCTTAACATTGGTGAAGCATTTGCTTGTTGACAAAGTGGTTTCCTGTACATTATCACATTTACCAATGGCCCTGTGACATGATCATCATTACCCTCCATTTCACAGAACACTTTCTTCACTCTGCTGTCTCACCTTTACCTTTCTCCAAACCTGCCTCACTCAGCTTTCAAGTCTTTGGATACTCTTCTGTTCTGGCTGCTGCCCTCTGAGTTCTTTCTCTCTTGTCTTTTTTTCCTCCTCTGTTTTAGAAGTATATCTCTGAGAATCGAGTGTCCTGCTGAAGGCTTGGTCATCACAGCCATGCTTTAACCTACTGAAGTCTAAGACTGCTCTCATGAGGCAATATAATATTGCACTTGTGTTTTCAGCAATGCCATCTTGCAGAGGATTGATCTGGGCTTGACCTCAACTAAAAATTTTAAGAGTTTTAATCATGTGGCTACTCAGTCACCTTTCTGCTAAGTCACCTTCCCCCATCTTGTATGTTTGAGGGTATTTTGTTTTTCTATTTTTTGGGTTTTGGTTTTAATTCTAGTATAGCACCAGTTACTCCGGTGGGATCTGGGGTGAATTGACTGACCATTGGACAAGGACAGGTGTGCCCTGAGCTCAAGTTCCTGCTGTACCACTAATTAGTTTTCTTTCCATCTCAGTAAATGGCAACCCCATCCTCCCAGTTGTTCAGGCCCAGAACCTCGAAATCAGCCTTAACTTCACTCTCAAAATTCCTCCCGGCTTCAGCTTCGAACGTTTCTGGAAGCTGATCATTTCTCACCACCTCCATCATAACCTCTCAGAGTCAAGTGCATCAGTTCTTGCCTGGATTGCTGCAGCAGCTTCCTAATTGGTGTCTTCACTTCCACATTTGCCCCTTTACAGTCTGTTCTCTATATAGCAGCCCAGGTGATCTTTTAAAAGCATGTCAGAACATATTAGTCCTCTGCTCAGAATTTTCCAGTGTCTTATCATTTATTTCGGAGCAAAAGGTAAAATATTGACAAGATCTACAATACCTCACACAATCTATTCCTTTCCTCCCACCCTGTGATTCTCTCCTTATCTCAAACTACTTTCCCCTTTGTTTGCTCCATCCAGCTCTGGACTCCTTTTGTTCCTCAGACTAATTAAAAACCTGATTTAAAACCTTTTTGACTTGAAACCCTCTTCTACCAGGTATCTGCTTGGCCCATTCTCTCGCTGCATTCGGATCTCTGCTCCAATGTCCCGTGATCAGAGAAGCCTTCCCTAGCTGTATAGAATAGCCCACCCTGGGCTTCCTAGGTGGCTCAGTGGTTAATAATCCACCTGCCAATGCAGGGGACACGGGTTCGATCCCTGCTCCAGGAAGATCCCACATGTGCAGAGCAGCTGAGCCTGTGTGCCACAACTATTGAGCCTGCGCTTTAGAGCCCGTGAGCCACAACTGTTGAGCCCACGTGCTGCAACTACTAAAGCCCATGCGCCTAGAGCCTGTGCTCCACAACAAGAGAAGCCACGGCAGTGAGGAGCCTGCGCACCACAACGAAGAGTAGCCCCCACTCACCGCAACTGAAAGAAAGCCCACGCATAGCAAAAAAGACCCAACACAGCCAATAAAATAAATAAATAAACTTATAAAAAAATATATTGTTGGAATCAATGTGTTAAAATTGTTAAAATAAATAAATAAATAAATAGCATACCCTGTCCTCTGTAGCCTGCTTTACTTTCCTCCATAGTACTCTCCACTGCCTGCCGTATTACATTGGTAAAAGATAGACTGAGGCGTATTACACATTTTAAGAGTTTATTTGAGCAAAAAGTTGATTCAAATCAGGTGGCAGCAAACCAGAAGTGCTTAGGAGCCCTCCACTGACAGGAGCCAGGGGCAAGATTTATATGGCAAAGGTGCAGAAGCAGAGAAAGGAAATTATGTGATTGGCTATAGCTTAAAGCCTAGTTGACTGTGTGTGACTGGTTGGCTTAGGGTTTGATTTTGTAACCTTGAGGCATTTACAGGCTTAGGCTTTGGTTTGCTGACATCAGCCACCAAAACATTAGAGCCACTTCAGTCTAATGGCCTCCTTGTTTAATTAATTTCACAATATATTCACTTGGTTTAATTACTTACTGTCTTTCTTCCTTGATTAGAACAGAAGTTCCTTAAGGCCAAGTCTGTTTTGTTTACTGCTGAATCCCAACATCTAGAAAAATTCCTGGTAGGTAGTAGACACACAACAAATATGTGTCGAATGAATTTTTCAGAGAATTGTTACATTTCTGACTTTTTTTTGGTAAAAAATATAGAATAAAAAAGGAAAGGTGTTTGTATTGCTTTGCTAGAGGTGTAGTAACAAAGTACCACAAACTTGGTGGCTTAAAACCATAGAAATCTATCTTCTCACAGTTCTGAAGGCCAGAAGTCCAAAATCCAAGGTGTCAGGAGGGTTGGTTCTGTCTGGAGGCTCTGATGGAGAATCCGTTACATGTCTCTCTCCCAGCTCCTCGTGGCTGCTGACAGCGCTCCGTGTCCCTGGGCTTATAGATGCATCCGTCCAATCTTTGTCCCCATTATCACATCACCTTCTCTGTGTTGTATCCCTTCCTCTTCTAAAAACCGTTGTCATTGGCTTTTTTTTTTTTTTGTCTTCAGATCTTTATTGGAATATAATTGCTTTACAATGTTGGGCCAGTTACCACTGTACAACAGAGTGAATCAGCTGTATGTATATATATATATCCCCATATCCCCTCCCTCTTGAGCCTCTGTCCCACCCTCCCTGTTCCACCCCTCTAGGTTGTCATCAGGCATCAAGCTGATCTCCCTGTGCTCTGCAGTTGCTTCCCAATAGCCATCTCTTTTACATTTGGTAGTGTGTGCATGTCACTGCTACTCTCTCACTATGTCCCATCCTACCCTTGCCCCCCTCGTGTCCTCAAGTCCATTCTTTACATCTGCATCTTTATTTCTGCCCTGCCACAAGGTTCATCGGTACCATTTTTTTATATTCTGTATATATGTGTCAGCATACGGTATTTGTCTCTTTCTGGCTTACTTCACTCTGTATGACAGACTCTAGGTCCACCCACCTCACTACAAATAACTCAATTTCATTCCTTTTTATGGCTGAGTAATATTCCGTTGTGTCATTGGCTTTAGCATTCATCCTAGTCCAGGTGATCTCTCGTCTCAAGAGCCTTAACTTAATTATATCTGTAAAGACCCTCTTTTTCAAAGTAAGTCACATTCACACGTTCTGGGTGGACAGAACTTTTTGGGAGCCACCATCAACGCATGACATTACTGTGAGGACTACACAAAATAGGATTTTTGGAGGCTCTTTGTATAATTTCATGTAGCCATCAGATGTAAATCAGTATGTTAAAACATTTCATCCTCTGAGATCTTTTCCATTGTCCAAGCCCATTAAATATGTTTAAATACTAATTCTACTTTCCAGTATGTTCATTGGCCTTCCTAAATCCAAGTCGTTAGTGAAATTGCTGAATATGTCTTCTATATATTCATCCCAGGAATTGATTGTAAAGACACATTGAAAAGAACAGAACCATGGAGAGAGAGAGAGAGAGATCTGAAAGCAGACTGCTCATCTGATTGGCACAAACTGGTTAATCAATACCTTTTGGGTATTGGGTTTTGTCCAGTCATGAATCTCCGTCAGGGCACTTCCCTCTTCCTATTTCTGCCCAGCAATATTATGGTGTTCTGTTGAATGTCTCACAGAAATATGGATACAGCTGGCCTATCCCATTCCATGTATTTATCTGTTGATTTATTCACCCACTCATTCAACCAGGAATCACTGAGTGCCTCCTAGATGCCAGGCATGGAGGCGTGGACAGTAAAAAAGACAATGTCCCTGTTCTAACAGAGCTCATTCTCACTCATCTCCTGATCTAGGAACTTGATTTAGAATAAAAACTGCATGTGTGTATTGGGGGAGGGGACTGGAAATGAAGTCAGCCAGTCATGACTTTTTTCCGGTCCATCCTAGCCATCACTGTTCCTTCTCTAGGTGTTTCTAAGCATCACAGTTATGTGGTCTGTTCATGGATTCCAGCTTTCTCCTTATCTTGTTTGAAAATTAAATGTACACTTGCTGGCCCCTCGTCTTAGGGTATTTAGGTTTCTCTGATTCTTCAGATTCTACCTTGTGGAGGTTGGTCAGTCCCCTTGGAAATCTCTCTTGGTCCTTTGAGGTGTAATTCACATGAGGCAGCAGACCTGAGCCCCTTCACAGAACCCAGATGCCCTTTATTGTAGCACTGATATAAGTATTATTTTAAAGACAACAACCACTGCTGTAATTTATTCAGCAATTCCCCTGGGCTACATGTTTAACACAGATTATTTTTAAATATCCTTACAAATATCTCCTGTGCAGAAAGCATTTTATCTCTGCTTTACAGATCAAGAGGCTGTGGCAGTGCGGCGTTAAGGAACTTGCCTAAGGTTACACAGCCAGTGTTTGTCAGAGCCAAGTTCAAACCCAAAGCTCATATTCTTTCACCACCAGGCTACCTGCCTCCATTCTTCGCCTTTGATCTCAGAGCTCTTTAACTCCCTCCTGGTGTTCTCTTTTACTGAGCTACCCCTTTTGGATTGGGAATTCCGCACTTTTACATAGCCCTGTTCCTCTTCCTCCTGGTTATCCATCGACTTAGACCACCAGCCCAAGGCAGAAAGCCGCTTATCCCTGTCAACTTCATGTTGTGAATAAAACTGTAAAAGCTTTCTTTGTTGTCCCTCACATTTTTCTCATCAAGCCTCTGTTCACTTGGGGCTTTTGCCTTTCTGACACAGTTCTTATAAGCCCATGCCTCTTTCATCTGGTTAAGAGCCCTTCTTACCATCTTTAGAATATTTCCATTTTAAAACCTGAGTGTCTCAGCGAATTGGCTTCTTTAGGTACTTTTTTTCCTGATGCGATTTATCTGCAATTGGATGTCAGAATTACTTTTTTAAAAAGAACTTTCCATTTTTCTTGAGTAATCTGCTTTTTAGCATTTTATAGTCTCAGCATCACCAAAAAAGTGTTGTGTATATACACCACGGGTCAAGCACTGTGTGCAGTAAAGAAGTCTAGGAATCCAGTTCCTCTGTTCCTTGAGATATTATAATATAATATGTATAGCAGCCTATACTGACATTAAGCATCAAATATGTGTTTACTCATTATATGGCATAGGATAGGTTAGGGAAATAGATGTGACCTGGAGCAGCGAGAGAAGCCTTCACAGAACAGGAGGGACTTGGAGGATAATAATAGAGTGTATATAACATTATAAACCCACTTAATCCTCCCCACAACCTAATAAGTTAGGTATTTAAGGTATCCTCATGTTTCCTGTAAGACAGTGGAGGTACAGAGAAGCTAAGCAAGTTATCTAGGAACACACAGCTTGTAAGTGACTAAGCCAGGATTTGAACTTTGTGAGGAACTCTAGAGTTCAAATTCTTAACTGCCCAGGTTTCCTGGGAAATGTCTAGATAATAAGAAAAGAGAAAAGAAAGCCTACCAGATGAGGAGTGTTCAAGACTTGTTCGGGACAACATTGAGAAGAAGAGTTTTGTTGAAGGACCTTTACATTTGGATGAAGGTTATGACAGCGTGATGCCTTAATTCCTATGCTGAAAACCAACTGAACCACAGTGTGCTCAGAGGTTTGAAACAGCACTAGATCTCACTGAAGCCCTGTTCTGATAATGTGACCAGAGTAAAAAGAAGCAAGACTCATTCTGTGAATTAAAAAAAAAAATTGGAGTGGCAAATAACAGCAAGCAGTGTCAATAGTTGCTCCTTGCAACTAATCAAATGCATTCAATGCGAAAAATCACGAGAGTACATTTTGACATCCTGGGCCATTCTCGTGCTCACAGATAGCTGTATTGTTAACAACATTGTCACTGAAAAGGAAGACAAATGACACACATAAGAGGTAAAAATAAAGCCATGTGAAAGGTGTGGAATTTCTCAGAAAAATGAATTTTGAGAAAATTCAAAGCAATACACATTAGTACCAGCACTCAATTGTTACAACACCTTGAATGCAAAAACACACGACTTTGAATACCAGTTGGCTATATTATCAGCTGATGGGACCTACCCCCAACAGGTAACTCTGCGGAAATACTACTCCTCTTGTGCTCTGCCTTCTTGTTTTTCAAGGAGCATTAAGTTGCTTTCTAAGGATTTCTAAATACCAGGTGGCTGACTGGGTGTGATTATTAACAATCAAAGAGTTCTGTTCACAAGTGTAAGGGCTGCAGTCCTGGGAATCTGGCTAACTTCCAATTGGGTAATTACATACAGAAATCTTGTTGAATCCCCTTTGGAGCTCTGGTCATGAAAGCAACTTATAGGGTGATTTGTAATTGTGCCTGTGGCCGGAAAGATAGTACAATGCACCAAAAAGAAAATAAGCGGTAGCCTCCGCTGAAAGGATAGAAAGTGAACCATCGTGCCTACTATGGAAAGCTAATGGTCGCTCATAAAAAAGGAAAAAAAAGATTATTGGCGCAACCAAAATATAATGTAAATGAATTCTTTCAACTCCTAGTTTTGTCAAAGGTAGTCAACTACCAAGTTATAGCAATATGTCCAGAGAGTGTTTTGAGGTAACATATTTGCTTTTGCATCATTTATCCTGGAGACAACTGTAGTCTGAGCCCTCTCAATTACTTTTGATATAATAAAGCAAAAGGCTTTTTCTTTTATAAATTACATCATCTTAAACTTTGCATCAAGTAGATAAGGGTGCAAATAACATTTTTGCTATTAGAAGATTTGATTATTTGCATTATTGGATCCCAAACTTATTGTATACCCCTAAAAACTTAACGGTAAAAAAATTCCATGTTCCCAGGTCCCATCCATGAGCTGTGTAATCAGTAGTTGTGAGTAGGATTTGGTAATCTGTACTTTTTAAAAGCCCCTTCTAGTGGCTATGATCTGCAGCCAGGTTTGAGAACACCTGATGAACCCCACTTAGCCTCTAGAAAACTACTTTCCTTGTGTGTGAAATGTTTTTTTTAAATGTCTTTGATGAAAAGAACGACGGTGACCAGGATAACTTCCTACTTGGAGAAGCAGATGCTCTGGGATTGAGAGTGAGTAGTGGGGCAAGGACATCTGGAATCACAGCCTTTTCTTTGGACATGGCCTCAGAATTGTTGTTGCAGAAAATTTAAGAAAATCGGATTGGTGTCTGATTATTATTAGAGAAGCATCATCAACCATTGAGAAATCTTGGTGTCTTAAGTGCAGTTCACAGTACCTTCTTGAAAATAGGCTACAGTCATTTTCAAAAATAATTTCTTTAAAAAAAAAGTATAAGTAGGGAATTGCAATATTTTTCTATTAAAGTCTCAAAGGGAAACTAAGTAAAAGTTTATCTTTTTCTCTTTCTGGATGCATTGTTTTTGCTTCTACATTGATAGTATATTTATAGAAGTGATGAAGGCTACCTAACTTGAATTGACTGTTTATGAAAAAAGTTTGTTTTTTGTGGTGTGGAGAAATTCTAGTGTCTTAGGCTGAACCATGGCCGTCTCAATTCATCAGACCACCTATAACTCAAAAGAGTTGTATTCATCAGATTTTGCCGGTTTATTGGCAATGGAAAAGAAACATTTATTCATCTTGTTGGATTAGATGATCTCGAAGGTCCTTTCTGTCTCTAAAATTCTATTATTCTTTTCCATCCCAATGATAGACAAAGTATAGAAGTTCATCACATCTCTCTGGTACAAGAGAAACTAGTAGAATCCACAAGTATTTTAACCCCAAAGTTTTGGTCTTCTCTTGTATTTCACTGGTGAAGCACTTTATGCAATCTTCATTTTTTTTGTGATTAAAAAGTAGAAATTCATCAGTGGTTACAATCAATATGGAGGTGCCGTCTGGTGGTGGTAAATAATAGTCTCATTACTATTCTCTTGGGTCTTATTCCTGGCTGTTGAATAATCTTTGTGATAAATAAGATCCTCTAGGACATTGAATTATATGAAACCTATGGAATATCAAATAGCTGTAGCTCTATCTTTGGTATTCCTGTAGTTTTCACGTATCTGTTAACATCTCGCTATTTTGCAGTGTCTTGGTCATGTGTGTCTCACCTGCTAGTCCAGGAGCTCTTTGAGGGTCAGAACCATTCATCTTTATATCCGCAGAACACGGTACGCTGCTTAGAGCATATTTAGTTGGTATTTGATTGGATTGGATGTCTCTTGAATATTGAGTTCAGCTGCTTTCAAATAACTGCTTGATTTTTTTAAATAAAGCTCCAAAGACAAAAATCCTTTTGCAAAGTCTATGATGAAGCTCGGAAAAGAAGCTAGGAGAACCTCAAGTACCTAAAAAATGTTAAGTCAAGAGAAGGCTGGAACATTCACTCATCAGGCCAGTTTTTGCTTCTGTTTCTAGCAGAAAGGTTAAATTAGATCCATAGTTTTCAAACATCATTAATAGTGGAAACTTTTCTGTCTTTAAACACATGCTTATGTGAAATCCTTTATGTAAAAATGGTAAATACACTGCTATTTAGATTGAAGGAGTGTTTAGTTAAGATATTAACGCTAGTACTGTAGTAAATGACCCTGAATCTTAGTAACATAACAACATAGTATATTTCCCACTCACATAAAGTCAATGTATAGTCAAGAGTAGGGGTTGAGGGGTTAGATCTCTCTCCAGATGATTACTTAGCCGGTTAGAGAGAGCCCCTGCCACCTTCAACATGGGGGCTCCAAGGCAGCTCTAGGTTTTGACCCCAACTAGAAAATGGGGAGGGAGAGAGAGGATTACCCATGGGAGGTTGTTTATGGTCCAGGCCTGGGAAGAGGAGCATCAGTTCTGTCACACCTAACTGCAAGGGAGGCTGGGAAATGTGATCTTCCTCTGTACTCAGGACAAACAATAAGAAATGGGTTTGGTAAGCAGATAGCTGGGCTCTGCCGTAAGGAATGGGATCTGGCACCCAGGAAAGATTGCCTAGAACTCTGAAGAGCACAGTCTGTACCCCTTGAAGTAGGTGTACCCCAAGAGCGCCTCAGCTTAAATATTCTGTAATTGTACCTAGCATTGTGCCTGATATACAACAAGAGTTCAGTAAAATACTTCAGTTTCCCTGTATTGAAAAAGAGATGTTAATTCCTGTTTGGTCATTTAACACAGAGCAGTAGTAACACAGCCACGTTTCAGTACCTCCTCTCTGCCCCCTCCGGCAGTGCGATAACACTCCAGGTAGTTTCAATGGGCCTTGAATTTGGGTACTTGCACAGAGTGTGAGCTTGCGGAGCTCTCTTAATTCTGATTTGAAGTTGTGGAATGGATTTAGCTGTCTTTAGTTGAGATTATAGAGGACTCAGGAGACATAAATGTATAGAGTTTGACTCACCCATATCAGAAAAGGATTCAAATCCAGGTGATGCCTGAGCTACCGCTTGTTCTTCCTGTGTTTAAACACGATTGTAAACTATTGGCAAGATCTCACTCTACCCATGCCTTGGCTGTTGTCCTCTAATGGGTCAATTCTTTCATCCCTCCTCCTGCCCTATGTCTTTCATCATTTTTGCTTTCTTTAAGCAAGCTAACTGCAAACAGAGTTTTCATTGTCATCTGATGACTTCCAGAGCTGTTTCTTCAATGCAGACTGCTCTCCCTATTTCTGTGGATCTGTGTATTCAGTTGCTTGCAGGACATCTGCATTTGGATACCTCAGTGTCATCTCAAGTTCAGAATATCCAAGACCAAAATCCTATTCTTCCCCTCTCTCAAAACTCTTCTTCTGGAATCTTGGGAGTTTTGGAAAATGGCACCATCATTCACTGGTTCATCAGACCAGGCCCAGGAATCATTATCTGTTCCTCCCTCTTTTTCAGTTTTCCAAGTCAAAATGTTCACAGAATTATAATGACTTCTGTCTCCTTAAAAGTTTTTCAAGTTGTCCTCTTTTCCTTTAGTGCCCGACTTCTCTCAGCTGGACTGTTTCCACAGCCCCCTAGCTGGTCTCCCAGCCTCTGGTCTCTCCTCTCCAGTCTGCAGTGCATCCAGTTACCTAACACTCACTCACCTGTGTAGGCCTTTTTCCTGGCCCTTGAAGCTACTCATCACTGGACTCCTGCCAACTGTCTGTCTTCATTTACTGTCCCTCTCCCACATGAACAATTTGCTACAAATTACTTTTCTCTCTTTGAATGCTCTGTGCCTCTGGTGCCTCTATGCCAGGGGCTGGACAGACACAGACAACAAATAAACGAATGGGCATGGCTGTGTTCCAATAAAACTTTATTTACAAAAGTAGATGGGGGCTGGGTTTGACCCAGAGGCTGTAGCTTATTGACCCCTGCTCTATGCCTGTGTATGTATTGTTACGTCTGCCTGGAATGCCCTTCCATCTTCATCGCACACCTCATCGTCTACCCCTCCACCCCCATTTTGAACTTCTCATTTTTTAAAATGTTCACTTAACCATTCTTCCTTTATGAAGCCACCCTTGAATAATGTTTACTCCTAGAGCATGTTATGCATGGAGTAAACTCTCATTATTCGCTGTGGTTATTTTCTGTAAAGTCACCTTGAACACTGAATTAGCAAACATGGAATCATTGCTCCTGGGGGAAGTACAGGGTTAGGGTCCTGAGAGCCTGTGGTCACATTTTCACTAACCAGTTGATACCAAACCTTGTTTTATGAGTGTTTCTGTCTAAAGACACCTTATGTAATCTATAGTTTATATATTGTTGGTTTATTACCATTGAGCTCACAGCCAACAATACTATAACTCATGCCTAAATGAAGCTTATCTGACACTCTTATTTTCTCCATCAGGCTCATCACAGCCTCCTGTGCCTAGGATCACTAGATAGCACGATAGCACTACACTCAGGGGACACTTTAAACATCAAAATCACCAACAAAAGAACACAAACGTGAAAAATGTGGCACTAAATTGACCATAAAAAGAACAGTTGTTGGCAGTGTGAGAGTGGAAGCAAGAAGGCAGGGAGTCCTGTCTCAGATTGTTGCTAAGAATGTGCATATTGGGAAACAAAATTTTCACTGCCCTGTACATGTCTGTGAACGACCATGAAAGCACCATGAGTATTGATTTTGGGGTTGCAAATACGTTTTAGAGAAGAGAGGAATTTGCAGATACAGAACTGGTGAGTAATGAGGATAAGCTGTATCTCCGTGACAGAATCAACAGACTGGATAGCTAGGTGCTTGGAAACGAGTTAATTTGTTTTTGTCTTCCTTTCTTCATGGCCTTACTGCTTGAATGAAGGTTTTGAATATTAATATGAATGAAGGAAGGAAGGAAGAAATGACTGAATGACTTGAATGCAGTATATTTTGCTTAATATTTTCAGTATAGTCTCTATATATGCAGGAAAACTTTTTTTTCAAATGCTTTTCTCAGCATTTGCTAAGTGATTAGTAATTCTGCTGCAGCGTGTAGGAAATGATGTTGCTTTCTTCTTTAACATCTTCATTAATGATCTTCAATAGGCAGTAAACAATAAATTAATGAAATCTACAGATGATACTGAATTAAGAGATGTTGAAAACACCAGTGAGAGTGCGGCTGTAGCATAAATGCACTTAGAGAAGTTAAAAATGTGAAGTAAATCAAGAATGATGCAACCGGAAAAATACAAACTAGAAAATCTAGCCAAGCAAATTCTGAAAGTCTGGGAAATTGGACCACTGCTGCTTGTTAATGTTAAATTACCTGTGTATTTATTCAGTCAGCAAGCATTTATGGAGGGCTACCATATGCCTGATCTAGTGCTCTGTCCTGGACTTACCAAAGTGAACAAGACAGTTAAGGCCCCTGCCTCATGGAGTTTGTATTCCAATGGGGGAGATAGAAAAGAGGACTGAATAGTTAAGAATCTCTAAGATAGGTGGGAGGTGATATTGGAGTTGAAACATGAGGGATGAGTGGAAGAGTAAGGGGTGAGAGTGCTGCAGAGAAAGGAATCTCAAGGGCAGAGGCCCAAAGGGGAAAAAATAGGTGTGGCAGACACACGGGAGGAAAGGACGATGGCTGCAGCTCACGGTAGGGCTGACTGGAGGATAGGGATGGCTTGTGACCAGTGAAAGAGCAGGCAGGGGGCAGGTTATGTGGTGCCCTCTAGGCATTGCAGAGGAAGTTGGATTTTATTCTAAGTGTCAAGGGAAACCATTGAAGGGTTTTAAGAAGGGTAAGAATCATAGTTTGACTTACACTATTGGATGGACCTGGGACAAATGTATAGCAAGGAGATTCAATTAGGAAGCTGTAGCAGTAATTCCAGCAAAAGATGGTGGCTTGGACCAAGACGTGGAGAGGGAAAGTTTTGGAAGAATTGGGATCTGTTTTGGAAGGCAGCTATGCTCACCACTATACCACCAATGCTGCATTCTCTTTGGAGTGAACACTGTCAGGCCTTGCTAATGGACTGGCTGCAAGTGGGGAAACTGTGGAAGGACAGGGAGGAATCAAGGATGACTCCTAAACTTTGTGACTTGAGTAACTGAAGGTTTGAGAAACCAAGAGCTAGAGCTAGTGTTGAATTAGGGAGACGTAGAGGAGAGAGAGTTCAAAGGAAGGGAGGATAGAAATGGGTACATTGTGGATATGTTAAGCTTGAGTACTTATCAGACATTCAAGTGAGATTTCACTGTGATTTTAGTTTGTGTTTTCCTGATGGCTAATGATGTTCAGTGCTTTTTCATGTGTTCATTGCCCATTCATATATTTTCTTTTATAAAATTTCTGCTTAAGACTTTTGCCCATTTTTATTGTTATTTATTTTTGCTAATATTTGATAACTATTTTTGCTTTTTTGATCATAAAGGAAGATGGTTTTTAGTCTTCTTTAAAGTCTTTGTCTAGTTTTGGTATCAGGGTAATGCTGGCCTGCAATTTGCTTATTGATTTTCATAGTGTATCTTTTGATAAGTAAAAAGTTCTCATTTTAATGATGCCCATTATAGCTTTCTTTAAGAAAACTTATGGTTAGTGCTTTTCTGGTTTCTGTCTAAGAAATCTTTACCTATCTCAGCGTAGAAATCTGGGAGAGTGGCACTCTTGGGGAGGATGTGGAAGTTCCATGCCCTTTCCCCATACCTTGCCCTGTGCGTCTTTTTCGTCTGGCTGTTCCTGAGTTACATTCTGTCATAATAAACTGATAATCTGGTAAGTAAAATGTTTCTCTGCATTCTGTGAGCCTCTCTAACAAATTAATCAAGCCCAAGGAGGGGGGCATGGGAACCTCAGATCCATAGCTGGGTGGTCAGAAGCACAGGTGACAGTCTGTACTTTCAGTGGGCATTTGAAGTGGGGTGGGGGGCCGTGTTCTAGGACTGAGCCATTAACTTGTGGGATCTGGTACTATCCCCAGGTAGATAGCTTCAGAACTGAGTTGAACTGGTGTCCAAGAATTGGTTGTGTGGGAAACTACCCCCGCACATTGGAAATTGGGTCCAGAAACTTTTTACTATCTGTCTATTGAGACTCTGTTTGTGGACTAACATTTGGTCTGTCTTGGAAAATGTCCCATGTGCATGTGAGAAGCATGTGTATTCTGCTGTTGTTGAGTAGCTCTCTGTATGTCTATTATCTAACTGGTTTATTGTATTGTGTCATTTCTCGATTTGCTTACTTATATTCTATCTGGTAGTTCTACTTATTGTGAGTGGGGTATTGAAGTCTCCAGTTATTTTTGTGGAGACTTCTCTTTTTCCTTTCAATTCTGTCAGTTTTTGCTTCATATGTTTTGATGGTCTGTCACTAGATGCCTAAGTGTTTATAATTGTTATATCTTCTTGCTGTGTTGAACCTTTTATTACTATATAATGTCCTTTGTGTCAAGTAACCTTTTTTTTGTTTTAAAGTCTGTCTCATATTAGGATAGCTGCCCCCGCTCTCTTTTGGTTACTGTTTGCATGGACTGTCTTTTTCCACGCTGTCATATTCAACCTGTTTGTGTCTTTGGATCTCAAGTGAGTCTCTTGTAGACAGCATATGGTTGGATTGTGTGTTTTCATCCATTCTGCCAATCTCTGTCTCTTGGATGGAGAATAGGAACTTTCTGAGTTTCTGCTGTGTGCAGGCGCTGTGCTTGGCCCTGGCAAGAGAGCCATAAATAAGATTTGTGACTAATTCCCTCAGTCTCCAACTTTGGGGAATTTATGTGTTCTTGGAGGTATACAGTCATTAAAAAATAATCACACAATTTCTTACAATTGTATAAATCCTACAAAGAACAATATATAGGGGAGTGAGACTCAGAATGACATACTTGAGATTAAAACTAGGCTTCAAGCCCGAATTAATTATTTAACTCGGGAACTGACAAAAAAAATAATAGTGTAAGTGCTCATTTCTCTCCATGACTTTACTTGATGGGCAACTTACATATAATTTTTTGACATATCACTATTTCTCTTAATGAATAAAATACATTAAGAAGCCATTGAAATGTTCAGAAATAGACCACAAAGGATATGCCAGTAATGATAACTTTTCTTAGAAACAAATAATATTAACCTATTTAATACTTGATTTCATCATAAGAACAGACTCTGTATTTTCCTTACAGCTGGTTTATAGATATCAGAGATGGAAAAAGCAGAATTGGCCGCAAATGTCAATCCCCCCCACCCCCACTTAAGAAGATGTCTAAATCTCCAGGAGCCTGTCTGACCTCCTTGTCTGGTCCAGCACTTTAGAATGATTGCATCAGATCGCCCATTGTGTTGGGCAGAGGCAAAGGCTCCTAATGTAGCCCACGGGAGGTAGGTGGTGGGGAGGCTGTTTCCCAAAGCTGTGTGATTGTCTCAAGTGCCTCTGTGGGCTGGCCAGCCACGACTTGTCTGATTACCTCGTTCTCCACGTTTGATTTTGAGTTCTCTTAGCAAAAAGTTAGCTTAATTTTCAAAACTCTCTGAAATCTGATTATTTAAATACATTTAAGTGGATTCAGTATCGACAACCTCATTATACGCTGTTCCAAATCCATTAATAAATTAATCATAATTCAACGCGCTTCTGTATATTGGAGTTTTTTGCCAGAGATGCTGTAATTGGAAGAACACTACCAATTGCTTGTTATTTAATCTAGTGATTTATAAACATTTAAAAAAAATGCTTGTGATAGGAAACCAAGTAGCATTAGGTGGGAGTGTTGTTTCTCAATGCATCTCTGGGCTCTAGTAATTAAACACAGCTACCTGAAAAAGCTGGTAATGAGCAGCAATGTGATGAAAATATAAGCTATTAATTGACTTATCAACTCATAGGGCACACACTGTTCAGTTAATATATTTTGAGGAACTTGGAAAAATAATTGTCTTTCGGGTAGAGGGTGAGCATGGTCGTAAGTAAGAAACTTTAATTTTCTCTTTCAACACAAACTTTGTGAATAGTTTTAAGCTCCAAAACATCCAGAATTCACAAATGGACTTCGATAAGGGTGGCATGTGTGGGAAGCCAGTGATGTGACAACACAGGGAGATTTTGTCAGGCCATGCGATTTTATCACAAAAGCCCACGGCCTGCAAAGAAGGGCAGGTTTCCATGTTTCTGTTTCAGTCAGCTCTTTGCATTGTTGATTGATTCACTGTAGTGCTGTTGTCAGGATTTTATCAATAGTCACATAGATCTCATGACTGGCATTTTGCCTTTTTAAAACCATCCCCTTTGCTGTTATAGAGAATTCGAACCCTGAAGCCTGGTGGGACTTGCTGGTGCCTTTTTATTATTATTTATGAATTCATCAGAAAGGAATATTGACCTCTAATTAAAGCCAGAAAACTACTCCTGGAATTAATTGCTAAAGGTCAGTCTCATTGCAGAGAACTTGCCATGTGTCCGTGCCTCATGTTATCACTTTTATAAATAAGGCAGCATTCAACCTGTTTGTAAGAATAGGTAAAGGTAATGAATTATTATATTAGTTCTTGCTTTTAGTATTGAATTTCAATTAAACTTTTCTAATGCTTTTTCAGTTCTTGATATATTTCTCTTCTGAGGGTGGGAAAATTTGCTCTGTAACTGAAAACAATTAGAATGTTCCATATTGTTTTTAAGAAAAGTAATATGTGTATTTTTGGTCTAGGAAGATTAAAATGGCAAAAATGCTTTGGAACCTGATTTCCTAACAAAAGAGAAAGTCTTTCCTCCAATTATAGGAAGTTCTAGGAAAGTCATTTGTCTATTTTGGATTAGGAAATCAAAGTGAATCAAAATACTGTAATAAGCAAAAGAAATAATCAAAAGAAACCGTCACTTGAGATTTTGGCAGTGAATAAATATTTAAATATTGAACAACTCTTTTTATCTTTACCTGTTCACAAGTTATAAACAGGGAGTTGGAATGAAATAAAAAGAAGAGCTATTGACTTTGAAATTAAAGTAGGTATTATGCCCAGGTTTTGAATAACTTCCCTCTGCCTGTCAGGAGGGTCTGCCCTCAGTCTTCTAGGGTAAAGTTAATTGTGTACCTAAGGATGTGTTGCTCATGCCATATCTTTGCCATGTATTCGCTTATATCTTTAGGTTTTTGAGCAGGCTTTGAAATTTATCTACCCTGAAAGAAAATCTTGGAGGTGATTTCTGAACTCTTATTGTGTATTAAATGTAGTAAGTAAATTAAAAAATTACGGTCTTTCTAATTTAAACATTTAGAGCAGAGGTTCTCCACTGGGGGTGATTCTGGCAATGTCTAGAGACATTTTGGGTGTCACTCATGGGGGCTGTGGTGCTACTGGCATCTAGTGGGTAGAAGCTAGGGATGCTACTCAACTTCTTACAATGTTTACAAGACAGCCTTTAACAACAAAAAATAATCTGGCCCAAAATATTAACAGTGTAGGGGCTGAGAAACCCTAATTTAGGGAAATATGATAAAATGTTGTTCAATGGTAAGAGTGACTTAATACTAAAATTTCACATTGGGAACTGTGAATTAAAATAACATTGAGATGTGTTTTTCACCCATCTGAATAGCAAAAATCAGAGGAAATAATAGCAGTCAGTTCTGGCAAAGATGGAGGCAAGTACACTCATACATTGCTGATGGGAGTAATATGGTAAAATCTACCAAAAATAAAAGTACAACTTTTCTTTCACTCAGCAATCCCTCATTTGAAAAATATCAGTATACAAAGATCCAGTCTTTTGTTGTGGTTTAAAAATTACTGGAAAAAACCTGAGTATTAGCAAATAGGGAAACAATTTATGGGGCATCTATAATATAGAGTATTATGCACTTATTAAAAAATAGTCTGTTAGATCTATATCTCAACATGGAGAAGGATAGCCATAATGTCTTATTAGGTGACAAAAATCAATTTCATAATAATGTGTGTATTATGAGCTAATTTTTGTAAAACAAACAGCAAATATCTTCTGTACATTTGTGTGTTTTTAATGAGCATGTAACAGACTATTTAGCAGCTGTTTAACTCGGTTATCTCATTGGAAGAGATAAAAATGATGATAGCTAGAGGTTAATTATTAACTTTTACCTTTTTTTAATTTGCTTTTCCATTTCCAATTTTAATCTTAATTTCAATATTACTTTTGTAATTTACAAACAATTTGACAAGGAAAACCTTAAGAAAAGTGTATCACTCTTCAGTTGACTGTTTCATGTTTGGTATCCTTGTCTTATGAACCTCATGGAAATTTATACCTCAGTCAGTGTAATTACCAGAAAGATATTGGGTTTTGTTTTTGTTTTCGTTTGATAGGTGAAATTTAAGGTATTATGAAGTGCATATATGTAAATACTTTTTTGTGTACGTGGCAAATATTTTATTCTACCATTTATAATAGGATATAGGTTTATATAATAAAAATTGCCTGCATTAAGAAAATCTTAATACAATCGTATAATGATCGCAGATAGTGAAGAGGAGGATTGGGAGCTTAGAGCCGCTCCCTGGCTTGGACCCATGGGCCAGCTATTCAAAGCCGCCCAGGGACCTGTTGAGGAAAGGGCACTGTTGTTTTCCACGATGTCAACCTCAAAGGTTAGGAACCTTTCCTGAATTTTTTATTATCTCTATGTTGTGGATAGTTTCAGCATCTCAGTAACACAGAAGTTGTTGGAGGTGTGACTTGATTTTGTTACAGTTTGAGAATAATGGTGGAGTTACTTCATTTTCTTGAAAATTACATGTGAACACTTTGGTGTATAAATTATGGTTGACACATGGCATTGGCTACCATCTAGAAAGGGAAGGAACAGTGAGAAAATGTAAGGGTCAGCCGCCTCTTCAGAATTTAAATTTAACAGATACTGAAATCACAACAGAAAAGTATTAACTGACTCTGTGACTCTATCCCCAACTTCCCCCACAAAATCAGCCAACGTTATGGAGTATATATTGTGGTTTTGACCCTAGTCTCATCGGTTTATATGTAGTAACTATTTTAATTTTCATGACAATCTAATGGGGCATGTGTTATTTTAATCCTCATTTTATATATAAGAAAACAGACACAGAGAAATTGGGCAACTTGCCCAAAATCACATAGCTTCTATGAGACAGAGCCAGAATTCTGGCCAAGGAAGAATGACCCCAGGGACATTGAAGGTTTAATAGAAATTCAAGACTATGAAGAATTTTATTATTTTCTTCTGAACATGATAAAAAAAAACCTCACCACATCCTAATTCAACAAATTCTTAACTTTAGTGATCAGTAGCTTGGTAAAAAGGACCCTTATGGATTAATCTAAGAATTGATATTGCCGATTATGGACGTTAGAATTTGATATTTAGCTAGGAGTTGTTCATAATTTTTTTAAAATGGTGTTTATTTTGGCATAGTGAGTAAATAACGTAATTTCTTCAACTTATCCTCTTCTTCAGAATGAGTATGTATATATGCATATATTCCTGTAATTGCCTCGAGGTCAGTTTGTGGGCAACGCAATCTCCTATAAATAAAAAATATTAAAAATTTAAACCATTTGGACCATACTCCAGCTTTTCTGGCCTGGTGATCTTGTGTCTATGGTTATAATGAATGCCGTTCAATTACCATTTAAAATCTCATGTATATGTTCAGCTGAATTGTGACACCAATACATCACAGAAAGTAGGTTATTAGATGAATAAAAATAAATAGTTTGCGAGTGCTTTCTCACATTTGAGGTTTAATTCTCTCTCTGCTGGGGGTGTTATATTGAGAAGGACATATTTTGCAATCTTTCTGCCTTTGCAATTACAGTCCTCAATTTCTGTCTCCCCTTGCCCTCCTCTATAATTTCCATGTTCTTATACAACTCTTCAGCCATCAGGCCTACTGCTACGTGACTGGCTTTGGGGGGTCAATTGTGTATCTAAGTTGTCTTGTCACTAGTGAGTATTTTTTCCCTTCTCCTTCTAGTGCATAGATTTTTCACCTAGCACATAAACCACACATCCTAAAGTGAAAACACTGGTACAAAGTCCATGTTTGGGCAGCTGATTGCCCCCCTTCTTTTTTTGCCCTGAGGAACAGAAAATTCAAAACATGAAAACCTGTAACAACTTATCTACTGCTTTTGATGAACAAACACTTGTACTGACAAAGTGAAAAAATATCTAACTGTGAAGCTCTTTGAGCTAGAAGATTTCTGACAGTTGAGGTTATCAGAGATGGGAATAAATGGTGAGGTGAGGGGGAGGTGTTGGGGTCTCTCATTCTTGGCGATGGCTATGACAGGGCAGACAGCTCTAGGGTCAGGCTCCCTCAAGGATAATTCTTTATGATGGTGCCTAGCATGATGCGAGGGGAGTAGGTGAGATAGTATCTGCTAGTCCTTCTTAGTGCTTTCCCAGAAATAAAATCAAATAATGTAACTAGCCTGAGGAAGAAGTGACACGGAGGTATTAACATACCATGGGGTTCTCCCTAAACGAGGGTGGTATCTTTAGGAACAATTAATCCTGTTGAACCAGTGTACTTCTCTTTTTTTCATCGTAACAATCTTTTACCTACTAGATGTAGAGGGTGAACAAAGTTGAATAAGCTTTGGCTGGCACCTGTTCTCTAGAGATACATGATCAACTGATTATGTAGATAAGCATCCCCAGTACTAAAAAAAATCAAATTGAGGTAAGAATTATTATGAAGGATGCAAGTTACATGAAATTGAAAGAGAAAAGGGGGAAATTGGTTATAGTTGGGATAGAAGATCTAGGAAGAGCTCATGGAGGAGGTGGTGTGTGAATAGGGCCTTAAAAAAGGCATAGAACTTTGGCAGGAAGGAAGAGAGGGATGCATGGGAGGAGGGAACAGCTTGAGTAGAAGCAGGAGAACGCAAGTTGTGCAAAGTGAGTACTTCAAGATGATTGGAATAGAGAATATCAAAGAGGCTGCAGTGAGAGATAAATTTGGGATTCAATCAGGGAAGACTTGGTGCATTTTAATCACTTGCTTGAAGGGAAGGAAACATCGTTGCATGATGCATTGCCTAGCACTCAACAGATGCTCAATATATGTTTCTGAACAAATATCCAGGTGTCTCCAGCCTAAAGAGTTAATTCCAGTCTGGTTGTGTGCTCAGGTTTATTTTAGCAATAGTCACTTCTGTCCATTGTCTGTGTGAATTTCCATCATTAATCTAGTTTTAGGCAGTATGTGTTCCGATTTTTAAATCTTATGCAGAGTGGAACATTACCTTGTGACACAGCATTAAGCACATAGTTGTAAATACGGAATAGGTGGCACTTGACTGAAATGGGATTAACATAGTCCCCCATTTGTTTGGCCAATTTGAAGGAGATAAAACACTTCCGTATCCAGCAGCAATATCCCCAAACACTATAACTCTTGGCATTTAAAAAAAAAACTGATGAGAGATGCCTTGGCCACTTCATCCTTCTCGCCCTCTCCATCTTGAACGTTGGATTGAAGGGAAGGCAGCGTCTGAATAAGGAGAAACAAATCACGTCAGCGTGATTGATCGAGGCTGGGCTTGGCACACCCCAGGTGATTGTGCTGGGTAGAAGAGTCATCAATTTGCCCCCACAAAAGGGTGTGTGGTAGTCATAAATATTTCACAAAATGTGGGGTGGCATCTGCTTTTTTTGTTTACTGAGAACAATGCCTGCTAGAATGTTCCTCCTCCAGACAGTTGTTCCTATTTCTGATCCATCAAAAACTTATTTACCTACCGTTGGGAAGTGTTGCTATTTCTTTCATTTTCCTTTGAGTTTTCATTTTGATTTTTGATAACTGCATATTCTCCAGAGGCTGAACTATTTTTTGTTATGCATTTTGTGGAAGGCAAGAGAAAATACACATTCTTGGTTGCTGGTTTGAAGTAGCAGTTTCTAAAGGGCAGAATCATTTTTCATGTGTTGGTATTTTGTTATTAGGGGAAGAGAAGCTGAGTTCCTGTAGCATCACAATCAAGAGAGAGAGATCAAGGTACACTTTGGATTTTTGGTTGGACTCCTATTACTGCTTGTACATTTTCATAATAATTTATATTTTTAAAAGTACTTTGATATGTATAACCTTTTATGATTATCACAAAAACTGCAAGAAAGGATAGGAATTTTTAAAAAATTTTTTTCAGAAGGGAGCAAACCAAGCATCAGATTGGTTGAGATACTCACCTGAATTGATACAGCTAGTTAATGGTAGAAATAGGATTAGAACAGTGATCATCCTTATAGAATTCTTTAAATATGCATAAAAGGAGCCTTTAAAATGTTGCATATTTCTGTCTGTTAATTTTCTTTTGTATGGAGCATTCAGAAATCAATGCAGATTTAAGATCATGGTTGGTTATGGATGTTATGTTATTTTGCCTTCTTTGCAGTTAGGAGAAGTTGGGGCAGGGGCAGAAGAAGTGAGTGATTTGCTTGTGGTCATGGAATGAGCGATGGGAAAGACAGACAAGGCTCTGTGATTTTTTAGGCTTAGCTTAGTCAGGTCACGCTGCAGTTGAAGTCTCTTCCGCTTAATCCAAGTAATGAAACTGCAGAGGTGATAGTGCACTTGTAATCTTCCGGCGGGTCTGTAGGTGAACTGTGCTGTCCTTTCCCGCCATCATTGTTACGTGCTGGAAACGCAGCTACCCGGCTTAGCCAAGGGCCCTGTCCTTTGTTAAAAGTACTATAACTCTGAGTTATTGCGAGGCCAGGCTGCTCCCAGTGCTATTTCCCCCAGAGGTGGATTGTTATCCAGTTCCTGATTGAAAGCACTAGCAATAAGTTTTCTCCAAAAAAGTTCCAGATAAACACTGGCGATGATTTTGAAGTATAACTTAATGAGGTTTCTGCAGTAGCTGAGCATTAATATGGGCACACACCTGAGGTTATTTCAATTTTAATATTGCCCCTTCTCTGGGGGATTTACAACAGAAAGCAGCTTATATTTGTGATGGGATCGTGCTTTCAGGTTTTTTTTTTCCTTTATTTTTACTAATATTTGAATTAAGTGCTATTTCCCCTAATTCCAGGGCCAAATTTTTTATTCAATAAAAAATTGAGAAGGCATAATATTAGAGGGGTAATGTAAAATATTATTCACAAGGATATATTTTAATGTGCTTCTGTCTTTGCAGTTATAGGCATATATTGGTCACCATTTAAACTTGGAGAAGGTGTTGAACTCAGTTTGCTGCTGTTGGTGGTGGAGCTAGCCTGAAGGGAGCTGGGCTGCAGTTTGTTGCCAGGACCTTGCTTGTGGACGACTACAAGTCATGTTGTTGTCTATTTTTGGTTGGATTGTTTTCGTATCTGGTATTAATGGGAATCTATTCAAAGTCATAAATGGGACTTTGAGGACATAAAAGTGGTGCTAAGCAGGGAGGCTAATTCTTGAACCTGCTACACTATTAACTTGTGTGACACTGACTCCAGCATCAGAACTTCTGGGATGGAATATTTGACTTAGACTGTACCAGTCAGCGGTTGGTTTGGGGACAGGCACATAAAAAAGTCAAGCCAATAACAGCCAACGAGACTTTTTTTTAAAATTAATTTATTTTTGGCTGCATTGGGTTTCTGTTGCTGCGTGTGGGCTTTCTCTAGTTGTGAGTGGGGGCTACTCTTTGCTGTGGTGCGTGGGCTTCTCAGTGCAGCGGCTTCTCTTGTTGCAGAGCACAGGCTCTACGTGTGCAGGCTTCAGTAGTTGTAGCCCGCAGGCTCTAGACCATAGGCTCAGTAGTTGTGGTGCATGGGCTTAGTTGCTTTGTAGCATGTGGGATCTTCCCGGACAAGGGCTCAAACGTGTGTCCCTTGCACTGGCAGGTGGATTCTTAACCACTGCACCACCAGGGAAGTCCAGAGCCAACAAGACTTAATTCTGTTTTTCTTTTCCTGAGATAAAGAGAAAACTAATCTTTTCCAATTTTCCTGAAGTTATGAAAGGTCTAGAGCAGCCACAGCCATTGTATGATCTATGTGATAGTGAAGCCAATATACAAAGGAAGGCAGAGCTGAAGAAAGAAACAAAGGCAAATTGTCCCAGTGCCAATGACGTGGCCTCTCCATCAGGCTACACCTGACTCCAGAATTACCTCTTACTTCTAGTCTACAGATAAGAACAGACTGGTAGAATCTCTCTCCGTACTTCAATAGTTTGGGAACATATTTTATGATTTCAAACTTGCTGATAACATCTCTCACTAGAGTGCTTTAGCCACTTCATGTGTCTATCAATAATTATAAAACTTCTTAGATGGAGAGATTTCCCTATAGGAAGACATAATTTCCTTTTTGCTCTCTCCACACTGGTGCAATAGAAAGCACATGGAGGCTGATAACTAATTGGTTGCTGGCAGCTCCAGATGAAGACTACTCACCCCAAAATGTGACCCATTTCTCTCTGTTAATTTTACAGTTTGCATTTGAATTAGTCAAGAAAAATGGTCTTCTAGCAACTGCTACCACTTGACTCATCTATACATTTTTTTCCCTCCTAAAAATAGGCAACTTTACTCAAGAGGACACAGTTCCATGCTTCATGATGTCTCTCCTGAAAATATCCCCCACCCCCAACACACTCAAATCTTCCTCTCTAACAACCCATCCACTGGCCTTTTCCACTGATTAATTCTTACAGCAGGTTTGTACCCTACTTTCTGTAATTACTCTTTTTCTTTAGTCCCTAGTGAGGCGTTGGTACCATCTTAAGATGTATTTGTATGTTGTTTTAGAAATTATCTTAATTTTTATGGAGTTACTGAAACATCCTTGAGATGGACAGCTTTATCTTGTATTTACTTTGTATTCTCCTTTCCTTCTATGCCTGGTAAAGTTTTGAGCTGAATTCAATAACAGGGTTGATCTCTTGAAATGCAAAATGTAAACAAAAGTGCATAGTGGTTAAGAGGGCAGACCCTGGAAGTAGATGATATGAGTTTAAATCCTGGCCCTGCCACCTATTGACTTTGTGACCTAGGGCAGATCATTTAGCCTCTCTGAGTCTCAGTCTTCTCACCTGTAAAATGGGAGTAATCTTAGTATCTACATCAGAAGATCATCCTGAGGATGAAGGAGGTAAAAAAAAAAGTGAGTTTAGACCAATACCTGATACCTAATAGTTGCCCAGTAAACATCAACTCTTGTTATTAATAATAATCTGTGATTAACTTCCATTCAGCTTTAAAAAGTTTGAAAATTTTTACTTCTTCAGGGGTTTCCAACCCTTAAAAACATAGAAAAATTCTAAATAAATTTTAAATACTTTCTTTCTCAAAGACATCTCTTATCCCATGTTCTTTATATATATGTGTGTGTGCATATACAACTACATACACAATTATTTTTTGTAGATCAGAGCTAAAAATCATATAGCCTTTGTTCAAGAAAATAACAGAAGTAAAGTATAACATTCTTATACAAAGAAATACGTTTGGAATGCATATAGTTGAAAGCGAGTAAAATGAAATTGCCCAGGATCTTATTATTATATTATCTTTAAGAATTATACTTGACACTTTTATCATTTCCTAAGCACATCATTTTGTTCTCCACAACAAATGTGTGAAGTCTGAATAGCAAGTACAATTTTTACTATTTTTCGCAGATGAAGAGACTGACACAGAGAGGAATTTGCCCGAGGTTCCATGTAAATGACCAGGTGAGGATGATTCCAGTTCACACTCCCTGTCCCCAAACACCTTTGATTCTTACCTTGTTTGGCATTCTTGTTCACAAGGCTTTCGTAGTATGGTTGGCTAAGTTTTCTAACATCTCCACAAAATTGAAACCGATTGGGACTATACCAGGATTTGGAATGATTAAAATTTTGAGAGGAAGAGAGGGCTCATGACTTAGAGGAACTCTGATGCACCAGGCACTGTGTGTGGTGATCATTATTTTTATGTGCACAGCAACCGTATGGGAGAGGTATTGTTCTTCCTATTTTATGAAGAGGTTTAGAAACTGCAGCACAGTATTGTGAAAGAATCTATTCAAGGCTAGTAGTAGAGCTGGGATTTGAACCCAGAATTTTGTAATTCTTAAGCCTGTCCACTTCCTCTTGCACAATTCTGTTCCCCATACTTAGAATCAGGTAAGTCCTATTCTAAACATTGCCATAATCTTCAAAGGGATTATGAAAGATAGTGTAAAAAGATGAGAACAAACTTATGGACACCAAGGGGGGAAAGGGGCGGGTGGGATGAATTGGGAGATGGGTAATATACACTATTGATACTATGTATAAAATAGATAACTAATGAGAACCTACTGTATAGCACAGGGAACTCTACTCAGTGCTCTGTGGTGACCTAAATAGGAAGGAAATCCAAAAAGGAGGGGACATATGTATAAATATCACTGATTCACTTTGCTGTACAGCAGAAACTAACAGAACATTATAAAGCAACTATACTCCAATAAAAAAAAAAAGAAAAGAAAAAAAGATGAGGCAGTAGAAAAAAAATTCTGATCCTACTCCATAGAGAAATAAAACATACTTCTAGGGAAGCTGTTTTCACTGCTTTTTAACCTGCATGCTATTAAAAAAATACAAGGGACAAAGAAAATGAAACCTTTATCACATTCCTTTGAAATCTACATATTCAGTGAATTGCCTTTTGAGCAGAATGTGATTAATTTAGTTTCTTATTTTGAGAACTTAAAAAGCGCCATTTCTCTTGGTTATTAAACATCTGTGAATAACCAATAGTCGTTTGTAAATGGCAGAAAGAAAATGTGACTGTATCGGGCAGGTTCCCGTTAATAACATGGATGTTTCTGGAAGCAAGCCTGTTGCTGGCAGTTGCTCGGACGATTTGTTCGGGCATATATCCCAGTTCATCATCTCTCTTTTAGAGTCAAGAGTGCGGTCCAGTGGTTTAAGAAGCAGCTGTGAATCTCAAGTTCATGGTGTGACTGTGGGCAAGTCGTTTCTGGCCCCTTCAGGCCGGCTTCCACCTCTGAAATTACACCTAATTATCTTCACAAAGGTTTTGGGAAAAGATTCATTAAGGAAATTACCACTCATTTAGCAAATTGCTGCTCCAGTTCACTAAATGTTTCCCTGGTGGGCTTAATGAGCTCGAGGCCCTCCTCAAGGTGGATGAATCACCTCCCTTTCCCTGGGGAAGAGCTTTGCTTTTCCTCCACCTCACTCCTTGTCTGGGGCGCCCAGGACCAACAGTTTGGTTTCCTTGAGAATAACGTGACCTATTTCCCCAATCTTCTACAAGAGCTTTGCTTCTTTAAAGCCATCTGGTTTGTTCTGAAGATTCCCTTCCTATTCATTCTAGACTTGTGAACATGGAGGTGGGGGTGGGGGTTAGAAAATGGCCCATGCAGAGCACCATGAAGACAGGCTCCCTTGATGTTTCCATAATCATGAGTGATTATTCATTCTGTAATTTTCAGATATGATTAGTCAGGATAAACACTATTTTGTGCTGAATTGATTTATAAAGACACATAAGAGTGGCATGCCAGACAGTTCAACGACCTTACCCACTGTTAAGTATTTCATAACCTACTTGTTTCTCACATCACCAATGAGCACAGGAACAAAATGCCAAAGACATCCCGACTTGCTCAGCAATCAGGCTGGTAGTTGAAGATGTCTGGTCAGAATCCTCAGTGAATATTTGACTGTATGGACAAAATGATGAAGTAGACACTGTTATTATTGGAGCTGATGGGTGGAAAGACTAGAACATTAGAAATTTGTCTTTTTTGCCCCTTGTTCACTGATAACTTTAGGTTTCAACCATCTTCCATTCCTCATCTCCTCTTGAAAGAGAAAACACAGGGATTATTCTGACTGACTAAGAACATTGGCTGATAGAATATTGTTCTTTTCTTCTATTTCTGGCCCTGCACGTCTATCACATAATGATCTCTGAAATCAAGGACAGGGCTGGCAGACGTGACAAGCAGAGACTCCTCTGGTGGAGGCTCAGCATGATAAAAAATTTCGCCTTCATCTTTTTGTTGATTTGGGGGCCCTCCTGTCACTGGATGGAGGCTCTCACTAGGGCTACAAAAGAATACCTCAGGTGGCTTTGCACACCCACAAAGTCAGCTTTTTAGGTATGTTTTCTCTAATTCTATCATTTCTTAATATTTCTCTAATCGTATTCCAAACTCATAGATGAGGAAATCTGAGTCCATTTATTCATGCATCCAACCAGTATTCTACTGAGACTTTTCATATGACATTGTCTGTATGATACTATCTATAGGGTAGTATCTCCAGTGATAAGTAGTAGAGAGACCATAATGAGGGGAAAGAAATAAATGTGGTCCATGAGGCTCAGATCTTTTACATCAGTGAAAAGGAGAGTTAAGGAAAGTTGGTGAAGCGCGTGCGGTTTGTGTGTGTGTGTATTGGGCGGGGGGCCGTATCGGGAGGGACAGAGACCAAAGGCCTATAGAAACATTGACCAGTTTATCTCTCAATTGAATAGATATTTGTTCTAAGTGTTCGCAAAATAATGGTGATGAGGTCTCTGCCTTCATCATGTTTTCATTTGAGTTGATGGAATAGTTTGGAAAATTCTACTTCAGAAAATTTGAGTTCTTTTAGTGATACACCAACATTTAATAAGTAGCAGAGGATGGTCCAGTCTTTGGAGGTCTTGGGGGCCTGGGAAGCAGGTGGAAGGACATAAAAGACTCTTCATTGTGTCCATCCCAAGAGCCAGTGCCCTGCCAGGAATCTTCACTGCTGCCACCTCACTCAGGGTTTCTGTAGTCATGCGGTATATAGGTCAGGTCTCTATGTTTTAATGACAGGGCAGCCTCAGAGAGATAATTTAGCTTCTTCAAATGAGGAAAGAAAAGAAAGGAAACTACCCACATCCAAAAAGGGTGTAGTAATTAATAAGTGCTTCTTGATCTTGGCTGCACATTAGAGCTTTTACAATCCTTGGTGGCCAGGCTGCACCCAGACCAATTCATTCCTGCTCTCTGGGGGTGGGGCCCCAGCATCAGCATTTTTTAAAACTCCCAAGGTGAGTCCAATGTGCAGCTCATGTTGATAACAACTGTTTTAAATGATATTTAAGGTATAAGATGTATATTTCTTTCTTCAAGGTCCATAATCAAGGAGCGTTACGGCAGGAAGGAACCCTAAAATCACCGGATCCAATTGCTTAATTGTACAAAGGAAAAAACCATGGGTGAGATAAGTCAGGTGACTGACAAAATTCTTATGCTAATCAGGGATGGAGCTGGGTGTCTTCCTCTCACTTTGACCTGTTGACTCCTCCAAAAGCGTTTGAACATGGTCACTTCCATACAGCTAAGGTGAATGTTTACTCTTGGAGCTTTATTGCAAATTTTCTTGAATTTTCTTTTTTAATTGTGGAAGCCATTTCTAAACATACCACTGTACACTAATATTTTAGTATTTTAGTATCTGTTTTGATGGGCTTTTTGTAGGGGTTGTGATCTTTTCTTTTTTTTTCCCCAAAAGAATATCCAGAATGCGAGGCTAGAAAATAGACAAATAATTTAAATTTTATCAAGTTTTTGCATAACTGGTGTATCTTTGCTGTCTCAGAAAAGGACTGGGGAATCAGAGGTCAACTTGAAGAACCTCATTTATATGATAATTACCAGTAAGCAGTGGCCAGTGATTCATGATACAAATCATTTGTTCCTCTGGGACGTGTATGTTTACTGGGCAGGAAGTATGTGATTATGTCGTACTAATTAGTTTCTAGGTGACAGAAAGAATGTAGCACAATTGAGACTAAGTTTGTTAATTGTGTGCTGTTTAGTTTCTTTATTTACTTGTTATGGCAGAGTTTTTAATTTAATTTTTAATCCACAGGAAGTCTCTGGGTGAATACACACCTGGATGACTAGATACTCACTTGATATTAACACAGTCATAGTTTATAACACACTTTAATATGCTAATCTTATGTAATCCTAGCACCTGTCCTCCAAGGCACATATTGTCATTGTTATAAAACTCCCTTTACAGATGAACAAGCTGAAGGCGGAGAAGTTAGAGTAAGACTTGGAGATCCTACAACCAGAAATGGGTCCTATTACTCAGTATTCACATCTCCTGGGATTAATAATTATGAGGAATGATAATGAACAGCCAGAAATGATCATTGTTGAGCTGACTTTTTCTAATTTTCTCAACTACTAAGAAAAAGGCTATGAAGAAAGGAGATAACAGGAAAGCATTGTGTAAGGGATGAGGAATCAGACTGCTTGGGGTGGGGAGTATAAATTTGGAGAGATGCTATTCTCACAACTAAGGAAAAAAGCTTCAGTGGGCAAAAGCTGAATTAGAAAACAACGGCATGCTGTTTGTAGTTCAGCCGAAAAAAGGTCTGAGAAAAGGAAGGAGAAGGTAAGAGCAACAAAACAGAAACCCACAAAGAACAATAACAGCAAGTAGGGAAGAACAGAAGAAAGTGGAAAATAGTGAGCAGATACAGTGTGAAGGAAATCTGTCATTAAACCAAGGCAAGATGGGAAATGAAAATTAAATGAATAATGTCAGTTTTTAGTGATTTTTAAAAAATGTTCCTGTGGTCCAGAAATACTCATTTAAAGGACAGACAGAAAGTCATCATTATTTGAAACGGAACAGAAAGAATGGATAGCAGCCACTTCTACCTACAGCATAATGTTCACTGCATTTGTCTCCCAGGCAAATGTTTCCTGAATATGTATGACAGAGTCTTTCTGACAAATAATGCAGAGAGTTGTATTGCCTGAAATATAGGAGAAATGCTAGCTAGCGTGGAACCCAGGGGCCCTCAGATACGGGTGACATGGAAAGAATATTATCTCTGAGATGGCAGATTTTACTATGCTTATAAAAAGCCTTGGGCGAAATGTAGATATTACAAGAACCTGAGACTATGTCGTTCTAAAGGTAAAGCACTCCAAAATCTGATAGGCAGAATGGCACTGCCATAGAAGAATAAAATTCACAAATGCAAAGGGCATCAAGTTTGATTTAATGCCTTTCTTAATCTCCAGATGCTTTCCTGAGGAATTTTTCTGTATTTCTGTAAATTCACAGTCAAAAAAGAATTTGGGGCCAAGAGTATGCTATATATTGTTACCTGCTAGGTCTCCATTAAATAAGCTTCAATCATCTTAGGCCCTCAAGTGGCCCACCAGGAGAACATCAGACATAACCAGTGTACTAGTCAGGGTTTTCCAGAAAAACAGAACCAATAAGATGTGTGTGTACATATGAGGAGAGATTTATTTTAAGGAACTGACTCAGGTGATTATGGAGACCATCAAGTCCAAAATCTGCAGGTTGGGCTGGCAGGCTGGAGACCCAGAAGAGCTAATGTGGCAGACGGAATCTGAAGGCCGTCTACTGGCAAAACCCCCTCTTGCTCAGAGGAATTCAGTCATTTGTTCTTTTCATTCCATCAGTTGATTGGATGAGGCCCATCTGAAGTGGGAGGGCAATATGCTTTACTCAAAGTCCACGAACTTAAATGTTAATCTCATCCAC